>NC_064921.1:862296521-864796521 GCF_023897955.1 Schistocerca gregaria
AGCACTGGTTACTGTTCTCATTTTCTATACTAACGCAATATTTCAAACCAATATAAATTTCACGAATAAAAATTACTCCCCTTTTAAGAAAGATTTATTTAAAAATAAAAATTTTGAGCACTGCTGAAATGGCTAATTGATATTTCGGATTTTTACTCGGCTATTAATAAAAAATAAAAATACACGTTATAGCCGAGACGAAACAAATACCGGTTATTCAGAACTAAACTACCGGTATGTGTTTTAACCGGTCGGTTTCCCTCATGCCTGGCTCCCCATTAGATCTTCTCTGTCACATTAATGCTAAATGGTAAGTGCCCCAGACTGATAATCGGTCTCAAATGTCTTTTCCAAGACACTTCTTTTGTGGATGAATGACGTTTCCTTAACATTCTACCAATTAATCTCAGACTGGCATCCGCTTTTCGTACTGTTTGTTTTTATATGGTTATCCACTTTAGGTCGCTCCGAATGGTTACCCCTACGTATTTTACGGTAGATACTGTTTCCATTCATTTGTCGCCAATATTGTAATTGTACAGTAGTGGATTTCTTTTATTATATGCGCGCAGTATCTTACATTTATTTACGTTCAGCCCCTGCCCCACTCATCAATCATCTGCAGCTCTTCTCTTATTGTTACCTTCTTACACACAACTACACTATCGAAAACAGTCCCAGGCAGATTTAGACGTTGTCGATTAGTTCATTAATGCAAATAAAGCGGCATGATACACTCCTTTCGAATACTCCAGAAATTACTTTCAGAATTCAAAATTTTTGGTAACATTTTTGGGAAACAGCGATCTTATGAGCAACATAAAATCAATGAAGAAATAGGCTGGATCGCGATGGTCATTTTATTAAAATGTCCGGCTTCGGCCTAGTCTTAGGTCATCTTCAGACAGCGCCATCAGCTGCGTACAACACTCAGCTGTACTCAGTCGCTTAAATTGATGAGCAGCAATGGTTAAGTACGCATTATTTTTATTTGGCGAAAAGGTACGACACCAATCCGTGCTCGGTATTTTCAGTTTGGTGATAGTGTGCCCAGGTTTCACGTAACAATTCTGTCCACTTGCTGCAGGAACAAACATGAATAACCGTACTGTACTTCCATCCTGCGATATATTTCCACGTGTTTAACAGCTTCACCACTCAACGAGGTGTCTCAGATTGCTGCTGCAAGCGGTGCACGTCTATAAGGTGTTGGCTACCTTTATAATGACACAGTTTCTTTTCTATGATACAGCAACAGGCTACTAACTGCTCATCATTTGTCGAGATGCAATGATAACTTCTGACAGCTTCCAAACCAATGGTACAACGTTTAGGAATTTTATGGCTCTTTTAAGGATTTCATTTGGATGGCCCTCGCAAATTGGTTGTTTCTTCTGATCTCAGAGGTTAGCCTATGATGATTTGGTTGGCGTCGCCCTTCAGCCACACTCACACGAAGCTATTTCTACCCACTGCAATCGATGATGATCCTATCTAAATTTTCCACGACGGAAACGAAGGCTAAACAGTATCACTAGAAAATTCCGTTATACCCTCTAGAATCGTACGGCGATCGTAACGGTATGTTCGTGCATATTTACAGATTGTGTCGTCCCTCATGTTGGTAAGAAATACGCAAGTTTTTGTTCCATTTTGCACAAATTTGTACCCGCAGATGGTGGAGTAGCTCTGCATACGGATCAGCCATATTTCTTTGTACTTCGCATTGGTATCGACAACTTAATTTCCCATTTCCTCAGACAACATAATAGTGTTTATGCGACGTTGCGATTGCACGAGGTGATCCATGTCTTCGGGCCACGTAATTTTATCACAAGGTTGTGACTGTGACTTCATTGATGTTGTCTGGACAATTAAGCACGGCAGCCGGACGTAATCTACGTAGAACGCAACGCAACTATAAGATGTGTCGTGGTAGTCAGATGTCCCCTATTCAGTCCCACGTTTCTCATAAGATATTTTTCTGCGAGTTTAGTTGAATCTCACCTCTTGAGATGCTGTATATATTTACGGGGCATGACAGGCTTACATTATCGTATTCCAACACCCCCGTAAGCAGATTCCTTGAGATAAATAAATAATTAAACGTATATACAAATCTGGGTCAGGATTAGAATTACAAGACGCTCTGATGCATCTTTAGCATAATGCAGCAGCCCCCTCCCCCCCCCCCCCCCCACCCGTCATTTCCCCCTCTCCCGCCACCCAAAATCTCAACTGGATGCTTTCGCCACCGTTCAGCAACGGTGGTTTCTTCTGAAGAGAATACCCTGTTACATAAACGTCAAAAATTAGTTGCACTGACATTTGAGAAACGACAACTGGTAAAATGCCTAGGACATTCCTTAACTTTTAGCTAAAAAGTCTATGACGCGCCTTGCTAGATACAGTGAACTGATGGAAAAAACACAACAAATAAAGTCATGTAGGTTGAAAGCTTAACGGAGTGCTTGTGTGGATGTTTAACGAAAGAAATGATTAAGTACAAGATATAAAGTGATTTTTGCCCTGAAATCGCGCTGACCTGAAATTTGTTACTCAATGATAAATTCGAAACCTCTTGTGATAAAACGCGATAATTTTCATACAGGTAAAAGTCACTATACACCGTGCCACACAATATGGCACTAAGGAGACTGGAACAGGGGTGAACATCCAGAAATTGCTTAGAACTTAGAACCGTGGACGAAGCAATTTTACCACGACATGTTAGGAAGCAACATGCATAAAAAAGCCGTCTTCGACGGGAGGAGCGACGCGAACCGTGGCAAGGCGCCTGCGACCACACAGCTACCAGCTAAAACGAAGGCAAAGGACTCTACGATCTACTGGCAAAAAAAAAAAGCACAGCACCAGAAAATAATTAATGTAGAGTAATGGAATTCAGGAACACATATCTCTAGATAACATATTTAAGTGATTACCATTGCAAGACCACAGTTCAATGTAAATACGAGATAAGGCATTGCAAATGTGAAATTCTGGAACAGTAATAACCGGCTTAACCGCCACAATGTTGAACACAAGAATGCAAACTTGCATGCATTGTGTAGCAAGGGTGCCAGATGTCCGCTTGTGCGATGGAATTCCACGCCTGTTGCACTTGGTCAGTCAATACCCGAACGGTGGACGCTGCTTGTGGATGATGCTGGAGTTGTCGTCCGATATTGTCCAATATGTTATTGATTGGAGACAGATCTGGTAATCGAGAAGGCCGAGACAACATATCGATACTCCTTAGAGCATGTTGGATTACAACAGCGGTATGTGGGCGTGCGTTATCCTGCTGGAAAACACCCATTGGAATGCTGTCACAACAGACCTCCACCCTGCCTTCCAATGGGCTCTCGCTTGACACAACTGACATCGCAAATGGCGGTGGTTTAGGGTCGGTGGAATGCACGCTACAGGACGTCTAGCTTTGAGCTGTTCTTGAGGTAAACAATTTGTAACAATTCGTTGTGTCATTGCGGTGAGAACCGCTGCTCTAATTGCTGCTGCAGATGGAGTGCGACGCGACAGAGCCAAACGCCGAACACGACGGTCTTCCCGCTCGGTAGCGGTACGTTGCCGTCTGGAGCCCAGTCTTCTTGCGAGCGTACTTTATCGTGACCACCGTTGTCAGCAGTCATGTACAATGGGTACAATCCTCCCAAGTCTTTCTACAATATCATCAAAGGAACATCCAGATTCTCGTAGCCCTGTTACACGACCTCGTTCAGGGTCAGTGAGGTGTTGATAATGACGTCTTTGGCACCTTAAAGGCGTTCTCGGCTAACATCAACTCACTACGTCCAATCTCAAAGCTAAACATCCCGGCATTTACCTGAAGCGATTTAGAGAAATCACGGAAAACGTAAATCAAAATAGTCGGACGCTGGTTTGAACCGTCGTCGTCCAGAAAGCGGGTCCACTGAGCCATCTCTCTCGGTCGTGAAATTTGAATAGACATAATCTGTCAAACGTTTGTTTATGTCGCACAACTTCATCTACATCTACATCTACATACATACTTCGCAATCCACGATACGGTGCGTGGCGGAGGGTACCTCATACCACAACTAGTATCTTCTCTCCCTGTTCCACTCCCAAACAGAATGAGGGAAAAATGACTGCCTATATGCCTCTGTACGAGCCCTAATCTCTCTTATCTTATATTTGTGGTCTTTCCGCAAAATGTAAGTTGGCGGCAGTAAAATTGTACTGCAGTCAGCCTCAAATGCTCGTTCTCTAAATTTCCTCAGTAGCAATTCACGAAAAGAATGCTTCCTTTCCTCTAGAGACTCCCACCCGAATTCCTAAAGCATTTCCGTAACACTCGCGTGATCATCAAACCTACCAGTAACAAATCTAGCCGCCCGCCTGTGAATTGCTTATATGTCCTCCCTCAATCTGACCTGATAGGGATCCCAAACGCTCGAGCAGTACTCAAGAATAGGTCGTATTCGTGTTTTATAAGCGGTCTCCTTTACAGATGAACCACATCTTCCCAAAATTCTACCAATGAACTGAAGACGACTATCCGCCTTCTCCACAACTGCCATTACATGCTTGTCCCGCTTCATATCGCTCTGCAGTGTTACGCTCAAATATTTAATCGACGTGACTGTGTCAAGCGCTACACTACTAATGGAGTATTCAACCATTACGGGATTCTCTTTCCTATTCATTTAAATTACTTTACATTTATTTATATTTAGAGTTAGCTACCATTCTTTACATCAATCACAAATCTTGTCCAAGCCATCTTCTATCCTCCTACAGTGACTCAACGACGATACCTTCCCGTACACCACAGTATCATCAGCAAACAGCCGCACGTTGCTATCCACCCTATCCAAAAGATCATTTATGTAGATAGAAATCAACAGCGGACCTACAACAACTGGGGAAGTGATTTTGGTGTTGCGATTTTTTTCCGTCACTTCATTTTTCCCTATCAATCCCTAATCCAGTTTCTTGGAATACCGCCCTCAAGTTCATAAGTGCAATCGATTCATAATTGGCAGCAACAATGACTAATTGAAATCTGAGCAGTTTTCAATATCATCGTATATGGGACCTGCAACGTCCGAGAAATAGAGAACAGAAACTTTCATGATTGCAGCCAATGTAGGGAATCGTATCATAAAAGTGATAGTCAAAACTTGCCAAAAAGATGATACCCCCAGTCTGTCCATA
Organism: Schistocerca gregaria; assembly: GCF_023897955.1. Taxonomy (NCBI): domain Eukaryota; kingdom Metazoa; phylum Arthropoda; class Insecta; order Orthoptera; family Acrididae; genus Schistocerca; species Schistocerca gregaria. The sequence goes on from NC_064921.1 coordinate 862,301,724, forward strand.
AGAAAACCACGCCTATCACAAATGTTCCTGCCGTTAGTTATACTGCCATTGTTTAGAAATAGTTAGTCATCATCTCTTTTTCCATTAGAAACTTCACTTTCCAGACTGAAACACAGTTCTGGAACATTTGTCTCATTTACGCAAATATTGACAATATGCCAGTCAAATTTGTGTAAGATACATAGAAAATAGCGCTCTTTTTTCTAAGTTATTCATTATTGACACATCTGTTATTTGGGTATAATTATTAATCAGTCATTATTCCTTAAATACAAAACGCTCCATTCCAAAATACTATGTTATACAGATTCCTTTAAGTGATGCACTGTCGTCTACGACCAAACCAACAGGCACACAGCGGTGTAGCGCGGGATGCCGTACCTAACACACGCCAGGAAAACAATCTCGGGAGACCACAATCCAGCACTAAACTCACTGCTGAAAAGAAAAGGTGCCAAAAACATACATGTGAAAATAAGTTGTGCACCACTTGAAACTAGTTTAGTAAACAGTAGTATTGTGGTTGTTGTTGTTGTTGTTTGTTTGTTGTGGTCTTCAGTCCTGAGACTGGTTTGATGCGGCTCTCCATGCTAGTCTATCCTGTGCAAGCTTCTTCATCTCCCAGTACCTACTGCAGCTAAATACTTCTGAATCTGTTTAGTATATTCATCTCTTGGTCTCCCTCTACGATTTTTACCCTCTCGCTGCCCTCAAATAATAAATTGGTGATCCCTTCATGCCTCAGAACATGACCTACCAACCGATCCCTTCTTCTAGTCAAGTTGTGCCACAAACTTCTTCTCATCTCCCTAATCCTATTCAACACCTCCTCATTAGTTATGTGATCTACCCATCTAATCTCCAGCATTCGTCTGTAGCACCACATTTCGAAAGCTTCTATTCTCTTCTTGTCCAAACTATTTATCGTCCATGTTTCACTTCCATACATGGCAACACTCCATACAAATACTTTCAGAAACGACTTCCCGACAAATCTATACTCGATGTTAGCAAATTTCTTTTCGTCAGAAACGCTTTCCTTGCCATTGCCAGTCTACATTTTATATCCTCTCTACTTCGACCATCATCAGTTACTTTACTTCCTAAATAGCAAAACTCCTTTACTACTTTAAGTGTCTCATTTCCTAATCTAATTCCCTCAGCATCACCCGACTTAATTCGTCTACATTCCATTATCCTCGTTTTGCTTTCGTTTATGTTCATCTTATACCCTCCTTTCAAGACACTGTCCATTCCGTTCAACAGCTCTTCCAAGTCCTTTGCTGTCTCTGACAGAATTACAATGTCATCGGCGAACCTCAAAGTTTTTATTTCTTCTCCATGGATTTTAATACCTACTTCGAACTTTTCTTTTGTTTCCTTTACTGCATGCTCAATATACAAATTGAATAGCATCGTGGAGAGGCTAGAACCCTGTCTCACTCCCTTCCTAACCACTGCTTCCCTTTCATGTCCCTCGACTCTTATAACTGCCGTCTGGTTTCTGTACAAATTGTAAATAGCCTTTCGCTCCCTGTACTTGACCCCTGCCACCTTCAGAATTTGAAAGAGAGTATTCCAGTCAACATTGTCAAAAGCTTTCTCTAAGTCTACAAATGCTAGAAACGTAGGTTTTCCTTTCCTTAATCTAGCTTCGAAGATAAGTCGTAGGGTCAGTATTCCCTCACGTGTTAAAACATTTCTACGGAATCCAAACTGATCTTCCCCGATGTCGGCTTCTACCAGTTTTCCATTCGTGTGTAAGGAATTCGCATTACTATTTTGCAGCTGTGACTTATTAAACTGATAGTTAGGTAATTTTCACATCTGTCAACACCTGCTATCTTTGGGACTGGAATTATTATATTCTTCTTGAAGTCTGAGGGAATTTCGCTTGTTTCATACAGTTTGCTCACCAGATGGTAGAGTTTTGTTAGGCCTGGTTCTCCCAAGGCTGTCAGTAGTTCTAATGAAATGTTGTCGACTCCCGGGGCCTTGTTTCGACTCAGGTCTTTCAGTGCTCTATCAAACTCTTCACGCAGTATCATATCTCCCATTTCATCTTCATCTACACCCTCTTCCATTTCCATAATTATGCGCTCAAGTACATCGCCCTTGTATAGACCCTCTTTATACTCCGTGCACCTTTCTGCTTTCCCTTCTTTGCTTAGAACTGGGTTTCCATCTGAGCTCTTGATATTCATGCAAGTGGTTCTCTTTTCTCCAAAGGTCTCTCTAATTTTCCTGTAAGCAGTATCTATCTTACCCCTCGTTAGATAAACCTCTACATCCTTACATTTGTCCTCTAGCCATCCCTGCTTAGCGATTTTGCACTTACTGTCGATCTCTTTTTTGAGACATTTGTATTCCTTTTTGCCTGCTTCACTTACTGCATTTTTGCAATTTCTCCTTTCATCAATTAAATTCAGTATCTCTTCTGTTACCCAATGATTTCTACTAGCCCTCGTCTTTTTACCTACTTGATCCTCAGCTGCTTTCACTATTTCATTCCTCAAAGCAGCCCATTCTTCTTCTACTGTATTTCTTTCCCCCATTCCTGTCAATTCTTCCCTTATGCTCTCCCTGAAACTCTGAACAACATGAGGTTCTTTTAGTTTATCCAGGTCCCATCTCTTTAAATTTCCACCTTTTTGTAGTTCCTTTAGTTTTAATCTACAGTTCATAACCAGTATATTGTGGTGAGAGTCCACATCTGCCCCTGGAAATGTCTTACAATTTAAAACCTGGTCTTACTATTATATAATCTATCTGATACCTTTTAGTATCTCCAGGATTCTTCCATGTATGCAACCTTCTTTCATGATTCTTGAACCAAGTGTTAGTTATGATTAAGTTATGCTCTGTGCAAAGTTCTACCAAGCGGCTTCCTCTTTCATTTCTTAGCCGCAATCCATATTCACCTACTACGTTTCCTTCTCTTCCTCTTCCTACTGTCGAATTCCAGTCACCCATGACTATTAAATTTTCAACTCCCTTCACTACCTGAATAATTTCTTTTATCTCATCACACATTTCATCAATTTCTTCATCATCTGCAGAGGTAGTTGGTATATAAACTTGTACTACTGTAGTAGGCGTGGGCTTAGTGTCTATCTTGGGCACACTAATGTGTTCACTATGCTGTTTGTCGTAGCTTACCCGCACTTCTATTTTTTTATTCATTATTAAACCTACTCCTGCATTACCCCCTTTTAATTTTGTATTTATAACCCGGTATTCACCTGACCGAAAGTCTTGTTCCTCCTGCCACCGAACTTCACTAATTCCCACTATATCTAACTTTACCCTATCCATTTCCCTTTTTAAATTTTCTAACGTATCTGCCTGATAAAGGGATCTGACATTCCACGCTCCGATCCGTAGAACGCCAGTTTTCTTCTCTTGATAACAACGTCCTCTTGAGTAGTCCCCGCCCGGAGATCCGAATGGGGGACTATTTTACCTCCGGAATATTTTACCCAAGAGGACGCCATCATCATTTAATCATACAGTAAAGCTGAATGCCCTGGGGAAAAATTACGGCTGTAGTTTCCCCATGCTTTCAGCCGTTCGCAGTACCACAACAGCAAGGCCGTTTTGTTTAGTGTTACAGGGCCAGATCAGTCAATTATCCAGACTGTTGCCCCTGTGACTACTGAAAAGGCTGCTGCCCGTCTCCGGGAACCACACGTTTGTCTGTCCTTTCAACAGATACCCCTCTGTTGTGGCTGCACCTACTGTACGGCTATCTGTATCGTTGAGGCACGCAATCCTCCCCACCAACGGCAAGGTCCATGGTTCATGGGGGGTGGTGGTGGGGGGGGGGTTGGGGGGGGCGACAACCTCCTCTACCGGAAATGTCACGGTGACGATCTCCTGGGATTGTGATGGCGTCATTCTCGTGGATGTGATGCCAAGAGTGTCAATCATCATATCAGAAACATACGTGTAGGCTCTCAATAAACTCAACAACTGTTTCCCTCGTTTTCGATCGGACAAGAATCCAGCAGAAATTACTGTCCATTTTCTAGTTATCAACAAAAAATTTTGGACAGTACGAATTTTGCTAGGCCGTTTAAGGTACAAAATGGATATTGCAGCAGTATTTACCTGTTAATGATAACTTTTTATTCATAGATGTTAAGTGTTACATATAATATATTGGGTGTTCCATAAAGAATGCAATATTTAATTTAATAATAGAACACATACTTTATTTGAAAACCACTAGTATTATTATGTCAACAGTCAATACGGAACACAAAGACTGAGATTAAACATGAAACAGGCAAATGTGTTCCACCAAGCTTCGTCTGCAGACTTCCACAAAATTCTTGACTATACGAGAGCAAAGTTTCGCTTAAATTTTTACCAATGGCGCCTTGCGTTGAGGGATGGTTCATGGATTGATCATATAAACACGAGATTTGACATGGTGTCAAATTCGGTAGCCAGTTCTGATAGCCATTGCGAGAGATGAGACAAGCAGGGACTCTTATTCTAAACTATCTTGATGTTCAACGGTAGTTTGGCGTGCGTTCCCTCTCCTGGTGGAACTACATGCGTTCCATATTCAATTCTTGCAATTGTGGTCATAAAAACTGTGTTATCATATGGCGATAACGATCAAAAGCCACAACTGGAGGCAGATTGTAATACTAACTACACACTGTATGTCATTTTCGTTGCATTATGACGAGCGGTTGCCATTGTATCAGTAAATAATATGAAGACAGCACTTTTTATGGCAACTAACACTCCTACAAATCACTTGAGACCAGTTAGTGTGAAAAGTTTCATAATTTCATTTGTTCCCGGTTATCCACTCATTGCAGGCTAGCATCCTTACTTATTATAGAAAAGTATGTATTCATGTATGTATGTTCCACATCTCCTCCTAAATCACTGGAGCGAATTCAACCAAACTTGGTACACGTATCTCTTACTGTCATTCAACGATCGCTGTGGGGTTAAGAACCACCTGACGACTATAGTTCAGTAGATATGGCATCATAAACAATCAGATGCGTGAAAAACTGCCGCATCATGCATGATGTTAAAATTTATTGCTCTTGTGCTACAAAATCTCGCAGACCGTACCTACATATGACACTAAATCCACCTACAACATTATATCATGGTACCACACATTAGGACAGTATATATGACGTAATAAACTCTGAGATGCGTGAAAAACTGCGGCATCATAGGTAAAGTTTTAATACATTTATTCTTTACTACGAAGACATTCCCAGAGTCGAGTCAACTTAAGGCTGCATTTTTGACAGCTTTCAGGTGCGAAGCGCAAACAGCTGCATGCGAAAACAAGTCATAGAGATGGGAAGCAGCTTCGCCCTTTGGGCGGAAACTCTAATTTGGATACTGTGCTTATGCATTTGTACGTTATGCATATTTCCTTCTGCGACTACTTCGTAATGTCAAAGATGTTTTCAGAAATACAAGGAAATGAAATTTTTTGATATTACACTAAAATTACTGTTCATTTTTTGTTTTCTTTGTTAATAGATAATTGGAAAATGAATACCCTGGCAATGCCTGTTTTTCAGCTACTGTAACAATAGAACACCATATATAATCATCCTCTTTGTTCGGATGGCGCATCAAACTTTGTGTACCCGTATAAGTGGCTGGACGTACCGGTTTTCAGGCCAGAGGAAGAGAGAACCATTTCCACCATGATCACGCCATTAAAACAACGATTGTTAAAAAATTACTATTATATGGATTACCGTATTAAACATAATTTGTGACAGGATTGAGGATTTCTTGGTGGGGAGGACGAAGCTTGTTATGTGATTTCTGGTTTTCTCGGTGTAATTGGTTAAAGGTGTGGTTCTGGATACACGGCCGAGTTGTTGTTTCCATTTTACGCACAATATTTCGACGACCTACCTAGTCATCATCTTCACGTATCACGAATTTTGCTGTTATATGCACTCGCTGCCTAGACTCCAGCCACTCTGGTGTGAGTCCAACCAGTGAGTGCACATAACAGCAAAACACACAACACATGAAAATAAGTACTGGGCTGGTCAACAAAATAATGTGCATACAATAGAAAAAAACTCGTATGTGTGCCTGCAAGCACACCATGTTATCTTGAAGGGAAAGACATGGACAGAATTAAAAGTAACTTGAGACTTGCCCCAGAGGTGTGTGTTAGGAGCCTTGTTAGTCAAGGTGATTACAATTTTGACGACTAGTTTTAAATCTTCATAAAAGTAAAAGCGTTAGTTTTGGAAACATTCGACTAGTACAAACAACAGGGTGTAACAATTAGTAGTGATGTAAAATGGAATGATCAAATAGGTTCGGTCGTAGGTTAGGTAGGTGGCAGACTTTGGTGCATTGACGGAATACAAAGGAAATGCAGTCAGCATACAATGGAGATTGATTATAAATCGCTTGATCCCCATTTTGGATTATTGCTCGATTGTGTGGCATGCATACCAAATAGGACTAACAGAAGACAATGAACGCAAACATAGAAAGGTGACACGAATGGCCTTAGGTTTGTTTGTGCGTAAGAGTGACACAGACATGCTGAAATGGTACTCTTGAAGATAGACGTAAAGCATCCCGACAAAACCTACTTACAAAGTTCCAAGAACTGGCTCTAAATGTTGACTCTATGTAAAACTCGCATAGGGATCATCAGGACAAAATTAGATTAATTACAGAGAAATTTAAACAATCATTCTTCCCACGCTCCACAAGTGAACGGGACGGGAAGAAACCCTAACATGTGGTACCATTCTAAGTACCCACTGTCATGCACTGCGGAGTGGTTTGAATGCATATACGTAGATGCAGATGCACTGTAATTCTGAAGTCAAATTTCAGCTCAAGCGCAACAGCACTTAACTCTGAGGTTTAGCACAGGGTACTACACTATGTTGCGAGCCAACCGGATGAAATGGAGATCTTAACTTTCTACTTCAAGGAATTTACTCTGGCCTTCTCGGACCAAAAATGTTGACGTGATCCGCCATTTTATACTTACAAATGAAATGACGTAGTTTCAGAGACTTTACTGATCTCATACAGATATGATATTATGTATATACACTGAAATGGGAAGTGAAAATTTGTAGCAAGGCCGGAACTGGAACCTGGATCTTTGCTTACTAGGCAGTTGTGTTAGCCACTAAACCACTTTGGCACAGTGCTTCACACAACTGCACGGATTTCCCTCGCATGTCTTGCTCCTCCACACTGCACTAAGGCGTCTTAGTGGCTAACATGTCTGCCTAGCAAGTGGAAGACCCAGATTCGATTCCCAGACTTGGTACAAATTTTCACTCACCACTTCAGTCTGTATACATAAAATTATATCTCTATGAAACCTGTAAAGTCGCTGAAACTGTGTCATTTCGTTTGTACAAGTACATGTTCCGGGGTTTCGGGCTAGATGCCCCATTTACATTCTATGCTGAGGTGCTATTCCAGAACATAGAGGGCCTCCGCAATTTTGTTCATGTGTAAGGGGGTGTTAAAGTAGACTGGGGCAGCAGTGAGAATTTGCGTTGAGGAGAGTGGCATGCCAGGGTAAACCTTGCAGTTGTGTTAATCGCTGTGCCAAGGCGACTTAGTGCCTGACGCACCTACCTAGTAAGCAGGAGACCCAGGTTCGATTCCTGACTTGGGAACAAATTTTAGCAGCCGCTTCAGTCTGTACACATAAAATTTTATGAATGCTCGTTCACTAAGCGTGCAGGGTAGTACTGAATTCTGACATGATTGTGAAACATTTAAGCCCTATGATTTTAAGTCTGAACCAAACAAAATAAACTATCCGGAATAATGGCGTAGTAACGAAGTTACTTCAGCGTGCACTCTTAGCAAGACAATTCTTAAACATGTTTGGTATACATTGTGGTGACAAAAGTCACGGGATAGCGATATGCACGAACACAGAGGGCGGTAGTATCGCGTGCAGAAGGCATAAAATGGCATTGCAATGGCGGAGATGTCATTTGTACTCAGGTGATTCAAGTGAAAAGGTTTCAGACGTGAGTATTGCCGCAAGACAGGACTTAACAGACTAAGAACGCGGAAAGGTAGCTGGAGATAGACACACGGGTCATTCCATTTCAGTATTCCAAGACCCACAAAGGCAAGACTGTGCCGAGAATACCAAATTTCGGGCATTACCACTCACCATGGAAAACGCAGTAGGAGACAGCCCTCATTTAACGACCGAGAGCAGTGGCGTTTGCATAGTGTTTCAGTGCTAACAGACAGTCAGCACTGCTTGAAATAAATGCACAAATCAATACTGGACGTACGACGAACGCGTATGTCATGACAAAGCAGCGAAATTTGGCATTAATAGGCCTCGGCAGCAGACGACGGATGCGAGTGTCTTTGCATACAGCATGACATCTCCTGCAGCGCTCGTGACCACATCGGTTGGAACCCAGATGACAGAAAAAACGTGGCCTAGTCAGAAAACCCTCGATTTCAGATGGTAAGAGCTAATGTTAGGGATTGAGAGTGGTGCATAGCCGATGAAGGCATGGACCAAAGTTGTCAACAAGGCGCTGTGCAAGCTAATTGTACTTCCATGTTGATGGGGGGCTGTGTTTACGTGGAATGGACCGAGTCTTCTGGTCCAACTGAACCGACCGTTGACTGGAAATGGTTATGTGCGGCTGCTTGGAGACCATCTGCAGTCATTCATGGACTTCATGTTCTTAAACAATAACGGAATTTTTATGGATGACAATGCGCCATGTCACTGGCCCAAAGTTGTTCACGATTGGCTTGGAGTACAAAAAATGGCTCTGAGCACTATGGGACTTAAATGCTGAGGTCATCAGTCCCCTAGAACTTAGAACTACTTAAACCTAACTAACCTAAAGACATCACACACATCCATGCCCGAGGCAGGATTCGAACCTGCAACTGTAGCAGTCGCGCGGTTCCAGACTGAAGCTCCTAGAGCCGCTCGGCCACACTGGCCGGCTTTTGATGAACATTCTGGACAATTCGAGAGAACTATTAGGCCACCCAGATCGCCCGACATGAATTCCACTAACATTTATTGGATATAATCGAGAGGTCAGTTTGTGCACGAATTGTGCACCAGCAACACTTTTGCAATTAGGGATGGCTATAGAGGCAGCGTGGATAAGTATTTCTACAGGGAACTTCCAGCAATTCGTGAAGTCCATGCCATGTCGAGGTGCTATACTACACTGGGCAAAATGAAGTCTGACACGATATTAGGAGGTATCCTATGACTCGTATCACCTCACTGTATAAAGGAATGGGATTCTGAATAATCTAAATGGTCTAGAGATTTAGCATTCAAGAATCCAGTTATTTAGGGACATTTTTTACAACTGAACAGGACATTATCAGCACGACTCATTGTCAAGTTGCAATAGCTGTAGTCCCATAATTCTATAGGTGGTGGGGGAATTAAGTGAAATTGTATGACCATCAGCACTGGTAAGCCTCACTGAAACATAAGGTTTGTAATCTATTTAAGGATAGGTTTCTGTATTATACACTACCTTCGGGCTGTCAGATCAACAGTGAAGCATAAGACCATTCACAGTAAAACTTTGTTAGGATCCGTTAAATGGCAAATTGGCTGCCAACTAAATAATACTGGTTGAAGACCACATGCTACTCTGCACATGGTGAGAAATACAATACTCACTCACCATCATGACTATGATACAATGAAATAATGTTACATAATCAAATTGAATTTAGTGATTTTAAATGAGGAGCATGGGTACAAGCCTAATGGTGACTACATGGAGCATGTACACAAACAAAGGCCCTCTAATAAATTGAATTTCTGACACCGAGCTTCACTCATTGTAACAAATTTCGCATGCAAGAAGTTATTTTAATATAAATATAGTTATTCCCTTTGCCTGAAGGTGCCACAGGTTTAAACAGATCCTAACTCATAAAATCCAAGTTAACCTAGAATTGCATCTCCACATTTCAACAGAGCATCGATGCTCACAAGCTCCTCTCAGCAGACTCTCCGCTCACAATTTTTTTCTCCCTAAACTTGTCACAACCCTCAGCATCAGTCCTCTATGGAGAGAGTGGCAAACTGACCAGTTGCCCACACCGCCATAAAGCATGAGATGTTAACGCAGTTAGGGTTGGAAAAAACACAAGTATCTCTTGCTCTCTTCTTACTGAACAGAAAAGACTTTGAGAAGATTCTACCCAGCAGGTAACAGGGCCAATCAAATGACACAATTTTAAGCACAGTGTGAAAGTTCTATTCTTCTTCTAAGATGTGATACTGCCAACTAAGTTTGAAAGGAAAACTAAATGACATACCCCTGGCCTCCCATAGGAGGAGGAAAGGAAACCGCCACTGGCTAGCAGCTTTGCTGCCATGGAAATGAACGTACAGCATTGTAAGCCAGGAGTCCCTCATTCGGGGAAGTTAGTCCGCCAAGGGCAAGTACTTGTTTCCATTTCATGGAGGTTACTACCCCAGGATTTAGTAAAAGAGGAGGCACATGGCTACCAATCACAAATCAATGTAAAGAGAAATAAAACAGAGTTCCACAGAAATTTCAGAAGGAGAAGTTTGTGTTATATTCATGAGATTGAATTTTGTGAAAGTTGCTTTTTCAGCATACTGCTGTGATTTTTCTCTTGTACTGTTTGTCCCTGTACTTTCTGCTATATTTAAGAAATGATGATTAAATATATTTGGTACCTGTGACTCATCATTTATAGCCTTTCCATTCAGCTCAATAGTGATGTTATCCTGTTCTGTTGCTGGTTGCCCTGTTTCTCATTTCACTATATTCTATATGGCCTTGCATCTTTTGTTGGAATCACCGATTTCTGACATTTTACAGATGTTCCTTGATTTTTAATAAGTTTTCTTAGTAATTCTGAGACGTTTTTGTAGTGTGCAACTACTACAGGATCTCTTCTTCTTTTCACCAATAGATATACTTCTCTTTGCCTTTCACAAGATACTTCACTCCCTCTATTGATCCATGGTATTGTATATGACTGTTTAATGTCCTCTCTTATTACTTTGTGCAGAAATCTATTTTCAAACAATAATATGAATTTATCATGGAGTAGATTAAATTTTATATTGATATTTGGTTAATTATAAATTTTATTCCAGGTTATCTCTTTTAACTATGGTTGAAAATATTTGTCCTAGAGTAATTAATTATTCCAATTTCCATTGAGGAGTATCTATACTGTAAGGCATTGTCAGGAAGATGAATCACATAATCATAATTAATAAATAATACAGATAAATCAGTGAATGGCAATATTATGGAGGAGGTACAAAAATAATATATGTCTTTCATCATTCCAATGCCTGAAGTGAAGTTTCCATAGAGACTCATGGTTTGATATGACAGATGAGAAATATAGTGCATGGGAATATATACATGTTTATAGGGGTTTTCACAGAACTCTAGATCCAAAGTCAATGCTCTCATCTTTCTTCTGTGATGAGTCATAAAATAAATTAAAGTTAATTTATAAAAAGTTAATTTATAAATGTATGTAATAAGTTTCAAAATGTTGCCAAGGTTGCCCAAGTGAAGGACACAAGTCCACTCTTCAGGTTATGAGAGTATGTATTCCAAGATTAACCAACAAATATATTACCTCCTTTTATGCACACATCACATAGAGAGGTAGTTGGCTGTACACAGGTAGTTATTATTCTTATACACCATATACAAATTAAATAGGTAGGAGAGGAGCGTTATGTACCTCTGCTACACACTTACAGTTTGTTCACTACGTTGTGACTGACATCTCAGGAAGGTGTGGGGAGAGGAAGAAGCAAGCTCCACCTACTGTAGCCCAACACATTGGCAGCTACAGGGACAGTGGTAGTGCAGGAGGAACAAGTTGCACTTCCCTGACAAAGTTCCGGCACTTCACGTGTGTTTACTGGGTTGGCACAGTACGGCCAGGCAATCACTTCATAATGGCTACAGCACACGTAGGTACTGTATTTTAGATCACTGGTGTTGGCAGCAGCCAGGCACAAATCGTTCATGGCCTCTAGTCTGCTGCCTTCTACTGTGCTAAGTCAATCAGTTACTATGAAGGACATTGTGAGACTACTATGCTGGTGCTTGTGGGGACAGATATATATGTAGACTCTCTGACACATAGGTACACATATGGACTGATTACCACTTTTCATGATTTGCAGTTCCTTTAACTCCCATCTGATAAGTAATGGTCGATACCTATTTTAGTATAAATTGTCAAAATTGAGCAAAGAATCCTTATTTTGTACTGATAATGTTAGCATCCTTCTCACAATGTTTCCCAGCCCGTTTGGTTAAGATTGCCTAAGAGTTATTCTATGGATGGTATACACTGCTCCTCCCACATTCTGTGTGTCTCTGAAGGTAAGTGTGTAAAAGTTGATTGTTCCGCTATTAACCAATCATTTGTGACCACCAAGCGCAATGAAACAACACTGAGCTTTGCAGAACAAATGTAAAAGTATCCTCTTTCTAATCATCTCAGTTTTAACTACAGCTAATCTCCCTAGTAAAACATTTTTTGAGTTGAACTCAAAACAATTGTTGTGAACCTTATGCCATGAGTAATTTGTGTAAATAATATTATATATATAATCCCATAAATGTTGAGTGCTGTTAGACAAGTGTCAATGCATTTAGGTTATTCATTTCCTAACTGTTTGTTTAAGTCACATGTATTTTACAGGAGTTAAACTGGAAGGAACAGAATCCAGAGGACACTATTTCCACTTCATCGGGGGAAGGTATGTGATATGTATCATTCTCCTCCTTTTAGATCAACAAACTGAACAGTTAAGTTCAAATGTTTAAACATTTTGTGTCTGAAGCAGTTGCCAAATGTCTCCCTAAGAAATTAATGTAAATTTAGATATATGCTGTTTGTGATAGTGAAACTGTCTTTCACTAAGTATAGTTAACACTTGTATCTGTTCCAGAAACTACATTTTTGTTCCTTTGTTTCCTTTCTGAGTTTCTTTCTTATCTTGAAAAAAACTGTGATGACACTGTGTGCAGCTGTAGTGATGATTATTTATGGGTGTTATTTGCCAGTATTTGATCTTGCAAACTTCTATTGTAGTACCCAAAATGAAGTAAACAGTGCTGTACTATTAAATACACTAACCAATTCAGTATAGCGGTATATGATACGTGGCCTAAAATGACATACACTTCATGGTACACACACAGTGAAGACAGTTTTCTTTGATCTGTGTGCTCTACAGGGGCCCATGGCATTGGCAATGTTATGGCCAGAGCAGGTTGTAAAAGGCTAGTGTCCACTCTGTCTGCTTGCCAGGAGGGTCTAGTCTGAGATGTGGAGCAGGCTCTGCCGGCAGTGACTGAGCACATTGGGTGCACTCGGCTGCGAATCATTTTTCATGTCAGCATGACTGATGTCTGCTGCCTGGATTCACAGGCCATCCTTAGTTCCTATTGGTTGCAGGCTGATTTGGTGAAGACAGCGGGTCATGCTTACAGAGTGAAAACACAGCTAACATTATGCAGCATCACTCCCACAAATGATCATGGTCTTCTGATTTGGAGGTAATAGGGTGGCTTAAAACAGAGGCTCAGACAATTCCTTGATCATTGTGGATGTGGATTTCTTGACCTCTGCTATTGGGTTGAGAAATGTATAGCCCCCTAGGTCAGATGTGTGCACTACATGCACGAAGCAGCTACTAGGGCAGCAGAGTATGTGCAGCAGGTACATGTGGATTTCTTAGGATAGAAAAATCCCTCTACACACCTGATAAGACATATTCTGAGTGCACACAGAATAGCATTCACCATAGAAGATTGGAGAAACAAAATTTTAATAATGTATTACCCAATAGCAAGAGCATATATGGAAAGGTACCAGAACTAGCCTAATTTATAAATAATAAAAATACCCACATAATATTAGGGACAAATAGCTGGCTGAAACTGCATGTCAACAGCAATGAAATCTAGACTCCAAGTGGAATGTATATCATAAAAATATGTTGAACACTGTTGGTAAAAGTGTGTTTATAGCAATAAAAAATACAATAATGTCTAGTGAGATGAATACTGATTCAGAATGTGAAATTTTTTTAGTGAAGATAAGTGTTATACGCAGATCAAACATGTACCCTGGATGCTTTTATAGACTCTCTGACTCAGCAGCAGCAGCAGCAATGGTGGAACACCTCAGGGGAAACTTGGAAAATATTTCATGTAATTTTTCTGGCCATGTGGAGATTTTAACTTACCCGCTATAGTCTGGGAGACTCAAGTGATTAGGATTGGTAGTAGTGACAGAGAATCATTTGAAATTTCTCTAAGTACTTTGCCCAAAAATTATAATGAACAGTTAATTGGAGAACCAACTCACGAAGATAAAATCTTATACCTGCTGGTGACAAAAAGACATCAACTTTTTGAATCAACACAGAACAGGGAATCAGTGATCATATGTCCATAACAGTTTCACTGAATATGGCTGTAAATAGTAATACAAAGAAAGGCAGGAAGATCTTTCTGTTTAACAAGGGTAACAATAGACAAATTCCCGATAGCCTGACAGGCAAACACAAAAATTTCATTTCCAGCACTGATAGTGTTCTGCATCAGTGGACAGATTTGAAGAGCATCATACAACATGCTTTAGACAAATATGTGCTGAGTAAAACTGTGAAGGCCAGAAAAGACTCACCACGCCTGGACAACCATGTTAGTAACCATAATGGCATTGAAACAGGGAATGCCACAGAAAAGGCTGAAATACTAAAAGTCTTGTGATGGCAAATAACAGTTATCATAACAAGTGACCAAGGAATAGAAAAGCACTTGAAATCACTTAGAAGAAGAAAGGGCACTGGACCTGGTTGAATACCAGATCATTTATACACTCCTAGCAAAAGTGAACGAAAGGTCTCCAGAGGTGTGAAGCATTGCTAATGATTGGAAAAAAGCTTAAGTCATTTCCATTTACAATAAGGGTCGTTGAGCAGTTGCATGAAATTATAGGCCTATATCTTTGACAATGATCTATTGTAGAACTTTGGAACATGTTTTATGCTCACACATTATCACATTTCTATAGATCAAACATCTCCTCTGTAGACATCGACATGGGTTCCAAAACCAACAATCATATAAAAGCCAGGTAGATGCTGTGTAGCTTGACATCTACATCTACATGATTACTCTGTAATTCACATTTAAGTGCTTGGGAGAGGGTTCATCGAACCACAATCATACTATCTCCCTACCATTCCACCCCCGAACAGCGCGCAGGAAAACCGAACACCTAAACCTTTCTGTTCAAGCTCTGATTTCTCTTATTTTATTTTGATGATCATTCCTATCTATGTAGGTTGGGCTCAACAAAATATTTTCGCACTCAGAAGAGGAAATTGGTGACTGATAATTCGTAAATAGATCTCGCCGCGACGAAAAACGTCTTTGCTTTAATGACTTCCATTCCAAATCGCGTATCATATCTGCAACCCTCTCTCCCCTATTACGTGATAATACAAAACGAGCTGCCCTTTTTTGCACCCTTTCGATGTCCTCCGTCAATCCCACCTGGTAAGGATCCCACACCGCGCACCAATATTCTAACAGAGGACGAACGAGTGTAGTGTAAGCTGTCTCTTTAGTGGACTTGTTGCATCTTCTAAGTGTCCTGCCAATGAAACGCAACCTTTGGCTCGCCTTCCCCACAATATTATCTATGTGGTCTTTCCAATTGAAGTTGCTCGTAATTTTAACACCCAGGTACTTAGTTGAATTGACAGCCTTGAGAATTGTACTATTTATCGAGTAATCGAATTCCAACGGGTTTCTTTTGGAACTCATGTGGATCACCTCACACTTTTCGTTATTTAGCGTCAACTGCCATCTGCCACACCATACAGCAATCTTTTCGAAATCGCTTTGCAACTGATACTGGTCTTCGGATTACCTTAGTAGACGGTAAATTACAGCATCATCTGCGAACAACCTAAGAGAACTGCTCAGATTGTCGCCCAGGTCATTTATATAGATCAGGAACAGTAGAGGTCCCAGGACGCTTCCCTGGGGAGCACCTGATATCACTTCAGTTTTAGTCGATGATTTGCCGTCTATTACTACGAACTGCGACCTTCCTGACAGGAAATCACGAATCCAATCGCACAACTGAGACGATACCCCATGCGCCCGCAGCTTGATTAGAAGTCGCTTGTGAGGAACGGTGTCAAAACTTTCCGGAAATCGAAAACTACAAAATCAACTTGAGATACCATGTCGATAGCGACCATTACTTCGTGCGAATAAAGAGCTAGCTGCGTTGCGCAAGAACGATGTTTTCTGAAACCATGCTGATTACATATCAATAGATCGTTCCCATCGAGGTGATTCATAATGTTTGAATACATTATGTGCTCCAAAACCCTACTGCAAACCGACGTCAATGATATAGGTTTGCAGTCCGATGGATTACTCCTACTAACCTTCTTAAACACTGGTGCGACCTGCGCAATTTTCCAATCTGTAGGTACAGATGTATCGGTGAGCGACTGGTTGTATATGATTGCTAAGTAGGGAGCTATTCTATCAGCGTAATCTGAAAGGAACCTAATCGGTATACAATCTGGATCTGAAGACTTCCCCGTATCAAGCGATTTGAGTTGCTTCGAAACCCCTAAGGTATCTACTTCTAAGAAACTCATGCTAGCAGCTGTTCGTGTTTCAAATCCTGGAATATTCCATTCGTCTTCCCTGGTGAAGGAATTTCGGAAAACTGCGTTCAATAACTCCGCTTTAGCGGCACAGTCGTCGATAACAGTACCATCGGTACTGCGCAGCGAAGGTCTTGACTGCGTCTTGCCGCTTGTGTACTTTACATACGACCAGAATTTCTTCGGTTTTTCTACCAAATTTCGAGACAATGTTCCGCTGTGGAACCTATAAACGGCATCTCGCATTGAAGTCTGTACCAAATTTTGCGCGTCTGTAAATTTTAGCCAATCTTCGGGGTTTCGCGTTCTTCTGAACTTCACATGCTTTCCCCGTTGCCTGTTTCGTGTACCATGGGGGATCAGTTCCATCTCTTACCAGTTTATGAGGTATGAATCTCTCAATTGCTGTTACTACTATATCGTTGAATTTGAGCCACATCTCGTCTACATTTACATAGTCAGTTCGGAAGGAATGGAGATTGTCTCTTAAGAAGGCTTCTAGTGACACTTTATCCGCTTTTTTTAAATAAAATTATTTTGCCTTTGTTTCTGGTGGATTTGGAAGAAACGGTATTGAGCCTAGCTACAACGACCTTGTGATCACTAATCCCTGCAACAGTCATGATGCTCTCTATTGGCTCTGGATTGTTTGTGGCTAAGAGGTCAAGT
Source organism: Schistocerca gregaria (assembly GCF_023897955.1). Lineage (NCBI taxonomy): Eukaryota > Metazoa > Arthropoda > Insecta > Orthoptera > Acrididae > Schistocerca > Schistocerca gregaria. The sequence goes on from NC_064921.1 coordinate 862,319,134, forward strand.
GTGTTTTCGCAACCATTTACAATTCGCATGGGTTCGTGGACTAACTGCTCGAAATAATTTTCGGAGAAAGCATTTAGGACAATCTCGGAAGATGTTTTCTGCCTACCACCGGTTTTGAACAAGTATTTTTGCCAACATATTGAGGGAAGGTTGAAGTCTACTATAATCATATGAGTGGGGTATTTATTTGTTACGAGACTCAAATTTTCTCTGAACTGTTCAGCAACTATATCATCGGAGTCTGGGGGTCGGTAGAAAGAGCCAATTATTAACTTAGTTCGGCTGTTAAGTATAACCTCCACCCATACCAATTCGCACGGAGAATCTACTTCGACTTCATTACAAGATAAACCACTACTGACAGACACAAACAGTCCACTACCAATTCTGTCTAATCTATCTTTCCTGAACACCGTCTGATACTTCTTAACAATTTCTGCGGAACTTATTTCAGGCTTTAGCCAGCTTTCTGTACCTTTAACGATTTCAGCTTCTGTGCTTTCTATTAGCACTTGAACGTCAGGGACTTTCCCAGCACAACTGCAACAATTTACAACCACAATTCCGACTGTTCCTTGATCCAAGCACGTTCTGTATTTGCATGCTCCCTTTGAGATTGCAACCCACCCGTATTTTCCCGAGGCCTGCTGACCTAAAAAACTGCCTAGTCCACGTCACACAGCCTCCGCTACCCGTGTAGCCGCCAGCTGAGTGTAGTGAACTCCTGACCTATTCAGCGGATCCCCACCACCCTATGGCGCAAGTCAAGGAATCTGCAGCAAACACGGACGCAAAACCGACTGAGCCTCTGATTCAGACCCTCCACCCGGCTCTGCACCAAAGGTCAGCAGTGGGTTCTGTCAACGATGCTGCAGATGGTGAGCTCTGCCTTCATCTCATAAGCAGGACTGACAGCCTTCACCAAATCAGATAGTCGCTCCTCAGATCCAAAGCAACACACGTCATTAGTGCTGACATGAGCCACCACCTGCAGCTGGCTGCACCCTGTGCTCTTCATGGCATCCGGAAGGACCCTTTCTTCCCCCCCCTTAGCCGCCATATCGCTAAGGGGCCCCATTACACGCCTAACATTGGAGCTCCCAACTACCAATAAACCCACCCTCTGTGATTTCCCTGACCTTGGAGGCTGAGAATCATCCTCTGAAACAGGGCAGGCAGCTGCATTTGGCTCAGCCGGAGACAGTACCTGAAACCGGTTTGTCAGACGCATCGGGGAGGCTTTCTGATCAGCCTCCAGGGACGTCTTTCGCTGCCTGCCACGCCTTGGAACGACCTCCCAATCAACCACAGGCGAGGGCTCAGCCCCACTGCGGGCAGCAACCGGGGAAACCACAGCAGCAGACCGATCTGGGGACAGACGGAACGAGGTTGATACCCAAGTCCATCTCCCCACAGTGGTGCCCATTGGTAACAGACTCAAGCTGCACGACCGAAGTCAGCGCCTCCTGCAGCCCTCATCCGAACACAGAAATCACAGTCCCTGTCCATTCTAATTGATGCTGGGCAACAGTTACTGAAACATGAGTACATGCCTAGATAACACAAGGGAAACAGGCAAAGAATGTGTGAACTAACCTGTGCAAATGCCTAACGACTTCGCTACAATCTGCCTGAATTTGCGATTACAGTAACTAAAACTCGAAATTACACCTCCTATACGAAACTATGTAAAAGATAAGTGAGCTAGGAGTATACGAATTGCTGCTGCCAGCTGCTTATCCAATGGTGGCAGGGAGCACACTGGCTGTGACCAACCGACACTGGCCGTTCAAAACAAAAACAGAAGACAAATGACTACGCGAATTTACACTATTCAGGTACTCAAACGCGATGCTACAACTCTCAAATACTATAATACTTCCATAAGGTGTTCAATACAGTTCCACACTGCTGCCTAATAAACAAAATACAAGTGTACCACACACACACACACACACACACACACACACACACACACACACACACACACACAGACACACAAGTAGCTACTTCCATAAAATATAAGTGTACATACCAAAGGCTGGAATGTTTTTAGTTTGTAATTTTTGACTTGAGGATGTTTTCCCTAAACTTTGATTATTGCCTTCTCGCAAAGTAACTTCATGGCTTTTAAATTTTCATTCTGACGCAGACGTTCTTAGAAGTGTCAAAACATAGGTAAATGTGTTAAACAAATATTTGCCACCAGTTGGCACTGTTATTTCTCCATTGAAAGTTATTTATATTAATACAGAACACAATTTCAAAAACATTGACTCAAGTAGATTTTGAGTCATCAGCACACAGAGGTGTGTGCCTGTGTATTAATACTGAAAAATAGATAATTTTTAGTTGTAACTGTATATAGTTCCCCACTGGAAAATTTTGAACTGCTTATGAGGACTCTCCATTCCTTGCTACACTGTCAGTTAGGCAGTAGCAAGCATTAATAGTCTATTGTGACTTCAGTGTAGATTTACTAAGGGATTTTGATAGGAAAAATGATGTGGAAACCTTATTTGGATTCTACAATTTGATCTCAGTAATTAACTTTCCAGTACAGATGAATAAAGACAGTAGAACCCTAACTGATAATATTTTCTTTGGTGACACTCAAAGTAAGAAAATAATTGTTAACCCAGTAACAAATGACCTCACTGATCACGAAGTAAAGTCAGTCAGGATAAATAAGGAAGTGCCTTACAGGGTAGATACCCCTCAGTGGAAATCAGAATAATTAATTACTCCAGGACAAATATTTTCAACCACAGTTTAAAGAGATAACCTGGAATAAAATTTATAATTAACTGAATTTCAACATAAAATTTAATCTAATCCATGATAAATTCATATTATTATTTGAAAATAGCTTTCTGCATAAGCTAATCAGATAGGGCAATAAACACTCATGTATAACACCATGGATCACTAGAAAGAGAAAAGTATCTAGTGAAAGGAAAAGAGAAGGAACATCTGTAAAATGTCAGATATCGATGATTACAACAACAGATGCAAGGCTATATAGAATATAGCGAAATGAGAAACAGGGCAACCAGCAACAGAACAGGATAACATCACTATTGAGCTGAATGGAAAGGCTATAAATGATGAGACACGGGTACTAAATATATTTAATAATCAATTCTTAAATATAGCAGAAAGTATAGGGACAAACAGTACAGGAGAAAAATCACAGCAGTATGTTGAAAAAACAACTTTCACAAAATTCAGTCATATGAATACAACACAAACTTCTCCTTCTGAAATTAAGAAAATCATATATCCCCTAAAAATTAAAGTTAATCTGGATTTCATGGTGTTCCCAGTAGAGGATTAAAAATTTGTTCCAATATAATAAGCCCTGTCTTATCTGAAATCTGTAATGCATCACTAACTCAAGGCATCTTTTCAGAGATACTGAAATATGCCCTTGTCAAACCCCATTTTAAGAAAGGTGTTAGAACAGATGTCAGTAACTACAGAATTGTTTCACTACTGACATCATTTTCCAAATTTTTTGGGAAGGTGATGAATTCTAGAATAGCATCTCACCTGAGCAGTTATGATATCCTCTGCAGATCACAGTTTGGATTTCAGAAGAGTTGCTCTTCAGAGAATGCCATTTACATGTTCAATCTCCAAGTATTACAAGAATTAAATAACAAAATAGTGACAATTGGAATTTTCTGCTGCCTATCTAAGGCATTTGACTGTGTGAATCACAATATTCTCATATAATGTATTTGGACAGAAAAAAAATGTACACACCAAGTGGCAGCAACACACGTAAATAAAGTATAGATATGCAAAGCTTTTGGAGCCAGTGGTCCATCCTTCTGACAGAAGGGCTGAAAGGTAAGAAGAAGGAGTGAAGGAAGAGGACTTGTTTTGGGTTTGGAAACGTTACCCAGAACCCCAAGTCAGGTGAGACTTGCTGGATGGGATGAAAAGGAAAGACAGATTGTTGGGGACTATGAGATCTGAAAACCTGCGAGCTGAAAGGTGGAAGATAAGGTAATATGCAAGACAGAGATTACTGCCAGAACATCATGTATGAGTTAATAGGATCAAAAAGCTAAGTGCATTGTTTATGATAGATGGGGGAGGATGAAGGCAAAAATTAGACAGATCAAGAGTGAAAGATGTAGAAAACTAAGTTTCCCAAGTCTCAGGCTTACATCCACTATTTTTCCTCATATATTTAAATTATTTTCCATTTATTGTATAAGAATCAGAATTAGTTCTCTTTGCAGATGACTCTAGTACTGTACTCAATCCAAACATACATGCAGCAACAGAAGAAATGGTAAACAAAGATCTTAAACATATAATTGACTGGTTTTCTGCAAATTGGTCTCACACTCCACTTTAAAAGCACAACCTATTCAGTTATGCATATCTAGGGGTACTGCACCAGTAAGTGTAGCTCATGGTGCGAAAATAATAGTCGTGAGGGTGAAAAATTCAAAATTGTTAGGTGCCCACACTGATGTGAATTTAAACTGGAAAAAGCACTTTTGGACCTCCTGAAACAACATAATTCAGCCATATTTGCACTCAGAATCACTGAAAAACTTGGGGAGAGACAAATCAGTAATTTGACATATTTGTAGAAATCTGTTTAAGGTGTAGGGTTTCCTGACTATTGCTACGCAGTATGTTTATTCCCTCATGAAGTTTGTTGTAAATAATCCACTGCAGTTCAAAAGGAATCATGATGTGCATAACTGCAATACCAGACATAAAAATTACTTTCATACTCAACATTAGTGTTGTCTGTAGCACAAAAGGGGTGCACGGTGCACAACTAAAATTTTAGACAAATTACCAAGTGATATAAAATGTCTGACAAACAGCAGACTAAAATATGAAAACAAATTGAAGAATTTCCTCCTTGACAACTCCTTTTATGCTACAGAAGACTTTCTGTTACTGTAATGTGTAAAAGAAGTTTGGTAAGAATTACTAACTCTCAACTGTACAAGCAATAAAATATAAATAATTAAAAATAAAATAGCTGTAAAATGTTTAGCATGTTTCCATATTTACAAAATTAATTTGCAGTGTAAATGTAAAATGACTCAGTCCATACAATTAAGATTTATTGTGCAAATGATTCATGGAACATGAAACTAAATTACTGAGTTCCTTGTAGCAATTTCACTAAGTTTTTATCAAGACATATTTTGAAAAGAGGGAAGGGATGTTTAAATCTCCTGGCTGGAAATTTATATGATGGTCTGGGATAGCTTCAACATTACTCTTACATCCAAAATCCTGGCCAGAACCATCCATGGGGCTTCTAGCAACTCTTAAACATAACATTGTTATTATTCACATGAAAGATATAAATTTAAAAAAAAAAATTATTATAAGAGATGATTTACAACCATGTGATGTGTGTGTGCACTGTGGTGCTGATAAAGACAATAGATGATTATTTCATTGTTCACTGAGATCTATTAATTATTAAAATGTGCATTCAGATAACATGTGTAAATTCAATGTATCAAATAACATAATAAACAAACAGATAACAACAGTGTGCCATATGAGAACACTGTATTTTCTAATCAACTTTTTGTGATGTTATAAGAATCATGTTAAAATGCATCCAATTCATAAACTATTAGCACTTTGTTAGGAACACTATCCCTTAACAGTGATTTACATTATAAACATGTGGGCTATAGTTATTATATATCATATACTATTGTATTAATCATTGTTTGGTACTGAATATGCTCATAGCTATTTAACAAGTCTGGTTTGGTCTCTCTGAGTTTTAAATAGTGATTATTTTATTTGATATGTCTCCTTTTGTGTGGTTCATTATCACATTCACAATCAGAACTAATATTATTCATTGTGTTTTAATTAATTAAGAGGAGATTTTTTACATGAACTTTTTTCCCAATTAACCTCCTCATTGGATGCTTTGTAAAATATTAATTCTTTACACTGTAACATGCATTGGTGTTATATTTTCATTGTGCCTTTATATGCTTTACACACTGACTGTAACTTGTTCAAATCAACAATAGTTTACAGAAACTCTGGGTGCACTTTGACATCACACCCATGGCCCAACAGACATGACCACTTTTCCCAACAGAATACTTTGCTGAAAGTTCAACCTTGTTTTTTTTTTTTTAATTTCTAGTTACAAATAGTCAGCATAGTCTGATAGACAGGTATTGGCATTTGAGCCACAGCACCAATGAACTCCAATTTTTTTTGTATAAAATCTAGTTAATATACTCTCTGGAAAAGTTCAAATGTTCTTTACTTGTTTAATTGCTTGATCTGCTACATTACAGGCTCAAGTTCATTATTAAAATTTTCTTATCTTACAGGTGTGTCAAATGCTGAGATTTATGTAAGACCGGAAGTGCTACAACTGTGACATCTTAGGAACAGACCCATAAAAAAACACTTCAATACTGTGCCAGCATAGGTGATAGGAAGTGAAGAAGAAAAACCATCAGTGGTAATTCTGCTGCCTGAAGGCTCAGCAGATAATGAACAGGTTTTCTGATGTGAGATGGACAATAGGAAATAAATATCAAGAACAACAGAAATTTACAGTACCTTAAAGAAATAATATGTTGCCATTGAGCAACTATATGTAATAGGAATAATGCACAGAATAAAAGAAATCAGACTGAAACTCAATATAGTACATCATAGACTTCTGTTATAAAATCTCATCACTGCTCTTCCAATCCACTTGTATGAGCTTTTGCTTCTGATAGTTTGAAAAGAATGAACTGGCAACACTGATAAATTACATATCTAGTCTGACTGTAACTATTTTTGCATGCAGTCATCACTGTTTTCCTTTTTAGTTATTTATGAATTTCATGTACAAAGCATGGAGTACAAGTGTGAGTAACTTTTACACACATGAAAGGGAGTGAGTGAAAGATGCAGTCAAAATATATTGTATGTATGTTGAGTTGACTTCAATTCATTTTTAGCTGGGTTTCTCTGTCACTCTAATAACCCCTCATTTTCTTCATTATTCAGCTAGTTTCAGCAGTTGCTCCATTTCTTCTGTCTTTTTATCAGTTTCATGTACATATTTCTAAGATACTACTCAAGTAAGGAGAGAAATTTTGGATGAATTATCATGTGATACTGGGCAATAATCTAAGGAAGTGAACAAAGATTCTCGCTCATGTACCTTATTGAAGTTCGTATAGCACTTGTCTTAAGTTAGATATCTTCATTGGGAATACCAGTTAATTCCCTTCTTTAAGCTGTATAATAATTATTGTAAACAGATGCCTCTTTGTTGTCATTATTTATTAAACAAATAAGGTTTTGTACTTGCTAATAAATATGAAAAAAACAGATACTGTTACCAGTGTTTGCTGCATTACACCATTGAGGATTGGAAAAAAATTTATAAATATTGTTGTGCCTTACCACTCAGTTCTTAAATTGTAATGCAACTAACTGTACTTTCTATTTTTATTTCTCAAAAAAGTTTTCCACATATTAAGTAAACTTCCTCACTTTGCCATGACATCTTGCTCTCACCTTATTCAATGTTCTTATTAATGTGGCTTTCTTACTTTCTGCCTTAAAATTTATTACATTTACCTGTATAATTTTAATTCCATTCACCTTGATGAAAAATGTGTTTGCACATCCTTGATCCTACCTTATCTGATACGTTTACCAAAGCATGCCTTGCTGCAAAACTGAGCAAGTATGACTTTTGTGTGAGTGTAGTTTTTTCCTAGTTGTAGTGGACAATAAGGCAAATTTCCTGACACTCACAAGCAATTTTCATCATTTATAGTCTCAACATTATGACACTGACTTTGTTCTGTTCTAATGGAAATATATATATTTTTTCTGTGACACTTGAAAGAAGCTTTTAAAAGAACTTCAATGACAGAGCATGTGCAGGACTTGATCAAATATTATCAAAATATCAGCACTACAAACCACTGTCCCACCACCAGGAGAAGAGATTCCATCAACATCTGCCCTGTCATACTGAATGTAAGCAAACACAAAACTCAGGTATGGTTCTTGTTGAGTGCATGAAGACCAACAGTCTGTGTTCTGCCATTGTAGCAGTCAGGCAACTTGCGTGTAAAACTATTGAGACACTCACATTGTGCATTGAGCATTGTTTATGGTGAATGTAGTGAAACTGTTAGAAAAGTGGTGCAGTTGTACATTGAAGAGTGTCCAGATTGTGCCAAGCAGTGTCACTCTGTCTTTGTAAACGTTATAAATAAAGTACTAGAAACTTGAAGTGTGGAGAATAAAATATGTGAAGGGAAAAGAAGAGGAACTGATGAAAGCTATTAAAATCAACATTTTAAAGGAGTAACACACAATGGAAATGTCACTTACTGGTAGTTCGAAACTACAAGAGGTATCAATCAAATGAGTGTTCTGCAAACACTGCATTCCGTCAAATTTCATCTTCTTCAAATTTCACTAGATCCACAGCTTCATGGCAGTGACTATCTAAATTTGATTAAAGTCTTCTTAATATTATCTACAAAAAGTGCAAAGTGAGGTGGCATACCTAAGCAAAATTTTGTTTAAGGAAGAAGCATCATTTACAAGCCATAGGCTAGTCAGCCTTCACAACATACACTAAACATCAGTTGAAAATCCATGCTGACTCAATGAATGCTCTTGGTCTTTCAATATTTGATGCATGTTTTTAAGACACAACACTGGTCTCTGTGTTGTTGATGGAATTCTGAATTCATTCAGGAAATGTGAGTTCCTAAGATATACTGTCGCTACAGTTATTGTAAGACACCCCACTGAACATAAGGCAGTCAGTGTGGTACCATCATGATGGATATCCCTCTCATTCCACACATATGTTGACAGGCCCTCTTAAGAGTACATCTAGAGAGCATTGGAATAGTTGTTCAGGAAATGCAAAATGGTCTAGAGACTCACCTAACTTAACACTTATACACCTTTATCTGTGGTGAGATTTAAGACAAGACGTCTATTATGAAACACTGAATGACTTCCAAAAGGAATGAAATGCCTTGTAACACATTGAGTCCAGATGAAATTCAATGCGCAGTGCTGTTTCACCAGAATAAATTTATAGGGTGCAGCAATGCTCAATGTCAATATTTTGAGCACATGGTATGATACCCATGATAATATACATAACAACCATACCCTGAGTCCTGTTCTTGGTGTAATAGCGCACACATTCATGGTACCTCTTCCCCTAATAGTGAGACAGGTCCATGGTGCTGTTATCTTGATGGTTGGCTGTGATGACCGAGTTATTCTAGGCACTTAAGTCCAGAACCATGTGACTGTTACAGTCGCAGGTATGAAACCTGCCTCGGACATGGATTGTGTGATGTCCTTAGGTTAGTTATGTTAAAGTAGTTCAAAGTTCTAGGGGACTGATGACTTCAGATGTTAAGTCTCATTGTGCTCAGATTCATTTGCTATCTTGATACTGTTTGATCATGTACCATTCATATTATGTCAATAAAAATTAGTGTGAATATTGGGAAATTCAATATATTGTCGGGACATATTTGTGATGGCCTGCCTTAGCTGCCTTGATCTATCTAGAGTAAGTTCTGTTGTAGGTGGTGTATAATTGCCTTACTCCAATCCATAGATAATGAATCTCAGTTGTGTGGATGAATCATATGGTTTACTATTATGCTGCTAATGCACAGTAATAACAAGAAACATGTAAATCTGATACCTGTATGTTATTTTGATGATATATAAAATTCACTAACATATTTATGAGTGGTGCTCTATACCACTCATATATAGTTTCCTTCTACAACATAATTCACACAGCTTATTTTTCTGTTTTTAACTTTCTACCAATTTTTCTTGGTAGAAATACTTGTGTAAAGAACAAAAAATAAATATTCCTTTGTTATTTTTATTTTAAATAGCAGCAACATAAGAATACTTTTTGGAATTTGAAAGGTGACATATACCTATAAGAAAATGCTGTATTCTTGTCACTAATAACACTTTTTGTTTCCAACTACGTCTGTATTTTATAATTAATAAACAAATAAATATGTTTTAATTATTTTTGCTTTTACTTCATAATTCAGTTAGTAGATAGTTGTTTATTTTCCATTTCTGGTTGATATTCACTCATTTACACACAGTGTTCCATAGATCCCATACCTTCAGGGATATGGTACAAGTCATGATTAATATTTACAAAAGATACAATGTGCTTCATTTAGTGTGTGGCCATTAATGTCTACTTATGGCACAACAGATCATTATTGTTCATTATAAATTGCATAACATAAGTCTTTGTAAGGCTGAGACTTTAACTGTTAGCTGTAAACAACTCGTAGGCCTGCTCAGCTAGTATCTGATCTGTGTATGCTGAGTTTGAGTTTGGATTCATGCTTGTGTTATCATCAAATATTATAGCTTCTGCACTCCACTTCAGAGTCACTGAAAGATCTGTAAGTTAAGAACAAGAGGGAGCCCAGTACTGATCCTTGCAGCATGTCATGTATTATGTTCTCACATTCTGACATTAGTTTCAATCCTATGTCACACAGTTGATAGGCTTACTAGAGACACTGTGCGTTACATTTATGCAAAGCTTCATTAAATCTTCACTGTCATCTGCATTATGTGATCGATCGGACCTTACTTTTTGAGTAGCCCCCATACAGGTGCAGAAAAAGAAATTAGCACACCTGGAAAGACAACATTTATTCTGGTCTGATTATGGCATATGCTACCTGGGCGACAGTAGATGTACTGATAATGATTTCAACATCATCGTCCCACAGATAGTGTAGTGAGCTAGCTACCAGAGTGCCATCTACGTCTACTATCAAATAGGGAATGCTCACAGCCAGAAGGCTCAGTGTGGTGCACATTTGTGAAGCAATCAGGTAAACATGTCATGGAGATGCACTCATGTTCCCTTCAGCCAATTGCACAAGTTTGAAAGGGGTTAAACTGTGACCTTCTGAGTGATAAGATGGTCCTTTCAAAGAATTGCCACACAATTCAGACATGCTGTGTTCAATGTGCAATGCTGCTGGTACCAGTGACACATGAAGGTTCTCACACTCATGGATGATAATCTGGATGCCTATGCAGCACAGTTGCCCACCAGGATCGCTGTGTCGTAAGGGCAGCACTTTCAGATTGTACAGCTATCACAGCACAGAGAAGAGGTCTTGTGAAGCACAGCCACAGTGAAATATTAACTCTTACCATATTCTGATATGAGCAGCATGATGAACCACTAACCAACATACAGAAACTTGTAAGTGTGAGAGAGCCTCAAGCTGAAAACATACCGCCGCTCCACAAGTTCTTTAATGCCACTACAGCAACTTGCGAGTGAATGAGGATGATATGATGATGAAAGACATACAACACCCAGTCAACTGACCCCACCAGGAATCGAACCTGGGGCCCTGTGTGTGGGAAGCAAGAACGTGACCGCGAGATCACAAGCACCAGACTAATTGTAGCTAATCATGCAGCAGGTCAAACCAGAATCTAGGATTTATTGGACATTTGTTGAATCTGTATGCGTGACCTGACCAGAATAATGTCTGCATCTCTTCATTATTTCTGCATCTCTTCATTATGGCTTCATTTTGGTTCCCACTCTTACGGAATAAATGTTTACTAATGGACACTCAATCTCATATTTCTTAGAATTTCCATTGGGGGAAATTGTTTCCATATCATTTCTTATTCTGCATTCATACAACTCCATTTTACTCCCTGAGTATTCTTTGTACAGATAATGTGAATAGAAAAGTAGTATTTCTCCAACAAAGGAAAGTGCAGGATGTTCCCAACATTATAATCCTAACTTCTGACAAAGGCTCCACTACTGTTGTGGATTACTTGGCAGATGGACTCTGCCAGTTGTCAGGTTCATTCGCCTACAAACCCTGGCACAGTGATCCCATTTCAGATATCCAGCATGATCTCCAATCTCAACTCAAATCCTTAGGCCCTCTCCCCAGAGTTCATCTCCCTCCTGACCCCTACCATTTCCCACACTTCTATATTCTACATGTCTCCTCACCTCCCCCCCCCCCCCCCCCCCAAAGACAATCTACAATATTTGCTGTTGTAGACCAACAGCTACAGCCTGTTATCAGCAATCTACCCTCCTGCATGAAAGATACTAATCATTTCCTCTACCAACTCTCTATGGTTCCTGTCCCATTGCCACAGAAACCTCCTCGTCACTACTGATGCACCTCCCTTTATACTAACAGACCTAATGCCCATGGTCTTACCACTACTGAACACTAATTTTCTCAACACCTGATGAATCCCTAACCAACCACCTCCCTCCTAGTTGTCATGATCAAGTATATCCTCACCCACAATTACTTCTCCTTTGAAGGCATTACCTACAAACAAATCTGGAGTATGTCTATGGGTACCCACGTGCCACCATCCTATGCTAACCTTTTCATGGGCCATCTAGAGGAATCCTTCCTAAACAACCACAATCCCAAACTCTTCATCTTCATCATCTGGATTGAGTGCAAGGGCACCCCACCCACATTCCTCCAGAAACTCGACAATTTCTCCCCAATTCACTTCCCATGGGCCTAGTCAACCCATCAAGTCACTTTCCTCAATATTGACTTTCACCTCAAAAATGGCTATATCAGTACCTCTGTCTATATCAAACCTACCAACCACCAGCAATACCTCCACTTTTACAGCTGCCACCCATTCAATACCAACAAGTTCCTTCCATACAGCCCAGCCACCAATGGCTGTTGCATCTGTAGAGATGAGCGGTCTCTCTTGAAATATCCCGAGAGTCTCACTGAGGCCTTAACAGATCATAGTTACCCTCCCAACCTTTTACAAAAACAGGTCCTCTATGCCTTATCTTTCCAGACACCCAATACCTCCCAAAGCTTCACCATCCAGTCACAGAGCAACATTACTCTCGTGACTAATTACCAATTCAATTACATTCTTCACCAGGGTATCGACTACCTCTCATCATGCACTGAAATGAGAAATGTCCAGCCCACTATCCTTCCATCTCCTCCCACAATGGTATTCTGCCACTCATCATATCTACACAATATCCTTGTGCATTCCTACACAACCTCTGCTCCCACCCCTTGCCTCAGGGCTCATATCCCTGTAATAGACTCAGATTCAAAACCTGTCCCACACATCCTCCCACCACCACCTACTTCAGTCCTATCACCTATCCCATCAAATGCAGGGCTATCTGTAAAACCAGTCATGTGATTACAAGCTAAGCTGCAAACACTGTGCTGCATTCTACATGGGCTTGCCAACCTACAAGCTGTCTGTCTGCACAAATGGCCACCAACAATCTCTGGCCAAGAAAAAACTGGACCACACTGTTGCTGAGCACGCTGCCCAACATGACATCCTTCATTTCAATGACTGCTTTACAGCCTGTGCCATTTGGAGCCTTCCCACCAACACCAGCTTTTCTGAATTGCACAGGTAGAAAAACTTCCTGCAATACTTCCTACATTCCCGAAACTCTCCTGGCCTCAACCTTCATTAGTCATTGTCCTTACCCATCTAGCCCCTTCCCTGTTTCCATTCCAGCAGTACACAGCCCTCTGTTCCACCAACATACCCAGTACCCCGTCTTTACTTCTCTCCTTTTACTCTAACCCTCTCTCTACCCCCGCCCTCCATCTAACCTCCCGACTGCACTTAACTGCTCCACTCTCCACCTTGTCCCTGCAGCACTACCCTGCTATCCCTTCCCCTTCCTGTGCCAGCCTCCTCCACCTCCACCACCTGGTTGCTTCTCCCATAATGCACTGCTGCTCACGGTCTGGCTCCAGCTGCCAGAGATTGTGCTCAAATGTGTGTGTGTGTGTGTGTGTGTGTGTGTGTGTGTGTGTGTGTGTGTGTGTGTGCGCGCGCGCGCGAGCGCATGTGCACATGTTTTGTCTAATTCTGAAAAATGCCTCATTGGCCAAAAGCTAATTGTCTGACAGTCTTTTTCTTGTGCTTTGCTGTGACTCGGCATCTCAGCTATATGGAAAGGAGTATTTCTGTTACATGGAAGAATAATTTTCTTAAGCCAGCAGATAGCCTTAAATTTGCATGAATAATATGAAAGCATCTGATCCTGTCTATCAATGTGACACATATTTGCATTTTATTTGACAATTGGTGGAAGTTTTGAGGTTTTTTGCTTGTGTTAATTCTCTGGAAATATAGTATCTCATCGCCCATTTTTTATCATTACACTTTGTGAGTAGAGAACAATTGTATTTCCTTCTCTCAGTTTGGCAGATACTTCTTTAAGGATGCTCCTCCTACTTAAGCTTAGTGTTTTTTTTATGAGCAAAAGAGTTTTAGATAATGTATGTCTTTCCTAATAATTAGCCCTGTCCACGTAAATGTGTGTGATTACCAACATAAAACTACTTTAAAAAATCTGAAATGAGCTTTCCAGCATGACTTTCCCAACTATATTGTCAAGTGTCCCCTTGTACACAGATCACTTATTTGAAAAACTGTCCAGATTCTTCAACATGCACATTCTGATACCATATTTACACATTTTATTTGATATATATCTTATAAATGACAATCTCTGTCTCAATAGAATAATCAATTCATTTAACAGTATCTCTTCATGAGTAATACACTTGACATACTTTGCTGTTAAAATAATTTGGTATAGGCACTACTTAGTATTGCACCATCAGTTCTTTGGGTGTCTTGGCTGTCGATTTTTTTGCAATGTATAATGAGCGTAACATGATCATGAAGCCATATCTGCACACACTCATCACTATTCCTCTGTTTTGAAACTATAGATCTTCCTTGCAGTAGTCTTGCTATCTGATGGATATCACGTTACCTGTATGTAATGTAACTTTCAAAAACACAAGCATACTTACTAATCCAAGGCGTATCCTTCATATTTTCAGTCAAATATATATTCACAGCATTATCATTCTTTTAACCAACTACAAACCGAAGTATAACATCTGTAAGTATTAAGCCTGAGTATCAAACCTAAGTAAATTCATTGGTATTTTACTAGTAGGATGAACATTCTTGTTTTGTAAATGGATGAATGTTATGTGATTCTTTATCACCATTGGTTTTGTTACCCTCACTACCCTTATCTTTTGGTTCTTCGGCATCATAAAAAAATATTTGAAAGTTCTGCTCCACACTATCATCACTATGGCAAATTTCTGTGTGCTTTACATTCTAGCCATTCTCCTCCAATCAGTTATCTTTCAACTCATAATCAATACCTTCTAATATGTTCAGTAACTGGTTATCAGCAAATTTTTCATTCTTCCTATTCTTTTTAGTGTTGATTAATTAGCTGCCACTTCCAGGAATGTATATCACAAACAATTTTGTACAAGAAAAAGTTGCAGCCACAAAAATCTGTTCTCTGACACTTTGTTGCCTGTGCACACTCCTATTCTACAGCTGCAAATTTAGACTAAATAATGCACCTTTGAATGTGTAGTATATACAGTTCCATACAGTAAATGGCACAACTCCAGTAATAAATATAGACTTTGAACAGAAGTCTGTAGCTAAGGTAGAATTTTCAAAATTTTTATGTGTGTCCATTGATGAGAGGTTAAACTGGAAGCAACACATTGAGGGTCTGCTGAAACATCTGAGTCCAGCTACGTATGCTATTAGGGTTATTGCAAATTTTGGTGATAAGAATCTCAGTAAATTAGCTTACTATGCCTTCTTTCATTCACTGCTTTCGTATGGCATCATATTCTGGGGCAATTCATCGTTGAGTAGAAAAGTATTCATTGCTCAAAAACGTGTAATCAGAATAATTGCTGGAGCCCACCCACGGTCATCCTGCAGACATCTATTTAAGGATCTAGGGATCCTCACAGTAACCTCACAGTATATATATTCACTTATAAAATTTGTTGTTAATAATCCAGCCCAGTTCAAAAGTAATAACAGTGTGCATAGCTATAACAACAGGAGAAAGGATGACCTTCACTATTCAGGGTTAAATCTGACTTTGGCACAGAAAGGCGTAAATTATGCTGTCACAAACGTCTTTGGTCACCTACCAAACAGCATCAAAACCTGACATATAGCCAACTAACATTTAACAATAACCTAAAAGAATTTATAGATGACAACTCCTTCCACTCATTGGCTGAATTTTTAGATATAAATGAAGGGAAAGGGGGGGGGGGGGGGGGGGGGAACTTATACATTTGTGTCATGCAATATTTTGTGTAGTGTAATATCTTGTACAGTCATCTTTTATTAACCTGACACGTTCCACATCATTACGAAGTGTCGTATTCATGATCTATGGAATAAGTATTAATCTAATCCAATCCATACTTATCTCAGCCACAATAATTGTTAATGTGTTTGGCATTGTCCTATCATGTCATCATGAACACAGTCAGCAGAATTCCAACTTTTTAACCACCTAATGAATTTTGTATCCTCATTAGTTGTCTTTTTGTTGCGCATGCAGTGTCTGAGCAAGCAAAACTAATGCAACCATATCTGGTTCTTTATTAGGTGTGAAATGTTTGCTACCATTGGTAGGAAGTAGAGCCTAATCCTTGAATTATGTGGCCAATGATTTCAGTATCACTTTTCCCGAACTATCTTCTGAGGGCTCACATTCATTTGGCATAATGTTTTTAGTTTGGTTCTTGTTAATGATGCTTCAAATAGTTGTTGTCTTATTCTTGGAGCACTTTATGATATGGACATATGTGTTTCGCTTTTCTTAATAATGAACTTGAGTGTTTTACAATGCTGTGGTAAGGAAGTTTCAACTTTTTACTACAGATTGACCTCCTGTTTTGCACTTAGGCATTGCTGAAAGTTAGAATTGGTTTACTGAATTAAGCTAATTAACAACAAATCCTTCCATCCATATAATCAAAACATTGTATCACATTGAAAGCATACAGTTCTGTTAGTCTGGATAATTAGATTGCAATAGCTGTTAGGTTATGTGGTGTGTCCTTCTCATCCTGGAATCTGAATGACTTCCTACTACTTTCCAACCTTCAGTAGCTAAGCCTTCTTTCCTCCCTGAAGAACCGTCATGAAAGTCCAGAAAGCTAGAAATAGTCCTTTCTCCTCTCTCTGTATTGACAGTGCTTGGAATTATGTCTAAAGAAGTGAAGTATTGGCCAGCGACACAGCCTCGCTGTAATTTAACATTGGTGTTACTTTCTCATCAGCCATATATGGGAGTCATTATGAAAGTTTCGAAGTATGGTACATTAGGTTCTAATATTTCACTTCTGACATACTGCCTGATAAAACAGTGGTGCACTGAGTTTGGGAAGCAGGAGACTAAATGAGACTTGTGATGAAATCTTCTCGGGCTTCCATCCCGGTAGCTGCACCAAAAATCTGTGACGTTTTGATGAGTGTCATTCTCATCATTATCTGGGGAAGTGTCGATGGGCTGTGGCCATCCTCTATATATGTAGCTGGTAGCTGGTCAGTGGCGCATGGTGGCTGTCCCTCGCCACCACTCCTACTGGCGCTGGGCCATTGGTGGGAGGAAGGGGGGGAGGGTTGCTAGGGAAGCCGCGCAGGAATGGGCGACACCAGCTAGCTTTGAATCGCGGAGCGTTAGGAGCTGAGCACAGTCCCAGTGTATAGCTGCTATTGCAGGGTTTCAGATCAAACTTAAACAGTTGCCCTCATCCCTGTTGACAAGATTGTCATGTAATCTTAATATGACTGATTCCTTGATGGTTCTCTCCCAGAAGTCACTGGCTCAGCAATGCATTTTTGTTTCTTCAAATTGGAAGCTGTGTCCCTCATCAAGGCTGTGTTCTGCCAAGGCCCATTTGCCCTTGTTCCCCAGCATTATGCATCTAACATGTTCCTGGCAGCATTGCGAAATGCAGCGTTGTGTTCGAGCAATGTACTGGAGCCCACACTTGCATGGTATACGATATACACTGAGCCCAGTAACTCTTTCATTTTTAGAGGTGGTCAAAAAATTGCTGTGATGTTGTTTTCCTCCATTATTGTTGCAATTTTGACTGTTGGGGGCCCCAAAGTATGGGATAAAGGTAACTTTCTTTTCCTCTTCCTCTTTTTTGTGGATGGCTGCGTCACTCTCTTTCTTCCTCAAAGCATGTCTAATGTGTGCTGTGCTGCAACCATTCTGATGAAACACATCATTAAAGTGCTGCAGCTCAGCTGGAAGGCTGTCTTTGTCACAGATGGCTCTTGCTCTGTGAACCAGTGTTGTTAAAAATGGTTCAAATGGCTCTGAGCACTATGGGACTCAACTGCTGTGGTCATCAGTCCCCTAGAACTTAGAACTACTTAAACCTAACTAACCTAAGGACATCACACACATCCATGCCCGAGGCAGGATTCGAACCTGCGACCGTAGCAGGCTCACGGTTCCGGACTACGCGCCTAGAACCGCGAGACCACCGCGGCCGGCCAGTGTTGTTAGAACAGTGTTTTGCTGTGCTGGTGGATGGCAGCTTCAAGCATGGAGATATAAGTCTGTGTGGATCTTCTTACTGTATACCACATGTCCTAGTATGCTGTCTGCTTTTCTCCTTATAAGAATCTCCAAAAATGGAAGACATCCATCTTGTTCTAACTCCATTGTGAACGGTATGTTTTTGTGAATGCTGTAAAGGCATTCATGGAATTCATTCAGGGTTCACTTCCATGTTCCCACACAATGAATGTGTCATCAACATAATGAAAGGTTTAAGTTGTGCTGTTTCCAGTGCCAACTCAATATAGAGATTGGCAATCCCTGGAGCAAGTAGTGAACCCATTGCTACCCTATCTACCTGTTCATAAAATTCTTGATAGTTTGAGATGGTATGTGATGTTATTTTTGGTGATTCCAGAATCAAGACATATTTACAAGGAACTTGGTAGTATTAGCCCATTTATCAGTATAACATTGCACTGCCTCTAGCCTCGATGCATGCATTGATTCCATTGGGAGGGGGTGTCATAAAGCTGTTGTTTTATCTGCTGAGGTAAGCTGGTGTGCAGCTGTTCAACTGGTCTTGATATCCTAGATACTGGCACTGAGATGTAGTTGACATCCAAGGTGGCAACACAAATTTTCTATTGGGTGGTGGTGGTTAGTGTTTAACGTCCCGTCGACAACGAGGTCATTAGAGACGGAGTGCAAGTTCGGGTTAGCAAAGGATTGGGAAAGAAATTGGCCGTGCCCTTTCAAAGGAACCATCCCGGCATTTGACTGAAATGATTTAGGGAAATCATGGAAAACCTAAATCAGGAAGGCCGGAGATGGGATTGAACCGTCGTCCTCCCATATGCGAGTTTTCTATTGGGGATAGATCTGGGTATCATGCTAGCTACAGCAGTACCTCAACATCATGCAGACGGTGTATAAAGAGCCACATCGTGTGGACAACTGTTATCCTGCTGAAAATTGCCACAACACTATTGTTGCTCAAGAGGTAACACACAAGGATGCAGGATGTTGGAGGAGAGGTAACTTAATCAGACCCACCCAAGTCAAACTTGATGAATCCACACACTATGATGCTAGGAGTAACACCAGAGTGGCTCTCCAAATCATTGGAAGAACTCAATCTCTCCCCAGATTGCTGCCAGATTCACTGACAGTGCCCATCCAGACTAGTGCAGAACCACAGTTCATTACTGAATGCAAAGTGACACCATTCATCAGCAGTCCATGCTTCCCAGTCATGACATCACTCCAAAAGCAGCTGTTTGTTTTTTGGTTGTAACCATGGGATGACAATTTCCTAATCCATCTGCTGCTAGTCCCTGATCAATCGCGTGGGATGGCACAAAATCTTTCTGGAAGTCAGTCAGTCATTCTCGAATGGCAGGCACAGATATGAAGGAGTTAAAATTGCTGATCCTCCTTTGTCATTGTCTGATGTGGTTGAGTGGAACCTTGATGACAACTAGACCTGACTTCCCATTTCCACGCAGTTCAACATCTGAATGCCTCCCAAATTGGGATACTGGACATCTTAACAAGCCACCTAAATTGAGTCCCACAACACTGCTCCTTTCAAACTCCATCATGCACCAATCATGCTGTCTGACACAAGTATGCAGCAGCTCTTACTCCTTCATAGGGAGCACCCACCTGACAGTATTCATTCCTGTTACATCCTCTACCAGGCTTAGTAACAACACTAAACATGAACAATATTAACACACTCAGATAGCCATTCAAACTTTCACAGAGAATTCCAATTGTAATCATTAACATACCTACTGATTGTACGTATATATATAAATGAAGTTACATTGACATTTGACCATCTCTTCTAAGTGCTTCACTTTCTTTGTCATGCTATGCATACATGGTATTTTTAGAAGTCTTTCATTACTAATCTGTGAAAGTTTTGAAATACCAAACTACTTATCACTGTATTGGCTGTGATATTCCAGTCCATGAGACACCAGGTTTTTATTACCAGCATCATGGAGCTGGGAAAGGAACACTTTCATATCATGACTTTAACTTCAGGAGTGGATTAAATAAGTGTGAAAGGGAATATGCAACAGGGGTTTAAAAAAATCCTTATGATGAAACAGACATTCAGTGGTTGTAAAAATTCCGAAGAGGCAGAACTTCTTCAGAAGCTAAGGGCTGGACATCTGACAATTGCAGTTATGCAGTTGTTTGTGAAAATTGCATTGTTACGTGAAAACTTGTGAGGGGGAAAAACCATGAGTGATACTTAACCCCTGAGTGAGCACACCATTTTTCGCAACACAAGCGGGCATCTGGTGCACTTCGTGCATATGTAGAGAATGGCTACCTTTATGTTATCTAGGTAAATATATGTATGAGTAAAATCACACTTTGATCTTAGTTTAATTAAACAATGATAAAATAAACTTATTTGATATGAGCTAAAGCAGTATTTAACTAAACATTTATGAGATGAACTTTCATTATATCATTCTGCTGCCACAGACAGGCATTACCAAAGAGTAACATACCACTCAAGGCATTAGAAAATGCATTTGCATGAGATGTTAGTCAGCCAATTATTCGATTACTAATTATCTCATGGCCTCATGATTGTGCTGCTAGCTCACAATCAGGTCATTTTCTTGCATGCATAGTAAATTTTTTCTCCCCTAGCTTGCTGTTTATTTTTTATTACTGCTGCTCACTTAGAAATATGACAGCACAACTTATTACTGTGTTAGTTGAAGGAATAGTCGATGACTAGGTATGGGCTCACAGTTGTGAAACAATAACAAAATGGTGCAACACAATTTTGTTTGTGTTTGGTGCACTTTATATGTAGTTGCAACCGGTCAGGGGATAACTTCATCGAAGTGGATCTATGATTGCTTAAGCAGCTTTATCCAAATTCTGTCACTTACAAAAAAAAATGTACTTATAACAATGATACTGATGATAAAACCTAGTTTTTTATTTTGATACAGAAATTGAGCATTACTCAATGGTGTGCATCTTTTACCAAGAAACTCACCTGACAGGCACACAAAAAGAAATAAAAACTTTGATAGCTCTGAGACGAAACCTTGCATGAGCTAGAGTATACAAACACTGTAATGTTGCAGATGGGACTGTACATAGCAAACAGATCAACACCAAATGTTTTGGAGATAGTGATACCATTAATTGATGTTATGTATGCATATTCCATAAAATTTCAGTGTGGAAACTGGTTTATTTCAAAATATTGATTATTTCAAATTTGTTACTCAGAAACATCAAAGCAAATTCTGTCATCAAAATCAAGTGAACTGATAAATTTCAGTAATACATTTAATTATGTTTTACTTTAACAATGTTGAAAGTAAATGCTGACTCTGTTGTAAAATATAAATACAAGTATGGTGGAGTCCATGAGGAACTAAAATTGCAATAATATAGGAAATTATGGGAAAGAGAGGAGGAAGAAATTAAGAAAATTATCATCTGGGAAGAGATGCTAGGAGAGAATCACAGTGGAATGATGGATGTATATTAGGGGTTGTCCCTCTGGCAGCCTGTCAATTTGGGGCCAGAAAAAACAGACAGAAAAGATTATGAAAGGATGAGAAACTTTGGAGCATACGGGCAGCAAGACAGAGACTGATATGAACTGAAGAGTCTATATTCTGATAGGAAATTTTGGAGTGCACAAACATTGTTATGCATAGAAAATTGGGATAAGTTAATCACAGTGTGGAAGTAGAACTATATACAAAATCAATAACGAATCTTTGCAATGTATCAAGTAACAAAGTTTTAGTGGGAGAAGAGATAACTGATAATTTTTTTTATAAATTTGGGTTACATAAGTTGCTGATTAAGTTTGCAGATGTTGTAGTGGTTTTCAGTCCACAGACTGGTTTAATGCATCTTCCGCATGCTCCACTCTTCAGCTCCAAATAACTCCTGCAACCTACAATCCTTTCAATCTGCTTACTGTATTCATCTCTTAGTCTCCCTCTATGATTTTATCCCCTGCACCCCACCCCCATGTGGTAGTTATGTGGCCTACTGTGACGTCACTTGGGATTCGTGACATCACATACAAAAGAAACTTTACACACACAGATTATATACAAGGAAACATTCCACGTGGGAAAAATGTATCTAAAAACAAAGATGATGTGACTTACGAAACAAAAGCACTGGCAGGTCGATAGACACACAAACAAACACAAACATACACACAAAATTCAAGCTTTCACAACCAACAGTCGCTTCTTCAGGAAAGAGGGAAGGAGAGGGAAAGACAAAAGGATCTGGGTTTTAAGGGAGAGATTGTAAGGAGTCATTCCAAACCCGGGAGTGGAAAGACTTATCTTAGGGGGAAAAAAGGACAGTTATACACTTGCACACAGACACGCATATCCACACTTTCAAGTATGTCTGCTTGTGTCTGTGTATGTGCGGATGGATATGTGTGTGTGTGCATGTGTATACCTGACACTTTTTCCCCCTAAGGTAAGTCTTTCCGCTCCCGGGATTGGAATGACGCCTTACCCTCTCCCTTAAAATGCATATCCTTTTATCTTTCCCTCTCCTTCACTTTCCCTCTTTCATGAAGAAGCAACAGTTGGTTGCAAAAGCTAGAATTTTGTGTGTATGTTTGTGTGTCTATCGACCTGCCAGCAGTATATATATGTATATATATTTCTGCTTGTGTCTGTGTATGTGCGGATGGATATGTGTGTGTGTGTGTGTGTGTGTGCGAGTGTACACCTGTCCTTTTTTTCCCCTAAGGGAAGTCTTTCCGCTCCCGGGATTGGAATGACTCCTTACCCTCTCCCTTAAAACCCACATCCTTTCATTTTTCCCTCTCCTTCCCTCTTTCCTGACGAAGCAATTGCCAGTTGCGAAAGCTCGTAATTCTGTGTGTGTGTTTGTGTGTTTTGTTCATGTGCCTATCTGCCGGCGCTTTCCCGCTTGGTAAGCCTTGGAATCTTTGTTTTTAATATATGTCTGTGTCTGTGTATGTGCGGATGGATATGTGTGTGTGTGTGCGAGTGTACACCTGTCCTTTTTTTCCCCTAAGGGAAGTCTTTCCGCTCCCGGGATTGGAATGACTCCTTACCCTCTCCCTTAAAACCCACATCCTTTCATTTTTCCCTCTTTCCTGACGAAGCAACTGCCAGTTGCGAAAGCTCGTAATTCTGTGTGTGTGTCGGCGCTTTCCAGCTTGGTAAGTCTTGGAATCTTTGTTTTTAATATATATATATATATATATATATATATATATATATATATATATATATATATATATAAGACTTACCAAGCGGGAAAGCGCCGGCAGACAGGCACATAGGCACATGAACAAAACACACAAACACACACACAGAATTACTAGCTTTCGCAAACGATGGTTGCTTCTTCAGGAAGGAGAGGGAAAGACGAAAGGATGTGGGTTTTAAAGGAGAGGGTAAGGAGTCATTCCAATCCCGGGAGCGGAAAGACTTCCCTTAGGGGAAAAAAAAGGACAGGTGTACACACACACACACACACACACACACACACACACACACACACACACACACACACACACATATCCATCCACACATACACAGACACAAGCAGACATATTTTCAAAATATGTCTGCTTGTGTCTGTGTATGACTTCCCTTAGGGGAAAAAAAAGGACAGGTGTACACTCGCACACACACACACACACACACACACACACACACACACACACACACACACATATCCATCCGCACATACACAGACACAAGCAGACATATTTGGAAAATATGTCTGCTTGTGTCTATGTATGTGCGGATGGATATGTGTGTGTGTGTGTGTGTGTGTGTGTGTGTGTGTGTGTGTGTGTGTGCGAGTGTACACCTGTCCTTTTTTTTCCCCTAAGGGAAGTCTTTCTGCTCCTGGGATTGGAATGACTCCTTACCCTCTCCCTTAAAACCCACATCCTTTCGTCTTTCCCTCTCCTTCCTGAAGAAGCAACCATCGGTTGCGAAAGCTAGTAATTCTGTGTGTGTGTTTGTGTGTTTTGTTCATGTGCCTGTCTGCCGGCACTTTCCCGCTTGGTAAGTCTTGGAATCTTTGTTTTTAATATATTTTTCCCATGTGGAAGTTTCTTTCTATTTTATTTACATCATATATATATATATATATATATATATATATATATATATATATATATATATATATATATATATACAAAGATGATGTGACTTAATAAATGAAACACTTGCAGGTCAATAGATGTAATGGGTTGAAGGTGTTGATCTACGTAGGCAGAGATGCGTTCTGTGGGGGCTTGGTAACCAGCTAGAATGGGGAGGCCAGGATGATTGGCTTTCTGAACTTTAGGAAGAAGGTAGAAGGTAGGGGTGCGGGCTGTCAGTGGGGTCAGGAGGTTGATGGAGTGAGGTGAAAGGTTTTGTAGGGGGCCTAAGGTTCTGAGGATTCCTTGAAGCTCCTCCTGGACATCAGGAATGGGATTACCTTCTCAAACTTTGTATGTGGTGTTGTCTGAAAGCTGGCGCAGTCCCTCAGCCACATACTCCCGATGATCAACTATCATGGTCGTGGAACCCTTGTCTGCCGGAAGAATGATGATGGACTGGTCAGCCTTCAGATCACGGATAGCATGGGCTTCAGCAGTGGTGATGTATTTATTTATTTATTTATTTATTTATTTTATTTATTTATTTATTTAACCTGGCAAGATTAGGGCCATCAGGCCCTCTCTTACATCTAACCAGGCATTCTACTTATTTTACAGTCATATGTTTTAGTAGGCATGTTAAACTATTAAAACAAACTATAAACAATTAGAAAGGTACACCTCGAAAAATACATTATTGAAGAGAAAGATCTTAGATAGGAGTGCTGGCAGCAGGGAGTATGAGGGAGACTCATGGTGAAGGGAGGAGAAGAATAGAGAGACATGATGAAACATAATTAAGGAAAATATAAAGGAAAAGGAGACTGCATGGCTAATAGAGATAGATGAAGAGGAAGGCATCTCAGGAGCAAGATAGGAGACGCTAGCTTTGCTATTTGACAGAGGAGAGGATTGGCCTTGCACATTAATTATGTGGAGAATTTTATGTGGATGATAGTAGGAAATGCTTCAACTTCTTCTTAAAAGCAACAGGAGATTGAATTTTCCTCAAGGTAAGGGGCAGTTTGTTCCAGAGGCAGGCAGTGGCAACTGAGAAGGAGTTTGCAAAAGTTTTTGTTTTGTGAGTGGGCACAGTTAGGATACCAGATAAGAGTGACCTCGTGTTTCGATTATGATGGTATGGCAGGTTTTTAATCTCTGAAGCTAGGTACTGGGGTGCTTGCGCGATGGGGAGTCGGTGAAGTAGACATAGAGTGTGGTAGTCACGCAGTTTGTCCAGCCGCAGCCACCCTAGCTCGGAGTATGAAGCACTAACATGATCATATCGGCGAATGTTGCAGGTGTAATGCACACAGGCATTCATGGTTAACTCTAGCCGTCTTTTGTTTTCACTACTCATGCCTTGTTGAATCACATCACAATAGTGGAGGTTCGGTAGAACGAGTGCTTGCACGAGCTGGCGTTTCAAGTCCTGTGGGAATATGTTCCGAAACTTTTTGAGAGCATAGAGACAAGCAGATGTCTTTCGGCACACTGCGACTGTATTCTCAGCCCAGTTGAGATGCTCGTCCATAGTTACACCCAAGTTCTTCACTGTTTTCTGATATGGGATTGGAGTACCTTCGAGCAGCATAGGAGGTAGCCATTCGCGGAAATCTGAACTTATTAATTTCTGATGGGCTATTAAGATTACTTATGTCTTTTTTGCATTTAATTTAAGCCCTAGGTTTTTTGCCCATGTCACTACTGAAGACAGATCATCATTCATCAGAGCGATTGCAGTGTTTACGTCTTCAGGTCTGACGCTTAGGTAGAGCTGGAGGTCGTCGGCATAGAAATGATGTTTACAGGAGGACAAAACCAACGAAATATCGTTGACATATAAAGAAAACAAAAGTGGTCCTAAGACTGATCCTTGTGGCACTCCCGAAGAAACATGTTTCCAGGAAGATTTTTCATTTGCGCAGACAACACATTGCTGTCTGTTTTTTAAGTAGCTTTCAAACCATCTCATCGCACTATCAGAGAAAGTAAGCTGTTGCATTTTCTGAGTAATATGTCAAAGTTAATAGCGTCAAAAGCTTTGCTGAAGTCCAGTAGCGTCAATATTGTGATGTAGGGAGTAGGATTAAGGTTTTTTAAGAAGGATTGAGAGGCAAGGCTGGAAGTCAGAAATTCCTGGAAGGTTTGCAGAGGGTGATTTTGAGGAAGAGAAGGTGGGTCCCGCTGTGATGGAGGACGGAACTGTTCAAGGCAGGGTTCAATTTGGATAGTGTCATGGGGAGTTGGATCATTAGGAGTAGGATTAGGATCATTTTTCTTTGTGGCAAAGTGATACTTCCAGCAGAGAGTACGAGTGTAGGACAGTAAATCTTTGGCAAGGGCTGTTTGGTTGAATCTGGGAGAATTTCTGACTTCCAGCCTTGCCTTGCCTCTAATAGTTTGGTAATATTCACACCTTTCAGCACCTGCTTTCTTTGGAATTGGTATATATTCTTCTTGAAGTCTGAAGGTATTCCGCCTGTCTCATACATCTTGTTCACCAGATGGAAGTGTTTTGTCATGGCTGGTTCTCACACGGCACCAGTAGTTCTGACAAAATGTTGTCTACTCCTGGGGCCTTCTTTCAGCTTAATACTCCACTGTTCTGTCAAATTATTCTCACATATCATGCCTCCCATCATATCATGCCTCCCATCATATCTGCCTTCTTGTCCTGTTTCTATAATACTGCATGCAAGTTCAACTCACTTTTATACAATGTCTATGTACTCGTTCCAATTTTCTCTTCTTTTCTTAGTACTAGTTTTCCATCTGATCTCTTGATGTGCATATAGCTTCTTCTCCTTTCTCCAAAGGCCTCTTTAATTTTATTGTAGCTGGTGTCTATCTTTCCCCCAAATCCTTACATTTTTTCTGTAGCCATTACTGCTTAGCCATTTTACAATTCCTGTTACTCCCTTTTTTGAGTTTTTTGTATTACCTTTCACCTGCTTAATTAACTGCATTTCATATTTCTCCTTTCAATTGTAAAATTAAAAATCTCCTGTCTTACCAAAGGATTTCTCCTTAGCCTTGATTCTTTTACCTATTTGATTCCTCTATTTCCTTCATTATTTCATCTCTCTAAACTACCCATTTCTCTTCGACTGTATCCCTTCTCCTCTTCTTGTCATTTGTTGCCTAAGCTTCTTCTGATGCTCTCAGCAACCTCTGGTTCTTTCAACTTATCTGGATCCCATCTCCTTAATTTCCTATCTCTTTTGCAATTTCTTCAGTTTTTAACTACAGTTCACAACCAATAAATCATGGTCACAGTCCACACCTCCCCAAGAAATGACTGAAAGTTTAACATCTCCTTCAAAAATCTCTGTCCTACAACTACATTATCAATCTGAAACCTTCTGGTATCACCAGGTCCCTTCTGCATGTACAAGCTTCATTCATGGTTCTTAAACCAGGTGATAATTAAACTGTACTCTGTTGAAAATTCTACCAGGTGGTTTCCTCTTTCATTACTTTCCCCCCAGGCCACATTCACCAACAGTTTTTCCTGCTATTGATTTTCAGTCACAAATCACTATTAAATTTTCATATTCCTTGTTGTTGTTGTTGTGGTTTTCACTCCTGAGACTGGTTTTATGCAGCTCTCCATGCTACTCCATCCTGTGCAAGCTTCTTCATCTCCCAGTACCTACTGCAACCTACATCCTTCTGAATCTGTATAGTGTATTCATCTCTTGGTCTTCCTCTACATTTTTACCCTACACGCTGCCCTCAAATACTAAATTTGTAATCCCTTCATGCCTCAGAACATGTCCTACCAACCGATCCATTCTTCTAGTCAAGTTGTGACACAGACTTCTCTTCTCCCCAATCCTGTTCCATACCTCCTCATTAGTTATATGATCTACCCATCTAATCTTCAGCATTCTTCTGTAGCACCACATTTCAAAAGCTTCTATTCTATTCTTGTCCAAACTAATTATTGTCCATGTTTCACTTCCATACATGGCTATGCTCCACACAATTTTTTTTTTCAGAAACGACTTCCTGACACTTAAATCTATACTCAATGTTAACAAATTTCTCTTCTTCAGAAACGCTTTCCTTGCCATTCCCAGTCTACATTTTATATCCTCTCAACTTTGACCATCATCAGTTATTTTCCTACCCAAATAGCAAAACTCCTTTACTACTTTAAGGGTCTCATTTCTTAATCTAATTCTCTCAGCATCACCTGACTTAATTCGACTACATTCCATTATCCTCATTTTGCTTTTGTTGATGTTTATTTTATATCCTCCCTTCAAGACACTATCCATTCCATTCAACTTTTCTCTCAGGTCGTTTGCTGTCTCTGACAGAATTACAATGTCATCAGCGAACCTTCTTCTCCATGGATTTTAATACCTTCTCTGAATATTTCTTTTGTTTCTTTCACTGCTTGCTCAATATACAGATTGAGTAACATCAGGGATAGGCTACAAACCTGTCTCACCCCCTTCACAGCCACTGCTTCCGTTTCATGTCACTCGACTCTTATAACTGCCATCTGGTCTCTGTACAAATTGTTAATAGCCTTTCGCTCCCTGTACTTGACCCCTGCCACCTTCAGAATTTGAAAGAGAGTATTCCAGACAACATTGTCAATAGCTTTCTCTAAGTCTACAAACGCTAGAAAAGTAGGTTTGCCTTTCCTTAATCTATCTTCTAAGATAAGTCGTAGGGTCAGTATTGCCTCATTTGTTCCAATATTTCTACGGAATCCATACTGATCTTACCCGAGGTCAGCTTCCACCAGTTTTTCCATTCATCTGTAAAGAATTCGCATTAGTATTTAGCATCCGTGACTTATTAAACTCATTGTTCAGAAATTTTCACATCTGTCAGCGCCTGCTATCTTTGTGATTGGTATTATTATATTCTTGAAGTCTGAGGGTACTTCGACTGTCTCATACATCTTGCTCACCAGATGGTAGAGTTTTGTCAGGACTGGCTCTCCCAAGGCCATCAGTAGATCTAAAGAAATGTTTTACACTCCCGGGGCTTTGTTTCGACTCAGGTTTTTCAGTGCTCTGTCAAACTCTTCATGCAGTATCATATTTCCCATTTCATCTTCATCAACATCCTGATAATGAAGTACTCCTGAGTAGTCCCCGCCCAGAGAACCGAATGGGGGACTATTTTACCTTCAGAATATTTTACCCAAGAGGACGTCATCATCATTTAACCATACAGTAAAGATGTAGTTTCCCCTTGCTTTCAGCTGTTTGCAGCAGCAGCACAGCAAGGCCGTTTTCGTTAGTGTTACAAGGCCAGATCAATCAATCATCCAGACTGTTACCCCTGCAACTATTGAAAAGGCTACTACCCCTCTTCAGGAACCAAACATTTGTCTAACCTCTCAACAGATAACCCTCCATTGTGGTTGCACCTATGGTACGGCTATCTGTATCTCTGAGGCACGCAAGACTCCCCACCAATGGCAAGGTCCATGGTTCTTCGGGGGAGGGGAATAATTTATTTTATCTCATCATACATTTCTTCAATCTATTAATCATCTTTAGAGCTAGCTGGAATATAAACTGTATTACTGTGCTGGTTGAGACCTTTTGGTCTGTCTTGACTACAATAATGTGTTCACAAAGGTGTACGTAGTACAAGGGTTGCCCAGAAAGTAAGGCACCACACTTTTTTCTTCAACAATTCTTTATTGAACATAATGAGAATTACACACACAAAAGAATGCTGTTTTATCTACACACCCTATTTTTCCATGTAATGTCCATCCTGTTCTATTGCCTTCCTCCAGTGTGAAACAAGGGCATATATGCCCTGTTGGAACCAATCCTTATCCTGGTGGCAGAGCCAGTGCTTCACTGTGTGAATCACCTCCAGGTTGTTGTCAAAACGTCTTCCATGAATGGCATCCTTCTATGGCTGAAAACAAGTGGATGTCTGAGGGTCTAGGTCAGGGATGTCAGGTATGACTGTCGTGGATGGTTTCTCTGCCCACTGTAAATTGTGGAGCTCTGCCAAACTGCCTGCTGACAACCTCACCCTCCATGCCCAGCAACTACCTGTACTTCTGTTGACAGCAGATGCTCCATAGATTTTCCACAAGTGTTTGTGAATATGCCACACAGTTTCTTTCTCTGCAGAGAGAAATTCAATAGTAGCACATTGCTCGTAATGTGCATCACCTACAGACACCATTTTGAAACTGTCCTGCAGCTAAGCTTTCTGTCAAAAGTGAACAAAACATGGTGCACTTACTCAGGAGACTTCCGATAATACGTATGTAACAATTTTGCATTTGTAGCATTATTTCCAGTGAATGAAAAAAATGTGGTGCATTACTTTCTGGGCAACCTTCATAACTTACCCGCTGAGCCATGCACAGATCGTGTGCATGCCATTTATTGTTTGTCATCTTCTATTACTGTACTGCTGCCTCGTTTTCTTATTCCATTCACTGGCATCACTGCCTTCCTGCCTTATTTGGCCGTGAACAGCAGCAGCAGCACGTATCAATAAGTTCACTATTGTACCACCTCTGGAGCGACCAGTAGTATGTCTGGGTTATCATTTGTCTGGCAGTCGGTTGGAGGTTGAATAGCAGTGCAGTTGGGACACAGCAGCAGTGAAGTTGGGGATGGAGCGCCGGTGAGGTGCCAACAGCCAGTGCTCGCCGACCAATGGCGATACACATTTACTGTCCGATGGAGGGAGAATGGAGCAGGACAGCTGGTTGTTCAGTTGGTCGTCTCATCAGCCAATGTATATTTTGTCCTTTCACTGTTTCTAGGCCTGTGCAGCTCGTCAGTTGGTGTGGAGCAGTCAGTAAATCTACTCAGCCCATTGTTTGTCTAGTACCGTGCTCTGTGGAATTTAAATCCCCGACAGACGTCATGGATACTGAAGACCCATAGAGGTCTCTGCACCATTGCTCCATAAGTTGTGGTGGCACGCACCTCCTGGCCCGCATTTAGAATGAGGGCGCCACAGTGGAAAATGTGGTTGCAGCGGCCAATAGCGGCGTCCCTGATAGAGTACTCAAGTGCCTGCCTGTCCATCAGCCTGGCAGTCTAACCTTGCATATGTCTCAGGACTTACCGCCTTGCATTAGAAAGCGTATTTACTTTCGTGTTCTCTTTACGAGTGGACGTGGTTGTCTTTTTTGGGTTTCTTGACTCTGTTGTCCATTCTTGTTGTTGCCGTAAGATCCTTCGTTGGTCGTGTCTGTCTTCTCCCATTGTGATGTTGTTCGCGGGCCGCTCCGTGGGTCCCACCGTGTCGCCATTACAACATTTTGCGACGAGGTAAACGGTGGTCGTTGTTGGTATGGAGGCGAAGTTGGTCTGTCTGCCAGAGCAACAGCATCAGCTCATACAACAGCAGCAGCTCCAGTTAGACATCTTACAAAAGTCGCTGTAGTTGCTAACAGACAAAGTCAATGCCTGGGACACTTTACTCCTACTGCTTGAGAGTCCTTGGCGTCCGATGCTTTCCCATGGCCGCCGTCGTTTCCACCCTTTAATGACGCTAACGAGGACTGGAAAACCTACTTACATAAGCTGAAACAACATTTCATGGCTTTTCAAGTCACGGACGACTCCTTGCAGCAGTCATTGTTTTTGTCTTGGGCCTCCCCGGACACGTTCTTTCTTCTCTGCAAGTTGGCCCCGTTGTCCGATCCTGTGGCTCTCTCTTTCCAGGAGATCTGCCTTTTGCTGACAAACTATTATTCCCAACGCTACAATGTGGTCACCTCTCAGCTGGAGTTCCACCAGTACCATAAACAGCCTGCACAATTGTATCATTCGTGGGTCATGGTCTCAGCCGTTGATGCAATTTTACGTGCAACAATCAGCAGTGAAAGGCTTTGCATGCAAACTCCCTGATCTGGGATGTGATGGTTAAGCTGGCTCGCGATCCTGAGGTCCGTACTGCGGCGTTGAACTCGACAACGCTTCCTTGGGAGAGATTCTCTGCATTGCCCACTCCTTGGAAATTGCTCAAGCGGCTATGGCGCGACCGCAAGTGGCGGCAATTGCGGCGGCACGGCGGGTTCCGCTCTCGCGACGTCGACGTGGCCCGGCTGACACAGGCCAGCGCTGTCGGAACTCCTCGTTGTCCGACGTCTCTAGGCCATCAGCATCTTCGGTCGCCCCTCGTCACCGGTCGCCCCTTGTCTTACACTTTCATCTTGCCCACAGTGCTTTACTGCAAATTCGCGGGCTGATTGTCCCCACCGCTGGAAAACGTGCACGCTGTGTAACAAGGAGCGCCACATCCGATCAGTCTGTCATAGTTGCTCAACTCGCCCCATTCCTGCCCCTTCTGGGCCTCAAGATACAGTCCATGCTCTGCAATCAGTCATCCAAAGGACGACCCACTGGTGCGGAAGCTTTTCCTCATGCTCCGCATTTTCACTGAGGATGTCAGTTTTCAGGTCGACACTGGGGCCACCGTCTCCTTGATTAATATGATGACATAATCCCGGCTGGGCTCTTCTGCGTTGTGCCCTCTCTCTCACTGTTTGGTCGCCTCCGGAGACGGTTCCATTCCCCTTCGTGGACATTTTGTCGTCCAGGCGACATAAAGGTGTGTTCCCCGGCTCCGTACCCTCTTTTTCGTCGACCACCCGTCGGCTTTGAATATATTTGGCCTGGATGCGTTTCAACTGTTTGGCTTTTCAATTTCCGATGAAGTGAAGTCGTTTCCACGGCTCTTTGCTTTCAGGATTTGGACGATCTGTGCTCCTCTTTTGCGTCGCTGTTTTTACCGGATCTCGGATGTACTTTCGGCTATCAGGCGCACGTCACCCTACGGTAAGATGCACAACCTCGCTTTATCTGGGACCGGCCCCTTCCGGCGACCTTACAGCCAGCGGTCAAGCAGGAACTTGATCGGCTCCAGCCCGCTGGCGTGCTGCAGCCTGTCACTTACAGTGCATGGACGACAACACTGGTGGTCATACGAAAACCCAATGGGTCCCTTCGGCTGTGTGGGGACTTAGCTCTACAGTCAATGTTCAGTCCCTTGTTGACACTTACCCCGTTTCCCGACAGAAAGACCTTCTTGCCGAGCTTGGCGGGGGATAGTATTTTTCCAAGATCAACCTGGCTGCAGCATATCACTAGTTGCCCTTGGATGCCGAATCTCAGAACATCATGGTTATCAACACGCCTTTCGGATTGTATGAGTACTAGAGCCTTCCCTTTGGCGTCTCTTCGGCGACGGCCATTTTCCAGCGATTCCTGGAGCAGCTTACACAGCCCATCCCTGCCTGTGTGAATTATCTGGATGACATCTTGGTCACTGGGCGTTCCCGCCAGGAACATTTGCAATTCCTCAGCGCCTTATTTCACGCTCTGCAGTCTGCTGGTTTATGCATTCGTGTAGACACGTGTTTTTTTTTTTTAATCGAAAGTGGAATACTTAGGCCACTGGCTTAGAAAAGATGGCATTCGTCCTTAAGGTCGTAATGTCGCGGCCATTGAGGCCCTTCCTCGTCCCAAAGACTTATCTGAACTCCAGGTGTTTTTGGGCAAGGTTACTTATTACTTAAAATTCTTGCCCCAGGCCGCCTCCATTGCTCAACCCCTCCATCACTTGCGTCGCAAAGGGGTACCTTTTGATTGGACTCCTGCCTGTGACCAGGCTTTTCTCCATTTGAAGGCGATGCTGAAGTCTGCCCCTTGTCTTACCCCCTTTTCTCTGGATGGCCCCTCGGTTGTGGCAGTTGATGCATCGGCGTATGGCATTGGGGCCAACCATGTGCACCTGGATGCCGATGGCTCCGAACAGTCCATCGCTTATGCCTCTAAGACATTGCCCCAGCACAACAGAACTACTCCCAGATTGAAAAGGAGGCTCTGGCGATCTTGTTCACTGTCCATGAATTTCACACCTACCTCTTTGGGGCAAATTTCACCCTCCTGAAGGACCATAAACCCTTGGTACCACTTTTCGGACCCCACTCTCACTTTCCAGAGCGGATGACTCAACGTCTCCAGCGCTGGGCATTGCTTTTACATAATCAGGCTTCCACCATCCGGTATAAGCCCACTGCCCACCATGCTATTGCAGACACTTTGTCGTGTCTCCCAGTGGGCCCCGATCCTGCGTTTGATCACAGGAGGTCCTCGCCTTCCACGTTTATTCCACCCACCAGCATGCACTGGACAGTCTGCCTCTTATGGTTGCTCACATTGCTGTGGCTACCTGCCGCGACCCTGTCTTGCAGCAGGTTCTGAACTGTGTGGTCCATGGTTGGCCATCCTAAATCACTCGTCGGATGCAGTCCGATTTCAGCCCCTGGCGCCACCTGTCCCACAGGCTCTACATGATTAATGATGTCCTTCTGTTGGCCACGGATTCATATGCCCATCAGGTGGTCATCCCTGCAGCATTGCATCTTCAGGTGCTCAGTTTGTTACACCACGGGCACTGGGGTATGTCCCATATGAAAGTTTTGGATTGCCAGCATGTGTATTGGCCTGGCATCAATGGCGATATTGAGAGCCTGGTCCGTGGGTGCACTGTCTGTGCATGTCACCAGGCAAGCCCCCTCAGTCATTTGCACCCGGCCTCTGCCTTGCCGGCCCTGGGATCGCATCCATGTCGACTTTGCGGGCCCGTTTTTAGGATCCATGTGGTTACTCATCATTGATGCCCACTCCAAATACCCACATCTTGTCCGAATGGCATCCACCACCACAGAGGCTACACTCATGGCCCTGGCGCAGGTTGTCACCATCGAGGGTCTGCCACACACATTGGTCTCCGATAAAGGTCCCCAATTCACAGCATCCTCTGTCAGGCCAACGGTATCAAACATATCCATAGCCCACCTTTCCACCTTTCATCCAATGGCGCGACAGAGAGGCTTGTCTGCACTTTTAAACAATGGTTGACTAATGCGGTTGAGACATCTCCAACAACATTGGCCCTCACCCTGTGTTTGGGAACCTATCGCACCAAGCCCATTGACGAACGCAGTTTGTCAGAGCTCCTTCATGGGCGACAATTGCAGACCTGCTCCATTTACTGATGCCATACTCCTACCACCCCCACTCCCAGCCCTCGCAGTGGTACGCCCCTGGCACGGCCATGTGGACCCACGAGTACAGGTGCAAGGCGGGTTGGACACTCGCCATGGTCGTCACAACCCATGGGCAGCGTGTGACATCAGTGCAGACATCAAAAGATATGGAGTGCTGCCATCATAATCAGCTCCACTCACAAGCCACGACAGGACTCACGCCGCCTCTTCTGTCCCTACTTCCTTCAGGTAAGGACGTGGTCCTCGAGTCACCATCCCTGCCCACGGTTGCCTTCTCTCCGAGGGCCTGCCGCCGCCCTCTCCACCTACGGGTGGATCATCGGCTCCCTCCCCCACCCTGGACTCTGGATCAGCTGTCATGGATACCTCAGGCATCCCTTCATTCCCGCCAATAGCAGTTGATGAGCCCAGTCCCTCTTCCCACTGCCACCCACCTCAGCACAGTCCGGGGCGTTTCCGCCCCTGTGGGCAAGTTTCAGGAAGAAGGGATCTGGTAGTGCTTGCCACGGAATTTTAATCTGCGACAGACATCGTGGGCATCAAAGATGCATAGGGGTCTCTGCACCACCGCGCTGTAAGCTGTGGTGGCACGTGCCTCCTGGCCTGCATTTACAGTGAGGATGCCACAGTGGAACATGTGCTTGCAGCAGCCAATAGAGGCGTCCCCGATAGAGTACTTAAGTGCCTGCCTGTTGCTCAGTCTGCCAGTCTAACCTTCTGTACATCTCAGGACTTATTGCCTCGATATAGACAACATATTACTTGTGTGTTTTCTTTACGAGTAGACGTGGTTGTCTTGTTTGGGTTTCTTGACTCTGTTGTCTGTTCTTGTTGCTGATGTAAGGTCCTTCATTGGTGGTGTCCATCCTCTCCCATTGTGTTGTTGTTCACGGACTGCTCCGTTGGTCCCACCACATTTCCGTCACTTTAACCCTGCGAATGTTCCAGTCGCCATTACAAAATTTTGGTCAGGGCTGCTGGCATATCTAAGTGTGGCCTGAGTGTGTGGTTCTATTCCCATTGCTACAATGTCTGTGGCTCACCGATCCAGGACCCGAAAATTGAGTTTTGACTTAATCTACCAGCAAGTCATGACTGTTCACATTGTGTAATTTGGTATTTGTTGTAGGCTGTTGAGACATTACTGCAAGCAACAACGTGTGTTTTCAAGTTGGCAAATTTTAGCCACCCTCTGGTGGAGTTTAACTGTACTTGGTTATTTTGAATTGTAGTGCACCAGCGGAATCTTCTGCCTTCTGGCCATTACTGTTCCTGTTACCTGCCAGTGGTGTAAATTCAGGCAGTGTATTTTCTTCATCATGTTGTTGCTGTCCAGCAAACTGTCTAGTTTGACAGCTCAATATGTAATTGGTTGTGGGCACCAATGCTTTCTACGTTGTTCCATTGAACTCCCTGTTGTGTGCTGGTCAGGTGAAGTGGAATTATCTTGTTGGTGGGTCTGTTGACTGTCTGTCAGTTGGGTTGTTGTTGGATTGAGAATGGTTGGGCCAACTGCCTCTCTCACTTAAGCGAGGGTTAGGTTTGAATTCCAGGCTGACCCTCGGAAACTTCTGACTGCTGTTGGGTGTACTGCCTTTTCTTATTTGTTCTTGTTGTTTACATTTGTATGGCTTTTAGCCAGTTTTTAAATTAAGGCTGTTTTGCCCTTAAGGTGTAAGATTATTTGGGCCTCCAGCCTAATTAAAGAACTGTTTTAAGATAAGGCCTTTCAGACTTTCAAAAATTTATTTTGGTTTGAGTCTTAAGTGATGGGCCTTCAGACAATTTTTAAATTAAAGTTGTTTTGCTGTTAAGGTGTTAGATTGCTTGGGCCTTCAGCCTAATTGAAGGAACTGATCTAAGGTAAGGCCATCTGCCTTCTACATTTCTGATTTTGGTTTGACTCTTAAGTTAATGGCTTTTAGCCGATTTTAAATTAAAGTGGTCTTGCTCTTAAGGCATGAGATTGTATAGTGCATTCAGCCAGTAATCAAGTACAAAAAATTAATGTTTTTTTTTTTATTTTTATCATCATTATTTTGCTTGGCTCTTGTAGTGTTTGGTCAAGTAAATAAAGTTGTATGTTTGAGTGTAACTGACAGCTGCTTATTTTGGCCTCCTTCCCCAAATGGAACTACCTGTCCTGTCCTGCAGGTTTAGTAGGGTGTCTCACCCGAATTCCTATTTTCTCATTCATTATTAAACCTACTCCTGCATTACCCCATATTTAATTTTGTGTTTATAGCCAAGCATTCAGCTGACCAGAAGTCCTATACCAACTGCAATTGAACTTCACTAATTACTACAATGTTTAACAGTAACCTATCAATTTTCCTTGCCCCTTCTCAAATTTTATAACCTACCTGCCATCTAAGAGATCTACCGTTCTACACTTCAATCCATAGAACACCAACCGAGACTGTTGCTCCTGCAACTGCTGAAAAGGCTGCTGCCCTGCTTCAGGAACCATACGTTTTTCTGACATCTCAACAGACATCCCTCCATCCCTCTATTGTGACTGCACCTATGGTACAGCTATCTGTATTGCTGATGCACACAAACCTCTCCACAAATGGCAAGGTCCATAATTCATGGGAGGAGCAATTTCAGATACAAAACGTTAATTTACTGTTTCTGATGTTGAAGCTGGTGAACTTGGCAATCATGTAACTATGGGGGAAGAACCTATGTTAGGTAATAATAGTGATAAGAGTGTAAGGGAGACAATTACAGTGGGATTAGTGAGGAAGATGTGACACTCAGTAGCAGTGAGAAAAAATAAAGATACTGAAGAGAGGATAGGAAGTCAGAATTAGATGGTATGATTAATGTGGAGGTCGAAGGTGAAACGTTTGAGGAAGGTATTTATGGTGGCAGCTGTGAGCATATTCAGGAAGGTCAGAACTGTGATACAGAAGTGCATGTAAGTTAAATTTTACTGGGTGATATCAGTAAAACTGTAAGCTCTTGTGAAGATTGAAGAAAGTATGCAAAATGTATAAGTAATGAAATTTTAAGGGTAGCTTGGAGTCATTATGATAATGAGAGTTGTGATAGTGGAATATAAGATATGCTGAAAAAGGTATGTGAAAGTTTGTATCCAGAATTGTGGAAAGAGGTAAGAAATGATGCAGGAACTTAGAAAAAACTGGTATGTCTGTAAGTGTCGTGCAACCGAAAGTAGAAACACACACAAACAAAGATGAGGTGAAAGATGTGGGATTTGAAGAAACTGATAAATATCTTTCGTAGAAAGCAGAAAACAAAGATGATTGTAATATGCAAGGAAGTCTATATATATTCATATTGAAAGTGATAATTGGGACAGTAGCAGTCTGACACAGGGAGTACAATATGTACAGTGTCTGAAAAATTAAGAGATGGAACTAAACACAGTCAACATTTCTTTGAGTTACCTTTAATAGGTACTAAGATTAGAGGAGCTACTGGATGACATAGTAAAATTATGAAGTGACAATATTACTGTCAATATACACTCCTGGAAATTGAAATAAGAACACCATGAATTCATTGTCCCAGGAAGGGGAAACTTTATTGACACATTCCTGGGGTCAGATACATAACATGATCACACTGACAGAACCACAGGCACATAGACACAGGCAACAGAGCATGGACAATGTCGGCACTAGTACAGTGTATATCCACCTTTCGCAGCAATGCAGGCTGCTATTCTCCCATGGAGACGATCGTAGAGATGCTGGATGTAGTCCTGTGGAATGGCTTGCCATGCTATTTCCACCTGGCGCCTCAGTTGGACCAGCGTTCGTGCTGGACGTGCAGACCGCGTGAGACGACGCTTCATCCAGTCCCAAACATGCTCAATGGGGGACAGATCCGGAGATCTTGCTGGCCAGGGTAGTTGACTTACACCTTCTAGAGCACTTTGGGTGGCACAGGATACATGCGGACATGCATTGTCCTGTTGGAACAGCAAGTTCCCTTGCCAGTCTAGGAATGGTAGAACGATGGGTTTGATGATGGTTTGGATGTACCGTGCACTATTCAGTGTCCCCTCGATGATCACCAGAGGTGTACGGCCAGTGTAGGAGATCGCTCCCCACACCATGATGCCGGGTGTTGGCCCTGTGTGCCTCGGTCGCATGCAGTCCTGATTGTGGCGCTCACCTGCATGGCGCCAAACACGCATACGACCATCATTGTCACCAAGGCAGAAGCGACTCTCATCGCTGAAGACGACACGTCTCCATTCGTCCCTCCATTCACGCCTGTCGCGACACCACTGGAGGCGGGCTGCACGATGTTGGGGCGTGAGCGGAAGACGGCCTAACGGTGTGTGGGACCGTAGCCCAGCTTCATGGAGACGGTTGCGAATGGTCCTCGCCAATACCCCAGGAACAACAGTGTCCCTAATTTGCTGGGAAGTGGCGGTGCGGTCCCCTACGGCACTGCGTAGGATCCTGCGGTCTTGGCGTGCATCCTTGCGTCGCTGCGGTCCGGTCCCAGGTCGACGGGCACGTGCACCTTACGCCGACCACTGGCGACAACATCGATGTACTGTGGAGACCTCACGCCCCACGTGTTGAGCCATTCGGCGGTACGTCCACCCGGCCTCCCGCATGCCCACTATACGCCCTCGCTCAAAGTCCGTCAACTGCACATACTGTTCACGTCCACGCTGTCGTGGCATGCTACCAGTGTTAAAGACTGCGATGGAGCTCCGTATGCCACGGCAAACTGGCTGACACTGACGGCAGTGGTGCACAAATGCTGCGCAGCTAGCGCCATTCGACGGCCAACACCGCGGTTCCTGGTGTGTCTGCTGTTCCGTGCGTGTGATCATTGCTTGTACAGCCCTCTCGCAGTGTCCGGAGCAAGTATGGTGGGTCTGACACACCGGTGTCAATGTGTTCTTTTTTCCATTTCCAGGAGTGTAATATAATTGGGCAGTTAAAAAAATCTATTCGCCAAACAGCAGCAGGAAAACACACATACAAAGATATAAACGTTTGCAAGCTTTTTGAGCCTATGGCTCCTTCTTCTGGCAGAAAAGTTGAAGTGGAAGGGCAAGGGGTGAAGGAAAAGGACTGGTCAGGTTTAGTAAAAAGGGCAGAATTCAGAAAAGTCACCCAGAACCCAAGGTCAGGGGAGACTTACCAGATGGGATGGGAAGGGAAGGCTGATTGTTGGGGACTGCACCGAACAAGATTTGAAAACCTGAGAGCTTAAAGATGGGAAACAGGGGTAATATGCAAGACAAAGATTATTGTGAAAACATTGTGCATGACTTAATACAAGTGGAAAGCTAAGAGCATAGTACGTGATAAGAGATAGGTGGGGGGAGGCAGCACAAAAAAAGGATGGGTCATAAAATGAGAGACAAAAAATAAAATGGAAGTGAAGAAAGAGATAGTTACTGTGCAGAAATGTTGAGACCAAACAAATAAAAGTAATTTATTGCTGAGTGTATGGCGAGAACCGATGATATGTTGTAGTGCCTCTCCCCATCTGTGGAGTTCTGAGAAACTGGTGTCTGGAGAAGAATCCAGATGCCAAGTGGTGAAACAGGCACTGAGGTCATTGTACAGCATGCTTTCCAACAGGATATTGTGTGCTTCCAATATACACCCTCTACCTGTGCCCATTCATTTTAACTGATAACTTGGTGGTAGTCATGCTACTGTAGAAGTCTGAGCAGTGTTCATGTAATAGATGGTATTGAAGTGTTGTTTCACAGCTGGCTCCCCCTTTGATAGCGTAAGTGTCACCAGTTACAGGACTGGTATGGTTGGTTGTATGAGGGAGAATACAGCAGTTCTTACAATGGAGTTGGTCGCAGGGGTAGAAGCCAATGTCTACGGAGATGGGTGCAAAAGGATCATATGATCTGACAAGTATATTGCAGAGATTTGGAGGGCAATGGATATATACTTCGGGTGTGGTGGGCAAAATGTCAGTGCACAATTTTGGGAAGTCATAGCCTTTTCAGAGTAGCTGGTAAACACAGTCAAGACCAGAATACTACTGACTGATGCTTGGTGTACTCAGAAGTTGTTTTTTGGAGGGATCAGAAGTATTAGAATTAGATGTGATAGCACGGGAAATCTGTTTTTGAACTATGCCTTTGGGGTAATTATATCCAGCGAAGGCTGAGGTGAAATTGGTGTTGTATTCCTGTAAAGAGTCTGCTTCTGAACAAATACATTTGCCTCGAATGCCAAGCCTACATGGGAGGGAACGTTTGAAATAGAAAGGATGGCAACTGTCAAAATTGAAGCACTCCTGTTTGTTAGAAGGTTTAATGTGAACAGAACTGTGTAGCTCACCTTCAGTGAGTATGAAATCAATGGCTCCTATCCCTGCAACCATCACTGCTGTAAGACATGCCCTATGCACCCATCTACCACCACCTACACCAGCCCTGTTACTTTGCAGAACATATTCTGGGTGTCCCACATGAAACTGGTAAGCCTGACACCTGAGATCCAAGTAACAATGAAGTAATCAAAAAAGAATTAATAATAATAATAATAATAATAATAATAATAATAATAATAATAAGGATGATGACGATGTTTGAAAAAGTAGTTCCCTGTTTATAAGAAATGCTGGAAGTGGGGCCATGGGAATTTTAAAGGAATATCTGCATGCTGAGCTTTTATTAGCATAAACCATAATTATAAGTAATGAAATAAAGAAATAATTTGAGCCATAGATACAGTCCATGGCTGTATAAATATTGTATGCAGCCACTGGAAACATTTGAATATTTTTTATCACTATCACATTGATCATGTGAAATCCATTTCACACTCTGACATACTGATAGCTTTGGATCAAGACAGTCAGGCATATGTAGTATTTATTGATCTCTGAAAAGCATTTGGCTCAGTTCCAGACCTACACTTACTGGAAAAAATATGATCGTATTGGGCATCAATTGAAATTTGTGACTGGATTGAGGACTTTTTGGTAGGGAGGACACAACATATTATCTTGGATGGACAGTTATCATCAGGTGTAGAAGTAACTTTGGGTGTGTCCCGGGGAAGTGTGTTGGAACCCTTGCTGTTTATGATGTATATTAATGACTTTGCAGACAATAGTGATACTAATATAACACTGTTTGCAGATGATGCAGTTATCTATAATAAAGTACTGTCTGAAAGAAGCTGAATAAATATTCAATCAGATCTTGATAACTTTTCAAGGTGATACAAAGACTGCCAACTTGCTTTAAAGGTTCAGCAATTGGAAACTATACAATTCACAAAATGAGGAAACATTCTATCCAATCACTATAACATCAGTGTGTCACAGATGAAATTGGCCAACTCATACAGGTACCTGAGTGTAGCACTGTGTGGGTATATGAAATTGGTGAAAACAGCTGGTAGGCTTAGGTTTATTGGTAGAATAATGGGGAAGTGTAATTAGTCTACAAAGGAGAGTGCTTAGACATCACTCATGTGATCAGTTATAGAATATTGCTCAAGTGTGTGGCGCACATACCAAAGAGGACTAACAGGGGATATTGAAAGTATACAGAGAATGGCAGCAAGTATGGTGACAGGTTTGTCTGACCAGTAGGAGAGTGCAAGAGGGTTTCCAGAAAACTAAACATCAGACTTTTAAAAACAGTCGTGAGTAGTAGGGCGTTGGGGTTACAGATGCAATTTTGATATCAAATTG
Organism: Schistocerca gregaria; assembly: GCF_023897955.1. Lineage (NCBI taxonomy): Eukaryota > Metazoa > Arthropoda > Insecta > Orthoptera > Acrididae > Schistocerca > Schistocerca gregaria. The sequence goes on from NC_064921.1 coordinate 862,362,481, forward strand.
ATATGCAAAATAATTAAATTAATCAATTAATCACCCCCACCACGGCCACCCCCACCCTATCCTGATCGCCCGGCCGCCGATCACGCCCACCCCACCCCTAGATGATGTCACACACTTTTCTCAGCCAGCAGGTGTGCCCCAGCCGTGGCCTGTTAAGGAATTCGCTCGCAGCAGCCCATCGTTCTCTGCTGGACTACTTAACATCATATCGACTCCTATAATAAAGCAACTATTAAAAATGAAAAACACAATGGCGAGCATAATAAATGTCCTCTTTCCATGAAAATAAGCAAAGTCCATTCTCTTTCAGTTTTATAGGCAAAATCAATATAGTTTTTACGTTCGACTGCAGTCGCATCTCATTATTTTGTAATGTCCAACGATGTGGACCGCCACCAATCACAAATGATCAGTAGAGACATGCCCACTCTGCGTAAAAACATGAAAAAAGAAACTTCAACTATTTTGCTGTGAAAACTACTGATCACCACAGAACGTCCTTGGTATTTTAAAACTGTCATCAGAGTAAAGAAGAAACGATAATTTAAACTACAAAGAGAAATTAATAATCTATATTAAGCAATTTCTTACAGTTTGTTGAGCAAATTACATGGCCTGAGAGCGTATCTTGCGTTTAGTGTCTGCAAATAAACTCTCACGCCCGTAAAATGACATTAGAGAATACAATCTTTCATGCCATTGGCTCACAAGTAGGAAGAAACACTGTCATTTTACAATCGACAACAGCAAGCCCTAATTCAAGAGAATGTAGCTGTTTTTTACACTATGAAAGGTCCCCTTTTACCAGTGCGATGCTATATCATACTAGCCATTTTATGAAACAAATCGTGACAGTCTGTCTCGACCTGTGTAGGAGGGAGATTGAAATTTCGTTACAAGATATCGGTGCAAAAAAAAAAAAAAAAAGAAAAAAAGAAAAAGAAAAGAAACGCTTGTCGAGAATCATAATGTGGCGCCCTAGCCATATCTTCCACCCGCCAGGCGGCATGTCATTGATATCAATTTGATAGGCTAATTAATTAAATTGATCGCGAGAGTCACTTTGGATGGAAAGTAATTTTTGTTTTCAGCAATCGGATTACACTCGCCAACTAGGAAAACTGGGAATCCATGGAGGGAACATGATGTTCTTTCCGAGAAACACTATTGAGAACCGTCATTTGAAGCTAACCGTACAGGGATTCTACAGCCCACACATACATTTTGCGTAAGAACTGCGCTATTAAAAACAAAATCGTAGCGACTATATTACCGTTACCTTGTATAAAAAGCGGTCTTAAGTCTACAGTCGCACACACGAGTTGCTGATAGGGTTACGCTTTCGGGTGAAAATTTGGTCTGCAATTTGGAATCAAGTCTATCGATTCTACCACATATTTGAGTGGATTCTGTAGAGACGTCTTTTAATGATTGCAGCCACTGGTGAATCATACTCGTGCCACTCTTGTATCTCGAAACGTGTCACCTTTTTTGGAACCCATCTGTTAAGGATCCTATGCACCAAGAACTCCAATGCTGTTTTTAGACAGTCCCTCTGCATCTTGTAATTGCTCATAAGTCTCTGCCCTCTTCTCCCTGCAGCTTTCAAGGGGAAGGCCTCAGACACGGCCAACCGATTCGTCTGAAATTTGGCAGGTCGCTTGTGTACAACCTAAAACGAAGGAATCTAAGATATTTTGGGTCAACACCTCCCCGTTTTTGAGAAAATCACCCCCAAAGGTTATAACGAGCAATCAACTCAAGATTGGAGGGATCGATAGATAGTTGTAAATAGAGCATTTCTCCTCATCAGGTATGGGTTCCACAAACGCAAACTTTTCAAGAAATCTAGGTAAGAAACTTTTACAACTGCCGCTTCTGTACCCACATGGTAAACGCTTTTCGCCGACAGCGACGATAGCTCAACGGCCAAGGTAACCGGCTGGGAATCTTGAAGAAGCCTAACCGATGCTATTCTTTTCGTTTGTATTTTTCCATATCTCAATTGACAGGGATAGGAGGGTTAATAAGGTAAGTAAATCAATAAGGAATGATAATAATAAGGTAGGCAAACTAATTACCCAAACGCCGTGAGTTAGTAAAGTATTAAACTTTTAAGGCTTGTCAGATGAAAACAACTCCGAGTAAGAGTGCTGCGAATACCTCACGAGGGATCACAGATAGCCAAACGCGCGACGCTTGTTTACAGCGAGGCATGGGACAGAATGCACGAGGGGGAGTTATGTTGTCCCGGTTGCCTCTTCTTCGTGTCATACTTGTGAACCTGGAAGAGTGAAGGTGTCCAGCACGACCCTTATAGAAGTCAATCGGAAAGAGTTGTTTTCCGTCATTAGGCTGCCGCGAACCTCGCCGATACATGTAGTGATTTTTCCATCGTTAATGAGCCGAATGAAATGCGTTTTCTGAATGAGTACAGTGTTCCTCCGTAAGTAACATATGACGAGTACTGTATGTATTTTGTAGTAATGACCTCGTCTGTTTATGCCGTAGTAACTATCTATTGGTGGTTGTGTCATATCTTTCAGGTGCATAATCTGAATAATGGAGGATGTACACCCGTCGACTAGCGTGTAATATGTAGTTGGAAGCCTGTCACAGACGATGGCAAGCGGGAAGTTACGGCCGCTGTGTTTTGGTTTGTAAAAGTGTTGCAAGACAGATGCATTATCAATGCACTACCGGAAGCAGGCATTTCTGTTTCTTGGCGTTCCAGATTGATAGGAGCGGCTATCGTCGAGCGATTTTTGGAGCTGACGAACGAAGTGGCATTAGTTGATAATGAAGTTCTATACCACGAAGACGAAGCAGAAGGTGATTCAGTGGAAGATATCTCGACTAGTGAATCGCAAAATGATGCTAACACTTTGGAAATCTCCACGTTACTGGTAATATGAGCTTCATCTGTTCCGATAAGTATTACGAACCGGTCACTAAACGATTGAACTGCGGCGCTATACCCCTTGAAGTAAAAGTAAAGGCGGTAGCGCTCGCCAGGAATAGTCCAAATTGGAACTTACAAGCACTGAAAACGAATGGAGCAACAGCAGCGCTGAAAAGGAAGAAGAACATGAAATTTTGGGAAAGTTATATCGTTAAAGGAGTGACAAGATACGACAAATACCAGGCAATAAATAAGTGGACATACGACCGATTTGTCGAATCTCGTTGACGTAACGAGAATGGAACAATGATAATATTTCAGAAGAGGGCTGCAGGTGCAGTGCTTCAATATACGGCCAACAAGGATTTTACGTTTGCTGTGTTAGGTGTCAGGCAAATCCAACAGCTTCTATGAAAACCCTGACATGATCAGCAAATCCAGTAGTATGTCACATAGCTGCGAATAAATCGTGACATTAAATTAACCAAAGTAATACGAGTAACGAGTGAGCAAATGGAATACCACAGACTAACACAAGAATGCCTAAATGCATGTCGTACCTTCCCACCATGAGACCGACGCAGTTCCGAGGGGAGAAACGAGAACAGAAGCCGAGAGCAGAACCGTGTTAAACTAGAAGGCCCTACGATAAGGGACGGACTGGACACCCACGTCGCCAGCCTACCTCTAAGACTACCACCTGCATGTTTTAGTGTGAGACTCTTTCGCGTCTCTGTTACATCAAGGACCACCCCCCAGCCTATGTTAAAAGCTATAGCCCTCCAGAAAAACAGTACAGATCTTACGATAACACAAAAAAGGGCCACTATCACCCGCAACTTTTAGAGTGAGACTTTTTCGCGTGTCTGTTACATTAGGACCACCCGCCAGCCCATGTTAAAAGATAGAGCCCTCCAGAAGAACAGTATAGATCTTACAATAACGCTAAAAGGACCACACCAGCTGCAGGTTTTAGCGTGAGACTTTTTAGCGTCTCTGTTACGTTGCAGACTTTTAAAACATTGCCCCACCACGAAAAGTATAACGTTTCTCATTGGATAGACAGAATTTTTGTAGGCGGAGCTTAAGGTTAACATTGAGACCCTGATTGGTCAGATGAAAACACAGCCAAATAGTTTTTTTAAAACCAACTTTGGTAAAATGTAGTAAGGGGAAGTTAGGAGAGAGTTGCTTCCGAGATGGCGAGGTGAGCGGAGCTGTGCTGCCCGTCGCTGCCCTGACGCTGCCTAAACACCGACAAGGTAATGAACGCACGTGATGACGCATTTTTGAGCGCATAAGGCTTCACTCAGAACTGCAGAAGTCTCATCTGTTACAATCCCTTTTTGCGTAATACTAGTGTCGATCGTTAATTAAAACTCATAGTGTTCACATTCGCCACTTGAAGAACAGATCTGAAACGCGATGATTTTTCTTTTATATAGTTACTGAGAAGCCACATAAGCCACTGTAATTTACGACAAGTTAGATAAGTAATTAAAGATAATTGAGGGTCACTGTAGACCATTTTGATAGTTTTCTCTTTTGTGAAACTTAAATTAAACCTAGATTATAGATGTGATATGGCATAGGTCATCCTTCGATCGATTGTAGAACTTGGAAACCCATTCAGGGAATATTCGTTCACATTTTTGTTGAACACAGTTGGTTTTTACCATCCTGTATTAAAACATTTCCTTTTATCAATAGTGCGATTTATAAACGATGCTTTGTGAGTAGAATAAAATTTGCAATTGTAAACTTAACTGCTTTTTCGACGTTATTTTACCAGCTAACTAAAAATAGGATAGCCTTGAACCCCTTCCACTACATTTAGTCAGTATTAAGATTCTTTTACAGGAGTGCAGTGGAGCTGACGCTGAAATCATTAAGTGTTTGGTTATATCATCGCTAGTCTCACTGAACTCTTCTGAATTCTACATGTCAAGTGTGGTCTGGCGTCTCCTTACCAGCAGCAGGTACAAGGTTCAAACTAGTCAATTCCCTAAGAAACATGCTCAGAGTGTTGTTGCACGAAAGTGGTAGGGAGACACATTATAGTACAAACAGACACCACCATGAATGTTTAGAAAATGGCGACCCTGCCAGGATGGTAAAATACCATGATTGTAGGTCGACCACATGCCTAACTAGGTCAGAAAAATACCTGCTGAAAAATTTTCTATGTAATTTTTTTTTCCTAAAGTTATACATAGTCGAAAACAGTAGCTGCAGCGATAGATAGTAAAAGTATTCCAGAAAATTTGCGAAGTTTAGCAGAAACAATAGCATAATTAAGTTATGAATTTTAATATTATTAGATTTGAGTTCTCTCTCCAATGCAAGCTAACAGGTGGCGGATACATCGTTGACAAGTTGGTTCTGACCCAACAAGTAAGTGAATTGTTTGTCAAGTCGTGTGAACAAAAAGTTTATGAAACGCGTGAGATCGTATGAGCGCATGTTGATGCGAAGTAGGGCGCGTGAATTGCTTTTAAAACAGAAAATAAGGGATTCGGAAAGATTAGCAATGGCATATCGAGACCTTGACCGAACTGAGGTAGAGACCCAGCATGAAAATGGACAGAGAATAGAGGACAATACAACAAAAGATGCAGTATCGCGAGAAATAGGACATATAACGCACCATGACGAGGATAATGTACTTCAAGGCACAGAAAATCTTGGTCAGCATGCGACAGAGGAGCAGGAAAGTTGAGAGACAGTCGATGAGGATTCTAACTTGTGTCTTGAATACGTAGAACCCATAGTACAAGTAATCAGAGCTCCCTCACCACAGAGTACAAGGAATGCGAGCAGAAATGTATCACAGCACAGTTCAATGCAAGCGGTAGGACGTCGGAAGAAAACGCAATAGGACCCACCAATCTGGCAGAATTATTACAAGTAATGACGGAAACCATGACAAGACAAAATAAAGAAATTGCGAACCAAATTAAAATTCAGAAGCAGAAATGACGAAACAAAATACAGAAACCACGAGACAAATACGTGCGATTAAAGAACAAAACAAAAAAAAATCTGTTACACCTAAGTCATATTGAAGACGAGGCAAAAGAATCTCGAGAAGTAATAGGAAACTCAATAACAGGTCACAATAAATTGAGACGAGACATTGACAAGGTACAAGCGGACGTACAAACGTTGCGTAATGACATTCAGGACGAGATCAAAACATTACGTAACAACACTCAGGGAGAAGTCAAGAAATTAGATAAACAGATAAACGAAATTACTAGACAAGCAGCAGGTACAGCGCGTGAAATTGTTGAAAACAGTGTGTTACACAAACGTATCACAAAAGCAGCGCTGAAAAGATACGGTAACTGCATAGTCAAAATAGAAGCGCAAACGAAGCGGCAATTTCAGAAATTGCGAACAGAGCTGTTGCAAACCATTGAAGAGCGTAGTGAACAAGATCGAACAAGCACAGAGTCTGCAACCATATCCGTATCTGTAATAGCACCGGAAAAACAAGCAATTAACGAAGATATTACGCATTTGCGATTCCAGTCACAGGCGGAAAGTAACATACGTGACAATGGAAAGCCAGGTCGCGAAGAGTACAGAGCAATGCATTCAGCTACACGTTCACAACCGATGGAAGAAAATTATTGCTTACCACTCCAACGATAACACGAAAGGATAGGTGAAAGTTACAGTGGACAATATACAATGGATCTACCACAACCGAAAAGAACGACGGGAAAAATGACCAGAAACAAAAGTGGCGAAGAATCGCGAATTTCATATGGAACTATGACGACAACGATCATTTCCTCACAGTCAGAAAATTTCAACACTTTCGAGAAGGAAACTCATTACATCCACGAACTTTTATTGATCAATTCCGAGTAGGATTACCAGAACACTGGACGCTAGCACACAAATTAGACTTTATATGTGCACACATGTCAGGAACAGTCGCAGAAAGCATTCAGAATGTTGCAGCGACATGCCGATCGTGAGAAGATTTTAGAGAGAAGTTTCTCTCATGATATTGGTCCAGCGAAGCACAGAACAGAGTGAAGTACGAATTATTACAGAACCCATATTTTGAAAATTCAGGAGAGAAGAGTCCCATGACATTTTTCGAATTAATGGCAAAGAAAAATCAATGCTTAGATGTACCATACAGTGACGGAGAGTAGATTAAATTATGCGCGATGAAGCTACCATTGAAATACCAGCAATCACTAGTAGGTCGCGGAGGCAATGACGTCGAAGCATTTAAAGGTATTCTACGGGAACTAGAGTTCATATTCTCGGAAGATGGCGCAAGAAAAAGACGAAGCGCACGAGAAAACGAAAGCAAAAAGCAGTGGAATCCACAAGACACTGTACGAAGAAACAATAATTACGAACCACGTGATAACTTCGCACCAAGAAACGACAATAGATTTCAACAAATAACCGGTTATGGATTTAGAAGAGAATATGGCAATAACTATAATTCTCCCAGGAATGGCAACAACTATTAAAGAGGGAATAACGAGAACTGGAACGGGTACTGGAGAACCAATAGACCGACAAATTATCAACAGAGAAACCACTATCAACAAGCTGAACAAGAAAAGCGAATACAGATAGAAGACGTGGAGGTAAGAGCACCAAACCCCAATAAAAGTTCGTGTTGACAGCTAAGCGCCCATGCCAAAGAGAATGACGCACCGACCCAGGACAATTGCAGCACCTTGAACAGAGAAGTAAAAATCTTATCACGAGAAGAGAATAAGGAAGAAACAAATCCGCAGGAACCAGATGAAAAAGAAGACAAGAAAACAACAATATCGTGTTGGGACGAAGTTAATTGGGAGAATACTGACGAGGAAGATGAATTACCAGAGGCATGCACAACGAATGTAGGAGGAAAGGACGAAGTAATGAGTATTGCAGAGCAATTTGAGATGGAAACCAGGAAAGCGAATTCAATGAGGATAATGTACAGTCGACAGAAGTTGTAAATAAATTACGAGTGGGCACACAACCCACCGTATATAATGAAGGAAGTTATGAAGCGATAATTAGTGCATTTAGATGCGGTTATGTGGAAGTAGCGACGAAGAAGGAGAAGATAGACGAGGATGAGGAAAAAGTAGAGGATGTAGAAGAAAGCGTAAATGAAGGAAGAAATAGAGGAGAGGAAATAAAAGAGAGAGAAGTAGCAGTCGAACCTTATCCTACAGAAATTTCGAATTCACAAGGGAAATTCCTAAAAAGACTCATGTATGATTAAGTGGAGGATTCGTTGAGGCAAGAAGAAGAAGAACAGAACCAACCCTTTCAAATTCAACCAATTGTGAAGGCCATGGTAAAGTATATCCCAGTCAATATTGTAATTGATAGCGGAAGTGAACTGACTGCGATCTCAGAAAATTTATTCGTGCAGTGTAATGCCAATGAGGAATTTCCAGTTCTGAAAACACGTAAGATTAAAGTAAGAGGTCCTATTAGAAACAATGCTACGGAAGTTACGAGACAAACAAGGTTAACTCTTTCGTGGCAAGGTCAAAAGATCGAAGCCAACTTCGTGATTATACCTAAACTAAATGTAGATTTGACTATAGGTGCAGATTTTTTAAATGAGAGACGAGAGATAATACTTATGGGGAAAGGTAGCGTAACATTCGGGAATGTCACACTTCTCTTTGAGCAAAAGCTAAAATTATAAGAAATACCAGTTATAAACAAAAAATTAAGAATGACGCGAGATAAAGAGGATGAAGAATTAGAATGGTATGCACAAAAGAAGGAATCGCCTCAACTCATGTTAGAAGTCCATAAAGAAATCGACGAAAAACTGCAAGAAGTTCAAGGTATTTCGGAACACAGTAAAAGAGAATTAGAGGGTATTTTACGAGATAAAGCAGAGGTATTTTTACCTAAGACTGGCAGTATTAAACACTTTCAGTACAAGTTTGAAGTAAAGCAGCACAAACCATTTAGAGTGCCACCCTATACAATCCCATTAAGCTACAGGAATAACGTATTCCAGGAGATATCCAAAATGTTAGATGCCAATATTATTGAACCAGCTACCTCTACATATAAGAGCCCGCTCCATATTGTACAAAAACGAGATGGGAGCATCAGGTTAGTGCTTGATTCCAGACAGATCAACACAATCATAATCACTGAGACAGATCGCCCAGAAAAATTAGAGGAATTGATACAAAACTTCCACGGTGCTAAGATATTTTCATTAATTGATTTACGGAGTAGTTTCTGCCAAATAGAATTGGCCCCAGAATGTAGAAAATTTACAGCATTTAGCGTATTCGGTAGATGTTACCAGTTTAAACGATTACCATTTGGTTTAAACATATCATCAGCAGCGTTTATTGGGGGATTTAATACTATACTCAGTCCTGAAATTTTACAAAAAATTACTTGTTATGTTGATGATGTGATTATAGTAGAACCCTCTTGGGAACATCACAACGACACATTAAATCAGTTTTTACAGATCATGAAAGAGCATGGCGTCACAGTAAATATAACAAAATCCAAATTTGGAAGGCAAGAGGTCAAATTTCTAGGACACATAATTTCCGAGAAAGGGGTAATGCCCGATCCAGAAAAACTAACGGCAATCAAATAATTCTGTACTCCATATCATAAGAAAACTCTCAGAGGATTTCTAGGTCTCACCGGATTCTATAAAAAAATTTATTTGGATCGACCCTCTCGCAACACCACGCCTATGTGCATTGACTGTAAAAAACACGCGATGGGTATGGGATCAACAAGCCAATGAAGAATTTTTAAAAGTGAAAAACGCACTAACAACAGCACCGATTTTAGCACATCCTGATCTAACACAAAATTTTTGTATGGCCACTGATAGCGCGAAAACAGGTTTAGGAGTTGTGTTATTCCAAGAATACGAACAGGCAGGGCTAAGATCATATAGAACAATTGCCTTTGCCAGTCGGGTACACACAAAAAGCGAGAAAAACTATTCAGTCACGGAGATGGAAGCACTGGTCGTTGTATGGGGCTTCCAACGTTTTTGATACTTCCTATTCGGAAGAAAAACAAAAGTATATACTGGCCCCAAAGCATTAGAATTTCTGTTATCCGCCAAACTAACTCATGGGAGGTTAGCCAGATGGATGTTAATACTGCAAGAATGTGACTTCACTATTACACACATACCAGGACTAGCGAATGTATTAGCAGATGCTTTATCACGATGTCCACAGGGTGCATCGAATAACATAGGTTTGTAAGCAGCAGAAGACCAGTTTACAATGTACTATATGAAACAAGTACCTTTCGAAAATTACATTACGACAGCATTAAAAAACATAGGCAAAGAACAGGACAAGGATCCCGAAATACTAGGAATCAAACACAAGTGGAGAAGTAACTATTTTCCAGACATTCGACAGCACTATCACGTAAAAAACAATGTTTTATTTTTTAGAGGAAATGTTGCAACAAATGGGTGGTTAATTTATATCCCAGATGAACTAATTAATAAGTACATATGGTATACACATTTAAGGAATGGTCACTTTGGACCAAAGAAATGCTTTTTAAAAATAAAGCAAACAAGCCATTTTCCTAATATGGAAAGACGAATTAGAACAGTATTAGTCAAATGCAAAAAATGTATGAAGGCTAAACACGTCACTTTCCAAACCAAACCACCTATGTTTCCAATAATCCCTAAAAGATTAAAACAAATAGCTGCAACAGATTAGATGGGGCCCCTCCCACGCACAAAAATGGATATGTTTTCATATTTGTCGTTTTGGAACTTACTTCTAAATACACTCCTGGAAATTGAAATAAGAACACCGTGAATTCAATGTCCCAGGAAGGGGAAACTTTATTGACACATTCCTGGGGTCAGATACATCACATGATCACACTGACAGAACCACAGGCATATAGACACAGGCAACAGAGCATGCACAATGTCGGCACTAGTACAGTGTATATCCACCTTTCGCAGCAATGCAGGCTGCTATTCTCCCATGGAGACGATCGTAGAGATGCTGGATGTAGTCCTGTGGAACGGCTTTCCATGCTATTTCCACCTGGCGCCTCAGTTGGACCAGCGTTCGTGCTGGACGTGCAGACCGCGTGAGACGACGCTTCATCCAGTCCCAAACATGCTCAATGGGGGACAGATCTAGAGATCTTGCTGGCCAGGGTAGTTAACTTACACCTTCTAGAGCATGTTCGGTGGCACGGGATACATGCTGACATGCATTGTCCTGTTGGAACAGCAAGTTCCCTTGCCGGTCTAGGAATGGTAGAACGATGGGTTCGATGACGGTTTGGATGTACCGTGCACTATTCAGTGTCCCCTCGACGATCACCAGAGGTGTACGGCCAGTGTAGGAGATCGCTCCCCACACCATGATGCCGGGTGTTGGCCCTGTGTGCCTCGGTCATATGCAGTCCTGATTGTGGCGCTCACCTGCACGGCGCCAAACACGCATACGACCATCATTGTCACCAAGGCAGAAGCGACTCTCATCGCTGAAGACGACACGTCTCCATTCGTCCCTCCATTCACGCCTGTCGCGACACCACTGGAGGCGGGCTGCACGATGTTGGGGCGTGAGTGGAAGACGGCCTAACGGTGTGCGGGACCGTAGCCCAGCTTCATGGAGACGGTTGCTAATGGTCCTCGCCGATACCAAAGGAGTAACAGTGTCCCTAATTTGCTGGGAAGTGGCGGTGCGGTCCCCTACGGCACTGCGTAGGATCCTACGGTCTTGGCGTTCATCCGTGCGTCGCTGCGGTCCGGTCCCAGGTCGACGGGCACGTGCTCCTTCCACCGACCACTGGCGACAACATCGATGTACTGTGGAGACCTCACGCCCCACGTGTTGAGCAATTCGGCGGTACGTCCACCCGGCCTCCCGTATGCCCACTATACGCCCTCGCTCAAAGTCCGTCAACTGCACATGCAGTTGACGTCCACGCTGTCGCGGCATGCTACCAGTGTTAAAGACTGCGATGGAGCTCCGTATGCCACGGCAAACTGGCTGACACTGACGGCGGCGGTGGACAAATGCTGCGCAGCTAGCGCCATTCGACGGCCAACACCGCGGTTCCTGGTGTGTCCGCTGTGCCGTGCATGTGATCATTGCTTGTACAGCCCTCTCGCAGTGTCCGGAGCAAGTATGGTGGGTCTGACACACCGGTGTCAATGTGTTCTTTTTTCCATTTCCAGGAGTGTATATTACCTTGACACCATTAAAACGGGCAACAGGTCTTGCTATAAGTGAAGCATTTAGACATGATTTTCTCAGACAAGTAGGTCGAGTGGAACGAATAATTTCTGATAATGGCCCACAATACAAATCAGTGCAATGGCAGAACACGTTAAAACAACACAAAATAAAACCCGTCTACATACCTAAGTACAAAGCTAGCGTAAATCCAGCAGAACGATCTATGAAGGACATAGGCACTTTATGCCGATTATATGCAGGCAAAAGACACAACACTTGGGATATATACCTTAAAGATTTTCAAGAAGTAATAAATGAAATGCCACATAGCACTACACTACTACCTCCAGTTACTGTACTTAAAAATATTGAACCCTCAAACATAACCAGAGAAAATGTTAGATTTCCTATTGTACCACGTAGACAGTACAAACAAATCATAGCAACAGCACTCTCCAACATCAGAAAGGCAGCCATTAAAAGAAAAGAAAGAGGAGATAGAACAGCAATTAAAAGAACATTCTCAGCAGGCCAGAAAGTATTTGTAAAAACACACCACCTCTCCAGCAGACAGAAACACAAAATACATAAGTTTTACGCTGCATGCTAAGGACCTGTCATAATTAGCCGAATTGCTCATGATAATGCTGTGGAACTAATGAACCCAAAAACAGGCAAAACCTTAGGACTTCACCATGTGAGCCATATCAAAAAGTTTGAAGATTAATTTTATTACTGGTAAATAATCGGCACAATATTGCAAGATTATGTTGCAGATAAGATAGTCAGGAGAAAGAAGAATGAAGAGAGAGGAAGGTGGGAAAAAGAAAGTAGTTTCAATAATAACACCAATAGTACCATAGATTAAGGTGAAGGAATAAAGCGTAGATAGTCTAACACCATGAAATACTAAAATGCTATACACCACGACACTACACAAAAATAAAAAATAAATTTGAGGATTCCTGAGTAGACGTGAAGAGTCCCAATATCTGAGAATTGTAACAAGGGAAGGGCACCGAAATTTGTAAAGCTTTTTAAGAAGGCATAAAACAAGTAGGTACTAGATATATGTTAGATGATTATAAGTAAAACTTTTTGTAAGAACCATTGTAGAAACTCCAGCAAGGAAGAGATGCAACGACCCACAAGTTGTAACGCGAGAAGTATCAAGAAAGAAAAGGACGTAATTAGCAAGACACGAGGATAGCGAGACCAACAGAAGGCCCTTGTAGCGAAAGTGGGCAATAAATTTGCAAGCTAGGTGGAACCCTGCTGGAATGGACAGTGACAGAGGCCTGCAGAGACGCAGAACGACGGGACGCCGAACGTCAGAAGAGTGCACGGACAGACCAGCGAACAACGGACTTTCACCGCTCATAAACCACAGGACACCCCCCACTCAGCGGAGCGAGCAAAAAACAGCCCGACGAGAAGACCGCTTGGGCAAGCCACCGCTGGCAAAAAATATGTGTAAAAGTCACACTACTGCTATTAAACAGCACGCTGATGCACGAAATTGAAGAAGAACTTCCACAAAGTAAAAATGACACGCCCAAACAATTTATCAAACTGTTACTCGAAGGAGAACTTCAAAACGACTAGTTATCAATAAATATATCCATATCCTGCCCAGAGAAGAACTAAGAAGCAAGTAAGAAGCAGAGAAAAAGCAGGAAGAACAGAAGTTGAAGACTCGCAAGATTGAGACCAAGAAAGATAATGGGTGAAGAATAGACGACATACCTTCCCAAATCCCTATCCTATTGTAAACTAGTCGTCTGCGAAGTATTACAACGAAAAACGACCGCCTTCATTGACACATAACGATGACTTTCTCGCATACAAAGCCAGTAAACCACGAGATTCTGCACTCACAGCTCCATTCCATTATGGGACCTCCACAACAGCAACACACACTTGCAGAACCAACAAGGAACGACGAAAGAACCTGTACATCAAATGCTTGCCCACATCCATCTCGCTCAAGTCCATCACCTTCGTGCAAAAACATTCGCCAACCTCATGCTTAAACATTCATAGGATTGTGTGAACATGTGAAATCAAATTATGTGATGTAGGAATTGTGCAAAAGAAAGTGTGAAAAACTAAATAAGTTAAGCACACCGGACAGCTAATAAACTACAAAATAACAGTCATTGACTATGGACTTAAGTAAAAAATAGACTATCGATAAAAATAAGTCATTAGTTCTGAAATGGACAGTATATAAAGAAACTATATACCACTTATTTTCTCCTCATAAAAATAAAAGAATAACCATATTTTACTTATTTTCTCCTTATAAAAACAAAGAATAAAAAATTATCTTGTTGGATGTTTTCCCTTTCTTTAACATTTGTACCATTCATTAGGATAATGCCTCAATACGTGTGTATGTATATTTCTTTGTCAAAGCAATTTTTTTTAACATTTGTACCATTTGTTAGGATAATATCACAATACTTGTGTATGCATATTTCATTGTCAAAGCAATTCTTGGAAATGATTCTTATTTGTAAGTGTAACAATGTTGAAATGAGTGTCTAGAAACAAAAGCATTTTACTTGCACATGATATTTAGAAAATGTCTTAGGAATAGATTTTACTTAATTACCACACTTATAAAAACAATATTTCTAAGAAAATCGATGTGAAAGACTCCACACTTTCGATAACAACTTCTTAAAAAACAAAATTCACACTTAAATAAAGAAAGAAAATAATTAAAAATTAATAATAGCATATTAGTATTCTTCTCTTGTCATTTTTAATTATATTGTGGAATAATATAAAAATATAAATTAGTAATACAAACTAGCATAGAACAGAATAACGTGGCTGAACAGTACACAACTAAATTTAGATAAATTAGAAAATTTGTGAGTGACTTAGACAACGATTCAATCATTGCCTAAATTCAGTGCAAAAATTAAGTTCGAAGGGTGGTGATATGTAAGGTCTCAGGCAAATCCAACACCTTCCATGAAAACTCTGACATGATAAGCAAATCCAGTAGTATGTCACATAGCTCCGTATAAATCGTGACATTAAATTAACCAATGTAATACGAGTAACGAGTGAGCAAATGGAATACCACAGACTAACACAAGAATGCCTAAATGCATGTCGTACCTTCCCACCGTGATACCGAAGCACTTCCGAGGGGAGAAACGAGAACAGAAGCCGAGAGCAGAACCGTGTTAAACTAGAAGGCCCTACGGTAAGGAACGGACTGGACACCCACGTCGCCAGCCTACCTCTAAGACTACCACATTTTAGCGTGAGACTTTCGCGTCTCTGTTACATCAAGGACCACCACCCAGCCGATGTTAAAAGCTAGAGACCTCCACAAACACAGTATAAATCTTACGATAAAACAAAAAGTGCCACTACCACCCGCAAGTTTTAGCGTGAGACTTTTTCGCGTGTCTGTTAAATTAGGACCACCCGCCAGCCCATGTTAAAAGATAGAGCCCTCCAGAAGAACAGTATAGATCTTATGATAAAGCTAGAAGGACCACACCAGCTGAAGGTTTTAGCGTGAGACTTTTTCGCGTCTCTGTTACGTTGCAGCTGTATCATTTTCTCGGGCAAGAAGTTTCAAATAGGAGCATAAAATTCGTCAACGGCACGTCACTAAATAGTTGTCTCAAAAGCATGTACAAAATATAGAAGATATACAGAAAGTGGCGGCTCTTTTCAGGTCGCAAAAACAGCGTCACATATGACCGGTTTTAATCGTGATTACGTGATGAACATCGATCAAACTGGATGCGAGTATCGGGTGAACATTCGACGGACGTTATCGCATAAGGGAGAAAAACGAATCATTGTCGTAGCTGGTAGTAAAAATAAACTAACGCATTCGTACAGGGCGCAACATGTCATCACAGTCTCTGGAAAAGTGTTGCCTAAGGTTTTCCTGTGTTTACAAGAAACGAATATTACATTTGGTTTTCGGATTATAGGAGAGGAAAATCGTTTAACAGACTCGTTGAGAAATGTTTACGTTCTATGCTCCAAATCCGGGAAACTGACGAACGCGATTTACAGAACATTTCTTGAGAATGTTTTAAAACCATACGTTTCTGATAACATGTTTGGTCTAATATTGGATTCTTGGAGTGGACAAATTAATACTACAACATATGACGGAATGTTTATAGATGGCAAGGGTCAAACTACGTGCACGGTAAAATACCGATAAACTGCACGCCTGTTTGCCAGCCGTGTGATGTTTATTTGTATGGCCAGGTTAAAAATTTTATTTCCAGGCTTCAGAACTGCAGTGTGCTTCTGGACTAGCGAGAATTGCACATTCGCTCGGATGCGATAACTATTCACAGCATAATTCATAACCAACTTTCAGCACCGGTTTTGCAAGGCAATGGTATCGTATGCGTGGTACGCATAAAAAAATATTACCGAATAAGTCATATTTTTAAATGTAAACCAAGTTTGTTTTCCGCCTACTCTTCGGAAGGAGCAGTGTAGCTGTCGAAGGATCGCATTCATTAGATGTTCTTGGTGCCTTGAGTTCATTTGTTTCGAATGTTTATACTCTGCCGGGAAATGGAAAAAAGAACACATTGACACCAGTATGTGAGACCCACCATACTTGCTCCGGACACTGCGAGAGGGCTGTACAAGCAATGATCACATGCACGGCACAGCGGACACACCAGGAACCGCGGTGTTGGCCGTCGAATGGCGCTAGCTGCGCAGCATTTGTCCACCGCCGCCGTCAGTGTCATCCAGGATTGCCGTGGCAGACGGAGCTCCATCGCAGTCTTTAACACTGGTAGCATGCCGCGACAGCGTGGACGTGAACCGTATGTGCAGTTGACGGACTTTGAGCGAGGGCGTATAGTGGGCATGCGGGAGGCCAGGTGGATGTACCGCCGAATTGCTCAACACGTGGGGCGTGAGGTCTCCACAGTACATCGATGTTGTCGCCAGTGGTCTGCGGAAGGTGCACGTGCCCATCGACCTGGGACCGGACCGCAGCGACGCACGGATGCACGCCAAGACCGTAGGATCCTACGCAGTGCCGTACGGGACCGCACCGCCACTTCCCAGCAAATTAGGGACACTGTTGCTCCTGGGGTATCGGCGAGGACCATTCGCAACCGTCTCCATGAAGCTGGGCTACGGTCCCGCACACCGTTAGGCCGTCTTCCGCTCACGCCCCAACATCGTGCAGACCGCCTCCAGTGGTGTCGCGACAGGCGTGAATGGAGGGACGAATGGAGACGTGTCGTCTTCAGCGATGATAGTCGCTTCTGCCTTGGTGACAATGATGGTCGTATGCGTGTTTGGCGCCGTACAGGTGAGCGCCACAATCAGGACTGTATACGACTGAGGCACACAGGGATAACACTCGGCATCATGGTGTGGGGAGCGATCTCCTACACTGGCCGTACACCTCTGGTGATCGTCGAGGGGACACTGAATAGTGCACGGTACATCCAAACCGTCATCGAACCCATCGTTCTACCATTCCTAGACTGGCAAGGGAACTTGCTGTTCCAACAGAACAATGCACGTCCACATGTATCCCGTGCCACCCAACGTGCTCTACAAGGTGTAAATCAACTACCCTGGCCAGCAAGATCTCCGGATCTGTCCCCCACTGAGCATGTTTGGGACTGGATGAAGCGTCGTCTCACGCGGTCTGCACGTCCAGCACGAACGCTGGTCCAACTGAGGCGCCAGGTGGAAATGGCATGGAAAGCCGTTCCACAGGACTACATGCAGCATCTCAACTATCGTCTCCATGGGAGAATAGCAGCCTGCATTGTTGCGAAAGGTGGATATACACAGTACTAGTGCCGACATTGTGCATGCTGTGTTATCTGTGTCTATGTGCCTGTGGTTCTGTCAGTGTGATCATGTGATGTATCTGACCCCAGGAATGTGTCAATAAAGTTTCCCCTTCCTGGGACAATGAATTCACGGTGTTCTTATTTCAATTTCCAGGAGTGTATGACAAGAAACGTCCATATATTTGTTCGGAGAAAAGTGAGGGCACGAAGCAGTGACTGGAAGAGCCGTTGTAAAGTGACCTGGAGTAACATTTTAGTTGTTTACTATCCCAAGAGGTTTGAGAAATTTATTTGCCCACCTTATTACTACCATTCCTTCTTGATTTACTTACCTTATTAACCCTCCTATCCCTACCAATTGAGATATGAAAAAATACAAAAGACAAGAAGAACATCCGCTGGGTTTCTTCGAGATTCGAATGCGGGTTCTCCGATTCCCAGCCAGTTGCCTTAGCCGTTACGGTATCGGTGCTGTCGGAGAAAATCGTTTACCATGTGGATACAGAAGTGGCGGTTGTAAAAGCTTCTTAACTCCGATTTCTGGAAAAGTATGTGTTTTCGGACCCCATAACTGATGATGAAAAATGCCCTATTTACAATTGTCTATCGATCCCGCAATTTTGAGTCGATTGCTCGCCATAACCTGTAGGGGTGACTTTCTCAAAAACGTGGGGGTGTTGACCAAAAATATCTTAGATTCCTTCGTTTTAGGTCGTACACAAGCGACCTGCCAAATTTGAGCCGAATCGGTTAGACGTGTCTGAGGCCTTCCCCTTGTTAGTCTATGTGATCGTCCCAATTAAGTCTGAACTGTACATCTAAGACCTTCTGCATCCTGTGGGGAAAGATGACGAGCTGAGTTAATGCGACAGCGGCGCGTTTTGACCACTCAGTGGATATGAGAAGATGGTGTCATAGCTCCACCATCCGTGTACAGTGTGTAAGGCCAGAGCGAAACGAAGCTTTCCCCTGCAACGCGAGGTAGTAGAAGAGATAGTACAAGCAGCTACGATGGTATTTCTTACTGAGCAAATTAGGCAGACTACATATCATACATGGCATGGAGGTAGGACGAAGATTTTGCTACTGCTATGCGACAGATCTCCAAACTACATACAGGTACTGCAGTGTGAAGGACACCTGTGCCTCTCAGGGTGCATTCATGTCTATCACCCAAACCTAAGTGACGAACCTATTAAGTATACAGGTATTGGTTCGTTGGAGCAGGTGGTCCAAGATCGAAGTCGCTTCCACAGACTGCTATAAAGTTCCATCACCTGTATTGTAGGATGACCATATCCAACAGGCCATCAATCAGAGGAGAGGGTTCCTGTATTGTTCCTTCATAAGCAGTTTAATACTTTTTTTGGGGCTGTAACACCCAATAAGTGTACACCGTCATACACTTTGTTTTTTTCTACCGTGACTTAGAGATCCGTGTCAGCTGCTAAACCTACATTGCCACGTTTCGACCCTCTGGCTCTCACAGAGAACTGAACATCACATGCCATAAACTATACAGCTACAACAACACAGGGTGGTAGAAATAAAACACAGACACAATGTTTCTCATTGACGAAAATGCGGAAGACATTGCAGCAAATGGAAACTGGAAGGGTTTGCAGTATTGTAGAGCGTTTCCAACAGATATTCATCTTCCCATCGACAGAGCAGACAATGTCTCGGTGCTCCGTTTCGAAAAGCATTGTTCCTTCATTTCGCACTGATGTATATGTTTACTGTTGACCATCGCGGGAAGGTGCTGTTCACACTTACTGGTGAAAAAAATAAAAAAAAAGAATAAAAACATGTGTAGGGCACCGTAGCATTTGCAAATAGGCCGAGTCTGTAGCAATGAGGAACGCTTCCAAATAATTGTATTAAGGTGATGACCTCTGTATTTAATCCCATGTTCCACAGCGACAAGTAACAGATATCCGGTGTTCCGTCAAACCTCCCTCCATCTCAACCGAGTGGTGTCTGTCAGTCATTGTGCGGGAATCAACAGCGTACCCAGTGGACAGTCGGGATGGGAAAGATACCATTGATGTGGGGCGACGTTCTGTAAAACTCACTGGAGTTGATAGCGAGATCAATTATACCCAGAAGTCGGAGAGAGCAATATCTGTCACATTTTGCAACCTGTGTACAAACAGAGTGAGCTGAGTTAATGCTATAGACCGTGTTTTGACCACTCAAAAGAAATGGGAACATATTGTTGTAGCTCCGCCACCCGTGTATGATGTGTAAGGTCAGCTCCAAACAAAGCCTGCTCCTGCAACTCGACATAGCATAAAAGACAGTACGAACAGTTACGGTGGTGTTTCTTGTTGGGAGAAATAGGAAGACTCCGTATCACACAGGTACTGCAGTCTGAAGCAGATCCGCATCCCTCAGGGTCCATCCACGCCTGTCACCGAAACATTCTATCATCGTTTTTCTGTGCTATCCAACAGAGAAAAATTACGAACTATAAAAGCTCCACTAACTTCATCCGATAGATTTTTACCACATCTTTCTCTTCCGATATATCGAAAACGAATACCGTCTACGTGCTGGCACCGAACATACGCAGCTATCCTATTAAATATACAGGTGTTTATCCATTGGAGCAGGTGGCCAGTGACCGACGTCACTTGCACAGACCGGTATAAAGTTTCATCGCCTGTGCTGTACGAGAACCTTCTCCCACATGTTATCAGTCGCAGGAGAGGGTTCCTCTTTCGTTGTTTGATACACAGCTTTTTCTGCTGAAACACGCTTTGTACACTGCCATACATTTTTTTTCCCCCCACGACTTCGACGTCGGTGTCAGATTCTAAATTGACATTAACACGTTTGGTCCACTGACTCCCCCAGGTGATTGTCGACCATCATTCACAGTAACTGGGTAGCTAATGGCGCTGTGTTCCGTTTGCTTGTTTCCTCATATTGCTGCCATGCTCATGATCACTGTTTTGGTGTTAACCACTCCCGGAAAGTGTTGCCTCCTCCAATAAGACTCTTTATCTACCTCAAATAAGTGATGTCAGTGAATCATTATGTGGTAATCAAGGGCATACCAGTGGACTGCTGGGATTGAAAAGACACCGCCGATTTACTGTAATAATAAGCAACAGAGTTGATAGTGCGATCAGTTTTAGCAACTTTATCGTAATTTCAACACCAGACAATGACGTGACAGCATGCTGACCTATTTGTAACATCGCTAAACAGCCCCTCCAATACTTTGCGAGTACCATTGCGAATGTAAGTAGATGACTGTGCAGTATCCATTCATTGTTAATTCTCGAACATACACACGAAAGTATACCAGACAGCTACCTACATATGTCTAGCACTTCGATCATAGTGCGTAAATTACGATCTTTCTCATTGTGGGTGGAGTCACAAGGCATTCTCACATTCTAAGAATAAAGTTAGAGACAAATGTTCAAATTTGTGGGAAATCTTGTGGGACTTAACTGCTAAGGTCATCAGTCCCTAAGCTTACACACTACTTAACCTAAAATATCCTAAGGAGAAACACACACACCCATGCCCGAGGGAGGACTCGAACCTCTGCCGGCATCAGACGCACAGTCCATGACTGCAACGCCTCAAACCGCTCGGCTAAACCCGCACGGCAGTTAGAGACATAAAGTTCTCCTCACATTGTCTTTGACCATCACTCCCTGCAGCTGACCAGAAGTAGACCGCTACATTCCACGTTCCGTGTAGGAACAGTGCGAACCGAGGCTGTAACTGCTGTCCCGCACCCATCCAAGAGCACAAGCTTTCTCCAGATGCGCGAATGTTGCGGAGGTTAGCACCCCTTCTCGAAGTACAGTAGATTTGAAACTGTTGTGATGATATAACAGATGGTTAAGAACAAGATGGGGGCTCTCCGGAGGGACGGAGTTCCTTGCGTTTTACGTAAATCAACTGCGCTATCAATTCTAAAGTATCGTTCTAGTGTCTGGGGTCAGTACCAAGTAGGCACTGGTAAGAGAGAACATAACCACATGCACTCCTAAAGCTACAATGTTCTACACTTAAAACACGCTATAATGTTAGATCGTTGCAGTTTCTGACCTATTAGTCGTATGGAAAGCAATACTGTTACTATCCCAACGTAAAAAATATTTCCAGCGCATGACCTACATTCTCCTTGCATGTTTTTCTACGATAAACTATGGTGATAAACTGTAATATGAAAAACTACTTGCTTGAAACATCGATTCGTTTCAAGCAAGAGAGATTTCCAGAGGTGTATAGCTCCCCACTAGTCACATACGACGATGGTTCAGAAGTTATACTATGCTCGCATCATATAAAATTATCGTTAGTGACGTAGAATACCTTTTACAAAGAAAGGGACAAACGCATAGCACGAGTATTTCACATGTGAAATTACCCGTCAATTTACCACTAGCTCCGTAAACAGGACATCTGTCAAGCAAATGTATACACATTGTTTATCGTGCCTCACAAGCACCTTAACTTAGAATCACCGCAGTTATGAAAATGAGGACTTGATTTTATGCCCAAGATGCAGTTTTTTTTTTTTTTTTTTCAGGAAAGCACCAAAGACAGCAGTCAACTCGCGCGTGTCACTATTACCTCAACAGACATACAGAAGAATGTTGCCTCGACGAAAAATAAAACACTGTTTCCCCGGTTCCTGGTGCCTCATCTCACTCATTTCCCGTATTCCTCTTGCTGTCGTATACTCGTTCCCATGTCCAAAATTAGTTCTGCACCAATCAGAAGACATGTAAGTACTTCCTCAATTTCCCCGCATTTCGGCCTGTTTTCCCGCAATTTATACTTATTTTCCGTAATTTATCGATCATATGTCACTTCTGTCTATGTGAACACGACATCACTTATATTTCCGTGTTCCAAAATTGCTTGTAAATGTAGTACAGCTGCCAATACCTAATGCAAATGCACTATTTTTCTTGTCGGGCGGTATAGTATAGCACTGTACTCGAATGCAGCAAGTCGCCTCCAACCGCATATTCTACAGCTGCAGCACGTTTCCGTATGTCTGTAACTGTGCATGGGCCGCGGAGGGCTCCCAGGTCTCACAGTTGACCCGAGTTAGCGTTCAAGTGTGGATACGCCAAGAGTTATTCCGGAGTGATGTTGGGATGTGGATTCACAATATACCACATCCGGAACAGGATTTGAAGGTGGCTTCGCTGAGTATTATATCCGGAGCTATGTCGGGATGCGGATCCACAACACATGTGGGACTGGGCTCGACGGTGGATCAGTCAGGCGTTACGTCCGGAGGTGTGGTCTATGTTCGAAGTTGGATCCATGGTGGGAAGAGCACGTCATGGGAATACTGCATTTCCAAACGATTTTCGAAATGGAGTGTCCCACGAGCCTAGCTCCAACTAAGGTTCTGCGTTCATAGTCTGTTAATTGCTGTAGAGTACCCATAATCACACTGGAAACCTTTCCACATGAATCGCCTGAATACAAATGACAGCTCTGCATACGCACTTTGTACCTTGTCTACGCCAAACAACTACCATCTCTATGTGTGCGTATCGCTATCCCACGACTTTCATCACCTCAGCGTATATCCTTCTTGCTTCGTCTATCATGGTTTATTTTGACACCAAGGTAACACCATTGCTTCACTTCACTTATATCGTCGCCCTAAAGTTCGATGTTAACCTTGTTACGAACCTCTCATATATTATTACTCACTATTTTCGTCTTTCTTTGGCTTGTATTGTGTTGTATTTTATGTTATCTGGGGAACCAGAAACGACGGAGAGGCTCCGTCCCCGCCGCAGCCGCATCTGTCCACAACCCCACGACGACTACAACAGTCCCCTTCACCCCTCCACCGCCCCACACGGACCTTTCTTTCAGGGTTATTGGACGGGTCAGCCCCGGTGTCCCCCCCCCCCCACCCCACACACACACACAAGGAACGTAGGGAACGTCTCACACCAAAAGAGTGGTGTAACTCCTCTGTTTGCATGGTAGAGTAATGGTGGTGTACGTGCAAGTGGAGAACTTGTGTGTGCAGCAATCGCCAACATAGTGTTGCTGGAGAGGAATAAGGGGAACCAGGCAGATGGAAAACCGCCTAAAAACTATCCACAGACTGGCTGGCTCACCGGACCTCGACACAAGTCCGCCGGGCGTATCTGTGCCAGGGACCAGGCGCTCCTTCCCAATGCGGAAAGCCATGCGTTAGATCGCACGGCTAACCTGGCGGGCATCTTTCTTTGGCTTACTCTCCGGCCGTATTCCGTGTTCGTCAAAGTGTTTTGCAATATTTCTTCAAGTTCACTGAAGATGACAAAGCTAGTGAGGCTTTCTGTTGCTATTACGATTAAATGAGACTTGTTCGATTTATCACGCAGGTTACTGAGATATGAGCATATTGCATGTGGCTGCGACCATCTGAACAGGGTGTATGAAGGTAGTGACACAGTCAAATACACGGATGTTTACAGACATAACGCACACAGGAGTTACTCAATGGCAGTTACTGCGCAATGTTAGTATTGAAGGAGATGCAGCAGATTCTTTTTTCGTCCCACTGATCTTGCGATACACAATGAAGGAATTGAATATACACATATCAATAACAAAAAACGTCTTACTATACTCCTTTACTGTGCATCAGATGATTATAACAAGAGCTGTAATCTCGTTTTGAAGGTCTACGCCACTGATTACTTCTCATAACCAAGGGCACTTTGAATTGGTGCTTGCAGTTTTTCAGAATCTGAGTCACTGGAAGACAGATCACTTACTTCATTGTCACCGTTGATAATATTATGAATAACCTTCAGTAAGCACTCCTCATCATCACCATGAACTGACCTCTTCGTCATGTTAGTTGTTTACTAAGTTAAGCTACTACATGATAAACATGGCCTATGCTTCGTTTTTGAATACATTTATGAGCCAACTGCAACAGAGGGGAGAAGAGGTTGTAACAGTTTCAGAGCAGAGGGTCCCATTGTTCTCGTTATGTAAACAAACTGGCCACTTGCCTAGTTACCCTTATGTAAGGATGCCACTTGCTTGGACTCTTGTTTTGCTTATTTAGGACATGATTAAAGGGTCGTACCTGTCATTATAATTACAATTCATGGCCTTTAACTGCTATTATAATTAGTGTAATTTATAGGCAATATGTCAGTGTTCATGTTTACCCTGATGTCTGAATGCTTTTAGCGTCAAGTGACAACTGCCATCATGAAGACGACAGTTGATGACCCTAGACTGTCGTCTGCCCTCTCCCACTGCTGCAGTGTCCTCCCACCACACCGTCACCTCCTTCAGGGGCTCCAGCGTCCCGAGACTGTCATTTATAGTCTGTACCTCGCTCCAGCAACACCACCACCTCAGCACACTAATTCACCTCAATGCCCTTTAGCGATTTTTTAAGGAATACAGTTGTAAATATGGAACTTGACGCCACAGAGCACCAAAATATTCTCTTTTTACTCTAATATTATAGTAAATAACGTTCCTTCACAAAAATACAGAACCTAGTAACTAATGTGACATCGCAACAAAAAATACTATCTTTCTACTCTGACACTATAACATTATAGTAAATAACATTGGGATGGATTAGCTATGTACTTTGTTGACTGAAACTGTGCTGGGCTAAGAAGAAGGGGGGAGGGGGCGGTAAGATAGGTCATGTCACAGCACCAGGTGGCTAATGGACTGACCAGCAGTGCCCATAGCAGGCAGGCAGATTGCTGGCTGTGGGTAGTCGCACCTTCCTCCACTTTCCTCTTACTCCCTCTCTGGAGTAAACACATGGACACATGGCCCACTGTCTCTCTTTGTTTCTCTGTCTACGTGATTTGCACCTTATTCAAAGTGCTTAAAGACATGCTGCTGGTTTAGCAGTCAGTATGGTACTTGTGAACAGACAAAGAGAGTGGCCATTACTAAAGCTGGTTGTGCTAATTCACGCTCACATTTTATATGAAAATAATAAGAAGACATATGTAAAAAAATTATTTTTATTCCATCTTTTTTTACAATGTTCTCAACAAAGTTTAAAAGAGGTTGGACCAAAAGCATCACAGTCTCTATTCAATAGAAAAAGCTTATCACAATAGCTATACTTGGAAGTAAATTCGCCAGTCTGGAACACTAGTGGTAGCTTGCGAAATTTATGAGTAATATTACACAAAACAGACGTCATTTCTCTAGGAAATATACAGTATTCTGTTGCATTCAAATTATAGTATTCATCCATAAGATGTTTATATACATTTCAGGAATCAATTTGAGGCTCTATATTCCGGATCGTGCTAGTGAGCTGTTTCGTTGGGGACTCCGGAGGAGCCAAGAGGGCAGTGCGAGAACACACTGGGACCACTGGCGGAATGCATGCAATGCCGGATGGAAGGAATGTGGTCGCGAGGGTACACGATCTAGTTGTCAACCGGATCCAGCAAACTTAAAGTGGAATGGATTTTAGTCCTAGCGGTGAAACCTCCACCATTGTAAGATCTCGCGATTCTCCAGTAACTTGGGTTCGTGTTGCTGCTCGCCGTGTCGCCAAGACGAAGAGCAGCGAGTGGGGTGCTTGGGGAAGGCGGATCTAATTAGCTTTCCTCGACTTCTTGTTACTAATTACTGCATTCTATGTGTGACTATTTGTTAAGTTCAATCCGCGGGATTTTTCCGGCCTGGTGGCCACCAACGCCCCAGTGACTTGCCCTGGAGGTTAGTGTATGTAACGGCAATGTACGTTTCCTCACCTCGCCGCTGATGTCTGGTAAGGCGTGTAGTTTTGACAGTTTCCTTGATTTGTAGGTCGTTGGTGTTTCTTCTATTCTGGTAGTAGTGGTTCCTTTCTCCTTCCGGACACTCTAAGCACAGCATTCTGAGTACGTAGAGCTGACCGCCGCTTCCGGCATTGGTGTCGTATTCCATCGTTGCATTGATTATCGGACGGTAGGTAGCTTCAGCAGATTGTCATCAGTCATTCGTTAGACTGCCACTAGTCTGAGTTACCATCTTGTCAAGTGAATGAAACTCTTGGCTGCGTTTCTCATCGCTCGCGAAAGTGTTTTTGGCCTGACCTACTCAGAGGTCGATTCCTAGAGCACTGTCTGTGACTAGCCCTTGTGTTTTATTATTGTTTTATTATCTTATTATTGTATTACCATCATTTGTCTCATCTGTTTGGTGATCAGTTGCTTGTCCTCCTGAATTAACCTTGTTGTTATATTTGCTGTTTTATTGTATGTTTCTAATTTTTTAAAAATATAATTGCCATTCTTGGCGTTAAAGCAAGTTTAAACGGTTGTTAAATGAAGCAACAAGTTTACTGTTACCAGTCACCATTTTATTTATTTCCAAGACGCGTTTCAAAGGTTTAAACCTCCATCATCGGGTGGATTTACATTAGTTAGTGACATTTGTGCGTGTTTTGTGTTACGATTTTTTGGAGGAACTTGTGGCACTGCCTAGTGGAGAAACAAGACACTATTTCAGAACATGGTTTTGGATTTCTTCTGACAAAAAATTAAACTGATATCTAATGGTAAACATAAAATAAGTAAAATAGAGTACCTCCAGTGGTCACAGGTTCCTTTCTCTGTCGCAACACATCACATGTATACTGTCACATCTGTAAAACAAATATGGCGTCTGGAATCTGCTGGGTGCAAGGTTCGTATAGCAGAAGAGAAGACATAATCACAAAGTGCAAAGAATATATTTCAGAACAACATTATTACAGAATAATTATTTAAAGGATTTGGAGGTGTTTGTTCTGAGGCGTCGAATATATATGTGTGTGTACTTCAGGTGGCATATAAATTCGATTTCGACAAGTTAAAACAGCTTAAGATTCGTACTCGTTTACACAATCAGGTGAAAAATTAAAAGGCTTAAACTTCATACTTGTTAATAACAATCAGATGAAATGTTACAGACTTGAAGTACAATAATCATATTGGCTACAGCAGTAAAATATTACATAGATGGCAATATTTGATTGGGATTAATAGACAGATGTGAGTGGCTGGAGGCAGAAGGAGAAGAAGAGAGAGAAAAAGTCAGACAGAGAGAGAGGGTGGAAAGAGTGATTGTATGAGAGGAAACGCTACATGGCAAGGGGTCTTAAGATTACATGTTACGTATATTAGCTGCCTAAAGGTTGGGGTAACACATTGGTTAATGCTATAAAATATCCACACAGATATACAATTTGTGCCGGTAGTTGATGTAGGCCTACATACAGTTCAAAGCTGACAAGGGGTACAAGCTGTTGGTGTGATGAATTATCTGTAAATGAGGTCAATCTCTTGTACTCTTGGCGGCTGTCAATATTTAGGGTAAATATTAAAGTGTGTGTGTGTGTGTGTGTGTGTGTGTGTGTGTGTGTGTGTTTGTGTGTGTGTGTGTATTTGGTGAAAACTGAGATGATACTATTGTAAATATTGTCATTTTTGTCATTTAAGATGGATTCTTGTTGTTTTAATTTGGTGTTTGTATATTTGCAGTGTTTCAAGGATGTCTAGTTTTCTGCCTTTCGGTTGGATGTGTAAGATGCTAAACTTGTGTTGTTAACATGGTGTTTTGTTTCAGGTGTTTGGATATTGAAGATGTGTGTATTTTTTTGTTTTTTACTGCTGCCATGTGTTCCTTGAATCTACTCTCAAATGATCTGCCTGTCTGGCCTATGTAGAAGCAGTCGCAGTCCAAACATTCAATTTTGTACGCGACACTCCGGCACAAACGCCGCAGGTGGCACTATCAACAAGTCAATTAGCATTTTATAGTTATGGACATTGTCATCACCTGATGGGACATTAGCTGCCAAAGTGGAGTCCGCAACGCCTAGAACGGGTGTTTCATCTTCCCGCTGCGTCCGAGTATGCTTTGTTGGGTCATCAGGGAGTGCCAGCTTCTGCCATGAAGCGGTAGCAGTCGTGAAGGAGGGCAACGTAAGTGGGGGAAGCAGTATCGGCTGCAACGGCAGCGCCATTTTCGCAGGCGTGTGGTGCGTGATCCGGAGACGGATGCATCCGGATAGGAAGTGGCCCTCCTTCCTACATCAGGAACAGGTTCCTGGTTGTCCGTTGTAAATGACGATGGCACGGCAGCCGCCGATATAGAGATACAAGGGGACATGTTTTTCTAAGTTCAGTTTAGACCTGCATGTTCAAAGCAACAGACATTGCAGCGACTGCATCCGGAAATGAAATATACTCGCAATTGCGAAATGGACAACCATCAGCTGTATAATGGAATGATGACAGTGAAAATTTGTGTCAGACGCGCACTCGAACCCAGATTTCTCGCGTATCGCGAGTGGTCGCCTTACCATTAGATTATTTGAGCTCTATGCCTGGCCAGACTCACTCTTCCACGTGTCGACAACCATGTGTCCACAACCTGTACTTGTACATGCACTGCATACATTCCTGTACAGGGGAGACATTTTACATGAAAGTCGCTTGCCTTGTGTCGGGACGGAGTGAGGTGGCCCAGTGGTTAGCACACTGGACTCGCATTCGGGACAGCAACGGTTCAATCCTTCGTCGAGCCATCCTGATTTAGGTTTTCCGTGATTTCCGTAAATCGGTCTAGGTAAGTTCCGGGATTGTTCCTTTGAAAAGGGCACGGCCGACATCCTTCCCTATTCCGATGACACAGATGACCGCGCTATTTGGTCTTCTCCTCCATTCAATCCAACCAATCCGGTATCGGCAGATAAATATGATATTGCAGACTCCAAAGGACCATTGCATTGCAGTTCAGAACAGCACAGTATTGTATTTACCTGCAGACATAGGGCAAACGACTTTCAAGTAAAATGTCTCGCCTGTATGGGAGAAGTAGATACCTTAGGGGTTGCGAAGCAACTCAAATCGCTTGATACGGGCAAGTCTTCAGGTCCAGATTGTATACCGATTAGGTTCCTTTCAGATTACGCTGATACTATAGCTCCCTACTTAGCACTCATATACAACCGTTCGCTCACCGATAGATCTGTACCTACAGATTGGAAAATTGCGCAGGTCGCATCAGTGTTCAAGAAGGGTAGTAGGAGTAATCCATTTAACTACAGACCTATATCATTGACATCAGTTTGCAGTAGGGTTTTGGAGCATATACTGTATTCAAACATTATGAATCACCTCGAAGGGAACGATCTATTGACACGTAATCAGCATGGCTTCAGAAAACATCGCTCTTGTGCAACGCAGCTAGCTCTTTATTCGCACGAAGTAATGGTCGCTATCGACAGGGGATCTCAAGTTGATTCCGTATTTCTAGATTTCCGGAAAGCTTTTGACACCGTTCCTCACAAGCGACTTCTAATCAATCTGCGGAGCTATGGGGTATCGTCTCAGTTGTGCGACTGGATTCGTGATTTCCTGTCAGGAAGGTCGCAGTTCGTAGTAATAGACGGCAAATCATCGACTAAAACTGAAGTGATATCAGGTGTTCCCCAGGGAAGCGTCCTGGGACCTCTACTGTTCCTGATCTATATAAATGACCTGGGTGACAATCTGAGCAGTTCTCTTAGACTGTTCGCAGATGATGCTGTAATTTACCGTCTAGTAAGGTCATCTGAAGACCAGTATCAGTTGCAAAGCGATTTTCGAAAAGATTGCTGTACGGTGTGGCAGGTGGCAGTTGACGCTAAATAACGAAAAGTGTGAGGTGATCCACATGAGTTCCAAAAGAAATCCGTTGGAATTCGATTACTCGATAAATAGTACAATTCTCAAGGCTGTCAATTCAACTAAGTACCTGGGTGTTAAAATTACGAACAACTTCAGTTGGAAGGACCATATAGATAATATTGTCGGGAAGGGGAGCCAAAGGTTGCGTTTCATTGGCAGGACACTTAGAAGATGAGACAAGTCCACTAAAGAGACAGCTTACACTACACTCGTTCGTCCTCTGTTAGAATATTGCTGCGCGGTGTGGGATCCTTACCAGGTGGGATTGACGGAGGACATCGAAAGGGTGCAAAAAAAGGCAGCTCGTTCTGTATTATCACGTTATAGGGGAGAGAGTGTGGCAGATATGATACACGAGTTGGGATGGAAGTCATTACAGGATAGACGTTTTTCGTCGCGGCGAGACCTTTTTACGAAATTTCAGTCACCAACTTTCTCTTCCGAATGCGAAAATATTTTGTTGAGCCCAACCTACTTAGGTAGGAATGATCATCAAAATAAAATGAGAGAAATCAGAGCTCGAACAGAAAGGTTTAGGTGTTCGTTTTTCCCGCTCGCTGTTCGGGAGTGGAATAGTAGAGAGATAGTATGATTGTGGTTCGATGAACCCTCTGCTAAGCACTTAAATGTGAATTGCAGAGTAGTCATGTAGATGTAGATGTACATCATGGAATTACGAGTACAGGTCGTAGACACATGGTTGAGAAGTATGGAAATTTCGGTCTGGCCTTGAGTCATGCTCGTATGGACTAATGATAACGCGACCACTCCCAATACGTAGGAAATCCAAGTTCGAATGCCAGTCTGGCACAACATCCCATTTCCGTCATTGCATTTTCGTCACTGCAATTTCATTATTGCATTATGCAGCTGATGGTTGTCCAAATTTGCAATTTCGACTAATTTCATGTATCTACATCTACATCTACATCCATACTCCGCAAGCCACCTGACGGTGTGTGGCGGAGGGTACCCTGAGTACCTCTATCTGTTCTCCCTTCTATTCAAGTCTCATATTGTACGTGGAAAGAAGGGTTGTCGGTATGCTTCTGTGTGGGCTCTAATCTCTCTGATTTTATCCTCATGGTTTCTTCGCGAGGTATACGTAGGAGGGAGATATATACTGCTTGACTCTTTGGTGAAGGTATGTTCTCGAAACTTTAACAAAAGCCTGTACCGAGCTACTGAGCGTCTCTCCTGCAGAGTCTTCCACTGGAGTTTATCTATCAAATCCGTAACGCTTTCGATCCTGTAACGAAGCGCGCTGCTCTCCGTTGGATCTTTTCTATCTCTTCTATCAGCCCTATCTGGTGTGGATCCCACACTGCTGAGCAGTATTCAAGCAGGGGGCGAACAAGCGTACTGTAACCTACTTCCTTTGTTGTTGGATTGCATTTCCTTAGGATTCTTCCAATGAATCTCAGTCTGGCATCTGCTTTACCAACGATCAACTTTATATGATCATTCCATTTTAAATCACATGTACATGTTTATGTCATAGAATTACTCAAGAGCCAACCATCACCCTGGAGGGTATACGTGCCAATCTACCAAGTTACATTTTAACCTTGAATGTACCACACACCCTTGTCCCAGAGGCGTTGGAGGGGTATCAGTTACGCCGCGACCTCGGATCTTGGTCTTGTATGTATCCTGCTCCACTACTAACATCACTGCGTTTTGATAGCTCCACAGGACGCAAGCATCAGTTCGTGGTTTCATGCGCATATGGCATAACAGATGTACCGTATCGACACCATTCCTCAGTGAATTGACATCATCGAGGCTAGAGGTCGTGTTGCACAACATTAACGTGTTGTATCACGAAAGTGACTATTTTCTCTCCATTATGGCTACACAAATTACGAGTTTCGCTGTTTCCCAGAAATAACGGAGATTAAAGAATGGAAGGAAGCACTATTAGGGATAAACGTACCATCGACATTGAGGTCATTTAAGATGGAGCCCAGTCTCGGAAATTTCAAGGGTGGAGACGAAAATCTGTCACGCACTTTGAAAGGAACCATACCGGCATTGAGCTGGAGTGATTTCGGGAAACCACTAAAATCCTAAATCAGGAGTACCAGACGCGACACCTCGTTCAGTATAGCTTTGAAGAGACAAGGCAGTTTTCGTAATGCAACCATTTCGGACAAGCATGCCGTTGCGTGATCACATAAAAATAAAATATTAAGTTAAAAATCACCGAATTACGCAATAAACTCGAGAGAACCGTCGAAGTTGCAGTATTAATTTTCTTTATAACTTGATGACTCGTTAAAGAGTAATCTCATCATCAAATTAGGCTCAAAGGCAGTCTTACAGTAACAAAAAGTATTAACATCGCAATTTAGATAGTTCTGTGCAGTTTATTGGATATTTTGATAACGGCTGTTGACGTCATGCCTTCCAGAATGCCAGATAATATTAAAAATTAAAAATCAACCCAGTTTTTTCTTTACTATTGTTGTTTCTCGACTTAGGCGAAATGGGAAGGGGGTGGAAGGAACACTTGTCCTCCCCCACCCCCTGGACTCTAGCTGCACAGTTCTATAAACGACTAGAAGCGAGTTCCCCTGATTTTGGTGCCCATCTCGTTTGGTCAAGGACATCATCATGTGCCTGATGGCAGTGATGAAATTACAGTCACGTTCAGAAAAAAAAGAACATCTTGAATGACTAGATATAGGACGCTCGTATTCGCAGGACATGTTCAGTAGTATGTTCTGCAGAAATGATTAGCATTTGAACCATGTTGGCCCGCTGGTTCAAAGTCAACATCGGTGTCGCGGCACAACACCACCTACCGGTAAAATGTGACTGCGCCTCTCATTGTCGCTGTAGACCGAAGGTAATGGATCAGTGTGACCTGAGCAGACGTGCAGGATATGTGGCAGATGTGAGAGTGGACCCTATCCTCAAATGAGTGAGTTTGAAAGAGGGCACATTATTGGCATGAGAGAATGTGATGCATTCGCCTGGGAAATTGCTGCTCGTGTCGAATGAAGAGTTTCAGCATTGCAACGGGCGTCTGTAAAATGGTTCACGAAAAGCCGTAGGACGCAACAAGATGGGCCACGTTGCGCCAACCAGACCACCCCCCGAGAAGACCAACACCTCATCCGAATGGCATCGCCGGACCGATCTGCATCCTCCTCGGCTCTAGCGCAACAGTGTAACACATCGCACAGTATCAGGTGTGACAGTCTCTTGCTGTATATTACGGCATGGGTTACGTGCGCATAGTCCACTTCTCTGCCTACCTTTGACGAATGTGCAGAAACTTGCTAGACGGCAATGGTGTATCGAACGATGTCACTGGGGACACAGATGGTGTCAGACAGTGTTTTCAGACAAATCCAGGGTCTGTTTGTTTAAAAATGGTGGTCGCATTTTGGTTTGCCGCAGGCAAGGGGAGTGGCACAATGACTGCATTCGCGCAAGACATACAGTGCGACTTAAGGTATTGTGCCTGAGTTGGCATCCTTTCGCTCCCAGCTTCAGGCAGTGTTGGCTTTGGTCACACAGCTTGAGGCTGTTGCCAATGGGCATCAATGTGGGGGTCCGGATGGGGCATTGTCAGGGATGGCCAGCTCGTCCCCCGCCTCCCCCGATCGGACTATGGCTGTGGCTGCCCGGGATACTGCCCACATTGAGGTTGCCCTTCACCTGTGGTAGAGTGGGAGGTCGTCTCGAGGTGTGGCAGGGGACGTACGACATTCCGGAGGGCTGAACGGAAGGCCTCTCCACTTTGTCTGACGAACCAGTTTCGGCTCTGTATCAATCTGATACTGATCTCCGGCCAGACATGGCTGCTTGTCCTATTCCAGTGGTTGCCCCTCACTCTGCAAGATCCGGGCGGTCGCAGAGGGTGGGCTTACTGGTAGTGAGAGCTCCAACATCAGGCAACATGGGGCCCGTTAGGGATATGGCTGCAAGGGAGGGGAAGAAAACCAAAGTGCACTGCGTGTGCATACCGGGGGGAGTCATTCCAGATGTGGCAAGGGTCCTTCCGGATGCCATGAAGGGTACAGGGCGCACCCATCTGCAGGTGGTCACTAATGTTGGCACCAATGACATGTGTTGCTATGGATCGGAGGAAATCCTCTCTGGCTTCCGGAGGCTATCTGATTTGGCGAAGAATGCCAGTCTCGCTAGCGGGATGAAAGCAGAGCTCACCATCTGCAGCATCGTCGACAGGACTGACTGCGGATCTTTGGTACATAGGCGAGTGGAGGGTCTGAATCAGAGGCTGAGATAGTTCTGCGACCGTGTGGGCTGGAGAATCCTCGAGTTGCGCCATATGGTGGTGTGGTTTCGGGTTCCGGTGGATAGATCCCGAGTCCACTACACACATCAGGCGGCTACACGGGTAGCAGGGGTTGTGTGGCGTGGACTGGGCGGTTTTTTAAGATAGATGGCCTCGGGCAAGTCCAGAAAGGGCAACAGCCTCAAAGGGTGCAGGGGAATATCAGAACATGCGGGGACCAAGCAGCAATCGGTATTGTAATTGTAAACTGTCGAAGCTGCGTTGGTAAAGTACCGAAACTTCAAGCGCTGATAGAAAGCACCAAAGCTGACATCGTTATAGGTACAGAAAGCTGGCTGTAGCCAGCGATAAATTCTGCCGATATTTTTAAAGGCACAGACGGTGGTTAGCAAGGTTATATTGCCTGCAACCGGTGGTGGCTTGTTTGTCGCTGTTAGTAGTAGTTTCCCCTGTAGTGAAATAGAAGTGGATAGTTCCTGTGAATTATTGTGGGTGGAGGTTATACTCAACAACCGAGCTAGGTTAATAACTGGCTCCTTTTATCGACCTCCCTACTCAGCAGCATAAGTGGCAGAACAACTGAGAGAAAATGTGGAATACGTTTCGCACAAATTTCCTCAGCATGTTATAGTCGTAATACGAGATTTCAATTTACCAGATATAGACTGGGACACTCAGATGTTTAGGACGGTTGGTAGGGGCAGGGCATCGAGTGACATTATACTGAGTTCACTATCCGAAAATTACCTCCAGCAATTAAACAGAGAACCGACTCAGGGAGATAACATCTTGGATCTAATGATAACAAACAGATCCAAACTTTTCGACTCTGTAAGCGCATGACAGGGAATCAGTGATCATAAGGCCGTTGCAGCATCTCTGAGTATAGAAGTAAATAGGAATATAAAAAAAAGGGAGGAAGGTTTATCCGTTTAGCAAGAGTAATATGAAGCAGATTTCAGACTACCTAACAGATCAAAACGAAAATATCTGGTCCGACACTGACAACGGTGAGTGTTTATGGAAAAAGTTCAAAGCAATCGTATAATGCGTTTTAGACAGGTACGTGCCGAGTAAAACTGTGAGGGACGGGAAAAAACCACTGTGGTTCAACGACAAAGTTAGGAAACTACTGCGATAGCAAAGAGATCTTCACTGCAAATATAAACGCAGCCAAAACCTCTCAGACAAAAAGAAGCTAAACGATGTCAAAGTTAGCGTAAGGAAGGCATGAAGCGTTTAGTGAATTCGAAAGTGAAATTCTATGTACCGACTTGACAGAAAATCCTAGGAAGTTCTGGTGTTACGTTAAATCAGTAAGTGGATCGAAACAGCATATCCACACTCTCTGGGATGATAATGACATTGAAACAGGGGATGACACGCGTAAAGCTGAAATACTAAACAGCTTTCGAAAAAGGGTCGTCGAGCAGATGCGCAAAACTATAGGCCTATATCTCTGAAATCGATCTGTTCTAGAATTTTAGAACAGGTTTTTTACTTGCTTATCTTGTCATTTCTGGAAACCCAGAACCTACTCTGTAAGAATCAACATGGATTCCGGAAACAGCGATCGTGTGGGACCCAACTCGCTTTATTTGTTCATGAGACCCAGAAAATATTAGATAAAGGCTCCCAGGTAGATGCCATTTTCCTTGACTTCCGGAAGGCGTTCGATACAGTTCCGCACTGTCGTCTGATAAACAAAGTAAGAGCCTACGGAATATCAGACCAGCTCTGTAGCTGGATTGAAGAGTTTTTAGCAAACAGAACACAGCATGTTGTGCTCAGTGGAGAGACGTCTACAGACGTTAAAGTAACCTCTGGCGTGCCGCAGGGGAGTGTTATGGGACCATTGATTTTCACAATATATATAAATGACCTAGTCGATAGTGTCGGAAGTTCCATGCGGGTTTTCGTGGATGATGCTGTAGCATACAGAGAAGTTGCAGCATTGGAAAATTGCAGCGAAATGCAGGAAGATCTGCAGCAGATAGACACTTGGTCCAGGGAGTGGCAACTGACCCTTAACACCGAGAAATGTAATGTATTGCGAATACCTAGAAAGAAGGATCGTTTAATGTATGATTATATTATAGCGTAACAAACACTGCTAGCAGTTACTTCTGTAAAATATCTGGGAGTATGCGTGCGGAATGATTTGAAGTAGAACGATTACATAAAATTAATTGTTGGTAATGGGGGCGCCAGGTTGATGTAGACCATCATCAAGGGAGGTGGCTTACAAACCACTCGTTCGACCTATACTTGAGTATTGCTCATCAGTGTGGGATCCGTACCAGGCCGATTGTCAGAGGAAACAGAGAGGATCCAAAGAAGAGCGGCGCATTTCGTCACAGGATTATTTGGTAAACGTGATAGCGTTACGAAGATGTTTAGCAAACTCAAGTGGCAAACTCTGCAAGAGAGGCGCTCTGCATTGCGGTGTATATTGCTATCCAGGTTTCGGGATGGTGCGTTTCTGGATGAGGTATCGAATCTGTTGCTTCCCCCTACTTATGCCTCCCGAGGAGATCACGAATGTAAAATTAGAGAGATTCGAGCGCGCCATCGGAGGCTTTCAGACAATCGTTCTTCCCGCGAACCATACGCGACTGGAACAGAAAAGGGAGGTAATGACAGTGGCACATAAAGTGCCCTCCGCCACACACCGTTGGGTGGCTTGCGGAGTATAAATGTAGATGTAGATGTAGATGTAGAACGTCGGCAGTTTGGACCCACAGGTACTTTGTTACAACGTTTTCACGTAACCAGACGTAATACTTCATATCGGAGAAAACGTGGTTTATGAACATTTATTTATGAGGATTATTTCGTCTACTCGCTCCTTTAATTTGTGCACTCAGCAGCAAAAGAATTGTGCCATTGTAGATAAAAAGATACAAGAATAGGAACATTTGGCAGTGGCAGCAACAAGTTGGGTCAGAGACTGCCATCAAACAGGGGAAGTGAGTAACTGGTCAGGATATGTCAGGTATCCGACCCTCACTCTGTATTCACCTGGTTTCACATGTGCTTCTTTACAACACTGATTATGGAGCACATCAAATGTTCAAAATTACAGTGACAGCGTCTGGTTAAATTGAGGCACAGAGGCTATTGAAATTTTAAGAATGTACTTGTAATGGTCCCCTACCTACTGTTCAGGCTAAACTAAGAAAGAAAGATCAATCTTACCAATTAATGTTTTAAAAAGTCTCTCATTTTTGTCTTTTGCAAGTTGAAATGATAGATATGCTCGTTTTACAATAAAGACGAAAGTCACAACATTACCTTCGACTACTGTTTTCCAAGTGGCTGGTTAGGCATGATGTTGCATCGCGGACCATTATTAGATCGGTACAAATTTCGTCCGTCACGTGTGGGGAACTATTATTTCGCTTTCTATTCCCATGACTCTAGTGTTCAAGGAGAGTGCTCTGACAACTGTCTCCAATGGCGTTGTGGTTAGAAGAGTGGGATAGTAATCTGAAGGTGCGGAGCTCAAAGCTACATGTTTGCATTTTTTTAAATTTCAAACACTTTTGGAAGGTGATTATGAACAACTGTCAAGTAATGTACCAAATACATATTTGTCCATAAGCTGCTTTTATTGTATACCCAAATGGCAAGCTATTTTAGTCTTGGACCATCTTCACGGGTGAGAGCTAAAATATTTTGAGCCACCAGATTACATTAGTCATTACTTAAATAATGGGTAGTGCATGCCATGATTATCAGTATATGACAGAGGACTTTTAGAAGTAAAAGTAATTATTATTTGTATGTTTGGCATGACTGCACTTGTGCATACGCCGTATCAGAAAACCATTGGTTTCCGGAGCAGTTTTTATTAGGATTATTTGCTTGTCTCATTGTCCTATACTCAGCCCTTTCGTTTGTACCTATAATAATTGAAACAACATGTATATTCTATCATCATCCACTTCTTATACAGTAACAGTCCCTATTCGAAGATTGTTATTCTGTATGTCAATAGAGGCACATTTGTTTTATATGCTACAGATTTCTAACCTTAGTCATAAATTTTGTTTCCCTCCATGTTTTGACTCTTTGAGACTCTTGGAGCCTTTCTCTATGTCTGTAAATGATGTGTGATACGTGATGAGTTTCTTTGCTACCTTTCACTACTCACGTGAAAAGTCTTAATTGGTTCCTGAGTGTTCGTACCGATTTCACATCTCCTCTTTTTTCCTGTACTTCAGCTCTGTTATTAAATTAAAATCGAAAACAGTTGTTACATTCTGCCATTTCTGTCGTATGTTGTGTTTAGTTGTCTTTGTATATTACAAACCCAGTACGTCGATAACCTTGTGAACAGTGTTGATACATTACATCGTCTGCTGCTATCGCTTTTGCTGAAATTGCATATCAGCTCGAGATTGTGGCAGGTTATCACAGAAAACATTTTAAGAAACTACGTTTGAAGTAATCAATTTAATTTCGGACGTGCAACCACTGAACCTTTAAAACGGCCTAAATGTGTACACGTGGTCTACTCGGTATTCAGTTTAAGAGAGTGAGTTGAAATTATTGATCTTGTTTACTTTACCATCAGGTATGCAGTGCCATTCTAAATTTCTTGTTATTCTGTGTCATTATGTCCTTTGGAGCTTTACTGTAATCGAAATTAATCATTTGTGTTACATCTCGCAGCCTTTTTCTTTCTATACATTTCTCTTCCTCCATTAGTTCCGCAACAGCTAAATTATTAGTCCTCTCCCATAAACCAATCCAAGTTCCAGGTAATGCTTGTTGAGAGACTTCTTTCACCCAGTTATTCTGTTAGCACATTTCCGTTTCCTGTTTTGTTTCGCCATATAACTTTTAACACTCCTCGTACCATGATATTTTAAATGCTTTACAACGACAATCTGTTTTTTTGTGCATGTTTAGAAATTTCTTCGTTAATTCTAGCGTAACAGTCGACAGTAGTTTTTACTGAAGAAGCAATAGTTTTACTTGTACTGTTATCACTAATGATGGGAAACTTTCATAGCTTCTCTAACTGTGTCTTGTTATTTTAGCGAGTGCTGACATAGGGAACAAGTGAAGGTAAATTAGTCGTCTCACGGGATGTACAGTAGCGACCAAATGCTAATTGCCTGGCGAATGAGGAGAAGCAAAATCGGACGCGGTAAGAAATTTCAGATTCTCACCATCTGCCTCATCTGGCTTCTGCGTCTCAAGACTGAAAACAGTGACACCAAAATTTCCGCATCCGCTTAAGTAGGCGTAACTTGAGACAAATTTTAGCATGCAGACGGTTTATCGAAGACGGAGGTCGACAGGATTGTACGGAGATGTTACACTTCCGGGAATTACGTAACATTCTATGTTCCTGTTTCTCGGAGTCTGAGCAGCGTTTTTCCTTGTTCTTTTGCATCGAGTCGATGCGCCATGGATTTCTTCATACTGACATTTCGGCTGAATGTTTTTAATGCGAAAGAGAGAGAAGGAGAGAGAGAGAGAGAGAGAGAGAGAGAAGGCAAGTTGGCGGAAAAGATGTAGGTATAACAGTTCTGAGTACTGTTTACGCATTTATGACAGCATGAGAAAGATGATCTTCCGCAGTAATTTAGCCAGAAGGGGGGGGGGGGGGGGGGGAATTGTTTGTGGAAGGGAAAGATTCTAAAATTGCCAAACAGACATGTTATACAGCAACTGTTAAAGCCACATACACTAATGATCAGAAAAAGAAACAGAACATATCGAACGACTAGAGACAGGACATCCATAGTCACAAGACATGTACATTAGTATGCTCTGCGCACGTAATCAGCATTTTAGTCACCTCCTTTCAGCATGTGCCCTGTTGCCTCGTAGGCACAGGGTGCGCCATTGGCCCTGATAACTTGTTCCATGCATGATGGATGTATAAGGCGCGAATGGCGCCCATGCTGTATTCACCTGGTTCCAAAGTTCATCTGCAGTGGTTGACATGGGATCACAGCACTGGACCTGTCGTTTCACAATATTCCAGGGTCGCAGGATGTCATTCACTAGGTCACATTGGTCACAGTGCCCTGGTCAGGCACCAACTGTGATTTGTACCCAATAGCAATCCCACGCCATGAGGCCTTAAGCTGGCGCTGTATGTTTTGCGCGAATGCAGTCTTTGTGCCGCTCCCCATGTCTGCGGCAAATCAAAATGCGGCCACCATTTTCAAACAAACACATACTTAATTTAATAACTTTTTCATAATGCGGGCCACAATCATAATATATTCTTTAAAGTCAGTGCCGCAATTAGACTGTTGTTTATTTACAGTGTTACATTTAGGCTTACACAATCATCATTTCGGCTTCAAAGTGCCATTAGCAAGCGTTTTAAGTGCTATGCATTGCCTAAGATGGCATACTGTACATTAAAAGATGGTATACTGAATGACGAAACAAAGCAGTACGCTCTGCCAGAAATATGGACTGTTAGACAATGTATCTAATAGTGTATTTTAATATGACAGTATGCCATCTTGGGCAATGTATAACTATTAAAACACTTGCTAATGTCACTTTGAAGCCAAAATCATGATTTGTAAGTGTAAATGTAACACTCTAAATAAACAACAGTCTAATGGTGGTACAGAATTTGAAGAAAGACCCTGGATTTGTCAGAAAACACTGTCTGATGCCATTTGTCTCCCGAGTGACGTCGTTCGATACACCATTGCCGTCTAGCAAGTTTCTGCACATTCGTCAAAGGTAGGCGGAGAAGTGGACTACGCGCAAGTAACCCATGCCGTAATATACGGCAACGGACTGTCACACCTGATAGTGTACGATGTGTTCCACCGTTGCGCTACAGTCGAGGAGGATGCAGATCGGCCCTGCGATGCCATTCGGATGAGGTGTTGATCTTCCCGGGGGGTGGTCTGGTTTGTGCAATCTGACCCATCTCGTTGTGACCTACGGCCTTCCGTGAACCATTTTACACACGTCCGTTGCACTGCCGAAACTCTTCGTCCGGCACGAGCAGAAATTTCCCAGACGGATGCATCACATTTTCTCATGCCAATAAACGTGCCCTCTTTCAAACTCACTCATTTGACGATACGGTTCGCTCTTACATCTGCGAGAGATCCTGTACGTCTGCTCAGGTCACACTGATCCATTACCTTCGGTCTACAGCGACAATGAGAGGCGCAGTCACATTTTACCGGTAGGTGGTGTTGTGCCGCGACACCGATGTCGAGCGATGCTGTTATGCTGAAGGAAGTCATTCACACGATGTGCTCGATGGGGTCGCGAATTGTCGTCAATGGAGACGAATACCTCGCCAATATGCTGCCGATATGCTTGCATTATCGGTCGAAGGATGGCATTCACGTATCGTACAGCCGTTACGGCGCCTTCCACGACCACCAACGGCGTTCGTCGGCCCCACATAATGCCATCACAAAACAGCAGGGGACTTCCGCCTTGCTACACTCGCTGGACGGTGTGTCTAAGCCAAGGCGTTTAGCCTGACTGGGTTGACTCCAAAAGCCGTCTCTGACGATTGTCTGGCTGAAGGCAGATGCGACACTCATCGGTGAAGAGAACGTGATGCCAATGCTGAGCGGTCCTTTCGGCATGTTGTTTGGCCCGTCTGTACCTCGCTGCATGGTGACCGGGTTGCAAAGATAGACTTCGCCGTAGACGTGGGGAGTGTAGTTGCTCAGCATGCAGCTTTTTACGCACAGTTTGAGTCGTAACACGACGTCCTGTGGCTGCACGAAAATTATTATTCAACATGGTGGCGTTGCTGTCAGTTTTCCTCCGAGCCATAATCCATAGGTAGCGGTCATGCACTGCAGTAATACTTCTTGGGCGGCCTGAGCGACGCATGGCAGCGACAGTTCTTATTTCTCTGTATCTCCTCCATGTCCGAACAACATCGCTTTGGTTCACTACGAGACTCCTGGACCCATCAATTTTTGAGAGCCCTTCCTGGCCCAAAGTAACAATGTGGACGCGATCGACCCGCAGTATTGACCGTCTAGGCATGGTTGAACTACAGACAATGCGAGCCGTGTACCTCCTTCCTGGTGGAATGAGTGGAACTGATCGCCTGGCGGACCCCCTCCGTGTAACAGGCGCTGCTCATGCATGGTTCTTTACATCTTTGGGCCGATTTAGTTACATCTCTGAACAGTTAAAGGAACTGTGTCTGTGATGCAATATTCACAGCCAACGTCTATCCTCAGGAGTTCTGGGAACCGGGGTGATGCAAAACTACGAGGGCTATCCACAAAGCACATTACGTTTTGAAATTAAAAATAAACAAAGTATTGGAATTTTTTTTTATTATATACAGATGAAAGCCACACTTAAATACTGCTTTCCTACATAGTTGCCATTTAAATTAAGGCACTTATCGTAGCGATGTACGAGCTTGGAAATTCCTTCGTCGTAAAATTCGGCCACCTGCGCCTTCAACCACATGGTTATCTCTTCTTGAAACTGTGTGTCATCAAAACGCTGCATAGCCAACCACTTCTTCATTGCTGGGAATAAGTGGAAGTCGCTCGGTGCCAGGTTGGGACTGTACGGTGGATGAGGAAACAACTCCTACTTAAAAGTTTCGAGAACTTCACGAGTGGCATTTGCCGTGTAGGCCCGGGCGCTGTCGTGAATCAGCAAGATCTTTGAGCCCAACTTTCTCCTGCGCTTGTTTAGTATTGCTCTTCTGAGGTTGTGCAGAGTTTGGTAATACCTTTGAGAGTTTATTGTAGTGCCTCTTTCCAGGAAATCCACAAAAATCACACCTTTTCTGTCCCAAAAGAAGAGGTAACCACGTGGTTGAAAGGCAGGCGGCGAATTTGACGAGGAAAGAATTTCCAAGCTCGTCCATCGCTACGATAAGTGCCTCAATTTAAATGGCAACTTTGTAGAAAAGTAGTATTTAAGTGTGGCTTTCTTCTGTACATAATAAAAAAATTCCAATACTTTATTTATTTTTAATCCCAAAACGTAATGTACTTTGCGGATAGTCCTCGAATTTTTGATGTGTGTAGAAAGCCATATGGGAATCATTCCAATAATCCTCGCATATAGTGAAGAAACTCATTGAATGACATTTTGGTTTTAGTTTGGCTTGGTAAATATGCTTTAAATTCAGGCTGACGTGTTTGAAAGTATTATCGCCGATCAACAGCATTGGAATCCATGAATATGTCTGACTCAAATAAAAGACATTAACTTTCATATGATGGCAAAAATAAAAATATTTCCGTATCTCATCCTGGTTCTCCATTGAAACGTTGTCATATGTGAATACGCTGTTTGGTTTTACTTTTTCAGCTGGTGGAATATCACTGCTTTCACTGGACGTCTGGTATGTTACTTCCTCGATGCTGTGCGGAATTACCTGCAGTAGCTGATACTTGGACTGAAATACTGTTTGAGAGAGTTACGGTCGCAGGTTCGAATCCTGCCTCGGGCATGGATGTGTGTGATGTTCTTAGATTAGTTAGGTTTGACTAGTTCTAAGTTCTAGGGGACTAATGATCTCAGAAGTTGAGTCCTATAGTGCTCAGAGCCATTTGAACCATTTTTTGAAATACCGTTTTTCAATAATATAAATATACATATTGGAAGTGGTTCATCCCCATCCCCCACCCCTGAGGATGGGTTAGCGGTGACAGTAGAAAATCAATCTCCCCACAGGCAGAAGGTTTGATAATTAAATCACATTTGTTATTGAGAAGGATTGACGCTCTTTCTCCTCGCTAACAGCATCATTGTGGGACCAGCTGGTTACTGCGAAGTCCTTGTAATCGGTACGTTTCATCCACTCAGCCTTGGCGATGACTACAGGTTTACATTAGCAT
Organism: Schistocerca gregaria; assembly: GCF_023897955.1. Taxonomy (NCBI): domain Eukaryota; kingdom Metazoa; phylum Arthropoda; class Insecta; order Orthoptera; family Acrididae; genus Schistocerca; species Schistocerca gregaria. Next base: position 862,407,230 of record NC_064921.1, read on the forward strand.
CCATCGGATTTTATAGAGAGAGAAGAAAAAACACATATTACTCTTACTCTTTTATTGATTTATAATTTGTTACTTATGTAAGGATAAATATAGATGCTTAGGTATGCCTGTAATACAGTGCTAACACCAGGCGTGGTTGGTTCACACATATTCGCATATATTGATGCACAGCATGCATCATACAGGTGAACAATGATTTCCTCCGACAGTTAGGGGTTTGACGCGCCAGCTCCATCAAAATTGGTCCACATTTTCTCGTCGAATCTGTATGTGTATGGTTGTAAGCTTAGCCACCTGTCCAGAACATGTTGAATTGCGTAAGTAGCATACGTTAAGTTTATAAATGTCTGCTCCTATAGATGAGTGCTCTCCTTTTCGGTATATATTTTGATCATGCCAGTAAAGTCCCATAAGGGAACTCTATGGTTAGCTCATCTAAGGATATTATGTGGAATCATTATATCAAGGAATAGTGGAAAACCAGCACTGGGTAGAACTCGCGATCGAAGATCACCCTCGCAGTAACACGTTTATTGTCACTGATATTTTAATTGTAGCTGATAAGTCTAACATCCGGTGGCTTCGCCTCACCTGTGGGAAGCTGAAGAAATGTGTTAGATACACACATGTGTCGTCACATGCTTTTAGTAAATCTCCACCGCCACTAATACTTACTTGCCAATTGTCTCAAGGAAGGGGTGAGCTGTGATCCATGGTTCGAAATCTTCACTCTAAGAATTCTTACTCGACTGATATAGTACTATTCTAAATCGCTGTTAATATATAGTATTTGCAGCATTGTATGAAACATTAAAAACGAAAAAAATTGTATGTAATCATCATTCTTCTCAGGTGTGTAATAAGAAGCGTGCAGAGTGCTCCACAGTCAGTTTATCCCCTGACACAATGAATAAGATGATGGTAATGGATGCCAAATGAGATAAGAAGTGAGCAGTGGTATTAGTGATTAATTTAAATGTAAGCGATGAGTCTGGATTCGACAAGATGGAGAGTGTTACGCACATTATATACTGAAATAGCTTAAATCTACTAGAGGAGGGGGGGGGGGGGGGGGGCGGGGGAGGTGATTCCTGAAATGTATAAAAACATCTTATGCATGAATACTGCAATTTGAATGCAGCAGATTACTATATATTTCCTACAGAACTGACGCCTGTTTTGTCTAATATTACTCATAAATTTCACAAGCTACCACTACTGTTTCAGACTGACGAGTTTATTTTCAAGTATGGCTATTGTTATAAGCTTTTTCTGTTGAAAAGAGACTGCGATGCTCTTGTCCCAACTTCTATTAAACGTTGTTGAGAACATTGTAAAAAAGCGATCGAGTAAAAATAAATTCTTTTTTAATATGTCTTCTTATTATTTTCATATAAAATGTGAGCCTGATCCAGCACAACCAGCATTAATAATGGCCACTCTCTTTGTCTGTGCACAAGTACCATACTGACTGTGCTAAAGCAGCAGCATGTCTTTAAGCACTTTGAATAGGCTGCAAGCCATGTAGAGAGAGAGACAAAGAGAGACAGTAGGCCATGTGTCCATGTGTTTCTCTAGAGAGGGAGGAAGAGGAAGGTGGAGGAATGTGCGACTACCCACAGCCAGCGGTCTGTGCCTGCCTGCCTGCATTGGGCACCGCTCGTCAGTTCGTTAGCCACCTGGCGTTGTGACTTAACCCATCATTCCTCCACCCCCCCCCCCCCCCCCTATCATCCTAGCCGAACACAGTGTCAGAAAACAAAGTATATAGCTAATCCATCCCAATGTTATTTACTATAATGTTATAGTGTCACAGTAGAAAGATTGTATTTTTTGTTGCGATGTCACATTAGTTACTAGGTTCTGTATTTTTGTGAAGGAACGTTATTTACTATAATATTAGAATAAAAAGAGTGTATTTTGGTGCACTGTGGCGTTATGTTCCATAATGATAACTGTATTCCTTAAAAAATCGCTAAAAGGCATTGAGGTGAATTAGTGTGCTGAGGTGGTGGAGTCGCTGGAACTAGGTACAGACTGTGAACGACAGTCCCAGGGTGCTGGAGCCACTAAAGGAAGTGACGTTGCCATCTTCATGATGAGAGTTGTCACTTGACGCTAAAAGCATTCAGACATCAGGGTAAACCTGAACACTGACATATTGCCTATAAATTATAGTAATTATAATGACAGTTAAAGGCCATGAGTTTTATTTATAATGACTGTTGCTGCCCATTAATCATGTCCTAAATAAGCAAAACAAGAATCCAAGCAAATAGTTCAAATGGCTCTGAGCACTATGGGACTTAACATCTATGGCCATCAGTCCCCTAGAATTTAGAACGACTTAAACCTAACTAACCTAAGGACATCACACAACACCCGGCCATCACGAGGCAGAGAAAGTCCCTGACCACGCTGGGAATCGAACCCGGGAACCTGGGCGTGGGAAACTTGAACGCTACCTAACGACCATGAGATGCGGGCAATCCAAGCAAGTGAATTGCTTACATAAGGGTAACTAGGCAAGTTACCCTGCGGAGGGGACGGAGCCTCTCCTTCGTTTCTAGACCCGCGGTTAGAATACAATACAAGCCAAAGAAAGACGAAAATAGTGAGTAATATTAGATAAGAGGTTCAAAACAAGGTTAACATCGAACTTTAGGGCAACGATGTAAGTGAAGTGAAGCAATGCTGTTACCTTGGCGTCAAAATAAACGCAAGAAAGATGAAGCGAGAAAGATATAAGTTGAGGCGACGGAAGTCGTGGGCTAGCGATACGCACACATAGAGATGGCGGTTGTATCGTGTAGACAAGGTACAAAGTGCATATGCACAGCTGTCATTTGTATTCAGGTGATTCATGTGAAAAGCTTCCAGTGTGATTACTGGCACACTACAGGAATTAACAGACTATGAACGCAGAACCTTAGTTGGAGCAAGAAGAGAGGGACATTCCATTTGAAAATCGTTAAGAAATGCAGTATTCCCATGACGCGCTCTTCCCGCCAGTGGATCCAACTTAGAACACAGAACACATCTCCGGACGTAACGCGTGGTTGATCCACCTTCGAACACTATCCCACATGTGATGTGGATCCGCATCCCAACATAGCTCCGGATATAATGCTCAGGGTATCCAACTTCAAATCCTGTCCCGGACGTAGTATATTGCAAATCCGCATCCCAACATCACTTCAGAGGTAGCTCTCGGCGGATCCACACTTGAACGCTCGGGTCAAGTGTGAGACCTGGGAGTCATCGGCGCCCATGCACAGTTACAGACATACAGAAACCAGAGCAAACGTGCTGCAACTGTAGAATATGCGGTTGGAGGTGACTGGTTGCATTTGAGCACAGTGCAGTTCAAAAACCCTAGTTATGTTCTGAATCCCTAGAGTTATTTGAGACTTTCGACAGGGCTTGAATAAAACCAAAGCTTTTATATGCCACCATATAAATATTAGTCAAACGGGTTCAAGTCGGGGAAGGACAGACAGACACTTGAACTCATATTTAAGTAAAAAACATACATTTACACACACCACACACACACACAAACATACAAACCCATATTTATTATCAAAAAATTACATTTCTACACAGCAAATTACACACACACACACACACACACACACACACACACACACACATACACACAGGCCCATACAACAAATGAAAAACAACAAACACAACAGAAACAAAAGACAGACAAACACACCACTACGGCTGGTAACAATGCACACCGAAAATACACTTACGTTCATCACCAAATGGAAGTGAAAGTGAAACATTTGATGTGACAAATGTGGATGAAACAACGCTAGAAATCGGCCAGGTGGAGTATGTTGTTGTTGTCTTCAGTCCTGAGACTGGTTTGATGCAGCTCTCCATGCTACTCTATCCTGTGCAAGCTGCTTCATCTCCCAGTACCTACTGCAACCTACATCCTTCTGAATCTGCTTAGTGTACTCATCTCTCGGTCTCCCTCTACGATTTTTACCCTCCACGCTGCCCTCCAATGCTAAATTTGTGATCCCTTGATGCCTCAAAACATGTCCTACCAACCGATCCCTTCTTCTAGTCAAGTTGTGCCACAAACTTCTCTTCTCCCCAATCCTATTCAATACCTCCTCATTAGTTACGTGATCTATCCACCTTATCTTCAGTATTCTTCTGTAGCACCACATTTCGAAAGCTTCTATTCTCTTCTTGTCCAAACTAGTTATCGTCCATGTTTCACTTCCATACATGGCTACACTCCAAACAAATACTTTCAGAAACGACTTCCTGATACATAAATCTATATTCGATGTTAACAAATTTCTCTTCTTCAGAAACGCTTTCCTTGCCATTGCCAGTCTACATTTTATATCCTCTCTACTTCGACCATCATCAGTTATTTTACTTCCTAAATAGCAAAACTCCTTTACTACTTTAAGTGTCTCATTTCCTAATCTAATTCCCTCAGCATCACCCGATTTAATTTGACTACATTCCATTATCCTCGTTTTGCTTTTGTTAATGTTCATCTTATATCCTCCTTTCAAGACACTGTCCATTCCGTTCAACTGCTCTTCCAAGTCGTTTGCCGTCTCTGACAGAATTACAATATCATCGGCGAACCTCAAAGTTTTTACTTCGTCTCCATGAATTTTATTACCTACTCCAAATTTTTCTTTTGTTTCCTTTACTGCTTGCTCAATATACAGGTGGAGTATGAAGACCAACAAATACATCTCCAGGACCACACACATGTTAACAGCGCTGGAAATCGTAAGTAACACCGAATGATACATTCACAATAAGTAAATTGTGCTACAAAAGTTGCTTCTAATCTAAAAAGCAAGAGAAAAACACGACAAAATGTAATATAGCAGCATATTATATCCATCACATAATACGTTTATTGTATGTATAAAAAGAATCACGTGTTTCAGGCCACTGATGACGCTTCCCAAATGAAAGAATCGAAACGAGTATGACAAGAAGCAAACTGTCTTCATTTAATTGCATGGACGGTACATACTCCCACGAATTCAGAGAAACTAAAGGAAAGACGGAAAACAACTAAATATGACAATTTTTCCTACGTTTGCTTCGAAAAGTCCTGCGTCATATATCGATATTCATGGCATGCAATACACATTATTCACGTAATGACTTATATAATGTGGTGGCTTAAACTAGTTTAACCCATATTTGTGAAGAAGGTTCAAGACTGAAACCAGTTGATATTTGCGTTTAAAATAAATGCAACTGATGGTTAAATAAGCATTTTAAACATTTTTTATTGTTTGTGCGAATGCACTAGAATGGAAAAGATAGAGAAACTTCGGACAATGTTCACCAAAATTAAGAAACCGAGTATGAAACTAACGAAATTGCTGCCCTTACTGCATATAGGTTTTGCAACAATTCGAATATTTTTCTTCAAGTGGTTAAAGTCGTGATAGATTTGGTTCCTTATGTCAAAGAAAATATCCAACCACAAAAGCAATTTTTTCGAGAGCTGTTCGCAAAAGACAGAGCCTAACTTGAAATCATTATTAGTTCAGCGCAAGGAATGTCACAAATTCGTACAGCTACACCGAAGTGTTTAGAAGCACTGATTACATTTTGCCAATAAATTAATGACTAGTTCAGCACAAGGTGTGTGCTCCCTGCCACCGTTGAATAAGCAGGTGCAGCAGCAAGTCGTATAACCCTAGCTTACTTATTTGTTAGTTTAATTAATTTCCTTGCGTGTTTTTGGGTACTTGCATTGTTTAATTCATATATTTCGGGCGTATTATAGTATTTGATGGTTGTAGCATCGCGCCTTAGTACCTGAATAGTGTAAATTCGCGTAGTCTTCGGTCTTCTGTTTTTGTTTTGAATAGCCAGTGTCGGTTGGTCACAGAAAGTGTGCTCCCTGCCGCCGTTGGATAAGCAGCTGCCAGCAGCAAGTCGTATACCCCTAGCTTACTTATTTGTTAGATAAATTAATTTCTTTGCGTGGTTTTGGATACTTGCATTGTTTAATTCATATTTCGGGCGTATTATAGTATTTGACAGTTGTAGCATCGCGCTTTAGTGTTTACTTGGTAGATTATTACTTAAATTGCGTGTGAGTTTCGTATAGGAGGTGCAATTTCGAGTTTTAGTTACTGTAATCGTAAATTCAGAAGATTGTAGTGCAGTCGTTAGGCATTTGTACAGGTTAGTTCATACATTCTTTGCGTGTTTCTCTTGCGTTATCTAGGCACGGACTTGTGTTTCAGTAACTGTTGTTCAACACCGATTATCATGGACAGGGTCTGCGATTGCTGTGTTCGGATGAGGGCTGACTTGGCTTCCCTTCGCTCACAGCTGCAAGCGGTGCTGACTTCGGTAGCGCAGCTTGAGGCTGTTGTCAATGGGTACCACTGTGGGGAGCCGGACTTGGGTATCACGGGGATGTCAACCTCGTCCCGTCTGTCCCCAGATCGGTCTGCCGCTGTGGTTGCCCCAGTTGCTGCCCGCAGTGGGCCTGAGCCCTCGCCTGTGGTTGATTGGGAGGTCGTTCCAAGGCGTGGCAGGCAGCGAAAGGCGTCCCCAGAGGCTGATCAGAAAGCCTCCCCGGTGCGTCTGACAAACCGGTTTCAGGCACTGTCTTTGGCTGAGCCAGATGCAGCTGCCTGCCCTGTTTCAGAGGATCATTCTCAGCCTTCAAGGTCCGGGCAATCGCAGAGGGTGGGCTTACTGGTAGTTGGGAGCTCCAATGTTAGGCGCGTAATGGGGCCCCTTAGGGATATGGCGGGTAAGGAAGGGAAGAAATAAAGTGTGCACTCCGTGTGCATTCCGGGAGGAGTCATTACTGATGTGGAAAGGGTCATTCCGGATGCCATGAAGAGCACAGGGTGCAGCCAGCTGCAGGTGGTGGCACATGTCGGCACTAATGACGTGTGTCGCTTTGGCTCTGAGGAAATCCTCTCTGGATTCCAGCGGCTATCTGATTTGGTGAAGGCTGCCGATCTTGCTTACGAGATGAAGGCAGAGCTCACCATCTGCAGCATCGTCGACAGAACCGACTGCGAACCTTTGGTGCAGAGCCGGGTGGAGGGTCTGAATCAGAGGCTCAGACGGTTTTGCGACCGTGTTGGCTGTAGATTCCTTGACTTGCGCCATAGTGTGGTGGGGTTTCGGGTTCCGCTGAATAGGTCAGGAGTTCACTACTACACTCAGCTGGCGGCTACACGGGTAGCGGAGGCTGTGTGGCGTGGACTGGGCAGTTTTTTAGGTTAGCAGGCCTCGGGAAAGTACGGGGTGGGCTGCAATGTCAAAGGGTGCATGGCAAATACAGGACGTGCTTGGATCAAGGAACAGTCGGAATTATAGTTGTAAATTGTTGTAGTTGTGCTGGAAAAGTCCCTGAGCTTCAAGCGCTGATAGAAAGCGCAGAAGCTGATATCGTTATATTTACAGAAAGCTGGCTAAAGCCTGAAATAAGTTCTGCAGAAATTTTTACGAAGTCTCAGACGGTGTTGAGGAAAGATAGATTAGGCAGAATTGGTGGTGGAGTGTTTGTGTCTGTCAGTAGTGGTTTATCTTGTAGTGAAGTCGAAGTAGATACTCCGTGCGAATTGGTATGGGTGGAGGTTACACTTAAGAGCCGAATTAAGTTAATAATTGGCTCCTTCTACCGACCCCCAGACTCCGATGATACAGTTGCGGAACAGTTCAGAGAAAGTTTGAGTCTCGTAACAAATAAATACCCCACTCATACGGTTATAGTTGGTGGGGACTTCAACCTACCCTCGGTATGTTGGCAAAAATACTTGTTCAAAACTGGTGGTAGGCAGAAAACATCTTCCGAGATTGTCCTAAATGCTTTCTCCGAAAATTATTTCGAGCAGTTAGTCCACGAACCCACGCGAATTGTAAATGGTTGCGAAAACACACTTGACCTCTTAGCGACAAACAATCCAGAGCTGATAGAGAGCATCATGACTGATACAGGGATTAGTGATCACAAGGTCGTTGTAGCTAGGTTCAATACAGTTTCTTCCAAATCCATCAGAAACAAACACAAAATAATTTTATTTAAAAAAGCGGATAAAGTGTCACTAGAAGCCTTCCTAAAAGACAATCCCCATTCCTTCCGAACTGACTATGCAAATGTAGAGGAGATGTGGCTCAAATTGAAGGATATAGTAGCAACAGCAATTGAGAGGTTCATACCTCACAAATTGGTAAGAGATGAAACGGATCCCCCATGGTACACAAAAAAGGTCCGGACGCTGTTGCAGAGGCAACGGAAAAAGCATGCGAAGTTCAGAAGAACGCGAAATCCCGAAGACTGCCTAAAATTTACAGACGCGCGAAATTTGGCACGGACTTCGATGCGAGATGCCTTTAATAGGTTCCACAACGAAACATTGTCTCGAAATGTGCTAGAAAATCCGAAGAAATTCTGGTCGTATGTAAAGTACACAAGCGGCAAGACGCAGTCAATACCTTCGCTGCGCAGTGCTGATGGTACTGTTACCGACGACTGTGCCGCTAAAGCGGAGTTATTGAACGCAGTTTTCTGAAATTCCTTCAACAGGGAAGACGAATGGAATATTCCAGAATTTGAAACACGAACATCTGCTAGCATGAGTTTCTTAGAAGTAGTTACCTTAGGGGTTTCGAAGCAACTCAAACCGCTTGATACGGGCAAGTTTGCCGATCCAGATTGTATACCGATTAGGTTCCTTTCAGATTACGCTGATAGAATAGCTCCCTACTTAGCAATCATATACAACCGCTCGCTCACCGATAGATCTGTACCTACAGATTGGAAAATTGCGCAGGTCGCACCAGTGTTTAAGAAGGGTACTAGGAGTAATCAATTTAACTACAGACCTATATCATTGACATCAGTTTGCAGGGTTTTGGAGCATATACTGTATTCCAACATTATGAATCACCTCGAAGGGAACGATCTATTGACAAGTAATAAGCATGGCTTCAGAAAACATCGCTCTTGTGCAACACAGCTAGCTCTTTATTCGCACGAAGTAATGGCCGCTATCGACAGGGGATCTCAAGTTGATTCCGTATTTCTAGATTTCCCGAAAGCTTTTGACACCGTTCCTCACAAGCGACTTCTAATCAAGCTGCGGACCTATGGGGTATCGTCTCAGTTGTGCGACTGGATTCGTGATTTCCTGTCCGGAATTTCGCAGTTCGTAGTAATAGACGGCAAATCATCGAGTAAAACTGAAGTGATATCAGGTGTTCCCCAGGGAAGCGTCCAGTGACCTCTGCTGTTCCTGATCTATATAAATGACCTGGGTGGCAATCTGAGCAGTTCTCTTAGATTGTTTGCAGATGATGCTGTAATTTACCGTCTAGTAAGGTCATCCGAAGACCAGTATCAGTTGCAAAGCGATTTAGAAAAGATTGCTGTATGGTGTGGCAGGTGGCAGTTGGCGCTAAATAACGAAAAGTGTGAGATGATCCACACGAGTTCCAAAAGAAATCCGTTGGAATTCGATTACTATAAATAGTACAATTCTCAAGGCTGTCAATTCAACTAAGTACCTGGGTGTTAAAATTACGAACAACTTCAGTTGGAAAGACCACATAGATAATATTGTGGGGAAGGCGAGCCAAAGGTTGCGTTTCATTGGCAGGACACTTAGAAGATGCAACAAGTCCACTAAAGAGACAGCTTACACTATACTCGTTCGTCCTCTGTTAGAATATTGCTACGCGGTGTGGGATCCTTACCAGGTGGGATTGACGGAGGACATCGAAAGGGTTCAAAAAAGGGCAGCTCGTTTTGTATTATCACGTAATAGGGGAGAGACTGTGGCAAATATCATACGCGAGCTGGGTTGAAGTCAGTACAGCAAAGACGTTTTTCGTCGCTGCGAGTTCTTTTTACGAAATTTCAGTCACCAACTTTCTCTTCCGAATGCGAAAATATTTTGTTGAGCCCAACCTACATAGGTAGGAATGATCATCAAAATAAAATAAGAGAAATCAGAGCTTTAACAGAAAGGTTTTTCCCGCGCGCTGTTCGGGAGTGGAAAAGTAGAGAGATAGTATGATTGTGGTTCGATGAGTCCTCTGCCAAGCACTTAAATGTGAACTGCAGAGTAGTCATGTAGGTGTAGATGTAGATGTAGAAGGAATGTCACAAATTCGTACAACTACACCTACGTATTTAGAAGCACTGATTATATTTTCCCAATAAATTAACGATAGAACACCTTGAGCGACAGCGAACAAGTATCGATGTTACGAGTATCTGTGCGCCTACAAATAGCCGTTCAAGCTCTCTCCAAAGGACAGTTTTATTACATTAATAACCTAAAGTTAGTGGATTACCTGTAAATTTACAGTAGTACATGGAGTCTGTTATGAACATCTAGAAATCAATTATGTCCACTATTCAAAGCTTTACAAAGGTCTTGAACTCAGCTGTTATTTCGAGTAATGAGTTAAGTGTAAATAATGGCTTTTCCATTGGTATAATTCGTTAAATACAAACGAGACATCATGGTAAATGAATAAAAACAGTGAAAAATCATTATTCGCTGTATCTCCCAGCCGGTAGTCTGCATCACAGTGCAGCTATCAATTGTTTGCTTAAATTTACTAATATTTGCTCAGTGACGCACACAACGCCCACGGATGAGCGCCAACGCAAGACAAAATAGTCGATTTCACGGGAGTGATTCGTATCCGTGATCTCCGAAAATGCGTCTTAGTATCTGGCCGAATCGGCTTTCACAAGACGTACCCACATAGACTTGAGGGCAGACCAAAGGAGCAAGAAGTTTTGAATAGGTTTTCGTCAGTTTGTCACAACTACCGCTCCTTTGGACGAAGATATAAATGTTTACTTCCTCCCCAGGCATCAGTATAAGAACGGCAATCAGAAATAATATCACGGGCAGCTATCCGTAACTGCTCACCGAGAGAATACAGTTCGAGAGAGTCGTCGCTCTGACTTAAAGAAAGCGGTTTTGCAGCTAGAGATGTTAACAGCAGGTCTGGTAGGCCGACTATAACTACAAACAGATGTTGGAGGAACTATTTTGTAAAAGGGACTACAACATATTTCGTGCCTCATACAGGAAGAAACTGAAAACGCACCTAGAGGACAGAGAGCTTGTGCGAAAGTGCACACGTTTTCTACTAAACGTGAAAAGTTGCGGCGAGAGATCAACTTCTTCGATTCCCGTGACGCAGATCTCCGAAGGCAGAGGGAAACTGGAGAAGTAAGCGCACAAAGATTTGCTGTAAAACAGGAATTCTGAGAGGGAAAAGCCAGTACTTCCACGTAGTGAGGAATCTGATGCTTCCTTCAGAGCGAACGCTATTCATTAAAAGAAAAAGTTAGAAGTGGGTACGGCATTATAGGCGGAGAAATCACATGTGGGGTGTTCGATCGTCGTTTTACTTGGCACCACTTCGGCGACTTGGAAGTCGATGATGAGGAAAAGACACACGCGCACTTACACAAACGCACGCACGCATACACAGTCCCGATCGGAAAAATTCTCAACGTTGTCAGAAATCGAACGTTCGGTCTCGTGATCCAGAGCTATGCTAACCACATGACCACGAACTGCTTACACAGGGAAGGTGAATTCAAGTTACAGGAAGATCATTCTCCTGTGCATAATTCCACATTAGTTCACCAGCAGGTGTCCAAACAAGGGCATCAACGTTATGGATGGGCCGATACAGCCTTCTGATATGAATTTAAAAAAACCATAGGTGCAAGGAAAGAAACCGTGAAGACACCATGCATTACAGAAGAAATACCTCAGTTGATCGACAAATAAAGTAAGTACAAAACCGTTCATGGAAATTCAGAAATACAATCAACTTATAAATAAAATAAATACAAATTGCAGGGGAGCTAACGCGAAAACAGCTGATGGAGACTGTGAAATCAAGGGCGGCAACGTTAAGAGTGCTATGAGAATTCGGGGGACTGATGACCTTAGCTGTTTAGTCCCCCATAAACATCCCAACAACCACCACCACCTATGAGAATTCCATCGTTAAATGCAGAGGAGAGAACGGATAGGTGACAAGAGTGCGCTGAAGGCTTCTATGAGGAAGAAGACTTTTACGATGGCGTGATGGAACAAGAAACAGGAGTTGACAGACAAGAGATACGGGATCCAGTATTAGAATCACAATTTAAAAGAGCTTTGGATGACTTAAGACCAAATAGACAGAAGGGATAGAAACCATGCCATTGGAATTCCTAAAATCACCGGTGAGAGTGAAAACAAAACGACTATTCAGATTGGTGTGTACATACTATGAGACTGACGGTAGACCATCAGACTTTCGAAAAAACGTCATCCACACAATGCCGAAGATAATAAGAGCCGACAAGGGCAATAATTATCCCACAATCAGCTTAACAGCTCATGGATCCAAGCTGCTGACAAGAATAATATACAGAAGAAAGGAAAGCACAATTACAGATCTGTCAGATGACAATCAGCTCTGCTATGGGAAAGGTAGCAGTTTTGACGTGGATTGACAATGGAAGCAAGAGTCACGAAATATAAAGACACTTTCATAGGATTTGTCGAGTTGGTAAAAGCGTCAGAGAATGTAAAGTGGTACAAGACGTCCGAAATTCTGAGAAAAATACGAGTAAGCTATAGGGAAAGCCGGGGTAATATACAATATGTACAAAAAGAGAGAGTGAGACCCAGAACAAAGTGGTCACATTAAAAAGGGTGTAAGACAGGAATGCGTTCTTTCGTCCCTATTGTTCAGTCTATATGTCGAAGAAACAATGACGGAAATAAAAGAAACATTTAAGAGTGGGATTAAAATTAAGGCTGAAAGGATATCAATCGTAATTGCTGGTGACATTGCTATCCACAGTGAAAGTGAAGAGGAATTGCAGGATCTGTTTGATGGAATGTGCAGTCTAATGAGTACAGAATATGGATGGAAATTAAATAGAAGAAAGACGAAAGTAATGAGAAGTAGCAGAAATAAGAACAGCGAGCAACTTAACATCAGAACTGGGGATCACGAAGTAAACGAAGTTAAGGAATTCCGCTACACAGGCTGGAGGCCATAAAAACCAGACTATCACTGGGAAAGTGGATTCGTGGCCAAGAAAATTCTACTAGTATGAAACACAAGAATTAATTTGAGGGAGATCTTTCTGAGAATGCACGCAGTTGCGTTCTCGTTTCCCACGCCCGGATACCCGGAACACGCGATCTAGTGTGTCAGGGATTTTCTCTGCCTCGTGATGACTGGGTGTTGTGTGCTGTCCTTAGGTTAGTTAGGTTTAAGTAGTTCTAAGTTCTAGGGGACTGATGACCATTGATGTTAAGTCCCATAGTGCTCAGAGCCATTTGAAACATTTGAGAATACATGTTTGGAGCGCAGTATTGTATGGTAATGAAACATGGGCTGTAGAAAAACCAGAATATAAGACAATCGAAGCACTTGAGATGTGATGCTACAGAAGAATGTTGAAAATTAGGTGAACTGATATGATAATGAATCAGGAGGTACTCCGAGGAATCGGCGAGGAAATGAACATATGTACAACACTGGCCAGGAGAAGATACAGGATGATGGGATATCTGCTAAGACGTCAGAGAATAGCTTCCATGGTAGCTGTAGCTGTAGACGGTAAAAACTGTAGATGAAACAGAGATCGGAATACATCAAGAAAATAATTGAGGACGTAATTTGCAAGTGCTACTCTGAGATCAAAAAGTTGGCACAGGAGAGAATTTCGTGGCGGCTGCATCAAATCAGGCACAAGACTGATGACTTAAGAAAAAGAATCCATTGCAGAATATTTGAGCTGAGGAAGCACGAAAACTGTCCACGAAACCAGCTAGCTACATCTGACGCCCTCCGAGACTGTGCTCTTGAAACCTGATAGAAAGTTGTCTCATCTAGCAGTTATGTCCGACTCCTCACAGATTCCATGCCAAGACTCATGATTAAAGTTAGAAACAATGGAAGATTCTGGACAAGATATTAGAGAACTGAATCAGAGGTAATAAAATATGAATTAGTTTCCTTTAAGTTCCCTTTTTAATTGACATAAATTTATTTTAAATATTATTCTTCAGTTTCTCCCGGCATATTTGTTGATCGAACAGTCCACGGTTGTAATGCCGGTTCGTAGTACTCAAGGGGCAAAATATTTTGGCTATCAATATCTTTTAAATATGTTTTTAAACACATTTCTCTTTCAGTTGCCCTCTGAGTACATACTTAAAAAGTAATAAACTATGAGGGACTTTTTAAGGCTATTTTTTGTTACTTCAAATTCATCTCTCCATTTCCCTCTATTTCTACCTCCTACATTCTCCCAAAACAAAGTAACAGATTTCTTGTAATATTTATTCATCTTTAATATCCCCTCTCATGTCTTCATTTCACACATAACGAGCTATTGGTAGGCAAGCTGGATTCCTCTGTTTGTATACAGCAATTAATCATGGCAACCCAATTTTGTCGGTTGTTCTGGAATCAATGTGACGGTTCCCCGTGAGGTCACGAGAACTTTTCTGATGTTTGCGGTGAGAGAGTTACCTGAAGTTTGTTCAGAAAGCAGCACGTTGTACTTTTAGGGGCATAGGAGGCTAGACTAGAGTAGAGGCCCGTGTGTGCGGCAACATCTGAGCAGCTGGTCCCGGCGGAGGTTCGAGTCCTCCCTCGGGCATGGGTGTGTTTGTCCTTAGAATAATTTAGGTTAAGTAGTGTGTAAGCTTAGGGACTGATGACCGTAGCAGTTAAGTCCCATAAGACTTCACACACATTTTGAACATTTTTGGGGCAAAATGCCAAACAAATTTTAGCTACACGGCGATTAGGGAAAAATGTATGGATCTAAACATTTCAGGGACTGCTGGGACCTCGTGGAATTGACGAGTCGGTTATTGTCGCTCGTCAGGGATAGAAGGACGGTCTTAGTGGTCAAATGGACTCAGCTTTATTTGAGCAGTATATCAGTTTGTCAAAACTGACGTATGGGATCTACAGAGACTGGTCAAGCTCATTTCTGACATGAAAAGAGTGCAAGAATACGTCCTGTTTCTGTGTGTGCGCGTTAGTTTCGTCACCAGTATCTGACATCCGAGGGCGAGTGTTGTAGTTTAGCGCAGAAGCGCTTGACTTGATGGTAAATAGCAGTTTTGTTCTTCAAAGCACAATGTTTGGAAAGGAAGAAGATGATGTAACTTAGCGAGGGCAGCCTTGTAGAGAGAATAACTACCTACAGATCTTATGACACTCGTTAAACTGGGAATTTTTTGTTTGACTTGATTTTTTTAAAATTTTTCTGAAATTTCTAATTATATTTTAGGATACTAGTTGGTGGTCAAGCTGTGTACATTGGTGTCCAACAAACAGGTATTTCCCCATGTTGTGTCTACTTCACGGTATAATCATACAAAATATCAACAGATGTCCGTACAATCGTGTTCTTCACGGAAGATGGCATTCTGGTCAATGGACAATCACGCCAACGATGACGTCATGGCTCTTGTCAAACGGAATAGTTTTTCCCGGTAGTCCCACATCCACAGTCGCTGTGTATACGCTCACAGACGGTGGATTATGGCACCAGACTCTCGGAGGGCCATAAGAAGAATGTAAGCAGGACAGTCACAAACTGATGTACTCGAAGGCTTAATCTGAATCATTCTGTTTTTTCTCGAATGTGGTGACAGTTTATAGAGACAGAAACATTACCCCGAAGACCAGGGCACGGCCGACCACGTGTGATATCAAAAGGAGAGGCCGTAAGGACACGACGGTACCGCCTTATCACTGCACCGCAAATGGCACCACTAGATGAGTTGTATCGAGGCAAACGGTGTACGGAAGGCTTTGAATGAGTAGCCTTTATTGTCTGAGACCTTCTGTATGTGTACCTCTGATGCGTATTCACAGAAGGTAACATCTAGAGAGGAGTCGTCAGCATGCCACCTGGCGGTCGAATAGTGGGTCAATGTTCTTTTTGTAGATGAGTCCCGATTTGGTCTGTAGAGAGATTCTCAACGCATTCCCATCTGGAGAGAAAGTGGAACACGAACTCAGGGCACAAACACTGTGGAAAGAGACCGATATGGAGGAAGATCCTAAATGGTGTGGGCAGGGATTATCTCGACCATTCAAACACCTCTTCATGAAATTGTACTGGTGAATTGACAAGGTTTAACTGCTGTCAGGTATCACGACGAGATCTTGGGACCTCATGTGCGGTTGTTGCGAGGTGCTATAGGCCCAGACTTCGAACACCATAGAGCATGTCTGGGATGCACTAGGGAGACAGGTTGCATCACGTCAGCATCCACCAACCACTCTCCAAGACATCCGAGCAGCTCTGCAGGAAGAATGGGCGTTATTGCCTCAAAATGAGGCTGATGACGTCACTCACAGCATGCCCCGTCGTTGCCAGGCCTGTACTGCGGCCAGACATGGTAACGCCCCATGCTGAGCACATTAGCCAGTTGTCGCAATGTGTGTGCTAATCCGTTAAGCTGGAAAAAACGGAGAAAATGTTTGTCTATCGTTACATGCATGTTGCACTTGTTTACATTCTGTGCTCTTCACACTGGTTCCACTTTAGTGTCACCTACCTTGCAAAATTTTCGTATGTTGTTTTAATTTTGGATACCGCTGTATATTTCTGTTTCATTTTACGATTTTCCAATGAGTTTTCCATGTTTATCCGTGCTGATGTCACTTGAGAGATCGCTAGTTTTCATTTCTAATGCTCATTCTGGATTTACACTAGTTCTCTACCCAAGCGCTTTAAGTTGAAAAACAGCTGATGAGCTGCTTCTGCAGACTAGTAAATGTGCTCAAAGCGTTATTAAATCCATTCAGTAGTCTATATACTCTATGACTGTTTTTGGACATACTGAACGCTTCAAGGGTTGATATCAAACAGTGAGCATTACCATATTTCGTAAATTGCTACGTAAAATAGCTTGTTCTAGCAACTGCTTCTCTATGATTCTCCTATGAAGGGCATCCAGAAATTCCCGTTACACACTTCTAGGATTTGTGGAGGGGAGTGAGTAGATAATATTCTGAGAAGGAACCCATCTCCGGAAACGTACTGTTTCGGTTCTACGACTGCTTCAATTCTGATGTGCAACGCGTAGATGTTTGCTGATGGAAAGAGAAAAAACTCAGAGTTGCTTGTACTGGTGTGCAATAGGGCAGAGAGAATGGCGTGCACTATGTCAGACCGCCAGCTGATGCCACTGACGTCTGCCCCATTGCGAGACCTACTCAATGCACGTGCGTCTCCTATACAGTAAATATGGTGCGGAATCAGTTTTCGGAATACAAAGACATCCTCCTTGTGTATGGCGAAATTCGTGGTAACGGAAGAGCTGCTTCTCGGCTGTAATACGAACGTCTCCCGCGACGTAGCGCGTCATCGCGCAAATTTTTTCCCCCAGTCACGCAGCGGCTGTGAGAAGCAGGTATCACCATGAGGAGGTGCTGCACGCCCAAATTTGAAGATGTGCTGCATCGCGTTGAACAGAGCTCGTTAAAGAGAACTCGAACAATTACGCGTGCAGTGGGTGTTACTTAAAGTGCCGTCTAGCACGCTCTGTGTGAGCAAAATTACAACCACTTGCTCAGCGTACACGCTATCGGTCCGGCCGATTTACAACAACGCGTTGCCAAGAAACTGAAGAGACGTGAGGTGAGATGGTTGGAGACTGTATACGTTCATTTTTCGTAGGTGCATTATCTGCAACAACGTTGGTGGTCATCACATCGAGCCCTGTTGTAATGCATCAGAATTGTTCTGTATGTACAATATGCTGGTTTCTTTCTTGCTTTCGTGTAATGTAAACACGTAATGTTTACGATTTCATACAAACAAATGTGCTTCAATGATAAGTGGATGTTTCGTTATGTTTCCTTTCGAATTTTTATCTCCTAATTGTACTGTGTTACGCATAATTCAATTCCTCAAGCAAAAGTGGAAGAGTTAAACATCTGAATTGAAACCGCCATAGAACGGAAAAGGGAAGTTTCCGTACATGCGTTCCTATTCAAAATTCACTATTGGCCATTAAAATTGCTACACCAAGAAGAAATGCAGATGATAAACGGGTATTCATTGGACACATATCTTATACTAGAACTGACGTGTGATTACATTTTCACGCAATTTGGGTGCATAGATCCTGAGAAATCATTACCCAGAACAACCACCTCTGGCCGTAATAACAGCCTTGATACGCCTGGGCATTGAGCCAAACAGAGCTTGGATGGCGCGTACAGATACAGCTGCCCACTCAGCTTCAACACGATACCACAGTTCATCAAGAGTAGTGACTGGAGTATTGGGACGAGCCAGTTGCTCGGCCACCATTGAGCAGACGTTTTCAATTGGCGAGAGATCTGGAGAATGTGCTGGCCAGGGCAGCAGTGGAACATTTTCTGTATCCGAAAAGCTCATATAGGACCTGCAACATGCGGTCGTGCATTATCCTACTGAAATGTAGGGTTTCGCAGGGATCGAATGAAGGGTAGAGCCACGGGTCGTAACTCATCTGAAATGTAACGTCCACTGTTCAAAGTGCTGTCAATGCGAAGAAGAGGTGACCGAGACGTGTAACCAATGGCACCCCATACCATCACCAGGGTGATACGCCAGTATGGCGATGACGAATACACGCTTCCAATGTGCGTTCACCGTGATGTCGCCAAACACGGATGCGACCATAATGATGCTGTAAACAGAACCTGGATTCATCTGAAAAAATGACGTTTTGCCATTCGTGCACCCAGGTTCGTCGCTGAGTGCACCATCGCAGGCGCTCCTGTCTGTGATGCAGCGTCAAGGGTAACCGCAGCCATAGTCTCCGAGCTGATAGTCCATGCTGCTGCAAACGTCGTCGAACTGTTCGTGCAGATGGTTGTTGTCTCGCAACGTCCAAATCTGTTGACTCAGGGATCGAGACGTGGCTGCACGATCCGTTACAGCCATGAGGATAAGATGCCTGTCATCTCGACTGCTAGTGATACGATGCCGTTGGGATCCAGCACGGCGTTCCGAATTACACTCATGAACCCACCGATTGCATATTCTGCTAACAGACATTGGATCTTGACCAACGCGACCATCAATGCAGCTATACGATAAACCGCATTCGCGATAGGCTACAATCCGACCTTTATCAAAGTCAGAAACGTGATGGTACGCATTTCTCCTCCTTACACGAGGCATCACAACAACGTTTCACCAGGCAATGCCGGTCAACTGCTGTTTGTGTATGAGAAATCGGATGGGAACTTTCCTCATGTCAGCACGTTGTAGGTGTCGAAACCGGCGTCAACCTTGTGTGACTGCTTTGAAAAGCTAATCATTTGCATATCACAGCATATTCTTCCTGTCGGTAAAATTTCACGTCTGTAGCACGTCATCTTCGTGGTGTAGGAATTTTAATGGCCAGTAGTGTATTATATGCTCACTCCCACCTACAAGTACTATAGTCTGTAACGGAAATTTCCGAAAGCCCAGTGAATAATGTGAGGACCTAAAGAAGTTAACATCAAACCGTGAGGCAGTAACTTAGAAGGAACTGCGCTGGCTGTGAGACATTACTTTGCAAATGTGCCCCACACTCAGTTACATAAACCTTTTATTGCTATTTCCGTCTCTCTCTGTAATAAGCGTAGTGCAGACCTAACAGTTTATTCATAAGAACATTTTCAATCTTCTAAACATAGCATCAGCGATGTTTGTTTTGTAGTCGTCGTGGGTAGAAGTTATTTTGCGTTCTTCTGATTTTTATAGATTGTATGACAATCTTACTTTAGAATACCGTATTAAAGACTTTTCTGTCATCATATTGTGTTCCTTTTTACACTTCCTGCTTTAATTTCTGTATTTCTTTGCAGTGCGCTTTTTCGGTAATCTTGATAATTACACATTGTTTCTTTACACATTTCACTTGTATGATTTGAGGCTTTACATCACTCGTAGCTTAAGGAATTTCTTTGTGAATGTTCGAGTTCTGCAAACAATGCTCTGTTTTTGTCTTCTAATTTGCATTCCTCTGTTTTGAGGGTAGTGCCAATGACAGTGTTCTCAAGAAATATCTTTCGTAAGTCTATAAAGATCAAAAAATGTGTTAAGTACGCATAATGTTTACACTACAAGCACGACCGAGCGAGGTGGCGCAGTGGTTAGACACTGGACTCGCATTCGGGAGGACGACGGTTCAATCCCGCGTCCAGCCGTCCTGATTTAGGTTTTCCGTGATTTCCCTAAATCGCTCCAGCCAATGCCGGGATGGTTCCTTTCAAAGCGCACGGTCGAGTTCCTTCCCCGTCCTAACCTAATTCGATGAGACCGATGACTTCGCTGTCTGGTCTCCTTCCCCAAAACCAGCCAACCAACATTACAAGCACGGTAGACGCTTCAAGGATGTTAATCACATTTGGTGAATGAGATTTTCAGTTTGCAGTAAGCCTAGAGAGAAAAACAACAATGGTTGTGACAGCCATTGATTTATGATTTCCAGCTTGCAGTCATTGCATCTGAATCTTATTAGTATCTATGCTTTAGCCCATAAGACTAGTTACAGAAATGAAAGTAAATGTCATTGGTGAATACTGTTGAGATTTCGGCCCTGGGTCAAATCGGCAATGTACCTTTGAGACGCGAGCTACATTCTGCACTTGCAAGCCTGCTCAGGGAAACCGTTCGCAGTGTAAACGTAATATTCCTGTGGCTAGCAAAATTGTCAACATCGCATAATATGTTTGGCAACTTTGTGATCAAGTTACTTCCTGGAAGGGCACAGATTTATTCTGGTAAATTCAATTGGCATTTTCTTGCAGCTGCAATAAAAATTTTGAGTGATTTTCATGTAAGGTGTGGCATTGGTTTATCAGATTTATGGTTTTCAGTCGAAGTAGAAAGTTCCACGGAGAAAATTATCTATGTCAACTATAATTATGGCATTGACAGAGCCTGAAATATTATTCCGCTGTCCGCAGTCGTGCGGCCAGGGCGTCTGTTTACGACCCTACCACAGAGCTTCACGCTCACGCGGTTGTTTACTTCGTGTTAGTCTACGCCAGTGCTGGCACTTTCTATACAGAATGGCACAGCCGTACCGACAGTCTACCACCAACATCAGCTTTTGTTCGCAACTCGTGGTCTCGCGGTCACGTTCTCGATTCCCGGCGGTTTCAAGGATTTTTCCCCTGCCTCAAGATGACTGGGGGTTTGTGTTGTCCTCATTATTTCATCATCATTCATGAAAGTGGTGAGTGTGGACTGAGCAAAGGTTGGGAATTTGTACCGCGTTATTGAGCACCCACAATCCCAACATCATCATGAACATAAGCTTTAATAATTAATTTGCACGATGGAGGGCATCTGAAGTGGAACAGTTTATACGAGAAGAAAGTAAAACTGAACCACCAGATATGATTGGAATCCACTTCTCCAATATAAGCAGTGTGGTCTACGTCAAAATGACCAACGACAAGGTGTGTGACAAAACCTTTTTCTTTTGGGGGGGGGGAGGGGGGGGGGGAGGGTTCATCAGTCTTCTGACTGGTTTGATGTGGCCCACCACGAATTCCTCTTTTCTGTCAACCTCTTCATCTAAGAGTAGCACTTGCAACCTACGTCCTCAGTTATTTGCTGCATGTATTCCAATCTCTGTCTTCATCTACAGTTTCTGCCTTCTACAGCTCCATCCACTACCATGGATGTCATTCCCTCATGTCTTAACAGATCTCCTATGATCCTGTCCCTTCTTCTTGTCAATGTTCTCCACATATTCCTTTCCTGTCCGATTCTGCGCAGAACCTCCTCAATCCTTATAGTATCAGTCCACCTAATTTTCAACATTCGTCTGAAGCACCACATCTAGTTGCTTCAATTCTCTTCTACTCCGGTTTTCCCACAGTCCGTGTTTCACTACCATACAATGCTGTACTCCAGACGTACATTCTCCGAAATTTCTTCCTTAAATTATGGCCTATGTTTCACACTAGTAGATTTCTTTTCGCCAGGAATGCCCTTTTTGCCAGTGCTAGTCTGCTTTTGATGTCCTCCTTGCCTAGGTAGCAGAATTCATTAACTTCATCTCCTTCGTGACCATCAGTCCTGATGTTAAGATTCTCGCTGTTCTTATTTCAGCTACTTCTCATTACTTTCATCTTTCTTCGATTTACTCTCAATTGCCGGCCGCGGTGGTCGTGCGGTTCTGGCGCTGCAGTCCGGAACCGCGGGACTGCTACGGTCGCAGGTTCGAATACTGCCTCGGGCATGGGTGTGTGTGATGTCCTTAGGTTAGTTAGGTTTTAAGTAGTTCTAAGTTCTAGGGGACTTATGACATAAGATGTTGAGTCCCATAGTGCTCAGAGCCATTTGAACCATTTTTTTTACTCTCAAACCATGTTCTTTACTCATTAGATTATTCTTTCCATTATGTAATTCTCCTTCTCCTTCACTTTCACTCAGGGTAGCAATGTCATCAGCGAATCTAACCATTGGAATCCTTTCACCTCGAATTTTAATTCCACTCCTGAGCCTTTCTTTTATTTCCATCACTGTTTCTTCGATATACAGATGGATCAGTAGGGGCGAAAGACTACATCCCTGTCTCACAACCTTTTTAATCCGGGTACTTCGTTCTTACTCCTCAGGGAACACCTCCTTAAAGTAGCACCAAGGAAATCGGAAGTGGTGGGCCAATCACCCGCCCTTCGCAAAAAAACCTGAATATTGAAACCGAGACTTTGTTCTTGGTCGTCCACTCTTATTATTCTCTCTTGGCTTTTGTACATAATGTATATTACTCGTCCCCCCTGTAGCTTACCCCTCTTTTTCTCAGAATTTCGAATATCTTGTACCATTTTACATTGTCGAACGCTTTTTCCAGATCAACAAATCCTATGAACGTGTCTTGATTTTTTTTTTAGTCTTGCTTCCATTATGAACCACAACGTTAGAATTTCCTCTCTGGTGTCTTTACCTTTTCTAAAGAATAAATTTTCGTCATCTAGCACATCCCTAATTTTCTTTTCCATTCTTCTGTATGTTATTCTTGTCAGTAACTTGTATGCATGAGCTGTTAAGCTGCTTGTGCGATAATTTTCGCACTTGTCAACTCTTGCTGACTTCGGAATTGTGTGTATGATATTTTTCCAAAAGTCAGATGGAATGCCACCAGATTCATTCATTCTACACACTAACGGGAATAGTCGTTTTGTTGCCACTTCCCCCAACGATTTAGAAATTCTGATGGAATTTTATCCAGCCCTTCTGCCTTATTTGATCTTAAGTCCGCCAAAGCTCTCTGAAATTCTGATTCTAATACTCGATCCCCTACCTGCTATGAATCGATTCCTGTTTCTTCTTCTATCACATCAGACCAGTCTTCTCCCCCATAGAGGCCTTCAATGTACTGTTTCCTGCTTACCGCTCTATCCTCTGCATTTACCAGTGGAATTGCCGTGGCACTCCTAGTGTAACCAATCTTGCCTTTAATGTCACCTAAGGTTGTTTTCACTTTCCTGTATACCGACTCAGTCCTTCCGACAATCATATCTTTTTCGATTTCTTCACATTTTTCAAGCAGCCATTTCGTCTTAGCTTCCCTGAACTTCCTATTTATTTAAGTTACCCATGGTTTCTTCACAGTTATCTTCTTTGTACCTATGTTTTTCTTTCCAATTTCTGTGATGACCCTTTTTAGATATGTCTATTCCTCTTCAACTTTACTGCCTAATGAACTCTTTCTTATTGTCTATAAAAATGTTGAAATGTGTGTGAAATCTTATGGGACTTAACTGCTGAGGTCATCAGTCCCTAAGCTTACACACTACTTAACCTAAATTATCCTCAGGACAAATACACACACCCATCCCCGAGTAGGACTCGACCCTCCGCCAGCACCAGTCGCACATTCCATGACTGCAGGGCCCCAGACAGCTCGGCTAATCCCGCGCAGCGTTGTATCTAAAGGGTGAGTCACCTAACATTACCGCTGGATATATTTCGTAAACCACATCAAATAATGACGAATCGATTCCACTGACCGAACGTGAGGAGAGGGACTAGTGAATTGGTTACTACAAACCATAAAAAAATGCATGGAAGTATATTTTTTAACACAAGCCTACGTTTTTTTAAAACGGAACCCCGTTAGTTTTTTTAGCCCATCAGAACATATAAACAGATACGTAATCAGTGCCGTTTGTTGCATTGTAAAATGTTAATTACATCCGGAGATATTATAACCTACAGTTGACGCTTGAGTACCACTCCTCCGCTGTTCGATCGTGTGTATCGGAGAGCACCGAATTACGTAGGGATCCAAAGGCAACGGTGATGGACCTTAGGTACAGAAGAGACTGGAACAACACATTAAGTCCACATGCTAACACCTTTATATTGGTCTTTTTCACTGACGCACATGTACATTACCATGAGGGGTGAGGTACACGTACACATGTGGTTTCCGTTTTCAATGACGGAGTGGAATAGAGTGTGTCCCGACATGTCAGGGCAATAGATGTTCAATGCAGTGGCCATCATTTGCTGCACACAGTTGCAATCTCTGGCGTAATGAATGTCGTACACGCCTCAGTACATCCGGTGTAATGTCGCAGCAGGCTGCCACAATACGTTGTTTCAAATCCTACATCTACATCTACATCTACATCCGTACTCCGCAAGCCACCTGACGGTGTGTGGCGGAGGGTACCCTGAGTACCTCTATCGGTTCTCCCTTCTATTCCAGTCTCGTATTGTACGTGGAAAGAAGGATTGTCGGTATGCTTCTGTGTGGGCTCTAATCTCTCTGATTTTATCCTCATGGTCTCTTCGCGAGATATACGTAGGAGGGGTTGTAGGCACATCACGGTACACATTCTCCTTTAACGTGCCCCACAGAAAGAAGTCCAGAGGTGTAAGATCAGGAGAACGCGCTGGCCAATTTATGCGTCCTCCACGTCCTATGAACCGCCCGTCGAACATCCATTCAAGGGTCATCCTAGTGTTAATTGTGGAATGTGCAGGTGCACCATCATGCTGATACCACATACGTCGACTTGTTTCCAGTGGTACATTTTCGAGCAACGTTGGCAGATCATTCTGTAAAAACGCGATGTATGCTGCAGCTGTTTGGGCCCCTGCAATGAAGTGAGGACCAATGAGGTGGTCGCCAATGATTCCGCACCATACATTTACAGTCCACGGTCCCTGTCGCTCTACCTGTCTGAGCCAGCGAGGATTGTCCACGGACCAGTGATGCACGTTCCGTAGATTCACTGCCACGTGGTTTGTGAAACCCGCTTCATCGGTAAACAGGTAGAACTGCAACGCATTCTCTGTTAATGCCCATTGACAGAATTGCACTCGATGATTAAAGTCATCACCATGCAATTGCTGATATAGCGACACATGAAACGGGTGAAAGCGGTGACGATGCAGTATGCGCATGACACTACTTTGACTCAGTCCACCGGCTCTCGCAATGTCCCGTGTACTCATGTGCGGGTTCATGGCAACAGCAGCTAACACACCAACTGCACCCGCTTCTCCTGTGACGGGCCTGTAACGGACCGGTTCTCGTGCTACGACCATACCTGTTGCATACAGTTGGCGGCAGATGTTTTGCAATGTGCGGCACGTTGGATGCTCTCTGTCCGGGTACCGTTCTGCATACACCCTGCAGGCTTCAGCTGCATTTCGTCGACACTCGCCATAGATTTGTATCATCTTCGCCTTTTCAGAGTTCGAATACACCATGGTCACAGTTCCTACAACACTACACTACCACAGACGTCTGGTAACACGGTGACTACAGTTGGTCTGCGTGCGGAGACGAATGCAGAATAACAATAGCAGCAAGCGCTACATGCGGACACTGCGACAGCTAGACCAAACCACAACAGTGCACTACAGCCACACTCGTAAACACGGTCGTCATCGTAAACATGTCCCTGCAGATGCTGCTCGCCGATGGTGGCCCGTGTTTGTTACAACACGCAACTGAACGTCGGAGGTTTCAAGCGTCAACTTTAGGTTACAATACCTCCAGATGTAATTAACATTTTACAATGCAACAAACGGCACTGATTACGTATTTGTTTATGTGTTCAGATGTGCTAACAAAACTAACGTGGTTCCATTTTTTAAAAACGTAGGTTTGCGTTAAAAAACATACTTCCGTGCACTTTTGTATGGTTTGTATTAAACAATTGCACTAGCCCCTCTCCTCACGTTCGGTCTGTGGAATCGGTTCGTCAGTATTTGATGTGGTTTACGAAACATATCTAGCGGTAACGTTAGGTGACTCACCCATACAGCCTTAGAGAACATGAAGCGTTTGTCGTCGTTCCTTAGTAGTTCCGTTTCCCACTTCTTTGCAAATTGATTCTTCCTGACTAATGTCTTAAACTTCATCCTACTCTTTACTACTACCACTTTGTGTTCTGAGTCAATATCTTCTGGTTACGCCTTACAATCCAGTATCTGATTTCGGAATCTCTGTCTGACCGTGATGTACTCTGACTGAAATCTTCACCTGTCACCCGGCCTTTTCCAGGTATACGTCCGCCTCTAGTGCTATTACTAGCCGAAATTTATTATAGAACTCAATTAGTCTTTCTCCTCTCTCATTCCTTGTCACAGCCCCATATTCTCCTATAACAGTTTCTTCTGCTCCTTCGAATACAACTACATTGCAGTCCCCCACGAATATAAGATTTTCATCTCCCATTACGAACTGTATTACGCTTTCAATATACTCATATACACTCCTGGAAATTGAAATAAGAACACCGTGAATTCATTGTCCCAGGAAGGGGAAACTTTATTGACACATTCCTGGGGTCGGATACATCACATGATCACACTGACAGAACCACAGGCACATAGACACAGGCAACAGAGCATGCACAATGTCGGCACTAGTACAGTGTATATCCACCTTTCGCAGCAATGCAGGCTGCTATTCTCCCATGGAGACGATCGTAGAGATGCTGGATGTAGTCCTGTGGAACGGCTTGCCATGCCATTTCCACCTGGCGCCTCAGTTGGACCAGCGTTCGTGCTGGACGTGCAGACCGCGTGAGACGACGCTTCATCCAGTCCCAAACATGCTCAACTGGGGACAGATCCGGAGATCTTGCTGGCTAGGGTAGTTGACTTACACCTTGTAGAGCACGTTGGGTGGCACGGGATACATGCGGACGTGCATTTTCCTGTTGGAACAGCAAGTTCCCTTGCCGGTCTAGGAATGGTAGAACGATGGGTTCGATGACGGTTTGGATGTAGAGTGCACTATTCAGTGTCCCCTCGACGATCACCAGAGGTGTACGGCCAGTGTAGGAGATCGCTCCCCACACCATGATGCCGGGTGTTGGCCCTGTGTGCCTCGGTCGTATGCAGTCCTGATTGTGGCGCTCACCTGCACGGCGCCAAGCATGCATACCACCATCATTGGCACCAAGGCAGAAGCGACTCTCATCGCTGAAGACGACACGTCTCTATTCGTCCTTCCATTCACGCCTGTCGCGACACCACTGGAGGCGGGCTGCACAATGTTGGGGCGTGAGCGGAAGACGGCCTAACGGTGTGCGGGACCGTAGCCCAGCTTCATGGAGACGGTTGCGAATGGTCCTCGCCGTTACCCCAGGAGCAACAGTGTTCCTAATTTGCTGGGAAGTGGCGGTGCGGTCCCCTACGGCACTGCGTAGGATCCTACGGTCTTGGCGTGCATCCGTGCGTCGCTGCGGTCCGGTCCCAGGTCGACGGGCACGTGCACTTTCGGCCGACCACTGGCGACAACATCGATGAACTGTGGAGACCTCACGCCCCACGTGTTGAGCAATTCGGCGGTACGTCCACCCGGCCTCCCGCATGCCCACTATACGCCCTCGCTCAAAGACCGTCAACTGCACGTACGGTTCAGATCCACGCTGTCGCGGCATGCTACCAGTGTTAAAGACTGCGATGGAGCTCCGTATGCCACGGCAAACTGGCTGATACTGACGGCGGCGGTGCACAAATGCTGCGCTGCTAGCGCCATTCGACGGCCAACACCGCGGTTCCTGGTGTGTCCGCTGTGCCGTGCGTGTGATCATTGCTTGTACAGCCCTCTCGCAGTGTCCGGAGCAAGTATGGTGGATCTGACACACCGGTGTCAATGTGTTCTTGTTTCCATTTCCAGGAGTGTACTTTCTCTACCTCTTCATCTTCAGGTTGAGACGTCGGCATGTATAGCTGTACTATCGTTGTCCGTGTTGGTTTGCTGTCGATTCTGATAAGAACAACCCTGTCACTAAACTGTCCACAGTAACTCACTCTCTGTCCAACTTCCTCTACATGATGAACCCTAATCTCGTTATACCATTCTCTGCTGTTGTTCATATTACCCTATACTCATCTGACCAAAAATCCTGGCAGTCCTCTCCGAGAGGTACGACTATTCGGCAACCTCTTGCCAATGGAGAGATCGCCACGACACCTTTTCAGTTGCAGGCCACATGTCCTGTGGGAACATTACGTATCTTTAATGCAGTGGTTTCCATTGCCTCCTGCGTAGTACGCCACTACAAAGATGGACTTAAATTTAAACATTCTGACGGCTATGTCGGAGCAGAAGTTATTGATCAAGCGAGGCTTGGATTAAGAACTGTTGAAGTATTCGAGCTACTATTTGAGATTCCGGCTGATTTCGTAGTTGCCGCGCTACAACTCTATGGGACCAGAAAAATCGACAACCTTTACTAAGTACTCGGAGCTTAGTGGGGTGCTACAAATACGTATCCAACTATCAAAACATTTGTAATCTTATCCCACAATTGGAGGCTGCAGAGCGCTAGTCATTTATGATGGTCAGCCAAAAACTTGCTCGGGTTGTGGTCAGTAAGGCCACGTCCGTTAAGCACGTTTTCCACGAAAAATACTACAAGTATCGACAGGTGAAGATGTGGCAGCAACTTTGGCGACATCCCTCCCTCTCACATATACAAATGTTTTCTGGAAGGACGCCCCACTGAACAATCACCTCACCCAACAGCTGGACACTCCCATCGAAGAGCGAATGACGACACGAGCATGGTGGCGGCGGCGGTGCCAACCGCCGAGCAGCAGCGACCGATACCTGCAATACAGAGATCGGGAGAGAAAATGGTCATCAATTGTCGGGTAGTGTTGTCACCTGCTTCCGTCTCAGACCCAGAGGCGACAAAGACACACGCCCACGTTCTGGTACAGAAACGCACATAAGGAAGCAACTATCTTCGAAACGGCACAAGAAACGACGTCTCATCCCGTCGGACGACTGCTTAACACGATGAAGAAAAGGCCGAAGAAGACGGCCACTTTATAGGCGTACCGAGACTCCACATCCAGAACACCACCGTCTCGACAGCAGCATACGCCAAGAGCGACCTGAAAAGCTTGACAACATAGAGCTACCAGCAGTCAGTTGCCAATCCGAGTTAGTAGAAGAAACGACACAGAAAGACGTGGTTGGAAAGACCCAGCCGACGGCAAAATTGTCCCAAGGAAACTGGGCTGATGATTGTGAAGTAGTCCCAGTGTCGGTGTCAACAGGGACACGGCGAGGGCGGTGCCCTCTATAAAGTCAGAAATGCAACCAACGCCGGTGGACAAGACGGAGCCACGTACCCTGTCAGTCAGCAGCAGATAACGTAAGCTCCCACGGCCGATACATACGCGAATCAACGAAGACCGGGACATCGGCTTGCCTCTATCAACATCGTCCTCCTGCAAGAATTTCTTGTCATGTACGGATACGAATGCTACGTATAAAAAAATAAAAAGTGGTTCAACTCGCTCTGAGCACTATGAGACTTAACATCTGAGGTCATCAGGTCCTTCGTTAGTTCAGGGCTACTACTCACTGTAAGACACGACGCCCTTACCCGCCTTCATGGCAAGGGTGCAATTGATCTTCTGCATGTACACTATCAAACGAAGGAGCTATATATCAGCACAATGTTAAAACTGTGGAGACGACATCAGATATGCCTGACGGGAATCTAAAAAGAAGAAATTGAACGAGTTTCTCTGACAGTGGCAGTGGCGCTCTAGCATATTTTCCAGTCATTTCACCATATACGGGCTTTGTTTATCGAGTACAGCTACGTTCAGATGGCTCTGCCGGAAACCAGACATGCAAAGGCGTCCACATTAATTGTCATGAAGTATGGTGACGGAAACATCATGCTTCCTTAGACACAGAAACACGTGCAATGTCATACCTAACAGTTAATTGTAAAAACGTCGCCCGGTCCATACTCCATGCGATTCATAGGGCGGGTTCGCCATTATGCCGTCGGAGGCAAACCCTGGACAACGATGACAACGCCTCATATGCGGCCCCTCGGCAGAAGTGTAGCGTCTGGTGACAAAAATGATCGTTTATTTTCCTTCCAATGGGACAACTCAACTTTTGACCGGAGACTGTATTCTTCTCGGAGCGATGCACTATCCATGTATTAAAACGTATGCAGTAACGTGGCTTCGCTGACGGATGGTGCTCTATTTGTTCAGAGACGGCACAAAGAATGTGATAGACTTTTCAACTCTTTACAGGAATGACATCAGATCATTAGCAGTCTGAAATGCCGACAGTATTTGTCTGTCTTCCTATGGAGTACTTTCAAGAACCCCCGCATAGCTGGATCGTGAAGTTAAATTATCGATGCGATGAAACAATGAACGGAAGATAAGAGAGCGGCGGGGAGATTGGAAATCAAATCCTACATTATGCTTCGTCTTTATTTCTTCATGTTGTGCGAGAACGGGGTTAAGTTTGTATAGCTTTCAAGCACTACTCAAATATTATTCTATAAACTGTAATATAAAGGCACGTTTTTGTATTTTATTTTGTTCCTGTTAATACGTTGATGTAATTCTCTGAAGAAGGAAAATGAAACTTCCTGCAGATGAGTAAAAATTTGGTCTCTAGTATAGGATTTGAAATGTGCTCTTCCCTTGCAGTGGCATGTGACCATGTAAACATGTGAACATCTAAACAGAATGAGGCTTTCTATTAATAAAAAAGTAGACTGCTGGGACATCAGTTAGTATACATTGAAAAAAATGTTAAAAAAAGAAAGAGAAAGAAACAGCACTGGCTCTTAGCGTAGTGGTAATGTGATCGCTGTATTCGCTATAGGATGGAAACTCGCCGGGATACCATTGTTTTGCACCCACATTTCTCATCTTCTTTAAATTTACAGACCGAAAATCGGCAAGAACATCGTGGAAAAACTCTGTAAACATGCTTAGGAACAAAGTTATGCATCAGCCTAGAACTTTTTATATACTCATGGGCTGAGGCACAAAGGTTTATCAAGGAGTTGTGATATCACCTAAAAGAGGTGAATAATTTAATTGGATTTTCTCATTTAATAATAGGTGTAGGGATATACACATATTACAACTCCTTGGTAAAACTTTGGGCCTTGGTCCATGAGTAGATAAAAGGATGTAGGCTGAAGCACATATACATGTCAGTATCCCCATACCTATCATTAAGTGAGCAACCCAGTTCTATTATTCACTTCTTTTAGATAATACCATAATTCCTTGACGAATTTTGGGCCTCAATCCATGAGTATATAAAAACGTCTGGGCTGGTGGATTACTTTATTCGTAGGTATGTTTAGTCATGTTGTGTAATTGCTCAATTGTGTAATTCCAAATGTAAGTTGTAAAAAAATAGTCACTGAGTAAATTTTACAATAAACTAAGGACCGATACATTAAGAAGTTGAGATGTTTGTCTTTGCCTTAACATCATGTTTGCCTTTGCTTTATCATCTTTGGAAACAGTAATGAACTTCTAAATTGGCTTATACCCAAAACCTAGCTTGTGCATTAACCGTAATAAAATTTGTAAATCAAGGCAAAAAACAGCGTTGTTTGCGTAATTTACAACGTTCCACGCAAAAAAAAAAGGTTCAAATGGCACTGAGCTCCATGGCACTTAACATCTATGGTCAACAGTCCCCTAGAACTTAGAACTACTTAAACCTAACTAACCTAAGGACATCACACACATCCATGCGCGAGGCAGGATTCGAACCTGCAACCGTAGCAGTCGCTCCGTTCTGGACTGAAGAGCCTAGAACCGCTCGACCACCGCTTCCGGCAATGGCGAAAGAAACCCTAATACACGTCGTAGACAGTTTTATAAATTCCGCGGTTCTTCGATACGCTGACGAGCATCAAAGCAGTAGCACTGCGATAGGATAAGCTGATTCACTGCACTAGGAAATTCTGCCAACGTGGTACAAATTTATCAGCAAATCCGGATCAACTCCCAACACTTTTTACCGAAACACTTTAGACAAGGATCACCACTCTCGCCTTGGCCTGCGAGACATGGACAAAAACGGTACACCAGCCTAATACCGTGTAGGACCCCCGCGACCACGCAGAAGTGCCGGAACATTACATGGCATGGACTCGACTAATATTTGAGGTAGTGCTGGAGGGAATTGACACCAGGAATCCTGGAGAACTATCCACAAATCGGTAAGAGTACGAGGTGGTGGAGATCTCTTCTGAAGAGCACGTTGCAAGTCATCCCAGATATGCTCAATAATGTTCATGTATGGTGAGTCTGGTGGGCAGCGGAAGTTTTTAAACTCAGATGAGTGTTACTGGTACCACTCTGTGCACTTCTGGACGTGTGGGGTATCGCTTTATACAGCTGGAATTGCCCAAGTCCGTCGGAATGCACAATGGACATGAATGGATGCACGTGACCAGAAAGGAGGCTTACGTATGTGTCACCTGTCAGAGACGTATCTAGACGTATCAGTGCTCCCATATCACTCCAACTGCACACGCCCCACACCATTACAGAGCCTCCACCAACTTCAACAGTCCCCTGATGATATGCATGGGTCCATAGATTCATGAGGTCGTCTCCATACCCGTAACAAAATAGGAATGAGGGTAACCTACTACAAACAGCATAGTGAACACATTTTTGTGGCCAAGATAGGTATGAAGCCCACCCCTACCGCAGTAGTACAAGCTTATTTGCCAACTAGCTCCGCAGATGACGAAGAGGTTGATGAAATGTATGATGAGATAAAAGAAATTATTCAGATAGTGAAGGGAGACGAAAATTTAATAGTCACGGGTGACTGGAATTCTATAGTAGAAAAAAGAAGAGAAGGAAATGTAGTAGGTGAATATGGAATGGGGTATGGAATGAAAGAGGAAGCCGCCTGGTAGAATTTTGCACACAGCATAACTTAATCATTGCTAACACTTGATTCAAGATTCATAAAAGAAAGGTGTATACATTGAAGAAGCTTTGAGATACTGACAGGTATCCGATAGATTATATAATGGTAAGCAGAGATTTAGGAACCACGATTTAAATTGCAAGACATTTACAGGGGCAGATGTGGACTCTGACCACAATCTATTGGTTATGAACTGTAGAGTAAAACTAAAGGAACTACAAAAAGGTGGAAATTTAAAGAGATGGGACCTGCATAATCTGACAGAACCAGAGGTGGTAGAGACTTTCAGGGAGAGCATTAGGTAACGATTGACAAGAATGGGGGAAATAAATGCAGTAGAAGAAGAAGGGTAGCTCTGAAAGATGAAAAGTGAAGGCAGCAGAGGATCAAGTAGGTAAAAAGACGAGGGCTAATAGGAATCCATAGGTAACAGAAGAGATACTGCATTCAATTGATGAAAGGAGAAAATAAAAAAAAAATGTAGTAAATGAAGCAGGCAGAAAGGAATACGACCGTCTCAATAATGAGATCGACAGGAAATGCAAAATGGCTAATTACTGATGGCTAGAGGACAAATGTAAGGATGTACAGGTGTATATCACATGGGGTAAGATAGATACTGCCTACAGGAAATTTAAAGATACCTTTGGAGAATAGAGAACCATTGGCATGAATATCAAGAGCTGTGATAGAAACCCATTTCTGAACAATGAAGGGAAAGCAGAAAGGGGGAAGGAGTATATAGAAGTTCTACACAAGGGCGATGTCATTCATGACAATATTATGGAAATGGACGAGGATGTAGATTAGGATTGAATGGGAGATATGATACTGCGTGAAGTGTTTGACAGAGCATTGAAAGACCTAAGTCGAAACAAGGCCCCGGGAGTAGACAACATTCCGTTAGAACTACTAGTAGCCTTGATGGAGCCAGCCCTGACAAAGCAGGGGTTCACAGATGTGAAAATTACTGAAGTATCAGTTGAATAAGCCACAGCTGCAAACTACTAACACGAATTCTTTACGGACGAATGGAAAAACTGGTGGAAGCTGACCTCAGGGGAAGATCATTTTGGATTCCGTAGAAATATTGGAACACGTTAGGCAATACTGATGCTACGACTTATCTTAGAAAATAGATTAAGGGAAAGCAAACCCACGTTTCTAGCATTTGTAGACTTAGAGAAAGCTTTTGACAAGGTTGACTGAAATACTCTCTTTCTAATTGTGAAGGTAAAAGGGGTCAAATACAGGGAGCGAAAGGCTATTTACAATTTGTTCAAGAACCAGATGGCAGTTATAAGAATCGAGGGGGATGAAAGGGAAGCAGAGGTTGGGAAGGGAGTGAGACAGGGCTGTAGCCTCTCCCTGATGTTATTCAATCTGTATATTGAGCAAGCAGTAAAGGAAACAAAAGAAAAAAAAATTGGAGTAGGAATTAAAATCTATGGAGAAGAAATTAAAACTTTGAGGTTCTCCGATGACATTGTAATTCTGTCAGAGACAGCAAATGACCTGTAAGAGGAGCTGAACGGAATCAACAGTGTCCTTAAAGGAGGACATAAGATGAACATCAACAAAAGGAAAAGGAGGATAATGGAATGTAGTCGAATTAAATCGGGTGATGCTGAGGGTATTAGATTAGAAAATGAGACGCTTAAAGTAGTAAATGAGCTTTCCTATTTGGGGAGCAAAATAACTGATGATGGTCGAAGTAGAGAGGATATAAAATGTAGACTGGCAATGGCAAGGAAAGCTTTTCTGAAGAAGAGAAATTTGTTAACATCGAGTCTAGATTTAGGCTTGAGGAAGTCTTTTCTGAATGTATTTTTATGGAGTGTAGCCATGTATGGAAGTGAAACGTGGACAGTATATAGTTTAGACAGGAAGAGAAGAGAAGCTTTCCAAATGTGGTACTACAGAATGATGCTGAAAATTAGATGGGTAGATCACATAACTAATGAGGAGGTATTGAATTAATTAGGGAGAAGAGATATTTGTAACATAACTTGACAAGAAGAAGGCATCGGTTGGTAGGACATATTCTGAGGCATCAAAGGATCACAAATTTAGTATTTGAGGGCAGCGCAGAGGGTAAAAATCGTAGAGGGACACAAAGAGATTACACTAAACAGATTATGAAGGATGTAGGTTGCAGTAGGTACTGGAAGATGAAGAAGCTTGCAGAGGATAGAGTAGCATGAAGAGCTGCAGCAAACCAGTCTCTGGACTGAAGACCACAACAACATTTAACCCTTTCCCTTAAATGGCACAAAATGCATATACTAAATTTATAGATTTATTTATTCCTATTCAAGAATTCATCTGTGATATAGAAGGAGTTTTCAAAGAGATATGATTTCAATTTATTGTTGAAGATATTACTGCTCTCTGTCAGACTTATTATTTCATCTGGTAATTTGTCGAAAATTTTTATAGCACCATGTTTTACCCCTTTCTGTGCCAAAGATAGGTTGAGTAAAGGATAGTGTAAATCTCTCTTTTTTCTGATATTATAATCATGAATGTCACTGTTGTTTTTAAACTGGCCCATGTTGTTGAGAACAAATTTCATTAGTGAGTAAATGTACTGTGAGGCTGTTGTAAGGATTCAAATCTTTTAAAAAGATGCCTACAAGATGTGCTACTATGAACCCTAACCACTTTCTTTTGAGCAGTGAATACTTTTTGTCTAAATGTTGAGTTACCCTAAAATATTATTCTGTATGACATCAGAGAGTGAAAGTATGCAAAGTATATTACCTCACCGATTTCTATATCCTCAAAATTGGCAATTATTCTTATTCCAAAAGTTGCTTAACCTAGTCGCCTTAGAAGATCCAAAATATAAATTTTCCAATTAAGATTGTTATCACGTGTACATCCAGAAATTTAGTATGCTCTACCCTGTCTACTGACTTCTGTTGATATGTTATGTTTATTGAAGGAACTGCACTTTTTGCAGCAGAAAATGGTATGTACTGCGTTTTTTTTGTTCAAAGTTTAGAGCAAGCCCATTTGCAGAAAACCAATTAATGACTTTTCCAAACAACTTATTTGTATCATTTTCAATTGGAGTTTCTTTCACCGGATTAATAACGATGCTTGTATGATCAGCAAACAGTGTCATTTCTGCTTCCCGTTTCAGATAGGAAGGGATATCGTTCACATATATCAAAAACAGAAGGGGACCCATGGTTGAACTCTGTGGAACACCTAATGTTATTTCACACCAGTTAGATGAGGTGGCAAACTTATTTAAATAGCTTGATCCATATAAGGAACCTTTTTGCTTCCTGTTCTGTAGGTAAGACATAAACCACTCATATGCTATTCCATTTATACCATAGAACTGTAATTTATGTAACATCATGTAATTGTTTGCCCGATTAAATGCTTTGGACAAGTCACAGAAAATTTCTATTGGTGAAATTTTACTATTTGAAGACTCGATTATGTGGACAGTGAAATTGTATATTGCTGTCTCAGTGGAACAGCATTTTTGAAATCCGTACTGTGGTTTACCCAAGTATGGCATTACCGCTGAGATGGCTAACCACTCATGAGTATGATACTCTCTCTAACATTTTTGAAAATGCTGTAATCAAGGCTAGTGGACGATAATTACTGAAATCAGTGGTGTCACCCTTTTTATAGATCGGCCTGGCAATGGCATACTTTAACCTGTGTGGGTAAATGCCTTGAGTTCATGATGCATTACATATGTGATTCAAAACATCAGGTGTAATTGCTCCAAATTGTTTTAATATCTTATTAGAGATGTCATCTACTCCAACAGAACATTTATTTTTCAAAGAATTAGTAATTTTACTTATTTCACAAGAGCTTGTTAGGTGAAACTTAATTTGACTAAATTTTTCAAAACAGACTCTTCCATGTACTGCATGGCTTTTTATTTTGAACTGTTCTCACCAATTTTTTCTCCTACACTTAAGGAATGGTTGTTAAATACATTAGCTACTTGTGGACTGTTGGTTTACGATAGTCTCGTTCTCCTTAATAGTAATACTACCTACCCCAGTGGTTACTATTCCTGTCTGCCTTCTAACGACATTCCGTATTGATTTCATTTTATTGCCAGAGTTGTTAATTTCTTCTCTAACATACATATTTCTTGATTTCCTTACAACTTTTCTCGGTATGTTACAATAATTTTTAAAGTGTAAAACTACTTCTGCATCGTTACTAGTTCTTGCTGTCTCATAACGTTGTCTTTCGCTTTCCGAAGGAACTTTAATACCTGTAGGAATCCAAGGTTACTTTTAAAAGTGTGTGGAGTTTCATTTAGTAATTTTCTTTGGGAAACAATGTTCAAAGATGGATATAAATTTATCAAGAAATATGTTGCATTTATCGTTAGCATTTGGCTCATTATATACGTCTCCCCAATTAACAGTTATTAAGCTTTCTTTGACGTGCTCTACGGATACCAGGTTGAGCGATGTTACAATTTTACTTAATGGTTTCCAAACTGTAAACCCTGTTAGGTTTTGTAAGTTAAACATTTGTGCACCATGGTCTGACATTCCATTTACAACAGGGAAAGCAAGTGTTTGTTTTACATCCTCTTTCTGTAGAAATACATTACCTATTAGCGTGCTACTGTTTTGAGCAAAAAGTGTAGCGAAATGGATCACTGATTCTAAGTTATATATTGTCAATAACACTTCTATTTCACTTCTCCTCTCAGATTTATTTAGAAAGTTTACATTGAAATCATCACAGCTTAATAACTTTTTCTTTTTGTCTGACGGAGAGCATAATAGGGAGTCAAACGTTTTTATGAATAGCTCCCAGTCTCCTAATGGGGACCTGTACACTGTTACTAATATCAAACTACATTATCTAGCTGAAGTTCACATTCACAAACCTCAAAGTGCTGGTCAACACAAAATTTGCTCACCTCTACAGTTTTGCATTTTCACCATTGTTTTATGAAAATGGCAACTCCTTCTTTATCCATCCTAGATCTACAAGTGTAAGATGGTAAATTATAACCACCCCACGCCCATAGTTACA
The DNA here is from genome assembly GCF_023897955.1 of Schistocerca gregaria. Classification (NCBI taxonomy): domain Eukaryota; kingdom Metazoa; phylum Arthropoda; class Insecta; order Orthoptera; family Acrididae; genus Schistocerca; species Schistocerca gregaria. Next base: position 862,445,551 of record NC_064921.1, read on the forward strand.
TGCTGTTCAGACAGACAGAGTATATCAATTTCATTCTTATTTTCGAGATCATCTAATCACACTAATAGCTGATCTACTTTATTTTTATTCCCCTGATATTTTCATGAAGTAAGTTGATACTGCTCTTGGCTTTACCCTTATTTACTGTACATAAAGTTTCTTTTATTCTATTTATCATGATTGTCATCTGTCTGGACTTTGGCATTAACCTAAAAAATCTGTATGCCTGGATCCATTAACCACAGGGATCACCCCTTGTCTGACTGTGGACCCCCTTACAGTTTCCACTAGTAGAGAAGCTGACTCATTTTTCCTCATCCTATTCTGGTGCACGCCATGTGTAGTGTACCCCCACCTACCAACATCATTTACTGGAACAACACTTACGTGAGATTTTGCCGGTGTCTGAAGCATCCTGTTCAGCTCAGTGCTAACATGCCTTACAGCACATTTTTGTGCTCAGTTTCTGCTCCTATTTTATCCAGGTCACTCCTAATACTGTATCTTGGATTCATAGCCATGCTGTTTCCTGCTCCCCCAACTATAATTATCTGATCTTCCTTCCCAAAGTCCCTGCATAGCTGACCTAAGTTTTCTGTCACCTGGCTAAGGCTAGCACTTGGTTTCACAAAACTTGTGACCTGGTACAGTGCACCTAATTTTTCCTCCCTTAACCTACATAATTCCAAGTTCGCGTTTTCTAATTCAGCCTTAGGGGCACAAATTTTTGCCTCCTGTTCAGCGATTTTTCTGTCCTTTCTACATAACCTAAACTGCAATGGAAAGGCTGAAAATTATTTACAAGTCCATCGGACCCTCCATCGCTAATTCTGGAATTCAATATGCCACTGGCCCACCCTTACACTTGATGACAGATTCCAGTCTCGCTAGCATACGGTCAGTCAGGTTCTGGAAGTTTTCTAGGGGAATGGCAGCCCATTCTTTACGGTGTGTTGCACTGAGGAGAGGTATCGATGTCGATCGGTGAGGCCTGACAAGAAATCGGCGTTCCAAAAGACCCCAAAGGTGTCCTATAGGATTCAAGACAGGACTCTGTGCAGGCTAGTCCATTACAGGGATGTTATTGTCGTCTAATTACTCCGCCACAGGCCGTGAATTAAGAACAGAAGCTCCATCGTGTTGAAAGATGTAATCGCCATCGCCTAATTTCTTCTCAGCAGTGGGAAGCAAGAAGGTTCTTAAAACATCAATGCAGACCTGTGATACTGCGACGCAAAACAACAAGGGGTGCAAGCCCCCTCCATGGAAAACACGACCACACCATAACACCATCGCCTCCTAATTTTACTGTTGGCACTACACACGCTCGCAGATGACGTTGACCAAGCATTCGCCATACCCACATTCTGCCATCGGATCGCCATATTGTGTACCGTGATTCGTCACTCCACTCACCGTTTTCCACTGTTTAATCGTCCACTGTTTACCCTCCTTACACCAAGCATGGCGTCGTTTGGCCTGATGTCGGCGTGATGTGTGGCATATGAACAGCCGCTCGGCCATGAAATCCAAATTTTCTCACTTCCCGCCTAACTGTCGTAGTACTTGCAGTGGATCCTGATGCAGTTTGGAATTCCTGTGTGATGGTCTGAATAGATGTCAGCCTATTACATATTACGACCCTTTCAACTGTCGGCGGTCTCTGTCAGTCAACAGACGAAGTCGACCTGTACGCTTTTGTGCTGTATGAGTCCCTTCACGTTTTCGCTTCACTATCACAAGGGAAAAAGTGGACCTATGGATGTTTAGGAGTGTGGAAAAGCTTGGGTACAGACGTATGACATCTACATCTACATCTACATCTACATGACTACTCTGCAATTCACATTTAAGTGCTTGGCAGAGGGTTCATCGAACCACAATCATACTATCTCTCTACTATTCCACTCCCGAACAGCGAGCGGGAAAAACGAACACCTAAACCTTTCTGTTCGAGCTCTGATTTCTCTTATTTTATTTTGATGATCATTCCTACCTATGTAGGTTGGGCTCAACAAAATATTTTCGCATTCGGAAGAGAAAGTTGGTGAGTGAAATTTCGTAAAAAGGTCTCGCCGCGACGAAAAACGTCTATGCTGTAATGACTTCCATCCCAACTCGTGTATCATATCTGCCACACTCTCTCCCCTATAACGCGATAATACAAAACGAGCTGCCCTTCTTTGCACCCTCTCGATGTCCTCCGTCAATCCCACCTGGTAAGGATCCCACACCGCGCAGCAATATTCTAACAGAGGACGAACGAGTGTAGTGTAAGCTGTCTCTTTAGTGGACTTGTTGCATCTTCTAAGTGTCCTGCCAATGAAACGCAACCTTTGGCTCGCCTTCCCGACAATATTATCTATGTGGTCCTTCCAACTGAAGTTGTTTGTAATTTTAACACCCAGGTACTTAGTTGAATTGACAGCCTTGAGAATTGTACTATTTATCGAGTAATCGAATTCTAACGGATTTCTTTTGGAACTCATGTGGATCATCTCACACTTTTCGTTATTTAGCGTCAACTGCCACCTGACACACCATACAGCAATCTTTTCTAAATCGCTTTGCAGCTGATACTGGTCTTCGGATGACCTTACAAGACGGTAAATTACAGCATCATCTGCGAACAACCTAAGAGAACTGCTCAGATTGTCACCCAGGTCATTTATATAGATCAGGAACAGTAGAGGTCCCAGGACGCTTCCCTGGGGAACACCTGATATCACTTCAGTTTTACTCGATGATTTGCCGTCTATTACTACGAACTGCGACCTTCCTGACAGGAAATCACGAATCCAGTCGCACAACTGAGACGATACCCCATAGGTCCGCAGCTTGATTAGAAGTCGCTTGTGAGGAACGGTGTCAAAAGCTTTCCGGAAATCTAGAAATACGGAATCAACTTGAGATCCCCTGTCGATAGCGGCCATTACTTCGTGCGAATAAAGAGCTAGCTGCGTTGCACAAGAGCGATGTTTTCTGAAGCCATGCTGATTATGTGTCAATAGACACAAGTTACACCCAATCACTTGATCACCTTCGAAGTCCGTGAGTTCCGTGGAGCGCTCTATTCTGCTCTCTCACGAAGACTGACGACACTGAGGTAGCAGACATGGAGTATCTGGCAGTAGGTGGTAGCACAACGCACCTAACATGAAACAGTTTTGTTTTTGCAACTGTCCGGATCACATAGTGTAAGGGTACACGTATGGGCCTTTGGCTCCGAAATCAGTGATGTTTCTTTGAATGGTTCGCACGCTGGCACTTCTTGATCGCGCAGCACTGAAATCTGCAGCAATTTGCAGAAGTGTTGCATCTCTGTCACCTTGAACGATTCTATACATTCGTTGTTGGTCCTATTCATGCAGGATCTTTCTCCGGCCTCAGCGATGTCGGAGATTTGGTGTTTTACCGGATTCCTGACATTCACGGTACACTCGTGAAATTGTCATACGGTGAAAACCCCATTTGATCACTACCTCGGAGATGCTATGTTCCATCGCTTGTGCGTTGACTATAAAACCAGGTTCAAACTCACTTAAATCTTTATAGCCTGCCATTGTAGCAGCAGCAAACGACCTAACAACTGCACTCGTTGGCGGCCGGTGTGACCGAGCGGTTCTAGGCGCTACAGTCTGAACCGCGCACGGCTACGGTCGCATGTTCGACTCTTGCCTCGGGCATGGATGGGCGTGATGACCTTAGGTTAGTTAGGTATAAGTAGCTCTAAGATCTAGGGGGCTGATGACCTCAGAAGTTAAGTCCCATTAGTGCTCAGAGCTACTTGAATTTGAACTGCACTTGTTGTCTTATACAGGCGTCGCCGACCGCAGCACCGTATTCTGCCTGTTTACATATCTCTGTATTTCAATACGCATGCCCTTACCAGTTTCCTTGACCCTTCAGTGTAAATATGAAACGGAAGTAAAATTGTCTAGTGAATTAGCATTGTAGAGACGGTACATATGTTATGTACATGTATATGTACATATGTGGTTATGTATATGTACATATGTGGTTCAAATGTGGTACATATTTGCAGCAGGTATATTAAATCATATTAAGGTTGATGTACGAAAAAGTAATGAGTAAAAGAAAAATGACATTCCAAACATTTAGGAAACATTTTTGATTGTGTTTCGTATTGTAGTTACTGTTATTAACTAATACAACGTACTAATTTTATGTATTTTACTGATTGATAGTAAGGTCGGCCATGTTGGGAATAGTGGGCACTGGATACTTTTTGCCTTGAAAATCGCTGTGCCTGCCGGTAAGTGGTCAGACAGTTCTAATATACGTCACCATTGTTCACACAGAGGTTGACAGAGGAAGCTTGTTCAATTATTTTTAGTAATTTGTTTTGTTTTTGAGAAGCCAGATGTAGGATGGAGCCTTCATTTTCTTCAGAAGTATTAGGACAACTACGGAACTGTCACCTAGATGTTCCTCATGCTCGAGAAGAAAATAAATCATTTATGTTATTCTTACTATCTTACTTAAATGAAGAGTAATAATTTATTTCTGTATCAACGTTCAAACAAAGTCTTTCATCCGACAAAAGCAGTTCCTTATTACTTATTTCACTTTCATAGTTCTTCCTGTGAGTCACTCAAGTGGACATGGCGTCCGATCGGATAAAGTGCCCGCACTACTCGCGAGAGAAGTGGCCAAGGTGTTCACTGCAGCGAGAATTAGTTGCATGTAAAAAACACGCCTGATACAACAGATAAAGCCGACTTACAAACCATTTCATATGAAAATTTATCTACATCTACATCTACACGACTACTCTGCAATTCACATTTAAGTGCTTGGCAGAGGGTTCATCGAACCACAATCATACTATCTCTCTACCATTCCACTCCCGAACAGCGCGCGGGAAAAACGAACACCTAAACCTTTCTGTTCGAGCTCTGATTTCTCTTATTTTATTTTGATGATCATTCCTACCTATGTAGGTTCGGCTCAACAAAATATTTTTGCATTCGAAAGAGAAAGTTGGTGACTGAAATTTCGTAAATAGATCTCGCCGCGACGAAAAACGTCTTTGCTTTAATGACTTCCATCCCAATTCGCGTATCATATCTGCCACACTCTCTCCGCTATTACGTGATAATACAAAATGAGATGCCCTTTTTTGCACCCTTTCGATGTCCTCCGTCAATCCCACCTGGTAAGGATCCCACACCACGCAGCAATATTCTAACAAAGGACGAACGAGTGTAGTGTCAGCTGTCTCTTTAGTGGACCTGTTGCATCTTCTAAGTGTTCTGCCAATGAAACGCAACCTTTGGCTCCCTTCCCCACAATATTATCTATGTGGTCTTTCCAACTGAAGTTGTTCGTAATTTTTACACCCAGATACTTAGCTGAATTGACAGCCTTGAGAGTTGTACTATTTATCGAGTAATCGAATTCCAACGGATTTCTTTTGGAACTCATGTGGATCACCTCACACTTTTCGTTATTTAGCGTCAACTGCCACCTGCCACACCATACAGCAATCTTTTCTAAAACGCTTTGCAACTGATACTGGTCTTCGGATGACCTTACTAGACGGTAAATTACAGCATCATCTGCGAACAAACTCGCATCGCCATTCTATCCATTTGTGTTAATTTTCAATTAATTAAGTTACAAAAATAGCCAGTGTTATGTTATATTTGGCCGAATACAAAAGTTCGATTGAAACGGTCTCCTGCAAGCGCTTGCCATTCTTTCAGGCACTAGGAAATCAAGATTCCTAAAAAATGTGCCTGCAAATCTAAAAAACAACATGGGATCCTATTGCGATGATCTTGTCCACAGCACCCACTTACGTACGGAAATTAGGTCGCTATCTAAACCTTCAGAAAAATTCATGTAATTTCTGTACATTACTTTCTTTCTCACTTAGGAATATTTGTTGTGATGGCTTACAACATGTAGATCCAGATGTGTAAGTGGTAGGCATATGTCAATAACCATGGTTTAGTGAAATTTGAATTTCTCTTTGAGTGATCACTTTACTCCCCTCCTTCCCATCTCCCTATGCTGCCCGAGGTGTTACAATGTCAGTAATGTCTCCTGAGCAAAAAAATTTGACGTCCACTAATCTAGCCTGACGAGCTATGCTCGAGAATCGGACGAAAAGGTGTTTTCTAAGCCACTTATTTGTAGATAAATTACATTCTCTTAAGATTCTCCCGATGAGTCTGTCTGGCATCTGCTTTTCCTACTACTTCCTTTATGTGGTTATTCTATTTTAGATCTTCCTGGATGTTTACTTCTAGGTATTTTGCTGTAGTTGATATTCCCAGTGATTCGTTACCAAAAGTGTAGTTGTATAGAAGCAGATTACTTCGCCTTTTGTGCGCATTATGTTATATTTATTTTTCTTCAGGGTCAGCTGCAGCTTCTACATCAATCATTGATCGTCTACAGGTCTTTTTGCAATTAGTTAAGTCATCTAGCGATGCTGCCTTCTGACAGACAACTGCATCTGCCAACAGCCTAGTAGAGATTCTGACTGTATCCACTATATCATTTGTACATAGTTAAATAGTACGGTCCTACTACACTCACATGGGCTATTCCTGAAATTGCCTTCCCTTTTTTCGACTTTGTTCCGATAAGAGCGAAATGTTGACCTTTGTCTGCAAGGGAGTCCTGAATCTATTCACAAACCCGAACAGATACTCGGTAAGCTCACTAAACAACAGTGCAGAACTGTATAAATGCCTTCCTCAAGTCAAGGAGCACGGCATCAAATTGGGCACGTACGTGTACAGGACTCTGTATCTCGTGGACGAACAGAGTGAACAAGAAATACAGATGACCACGGCACAGCGCATGCCGTCGCTTGCTCTGGCTGGTGCTACAGACACCTGGCGGCTGCTAGGGTCAAGCAGATAAGTTGTTCTTATTGCGGCACTCCCTTGTCGCGACACAGCAGGTATGCTGTCGCCTAGACCACAACAAACAGCTCTCCATCATTATGTTCACTGGGAACTCAACACAAGGTCCACTTATTATAAGATACAGATGTTTTTTTAAATCTGACTCTATGTGGAACCTGGAAAGGTTCAGCGATCGTAGTTGTTTGTAATGGTGAAAGAAGGTACTGCAGTCAGTCGGAACTTGTGTTTATTGTATCAGATCTAAATTTCGATCACTGAGTGACCATCTTCATTGCTGAAGTTAGTACAGGAATCGATTAAAATACCACTGCATGCATATTAACTCCAAAGTACAATTTTATAAATTTCACATGCAAGTGTGTGGGTGAAATTAGATAACGTTAACACATTTCAGCCGTTATTTGGCATAATGTCTCTTGGACTAGACACGTGAAAAGTTCAAATTGCACTGAGGCTGCTGATAACAATTGCCTCATAACTGGACTCAGCGTACACCATACATGACTATGTCTCCCTTGATTCAAACGTCGGAATACAATAATGCATTGTCTATACGTAGTTGGTTATTTGTACATCGCAAAAGTAGCCATTTTAAGGAAATACATTTTTATCTTCGTACAACAGAAGCGACTACAACAGTGAGTGATTTTAAAGCTGCAAAAATTCTTTACAGTCAAAGTGGTAGTAATGTGAACTATATTTTGTAGCTGGCTATTGGTGTGTACTTAATTGCCATTCATATTGTGTCACAAAACTACATCATGTATAAATGTATCTAGAAACATTACACATCCATTGTTTCTATAAAATTTAACAATATTAAAACCACAATTTTAGATACACCATTATCAGCACATGGTGGTGCTTATGTGTGCTAGTCACCTCCACAATTCTCATTTATTGTGGTTTCCATATTGTTGCATCGCAACTGGCACTAAAACAGACATAAAATCCAAACAGATATTACTTCAGATGGGAGGATACCTTATCCCACATACGCTCCTGACTTGCTCGGCAACTAGCGTTCACTATGCTCACACTAATCAGCTTTAAATGAATTTTATTCCGAAACTTTATTTTTTTATTAAACTAGAAATAAGTTACTTTAAATCAAGATATGTTTGTATCATATGTTTTATTACTGGTGCCGAAGTGATTATGGCTGCTAGACAGGAATTAACAGACTCTGAACGGAGAATGATAGTTGTGGCTAAACGCTTAGGACATTCCATTTCGGAAATCGTTAGGGCATTCAGAATTCCGGGATCCACTGTGTCAAGAGGGTGCCTAGAATACCAAATTTCAGACAGTATCTCCCACCAAGGACAATGCAGTGACAGACGGCCTTCATTTAACGACCGAAGGTAGCGGCATTGGCGTGGAATTGTCAGGGCTAACAGACAAGCAAAACTGCGTGAAATAACTGCAGAAAACAATGTTTAACGTATCTCGGACGTATCCGTTTGGACAGTGTGGAGAATGGGGTATGGCAGCAGACGACCGATGTCAGTGCCTTTACGGCCTGGCCAGATGAGTCCCGATTTCAGTTGGTAAGAGTTGGAGGTTTGGGTTCGAGTGTGGCGCAGACCCCACGAAGCCGTAGACCCAAGCTGTCAATAAAGGACTGTGCACGCTGACAGTGGCTCCATAACAGTGTGGGTCGTGTTTACATGGAAAGAACCGGTTCCTCTGGTAAAACTTAACGGATCATTGACTGAGAATGGTTATGTTTGGTTACTTGGCGACCATTTGCAGGCATTTATGGATTTCACGTTCCCAAAAACTGACGGAATTTTTATAGATGACAATGCACCATGCCACCGGGCCACAATTTTTCGCGATTGGCTTGAAGAACGTTCTGGACAGTTCGAGTGAATGATCTGGTAACCCAGATTACCCGACATGAATCCCATCCCACGTTTATGAGACAAAAGCGAGAGTTCACTTCATGCATAAAGTCCTTCACCGACAACACTTTCGCAGTTATGGACGGTTATACAGGGTGTTACAAAAAGGTACGGACAAACTTTCAGGAAACATTCCTCACACACAAATAAAGAAAAGATGTTATGTGGACATGTTTCCGGAAACGCTTAATTTCCATGTAGGAGCTCATTTTAGTTTCGTCAGTATGTACTGTACTTCCTCGATTCACCGCCAGTTGGCCCAATTGAAGGAAGGTAATGTTGACTTCGGTGCTTGTGTTGACATGCGACTCATTGCTCTACAGTACTAGCATCAAGCACATCAGTACGTAGCATCAACAGGTTAATGTTCATCACGAACGTGGTTTTGCAGGCCGTGCAATGTTTACAAATGCGGAGTTGGCAGATGCCCATTTGATGAATGAATTAGCACGGGGCAATAGCCGTGGCGCGGTACGTTTGTTTCGAGACAGATTTCCAGAATGAAGGTGTCCCAACAGGAAGACATTCGAAGCAATTGCTTTGCGTCTTAGGGAGCACGGAACATTCCAGCCTATGACTCTCGACTGGGGAAGACCTAGAACGACGAGGACACCTGCAATGGACGAGGCAATTCTTCGCGCAGTTGACGATAACCTTCATATCTGCGTCAGAGAAGTTGCTGTTGTACAAGGTAACGTTGACGTCGTCACTGTATGGAGAGTGCTACGGGAGAACCAGTTGTTTCTTACCATGTACAGCGTGTGCAGGCACTATCAGCAGCTGATTGGCCTCCACAGGTACACTTCTGCGAATGTTTCATCCAACAATGTGTCAACCTTCATTTCAGTGCAAATGTTCTCTTTACGGATGAGGCTTCATTCCAACGTGAACAAATTGTAAATTTTCAGAGTCAACATGTGAGGGCTGACGAGAATACGCACACAATTGTGCAATCAACTCATCAACACAGATTTTCAGTGAACGTTTGGGCAGGCATTGTTGGTGATGTCTTGATTGGGCCCCATGTTCTTCCACCTACGCTCAATGGAGCACGTTATCATGATTTTATACGGGATACTCTACCTGTGATGCTAGAACATGTGACTTTACAAGTACGACACAACATGTGGTTCATGCACGATGGAGCTCCTGCACATTTCAGTCGAAGTGTTCGTACGCTTCTCAGCAACAGATTTGGTGACCGATGGATTGGTAGAGGCGGACCAATTCCATGGACGCCACACTCTCCTCACCTCAACCCTCTTGACTTTCATTTATGGGGGCATTTGAAAGCTCTTGTTTACGCAACCCCGGTACCAAATGTAGAGACTCTGCGTGCTCATATTGTGGACGGCTGTGATACAATACGCCATTCTCCAGGTCTGCATCAGCGCATCAGGGATTCCATGCGACGGAGGGTGGATGCATGTATCCTCGCTAACGGAGGACATTTTGAACATTTCCTGTAACAAAGTGTTTGACGTCACACTGGTACGTTCTGTTGCTGTGTGTTTCCATTCCATGATAATTGTGATTTGAAGAGAAGCAATAAAATGAGCTCTAACATGGAAAGTAAGCGTTTCCGGACACATGTCCACATAGCATATTTTCTTTCTTTGTGTGTGAGGAATGTTTCCTGAAAGTTTGGTCATACGTTTTTGTAACACCCTGTAGAGACAACACGGCTCAGTATTTCTGCAGGGGACTTCCAACGAAATGTTGAGTCCATGATACGTCGTTTTGCTACACTACGCCGGGAAAAAAACCGGTTCGAAACGATACTGGGTGACTTTTGTCACCTCAATGTATACTTGTTTGATAGCAATTACGTACTTATCCGTAGCTACCTACATGAAGTAGTTCACATTATTACCAGTTAGATTCTAAAGAATTTTACCGGATTTAAAATCACCCACTGTTTTAGCGCTTCAGTTTTCCCCCGATAAAAGTGCATTTTGCCGAAGTGCATATAGGGTGAGTCGCGTAAGACGTAACACCCCCATTATTCCGATGGCGATTGCACGTATCGACAAGCGGTGTTCGGCGAGTCATACCTGACTATGCGGCACATACTTTGGTACATGCACAATAATCAGAACGTTTATACTGACCGAGATAATGAGGCAAGTACATGTTTTTAAGTTGGACGCTGTACTTTTTTCGCAATCATTCGTACGCTCTGGAAAAGACACGTAAGGTAATGTAACGCATGTTGCTGTTGTGATTCAAACTTCGCTTAAAAGACGCTGGGACATATTGTACGATTGAAGGTCGAGGCGGTCGGAAGCAGCTGCAGACTGTAAACATGCCTCGCGCTACTCGCAGGCCAGTTGCCGTGCTCTGTGCAGCATGCACGGTCTTCGCTACGTAGTTAAATCCTCATCCGCCCTCTTTTAAGCAAACTTTGAATCACAATAGCAACATGCGTTACATCACTATACGCGTCTTTTCCAGACCGTTAGAATTATGATAAAAAAGTATAGCGTCCCAATTAAAAAATATGTACTTGCCTCATTTACGTCACTGAGGCCATCTGTGAGATAGCAATAAACAGCAGCTCAAGTGCAGTTTAAACTATTGACGTGTCTAGTCCAAGATGGACAACGCCAAATAACGGATAAACTGTGTTAATTTTGTCCGCTGATATGTACCATCCATTTAAATGCGAAAATTGTATAATTGTACTTTGGTGTTAACATGTACACGATTCCAGTTTAGTTGGTTAGTGTATTGCCTGTAACACTGAAGATGGTCGTTGAGTGATCGAAATATACATCTGATACAATAAAGACAGGTTGTGACTGACTGCTGAATCTTCTTCGACCAGTTGAGATGTGAATGCCGTGTCATTTCGAAGCGGTATCGCAGCATTTCGGAAGAGATTCATTTTCTTCTCATCCTCTGGCGGAGCGCCAGTGTGTCACAAACAGTCCGTCGGTTTAAGACCGTCATACAAGAGCGACTTTCTGGTCAAAATCGAGTACTCGTTATGGGTGCGTGTCACGTGCTTGCGTGTAAATCAGCCGCCAGTCACTTCGCCAATGGATCAGTGATGTCAATTATCAGTTGAATGTGCCTAGCATAGAATTCTAAAATCTTGAGTACGCTGCAGACGACATAGAGGACGATTCGAAAAAATAATGTCACCCCGTAGAGGAAGTTTGAAAGTTTTATGTTCGTGTTTATCCAAACACTTAATATGAGGTCCACGTTTTGCTCATTTCACACATGACTTGACAGGTTCCTGTTTACTGACTAGACAGCTTGAACAGTTTGACTTACCAGCTTTTGAAGAGCAGTTATTTACGAACCACTACAGAAAAAAAGTCGCAAGGTGTGAGCTCTGGTGACCTGCGAGGCCGAAAGCAATGAACAAGATCTTATCCTACACCTCTTCCAATCCATCGTGGTGGGATGTTGTTGTTAAGATCACGCCGCATCTCAAGGTGAAAATGAAACGGGGAGCCGTATGCATGAAAATTAATAACTGAAATCATCGTGTGGTAGAGGAAATAACCAATATGGCAGCATGCCGATGTATGACATTCCTGTCAGTTTCCTCCGCAAAAAAGAAAGGTCCGTAAACTCTGTGAACAGAAATGGAACAACATTCAGTTTCGGCGAGTCTTACATGTTCGATGATGACGCCAGGATTTTGTGTCACCCCCAAATTATTACATTATGGTGGTGTACGTTACCTGATAGATAAAACGTCGATTAGTCAGAAAAAAATGAGTTGTTCGGAAAAAGTGTTCTCTGTCATATGAGACGCAAAATTCGTGTCATCTGTTATGGTCTCCGGCACGCAGTTGCTGCAGTAACTGCACCTTGTAAGTTTTCTTACGCAGGTGCCCTTTCAGAACATGCCACACTGTTGTTTGAAGAAGCTGAAGTTCCTGACCTGCCCGCCTTGTGGACTTACGAGGTTCAAAATGGGTCAAATGTCTCTGAGCACTATGGAACTTGACTTCTTTGGTCACTAGTCCCCTAGAACTTAGAACTACTTAAACCTAACTAACCTAAGGACATCATACACATTCATACCCGAGGCAGGATTTGAACCTGCGACCGTAGCGGCCGCGCGATTCCAGATTGTAGCGCCTAGAACCGCTCGGCCAGTCCGGCCGGCTTACTTACGGGGGCTCCGTGTGAACGCATCTCGGATACGCCCCACATGTTCAACGTATATGCTTGGCTGACTTGTGCTCTTCCCTCTACATTTGCAACCAACTTCTAAGACTTTAGTACGCCAATAGTAAATAAGCTTGTACAGAGGCGGCTTCTTACTGAATCGTTGGCGGAATGCACGTTGCAACTGAACAATGGCTTGACTTGGCGCTCATTCCAATACACAGAATGATTTCTCTTGTGGTCTAGAAGCCATGTGAATGAGTTTTATGTTTTACAGTTTGTCTGTAAGATCAGCTGAAGTCTGTTCTTTCTTTTTGAATCATCCGGTATATTAATGACCCAGTAGATAATGTCGGAAAACTTTTCACGGATGATGCTCTTGCACACACAGAAAACTGTACACACTGGAAAACTGTACCGAAATCCAGGAATAACTGCAGAAGGTCAACGCTTGGTAACGGGAGTGGTAACTGGCTCTCGACATAGATAAATGTAACTTACTGTGAGAACATAGAAACAGACCACCTGGCTAGCCACGCGGTCTAACGCGCTGCTTTCCGTGCGTGAAGGCGTGCCGGTCCCCATCACGAATCCGCCCGACGGATTGGTGGTGAGGTCCGGTGTGCAGGCCAGCCTGTGGATGGTTTTTAAGGCGGTTTTCCATGTGCCTCGGCGAATGCTGGCTGGTTCCCCTTATTCCGCCTCAGTTACACTATGTCAGCGATTGCTGCGCATACACTTTCTCCACGTACGTGTATACCATAATTACTCGGACCCAACTACAGAGTAACCTTGGGGGACTGTAGCCTGTTGTACAGTGGGGTTGTGAACCACTGAGGGCTACGGGGGTAACAAAGCCTCTCCGTCGTTTATAGGTCCTCTGTTCAATACATAGTACACATATGGAGGCCCCTTATTGTATGTGACACTATTGCAGAAAAATCACTGGAAGCAGCTGCTTGTATTAAATATCTAGACGCTTGCATACGGAGCGATCTGAAGGGGAACGACTATATAAAATTAATCGCAGGAAAGTCAGAGGCCACACTGAGATGTTGCGGAAGAATCTTTAGGAAATATGGCCCATCAACAAAGAAAGTGGTTTACAAAACAGTCGTTCAGCCAGTACTTACATGCTGGTCGTCAGTTTGGGATCCGTACCAGTTTTAATTAATACAGTAAATAGAGGAAATCCAAAGAAGGGTAGCAAGTTTCGCTTCAGATTCATTTAGTAATCACTAAAGCGTCACGGATATAGACAGTCAGTTCCAGTGGCAGAGGCGCTCTGCCTCACGGTAAGGTCTACCGTTCAAATTCCGAGAGCCTACGTTCCTAGAACAGTCAGACAATATATTGACTCCTGCAAAGTTTATCTCGTAAAAAATCATTACGATGAAATTAGAGAGATCCAAGTACATACAGTGGGTTACCAGCAATCGTCGTTGCTGCGAACCGTATGCGACTGGAACAGGAAAAGGAGGCAGTGACACTGGTTCACAAGGTACCCTCCGCCACACACCGTAATGTGGCTTCCAGATTATAGATGTAGGCTAAATCTAGAAGCGTTCTTCCACAAGAGAGACGAAATACTCGAAAGCGAGAGACTATTTACGTTTTACAACATCTGAATAAAGAAAAGGCCTACATTGTAGACAAATAAGACGTGCATGGATACACGTTTCTCAAGTAAATTCTTTCAACAGTCTAAAATCGAGATCTATTTATCGAGAAAAATTATTTTCTACTTTATTTGAAAGTTGCAATTACAAAGAAAATAAGAGACAAAGAATAAATTAAAAATGCGTTATTGTCTGCCTTGTGAAAATTGTTTGATATGCTGTAAATATATCAGTTTTGTCGAGTAAATAAATCTACATGTTTTGGAAACGTTCGCACGACATATCTGGTATTCATTTCTCAGTAGTGTAGAGAATTTGTCAAGAACATCCGCTATGAATTTTTCTTGGGTAGTTAATATATTCGATTATAAGGTAAGCTTCCGTATACAGAGTGATTTTAATTATTGCCCACAAGCTGAAGGAGCAGATAGAAGAGTCGGAATACAGCAACTTTGGTATAGGAACTCGTGGTCTTGGAAGATATCCTAAGCCAATGAAATGTCAAGTGATTGGAGCTAATAGAGGATCATTCTAACCTGTTTGGTGTGGAAAAGCTATGGGACGTTAGGATAAGACGGAGAAGCTACTTTTGTCACGAATTCTTCTAATCATACTGGATCCACTACTGCAGAACTATGTATTTTAGAGATCGATCAGTCCTCTAGGTCTCTGAAATGCTGTAGTACTTATTCAAGCTATTACAGTAGGTGAACCGCACCTTTATTGTTTCCTCGTTAAGTCTCCTAGTGTCTGTGTTTAGTGTTCTCAATTCCAGGAGTCGCTCTAGCACTTGTTCCCTAAGATATATGGCTAGGATAACGTTCGTTTACCCAATGATTTGAAGCAGACAGTCCCAATAGAAAACTGGCGGTTTCACAGAATACAACTGTTTTCCGCTAGAATATTACATTTCTTCTCGCATAAGAAAGACGTAAGCTACTTTGGTGTCCATACAAGTGTTTGTTTCCAGAGAACTTCCTGTATTACTTTTGGTTATTTCTTCCCCAGAGATTCAGTATTTTCCATGGACTGTTCGAATAATATCTATTTCTCATACTCATCTCGATTCCAAATACTATTTTAGTGGGGATATGGTATGATCCCATGGAACATCATAAGACCTTCAATTTACAAATTTTGTTAAGGTCGGGTGACACCAGTAGGGGGTCAATTGAAAGCGATTATAATTGTTAGAAAGACGACATTCAGAATAAGCAAATTTAGATCTGCAGTTACATTACAAAGACAACACGTTTCTGGATCGTTTATAGCAATACTACAATTGCTGTAATGAGAATTAAAAGTCTCCATATATAGCGAACTGTCGATAGAGTTTAATGAACAGTTGATGCCAGATATTGCTACTGGTCATGATCTTAGGGGTTTATCGAGCCTGCTGGTTAGTACAATGGACTCACATTCAGGAGCACGAAGGTTCAAACCCGCGTCCGGCAATCCAGATTCTATTTTCCGCGATTTCTCTAAATCTGTCCAGGCGAATGCCGGGATGGTTCCTTTGAAAAAGACACTGCAGACTTCCTTCCCCATCCTTGACCCAGTTCGAGCTTGTGCTCCGTCTCTAATGACCTCGATGTCGACAACACGTTAAACCCTAATGTCCCTTCCTTCTTCGGTAGAGTATTTGAATATGGACACAATTCCGTAGTTTCTCTTTGGGGTTTCTATTTATGCAGCTACTTCACTTGAGTCATTTAAACACTAAATTTCATTTTCTTTATCCATAATTGATGGTGTTCTTTATTAATAGTGTCGCTCCTCTATTACCCTCTAGCTTACCTGACGTTACCAAATTGTATACTTAGAAATTAAGTGATGTTCAACGCTTGAACCACGTTTAGTTGAAAGCAGCAGTGGAAATATCCAAAATATGTAAGGAGGTTGATTGATTTGTTTACAAGATTCGCTTCTTCCAGTTCAAATTTTCATCAATATGTACGCTCAAACGTTAGGAGCATTGTACCCTACGTACTGACTGCTGTTAATGTGCTATATCACTTGTTAGTATGGTTCTGTTTGTTGTACAGGACTGAATAAAGTGTGATTGCTTTTTAAAAATTTCCGGTGACAGTGTTGCACTGCATAGTTCACTAAGATCATTACTTATGAAGTTGGAACAACTTTTCAGAATGGCATCAGCATCACATTATATTTCGTCTTTTAGAATTTTAAGAATTCTGTTAATTTCAGTGAAGGTCGATGGTGCTACTTGTAGTTGCTGTATTTAGAACCTCATTGTTGAAAGTACTTACAGCTTGTGAATTATCAGTCACAACATTGTCATTTAGTTTAACTGTTATGGTATCTTTTACACTGACTGGTTGTCCTGTCTCTCGTTTGACAATGCCTCAAGTAGGTTTAATCTTTGTATCTGCATTGTTTATTTTTATTAGCACGTGCATATTTCTGGACCTTCCCATGACTTTCCTTAAAATGCTGCAGTACTTTTTGTAGTATGAAAGTAGTGTCGTATGTTGACTTTCTTTGGCCTGTATATAAATTCCCCTCTTCCTCTTACATGAGATTATTATATTCACGGAATTCACACATGTAACTACCGTGTTAATGTCCATTCTGTGGCTCACTTGTTTTATGGTTTGAAAATACGTTTGTTACCTGTCTGCCATTCATTTCGGTGACTTTACCTACACTCTAGGACACCCAGTTCAATAGATCGTGACGGTGACATCACTTAACAAGCTCTAATTATAACCAACATTGTCGTACTTGATAATGGCTTAGGGCAGAAATAATTACAATAAAAATATTAAAAAGTTTGTACGGTTAAAAGGCGTATATATAATTCAGATATTAGGTGGTGTTTTCATGTTCGCTTACAGCTGAGATTGTACATAGTAAAATAAAAGTTATGGGGACTGAAGATGTGTTTGTTTCTTCCTGCAAATACTGGTTGGGTATTGGACGGATTTCGAGGAGCTACTGCCTACACCAGAAGATCAACAGATTGAGTAGGATCTGGTTGGATCTCTGAGATTTCTGGCGAACAGAATAAAGGGGCAGAAAAGCGGTGCCCTATGCGCAGTTGTGCAGTGAGTTTGATCACATGGACATTGGTACTATTTCTTATTACATGACATCAGAGGTTGGACGGAAAAGATGCGATAAGGGAGAGCTAGTTCATTAGAATTAAATATATTTGGAAAGGATATTGTAATTTTAAACACGTTCTTGTATTTTCCCGAGGCCAAGGAACAGGAAGCAAAGGAAACGGAAGAGAAGTAGGATGTTTGTTCCCCTGTGTGAAATTTTATTGCTAGTAAAATCAACGAGAACCGAAACTAGAGAAGCTAGTGATGTTGGAAAGCCGGAATCTAGAGCGAAATTGACATTCCAACTCATTCACAGTTCTTCCGTTCCGTTCAGGCCGGGATTCTGGGCAGATCAACCATTTCTGAAATGTTATTGTCCACAAACGACTGCTACACAGACGCTGCATAGTAACAGAGTGCATTGTCATCCTGATACAATCATCGTCTCCGAACGCTTCCTCTTTTGTACGTAAAATGTGATGATATCCTTCCCCATTTTGCGCTTCCTTCAGAGCAACAAGCGGATCACGCCCTAACCATGAAAAGCAGCCCCCGCCCCCCATGCCGCAACACCACCTCCTCCATACTTCACTGTTTGCTCTACACATGATGCCAGATAGTGTTCTCCAGGTATACATCGAACCCAAACCCTTCCATTTGATTGCCACACGGTATATCGTGATTCATTTCACCAAAACACTTGTTACCAGTCATCCACTGTCCAATGGCGTCGCCCTTTACACCACCTCAAGTGTCGCTTATCATCGACTACAGAAATGTGTGCCTTATGAGGAGTTGTTTGACCACTGTAGGCCATTTTATCAAAACGATAAGCACAGTCAGTGTGCTCACCAGACTGCTGGTAACTCTTTGGAACTCACGAGTGATTCCGTCTGCTGATTTCATGCGACCTTTAGCAATCGCCCTCCGCAATGCTGGGCAGTCCCTGTCTGTCAATACATGGGATCTGCCTAGTCTGTGTTTAGCTTTGGTTTTTCCTGACAATCAAATCACCAACACTTGCGTTGGTCACCTACAGCTGGGGTGAAATGTCCCTGATTGATATGTTACACGAGTGGATTACCCTGACTAGAGTATCTTCGAAGTCACTGAGCTCTTCTGACCCACCTATTGTGCTTTGCTGATTCTCTATTAACAATACTCCCTGCCTCCTTTTGTAGTGACAGGACCGCCTCTTGTGACAGCTAATGGTGAATTTTCTGTTACAATGGGGTGTCCACATCTTCTGACGGGTAGTGTATTTACGACAGTAATAAAAATGGAATGGACGTGGCTAGACATTTAGTCTACAAGTTCTTTACTGGAGTCCTTTACATAAGAAAAGACCAAGGAGGTACGTAAATACTATGAGAAAAGATGAAAAGGCAACAGGAATGCGTATAGTTGAGAACCGTAAAGCATGAGGAGACCTTTATCCGGCCTTGGATATCAAAGGGATGGTGGTGGTCATGACGAAGCAGAAGAAAAAGATGATGATGATGAAGATTTGACCATATAACGATAATGATTTGCCATAAATGTAATACTAGTAACTGAGTTAATACATAAACGTATATTCCGAAATCGGAAAATGGATTAAAAGGAGTACTCGCGAACAGGTGTAGCTACAGATTACTGTTTAACATCGCTGAACAACAAACTGAAATTTAAGAGAATTGTCGAAAAGAATCGATGTGGAGAGAAGTGGGATACTAAACCACGGAACGAAGTTGGCTGTAGATAATGCTATAACGAATACCAATAAATTACAGTCGACGAGGAACAGACACCTCTAAAAACTGGTGTCACAGAAAATTGACAGAAAAAAGGGTACGAAAAAGGTAGTTGCGAAGAATCCTTGGGTAACAGAAGAAATAGTTCATCTGAGGCACTGAGAACCATAAGGGCCCAAAACAAGAACACAGAGTTTCGAGAAAAACAGATATTTGGGAAAATCAAATTTGAAGAAAAAGTGCCAGTCTCATAGGTTAGAATTTTTTTTAAAACCAAGCCTCAATTTCCTATATTTCATATAAAAAAATAATATACCCACTTTGATATAAAATATTAATTAATATTTAGGATTATATGAAGCGCTGAGACACATAAGGGCCTAATGCACATCATTGTTGATTTTGAGATTGTGGCGTATACACTTACTCCTGACATATTTTGATCCTGTGGTGAGTTAGGTCTGCCTGTGCTATAGACCCACACTGTACACGCGAACATTCACTAAAATCTGTGTAATAGCTTTCTCTGACATTCCTTCCATATGGGCCCGACGATGGTGTGCTTTAGGCCCTTCTGGTTATCAGTACCTGTATTTATTATTAATGTTAATTCACAAAATTTCCATATGTCTCCCAGTGAGAATAGTGTTTCTTTTTTCAGAATATAAGGAACACATACTAAGTGCACCACGCATATATTTGTGATGACTTGCTCCAGCGCTTCGTGGTCTTTGTTACCATCATTTTCATTAAGCACATTCTGTGGTTTGAGTTTCAACTAAAACTACCGATATACCTCCGATTACGAAGTACTACTATTACTACTAATACTACTACTACGTAAATGATGTAGACACTAAATTATGTTGGCAGCCCAGATAACAATTACGCAGAACAAAGAAACAAAATTACGCTCTGTGCTTTGGGACCATGTGAAAAGTAGTACCAGAGAAATCGGTGAGACACTTTGCTTTGAATGTTCATATATACAATGTGGGCCTACAGCATAGATAACCATAAGATCGACAGATGTCAGGAGCATGCATACTTGTTAAAATCAAAATCAAGGACGCCGGGCGTTACATCTTCACGGTGCTCAGCGCTTCGATTGTTCGACGAGAGAAGGGACTAAAAAGATGTTCCAAAAAAGTTGCGAATACTGCATTGTAAGCTTCTTAGCAATGAAATAAGCAGGAAGTGCAGCAAAGCCAAGGCGAAATGGCTACGGAAAGGGGAAGGAACTATCTGATGACGTGATAGAAGAAGAAATGGGAGTTGATGTGGAAGATGTAGGAGATGAAATATTAGCGTGCGAGTTTAGCAGAGCTTTGGAACACTTGTGATCAAATATAGGGCAATGTTTCGATACCATTACTACAGAAATTCTAAAATCATTGAAGGATGGTGGCAACCATACGAATAATCAGCCTATCGGAATAATATCATCCACACTATCCCGAAGATAGCAACGACAGAGAAGTGCGAGAACTATCATACAATCAGGTTAACAGCTCGCGCATCCAAGGTGCTAGCAAGAATAGTGTATAGAAGAATAGAAAAGAAAATTGAAAATCTGTTAGATGACGGTTAGTTTGACCTTATAAAAGGTAAATCCTCTGGAGAGGTGGGTCTGACGTTACACTTGATAATGGAAGCAAGACTTTAGAAAAATCAAGGGACATTCAGAGGATATGTCGATTTGAAATATGCGTTCGAAAGTATAAAATGGTGAGATATTGCCAGGAAAATAGGAAAAGTCAGACAATATACGATATTTACAAGAACTAAGAGGTAATAATAAGGGTGGAAGACCTAGAACGCAGTGCTCGCATTAAAAGGGGTGTAAAACAGGGCTGCAGTCTTTCGCCCCTGCTGCTCATATATACATGGAAGAAGCAATGACGGAAACGAAAGAAAGATCAATACTAAGATAAGTTCAAGGTGAAATATCAATCATAAGGTTCGCCGATGAATTACTGCCCTGATGAACAAAAGAGAGGAAGAAGCGCAGGAACGAACAGTCCAACGAGCCCACAATGTGGTTTGCTGATAAACCGAAGAAAGACAGAAGTAATACGGAATGGCAGAAATGAGATTAGTGATAAATTTTGACATCGAACTTGGGAATCACCAAGTTGACATGGTAAAGAAAGTTTGCTATCGTAGAAAAAAATTCTACACAACGGATGAAGCGAGGAAGAAAGGAGGAGCAGACTAGCATAGGCAAAGTGGGCATTCCACGCGAAAGAGGTCAATTATTACTAAACATCCACTTTAATTTAAGAAATAAATTTCTGAGAATGTTCGTTTGAAACAGCTGTAAGGAAGTGAACCATGGCCTAAGGGAAAGCCGAAGAAGAAGAGAATAGAAGCGTTTGAGGTGTGGTGTTATAGAAGGATGTACATAATTTGGTGGACCGATAAGATGAGAAGTAAGGTCTCCACAGAATCGAAAAGGAGATGAATTTGTGGAAAACGTCGACAAGAAGAAATGGCAGGATGATAGGACTTTTATCAAGACATCAAGTAATAATATCAATGGTTCTCGAGGAAGCTGTAGAGCGCAAAAATAGCGGGGGAAGACAGAGCTTGGAATACGTCCAACAAATAACTGAGGACGTCGCCTGCAATTGCTGCCCTTTGATGCAAAGGTCGGCACAGGAGAGGAATTCCTGACGGGCTTCACCAAACCAGTCAGACGACTGACGACAAAAAAAAAGTTGCATCAGGAGACCTTTATCCAGCAATGGATGTCAAAGGGCTGATGGTGCTGGTGATGGTGGTGGTCGTGATGATGTTGTTGACGTTGACGATTTGAACCAATACATAAACGTATATTACTATGCAATAACATTGCGAACATTGTGTAAAAGTAATGCTTGTAAATACCGAAGGTGGTGATTATTATTATTCATGGACTGAGTCTTACAACTGTTCCGTTCCAAATAGTCTGTTTTTCCCGCTTTGTTGCCACTTGTCTTCTTGGTAAGCACTACCACTCACCGTCACCGCTTGAATCAAAGATAAGATGAAGACCTCAGATAAGGCCAGCCGTTTCGGCACTTGCTTAGTAGCTCGTTTGTGTAAATTTGGGGTAAGACCCTATGGGACAAGACTCCTGAGGTCATCGGTCCCTAGGCTTATACACTATTTAATGTAACTTTAAGGACAACACACACACCAATGTCCGAGCCAGGACTCGAACCTCCGACGGGAGAAGCTACGAGAACCGTGGCAAGGCGCCGAAGACAGCGTGGCTGCCTCGTGCGGCAAACACCTAAAATGAAGAACTCTAAGATATACTGACGGAAAAAAATCACAACACCTAAAAATAATTAATGTAGAGTAATGAAATTTCAAGAACACATTTCTCTAGATAACATATTTAAATGATTACCAGAGCAAATTCACAGTTTAATGTAAATGCGAGGTAAGGCGTTGCTAATGTGAAATGCTGGTACATTAATGACCGGCGTAAACGCCAGAATATTGAACACAAGAATGCAAACGTGCATGCATTGTGTAGTAAGGGTGCCAGGTGTCAGTGTGTGCGACGGAGTTCGACGCCTGTTGCACTTTGTCAGTCAATACACGAACGGTTGACGCTGGTTGTGGATGACGATGGAATTGTCGTCCAATAATGTCCCAACTGTTCTCGATTGCAGACAGGCCTGGTAACCGAGCAGGCCGGTGCAACATATCGATATTCCTTGGAGCTTGTTGGATTACAACATCGTGCGTTATCCTGCTGGAAAACACCCCCAGGAATGCTGTTAGTCAGTGGCAGCACGACAGGTCGAATTGCCATCATTGGATCTGCGACTGAAACAACTTTCATCAGAAAACACAACAGACCTCCACCCTGCCTTCCAATGGGCTCTCGCTTGACACCACTGAAATCGCAAATGTCGTTGGTTTTTGGGTCGGAGGAATGCACACTACGGGACGTCTGCCTTTGAGCTGTTCTTGAAGTAACCAATTTGTAACAATTCTTTGTGTCATTGTGGTGAGAACCGCTGCTCAAATTGCTGCTGCAGATGAAGTAGGACGAGCCAGAGCCATACGCCGAACACGAAGGTCTTCCCGCTTGGTAGTGGTGCGTTACCGTCTGGAGCCCGGTCTTCCTGTGACCGTACGTTCTCGTGACCACCGTTGTCAGCAGTCATGTACAATGGCTACAGTCCTTCCAAGTTTTTCTGCAATATCACAAAAGGAACATCCAGATTCTCGTAGGCCTATTACACGACCTCGTTCAGAGTCAGTGAGGTGTTGATAATGACGTCTTTGTCGCATTAAAGGCGTTCTCGGCTAACGTTAACTCACTAAATCCAATCTCAAAGGTAACTAACGCTCGTGACCGTTGTAGTGTGTATTTAAAGCAAACCTGATTTGCATCCGCATAGAGGCACTACTAACGCCCCTCTTATCCAGTTGGCGTGAATTTTGGAGGAGGGGGGATTAGTGTTTAACATCCCGTCGACAACGAGGTCATTAGAGGCGGAGAACATGCTCGGTTTGTGGAACGATGGGTAAGAAAAACGGCCGTGCTCTTTCGAAGGAAACATCCCAGCACTTGCCTGAAGTGATTTAACGATATCACCGAAAACGTAAATCAGAATGGTCGGACGCTTGTTTGAACCGTCGTCCTCCCGAATGCGAGTCCAATGCACTAACCCCTGAGCCACCTCGCTCAGTCGTGAAATTTGCATAGACATAATCTGTCAAATTTTTGTTTATGTCGTACAACTTCTTTTTGGTGTTGCAATTTTTTTCTGTCACTTTATATTGGCTCATCATTCCCGACCCCAATTTCTTGGGAAACTACCCTGAAGTTCATGCGCGCAGTCGATTCATAATTGACAGTTGTTGTTGTTGTTGTTGTTGTTGTTGTCTTCAGTCCTGAGACTGGTTTGATGCAGCTCTCCATGCTACTCTATCCTGTGCAAGCTGCTTCATCTCCCAGTACCTACTGCAACCCACATCCTTCTGAATCTGCTTAGTGTACTCATCTCTCGGTCTCCCTCTACGATTTTTACCCTCCACGCTGCCCTCCAATGCTAAATTTGTGATCCCTTGATGCCTCAAAACATGTCCTACCAACCGATGCCTTCTTCTAGTCAAGTTGTGCCACAAACTTCTCTTCTCTCCAATCCTATTCAATACCTCCTCATTAGTTATGTGATCTACCCATTTAATCTTCAGCATTCTTCTGTAGCACCACATTTCAAAAGCTTCTATTCTCTTCTTGTCCAAACTAGTTATCGTCCATGTTTCACTTCCATACATGGCTACACTCCAGACAAATACTTTCAGAAACGACTTCCTGATACATAAATCTATATTCGATGTTAACAAATTTCTCTTCTTCAGAAACGCTTTCCTTGCCATTGCCAGTCTACATTTTATATCCTCCCTACTTCGAACATCATCAGTTATTTTACTTCCTAAATAGCAAAACTCCTTCACTACTTTAAGTGTCTCATTTCTTAATCTAATTCCCTCAGCATCACCCGATTTAATTTGACTACATTCCATTATCCTAGTTTTGCTTTTGTTGATGTTCATCTTATATCCTCTATCGGCAAACCTCAAAGTTTTTACTTCTTCTCCATGAATTTTAATACCTCCTCCAAATTTTTCTTTTGTTTCCTTTACTGCTTGCTCAATATACAGATTGAATAACATCGGGGAGAGGCTACAACCCTGTCTCACTCCTTTCCCAACCACTGCTTCCCTTTCATGCCCCTCGACCTTAATAACTGCCATCTGGTTTCTGTACAAATTGTAAAATGCCTTTCGCTCCCTGTATTTCACCCCTGCCACCTTCAGAATTTAAGAGAGTATTCCAGTCAACATTGTCAAAAGCTTTCTCTAAGTCTACAAATGCTAGAACAGTTGGTTTGCCTGTCCTTAATCTAGATTCTAAGATAAGTCGTAGGGTCAGTATTGCCTCACGTGTTCCAACATTTCTACGGAATCCAAACTGATCTTCCCCGAGGTCGGCTTCTACTAGCTTTTCCATTCGTCTGTAAAGAATTCGCGTTAGTATTTCGCAGCTGTGACTTATTAAACTGGTAGTTCGGTAATTTTCACATCTGTCAACACCTGCTTTCTTTGGGATTGGAATTATTATATTCTTCTTGAAGTCTGAGGGTATTTCGCCTGTCTCATACATCTTGCTCACTAGCTGGTAGAGTTTTGTCAGGACTGGTTCTCCCAAGGCCGTCAGTAGTTCTAATGGAATGTTGTCTACTCCGGGGGCCTTGTTTCGACTAAGGTCTTTCAGTGCTCTGTCAAACTCTTCACGCAGTATCGTATCTCCCATTTCGTCTTCATCTACATCTCCTTCCACTTCCATAATATTGTCCTCAAGTACATCGCCCTTGTATAAAACTTCTATATACTCCTTCCACCTTTCTGCCTCCCCTTCTTTGCTTAGAACTGGGCTGCCATCTGAGCTCTTGATATTGATACACATGGTTCTCTTCTCTCCAAAGGTCTCTTTAATTTTCCTGTAGGCAGTATCTATCTTACCCCTAGTGAGATAAGCTTCTACATCCTTACATTGGTCCTCTAGCCATCCCTGTTTAGCCATTTTGCACTTCCTGTTGATCTCATTTTTGAGACGTTTGTATTCCTTTTCGCCTGCTTCATTTACTGCATTTTTATATTTTCTCCTTTCATCAATTAAATTCAATATTTCTTCTGCTACCCAAGGATTTCTAGAAGCCCTCGTCTTTGTACCTACTTTATCCTCTGCTGCCTTCACTACTTCATCCCTCAGAGCTACCCATTCTTCTTCTACTGTATTTCTTTCCCCTATTCCTGTCAATTGTTCCCTTATGCTCTCCCTGAAACTCTGTACAACCTCTGGTTCTTTCAGTTTATCCAGGTCCCATCTCCTTAATTTCCCACATTTTTGCAGTTTCTTCAGTTTTAATCTACAGGTCATACACAATATATTGTAGTCAGAGTCCACATCTGCCCCTGGAAATGTCTTACAACTTAAAACCTGGTTCCTAAATCTCTGTCTTACCATTATATAATCTATCTGATACCTCTTAGTACCTCCAGGGTTCTTCCACGTAACAACCTTCTTTCATGATTCTTAAACCAAGTGTTAGCTATGATTAAGTTGTGCTCTGTGCAAAATTCTACTAGGCGGCTTCCTCTTTCATTTCTTAGCCCCAATCCATACTCACCTACTATGTTTCCTTCTCTCCCTTTTCCTACACTCGAATTCCAGTCACCCATTACTATTAAATTTTCGTCTCCCTTCACTATCTGAATAATTTCTTTTATTTCATCGTACATGTCTTCAATTTCTTCATCATCTGCAGAGCTAGTTGGCATATAAACTTGTACTACTGTAGTAGGTGTGGGCTTCGTATCTATCTTGGCCACAACAATGCGTTCACTATGCTGTTTGTAGTAGCTTACCCGCATTCCTATTTTCCTATTCATTATTAAACCTACTCCTGCATTACCCCTATTTGATCTTGTGTTTATGACCCTGCAGTCACCTGACCAGAAGTCCTGTTCCTCCTGCCACCGAACTTCACTAATTCCCACTATATCTAACTTCAACCTATCCATTTCCCTTTTCAAATTTTCTAACCTACCTGCCCGATTAAGGGATTTGACATTCCACGCTCCGATCCGTAGAACGCCAGTTTTCTTTCTCCTGATAACGACATCCTCCTGAGTAGTCCCCGCCCGGAGATCCGAATGGGGGACTATTTTACCTCCGGAATATTTTACCCAAGAGGATGCCATCATCATTTAATCATACAGTAAAGCTGCATGTCCTCGGGAAAAATTACGGCTGTAGTTTCCCCTTGCTTTCAGCCGTTCGCTGTACCAGCACAGCAAGGCCGTTTTGGTTAATGTTGCAAGGCCAGATCAGTCAATCATCCAGACTGTTGCCCCTGCAACTACTGAAAAGGCTGCTGCCCTTCTTCAGGAACCACACGTTTGTCTGGCCTCTCAACAGATACCCCTCCGTTGTGGTTGCACCTACGGTACCGCCATCTGTATCGCTGAGGCACGCAAGCCTCCCCACCAACGGCAAGGTCCATGGTTCATGGGGGGAGGAATTGACAGTAACAATGGCTAATTGAAATCTGAGCAGGTTTCAGTATCATCGTATATGGGACCTGCAGCGTCCGACAAATAAATAAAAGATACTTTCATGATTGCAACCGATGTAGGGTAAGATGTCATAAAACTGGTAGTCAAAACTTGCCAAAAAGAAGATACCCCCAGTCCTATCACAAATGTTCCTGCTGTTAACTATATTGCCATTGTTTATAAATAAGTTGTCATCATTTCTTTCTCCATTAGAAACTTCACTTTTCAGACTTAAATAAATGTGTACACAGTTCTGGAACATTTGCCTCATTTATGCAAGTATTGACTACATACCAGTCAAATTTGTGTTAGATACACAGAAAATAGTGCTCTGTCTACTAATTTATTCATTATTGACACATTTGTTATTTGGGTATAATTATTAATCAGTCAGTATATTCCTTAAATACGATACGCTCCATTCCTAAGTACTGTATGATTCCTTAAAGTGGTACACTGTCGCCTGTGACCCAACCAATAGCCACCCAGTGGTGTAGCGCGGGATGCCGCACCTACCATACGCCAGGGAAACAACCGCGGGAGACCACAATCCAGCAGTAACCTCATTGCTGCAAAAGAAAAGCTGTCAAACAAAAAATTCGTAGGCCAGAAAACCATGCCAGTGACCAAAGCTGTGGCAAGTACTCTAAATGGAAAGGAAACTGAGGAGATTAATTCTGTTTCCGACATTTGTTTGGAGAGTGACTACAGCATGGATGAGGTCGCTCTGTTTGCAGAATTCACACCAGATGCTATTGTAATGATTTATCAGGCAAACGTAGGTGGAAGACATTATATCTTGGCTAAATTAAGATAGGAAAGAGGAATCCATACAACTACAGATGTCTGCGCCATACGAAAAAGGACTGTAAAATGACCTAGAAGTTATGGATCTAGGGACTGTGGACAAGGACAACAGTCTTCATATTAAAAGAAAAAGACATTTCCTCATGTTGCTAATGCGGCGGAAAATATATCGGTCGTTCAATAAATTCCCCACATTTTATAAAAAAAAAGGCATTAATATACATTGGCAAACATCCTTGTTGGTGCTTCACATTTGATGTTTGTTCTGTGCGCCGGTGAAGTTTCAGACCGTTCTGACAGATGGCAGAGCCGTAGTACAGCGTCAAAATGACGTCTACAAACGACTTGTGTTCCAAGCAGCTTGCCGTTATGGAATTCTTTTGTGCAGAAAAAGAAACCGTGGGAAGCATCTATAAACGCTCGTGTGCAGTGTATGGCGATGCTGCAGTTGATAGGAGTACAAACAGAGCTCCACGATCAGCCACGCCCGGGACGTCCTGTCACAGCCACTGCTCCAGACATGCTGAATCGTGTGGATGCCTTTATTCTTGACGACCGGCGCATCACAACTCAGCAACTGGCTCTTCAGTTGTCGGTCAGCATTGTAAGTGTGTCTGCAATGATCGAGACTCTCGGATATTCAAAGAGGTGCTCACGATGGGTTCCACGAATACTGAAAGCGGACCACAAGATTCAAAGAAAGGCAATTTCATCTGAATTGTTGGAGCGTTATGAGATTGATGGAGAGGCCTTTCTGTCACGGATCGTTACTGGAGACGAAAGCTGGGTGCACCGCTTTGCGCCGGAAACAAAAAGGCAGTCAATGGAGTGGCATCATCCTCATTCACCTCAAAAGAAGAAATGCAAAACAACCTCCTCTGCCGGAAAAGTCATGGTGACAGTCTTCTGGGATTGTGATGGCGTCATTCTCGTGGATGTGGAGGGTGTCAATCATCAGTTCAGAAGCATGCGTGAAGACTCTCAATAAACTCAAGAACTGTTTCCATCGTTTTCGATCGGACAAGAATCCAGCAGAAATTACTGTCCATTTGCTAGTTATCAACAAAAAATATTGGACACTACGAATTTTACTAGGCCGTTTAAGGTACAAAATGTATTTTGCAGCAGTATTTGCCTGTTAATGATAACTTTTTATTCATAGATATTGAGTGTTACATATTATATATTGGGTTTTCCATAAATAATGTAATATTTTTTAATTATAAAACACGTACTTTATTTGAAAACACTAGTATTATTATGTCAACAGTCAATACGGAACACAAAGACTGAGATTAAACATGAAACAGGCAAATGTGTTCCACCACGCTTCGTCTGCAGACTTCCACAAAATTTTCCACTATACGAGAGCAAAGTTTCGCTTAAATTTTTACCAACGACGCGTCTAATTTCTGCCTTGGGTGGAGGGCTGGTTCGTGGATTGATCATATAAACACGAGATTTGACATGGAGTCAAATTCGGTGGCCAGTTCTGATCGCCATTGCGAGAGATGAGACGAGCAGGGAATCTTATTCTCAACAACCTTGATGTTCAACGGTAGTGTGGCGTGCTTTCCCTCTCCTGGTGAAACTACATGCGTTACATATTCAATTCTTGCAATTGTGGTCATAAAAACTGTGTTAACATATGGCGATAACGATCAAAAGTCACAACTGGAGGCAGATTGTGATACCCACTACACATTGTATGTCAATTTTCGTTGCATTACGACGAGCGGTTTCCAATGTATCAGTAAATAATATGAAGTCAGAACTTTCTATGGCAACTAACACTCCCAGAAATCACTTGAGACCAGTAAGTGTGTAAAGTTTCCCAATTTCATTTGTTCCCGGATATCCGCTCATTGCAGGGTAGCACCCTTGCGTATTATAGAAATGCATGTACGTATGTATGTTCTACATCTCCTCCTTAATCACTGGAGCGAATTCAACCAAACTTGGTACACGTATTTCTTACTGTCATTCAACGATCTCTGTGGGGTTAAGAACGACCTGCCGACTATAGATCAGTAGATATGACATAGTAAACAATGAGATGCGTGAAAAACTGCAGCATCATCGGTAAGGTTGCTTCGTCAGGAAAGCAGCCGCCGGTTGCGAAAGCTAAAAATTCTGTGTGTGTGTTTGTGTTTTTTTCATTGTGCCTATCTACGGTCGCTTTCCCGCTTGGTAAGTCTTGGAATCTTTGTTTTTAATATATTTTCCCATGTGGAAGTTTCTTTCTATTTTATTTACATCATCATTAATTTGAACCCAACAATTACGTTTGTTATTGTCTCTGTTGCATTTCGAAATCTTCTCTATCATCTTACTTTCTCTTTTTGTTTGTACAAGTAGTTTCACTTTGCCCTCTTTCCTGACGAAGCAGCCGCCGGTTGCGAAAGCTCAAATTCTGTGTGTGTGTTTGTGTTTTATTCATTGTTCCTATCTACCGGCACTTTCCTGCTTGGTAAGTCTTATATACCAAACAAAAGCGCTGGCAGGTCAATAGACACACAAACATACACACAAAATTCAAGCGTTCGCAACCAGTGGTTGCTTCTTCATTAAAGAGGGAAGGAGAGGGAAAGACGAAAGGATTTGGGTTTTAAGGGAGAGGGTAAGGAGTCATTCCAATCCCGGGAGCGGAAAGACGTACCTTAGGTGGAAAGAAGGACAAGTATACACGAGTGCACACACACACACACACATATCCAGCCGCACATACACATACACAAGCAGACATTTGTGAAGGCAGAGAGTTTGGGCAGAGATGTCATTCAAGGCGGAAGTACAGAGGCAAAGATGTTGTTGAAAGACAGGTGAGGTATGAGTGGCAGCAACTTGAAATTAGCAGAGGTTGAGGCCTGGCAGATAACGAGATGAGAGGATATACTGAAGGGCAAGTTCCCATATCCGGAGTTCTGACAGGTTGGTGTTAGTGGGAAGTAACCAGATAACCCGGATGGTGTAACACTGCAGAAGTAGCTACTTCTATAAAATATAGGTGTACACATCAAAGGCTGTAATATTTTTAGTTTTTAATTTTTTACTTGAGCATGTCTGCCGCAAATTTTGATTATTGCCTTCTCGCAAAGTAACTTCACAGCTTTTAAATTTTCATTCTGATGCAGACATCCTTCGAAGTGTCAAAACCTAGCTAAATGTATTAAAGAAATGTTTGCCACCGGTTGGCACTGTTATTTGTCCATTGCAAGTTATTTATATCAATATAGAACACAACTTCAAAAACATTGACACAAGTAGATTTTGTGTCACCAGCAAGCAGAGGTGTGTGCTTGTGAATTAATACTGAAAAATAGATCTCTTTTAATTGCAACTGTATATAGTCCCCACTGGAAAATTTTGAACTGTTTATGAGGAGTCTCCAGTCCTTGCTACACTGTCAGTTAGTAAGCATTAAATAGTCTGTGGTGACGCCTGTGTAGATTTACTAAGGGATTTTGATAGAAAAAATGATGTGGATAACTTATTTGAATTCCACAATCTGATCTCAGTAATTAACTTTCCAATACAGGCGAATAAAGGCAGAAGAACCCTA
Organism: Schistocerca gregaria; assembly: GCF_023897955.1. NCBI lineage: Eukaryota > Metazoa > Arthropoda > Insecta > Orthoptera > Acrididae > Schistocerca > Schistocerca gregaria. The sequence goes on from NC_064921.1 coordinate 862,477,413, forward strand.
ACTAATGATATTTTCTTTGGTGACACTCAAAGTAAGAAAATAATTGTTAACCCAGTAAAAAATGATCTCACTGATCACAAAGCAAAGTCAGTGAGGATAAATAAGACATTGCCTTACAGTATAGATACTCCTCATTGGAAATCAGAATAATTAATTACTCCCGGACAAATATTTTCAACCATAGTTTAAAGAGATAACCTGGAATAACATTTATAATTAACCAAATTTCAACATAAAATTTAATCTACACCATGGTAAATTCATATTATTATTCGAAAATAGGTTTCTGCATAAGCTAATCAGAGAGGACATTAAACACTCATGTATGACCCCATGGATCACTAGAGGTAGTAAAGTATCTTGTGAAAGGAAACGAGATGTATATCTATTGGTGAAAACAAGAAGAGATCCTGCAGTAGTTGCACACTACAAAAACGTCTCAAAATTACTAATAAAACTTATTAAAAATCAAAGAACATCTTTAAAATGTCACAAATCAATGATTCCAACAACAGATGCAAGACTATATAGAAATAGTGAAATGAGAAACAGGGCAACCAGCAACAGAACAGGATAACATCACTATTGAGCTTAATGGAAAGGCTATAAATGATGAGTCACAGATAAAAATATTTTTAATAATCATCAGAAAGTATAGGGACAAGCGGTACAAGAGAAAAATCACAGCAGTATGCTGAAGAAACAACTTTCACAAAATTCAGTCACATGAATATAACACAAACTTCTCCTTCTGAAATTAAGAAAATCATGTATCCTCTAAAAATTAAAGCTCATCTGGATTTGATGGTGTTCCCAGTAGAGAACTAAAGATTTGTTCCGATGTCTCAAATCTGTAATGTATCACTAACTCAAGCCATCTTTCCAGAGAGACTGAAATATGCCCTTGTTGAACCCCTCTTTAAGAAAGGTGTTAGAACAGATGTCAATAACTACTTAATTATTTCACTACTGACATCATTTTTCAAATTTTTTGGGAGGGTGATAAATTATAGAATAGCATCTCACTTGATCAATTGTGATATCCTCTGCAAATCACAGTTTCGATTTCAGAATAGTTGCTCTCCTGAGAATGCCATTTACAAGTTCAATCGGCAAATATTACAAGAATTAATCCACAAAATAGTGCCAATTTGAATTTCCTGTAGCCTTTCTAAGGCATTCAACTGTGTGAATCACAATATTCTCATATAATGTAACTGGACAGTTAAAAAAATGAACTCACCAAATGGCAGCAACACATGTGAATAAGGTATAGATATGCAAGCTTTGGCTTCTTCTTCTGACAGAAGGGCTGAAAGGTAAGGAGAAGGAGTGAAGGAAGAGGACTTGTGAGGTATAGGAAATGGGTAGAATTTGGAAAAGTCACCCAGAACCCCAGGTCAGGAGAGACTTGCTGGATGGAATGAGAAGGAAAGACTGATTGTTGGGGACTATAATGCATGAGATCTGAAAACCTGAGAGTTGAAAGGTGGAAGATACGGTAATATACTAGACAGAGATTACTGCCAGAACATCATACATGAGTTAATAAGAGCAAAAACCTAAGTGCATTGTTTCTGATATATGTGGGAGTGTGAATGCAAAAATAGGCAGATCAAGAGTGAAAGATGTAGAAAACTAAGTTTCCCAAGCCTCAGTCTTATATCTACTGCCATTCCTCATCTATTTAAATTATTTTCCATCTGTTTTACAACAAGCAGAATTAGTTCCTTTTGCAGATGTCTCTAGTATTGTACTCAATCCAAGCATACATGCAGAATCAGAAGAAATGGTAAACAAGCTTCTTAAACATATCATTGACTGGTTTCCTGCAATTGGTCTCATCCTCCATTTAAAAAAAAACAGAACCTATTCATTTCTGCATATCTAGGGGTACTGCACCAATAAGTGTAGCTCATGATAGTCAGGGAGGAAAGTAAAAATTGTTAGGTGCGCACACTGATGTGAATTTAAACTGGAAAAAGCACTTTTGGAACTCCTGAAACAACATAGTTCAGCCTTATTTGCACTCAGAATCGTTGCAAATCTTGGAGAGAGACAAAACAGTAAGCTGATACATTTGTAGATATCTGTTTAAGGTGTAGGGTGTCCTGACTATTGAGTCACAGTGTGTTTATTCCCTCATGACGTTTGTTGTAAATAATCCACTGCAGTTCGAAAGGAATTATGATGTGCATAACTGCAATACCTGAAGAAAAAAATTGCTTTCATTCTCCACATTAATGTTGTCTTTATCACAAAAAGGGTGCACATTGCCATAAGTAAAATTTTTGATAAATTACAAAGTGATATAAAATGTCTGACAAACAGCAAAGTAAAATTTGGAAACAAACTGAAGAAGTTTCTCCTTGACAGTTCCTTTTATGCTATAGAAGAATTGCTGTTACTGTAATGTGTAAAAGATGTTTGGTAATAATTTATAAGCAATAAAAAATAAAAATAAATAAATAAAAATAAAACAACTTTAAAATGTTCAGCATGTTTCCATATTTACAAATTAATTTGCAGTGTAAATGTAAAATAACTCAGTCCATACTATTAATATTTATTGTGCAAATGATCCATGCAACATGAAAATAAATTACTAAGTTCTTTGTAGCAATTTCACTAAGTCGTTATCAAGATATATTTTGAAAAGAGGTAATTTATATCTCCTGGCTGGAAATTTATTTGGTGGTCTGGGGTAGCTTCAACATTTCCCTTACATCCAAAATCCTGCCCAGAACCATCCAGGGGGCTTGTAGCAACTCTTCTTGTGCACCTAAGACCACCTCCCTCTTAAACATTCCAATCTTATTATTCACATCACAGGTGAAAATTTTAAAAATTCTACTCAAAGATATTCTATTATTCTATTATAAGATATGAATTATGATCATGTGATGTGTGTGTGTGTGCACTGTGATGCTGATAAAGACAGTAAATGATTATTTCAGTGTTCACTGAAACCCATTAATTATTAAAATGTGCATTCAGATGATATGTATACATTCAGTGTATCAAATAACATAATAATCAAACAGATAACAACAGTGTGCCATATGAGACAACTGTACTTTCTAATCAGCTTTTTTTGGTGTTATAAGAACCATACTAAAATGCATCCAATTCAGAAACCTTTAGTACTTTGTCAGGAGCAGTATCTCACAGTAGTGATTTACATTATAAACATTTGGGCAATAGTTATTATTTATCATATACTACCATATTAATCATTGTTTGGTACTGAATATGCTCATAGCTATTTAACTAGTGTGATTTGGTCTCTCTGAGTTTCAATTAGTAACTATGTGATTTCATAGGTCTCTTTTGTGTAGTTCATATATAACATTCACAATAAGAACTAATATTATTCATTGTGTTTTAATTAATAAGGGGAATTTTTTTACATGAACTTTTTACTCAATTAATCTCCTGATTGGGAGCTTTGTAGAACATTAATTGTTTACCCTGTAACATGCATTGGTGCTATATTTTCGTTGTCTGATACTTATCAATTGTCTTCATATGCTTTAAACATTGACTATAACATGTTCAAATCAACAATAGTTTACAGAAACTCTGGGTGCACTTTGACATCATGCCCATGGCCCAACAGACATGACCACTTTTCCCAACAGTATACTTTGCTAAAAGTTCAATTTTGCAATGTTTCAATATCTAGTTTCAAATAGTCATTATAGTCTGATATACAGGTATTGACTTTCAAGCCATAGCAGCAATAAACTTCAATTTTTTTGTATAAAATCTAATTAATGTGCTCTCTCACAAATTTAAAGTGTTCTCTAATTGTTTAATTGCTTGATCTGCTACATTACCAGCTCAAATTCATTATTAAAATTTACTTATCTTACAGGTGTCTCAAATGCTGAGATTTATGTATGACCGGAAGTGCTGCAACTGTTACATCTTAGGAGCAGGCCCATAAAAAACACTTCAATACTATGCCAGCATGGGTGCTAGGAAGTGAAAAAGAAAAATCATCAGTGGTAATTCTGCTGCCTGAAGTCTCAGCAGATAATGAACAGGTTTTCTGATGTTCAGATGGACAATGAAATTTATTCTTTCAAACATTGTGTCTGTAGGATATAAATATCAAGAACAACAGAAATTTACAGTACCTTAAACAAATATGTTGCCATTGAGCAGCTATATGTAATAGGAATAATGCACAGAATAACAGAAATTGGATTGAAGCTCCATATAATACATCATAGACTTCTGTTGTCAAACCTCATCACAGCTCTTCCAATCCACTTGATTGAGCTTTTGTTTCTGATTGGTTGGAAAGAATGAACTGACAACACTGATAAATTACGTATCTAGTCTGACTGCAAATATTTTTGCATGTGGTCATCACTGTTTTCCTTCTTAGTTATTTATGAATTTCATGAACAAAGCATAGATTACAAGTGTGAATAACTTTTACACACATAAAAGTGAATGAGTGAAAGATGCAGTCAAAATATTTTGTACGTATGTAGAGATGACTTCAATTCATTTTTAGCTGTGTTTCTCTGTCACTCTAATAACCCATCATTTTCTTCGTTATTCATCCAGTGTCAGCAGTTGCTCCATTTCTGCTGACCTTGTTATCAGTTTCATGTGCATATTTCTAATATACCTCTCATGTAAGATGAGCAATTTTGAATGAATGATCATGTGATACTGGGCAATAATCTAAGGAAGTGAACTAAGAGTCGCCCTCATGTACCTTATCAAAGTTCTTATAGCACTTGTCCTAAATTAGAAATCTCCATTGGTAATACCAGTTAATTCTCTTCCTTTTTGCTGGATAATAATTTTTATAAACAGATGCATTTTCATTTTCATTATTTATTAAACAAGTAAGAGTTTGTACTATCAATGTCTGTAAATGTGAAAAAAAAACAGATATTCTTACCAGTGTTTGCTGCAGTACACCATTATGGATTGGAAAAAGCTTATAAACATTGTTTTACCTTACCATTCAGTTCGTAAATTGTAATGCATCTAACTGTACCTTCTATTTTTATTTCTCTAAAAAGTTTTCCACATACTAAGTAAAGTTTCTCACTTTGCCATCACAACTTGCATCACCTAATTAAATGTTGTTATTAACAGGCTTTCTGACTTTCTACCTTAATAATTTATTACAGATACCTCTATAATTTTAATTCCATTCACTTTGAGGAAAAATATCCTTGATCCTACCTTATCTGATACATTTACCAAACATGCTTTGCTGTAAAACTGAGCAAGTATGACTTTTGTGTGAGTGCAGGTTGTGCCTAGTTGTACTGGACAATAAGGCAAATTTCCTGACATTTACAAGTAGTTTTCATCATTTACAGTCTCCAAATTATGACACTGATGTTGTTCTGTTCTGATGGAAGCATATATAGGTTTTTTCTGTGACACTTGAAAGAAGCTTCTAAGAGAACTTCAATGACACCATGTATGGGACTTGATCAAATATTATCGAAATAACAACACTGCAAACCACTGTATCACCACCAGGAAAAGAGGTTCCATCAACATCTGCCCTGTTATACTGACTGTGAGCAAACACAAAACTCAGGTATGGTTCTTGTGTTTACCTGAGTGCATAAAGCCCACCAGTCTGTGTTCTGCTGTTGTAACAATCAGTCAACTTGCTTGTAAATCTATTGAGACATTCACATTGTGCATTGAACATTGTTTATGATGAATGTCGTGAAACTGCTAGAGAAGTGGTGCAGTTGTACACTGAAGAGTCTCCAGATTGTGCCAAGCAGTCAGACTCTGTCTTTGTAAATGTTATAAATAAAGTTCCAGAAACTTGAAGTGTGGAGAATAAAATACGCCAATAGAAAAGAAGAGCAACTGATGAAAGATATTAAACTAACATTTTAAAGGATTAACACACAATGTAAATGTCACTAACTTGTAGTTCGGAAGTACGAGAGGTATCAATCAAATGAGAGTTCTGCAAACACTACATTCCATCATATTTCATCTTCTTCAAATTTCACCACATCTACAGCTTCATGGCAGTCAGTATCTAAATTTGATTACAGCCCTCTGAATGTTATCTACAAAAAGTGCAAAGTGAGGTGGCATATCTAAGCAAAATTTTGTTTAATGAAGATGCATCATTTACCAACCATACACAAGTCTGTCTTCACAAAATGCACTAATCATCTGTTGAAAATCCATGCTGACTCAATGAATGCTCTTGGTCTTTCAATATTTGGTGCATGTTTTTCAAAACCCACAACACTACTCTCTGTGTTGTTGAAGGAATTCTAAATACATTCAAGTAATGTATGTTCCTAAGATATACTGCTGCTGCATTTATTGGGAGACACCCCACTGAACATAAGGCAGTCAGTGTGGTACCAACATTCCACTCATATGTTGACAGGCCCTCTTTAAGAGGACATTTGGAGACCATTGGAGCAGTTGTTCAGGAAATGCAAAATGGCCTATGGACTCACCTAACTTAACACTTCTACACCTTTATCTGTGGTGAGATTTAAGACAAGAAGTCTATTACGAAACGCTGATGACTCCCAAAGAAATGAAATGCCTTGTAATGTATTGAGTCTAGATGAAATTCGATGTGCAGTGCTGTTTCACCAGAATCACTTTATAGTGTGCAGCAATGCTCAATGTCAAAATTTTGAGCACATGGTATGATAGCCATGATAATACACATAAAAACCATACCCCTAGTTCTGTCCTTGCTTACGTTTGGTGTAATAGGGCAGAAATTCATGGAACCTCTTCCCCTGATGGTGAGACGGATCCATGGTGCTGTTACCTTGATACTGCTTGATCATGTCCATGGAACTTCTTCCCCTGATGGTGAGACAGGCCCATGTTGCTGTTACCTTGATGGCCGGCCACAGTGGTTGAGTGGTTCTAGGCACTTCAGTCTGGAACTGTACAACTGGTAGGGTCACAGGTTCTTATCCTGCCTTGGGCATGGATGTGTGTGATGTCCTTAGGTTAGTTAGGTTAAAGTAGTTCAAAGTTCGAGATGATTGATGACCTCAGATGTTAAGTCCCATAGTATACAAAGTCATTTGTTATCTTGATACTGTTTGATCATGTCCCATGCATGTTATGTCAATAAAAATTACTTGTGAATATTGGGAAATACACTGTATTGTCTGCTATAACTTGAAAAAAAGTAGCATCTCGATATATTTATTCACTCTGGACATATTTGTGGTGGCCTGCCTTAGCTGCCTCAATCTATCTAGAGTTAGTTCTGTTGTAGATGGTGTATAATTGCCTTAATCCAATCCATATATAATGAATCTTAGTTGTATGGATGAATCATATATGTTACTGTTGTGCTGATAATGTAGTTGAGTGTTACACAGGAATAACAAGAAACATGTAAATCCGATACATGTATGTTATTTTTATAATAAACAAGATTTACTAACATATTTATTAGTGGTGCTCTATACCAGTCATATATAGTTTCATTCTACAACACAAATCTCACAGCTTATTTGTCTGTTTTTAACTTTCTACCAATTTTTCTTGGTAGAAATACATGTACAAAGAACACAAAATATATATACCTTTGTTATTTTTATATTAAATAGCAGCAACATAAGATTACTTTTTGGAATTTGGAAGACAATATGTACCTCTAAGGAAGTCCTGTATTCTTGTCACTAATAATACTTTTTGTTTCCAACTACTTCTGTATTTTATGATTAATAAACAAATAAATAAGTATTTTTATTGTTTTTGCTTTTACTTCATAATTCAGTTAGTAGCTGGGATATGGAACAAGTCAGGATATATATTCCCAAGTGATACAATGTGCTTCATTTAGTGTGTGGCCATTAATGTCTACTTATGGCACAAGCAGATCATTATTGTTCATTTTAAACTGTGCTTGTGAGACTGACACCTAAACCGTTAGCTGTGAACAACTTGTAGGCCTGTTCAGCTAGTATCTGATCTGTGTCTGCTGGGTTTGAGTTTGAACTCATGCTTGTGTTATCATCAAACATTGTAGCTTCTGCATTGCACTTCAGAGTCACTGAAAGATCATTTCTGTACGTTAGGAACAAGAGCGAGCCCAGTACTGATCCTTGAAGCATCTCATGCACTATGTTCTCACATTCTGACATTACTTTCAAGCCTATGTGGCACAATTGATAGGCATACAAGAGGCACTGTCCACTACATTTATGCAAGGCTTCATCAAATCTTCACTATCATCTCCATTTTGTTACCGATCAGACCTTACTTTCTGAGTAGCCCCATACAGGGGCAGAAAAAGAAATTAGTACACCTGAAAAGACAACATTGAATCTTGTCTGATTATGGCATATGCTACCTGGGAGATAGTAGATGTACTGATAATGAATTCAACATCATCCACCCACAGATAGTGTAGTGGCATAGCTACCAGGGTGCCATCTGTGTCTACTCTTTAATAGGGAATGCTCACAGCCAGAAGGCTCAGCGTGGCCCATGCGTGAAGCAATCAGGCAAACATGTCATGGAGATGCACTCATGATACTTTCAGCCAATTGCACAAGTTTGAAAGGGGTCAAACTGTGACCTTCCGAGTGATAAGACGGTCCTTTCAAAGAATTTCCACACAATTCAGACATGATGTGTTTGATGTGCAATGATGCTATTACCAGCGGCACATGAATGTTATCACACCCAAGATAATAATCTGGATGTCTTTGCAGCACAGATGACCAGCAGGATCATTGTGTTGTGAGTGCAGCAATGGCAGATTGTGCAGTTATCACAGCACAGATAAGAGGGCTTGTCAGCCCAGACATGTTGACACAAACTGTTGCAAACTGGTTATTGGCAGTGGAACTATGGGCACACACACCTCTAGCCCTTAATCGAATCATGCCACAGCATCGACATGCACAGCTCAACTGGTACTACCAGAGGATCACTCGAATATGGCGTGACATGCTGTGGTATTCAGTGATGAAAGTAGAGAGGACTGTAATAGGAGCCACAGGGAAATGTCCCCCCCCCCCCCCCCATGAACCAAGGACCTTGCCATTGGTGGAGAGGCTTGCGTGCCTCAGCAATACAGATAGCTGCACCATAAGTGCAACCACAATGGAGGGGTATCTGTTGAGAGGCCAGACTAGCGTGTGGTTCCTGAAGAGGGGCAGCAGCCTTTTCAGTAGTTACAGGGGCAACAGTCTGGATGATTGACCGATCTGGCCTTGTAACATTAATCAAAACGGCCTTGCTGTGCTGGTACTGCGAACGGCTGAAAGCAAGGGGAAACTACAGCCATAATTTTTCTCAAGGGCATGCAGCATTACTGTATGATTAAATGATGATGGCATCCTCTTGGGTAAAATATTCCGGAGGTAAAATAGTCCCCCATTCAGAACTCCAGGCGGGGACTACTCAAGAGGACGTCATTATCAGGAGAAAGAAAACTGGCATTCTACGGACTGGAGTGTTGAATGTCAGATCCCTTAATCGGGCAGGTAGGTTAAAAAATTTAAAAAGGGAAATGGATAGGTTAAAATTAGATATAGTGGGAATTAGTGAAGTTCGGTGGCAGGAGGAACAAAACTTTTGGTCAGGTGAATACAGGGTTATAAATACCAAATCAAATAGGGGTAACGCAGAAGTAGGTTTAATTTTGTTTAAAAAAATATGAGTGTGGGTAAGCTACTACAAACAGCATAGTGAATGCATTATTGTGGCCAAGATAGACACAAAGCCCATGTCTACTATAGTAGTATAAGTTTATATGCCAACTAGCTCTGCAGATGATGAAGAAATTGATGAAATGTATGATGAGATAAAAGAAATTCTTCAGGTAGTGAAGGGAGACGAAAATTTAATAGTCATGGCTGACTGGAATTTGTCAGTAGGAAAGGGAGAGAAGGAAACATAGTAAGTGAATATGGATTGGGGGAAGAAATAAAAGAGGAAGCCGTCTGGTAGAATTTTGCTCAGAGCATAACTTAATCATAGCTAATACTTGGTTCAAGAATCCTAAAAGAAGGCTGCATACATGGAAGAATCCTGGAGATACTAAAAGGTATCAGATACATTATATAATAGTAAGACAGAGATTTAGGAATCAGGTTTTAAATTGTAAGACATTTCCAGGGGCAGATCTGGACTCTGACCACAATGTATTGGTTATTAACTGTAGATTAAAACTGAAGAAACTACAAAAAGGTGCTGATTTATGGAGATGGGACCTGGATAAACTGAAAGAACCAGAGGTTGTAGAGAGTTTCAGGGAGAGCATAAGGGAACAACTGACAGGAATGGGGGAAAGAAATACAGTAGAAGAAGAATGGGTAGCTCTGAGGGATGAAGTAGTGAAGGCAGCAGACGATCAAGTAGGTAAAAAGACGAGGGCTAATAGAAGTCCTTGGCTAACAGAAGAAATATTGAATTTAATTGATGAAAGGAGAAAATATAAAAATGCAGTAAATGAAGCAGGCAAAAAGTAATACAAAAGTCTCAAAAATGAGATCGACAGGTAGTACAAAATGGCTAAGCAGGGATGGCTAGAGGGCAAATGTAAGGATGTAGAGGCTTATCTCACTAGGGGCAAGATTGATACTGCCTACGGGAAAATTAAAGAGACCTTTGGAGAGAAGAGAACCACTTGTATAAATATCAAGAGCTCCGATGGAAAACCAGTTTAAGCAAAGAAGGGAAGGCGCAAAGGTGGAAGGAGTATATAGAGGGTTTATACAAGGACGATGTACTTGAGGATAATATTATGGAAATGGAAGTGGCTGTAGATGAAGACGAAATGGAAGATAAGATACTGCGTGAAGAGTTTGACAGAGCACTGAAAGACCTGAGTTGAAACAAGGCCCCGGGACTCGACAACATTCCATTAGAACTACTGACAGCTTTGGGAGAGCCCGTCATGACAAAACTCTACCATCTGGTGAGCAAGATGTATGAGACAGGCAAAATACCCTCAGACTTCAAGAAGAATATAATAATTTCAATCCCAAAAAAGCAGGTGTTGACAGATGTGAAAATTACTGAACTATCAGTTTAATAATTCACAGCTGCAAAATACTAACGCAAATTCTTTACAGATGAATGGAAAAGCTGGTAGAAGTGGACCTTGGGGAAGATCAGTTTGGATTCCATAGGAATGTTGGAATACGTGAGGCAATACTAACCTTACGACTTATCTTAGAAGAAAGTTGGCAATCTTAACTGGAATACTCTCTTTCAAATTCTGAAGGTGGCAGGGGTAAAATACAGGGAGCATAAGGCTATTTACAATTTGTACAGAAACCAGATGGCAGATACAATAGTCGAGGGGCATGAAAGGGAAGCAGTGGCTGGGAAGCGAGTGGGACAGGGTTATAGCCTCAGCCGGTGTTATTCAATCTGTATATTGAGCAAGCAGTAAAGGAAACAAAAGAAAATTCAGAGAAGTATTAAAATTCATGGAGAAGAAATAAAAACTTTGAGGTTCGCTGATGACATTGTAATTCTGTCAGAGACAGCAAAGTACTTGGAAGAGCAGTTGAGCGGGATGGACAGTGTCTTGAAAGGAGGATGTAAGATGAACATAAACAAAAGCAAAATGAGGATAACGGAATGTAGACAAATTAAATCGAGTGATTCTGAGGGAATTAGATTAGGAAATGAGACACTTAAAGTAGGGAAGGAGTTTTGCTATTTAGGGAGTAAAATAACTGATGATGGTCGAAGTAGAGAGGATATAAAATTTAGACTGGCAATGGCAAGGAAATCGTTTCTGAAGATAAGAAATTTTTTAACATTGAGTATAGATTTAAGTGTAAGGGAGTCGTTTCTGAAAGTTGTTGTATGGAGTGTAGCCATGTATAGAAGTTAAACATGGGCAATAAATAGTTTGGACAAGAAGAGAATAGAAGCTTTCGAAATGTGGTGCTACAGAAGAATGCTGAAGATTAGGTGGGTAGGTCACATAACTAATGAGGAGGTATTGAATAGAATTGGGGAGAAGAGGAGTTTGTGGCACAATTTGACAAAAAGTAGGTACCGGTTGGTAGGACATCTTTTGAGGCATCAAGGGATCACATATTTAGCATTGGAGGGCAGTGTGGAGGGTAAAAATTGTAGAGGGAGACCAAGAGATGAATACACTAAGAAGATTGAGAAGGATGTAGGTTGCAGTAAGTACTGGGAGATGAAGAAACTTGCACAGGATAGAGTAGCATGGAGAGCTGCGTCAAACCAGTCTCAGGACTAAAGACCACAACAACAACTGTGAAATGGTGACTCTTACCATATTTTGACATGGACAGCAGCATGAACCACTAACTAACATACAGAAGCTTGTACGTTTGAGTGAGCTACAACTGAAAACATGCTCAAGTGAGACCTTGAAGTTTTTGTTCTATACTTACATAATATTGACAGCTAAAGAAATGTCTGCACATGATAGAGTGCTAGGGGAGAACCACATTACTGGCAGCTGTAGTGGAATTGTCTGATATAGCCTTCATGTAATCAACACCTAAGTATTGTATGCACTATTTCAGACAAGCTTAATGGTACCTCTTTACAAAAGCAAACAAAATACTATTCAGAAACTAAACAAATGTTTATTTTTGGTGAAAAATAAACATTTTGTTTTGAACTACAATTACAAAACTGTAAGTAAAACATTCAAACATCATGCACAGGAAAAACAGCTCTTCTTTTCTAATATTAAGGTTTCTCAGTTTAAAACAAAATATTCTCTAATTATCTCTAATCAAGCAGCAGTTCAAAACAGAATGTAGAATTTATTGGACATTCGTTGAATCCATATGCATGACCTGACCAGTGTAATTTCTGCATCTCTTCATTATGACTTTATTTTAGTTCCCACTTTTTCTGAATAAATAATTTCTAATGGAAACTGTTTCTCACATTTCTTAGAATTTCCACTGAGGGAAATAGTTCCCATATATTTTTTTATTCTACATTCATAGAACACCATTTTACTGCCTGAGTATTCTTTGTACAGTTAATGTGAATTGAAAAGTAGCATTTCTCAAATAAAGGAAAATCCAGGTTGATCGCAACCTTATAATCCTACCTGCTGACAAAGGCTCCACTACTGTTGTTTTGAACAGCAAGGATTACTTGGAAGATGGACTCCACCAGCTGTCAGATTTATCCACCTACAAATCCTGCCACAGTGACCCCATTTCAGATATCCAGCAAGAGCTCCAGTCTCTACTCAAATCCTTAGGCCCATCCCAGAACTTCTCCACAGACTCCATCTTTCTCCTGACCCCTACCATTCCCCACACTTCTACCTTCTACACGTCTTCCCCCTCCCCTCCCCGAAGACAATCTCTGGTGTTGTAGACCAACACCTACAGCCTATTACCAGCAGCCTACCCTCCTGCATAAAAGATATCAATCATTTCCTCCACCAACTCTACATGGATCCTGTCACATTACCACAGCACCTTGCTCGTCACTGCTGATGCACTTCCCTTTATACTAACAGCCCTAATGCCCAAGGCCTTACCGCTATTGAACACTCCCTTTCTCAACACCTGATGAATTGCAAACCATCCACTTCCTTCCTAGTTGTCATGACCAACTATATCCTCACCCACAATTACTTCTCCTTTGAATGCATTACGTACAAACAAATCTGGAGTATGTCTATGGGCAACCGCATGTCACCATCCTATGCTAACCATTTCATGGGCCATCTAGAGGAATCTTTCCTAAACACCCAGAATCCCAAAGTCCCCATCTTCATCATCTGGATCCAGGGAAAGGGCAGCCCATCCACATTCCTCCAGAACCTTGACACTTTCTCCCCCATTCACTTCCCCTGGTCCTAGTCAACCCATCAAGCAACTTTCCTCAATGTTGATGTCCACCTCAAAGATGGCTATATCAGTACCTCTATCTGTATCAAACCTACCACCCATTCAATACCAAGAAGTTCCTTCCATACAGCCTAGCCAGCAATGGCCATTGCATCTGTAGAGATGAGTGGTATCTCTTGAAGTATGCCAAGAGTCTCAATGAGGCCTTAACAGATCATAACTACCCTTCCAACCTTCTACAAAAACTGGTCCCCTGTGCCTTATCTTTCCAGTCACTCAATACCTCCCAAAGCTCCACCATCCAGCTACAAAGCAACATTACCCTTGTGACTAAGTACCAATTCAATTACATTCTCCACCAGGGTTTCAACTACCTCTCATCATGCACTTAAATGAGAAATGTCATGCCCACTATCCTTCCATCTCCTCCCACAATGGTATTCTGCCACTCATCAAACCTACTCAATATCCTTGTTTATCCCTACACAACCCCTGCTCCCAACCCCTTGCCTCATGGCTCATATCCCTGTAATAGACAGAGATGCAAGACCTGTCCCACACATCCTCCCACCACCACCTACTCCAGTACTGTCACCTATCCCATCAAAGGCAGGGCTATCTGTAAAACCAGTCATGTGATTATAAGCTAGGTTGCAAACACTGTGCTGCATTCTACATGGAAATGACAGCCAAGAAGCTGTCTGTCTGCACAAATGGCCACCAACAATCTGTGGCCAAGAAAAAACTAGACAACCCTGTTGCTGAGCATGTTGCCCAACATGACATCCTTCATTTCAATGACTGCTTTACAGCCTGTGCCATTTGGAGCCTTCCCACCAACACCAGCTTTCCGAATTGCACACATAGAAACTCTCCCTGCAATACATCCTACATTCCTGTAACCCTCGTGGAATCAACCTTCATTAGTCATTGTCCTTACCCATCTAGCACCCTCCCTGTTTCTATTCGAGCAGTACATAGCCCTCTATTCTACCAACACGCCCAGTACCCAGTCTTTTTACTTCTCTCCTTTTCCTCTAACTCTCACTCTACCGCTGCCCTCTACCTAACCTCCCGACTGCACCTAACTGCTCCACTCACCACTTTGTCCCTGCACACTCCCAGCAGCACTACCATGCTATCCCTCCCCATTCCTCTTCCAGCCTCCTCCTTACCACCACCTGGTTGCCTCTCCCATAATGCACTGCTGCTAGCAGTCTGGCTCCAGCTGCCAGAGATTGTGCTCATTCGTGTGTGTGTGTGTGTGTGTGTGTGTGTGTGTGTGTGTGTGTGTGTGTGTGTGTGTGTGTTTGTGTGTTTGTGTGTGCGTGCGTGCATGCGTGTGTGTGTGTGCATGCACCCGCCAGTGTGAGTGCTTTGTCTATTTCTGAAAAATGCCTTGTTGGCCACAATCTAATTGTCTGACAATCTTTTTCTTGTGCCTTTCTGTGACTCGGCATCTCAGCTATATGGAAAGGAGCATTTCTGTTACATGGAAGAATAGTTTTCTTAAGCCAGTAGATAGCCTTACATTCACATGAACAATATGAAAGCATCTGATCTTGCCCATCAATGTGAGGCATATTTGCATTTTATTTGACAATTGGTGGCAGTTTTGAGGTCTTTTGCTGGTGTTAGTTCTGTGGAAATATAGTATCTCATCCCCTATTTTTTATCATTACGCTTTGGGAGTACAGAACAATTGTATTTCCTTCTCTCAGTTTGGCAGATGCTTCTTTAAGGATGCTCCTCCTATTTAAGCTTAGTTTTTTTTTTTTTTTTTTTTTTTTTTTTTTAATAAGCATAAGGGTTTTAGATAATGTATGGCTTTCTTAATAAGTAGGACTGTCCATGTAAATGTGTGAGATTGCCAACATAAGGCTACTTAAAAATGTGTGATAAGCTTTTCAGCATGACTTTTCCAATTATACTGTCAAGCGTCTCCTTATGCACACATCAATTATTTGCGAAAAGGTCCAGATTCTTCAACATGTATATTCCAATACCATATTTGCACATTTTATTTGATATGTATCACATAAATGATCATCTCCATCTCAACAAAATCATCAATTCATTTAACACTATCTCTCCATGAGTAATACACTTGACATAATTTGCTGTTAAAATAATTTGGTATAGACCCTACTTACTATTGCACCATCAGTTCTTTGGGTGTCTTGGCTCTGGATTTTTTTTAGCAAAGTATAATGAGTGTAACGTGATTATAAAGCCATATCTGCACACTTTCATCACTACTACTATGTTTTGAAACTAGAGCTCTTACTTGCAGTAGTCTTGTTATCAGATGGATATCACATTACCTGTATGTAGTGGAACTTTCAAAATTACAATCCTAGGTCTATCCTTTGTATTTCCAGTCAAATATATATTCACAGCTTTATCATTCTTTTAACCAACTACAGATTGAAGTATGAAATCTGGAAGTATTAAACCTGAGTATTAAACCTAAGTAAATCAATTGGTGTATTACTAGTAGGATGAACATCCTTGTTTTGTAAATGGATGATACTGAATTTCAAGTGATTCTTTATCAGCATTGGTTTTGTTACCCTCACTACCCTTATCTTCCCATTCTTCAGCATTGCAAAAAAAATTTGAAAGTTTTGTTACACACTATCAGCACTGTGGCAAGTTTCTGTGTGTTTTAGATTCTAGCCATTTTCTTCCAATTAGTTATCTTTCAACTTATAATCAATACTTTCTAATATGTTCAGTAATTGATCATCAGCAAATTTTTCATTCTTCCTATTCTTTTTAGTGTAAGAATGTCCCAGTGTTAATTAATTAGCTACCACTTCCAAGAATGTACATCAGAAACAATTGTGTACAAGAAAATAACTGCAGCCAAGAAAATCTGTTCTCCAACATTTTGTTGCCTGTGCACACTCCTATTCTACAGCTGCAAAATTAAGACTCAATCATGCCTCTTTGAATGTGTACATTTATCTCAGCCACAATATCTATTAATATATTAAAAACAAAGATTCCAAGACTTACCAAGCAGGAAAGCACCAGTAGATAGGCACAATGAATAAAACACACAAACACAAACACAGAATTTTGAGCTTTTGCAACCAGCAGCTGCTTCGTCAGGCAAGAGGGAAGGAAAAGGAAAGATGAAAGGATGTGGGTTTTAAGGGAGAGGGTAAGGAGTCATTCCAATTCCAGGAGTGGAAAGACTTACCTTAGGGGGAAAAAAGGATAGGTATATACTCGAGCACACACACACACACACACACACACACACACACACGCATATCCATCCATGCATACACAGACACAAGCAGACATATTTAAAGGCAAAGAGTATGGGCGGAGATGTAAGTCAAGGCGGAAGTGTGCAGGCCAAGATGATGTTGAATGGCAGGTGAGGTATGAGTGGCGGAAACTTGAAATTAGCGGAGATTGAGGCCTGATGGATAATGACAAGAGAGGATATATTGAAGGGCAAGTTCCCATCTCCGGAGTTCGGATAGGTTGGTGTTGGTGGGGAGTATCCAGATAACTCGGACAGTGTAACACTGTGCCAAGATGTGCTGGCCGTGCACCAAGGCATGTTTAGCCACAGGGTGATCCTCTTTACCAACAAACACTGTCTGCCCCGAAATGAGATCTGTCCTTCATGAAATCCTCCCCACTCCACCAAGAGTGTCTTTCCGCCGTCCACCTAACCTTCGTAACCTCTTGGTTCATCCCTATGAAATCCCCAAACCACCTTCCCTACCCTCTGGCTCCTACCCTTGCAACCGCCCCCGGTGTAAAACCTGTCCTATGCACCCTCCGACCACCTCCTACTCCAGTCCTGTAACCTGGAAGGTGTACACAATCAAGGGCAGAGCCACGTGTGGAAGCACCCACGTGATTTACCAACTGACCTGCCTACACTGTGATGCTTTCTATGTGGGAATGACCAGCTACAAACTGTCCATTCACATGAATTGACACAGGCAGACAGTGTTTGTTGGTAATGAGGATCACCCTGTGGCTAAACATGCCTTGGTGCAATGCCAGCACATCTTGGTACAGTGTTACACCGTCCGAGATATCTGGATACTTCCCACCAACACCAACCTATCTGAACTCCGGAGATGGGAACTTGCCCTTTAATTTATCCTCTCTTCTTGTTATCCACCAGGCCTCAATCTCCGCTAATTTCAAGCTTCCGCCACTCATACCTCACCTGTAATTCAACATCATCTTTGCCTCCACACTTCTGCCTTGACTTACATCTCTGCCCATACTCTTTGCCTTTAAATATGTCTGCTTGTGTCTGTGTATGTATGGATGGATATGCGTGTGTGTGTGTGTGTGTGTGTGTGTGTGTGTGTGTGTGTGTGTGTGTGTGTGTGTGTGTGTGCAAGTATATACCTATCCTTTTTCCCCCTAAGGTAAGTCTTTCCGCTCCCGGGATTGGAATGACTCCTTACCCTCTCCCTTAAAACCCACATCCTATAATCTTTCCTTTTCCTTCCCTCTTTCCTGACAAAGCAGCCGCTGGTTGTGAAAGCTCGAAATTCTGTGTGTGTGTTTGTGTGTTTTATTCACTGTGCCTATGTACCGGCGCTTTCCCGCTTGGTAAGTCTTGGAATCTTTGTTTTTAATATATTTTTCCCATGTGGAAGTTTCTTTCTATTTTATTTACAATACCTGTTAATGTGTTTGAGGTTGTCCTATCATGCTTTTTAACCACCTGATGAATTTTACACTCTCATTAATTGTCTTTTGGTGGTGCATGCAGTGTCTGAACAATCAAGACTAATGCAACCATTTTAGGGGTGAAATATTTTTTGCCATAGGTAGGAAGTAATCCTTGAATTATGTGGCCAATGATTTAAGTATCACTTTTGGTAGAGCTATTTTCTGAGGGCTCACTTTCATTTGGGACACAGTTTTTAGTTTGTTCCTTGTTAATGATGCTTCAAATAGTTGTTGTCTTATTCTTGTAGCACTTTATGATTTGAGCGTAGAACATGTGTTTCACTTTTCTTAATGATGAACTTGAGTGTTTTACAACGCTCGGGTAAGAAGTTTCAACGTTTTACTACAGATTGACCTCCTGTTTTGCACTCAGGTATTGCTGAAAGTTAGAACTGGTTCACTGAATTAAGTTAATAAACTACAAATCCTTCCATCAATATAATCAAAACATTGTATCACAAGGAAAGCATACAGTTCTATTAGTCTAGATAATTAGATTGCAATAACTGTTTGGTTTTGTGGTGTGCCCTTCTCATCCTGGAATCTGAGCAACTTGCTACGCCTTTCCAACCTGCAGTGGCGAAGCCTACTTTCATCCCTGAAGAATAGACATGAGAAGTTCAGAAAGCTAGAAATAGTCCTGTCTTCTCTCTCTGTATTGACAGTGCTTAGAATTTTGTCTAAAGAAGGGAAGTATTGGCCAGTAACACTGCCTCACTGTAATTTAACATTGGTGTTACTTTCTCATCAGCCATATATGGGAGTCATCTTGAAAGTTTCAAAGTATGGTATGTTGGGTTCCAGTATTTCTCTTCTGACATACTGCCTGACAAAACGTGGAGCACCGAGATTGGGAAGCAGGAAACAAAATGAGACTTGTGAAAAAATCTTCTCGAGCTTCCATCGGGGTAGCTGCATAAAAAATCCGTGACGTTTTGATGAGTGTCATTCTCATCATCTTCTGGGGAAGCATCGACGGTCTGTGGCCTTCCTCTATATATAGCTGGTTGGTGGCAAGTGGCGGCTGTCCCTCCCCACCACTCCTACCGGCGCTGGACCTGTGGCGGGAGGGGATGGGGGGAACCTACTTGGGGCCGGGTTACACCAGCTGCTTGCTGTGTTAGTCTAGCTTCGAATCACGGAACGTTAGCAGCTGAGCACAGTCCCAGTGTATGGCTGCTATTGCAGGGTTCCATGCCAAACATAAATGGTAGCCCTTATCCCTGTTGATGAGATTGTCATGTAATCTTATTTTGACCGATTCCTTGATGACGCTCTCCCAGAAGCCACTGGCTCAGCAATGCATTTTTGTTTCTTCAAATTGGAAGCTGTGTCCCTCATCAAGGCTGTGTTCTGCCAAGGCCGATTTGCCCTTGTACCCCTGCCTTAAGCATCTAATGTGTTCCTGACAGCACTGCGAGACGCAGCGTTGTGTTTGACCAATGTACTGGAGCCCACACTAGCATGGTATACTGTATATACTGGGAATCGTCTAATGTCTGCTGTGCTGTAACCATTCTGATGAAACACATCCTTAAAGTGCTGCAGCTCATCTGGAAGGCTATCTTTGTCACAGATGGCTCTTGCTCTGTGAACCAGCATTGTTAGAATGGTGTTTTGGTGTGCTGGGGGATGGCAGCTGGAAGCATGGAGATATAGGTCCATGTGGGTCTTCTTTCTGTATACTGCGTGTCCTATCATGCCATCAGCTTTTCTCCTTATAAGAATACATAAAAATAAAAGACATCCATCTTGTTCCAACTCCATTGTGAACTGTATGTTTTTGTGAATGCTGTTCAGGTGTTCATGGAATTCATTCAGGGCTTCTCTTCCATATTCCCACACAATGAATGTGTCATCAACGTAATGGAAGAAGTGTTTAGGTTTGAGCTGTGCTGTTTCTAGTGCCAACTCCATATAGAGATTGGCAATCCCTGGCGCAAGTGGTGAACCCATGGCTACCTCATCAACCTGTTCACAAGATTCCTGGCAATTTGAGATGATATGTGATGTTATTTTTGGTGATTCCAGAATCAAGTTGAATTTACAAGGAACTTGGCAGTATGAGCCTATTTTTATATAACACTTCACTCTCTCTAGCCTGGATGCATGCACTGATTCCGTTGGGAGGGGTGTCATAAAGCCTTTGTATTGTGTGCTGAGTTAAGTTGCCCTACAGCTGTTCAACTGGTCTTGATATCGTAGATACTGGCACTGAGATGTAGTTGACATCCAAGGTTGCCCCACAAATTTTCTATTGGGAATAGATCTGGGTGTCATGCTGGCTAGATCAGTACCTAAGCATCATGCAGACAGTTTATAAAGAGACATGTCATGTGGACAACTGTTATCCTGCTGAAAATTGGCACAACACCACTGTTGCTGAAGAGGTAACACATTAGGACACAGGATGTTGGACGAGAGGTAACTTAATCAGCAGCACCGAAGTCATACTTGATGAATCCACACACTATGATGCTAGGAGTAACACAAGAGTGGCTCTCCAAACCATTGGAAGAATTCCATCTCTCCCCAGATTGTTGCCAGTTTCACTGACAGTGCCCATCCAGACTAGTGCAGAACCACAGTTCATTACTGAATGCAATGTGACAACATTCATCAGCAGTCCATGCTTCCAAGTCATGACATCACTCCAGAAGCAGCTGTTTATGTTTTGGTACTAACCATGGCTTACATATGGGATGGCAACTCCTTAATCCGCCTGCTGCTAGTCTCTGATCAATGGTGTGGGATGGCACAAAACCTTTCTGGAAGTCAGTCAGTCATTCTCAAATGGCAGGCACAGACATGAAGAGTTACAATATGGTGATCCTCCCTCGTCATGGTCAGATGTGGTTGAGCGGAACATTGATGACACCTGCGCCTGACTTCACATTCCCATGCAGTTCAACATTGGGCCACTGACACATCTGAATGCCTCTCAAATTGGGATACTGGACATTCTCAAATGGCAGGCACAGACATGAAGAGTTACAATATGGTGATCCTCCCTCGTCATGGTCAGATGTGGTTGAGCGGAACATTGATGACACCTGCGCCTGACTTCACATTCCCATGCAGTTCAACATTGGGCCACTGTCACATCTGAATGCCTCTCAAATTGGGATACTGGACAATTTAGCAAGCTACACAAATTGAGCCCCACAACACTGCTTCTTTCAAACTCCATCATGTAGCAATCACCCTGTCTGACACAAGTATGCAGCAGCTCTGAGTCCTTCATAGGGAGCTCCCACTGACACAATTCATTCCTCTTACACCCTCTACCAGCCTTAGTAACAACACTAAACATGAACCACACTAATGCACTCAGGTAGCTATTCAACCTTTCACAGAGAATTGCAATTGTAATCATTAACATACCTGCTGACTGTATGTATATATATAACTGAAGTTATGGATATGTGTGTGTGTGTGTGTGTGTGTGTGTGTGTGTGTGTGTGTGTGTGTGTGTGTGTGTGTGTGTGTGTGCACAAGTATATACCTATCCTTTTCTCCCCCTGAGGTAGGTCTTTCCACTCCTGGGTTTATAATGACTCCTTACCCTCTCCCTTAAGACCCACATCCTTTCGTCTTTCCCTCTCCTTCCCTCTTTCCTGAAGAAACAACCGTTGGTTACGAAAGCTAGAAATTTTGTGTGTGTGTGTTTGTGTTATTTATTGTGCCTGTCTACCTGCACTTTCCCGCTTGGTAAGTCTTGGAATCTTTGTTTTTAATATTTTTTTTCCATGTGGAAGTTTCTTTCTATTTTATTTCTAAGTGAAGTTACATTGACATTTGATCATCTTTTTTGAGTGCTTCACATTCTTTGTCAGGCAGTGCTTACATGGTATTTTTAGAAGTCTTTCGTTACTAATCTGTGTAAGTTTTCAAATACCAAACTACTTAACACTAGAAACAATGATATTTGGACATACCTAGAACTGCGGCTGGGTCGCTGATGACCCGCGATCTTTTCCTTTATTTCTCCTATGTCAGTGGGTTATTGTTACTGCCAATGAATCTATTGTTAGAAGCACTAGGAAATTTACAAAAAAAATTAACAAAAATAAACTAGGCTTACACAAATTATAATTTTACATTTTAAATCTTACATGTATTTGCCGAGTGTTTTTACTGGCTACCATTACATAATGAACACAAATAATAATCTTTTAACGTACATTTGCTGCACACAGTTTTCTTGCAGATGTGACACTTTACAAATGATTTGTTTCCTTCACAGTTAGACTTTACAAGGCAACATGTTCGCTTTTCTTGTCTGTCAGGAGTGATGCTAGTGTTTCTAGTCACTGTGTACTTCTCAGCAAGCTCCTCCCCCAGCTGCAGGATGATATCCCTGCATTTCAATTTTTTATCATTTAGAGAATTGAACAATACCCACGCATATATCCCAGCCAAATCAAGCAAGTTGTAAAATGTGTGAAAAGGCCAATGTCTCAGTGGTGCTTTGACAGATTATTTGCGAGCCATTTGCTCGAACATGTCCACTCCATACTGAGAGCAGTTATAAAACGTAACTGTATCTGGCTTCTTTTTTATACCATCCTCAGTGGTTACATAAGAATGCTTAGTGTTCACAATCAGGACATTCTTTTTTCTCTTACCCTGATAAACAGTCAGTGTGATATAATCGTTTATCAACAATACTGTGCTGTATAACTGTTCTCTTGCCTTCTTGATACAGGCATATTTCCCTGCAGAATCAATTTATTGTGCCCAAAAGACTCATAGAAATAGCTTTCAGTGTCTCAGAGAGCGCTAAGGAGGTGAAAAAATTGTAACATGTGACATTCATTCCTTTGCTGAGGTAAGGTTGCATCAATGTCTTTTACAACAAAGTCACCAAAACACTCATCACTCCACCTACTGTCATCCTTTCCTAGATAAGGTATAGCATTCACAATATATTTGAGTCTTTATCTACTGCCATCCAATACTTTTGCCCATATTTTTCCAGCTTTGAGCCCATAAACTGTGTCAATCTGCAACGCCACTTTGAAGGAAAAAGCTATTCATCGATTGTTATATATGGTCCCAGTATGTGGCTAGACTGTGCATTCACAATGAACTCATTCAAGATTTCTGATACCAAAGCAAACTTGTCTTCTTTTAGTCATTCTGATCTTGTGGATCCAATATCAAATCTGAGATAATGCATTATCTCTCTGAATCTGTCATGAGCCATTGTTGATTTCACGAAATTATTTGCTCACTTCACTGACCACAGTGTGTCTAGTTCTAAGCTCTTAGCTCCAATGTTGCAGATGGGACTGTACAAAGCAAACAGATCAACACTTAACATTTTGGAGATAGTGATACCATTAAGTGATGTTATGTATACATCTTCCACAAAATATCAGTGTAGAAACTGGTTTATTTCAAAATATTGATTATTTCAAATTTGTTACTCAGAAACATCAAAGTAAATTCTGTCATCGAAATCAAGCAAACTGATAAATTTCAGTAATAAATTTAATTATGTATTACTTTAACAATGTTGAAAGTAACAGTTGACACTGTTGTAAAATATAAATACAAGTATGGTGGAGTCCATGAGGAATCAAAATTCCAATAATATAGGAAATTATGGGAAAGAGAGAAGGAGGAAATTAAGGAAATTATCATCTGGGAAGAGATGCTAGGAGAGAATCACAGTGGAATGAGAGAAATAGGAACTGAAGTAGAGTACATGAAAAGAGGAACAGATCACAGAAATAAAATAACAGAACATTTCACAACAATATATATGAGAATAGGGGCAATGGTCAGGTAAATTAGGGGTTGTCCCTCTGGCAGCCTGTCAATTTGGGGCAAGAAAAAGTAGACAGAAAAGAAGGATGAGAAACTTTGGAGCATACAGGCAGAAAGACAGAGACTGATATAAAGTGAATGGTCTATATTTTGACAGGAAATTTTGGAGTGCACAAAGATTGTTTCACATAGAAAATTGGAATAAGTTACTCACAGTGTGGAAGAAGAACTAGATACAAAATCATTTACAAATCTTTGCAATGTATCAAGTAACAAAGTTTTAGTGGTAGAAGAGATAATTGATAATTTTTTTATGAATTTGGGTTAAATAAGTTGCTCACTGAGGAAGTTGCAGATCTTATTATGGTTTTGGATCCAAAGACTGGTTTAATGCATCATCTCCATGCTACCCTCTTCAGCTCCTGCAACCTACAATCCTTCTTCGTCTGCTTACTGTATTCCTCTCTTAGTCTCCCTCTGTTATTTTAACCCCCCCCCCCCCCCTGCCCCATCCACATACATTAGATATGTGATCTACACATTTAACCTTCAGCATTCTTCTGTGGCACCACATTCATAAGCTTCTATCCTTTTCTTGTCTAAATTGTTTATTGTCTATTTTTACTTCAATAAATGACTACACTCCATACAAATACTTTCAGAAAAGACTTCTTAACACTTAAATCTACACTCAAAGTTAACAACTTTCTCTTCTTCAGAAATGTTTTTCTTTCTCTTGCCGGTATACATTTTATATCCTTTCTACTTTGGCCATCATCAGTTATTTTGCTCCCCAAATAGCAAACTCAACTACTACTTTAAGTGTCTCATTCCCAAATCAATTTCCCTCAGTATAACCTGATTTAATTTGATTAAATTCCGTTATCCTTGTTATGCTTTTGTTGATGTTCATCTTATATCCTCCTTTCAAGATGTTGTCCATTCTGTTCAGTGGTCTTCCAAGTCCTTTGCTACTTTTGACAGAATTACAATGTTATCAACAAATCTCAAAGTTTTTATTTATTCTCCCTGGACTTTTAATTCCTATTTCATGATTTTCTTTAGTTTTCTTTACTGGTTGCTCAATGTACAGTTGAATAACATCAAGGCTGCGCTATGACCATGTCACACTCCTTTCTCAACCATTGCTTCCCTTTCATGCCCCTTGACTCTTTATAACTGCCATCTGGTATCTGTACAAGTTGTAAATAGCTTTTTGCTCCCTATATTTTACCCCTGTTACTTTCAGAATTTCAAAGATTTCTCTAAGTCTACGAATGCTGTAAACATAGGTTTGCCTTTCCTTAATCTATCTTCTAAGAGCAGTCGTTGGTCAGTATTGGCTCGCGAGTTCCTACATTTTGCCAGGATCAATACTAGTCTTCCCTGAGGTCAGATTCTACCAGTTTTTCCATTTGTCTATGTTAGTATTTTGCAACCATGAGTTATTAAACTAATAGTTTGGTAATATTCACATCTTTCAGCACCTGCTTTCTTTGGAATTAGGATATATTCTTCTTGAAGTCTGAGGGTATTTTGTCTGTCTCATACATCTTGTTCAGCAGATGGAAGTGTTTTGTCATGTCTGGTTCTCCCACGGCTATCAGTAGTTCTGACAGAATGTCATCTATTCCTGGTGCCTTCTTTCAACTTAATCTTCCAATGTTCTGTCAAAATCTTCGCACATATAATGCCTCCAATCTTATCTTCATCTACCTTCTTGTCCTGTTTCTTTAATATTGCTGGCAGGTTTAGCTCACTTGTATACAATGTCTGTGTACTCCCACTTTTCAGTTTTCTCTTCTTTTGCTAGTCTGAGCACTTGATGTGCATATACCCTCCTGGAAATTGAAATAAGAACACCGTGAATTCATTGTCCCAGGAAGAGGAAACTTTATTGGCACATTCCTGGGGTCAGATACATCACATGATCACACTGACAGAACCACAGGCACATAGACACAGGCAACAGAGCATGCACAATGTCGGCACTAGTACAGTGTATATCCACCTTTTGCAGCAATGCAGGCTGCTGTTCTCCCATGGAGACGATCATAGAGATGTTGGATGTAGTCCTATGGAACGGCTTGCCATGCCATTTCCACCTGGCGCCTCAGTTGGACCAGCGTTCGTGCTGGACGTGCTGACCGCGTGAGACGACGCTTCATCCAGTCACAAACATGCTCAATGGGGGACAGATCTGGAGATCTTGCAGGCCAGGGTAGTTGACTTACACCTTCTAGAGCACGTTGGGTGGCACGGGATACATGCAGACGTGCATTGTCCTGTTGGAACATCAAGTTCCCTTGCCGGTCTAGGAATGGTAGAACGATGGGTTCGATGACGGTTTGGATGTAGAGTGCACTATTCAGTGTCCCCTCGACGATCACCAGAGGTGTACGTCCAGTGTAGGAGATCGCTCCAAACACCATTATGAAGGGTGTTGGCCCTGTGTGCCTCGGTCGTATGCAGTCCTGATTGTGGCGCTCACCTGCACGGCGCCAAACACGCATACGACCATCATTGGCACCAAGACAGAAGCGACTCTCATCGCTGAAGACGACACGTCTCCATTCGTCCCTCCATTCACGCCTGTCGCGACACCACTGGAGGCGGGCTGCACGATGTTGGGGCGTGAGTGGAATATGGCCTAACGGTGTGCGGGACCGTAGCCCAGCTTCATGGAGACGGTTGCGAATGGTCCTCACCGATACCCCAGGAGCAACAGTGTCCCTAATTTGCTGGGAAGTGGCGGTGCGGTCCCCTTCGGCACTGCGTAGGATACTATGGTCTTGGCGTGCATCCGTGCGTCGCTGCGGTCGGGCACATGCACCTTCCGCCGACCACTGTCGACAACATCGATGTACTGTGGAGACCTCACACCCCACGTGTTGAGCAATTCGGCGCTACATCCACCCGGCCTCCTGCATGCCCACTATACCCCCTCACTCAAAGTTCGTCAACTGCACATACGGTTCACGTCCACGCTGTCACGGCATGCTACCGGTGTTAAATACTGTGATGGATCTCTGTATGCTACGGCAAACTGGCTGACACTGACGGCGGTGTTTCACAAATGCTGCACAGCCAGCGCCATTCGACGGCCAACACTGCGGTTCCTGGTGTGTCCGCTGTGCCGTGCGTGTGATGATTGCTTGTACAGCCCTCTCGCAGTGTCCGGAGCAAGTATGGTGGGTCTGACACACCGGTGTCAATGAGTTCTTTTTTCCATTTCCAGGAGTGTAGCTTCTACTTTTTCCTCCAAAGGCCTCTTTAATTTTCCTGCAAGTGGTATCTATCTATCCCCCAAATCCTCAAATCCTTACATTTGTTCCATAGCCATTACTGCTTAGCCATTTTACACTTCCTGTCAATCTCATTTTTGAGACTCTTGTATTACCTTTCACCTGCTTAATTAACTGCATTTTATATTTCTCCTTTCAACAGTTAAATTAAAAATCTTCTGTCTTATCAAAGGATTTCTCCTTAGCCTTGCTTTTTTATCTATTTGATTCCTCTATTGCCTTCACTATTTCATCTCTGATAGCTACCCATTTCTCTTCTATAGTATTCGTTTCCCCTGTTCTTGTCAATTGTTGCCCAAGCTCCTTCTGATACTCTCAGCAACCTCTGGTTCTTTCAGCTTATCTGGATCCCATCTCCTTAATTTCCTTTTTTTTTGTAATTTCTTCAGTTTTCAACTACAGTTCACAACCAATAAATCATGGTCATAGTCTTCACCCCCCCCCCCCCCCCCCTCTACCCCGGAAATGACTGAAGGTTTAACATCTCGTTCCAAAATCTCTGTCCTACCATTATATAAGCAATCTGAAACCTTCCAGTATCACCATGTTTCTTCTGCATTTACAACCTTCATTCATGGTTCTTAAACCAGGTGTTAGTGATAATTAAATTGTACTCTGTGCAAAATTCTACCAGGTGGCTTCCTCTTTCATTCCTTTCTCCCTGTCCACATTCACCAACAAATTTTCCTACTATTGAATTCCAGTCACAAATCACTGTTAAATTTTCATCTCCCTTAACTATCTGACTAATTTCTTTTATGTCATCATACATTTCTTCAATCTCTTCATCATCTGTGGATCTAGCTGGAATATAAACTTGTACCACTGTGCTGGGTGGTGTAACATTACAGGACATATTGGGACATATTGAAGTATTCAATACTGTAGACTTTTAGGGGATGTCGATACAGATATGCAAAATGTAAAGGGAAACTTTGGTGATGTTTAAATATTGTACTGTGTCAATATTAGGACATTTTGCACAGAAAGAACAAAAATAGAATTAATATAAATATATATTAGTGTTAGTAACCTATTTTCATTCAGTTTTGTAATTATATTTCATTTTGTAAAAGAAAGTCTCACTGTTTGTTGTAGCTCTGATTAATTGTATAAACTATCAGTTTTGAGCTAAATTATTTCTTATAATATGGACAAGATACTTTTAAAAAATCACCAGCTAAAGAGAAAGTCTGTAAATGAACGTTTAATGCACACTTCTGGAACTTTCTATGGAGAAATTCTATATTATGATTGCAAAAATACGAAAACTTGTGAAAACTGTTTCATAACCTAATTTTGAAAGACGATTTGTATCAAGAAATATTGCTAAAAAGATTTATTTACGTTTTGAAACAAGTTTTAATCATTTTACATATAAATAGTTGTTCTAAATCACTCAAGAAATATCCAGAATCAAATGTCAATATATTTCTGGAAACATCGGTACAAATCTGGTGAAGGTTGTCCAGAAGCTGGTAGAAAAATGTTATAAAATCTATTTGGAAATTATGCTTGTAAGAATTTATATGTACTGATCCTTTTACTTACTTTAATCTGTACTAAAATTCTGTAATGTCTAATTTAGATTTGGGTCGTGAATTGCCATCATATTGTAAACAAAACATTGTTAAAGACTCTCATTGTTTGGAAAGATATTAATACACCTAGGAGTTGTCAGTTGCCAGTTCGGATAGGCAGTGCGGTTAGCTAGGAGAGTCAGTTGTTGAGTCTGTGAAGTCTGTCAGCTCTGTTTGTAAATAAACGTCTGTAATGAAGAATTACTTGTTGTCATCAATATGAACTCAAGACCTTCTGCACGAAGCAGACACCTCCTAATACAACGTTTTAATTTGGTGTTGAGGAGCTGAAATGTTATAATATGGTGAAGGAGCTGGGATGTTATAGTGGAAGCTTTCTGTCTGTCTTGGCTGCAATAATGTGTTCACAAAGCTGTACGTAGTACAAGGGTTGCCCAGAAAGCAATTCACCATATTTTTTTCTCCAACAATGCTTTATTGAACATAATGAGAATTACACACACAAAAGAATGGTGTTTTATCTACACACCCTATTTTTCCATGTAATCTCCATCCCGTTCTATTGCCTTCCTCCAGTGTGAAACAAGGTCATGTATGCACTGTCAGAACCAATCCTTGTCCTCGTGGCAGAGCCAGTGCTTCACTGTGTGAATCCCCTCCACATTGTACTCAAAATGTCTTCCATGAATAGCATCCTTCAATGGCTAAAAAGAAGTGGAAGTTTGAGGAGCTAGGTCAAGGTTGTCTGGTATGACTGCCATGGATGGTCTCCCCGACCACCGTAAATTGTAGAGCTCTGCCAAACTGCCTGCTGATGACCTCACCCTCCATGCCCGGCAAGTAATTGTACATCTGTTAACAGCAGACCCTCCATAGATTTTGCACAAGTGTTTGTGAATGTTCCGCACAGTTTCTTTCTCTGCAGTGAGAAATTCAATGGCAGCACATTGCTTGTAATGTGCTTCACATACAGACACAATTTTGAAACTGTCCTGCAGCTAAGCTTTCTGTCAAAAGTGAAAGAAACTTTTTGCGCTCACTCAGGAGACTTCACATAATACATACATAATAATTTTGCATTTGTAGCATTATTTTCCGCTAAGGAAAAAAAATTGGTGTGTTAGTGTCTGGGCAACCTTCATAGCTTACCCGCTGAGACATGCATGGCTCATGTTCATGCCATTTATTGTTTGTCATCTTCTATTACTGTACTGCTGCCTCATTTTCTTATTCCCTTTACTGGTGTTTCTACCTTCTTGCCTCACTTTGCTGTGAGCGGCAGCAGCAGCGCGTATCAATAAGTGTACTATCGCTGGAGTGACCGATCGTAGTTCTGGGTCATCGTTTGTCTGGCTGTCAGTTGCAGATGGACCAGCAGTGCAGTCGCGATGCAGCAGCAGTGAAGTTGGGGACAGAGCACCGGTGAGGCACCAACAGCCAGTGCTCGCCGACCACTGGCGACACACATGAACTGTCTGATGGAGGGAGATTGGAGCAGGACAACCATCAATTGGTTATCCTATTGGTCATCTCATCAGCCAATGTATGTTTCGTCCTATCACCATTTCCGGGCCTGGGCAGTTGGTTGGTTGGCATGAAGCAGTGAGGAAATCTCCATAGCATAGTTTGGTTGGGGCCGCTGGCAGCGTCTAAGTGTGGTCGAAGTGTATGGTGCTGTTCCCATTGCTATGAGGTCTCTGGCTCACCAATCCTGCACATGAAAGTTTAGTTTTGACTTAATCTACCAGCAAGTCATGACTGTTCACATTGTGTCATTTGGATTTCATTGTCAGCTGTTGAGACATTCCTGTGAGCAACAACTTGTGTTTCCAACTTGGCAAATTTTAGCTACCCTCCAGTGGAGTTTAACTGGACTTGGTTATTTTGAATTTCAGTGTACCAGCAGAATCTTCTGCTTTGTGGCCGTTATTGTTTCAGTCACCTATACTGGCCAGTGGCATAAATTCAGGCATCATAGTTTCCTCATCATGTTGTCGTTGTCCAGCATGGTCTCTAGTTTGACAGCTCAATGTTTAATTGGTTGTGGATGCCAATACTTCTTACGTTCTTCCATTGAACTCCCTGTTGTGTGCTGGTCAGGTGAAGTGGAAGTTATCTTGTCAGTGGGTCCATTGACTGTCTGTCGATTGGGTTGTCATTGGATCAAGAATGGTTGGGCCGACTGCCTGTCTCACCTAAGCAAGGGTTAGTGTTTGAATTCCAGGCTGATCCTCAGAAACTTCTGAGTGTAGTTGGGTGTACTGCGTTTTCTTTATTTGTTCTTGTTGTTTGTATTTGTATGGCTTCTGGCTGATTTTTAAATTAAGGTTGTTTTGCCCTTAAGGCGTAAGATTGTTTGAGCCTTCAGCCTAATTAAAGAACTGTTTTAAGATAAGGCCTTTCAGCCTTTTAAAAATTTATTTTGGTTTCAGTCTTAAGTGATGGGCCTTCAGCTGATTTTTAAATTAAAGTTGTTTTACTCTTAAGGTGTCAGATTGTTTGGGCCTTCAGCCTAATTGAAAGAACTGATTTAAGATAAGGCATCCTGCCTTTTACATTTTTGATTTTGGTTTGAGTCTTAAGTTATTGCCTTTTAGCCTATTTTAAATTAAAGTGGTCTTGCCCTTAAGACATGACTTTGTGTGGCACATTCAGTCAGTAATTAAGTTCCAAAATTAATGCTGTGTTGTTTTTTTTTTTTATTTTCTTGGCTCTTGTAATGTTTGGTAAAGTAAATAAAGTTGTAAGTTTGAGTGTAAGTGACAGCTGCTTATTTTGGCCCCTTTCCCCAATTTAAACCACCTGTCCTGTCCTATAGGTTTAGCAGGGTGTCTCACCCGAATTCCTATTTTCTTATTCATTATTAAACCTACCGCTGCAGAACCCCCTACTTAATATTGTGTTTATAACCCTGTATTCACCTGACCAGAAGTCCTATACCACCTGCAATTGAACTTCACTAATTCCTACAATATTTAACTGGAACCTACCCATTTCCCTTACCCCTTCTCAAATTTTATAACCTACCTGCCTGACCAAGAGATCTAACATTCTACATTTCAGTCCGTAGAACACCAGTTTTGTTTCACCTGATGATGACATTTTCCTGTGCAGTCACCTCCCAGAGATCTGAATGGGGGACTATTTTACCTCTGGAATATTTTACCCAAGAGGATGCTATCAATATTTAACCATACAGCAGAGTTGCATGTCCTTGGGAAAAATTGCAGCTGCAGTTTCCCCTCACTTTCAGCGGTTTGCACTAACAGTACAGCAAGGCCATTTTGGTTGATGTTACAAGGTCACATCAGTAAATCATTCAGACTGTTGCTAATGCAACTAATGCAACTACTGCAACTACTGAAAAGGCTTCTGCCCCACTTCAGGAACCATACATATTTCTGGCATCTCAAACAGACACCCCTCCATCCCTCTATTGTGACTGCACATATGGTACAGCTATCTGTATTGCTGAGGCACACAAACCTCTCCACCAATGGCAAGGTCCATAATTCATGGGAGGAGCAATTTCAGTACAAAATGTTAATTTACTGTTTCTGATGTAGAAGCTGGTGAACTTGGCAATATGTTACTATTGGGGAAGAAGCTATGTTAGGTAGTAATAGTGAGAGGAGTGAAGGGGGTGTCTTAGACAATTACAGTGAGATTAGTGAGGAAGATGTGACTCAATAGTACTGAGAAAAATAAAGATGGTGTTGAAGACACTGAAGAAAGAATAGGTAGTCAGATAGACTTTTATTAAGAATTAGATGGTATTATTTATGTGGTGGTTGAAAGCGAAATGTTTGAGGAAGGTACTTATGGTGACAGCTGTAAACAAATTCAGGAAGGTCATAACTGTGATAGAGAGGTACATGTAAGTGAAATTTTACTGGGTAATATCAGTAAAACAGTAAGCTCTTGTGAAGACTAAAGAAAGTATGCAAAATGTATAAGTAATGAAATTTTAAGGGTAGCTTGGAGTCATTATGATAATGAGAGTTGTGATAGTGAAATATAAGATATGCAGAAAAAGACATGTGAAAGTTTGTATCCAGAATGGTGGAAAGAAACAAGAAACGCTGCAGAGAACTTAGTAAAAACTGGTGTGTCCATGAGAGCCATGCATCTGAAAGCAGAAACACACATAAACAAAGATGAGGTAAAAGATATGGGATTTAAAGAAACTGACAAATATCTTTTGTATAAAGCAGAAAACAAAGATGATTGTGATATGCAAGGAAGTCTATATATATATTCATATTGAAAGTGATAATTGTGACAGTAGCAGTCTGACACAGGGAGTACAATATGTACCATGTCTGAAAAATTAAGAAATGGAACTAAACACACTCAACATTTTGTTGAGTTATCTTTAATAGGTACTAAGATTAGAGGAGCTACTGGATGACATAGTAAAATTGTGAAGTGTCAATATTACTGTCAATCTAATATAATTGGACAGTTAAAAAATCTATTTCCCAAACAGCAGCAGGAAAACACACATACAAAGATATAAAAGTTTGCAAGCTTTTGGAGTCTGTGGCTCCTTCTTCTGGCAGAAAGGTTGAAGTGGAAGGGCAAGGGGTGAAGGAAAAGGACTAGTCAGGTTTAGTAAAAGGGGCTGAGTTCAGAAAAGTCATCCAGAACCCCGGGTCAGGTGAGACCTACCAGATGGGATGAGAAGGAAGGACTGATTGTTGGGGACTCCACCAAACAAGATATGAAAACCTGAGAGCTTAAAGATGGAAAACAGGGTAATATGCAAGATAGAGATTATTTTGAAATCATTGTGCATGAGTTAATAAGAGTGGAAAGTGATGAGCATTGTATATGATAAGAGATGGGTGGGAGGAGGTAGCACTAAAAAAAGGATGGGTCAGAAAATGAAAGACATAAAAAGGAAGTGAAGAAAGGAACAATTTCTGTGAAAAAATGTTGAGACCAAACTAATTAAAGTAAATTATTGCTGACTGGATGGCGAGAACCAAGGATATGTTGTAGTGCCTGTCTCCATCTGTGGAGTTCTGAGCAACTGGTATCTCGGGAAGAATCCAGATGGCACCAAGGTCATGACTGTCACAATGTACAGCATGCTCTGCAAAGTGATATTGTGTGCGTCCAGTATACACCCTCTGCTATTCCCATTCATCTTAACTGATAACTTGGTGGTAGTCATGCTACTGTAGAAGGCCAAGCAGTGTTAACATAATAGCTAGTATTGAAGTGTTGTTTCACATCTGACTCTCCCTCTGATAGCATAAGTGTCATCATTTACAGGACTGGTATGGTTGGTTGTATGAGAGAGAATAGAGCAGTTCTTACAATTGACACGGTCACAGGGGTAGGAGCCATAGCCTAAGGAGATGGGTGGGAATGCACACGGTCACAGGGGTAGGAGCCATAGCCTAAGGAGATGGGTGGAAAAGGATCATATGATCTGACAAGTATAGTGCAGAGAATTTGAGGGCGAAGGAAAGATACTCTGTGTGTGGTGGGCAAAATGTCAGGGCATAATTTAGGGAAGTCATAACCTTTTCAAAGTAGCAGATAAACACATTCAAGAACAGAATACTACTGAGTGACACTTAGTATACTCAGAAGTTCTTTTTTAGAGGAATCCGAAGTACTAGAATTAGACATGATGGCTCGGGAAATCTGTTTTTGAACTATGCTTTTGGGGTAATTATATCTAGCCAAGGCTGAGGTGAGAATGGTATTGTATTCCTGTAAAGAGTCTGCATCTGAGCAAATACATTTGCCTCAAATGCCAAGGCTGTATGGGAGGGAACATTTTAAATAGAAAGGATTGCAACTGTCAAAATGAAAGTACTCCTGTTTGTTAGAAGGTTTAATGTGAACAGAAGTGTGTAGCTCACTTTCAGTGAGTATGAAATCAATAGCTCCTATCCCTGTAACCATCATTGCTGTAAGACTTGCCCTATACCCCCACCTACCATCACCTACACCAGCCCTGTAACTTGCAGAACATATTCTGGGTGCCCCACATGGAACTGGTAAGCCTGACACCCGAGATCCAAGTAACAATGAACTTACCAAAAAAGAATAAATAATAATAATAATAATAATAATAATAATAACAGTGTTTAAAAATGTAGTTACCTCTTTATAAGATATGCTGGAAATGGGGCCATGGGAATTTTAAAGGCACAATTGGATGCTGAGCTTTTATTAGCAGGAACTATAATTATAAGTAATGAAATAAAGAAATAATTTGAGCCATAGATACAGTCCATGGCTGTATAAATATTGTATGCAGCCACTGGAAAGATTTGAAGATTTTTGATCGTCAGGTTATTGGCAGAATAAGAAGCACCTTTTTGTTTTCTAATGGTTGTCCTGATTGGACATATTTTAATTATTCCACCATTAATACTACATTAGTTTATTAATACATTCACGAGTTGTAGAAGGCAATTCTCAATGTAAATGTCATAATTTGATTGTGTTTTATTTCAGAAATACTGTTATTACTAACCTATGTATGCTTTATTTTGTATCTTCAGTCATTGTAAGATTGCAGGGTGACTTGGCATGGCAAAAGATTCTATACTTGTAAGCAAAAAGTCATCCAGCTTGATCAACCAGTCTTCTGGTGCTGTGTTATTATGAGTCTGATTTTAGACAAAACACAGTGAGAAGTAACACGGTTAAAAATACATGAAGGGATCTTTAACAGAAAAGGCCAAGCTCAAGTGCCAAGAGTTTGTATGAAACATATTTTACCATTTCATGAACTTAATTGATCTCTATTTAATATTCATTATTATAATTCATTGTATTGTCTCGACTGAGATAAGAACAAGCTAAATTAAAGCATCCAGGCATTGCTGACTTTGTTCAATGATGTTACTAACAACACACTGTAATCTGAAGGCATGATGTAATTAATTTCTCTTGTAATGGCCCATTAAGATAAACTACTGTGTGAGGGACATAATCCACCACAGAAGTGGCAGAGCTCACAAAAGAGCTTCCTGAGAACATCGAAGAAGCTCACTATTACAGCAGAGAAGGCAAGACTGGAGTCGTGGAAGAAGTCAACGCCTCACCTGTGTGGATGGATGCCAGAAGCTGAAGAACTACCACCTGAGCACAATGAAAGCTCACTGGTGTGCAAATCTTTAAACAGATTACAATCAGGAGCTGGACAATCTGAAGAGATGGGGCTTCATAACAGAGGATACGTCCTGTGATTGTGGACCAGGACAAACCACAAGCCACATGCATCAGTGCCCTTTGTGCCCTACATCCTGCATGAAGAATGATCTCCTGCAAGCCATTCCAAGCACCTTGGAGGTTTCGAAGTCCTGGGCATGTGTAATATAAATACAATTTGTATATGAATGTGAGTGTATATATTTATTTATTTATGTGTATGGCTACTATAAATTTGTATATTTCTGACTGGAGAATATATAGGGAACATGTTAGTGATGTGAGCCATATTTTGGTTGCATGGGTGAGCAGCTGCTCCATCTTGTTTAAAAATTGCATACATTTTCTCTGCATCTCTTAACTGTGCATAAAAGGAGTCTAGATATCTGGCACTGTTTAAGGTGTAATTGATGACACACACAAAATGCCTGTCTTCTCAGAGTGGTGAGCTTCTTTACGTAGAATATGTGGGTCATCCTGTAACCAATATCTTCAATTCTGGGAGTTTACGTAACCTTGCAAATGAAACCAGATATGAAATAATGCAAGGAGTTCAAGTAATGGTTAACAATTGATGTTGACACTCAGTTACAGTAATGAACTGTTTTTTTCTGATCCTCATATTTCAACTCTTCCACAACACTCACATGATTGTCTTTTAATTTCCTATATTTTAGTACACAATGACATGATGTACAAGATACACCAGCCTACTGCAGAAACCATCTTACCTATTTGCGTGAATTTCTCGTAATATCCATGCAAATTCTGTCTAGTTTCAGGGGTCCTCACTGTTGGTCGCCTATTTCTATGCACATTCTGATAGGATCCTACATCACTCCACTTCTTGTACAGATGTTAAATAGTGCTGATTGTGGGAGTTTAGTACCAGAATATTTCACTTGAAATATTTCTTTACATTCCTTGATGGAGCCTGTCTTTATACAACACTCCACAATATCACTTCACTATTCTAATGCAAATTGTCCAGTCTCTATCATAATTCATTAATGTGAACTTTTGACAGCAACTGAAGCACAAACACACAGCTGCACTCATCTTTCTGATAAATTGCACTGTAGCCAACTTTCGACACAGGGTTGTCACTTCACAAGCAATTTGACAAGAGATGATTCCTAAACCTCAGCAGTCCTTTTTATTCATCCCTTGCCCTACTCCTTCAACATTTCTGCCTGAAGAAGGAGCCACTAGCTCCAAAAGCTTGAAAACTTTAGTACCTTTGTATGTGTGTTCTCCTGTGACTGTTTGGTGAGTAGATTTTTTTATCTATCCAATTGCATTATATTTTCATAAACTGATTATTTTAGTGAATATTACTGTCCTGTTGAGTTAACAACATACCATTTCTTCAGTGTTGCCCTGTGATTCCAGAGAGAGGCAAGACAATTATTTTGGACAAGGGCATGGATACAATTGTAAAAGTTAAAGCAGGATTCTGTTGCACAAATATGGAATTGTTTTTCACTGAACCTAGATAAAAAATTTTACAACCAACAAAACTTATTACTGCAAATAGCATAAACAGTATTAATCGCATCAGGAGGTTTAGGTGACAGAGGATACTTTGAAGAAGGGGATGATTATATTGAATAGAGGGGAGATCTAGAATATAATAACATTTTAGTAGAAGCCAAAGTAGACGGTGCTAAGAAACTTAATCAGATTCAAAAGGAGGATTTAAGTAAATTTTTATGGGTGTACTGTGATGTGTATAATGAGAAACTGGAGAGAGTCAAGAATTACTAGTGCAAAGTTAAGCTAAGAAGCAGAGATTCTTCCACTCTCAGTTCAAAAAAGAATGTGCATATTTCAACAGATAAAAGTTAGTAGAAATTCATGTGCCAGTAAATACATCAATACATGAATCATTCAACTACTGTAACTGTCATAAATAAACAAAAGATCTAGTCGAGAACCCAACATGAGAAAATTCTAGTCCGACATAAAATCACCAAGCAGGTCAAATGTTTCTGTCCAGTCACATCAACCAGTGTGTTGTGGCAACAGAAGACAGCAAAGGGAAAGCTGAAATTTTAAATTTTGCATTTAAAAAAATCATTCATGCAGGATGATCATACAGACATTGTTGTTCTAACCTAGAATAAGTTTTCCTAAGTAGCTACATTACACTAAGGTGACGAAAATCACAGGATAACGATATGCACATATACAGATGGCGGCAGCATAATGTACACAATGATAAAAGAGCAGTGCATTGATGGAGCTTACATTTGTACACAGGTGATTCATGTGAAAAGGTTTCCGACATGATTATGCCATACAACACGAATGAACATACTTTGAATGCAGAATGGCAGTTGGAGCCAGACTCATGGGATATTCCATATCTGAAATCGCGAGAGAATTCAATGTTCCGAGATCCACAGTGTTAAGAGAGTGCAGAGAATACCAAATTTCAGGCATTTCATTTCACCACGGACAACTCAGCGGCCGACGGCCTTCATTTACGACCGAGAGCAGCAGCATCTGCTTACAGATGTCTGTTCTAACAGACAGGCAACACTGCATCAAATAAACGCAGAAATCAATGTGGGGCTCACAATAAATCCATCCGTTAGGACAGTGTGGCGAGATGTGGCATAATGGGCTATGGCAGCAAGTAACAGGCATGAGTGCCTTTTCTAGCGGCACGAATCGCCTGCAGCGCCGCTCCTGGGCTTGTGACCATGTCGGTTGCACTCTAGACGAATGGAAAACCGTGGCCTGGTCAGATGAGTCCCTATTTCAGTTGGTCACAGCTGATAGTAGGGTTCAAGTGTAGCGCACACTCACGAAGCCAAGGACCCAAGTTGCCAACGAGCACTTTGGAAGCTGGGGGTGGCTCCATAATGGTGTGGGATGCGTTTACATGGAGTGGACCGTGTCCTCTAGTACAGCTAAAACGATCATTGATTGAAAATGGTTATGTTCTGTTACTTGGAGACATTTGCATGTTCCCAAACATCGATGTCATCTCACTGCGCCACAGTTGTTCGATACTGGTTTAAAGAACATTCTGAACAATTCAGACGAATGATTTTCTCTACCCAGATCGCCTAACTTGAATCCCACTGAATATTTATGGGACACAGTGGAGAGGTCAGCTATGGACAACGTCCTTCAGTGGCAACACTATCGCAGTTATGGACTGCTGTAGAGGCAGAATGGCCCAGTATCTCTACAGGGAATTTCCAATACTTGTTTGGTCCATTCCACGTCGATCTGCTGCACCACTCCTGGCGAAAAGACGTCTAACAGAATTTTAAGAGGTATCCCAGAAATGTTTTCACCTCAGCGTAGTTTATGATACTGCACCCGTTTTCTTGTCATCTATAACAGTTGTAGACAAGCCTTTTCCTCCCTTGTACCCAGCTCTTGTCTAAACCCAAATTGTGAATCACGTATCTCTCTTTAGCCTTCGGTGTATTACATTTAGTTTATGAGTGCTCAAATAAGGTCATAATCTCTGCCTTTGATACGTTAGTCTTCAAAGGCAAGGAAGTAAAAGTGAACTTAACGACTGTTCGGGGTAGCGACCTATCTCATAAAAGATGTGAAATATTATATGTATGTATGTAACACATTTTCTTTATACAATACACACACACACACACACACACACACACACACACACAAAGTATTATCACAAGTTAAAGACACATTATATTCGAGAAAATGATTTCACCGATAATAAGGAACTGAGTCTTAAACGAGCCTCATCCTTTCCACGTACAGCTCTTTTAACTGTGATATATTACACTCAGTCTGTTCCCATGTATCCGCTACTCATACCGCTGCGGGATCAGAGGTGTTCTTAACAGGTCGTAGGAGAAGGTCGGGTAGTGTTGGACAGCGCACTGTATCGGACGAGGTCTGTTCCTGAACGATAGCACGAGTGGCGGCACCTGTCGCAACGCCACAATGTGACCCATGGAGGACCAAGACCGCTGACACGATTTTGAATCAAAACAACAGTGCCTCTCCAAGTGGCAACTTACCTGTTCCTAGCGAGCTTTTCGGTGCACTAACGTAATTAGGTTAGATTAGATTAATACTTGTTCCATAGGTCATGAATACGACACTACGTAATGATGTGGAACGTGTCAGGTTAATAAAAGATGTTACATTACACAAAATATTGCATAACACTAATGTTTAAGTTTTTTTTATTTTTTCCCCTTAATTTATATCTAAAAATTCAGCCAATGACTAGAAGGAGTTGTCATCTAGAAATTCTTTTAATTTATTTTTAAATGTTAGTTGACTAACTGTCAGGCTTTTGATGCTGTTTGGTAGGTGACCAAAGACTTTTGTGGCAGCGTAATTTACCCCTTCCTTTTCTCCTGGTGTTATAGCTATGCACACTGCTATTGCTTTCGAACTGGGTTGGATATATATACTGTGAGGTTACTGTGAGGATCCCTAGATCCTTAAATAGATGTCTGCAGGGTGACCGTTGCTGGGCTCCAGCAATTATTCTGATTACACGTTTTTGAGCAATGAATTCTTTTCTACTCAACGATGAATTACCCCAGAATATGATGCCATACGAAAGCAGTGAATGAAAGTAGGCATAGTAAGCTAATTTACTGAGATTCTTATAACCAAAATTTGCAATAACCCTAATAGCATACGTAGCTGAACTCAGACGTTTCAGCAGACCTTTAATGTGTTGCTTCCAGTTTAACCTCTCATCAATGGACACACCTAAAAATTTTGAAAATTCTACCTTAGCTACAGACCTCTGTTCAAAGTCTATATTTATTACTGGAGTTGTGCCATTTACTGTACGGGACTGTATATACTGTGTTTTATCAAAATTTAAAGAGAGTCCGTTTGCTGAGAACCACTTAATAATTTTGTGAAAAACATCTTTTACAATTACATCACTTAGTTCTTGGGTTTTGGATGTTATTACTATACTTCTATCATCAGCAAAAAGAACCATCTTTGCATCTTCATCATTGTGGAATGGTAAGTCATTAATGTACATCAAGAACAGTATAGGAGCTAAGACCAAACCCTACGGGATCCTGTACTTGATAGCCCCCCTGTTTGAGGAATCAACTGTTGCTTTAACATTACATGAACCACTTATTTCAACTTTCTGCATTCTTCCAGTTAAGTATGAATTAAACCATTTGTGCCCTGCCCCGCTGAAACCATAATGAGTTAGCTCATCTAAAAGAATCCCATGATTTACACAACCAAAGCCCTTGAGAGATCACAAAACATACCAATGTGTGATATCCGGTTATTCAGAGCATTTAATATTTGATCAGTGAAAGCGTATATAGCATTTTCTGCTGAAAAGCGTTTCTGAAAACCAAAATTACATTTTGTTAGTACTTTATTTTTACAAATATGGGAGGCTACTCTTGAATACATTACTTTCACAAAAAAATTTTATAGAGCTGTCAGAAGAGAGATTGGGCGATAGTTGTTGACATCCGACGTATCCCTTTTTTATGCAGTGGTGTTACAATGGCATATTTCAGTATTTTGGGGAAAACACCCTGCTAGAAAGGGCTATTACATACGTGGCTGAGAATCCTACTTATCTGTGGGGAAAAAGCTTTAAGTACCTTGCTGGAAATGCCATCAATTCCGTAAGTGTTGTGTGTTGTTGCAAGTCTGTAATATTACTTTTTAATTCTGTCTTTAGATACAACTGTTATATTCCCTATATTGCGAGCTGTGACAGTGTGTAGGCCAAATAAAAACATTGGGAATGTTAAGCTAAAACGGCGGTATCGGGCAAAACAATTTCGGGTTGCATCAGACAAAACAGATTGCAAAAGAACTTAAATTTTTAATATTTGCCTATAACTAGCAAAACTTTAAAAGTCAAATATAAATGGGGTGAAAACAATATAAAGGAAGGCGTAGAAAAAGACTTCCTGAAACGACATTCCAGGAGAAATATTCAGTTTCAAGAATAAGTTGGATGAAAGACTTAAAGCTGATATAATTACATTTTCCTTAGCACATCAGAGTCTTAGCTTTATCTATGATAGTGATGGAAGCTAAAGAAATGAATTAAAGTATTTGGCACAGTTGGGACTTCACACACCTCTCCTTGCTAACTAGGTAGGTGGGCTAACCATGACACCGACGCAACGTAGCTAACACACCTGCATGGACTACCTAAGTCTAATGCGCCCCCCCCCCCCCCCCTCCCCCCGACCCAACGTGAAGACAGACGCGAACTGGAGTTTGTGTTGGGGAGGGCATCGGACTAGGGTAGTCCATCCAGCGGTGTTAACTATGCTACCGCGGTGGTGCAATGGCTAGCACACTTGCATAGTAAGCCAAAAGCACCAGTTGAAGTCCCAGCTGTGGCACAAGCTTTAACTCATTTCTTCAGCTTCTGTCAGTACCGTAGACTTGAAGCTATATGTGAAAGCAAAGAGACGCCCACAAAGTCTGTTTTATGTACTAATATGCTTTTTTCGATGATGTCCAGTGATGCAGAAGCACCATTGAGTGGCCACACGATTAGGTAGATGAAGTAGTGTATAAGTCTAGGGACCGATAACCTCACAAGTCTGGTGCCTTAGGAATTGACGCACACAGAAAACAATGTTGTTCGATCATGGTAAAAATTTTGGTAACCAACTTGTGCCTTAGAGTAAACACGAGTTCTTAAATTTAGTGCACAAATATGCAGAGCAACGGAAAATGAAGCACTGTCTATAAGCCAAAAAGGAATACAGGTAAGGACATTCACTAAGTTTGTATGAAAAGACATGGAAACTTAAGGCTGAGAACAGCTGAATCCACGTGTCTGCAGCGAGCAGTAAATGGTTTCAGCTAGGAACAAGCCGACATATTATTTGACAGACTCAAATTTAGACCCATTCACGATACAAGTAGGTCCTTTTGCAAAATAAAAATGAGTTTTCTGTACATTCACCTCAATGTTCGATATAACCCTCAAAAATTTAAATGTCCGACAGGCAAAGTATGAAAAAAATTTAAGAATCAAAGTATACGTATTCCAATAACATCAAGTTTCATAATTCTGCTAGCTGAAAAAAACCCTCTTCGCTTTAACTTTATAAAGCATTTTAAAACATTATTGAACCTTCTGTAAGATTGTATACTTTATGGAACATTCTGTAACATTTTAGGAGGAACATTTTGGCCTGTCAGCCACGTCGGAACTCTATTTCCAACGCGCTTCATCGACTTCCCGTAAGAAATCGAAAGGTGTGATACGCTCTTTTGACACCCATATCCTTAAAACTAACCCCTGCAGTTCCGAAGTATAGTGGATGGAGTAAGGAGGGCTACCAGACCATATGATCCCCATAGGGCTGCGGGGACGGCTTGCAGAGTTATAGTGGCGTGCACAGTCATGTCACACTTACGTTTATTTTATACACTAAATAATCAAAAATATCCAGAGACCACTACGTAATGCTAAACTGACCGCTGGACGTCACAGAGGGCGGAGTGATTAGTGTGAGAAATGTTTCAGTACAACTTCAGGCAACACTCGTATCATAATTTCGGAAAACCGTATTCAATACTTGGACCTTCCTCTAAGCCGAAAGATCTTCGTAGCTCCACTGCTAGGCTCGTGTCACCCTTACCATATACTGCAGCAAACAGCAGCAGGGCTACCACCAGACTCTTCACCTTTGTGGGCTGGAGGCGGTAACTTGGCACATACTGTTCCGCAGTCTCCTTTAAACGGTGCTGATACTTCCTGCTTTGGTGGAACAGGATCATCTCTAAAATCTTATGGCTCTGAGCACTATGGGAGTCAACTGCTGTGGTCATTAGCCCCCTAGAACTTAGAACTACTTAAACCTAACTAACCTAAGGACATCACACACATCCATGCCCGAGGCAGGATTCGAACCTGCGACCGTAGCAGTCGCACGGTTCCGTACTGCGCGCCTAGAACCGCGAGACCACCGCGGCCGGCTAAAATCTTATCGACAAAATTGGTAGTGAATGTTGCGTAGTATATTCGCCCCACCTTCGGATTAGATGTCACATACAGCATTTGCCTTCCTTAAACAAGGCGGAAACTGATGCCCAGTGCTCCCACTACAATGTGAGGTAAATGACGTAACCGCATTTTCTGATTCGCTGTGCAAACTCGGCGATAAGAACAATGGCGCTCTACTGTCACCTCCTTTCTAAGAAAAATCGGTAGCGTATCGAGATCGTGACATTTTCTAAAATTAAATGGAATTCGCGCAAGTTTTCTTTGGCGCTTTCAGAGCAGGACAGTGAACGGCGATGGCAGGAGGCAAGGGACCGGGTGACACTCACCGGGGGAGTTGGGAGGGGCGGAGAGGGAAGGGTGCTAGGGGGGACTGTGTGGCAGATCTACGTTTCTGAGCAGCGAACGACCGAAAGTGACTTGCCAGAGTGGAAACCAGAAGACAGACGCAGATTAGGGGGGTTGGGGGGGGGGGGGCGGAGCGTGTGGTCACAAACCCCCTTCC
Organism: Schistocerca gregaria; assembly: GCF_023897955.1. Classification (NCBI taxonomy): domain Eukaryota; kingdom Metazoa; phylum Arthropoda; class Insecta; order Orthoptera; family Acrididae; genus Schistocerca; species Schistocerca gregaria. The sequence continues at coordinate 862,522,244 of NC_064921.1, forward strand.
CCCTCCTCACCTCCCGCAAGCAACTTTTAATAAAAATGTTCATATTTTTACAGTTGTCACTTTCAGATTTTCCATCTAACTTTCGGAGAATACAGTTTTGTGAGAACAACGAGTCCCGTAAATGGCGAAAAATTTAAAAAAATGCAAGCTTCCTTTGAGAAAGGATACCTTTAATTTGTGTTTATGAGAGTTTAGTACGCATAGACTGGGTTTCGGCCTTACTTGCTGTAGAGCTTAACATTATGAGGTATCTCGAATGGATTCCAAAAACACAATGAGATATCTCGTACGGAATCCAAAAACATCGCTCATGTGAAATCAAATTAGCACTCTGACGTACTGATAGCTTTGGTTCAAGACAGTCAGGTATATGCAGTATTTATTGATTTCCGAAAAGCATTTGGCTCAGTACAAGACCTACGCTTACCGTAAAAAGCATGATCATATGGGGTATCAAGTGAAATTTGTGGCTGGGTTGACGACTTTTTGGTAGGGAGGACGCAGCATATTATCTTGCATGGACAGTTATCGTCAGGTGTAGAAGTAACTTTGGGAGTGTTCCGGGGAAGTGTGTTGGGACCCTTGCTGTTTATGATGGATGCTAATGACTTTTCAGACAATAGTAATACTAATATCACACTTTTTGCAGATGATTCAGTTATCTGTAATAGAGTACTGTCTGAAAGAAGCTCCATAAATATTCAATCAGATCTTGATAAGTTTTCAAGGTAGTACAATGATTGGCAACTTGCTTTACATGTTCAGCAATTGGAAACTGTACAATTCACAAAATGAAGAAACGTTCTATCCCATGACTATAACATCAGTGAGTCGCAGATGGAATTGGCCAACTCACACAGGTACGTGATTGTAGCACTCTGTGGGTATATGAAATGGGTAAAACAGCTGGTAGACTTAGGTTTATTGGTAGAATACTGGGGAAGTGCAATTAGTCTACAAAGGAGAGTGCTTAGACATCACTCGTGTGATCAGTTATAGAATATTGCTCAAGTGTGTGGGACACATACCAAATAGGACTAACAGGGGATATTGAAAGTATATAGAGAAGGGCAGCACGCTTGTGTGACCTGTGGGAGAGTGCAAGAGGGATGCCAGAAAAACTGAACCGCCGACCTATATAAACAGATGTGAGTAGTAGGGCGTTGGCGTTACAGGTGCAATTTTGTTATCAAATTGGTATGCAAAATAGTTAAATTGATCACTTAATCATCTCACTCCTGCCACGCCCACCCTACCCCGATGACCTCCGCGCCCGATCACGCCCACATCACCTATAGATGATGTTACACATTTTTCTCAGCATGCAGGTGTGCCCCAGCCCCTCCCCCTCCCCTCCCCCACTCCTCCCCCTCCCCCAACCTACCCAATTGGCAGAAAATTTGAATTGTGGTGGGAATTGAGAATCTTTTGGAATTTTCGAATTTTGGTGAGAATTTCTTTGTCCTAGGGTTGTGCTGACATCCCGCCCTACACCCCACCCGGGAATTGACAGGAAATTAAAATTGGTGGTGCCCTTTCTTGGACTCCAGCCCTGATTCTAGTGGATGGAAAGCCCAAGTGCACCCACTAACACATGGGAACTGTCCAGATGCGGGAGAGAAAGGTTAGCTTAGTATGCTTTGTTTATTTTTGTTGCGAAACTAACGCAAATATCGATCCAAATTACGTAAATAATCACGAAGATTGGGCCTAATTACACAACTATATGCATAGCACTACACAAGGACGGCATAAAAGCACAATACAGCTCAAAAACTGACAATACCATACAACTGGTGTTATCGTGCTGGGAAAAATTTTCGCAATATCACTCTAAACTAGTGACCGACACTCTCAAACTCTACCCTACACCTACAAGCTGGCAGAAAAAAGGCACAGGTGTAAGGCACTATCTTTATTCTTTTTAGCAGGAACAATGTTCAACTGACGAGACGCTGGTGTTGGTCAGAGAGAAGTTTAAGGAGTGCAATATCTGTAACTATACAGTATCTATCGTTGTTTGACATCAGAGTTCGCTACAGACGCCTGCTCAAAAATCACCTACAGCCAAGGTAACCGGTGACAACACACCATACCACAATGGAAGGAAAAAAGAACGTGTTACAGTTGTAAATACAGTTCGAATTGATGTGAACAAAACCAGCACTCGTAATGAATGGGTCATAATGCAGCACATGTTCAGGGGAAAATCGTCGTCCTGAAAGACTGCAAGGGGACGGTAGTTGAACGTACATTTTCCTCGATAGGCGTCCACAAACTGCCGGAAATCAAGGCCCTCTTCCTCCCTCCACCCCTCCCCCACCGCCCGTCCCTCCATCCACCTATGGGGGATACACAAGCTTCTCGAAACAGCCAGATGCCCTGCCGAGCGTCTCGCGCCCCCGCTACCGCTTCTCTCAGCCTGCTGCCAGCACTAGGCTTTCCGCCATGTAGCCGCCACCTGAAGGGAATGCTCCTACGCCAACACAATAAACCGCAACTTGGTCTCCTGAAACATAGCGGCAGAGCCCCCACACACCTCCCCCTAGACAGAGAGCGGCTGTGTAAAGCGACCGCTGACAGCAGACGCGACCCCTGCCACCCCCTTTGCGTCACTCACGATACGCAGCAGGCCTGGAGCCGGCAGACCTAGACAAAACGAAAGGGAAATTAAGTGGCGTAACCCCGCCCATCAGGAGAATGCTCCAGATGGCTGTTTCAAAAGTCGACTGCATGTGAAACAGGAAGCCCCTGCCGCATAAAGCGAGCACATCCTCACGCCGACGAGCACATCCTCACGCTGGCATCCCTCAGGACCATGATAAATGACTGCTATCCCGAGAGAGAGAGAGAGCCGTGGCCCGTTAAGGAATTCGCCCGCAGAAGCCCATCGTTCTGTGCTAGACTACTTAACATCATGTCGACTACTATAATAAAGCAACTATTAAAAATGAAAAACACAATTGCGAGCATAATAAATGTCCTCATTCCATAAAAATAGGCAAAGTCCAAACTCTTTCAGTTTTATAGGCAAAATCAATATAGTTTTTACGTTCGACTGCAGTCGCATCTCATTATTTTATGATGTCCAACGAAATGGACCTCCACCAATCACAAATGATCAGCAGAGACATGCCCACCCTGCGTGAAATCAGGAGAAAAGAAACTTCAACTATTTTGCTGTGAAAACTACTGATCACCACAGAACGTCCTTTGTATTTTGAAACTGTCATCATAGTAAGAAAAAATGATAATTTACACTACAAAGAAAAAATTAATAATCTATATTAAGCAATTTCTTTCAGTTTGTTGAGCAAATTACATAGCCTGAGAAGGTATCTTGCGTTCAGTGTCTGCAAATAAACTCTCATGCTCGTGAAATGACATTAGAGAATATAATCTTTCGTGCCATTGGCTCACAAGTCGGAAGAAACACAGTCATTTTACATTCGACATCAACAAGCTATAATTCAAGAGAATGTAGCTGTTTTGTACACTATGACTGGTCCCATTTTACCAATGCGACGCTATATCATACTAGCGTTTACGAAACGAATAGTGGGGGTCTGTCTCGTACTGTGTAGGTGGGAGATTGAAATTTCGTTACAAGATATCGCTGCAAAGAAAAAAAAAAAAGAAACGCTTGTCGAGAATCATACTGTGGCGCCCTAGCCATTTCTAGCACCTTCCAGGTGTCATGTCATTGATATCAATTTGATAGGCTGATTAAATTGATCATGGGAGTCACTTTATTGGCAAGCAATTTTTGTTTTCAGCACTCGCCAATTAGGACAACTGGGAATCCATGGAGGGAACATGATGTTCTTTTCGAGGGACACTATTGATAACCGACATTTGAATCTAACCGTACAGGTATTCTACAGCCCACACATACATTTTGCGTAAGAACTGCGCTAATAAAAACACAGTCGTAGCGGCTATATTACCATTACCCTGCATAATAAACGGTCTTGAGTCAACAGGCACACACGGGAGCCGCTGATAGCGTTACGCTTTCGGGTGGAAATGCTGTCTGCAATTTGGAATCAAGTTTATCCATTCTACCAAACGTATGTGCTGGATTCTGTAGAGACGTATTTTAATGATTACAACCACTGGTGAATCATACTCGTGCAACTCTCGTATCCCGAAACGTGTCACCTTTTTTCGAACCCATCTGTTAAGAATCCTATACACCAAGAACTCCAATGCTGTTTTTAGACAGCCCCTCTGCATCTTATAATTACTCCCAAGTCTCTGCGCTGCCCTCCCTACAGCTTAGTCTATGTGATCGTCCCAATTGAAGTCTGACCTGTACATCTAAGACCTTCTGCAAACTGTGGGGAACCAGGACGAGCTGAGATAATGCGACAGCAGCGCGTTTTGGACCCTCAGTGGATATGGGAACATGGTGTCATAGCTCCACCATCCATGTACAGTGTGTAAGGCCAGAGCGAAACGAAGCTTTCCCCTGCAACGCGAGGTAGTAGAAGAGATAGTACAAGCAGGTACGGAGGTGTTTCTTGTTGAGAAAATTAGGAAGACTACACATCATACTTGGCATGGAGGAAGGACGAAGATTTTGCTACTGCTTTGCGACACATCTCCAAACTACATACAGGTACTGCAGTGTGAAGGAGATCTGTGTCTCTCATGGTGCATTCATGTCTATCACCCAAACCTAAGTGGCGAACCTATTAAATATACAGGTATTGGTTCATTGAAGCAGGTGGTTCATGATCGAAGTCGCATCCACAGACCGGTATAAATTTTCATCACCTGTACTGTAGCATGACCATATCCAACAGGCCATTAATCACACGAGAGGGTTCCTGTATTGTTCCTTCATAAGCAGTTTAATTTTTTTTCGGTTGTAACACCCAGTAAGTGTACACCGCCATACACATTGTTTATTCTATCGTGACGTAGAGATCCGTGTCAGCTGCTAAACCTACATTGACACGTTTCGATCCTCTGGCTCTCACAGAAAACTGAACATCACATGGCATAAACTATACAGCTACAACAACACAGTCTGGCAGAAATAAAACACAGAACGATGTTTCTCATTGACAAAATGCGGAAGACATTGCAGCAGATGGAAACTGGAAGAGTTTGCAGTATTGCAGAGCGTTTCCAACATCTATTCGAAGGTGATTACCTGTAAGGTTACTCTCATCTTCCCATCGACAGGGTAGTGGATGTCTCAATGCTCCGTTTCGGAAAGCACTGTTCCTTCATTTTGCACGGATGTACATGATTACTGTTCCGCTGCTGACCATCGCCGGAAGGTGCTGTTCGCACTTACAGGTGAAAAAAATAAAATAATAAAAATAAAAACCTGTGTAGGGCACCGCAGAATATGGAAATAGGACGAGTCTGTAGCAATGAGGAAAGCTTCCAAATAATTGTATTAAGGTGATGACCTCTATATTCAATCCCATGTTCCACAGCGACTAGTAACAGATATCCGGTGTTCCGCCGAACCTTCCCGCATCTCAACCGAGTGGTGTCTGTCAGTCATTGTGCGGGAATCAACAGTGTACCCAGTGGACAGTCGGGATGGGAGAGATGCCATTGATATGGGGAGACGTGCTGTAATACTTACTGTAGTTGATAGCGAGATCTATTTTACCCAGAAGTCGGAGAGAGCAATATCTGCATTTTGCAACCTGTGTAGAAACAGAGTGAGCTGAGTTAATGCTATAGACCGTGTTTTGACCACTCAATAGAAAAGGGAACATATTGTTGTAGCTCCGCCACCCGTGTATGAAGTGTAAGGTCAGCTCCAAACAAAGCCTGCTCCTGGAACACGACTTATTATACAAGACAGGACGAACGGTTACGGTGGTGTTTCTTGTTGGGAGAAATAGGAAGACTCTGCATCATACAGGTACTGCAGTCTGAAGCAGATCCGCATCCCTCAGGGTCCATCCACGCCTGTCACCCAAACATTCTATCATCGTTTTTCTGTACTATCCAACAGAGAAAAATTACGAACTACAAAAGTTCCACTAACTTCATCCTATAGATTTTGACCACATCTTTCTCTTCCGATATATCGAAAACGAATACCGTCTACGTGCTGGCATCGAACATACACAGTCATCCTGTTAAATATACAGGTGTTTATCCATTGGAGCAGGTGGCCAGTGACCGACGTCACTTGCACAGACCAGTATAAAGTTTCATCGTCTGTCCTGTACGACAACCCTTTCCCACATGTTATCAGTCGCAGGAGAGGGTCCCTGTTTCGTTGTTTGATAGACAGCTTTTTCTGCTGTAACACGCTTTGTACGCTGCCATACATTTTGTTTGTTGTTTTTTCCCGCCATGGTTTCAACGTCTGTGTCAGATTCTAAACTGACATTGACACGTTTGGTCCATTGGCTCCCCCAGGTGATTGTCGACCATCATTGACAGTGATTAGGTAGGTAATGTCGCTGTGTTCCGTTTGCTTGTTTCCTCATATTGCTGCCATGCTCATGATCACTGTTTTGGTGTTAACCATTCCCGGAAGGTGTTGCCTACTCCAATAAGACTCTTTATCTGTCTCAAATAAGTGATGTCAGTCAATCATTATGTGGTAATCAAGGGCATACCAGTGGACTGCTGGGATTGAAAAGACACCGTCGATTTACTGTAATAATAAGCATTAGAGTTGATAGTGCGATCAGTTTTAGTAACTTTATCGTAATTTCAACACCAGACAATGACGTGACAGCATGCTTACCAATTTGTAACATCGCTAAACAGCCCATCCAATACTTTGCGAGTACCATCGCGAATGTAAGTAGATGACTGTGCAGTGCGTGCATTCATTGTTCATTCTCGAACATACACACGGAAGTATACCAGACAGCTACCTACATATGTCTAGCACTTCGATCATAGTGCGTAAATTACGATCTTTCTCATTGTGGGTGGAGTCACAAGGCATTCTCACATTCTAAGAATAAAGTTAGAGACAAATGTTCAAATGTGTTCGAAATCTTATGGGACTTAACTGCTAAGGTCATCAGTCCCTAAGCTTACGCACTACTGAACCTAAATTATCCTAAGGAGAAACACACACACCCATGCCCGAGGGAGGACGCGAACCTCCGCCGGGATCAGCCGCACAGTCCATGACTGCAGCGCCCAAGACCGCTCGGATAATCCCGCGCGGCAGTTAGAGACATAAAGATCTCCTCACATTGTCTTTGACCATCACTCCCTGCAGCTCACCAGAAGTAGACCGCTACATTCCACGTTCCGTGTAGGAACAGTGCGAACCGAGGCTGTAACTGCTGTCCCGCACCCATCCAAGAGCACAAGCTTTCTCCAGATGCCGAGGATGTTAACACCACTTATCGAAGTACGGTAGATATGAAACTGTTGTGATGAGATAACAGATGGTTAAGAACAAGAAATGGGTAGTTTTCATGCATGAGGGAGCTCCAAAAGGACAGTGTTTTTTGCGCTTTACGTAAATCAACTACTCTATCAATTCTAAAGTATTGCTCTAGTGTCTCGGGCCAGTACCAAGAAGGCACTGGTAAGGGAGAACATAACCACATGCACTCCTAAGGCTTCAGTGTTCTACACTTAAAACACGCTATAGTGTTAGATCGTTTCAGTTTCTGATCTGTTAGTCGTATGGAAATCAATACTGTTACTATCCCAATGTAAGAAATATTTCCAGCCCATGACCTACAAACTTCTTGCAGGTTTCTCTACGATAAACTATGGTGATAATCTGTAATATGAAAAACTACTTCCTTAAAACATCGATTCATTCTGATAAACGTAGAATAGAGATTTCCAGAGGTGTATAGCTCCCCACTATTCACATCCGACGACGGTTCCGAAATTATACTGTGTTCGCATCAGCCCTATATAAAGTGATCGTTAGTGACAGACAAACCCATAGCAGCGGTGTTTCACATGTGAAATTGCCCGTCATCCCGCCATTGACTCCGTAAACAGGACATCTGTCTAGCAAATGTATACACAGGGATTCTAGTGCCTCACAAACACCTGTCGCTAACTGAGAATCACCGCAGTTATTAAATTGAGGACTCGATTTTATGTCCTAGATGCGGCAGGAGTTGGAGTACGTCGTATAAATCTTCGTTAGTCTAGAGGAATGTGTCGAAACAGGATGGAAGTCCTCTGACGACAGAGAGGTTAGCTGTTAACGATCGCAAGTACACAGTGCTCTAAGCCACATACAGAACACACAGTTGTATGCGAGTCGAACGCAGGTTATATCACACAACTGATGCTTCCCGACAGAACAACGAAAAAAAATGGTCAAATGACCTACAGCGACTTGCCCCTCTCTCTCTAGAATGCATCGTCAGTGTACCATTAAATACTACCTCATTACAAATCCACCTCAACTGATCACTCCATCCACTCTCTTCATCCTTTAACGCATATGCAAGTAACTTTAGAAGCAGATGGTTTTTTTTTTTTTTTTTTTTTTTTTTTTTAGGAAAGCATCAAAGACAGTAGTCAACTCTTGCGTGTCACTATTACCTCAACAGACATACAGTAGAATGTTGCCTCGACGAAAGATAAAAGACTGTTTCCCCGGTTCCTGGTGTTTCATCTCAATGATTTCCCGTATTCCTCTTGCTGTCGTATACTCGTTCCCATGTACAAAAATAGTTCTGCACCAATCAGAAGACACGCAAGTACTTCCTCAATATCACCCCATTTTGCCTCAATTTATACGTATTTTCCGCAATTTATCGATCTTATGTCACATCTATCCATGTGAGCACGACATCACTTACCGTTCCGTGTTACAAAATTGCTTGTAAATGTAGTACAGCGGCCAATACCTAACGCAATTGCACTATTTTTCTTGTCGAGCGGCATAGTATAGCACTGTACTCGAATGCAACCAGTCGCCTCCTACCGCATATTCTACAGTTGCAGCACGTTTCTGTATGTCTGTAACTGTGCGCGGATGGCTCCCAGGTCTCATAGTTGACCCGAGTTAGCGTTCAAGTGTGGATCCGCCAAGAGTTATTCCGCAGTGATCTTGGGATGTGGATTCACAATATACCACATCCGGAACAGGATTTGAAGGTGGAATCGCTGAGCATTATATCCGAAGCTATGTTCGGATGCGGATCCACAACACATCACATGTGGGATTGGGCTCGATGGTGGATCAATCACGCGTTACGTCCGGAGATGTGTTCTATGTCAAAAGTTGGATCCATGGCGGGAAGAGCACGTCATGCGAATACTGCATTTCCTAACGATTTTCGAAATGGAGTGTCCCACGAGCCTAGCTCCAACTAAGGTTCTGAGTTCATAGTCTGTTAATTCCTGTAGAGTACCCATAATCACACTGGAAACCTTTTCACATGAAACACCTGCTTAAAAATGACTTCTCTGTATACGCATTTTCTACCTTGTCTACGCTATACAACCGCCATCTCTATGTGTGCGTATCGCTATTCCACGACTTTCATCACCTCAGCGTATATCCTTCTTGCTTCGTCTATCATGGTTTATTTCGACACCAAGGTAACAGCATAGCTTCACTTCGCTTACATCGTTGCCCTAAAGTTCGATGTTAACTTTGTTAGTGAACCTCTCACATATTATGACTCACTATTTTCGCCTTTCTTTGGCTTGTACTGCGTTCTATTTTATGTTATCTGGGGAAACAGAAACGATGGAGAGGCACCGTCCCGGCCGCAGCCGCAGTGGGCCACAACCACACGACGACTACAGCAGTCCCTTCACCCCCCCCCCCCCCACCCCCTCCCCAGATCGCCTCACACGGAACCACTCTTTCAGGGTTATTGTGCGCTTCTGCCCCGGTGCCCCCCCCCCCCCCCCCCCCGTCCCACAAGAAATGCAGGGAACGTCTCACACCAGACGAGTGTAGCTCCTATGTTTGCATGGTAGAGTAATGGTGGTGTACGTGCAAGTGGAGAACTTGTCTGTGCAGCAAACTCCAAACGCCAACAGCCCAAATTCGTAGAGGCAGATGGAAAACCGCCTAAAACTATCCACAGACTGACCGGCTCACCGGACCTCGACACAAGTCCGCCGGGCGTATCTGTGCCAGGGACCAGGCGCTCCTTCCCAATCCCGAAAGCCGTGCGTTAGATCGCACGGCTAACCGGGCGGGCATCTTTCTTTGACTTACTCTCAGGCCATATTCTGTGCTCGTCAAAGAGTCCATTTCATTCAAAAGGTCTTCCAATCGTTCCTCAAGTTCACTGAAGGTGACAAAGCTAGAATACTATACAAGTGAGGCTTTCTGTTGCATTTACGTTTAAATGATACTCATTTGATTTATCACGCAGGTTCTGAACTAGGTGTATGGAGGTTGTGACATGGTCAAATAGATGGATGTTTGCAGACATAACGCACTCCGGCGTTTACTGAATGAGATCATATTTAATTAGCCTACTGGCTCTCCATAGTCAGATTTAATTCATACCAGTGAGTCTGAGTGCTGAGTATCCTAAACGTAGCGCAACACTGCGCATGTTTCACTCGCATGCACGTTCGCTTCTTTTTCCTCCTAAGTAACAAAGAACTCACGTAGCTGTGCACCCTCTGGCAGTTACTGCGCAACGTTAGTATTGAAGGATATGTAGCAGATTTTTTTCCTTCCCACTGATGTTGCGATACGCGATGAAAGAATTGAATATACACATATCAATAAGAAAAAAAAACATCTTACTATAATCCGTTACTGTGCGTCACATCATTATAACAAGAGCTGTCATCTCGTTTTGAAGGTCTACGCAACCCATTACTTCTCATAACCAAGGGCACTTTGAACTGCTGTTTGCAGTTCTTCAGAATCTGAGTCACTGAAAGACAAATCACTTACTTCATTATCACCGCTGAAAATATTATCCATAACCTTCAGTAAGCACTCCTCATCATCAGCATGAACTAACCTCTTCGTCATGTTAGTTGTTTACTAAGTTAAGCTACCACATGATAAACATGGCCTATGCTTCGTTTTAGAATACATTTAAGAGCTAACTACAATAGAGGGGGAGAAGGGGCTGTAAGAGTTTTGGAGCAGAGGTTCCCATTGTTCTTGTTACGTAAACAAACTGGCCACTTTCTAATTACCCTTATGTAAGCAAGGCACTTGCTTGGACTCTTGTTTTACTTATTTAGGACATGTTTAATGGGCAGTAACAGTCATTCTAATTAAAATTCATGGCCTTCAACTGCCGTTATAATTACTGCAATTTATAGGCAGTATGTCACTGCTCACGTTTACCCTTACGTCTGAATGCTTTTAGCGTCAAGTGACAACTGGCATCATGAAGAAGGCACTTCATGACCCTCAAATGTCGTCTTCAGTCCCCCGCTGTTCCAGCGTCCTCCCACCACACCACCACCTCCTTTAGTGGCTCCAGCATCCTGAGACTGTCATTCATAGTCTGCACCTCGCTCCAGCGACTTCACCACCTCAGCACACTAATTCACCTCAAAGCCTTTTAGCGATTTTTCAAGGAGTATAGTTGTAAATACGGAACTTGACTCCACAGTGCACCAAATTACACTGTTTTACTCTAATATTACATTAGATAACGGTCCTTCACAAAAATACAGAACCTAGTAATTAACGTCATATTGCACCAAAAATACTATCTTCCTACTTTGACACTATAACATTATAAGAAATAACATTGGGATGGGTTAGCTATTTACTTTGTTGGCTCTCACTGTACTCAGCTAAGACGAAGGGGGGAGGGGGCGGAAAGATGGGTCATGTCACAGCGCCAGGTGGCTAATGGACTGACCAGCAGTGCCCAATGCAGGCAGTCATACTGCTGGCTGTGGGTAGTCGCACCTCACCCTCTGGAGTAAACATGGCCCACCGTCTCTCTCTACATGATTTGCATCTTATTCAAAGTGCTTAAAGACATGCTGCTGGTTTAGCACAGTTAGTATGGTACCTGTGAACAGACAAAGAGAATGGCTATTATTAAAACTGGATGTGCTGAATCAGGCTCACATTTTATATGAAAAACATAAGAAGACACATTAAAAAACCATTTATTTTTATTAGATCCCTTTTTTACAATGTTCTCAACAACGTTTCATGGTAGGTGGACCAAAAGCATCACAGTCTCCATTCAACTGAAAAAGTTTATCACAATAGTCATAATTGGAAATAAACTCGTCAGTCTGAAACACTAGTGGTAGCTTGGGAAATTTATGAGTAATTCTCTAGGAAATAGATAGTCATGTGTTGCATTCAAATTATAGCATCCATCCATAAGATTTTTTTTATACATTTCAGGAATCACTTTGCCCCCTCTTATAGATTTAAGCTATTTCAGTATGTAATACGAGTAACACTCTCCATCTTGTCGGATCCAGACACTTCTAGCTGCACCATCGTCAAGTATTCTATTATAATTTGTTCAAATATGTTTATAAGGGCTTTAGAATGGCTGTAGACTGCACAATGTTGAAAGATGCTTCTGTGCTGAGGAGTTGCAGTATGCAATCGTCGCTTGCATTTAAATTAATGACTAATACCACTGCTCACTTCTTATCGGATTTGGCATCTATTGCCATGATCTTATTCATTGTATCAGGGGATAAGCTCACTGTGGAGCTCTCTGCACACTTCTTCTTGCACACCTGAAACGAAAGATGATTACATGCAGCTTTTTCCTTTTTAATGTTTAATACATTGCTGCATATACAATATATTAACGGCGGTTTAGATTAGCACTATATCAGTCGAGTAAGACCTCTTAGAGTGAAGATATCAAACCGTGAGTCACACTTTATATCTTCATCTTCAAGCAAGTGGCAAGTAAGTTTTAGTGGCGGTGGAGATTTACTAAAAGAGTGTGACCACACATATGTGTATCTAAGATATTTCTTCATCTTCCCACAGGCGAGGCGAAGCCACCGGATGTTAGAGTTACGTTATATAACACTACCTACAGCTAAAATATCAGGGAGAACAAACGTGTTAGTATTGGGGTGATCTTCGATCGCGAGTTCTACCAGTGCTGGTTTTCAAAAATTCCTTGATATAGCGATTCCAAAGTCATAACATCCTTAGATGAAATAACCATAGAGTTTCCTTATGGGACTTCCCTGGCATGATCAAGATTTATACCGAAAAGGAGAGCACTCATCTATAGTAGCAGACATTTATAATCTTAATGTATACTGACATCTTGGATATTCGGGAATCCAGCCGGATGTTCGCGTCGTTCTCGCACGATATTTCAACAGCGTACCTCGCTGTCTTCTTCAGGTGCTACCTGAGACTGGTCCTTGGGTCGATCGAGTCCAGTATTTATGCCTGGGAGGAGCTGGGCGTTCCCTAATCGGTCCGCGCCCATTCGAGTGTTCCATCTGTGGTCCGCGCCCGCCAGACTCGGCTTCAACGGACCCCTCCAGTCGCGGATGTTCCGACTGCCGTCGGCGCCGGTTTTGGCCGTCCTCAACGGTTGTGGTTGTCATTTGAGGTGTGTCAGGCCCGATCTGAGATGTTAGGTACTCTATCTCATGACTGTTACTACGGTTTCCACTTCTGTTGCGTGCTGGGCGCTCCCTAATCGGTCCGCGCCGCGTCGTGTGTTCCATCTGAGGTCCGCGCCCGCCAGACCCGGCTACATTGTCCCTCTCTGGTGGCCGGTGTTCCCTCCGCCGTCCGCGCCCGGCCTGGCCGTCTTCTGAAGTCGAGTTCATGACCTGGGGTGTGTGAGATCTGGTCTCTAATGTCCAACACCTTGTCTCACAGCTGTTCCCTCGGTCTCCACTTACATTTCCTTCTGAATCCTGGAGTGTCCTGCGTTGAGTTTTCACAAGCTCAAGCGCAGGATTCCAGGCAGTGCTGATTTGGTATCCCGAGTCACGGTTGATTAGATTGTCTGTGACCTTAATCTCAATTGCTTCTTTAATGACACTGTCCCAATATCTTGAGGTCTGTGTCACAATCTTGGTGTCATTGTAATCCATTGAATGACCAAGTTCCAGACAATGCTCTGCTATGGCTGATTTAGTTGCCTGTCTGAGTCTGGTATGTCTCTGGTGTTCTTTACACCTGATGTCCACAGTTCTGGTGGTCTGGCCAATGTATGACATCCCACACTGGCATGGTATGTTGTAAATACCTGGCTTGCGTAGCCCCAGGTCATCTTTTACAGTCCCCAGCATAGCCCCAATTTTTGTGGGTGGGCAAAATATGCTCCTGATGTCATATTTCTGGAGAATCCTGCTGATCTTGGTAGAGATAGGTCCGGCATATGGCAAGTATGCCATCTTCTTTGCCTCTTCTGGTTCTTCTTCTGGATCCTTTGGCCGGTTGGCAGGTTGAAGTGCCTTCTGGATATCTCTAGAGGAGTACCCATTCCTGCTGAACACTGATTGTAAGTGTTCTATTTCTGTGGCCAGACTATCAGGATCTGACAGAGTTTGTGCTCTGTGGACCAGTGTTTTGAGCACTCCATTCTTCTGTGCCGGATGGTGGCAACTGCTGGCTTGAAGGTATAAGTCAGTGTGCGTAGGTTTGCGGTACACACTGTGTCCAAATGTGCCATCTCCCTTTCTCTTCACCAGAACATCCAAGAATGGAAGTATTCCATCCTTCTCCATTTCCATTGTGAACTTAATGTTCGGATGGCAAGAGTTCAGATGTAGCAGGAACTCATCTAACTTCCTTCTACCGTGGGGCCAGATGACAAAGGTATCATCCACATACCTAAAAAAGCACTTGGGTTGATATCTGGCTGAAGAGAGTGCTTCCTCTTCAAATCTTTCCATAAATAGGTTGGCCACCACTGGTGATAGAGGGCTACCCATCGCCACCCCTTCTGTTTGTTCATAAAATTGACCCCCATATAGGAAGTACGTCGATGTCAGTACATGCCTGAACAGGTCAAGGGAGCCCCATCGAACTTCTCTCCAATAAGCTCAAGTGACTCCTTCAGTGGTACACGTGTAAAGAGAGACACCACATCGAAACTAACCATGATGTCTGTGTCTGTGATGTGTTGCTGGCCCAGTCGATGTAGGAAATCCTCTGAGTTCCGGATGTGATGTGCACATTTACCCACATGTGGTGTCAACATCTTCTTCAGGTATGGGGGTCAATTTTATGAACAAACAGAAGGGGTGGCGATGGGTAGCCCTCTATCACCAGTGGTGGCCAACCTATTTATGGAAAGATTTGAAGAGGAAGCACTCTCTTCAGCCAGATATCAACCCAAGTGCTTTTTTAGGTATGTGGATGATACCTTTGTCATCTGGGCCCATGGTAGAAGGAAGTTAGATGAGTTCCTGCTACATCTGAACTCTTGCCATCCGAACATTAAGTTCACAATGGAAATGGAGAAGGATGGAATACTTCCATTCTTGGATGTTCTGGTGAAGAGAAAGGGAGATGGCACATTTGGACACAGTGTGTACCGCAAACCTACGCACACTGACTTATACCTTCAAGCCAGCAGTTGCCACCATCCGGCACAGAAGAATGGAGTGCTCAAAACACTGGTCCACAGAGCACAAACTCTGTCAGATCCTGATAGTCTGGCCACAGAAATAGAACACTTACAATCAGTGTTCAGCAGGAATGGGTACTCCTCTAGAGATATCCAGAAGGCACTTCAACCTGCCAACCGGCCAAAGGATCCAGAAGAAGAACCAGAAGAGGCAAGGAAGATGGCATACTTGCCATATGCCGGACCTATCTCTACCAAGATCAGCAGGATTCTCCAGAAATATGACATCAGGAGCATATTTTGCCCACCCACAAAAATTGGGGCTATGCTGGGGACTGTAAAAGATGACCTGGGGCTACGCAAGCCAGGTATTTACAACATACCATGCCAGTGTGGGATGTCATACATTGGCCAGACCACCAGAACTGTGGACATCAGGTGTAAAGAACACCAGAGACATACCAGACTCAGACAGGCAACTAAATCAGCCATAGCAGAGCATTGTCTGGAACTTGGTCATTCAATGGATTACAATGACACCAAGATTGTGACACAGACCTCAAGATATTGGGACAGTGTCATTAAAGAAGCAATTGAGATTAAGGTCACAGACAATCTAATCAACCGTGACTCGGGATACCAAATCAGCACTGCCTGGAATCCTGCGCTTGAGCTTGTGAAAACTCAACGCAGGACACTCCAGGATTCAGAAGGAAATGTAAGTGGAGACCGAGGGAACAGCTGTGAGACAAGGTGTTGGACATTAGAGACCAGATCTCACACACCCCAGGTCATGAACTCGACTTCAGAAGACGGCCAGGCCGGGCGCGGACGGCGGAGGGAACACCGGCCACCAGAGAGGGACAATGTAGCCGCGTCTGGCGGGCGCGGACCTCAGATGGAACACACGACGCGGCGCGGACCGATTAGGGAGCGCCCAGCACGCAACAGAAGTGGAAACCGTAGTAACAGTCATGAGATAGAGTACCTAACATCTCAGATCGGGCCTGACACACCTCAAATGACAACCACAACCGTTGAGGACGGCCAAAACCGGCGCCGACGGCAGTCGGAACATCCGCGACTGGAGGGGTCCGTTGAAGCCGAGTCTGGCGGGCGCGGACCACAGATGGAACACTCGAATGGGCGCGGACCGATTAGGGAACGCCCAGCTCCTCCCAGGCATAAATACTGGACTCGATCGACCCAAGGACCAGTCTCAGGTAGCACCTGAAGAAGACAGCGAGGTACGCTGTTGAAATATCGTGCGAGAACGACGCGAACATCCGGCTGGATTCCCGAATATCCAAGATGTCAACAGATCGCCGGGAAAGCATGAAGAATTAATGTATACTACTTACGCAATTCTGCATGTTCTGGACTGGTGGCTAAGCTTATAATCATACATGTATAGATTCGACGAGAAACTGTGGAATAATTTGATGGAGTTGGTGCACCAAACTCTTAATCTGTCGGAGAAAATAACTGTTCACCTGTATGGTTAATGTAGTGCATTAATACATGGGCATATGTGTGAACCAGCCATGCATGCTGTGAGCACTGTATTACAAGCATACTTAAGCATGTATAGGAATTATAAATGAATAAAAGTGTAAGAGCAATATGTGTTTTTCTTTTCTCTCTATAAAATCCACTGCATGCTAATGTAAAACTATAGTCTTCGCCATGGCAGAGTGAATGAGACGTTCTCATACAAGGACTTTGCAGTAACCAGTTGGTTCCACAGTGATGTTGACACCGAGGAGAAGGAAGGTCAATCTTTCCCAATAACAAATGCGATTTAACTATCAGGCCTTCCGCCTGTGGGAAGACTGTCACCGCTCACACACCCTGGGGGGGGGGGGGGGAGGGGGGAAGGATCCACTTCAAACATGTATATGTATTCTTCAAAAACGTTATTTCAGTCCAAATATCAGCATCTGCAGGTAATTCCGCACAGCATCGAGGGAGTAACATACCAGACGTTCAGTGAAAGCAGTGATATTCCGCCACTTGAAAAAGTAAAACCAAACAGCGTATTCAGAACTGATAACGTTTCAATGGAGAACCAGGATGAGATCTAGCAATATTTCTACTTTTGCCATCATATGAAAGTTAATGTCTTTTATGTGAGTCAGACATACTGAAGGATTCCAATGCTGTTGATGGGGGATAATGCTTTCAAATAAGTCAGCCTGAATTTAAAGCATATTTACCAAGCCACACTACAAACCAAAATGTCATTCAATGAGTTCTTCACCACATGGGAGGATTGTTGAAGTGACTCCCATACGGCTTCCTACACACATAAAAAAAAAAAAAAGTTTTGCATCACCCCGGTTCCCAGAACACCTAAGCATAGACGTTGACTGTGAATATTGTATCACAAACACAGTCCCTTTGACTGTTCAGAGATGTCACTAAATCGACCCAGAAATGTAAACAACCACACATGAGTAGCGCCTATTACACGGAGAGGGCTCGACAGCCGATCACTACCAGTCATTCCACCCGGAAGGAGGCACACGGTCGTCTTGTCTGTAGTTCAACGAAGCCTAGACGGTCAATACCGCGGGTCGATCGCGTCCACATTGTTACTTTGTGCCAGGAAGGGCTCTCAAAAAGGGAAAGTTCCAGGTGTCTCGGAGTGAACCAAAGCGATTTTGTTCGGACATGAAAAAGATACAGAATGACAGGAACTGTCGCTGCCATGCGTCGCTATTACTGCAGTGGATGACCGCTACCTATGGATTATGGCTCGGAGGAAACCAGACAGCAACGCCACCATGTTGAATAATCATTTTCGTGCAGCCCCAGGACGTCGTGTTGCGACTCGAACTGTGCGTAAAAAGCCGCCTGATGAGCAACTTCACTCCCGACGTCTACGGTGAGGTCCATCTTTGCAACCACGACACCATGCAGCGCGATAGAGACGGGCCAAAACAACATGCCGAATGGACAGCTCAGCATTGGCATCACTTTCTCTTCACCGGTGAGTGTCGCATCTGCCTTCAGCCAGACAATCGTCGGAGACGGCGTTTGGAGGCAACCCAGTCAGGCTGAACGCCTTGGCTTAGACACACCGTCCAGCGAGTGTAGCAAGGCGGAGGTCCCCTGCTGTTTCGCGGTAGCGTCATTTGGGGCCGACGAACGCCGCTGGTGGTCGTGGAAGGCTCCGTAACGGCGGTACGATACGTGAATGCCATCCTCCGACCGATAGTACAACCATATCGGCAGCATATTGGCGAAGCATTCGTCTTCATGGACGACAATTTGCGCCGCCATAGAGCACATCTTGTGAATGACTTCCTTCAGGATAACAACAACGCTCCACTAGAGTGGTCGGTATGTTCCTAAGACGTGAACCCTTTCGAACGTTCCTGGAATAGACTGAAAAGGGCGGTTTATGGACGACGTGAGCCAACGACCACTCTGAGGGATCTACGCCGAATCACCGTTGAGGAGTGGGACAATCTGGACCAACAGTGCCTTGATGAACTTGTGGATAGTATGCCACGATGAACACAGGCATGCATCTATGCTGAAGGATATATTACTGGTTATTAGAGTTACCGGTGTGTACAGAAATTTGGACCACCACCTCTGAAGGTCTCGCTGTATGGTGTTACAACATGCAGTTTGTGGTTTTCATGAGCAATTAGAATGGCGAAAAAGATGTTTACGTTGATCTCTATTCCAGTTATCTGTACCGGTTCCGCAACTCTCGGAACCAAGATGATGCAATTTTTTTATGTGTGTAGTTATTGATAAAACTACGAAACTGAAATATGGCTGATACAGAAGAAATTCACAGGACTTTTTGTTTAAAAGTAGGTGTAGCAATACATTATTGCATCAGTGTACTGTTTGCTATGGATAGGTTCAGAAGAATGTCTTGCACTCATCTCGATGGTGTGATACGCAGACCAACATCTATCTATACGTTGTTACAAAAATTGAAACTCTTGAAAGCTCTACTGAAAATATCACCAAAACTCTTAAACAACATACTGAAATGCAAGAATGGACAAGGAGGAGGAGGAGGAAGGGAGAGAAGGAGATGGCAAACGGTAACAGTAAAGGACAATGAAACTGAAGGAAAATTAGAAGATATGAAAAACTCCTTCTGTGAATATTGGGGAAAGAAATGCACAGGAAGAAAGCACTAGAACGATTCTACGGTTAATCAGTAGAGTGAAGGTAAATATTGATGATACTGAACGAATTTTATACATACGAAAAGAAAACCCTGTAGATTAACATACATGTGCAAATTAGTTGGGCTCCATCTTGAAGCTGGTTTAGTAAGCAGCAGTATTGTAAGCAAAATGAAAAAGTCATCGGCATGGAAGGCTATTCGTCGTAAGTTACGAATGCTAAATTAGGGGAGTTGTAGCGAGATTATTCCCTTTGAGGCGTTTAGGCCAGTAAGTGAAATTCTTAAATGGGTCTCAGACACGAGGAAAGGAGGCAGAAGAAGAAGAAGAAGAAGAAGAAGAGGAGGAGGAGGAGGAAGATATGGACGAACAGATAGAAGAAAGAAAAATGTGAATATTATTAGACATGAATTATAAATTGAACATGGTGTGGGCAAAGGTATCGACCTCCAGCGTAACAGAATAACAATCGACCGTTGGAGCACATACACTATGACGACCCTAACAAAAAGCCGGCCGCGTTGGTCTAGTGGTTCTAGGCGCTCAGTCCGGAACCGCGCGACTGCTACCGTCGCAGGTTCGAATCCCGCCTCGGGCATGGATGTGGGTGTTGTCCTTAGGTTCGTTAGGGTTAAGTAGTTCTGCGTTCTAGGGGACTGATAACCACAGATATTAAGTCCCATAGTACTCAGAGCCATTTGAACCATTGAACCTAACAAAAACATAGAACGGTTACAGCTGCTCAGATTATTGTTTGCCGTGGGGAATAGCGCTCACGAGAACGACATCATATCAGTCATTTCAGAGCTTCAAGAAAGATGCATTATTGAATCATTCTGGATATGGTCATCAAAGAGCTCCATAAACCAACACAAAAAGAAAAAGAACATCAATATGCAAGCGTGTTATTACACGTGGTTTGGATGATTTTGCGGCAGGCAGATGTGGATATGAGTCAATATTCAAGAGCAAACAAAGGTTTCAAGTATATATTTATGGCTATACATACATATTACAAATTCTCGTGCGTTGAACAATTGCTGAAGACAGGGACGAATAGCCGCCCAGACAAACTTCCAACCGACCATGGGAGTGAACTCTACAGTTGGTATTTTAGGGTAGTAATGGATTGGTAGACAATACACCACTCCTCGACATTACCCACATGAAAGCAAGTATTATGGAATATTTGAATAGAGCAAATAAAGAACTGTAAATGTGACATGAAGTCACGCAGGAAGAATGCGATCATACTGCAAATTAATATGAGTGCTGCAAAATTGCTGAATTGGTAGCTAAATGAACTGCCACTGGATGAAAAACCAATGCCTTTACTTGATGCGTTTCGGGAGATACCCATCATCAGATAGTCTGGAAACCAAAATAAAACTCACAGGAAGTATGCATAAAGACACTTTGTAACTTATACAGTTGTCATGGCAGACTAATTTCAAAACTACATCATGTAGACAATTTACGCCACCAGAGGGCGGTGAAGCCTGCATAGGTGGTGCTGCACATCGGCGAAAACAGGATGATAAATTTTAATTTATTTACATAGAAATTGTTGAATATAATCCATAACTTTCAGAAAGGTATAGAAAGCAAGAAAGTTAAATAACATGCCACAAAACAATTTTTACATTGACGTCAAATATCAATAATAAAGCATTAATTTAAAATAATATGCGTAAGGTATATAAACCAATTACACAAAATCAAAATTATGCAAAATGCTGTATTGACAAAAAGTGTGAACCATACTGTTTAGCGATATACAATAAAATATATGAAATTCCAAAGTTGTTCTTTTTTTTAAGTAAAGAAAAAGGCAGTCATGGTATACGACACGAGTACAAGCACTCACAGGATCAGGTAATGGAACTACTACCATTGAAAGATACCAAAATAAATCAGGGGAGAGGTGTAACACGCAAAATAATGTAACAAAGCTCCAGGAATACAAAGCACCAAGGAGAGCGTAACGATACTTTGTAAATGCTTAAAAGTAAACAGTACAAAATATAATGATAAGTAAACAAAAAAATATGACATTTAAAGGGTATCTGGAACTCAGATTTTCCAGAAAACACATCAAATGCGGTATGTACAGAAAGCCTACGTCCGTATAATGACACATAAAAATGTTACACACATTCTAATAAGAGAATTAAATCCGACCCTCACATGTCAGGGTGAGGGAGATCGTACAAATAACAGGCGCTGTGACGAAGTACAGTCGTTATGAAATGCATGAAATACATTCACAGTTGTGAAGATGAACAACCATCCGTTGTACAATGGAATGATAACAATGAAAATTTGTTCTCGACCGCGACTTGAAACCGGATTTCCCGCTTATTGCGGGCGGCCGGCTTACCTTTTCTCTTATTTTTGCTCCAGGACTTATTTTACGGACTGGTCACCTTTTTTCTTTCGTTTTTGGGAAATGGAGTGTCTACTTCAGGCTGGTGGAGACGTTGTGGGCAGGGGTCGAACCCCGAGACCTGGCCACGATGCCTCCCCCTTCCTTTGGCTGAAAGCCCCTCTGGTTTTACTTTCATTCATTTTTTATCTTTTTTCAGTTTATTTATTTTGTTCTTCTACTACAAAACTGCGGATACTATTTAATACAAATTGTTTCTGTTAGCACGAAAGCACTTTAAACAAATTAAAGAACATAAATCATCTTAACATGAAATAAATCTATTTTCACCCACATGTACTTTTTTTTTTTTTTTTTTGTCATCAGTCTACTGACTGGTTTGATGCGGCCCGCCACGAATTCCTTTTCTTCATCTCAGAGTAGCACTTGCAACCTACGTCCTCAATTATTTGCTTGACGTATTCCAATCTCTGTCTTCCTCTACAGTTTTTGCCCTCTACAGCTCCCTCTAGTACCATGGAAGTCATTCCCTCATGTCCTAGCAGATGTCTTATCATCCTGTCCCTTCTCTTTATCAGTGTTTTCCACATATTCCTTTCCTCTCCGATTCTGCGTAGAACCTCCTCATTCCTTACCTTATCAGTCCACCTAATTTTCAACATTCGTCTATAGCACAACATCTCAAATGCTTCGATTCTCTTCTGTTCCGGTTTTCCCACAGTCCATGTTTCACTACCATACAATGCTGTACTCCAGACGTACATCCTCAGAAATTTCTTCCTCAAAGTAAGGCCGGTATTTGATGTTAGTAGACTTCTCTTGGCCAGAAATGCCTTTTTTGCCATAGCGAGTCTGCTTTTGATGTCCTCCTTGCTGCGTCCGTCATTTGGTATTTTACTGCCTAGGTAGCAGAATTCCATAACTTCATTGACTTCGTGACCATCAATTATGATGTTTAGTTTCTTGCTGTTCTCATTTCTACTACTTCTCATTACCTTCGTCTTTCTCCGATTTACTCTCAAACATACTGTGCACTCATTAGACTGTTGATTCCGTTCAGCAGATCGTTTAATTCTTCTTCACTTTCACTCAGGATAGCAAAGTCATCAGCGAATCGTATCATTGATATTCTTTCACCTTGTATTTTAATTCCACTCCTGAACCTTTCTTTTATTTCCATCACTGCTTCCTCGATGTACAGATTGAAGAGTAGGGGCGAAAGGCTACAGCCTTGTCTTACACCCTTCTTAATGCAAGCACTTCGTTCTTGGTCGTCCACTCTTATTATTCCCTCTTGGTTGTTGTACATATTGTATATGACCCGTCTCTCCCTATAGCTTACCCCAACTTTTTTCAGAATCTCGAACAGCTTGCACTATTTTATATTGTCGAACGCTTTTTCCAGGTCGACAAATCCTATGAACGCGTCTTGATTTTTCTTTAGCCTTGTTTCCATTATTAGCCGTAACGTCAGAATTGCCTCTCTCGTGCCTTTGCTTTTCCTAAAGCCAAACTGATCGTCACCTAGCGCATTCTCAATTTTCTTTTCCATTCTTCTGTATATTATTCTTGTAAGCAGCTTCGATGCATGAGCTGTTAAGCTGATTGTGCGATAATTCTCGCACTTGTCAGCTCTTGCCGCCTTCGGAATTGTGTGGATGATGCTTTTCCGAAAGTCAGATGGTATGTCGCCAGACGCATATATTCTACACACCAACGTGAATAGTCGTTTTGTTGCCACTTCCTCTAATGATTTTAGAAATTCTGATGGAATTTTATCTATCCCTTCTGCCTTATTTGACCGTTAGTCCTCCAAAGCTCTTTTAAATTCCGATTCTAATACTGGATCCCCAATCTCTTCTAAATCGACTCATGTTCCTTCTTCTATCACATCAGACAAATCTTCACCTTCATAGAGCCTTTCAATGTATTCTTTCCACCTATCTGCTCTCTCCTCTGCATTTAACAGTGGAATTCCCGTTGCACTCATAATGTTACCACCGTTGCTTTTAATGTCACCAAAGGTTGTTTTGACTTTCCTGTATGCTGAGTCTGTCCTTCCGACAATCATATCTTTTTCGATGTCTTCACATTTTTCCTGCAGCAATTTCGTCTTAGCTTCCCTGCACTTCCTATTTATTTCATTTCTCAGCGACTTGTATTTCTGTATTCCTGATTTTCCCTGAACATGTTTGTACTTCCTCCTTTCATCAATCAACTGAAGTATTTCTTCTGTTACCCATGGTTTCTTCGCAGCTACCTTCTTTGTACCTATGTTTTCCTTCCCAACGTCGGTGATGGCCCTTTATAGAGATGTCCATTCCTCTTCAACTGTGCTGCCTACTGCGCTATTAATTATTGCTGTATCTATAGCGTTAGAGAACTTCAAACGTATCTCGTCATTCCTTAGAACTTCCGTACCCCACTTCTTTGCGTATTGATTCTTCCTGATTAATGTCTTGAACTTCAGCCTACTCTTCATCACTACTACATTGTAATCTGAGTCTATATCTGCTACTGGGTACGCCTTACAATCCAGTATCTGATTTCGGAATCTCTGTCTGACCATGATGTAATCTAATTGAAATCTTCCCGTATCTCCCGGCATTTTCCAAGTATACCTCCTCCTCTTGTGATTCTTGAACAGGGTATTCGCTATTACTAGCTGAAACTTGTTACAGAACTCAATTAGTCTTTCTCCTCTTTCATTCCTTGTCCCAAGCCCATAATCTCCTGTAACGTTTTCTTCTACTTCTTCCCCTACAACTGCTTTCTAGTCGCCCATGACTATTACATTTTCGTCCCTCTTTACATACTGCATTACCCTTTCAATATCCTCATACACTTTCTCTATCTGTTCATCTTCAGCTTGCGACGTCGGCATGTATACCTGAACTATCGTTGTCGGTGTTGGTCTGCTGTCGATTCTGATTAGAACAACTCGGTCACTGAACTGTTCACAGTATCACACCCTCTGCCCTACCTTCCTATTCATAACGAATCCTACACTGTTATACCATTTTCTGCTGCTGTTGATATTACCCGATACTCATCTGACCAGAAATCCTTGTCTTCCTTCCACTTCACTTCACTGACCCCTACTATATTTAGATTGAGCCTTTGCATTTCCCTTTTCAGATTTTCTAGCTTCCCTATCACGTTCAAGCTTCTGACATTCCACGCCCCGACTCGTAGAACATTATCCTTTCGTTGATTATTCAATCTTTTTGTCATCGTAACCTCCCCCTTGGCAGTCCCCTCCCGGAGATCCGAATGGGGGACTATTCCGGAATCTTTTGCCAATGGAGAGATCATCATGACACTTCTTCAACT
The DNA here is from genome assembly GCF_023897955.1 of Schistocerca gregaria. NCBI lineage: Eukaryota > Metazoa > Arthropoda > Insecta > Orthoptera > Acrididae > Schistocerca > Schistocerca gregaria. The sequence continues at coordinate 862,547,575 of NC_064921.1, forward strand.
ACAGGCCACATGTCCTGTGGATACACGTTACGTGTCTTTAATACAGTGGTTTCCATTGCCTTCTGCATGCCCATGTCGTTGATCATTGCTGATTCTTCCGCCTTTAGGGGCAATTTCCCACCCCTAGGACAAGAGAGTGCCCAGAATCTCTATCCGCTCCTCCGCCCTCTTTGACAAGGCCGTTGGCAGAATGAGGCTGGCTTCTTATGCCGGAAGTCTTCGGCCGCCAATGCTGATTATTTATCAAAATTTAGACAGTGGCGCGGATCGAACCCGGGACCGAAGACGTTTAGATTATGAATGAAAGACGCTTCCCCGTAGACGACGTGTACAACGACCGTCTAACTTCCAGCAGACAGGTGACTCTTATTTTTACCCATATTTACTACGGTCGTCCAGCTTCCAACACACAGGTGAACGCTAAACATCCAACAACCACACGGTCAAAGGAAATCATAATAATGATGAAAAACAAAACAGCATGCTATTCCACGCCGGCTTATCATCTGGGTATAAATTTCATTGGCAGTAAGTTGATAATTATTTCACCTCATGTCAAGGTGAATTACGGGGTGTCGCCTTTTACGCGGTACACGCCAACTGTAAGGGGGTTTATGAAAACACTGTGCAAATAGATTGAGAACAGTTGTTGATAGCAAGGAGTGTGCTCAAGTGTGCTTTGGTTATCTTGGAGATATTGTCCGTAGTCAAAAACCATCTTCTCATCACCACAGAATAAGTAATAAATGGACATGCCTTTAAATCATGTTATAGCATGAGTCTTCACGATCGGGAAGTAACTATCCTCTGCGCTCAGGAAGAGCTGTGGGTCAATACTGTGAGGTGGAGAATGCAGGTAACAGGTGAGTATCTTCTGTAGGAGCATCAATACGTCAAACTATGTTCTGCATGTCAAACGTTATTCTTCAGTGTCCGGGAGGTGGCAGGGCGGACAGAGGGGTGAATCCATCAGCCCAATCGCGTGTAACCTGTGTCGCGTCAAGTATTTTTCAGTTGACCACATGGTACCGCGTTGCTCGTATCCGTGTATGGAGGAAGCGTTTGGTTGTTGGACTGCTCTCCACGCCACAGGCCGTAGTGTTCCTAGGCACCCCATATTTGACGAGTAGGCAGGATACAACAGTGAGGGTTTGTGTTTACTCTCAATTACATAGCAAGGGATGTATCTCAGCCTCTCGGCTACAGAGTTCTGGTGGTGGGTAGATCAGGATGCTATAGCTATAGTCAAGTATGAATGCCGAGATGTGGAAAAGAGAGGGAGTAATGGGCGCAATCGTAACAGGTGGTGGGATGAATGCTGGCATCAGTTCCTCGAACAGACTGTGTTAATGGGTCCACAGTTTCAACATTGCACACAAATATGAGGCTGCTTTCCTCGTCAGTACATTTATAATTCTCAGCCGCCTTCTCACGAAGTGAGGTTGTGAGTGTCGTAGCAGACTTTGAACAGGAATTCAGCAGTAAGGTAACATCCAAATGCAATTTGTAGTCTGTGTGCCATCCGTGTTGGTAATGGAGTACCATGTGTGTCAACTTGCTTGATACATAAAGGTTAAGATACTGCTGACACTGTAGGACGTCCATGTGTCGAAGTAGGTTCTGGTGGACTTCTGTGCGTATCGCCTACAGTAGTTGTCTATAGTTCATGATAGCTGTGCAATGCACATCTAGTGTGAATGTTATGCCCAAAAATCTGATCGCATCCACCTTTCGGAGGGATGCCATGCAGCCTCCTGGAGGACCCTTCTGATATGCATCGCCGCTGACTTGGCTACATTCATGGAGCTTCTTCGCGCCAGTTTATATCGCTTAATCCATTGAGGCATGAATTGCACCTCATCGTTGATTTTACCAGCAGTAGAATGTCAGTCAGCATGTGCTCTGCAGTGAAAGGTGTGGCCCTCAACGTAATTCCCTGAAGTCTGCTTTACAACCCTCCCATGAACGGTTTCAGTGCGACTGCGGAAAAATCATGGAGACTGGGCATCCTTGTCGAATCGAACGCCGGTATGGCAAGTGATCCACTGCATGTCCATTTACCAGTACATGGGACGATGCTCCGCGTACGAGGCGGAAAATTACGTAGAAGAAGTCAGATTGGAAGCCCACGTGGGCTAGAACTGACGTAATAAACTTGTGGAGCACTTTGTCAAAAGCGTGCTTGAAGTTAATTAGGTCACAGCAACTCGAATGTGGCAGGGAGTGGAGAGAGTTACCAAATTCCTACTTTCACCAGTGGCCTTTTGCATGTTGGACTCTCCTTCTTGCGTCGTCTGCTCCGTTGAAAGGGTTAGTGGCAGGACCTTCTTTATGCACACAGGCAGTAACTGGGCAAAGATCGACCTCTGTAAGGATTGTGTATTGAAATGAGTAGTCCATCGCCGAAAATAGGTGGCATGCAAAACCAAGGGAACGTTAGCCCTTGGTATATAGTGATCCTACGTGTCATCGTCAGGGTGCAGAAAGTGTGACAGATTCGGGCGGTAGACTATCCGGCCTGGGCGACTTGTTATGTGCACCCTTATCTAGCGCATCCTCAATGTCGTCCTGCCTAATCTCCGCTAAAAGCGACGATGTTGCCGAGTGGTCGAGGATGCACGACACCTGCTGCAAATGTCGTTATCCTTCCTCTCCTCTATACTCTCCTCCTAGTAAAAACGTCGATAATGGTCTGCAAAGGCTTCCACAATGGTTGCCTGGGTGGTTAATGTTCGACCAACCAGCGAAGTGAGGTCCGTAATTAGCCATTTTCGAAGTCGACGGCTATCGAGAACGATGTCGTGCACAGGTGTGATTTTGCTGCTTGCTCGGCCTTGACGCCGCGACCGCACGACAACCCATCCAATTTTCTCCATTTAACGGGAAACATGTTGGCTTTAATTAGGCGGCTTACCCTGTCCGTCTGGTGAGGGCAGTTGGGATCCGAGGTCGTGAAAAATCGTGCAATAAAAGCCCAAAGCATGACGATGCCATGCGGTGATGTACTTTCGATGTTGTATCAGCATCTGCTGGAACGCTGGTTTTGCATATTCTGAGCACCATGTCAACATCGAAACGTATCGTGGAAGACTTGTCTTTGTATTCCGCCAACGCGATGCCGATAATCTGACAGCATTCTGGGTCCTGCAGGTGTGCCACAGTTCTCTTCCACATACCACGGCTGCGCCATACACGCTATTTGTGGATGGTGACCATTCATGAGAAGGTACTATGGTCTGAGAAGGCAAGTGGCCACCATTCGACGTCCAACCCTCCTGACACAAGATCACGCGAGACACAGATATGATGAAGAAGAGTGGCCGAGTGACTAGCAAGAAATGTGTGTCCAGAGTAGCCACCTTGCACTCTGTCCCAAGTATCGAGGGGATGCAGGTGTCGCACCAATATCTGAAATTCTCACAAATCGTAAAATGCGAGACCTGCCCGTTGGAATGGAGCCTACAGTTAAAATAGCCGCAGTAGATATAGTGATTTTAGTGACCAAGAAAGAGAGGCGAGTGGGAGGGGGGGGGGGGGGGATTTACTCTGAGTAGGACTGCGACCTTTCGTGGCGTTTGTCGGTTCCCGATGGAGCATACACGTTAATAATACGTGTAACTAGTGCCGTGATCGCCAGCCCCAGGCTGTGGGAAGGAAAATCACATCAATGGGAATACCGTTATGCACTAGTATCGCCGTCAGCTGCCGGCCTGATCATCCTGTATCATATATGTCGCATAACCATAGAAACCGGGGAGGGACACGAAACGCACTCTTACTGACTGTAATTGTGGCGATACGGTAAGCTTGCCGTTGAACTGCAGGTGCCAAGTAATTCATTAGATCGGAAATGTCTATTGAGTGTCGAGCTGCGTAGTCGGCACTGGCCATTCCCAATACCTAAGCCGGAAACATTCCTCAAGTGCCGGTGCCACTCGGCCAGTCCCTGTCGGTGTAACTTGTATGGCGTCATCGTCATCGTCCTCCGTCCACGCCGTTGAAAGCAGAGCAAGACCATCTACTATGGTCTCCCCGGGGCTCAGGATGGGTCCTGCACTCTAGGAGGAGTGGAGGTATTTGTACGGCAGCACAAATCTCGCCTATCCATGTCTGATCGTTCAGCTGTGGGTATGTACGAAACTTCCTCAATCCCATTCTGTGTTCCCACGCTGAATCCGGCGGCGGTTTCCTCTGTAGGAGGAGAAGTCCTCGTCCTCCAGCGGCTGGTCCTCAGTCTGTTCTGAAATTGCTCTGCACCTCTGCTTACGGCGCTTTCTTCTGTGCCCTTCCGTTTCAAATGAAGGCAGCGAATCACGACGCTCCTGCACAAAGACCGCAGGTGGTACCATCAAGAAGTCAATTACCATTTTACTGTTATGGAAATTGTCATCAGCTGATGCGACAGTCGCTGTCGAAGTGGAGTCCGCAACGCGTAGAACGGGCGTTTCATCTTCCCGCTGAGTCAGAGTATGCTTTGTTGGGTCATCAGGGAGTGTCAGATGCCGCCATGAAGCGGTAGCAGTCGTGAGGGAGGGCCACGTAAGTGGGGGAAGCCACGGCGGCGCCATGTCGGCAGGCGGTGGGTGCGTGATCCGGCGATGGACGCACCTGGATCGGAAGTGGCCCTCCTTCCTACATCCGGAACAGGTTCTTGGTTGTCCGTCGTAAATGACGATGGCACGGCAGCCGCCGATATAGAGATACGAACGGACATGTTTTTTAAGTTCAGTTTAGACCTGCATGTTCAAAGGAACAGACACTGCGCCGACTGCAGCCGTTTTTGATATACATGAAATGTACTCGCAGTTGCGAAATGGACAACCATCAGCTGTATAATGGAAAGTCGCTTGCCCAGTCTCGCCGGATAAATACGATATTGTAGATTCCACATTAACATTGCATCGTAATTCGGAATGGCACAGGCATTGTAATATTGTATTTATCTGCAGACATAGGGCAAGCGATTTTCAAATAAAATATTTCTCCTGTATGGGAATATACATCATGGATGTACGAGTACAGGTCGTAGACACATGGTTGAGAAGTATGGAAATATTTGTCTGGCCTTGAGTCGTGCTCGGATGGCCTAATGATAACGCGACCGCTGGCGATACGTAGGAAATCCGGGTTTGAATGACAGTCTGGCACAACTTCTCATTTCCATCACTGCATTTTCGTGACTGCAATTTCGTCATTGCATTATACAGCTGATGGTTGACCAAATTTGCAGTTGCCAATAAATTTCAAATACATGTTAGTGTCGTAGAATTACTCAAGAGCCAACGATGACACAAGAGAGGATACGTGACAATCTACCAAGCTACATTTTAACCTTGAATGTTCCACACACACTTGTCCCAGAGGCGTTGGTGGAGTATCCGTTACGTCGCGACCTCGGATCTTGGTCTCGTGTGTATCCTGCTCCACAACTAACATCACTGCGGTTTGGTAGCTCTTGAATGATAAGAGATAGGACGCTCTTATTCACAGGGCATGTACATTAGTATGTTCTGCAGAAATGATTAGCATTTGAACCATGTCGGCCCGCAGGTTCAAGGTAAACATCGGTGTCGCGGCACAACATCACCTAGCAGTAAAATGTGCATGCGGCTCTTATTGTCGCTATAGACCGAAGGTAATGGATCAGTGTCACCTGAGCAGACGTGCAGGATATCTCGCAGATGTAAGAGCGAACCGTATCCTCAGATGAGTGAGTTTGAAAGAAGGCAAGTTTTTGGCATGAGGGAATGTGATTCATCCATCTGGGAAACTGCTGCTCGTGCCGGACGAAGAGCTCTGGCAGTGCAACGGGTGTGAGTAAAATGGATCACGGAAGGCCGTAGCACACAATGAGATGGGTCAGGTTGCACTAACCGGACAGCCCCCCCTCCTAGGAAGATCAACACCTCATCCGAATGGCATCGCAGGACCGATCTGCATCCTCCGGCTCTAGAGCAACAGTGGAACAGTGTAACTCATCGCACACTATCAGGTGTAACACTTTGTTGCCGTATGTTACGGCATGGGTTGCGTGCTCGTAGGCCACTTCTCGGCCTACCTTTGACGAATGTGCAGAAACTTGCTAGACGGTAATGGTGTATCGAACGACGTCACTGGGGACACAAATGGCATCAGACAGAGTTTTTGGACAAATCCAGGGTCTGTTTGTTTGAAAATGGTGGCCGCATTTTGGTTTGCCGCAGACAAGGTGAGTTGCACAACGGCTGCTTTCGCGCAAGACATACAGCGCCAACTTAAGGCCTCATGGCTTGGGGTTGCTTATTGGGTACACATCACAGTTGGTGCGTGACCAGGGCGCTGTGACCAATGTGACCTACGTGAATGACTTCCTGCGACCCTGGAATATGGTGACACGACGGGTCCAGTGCTGTGATCCAATGTCAACCACTGCAGATGAACTTTGGAACAGGGTGAATACAGCAAGGACGCCAATCGCGCCTTATATATCCATCACGCATGGAACAAGTTATCAGGGCCCATGGCACACCCTGTACCTACGAGGCAACAGGGCACATGCTGAGCGGAGGTGACTAAAATGCTGATTACGTCCGCAGAACATATTAATGTACAGTCGTGGACAAAACGAGCGAGACCCCTCGCCTTTTCGTTATGCTCATCCGCACAGCTTTAAAGTCTGCTACATAGCATAACAGGCAAGGCGACGAAGTGCTAGCAACATACTATGCACAGGAGTGAAATTGAAAAACCATCCGAATTTTTTCAAACTGTTTTCAATCATGTGTAGGACTATATTAATGCTGATTAGTGAGTTAAACACAACACGTAAATATAAGATATAAATGAAAGAAGAAACGCTAATCAGTATGAACTGTACTAACAAAAACGAATTTCAGCTTATCGATGTAACATAGCTGTTTTAGTAAGACAAAGTACCCAGATCGATACAAATTAGCAAAATGTTATGCGCATTCCACCGTGAAACGGTTTGTGTCAATGTTCAGATCAGTCAGACTGGATTACCGTTGCTGACATTCCATGAAAGTGAGCAAATTTAGCAATGCGTGAAAATTCATAACGAAATTCAGTTAAAAATCATTCAGTATCAACTGCCTCATGCAGGAAGATACTGAAAACGCACCTAGAGGACAGAGAGCTTGTGCGTAAGCGCCTCCAAGTTTTCCTTACTAAATGTGAAACAGTTGCGGCGAGAGATCAACTTCTTCGATTACCGTGACGCAGATCTCCGAAGGCAGAGGGAAACTGCAGAACTACGCGCACAAAGATCCGCTGTGAAACAGGAACTCTGAGAGGGAAAAGCCAGTACTTCCACGTAGTGAGGAATCTGATGCTTCCTTCAGAGAGAACGCTATTCATTAAAAGAAAAAATTAAAAGTGTGTACGGCATTATTGGTGGAGGGAACCCATGTGGCGTGTTCGGTCGTCGTTTTACTTGGCGCCACTTCGGCGATTCGGGCGTCAACGATGAGCAAATGACACAGGCGCACCTGCACACACAAGCGCACACACACACAAAGTCCCGAGCCGAAAAATCCTCAACCTTGTCAGAAATCGTACCCGGGGCCTCGTGATCCAGAGCTATGCTAACCACATGATCACGAACTGCTTACACAGTGAAGGAGAATTCACGTTACAGGAAGATCATTCTCCTGTGCATAACTCCACATTCGTTCACCAGCAGCTGTCCAAACAACGGCATCAACGCTATGGATTGGCCGCCACAGCCTGTTGATACGAATAAAGAAAAACATAGGTGCAAGGAAGCCAAATGTGAAGACACTATGCGTAACAGAAGAAATGCCTCAGTTGATCGACGTAAAAAGAAAGTACAAAAATGTTATGGGAAATTCAGGAATACAGAAATACAAGCAACTTATGAATAAAATAAATTCAAATTGCACAGAAGCTAAGGCGAAACAGCTGATGGAAAACGTGAAGTCAAGGGCGGTAACATTAAAGAGTGCTATGGGAATTCCATTGTTCAATGCAGAGGAGAGAACCGATAAGCAGCACGAGTGCATTTAAGGTTTCTATGAGGAAGAAGACTTTTACGATGACGTGATGGAACAAGAAACAGGAGTCGACAGGCAAAATATACGGGATCCAGTATAAGAACCACAATTTAAAAGAGCTTTCGATGACTTAAGACCAAACAGACAGAAGCGAGATACGATTCCATTAGAATTCCTGAAATCACTGGTGGGAGTGACAACAAAACGACTATTCAAATTGGCGTATAGATACTATGAGACTGACGATAGACCATCACACTTTCGGAAACGTCACCCACACATAGCAAGAGCCGACAAGGGCAATAATTATAGCAAAATCATCTTAACAGCTCATGGATTCAAGCTGCTGAGAAGAACAATATTCAGAAGAACGGAAAACACAATTACAGATCTGTCAGTTGGCAATCAGATCTGCTCTAGGAAAGGTAGTCACCTGAGAGGCAGTTCTCACTTGCGATTGATTAAGGAAGCAAGACTCAAGAAATATCAAGATACGTTCATAGGATTTGTAGAGTTTGGAAAAGCGCGAATGTAGTGGTACAAGAAAGACGAAAGTAATGAGAAGTAGCAGAAATAAGAACAGCGAGTAACTTAATAACAGAACTGGGGATCACAAAGTAAACGAAGTTAAGGAATTCTGCTACACAGGCTGGAGGACATAAAAAACAGACTATCACTGGTAAACAGGATTCCTGGCCAAGAAAATTCTACTAGTATCAAACATAAGAACTAATTTTCAGGAGATATTTCTGAGAATGTACGTTTGGAGAACAGCATTGTATGGTAGTGAAACATGGACCGTAGGAAAACCGGAATAGAAGACCATCGAAGCATTTGAGATGTGATACTATAGAAGAATATTGAAAATTAGGTGAACTGATATGGTAATGAATCAGGAGGTTCTCCGAGAAATCGTCGAGGAAATGAACAAATGGGAAACACTGACCAGGAGAAGAGACAGGATGACAGGACATCTGCTAAGACGTCAGGGAACAGCTTCCATGGTACTAGAGGGAGCTGTAGACGGTAAGAACCGTAGATGCAACAGAGGTGGGAATACATCCAACAAATAATTGACGACGTAGGTTGCAAGTGCTACTCTGTGATTAAAAGGTTGGCACAGGAGAGAAATTCGTTTCGGGCTGTATCAAACCAGTCACAAGACTGATGACTTGAAAAAAAAGTATCCATTTTAGAATATTTGAGGTGAGGTAGCACGAAAGCTGTCAGATACCCGTCCACGAAACCAACCAGTTACATCTGACGCCCACCGACACTGTGCTCTTGAAACCTGGTAGAAACTTTCCTCTTCTGGCAATTACGTGCGATTCCTCACAGATTACATGCCAAGACGCATGATTAAATTTAGAAACAATGGGTGATTCTGGACAAGATATTAGAGAACTAAACCAGAGGCAATAAAATATGAATTAGTTTCCTCTAAGTTCTCTTTTTAACTGACATGAATTATTTAAATATTATTCTTCAGTTTCTCCCGGAGCCCCGTGGCATTAGCCGAGAGGTCTGAGGCGCTGCAGTCATGGGCTGTGCGGCTGGTTCCGGCGGAGGTTCCAGTCCTCCCTGGGGCATGGGTGTTCGTGTTTGTCATTAGGACAATTTAGGTTAAGGTAGTGTGTAAGCTTAGGGACTGATGACCTTGGCAGTTAAGTCCCATAAGATTTCATACACATTTGAACATTTTTTCTCCAGGCGTATTTGTTCATCGAACAGTCCAAGGTTGTAACGCTGGTTCGTAGTGTACAAGGGGAAAAATATTCCGGCGGTAAGTATCTTTTAAATATGTTTTTAAACACTACATTTCTCTTTCAGTCGCTCTTTGCGTACATACTTAAAAAGTAATAAATTATGAGGGACTTTTTAAGGCTATTTTTTGTTGTTTCAAATTCATCTCTCTCTTGCCTCAATTGTTCCCTCCTGTATTCTCCCAAAAAAAAGTAACAGATTTCTTCTAATATTTATTCAGCTTTAATATCACTTCCCATGTCTCACACTTAACGAGCTATGGGCTGAGATTGGTAGCAAGCTGGATGCCTCCGTTTGTATACAGCTGTTAATCATGGAAAACCACTTTAGTCGGCTCTTCTGGACTCGATGTGCTGGTTTCCCGTGAGGTCATGAGAACGTTTCTGATGTTTGCGGTGAGAGAGTTACTTGAGGTTTGTTCAGAAAGCTGCACGTTGCGGAGTAACACTTTTAGGGGCATAGCACGCTAGACTAGCGTATATGAGATCCACGGAGAGTGCTCAATCGCATTTCTGATATGAAAAGACTAAAAGAATGCGTTTTGTCTCTGTTTGTGCGTGTTAGTTTCATCACCAGTATCTGACATCCGAGGGCGCTTGTTGTAGTTTAGCGCAGAAGCCTTGACTTGATGGTACGCGTTTCAGATAAGAAGAAGGTTTGTTCCTCAAAGTACTAGAAGTCTGTAACAGAAATTTCCGAACGTCCTCTAAAACATGTGAGGACCGATAGAAGTTTATATCACACTGTCAGGCAATAACTTAGAAGGAACTTCACTGGCTGTGAGATATTACTTTACAAATGTGCCCCACGCTCAATTACATAAACCTTTTATTGCCATTTCGCTAGACTGCCACTAGTCTGAGTTACCATCTTGTGAAGTAAATGCTACTCTTGGCTGCCTATCTCATCGTTCGAGGAAAGTGTTTGTTACCGGACCTTCTCATAGGTCGATTCCTGGAGCACCGTCTGTAGCCCCTTGGTTCGTGTAAGACATGTGTGCTCTAAAAGGAGGTCTGATGGCTAGAAGTTCTGTATAGCGCTCCTTCAGCCCACGCCTTCTGCGGGTATAATCTGCCTCAGTACCCTTCAAGGAACTTATATACTGGTCCTAGTGATTTATTATTGCATTGTTTATTACAATACCTTGTAATGCCTGCATTGGAGGCTACATATGTCTAGTTATTAGTTCTGGTCGCCTTCTGTAATAAATCTGGAGTGTAGTGTTCAGTGGGTGTTGAGGGTTGTGTTACAAAATTTACCATCATCTTATTTCACCCATTTGGTGATCAGTTGCTTGTTTTTTAATTAACCTTAATTTTTATATTATTGCCATTCCTGTCGTGTAAGTCCTTCAGCCCAGATCACAGTGGCTTGCTTTTAAAACATTATCTGCTGTATCTGTATTTAATGGTGATTTGCTAAAATATAACTTACCGAAAACACTATTATTTACACAGTTGTTTATTCCTTCATTAATAACGTGTGGTATTTTTATTTATTTTCGAATCTGGAATTACTGGTTTAGAATAAATTGTGTGTAACTGTAATAGGTAACCAATAATTATTGTTTACGGCCCCATCGACAATCATAACTGAATGGTGCCTTCCCTTGACTACCAGGTATCATCTAGATTGAGCCTTTGCATTTCCCTTTTCAGATTTTCCAGTTTTCCTACCACGTTCAAGCTTCTGACATTCCACACCACAGTCTTTTTCTCATGGTCACCTACCCCTTGGCAGTCCTCTCCCAGAGGTTGGAATGGGGGACTCTTCCGGAACCTTTTGTCGATGGAGAGATCGTCACGACAGTTTTTCAGTTGCAGGCCACTTGTCCTGTGGGCACATTACGTATCTTTAATGCAGTTGTTTCCATTGCCTTCTGCATCGTACGTCACTACAAAGAAAGACTTAAATTTAAACATTCTGTCGGCCATGTCGGAGCAGTGGCTATTAATCAGGCGTGGCTTGGATTAAGAACTGTTGGAGTATTCGAGCTACAATTTGAGATTCAGGCTGATATCGTGCTTGCAGCGCTACAACTCTGTGGTAGCAGAAAAATGGACAACCTACACTAAGTAGTCGGAGATTAATGGGGTGCTACAAATGCGGATCCAACTATCAAAACATCTGTAGTCTTAGCCCACAGTTGGAGGCTGATGGTCAGCCAAAAAATTGCTCCGATTGTGGTCAGCAAGGCCACGCCCGTTCAGCATGTCTTCAACGGAAAATACTACAAGTGCCGACAGGTGAAGATGTAGCAACATCTTTGGTGACATCCCTCCCTCTCACATATACAAACGTGTTCCGGAAGAACGCCCCGCTGAACAGTGACCTCACCCAACAGCTGGACAGTCCCGTCAAAGAGCGGATGACGACACGAGCATGGTGGCGGCGGCGACGCCAACCGCCGAGCAGCAGCGACCGATACCTGTAATACAGAGATCGGGACAGAAAATGGTCATCGATAGTTAGGTACTGTTATCAGCTGTTTCCCTCTCAGACCCAGTGGCAACAAAGACACACGCCAACGTTCTGGTACAGAAACGCACATGCGTAAGCAACGATCTTCGAAAGGGCACAAGAAACGACGCCTCACCCCGTCGGACGACTGCTTAACACGATGAAGAAAAGGCCCAAGAAGACGGTCACCGTATGGGGGTACCGACACTTCACATCCAGAACACCACAGTCTCGACAGCAGCATACGCCAAGAGCGACCTGAAGAGCTCGAGCGCGACAACGCAGAGCTACCAGCAGTCAGCTGCCAATCCGAGTTGGTAGAAGAAACGACACAGAAAGACGTGGTTGGAAATACCCAGCCGCGGCAAACCTGTCCCAAGGAAATTGGGCTGATGATTGTGAAGTAGTCCCACTTTCGGTCGCAACAGGCGACACGGCGGGGGCGGTGTTCTGTATAAAGTTAGAAATACAGTCATCGCCGGTGGACAAGTCGGAACCACGCACCCTGTCAGTCAACAGCAGGTGGCGTAAGCTCCCATGGCCGTTACACACGCGATGCAACGAAGACTGGGATATCGGCTTGCCTCCAGCAACATCAATACAATACGATCTTCAATTAAGATGCCTTTACCCAAAGATACGCTACAAGCGGTGAAGATCGACATCGTCCTCCTGTAAGAAGTATGCGCTGACGAATTTCCTGTCATGTACGGGTACGAATCCAACGTATAAAAAAAATAATAATAATTTAAAACTGCTCTGAGCACTATGTGACTTAACATCTGAGGTCATCAGTCCCCTAGAACTTAGAACAACTTAAACCTAACCAACCGAAGGACGACACACACATCCATGCCAGAGGCAGAATTCGAACCTGCGACCGTAGCGGTCGCGCGGTTTCAGACTGAAGCGCCTAGAGAAGCTCGGCCACTGCGGCTGGCCCTACGTATCACACGCCTCTGAAACTGGCAGCGGCATACTAATATTTCTCAGTCAGAGTATCGCGGCAAAGGATGTACTGTACGTACCGTTGGCGCGGGGATTAGCAATGATGGTGCTCGATGTATGACACATCAACATCTGTGCACCCTCCGGTACAGACAGTATTTCCTCTTCTTCGCAGAGGAAATTGCCACGCTCTTCCAAGGTCGAGACGACCGTTTAATCCTACGAATGTTGTGGAACAATATGCATTGGTTGCCACCTGCGAACATGTCCATGACCTCCATCCTGAATACACCCAAACGACGAGTCATTCCGCTAGCCGTCTCCCCCGAATATATGTTGCACGCAGTCTTAACGCTGACCTCATCGAAGCCTGTGGCCTGCAGCCTACGCCGACCATAAGGCATTAATCTGTACGATCTCCGTCCAGCGGTAGCAGGCATGGCGGAGGCGCGATCCTTAGAAAATGAACGTTGCCCATTTGAGAAGTGCCATTTAAGTTTGCAGATCTGGCGAACGATTACACCAGCCGTATCCTACAATCCTACGTTGGTGGCTGTATTGTACCAAACTGGCGCTACGCTGCACAATAGTAACATACGTTCGTTAGCTTTCAGTGTGGCGACGTGAGACAACGGAATTTTATTTCACGGTGCTACGGGATGCACCGACCAAGTGCCTTCTCCGGAGCGGCAAGCGGTAGTACGACGGGCGAAGGCCAGAATTATATCCATGATGCAACGCCCACCTGAAGATGCTACGGTCAGGGCACGGACACTAGACCGGGTTACGGGAGAACGCCCAACATGTGTCATATCATCAACGAAAGCAAAAGAAGACGAAGAGCTCTGGTACAAGCTGTGAACACGGATGATGGCAGACGCCTAACAGCATAACAAGATGTAGGTAATACCCTTGTAGAACATTGAACTCAGCTCTACACCGCAGTGGATACAGATATGGTGGCAATTACCGATATTACACATACGATATTCGGCACCACTGAACCAGAGGCGGAGGCACAACTAATGGAGGAGAATACAGAGGAAGAAGTGGTGGAGGCCATTTTTAGGGAAGCGGTGAATAAATCGCCATGACCAGACGGCCTCCCTTTGGTACGTTGCAGGACCTTTAGCTTTGTCATGCCACCCGGTGGACTGCTATCTGCCGTGGATTATAATGTCGCCTGACATGCCCTTACCGCCGGCTTTTGTCGAGAGGCTAGTTATCCCCGATACACAAACCCTTTGGTGGCACATAGATATGGGACTGCGACTTTAAAATATTCACCAGACTATTAGCAGCACTCCTCGAAGTGTATTGCACCAAGTGATCTCACTCGACCAAACGTCGCCCGACGGAGCTGCCAACATACAGAGGGCAGTTTGTGAATATCGCTATTTGATTGCTATAGAAAACACATGGCTCCTCCATGGAGCACAAAAATCGAAAGATTTTGATCAAGCCTTTGATAGAGTGAGTCATACAATTTTTGTAGAAAAAGTACAGATGCACATACGGTTTCCACGACCATTTGATGCGGCTACTCCAAAGTGCTCGTCAATGGACATACGTGAAATCCCAGATCGTAGCGAGATCGGTCAGACAAGAATACACCTTATCTACTATAGTATGTGCACTGGCTTTCGATGTGTTACTCTGCGGCCATCCTCACCGCTTGACAAGACTGACCTTGCGAGATATACTTTCAAGTGTAAGGCGTGTGCGGATAACCTGGTGCTCGTAGCGCCAAATGGAAATTATACGCACGTGGGTCACATATATGGAGCGGCCACTCGCAGCCGCATAAATGTAGACAAGTCTTCGACTATGGGTATTGTTACTGGACTCACGGAAGAATGTCCAGCACCTTTATGACTAACGGATACCTTCAAATGCCTTGAAACACCAACGACAGCCAGAACATTACTGCCACCTACCCAATGGCCGGTATGTATACCTTGACACGGATAACATCGGCGACGCATCGTAGGATGAAAGCAATGAGGTCTTGGTAGGTCGCTGGAGGAAGCTGACACCACATCTGCACACACAAGTCACCTAATTCCCAAAATTCCGGGGAAGGGGCATTGAACTCTGACGCCACGTTTGGTCACATCCCAGATGTATTCGGTAGGCGAGTTCACGACTGGGAGGGGGGGGGGGGGGGGGTGAGCGGCGGCAGTACATCAGTTCCAACTCTCCACTCTGTTCCTCGCAGCACTCCATCACACTCCTGGCCTTATGTCATGGCGCATTATTTTGCTGAAAAATGTCACTGCCATCCGGAAACATGATCGTCATGAAGGGGTGAATGTGGTCTGCAAACAGTGTACGGTACTCCTCGGCCATCAAGGTGCCTTTCACGATCTCCTCTGGAGATGTATGCCCACCTGAATGTTCCACAGAGCATAATGGAGCCGCCCTCAGCTTGTCTCCGTCTCGTAGTACAGGCGTCAAGGAGCTGTTCCGCTGGATAGTGACAGATTCGCGCCCTCCCATTGGCATGATGAAGTTATTGGGATTCATCAGACCATACAACACTCTCCCACTGCGCCAACGTCTAGTGCTGATGGTCACATGCCATAAGCTGCCGATGTTGTGGAGCTAACCTTGGCACATGCATACGTCGTCGGCTTTGGAGGCCCATCTGGTGCTCTGCTTGTTCAGAAACACTTGTACTCTGCCCAGCATTAAAGTCTGATAAAAGTTCCGCCACAGTTCGCCAGCTGTCCTGTTCTACCAGTCTGCCCAGCCTACTCGTCAGATGACGCTGCTATCTCCTGGACGGGTTTATATCGGTAGTGGATAGGTGACGATTATGATCTACCTAATCAGTGTACGTCGCACAGCAGCGCATAACCATAACAGACAATGAGTCCGGACAGCGTCAATGGGGACATCATAAGGGCGTTAGACGCTAATCATGCGGGTCACTTATGTAAACACCCACCTAGCGTTACGAATACTGCACTCTGCCCAAATACATACGATGATGGTGATAACAGAATGACGCATACTGGCGGCCTACGGTTCCTTCGTTAGTGCAGCCCTACTACTTACAGCAAGATACGACGCCCTTACCCTCGTTCATCGTAGGTGTGCATTGGATCTTCAGCATGTACACGATCAAACGAAGGAGCTATATATCAGCACAATGTTAAAACTGTGGAGACGACATCAGATATGTCAGAATCTTAATAGAAGAAATTGAACGAGTTTCTCGGACAGTGTCAGTGGCGCTCTAGCTCATTTTCCAGTCATTTCAGCATATAGGCGCTTTATTTATTGAGAACAGCTACGTTCAGATGGCTCTTCCGGAAACCAGACATGCAAAGGCGTCCAAATTAATTGTCATGAAGTATGGCGACGGAAACATCATGTTTCCTTAGACAAAGAAACACGTGCAATGTCATACCTAACAGTTAATTGTAAAAACGTCGCCCGGTCCATACTCCACGCGATTCATAGGACGGATCGCCATTATGCCGTCGGTGCCAAACCCTGGACAACGATGACACCGCCTCATATGTGGCCCCTCGGCGGAAGTGTGGCGTCTGGTGACAAAAATGATCGTTTATTTTCCCTCGAATGGGACAACACAACTTTTGACGGGAGACTGTATTCTTCTCGGAGCGATGCACTATCCATGTACTAAAACGTATGCAGTAACGTGGCATCGCGGACGACGGCACAAAGAATATGATAGACTTCTGAACTTTTTACAGAAATGACATCATATCGTGAGCAGTCTGAAATGCCGACAGTATTTTTCTGTGTTCCTATGGAGTAATTTCACGAACAACCGCATAGCTAGATCGTCCAGTTAAATTATCGATGCGATGAAACAATGAACGGAAGATAAGAGAGCGGCAGGGAGATTGGAAATCAAATCCTACATTATTCTGCGTCTTTATTTCTTCATGTTGTGCGACAACGGGGCTACGTTTGTATAGCTTTCAAGCAGTACAGATATATTATTTGTGGTATTACAATGAAGCCGTTGTTACTAATTCGACTTCACTAAACTCTTATATGTGTAACAGGATTTGTTTTTATATATGAAAGATATCCATTAAAATTTTTAGCATAGTTGGAGAACTATTTTGTTAGAAAATATTTTTATTGTGTTTTCCAATTTCTGATGATCGTTTAACATTCCAAAGTGTACTAGTTAAGTACAAAGTTAGTTTTAGGTCATTCTGGTTATTTGTTATACTATATATTATACTATATATATGGAAGAAGTTGTTAATCTCATTCTACAAACTGAAATATACAGGCAGGTTTTTGTATTTTATTTTGTTCCTGTTAATAAGTTGATGTAATTCTCTGAAGAAGGAAAATGAAACTTCCTGCAGATGAGTAAAAATTTGGTCTCTAGTATAGGATTTGAAAGGTGCTCTTCCCTTGCAGTGGCATGTGACCATGTAAACATGTGAACATCTAAATAGAATGAGGCTTTCTATCAATAAAAAAGTAGACTGCTGGGACATCAAGCCCGTATACATTGAAAAAATATATAAAAAAGAAAGAGAAAGAAGCAGCACTTGCTCTTAGCGTAGTGGTAATGTGATAGCTGTATTCGCTATAGGTTGGAAGCTCTCCGGAGGACCATTATTTTGCATCCACATTTCTCATCTTCTTTAAATTGACAGACCGAAAATCGGCAAGAACATCTTGGAAAAACTCTGTAAACATGCTTAGGAACAAAATTATGCACCAGCCTGGAACTTTCTACGTACTTATGGGCTGAGGCCCAATGTTTTATCAAGGAGTTGTGATATCACCTAAAAGAGGTGAATAATTTAACTGGATTTGCTCACTAAATAATAGGTGTTGGGATATACACATAGTTCAACTGCTTGGTAAAACTTTGGGCCTCGGTCCATGAGTAGATAAAAGGGTCTAAGCTGAAGCACTTATACATGTCAGTATCCCCACACCTATTATTAAGTGAGCAACCCATTTCAATTATACACTTGTTTTAGATAATATCACAATTCCTTGACAAATTTTGGGCCTCAATCCATGAGTATATAAAAACTTCTGGGCTGGTGGATTACTTCATTGGTAGGTATGTTTAGTCATGTTGCGTAATTGCTCAATTGTGTAATTCCGTATGTTAGTTGTAAAAAAATTGTCACTGAGTAAATTTTACAATAAACTAAAGACCGATACGTTAAGAAGTTGATATGTTTGTCTTTGCCTTAACATCATGTTTGTCTTTGCCTTATCGTCTTTGGAAACAGTAATGTACTTGGAAATTGGCTTATAGCCGAAACCTAGCTTGTGCAATAACCGCAATAATATTTGTGAAGCAAGGCAAAAAACAGCGTTGTTTACGTAATTTACAACGTTCCACCAATAACCCACAGTAGAACCAGTTAAAATTCATATTTGATTAAATAGTGAGCGGTATTCGACAGTTTGCTAAGTAACTGGATAATTTCGTCAGTGGCAGACTGATACCTTGCCATGGTAACGATAAAAAATAGTTTCAAACAATCAATCCCCAGCCTGTTAATGGAACTTAAATTATGTCCCTGGATGTAATCCAATCATGGGTTACTAAAATATCCTTCTTTGTTTCAGCTAAACCCTCTGTCCAGAGGGGTGTATCTAGAATGCTTAACGGCAGATAAACGAAATCGTTTCATTCAAACCCACGTATTGCGGTTTCTCTTCAACTACTCGAAACGCTTGGTCGGTATTGTAAAGGTAGAATCTCGGCTTCGAGAGAGGTCCTGGGAACATCAACCTGTCTAGTCTTAATACTGCTCGTCAGCTCTTGCATAAATGAAAAATCGAGGGTCACAAAAATACAACAGGAGGGAATGACAAACAGATATGGTGGCTAGCAATCACACAATTGGAATCATCATACAAGAAATTGATAAAGTCCTTAAGAATGCCATAAATCCTAAACTATGAGTTTTAGATACGAGAATGGAACAAATGAAACATTCAGGCAACGAATGAAGTTTATTTCAGTGTTTACTTGCTCCGAAAATAAGAAAGAAAAAAAATGATTCAAATGGTTCTGAGCACTGTGGGATATAACATCTGAGATCATCAGTCCCCTAGAACTTAGAACTAATTGAACCTAACTAACCTAAGGACATCACACACATCCATGCCCGAGGCAGGATTCGAACCTGCGACCGAAGCGGTCTCACGATTCCAGACTGCAGGGCCTAGAACCGCTCGGCCACTCCGGCCGGCAGAGGTTTAGGAAAGTTTGGAAATTATACTTGAAGTTTGTTAGAATTTCCTAAGTACTCTCGTTATCGAACACAGGGTGAATAAAAACTGGATAATTTGCTCGCCATTGTAAGAAAAATATAGATTTTCACTCATCTTAATCTGTATGGCGTCATATCTCCTGTATTGTCGGTCGTAAATTGGAGTAGTTTTGCAGGTAGATTTAGTTATACGCGTACATGTAG
The DNA here is from genome assembly GCF_023897955.1 of Schistocerca gregaria. Classification (NCBI taxonomy): domain Eukaryota; kingdom Metazoa; phylum Arthropoda; class Insecta; order Orthoptera; family Acrididae; genus Schistocerca; species Schistocerca gregaria. The sequence goes on from NC_064921.1 coordinate 862,567,205, forward strand.
ACACTGTATGCAAAACGTATTGCAAATAGAGTTAGTAGTAAAGAAGTAATAAATTAATGCGTGATGCCTAATACAGAAGTCTGACTGTACGACCGGCGAAAATGTAGTAAGCGATAAAGTTCTTTCCTCTCATCATTTTCTGGGGAGGGGGCGGGAGCGGCTATCAGTGAGAAAAAAGTTTCGTAAAGATTTGAAATTATGTTGAAACTTCGTTGAAGTCGTTAACTGCTCTCTTTCTCAAAACCGCATGAATGAAGTCCGTGTACTTGTGCGTCGTTGGATACTTTGCCTCGAGACAAACACATAGTTTGTAACTGTAGTATCCGCCTCGAGACAAACACACAGTTTGTAATTATAGTACTTGTGTTAATGTGTTAAACCTTTAAAATAAGATTATACCCACAAAAAACAGATAATGACAGCATTTTAAATTTTTAAACTCTCTCAATAATTACGCGAAATATTGAAAATCGGGTTTTTGTTGCCCCTATGCTACAACTTGTACTAAGTTCCGGATTCTGGGATGGTGTTTTAGTTATCTTCTATACGACTACATAAAGGCAAGTAGATGTTTATAGTTGTTACCAAAACTCTCGAAAAGTAAATAACTGATTTACTCCAACAATACATAATTCAATAGTAGGCATATACTCTAAAAAGGGGGCAACATTATTTGGCAAAAATATCGAGAAGTTCGTTACCATTTTACTTCAGATTTTACACAATACCCTAATAAACCATCGCTGGACATACGCTATAAATTTTTACAACTTTCTAGAATAGATTTTTACAAAAACGAAAGAAAGAAAATTGGATTTAACGTCCCGTCGACGTCGAGAACATTAGAGACGGAGCACAAGCTCCGATTCCGTCAAGGATGGGGAAGGAAATCAGCCATGACCCTTGAAAGGAAGCATACCGGAGATTTAGAGAAATCACGGACGGATGGACGCCGGTTCGAACCGTTGTCCTCCAGAATTCCAGTCCAGGATGCTGGCCACTCCGTCACCTCACTGGGTCAGATTTTTACACAAAGTCTAATAAATTTTTAGACAAACAGGGGAAACGTTGTTACCAAAAAATATCGAAAAGTTCCTAATATTTTTGCTTCAAATTTTTACTCAGTTATCTAATTAACTTTCAGATGGACAAAGGCTATGTAATTTTTTAATGCATATAATATGGAAATACAAATGTGATGTGTAAATGGGAAGACTGTTACCAAACGTCTCAGAAAGTTCTTGACAACTTTAAATCCAATTCTTATGCGATACTCTTCGGACGCACATTTGTTACACACAAACACACACACACACACACACACACACATATGTCGAATGTTGGTGTTGACGGGCCCAGGCGAGGCGTAAAGCTTTTTATCGTGCAGTCATAAAGGATACACAGCGAGCTTTCGGCTCCGAAAGCCCATATCGATGATGTTTAGTTGAACGGTTCTCATGTTGACACTTGTCGATGGTCCTGCATTAAAATCTGCAGCAATTTGCGGAAGGGTTGCACTTCTGTCACGTTGAACGATTCTCTTCAGTCCTGGTTGGTTCCGCTCTTGCAGCAGCTTTTTTGGCCGCAGCGGTTTCGGAGATTTGATGTTCTACCGAATTGCAGGTATTCACGGTACACTCGTTAAATGGTCATATGGGAAAATGCCCACTTCATCGCTACTTCGAAGATGCTGTGTCCCATCGCTCGTGGCGCCGACTATAGCACCACATTTAAAGTCACTTAAATCTCGATGACCTGCCATTGTAGCAGCAATAACCGATCTAACAATTGCGCCAGACCCTGGTTGTCGTATATAGGCGTTTTCGACCGTAGCGCCGAGTTCTGCCTGTTTACATGTCTCTATATTTGAATGCCAATGCCTATACCAGATTATTTGGCGCTTCAGTGCAATAAAGAGTCACGAGTGATGATAATATGCCTTCTATGTCGGTGACAGTTCTAGACATCGAAACCAGGTTTTCGGCAAATGATAGTACGCTAAGACGCACGCACGTTGGTACGGTAAAGAGTCTTAACTCTTGTATCGGTCGAGGTATTAAAGCAGTAGGATTTTTTAAAGAGAATGATATACCTTTTAACGGCGATCGAAGGCGTTTTAAAACGCGACTACAATGATATAATGCTTGTTATTGTAGAGGATGAAACGCTTCACAGAAGAGTCCGAGAAATATTCTAAAACTGGTAATCAGTCGGTTTCGGCTACTGCGTTGCAAGTATGCCTATTCCAGGCTACGTCGTGTTTTCTCCCCTCCTGGCTTTAGCAACATGCCCATACAGCTATCTCAATAGTATAATGTCAACTATGACGATATAAACGTGTTGAAGACAACACAACGCCCAGACGCAGAGTAGAGAAAAGTATCATAATTGGACAGGAACCGAACCCGAGACCCTTAGGTTAGCAATCCTCCACCCTGACCATGCAGCTACCGAGGCGTCAGGCTATATCGTTCTATCAAATCTTTCGACTGTGTATTTGTCTGCATGCAAAAATGGTAGGAACTGTGTTATCTATTTCTGCTTCATCATTTTTTGCACACAGACATGTACACCATTTAGGAGAAGTTAGACATGCTACTTTTAATTGGCGAATGGTGACAAGAGACGAGTTGCCACAGAATTTGGGATCAACCAAAGGAATATCATTAGCATTTAGCACTGACATTAATTCGACACTTATCAGCTTGACTATATTAGGCACTCGGAGGGTGCGATTTCGAAAATCGTATGGAATTTTGTTGGTTGCTGTGCATCGCTTAGGAAACGACACTAGGTTTTTCCAACCTGTGCTCTTTAGCTAAGAAGCAATGTTTACCACGATAATGTAAAGTTACGTACAACATGCAGCAGTACTATACTGAAAATCCACGCTGGCTTCGTTAAGTAGAACAATAATGACCGTGAAGCGTAAATCTATGATGCGGCACTATAGGAAACACCATTGCGGGACCTTACTTCATCTCAAGAATGTGGAACGGAAATAGGTACGCATACTTTGTTAAGAGCATTCTATATGTTCTTCTACTAGAGGTACCACTGGATAGTCGATAGTGTATGTGTTTCCGTCACGCCGACTGCCCTGCTCACTCTTCCCGTGTTGCAGCGCAAATAATGAATGAAAAGTTTCCTGGCAGTTGGACAGGACGGAATGCTGTAGTGCAGTAGGTGGCCAGATCTCTTGTTTTGAGTTCTATTGGTTTATTTCTGTGGGGAGCACCGAAAAATACAATCTAGCACGAAGCCCCAACTACCCCAGACGATTTCCGCCGTCGAACGGCCATAGCGTACAACGTCATATCATCCAAATCTGTGGCTTCCACTCGATGTAGACGATTTGAGCACGTACTTAAGTAAAGTGTAAAACCATGTTTCGTGAAGAGCTTTTCATGTAACTTTCTATGTAACGATTTCTTTCCTTTTGAATGTAACTCACTAATTTAAAATGTGAACATCCGGGATAGTTGATCCTGCATTGTCCTTCCCGTCAACAGATGGCAGTACTTTTAGCACCCTGGTTTGTCAGTTTGCCGGCAGCTGTGGCCGAGCGGTTCTCGCACTTCAGTCCGGAACCGCGCTGCTGCTATAGTCGCAGGTTCGAATGCTGCCTCGGAGATGGATGTGTGTGATGTCCTTAGGCTAGTTAGGTTTAAGTGGTTCTAAGTCTAGGGGACTGATGACCTCTGATGTTAAGTCCCATAGTGTTTAGAGCCATTTGCACCATTTTGTTTGTCAGTTTGCTTCCCCCTTCGTGTACGCTACTCGGTGCTCTGCACTCGCTGGTGGTACACCACTTCCTTTCCTCGTGCAGGGCGGCGCTCGGGGTCACAGCACAAAGTGTTAAGTGTCCTGGCGTTCACTGCATATTTCTTTACCCAGGCAGTCGTCCGTAGTATTCGCTGTGTCGCTTTGCCACTGACTTAGGATTCACCGCACCTACCCCGGCCGTTGTTTTTGAAAATGGAAATTATCGTATGGCATTGTTGGCCGGGAGGTCCCATTCGGAGGAGTTCGGCCGCCGTATTGCAAGTCCTGTGTAGTTGCCACTTCGGCGACTTACGAGCCAATGATGATGAAAAGGATGATGAAGGACACACAACACCCAGTCTCCTGCCGGGAATCTAACCCGGGCCCTGTGTGGTAGGCGGTAACGCTACCGCTATGCTGCGAAGCGGACGCTGTTTTTGGGAATTTGTGGTGGTAAGTTCCCATGGGACCAAACTTAACTAACGTAAACTAACTTACTCAAAGGACAACACACACACCAATATCCGAGGGAGGACTCGAACCTCCAACGGGAGGAGCCGCGCGAACCGTTGCAAGGCGCCTGGGACCACGCGGCTACAACGTGCAGTGCTGTTTTCTAAAATGTTATGTGGAACTTCGTTTTCCCGTTTGTACATGTACTACTGCTTTAAAAACTATTTTTAGCTCCTATCTCTTGTTTATTTTCAGTATGACACCTGATGATGGGCACGTAAGAACCCGAAACTAGTCGTGTTTTAACTACTGAAAAATAAAAAGAACCTTACAATTGAAACGGTACTTTCAACCACTGCTCTAAAGGTGAAGTTGCTACTGTTGCAATCTGGTATAATGCATTAACTCCAGTTCGATTGTTTAATTCTCGTGATTCGAGGCTTCAAGGTCCTCGTGGTACACGACGGGCCACCGCAGACGTGCGTCATCTGCAGTTCCACAGGACACATTAAAAGCGGGTGTCTGCGTGCCAAACCGCAGCGTCAATGAAGCACGAAGAGTAACTAACATACACCCAGGTAGTAGATCCGCCTTCACCAAGCGCAGAGCCGCCAGGGCCGAGTCGAGATCAGTGGGGCCACTCGCACTCAACGAGGAGGTAAACAAATTTGCAAGAAACTGCACTCTGGCTACCTCTAGTGAAAATACGAAGTAGGCAGACGGACTAGTCACACAAACAACAATTTTAGAATGAAGACTCAGGCCTATAGCACACCGTACACAGACCTTTGAGCGGAAGGACGTCGATCGCGTACGATGCGTGGCGGAGGGTACCCTAGTCATGCCCCCTCCTGTTCCACACGCAAATAAAGCGAGGGAAAAACGACCGCCTATATGCTCCTGCACGATGCCTAATCTCTCTGACCTTATCTTCGTGGTCCTTACGAGAAATGTACGTTGGCAAACATCCTCACACTGATGCTCACCCTGTCCGCCACATCATTTATGTATACAGAAAATAACGGCGATCCCGTCACACTCCCATAGAGCACTTCTGACGATAGCCTCGTCTCTGATGAACACTGGCTGTCGAGGACAACATACTGGGTTTTGTTACTTAAGAAGTGTTCGAGCCACTCACATGCCTGGAAACTTATTCCACAAGCTTGTGCCTTTGCTAACAGTCTGCATTGCGGCACTAGGAATATGAAATCCTTCTGTTGCCCTTTATCTATCGTTTGCAGGATCTCATGTGAGGGAATGACAAGCTGATTTTCGCACGACCGGTGGTTTGTAAAACCATGCTAATTTGTGAACAGAAGCTTTTCCCTTATAAGTAAATTTGTTATACTCGAACTCCGAATAAGTTCAAGGATTCTGCAGAAAACTGATGTTAAGGATAACGGTCTGCAATTTTCCCTATATGCTATTTTACCCTTTTTATATACAGGTCTCACCTGCACTTTGACGGCTGGTGTGGCCGAGCGGTTCTAGGCGCAACAGTCTGGAACCGCGCGACCGCTACAGTCGCAGGTTCGAATCCATTCTCGGGCATTGATGTGCGTGATGTCCTTAGGTTAGTTGGGTTCAAGTAGCTCTAAGTTCTAGGGGAGTAATGTCATCAGAAGTTAAGTCCCATAGTGCTCAGAGCCATTTTTCACCTGCACTTTTTTCCGTTCCCTTGGGTCTTTGCGCTGGGCGAGAGATTTGCGATAAATGCAACCAAAATAATGAGTCAATGCTGTACTCGGTAAAACCGTGGGAGATCTAATAACCGTAGTTAAATAGCGCATGATCCATAGATTATAAATTCCTTTCTGTCAAATGAGGAGTATTAAACATTACAATGACTTAGTACAATATAACTATTCCACCAACTTTAGTGTTCTAGGATTAAGAAAGACAGCACAAGAGTTTCCGACTTAGGAAAACACCGGGGCCAAATTTGTTAAGATGCGCCTGGAAGATAAGACCGATCACTTTATGAACATAGCAAACAACAACCTTCCTAATAGTATAACAGCGTGACCCGATGAGATCGCTGAAGAATAGACGCCTCACATTTATGCAACCATATAATATAGTTTCTATTGGCAGAACTGAATGGTGGAATGTCTACGGTAATACTTATGTGTAGGAGATGCGAACGTAGCAATACTTCAAGAGGTGATCACAGATAAAGTCTCCGACGTTTATGGGACAGTAATAATGTATAAGGTGGGCATATCATCACTCGAAAGTGGGAGAGGCAGTGCGGCAAAAATACACGACCTCTTCTTGGTAAATATAGGGTTGTATCGATACCTAAACCGGAAAACTGCCGTATGGATACCCAGTTTTACAGGGATTATGTTCAGACTGTGCGCTGCAAGATTTCGTTGTCAATAGTGTCAGTGTCACGACTTGCTGGTAGGTGCTGGTACTGGTACGGCGTACAGCTGCAGACAGTCAACATGGGTCTGGACATGGCGAGCAGGACTTACTCGCAGTTTTATCAAAATAACAGCAATAGTTCTTCTGCTCTTAGCTGGCATTGACACTTTCCTCGTGAGGTGGACACTGCATCACAAGATCTGAACCCTTGTGACTTCTATCTGTGGGGTTCCCAGAAGGAAACGGTTTATCATCGGAACACTATCACACATCGGAGGTTGAAGCTCAGCTTGGCGAGGAAGGTAGCCAAAATCCCATGTGATATATTTCGGGCAGAAGTAAAGCCATCTCTAGTGCTGTCCCAGACTATCGTGGATGCAGGTGGTCGTCATATTGAGCAACTTTTGTAAGCCTAATCTGCAGCTAGCAATCGTATCTCATGTGGGCTCTCTCAAACAGCAAAAGTTGAACTATAATTGGTATGTATGCTGGTAAACGCTACGACTCGTTCCACAGACAAACATGGCAGAAGCGTTTTGTTTCGCGACGAAATAGTGAATCTACACTCCTGGAAATTGAAATAAGAACACCGTGAATTCATTGTCCCAGGAAGGGGGAACTTTATTGACACATTCCTGGGGTCAGGACTGACAGAACCACAGGCACATAAAAACAGGCAACAGAGCATGCACAATGTCGGCACTAGTACAGTGTATATCCACCTTTCGCAGCAATGCAGGCTGCTATTCCCCATGGAGATGATCGTAGAGATGCTGGATGTAGTCCTGTGGAACGGCTTGCCATGCCATTTCCACCTGGCGCCTCAGTTGGACCAGCGTTCGTGCTGGACGTGCAGACCGCGTGAGACGACGCTTCATCCAGTCCCAAACATGCTCAATGGGGGACAGATCCGGAGATCTTGCTGGCCAGGGTAGTTGACTTACACCTTCTAGAGCACGTTGGGTGGCACGGGATACATGCGGACGTGCATTGTCCTGTTGTAACAGCAAGTTCCCTTGCCGGCCTAGGAATGGTAGAACGATGGGTTCGATGACGGTTTGGATGTACCGTACACTATTCAGTGTCCCCTCGACGATCACCAGAGGTGTACGGCCAGTGTAGGAGATCGCTCCCCACACCATGATGCCGGGTTTTGGCCCTGTGTGCCTCGGTCGTATGCAGTCCTGATTGTGGCGCTCACCTGCACGGCGCCAAACATGCATACCACCATCATTGGCACCAAGGCAGAAGCGACTCTCATCGCTGAAGACGACACGTCTCCATTCGTCCCTCCATTCACGCCTGTCGCGACACCACTGGAGACGGGCTGCACGATGTTGGGGCGTGAGCGGAAGACGGCCTAACGGTGTGCGGGACCGTAGCCCAGCTTCATGGAGACGGTTGCGAATGGTCCTCGCCGATACGCCAGGAGCAACAGTGTCCCTAATTTGCTGGGAAGTGGCGGTGCGGTCCCCTACGGCACTGCGTAGGATCCTACGGTCTTGGCGTGCATCCGTGCGTCGCTGCGGTCCGGTCCCAGGTCGACGGGCACGTGCACCTTCCGCCGACCACTGGCGACAACATCGATGTACTGTGGAGACCTCACGCCCCACGTGTTGAGCAATTCGGCGGTACGTCCACCAGGCCTCCCGCATGCCCACTATACGCCCTCGCTCAAAGTCCGTCAATTGCACATACGGTTCACGTCCACGCTGTCGCGGCATGCTACCAGTGTTAAAGACTGCGATGAAGCTCCGTATGCCACGGCAAACTGGCTGACAATGACGGCAGCGGTGCACAAATGCTGCGCAGCTAGCGCCATTCGACGGCCAACACCGCGGTTCCTGGTGTGTCCGCTGTCCCGTATCTGTGATCATTGCTTGTACAGCCCTCTCGCAGTGTCCGGAGCAAGTATGGTGGGTCTGACACACCGGTGTCAATGTGTTCTTTTTTCCATTTCCAGGAGTGTATTATTCAGTTTAAAAAGTAATAGGATGTTTCGGGGATGGAAGCATTCTTAGTTGACTTAACTAAACTACAGACATTTTCAGAATGATTATAATCGATTCACGTGATCGTCTTTGTCACCTCAGATGTGTGTGACTATTGTGGAAAGATAGCTGTTAGTACCGAGAAAGATAACGCTTCTCCATTTACATGCCTTAAGTTTCGATAAAGGACAAACGCCATTGTTCAGGAATGAACATTCACTGCTTGGAAACATCATATTATATTAACACAGAAGACGGCATATAGTGTCAAAAGTGGCTAAATGGAACATTAACACAGTAAAAAGAACAGAAAGCTCCTAATGTCCGATTACAGGATTAGTACCCAACCTGTGGAACACAGAACATATTTTAATATTTAATAGTGTTAAAGAGCGATGATATATACATAAAACCAGTATTAGTCAGATGGAAGTCTTCTTGGAAGGGTTTGTGGAAAGAGCATACAACGCGCTACTGTAACGAATTTTATAGCAGTGATCCACTGATGGGAGTCATTATCAGGTAGATATGACTGTAGACGTCGAACGAATTCCGGGACGTTCTCCTTGGATCCTAACATATCGGTATAACGCTTTCGAAAAGGTTGCAGGCACCTTGGGGAAATAACATGTGGATCTTTGGAAGAAAACCGAATGATGTTGCATCGTGGTAAGAAAGATTCCTCCTATTCTGTAGGACGGTTATAAAATGCCCCTACAGCCAACTAGATTTAGGTTTGTCATGATTTCATTAAACAGCTTTAGGAGAATGGTGTGATGGTGTCTTTGAAATAGTACGGCCGATATCCAACTGCAGCCTCTTCCAGTAAAATGAACGTTAAACAGCATATTCCTTCTTTCCTTTAGAAGAAAGGAGTCGTTGTCTCGTGAAACCGCGTTGGATAAATTTTGAGAACCTGTGTTCGAAGAAGGCTGTGCGACAATTCTGTCGCCGTCATCATATATGTCACGTAGTGATAATAAAAATAAGGTGAAAGAGATTAAGGCGCGTTGAGAGTCTGTAGGTATTTCTCCCTCTCACAATACGCGACTGAAATAGGACAAAAAAATGGCTAATATTGGCACCAAGTACCCTCCGCCACGCACCTTACAGCGGTTTGCGTAATGTATGAGTAAATATAGATATTGCTACAGAACTTGAACATGCACTTACGCGGAAAATTATTGCTAATCTTATAATAATGGACAGAAGCTATATGATGAAACAACAATGACATAGTCGCTTTCCTAGGAAACGACAGCTCAACAAAGCTGCAGAGGGTATATAAAGACCACATTCAGTACAGTTCAGCAGAGGGGAGGTCAGCATGGTCGCCTTCCCGTCTCGCCGCCTCCCCGTCTCGCCGCCTCCCCGTCTCGCCGCCTCCCCGTCTCGCCGCCTCCCCGTCTCGCCGCCCCCACGTATCGTCGCCAACCACGTATCGTCGCCACCACGTATCGTCGCCTCCACGTATCGCCGCCTCCACGTCTCGCCGCCCCCACGTATCGTCGCCAACCACGTATCGTCGCCACCACGTATCGTCGCCTCCACGTATCGCCGCCTCCACGTCTCGCCGCCTCCACGTCTCGCCGTCTCCACGTCTCGCCGTCTCCATGTCTCGCCGTCTCCACGTATCGCCGCCTCCCCGTCTCGCCGCCTCCTCGTATCGCCGCCTCCCCGTCTCGCCGCCTCCACGTATCGCCGCCCCCACGTATCGCCGCCCCCACGTATCGCCGCCCCCACGTATCGCCGCCCCCACATATCGTCGCCTCCACATATCGCCGCCTGCCCGTCTCGCCGCCCCCACGTATCGTCGCCCCCACGTATAGCCGCCCCCACGTATCGCCGCCCCCACGTATCGTCGCCTCCACGTATCGCCGCCTGCCCGTCTCGCCGCCTCCACGTATCGCCGCCTAAACGTATCGCCGCCCCCACGTATCGTCGCCAACCACGTATCGTCGCCAACCACGTATCGTCGCCTCCACGTATCGTCGCCTCCACATATCGCCGCCTCCACGTATCGCCGCCTCCACGTCTCGCCGCCTCCCCGTCTCGCCGCCCCCACGTATTGTCGCCAACCACGTATCTTCGCTCCCACGTATCGTCGCCTCCACATCTCGCCGCCTCCACGTCTCGCCGCCTCCACGTCTCGCCGTCTCCACGTATCGCCGCCTCCCCGTCTCGCCGCCTCCCCGTCTCGCCGCCTCCACGTATCGCCGCCTCCACGTATCGCCGCCCCCACGGATCGTCGCCAACCATGTATCGTCGCCTCCACGTATCGCCGCCTCCACGTATCGCCGCCTCCACGTATCGCCGCCTCCACGTATCGCCGCCTCCACGTCTCGCCGCCTCCACGTCTCGCCGTCTCCACGTCTCGCCGTCTCCACGTCTCGCCGTCTCCACGCATCGCCGCCTCCCCGTCTCGCCGCCTCCCCGTCTCGCCGCCTCCACGTATCGTCGCCAACCACGTATCGTCGCCAACCACGTATCGTCGCCAACCACGTATCGTCGCCAACCACGTATCGTCGCCAACCACGTATCGTCGCCAACCACGTATCGCCGCCGCCACGTATCGCTGCCTCCCCGTCTCGTCGCTTCTCCGTTTCGTCGCATCAACTTCCCTGCAGTGCACCGAGCTACAGAGTCCTCAGTTCCGATCAAGGTTTTTGGGAGGTTTTCCTTGATTGTAAGGCGAATGCCGGAACTGTTTACCTCCTCCCATCGATACAGAGATGTAATTCATGTAAATAATAAATTGAGAAATAAATGCTATAAGCGTACTTTGCCTTGTCTTTAACGAATTTTTATGTAAAGGAACTGAATAATAAATGACAGTGTATAGCTGACTGGTGCTCTGAAGCAGAATGTTCAGTCTCTTCACATTGGTATGTGACTAGTGAAATCTATAAACCTAATGGTTTTCAATGGGGTAGGGGAAAAGATAAAAATATAACACAGAAACGAAGAGATAGCAAACATTTGCTCACAGAGCACAGAAAAATGTAGTCCTATGTGTTTTCTTTTACATGTAAATGAAAGAGAACTGATGTTTAACTTAATTGCAAGCAAACATTCAGTGTTAATACTTGAAATATACAACGCTAGTTGTATCTCTATCGTTTCACTGCGAAGTGTTCCACGTACACCTCAGTTATTAGGTGGACACATTACTGTACACATTATCAGTTATTCAGCTGTTCAGCATTCGTTAGTCGCAAGCAATATCTCTGGATTAGGGAATCTGTGGAAGGCTGGCTGGCTGGTTGCGTTCACGATTTATTGCACCTGAAAGATATATGCGTTGCTTTTATCGTCCACTGTGGTTCTTCATATTTACCAAAAGTCTTAACAACTTATCAGCTAAGCACAATAATCTATGCTGGAACAGTAAGTAGAAAATACTACCAAGATATAACATCGCGGTTAACTGATTAATCATAGTGATCTGGTAAACTACGTTCGATCCATATCAATATGCTGTTGATGAAAGTCTGTGCAACTTATATTCAAATGTAGCATATTTTTTAACGGTAGCAGTAAGAGGAGTCAAAAATATTGTTAAATGTTGCTCGTTTTAGCTTTTCTTTACCTTTGTGAAGATCACGAGATATAATGATGTACAGGAAGATGTGAAGGATGTTTATTGAGCAGATACTGTGTACAGTGCGAAGAAGAATATTTACTGAGCAGATATTATGTGCAGTGTGAAGACGGCAAACGTATGTTGTACTGTAGTCGTAAACTGGCATTGTAGTAGTCCATGTTTCGATCAAATAAATTATCAACATTTCAGTGTGCTGCTATGAAGCATTCAGAATGTTGTCTTGGAGTAATAGGGTATAACACAGTATTTCATTCAGCCCTCATTAAAGAAATTGTTCTTATACTCACATAGTTAGTAGGCTTTCCCACTATATTAAGCCTGAGATTAAGTTGATCGCAGTACAACTCTGAAAGAGAAAATTACCTAGATTTAAGGGATCGTTATGGACAGAACACATGTAACAGAAATTGATGTGAAACACTGGAATTGTTCTCAAACGCACAAACCTATGCTATGATAAGACTGGTGTAACATAATGACGCATATTTTCATTAAAAAAGTCAATACATTACGTTGAATTTTGTACAGATCGCTAGCTTATCTTTAGGATTTGCGAAAGCAAATTATCGAGTGTCTACTGTTTTATGTACTTAAGCATATGAGCTAGTCCATGACAGTAAAGACGAAGAGTTTAATTTTTGTTATGGTTTGATTCTCGCGCAGATAAAGAAGTGCTTTCTACAAAGGAAGAACAGACAGCGGGCTGTGCTATGTTACAGGATAGGAAACAATCCTGGCTGTCATAACTTTCGTGTCTGCTGTCAAGATTTTTCAAAACTGTAAGTACCAAAGAAATTGAGGCGAACCCACTGCACGTTACAGAATTCGTAATCCAGAGGAAGTATTTTTAAGATTCTGATAATGCGTAAACGAATGAGTGCAAATATTTTGTAGTTATCATCAAATATAACTGAATTTGCAAGGACCTTATAACATCCGCATTTGTTAATTGAGCTTTTGATTTGTTGTATCATGTTCATTGGGTCAGGAAACTAAAATATTTTGTATTCGTAAAAACAACGTGAAGCTATGTTCAGGAGTTAACTTATGAAATCTGTCAACTATATTTAGAATACGTTATTTTATTATCGAACTAACATTTCGTGTCACAGCTTCATAGTTGACAAAGGATCATCATTGCGGCATCAACCTTTAATATTGTAGTGATTAAGCCGTTCCACTGAACTATGCGAATCAGTATCGGATCTATTACAATATTTGTTTCTACAAAGAGAGATTCAGTGACAGCGATACTCAGCAAGCAGGTGGAGATCACCTTAAACATATTTTCGCCCCCACATAGAGCGTGGGAAAAATTACTGTAAACCTCCAAATGTACTCTGTTCTCCCTCTTTTTTCTCTTGATCCTTGAGCGATACATATGCAGAAGACAGTAGAGTTACTTCCTAAGAATTCTCGAAAACTGATTTTCTAGACATATTCAGTGAAGTTTCAAAACAACAATGTCTCCTTGGCACCAACAATCACGATTCAGTTTCACAAAATAGGTCCCATCTCCGTGTGACCTACAATGCCCTATTTACGATAGAGCTTTGACTTTCTTCGATTTTCTCAGTTAGAAAGCTTTATGAGGGCTTCACACACTGATGTACGACTGTAGAATAACTTGCATTAAGGGGACACGCCCCTGAACTGGCTGCATTTTTAGCATTATCTTCACCCTCATAATGCAACTGATCTATAAATGAGAGATAGCTGAAAACTCTGAAGCACAATTAGGTCATTAGTCAAAGCATTTCCCAAAAAATCATTGAGATATTTATTATACTTTGGTACTGACATTAATATTTATAATAGTATAAAACACAGACCACTATTTCACTGCGGTACCATTTTCTTTGGAACTACTGACTGCAGTCAGAGTACAGACAATATTCACATAAATGTTTTATGCCTCCAATTTACTTCCTTGATGCTGATCTGTGATAAAGACAAGTAATTTATTTTATTACAACAAAGATATTTAAAAATATACCTCAAATATCACCGACATCATCATCATGCTATAAATTTTTCAGGAAATAGTAGGCAAGGGAGGTAGAGGGGGTCATTCTAAATATCTGTACCAACTTTTGTGAGTTTAACGTAGGTCATTTAGGAGAAAAGTGTACCTGAATGCTGAAAATTCAAGTTTTCGGTAAATCGCAAAAGAAGATTTACAGATTTCTTAACTTACCACTATGCTCGTTTAGAACATTCCATCTCTATACTCCAGTTGTCCTCCTGTTTCCTTATCCTCCATACTCTTTCTCTTCATTCTTTTCTTATCCTTGATTCCTTGGTAGCAGCTTCTGCACCTGTCTCTACTTCGATTACCGGCCGCTTATCAATAGCAATTATAGCTGATGTCATACTCCTTTCCGTCTGGATGTTTAATTTCTTCGTAACATTGATCCTTGAAATTGAACCATTATTGAATGTTGTTGTTGCATCCACGACACCAATCTTCAGCACTGTCAGCCCAATTAATACAGTTTTGGATATTCTCTCCCATATATGGCTGTTGAAGCTTTCATTTGCATTTTGAGAGAGACCATGCATACATTTCGTAAGTAGATTTTTATTTGCCAGATGCCTATATTAGACCTAACTAACTGCCTCCATTACAGCAAGTGGTAAGGACTGCTTGTGGGTAGCGTTGCTCAGCCTGTAATTACACCACGAATCTTCCCCTTCTGCACAAAAAGTCTGGGCAGCTCTCCTTCCCCTTCCAATACATCGCATTGCATAAGCAAGCTGATAATTTACAATGTAATGTCGACTATCAGTTACTGGCGGTGTCATAGTATCACTGTGCATATTCACACGAGTTACAGGCACTCACTAACCGACTTTAAAGACCCTTCCTTGCTGAAATGTACTCAGAAACGTCAATACTATCTTAACAATCGCAGTACTTACATTTCACACCACTCTTCAGAAGTGTTGACACCATATTTAGATTCAGAATAACATTTCCGTCGTTATTTGTGCTCACAATACGACTAGGCTTGTTCTCATTACGTTAAGAAAGTGAAACTTTACCTCTAGAAGACTTGCCTGTAGAAGCACTTTCCACAGGCGACTTTTGGAGCAACTGATGTGTATTATTCGGTTGTGTTTGAAACTGGGTGCCGCGAAGCTTTCGTCTGGGACTAAATTTCTTTACTCTCGGCGTTTGTAGCTCAGGAAACACACGCACAGAAAGAAAACAACACACAATAACTACAAAACCACACGGTTGTGAATTTCCGAAATCATATATTCTCAGTCTTCTAGACATGGCTGTGCTTTGGTTGCGGGAGTCAGTACCTTCTAGCATACACCTGTGTTAACGATCCGTAACTAATTACCGAAAAATCGGAAGAACAAAATAATGCATTACGTATTCTGACGCACTTTAAACTGACAGATGGGCGTAGCCCTGTGCAACATTACGTTCAATCTCAATTTTAGAACGAACGGAAAATGATAATGCCCATAAACTATACATTTTTGAAATCAGCATGAAATATTCTTTTCTACAGAGCAAGAAATTTTTGTTATTTTCTCGAGCATGTCCTCTTAAACGCTTTTGTGTGACTTTGTGACCATGTGAGCAGCACTCCTGCGACAAATGCAAGTCTGCTGTTTTCCCTTTCTGCTACTTATTTCAACAGTTCGTTGATACAGTCGTTAAGACAGAGGTATTGCATTTGGGAGACGGCTACCTCTGGTCATCAAGATTAACATTTTCCTTGTTTTCCTTAGGTCGCTTGAAATACCTGCCAGGCTCATTCATCCAAGGAAGACATGGCCAATTTTCTTGCCCCGAAATGAGTTTGTGTTCCGTCAGTAGTTACCGCGTCGCTGACGGGACATTCAATCCTGCTCTCCCTTCATTACTTATTTACTCAATGGCTTGTGGTTAACTTGTGTAAGTCTGGGTATAGATGTTTTGAAAACATTTCATCTATCTCCCGTGAGCCAGTTTACGGTGTGAGGAGGAGGTTACTTGGGTTATCGCTGTCTGATCATCCTTTCGTGTTCCATTCGTGAACAGCACACAGGAAGGATGAGTGTCGGTAAATCTCCGCGTTAGCTGTAATTTCTTCGTTTTTTTCTGTACGCTTATTTCCCGAGGCTTATGTGGAAGGAAGCAGTACATAGCCAGACTCTTCCGGGAACGTCCTCTCCCGAATTTTAATAGTCAGCCTCTAATAATGAACAACTCCTCTCTTGTACAGTCTGCCACAGAAAGTTTGGTAAGCAACTACGTAACGTTCTGGGGTCGACTAAACGATCCCGTAACAAACGCGCAGTTCCTCTTTAGAACTTGTCTGTCTCTTCTATGAACCCAGCCTAGTAACGGTCTAGAACGCGGTCGTCGAAAGCGGCCCGAATCAAGTATTCGTGCAGCCCGCTGTTTTGGCCGTATTTTATGGCAATATGCTTGTGGAAACTAATAGCACCATCCAGTAACGTCAACTAACGTTAAGACCTTCTTAAAACTGTATTTTTCTCGCTCAGTAACAAACAAAAAACATACAGAAACAGTAAAATTTTAAGATGTGCTTAATTTGGCCGTGAGCTAAGTAAAGTCTGCCACTTACGTCAGGAGCAAAGTGTTATGTACCGAGGTCACTGCAGAGTTAAAAGATATGAGAGGGGAAAAATTTTATTGTTTTTCTTCCAATGCTGACAACATACAAACGTGCGCAAGTAGCAACGACTAGCTGCTCCGGTATACACTGAACAGTCAAAGAAACTGGTACACCATTCTAATACAGTGTAGGACCCCGGCAGGCACGCAGATGTGCCGCAACACGACGTGACATGGACTCGCCTAATTTTAAAAGAGACTCTCCACACAGACAACAAGTTTCCAGTCATCAACAGTCCAATATCGGTGTTGACGGGCCCAGGCGAGGCGTAAAGGTGTGTCGTGCAGTCATGACTATGTGATCCAAAGTATCCGGACACTTAGTTAGTTAGTTGCGTGTTCCATTGATCAATTGCACGGTACTGTAGCCGTTATGATGTGGAACCTGTCAAGTGCACAAGAAATGCACATGTGAAACAAGATTTCTTGAAATATATTTATATATTACAATACAGAGCTAAGTAATAATATTTCTATTATTTACCCCATTCCCTTAAATAGCACTATATTTATAGATTTATTTATTCCTATTCAAGAATTCATCTTTGGTATACAAGGAGTTGTCAACAAGATATGATTTCAATTTATTTTTGAAGATATTACTACTGTCTGTCAGAGATTTTATTTCATCTGGTAATTTGTCAAAAAAATTTATAGCAGCATGTTTTACGGCATTCTGTGCCAAAGATAAATTGAGTAAAGGATAGTATAAGTCTTTCTTTTTTCTGGTATTATAATCATGAAATTCACTGTTGTTTTAAACTGGTCCATGTTGTTGAGTACAAATTTCATTAGTGAGTAAATGTACTGTGAGGCTGTTTTAAGAATTCACAATCTTTTAAAAAGATGCCTACAAGATGTGCGACTAAGAACCCCACACATTATTCTAAACACTTTCTTTTGAGCAGTGAATACTTTTTGTCTAAATGTTGAGTTACCCCAAAATATTATTCCCTATGACATCGGAGAGTGAAAGTATGCAAAGTATGTTAGCTTACTAATTTCTATATCCTTAAAATTGACAATATTCTAATTTCAAAAGTTGTTGAACCTTGTCGCTTTAGAAGATCCAAAATACAAATATTCCAATTAAGATTGTCATTTATATGTACACTCAAAAACTTAGTATACACTACCCTGTCTACTGAATTCTGTTGATGTCTTATATTTATTGAAGGAACTGCACTTTTTGCAGCAGATAGTTGGATGTACTACGTTTTTTCAAAGTTTAGAGGAAGCCCATTTGCAGAAAACCAATTAATGACTTATCCAGACACCTTATTTGTACCATCTTCAATTGGAGTTTCTTTCACCAGATTAATAACGATGCTTGTATCATCAGCAAACAGTGTCGGTTTAGCTTCCTGTTTCAGATAGGAAGGTAGGTCGTTTTCCTACATCAACAACAGAAGAGGACCCATGATTGAACCTTGTGGAACACCTAATGTAGTTTCACCCCAGTTAGTTTAATCTGACTCTATGTGGAACCTGGAAAAGTTCAGCGACCGCAGTTGTTGGTGAAAGAAGGTACTGCATCAGCCGTAACTTGCGTTTATTGTGCAGGCCGGTGTGGCCGAGCGGTTGTAGGCACTTCAGTCTTGAACCGCACGACCGCTACGATCGCAGGTTCGAATCCTGCCCCGGGCATGGATGTGTTTCATGTCCTTAGGTTAGTTAGGTTTAAGTAGTTGCCCGACATGAACCCCATCGAACATTTAGGGGAGAAAAGCGAGAGTTCACTTCATGCATAAAGTCTTGCACCGGTAACACTTTCGCAATTATGGACGATTATAGAGGTAACACGGCTCAGTATTTCTCAGTGGACTTCCAACGAAATGTTGAGTCCATGCCACGTCGTTTTTCCACACTACGCAGGGCAAACGGCAGTCAGACATGATACTGGGTTACTTTAATCACCAGAATGGTTCAAATGGCTCTGAGCACTATGGGACTTAACTCCTGAGGTCATCAGTCCCCTAGAACTTAGAACTACTTAAACCTAACTAACCTAAGGACATCACACACACCCATGCCCGAGGAAGGACACGAACCTGACACCCAGGCCGGCTCACCTCAATGCATGCTTGTTTGATAACAATTACATACTTATCTGTAGCCACCTACAGGAGGTAGTTCACATTACTACGTTCGATTCTAAAGAATTTTTCTGATTTAAAATCGCTCACCGTTTTTAGCGCTTCAGGTTGCCCCGATAAAAATGCATTTCGCCGAAATGGCTACTTATGCCATGACGAGTGCCAATGACGAATGTATGACGTCACTGGGGCCAGAGGTGAGATGGCAGTAAACGGCAGCCTGAGTGCAGTTCGAACCCTTGACGTGTGTAGTCCAACATGGAAAATGCCAAGTAACGGATCAACTTTTATAATTTTGTCTGCTGATATATACCATCCATTTATATGTGAAAATTATATAATTGTACTTTGGTGTTAACATGTACACGGTTCCATTTTAATTGGTTAGTGTATTGCCTGTAACACTGAAAATGGTTGCTCACTGACCGAAATTTACATTTGCTACAATAAACACAAGTAGGGATGACTGCTGAACCTTCTTTCACCAGCTGAGACTATAATGCAATAAACATTTTCTCGATTTTCAGGCCCCGTCATTTCGAACCGGTTTCTCAGCATTTCTGAACAGATTCATTTTCTTCTCATACTGTGGCTGAGGGCCAGTGTGTCATACACAGTCCGTCGGTTTAGGTCCGTCTTAGAAGTACTCGTTATGGGTGCGTGTCACATGCTTGCGTGTAAATCAGCCGCCAGTAGCCAGCCGTTGTGACCGATGGGTTATAGGCGCTTCACTGCGGAGCCGCGCTGCTGCTACGGTCGCAGGTTCGAATCCTGTCTCGGACACGGATGTGTGTGATGACCTTAGGTTGGTTAGGTTTAAGTAGTTCTAAGTTCTAGGGGACTGATGACCTCAGATGATAAGTCCCATAGTGCTTAGAGCTATTTGAACCATTTTTTTTTCAGCCACCAGTCACTTCGCCAATGGATCAGCGACGTCAGTGATCAGTTGAATGTGCCGAGCGTAGAATTCTAAGATCTTGAGCACACTTCAGACGACATAGAGGATGATTCGAAAAGATCATGTCACCCCATAGAGGAAGTTTCAAAGTTTTATGTTCGCGCAGACTTATCCAAACACTTAATATGAGCTTCATGTTTTGCTCATTTTACTCGTGACTTGACAGGTTCCTGTTTACTGACACGACAGCTTGAACAGTTTGACTTCTTAGCTTTCAATAGCAGTATTTTAAGCACCTCTACAGAAATATTCTCAAGGTGTGAGTACTGGTGACCTGCGAGGCCAAAAGCAAAGAACAAAATCTTATCGTCCACCTCTTCCAGTCCAACGTGGTCGGATGGTGTTGTTAAGATCACGCCAAATCCCAAGGTGAAAATGAAAGGGGGCGCCGTATGAATAAAAATAAATAATTGAAATCATCGTATGGTTGAGTAAACAACCAATTTTACAGCATGTCTAGGTATGACATTCGTGTCGTTACACTATTGCAGAAGAATCATTGGAAGCAGTTGCTTGTATTAAACATCTAGAAGCTTGCATACGGAGTGATCTGAAGGGGAACGACTACATAAAATTAATCGTGGGTAAGGCAGAGGCCACAGTGAGATACATTGGAAGACTCCTCAGTTAACGTGGCCCATCAACAAAGAAAGTGGCTTACAAAACACTCGCTCTGCCAGTACTTACATGCTGGTCGTCAGTTTGGGACCCGTACCAGTTTTGATTAATAGAGTAATATGAGGAGATCCAAAGAATCGCAGCACGTTTCGTTTCAGATTCATTTAGGACGCACTAAAGCGTCATGGATATGGTCAGTCAGTTCTAATGGCAGAGGCGTCTGCATTACGGTATGGTCTACCGTTCAAATTACGAAGGCCTACGTTCCTAGAACAGTGAGACAATATACTGACTCCTGCGACGTTTATCTCATAAGAAAATCATTAAGATGAAACTAAAGAGATTCAAGCCCATACAGAGGGTTACCGGCAATCGTCGTTCCCGTGAACCATTTGCAGCTGGAACAGAAAAAGGAGGAATTGACACTGGAATACAAGGTACCCTACGCCACACCCCGTAAAGTGGCTTTCACATTACATATTTAGGCTAAATGTAGAAGTGTTTTTTCACAAGAGAGACGAAATACCTGAAAGCGGGAGATTATTTACGTTTTACAATATCTGAATAATGAAAAGGCCTGCATTGTAGACAAACAAGACGTGCTTGGATACACACTTTTCAAGAAAATTCTTTCAACAGTGAAAATGCGATATCTATTTATAGAGGAAAATAAATTTCTACGTTATTTGAAAGCTACGATTACAAGAAAATAACAGACAAAGAATTTTAAAAAAAATGCGTTATTGTCTGCCTTGTGAAAATTGTTACTGTGTTGTAAGTACATCACTTTTGTCGAGTAAATAAATATGGATGTTTTGGAAACGTTTGGACGACATATCTTATATTCTTTTCTCAGTAGTGTAGAGAATTTGTCAAGAACATCCGCTATGAATGTTTCTTTGGTAATTAATAAATTGGACTTTAAGGTAAGCTTTCGTATACAGAGTGATTTTAAAGGCTGCGCGCAAACTGAAGGAGCAGATAGAAGAGTCGGAATACAGCAACTTTGGAATAGAAACTCGTGGCCTTGGAAGTTATTCTAAGCCAGTGAAATGTCAAGTGAATGGATCTAATAGAGGATTATTTTAATCTGTTTAATGTGGAAAAGCTATGCGACGTCAGGATAAGACGGAGAAGCGACTTTTGTGACGAATTCTTCTAATCATACTGGATCCAATACTGGAGAACCAAACACATTAATATATTTCTGAGATCGATCTGTCCTCTACGTGTCTGTAATGTTGTTCAAGCTATTACAGCAGGTGAACCGCGCCTTTTTTGTTTACTTAATATGTCTCCTAGTATCTGTGTCTAGTGTTCTCTATTATCGGTCTAGCGTTTGTTTCCTAAGATATAGTGCTAGGCTAACCTTCGATAAGCCAAAGATTTGAAACAGTCAGTCCCAACGGAAAACTGGCGGTTTAAGAGAATACAACTGTTTTCCGCTAGACTACTAAATTTCGTCTCGCTAGATGTATGTCAAACATAAGAAAGTCGTAAGCTTGCCTTAGTGTCCATACAAAAGTTTGTTTCCAGAGTACTTCATGCATTACTTTTGGGTATTTCTTCCACCAGGTATTCAGTATCTTCCATGGACAGTTCGAATAATATCTATTCCCCATACTTAGCTGGACGCTCAATACTATTTTAGTGGGGATATGGCATGATCGCATGGAACATCATAAGACCTTCAATTTCCAAATTTCGTTAATGTCGAGCGACACCGGACTCAAGTCCCCAGTGGGCAGTCATTTGAGAGCGAGTACAATTGTTAGAGAGCCAACACTCACAATAAGCTAATCTAGATCTTCAGCTGCATTACAAAGGCAACACGTTTTTGGGTCGTTAATAGCAGTACCCCAAGCGCTGTAATGAGAACTAAAAGCCTCCATAAATAGCGGACGGTCGATGGAATTTAATGAACAGTTGATGCCAGATATTGCTACTGGTGATGATCTTAGGGGGTTCATGGAGCGCAATTGTTAGTACATTGGACTCACATTCAGGAGAACGAAGGTTGAAATCCGCGTCCGGCAATTCAGATTATATTTTCTGTGATTTCCCTAAATCTCTCCACGCGAATTCAGGGACGGTTCCCTTGAAAAGGACACGGCAGGTTTCCTTTCCCATCCTGCATCCTTGACCCACTTCGAGCTTGTGCTCCGTCTCTAATGACATCAATGTCGATAACACGTTATACGCCAATGTCCCTTCCTTCTTTTATAGATTATCTAAATATGGACATAATACTGTAATTTCTCTCTGGGGTTTCTATTTATGCAACTACCTCAGTTTAGTCATTTGAACATTTAAGTTTCGTTTTCTTTATTTGTAACTGATGGTGTTCTTTACTAATAGAGTCGCTCCTCCATTACCCTCTAGCTTACCCAACGTTGCCGGCCAGAGTGGCCGAGCGGTTCTAGGCGCTACAGTTTGGAACAGTGCGACCGCTACGGTCGCAGGTTCGAATCCTGCCTTGGGCATTGATGTGTGTGATGTCCTTAGGTTAGTTAGGTTTAAGTAGTTCTAAGTCCTAGGGGACTGATGACCTCAGAAGTCAAGTCCCGTAGTGCTCAGAGCCATTTGAACCATTTGGAACAACTTTTCACAATGCCATCAGCATCACATGATCTTTCGTCTTTTAGAATTTTAAGAATTCTGTTAATTTCAGTGAAGGTCGGCGGTCCTACTTGTAGTTGCTATATTTAGAACCTCATTGTTGAAAGTACTTGCAATTTCTGAATTATCAGTCACAAAATTGTCATTTAGTTTAACTCTTACGGTATAATGTACACTGACTGGTTGTCCTGTCTCTCGTTTGACAATGCCTCCTGTAGTTTTAATCTTTGTATCTTCATTGTTTATTTTTATTAGCACGTGCATATTTCTGGACCTTCTCATGACTTTCCTTAAAATGCTGCAGTAATTTTTGTAGTATACAACTAGTGTTGTATCTTGACTTACTTTGGCCTGTATACAAATTTCCCTCTTACTCTTATTCAGATTCTTATATTCACGGAATTCACACATGTAACTACCGTGTTAATGTCCATTCTGTGGCTCACTTGTTTTATGGTTTGAAAATACGTTTGTTACCTGTCTGCCATTCATTTCGGTGACTTTATCTACACTCTAGGACACCCAGTTCAATAGATCGTGACGGTGACATCACTTAACAAGCTCTAATTATAACCAACATTGTCGTACTTGATAATGGCTTAGGGCAGAAATAATTACAGTAAAAAGAATTAAAAAGTTTGTACGGGTAAAAGGCGTACATATAATTCAGAAATTAGGTGGGGGTTTCACGTTCACTTACAGTTGAGATTGTACATAGTAAAATAAAAGTTATGGCGACTGAAGATGTATTTCTTTCGTCCTAGAAATACTGGTTGCGTATTGGATAGATTCGAGGACCCATTGCTTACATCAGAGGATCAATAGGTTGAAATGTATCTGGAGGGATCTCTGAGATTTCTGGCGGACAGAATAAAGGGGCAGAAAGGCGGTGTCATATGCGCAATAGTGCAGTCAGTTTGATCACATTGTATCGTCACCACCGTTCAATATACGAAAGTTAGATTCAGTGCAATATTTCTGAGTGCACAAGTTACAGCCAAGCGCAAGCCTTTTGAAAGTAAGTTACGCTGACCAGCAGTTGCGAAGTAGAATGGAGGCCACAGGGCCGTCGAACCGCTGAAAAGCGTTAACTCAGCAGTTTGCATGGCGCAAGCTACAGGCACAAGTGGCCTACTTGCCCAATGTAGGTGTTACGAGTAAGTGACGCGAAGCGGCGCGTTAGCAAAACAGAGGTGCACAGCTGTGTATAAATAGGTGCCGGTTTTCTAACGAGGGGCATTCAAGTGTGGCAGCTCTCCTCGATGGTGGGGCGTGTCACACCACCAGCTACACGCAGCAGCAGATGGTGCGCCAGCACTCCAGTCCACAGTGAGTAGCTGATTCGACCATCCGAGGCCAACGTGGGGTCTGTAGCCAGCCAGCGGCGGGCCACTCGGCAGCTCGCTACCACGGACAGTCTTGTTGGCTCCCAACACACACCGGAGACATCCAGAGGCGAGAGCCGCAGATTTGGCTGTCGAATTGCAGGCGCCTGTTGTCGCCCACGATCTTAACCCCGACGGCGAAGAAGCACGCAGCAAGCCGCTCTGTCCCTCCCAACGAGTAGTGCTGAGGCAATCGAGACAAAGGCCGCTGAGTCATCTACCGGCGCATATTCATGACATAAAAACTCCGCGGCTGTACATGGCTGGGACACCGCAGTACTTTGCACGGGTCGCTGAAGTAGCCCTTCCGCACCAAGCTATTTTTCAGATAGAGAAGTGGCGTCCTCGGCCACACAGGACCCTGCGACACAGACGGAGAGGAACGCGGCACTGTAACTGAGAATAATGAAACACTTGAAGATCATGACCGAGTTTTAATATGCCGCACCCTGACAGTTTCCATCCACGTCCAACATTCCTCTACCATACGCCAACATGTACATTTGGCAGTGACAGCTACAACATGGACATCGATACTTATTCTGATTACAGGACATCAGAGGTTGGATGGAAAAGATGCGATAAAGGAGAGCTAGTTCATTAGAAGTAAATAGATTTCAAAAGGATATTGGAATTTCAAACACGTTCTTGTATTGTTCTGAGGGCAACGAACAGGAAGTAAAGGAAACGGAAGAGAAATGCGATATTTGTACCTTTGTGTGAATTGTTATTACTTGTAAAATCCTCAATAACCGAAACCAGAGAAGCTAGTGATGTTGGAAAGCCGGAGTCTAGAGCGAATTTGACGTTCCATCTCATTCAAAGTTCTTCCGTTCCGTTCAGGTCGGAACTCTGGGCAGGTCTACCATTTCTGGAATGGTAGTGTCCTAAAACCATTGCCACACAGATGCTGCTTTGTAACAGAGTGCATTGTCATTCTGATACTATCATCGTCTCAGAACGTTTCCTCTTTTGTACATAAAACATGATGATATCCTTCCACATTTTGCGTTTTCTTCAGAGCAACAAGCGTATCACGCCCTAACCATGAATAACAGCCCCCACACTCCATGCCGTAACACCACTCATCCATACTTCACTGTTCGCTCTACCATGATGCCAGATAGTGTTCCCAGGTATTCGCCAAACCCAAACCCTACCATCGGGCTGTCACATGGTATATCGTGATTCATGACTCCAAATCACTCGTTTCCAGTCATCCATTACCTAGTGGGGTCGCTCTGTACACCACCTCAAGTGTCGCTTATCATCGACTAAGGAAATGTGTGCCTTATGAGGAGTTGTTTGACCACTGTAGGCCATTCTTTTAAAACCATAAGCACAGTCAGTGTGCTGGCAAGACTTGGGAATTCATGAGTGATTCCTTCTACTGATTTCATGCGGCTTTTAACAACCGCCCTTCGCAATGCTGGGCAGTCCCTGTCTGTCAATACATGGGGTCTGCCTGGTCTTGATTTAGCTAAGGTTTATTTCTTGGATCTTTCACTTGACAATGGCGTCACCGACAGTTGCGTTGGTCAGCTATAGCTGGGGTGAAATGTCCCTGGTTGATTTGTTACTCGAGTGACATCCCCTTATTAGTGCATCTTCGAAGTCACGAAGCTCTTCTGACCCACCCATTTTGCTGTTGCTGCTTATCTATTAACAACACAATACCACCGCCTCCTTTTGTACTGACAGGTCCGCCTCTCGTGACAGCTAGTGGTGAATTTTGTGTTACGTAGGGGTGTCCAGACACTTCTGATGGGTAGCGTGTTTACGACAGTAATGAAAACGGAATGAACTTGGCTAGACATTTAGTATACAAGTTCTTTGCTGGAGTCCTTTACATAAGAAAAGACTAAGAAGGTAGAATCTACGTAAATACTATCTGAAAAGATGAAAGGGGAACAGGAATGCGTATAGTTGAGAACCATAACACATGAGGAGACCTTTACCCGGCCTTAGATGTCAAAGGGATGGTGGTGGTGGTGGTGATGAAGAAGAAGAAAAGAAAAAGAAGATGATGAAGAAAAAGATGATGATGAAGATATGACTGTATGATGATAATGATTTGCCATAAATGTAATACTAGTGACTGAGCTAATATATATTCCGAATTCGGAAAATGGATTGAAAGGAGTACTCACGAGCAGCTATAGCTACAGATTACTGTTTAATAACGCTGAACAACAAACCTCAATTTAAGAGAATCGTCAAAAAGAATCGACGTGGAGTGAAGTGGGATACTGAAGCACGGAACCAAGTTTGCTGTAGATAATGCTATGATGAATACCAAAACAATTCAGTCGACGAGAAACAGATATCTCTAATAAGTGGTGTCATCCTTGTGTAACAGAAGAAATAATTCAATTGAGGCACTGAGAACCATAAGAGCGCAAAACAAGTACACAGACTTTTGGGAAAAATAGATGTTTGTGAAAATCAAATCTGTACGAAAAGTGCCAGTCTCGTAAGTTTGACCTTTTTTTTAACCAAGCCACAATTTCCTTCATTTCATATGAAAAAATAATATACCCACTTTGATATAAAATAACAATTAATATTTAGGATTGTATGAAGCGCTGAGACACATAAGGGCCTAATGCACACCATCGTTGATTTTGAGACTGTGGCTTGTACACATACTCCTGACATATTTGGATTCTGTGGTGAGTTAGGTCTGCCTGTGCTATAGACCCACACTGTACACGTGAACATTCACTAAAATCTGTCTAACCGATTTCTCTGACATTCCTTTCTATATGGGGCCGACGATGGTGTGCTTTAAGACCTTCTGCTTCTCAGTGCCTACATTTATGTTTAATGTAAATTCACAAAATTTCCATATATCTCCTAGTGACAATAGTGTCTTTTTTTCGTTGTAAAGTTTGTCATTAATGTGAAACTAGAATCAGAATATAAGGAACACATACTAATTGCACCACGCATACAGTTGTGTCTTAATACGATGCTTCATGGTCCTCGTTACCATCATTTTCATTAAGCACGTTCTGTGGTTTGAGGTTCAACTAAAACTACCGATATACCTCCGATTACGAAGTACTACTACTACTACTACTACTACTACTACTATTACCACTACATAAATGATGTAGACACTAAATTATGTTGGCAATCCCAGATAACTATTGGACACAACAGAGAAACAAAATTATGTTTTGCGCTTTGGGACCATGTGAAAACCAGTACCAGAGAAATCGGTAAGACAGTTTGTCTTGATTGTTCATGTATACAATGTGGGCCTACAGCATAGATAAAGCTGTTTCACTATAAGGTCGACAGATGTCAGGAGCACGCATACATGCTAAAATCTCAAAACCATGGACGTCGGGCGTTACATCTTCACTGTGCTCAGCGTCTCGATTGATCGACGAGAGAAGGGACTATAAAGATCTTCCTGTAAAGTTGGGAATACGACAGTGTAAGTTGCTTGTTAATGAAATAAACAGGAAGTGCAGCAAAAGCCAAGGCTAAATGACTACGGAAAAACGAGAAAAAATCGAAAAAGAAATGGTCATCGTAAGGACTTGATTGAATATACAGAAAACCCAAAACAACATTGGTGAAATTAAAAGTAAAGGTGTGAACATCAGAACGCAAGAGTAAACCTACTGTTAAACGGAATAGGAGAGAGTGCATACGTGGAAGGTGTGCAATGAAGTGCTCTGCAAGGGGAAATAACTGTCTGATGACGTGATAGAAGAAGAATTGGTAGTTAATATGGAAGACGAAGGGGATGAAATATTAGCGTGAGAGTTTAGCAGATATATGGTATACTTGCAGTCTAATATGGTGCAATGTTTAGATAACATTGCTACAGAAATTCAAAATCAATGACGGATGGTGGCAACCATTCGACTAATCAGTTTGGTTTGTAGAATCTGAGTCCAGACACAAACCGTCAGCCTGTCGGAATAATATCATCCACACTTTCCCGAAGATGGCAGCGACAGTGAAGTGTGAGGACTAAAATCAGCGTAACAGTTCGTACATCCAAATTGTTAGCAAGAGTAGTGTACAGAAGAATAGAAAAGAAAACTGAAAATCTGTTAGATGACGGTTAGTTTGACCTTAGAAAAGCAAAGCCTCCAGAGAGGTGGTTCTGACGTTGCACTTCATAGTGGAAGCAAGACTTTAGAAAAATCAAGGGACATTCGGAGGATATGTCGATTTGGGAAATGCATTCGAAAGCATAAAATGGTGCGAGATTGCCAGGAAAATAGGGAACGACAGACAATATACGATATGTACAAGAACCAAGAGGTAATAATAAGGGTGGAAGACCTAGAATTATGTGCTCGCATTAAAAAGGGTGTAAAAGGGTTTTTAATTTATTATTGTTACCATAACTTCCTTCATATTTTATTATTTCATAGAAATGTCAGACAAATATTTCATCTTTAAAAGCAAATGAAGCTTTGTACTCCATTGCTACGTAACTTGGTAAAAGTATTTACAGACTAGTGTTGGTGCCATTCTGCAATACGACGGATGCCCGTCGCCGACAGCGAGAAGCTACCGAATAGATCAGGTTGTGGCAAGTCTTGCACACTGCATGTACGTGCGTACGTTAAGCCAGAACACACGACAACACGGACATTATTGTCTCAGCAATGCTGTACCAATTCTTACGCTCTGTGTTTCTGGCTCGCTTCTGTCGGCATTATTACCGAAATAGCACTGCTTACTGTTCTCATTTTCTGTACTAACGCAATATTTCAAACCAATATAAATTTCACGAACAAAAATTACTCCCCTTTTAAGAAAGGTTTATTTAAAAAGAAAAAAATTTAGCACTGCTGATATGGCTAATTGATATTTCGGATTTTTACTCGGCTATTAATAAAAAATAAAAATACACGTTATAGCCGAGACGAAACAAATACCGGTTATTCAGAACTAAACAACCGGTATGTGTTTTAACCGGTCGGTTTCCCTCATGCCTGGCTCCCCATTAGATCTTCTCTGTCATATTAATGCTAAATGGTAAGTGCCCCAGACTGATAATCGGTCTCAAATGTCTTTTCCAAGGCACTTCTTTTGTGGATGAATGGCGTTTCCTTAACATTCTACCAATTAATCTCAGACTGGCATCCGCTTTTCGTACTGTTTGTTTTTATATGGTTATCCACTTTAGGTCGCTCCGAATGGTTACCCCTACGTATTTTACGGTAGATACTGTTTCCATTCATTTGTCGCCAATATTGTAATTGTACAGTAGTGGATTTCTTTTATTATGTGCGCGCAGTGTCTTACATTTATTTACGTTCAGCCCCTGCCCCACTCATCAATCATCTGCAGCTCTTCTCGTATTGTTACCTTCTTACACACAACTACGCTACCGAAAACAGTCTCAGGCAGATTCAGACGTTGTCGATTAGTTCATTAATGTAAATAATGCGGCATGATGCACTCCTTTCGAATACTCCAGAAATTACTTTCAGAATTCAAAATTTTTGGTAACATTTTTGGGAAACAGCGATCTTATGAGCAATATAAACTCAATGAAAAAATAGGCTGGATCGCGATGTTATTTTATTAAAATGGCCGGCTTCGGCCTAGTCTTAGGTCATCTTCAGACAGTACCATCAGCTGCGTACAACACTCAGTTGTGCTCAGTCGCTGAAATTGATGAGCAGCAATGGTTAAGTGCGCATTCTTTTTATTTGGCGAAAAGGTACGACACCAATCCGTTCTCGGTATTTTCAGTTTGGTGATAGTGTGCCCAGGTTTCACGTAACAATTCTGTCCACCAGCCCATTACTTTCGACCTAGAAACGACGCAAAAGTTCCTCACAGGTACCGATGCAACGATCTTTCAGTTCAACAGTCAACTGACGTGGCGCCACCGTTGCGCACGCTGTATTGTTTGCAGCACTTCGTAGACAAATGATGTGCTAACCAGCACTAATATCCAAAACAGAAAACTAATTACTTTAAATTAGTTTACATTTTTCCTTCACAACAGCGGTAATGTATTCGTTCGTTACTGTGCTGTGTCCCTGAACTGGCCGTGGAACATCTTACACAAAAATTTCTCCTCTTTTACACTTTCTACACCACTCGTACACTTGCTGCAGGGGCAAACATGAATAACCGTACTGTACTTCCATCCTGCGATATATTTCCACGTGTTTAACAGCTTCACCACTCAACGAGGTATCTCAGATTGCTGTTGCAAGCGGTGCACGTCGATAAGGTGTTGGCCACCTTTATAATGGCACAGTTTTCTTTTCTATGATACTGAAACAGGCTACTAACTGCTCATCATTTGTCGAGATGCAAGGATAACTTCTGACAGCTTCCAAACCAATGGTACAACGTTTAGGAATTTTATGGCTCTCTTAAGGATTTCATTTGGATCGCCCTCGCAAATTGGTTGTTTCTTCTGATCTCAGAGGTTACCCTATGATGATTTGGTTGGCGTCGCCCTTCAGCCACACTCACACGAAGCTATTTCTACCCACTGCAATCGATGATGATCCTATCTAAATTTTCCACGACGGAAACGAAGGATAAACAGTATCACTAGAAAATTCCGTTATACCCTCTAGAATCGTACAGCGATCGTAACGGTATGTTCGTGCATATTTACAGATTGTGTCGTCCCTCATGGTGGTAAGAAATACGCAAGTTTTTGTTCCATTTTGCACAAATTTGCACCCGCAGATGGTGGTGTAGCTCTGCATACGGATCAGCCATATTTCTTTGTACTTCGCATTGGTATCGACAACTTAATTTCCCATTTCCTCAGACAACATAATACTGTTTATGCGACGTTGCGATTGCACAAGTTGCAAGACACGTAATTTTATCACAAGGTTGTGACTGTGACTTCTTTGATGTTGTCCCACAGTGTGAAGAGTGCACCGCGAACAGCAATTTCAGTCATTAGCTCTCACCACGAACGATGCAGTGCCCGATGGCTTTAACGACAGAGAGCAGCGACGTTAGCGTAGAGTTGTCAGTGCTACCAGACAAGCAACACTTGCGGAAATAACAGCAAAAATCAACGTGGGACGTACGTATCCGGTAGGACTGCGCGGCGAAAGTTGACGTTACTGGGCTATGGCGGTAAATGACTGACGCGAGTACCTTTTCTAACAGCACGACATGGACATTTCAGTTGGACCCTAGATGACTGGCAAGTCGTTGCCTGATCAGATGAATCCCTACTTCATTTGGTAAGTACTGGTAGTAGAGCTCGAGTGTGGCGCAGAGCTTAACGTAGTGCTTGTGTGGATGTTTAACGAAAGAAATGATTAAGTACACGATATAAAGTGATTTTTGCCCTGAAACCGCGCTGACCTGAAATTTGTCACTCAATGATAAATTCGAAACCTCTTGTGATAAAACTCGATAATTTTCATACAGGTAAAAGTCACTATACACCGTGCCACACAATATGGCACTAAGGAGACTGGAACAGGGGTGAACATCCAGAAATTGGTTAGAACTTAGGACCGTGGACGAAGCAATTTTACCACGACATGTTAGGAAGCAACATGCATAAAAAAGCCGTCTTCGTGGTAAGCACTAACACTCAGCGTCACCGCTCGAATCAATGATAAGAGTAAGGCCTCAGACAAGGCCAGCCGTTTCGGCACTTGTTTAGTAGGTCATTTGTGTAAATGTGGGGTAAGTTCCTATGGGACCAGAGTGCTGAGGTTATCGGTCCCTAGGCTTACACACTATTTAATGTAACTTCAAAGACAACACACACACCCATGCCCGAGGGAGGATTCGAACCTCCGACGGGAGGAGCGACGCGAACCGTGGCTAGGCGCCTGAGACCACACAGCTACCAGCTAAAACGAAGGACTCTACGATCTACTGGCCAAAAAAGAAAAGAAAAAATCAAAGTACCGAAAAATAATTAATGTAGAGTAATGAAATTCGGGAACACATTTCGCTAGATAACATATTTAAGTGATTACCATTGCAAGATCACAGTACAATGTAAATGCGAGATAAGGCATTGCAAATATGAAATTCTGGAACAGTAATAACAGGCTTAATCGCCACAACGTTGAAAGCAAGAATGCAAACTTGCAGTCATTGTGTAGTAAGGGTGCCAGATGTCAGTTTGTGCGATGGAATTCCACGCCTGTTGCACTTGGTCAGTCAATACCCGAGCGGTGGACACTGGTTGTGGATGATGCTCGAGTTGTCGTCCGATAATGTCCCATATGTTATTGATTGGAGACAGATCTGGTAATCGAGGAGGCCGAGACAACATATCGATACTCCTTAGAGCATGTTGGATTACAACAGCGGTATGTGGGCGTGCGTTATCCTGCTGGAAAACACCCCTTGGAATGCTGTTCGTCACTGGCAGCACAACAGGTCGAAACACCATCATTGGCACTGAGGCTGAAACAACTTTCACCAGAAAACACAACAGACCTACACCCTGCCTTCCAATGGGCTCTCGCTTGACACCACTGACATCGCAAATGGCGGTGGTTTAGGGTCGGTGGAATGCACGCTACAGGACGTCTAGCTTTGAGCTGTTCTTGAGGTAACCAATTTGTAACAATTCGTTGTGTCATTGCGGTGAGAACCGCTGCTCTAATTGCTGCTGCAGATGAAGTGCGACGCGCCAGAGCCAACGCTGAACACGACGGTCTTCCCGCTCGGTAGTGGTACGTTGCCGTCTGGAGCCCAGTCTTCTTGCGAGCGTACTTTATCGTGACCACCGCTGTCAGCAGTCATGTACAATGGGTACAATCCTCCCAAGTCTTTCTACAATATCATCAAAGGAACATCCACATTCTCGTAGACCTGTTACACAACCTCGTTCAGGGTCAGTGAGGTGTTCATAATGACGTCTTTGGCACCTTAAAGGCGTTCTCGGCTAACATCAACTCTCTACGCCCAATCTCAAAGCTAAACATCCCGGCATTTGCCTGAAGCGATTTAGAGAAATCACGGAAAACGTAAATCAAAATAGTCGGACGCTGGTTTGAACCGTCGTCGTCCAGAAAGCGGGTCCACTGAGCCACCTCCCTCGGTCGTGAAATTTGAATAGACATAATCTGTCAAACGTTTGTTTATGTCGCACAACTTCATCTACATCTACATCTACATACATACTTCGCAATCCACGATACGGTGCGTGGGGGAGGGTACCTCGTACCACAACTAGTATCTTCTCTCCCTGTTCCACTCCCAAACAGAACGAGGGAAAAATGACTGCCTATATGCCTCTGTACGAGCCCTAATCTCTCTTATCTTATATTTGTGGTCTTTCCGCAAAATGTAAGTTGGCGGCAGTAAAATTGTACTGCAATCAGCCTCAAATGCTCGTTCTCTAAAATTTCCTCAGTAGCGATTCACGAAAAGAATGCTTCCTTTCCTCTAGAGACTCCCACCCGAATTCCTGAAGCAATTCCCGTAACACTCGCGTGATAATCAAACCCACCAGTAACAAATCTAGCCGCCCGCCTCTGAATTGCTTATATGTCCTCCCTCAATCCGACCTGATAGGGATCCCAAACGCTCGAGAAGTACTCAAGAATAGGTCGCATTCGTGTTTTATAAGCGGCCTCCTTTACAGATGAACCACATCTTCCCAAAATTCTACCAATGAACTGAAGACGACTATCCGCCTTCTCCACAACTGCCATTACATGCTTGTCCCGCTTCATATCGCTGTGCAGTGTTACGCTCAAATATTTAATCGACGTGACTGTGTCAAGCGCTACACTACTAATGGAGTATTCAAACTTTACGGGATTCTCTTTCCTATTCCTTTAAATTATTTTACATTTATCTATATTTAGAGTTAGCTACCATTCTTTACATCAATCACAAATCTTGTCCGAGCCATCTTCTATCCTTCTTACAGTGACTCAACGACGATACCTTCCCGTACACCACAGCATCATCAGCAAACAGCCGCACGTTACTATCCACCCTATCCAAAAGATCATTTATGTAGATAGAAATCAACAGCGGACCTACAACAGTTCCCTGGGGAAGTGTTTTTGGTGTTGCGATTTTTTTCCGTCACTTCATTTTTCCCTATCAATCCCTAACCCAGTTTCTTGGAATACCGCCCTCACGTTCATAAGTGCAATCGATTCATAATTGGCAGCAACAATGGCTAATTGAAATCTGAGCAGTTTTCAATATCATCGTATACGGGACCTGCAACGTCCGAGAAATAGAGAAAAGAAACTTTCATGATTGCAGCCAATGTAAGGAATGGTATCATAAAAGTGATAGTCAAAACTTTCCAAAAAGATGATACCCACAGTCTGTCCATAAGAAAACCACACCCATCACAAATGTTCCTGCTGTTAATTATACTGCCATTGTTTAGAAATAGTTAGTCATCATTTCTTTTTCCATTAGAAACTTCATTTTCCAGACTGAAACACAGTTCTGGAACATTTGTCTCATTTACGCAAGTATTGACTATATGCCAGTCAAATTTGTGTAAGATACATAGAAAATAGTGCTCTGTTTGCAAAGTTATTCATTATTGACACATTTGTTATTTGGGTATAATTATTAATCAGTCATTATTCCTTAAATACCAAACGCTCCATTCCAAAATACTGTGTTTTACAGATTCCTTAAAGTGATGCACTGTCGCCTACGACCAATCCAACAGGCACACAGCGGTGTAGCGCGGGATGCCGCACCTAACACACGCCAGGAAAACAATATCGGAAGACCACAATCCAGCACTAAACTCCACTGCTGAAAAGAAAAGGTGCCAAAAACATACATGTGAAAATAAGTTGTGCACCATCTTGAGGCTAGTTTAGTAGACAGTAGTATTGTTGTTGTTGTTGTTGTTGTTGTTGTTGTGGTCTTCAGTCCTGAGACTGGTTTGATGCGGCTCTCCATGCTAGTCTATCCTGTGCAAGCTTCTTCATCTCCCAGTACCTACTGCAACCTACATCCTTCTGAATCTGTTTAGTGTACTCATCTCTAGGTCTCCCTCTACGATTTTTACCCTCCACACTGCCCTCAAATATTAAATTGGCAATCCCTTCATGCCTCAGAACATGTCCTACCAACCAATCCATTACTCTAGTCAAGTTGTGCCACAAACTTCTTCTCATCTCCGTAATCCTATTCAACACCTCCTCATTAGTTATGTGATCTACCCATCTAATCTCCAGCATTCTTCTGTAGCACCACATTTCGAAAGCTTCTATTCTCTCCTTGTCCAAACTATTTATCGTCCATGTTTCACTTCCATACATGGCTACACCCATACAAATACTTTCAGAAACGACTTCCCGACAAATCTATACTCGATGTTAGCAAATTTCTTTTCGTCAGAAACTCTTTCCTTGCCATTTCCAGTCTATATTTTATATCCTCTCTACTTCGACCATCATCAGTTATTTTGCTCCCCAAATAGCAAAACTCCTTTACTACTTTAAGTGACTCATTTCCTAATCTAATTCCCTCAGCATCACCCGACTTAATTCGTCTACATTCCATTATCCTCGTTTTGCTTTTGTTGATGTTCATCTTATACCCTCCTTTCAAGACACTGTCCATTCCGTTCAACAGCTCTTCCAAGTCCTTTGCTGTCTCTGACAGAATTACAATGTCATCGGCAAACCTCAAAGTTTTTATTTCTTCTCCGTGGATTTTGATACCTACTTCGAACTTTCCTTTGGTTTCCTTTACTGCGTGCTCAATATACAAATTGAATAGCATCGTGGAGAGGCTACAACCCTGTCTCACTCCCTACCCAACCACTGCTTCCCTTTCACGTCCCTCGACTCTTATAACTGCCATCTGGTTTCTGTACAAATTGTAAATAGCCTTTCGCTCCCTGTACTTGACCCCTGCCACCTTCAGAATTTGAAAGAGAGTATTCCAGTCAACATTGTCAAAAGCTTTCTCTAAGTCTACAAATGCTAGAAACGTAGGTTTGCCTTTCCTTAATCTAGCTTCGAGGATAAGTCGTAGGGTCAGTATTGCCTCACGTGTTAAAACATTTCTACGGAATCCAAACTGATCTTCCCCGAGGTCGGCTTCTACCAGTTTTTCCATTCGTGTGTGAGGAATTCGCATTAGTATTTTGCAACTGTGACTTATTAAACTGATAGTTCGGTAATTTTCACATCTGTCAACACCTGCTTTCTTTGGGACTGGAATTATTATATTCTTCTTGAACTCTGAGGGAATTTCGACTGTCTCATACAGCTTGCTCACCAGGTGGTAGAGTTTTGTTAGGCCTGGTTCTCCCAAGGCTGTCAGTATTTCTAATGGAATTTGGTCTACTCCCGGGGCCTTGTTTCAACTCAGGTCTTTCAGTGCTCTATCAAACTCTTCACGCAGTATCATATCTCCCATTTTATCTTCATCTACATCCTCTTCCATTTCCATAATTATGCGCTCAAGTACATCACCCTTGTATAGACCCTCTATATACTCCTTGCACCTTTCTGCTTTCCCTTCTTTGCTTAGAACTGGGTTTCCATCTGAGCTCTTGATATTCATGCAAGTGGATCTCTTTTCTCTAAAGGTCTCTCTAATTTTCCTGTAAGCAGTATCTATCTTACCCCTCGTTAGATAAGCCTCTACATCCTTACATTTGTCCTCTAGCCATCCCTGCTTAGCGATTTTGCACTTACCGTCGATCTCATTTTTGAGACGTTTTTATTCCTTTTTGCCTGCTTCACTTACTGCATTTTTGTAATTTCTCCTTTCAGCAATAAAATTCAGTATCTCTTCTGTTACCCAATGATTTCTACTAGCCCTCGTCTTTTTACCTACTTGACCCTCAGCTGCTTTCACTATTTCATTCCTCAAAGTTACACATTCTTCTTCTACTGTATTTCTTTCCTCCATTCCTGTCAATTCTTCCCTTATGCTCTCCCTGAAACTCTGAACAACCTCTGGTTCTTTCTTTTTATTCAGGTCCCATCACCTTAAATTCACACATTTTTCCAGTTTCTTCAGTTATAATCTACAGTTCATAACCAGTAGATTGTGGTCAGAGTCCACATCTGCCCCTGAAAATGTCTTACAATTCAAAATCTGGTTCCTAAATCTCTGTCTTACCATTATACGAGGGTCAGTCAAAAAGTAATGCCTCCTATTTTTTTTCTACGTTTAATTGTCAGGAAATTTAAATGCAATTACATAGGTTGAAAACCACAACATTGAGGATCATTTTGTCATTTTTCAATGTAATCTCCGCCAATCTCTACAGTTTTGGTCCATCTTTGAACAAGGGCATGTATCCCAGCACGGTAAAAATCACAGCTCTGCTTCCTAAGCCATTGACGCACAGATGTTTTGACGGCCTCCTCATCTTCAAAATGAATCCCACGATGAGCTTCTTTTAGTGGCCCGAACAGATGGAAGTCTGATGGTGCCAGGTCAGGGCTGTATGGGGGATGAGGCAAAACTTCCCATCCAATTTTGACAATCTCGTCAGAGGTGTGACGACTGGTGTGTGGTCTTGCATTGTCATGCAAAAGAAGAACATCTGCCATTGATTTTGTTGGGCGAACTCGCTGAAGACGTGCTTTAAGTTTTTTGAGGGTTGTGACGTATTGAACAGAATTTATTGTGCATCCCTGCTCCAAAAAATCAACCAGAATCACACCCTCTGTATCCCAGAAAACTGTTGCCATAACTTTCCCTGCCGATCGCACAGTTTTGAATTTTTTATTCCTCGGCGAGCTTGTGTGACGCCACTCCATTGACTGCCTCTTTGATTCGGGTTCAAAAAAATGCACCCATGTTTCGTCCCCGGTCACAATTTTTTTCAGAAACTCATCTCCCTCCAAACGGAAGCGCTGCAAGTGTTGGGAGGCTATTGTTTTCCTTGCCTCTTTATTCTGATCGGTTAACATTCTTGGAACCCACCGTGCACAAACTTTTGAGTACCCCAATTGTTTAATAATCGTGATCACACTGCCTTTACTAAGAGAAATAATGCGACACACTTCATCTGCAGTCACCCGACTGTCACCACGAATGATGTCATCAACTTGCTGAATGTTGTGTGGAGTCACTGCACTCACCGGCCTGCCGCTCCGCTTTTCGTCAGTCAACGGTGTTTGCCCTTCAGCTTCCTTACAACGACGAACCCATCGTCTAACAGTGCTGACATCCACTGTCACAACACCATACACCTTCTTCAGTCTTTCATGAATGCGTATGGGCGTTTCACCTTCTGCATTCAAGAATTCAATCACACAACGCTGTCTCAAACGAACATCGATGTCGGCCATCTTACAAACTTCTGCTGTGCTGCCACCTGTTGACACAGAAAGTTACTACTGCAGTGGATTGCAGAAGAAGGTTTGAGTAATGGCGCCAAATTCAAATTTTTCACTTAACTTAATTTTTTAAAGTAGAAAAAAAATGGGAGGCATTACTTTTTGACCGACCCTCATATAATCTATCTGAAACCTTTTAGTATCTTCGGGGTTATTCCATGTATGCAACCTTCTTTCATGATTCTTGAACCAAGTGTTAGCTATGATTAAGTTATGCTCTGTGCAAAGTTCTACCAAGCGGCTTCCTCTTTCATTTCTTAGCCCCAATCCATATTCACCTACTACGTTTCCTTCTCTTCCTTTTCCTACTGTCGAATTCCAGTCTCCCAAGACTATTAAATTTTCAACTCCCTTCACTACCTGAATAATTTCTTTTATCTCATCACACATTTCATCAATTTCTTCATCATCTGCAGAGGTAGTTGGCATATAAACTTGTACTACTGTAGTAGGCGTGGGCTTCGTGTCTATCTTGGGCACACTAATGTGTTCACTATGCTGTTTGTCGTAGCTTACCCGCACTCCTATTTTTTATTCATTATTAAACCTACTCCTGCATTACCCCCATTTGATTTTGTATTTATAACCCGGTATTCACCCGACGGAAAGTCTTGTTCCTCCTGCCACCGAACTTCACTAATTCCCACTAAATATAACTTTAACCTATCCATTTCCCTTTTTAAATTTTCTAACCTACCTGCCTGATAAAGGGATCTGACATTCCACGCTCCGATCCGTAGAACGCCAGTTTTCTTCTCTTGATAACAACGTCCTCTTGAGTAGTCCCCGCCCGGAGATCCGAATGGGGGACTATTTTACCTCCGGAATATTTTACCTAAGAGGACGCCATCATCATTTAATCATACAGTAAAGCTGAATGCCCTCGGGAAAAATTACGGCTGTAGTTTCCCCTTGCTTTCAGCCGTTCGCAGTACCACAACAGCAAGGCCGTTTTGTTTAGTGTTACAGGGCCAGATCAGTTAATCATCCAGACTGTTGCCCCTGTAACTACTGAAAAGGCTGCTGCCCGTCTCCGGGAACCACACGTTTGTCTGTCCTCTCAACAGATACCCCTCTGTTGTGGTTGCACCTATGGTACGGCTATCTGTATCGTTGAGGCACGCAAGCCTCCCCACCAACGGCAAGGTCCATGGTTCATTGGCGGTTTGGGGGGGGGGGGGGACAACCTCCTCTACCGGAAATGTCACGGTGACAATCTCCTGGGATTGTGATGGCGTCATTCTCGTGGATGTGATGCCAAGAGTGTCAATCATAATATCAGAAATATACGTGAAGGCTCTCAATAAACTCAAGAACTGTTTCCATCTTTTTCGATTGGACAAGAATCCAGCAGAAATTACTGACCATTTTCTAGTTATCAACAAAAAATTTTGGACAGTACGAATTTTGCTAGGCCGTTTAAGGTACAAAATGGATTTTGCAGCAGTATTTGCCTGTTAATGATAACTATTTATTCATAGATGTTAAGTGTTACATATTATATATTGGGTGTTCCATAAAGAATGTAATATTTAATTTAATAATAAAACACATACTTTATTTGAAAACCACTAGTATTATTATGTCAATGGTCAATACGGAACACAAAGACTGAGATTAAACATGAAGCAGGCAAATGTGTTCCACCACGCTTCGTCTGCAGACTTCCACAAAATTCTCGACTATACGAGAGCAAAGTTTCGCTTAAATTTTTACCAATGGCGCCTTGGGTTGAGGGATGGTTCGTGGATTGATCATATAAACACGAGATTTGACATTGTGTCAAATTCGGTGGCCAGTACTGATCGCCATTGCGAGAGATGAGACAAGCAGGGAATCTTATTCTATGCTACCTTGATGTTCAACGGTAGTGTGGCGTGCTTTCCCTCTCCTGGTGGAACTACATGCGTTACATATTCAATTATTGCAATTGTGGTCATAAAAATTGTGTTATCATATGGCGATAACGATCAAAAGCCACAACTGGAGGCAGATTGTAATACTAACTACACACTGTATGTCATTTTCGTTGCATTATGACGAGCGGTAGCCAATGTATCAGTAAATAATATGAAGACAGCACTTTTTATGGCAACTAACACTCCTAGAAATCACTTGAGACCAGTTAGTGTGAAAGATTTCATAATTTCATTTTTTCCCGGTTATCCACTCATTGCAGGCTAGCATTCTTACATATTATAGAAAAGTATGTATGCATGTATGTATGTTCCACATCTCCTCCTAAATCACTGGAGTGAATTCAACCAAACTTAGTACACGTATCTTTTACTGTCAGTCAACGATCGCTATGGTGTTAAGAACCACCTGCCGACTATAGTTCAGTAGATATGGCATCATAAACAATCAGATGCGTGAAAAACTGCCGCATCATGCATGATGTTTAAATTTATTGCTCTTGTGATACAAAAACTCGCAGACCGTACCTACATATGACACTAAATCCACCTACAACATTATATCCTGGTACCACACATTAGGACAGGATATATAACGTCATAAACTCTGAGATGCCTGAAAAACTGCGGCATCATAGGTAAAGTTTTAATACATTTATTCTTTACTACGAAGACATTCCCAGAGTCAAGTCAGCTTAAGGCTGCATTTTTGACAGCTTTCAGGTGCGAAGCGCAAACAGCTGCATGCGAAAACAAGTCATAGAGATGGGAAGCAGCTTCGCCCTTTGGGCGGAAACTGTCTAATTTGGTTACTGTGCTTATGAATTTGTACGTTGTGCATATTTCCTTCTACTACTGCTTCGTAATGTCAAAGATGTTTTCAGAAATACAAGGAAATGAAATTTTTTGATATTACACTAAAAATACAGTTCAATTTTTGTTTTCGTTGCTAATAGATAATTGGAAAATGAGTACCCTGGCAATGCCTGTTTTTCAGCTACTGTAACAATAGAACACCATGTATAAACATCCTCTTGATTCAGATGGCACATCAAACTCTGTGTCCCCGTATAAGTGGCTGGAAGCACCGGTATTCAGGCCAGAGGGAGAGCGAGCCATTTCCACCTTGATCACGCCATTAAAACAACGATTATTAAAAAGGTACTATTATGTGGAGTACCGTATTAAACAAAATTTGTGACAGGATTGAGGATATTTTGGTGGGGAGGACTTAGCTTGTTATGTGATTTCTGGTTTTCTCGGCGTGGTTGATTAAAAGTGCGGTTCTGGACACACAGTCGAGTTGTTTCCATTTTACGCACAATATTTCGACGACCTACCTAGTCGTCATCTTCACGTATCACGAATTTTGCTGTTATATGCACTCGCTGCCTAGACTCCAGCCACTCTGGTGGGAGTCCAACCAGCAAGTGCACATAACAGCAAAACTCACAACACATGAAAATAAGTACTGGGCTGGTCGACAAAATAATGTGCATACAATAGAAAAAACTCGTATGTGTGCCT
This sequence comes from Schistocerca gregaria, assembly GCF_023897955.1. Classification (NCBI taxonomy): domain Eukaryota; kingdom Metazoa; phylum Arthropoda; class Insecta; order Orthoptera; family Acrididae; genus Schistocerca; species Schistocerca gregaria. The sequence continues at coordinate 862,609,446 of NC_064921.1, forward strand.
GCAAGCACACCATGTTATCTTGGATGGAAAGCCATCGACAGAATTAAAAGTAACTTGAGACTTGCCCCAGAGGTGTGTGCTAGGAGCCTTGTTAGCCAAGGTGATTACAATTTTGACGACTTGTTTTAAATCTTCATAAAAGTAAAAGCGTTAGTTTTGGAAACATTCGGCTAGTACAAACAACAGGGTGTAACAATTAGTAGGGATGTAAAATTGAATGACCAAATAGGTTCGGTCGTAGGTAAGGTAGGTGGCAGACTTTGGTGCATTGACGGAATACAAAGGAAATGCAGTCAGCATACAATGGAGATTCATTATAAATCCCTTGATCCCCATTTTGGATTATTGCTCGATTGTGTGGCATGCATACCAAATAGGACTAACAGAAGACAATGAACGCAAACATAGAAAGGTGACACGAATGGCCTTAGGTCTGTTTGTACGTGAGAGTGACACAGATATGCTGAAATGGCACTCTTGAAGACAGATGTAAAGCATCCCGACAAAACCTACTTACAAAGTTCCAAGAACTGGCTCTAAATGTTGACTCTAGGAATATGATGCAACCCCCTATGTAAAACTCGCATAGGGATCATCAGGACAAAATTAGATTAATTACAAAGACATTTAAACAATCATTCTTCCCACGCTCCACACGTGAACGGAACGGGAAGAAACCCTAACATGTGGTACCATTCTAAGTACCCACTGTCATGCACTGCGCAGTGGTTTGAATGCATATACGTAGATGCAGATGCACTGTAATTCTGAAGTCAAATTTCAGCTCAAACGCAACAGCACTTAACTCTGAGATTTAGCACAGGGTACTACTCTATGTTTCGAGCCAACCGCATGAAATGGGGATCTTAACTTTCTACTTCAAGGAATTTACTCTGGCCTTCTCGGACCAAAAATGTTGACGTGATCCGCCATTTTATACTTACAAATGAAATGACGCAGTTTCAGAGACTTTACTGGTCTCATACAGATATGATATTATGTATATACACTGAAATGGGAAGTGAAAATTTGTAGCAAGGCCGGAAATGGAACCTGGATCTTTGCTTACTAGGCAGTTGTGTTAACCACTAAACCACCTTGGTACAGTGCTTCACACAACTGCACGGATTTCCCTGACATGTCTTGCTCCTCCACACTGCACTAAGGCGTCTTAGTGGCTAACATGTCTGCCTAGCAAGTGGAGGACCCAGATTCGATTCCCAGACTTGGTACAAATTTTCAGTCACCACTTCAGTCTGTATACATAAAATTATATCTCTATGAAACCTGTAAAGTCGCTGAAACTGTGTCATTTCGTTTGTATAAGTACATGTTCCGGGGTTACGGGCTAGATGCCCCATTTACGTTCTATGCTGAGGTGCTATTCCAGAACATAGAGGGCCTCTGCAATTTTGTTCGTGTGTAAGGGGGAGTTAAAGTAGACTGGGGCAGCAGTGAGAATTTGCGTTGAGGAGAGCGGCATGCCAGGGTAAACGTTGCAGTTGTGTTAATCGCTGTGCCAAGGCAACTTAGTGCCTGACGCACCTACCTAGTTAGCAGGAGACCCAGGTTCGATTCCTGACTTGGGAACAAATTTTCGCAGCCGCTTCAGTCTGTACACATAAAATTTTATGAATGCTCGTTCACTAAGCGTGCAGGGTAGTACTGAATTCTGACATGATTGTGAAACATTTAAGCCCTATGATTTTAACAGTCTGAACCAAACAAAATAAACTATCCGGAATAATCGCGTAGTAACGAAGTTACTTCAGCGTGCACTCTTAGCAAGACAATTCTTAAACATGTTTGGTATACATTGTGGTGACAAAAGTCACGGGATAGCGATATGCACGAACACAGAGGGCGGTAGTATCGCGTGAAGAAGGCATAAAATGGCATTGCAATGGCGGAGATGTCATTTGTACTCAGGTGATTCAAGTGAAAAGGTTTCAGACGTGATTATTGCCGCAAGACAGGACTTAACAGACTATGAACGCGGAAAGGTAGTTGCTGCTACGGCAGCAGACGACGGATGCGAGTGTCTTTGCATTCAGCATGACATCTCCTGCAGCGCTCGTGACCACATCGGTTGGAACCCAGATGACAGAAAAAACGCGGCCTAGTCAGAAAACCCTCGATTTCAGGTGGTAAGAGCTAATGTTAGGGATTGAGAGTGGTGCATATCCGATGAAGGCATGGACCAAAGTTGTCAACAATGCGCAGTGCAAGCTAATTGTACTTCCATGTTGATGGGGGGCTGTGTTTACGTGGAATGGACCGAGTCTTCTGGTCCAACTGAACCGACCGTTGACTGGAAATGGTTATGTTCGGCTGTTTGGAGACCATGTGCAGTCATTCATGGACTTCATGTTCCTAAGCAATAACGGAATTTTTATGGATGACAATGCGCCATGTCACTGGCCCAAAGTTGTTCACGATTGGTTTGGAGTACAAAAAATGGCTCTGAGCACTATGGGACTTAACTGCTGAGGTCATCAGTCCCCTAGAACTTAGAACTACTTAAACCTAACTAACCTAAGGACATCACACACATCCATGCCCGAGGCAGGATTCGAACCTGCAACTGTAGCAGTCGCGCGGTACCAGACTGATGCTCCTAGAGCCGCTCGGCCACACTGGCCGGCTTTTGAAGAACATTCTGGACAATTCGAGCGAATTATTAGGCCACCCAGATCGCCCGACATGAATTCCACTAACATTTATTGGATATAATCGAGAGGTCAGTTTGTGCACGAATTGTGCACCAGCAACACTTTTGCAATTAGGGATGGCTATAGAGGCAGCGTGGATAAGTATTTCTACAGGGAACTTCCAGCAACTTGTTAAGTCCATTCCATGTCGAGGTGCTGTACTACACTGGGCAAAATGAAGTCTGACACGATATTAGGAGGTATCCTATGACTCGTATCACCTCATTGTATAAAGGAATGGGATTCTGAATAATGTTAATGGTCTAGAGATACAGCATTCAAGAATCCTGTTATTTAGGGACATTTTTTACGATTGAACAGGACATTATCAGCACGACTCATTGTCAAGTTGTAATAGCTGTAGTCCCATACTTCTATAGGTGGTGGGGGAATTAAGTGAAATTGTATGACCATCAGCACTGGTAAGCCTCACTGAAACATAAGGTTTGTAATCTATTTAAGGATAGGTTTCTGTATCATACACTACCTTCGGGCTGTCACATCAACACTGAAGCATAAGACCATTCACAGTAAAACTTTGCTAGGATCCGTTAAATGGCAAAATGGCTCCCAACTAAATAATACTGGTTGAAGACCACATGCTACTCTGCACATGGTGAGAAATACAATACTCACTCACCATCATGACTATGATACAATGAATTAATGTTACATAATCAAATTGAATTTAGTGATTTTAAATGAGGAGCATGGGTACAAGCCTGATGGTGACTACATGGAGCATGTACACAAACAAAGGCCCTCTAATAAATTGAATTTCTGACACCAAGCTTCGCTCATTGTAACAAATTTCACATGCAAGAAGTTATTTTAATATAAACATAGTTATTCCCTTTGCCTGAAGGTGCCACAGGTTTAAACAGATCCTAACTCATAAAATCCAAGTTAACCTAGAATTACATCTCCACATTTCAATAGAGCATCGATGCTCACAAGCTCCTCTCAGCAGACTCTTCACTCACAATTTTTTTCACCCTAAACTTGTCACAACCCTCAGCATCAGTCCTCAATGGAGAGAGTGGCAAACTGACCAGTTGCTTACACCACCATAAAGCATGAGATGTTAACCCAGTTAGGGTTGGAAAAAACACAAGTGTCTCTTGCTCTCTTCTTTCTGAACAGAGAAGACTTTGCGAAGATTCTACCCAGCATGCCACAGGGCCAATCAAATGACACAATTTTAAGCACAGTGTGAAAGTTCTATTCTTCTTCTAAGATGTGATACTGCCAACTAACTTTGAAAGGAAAACTAAATGATATACTCCTGGCCTCCCATAGGAGGAGGAAAGGAAACCGCCACTGGCTAGCAGCTCTGCTGCCTGGAAATGAACGTACAGCATTGTGAGCTGGGAGACCCCCATTCGGGGAAGTTAGTCTGCCAAGGGCAAGTACTTGTTTACATTTCATGGAGGTTACTACCCTATGATTTAGTAAAAGAAGAGGCACATGGCTACCAATCACAAATCAATGTAAAGAGAAATAAAACAGAGTTCCACAGAAATTTCATAAGGAGAAGTTTTTGTTATATTCATGAGATTGAATTTTGTGAAAGTTGCTTTTTCAGCAAACTGCTGTCATTTTTCTCTTGTACTGTTTGTCCCTGTACTTTCTGCTATATTTAAGAAATGATGATTAAATATATTTGGTACCTGTGACTCATCATTTATAGCCTTTCCATTCAGCTCAATAGTGATGTTATCCTGTTCTGTTGGTGGTTGCCCTGTTTCTCATTTCACTATATTTTATATAGCCTTGCATCTTTTGTTGGAATCATCAATTTCTGACATTTTACAGATGTTCCTTGATTTTTAATAAGTTTTCTTAGTAATTCTGAGACGCTTTTGTAGTGTGCAACTACTACAGGATCTCTTCTTCTTTTCACCAATAGATATACTTCTCTTTGCCTTTCACAAGATACTTCACTCCCTCTAGTGATCCATGGTATCGTATATGACTGTTTAATGTCCTCTCTTGTTACTTTATGCAGAAATCTATTTTCAAACAATAATATGAATTTATCATGGAGTTGATTAAATTTTATATTGATATTTGGTTAATTATAAATTTTATTCGAGGTTATCTCTTTTAACTATGATAGAAAATATTTATCCTAGAGTAATTAATTATTCCAATTTCCAGTGAGGAGTATCTATACTGTAAGGCATTGTCAGGAAGATGAATCACATAATCCTTATTAATAAATAATACAGATAAGTCAGTGAATGGCAATATTATGGAGGAGGTACAAAAATAATATATGTCTTTCATCATTCCAATGCCTAAAGTGAAGTTTCCATAGAGACTCAAGGTTTGATATGAGGGATGAGAAATATGGTGCATGGGAATATATACATGTTTATAGGGGTTTTCACAGAACTCTAGGTCCAAAGTCAATGCTCTCATCTTTCTTTTGTGATGAATCATAAAATAAATTAAAGTTAATTTATAAACGTATCTAATAAGTTTCAAAATGTTACCAAGGTTGCCCAGGTGAAGGACACAAGTCCTCTCTTCAGGTAATGAGAGTTTATTATTCCAAGATTAACCAACAAATATATTACCTCCTTTTATGCACACATCACATAGAGAGATAGTTGGCTGTACACAGATAGTTATTATTATTATACACCATATACAAATTAAATAGGTAGGAGAGGAGGGTTATGTACCTCTGCTACACACTTACAGTTTGTTCACTACATTCTGACTGACATCTCAGGAAGGTGTGGGGAGGGGAGGAAGCAAGCTCCACCTACTGGAGCCCAACACAATGGCAGCTACAGGGACAGTGGTAGTGCAGGAGGAACAAGTTGCACTTTCCTGACAAAGTTCTGGCACTTCACATGTGTTTACTGGGTTGGCACAGTACGGCCAGCCAATCACTTCATAATGGCTACAGTACACATAGGTACTGTATTTTAGATCACTGGTGTTGGCAGCAGCCAGGCACAAATCGTTCATGGCCTCTAGTCTGCTGCCTTCTACTGTGCTAAGTCAATCAGTTACTATGAAGGACATTGTGAGACTACTATGCTGGTGCTTGTGGGGACAGATGTATATGTAGACTCTGTGACACATAGGTACACATATGGACTGATTACCACTTTTCTTGATTTGCAGTTCCTTTAACTCCAATCTGATAAGTAATGGTCAATACCTATGTTAGTATAAATTGTCAAAATTGAGCCAAGAATCCTTATTTTGTACTGATAATGTTAGCATCCTTCTCACAATGTTTCCCAGCCCATTTCGTTAAGATTGCCTAAGAGTTATTCTATGGATGGTATACACTGCTCCTCCCACATTCTGTGTGTCTCTGAAGGTAAGTGTGTAAAACTTGATTGTTCCGCTATTAACCAATCATTTGTGACCACCAAGCGCAATGAAACAACACTGAGCTTTGCAGGACAAATGTAAAAGTATCCTCTTTCTAATCAACTCAGTTTTAACTACAGCTAATCTCCCTAGTAAAACATTTTTTGAGTTGAACTCAAAACAATTGTTGTGAACCTTATGCCATGAGTAATTTGTGTAAATAATATTATATATATATATAATCCCATAAATGTTGAGTGCTGTTAGTTTCACAAGTGTCAATGCATTTAGGTTATTCATTTCCTAACTGTTTGTTTAAGTCACATGTATTTTACAGGAGTTAAACTGGAGGGAAAAGAATCCAGAGGACACTATTTCCACTTCATCGGGGAACGTATGTGATATGTACCATACTCCTCCTTTTAGATCAACAAACTGAACAGTGAAGTTCAAATGTTTAAACATTTTGTGTCTGAAGCAGTTGCCAAATGTCTCCCTAAGAAGTTAATGTAAATTTAGATATATGCTATTTGTGATAGTTAAACTGTCTTTCACTAAGTATAGTTAACACTTGTATCTGTTCCAGAAACTATATTTTTGTTCCTTTGTTTCCTTTTTTAGTTTCTTTCTTATCTTGAAAAAAACTGTGATGACACTCTGTGCAGCTGTAGTGATGATTATTTATGGGTGTTATTTGCTAGTATTTGATCTTGCAAATTTCTATTGTAGTACCCAAAATGAGGTAAACAATGCTGTACTATTAAATACACTAACCAATTCAGTATAGCGGTATATGATACATGGCCTAAAATGATATACGCTTCATGGTACACACACAGTGAAGACAGTTTTCTCTGATCTGTGTGCTCTACAGGGGCCCATGGCAATGGCAATGTTATGGCCAGAGCAGGTTGTAAAAGGCTAGTGCCCACTCTGTCAGCTTGCCAGGAGGATCTAGTCTGAGATGTGGAGCAGGTTCTGCCGGCAGTGACTGAGCACATTGGGTGCACTCGGCTGCCAATCATTTTTCATGTCAGCATGGCTGATGTCTGCTGCCTGGATTCACAGGCCATCCTTAGTTCCTATAGGCTGCAGGCTGATTTGGTGAAGACAGCGGGTCATGCTTACAGAGTGAAAACACAGCATCACTCCCACAAATGACCATGGTCTTCTGATTTGGACGTAATAGGGTGGCTTAAAACAGAGGCTCAGACAGTTCCTTGTTAATTGTGAATGTGGATTTCTTGACCTCTGCTATTGGGTTGAGAAATGTATAGCCCCCTAGGTCAGATGTGTGCACTATATGCAGGAAGCAGCTACTAGGGCAGCAGAGTATGTGCAGCAGGTACATGTGGATTTCTTAGGATAGAAAAATCCCTCTACACACCTGATAAGACATATTCTGAGTGCACACAGAATAGCATTCACCATAGAAGATTGGACAAACAAAATTTTAATACTGTATTACCCAATAGCACAAGCATATATGGAAAGGTACCAGAACTAGTCTAATTTATAAATAATAAAAAATACCCACATAATATTAGGAACAAATAGCTGGCTGAAACTGCGTGTGAACAGCAATGACATCTAGACTCCAAGTGGAATGTATATCATAAAAATATATTGAACACTGTTGGTAAAAGTGTGTTTATATCAATAAAAAATACAATAATGTCTAGTGAGATGAATACTGATTCAGAATGTGAAATTTTTTTAGTGAAGATAAGTGTTATATGCAGATAAAACATGTACCCTGCATGCTTTTATAGACTCTCTGACTCAGCAGCAGCAGCAGCAATGGTGGAACACCTGAGGGGAAACTTGGAAAACATTTCATGTAATTTTCCTGGCCATGTGGAGATTTTATCTTACCTGCTATAGTCTGGGAGACTCAAGTGATTAGGATTGGTAGTAGTGACAGAGAATCATCTGAAATTTCTCTAAGTACTTTACCCAAAAATTAAAATGAACAGTTAATTGGAGAACCAACTCACGAAGATAAAATGTTATACCTGCTGGTGACAAAAAGACATCAACTTTTTGAATCAACGCAGAACGGGGAATCAGTGATCATAAGTCCATAACACTTTCACTGAATATGGCTGTAAATAGTAATACAAAGAAAGGCAGGAAGATGTTTCTGTTTAACAAGGGTAACAATAGACAAATTCCCGATTGCCTGACAGGCAAACACAAAATTTCATTTCCAGCACTGATAGTGTTCTGCATCAGTGGACAGATTTGAAGAGCATCATACAACATGCTTTAGACAAATATGTGCTGAGTAAAACTGTGAAGGCCAGAAAAGACTCACCATGCCTGGACAACCATGTTAGTAACCATAATGGCATTGAAACAGGGAATGCCACAGAAAAGGCTGAAATACTAAAAGTCTTTCTACAAAACTACTTCACAGAGGAAGATCACAAGGTAGTTCCTCCTTTAAATCATTGCATGGATGGCAAATAAGAGTTATCATAACAAGTGACCAAGGAATAGAAAAGCACTTGAAATCACTTAGAATAGGAAAGGGCACTGGACCTGGTTCAATACCATATCATTTCTACACTCCTAGCAAAAGTGAACCAAAGGTCTCCAGAGGTGTGAAGCATTGCTAATGATTGGAAAAAAGCTTAAGTCATTTCCATTTACAATAAGGGTCGTTGAGCAGTTGCATGAAATTATAGGCCTATATCTTTGACGTTGATCTATTGTAGAACTTTGGAACATGTTTTATGCTCACATATTATCACATTTCTATAGATCAAACATCTCCTCTGTAGACATCGACATGGGTTCCAAAACCAACAATCATATAAAAGCCAGGTAGATGCTGTGTTGCTTGACGTCTACATCTACATTATTACTCTGCAATTCACATTTGAGTGCTTGGCAGAGGGTTCATCTCCCTACCATTCCACCCCCGAACAGCGCGGGAAAACCGAACACCTAAACCTTTCTGTTCAAGCTCTGATTTCTCTTATTTTAGTTTGATGATCATTCCTACCTATGTAGGTTGGGCTCAACAAAATATTTTCGCACTCGGAAGAGGAAATTGGTGACTGAAAATTCGTAAATAGATCTCGACGCGACGAAAAAGTCTTTGCTTTAATGACTTCCATTCCAAATCGCGTATCATATCTGCCACACTCTCTCCCCTATTACGTGATAATACAAAACGAGCTGCCCTCTTTTGCACCCTTTCGATGTCCTCCGTCAATCCCACCTGGTAAGGATCCCACACCGCGCACCAATATTCTAACAGAGGACGAACGAGTGTAGTGTAAGCTGTCTCTTTAGTGGACTTGTTGCATCTTCTAAGTGTCCTGCCAATGAAACGCAACCTTTGGCTCGCCTTCCCTACAATATTATCTATGTGGTCTTTCCAACTGAAGTTGTTCGTAATTTTCACACCCAGGTACTTAGTTGAATTGACAGCCTTGAGAATTGTACTATTTATCTAGTAATCGAATTACAACGGATTTCTTTTGGAACTCATGTGGATCACCTCACACTTTTCGTTATTTAGCGTCAACTGCCACCTGCCACACCATACAGCAATCTTTTCGAAATCGCTTTGCAACTGATACTGGTCTTCGGATGACCTTACTAGACGGTAAATTACAGCATCATCTGCGAACAACCTAAGAGAACTGCTCAGATTGTCACCCAGGTCATTTATATAGATCAGGAACAGCAGAGGTCCCAGGACGATTCCCTGGGGAGCACCTGATATCACTTCAGTTTTACTCGATGATTTGCCGTCTACTACTACGAACTGCGACCTTCCTGACAGGAAATCATGAATCCAATCGCACAACTGAGACGATACCCCATGCGCCCACAGCTTGATTAGAAGTCGCTTTTGAGGAACGGTGTCAAAAGCTTTCCGGAAATCAAAAACTACAGAATCAACTTGAGATCCCATGTCGATAGCGGCCATTACTTCGTGCGAATAAAGAGCTAGTAGCGTTGCACAAGAACGATGTTTTCTGAAACCATGCTGATTACGTATCAATAGATCGTTCCCATCGAGGTGATTCATAATGTTTGAATACATTATGTGCTCCAAAACCCTACTGCAAACCGACGTCAATGATATAGGTTTGTAGTCCGATGGATTACTCCTACTAACCTTCTTAAACACTGGTGTACCTGGGCAATTTTCCAATCTGTAGGTACAGATGTATCGGTGAGCGACTGGTTGTATATGATTGATAAGTAGGGAGCTATAGTATCAGCGTAATCTGAAAGGAACCTAATCGGTATACAATCTGGATCTGAAGACTTGTCCGTATCAAGCGATTTGAGTTGCTTCGAAACCTCTAAGGTATCTACTTCTAAGAAACTCATGCTAGCAGCTGTTCGTGTTTCAAATCCTGGAATATTCCATTCGTCTTCCCTGGTGAAGGAATTTCGGAAAACTGCGTTCAATAACTCCGCTTTAGCGGCACAGTCGTCGATAACAGTACCATCGGTACTGCGCAGCGAAGGTCTTGACTGCGTCTTGCCGCTTGTGTACTTTACATACGACCAGAATTTCTTCGGATTTTCTACAAAATTTCGAGACAATGTTCCTTTGTGGAACCTATAAACGGCAATTCGCATTGAAGTCTGTGCCAAATTTTGCGCGTCTGTAAATTGTAGCCAGTCTTCGGGATTTCGCGTTCTTCTGAACTTCACATTCTTTTCGCGTTGCCAGTTTCGTGTACCATGGGGAATCAGTTCCATGTCTTACCAGTTTATGAGGTATGAACCTCTCAATTGCTGTTACTACTAAATCGTTGAATTTGAGCCACATCTCGTCTACATTTACGTAGTCAGTTCGGAAGGAATGGAGATTGTCTCTTAGGAAGGCTTCTAGTGACACTTTATCCGCTTTTTTTTAAATAAAATTATTTTGCCTTTGTTTCTGGTGGATTGGGAAGAAACGGTATTGAGCGTAGCTACAACGACCTTGTGATCACTAATGACTGTAACAGTCATGATGCTCTCTATCAGCTCTGGATAGTTTGTGGCTAAGAGTTCAAGTGTGTTTTCGCAACCATTTACAATTGTCGTGGGTTCGTGGACTAACTGCTCGAAACAATTTTCGGAGAAAGCATTTAGGACAATCTCGGAAGATGTTTTCTGCCTACCACCGGTTTTGAACAAGTATTTTTGTCTACATATCGAGGGAAGGTTGAAGTCTACTATAATCATATGAGTGGGGTATTTATTTGTTACGAGACTCAAATTTTCTCTGAACTGTTCAGCAACTATATCATCGGAGTCTGGGGGTCGGTAGAAAGAGCCAATTATTAACTTAGTTCAGCTGTTAAGTATAACCTCCACCCATACCAATTCGCACGGAGAATCTACTTCGACTTCATTACAAGATAAACCACTACTGACAGACACAAACAGTCCACTACCAATTCTGTCTAATCTATATTTCCTCAACACCGTCTGAGACTTCTTAAAAATTTCTGCGGAACTTATTTCAGGCTTTAGCCAGCTATTTGTACCTATAACGATTTCTGCTTCTGTGCTTTCTATTAGCACTTGAAGGTCAGGGACTTTCCCAGCGCTACTACAACAATTTACAACCACAATTCCGACTGTTCCTTGATCCAAGCACGTTCTGTATTTGCATGCTCCCTTTGAGATTGCAACCCACCCGTATTTTCCCGAGGCCTGCTAACCTAAAAAACTGCCTAGTCCATGCCACACAGCCTCCGCTACCCGTGTAGCCACCAGCTGAGTGTAGTGAACTCCTGACCCATTCAGCGGATCCCCACCACCCTATGGCGCAAGTCAAGGAATCTGCCGCCAACACGGTCGGAAAACCGACTGAGCCTCTGATTCAGACCCTCCACCTGGCTCTGCACCAGAGGTCTGCAGTGGGTTCTGTCGACGATGCTGCAGGTGGTGAGCTCTGCCTTCATCCCATAAGCAAGACTGACAGCCTTCACCAAATCAGATAGTCGCTCCCCAGATCCAAAGCGACACACGTCATTAGTGATGACATGAGCCAGCACCTGTAGCTGGCTGCACCCTGTGCTCTTCATGGCATCCGGAAGGACCCTTTCTTCCCCCCCCCCCCTTAGCCGCCATATCCCTAAGGGGCCCCATTACACGTCTAACATTGGAGCTCCCAACTACCAATAAACCCACCCTCTGTGATTGCTCTGACCTTGGAGGCTGAGAATCATCCTCTGAAACAGGGCAGGCAGCTGCATTTGGCTCAGCCAGAGACAGTACCTGAAACCGGTTTGTCAGACACATCGGGGAGGCTTTCTGATCAGCCTCCAGGGACGTCTTTCGCTACCTGCCACGCCTTGGAACGACCTCCCAATCAACCACAGGCGAGGGCTCAGCCCCACTGCAGGCAGCAACCGGGGAAACCACAGCAGCAGACCGATCTGGGGACAGACAGGACGAGGTTGACATCCCCGTGATACCCAAGTCCATCTCCCCACAGTGCTACCCATTGGTAACAGACTCAAGCTGCACGACCGAAGTCAACACCACCTGCAGCCCTCATCCGAACACAGAAATCACAGTCCCTGTCCATTCTAATTGATGCTGGACAACAGTTACTGAAACATGAGTACATGCCTAGATAACACAAGGGAAACAGGCAAAGAATGTATGAACTAACCTGTACAAATGCCTAACGACTTCGCTACAATCTGCCTGAATTTGCGATTACAGTAATTAAAAGTCGAAATTACACCTCCTATACGAAACTATGTAACAAATAAGTGAGCTAGGAGTATACGACTTGCTGCTGCCAGCTGCTTATCCAATGGTGGCAGTGAGCACACTGGCTCTGACCAACCGACACTGGCCATTCAAAACAAAAACAGAAGACAAATGACTACGCAAATTTACACTATTCAGGTACTAAAACGCGATGCTACAACTCTCAAATACTATAATACTTCCATAAGGTGTTCAATACAGTTCCACACTGCTGCCTAATGAACAAAATACAAGTGTATCACACACACACACACACACACACACACACACACACACACACAAGTAGCTACTTCCATAAAATATAAGTGTACATACCAAAGGATGGAATGTTTTTAGTTTTTAATTTTTGACTTGAGGATGTTTTCCCTAAACTTTGATTATTGCCTTCTCGCAAAGTCACTTCATGGCTTTTAAATTTTCAGTCTGACGCAGACATTCTTAGAAGTGTCAAAACATAGGTAAATGTGTTAAACAAATATTTGCCACCAGTTGGCACTGTTATTTATCCATTGAAAGTTATTTATATTAATACAGAACATGATTTCAAAAACATTGACTCAAGTAGATTTTGAGTCCTCAGCACACAGAGGTGTGTGTCTGTGTATTAATACTGAAAAATAGATAACTTTTAATTGTAACTGTATATAGTTCCCCAACGGAAAATTTTGAACTGCTTATGAGGAGTCTCCATTCCTTGCTACACTGTCAGTTAGGCAGTAGCAAGCATTAATAGTCTATTGTGACTTCAGTGTAGATATACTAAGGGATTTTGATAGGAAATATGATGTGGAAACCTTATTTGGATTCTACAATTTGATCTCAGTAATTAACTTTCCAGTACATATGAATAAAGACAGAAGAACCCTAACTGATAATATTTTCTTTGGTGACACTCAAAGTAAGAAAATAATTGTGAACCCAGTAACAAATGACCTGACTGATCACGAAATAAAGTCAGTCAGGATAAATAAGGAAGTGCCTTACAGTGTAGATACCCCTCAGTGGAAATCAGAATAATTAATTACTCTAGGACAAATATTTTCAACCATAGTTTAAAGAGATAACCTGGAATAAAATTTATAATTAACTGAATTTCAACATAAAATTTAATCTAATCCATGATAAATTCATATTATTATTTGAAAATAGCTTTCTACATAAGCTAATCAGGGAGGACATTAAACACTCATGTATGACACCATGGGTCACTAGAGGGAGAAAAGTATCTTGTGAAAGGAAAAGATAAGTACATCTATTGGTGAAAACAAGAAGAAATCCTGTAGTAGCTGCACACTACAAAAACGTCTCAAAATTACTAAGAAAACTTATTAAAATCAAGGAACATCTGTAAAATGTCAGAAATCGATGATTACAACAACAGATGCAAGTCTATATAGAATATAGCTAAATGAGAAACAGGGCAACCAGCAACAGAACAGGATAACATCACTATTGAGCTGAATGGGAAGGCTATAAATGATGAGACACGGGTACCAAATATATTTAATAATCGTTTCTTAAATATAGCAGAAAGCATAGGGACAAACAGTACAGGAGAAAAATCACAGCAGTATGTTGAAAAAACAACTTTCACAAAATTAAGTCATATGAATATAACACAAACTTCTCCTTCTGAAATTAAGAAAATCATATATCCCCTAAAAATTAAAGCTCATCTGGATTTGATGGTGTTCCCAGTAGAGTATTAAAAATTTGTTCCAATATAATAAGCCCTGTCTTATCTCAAATCTGTAATGCATCACTAACTCAAGGCATCTTTTCAGAGACACTGAAATATGCCCTTGTCAAACCCTGCTTTAAGAAAGGTGTTAGAACAGATCTCAGTAACTACAGAATTGTTTCACTACTGACATCATTGTCCAAATGTTTTGGGAAGGTGATGAATTCTAGAATAGCATCTCACCTGAGCAGTTATGATATCCTCTGCAAATCACTGTTTGGATTTCAGAAGAGTTGCTCTTCAGAGAAAACCATTTACATGTTCAATCACCAAGTATTACAAGAATTAAATAACAAAATAGTGACAATTGGAGTTTTCTGCTGCCTATCCAAGGCATTTGCTGTGTGAATCACAATATTCTCATATAATGTATTTGGACAGAAAAAAAAAATGTACGCACCAAGTGGCAGCAACACACGTAAATAAGGTATAGATATGCAAAGCTTTTGGAGCCAGTGGTCCCTCCTTCTGACAGAAGGGCTGAAAGATAAGGAGAAGGAGTGAAGGAAGAGGACTTGTTTTGGGTTTGGAAACGTTACCCAGAACCCCAGCTCAGGTGAGACTTGCTGGATGGGATGAGAAGGAAAGACAGATTGTTGGGGACTATATTGCATGAGATCTGAAAACCTGACAGCTGAAAGGTGGAAGATAAGGTAATATGCAAGACAGAGATTACTGCCAGAACAGGATCAAAAAGCTAAGTGCATTGTTTATGATAGATGGGGGAGGATGAAGGCAAAAACTAGACAGATCAAGAGTGAAAGATGTAGAAAACTAAGTTTCCCAAGGCTCAGGCTTACATACACTATTTTTCCTCATATATTTAAATTATTTTCCATTTATTGTACAAGAAGCAGAATTAGTTCTCTTTGCAGATGACTCTAGTACTGTACTCAATCCAAACATACATGCAGCAACAGAAGAAATGGTAAACAGAGATCTTAAACATATCATTCACTGGTTTTCATCAAATTGGTCTCACACTCCATTTTAAAAAGCACAACCTATTCAGTTCTGCATATCTAGGGGTACTGCACCAATAAGTGTGGCTCATGGTGCGAAAATAATAGTCGTGAGGGTGAAAAATTCAAAATTGTTAGGTGCCCACACTGATGTGAATTTAAACTGGAAAAAGCACTTTTGGACCTCCTGAAACAACATAATTCAGCCATATTTGCACTCAGAATCATTGAAAAACTTGGGGAGAGACAAATCAGTAAGTTGACATATTTGTAGAAATCTGTTTAAAGTGTAGGGTTTCCTGACTATTGCTTCACAGTATGTTTATTCCCTCATGAAGTTTGTTGTCAATAATCCACTGCAGTTCAAAAGGAATCATGATGTGCATAACTGCCATACCAGACGTAAAAATTACTTTCATACTCAACATTAGTGTTGTCTGTAGCACAAAAGGGGTGCACAGTGCACAACTAAAATTTTTGACAAATTACCAAGTGATATACAATGTCTGACAAACAGCAAAGTAAAATATGAAAACAAATTGAAGAAGTTTCTCCTTGACAACTCCTTTTATGCTATAGAAGGCTTTCTGTTACTGTAATGTGTGAAAGATGTTTGGTAAGAATTACTAACTCTCAACTGTACAAGCAATAAAAAATAAATAATTAAAAATAAAATAGCTTTAAAATGTTTAACATGTTTCCATATTTACAAAATTAATTTGCAGTGTAAATGTAAAATGACTCAGTCCGTACAATTAATATTTATTGTGCAAATTATTCATGGAACATGAAACTAAATTACTGAGTTCTTTGTAGCAGTTTCACTTAGTTGTTATCAAGATATATTTTGAAAAGAGGGAAGGGATGTTTATATCTCCTGGCTGGAAATTTATATGATGGTCTGGGATAGCTTCAACATTTCTCTTACATCCAAAATCCTGGCCAGAACCATCCATGGGGCTTCTAGCAACTCTTAAACATAACAATGTTATTATTCACATGAAAGGTATAAATTTAAAAAAAAAATTATTGTAAGAGATGATTTACGACCATGTGATGTGTGTGTGCACTGTGGTGCTGATAAAGACAATAGATGATTATTTCATTGTTCACTGAGATCTATTAGTTATTAAAATGTGCATTTAAATGACATGTGTAAATTCAGTGTATCAAATAACATAATAAACAAACAGATAACAACAGTGTGCCATATAAGAACACTGTATTTTCTAATCAACTTTTTGTGATGTTATAAGAATCATACTAAAATGCATCAAATTCATAAACTATTAGTACTTTGTTAGGAACACTATCCCTTAACAGTGATTTACATTATAAACATGTGGGCTATAGTTATTTTATATCATATACTATTGTATTAATCATTGTTTGGTACTGAATATGCTCATAGCTATTTACCTAGTCTGATTTGGTCTCTCTGAGTTTTAAATAGTGAATATTTTATTTGATAGGTCTACTTTTGTGTGGTTCATATATCACATTCACAATCAGAACTAATATTATTCATTGTGTTTTAATTAATTAAGAGGAGATTTTTTACATGAACATTTTACCCAATTAACCTCCTCATTAGAAGCTTTGTAAAATATTAATTCTTTACACTGTAACATGCATTGGTGTTATATTTTCATTGTCTCATACTTATTAAGTGCCTTTATATGCTTTACTCACTGACTGTAACATGTTCAAATCAACAATAGTTTACAGAAACTCTGGGTGCACTTTGACATCACACCCATGGCCCAACAGACATGACCACTTTTCCCAACAGCATACTTTGCTGAAAGTTCAACCTTGCTTTTTTTTAAATTTCTAGTTACAAATAGTCAGCATAGTCTGATAGACAGGTATTGGCATTGGAGCCACAGCAGCAATGAACTCCAATTTTTTTGTATAAAATCTAGTTAATATGCTCTCTGGCAAAGTTCAAATGATCTTGTTTAATTGCTTGATCTGCTACATTAGAGACTCAAGTTCATTATTAAAATTTTCTTATCTTACAGGTGTGTCAAATGCTGTGATTTATGTAAGACCGTAAGTGCTACGACTGTGAAATCTTAGGAACAGACCCATAAAAAAACACTTCAATACTGTGCCAACATGGGTGCTAGGAAGTGAACAAGAAAAACCATCAGTGGTAATTCTGCTGCTTGAAGGCTCAGCAGATAATGAACAGGTTTTCTGATGTGCAGATGGACAATAGAGTTTTATCTTCCAAACATTGTGTCAATAGGAAATAAATATCAAGATCAACAGAAATTCACAGTACCTTAAAGAAATAATATGTTGCCATTGAGCAACTATATGTAATAGGAATAATGCACAGAATAACAGAAATCAGACTGAAACTCGATATAATACATCATAGACTTCTGTTATAAAACCTCATCACTGCTCTTCCAATCCACTTGTATGAGCTTTTGCTTCTAATAGTTTGAAAAGAATGAACTGGAAACACTGATAAATTACATATCTAGTCTGACTGTAACTATTTTTGGATGCAGTCATCACTGGTTTCCTTTTTAGTTATTTATGAATTTCATGTACAAAGCATGGAGTACAAGTGTGAATAACTTTTACACACATGAAAGTGAGTGAGTGAAAGATGCAGTCAAAATATATTGTACGTATGTTGAGTTGACTTCAATTCATTTTTAGCTGGGTTTCTCTGTCCCTCTAATAACCCCTCATTTTCTTCATTATTCAGCCAGTTTCAGCAGTTACTCCATTTCTGCTGACCTTGTTATCAGTTTCATGTACATATTTCTAAGATACTACTCAACTAAGAAGAGAAATTTTGGATGAATTATCATGTGATACTGGGCAATAATCTAAGGAAGTGAACTAAGACTCTCCCTCATGTACCTTATTGAAGTTCGTATAGCACTTGTCTTAAGTTAGATATCTTCATTGGGAATACCAGGTAATTCCCTTCTTTAAGCTGTATAATAATTATTGTAAACAGATGCCTCTTTGTTGTCATTATTTATTAAACAAATAAGGTTTTGTACTTGCTTATAAATATGAAAAAACAGATACTGTTACCAGTGTTTGGTGCATTACACCATTGAGGATTGGAAAAAAACTTATAAATATTGTTGTGCCTTTCCACTCAGTTCTTAAATTGTAATGCAACTAACTGTACTTTCTATTTTTATTTCTCAAAAAAGTTTTCCACATATTAAGTGAAGTTCCTCACTTTGCCATGACATCTTGCTCTCACCTTATTCAATGTTCTTATTAATGTGGCTTTCTTACTTTCTGCCTTAACAATTTATTACAGTTAACTCTATAATTTTAATTCCATTCACCTTGAGGAAAAATGTGTTTGCACATCCTTGATTCTACCTTATCTGATACGTTTACCAAAGCATGCCTTGCTGCAAAACTGAGCAAGTATGACTTTTGTGTGAGTGCAGTTTCTTCCTAGTTGTAGTGGACAATAAGGCAAATTTCCTGACATTCACAAGCAATTTTCATCATTTATAGTCTCAACATTATGACACTGACTTTGTTCTGTTCTAATATATATATATTTTTTGTGACACTTGAAAGAAGCTTTTCAGAGAACTTCAATGACAGAGCATGTACAGGACTTGATCAAAAATTATCAAAATATCAGCACTGCAAACCATTGTCCCACCACCAGGAGAAGAGATTCCATCAACATCTTCCCTGTCATACTGAATGTAAGCAAACACAAAACTCAGGTATGGTTCTTGTTGAGTGCATGAAGACCAACAGTCTGTGTTCTGCCATTGTAGCAGTCAGACAACTTGCTTGTAAAACTATTGAGACACTCACATTGTGCATTGAGCATTGTTTATGGTGAATGTAGTGAAACTGTTAGAGAAGTGGTGCAGTTGTACATTGAAGAGTGTCCAGATTGTGCCAAGCAGTGTCACTCTGTCTTTGTAAACGTTATAAATAAAGTACTAGAAACTTGAAGAGTGGAGAATAAAATATGTGAAGGGAAAAGAAGAGAAACTGATGAAAGCTATTAAAATTAACATTTTAAAGGAGTAACACACAATGCAAATGTCACTTACTGGTAGTTCGGAAGTACAAGAGGTATCAATCAAATGAGCGTTCTGCAAACACTGCATTCCGTCATATTTCATCTTCTTCAAATTTCACTAGATCCACAGCTTCATGGCAGTGACTATCTAAATTTGATGAAAGTCTTCTGAATATTATCTACAAAAAGTGCAAAGTGAGGTGGCATACCTAAGCAAAATTTTGTTTAAGGAAGAAGCATCATTTACAAACCATAGGGTAGTCAGCCTTCACAACATACACTAAACATCAGTTGAAAATCCATGCTGACTCAATGAATGCTCTTGGTCTTTCAATATTTGATGCATGTTTTTAAGACCCACAACACTGGTCTCTGTGTTGTTGATGGAATTCTGAATTCATTCAGGAAATGTGAGGTCCTAAGATATACTGCTGCTGCAGTTATTGTAAGACACCCCACTGAACATATGGCAGTCAGTGTGATACCATCATGATGGATATCCCTCTCATTCCACACATATGTTGAGAGACCCTCTTAAGAGCACATTTAGAGAGCATTGGAATAGTTATTCAGGAAATGCAAAATGGTTTAGAGACTCATCTAACTTAACACTTCTAGACCTTTATCTGTGGTGAGATTTAAGACAAGAAGTCTATTATGAAACACTGAATGACTCCCAAAAGGAATGAAATGCCTTGTAACACATTGAGTCCAGATGAAATTCAATGCACAGTGCTGTTTCACCAGAATAAATTTATAGGGTGCAGCAATGCTCAATGTCAATATTTTGAGCACATGGTATGATAGTCATGATAATATACATAACAACCATACCCCGAAACCTGTTCTTGGTGTAATAGCGCAGACGTTCATGGTACCTCTTCCCCTAATGGTGAGACAGGTCCATGGTGCTGTTATCTTGATGGTTGGCTGTGATGACCGTGTCATTCTAGGCACTTCAGTCCAGAACCATGTGACTGTTACAGTCACAGGTTCGAAACCTGCCTTGGACATGGATTGTGTGATGACCTTAGGTTAGTTATGTTAAAGTAGTTCAAAGTTCTAGGGGAATGATGACCTTAGATGGTAAGTCTCATTGTGATCAGATTCATTTGTTATCTTGATACTGTTTGATCATGTACCATGCATATTATGTCAATAAAAATTACGTGTGAATATTGGGAAATTCATTGTATTGTCTGGACATATTTGTGATGGCCTGCCTTAGCTGCCTCAATCTATCTAGAGTAAGTTCTGTTGTAGGTGGTGTATAATTGCCTTACTTAAATCCATAGATAATTAATATCAGTTGTGTGGATGAATCATATGGTTTACTGTTATGCTGCTAATGCACAGTAATAACAAGAAACATGTAAATCTGATACCTGTCTGTTATTTTGATGATATATAAAATTCACTAACATATTTATGAGTGGTGCTCTATACCACTCATATATAGTTTCCTTCTACAACATAATTCACACAGCTCATTTTTCTGTTTTTAACTTTCTACCAATTTTTCTTGGTAGAAATACTTGTATAAAGAACAAAAAATAAATATTCCTTTGTTATTTTTATTTCAAATAGCAGCAACATAAGATTGCTTTTTGGAATTTGAAAGATAACATATACCTATAAGAAAATCCTGTATTCTTGTCAGTAATAATACTTTTTGTTTCCAACTACGTCTGTATTTTATAATTAATAAACAAATAATTATGTTTTAATTATTTTTGCTTTTACTTCATAATTCAGTTAGTAGATAGTTGTTTATTTTCCATTTCTGGTTGATATTCACTCATTTACACACAGTGTTCCATAGATCCCATACCTTCAGGGATATGCTACAAGTCATGATAAATATTTACAAAAGATACAATGTGCTTCATTTGGTGTGTGGCCATTAATGTCTACTTATGGCACAACAGATCATTATTGTTCATTATAAATTATGTAACATAAGTCTTTGTAAGGCTGAGACTTTAACTGTTAGCTGCGAACAACTTGCAGGCCTGCTCAGCTAGTATATGATCTTTGTATGCTGAGTTTGAGTTTGGATTCATGCTTGTGTTATCATCAAATATTATAGCTTGTGCACTGCACTTCAGAGTCACTGAAACATCATTTCTGTAAGTTAAGAACAAGAGGGAGCCCAGTACTGATCCTTGCAGCATGTCATGTACACTCCTGGAAATTGAAATAAGAACACCGTGAATTCATTGTCCCAGGAAGGGGAAACTTTATTGACACATTCCTGGGGTCAGATACATCACATGATCACACTGACAGAACCACAGGCACATAGACACAGGCAACAGAGCATGCACAATGTCGGCACTAGTACAGTGTATATCCACCTTTCGCAGCAATGCAGGCTGCTATTCTCCCATGGAGACAATCGTAGAGATGCTGGATGTTGTCCTGTGGAACGGCTTGCCATGCCATTTCCACCTGGCGCCTCAGTTGGACCAGCATTCGTGCTGGACGTGCAGACCGCGTGAGACGACGCTTCATCCAGTCCCAAACATGCTCAATGGGGACAGATCCGGAGATCTTGCTGGCCAGGGTAGTTGACTTACACCTTCTAGAGCACGTTGGGTGGCACGGGATACATGCGGACATGCATTGTCCTGTTGGAACAGCAAGTTCCCTTGGCGGTCTAGGAATGGTAGAACGATGGGTTCGATGATGGTTTGGATGTACCGTGCACTATTCTGTGTCCCCTCGACGATCACCAGAGGTGTACGGCCAGTGTAGGAGATCGCTCCCCACACCATGATGCCGGGTGTTGGCCCTGTGTGCCTCGGTCGTATGCAGTCCTGCTTGTGGCGCACACCTGCAAGGCGCCAAACACGCATACGACCATCATTTGCACCAAGCCAGAAGCGACTCTCATTTCTGAAGACGACACGTCTCCATTCGTCCCTCCGTTCACGCCTGTCGCGACACCACTGGAGGCGGGCTGCACGATGTTGGGGTGTGAGCGGAAGACGGCCTAACGGTGTGCGGGACCGTAGCCCAGCTTCATGGAGACGGTTGCGAATGGTCCTCGCCGATACCCCAGGAGCAACAGTGTTCCTAATTTGCTGGGAAGTGGCGGTGCGGTCCCCTACGGCACTGCGTAGGATCCTACGGTCTTGGCGTGCATCCGTGCGTCGCTGCGCTCCGGTCCCAGGTCGACGGGCACGTGCACCTTCCACCGGCCACTGGCAACAACATCGATGTACTGTGGAGACTCACGCCCCACGTGTTGAGCAATTCGACGGTACGTCCACCAGGCCTCCCGCACGCCCACTATACGCCCTCGCTCAAAGTCCGTCAACTGCACATACGGTTCACGTCCACGCTGTCGCGGCATGCTACCAGTGTTAAAGACTGCGATGGAGCTCCGTATGCCACGGCAAACTGGCTGACACTGACGGCGGCGGTGCACAAATGCTGCGCAGCTAGCGCCATTCGACGGCCAGCACCGCGGTTCCTGGTGTGTCCGCTGTGCCGTGCGTGTGATCATTGCTTGTACAGCCCTCTCGCAGTGTCCGGAGCAAGTATGGTGGGTCTGACACACCGGTGTCAATGTGTTCTTTTTTCCATTTCCAGGAGTGTATTATGTTCTCACATTCTGACATTACTTTCAAGCCTATGTCACACAGTTGATAGGCTTACTAGAGACACTGTGCATTACATTTATGCAAAGCTTCATTAAATCTTCACTGTCATCTGCATTATGTGATCAACCGGACCTTACTTTCTGAGTAGCCCCCATACAGGTGCAGAAAAAGAAATTAGCACACCTGGAAAGACAACATTTATTTTGGTCTGATTATGGCATATGCTACCTGGGCGATAGTAGACGTACTGATAATGATTTCAACATCATCGTCCCACAGATAGTTTAGTGACCTAGCTACCAGAGTGCCATCTACATCTACTATGAAATAGGAAATGCTCACAGCCAGAAGCCTCAGTGTGGTGCACATTTGTGAAGCAATCAGGTAAACATGTCATGGAGATGCACTCATGTTCCCTTCAGCGAATTGCACAAGTTTGAAAGGGGTCAAACTGTGACCTTCTGAGTGATAAGATGCTTCTTTCAAAGAATTGCCACACAATTCAGACATGCTGTGTTAGATGTGCAATGCTGCTGGTACCAGTGACACATGAAGGTTCTCACACTCATGGATGACAATCTGGATGCCTATGCAGCACAGTTGCCCACGAGGATCGCTGTGTTGTAAGGGCATCATTTTCAGATTGTACAGCTATCACAGCACAGAGAAGCGGTCTTGTGAACCACAGCCACAGTGAAATATTAACTCTTACCATATTTTGATACGGGCAGCACGATGAACTACTAACCAACATACAGAAACTTGTAAGTGTGAGAGAGCCTCAAGCTGAAAACATACCGCCGCTCCACAAGTTCTTTAACGCCACTACAGCAACTTGCGAGTGAATGAGGATGATATGATGATGAAAGACATACAACACCCAGTCAACTCAAGGCAGAGAAAAATCCCTGACCCCACCAGGAATCTAACCCGGGGCCCTGTGTGCAGGAAGCAAGAACGTGACTGCGAGATCACAAGCATCAGACTAATTGTAGCTAATCAAGCAGCAGGTCAAACCAGAATCTAGGATTTATTGGACATTTGTTGAATCTGTATGCGTGACCTGACCAGTGTAATTTTTTGCATCTCTTCATTATGGCTTCATTTTGGTTCCCACTCTTTCGGAATAAATGTTTACTAATGGACACTCTTTCTCATATTTCTTAGAATTTCCATTGGGGGAAATTGTTCCCATATCATTTTTTATTCTGCATTCATACAACTCCATTTTACTCCCTGAGTATTCTTTGTACAGATAATGTGAATAGAAAAGTAGCATTTCTCCAACAAAGGAAAGTGCAGGATGTTCCCAACATTATAATCCTACCTTCTGACAAAGTCTCCACTACTGTTGTGGATTACTTGGCAGATGGAATCTGCCAGTTGTCAGGTTCATTCGCCTACAAACCCTGGCACAGTGACCCCATTTCAGATATCCAGCATGATCTCCAATCTCAACTCAAATCCTTAGGCCCGTCCCAGAACCTCTCCCCAGAGTCCATCTCTCTCCTGACCCGTACCATTTCCCACACTTCCATCTTCTACACGCCTCCCCCCCCCCCCCAAAGACAATCTACAATCTCTGCTGTTGTAGACTAACACCTACAGCCTATTACCAGCAATCTACCCTCCTGCATGAAAGATACTAATCATTTCCTCTACCAACTCTCTATGGTTCCTGTCCCATTGCCACAGAAACCTCCTAGTCACTACTGATGCACCTCCCTTTATACTAACAGACCTAATGCCCATGGTCTTACCACTACTGAACACTAATTTTCTCAACACTTGATGAATCCCTAACCAACAACCTCCTTCCTAGTTGTCATGATCAAGTATATCCACACCCGCAATTACTTCTCCTTTGAAGGTATTATCTACAAACAAATCTGGAGTATGTCTATGGGTACCCACGTGCCACCATCCTATGCTAACCTTTTCATGGGCCACCTAGAGGAATCCTTCCTAAACACTCACAATCCCAAACTCCTCATCTTCATCATCTGGATTGAGGGCAAGGGCACCCCATCCACATTACTCCAGAAACTCGACAATTTCTCCCCCATTCACTTCCTATGGTCCTAGTCAACCCATCAAGTCACTTTCCTCAATATTGACGTTAACCTCAAAAATGGCTATATCAGTACGTCTGTCTATATCAAACCTACCAACCACCAGCAATACCTCCACTTTGACAGATGCCACCCATTCAATACCAACAAGTTCCTTCCATACAGCCCAGCCACCAATGGCCGTTGCATCTGTAGAGATGAGCAGTCTCTCTTGAAATATACTGAGAGTCTCACTGAGGCCTTAACAGATCATAGTTACCCTCCCAACCTTGTACAAAAACAGGTCCTCTATGCCTTATCTTTCCAGACACCCAATGCCTCCCAAAGCTTCACCATCCAGTCACAGAGCAACATTACCCTCGTGACTAATTACCAATTCAATTACATTTTCCACCAGGGTATCGACTACCTCTCATCATGCACTGAAATGAGAAATGTCCTGCCCACTATCCTTCCATCTCCTCCCACAATGGTATTCTGCCACTCATCATATCTACACAATATCCTTGTGCATTCCTACACAACCTCTGCTCCCACCCCTTGCCTCAGGGTTCATATCCCTGTAATAGACTCAGTTCCAAAACCTGTCCCACACATCCTCCCACCACCACCTACTTCAGTCCTATCACCTATCCCATCAAACGCAGGGCTATCTGTAAAACCAGTCATGTGATTACAAGCTAAGCTGCAAACACTGTGCTGCATTCTACATGGGCTTGCCAACCAACAAGCTGTCTATCTGCACAAATGGCCACCAACAATCTCTGGCCAAGAAAAAACTGGACCACACTGTTGCTGAACACGCTGCCCAACATGACATCCTTCATTTCAATGACTGCTTTACAGCCTGTGCCATTTGGAGCCTTCCCACCAACACCAGCTTTTCTGAATTGCACAGGTAGAAAAACTTCCTGCAATACTTCCTACATTCCCGAAACTCTCCTGGCCTCAACCTTCATTAGTCATTGTCCTTACCCATCTAGCCCCTTCCCTGTTTCCATTCCAGCAGTAAACAGCCCTCTGTTCCACCAACATACCCAGTACCCCGTCTTTACTTCTCTCCTTTTCCTCTAACCCTCTCTCTACCCCTGCCCTCCATCTAACCTCCCGACTGCACTTAGATGCTCCACTCTCCCCCTTCTCCCTGCAACCCTACCCTGCTATCCCTTCCCCTTCCTGTGCCAGCCTCCTCCACCTCCACCACCTGGTTGCTTCTCCATAATGCACTGCTGCTTGCAGTCTGGCTCCAGCTGCCAGAGATTGTGCTGAAATGTATGTATGTGTGTGTGTGTGTGTGTGTGTGTGTGTGTGTTTGTTTGTGTGTGCGCGCATGTGCACATGTTTTGACTAATTCTAAAAAATGCCTCATTGGCCAAAAGCTAATTGTCTGACAGTCTTTTTCTTGTGCTTGGCTGTGACTCGGCATCTCAGCTATATGGAAAGGAGCATTTCTGTTACATGGAAGAATAATTTTCTTAAGTCAGCAGATAGCCTTACATTCGCATGAATAATAATATGAAAGCATCGGTTCCTGTCTATCAATGTGACCCATATTTGCATTTTATTTGACAATTGGTGTAAGTTTTGAGGTCATTTGCTTCTGTTAATTCTCTGGAAATATAGTATCTCATCCACCATTTTTTAGCATTACACTTTGCGAGTACAGAACAATTGTATTTCCATCTCTCAGTTTGGCAGACACTTCTTTAAGGATGCTCCTCCTATTTAAGCTTAGTGTTTTTTTTATGAGCAAAAGGGTTTTAGATAATGTATGTCTTTCCTAATAATTAGCCCTGTCCATGTGAATGTGTGTGATTACCAACATAAAGCTACTTAAAAAAATCTGAAATGAGCTTTCCAGCATGACTTTCCAAACTATACTGTCAAGCGTCCCCTTGTACACAGATCACTTATTTGCAAAACTGTCCAGATTCATTACGAAGTGTCGTATTCATGATCTATGGAACAAGTATTAATCTAATCTAATCTAATCCAATCCATACTTATCTCAGCCACAATAATTGTTAATGTGTTTGGCGTTGTCCTATCATGTCATTATGAACACAATCAGCGGAATTTCAGCTTTTTAACCACCTAATGAATTTTGTATTCTCATTTGTTGTCTTTTTGTTGTGCATGCAGTGTCTGAGCAAGCAAAACTAATGCAACCATATCTGGTTGTTTATTAGGTGTGAAATGTTTGCTGCCATTGGTAGGAAGTAGAGCCTAATCCTTGAATTATGTGGCCAATGATTTAAGTATCACTTCTCCCGAACTATCTTCTGAGGGCTCACATTCATTTGGCATAATGTTTTTAGTTTGGTTCTTGTTAATGATGCTTCAAATAGTTGTTGTCTTATTCTTGGAGCACTTTATGATATGGACATATGTGTTTCACTTTTCGTAATAATGAACTTGAGGGTTTTACAATGCTGTGGTAAGGAAGTTTCAACTTTTTACTACAGATTGACCTCCTGTTTTGCACTTAGGCATTGCTGAAAGTTAGAATTGGTTCACTGAATTAAGTTATTAACAACAAATCCTTCCATCAGTATAATCAAAACATTGTATCGCATTGAAAGCATACAGTTCTGTTAGTCTGGATAATTAGATTGCAATAACTGTTAGGCTATGTGGTGTGTCCTTCTCATCCTGGAATCTGAATGACTTCCTACTACTTTCTAACCTTCAGTAGCTAAGCCTCCTTTCCTGCCTGAAGAACCGTCATGGAAGTCCAGAAAGCTAGAAATAGTCCTTTCCCCTCTCTCTGTATTGACAGTGCTTGGAATTATGTCTAAAGAAGTGAAGTATTGGCCAGTGACACAGCCTCACTGTAATTTAACATTGGTGTTACTTTCTCATCAGCCATATGTGGGAGTCATTATGAAAGTTTCGAAGTATGATACATTAGGTTCTAATATTTCACTTCTGACATACTGCCTGATAAAACAGTGGTGCACTGAGATTGGGAAGCAGGAGACTAAATGAGACTTGTGATGAAATCTTCTCGGGCTTCCATCCCGGTAGCTGCACCAAAAATCTGTGACGTTTTGATGAGTGTCATTCTCATCATTATCTGGGGAAGTGTCAAAGGGCTGTGGCCATCCTCTATATACGTAGCTGGTCAGTGGCGCTAGGTGGCTGTCCCTCGCCACCATTCCTACTGGCGCTGGGCCATTGGTGAGAGGAGCGTGGGGGGGGGAAGCCGCGCAGGAATGAGCGACACCAGCTAGCTTTGAATCGCGGAGCGTTAGCAGCTGAGCACAGTCCCAGTGTATAGCTGCTATTGCAGGGTTCCAGATCAAACTTAAACAGTAGCCCTCATCCCTGTTGACAAGATTGACATGTAATCTTAATTTAACTGCTTCCTTGATGATCCTCTCCCAAAAATGGAAGACATCCATCTTGTTCTAACTCCATTGAGAACTGTATGTTTTTGTGAATGCTGTAAAGGCGTTCATGGAATTCATTCAGGGTTCACTTCCATGTTCCCACACAATGAATGTGTCATCAACATAATGAAAGGTTTAAGTTGTGCTGTTTCCAGTGCCAACTCCATATAGAGATTGGCAATCCCTGGAGCAAGTAGTGAACCCATGGCTAACCCATCTACCTGATCATAAAATTCTTGATAGTTTGAAATGGTATGTGGTGTTGTTTTTGGTGATTCCAGAATCAAGACATATTTACAAGGAACTTGGTAGTATGAGCCCATTTTATCAGTATAACATTGCATTCCCTCTAGCCTAGATGCATGCATTGATTCCATTGGGAGGGGGTGTCATAAAGCTGTTGTTTTATCTGCTGAGGTAAGCTGGCGTGCAGCTGTTCAACTGGTCTTGATATCCTAGATACTGGCACTGAGATGTAGTTGACATCCAAGGTGGCAACACAAATTTTCTACTGGGTGGTGGTGGTGGTTAATGTTTAACGTCCCGTCGACAACGAGGTCATTAGAGACGGAGTTCAAGCTCAGGTTAGGGAAGGATTGGGAAGGAAATTGGCCGTGCCCTTTCAAAGGAACCATCCCGGCATCTGCCTGAAATGATTTAGGGAAATCACGGAAAACCTAAATCAGAAAGGCCAGAGACGGGATTGAACCGTCGTCCTCCCGAATGCAAGTTTTCTATTGGGAATAGATCTGGGTTTCATGCTGGCTACAGCAGTACCTCAACATCATGCAGACAGTGTATAAAGAGCCACATCTTGTCGGCAACTGTTATCCTGCTGAAAATTGGCACAAAACTATTGTTGCTCAAGAGGTAACACACAAGGATGCAGGATGTTGGTGGAGAGGTAACTTAATCAGACCCGCCCAAGTCAAACTTGATGAATCCACACACTATGATGCTAGGAGTAACACCAGAGTGGCTCTCCATATCATTGGAAGAACTCCATCTCTTCCCAGATTGCTGCCAGATTCACTGACAGTGCCCATCCAGACTAGTGCAGAACCACAGTTCATTACTGAATGCAAAGTGACACCATTCATCAGCAGTCCATGCTTCCCAGTCATGACATCACTCCAAAAGCAGCTGTTTGTTTTTTGGTTGTAACCATGGCATACACATGGGATGGCAATTCCCTAATCCATCTGCTGCTAGTCTCTGATCAATCGCGTGGGATGGCACAAAATCTTTCTGGAAGTCTGTCAGTCATTCTCGAATGGCAGGCACAGATATGAAGGAGTTAAAATTGCTGATCCTCCTTTGTCATGGTCTGATGTGGTTGAGTGGAACCTTGATGACAACTACACCTGAGTTCCCATTTCCACGCAGTTCAACATTTGAATGCCTCCCAAACTGGGATACTGGACAATTTAACAAGCCACCTAAATTGAGTCCCACAACACTGCTCCTTTCAAACTCCATCAAGTACCAATCATGCTGTCTGACACAAGTATGCAGCAGCTCTAAGTCCTTCATAGGGAGCACCCACCTGACAGTATTCATTCCTCTTACATCCTCTACCAGGCTTAGTAACAACACTAAACCTAAACAATATTAATACACTCAGATAGCCATTCAAACTTTCACAGAGAATTCCAGTTGTAATGATTAACATACCTACTGATTGTATATACAAAGATTCCAAGACTGACCAAGCGGGAAAGCGCCGGCAGACAGGTACATGAACAAAACACACACACAGAATTACTAGCTTTCGCAACCGATGGTTGCTTCTTCAGGAAGGAGAGGGAAAGACGAAAGGATGTGGGTTTTAAGGGAGAGGGTAAGGAGTCATTCCAATCCCGGGAGCGGAAAGACTTCCCTTGGGGGGAAAAAAAGGACAGGTGTACACTCGCACACACATACACACACATATCCATCCGCACATACACTTCCCCTAAGGGAAGTCCCTCCGCTCCCGGGACTGGAACGACCCCCCACCCTCCCCCCCAAAAAACCCACATCCCTTCGTCCCTCCCTCTCCCTCCTGAAGAAGCAACCATCGGTTGCGAAAGCCAGCAACTCCGTGTGTGTGCCCGTGTGCCCCGTCAATGCACCCATCTGCCGGCGCCCTCCCGCCCGGCAAGTCCCGGAATCTTTGTTTTTAACATATATATATATATATATATATATATATATATATATATATATATATATATATATATACATATATATATATATAAATAGAAAGAAACTTCCACATGGGAAAAATATATTAAAAACAAAGATTCCAAGACCCACCAAGCGGGTAAGCGCCGGCAGACAGGCACATGAACAAAACACACACACAGAATTACGAGCTTTCGCAACTGGCAGTTGCTTCGTCAGGAAAGAGGGAAGGAGAGGGAAAAATGAAAGGATGCGGGTTTCAAGGGAGAGGGCAAGGAGTCACCCCAATCCCGGGAGCGGAAAGACCTCCCTTAGGGGAAAAAAAAGGCAGGTGTACACTCGCACACACACACACACACATATCCAACCGCACATACACAGACACAAGCAGACATATTTAAAGGCAAAGAGTAAGGGCAGAGATGTCAGTCGAGGCGGAAGTACAGAGGCAAAGAAGTTGTTGAAAGACAGGTGAGGTATGAGCGGCGGCAACTTGAAATTAGCGGAGGTTGAGGCCTGGCGGATATCGAGAAGAGAGGATATACTGAAGGGCGAGTTCCCATCTCCGGAGTTCGGATAGGTTGGTGTTGGTGGGAAGTATCCAGATAACTCGGACGGTGTAACACTGTGCCAAGATGTGCTGGCCGTACATCAAGGCATGTTTAGCCTCAGGGTGATCCTCATTACCAACAAACACTGTCAGCCTGTGTACATTCATGCGAATGGACAGTTTGTTGCTGGTCATTCCCACATAGAAAGTGTCACAGTGCAGGCAGGTCAGTTGGTAAATCACGTGCGTGCTTTCACATGTGGCTCTCCCTTTGATCGTGTACACCTTCCGGGTTACAGGACTGGAGTAGGTGGTGGTGGGAGGGTGCATAGGACAGGTTTTACACCGGGGGCGGTTGCAAGGGTAGGAGCCAGAGGGTAGGGAAGGTGGTTTGGGGATTTCATAGGGATGAACCAAGAGGTTACGAAGGTTAAGTGGACGGCGGAAAGACACTCTTGGTGGAGTGGGAAGGATTTCATGAAGGATGGATCTCATTTCGGGGCAGGATTTTAGGAAGTCGTATTCCTGCTGGAGAGCCACATTCAAGGTCTGATCCAGTCCCAGGAAGTATTCTGTCACAAGTGGGGCACTTTTGGGGTTCTTCTGTGAGAGGTTCTGGGTTTGAGGGGATGAGGAAGTGGCTCTGGTTATCTGCTTCTGTACCAGGTTGGGAGGGTAGTTGCGGGATGCGAAAGCTGTTTTCAGGTTGTTGGTGTAATGGTCGAGGGATTCAGGACTGGAGCAGAATCGTTTGCCACGAAGGCCTAGGCTGTAGGGAAGGGACCGTTTGATATGGAATGGGTGGCAGCTGTCATAATGGAGGTACTGTTGCTTGTTGGTGGGTTTGATGTGGACGGATGTGTGCAGCTGGCCATTGGACAGATGGAGGTCAACGTCTAGGAAAGTGGCATGGGATTTGGAGTAGGACCAGGTGAATCTGATGGAACCAAAGGAGTTTCTTTCTATTTTTCCCATGTGGAAGTTTCTTTCTATTTTTTATATATATATATGAAGTTACATCGACATTTGACCATCTCTTCTAAGTGCTTCACTTTCTTTGTCATGCTATGCATACATGGTATTTTTAGAAGTCTTTCATTACTAATCTGTGAAAGTTTTGAAATACCAAACTACTTATCACTGTATGGACTGTGATATTCCAGTCCATGAGACACCAGGTTTTTATTACCAGCATCATGGAACTGGGAAAGGAAAACTTTTATATCATGACTTTAACTTCAGGAGTGGATTAAATAAGTGTGAAAGGGAATATGCAACAGGGGTTTTAAAAAATCCTTATGATGAAACAGACATTCAGTGGTTGTAAAAATTCCAAAGAGGCAGAACTTCTTCAGAAGCTAAGGACTAGACATCTGACAATTGCAGTTATGCAGTTGTTTGTGAAAATTGCATTGTTACGGGAAAACTTGTGAGGGGGAAAAACCATGTAGTGATACTTAACCCTTGAGTGAGCACACCATTTTTCACAACACAAGCGGGCATCTCGTGCACTTCGTGCATATGCAGAGAATGGCTACCTTAATGTTATCTAGGTAAATATATGTATGAGCAAAATCACACTTTGATCTTAATTTAATTAAACAATGATAAAATAAACTTATTTGATATGAGCTAAAGCAGTATTTAACTAAACATTTATGAGATAAACTTTGATTATATCATTCTGCTGCCACAGACAGGCATTACCAAAGAGTAATATACCACTCAAGGCATTAGAAAATGCATTTGCATGAGATTACTAATTATCTCTTGGCCTCATGATTGTGCTGCTAGCTCACAATCAGATCATTTTCTTGCATGCATAGTAAATTTTTTCTCCCCTAACTTGCTGTTTATTTTTTATTACTGCTGCTCACTTAGAAATATGACAGCACAACTTATTACTGTGTTAGTTGAAGTAATAGTGGATGACTAGGTATGGGCTCACAGTTGTGAAACAATAACAAAATGGTGCAACACGGTTTTGTTTGTGTTTGGTGCACTTTATACATAGTTGCAACCGGTCAGGGGATAACTTCATCGAAGTGGCACTATGATTGCTTAAGCAGCTTTATCCAAATTCTGTCACTTACAAAAAAATGTACTTATAACAATGATACTGATGATAAAACCTAGTTTTTTTTACTTTGATACAGAAATTGAGCGTTACTCAATGGTGTGCATCTTTTACCAAGAAACTCACCTGACAGGCACACAAAAAGAAATGAAAACTTTGATAGCTCTCAGATGAAACCTTGGATGAGCTAGAGTATACAAACACTGTAATGTTGCAGATGGGACTGTACATAGCAAACAGATCAACACCAAATGTTTTGGAGATAGTGATACCATTAATTGATGTTATTTATGCATATTCCATAAAATTTCAGTGTGGAAACTGATTTATTTCAAAATATTGATTATTTCAAATTTGTTACTCAGAAACATCAAAGCAAATTCTGTCATCAAAATCAAGTGAACTGATAAATTTCAGTAATACATTTAATTATGTTTACCTTTAACAATGTTGAAAGTAAATGTTGACTCTGTTGTAAAATATAAATACAAGTATGGTGGAGTCCATGAGGAATAAAAATTGCAATAATATAGGAAATTATGGGAAAGAGAGGAGGAGGAAATTAAGAAAATTATCATCTGGAAGAGATGCTAGGAGAGAATCACAGTGGAATGATGGATGTAGGAACTGAAGTAGAGAACATGAAAACAGGAACAGATCATGGAAATGAAATAACAGAACATTTAACAACAGTAGGTATGAGACTGGGGGCAATGGTCAGGTATATTAGGTGTTGTCCTTCTGGCAGCCTGTCAATTTGGGGCCAGAAAAAACAGACCGAAAAGATTATGAAAGGATGAGAAAATTCGGAGCATATGGGCAGCAAGACAGAGACTGATATGAACTGAATAGTCTATATTCTGATAGGAAATTTTGGAGTGCACAAACATTGTTATGCACAGAAAATTGGGATAAGTTAATCACAGTGTGGAAGTAGAACTATACACAAAATCATTAACGAATCTTGCAATGTATCAAGTAACAAAGTTTTAGTTGGAGAAGAGATAACTGATAATTATTTAATAAATTTGGGTTACATAAGTTGCTGATTAAGGTTGCAGATGTTGTAGTGGTTTTCGATCCAAAGAGTGGTTTAATGCATCTTCTCCATGCTCCACTCTTCAGCTCCAAATAACTCCTGCAACCTACAATCCTTCTCAATCTTACTGTATTCATCTCTTAGTCTCCCTCTATGATTTTATCCCCCGCACCCCACCCACATATGGTAGTTATGTGGTCTACTGTGACATCACTTGGGATTCGTGACATCACATACAAAAGAAACTTTACACACCCAGATTACATATAAGGAAACATTCCACGTGGGAAAAATATATCTAAAAACAAAGATGATGTGACTTACCAAACAAAAGCGCTGGCAGGTCGATAGGCACACAAACAAACACAAACATACACACAAAATTCAAGCTTTCACAACCAACGGTTGCTTCTTCAGGAAAGAGGGAAGGAGAGGGAAAGACGAAAGGATCTGGGTTTTAAGGGAGAGATTGTAAGCAGTCATTCCAAAGGGGGAAAAAAGGACAGTTGTACACTTGCACACACACACACAAATCCATCTGCACATACACAGACACAAGCAGACATTTTCAATTATGTCTGCTTGTGTCTGTGTATGTGCGGATGGATATGTGTGTGTGTGCGTGTGTATACCTGACCTGTTTTCCCCCTAAGGTAAGTCTTTCCACTTCTGGGATTGGAATGACGCCTTACCCTCTCCCTTAAAACCCACATCCTTTCATCTTTCCCTCTCCTTCCCTTTCCCTCTTTCCTGAAGAAGCAACCATTGGTTGCGAAAGCTAGAATTTTGTGTGTATGTTTGTGTTTGTTTGTGTGTCTATCAACCTGCCAGCAGTATATATATATATATATATATATATATATATATATATATATATATATATATATATAAAACAGAAAGAAACTTCCACATGGGAAAAATATATTAAAAACAAAGATTCCAAGACTTACCAAGCGGGAAAGCGCCGGCAGACAGGCACATGAACAAAACACACACACAGAATTACGAGCTTTCGCAACTGGCAGTTGCTTCGTCAGGAAAGAGGGAGGGAGAGGGAAAAATGAAAGGATGTGGGTTTTAAGGGAGAGGGTAAGGAGTCATTCCAATCCCGGGAGCGGAAAGACTTCCCTTAGGGGAAAAAAAGGACAGGTGTACACTCGCACACATACACACACACATATCCATCCGCACATACACAGACACAAGCAGACATATTTAAAGGCCTTTAGGAAGAAGGTAGAAGTTAGGGGTGCGGGCTGTCAGTGGGGTCAGGAGGTTGATGGAGTCAGGTGAAAGGTTTTGTAGGAAGAATGACGATGGACTGGTCAGCCTTCAGATCACGGATAACTTGGGCTTCAGCAGTGGTGATGTAGGGAGTAGGATTAAGGTTTTTTAAGAAGGATTGAGAGGCAAGGCTGGAAGTCAGAAATTCCTGGAAGGTTTGCAGAGGGTGATTTTGAGGAAGAGGAGGTGGGTCCCGCTGTGATGGAGGATGGAACTGTTCCAGGCAGGGTTCAATTTGGATAGTGTCATGGGGAGTTGGGTCATTAGGAGTAGGATTAGGATAATTTTTCTTTGTGGCAAAGTGATACTTCCAGCAGAGAGTATGAGTGTAGGACAGTAAATCTTTGGCAAGGGCTGCTTGGTTGAATCTGGGAGAATTTCTGACTTCCAGGCTTGCCTTGCCTCTAATAGTTTGGTAATATTCACACCTTTCAGCACCTGCTTTCTTTGGAATTGGTATATATTCTTCTTGAAGTCTGAGGGTATTCCGCCTGTCTCATACATCTTGTTACCCAGATAGAAGTGTTTTGTCATGGCTGGTTCTCACACGGCACCAGTAGTTCTGACAGAATGTTGTCTACTCCTGGGGCCTTCTTTCAACTTAATACTCCACTGTTCTGTCAAATTATTCTCACATATCATGCCTCCCATCATATCTTCATCTGCCTTCTTGTCCTGTTTCTATAATACTGCCTGCGAGTTCAACTCACTTTTATACAATGTCTATGTACTACTTCCACTTTTCTCTTCTTTTCTTAGTACTAGATTTCCATCTGATCTCTTGATGTGCATATAGCTTCTTCTCCTTTCTCCAAAGGCCCCTTTAATTTTATTGTAGCTGGTGTCTATCTTTCCCCCAAATCCTTACATTTTTTCTGTAGCCTTTACTGCTTAGCCATTTTACACTTCCTGTTACTCCCATTTTTGAGTTTTTTGTATTACCTTTCACCTGCTTAATTAACTGCATTTTATATTTCTCCTTTCAATTGTAAAATTAAATATCTTCTGTCTTACCAAAGGATTTCTCCTTAGCCTTGAATTTTTTACCTATTTGGTTCCTCTATTTCCTTCATTATTTCATCTCTCGGACCTACCCATTTCTCTTCTACTGTATCCCTTCTCCTGTTCTTGTCATTTGTTGCCTAAGCTCCTTCTGATGCTCTCAGCAACCTCTGGTTCTTTCAACTTATCTGGATCCCATCTCCTTAATTTCCTATCTCTGTTGCAATTTCTTCAGTTTTTAACTACATTTCACAACCAATAAATCATGGTCACAGTCCACACCTCCCCAAGAAATGACTCAAAGTTTAACATCTCCTTCAAAAATCTCTGTCCTACAACTACATTATCAATCTGAAACCTTCCAGTATCACCAGGTCTCTTCTACATGTACAAGCTTCATTCATGGTTCTTAAACCAGGTGTTAGTGACAATTAAACTGTACTCTGCTATTGATTTTCAGTCACAAATAACTATTAAATTTTCATATTCCTTGTTGATGTTGTTGTGGTTTTCACCCCTGAGACTGGTTTTATGCAGCTCTCCATGCTACTCCATCCTGTGCAAGCTTCTTCATCTCCCAGTACCTACTGCAACCTACATCCTTCTGAATCTGTATAGTGTATTCATCTCTTGGTCTTCCTCTACATTTTTACCCTCCACACTGCCCTCAAATACTAAATTTGTGATACCTTCATGCCTCAGAACATGTCCTACCGACTGATCCATTCTTCTAGTCAAATTGTGCCACAGACTTCTCTTCTCCCCAATCCTATTCAATACCTCCTCATTAGTTATATGATCTACCCATCTAATCTTTAGCATTCTTCTGTAGCACCACATTTCAAAAGTTTCTATTCTCTTCTTGTCCAAACTAATTATTGTCCATGTTTCACTTCCATACATGGCTGTGCTCCACACAATTTTTTTTTTTTTTTTTTTTTTTTTCAGAAACGACTTCCTGACACTTAAATCTATACTCAATGTTAACAAATTTCTCTTCTTCAGAAACACTTTCCTTGCCATTCCCAGTCTACATTTTATATCCTCTCAACTTTGACCATCATCAGTTAATTTCCTACCCAAATAGGAAAACTCCTTTACTACTTTCAGTGTCTCGATTCTTAATCTAATTCTCTCAGCATCACCTGACTTAATTCGACAACATTCCATTATCCTCATTTTGCTTTTGTTGATGTTTATTTTATATCCTCCTTTCAAGACACTATCCATTCCATTCAACTTCTCTCTCAGGTCTTTTGCTGTCTCTGACAGAATTACAATGTCATCAGCAAACCTTCTTCTCCATGGATTTTAATACCTTCTCTGAATATTTATTTTGTTTCTTTCACTGCTTGTTCAATATACAGATTGAGTAACATCAGGGATAGGCTACAAACCTGTCTCACAGCCTTCCCAGCCACTGCTAACCTTTCATGCCCCTCGACTCTTATAACTGCCATCTGGTTTCTGTGCAAATTGTAAATAGCCTTTCGAACACTGTACTTGACCCCTGCCACCTTCAGAATTTGAAAGAGAGTATTCCAGACAACATTGTCAAAAGCTTTCTCTAAGTCTACAAACGCCAGAAAAGTAGGTTTGCCTTTCCTTAATCTAGCTTCTAAGATAAGTCGTAGGGTCAGTATTGCCTCATTTGTTCCAATATTTCTACGGAATCCATACTGATCTTCCCCGAGGTCGGCTTCCACCAGTTTTTCCATTCATCTATAAAGAATTCGCCTTAGTATTTTGCATCCGTGACTTATTAAACTGATTGTTCAGAAATTTTCACATCTGTCAGCACCTGCTATCTTTGTGATTGGTATTATTATATTCTTGATGTCTGAGGGTACTTCGACTGTCTCATACATCTTGCTCACCAGATGGTAGAGTTTTGTCAGGACTGGCTCTCCCAAGGCCATCAGTAGATCTAAAGAAATTTTTTATACTCCCGGGGCTCTGTTTCGACTCAGGTTTTTCAGTGCTCTGTCAAACTCTTCATGCAGTATCATATCTCCCATTTCATCTTCATCAACATCCTCTTCCATTTCCTTAATATCGTCCACAAGTACATTGTCCTTGTACAGACGCTCTATACGCTTCTTCTACCTTTCTGCTTTTCCTTCTTTGCTTAGAACTGGGTTTCCATCTGAGCTATTCATATTCATAAAAGTGGTTCTCTTTTCTCCAAAAGTCTCTTTAATTTTCCTGTAGGCAGTATCTATCTTACCCTAAGTGAGATAAGCCTCTTCATCCTTACATTTGTCCACTAGACATCAATGCTTAGCCATTTTGCACTTCCTGTCGATCTCATTTTTGAGACATTTGTATTCCTTTTTGCCTGCTTCACTTACTGCATTTTTATATTTTCTCTTTTCATCAATTAAATTCAATATTTCTTCTGTTACCCAAGGATTTCTACCAGCCGTCATCTTTTTACCTACTTGATCCTCTGCTGCCTTCACTACTTCATCCCTCAGAGCTACCCATTCTTCTTCTACTGTATTTCTTTCCCCCATTCCTGTCAATTGTTTCCTTATTCTCTCCATGAAACTCTGTACAACCTCTGGTTCTTTCAGTTTATCCATGTCCCATTTCCTTAAATTACCACCTTTTTGCAGTTTCTTCAGTTTTAATCTGCAGCTCATAACCAATAGGGTGTAGCCAGAGTCCACATCTGCCCCTGGAAATGTTTTACAATTTAAAACCATTATATAATATATCTGATACCTTTTAGTATCTCAAGGGTTCTTCCATGTATACAACCTTCTTTCATGATTCTTGAACCACGTGTTAGCTATGATTATGTTATGCTCTGTGCAAAATTCTATCAGGCAGCTTCCTCTTTCATTTCTTAACCCCAGTCCATATTCATGTACTATGTTTCCTTCTCTTCCTTTTCCTACTACTGAATTCCAGTCACCCATGACTATTAAATTTTCGTCTCGCTTCACTATCTGAATAATTTCTTTTATTTCATCATACATTTATTTAATTTCTTCATCTGCAGAGCTAGTTGGCATATAAACTTGTACTACTGTTGTAGGCATGGGCTTCATGACTATCTTGGCCACAATAATGTATTCACTATAGTGTTTGTAGTACCTTACCCGCACTCCTATTTTTTATTCATTATTAAACCTACTCCTGCATTACCCCTATTTGATTTTTTATTTATAACCCTGTATTTGCCGGACCAAAAGTCTTGTTCCTCCTGCCAGCAAACTTCACTAATTCCTGCAATATCTAACTTTAAACTATGCTTTTTCCTTTTTAAATTTTCTAACCTACCTGCTCGATTAAGGGATCTGACATTACATGCTCCGATCCATGGACAGCCAGTTTTCTTTCTCCTGATAACGAAGTCCTCCTGAGTAGTCCCTGTCCAGAGAACTGAATGGGGGACTATTTTATCTTCAGAATATTTTACCCAAGACGACGTCATCATCATTTACCCATACAGTAAAGATGTAGTTTCCCCTTGCTTTCAACTGTTTGCAGTATCAGCACAGCAAGGCCGTTTTGGTTAGTGTTACAAGGCCAGATCAGTCAATCATCCAGACTGTTAACCCTGCAACTATTGAAAAGGCTACTGCCCCTCTTCAGGAACCAAACATTTGTCTAACCTCTCAACAGATACCCCTCCATTGTGGTTGCACCTACGGTATGGCTATCTGTATCGCTGAGGCACGCAAGACTGCCCACCAACGGCAAGGTCCATGGTTCTTCGGGGAGGGGGGGGGGGGGTCATCTTCCTTAACTATCTGAATAATTTATTTTATCTCATCATACATTTCTTCAATCTATTAATCATCTTTAGAGCTAGCTGGAATATAAACTGTATTACTGTGCTGGTTGAGAGCTTTCGGTCTGTCTTGACAACAATAATGTGTTCACAAAGCTGTACGTAGTACAAGGGTTGCCCAGAAAGTCAGGCACCACACTTTTTTCTTCAACAATTCTTTATTGAACATAATGAGAATTACACACACAAAAGAATGGTGTTTTATCTACACACCCTATTTTTCCATGTAATGTCCATCCTGTTCTATTGCCTTCCTCCAGTGTGAAACAAGGGCATGTATGCCCTGTCAGAATCAATCCTTGTCCTGGTGGCAGAGCCAGTGCTTCACTGTGTGAATCACCTCCAGGTTGTTGTCAAAACGTTTTCCCTGAATGGCATACTTCTATGGCTGAAAACAAGTGGACGTCTGAGGGTCTAGGGCACGGATGACAGGTATGACTGCCGTGGATGGTCTCTCTGCCCACTGTAAATTGTGGAGCTCTGCCAAACTGCCTGCTGACGACCTCACCCTCCATGCCCAGCAACTACCTGTACTTCTATTGACAGCAGATGCTCCATAGATTTTCCACAAGTGTTTGTGAATATGCCACACAGTTTCTTTCTCTGCAGTGAGAAATTCAATGGCAGCACATTGCTTGTAATGTGCATCACCTACAGACACCATTTTGAAACTGCCTGCAGCTAAGCTTTCTGTCAAAAATGAACAAAACATGGTGCACTCACTCAGGAGACTTCAGATAATACATATGTAAAAATTTTGCATTTGTAGCATTATTTCCAGCGAAGGAAAAAAATGTGGTGCATTACGTTCTGGGCAACCTTCATAACTTACCCGAGCCATGCACAGATCGTGTTCATGCCATTTATTGTTTGTCATCTTCTATTACTGTACCGCTGCTTCGTTTTCTTATTCCATTCAATGGCATCACTGCCTTCCTGCCTTACTTGGCCGTGAACAGCAGCAGCAGCACGTATCAATAAGTGCACTATCGTACCACCTCTGGAGCGACCAATAGTACATCTGGGTTATCGTTTGTCTGGCAGTCGGTTGGAGGTTGAATAGCAGTGCAGTCGGGACACAGCAGCAGTGTTGTCGGGGATGGAGCGCCGGTGAGGTGCCAACAGCCAGTGCTCGCCGACCAATGGCGACACACATTTACTGTCCGATGGAGGGAGAATGGAGCAGGACAACTGGTTGTTCAGTTGGTCGTCTCATCAGCCAATGTATATTTTGTCCTTTCACTGTTTCTAGGCCTGGGCAGTTCGTCAGTTGGTGTGGAGCAGTGAGTAAATCTACACAGCACATGGTTTGTCTAGTACCATGAGCTGTGGAATTTGAATCCCCGACAGACGTCATGGATATTGAAGACCCATAGAGGTCTCTGCACCATTGCTCCATAAGCTGTGGTGGCACGCACCTCCTGGCCCGCATTTAGAATGAGGGCGCCACAGTGGAACATGTGGTTGCAGCGGCCAATAGCAGCGTCCCTGATAGAGTACTTAAGTGCCTGCCTGTCGATCAGCCTGGCAGTCTAACCTTGCGTATGTCTCAGGACTTACCGCCTTGCATTAGAAAGTGTACATGGATGTGGTTGTCTTGTTTGGGTTTCTAGCCTCTGTTG
This sequence comes from Schistocerca gregaria, assembly GCF_023897955.1. NCBI lineage: Eukaryota > Metazoa > Arthropoda > Insecta > Orthoptera > Acrididae > Schistocerca > Schistocerca gregaria. The sequence continues at coordinate 862,651,599 of NC_064921.1, forward strand.
TCCATTCTTGTTGTTGCCGTAAGATCCTTCGTTGGTCGTGTCTGTCTTCTCGCATTGTGTTGTTGTTCGCGGGCCGCTCCGTGGGTCCCACCGTGTCGCCATTACAACATTTTGCGACGAGGTAAACGGTGGTCGTTGTTGGTATGGAGGCGAAGTTGGTCTGTCTGCTGGAGCAACGGCAGCAGCTCATACAACAGCAGCAGCTCCAGTTAGACATCTTACAAAAGTCGCTGTAGTTGCTAACAGACAAAGTCGATGCCTGGGACAATTTACCACGACCGCTTCAGAGTCCTTTGGTGTCCGATGCTTTCCCATGGCCGCCATCGTTTCCACCCTATAATGACGGTAACGAGGTCTGGGAAACCTACTTACATAAGCTGAAACAACATTTCATGGCTTTTCAAGTCACGGACGACTCCTTGCAGCAGTCATTGTTTTTGTCTTGGACCTCCCCCGACACATTCTTTCTTCTCCGCAGGTTGGCCCCGTTGTCTGATCCTGTGGCTCTCTCATTCCAGGAGATCTGCCTTTTGCTGACAAACTATTATTCCCAACGCTACAATGTGGTCACCTCTCGGCTGGAGTTCCACCAGTACCATAAACAGCCTGGTCAATCGTATCATTCGTGGGTCACGGTCTCAGCCGTCAATGCAATTTTACATGCAACAATCAGCAGTGTAAGGCTTTGTATGCAAACTCCCTGATCTGGGATTTGATGGTTAAGCTTTCTCGCGATCCTGAGGTCCGTACTGCGGCGTTGAACTCGACAATGCCTCCTTGGGAGAGATTCTCTGCATTGCCCCCTCCTTGGAAATTGCTGAAGCGGCTATGGTGCGACCGCAAGTGGCGGCAATTGCGGCGTCACGGCGGGTTTCGCTCTCGCGACGGCGACGTGGCCCGGCTGACAGAGGCCAGCGCTGTCGGAACTCCTCGTTGTCCGACATCTCTACGCCATCATCGTCTTCGGTCGCCCCTCGTCACTGGTCGCCCCTTGTCTTACACTTTCATCTTGCCCACAGTGCCTTATTGCACATTCGCGGGCTGATTGTCCCCACCGCTGGAAAACGTGCACGCTGTGTAACAAGGAGCGCCATATCCGATCAGTCTGTCATAGTTGCTCGCCTCGCTCCAGTCCTGCCCCTCCTGGGCCTCAAGATACAGTCCATGCTCTGCAATCAGTCATCCAAAGGACGACCCATTGGTGCGGAAGCTTTTCCTCACGCTCCGCATTTTCACTGAGGATGTCAGTTTTCAGGTCGACAATGGGGCAACCGTCTCCTTGATTAATATGATAACATATACCCGGCTGGGCTCTTCTGCATTGTGCCCTCTCTCTCACTGTTTGATCGCCTCCGGAGACGGTTCCATTCCCCTTCGTGGGCAGTTTGTCGTCCAGGCGACATACAGGTGTGTTCCTCGGCTCCATACCCTCTTTCTTGTCGACCACCCGTCGGCTTTGAATATATTTGGCCTGGATGCGTTTCAACTGTTTGGCTTTTCAATTTCCGACGAAGTGAAGTCGTTTCCATGGCTCTTTGCTTTCAGGACTTGGACGATCTGTGCTCCACTTTTGAGTCGCTGTTTTTACCGGATCTCGGATGTGCTTCCGGTTTTCAGGCGCACATCACCCTACGGTCAGATGCACAGCCTCGCTTTATCTGGGCCCGGCCCCTTCAGGCGGCCTTACAGCCAGCGGTCAAGCAGGAACTTGATTGGCTCCAGCCCGCTGGCGTGCTGAAGCCTGTCACTTACAGTGCATGGACGACAACACTGGTGGTCATACGAAAACCCAATGGGTCCCTTCAGCTGTGTGGGGACTTCAGCTCTACAGTCAATGTTCAGTCCCTTGTTGACACTTACCCCATTTCCCGACAGGAAGACCTTCTTGCCAAGCTTGGCGGGGGAGAGTATTTTTCCAAGATCGACCTGGCTGCGGCATATCACTAGCTGCCCTTGGATGCCGAATCTCAGAACATCATGGTTATCAACACGCCTTTCGGATTGTATGAGTACTAGAGCCTTCCCTTTGGCGTCTCTTCGTCGACGGCCATTTTCCAGCGATTCCTGGAGCAGCTTACACAGCCCATACCTGCCTGTGTGAATTATCTGGATGACATCTTGGTCACCGGGCGTTCCCGCCAGGAAAATTTGCAATTCCTCAGCTCCTTATTTCACGCTCTGAAGTCTGCTGGTTTATGCTGTCGGGTAGACAAGTGCTTTTTTTTTTTTTTTTTTTTTTTTTTTTTAATCGAATGTGGAATACTTAGTCCACTGGCTTAGCAAAGATGGCATTCGTCCTTAAGGTCGTAATGTCGCGGCCATTGAGGCCCTTCCTCGTCCCAAAGACTTATCTGAACTCCAGGTGTTTTTGGGCAAGGTTACTTATTACTTAAAATTCTTGCCCCAGGCCGCCTCCACTGCTCAACCCCTCCATCACTTGCGTCACAAAGGGGTACCTTTTGATTTGACTCCTGCCTGTTACCAGGCTTTTCTCCATTTGAAGGTGATGCTGAAGTCTACCCCTTGTTTTACCCCCTTTTCTCTGGACGGCCCCTCGGTTGCGGCAGTTGATGCATCGGCGTATGGCATTGGGGCCATCCTTGTGGATGGCTCCGAACAGCCCATCGCTTATGCCTCTAAGACATTGCCCCAGCACAACGGAACTACTCCCAGATTGAAAAGGGGGCTCTGGTGATCGTGTTCACTGTCCATGAATTTCACACCTACCTCTTTGGGGCAAATTTCACCCTCCTGAAGGACCATAAATCCTTGGTAGCACTTTTCGGACCCCACTCTCACTTTCCAGAGCGGATGGCTCAACGTCTCCAGCGCTGGGCATTGCTTTTACATAATCAGGCTTCCACCATCCTGTATAAGCCCACTGCCCACCATGCTATTGCGGACACTTTGTCACGTCTCCCAGTGGGCCCCGATCCAGCCTTTGACCACAGGAGGTCCTCGGCTTCCACGTTTATTCCACCCACCAGCATGCACTGGACAGTCTGCCTCTTATGGTTGCTCACATTGCTGTTGCTACCTGCCGCGACCCTGTCTTGCAGCAGGTTTTCAACTGTGTGGTCCATGGGTGGCCATCCTAAATCACCCGTCGGATGCAGTCCGATTTCAGCCCCTGGCGCCACCTGTCCCACAGGCTCTACATGATCAATGATGTCCTTGTGTTGGCCACGGAGTCATATGCCCATCAGGTGGTTATCCCTCCAGCATTGCAGCTTCAGGTGCTCAGTTTGTTACACCGCGGGCACTGGGGTGTGACCCGTATGAAAGTTTTGGATTGCCAGCATGTGTATTGGCCTGGCATCAATGGCGATATTGAGAGCCTGGTCCGTGGGTGAACTGTCTGTGCATGTCACCAGGCAAGCCCCCTCAGTCATTTGCACCCGGCCTCTGCCTTGCCGGCCCTGGGATCGCATCCATGTCGACTTTTCGGGCCCGTTTTTAGGATCCATGTGGTTACTCATCATTGATGCCCACTCCAAATACCCACATCTTGTCCGAATGGCATCCACCACCACAGAGACTACACACATGGCCCTGGCCCAGGTTCTCACCATCGAGGGTCTGCCACACACATTGGTCTCTGATAAAGGTCCCCAATTCACAGCATCCTCTGTGAGGCCAAAGGTATCAAACATATTCATAGCCCACCTTTCCACCTTTAATCCAATGGCGCGACAGAGAGGCTGGTCTGCACTTTTAAACAACAGTTGACTAAAACGGTTGAGACATGTCCAACAACATTGGCCCTCACCCTGTTTTTGGGAACCTATCGCACTAAGCCCATTGACGAACACAGTTTGTCAGAGCTCCTTTATGGGCGACAATTGCAGACCTGCTCCATTTGCTGATGCCATACTCCTCCCACCACCACTCCCAGCCCTCGCAGTGGTATGCCCCTGGCACGAGTACGGGTGCAAGGCGGGTTGGACACTCGCCATGGTCGTCGCAACCCATGGGCAGCGTGTGACATCAGTGCAGACATGTAGTGCTGCCATCATAATCAGCTCCACCCACAAGCCACGGCAGGACTCACGCTGCCACTTCTGTCTCTACCTCCTTCAGGTAAGGACGTGGTCCTTGAGTCACCATCCCTGCCCATGGTTGCCTTCTCCCCGAGGGCCTGCCGCCGCCCTCTCCACCTACGGGTGGATCATCGGCTCCCTCCCCCACCCTGGACTCTGGATCGGCTGTCATGAATACCTCAGGCATCCCTTCGTCCCCACCTATAGCGGTTGATGAGTCCAGTCCCTCTTCCCACTGCCACCCACCTCGGTACAGTCCGGGGCGTTTCCGCCCCTGTGGGCAAGTTTCAGAAAGAAGGGATCTGGTACTGCTTGCCACGGAATTTTAATCTGCGACAGACATTGTGGGCATCAAAGACACATAGAGGTCTCTGCACCACCACACTGTAATCTGTGGTGGCACGTGCCTCCTGGCCTGCATTTACAGTGAGGATGCCACAGTGGAACACGTGCTTGCAGCGGCCAATAGAGGCGTCCCTGATAGAGTACTTAAGTGCCTGCCTGTTGCTCAGCCTGCCAGTCTAATCTTGTGTACATCTCAGGACTTATTGCCTCGAAATAGACAGCATGTTCACATGTGTGTTTTCTTTACGAGTGGACGTGGTTGTCTTGTTTGTGTTTCTTGACTCTGTTGTCTGTTCTTGTTGCTGACATAAGGTCCTTCATTGGTGGTGTCCATCCTCTCCCATTGTGTTGTTGTTCACGGACTGCTCCGTTGGTCCCACCACATTTCCGTCACTTTAACCCCGCGAATGTTCCAGTCGCCATTACAAAATTTTGGTCAGGGCTGCTGGCATATCTAAGTGTGGCCGGAGTGTGTGGTTCTGTTCCCATTGCTACAAGGTCTGTGGCTCACCGATCCAGGACCCAAAAATTGAGTTTTGACTTAATCTACCAGGAAGTCATGACTGTTCACATGGTGTAATTTGGATTTCGTTGTAGGCAAGCAACAACGTGTGTTTTCGAGTTGGCAAATTTTAGCCACCCTCTGGTGGAGTTTAACTGTACTTGGTTATTTTGAATTGTAGTGCACCAGCGGAATCTTCTGCCTTCTGGCCGTTACTGTTCCTGTTACCTGCCAGTGGTGTAAAATCAGGCAGTGTATTTTCTTCATCGTGTTGTTGCTGTCCAGCACACTGTCTAGTTTGACAGTTCAATATGTAATTGGTTGTGGGCATCAATGCTTTCTACATTGTTCCATTGAACTCGCTGTTGTGTGCTGGTCAGGTGAAGTGGAATTATCTTGTTGGTGGGTCTGTTGACTGTCTGTGAATTGGGTTGTTGTTGGATTGAGAATGGTTGCGCCAACTGCCTGTCTCACTTAAGCGAGAGTTAGGTTTGAATTTCAGGCTGACTGCTGTTGGGTGTACTGCCTTTTCTTATTTGTTCTTGTTGTTTGTATTTGTATGGCTTTGAGCCAGTTTTTAAATTAAGGCTGTTTTGCCCTTAAGGTGTAAGATTATTTGGGCCTCCAGCCTAATTAAAGAACTGTTTTAAGATAAGGCCTTTCAGCCTTTCAAAAATTTATTTTGGTTTGAGTCTTAAGTGATGGGCCTTCAGACAATTTTTAAATTAAAGTTGTTTTGCTGTTAAGATCTCAGATTGCTTGGGCCTTCAGCCTAATTGAAGGAACTGATTTAAGGTAAGGCCTTCTGCCGTCTACATTTCTGATTTTGGTTTGACTCTTAAGTTAATGGCTTTTAGCCGATTTTTAATTATATTGGTCTTGCCCTTAAGGCACGAGATTGTATAGTGCATTCAGCCAGTAATTAAGTTCAAAAAATTAATGATATGTTTATTTTATTTTTTATTATCATTATTTTGCTAGGCTCTTGTAGTGTTTGGTCAAGTAAATAAAGTTGTATGTTTGAGTGTAACTGACAGCTGCTTATTTTGGCCTCCTTCCCCAACTGAAACTACCTGTCCTGTCCTGCAGGTTTAGTAGGGCGTCTCACACAAATTCCTTTTTTCTCATTCATTATTAAACCTACTCCTGCATTACCCCATATTTAATTTTGTGTTTATAGACAAGCATTCACCTGACCAGAAGTCCTATACCAACTGCAATTGAACTTCACTAATTACTACAATGTTTAACAGTAACCTATCAATTTTCCTTGCCCCTTCTCAAATTTTATAACCTACCTGCCATCTAAGAGCTCTAACATTCTACACTTCAATCCATAGAACACCAACCGAGACTGTTGCTCCTGCAACTGCTGAAAAGGCCGCTGCCCTGTTTCAGGAACCATACATTTTTCTGACATCTCAACAGACATCCCTCCATCCCTCTATTGTGACTGCACCTATGGTACAGTTATCTGTATTGCTGATGCACACAAACCTCTCCACCAATGGCAAGGTCCATATTTCATGGGAGGAGCAATTTCAGATACAAAATGTTAATTTTCTGTTTCTGATGTTGAAGCAGGTGAACTTGGCAATCATGTAACTATGGGGGAAGAACCTATGTTGGGTAATAATAGTGATAAGAGTGTAAGGGAGACAATTACAGTGAGTTTAGTGAGGAAGATGTGACACTCAGTAGCAGTGAGAAAAAATAAAGATACTGAAGAGAGGATAGGAAGTCAGAATTAGATGGTATGATTAATGTGGAGGTCAAAGGTGAAACGTTTGAGGAAGGTATTTATGGTGGCAGCTGTGAACATATTCAGGAAGGTCAGAACTGTGATACAGAGGTGCATTTAAGTGAAATTTTACTGGGTGATATCAGTAAAACTGTAAACTCTTGTGAAGATGAAAGAAAGTATGCAAAATGTATAAGTAATGAAATTTTAATGGTAGCTTGGAGTCATTATGATAATGAGAGTTGTGATAGTGGAATATAAGATATGCTGAAAAAGGTATGTGAAAGTTTGTACCCAAAATTGTGGAAAGAGGCAAGAAATGATGCAGGAACTTAGGAAAAACTGGTATGTCCGTAAGTCCGAAAGTAGAAACACACACAAACAAAGATGAGGTGAAAGATGTGGGATTTAAAGAAACTGATAAATATCTTTTGTAGAAAGCAGAAAACAAAGATGATTGTAATATGCAAGGAAGTCTACATATATTCATATTGAAAGTGATAATTGGGACAGTAGCAGTCTGACACAGGGAGTACAATATGTACAGTGTCTGAAAAATTAAGAGATGGAAGTAAGCACAGTCAACATTTCTTTGAGTTACCTTTAATAGATACTAAGATTAGAGGAGCTACTGGATGACATAGTAAAATTATGAAGTGACAATATTACTGTCAATATAATATAATTGGGCAGTTAAAAAAATCTATTCACCAAACAGCAGCAGGAAAACACACATACAAAGATATAAACGTTTGCAAGCTTTTGGAGCCTATGACTCCTTCTTCTGGCAGAAATGTTGAAGTGGAAGGGCAAGGGGTGACGGAAAAGGACTGGTCAGGTTTAGTAAAAGGGGCAGAATTCAGAAAAGTCACGCAGAACCCCAGGTCAGGGGAGACTTACCAGATGGGTTGAGAAGGGATGGCTGATTGTTGGGGACTGCACCGAACGAGATTTGAAAACCTGAGAGCTTAAAGATGGGAAACAGGGTAATATGCAAGACAAAGATTACTGTGAAAACATTGTGCATGACTTATTACAAGTAGAAAGCTAAGAGCATAGTACGGGATAAGAGATGGGTGGGGGGAGGCAGCACAAAAAAAGGATGGGTCATAAAATGAGAGACAAAAAATAAAAAGGAAGTGAAGAAAGAGATAGTTACTGTGAAGAAATGTTGAGACCAAACAAATCAAAGTAAATTATTGCAAATTGTATGGCGAGAACCAAGGATATGTTGTAGTGCCTCTCCCCATCTGTGGAGTTCAGAGAAACTGGTGTCTGGAGAAGAATCCAGATGGCACGTGGTGAAACAGACACTGAGGTCATGACTGTCACATTGTAAAGCATGCTTTGCAACAGGATATTGTGTGCTACCAATATACACCCTCTACCTGCGCCCATTCATTTTAACTGATAACTTGGTGGTAATCATGCTACTGTAGAAGGCTGAGCAGTGTTCATGTAATAGCTGGTAATGAAGTGTTGTTTCACAGCTGGCTCCCCCTTTGATAGCGTAAGTGTCACCAGTTACAGGACTGGTATGGTTGGTTGTATGAGGGAGAATACAGCAGTTCTTACAATGGAGTTGGTCACAGGGGTAGAAGCCAATGTCTACGGAGATGGGTGCAAAAGTATCATATGATCTGACAAGTATATTGCAGAGATTTGGAAGGTGATGGATAGATACTTCGGGTGTGGTGGGCAAAATGTCAGGGCACAATTTTGGGAAGTCATAGCCTTTTCAGAGTAGCTGGTAAACACAGTCAAGACCAGAATACTACTGACTGATGCTTGGTGTACTCAGAAGTTGTTTTTTGGAGGGATCAGAAGTATTAGAATTAGATGTGATGGCCCAGGCAATCTGTTTTTGAACTATGCTTTTGGGGTAATTATAGGCTGAGGTGACATTGGTGTTGTATTCCTGTAAAGAGTCTGCATCTGAACAAATACATTTGCCTTGAATGCCAAGCCTATATGGGAGGGAACGTTTGAAATAGAAAGGATGGCAACTGTCAAAATTGAAGTACTCCTGTTTGTTAGAAGGTTTAATGTGAACAGAACTGTGTAGCTCACCTTCAGTGAGTATGAAATCAATGGCTCCTATTCCTGCAACCATCACCGCTGTAAGACATGCCCTCTGCACCAATCTACCACCACCTACACCAGCCCTGTAACTTGCAGAACACATTCTGGGTGTCCAACATGAAACTGGTAAGCCTGACTCCTGAGATCCAAGTAACAATGAAGTAATCAAAAAAGAATAAATAATAACAATAATAATAATAATAATAATAATGTTTAAAAAAATGTAGTTCCCTGTTTATGAGAAATGCTGGAAGTGGGGCCATGGGAATTTTAAAGGAATATCTGCATGCTGAGCTTTTATTAGCAGAAACCATAATTATAGGTAATGAAATAAAGAAATAATTTGAGCCATAGATACAGTCCATGGCTGTATAAATATTGTATGCAGCCACTGGAAACATTTGAATATTTTTTATCACTATCACATTGATCATGTGAAATCCAATTCACACCCTGACATACTGATAGCTTTGGATCAAGACAGTCAGGCATATGTAGTATTTATTGATCTCTGAAAAGCATTTGGCTCAGTTCCAGACCTACACTTACTGCAAAAAATATGATCATATTGGGTATCAATTGAAATTTGTGACTGGACTGAGGACTTTTTGGTAGGGAGGACACAACATATTATCTTGGACGGACAGTTATCGTCAGGTGTAGAAGTAACTTTGGGTGTGTCCTGGGGAAGTGTGTTGGACCCCTTGCTGTTTATGATGTATATTAATGACTTTGCGGACAATAGTGATACTAATATCACACTGTTTGCAGATGATGCAGTTATCTATAATAAAGTACTGTCTGAAAGAGGCTGAATAAATATTCAGTCAGATCTTGATAACTTTTCAAGGTGATACAAAGACTACCAACTTGCTTTAAAGGTTCAGCAATTGGAAACTGTACAACTCACAAAATGAGGAAACATTCTATCCCATGACTATAATATCAGTGTGTCACAGATGGAATTGGCCAACTCATACATGTACCTGAGTGTAGCACTGTGTGGGTATATGAAATTGGTAGGCTCAGGTTTATTGGTAGAATACTGGGGAAGTGCAATTAGTCTACAAAGGAGAGTGCTTAGACATCACTCATGTGATCAGTTATAGAATATTGCTCAAGTCTGTGTCGCACATACCAAAGAGGACTAAGAGGGGATATTGAAAGTATACAGAGAATGGCAGCAAGTATGGTGACAGGTTTGTCTGACCTGTAGGAGAGTGCAAGAGGGTTTCCAGAAAAACTAAACATCAGACTTTTACAAACAGACGTGAGTAGTAGGGCGTTGGGGTTACAGATGCAATTTTGATATCAAATTGATATGCAAAATAATTAAATTAATCAATGAATCACCCCCACCACGGCCACCCCCACCCTACCCCGATCGCCCGGCCGCCGATCTCGCCCACCCCACCCCTAGATGATGTCACACACTTTTCTCAGCCTGCAGGTGTGCCCCAGCCGTGGCCTGTTAAGGAATTCGCTCGCAGCAGCCCATCGTTCTGTGCTGGACTACTTAACATCATATCGACTCCTATAATAAAGCAACTATTAAAAATGAAAAACACAATGGCGAGCATAATAAATGTCCTCTTTCCATGAAAATAAGCAAAGTCCATTCTCTTTCAGTTTTATAGGCAAAATCAATATAGTTTTTACGTTCGACTGCAGTTGCATCTCATTATTTTGTGATGTCCAACGATGTGGACCGCCAACAATCACAAATGATCAGCAGAGACATGCCCACTCTGCATAAAAACATGAAAAAAGAAACTTCAACTATTTTGCTGTGAAAACTACTGATCACCACAGAACGTCCTTGGTAATTTGAAACTGTCATAAGAGTAAAGAAGAAACGATAATTTAAACTACAAAGAGAAATTAATAATCTATATTAAGCAATTTCTTTCAACTTGTTGAGCAAATTACATGGCCTGAGAGCGTATCCTGCGTTTAGTGTCAGCAAATAAACTCTCATGCTCGTGAAATGACATTAGAGAATACAATCTTTCATGCCATTGTCTCACAAGTCGGAAGAAACACAGTCATTTTACATTCGACAACAAGAAGCTCTAATTCAAGAGAATGTAGCTGTTTATTACACTATAAAAGGTCCCCTTTTACCAATGCGATGGTATATCATACTAGCCTTTTTATGAAACAAATCGTGACAGTCTGTCTCGACCTGTGTAGGAGGGAGATTAAAATTTCGTTACAAGATATCGCTGCAAAGAAAAAAAAAAAAAAACTCTTGTCGAAAATCATAATGTGGCGCCCTCGCCATCTCTTCCACCCGCCAGGCGGCATGTCATTGATATCAATTCGATAGGCTAATTAATAGTAGTAGTAGTAGTTTATTCATCCAGAGACAAAGTACATTGCATGGATTTCGTCAATATATATATATATATATATATATATATATATATATATATATATATATAGGACGAACAATACTATACAAAATACAGATGTGCATAGTAGACTACATAACATCAGACCACATTGAAATAGCACGTACAACTTTGATTTTTTACATTGATGTATGAGAAAGACTTTTTACACAGAATACACAGTTGATATTTAGATATAACACATATAATTAAAGCAATTTTGCACATATTATTTATTTAGATCATAGCAACAGTCAGATAATAATTACTATTGGCATAGAGTACATAAATATAATTGTTTAGTATGAAGCTATTCTAGGTATTCTTTTACACTATAATAGCAGTTGGTCATTAAAAATTTGAATACTGCTTCTTTAAATGAAGACAATTTTTTTATTTCTTTTATCTTTACCGGTAGTTTGTTATACAATCTGCTTCCTTGTATGTTTGTTTGTTTCGGCGCCAAAGCCTTGTTAACTCTTTTTATATGAATGTCATTGCACTTTCTTGTGTTATAAGTATGTAGATCCGAGTTGGATTGGAAATTATTAATATTTCTTCTTACATTAATTATACTTTTTTGTATATAGAGGCACGGTAGGGGTAGAATATTCAGCTGTTTAAATAATTGTTTTGATGGAGTTAGCCTTGAACTGTTGGTAATTATTCGAACAGCTCGTTTTTGTAGAGTGAAGATGGTTTTGAGATTTTTCTTATATGATCCCAGAAGGTGAGGCCAAAGGTAATAGTAGAATGTATATAAGCAATGTAAACAGTTCTGCTACATTCCCTACTACATACAAAACTAATAACTCGTAAAGCAAAGCAAGCAGAGCTTAACTTATGCAACAGATTCAGGATATGGGATTTCCAGTCTAAATTTTCGTCTATATGTACACCTAAGAACTTTGTGGTAGCAACTCTCACAATTTCTTTATTTTGTATTCTGAGATCTAGATCAGAGTGTGACTTTGCTTTCCTGTAATGGATATAATTAGTTTTAGAGATATTTATGGTTAATTTGTTCACTTCAAACCAATTTTGCAAATATTCTATAACTCTGGTTGCAGATGTTGGCAATACCCGGTTTATGTCAGTTATTACAATGTTTGTGTCATCCGCAAACAGGGTTATATGAGTACCATTTAGTGGAATCTTGATATCATTTATGTAAAGAAGAAATAGGAGAGGTCCTAGAACACTCCCCTGCGGTACCCCAACTGGCACAGTCTGAATATCCGATCTGTAAACAATACTTTGGTTTTTACTGTTTGTTGTTGCAATTTCTACTACCTGTTTCCTATTATGGAGATATGACTGAAACCACTTTTTAGCTACTCCTCGTATACCGACATATTCTAGTTTGTCTAGCAGGATATCATGTTGGACAGTATCAAATGCCTTTGAGAGGTCCAAATTAATTCCTATTGTACTGTTCTTCTTATCTAGCCCCGTTACAATATTTTCAATGAATTGGGTCATGGCTGACTCTGTACTCTTTCCTTTGCGAAAGCCATGTTGGTTTACAGACAATAGATTGAATTTGTAATTCTGTTTTTCATGACTGTCTCTATTACTTTTGAAAATACCGATAGTAAAGCTATTGGTCTATAGTTTCCCACTTCATGTATATTGCCCTTTTTATACAATGGTTTTACTTTTGCAATTTTTAATCGTTGTGGAAAGACACCTTCTGAAAATGATATGTTTATGATGTGTGTGAGTGGGTCTGATATGACACTAGCACATCTCATCATGACTGAGCAAGGTATCTCGTCAATCCCTGAGGACATTTTATTCTTCACTGTTTTTATTATTCGATGAACTTCCAATTTGTTCGTGGGAGGTAGCAATAATGAATTAACACTTTGTTCTTCTGGGACTGATGTTCTACTAATCTTAGAACAATTTTTACTGAGATTGATTGGACTATTTATGAAGTAGTCATTAATGTAATTTGCTAAAGCAAGATTTCTGACTAGCACACCTTGATCATCTTTTAAAACAAAGTCATCTGGATTTCTAACATTTTTGCTTGAGCCTATTTCTTTTTTTACTACATTCCATATAGCTTTCGATTTGTTTGCTGACCCAGCAATTACACTGTCATTATGCGTTGTCTTGGCTTTTTTGATCACCTTCCTGTAAATTTTCTTGTATGTCTTAACATAATCTGTGAAGTGTTCATCTTTGTTATCTTTTTTGAGCTGACTGATATGTTTAAGTGTTTGACTAGATGCTCTAATAGCAGGTGTTATCCACTGGCTTGTGTTCCTAGGCATGACATTGATCTTTGTGAGCTTTTTTGGGAAACATCTCAAATAGGGACATGAATGTACTAGAAAAAGCACTGAAAGATTCCTCGGTTGTTGTTTGTGCAAAGATATCTTCCCAGGTTTCATTAGCTAACAACTGGATGAAAGTATTCACTTTTTCTGTATAGAAGTGCCTTTTGTATCCCCACTTATATTGTACTGCCTTGGGGATAAAGTAATTTATGTATGTTAATAGTGTATTGTGATCTGAAAGACCTAAGTTTACGTTTAGTGGCTCAGTGATACCATTCTCCATATTTGTGAAACTATTGTCTAAAAGAGAAAATGACAGTTCTGTTATTCTGGTGCCATCTGTAAAGAGTGGTTTCATGTGGAAGCTGCTGAGTATACTCAAAAGCTGTCTTTTTTCATCACTTTCAATTAACAGGTGAATATTAAAATATCCACATAAAAATAATTTCACTTCGTTACTATAAAAAGTGTTTAATGCTGCTTCTATTTTTTTGAAGAATATGTTTTTGTCACCCAGTGGAGATCTATATATTGTAATGACAACTAGTTTTTCACTCTTCTCCTCAGTTTTTAACTCTATGGCACATGATTCAAAATGTTTTTCTGTATTTAGATGGTCCAATTCTGTTTTCACTTTGAACTGCAGTCCTACTCTAGAGTAAATGCATACCCCACCATTTTTAAAAACACTTCGGCAATAATGTGATGCTAAATTAAACTTGCTTATATATATGAGACTTAATTCACTAGCCTTGCACCAGTGTTCAGATAAACAAATACAAGAGACATCAGCAAGATTATTTAAAGCTACTTCTACATCTAGTACTTTGTTTCTGAGGCATTGAATATTCTGACACATTATCCTGACTGTTTTGCAAGTATTTTTTCTTTTGTCATTACCTGGTAATATGCAGCTTTTTCCATAGTAGTTTTGACTTATCTGCAAATTAAATTGATCACGAGAGTCACTCTGGATGGAAAGTAATTTTTGTTTTCAGCAATCGTATTACACTCGCCAACTAGGAAAACTGGGAATCCATGGAGGGAACATGATGTTCTTTCGGAGGAACACTATTGAGAACCGACATTTGAAGCTAACCGTACAGGGATTCTACAGCCCACACAAACATTTTACGTAAGAACTGAGCTATTAAAAACAAAATCGTAGCGACTATATTACCGTTACCTTCCATAAAAAGCGGTCTTAAGTCTACAGTCGCACACACGAGTCGCTGATAGGGTTACGCTTTCGGGTGAAAATTTAGTCCGCAATTTGGAATCAAGTCTATCGATTCTACCACATATGTGAGTGGATTCTGTAGAGACATCTTTTAATGATTGCAGCCACTGGTGAATCATACTCGTGCCACTCTTGTATCTCGAAACGTGTCACCTTTTTCCGAACCCATCTGTTAAGGATCCTATACACCAAGAACTCCAGTGCTGTTTTTAGACGGTCCCTCTGCACCTTGTAATTGCTCCTATAAAAAAAAATAAGTCTCTGCCCTCCCCTCCCTGCAGCTTACAAGGGGAAGGCCTCAGACACGGCCAACCGATTCGGCTGAAATTTGGCAGGTCGCTTGTGTACAACCTAAAACGAAGGAATCTAAGATATTTTGGGTCAACACCTCCCCGTTTTTGAGAAAATCACCCCAAAAGGTTATGACGAGCAATCAACTCAAGATTGGAGGGATCGAAAGATAGTTGTAAATAGAGCATTTCTCTTCATCAGGTATGGGTTCCACAAACGCAGACTTTTCCAGAAATCGAGGTAAGAAACTTTTACAACTGCCGCTTCTGTACCCACATGGTAAACGCTTTTCGCCGACAGCGACGATAGCGCAACGGCCAAGGTAACCGGCTGGGAATCTTGAAGAAGCCTAACCGATGCTATTCTTTTCGTTTGTATTTTTCCATATCTCAATTGACAGGGATAGGAGGGTTAATAAGGTAAGTAAATCAATAATGAATGATAATAATAAGGTAGGCAAACTAATTTCCCAAACGCCGTGAGTTAGTAAAGTATTAAACTTTTAAGGCTTGTCAGATGAAAACAACTCCGAGTAAGAGTGCTGCGAATTCCTCACGAGGATCACAGATAGCCAAACGCGCGACGCTTGTTTACTGCGAGGCACGGGACAGAAGGCACGAGGGGGAGTTATGTTGTCCCGGTTGCCTCTTCTTCGTATCATACTTGTGAACCTGCAAGAGTGAAGGTGTCCAGCACGAGCCTTATAGAAGTCAATCGGAAAGAGTTGTTTTCCGTCATTAGGCTGCCGCGAACCTCGCCGATACATGTAGTGATTTTTCCATCGTTAATGCGCCGAATGAAATACGTTTTGTGTATGAGTACAGTGTTCTTCCGTAAGTAACATATGACGAGTACTGTATGTATTTTGTAGTAATGACCTCGTCTGTTTATGCCGTAGTAACTATCTATTGTTGGTTGTGTCATATCTTCCAGGTACATAATCTGAATAATGGAGGATGTACATCCGTCGACTAGCGCTGTAATATGTAGCTGGGAGCCTGTCAGAGACGATGGCAAGCGGGAAGTTACGGACGCTGTGTTTTGGTTTGTAAAAGTGTTGCAAGACAGATGCATTATCAATGCACTACCGGAAGCAGGCATTTCTGTTTCTTGGCGTTCCAGATTGATAGGAGCGGCTATCGTCGAGCGATTTTTGGAGCTGACGAACAAAGTGGCATTAGTTGATAATGAAGTACTATACCATGAAGACTTAGCAGAAGGTGATTCAGTGGAAGATATCCCGACTATTGAATCGCAAAATGATGCTAACACTTTGGAAATCTCCACGTCACTGGTAATATGAGCTTCATCTGTTCCGATAAGTATTACGAACCGGTTACTAAACGATTGATCTGCGGCGCTATACCCCTTGAAGTAAAAGTAAAGGCGGTAGCGCTCGCCAGGAATAATCAAAATTGGAACTTACAAACACTGAAAACGAATGGAGCAACAACAGTGCTGAAAAGGAAGAAGAACTTGAAATTGTGGGAAAGTTATATCGTAAAAGGAGGGACAAGATACGACAAATACCAGGCAATAAATAAGTGGACATACGACCGATTTGTCGAATCTCGTTGACGTAACAAGAATGGAACAATGATAATATTTCAGAAGAGGGCTGCAGGTGCAGCGCTTCAATATACGGTCAACAAGGATTTTACGTTTGCTGTGTTAGGTGTCAGGCAAATCCAACACCTTCCATGAAAACCCTGACATGATCAGCAAATCCAGTAGTATGTCACATAGCTGCGAATAAATCGTGACATTAAATTAACCAAAGTAATACGAGTAACGAGTGAGCAAATGGAATACCACAGACTAACACAAGAATGCCTAAATGCATGTCGTACCTTCCCACCATGAGACTGACGCAGTTCCGAGGGGAGAAACGAGAACAGAAGCCGAGAGCAGAACCGTGTTAAATTAGAAGGCCCTACGATAAGAAACGGAGTGGACACCCACGTCGCCAGCCTACCTCTAAGACTACCACCCGCACGTTTTAGCGTGAGACTCTTTCGCGTCTCTGTTACGTCAAGGACCACCACCCACCCGATGTTAAAAGCTAGAGACCTCCAGAAAAACAGTATAGATCTTACGATAACACAAAAAGTGCCACTACCATCCGCAAGTTTTAGCGTGAGACTTTTTCGCGTGTCTGTTACATTAGGACCACCCGCTAGCCCATGTTAAAAGATAGAGCCCTCGAGAAGAACAGTATAGATCTTACGATAACGCTAAAAGGACCACACCAGCTGCAGGTTTTTGCGTGAGACTTTTTCGCATCTCTGCTACGTTGCAAACGAAATTACTAGACAAGCAGCAGGTACAGCGCGTGAAATTATTGAAAACAGTGTGTTACACAAACGTATCACAAAAGCAGCGCTGAAAAGATACGGTAACCGCATAGTCAAAATAGAAGCGCAAACGAAGCGGCAATTTCAGAAATTGCGAACAGAGCTGTTGCAAACCATTGAAGAGCGTAGTGAACAAGATCGAACAAGCGCCAGAGTCTGCAACCATATCCGTATCTGTAATAGCACCGGAAAAACAAGCATTTAACGAAGATATTACGCATTTGCGATTCCAGTCACAGGCGGAAAGTAACATACGTGACAATGGAAAGCCAGGTCGCGAAGAGTACAGTGCAATACATTCAGCTACACGTTCACAACCGATGGAAGAAAATTATTGCGTACCACTCCAACGATACTACGAAAGGATAGGCGAAAGTTACAGTGGACAATATACAATGGATCTACCACAACCGAAAAGAACGACGGGAAAAATGACCATAAACAAAAGTGGCGAAGAATCGCGAATTTCATATGGAACTATGACGAAGTACGACAACGATCATTTCCTCACAGTCAGAAAATTTCAACACTTTCGAGAAGAAAACTCATTACATCCACGAACTTTTATTGATCAATTCCGAGTAGGATTACCAGAACACTGGACGCTAGCACACAAATTAGACTTTATATGTGCACACATGTCAGGAACAGTCGCAGAAACCATGCAGAATGTTGCAGCGACATGCCGATAATGCGAAGATTTTAGAGAGAAGTTTCTCTCACGATATTGGTCCAGATAAGCACAGAACAGAGTGAAGTACGAATTATTACAGAACCTATATTTTGAAAATCCAGGGGAGAAGAGTCCCGTGAAATTTTTCGAATTAATGGCAAAGAAAAATCAATGCTTAGATGTACCATACAGTGACGGAGAGTAGATGAAATTATGCGCGATGAAGCTACCATTGAAATACCAGCAATTACTAGTAGGTCGCGGAGGCAATGACGTCGAAGCATTTAAAGGTATTCTAAGGGAACTAGAGTTCATATTTTCGGAAGGTGACGCAAGGAAAAGACGAAGCGCAAGAGAAAACGAAAGCAAAAAGCAGTGGAATCCACAAGACACTGCACGAAGAAACAATAATTACGAACCACGTGATAATTTCGCACCAAGAAACGACAATAGATTTCAACAAATAACCGGTTATGGATTTAGAAGAGAAAATGGCAATAACTATAATTCTCCCAGGAACGGCAACAACTATTACAGACGGAATAACGATAACCGGAACGGGTACTGGAAAACCAATAGACCGACAAATTATCAACAGAGAAACCACTATCAACGAGCTGAACAAGAAAAGCGAATACAGATAGAAGACGTGGAGGTAAGAGCACCAAACCCCAATAAAAGTTCGAGTTGACAGCTAAGCGCCCATGTCAAAGAGAATGACGCACCGACCCAGGACAATTGCAGCACCTTGAACAGAGAAGTAAAAATCTTATCACGAGAAGAGAATAAGGAAGAAACAAATCCGCAGGAACCAGATGAAAACGAAGACAAGAAAACAACAATATCATGTTGGGACGAAATTAATTGGAAGAATACTGACGAGGAAGATGAATTACCAGAGGCATGCACGACGAATGTAGGAGGAAAGGACGAAGTAATGAGTATTGCAGACCTATTTGAGATGGAAACCAGGGAAAGCGAATTCAATGAGGATAATGCATAGTCGACAGAAGTTGTAAATAAATTACGAGTGGGTACGCAACCCAGCGTATATAATGAAGGAAGTTATGAAGCGATAATTAGTGCATTTAGATGCGATTATGTGGAAGTAGCGACGAAGAAGGAGAAGATAGATGAGGATGAGGAAAAAGTAGAGGATGTAGAAAAAAGCGTAAATGAAGGAAGAAATAGAGAAAAGGAAATAAAAGATAGAGAAGTAGCAGTCGAAGCTTATCCTACAGAAAGTTCGAATTCACAAGGGAAATTCCTAAAAAGACTCATGTATGATTCAGTGGAGGATTCGTTGATGCAAGAAGAAGAAGAACAGAACCAACCCTTTCAAATTCAACCAATTGTGAAGGCCATGGTAAAGTATATCCCAATCAATATTGTAATTGATAGCGGAAGTGAACTGACTGCGATCTCAGAAAGTTTATTCATGCAGTGTAATGCCAATGAGGAATTTCCAGTTCTGAAAACACGTAAGATTAAAGTAAGAGGTCCTATTAGAAACAACGCTGCGGAAGTTACGAGACAAACAAGGTTAACTCTTTCGTGCCAAGGTCAAAAGATCGAAGCCAACTTCGTGATTATACCTAAACTAAATGTAGATTTGATTATAGGTGCAGATTTTTTAAATGAGAGACGAGCGACAATAGTTATGTGGAAAGGTAGCGAAACATTCGGGAATGTCACACTTCTCTTTGAGCAAAAGCTAAAATTATAAGAAATACCAGTTATAAACAAACAATTAAGAATGACGCGAGATAAAGAGGATGAATAATTAGAATGGTATGCACAAAAGAAGGAATCGCCTCAACTCATGTTAGAAGTCCATAAAGAAATCGACGAAAAACTGCAAGAAGTTCAAGGTATTTCGGAACACAGTAAAAGAGAATTAGAGGGTATTTTACGAGATAAAGCAGAAATATTTTTACCTAAGACTGGCAGTATTAAACACTTTCAGTACAAGTTTGAAGTAAAACAGCAGAAACCATCTAGAGTGCCACCCTATACAATCCCATTAAGGTACAGGAATAAAGTATTCCAGGAGATATCTAAAATGTTAGATGACGATATTATTGAACCAGCTACCTCTACATATAAGAGGCCGCTCCATATTGCACAAAAACGAGATGGGAGCATCAGGTTAGTGCTTGATTCCAGACAGATCAACACAATCATAGTCACTGAGACAGATGGCCCAGAAAAATTAGAGGAATTGATACAAAACTTTTATGGTGCTAAGATATTTTCATCAATTGATTTACGGAGTAGTTTCTGGCAAGTAGAATTGGCCCCAGAATGTAGAAAATTTACAGCATTTATCGTATTCGGTAGATGTTACCAGTTTAAACGATTACCATTTGGTTTAAACATATCATCAGCAGCGTTTATTGGGGGATTTAATACTATACTCAGTCTTGAAATTTTACAAAAAATTACTTGTTATGTTGATGATGTGATTAAAGCAGAATCCTCTTGGGAACATCACAACGACACATTAAATCAGTTTTTACTGATCATGAAAGAGCATGGGGTCACAGTAATATAACAAAATCCAAATTTGGAAGGCGAGAGGTCAAATTTATAGGACACATAATTTCCGAGAAAGGGGTAATGCCCGATCCAGAAAAACTAACGGCAATCAAAGAATTCTGTACTCCATATAATAAGAAAACTCTCAGAGGATTTCTAGGTCTCACCGGATTCTATAAAAAATTTATTTGGATCGACCCTCTCGCAACACCAAGCCTATGTGCATTGACTGGAAAAAACACGCCATGGGTATGGGATCAACAAGCCAATGAAGAATTTTTAAAAGTGAAAAACGCACTAACAACAGCACCGATTTTAGCACATCCTGATCTAACACAAAATTTTTGTATGGCCACTGATAGGGCGAAAACAGGTTTAGGAGTTGTGTTATTCCAAGAATACGAACAGGCAGGGCTAAGATCATATAGAACAATTGCCTTTGCCAGTCGGGTACTCACAAAATGCGAGAAAAACTATTCAGTCACGGAGATGGAAGCATTGGCCGTTGTATGGGGCTTCCAACGTTTTTGATCCTTCCTATTCGGAACAAAAACAAAAGTATATACTGACCACAAAGCATTAGAATTTCTGTTATCCGCCAAACTAACTCATGGGAGGTTAGCCAGATGGATGTTAATAATACAAGAATGTGACTTCACTATTACACACATACCAGGACCAGCGAATGTATTAGCAGATGCTTTATCACGATGTCCACAGGGTGCATCGAATAACATAGGTTTGGAAGCAGCAGAAGACCAGTTTACAATGTACTATATGAAACAAGTACCTTTCGAAAACTACATTACGACAGCATTAAAAAACATAGGCAAATAACAGGACAAGGATCCCGAAATACTAGGAATCAAATACAAGTGGAGAAGTAAGGATTTTCCAGATATTCGACAGCACTATCTCATCAAAAACAATGTTTTATTTTTTAGACGAATTGTTGCAACGAATGGATAGTTAATTTATATCCCAGATGAACTAGTTAATAAGTACATATGGTATACACATTTAAGTAATGGCCACTTTGGACCAAAGAAATGCTTTTTAAAAATAAAACAAACAAGGCATTTTCCTAATATGGAAAGACGAATTAGAACAGTATTAGTCAAATGCAAAAAATGTATGAGGGCTAAACACGTCACTTTCCAAACCAAACCACCTATTTTTCCAATAATCCCTAAAAGATTAAAACAAATAGCTGCAACAGATTAGATGGGGCCCCTCCCACGCACAAAAATGGATATGTTTTCATATTTGTCGTTTTGGAACTTACCTCTAAATATGTTACCTTGACACCATTAAAACGGGCAGCAGGTCTTGCTATAAGTAAAGCATTTAGACATGATTTTCTAAGACAAGTAGGTCGAGTGGAACGAATAATTTCTGATAATGGCCCACAATACAAATCGGTGCAGTGGCAGAACACGTTAAAACAACACAAAATAAAACCCGTCTACATACCTAAGTACAAACCTAGCGTAAATCCAGCAGAACGACCTATGAAGGACATAGGCACTTTATGCCGATTTATGCAGGCAAAAGACACAACACTTGGGATATATACCTCAAAGATTTTCAAGAAGTAATAAATGAAATGCCACATTGCACTACACTACTACCTCCAGTTACTGTACTTAAAAATATTGAACCCCCAAACATAACCAGAGAAAATGTTAGATTTCCTATTGTACCACGTAGACAGTGCAAACAAATCATAGCAACAGCACTCTCCAACATCAGAAAGGCAGCCATTAAAAGAAAAGAAAGAGGAGATAGAACAGCAATTAAAAGAACATTCTCAATAGGACAGGAAGTATTTGCAAAAACACACCGTCTCCCCAGCAAACAGAAACACAAAATTCGTAAATTTTACGCTGCATACAAAGGACCTGCCATAATTAGCCGAATTTCTCATGGTAATGCTGTGGAACTAATGAACCCAAAAACAGGAAAAACCTTAGGACTTCACCATGTGAGCCATATCAAAAAGTTTGAAGATTAATTTTATTACTGGTAAATAATCAGCACAATATTGCAAGATTATGTTGCAGATAAGATCGTCAGGAGAAAGAAGAATGAAGAGAGAGGTAGGTGGGAAAAAGAAAGTAGTTTCAATAATAACACCAATAGTACCATAGATTAAGGTGAAGGGATAAAGCTTAGGTAGTCTAACAGCATGAAATAGTAAAATGCTATACACCACGACACTACACAAAAATAAAAAAACGAATTTGAGGATTCTTGAGTAGATGTGAAGAGTCCAAATATCTAAGAATTGTAATAAGGGAAGGGCGCCGAAATTTGTAAAGCTTTTTAAGAAGGCGTAAAACAAGTGGGTACTAGATATATGTTCGATGATTATAAGTAAAACTTTTTGTAAGAACCATTGTAAAAACTCCAGCAAGGAAGAGATGCAACGACCCACAAGTATCAAGAAAAGGACGTAATTAGCAAGACACGAGGACAGCGAGACCAACAGAAGGCCCTTGTAGCGAAAGTGGGCAATAAATTTGCCCGCTAGGTGGAACCCTGCTGGGATGAACAGTGACAGAGCCCTGCAGAGACGCCGAACGACGGGACGCCGAACGTCAGAAGAGTGCAGGGACAGACCAGCGAACAACGGACTTTCACCGCTCGTAAACCACGGGACGCCTCCCACTCAGCGGAGCGAGCAAAAAACGGCCTGACGAGAAGACCGCTTGGGCAAGCCACCGTTGGCAAAAAATATGTGTAAATGTCACACTACTGCTATTAAACAGCACGCTGATGCACGAAACTGAAGAAGAACTTCCACAAAGTAAAAATGATACGCCCAAACAATTTATCAAACTGTTACTCGAAGGAGAACTTCAAAACGACTAGTTATCAATAAATATATCCATATCCTGCCCAGAGAAGAACTAAGAAGCAAATAAGAAATAGAGAAAAAGCAGGAAGAACAGTAGTTGAAGACTCGCTAGATTGAGACCAAGAAAGAAGATGGGTGAGGAATAGATGACATACCTTCCCAAATCCCTATCCTATTGTAAACTAGTCGTCTGCGAAGTATTACAACGAAAAACGACCGCATTTAGCGACACATAACGATGACTTTCACGCATACAAAGCCAGAAAACCACGAGATTCTGCACTCACAGCTCCATTCCATTATGGGACTTCCATAACAGCAACACACACTTGCAAAACCAACAAGGAACGACGAAAGAACCTGTACATCAAATGCTTGCCCACATCCATCTCGCTCAAGTCCATCACCTTTGTGCAAAAACATTCGCCAACCTAATGCTTAAACATTCATAGGATTGTGTGAATGTGTGAAATCAAATTATGTGATGTAGGAATTGTGCAAAAGAAACGTGTGGAAAACTAAATAAGTTAAGTACACCGGACAGCTAATAAACTACAAAATAACAGTCATTGACTATGGACTTAAGTAAAAAATAAACTATCGATAAAAATAAGTCATTAGTTCTGAAATGGACAGTATATAAAGAAACTATATACCACTTATTTTCTCCTCATAAAAATAAAAGAATAACTATATTTTACTTATTTTCTCCTTATAAAAACAAAGGATAAAAAATTATCTTGTTGGATGTTTTCCCTTTCTTTAACATTTGTACCATTTATTAGGATAATACCTCAATACGTGTGTATGTATATGTCTTTGTCAAAGCAATTTTTTTTAACATTAGTACCATTTGTAGGATAATATCACAATACTTGT
Source organism: Schistocerca gregaria (assembly GCF_023897955.1). Taxonomy (NCBI): domain Eukaryota; kingdom Metazoa; phylum Arthropoda; class Insecta; order Orthoptera; family Acrididae; genus Schistocerca; species Schistocerca gregaria. Next base: position 862,675,825 of record NC_064921.1, read on the forward strand.
GTATGTATATTTCATTGTCAAAGCAATTGTTGGAAATGATTCTTATTTGTTAGTGTAACAATGTTGAAATGAGTGTCTAGAAACAAAAGCATTTTACTTGCACATGATATTTAGAAAATGTCTTAGGAATCGATTTTACTTAATTACTACACTTATAAAAACAATATTTCTAAGAAAATCGATGTGAAAGACTCCTCACTTTCGATAACAAACTTCTTAAAAAACAAACTTCACACTTCAATAAAGAAAGAAAATAATTAAAAATTGATAATAGCATAAAAGTATCCTTCTCTTGTCATTTTTAATTATAATGTGGAAGAATATAAAAATATAAATTAGTAATACAAACTAGCATAAAACAGAATAACGTAGCTGAACAGTACGCAACAAAATTTAGATAAATTAGAAAATTTGTGACTGACTTAGACAACGATTCAATCATTGCCTAAGTTCGAGGGGTGGTGATATGTAAGGGGTCAGGCAAATCCAACACCTTCCATGAAAACCCTGACATGATCAGCAAATCCAGTAGTATGTCACATAGCTGCGAATAAATCGTGACATTAAATTAACCAAAGTAATACGAATAACGAGTGAGCAAATGGAATACCACAGACTAACACAAGAATGCCTAAATGCATGTCGTACCTTCCCACCATGAGACCGACGCAGTTCCGAGGGGAGAAACGAGAACAGAAGCCGAGAGCAGAACCGTGTTACACTAGAAGGCCCTACGATAAGGGACGGACTGGACACCCACGTCGCCAGCCTACCTCTAAGACTACCACCCGCACGTTTTAGCATGAGACTCTTTCGCATTTCTGTTACGTCAAGGACCACCACCCAGCCGATGTTAAAAGCTAGAGACCTCCAGAAAAACAGTATAGATCTTACGATAACACAAAAAGTGCCACTACCACCTACAAGTTTTAGCGTGAGACTTTTTCACGTGTCTGTTACATTAGGACCACCCGCCAGCCCATGTCAAAAGATAGAGCCCTCGAGAAGAACAGTATAGATCTTACGATAACGCTAAAAGGACCACACCAGCTGCAGGTTTTAGCGTGAGACTTTTTCGAGTCTCTGTTACGTTGCAGCTGTATCATTATCTCGGGCAAGAAGTTTCAAATCGGAGCATAAAATTCGTCAACGGCACGTCACTAAATACTTGTCTCAACAGGATGTACAAAATATAGAAGATATACAGAAAGTGGCGGCTCTTTTCAGCACGTAAACGGCGTCACTTATCACCGGTTTTAATCGCGATTACGTGATCAACACCAATCAGACTGGATGCGAGTATCGGGTGAACATTCGACGGACGTTATCGCATAAGGGAGAAAAACGAATCATTGTCGTAGCTGGTAGTAAAAACAAACTGACGCATTCGTACACGGCGCAATATGTCATCACAGCCTCTGGAAAAGTGTTGCCTAAGGTTTTCCTGTGTTTGCAAGAAACGAATATTACATTTGGTTCTCGGGTTATAGAAGAGGTAAATCGTTTAACGGACTCGTTGAGAAATGTTTACCTTCTATGCTCAAAATCCGGGAAACTGACGAATGCGATTTACAGAACATTTCTTGAGAATGTTTTAAAACCATACGTTTCTGATAACATGTTTGGTCTAATATTGGATTCTTGGAGTGGACAAATTAATACTACAACATATGACGCAATGTTTATAGATGGCGAGGGTCAAACTACGCGCACAGTAAAATACCGCCAAACTGCACGCCTGTTTGCCAGCCGTGTAATGTTTATTTGTGAACTTTATTTTCAGGCTTCAGAATTGCAGTATTCTTCTGGACTAGCGAGAATTGCACATTCGCTCGGATTCGATAAATATTCACAGCATAATTCATGACCAACTTTCAGCACCGGTTTTGCAGGCAATGATATCGTATGCGTGGTACGCACCAAAAAAAAAAATTACAGAAAAAGGCATATTTTTAAATGTAAATCAAGTTTGTTTTCCGCCTACTCATCGGAAGGAGCAGTGTAGCTGTCGAAAGATCGCATTCATTAGATGTTCTTGGTGCCGTGACTTCATTTGTTTCGAATGCTTATATGACAAGAAACATCCATGTATTTGTTCGGAGAAAAGTGAGGGCACGAAGCAGTGACTGGAACAGCCATTGTAAAGTGACCTGGAGTAACATTTTAGTTGTTTACTATCCCAAGAGGTTTGAGAAAATTATTTTCCCACCTTATTACCTTATTACTATCATTCCTTATTGATTTACTTACATTATTAACCCTTCTATCCCTATCAATTGAGATATGAGAAAATACAAAAGAAAAGAAGAACATCCGCTAGGTTTCTTCGAGATTCGAACACGGGTTCTCCGATTCCCAGCCAGTTGCCTATGCCGTTGCGATATCGGTCCTGTTGGCGAAAATCGTTTACCATGTGGATACAGAAGTGGCGGTTGTAAAAGTTTCTTACCTCGATTTCTGGAAAAGTATGTGTCTTCGGACCCCATACCTGATGATGAAAAATTCTCTATTTACAATTATCTGTCGATCCCGTCAATTTTGAGTCGATTGCTCGTCATAACCTGTAGGGGTGACTTTCTCAAAAACGTGGGGGTGTTGACCAAAAATATCTTAGATTCCTTCGTTTTAGGTCGTACACAAGCGACCTGCCAAATTTGAGCCCAATCGGTTGGCCGTGTTTGGGGCCTTCCCATTGTTAGTCTATGTGATCGTCCCAATTAAGTATGACCTGTACATCTAAGACCTTCTGCATCCTGTGGGGAAAGATGACGAGCTGAGTTAATGCGACAGCAGCGCGTTTTCACCACTCAGTGGATATGAGAAGATGGTGTCATAGCTCCACCATCCGTGTACAGTGTGTAAGGCCAGAGCGAAACGAAGCTTTCCTCTGCAACGCGAGGTAGTAGAAGAGATAGTACAAGCAGCTACGATGGTATTTCTTATTGAGCAAATTAGGCACACTACATATCATACATGGCATGGAGGAAGGACGAAGATTTTGCTACTTCTTTGCGACACATCTCCAAACTACATACAGGTACTGCAGTCTGAAGGAGATCTGTGTCTCTCAGGGTGCATTCATGTCTATCACCCAAACCTAAGTGGCGAACCTATTAAGTATACAGGTATTGGTTCGTTGGAGCAGGTAGTTCAAGATCGAAGTCTCTTCCACAGACTGGTATAAAGTTCCATCACCTGTACTGTAGGATGACCATATCCAACAGGCCATCAGTTATAGGAGAGGGTTCCTGTACTGTTCCTTCATAAGCTGTTTAATAAATTTTTTTTGGGTTGTAACACCCAATAAGTGTACACCGTCATACACTTTGTTTTTTTCTACCGTGACTTAGAGATCAGTGTCAGCTGCTGAACCTACATTGCCACGTTTCGACCCTCTGGCTCTCATAGAGAACTGAACATCACATGGCATAAACTATACAGCTACAACAACACAGGGTGGTAGAAATAAAACACAGACACAATGTTTCTCATTGACAAAAATGCGGAAGACATTGCAGCAAATGGAAACTGGAAGAATTTGCAGTATTGTAGAGCGTTCCCAACAGCTATTCATCTTACCATCGACAGGGCAGGGGATGTCTCGGTGCTCCGTTTCGAAAAGCATTGTTCCTTCATTTCGCACTGATGTATATGATTACTGTTCCACTGTTGACCATCGGGGGAAGGCGCTGTTCACACTTACTGGTGAAAAAAATAAAAAAAATAAAAAATAAGAATAAAAACCGTGTGGGGCACCGTAGCCTATGCAAATAGGCCGAGTCTGTAGCAATGAGGAACGCTTCCAAATAATTGTATTAAGGTGATGTACTCTACATTTAATCCCATGTTCCACAGCGACAAGTAGCGGATGTCCGGTGTTCCGTCAAACCTCCCTCCATCTCAACCGAGTAGTGTCTGTCAGTCATTGTGCGGGAATCAACAGTGTACCCAGTGGACAGTCGGGATGGGAAAGATGCCATTGATATGGGGCGACGTACTGTAAAACTCACTGCAGTTGATAGCCAGATCAATTTTACCCAGAAGTCGGAGAGAGCAATATCTGTCACATTTTACAACCTGTGTAGAAACAGAGTGAGCTGAGTTAATGCTATAGACCGTGTTTTGACCACTCAACAGAAATGGGAATATATTGTTGTAGCTCCGCCACCCCTGTATGATGTGTAAGGTCAGCTCCAAACAAAGCCTGCTCCTGGAACACGACTTATTATACAAGACAGGACGAACGGTTACGGTGGTGTTTCTTGTTGGGAGAAATAGGAAGAATCCGCATCATTCAGGTACTGCAGTCTGAAGCACATCCGCATCCCTCAGGGTCAATTCCACGCCTGTCACCGAAACATTCTTTCATCGTTTTTCTGTACTATCCAACAGAGAAAAATTACGAACTATAAAAGCTCCACTAACTTCATCCGATAGATTTTTACCACATCTTTCTCTTCCGATATATCGAAAACGAATACCGTCTACGTGCTGGCACCGAACATACGCAGCTCTCCTATTAAATATACAGGTGTATATCCATTGGAACAGGTGGCCAGTGACCGACGTCACTTGCACAGACCGGTATAAAGATTCGTTGCCTGTGCTGTACGAGAACCTTCTCCCACATGTTATCAGTCGCAGGAGAGGGTCCCTGTTTCGTTGTTTGATTCACAGCTTTTTCTGCTGTAACACGCTTTGTACACTGTCGTACATTTTGTTATGTTTTTTTTTCCCGCCACGACTTCGACGTCTGTGTCATATTCTAAACTCACATTAACACGTTTGGTCCATTGACTCCCCCAGGTTATTGTCGACCATCATTCACAGGAATTGGGCAGCTAATGGCGCTGTGTTCCGTTTGCTTGTTTCCTCATATTGCTGCCATGCTCATGATCACTGTTTTGGTGTTAACCATTCCCGGAAGGTGTTGCCTCCTCCAATAAGATTCTTTATCTACCTCAAATTAGTGATGTCAGTGGATCATTATGTGGTAATCAAGGGCATACCAGTGGACGGCTGGGATTGAAAAGACACCGCCGATTTAATGTAATAATAAACATCATAGTTGATAGTGCAGTCAGTTTTAGCAACTTTATCGTAATTTCAACACCAGCCAATGACGTGACAGCATGCTTACCAATTTGTAACATCGCTAAACAGCCCCTCCAATACTTTGCGAGTACCATCGCGAATGTAAGTAGACGACTGTGCAGTGCGTGCATTCATTGTTAATTCTCGAACATACACACGAAAGTATACCAGACAGCTACCTACATATGTCTAGCACTTCGATCATAGTGCGTAAATTACGATCTTTCTCATTGTGGGTGGAGTCACAAGGCATTCTCACATTCTAAGACTAAAGTTAGAGACAAATGTTCAAATTTGTGGGAAATCTTGTGGGACTTAACTGCTAAGGTCATCAGTCCCTAAGCTTACACACTACTTAACCTAAAATATCCTAAGGAGAAACACACACACCCATGCCCGAGGGAGGACTCGAACCTCTGCCGGGATCAGCAGCACAATCCATGACTGCAGCGCCTCAAACCGCTCGGCTAAACCCGCGCGGCAGTTACAGACATAAAGATCTCCTCACATTGTCTTTGACCATCACTCCCTGCAGCTGACCAGAAGTAGACCGCTACATTCCACGTTCCGTGTAGGAACAGTGCGAACCGAGGCTGTAACTGCTGTCCCGCACCCATCCAATAGCACAAGCTTTCTCCAGATGCGCCAATGTAGCGGAGGTTAGCACCCCTTCTCGAAGTACAGTAGATTTGAAACTGTTGTGATGATATAACAGATGGTTAAGAACAAGATGGGGACTCTCTGGAGGGACGGAGTTCCTTGCGTTTTACGTAAATCAACTGCGCTATCAATTCTAAAGTATCGTTTTAGTGTCTGGGGTCAGTACCAAGTAGGCACTGGTAAGAGAGAACATAACCACATGCACTCCTAAAGCTACAATGTTCTACACTTAAAACACGCTATAATGTTAGATCGTTGCAGTTTCTGACCTGTTAGTCGCATGGAAAGCAATACTGTTACTATCCCAACGTAAGAAATATTTCCAGCGCATGACCTACATTCTCCTTGCATGTTTCTCTACGATAAACTATGGTGATAAACTGTAATATGAAAAACTACTTGCTTAAACATCGATTCGTTGTGATAAACGTAGAATAGAGATTTCCAGAGGTGTATAGCTCCCCACTATTCACATACGACGATGGTTCAGAAGTTATACTATGCTCGCATCATATAAAATGATCGTTAGTAAAGTAGAATACCTTTTACAAAGAAAGGGACAAACGCATAGCACCAGTATTTCACATGTGAAATTACCCGTCATTCTACCACTAGCTCAGTAAACAGGACATCTGTCAAGCAGATGTATACACATTGATTATAGTGCCTCACAAGCACCTTAACTTAGAATTACCCCAGTTATGAAACTGAGGACTTGATTTTATGCCCAAGATGCAGTTTTTTTTTTTTTTTTTTCAGGAAAGCACCAAAGACAGCAGTCAACTCGCGCGTGTCACTATTACCTCAACAGACATACAGAAGAATGTTGCCTCGACGAAAAATAAAACACTGTTTCTTCGGTTCCTGGTGCCTCATCGCACTCATTTCCCGTATTCCTCTTGCTGTCGTATACTCGTTACCATGTACAAAAATAGTTCTGCTCCAATCAGAACACATGCAAGTACTTCCTCAATTTTCCCGAATTTCGGCCTATTTTCTCTCAATTTATACGTATTTTCCGTAATTCATCGATCTTATGTCACCTCTATCCACGTGAACACAACATCACTTATCTTTCTGTGTTCCAAAATTGCTTGTAAATGTAGTACAGCTGCCAATACCTAATGCAAATGCACTATTTTTCTGGGCGGGCGGCATAGTATAGGAGTGTACTCGAATGCAATCAGTCGCCTCCAACCGCATATTCTACAGCTGCAGCACGTTTCAGTATGTCTGTAACTGTGCATGGGCCGCGGATGGCTCCCAGGTCTAATAGTTGACCCGAGTTAGCGTTCAAGTGTGGATCCGCCAAGAGTTATTCCGGAGTGATGTTGGGATTTGGATTCACAATATACCACGGCCGGAACAGGATTTGAAGGTGGCTTCGCTGAGTATTATATCCGGAGCTATGTCGGGATGCGGATCCACAACACATGTGGGATTGGGCTCGACGGTGGATCAGTCAGGCGCTACGTCCGGAGTTGTGGTCTATGTTCGAAGTTGGATCCACTGGCGGGAAGAGCACGTCATGGGAATACTGCATTTCCTAACGATTTTCGAACTGGAGTGTCCCACGAGCCTAGCTCCAACTAAGGTTCTGCGCTCATAGTCTGTTAATTCCTGTAGAGTACCCATAATCACACTGGAAACCTATCCACATGAATCGCCTGAATACAAATGACAGCTCTGCATACGCACTTTGTACCTTGTCTACGCCATACAACTACCATCTCTTTGTGTGCGTATCGCTATCCCACGACTTTCATCACCTAAGCGTATATCCTTCTTGCTTCGTCTATCATGGTTTATTTTGACACCAAGGTAACAGCATTGCTTCACTTCATTTATATCGTTGCCCTAAAGTTCGATGTTAACCTTGTTATGAACATCTCATATATTATTACTTACTATTTTCGTCTTTCTTTGGCTTGCTCTGTGTTGTATTTTATGTTATCTGGGGAACCAGAAATGACGGAGAGGCTCCGCCCCCGCCGCAGCCGCAGTTGTCCACAACCTCACGACGACTACAGCAGTCCCCTTCACCCCTCCACCGCCCCACACGGACCTTTCTTTCAGGGTTATTGGACGGGTCAGCCCCGGTGCCCCCCCTCCCCAAACACACACACAAGGAACGTAGGGAACGTCTCACACTCACACCAAACGAGTGTAACTCCTCTGTTTGCATGTTAGAGTAATGGGGATATAAGTACAAGTGGAGAACTTGTGTGTGCAGCAATTGCCAACATAGTGTTGATGGAGTGGAATAAGGGGAAACAGCCCGCATTCGCCGAGGCAGATGGAAAACCGCCTAAAAACTATCCACAGACTGGCTGGCTCACCGGACCTCGACACAAGTCCGCCGGGCGTATCTGTGCCAGGGACCAGGCGCTCCTTCCCAATCCGGAAAGCCATGCGTTAGATCGCATGGCTAACCTGGCGGGCATCTTTCTTTGGCTTACTCTCAGGCCGTATTCCGTGCTCGTCAAAGTGTTCATTTCATTGAAAAGGTCTTGCAATAGTTCCTCAAGTTCACTGAAGATAACAAACCTAGTGAGGCTTTCTGTTGCTATTACGATTAAATGAGACTTCTTCGATTTATCACGCAGGTTACTGAGATATGAGCATATTGCATCTGGCTGCGACCATCTGAACTGGGTGTATGATGGTAGTGACATGGTAAAATACACTGATGTTTACAGACATAACGCACACAGGCGTTACTCAATGGCAGTTACTGCGCAAAGTTAGTATTGAAGGAGATGCAGCAGATTTTTTTTCGTCCCACTGATCTTGCAATACACAATGAAGGAATTGAATATACACATATCAATAACAAAAAACGTCTTACTATACTCGTTTACTTTGCGTCACATGATTATAACAAGAGCTGTAACCTCGTTTTGAAGGTCTACGCCACTGATTACTTCTCCTAACCAAGGGCACTTTGAATTGCTGCTTGCAGTTTTTCAGAATCTGAGTCATTGAAAGACAAATCACTTACTTCATTGTCACCGTTGATAATATTATGAATAACCTTCAGTAAGCACTCCTCATCATCACCATGAACTAACCTCTTCGTCATGCTAGTTGTTTACTAAGTTAAGCTACCACATGATAAACATGGCCTATGCTTCGTTTCTGAATACATTTATGAGCCAACTGCAACAGAGGGGAGAAGAGGTTGTAACAGTTTCAGAGCAGAGAGTCCCATTGTTCTTGATATGTAAACAAACTGGCCACTTGCCTAGTTACCCTTATGAAAGGATGCCACTTGCTTGGACTCTTGTTTTGCTTATTTAGGACATGATTAATGGGACGTATCTGACATTATAATTACAATTTATGGCCTTTAACTGCTATTATAATTAGTGTAATTTATAGGCAATATGTCAGTGTTCATGTTTACCCTGATGTCTGAATGCTTTTAGCGTCAAGTGACAACTGTCATCATGAAGACGACAGTTGATGACCCCAGACTGTCGTCTGCCCTCTCCCACTGCTGCAGTGTCCTCCCACCACACCGTCATCCCCTTCAGGGGCTCCAGCATCCTGAGACTGTCATTCATAGTCTGTACCTCGCTCCAGCAACACCACCACCTCACCACACTCATTCACCTCAATGCCCTTTAGAGATTTTTTAAGGAATACAGTTGTAAATATGGAACTTGACGCCACAGTGCACCAAAATATTATCTTTTTACTCTAATATTATAGTAAATAAAGTTCCTTCACAAAAATACAGAACCTAGTAACTAATGTGACATCGCAACAAAAAATACTATCTTTCTACTCTGACACTATAACATTATAGTAAATAACATTGGGATGGATTAGCTATGTACTTTGACACTGTGCTGGGCTAAGAAGAAGGGGGGAGGGGGCGGTAAGATAGGTCATGTAACAGCGCCAGGTGGCTAATGGACTGACCAGCTGTGCCCATAGCAGGCAGGCAGATTGCTGGCTGTGGGTAGTCGCACCTTCCTCCACCTTCCTCTTACTCCCTCTCTGGAGTAAACACATGGACACATGGCCCACTGTCTCTCTTTGTCTCTCTGCCTACGTGATTTGCACCTTATTCAAAGTGCTTAAAGACATGCTGCTGGGTTAGCAGTCAGTATGGTACTTGTGAACAGACAAAGAGAGTGGCCATTATTAAAGCTGGTTGTGCTAAATCATGCTCACATTTTATATGAAAATAATAAGAAGACAAATGTAAAAAACTTATTTTTATTCCATCGTTTTTTACAATGTTCTCAACAAAGTTTGAAAGACGTTGGACCAAAAGCATCACAGTCTCTATTCAACAGAAAAAATGTAGACAGTTGGTGAAAACAGAGATGATGTAGGCCTACAAGTAAACTCGCCAGTCTGGAACACTAGTGGTAGCTTGATAAATTTATGAGTAATATTACACAAAACAGACGTCAGTTCTCTAGGAAATAGATAGTAATCTGTTGCATTCAAATTATAGTATTCATCCATAAGATGTTTATATACATTTCAGGAATCAATTTGTGGCCCTATATTCCGGGTCGTGTGAGTGAGCTGTTTCGTTGGGGACTCCGGAGGAGCCAAGAGGGCAGTGCGAGAACACGCTGGGACCACTGGCGGAATGCATGCAATGCCGGATGGAAGGACTGTGGTCGCGAGGGTACACGATCTAGTTGTCAACCAGATCCAGCAAACTTAAAGTGGAATGGATTTTAGTCCTAGCAGTGAAACCTCCACCATTGTATGATCTCGCGATTCTCCAGTGACATGGGTTCGTGTTGCTGCTCGCCGTGTCACCAAGACGAAGAGCAGCGAGTGGGGTGCTTGGGGATGGCGGATCTAATTAGCTTTCCTCGACTTCTTGTTACTAATTACTGCATTCTATGTGTGACTATTTGTTAAGTTCAATCCGCGGTATTTTTCCTGCCTGGTGGCCACCAACGCCCCAGTGACTTGCCCTGGAGGTTAGTGTATGTAACGGCAGTGTACGTTTCCTCACCTCGCCGCTGCTGTCTGGTAAGGCGTGTAGTTTTGACAGTTTCCTTGATTTGTAGGTCGGTTGATGTTTCTTCTATTCTGGTAGTAGTGGTTCCTTTCTCCTTCCGGACGCTGTAAGCACAGCATTCTGAGTACGTAGAGCTGACCGCCGCTTCCGGCATTGGTGTCGTATTCCATCGTTGCATTGATTATCGGACGGTAGGTAGCTTCAGCAGATTGTCATCAGTCATTCGTTAGACTGCCACTAGTCTGAGTTACCATCTTGTCAAGTGAATGAAACTCTTGGCTGCCTTTCTCATCGCTCGCGAAAGTGTTTTTGGCCTGACCTACTCAGAGGTCGATTCCTAGAGCACTGTCTGTGACTAGCCCTTGTGTTTTATTATTGTTTTATTATCTTATTATTGTATTACCATCATTTGTCTCATCTGTTTGGTGATCAGTTGCTTGTCCTCTTGAATTAACCTTGTTGTTATATTTGCTGTTTTATTGTATGTTTCTAATTTTTTTAAATATAATTGATATTCTTGGCGTTAAAGCAAGTTTAAACGGTTGTTAAATGAAGCAACAAGTTTACTGTTACCAGCCACCATTTTATTTATTTCCAAGACGCGTTTCAAAGGTTTAAACCTCCATCATCGGGTGGATTTACATTAGTTAGTATTACATTTGTGTGTGTTTTGTGTTACGATTTTTTGGAGGAACTTGTAGCACTGCCTTGTGGAGAAACAAGACACTATTTCAGAACATGGTTTTGGATTTCTTCTGACAAAAAATTAAACTGATATCTAATGGTAAACATAAAATAAGTAAAATAGAGTACCTCCAGTGGTCACAGGTTCCTTTCGCTGTCGTAACACATCACATGTATACTGTCACATTTGTAAAACAAATATGGCGTCTGGAATCTGCTGGGTGCAAGGTTCGTATAGCAGAAGAGAAGACATAATCACAAAGTGCAAAGAATATATTTCGTAACAACATTATTACAGAATAATTATTTAAAGGATTTGGAGGTGTTTGTCCTGAGGTGTCGAATATATATATGTGTGTACTTCAGGTGGCATATAAATTCGATTTCGACAAGTTAAAACAGCTTAACATTCGTACTCGTTTACACAATCAGGTGCAAAATTAAAAGGCTTAAACTTCATACTTGTTAATAACAATCAGGTGAAATGTTACAGACTTAAGTACAATAATTATATTGGCTACAGCAGTAAAATTTTACATAGATGGCAATATTTGATTGGGATTAATAGACAGATGTGAGAGGCTGGAGTCAGAAGGAGAAGAAGAGAGAGAGAAAGTCAGACAGAGAGAGAGAGGGTGGAAAGAGTGATTGTATGAGAGGAAACGCTACATGGCAAGGGGTCTTAAGATTACATGTTACATATATTAGATGCCTAAAGGTTGGGGTAACACATTGGTTAATGCTAAAAAATATGCACACAGATATACAATTTGTGGCGGTAGTTGATGTAGGCACACATACAGTTCAAAGCTGACAAGGGATACAAGCTGTTGGTGTGATGAATTATCTGTAAATGAGGTCAATCTCTTGTACTTTTGGCGGCTGTCAATATTTAGGGTAAATATTAGTCTCTCTCTCTCTCTCTCTCTCTCTCTCTCTCTCTCTCTCTCTGTGTGTGTGTGTGTGTGTGTGTGTGTGTGTGTGTGCGCGCGCGCATTTTTAAGAATGTAGACAGTTGGTGAAAACAGAGATGATACTATTGTAAATATTGTCATTTTTGTCATTTAAGATGGATTCTGGTTGTTTTCGTTTGGTGTTTGTATATTTGGAGTGTTTCAAGGATGTCTAGTTTTCTGCCTTTCGGTTGGATGTGTAAGATACAAAACTTGTGTTGCTAACATGGTGTTTTGTTTCACGCAGGTGTGTGGCTATTGCTGATGTGTGTATTTTTCTTGTTTTTTACTGCTGCCATGTGTTCCTTGAATCTAATCTCAAATTATCTGCCTGTCTCGCCTATGTAGAACCAGTCGCAGTCCAAACATTCAATTTTGTACACGACGCTCCGGCACAAAGGCCGCAGGTGGCACTATCGAGTCAATTACCATTTTATAGTTATGGACATTGTCATCATCTGATGGGACATTCGCTGCCAAAGTGGAGTCCGCAACGCCTAGAACGGGCGTTTCATCTTCCCGCTGCGTCGGAGTATGCTTTGTTGGGTCATCAGAGAGTGTCAGCTGCTGCCATGAAGCGGTAGCAGTCGTGAGGGAGGGCAACGTAAGTGGGGGAAGCAGTATCGGCTGCAACGGCAGCGCCATGTTCGCAGGCGTGTGGTGCGTGATCCGGCGATGGATGCATCCGGATAGGAAGTGGCCCTCCTTCCTTCATCAGGAACAGGTTCCTAGTTGTCCGTTGTAAATGACGATGGCACGGCAGCCGCCGATATAGAGATACAAGGGGACATGTTTTTCTAAGTTCAGTTTAGACCTTCATGTTCAAAGGAACAGACATTGCAGTGACTGCATCCGGAAATGAAATATACTCGCAATTGCGAAATGGACAACCATCAGCTGTATAATGGAATGATGACAGTGAAAATTTGTGTCAGACCTGCACTCGAACCCAGATTTCCCGCAAGTGACGAGTGGTCGCCTTACCATTAGATTATTTGAGCTCTACGCATGGCCAGACTCACTCTTCCACGTGTCGACAACCATGTGTCCACAACCTGTACTTGTACATGCACTGCCTACATTCCTGTACAGGGGAGACATTTTACTTGAAAGTCGCTTGCCTTGTGTCGGGACGGAGCGAGGTGGCCCAGTGGTTAGCACACTGGACTCGCATTCGGGACAGCAACGGTTCAATCCTTCGTCCGGCCATCCTGATTTGGGTTTTCCGTGATTTCCCTAAATCGGTTTAGGTAAATTCCGGGATTGTTCCTTTGAAAAGGGCACGGCAGACATCCTTCTCTATTCCGATGACACAGATGACCGCGCTATTTGTTCTTCTCCTCCTTTCAACCCAACCAATCCGGCGGATAAATATGATATTGCAGACTCCAAAGGACCATTGCATTGCAGTTCGGAACAGCACAGTATTGTATTTACCTGCAGACATAAGGCAAACGACTTTCAAGTAAAATGTCTCGCCTGTATGGGAATATACATCATGGAAGTACGAGTACAGGTCGTAGACACATGGTTGAGAAGTATGGAAATTTCGGTCTGGCCTTGAATCATGCTCGTATGTCCTAATGATAACCACTCCCAATACGTAGGAAATCCAAGTTCGAATGCCAGTCTGGCACAACTTCCCATTTCCGTCATTGCATTTTCGACACTGCAATTTCATTATTGCATTATGCAGCTGATGGTTGTCCAAATTTGCAATTTCGAATAATTTCATGTATCTACATCTACATCTACATCTACATCCATACTCCGCAAGCCACCTGACGGTGTGTGGCGGATGGTACCCTGAGTACCTCTATCGGTTCTCCCTTCTATTCCAGTCTCGTACTATACGTGGAAAGAAGGATTGTCGGTATGCTTCTGTGTGGCCTCTAATCTCTCTGATTTTATACTCATGGTCTCTTCGCGAGATATACGTAGGAGGGAGCAATATACTGCTTGACTCTTCGGTGAAGGTATGTTCTCGAAACTTCAACAAAAGCCCGTACCGAGCTACTGAGCGTCTCTCCTGCAGAGTCTTCCACTGGAGTTTATCTATCATCTCCGTAACACTTTCGCGATTACTAAATGATTCTGTAACGTAGCGCGCTGCTCTCCGTTGTTTCTTCTCTATCTCTTCTATCAACCCTATCTGGTGCGGATCCCACACTGTTGAGCAGTATTCAAGCAGTGGGCGAACAATCATACTGTAACCTACTTCCTTTGTTGTCGGATTGCATTTCCTTAGGATTCTTCCAATGAATCTCAGTCTGGCATCTGCTTTACCGACGATCAACTTTATATGATCATTCCATTTTAAATCACATGTACATGTTTATGTCATAGTATTTCTCAAGAGCCAACCATCACCCTGGAGGGTATACGTGACAATCTACCAAGTTACATTTTAACCTTGAATGTACCACACACACTTGTCCCAGAGGCGTTGGTGGGGTATCAGTTACGCCGCGACCTCGGATCTTGGTCTTGTATGTATCCTGCTCCACTACTAACATCACTGCGTTTTGATAGCTCCACAGGACGTAAGCATCAGTTTGTGGCTTCATACGCATATGGCATAACAGATGTACCGTATCGACACCATTCCTCAGTGAATTGACATCATCAAGGCTAGAGGTCGTGTTGCACAACATTAACGTGTTGTATCACGAAAGTGACTATTTTCTCTCCATTATGGCTACACAAATTACTTGTTTCGCTGTTTCCCAGAAATAACTGAGATTAAAGCATGGAAGGAAGCACTATTAGGGATAAACGTCCCATCGACATTGAGGTCACTGAAGATAGAGCCCAGTCTCGGAAATTTCAAGGGTGGGGACGAAAATCTGTCACGCACTTTGAAAGGAACCATACCGACATTGAGCTGGAGTGATTTCGGGAAACCACTAAAATCCTAAATCTCGATTACCAGACGCGACACCTTGTTCAGTATAGCTTTGAATAAACAAGACAGTTTTCGTAATGCAACCATTTCGGACAAGCATGCGTTGAGTGATCACATAAAAATAAAAGATTAAGTTAAACATCACCTAATTACGCAATAAACTCCAGAGAACCGTCGAAGTTGCAGTATTAATTTTCTTTATAACTTGATGACTCGTTAAAGACTAAGCTCATCATCAAATTAGGCTCAAAGGCAGTCTTACAGTAACAAAAAGTATTAACTTCGCAATTTAGATAGTTCTGTGCAGTTCGTTGGATAATTTGATAACGGCTGTTGACGTCATGCCTTCCAGAATGCCAGATAATATTAAAAATTAAAAATCACCCCAGTTTTTTCTTTACTATTGTTGTTTCTCGACTTAGGGGAAATGGGAAGGGGGTGGAAGGACGACTTGTCGTCCCCGACCCCCTGGACTCTGGCTACACAGTTCTATAAACGACTAGAAGCGAGTTCCCCTGATTTTGGTGCCCATCTCGTTTGGTCAAGGACATCATCATGTGCCTGATGGCAGTGATGCAATTACAGTCACGTTCAGAAAAAAAAGAACATCTTGAATGACTAGATACAGGACGCTCGTATTCACAGGACATGTTTAGTAGTATGTTCTGCAGAAATGATTAGCATTTGTACCATGTCGGCCCGCGGGTTCAAGGTCAACATCAGTGTCGCGGCACAACACCACCTACCAGTAAAATGTGACTGCGCCTCTCATTGTCGCTGTAGACTGAAGGTAATGGATCAGTGTGACCTGAGCAGACGTTCAGGATATGTGGCAGATGTGAGAGTGGACCGTATCCTCAAATGAGTGAGTTTGAAAGATGGCACATTATTGGCATGAGAGAATGTGATGCATTCGCCTGAGAAATTGCTGCTCGTGTTGGATGAAGAGTTTCAGCATTGCAACGGTTGTCTGTAAAATGGTTCACGGAAAGCCGTAGGATGCAACGAGATGGGTCACGTTGCGCCAACCAGACCACCCCCCGAGAAGACCAACACCTCATCCGAACCGATCTGCAACAGACAGTTTTTTCAGACAAATCCAGGGTCTGTTTAAAAATGGTGGCCGCATTTTGGTTTGAAGCAGACAAGGGGAGTGGCACAATGACTACATTCGTGCAAGACATACAGTGCGACTTAAGACATTATGTCTGAGTTGGCATCCCTTCGCTCCCAGCTTCAGGCAGTGTTGGCTTTGGTCACACAGCTTGAGGCTGTTGCCAATGGGCATCAATGTGGGGGTCTGGATGGGGCATTGTCAGGGATTGCCAGCTCGTCTGACGCCTCCCCCGATCGGACTATGGCTGTGGCTGCCCGGGATACTGCCCACATTGAGATTGCCCCTCATCTTTGATAGAGTGGGAGGTCGTCTCGAGGTGTGGCAGGGGGCGAAAGACATTCCGGAGGGCTGAACGGAAGGCCTCTCCACCTTGTCTGACGAACCAGTTTCAGGCTCTGTCTCACGCTGATACTGATCTCCAGCCAGACATGGCTGCTTGTCCTATTCCAGTGGTTGCCCCTCAGTCTGCAAGATCCGGGTGGTCGCAGAGGGTGGGCTTACTGGTAGTGAGAGCTCCAACATCAGGCATGTAATGGGGCCCGTTAGGGATATGGCTGCAAGGGAGGGGAAGAAAACCAAAGTGCACTGCGTGTGCATACCGGGGGGAGTCATTCCAGATGTGGAAAGCGTCCTTCCAGATGCCATGAAGGGTACAGGTCGCACCCATCTGCAGGTGGTCACTCATGTTGGCACCAATGACATGTGTTGCTATGGATCGGAGGAAATCCTCTCTGGCTTCCGGAGGCTATCTAATTTGGTGAAGAATGCCAGTCTCGCTAGCAGGATGAAAGCAGAGATCACCATCTGCAGCATCGTCGACAGGACTGACTGCGGACCTTTGGTACGTAGGCGAGTGGAGGGTCTGAATCAGAGGCTGAGACGGTTCTGCGACCGTGTGGGCTGCAGATTCCTCTAGCTGCGCCACATGGTGGTGTGGTTTGAGGTTCCGGTGGATAGGTCAGGAGTCCACTACACACAGCAGGCGGCTACACGGGTAGCAGGGGTTTTGTGGCGTGGACTGGGCGATTTTTTAGGATAGATGGCCTCGGGAAAGTCCAGAAAGGGCAACAGCCTCAAAGGGTGCAGGGAAATACCACAACATGCGGGGACCAAGCAGCAATCGGTATTGTAATTGTAAACTGTCGAAGCTGCGTTGGTAAAGTACCGAAACTTCAAGCGCTGATGGAAAGCACCAAAGCTGAAATCGTTATAGGTACAGAAAGCTGGCTGAAGCCAGAGATAAATGCTGCCGAAATTTTTACAATGGCACAGACGGTGGTTAGAAAGGTTACATTGCCTGCAACCGGTGGTGGCTTGTTTGTCGCTGTTAGTAGTAGTTTACCCTGTAGTGAAATAGAAGTGGATAGTTCCTGTGAATTACTATGGGTGGAGGTTATACTCAACAAACGAGCTAGGTTAATAACTGGCTCCTTTTACCGACCTCCCTAATCAGCAGCATTAGTGGCAGAACAACTGAGAGAAAATGTGGAATACGTTTCACACAAATTTCCTCAGCATGTTATAATCGTAGGACGAGATTTCAATTTACCAGACATAGACTGGGACACTCAGATGTTTAGGACGGTTGGTAGGGGCAGGGCATCGAGTGACATACTGAGTGCACTATCCGAAAATTACCTCCAGCAATTAAACAGAGAACCGACTCAGGGAGATAACATCTTGGACCTAATGATAACCTCCCCCCCATGAACCATGGACCTTGCCGTTGGTGGGGAGGCTTGTGTGCCTCAGCGATACAGATGGCCGTACCGTAGGTGCAACCACAACGGAGGGGTATATGTTGAGAGGCCAGACAAACGTGTGGTTCCTGAAGAGGGGCAGCAGCCTTTTCAGTAGTTGCAGGGGCAACAGTCTGGATGATTGACTGATCTGGCCTTGCAACATTAACCAAAACGGCCTTGCTGTGCTGGTACTGCGAACGGCTGAAAGCAAGGGGAAACTACAGCCGTAATTTTTACAGAGGACATGCAGCTTTACTGTATGATTAAATGATGATGGCATCCTCTTGGGTAAAATATTCCGGAGGTAAAATAGTCCCCCATTCGGATCTCCGGGCGGGGACTACTCAGGAGGATGTCGTTATCAGGAGAAAGAAAACTGGCGTTCTTCGGATCGGAGCGTGGAATGTCAGATCCCTTAATCGGGCAGGTAGGTTAGAAAATTTAAAAAGGGAAATGGATAGGTTAAAGTTAGATATAGTGGGAATTAGTGAAGTTTGGTGGCAGGAGGAACAAGACTTCTGGTCAGGTGACTACAGGGTTATAAACACAAAATCAAATAGGGGTAATGCAGGAGTAGGTTTAATAATGAATAGGAAAATAGGAATGCGGGTAAGCTACTACAAACAGCACAGTGAACGCATTATTGTGGCCAAGATAGATACGAAGCCCACACCTACTACAGTAGTACAAGTTTATATGCCAACTAGCTCTGCAGATGATGAAGAAATTGAAGAAATGTACGATGAAATAAAAGAAATTATTCAGATAGTAAAGGGAGACGAAAATTTAATAGTAATGGGTGATTGGAATTAGAGTGTAGGAAAAGGGAGAGAAGGAAACATAGTAGGTGAATATGGATTGGGGCTAAGAAATGAAAGAGGAAGCCGCCTAGTAGAATTTTGCACAGAGCACAACTTAATCATAGCTAACACTTGGTTTAAGAATCATGAAAGAAGGTTGTATACGTGGAAGAACCCTGGAGATACTAAAAGGTATCAGATAGATTATATAATGGTAAAACAGAGATTTAGGAACCAGGTTTTAAGTTGTAAGACATTTCCAGGGGCAGATGTGGACTCTGACCACAATCTATTGGTTATGACCTGTAGATTAAAACTGAAGAAACTGCAAAAATGTGGGAAATTAAGGAGATGGGACCTGGATAAACTGAAAGAACCAGAGGTTGTACAGAGTTTCAGAGAGAGCATAAGGGAACAATTGACAGGAATAGGGGAAAGAAATACAGTAGAAGAAGAATGGGTAGCTCTGAGGGATGTAGTAGTGAAGGCAGCAGAGGATAAAGTAGGTACAAAGACGAGGGCTGCTAGAAATCCTTGGGTAACAGAAGAAATACTGAATTTAATTGATGAAAGGAGAAAATATAAAAATGCAGTAAATGAAGCAGGCAAAAAGGAATACAAACGTCTCAAAAATGAGATCGACAGGAAGTGCAAAATGGCTAAACAGGGATGGCTAGAGGACAAATGTAAGGATGTAGAAGCTTATCTCACTAGGGGTAAGATAGATACTGCCTACAGGAAAATTAAAGAGACCTTTGGAGAGAAGAGAACCACGTGTATGAATATCAAGAGCTCAGATGGCAGCCCAGTTCTAAGCAAAGAAGGGAAGGCAGAAAGGTGGAAGGAGTATATAGAAGGTTTATACAAGGGCGATGTACTTGAGGACAATATTATGGAAATAGATGAGGATGTAGATGAAGACGAAATGGGAGATACGATACTGCGTGAAGAGTTTGACAGAGCACTGAAAGACCTGAGTCGAAACAAGGCCCCCCGGAGTAGACAACATTCCATTAGAACTACTGACGGCCTTGGGAGAGCCAGTCATGACAAAACTCTACCTGCTGGTGAGCAAGATGTATGAGACAGGCGGAATACCCTCAGACTTCAAGAAGAATATAATAATTCCAATCCCAAAGAAAGCAGGTGCTGACAGATGTGAAAATTACCGAACTATCAGTTTAATAAGCCACGGCTGCAAAATACTAACGCGAATTCTTTACAGACGAATGGAAAAACTGGTAGATGCAGACCTCGGGGAGGATCAGTTTGGATTCCGTCGAAATGTTGGAACACGTGAGGCAATACTGACCTTACGACTTATCTTAGAAGAAAGATTAAGAAAAGGCAAACCTACGTTTCTAGCATTTGTAGACGTAGAGAAAGCTTTTGCCAATGTTGACTGGAATACTCTTTTTCAAATTCTAAAGGTGGCAGGGGTAAAATACAGGGAGCGAAAGGCTATTTATAATTTGTACAGAAACCAGATGGCAGTAATAAGAGTCGAGGGGCATGAAAGGGAAGCAGTGGTTGGGAAAGGAGTGAGACAGGGTTTTAGCCTCTCCCCGATGTTATTCAATCTGTATATTGAGCAAGCAGTAAAGGAAACAAAAGAAAAATTTGGAGTAGGTATTAAAATTCATGGAGACGAAGTAAAAACTTTGAGGTTCGCCGATTACATTGTAATTCTGTCAGAGACGGCAAAGGACTTGGAAGAGCAGTTGAACGGAATGGACAGTGTCTTGAAAGGAGGATATAAGATGAACATTAACAAAAGCAAAACGAGGATAATGGAATGTAGTCAAATTAAATCGGGTGATGCTGAGGGAATTAGATTAGGAAATGAGACACTAAAAGTAGTAAAGGAGTTTTGCTATTTAGGAAGCAAAATAACTGATGATGGTCGAAGTAGAGAGGATATAAAATGTAGACTGGCAATGGCAAGGAAAGCGTTTCTGAAGAAGAGAAATTTGTTAACATCGAATATAGATTTATGTATCAGGAAGTCGTTTCTGAAAGTATTTGTTTGGAGTGTAGCCATGTATGGAAATGAAACATGGACGATAACTAGTTTGGACAAGAAGAGAATAGAAGCTTTCGAAATGTGGTGCTACAGAAGAATACTGAAGATAAGGTGGATAGATCACGTAACTAATGAGGAGGTATTGAATAGGATTGGGGAGAAGAGAAGTTTGTGGCACAACTTGACTAGAAGAAGGGATCGGTTGGTAGGACATGTTTTGAGGCATCAAGGGATCACAAATTTAGCATTGGAGGGCAGCGTGGAGGGTAAAAATCGTAGAGGGAGACCGAGAGATGAGTACACTAAGCAGATTCAGAAGGATGTAGGTTGCAGTAGGTACTGGGAGATGAAGCAGCTTGCACAGGATAGAGTAGCATGGACAGCTGCATCAAACCAGTCTCAGGACTGAAGACAACAACAACAACAACAGATCAAAATGAAAACCGAAGTGTTTAGAAGCACTGATTACATTTTGCCAATAAATTAATGATTAGTTCAGCACAAGGAGTGTGCTCCCTGCCGCCGTTGGATAAGCAGCTTCAGCAGCAAGTCGTATAACCCTAGCTTACTTATTTGTTAGATAGTTTAATTAATTTCTTTGCGCGTTTTTGGGTACTTGCATTGTTTAATTCATATTTCGGGCGTATTATAGTATTTGAGGGTTGTAACATCGCGCCTTAGTACCTGAATAGTGTAAATTCGGGTAGTCGTCTGTCTTCTGTTTTTGTTTTGAACAGCCAGTGTCGGTTGGTCACAGCTACTGTGCTCCCTACCGCCGTTGGATAAGCAGCTGCCAGCAGCAAGTCGTATACCCCTATCTTGCTTATTTGTTAGATAGTTTAATTAATTTCGTTGCGTGTTTTTGGATACTTGCATTGTTTAATTCATATTTCGGGCGTATTATAGTATTTGACAGTTGTAGCATCGCGCTTTAGTGTTTACTTGGTAGATTCTAACTTAAATTGTTTGTGAGTTTCGTATAGGAGGTGCAATTTCGAGTTTTAGTTACTGTAATCGTAAATTCAGCAGATTATAATGCAGTCGTTAGGCATTTGTAGAGGTTAGTTCATACATTCTTTGCGTGTTTCCCTTGCGTTATCTAGGCACCGACTCGAGTTTCAGTAACTGTTGTTCAACACCGATTAGAATGGACAGGGACTGCAATTGCTGTGTTCGGATAAGGGCTGACTTGGCATCCCTTCTCTCACAGCTGCAAGCGGCGCTGACTTCGGTCGCGCAGCTTGAGGCTGTTGCCAATGGGCACCACTGTGGGGAGCCGGACTTGGGTATCACGGGGATGTCAACCTCGTACCGTCTGTCCCCAGATCGGTCTGCTGCTGTGGTTACCCCGGTTGCTGCCCGCAGTGGGGCTGAGCCCTCGCCTGTGGTTGATTGGGAGGTCGTTCCAAGGCGTGGCAGGCAGCGAAAGGCGTCCCCAGAGGCTGATCAGAAAGCCTCCCCGGTGCGTCTGACAAACCGGTTTCAGGCAGTGTCTCTGGCTGAGCTAGATGCAGCTGCCTGCCCTGTTTCAGAGGATCATTCTCAGCCTTCAAGGTCTGGGCAATCGCAGAGGGTGGGCTTACTGGTAGTTGGGAGCTCCAATGTTAGGCGCGTAATGGGGCCCCTTAGGGATATGGCGGCTAAGGAGGGAAATAAATCCAGTGTGCACTCCGTGTGCATTCCGGGAGGAGTCATTCCTGATGTGGAAAGGGTTCTTCCGGATGCCATGAAGAGCACAGGGTGCATCCAGCTGCAGGTGGTGGCACACGTCGGCATTAACGATGTGTGTCGCTTTGGATCTGAGGAAATTCTCTCTGGATTCCAGCGGCTATCTGATTTGGTGAAGGCTGCCGATCTTGCTTACGAGATGAAGGCAGAGCTCACCATCTGCAGCATCGTCGACAGAACCGACTGCGAAACTTTGCTGCAGAGCCGGGTGGAGGGTCTGAATCAGAGGCTCAGACGGTTTTGCGACCGTGTTGGCTGTAGATTCTTTGACTTGCGCCATAGGGTGGTGGGGTTTCGGGTTCCGCTGAATTGGTGAGGAGTTCACTACACTCAGCTGGCGGCTACACGGGTAGCGGAGGCTGTGTGGCGTGGACGCGGCAGTTTCTTAGGTTAGCAGGCCTCGGGAAAGTACGGGGTGGGCTGCAATGTCAAAGGGTGCATGGCAAATACAGGACGTGCTTGGATCAAGGAACAGTCGTAATTATAGTTGTAAATTGTTGTAGTTGTGCTGGAAAAGTCCATGACCTTCAAGCGCTAATAGAAAGCACAGAAGCTGATATCGTTATAGGTACAGAAAGCTGGCTAAAGCCTGAAATAAGTTCTGCAGAAATTTTTACGAAGTCTCAGACGGTGTTGAGGAAAGATAGATTAGGCAGAATTGGTGGTGGAGTGTTTGTGTCTGTCAGTAGTGGTTTATCTCGTAGTGAAGTCGAAGTAGATACTCCGTGCGAATTGGTATGGGTGGAGGTTATACTTAACTGCCGAATTAAGTTAATAATTGGCTCCTTCTACCTACCTTCAGACTCCGATGATACAGTTTCGGAACAGTTCAGAGAAAGTTTGAGTCTCGTAACAAATAAATACCCCACTCATATGATGATAGTAGACTTCAACCTTTCCTCGATATGTTGGCAAAAATACTTGTTCAAAACCGGTGGTAGGCAGAAAATATCTTGCGAGATTTTCCTAAATGCATTCTCCGAAAATTATTTAGAGCAGTTAGTCCACGAACCCACGCGAATTGTAAATGGTTGCGAAAACACACTTGACCTCTTAGCCACAAACAATCCAGAGCTGATAGAGAGCATCATGACTTATACAGGGATTAGTGATCACAAGGTCGTTGTAACTAGGTTCAATACAGTTTCTTCCAAATCCATCAGAAACAAACACAAAATAATTTTATTTAAAAAATCGGATAAAGTGTCACTAGATGCCTTCCTAAAAGACAGTCTCCATTCCTTCCGAACTTACTATGCAAATGTAGACGAGATGTGGCTCAAATTCAAAGATATAGTAGCAACAGCAATTGAGAGATTCATACCTCATAAATTGGTAAGAGATGGAACGGATCCCCCGTGGTACACAAAAAAGGTCCGAACGCTGTTGCAGAGGCAACGGAAAAAGCATGCGAAGTTCAGAAGAACGCGAAATCCCGAAGATTGGCTAATATTTACAGACGCGCGAAATTTGGCACGGACTTGGATGCGAGATGCCTTTAATATGTTCCACAACGAAACATTGTCTCGAAATTTGGTAGAAAATTCGAAGAAATTCTGGTCGTATGTAAAGTACACAAGCGGCAAGACGCAGTCAATACCTTCACTGCGCAGTGCCGATGGTACTGTTACAGACGACTGTGCCGCTAAAGCGAAGTTATTGAACGCAGTTTTCCGAAATTCCTTCACCATGGAAGACGAATGGAATATTCCAGAATTTGAAACACGAACATCTGCTAGCATGAGTTTCTTAGAAGTAGATTCCTTAGGGGTTTCGAAGCAACTCAAATCGCTTGATACGGGTAAGTTTTCAGATCCAGATTGTATACCGATTAGGTTCCTTTCAGATTACGCTGATACTATAGCTCCTTACTTAGCAATCATATACAACCAGTCGCTCACCGATAGATCCGTACCTACCGATTGGAAAATTGCGCAGGTCGCACCAGTGTTTAAGAAGGGTAGTAGGAGTAATCCATGTAACTGCAGACCTATATCACTGACGTCGGTTTGCAGTAGGGTTTTGAAGCATATACTGTATTCAAACATTATGAATCACCTCGAAGGGAACGATCTATTGACACGTAATCAGCATGGCTTCAGAAAACATCGCTCTTGTGCAACGCAGCTAGCTCTTTATTCCCACGAAGTAATGGCCGCTATCGACAGGGGATCTCAAGTTGATTCCGTATTTCTGGATTTCCCGAAAGCTTTTGACACCGTTCCTCACAAGCGACTTCTAATCAAGCTGCGGACCTATGTGGTATCGTCTCAGTTGAGCGACTGGATTCGTGATTTCCTGTCAGGAATTTCGCAGTTCGTAGTAATAGATGGCAAATCATCGAGTAAAACTGAAGTGATATCAGGTGTTCCCCAGGGAAGCGTCCAGTGACCTCTGCTGTTCCTGATCTGTATAAATGACCTGGGTGACAATCTGAGCAGTTCTCTTAGATTGTTTGCAGATGCTGCTGTAATTTACCGTCTAGTAAGATCATCCGAAGACCAGTATCAGTTGCAAAGTGATTTAGAAAAGATTGCTGTATGGTGTGGCAGGTGGCAGTTGACGCTAAATAACGAAAAGTGTGAGATGATCCACATGAGTTCCAAAAGAAATCCGTTGTAATTCGATTACTCGCTAAATAGTACAATTCTCAAGGCTGTCAATTCAACTAAGTACCTGGGTGTTAAAATTACGAGCAACTTCAGTTGGAAAGACCACATAGATAATACTGTGGGGAAGGCGAGCCAACGGTTGCGTTTCATTGGCAGGACACTTAGAGGATGAAACAAGTCCACTAAAGAGACAGCTTACACTACAGTCGTTCGTCCTCTGTTAGAATATTGCTGCGCGGTGTGGGATCCTTACCAGGTGGGATTGACGGAGGACATCGAAAGGGTGCAAAAAAGGGCAGCTCGTTTTGTATTATCACGTAATAGGGGAGAGAGTGTGGCAGGTATGATACGCGAGTTGGGATGGAAGTCATTACAGCAAAGACGTTTTTCGTCGCGGCGAGACATTTTTACGAATTTTAAGTCACCAACTTTCTCTTCAGAATGCGAAAATATTTTGTTGAGCCCATCCTACATAGGTAGGAATGATCATCAAAATAAAATAAGAGAAATCATAGCTCGAACAGAAAGGTTAAGTGTTCGTTTTTCCCGCGCCCTGTTCGGGAGTGGAATAGTAGAGAGATAGTATGATTGTGGTTCGATGAACCCTCTGCCAAGCACTTAAATGTGAATTGCAGAGTAATCATGTAGATGTAAATGTAGAAGGAATGTCACAAATTCGAACAACTACACCTACGTATTTAGAAGCACTGATTACATTTTCCCAATAAATTAGCGATAGAACACCTTGAGCGACAGCTTACAATTATTGATGTTACGAGTAGCTGTGCGCCTACAAATAGCCGTTCAAGCTCTCTTCAAAGGGCAGTTTTATTACATTACTAACCTAAAGTTAGTGGATTACCTGTAAATTTACAGTAGTACATGGAGTCTGTTATGAACATCTAGAAATCAAATATGTCCACAATTAAAAGCTTTACAAAGGATCTTGAACTCAGCTGTTATTTCGAGTAATGAGTTAAGTGTAAATAATGGCTTTTGCTTTGGTATAATTCGTTAAATACAAACGAGACATCTTGGTAAATGAATAAAAACAGTGAAAAATCATTATTCGCTGTATCTTCCAGCCGGTAGTCTGCATCACAGTGCAGCTATCAATTGTTTGCGAAAATTTACAAATGTTTACTCAGTGACGCACACAACGCACATGGATGAGCACCAACGCAAGACAAAATAGTCAATTTCACGGGAGTGATTCGTATCCGTGATCTCCGAAAAAGCGTCTTAGTATCGGGCCCAATCGGCTTCCACAAGACGTTTCCACATAGACTTGAGGGCAGACCAAAGGAGCAAGAAGTTTTGAATAGGTTTTCGTCAGTTTGTCACAACTACCGCTCCTTTGGACGGAGATATAAATGTTTACTTCCTCCGCAGGCATCAGTATAAGAACGGCAATCAGAAATAATATCACGGGCAGCTATCCGTAACTGCTCACCGAGAGAATACAGTTCGAGAGAGTCGTCGCTCTGACTTAAAGAAAGCGGTTTTGCAGCTAGAGATGTTAACAGCAGGTCTGGTAGGCCGACTATAACTACAAACAGATGTTGGAGGAACTGTTTTGTAAAAGGGACTACAACATATTTCCTGCCTCATACAGGAAGAAACTGAAAACGCACCTAGAGGACAGAGAGCTTGTGCGAAAGTGCCGACAAGTTTTTCTTACTAAAAGTGAAACAGTTGCAGCGAGAGATCAACTTCCTCGATTACCGTGACGCAGATCTCCGAAGGCAGAGGGAAACTGGAGAAGTAAGCTCACAAAGATTCGCTGTGAAACAGGAACTCTGAGAGGGAAAAGCCAGTACTTCCACGTAGTGAGGAGTCTGATGCTTCCTTCAGAGCGAACGCTATTCATTAAAAGAAAAAGTTAGAAGTGTGTACGGCATTATTGGCGGAGAAATCACATGTGGGGTGTTCGATCGTCGTTTTACTTGGCGCCACTTCGGCGACTTGGAAGTCGATGATGAGAAAAAGACACACGCGCACTTACACAAACGCACGCACGCATACACAGTCCCGATCGGAAAAATTCTCAACGTTGTCAGAAATCGAACGTTCGGTCTCGTGATCCAGAGCTATGCTAACCACATGACCACGAACTGCTTACACAGGGAAGGTGAATTCATGTTACAGGAAGATAATTCTCCTGTGCATAATTCCACATTAGTTCACCAGCAGGTGTCCAAACAACGGCATCAACGTTATTGATGGGCCGATACAGCCTTCAGATATGAATTTAAAAAAACCATAGGTGCAAGGAAAGAAACCGTGAAGACACCATGCATAACAGGAGAAATACCTCAGTTGGTCGACAAAAAAAGTAAGTACAAACCCTTTCATGGAAATTCAGGAATACAGGAATACAATCAACTTATAAATAAAATAAATACGAATTGCAGGGGAGCTAACGCGAAACAGCTGATGGAGACTGTGAAGTCAAGGGCGGCAACGTTAAGAGTACTATGAGAATTCGGGGGACTGATGACCTTAGCTGTTTAGTCCCCCATAAACATCCCAACAACCACCACCACCTATGAGAATTCCATCGTTAAATGCAGAGGAGAGAAAGGATAGGTGACAAGAGTGCGCTGAAGGCTTCTATGAGGAAGAAGACTTTTACGATGGCGTGATGGAAGAAGAAACAGGAAACGACAGACAAGAGATACGGGATCCAGTATTAGAATCACAATTTAAAAGAGCTTTGGATGACTTAAGACCAAATAGACAGAAGGGATAGAAACCATGCCATTGGAATTCCTAAAATCACTGGTGAGAGTGACAACAAAACGACTATTCAGATTGGTGTGTACGTACTATGAGACTGACGGTAGACCTTCAGACTTTCGAAAAAAACGTCATCCACACAATGCCGAAGATAATAAGAGCCGACACGGGCTATAATTATCGCACAATCAGCTTAACAGCTCATGGATCCAAGCTGCTGGCAAGAATAATATACAGAAGAAAGGAAAACACAATTACAGATCTGTCAGATGACAATCAGCTCTGCTATAGGAAAGGTAGCAGTTCTGACATGGATTGATACTGGAAGCAAAAGTCAAGAAATATAAAGACACTTTCATAGGATTTTTCGAGTTGATAAAAGCGTCAGAGAATGTAAAGTTGTACAAGACGTCCGAAATTCTGAGAAAAATACGAGTAAGCTATAGGGAAAGCCGGGTAATATACAATATGTACAAAGAGAGAGCGAGAGACCCAGAACAAAGCGGTCGGATTAAAAAGGGTGTAAGACAGGGATATGTTCTTTCGTCCCTATTGTTCAGTCTATAAGTCGAAGAAACAATGACGGAAATAAAAGAAACATTTAAGAGTGAGATTAAAATAAAGGCTGAAAGGATATCAATCGTAATATTTGCTGGTGACGTTGCTATCCTCAGTGAAAGTGAAGAGGAATTGCAGGCTCTGTTTGATGGAATGTGCAGTCTAATGAGTACAGAAAATGGATGGAAATTAAATAGAAGAAAGACGAAAGTAATGAGAAGTAGCATAAATAAGAACAGCGAGCAACTTAACATCAGAACTGGGGATCACGAAGTAAACGAAGTTAAGGAATTCCGCTACACAGGCTGGAGGCCATAAAAACCAGACTATCACTGGAAAAGTGGATTCGTGGCCAAGAAAATTCTACTACTATCAAACATAAGAATTAATTTGAGGGAGATATTTCTGAGAATGCACGCAGTAGCGTTCTCGTTTCCCACGCCCGGGTACCCGGGTTCGATTCCCGGCGTGGTCAGGGTTTTTCTCTGCCTCGTGATGACTGGATATTGTGTGCTGTCCTTAGGTTAGTTAGGTTTAAGTAGTTCTAAGTTCTAGGGGACTGATGACCATCGATGTTAAGTCTCATAGTGCTCAGCCATTTGAAACATTTGAGAATGCACGTTTGGAGCGCAGTATTGTACGGTAATGAAACATGGGCTGTAGAAAAACCAGAATATAAGACAATCGAAGCATTTGAGATGTGATGCTACAGAAGAATGTTGAAAATTAGGTGAACTGATATGATAATTAATCAGGAGGTACTCCGAGGAATCGGCGAGGAAATGAACATATGTACAACACTGGCCAGGAGAAGATACAGGATGATGGGATATCTGCTAAGACGTCAGAGAATAGCTTCCATGGTAGCTGTAGCTGTAGACGGTAAAAACTGTAAACAGAGATCGGAATACATCAAAAAAATAATTGAGGACGTAGTTTGCAAGTGCTACTCTGAGATCAAAAAGTTGGCACAGGAGAGAATTTCGTGGCGGCTGCATCAAACCAGACACAAGACTGATGACTTAAAAAAAAGAATCCATTGGAAAATATTTGAGCTGAGGTAGCACGAAAACTGTCCACGAAACCAGCTAGCTACATCTGACGCCCTCCGAGACTGTGCTCTTGAAACCTGATAGAAAGTTGTCTTACCTGGCAGTTACGTCCGACTCCTCACAGATTCCATGCCAAGACGCATGATTAAAGTTAGAAACAATGGGAGATTCTGGACAAGATATTAGAGAACTGAATCAGAGGTAATAAAATATGAATTAGTTCCCTTTTTAGTTGACATAATTTATTTTAAATATTATTCTTCAGTTTCTCCCGGCGTATTTGTTGATCGAACAGTCTACGGTTGTAATGCCGGTTCGTAGTACTCAAGGGGCAAAATATTTTGGCGATCAATATCTTTTAAATATGTTTTTATACACATTTCTCTTTCAGTTGCCCTCTGAGTACATACTTAAAAAGTAATAAACTATGAGGGACTTTTTAAGGCTATTTTTTGTTACTTCAAATTCATCTCTCCCTTTCCCTCTATTTCTACCTCCTACATTCTCCCAAAACAAAGTAACAGATTTCTTGTAATATTTATTCATCTTTAATATCCCCTCTCATGTCTTTATTTCACACTTAACGAGCTATGGGCTGAGACTGGTAGGCAAGCTGGATTCCTCTGTTTGTATACAGCCATTAATCATGGCAACCCAATTTTTTCGGTTGTTCTGGAATCAATGTGACGGTTCCCCGTGAGGTCATGAGAACTTTTCTGATGTTAGCGGTGAGAGAGTTACCTGAAGTTTGTTCAGAAAGCAGCACGTTGTACTTTTAGGGGCATAGGAGGCTAGAGCAGCGTAGAGGCCCGTGTGTGCGGCAACATAAGTGTAGCTGGTCCCGGCGGAGGTTCGAGTCCTCCCTCCGGTATGGGTGTGTGTCTGTTTGTCCTTAGGATAATTTAGATTAAGTAGTGTGTAAGCTTAGGGACTGGTGACCTTAGCAGTTAAGTCCCATAAGACTTCACACACATTTTGAACATTTTTTGGGGCAAAATGCCAAACAAATTTTAGCTACGTGGCGATTAGGGAGAAATGTGTGGATCTAAACATTTCAGGGACTGCTGGGACCTCGTGGAATTGACGAGTCGGTTATTGTCGCTCGTCAGGGATAAAAGGACGGTCTTAGTGGTCAAATGGACTCAGCTTTATTTCAGCAGTATACCAGTTTGTCGAAACTGACGTATGGGATCCACAGAGACTGGTCAAGCTCATTACTGATATGAAAAGAGTACAAGAATACGTCCTGTTTCTGTGTGTGCGCGTTAGTTTCGTCACCAGTATCTAACATCCGAGGGCGAGTGTTGTAATTTAGCGCAGAAGCGCTTGACTTGATGGTAAATAGCAGTTTTGTTCTTCAAAGCACAGTGTATGGAAAGGAAGAAGATGATGTAACTTGCCGAGGGCAGCCTTGTAGAGCGAATAACTACCTACAGGTCTTATGACACTCGTTAAACTGGGAATCTTTTGTTTGACTTGATTTTTGTAAAATTTTGCTGAAATTTCCAATTATATTTTAGGATACTATTTGGATGTCAAGCTATGTACATTGGTGTCCAACAAACAGGTATTTCCCCATGTTGTGTCTACTTCACGGTATAATCATACAAAATATCAACAGATGTCTGTACAATCCTGTTCTTCACGGAAGATGGCATTCTGGTCAATGGACAACCACGCCAACGATGACGTCATGGCTCTTGTCAAACGGAATAGTTTTCCCGGCAGTCTCACATCCACAGTCGCTGTGTATACGCTCACAGACGGTGGATTATGGCACCAGACTCTCGGAGGGCCATAAGAAGAATGGAAGCAGGCAGTCACAAACTGATGTACTCGAAGGCTTAATCTGAATCGTTCTGTTGTTTCTCGAATGTGATGACAGTTTATAGAGACTGAAACAATACCCCGAAGACCAGGGAACGGCCGACCACGTGTGATATCAAAAGGAGAGGCCGTAAGGACACGACGGTACCGCCTTATCACTGCACCGCAAATGGCACCACTAGATGAGTTGTATCGAGGCAAACGGTGTACGGAAGGCTTTGGATGAGTAGCCTTTATTGTCTGAGACCTTCTGTATGTGTACCTCTGATGCGTATTCACAGAAGCTAACATCTAGAGAGGAGTCGTCAGCATGCCACCTGGTGGTCGAATAGTGGGTCAATGTTCTTTTTGTAGATGAGTCCCGATTTGGTCTGGAGAGAGATTCTCAACGCATTTGCATCTGGAGGGAAAGTGGAGCACGAACTCAGGGCCCAAACACTGTGGAAAGAGACCGATATCGAGGAGGATCCTAAATAGTGTGGGCAGGGATTATCTCGACCATTCGAACACCTCTTCATGAAATTGTACTGGTGAATTGGCAAGATTTAACTGCTGTCAGGTATCACGACGAGATCTTGGGACCTCATGTGCGGTTGTTGCGAGGTGCTATAGGCCCAGACTTCGAACACCATAGAGCATGTCTGGGATGCACTAGGGAGACAGGTTGCATCACGTCAGTATCCACCAACCACTCTCCAAGACATCCGAGCAGCTCTGCAGGAAGAATGGGCGTTATTGCATCAAAATGAGACTGATGACGTCACTCATAGCATGCCCGTCGTTAACAGGCCTGTATTGCGGCCAGACATGGTAACGCCCCATGCTGAGCACATTAACCAGTTGTCGCAATGTGTGTGCTAATCCGTTAAGCTGAAAAAAACGGAGAAAATATTTGTCTATCGTTAGGAATGTTGAAGCTGCTTACGTTCTGTACTCTTCACACTAGTTCCACTTTAGTGTCACCTACCTTGCAAAATTTTCGTATGTTGTTTTAATTTTGGATACCGCTATATATTTCTGTTTCATTTTACGATTTTCCAATGAGTTTTTCATGTTTATCCGTGCTGATGTCACTTGAGAGATCGCTAGTTTTCATTTCTAATGGTCGTTCTGGTTTTACACTAGTTGTCTATCCAAGGGCTTTAAGTTAAAGAAAGATCTGATGAGCAGCTTCTGCAGACTAGTAAATGTGCTCAAAGCGTTATTAAGTCTATTCAATAGTCTACATACTTTATGACTGTATTTTGACATACTAAACTCTTCAAGGATTGATATCAACGATGAGCATTACCTTATTTAGAAAATTGCTACATAAAATAGCTTGTTCTAGCAACTGCTCCTCTATGATTCTCGTATGGGGCATCCAGAAATTCCCGTTACATACTTCTATGATCTGTGGAGGGGAGTGAGTAGATAATTTTCTGAGAAGGAACCCATCTCCGGAAACGTACTGTTTCAGTTCTACGACTGCTTCAATTCTGATGTGCAACGCGTCGATGTTTGCTGATGGAAAGAGAAAAAACTCAGAGGTGCTTGTACTGGTGTGGCAGAGAGAATGGCGTGCACCATGTCAGACCGCCAGCTGATGCCACTTAACGTCTGTCCCATTGCGAGACCTACTCAATGCACGTGCGTCTCCTATAGAGTAAATATGGTGCGGTATCAGTTTTTGGAATACAAAGACATCCTCCTTGTGTATGGCGAAACTCGTGGTAACGGAAGAGCTGCTACTCGGCTGTAATACGAACGTCTCCCACGACGTAGCGCGTCATCGCACAAATTTTTTTCCCCCAGTCACGCAGCCGCTGTGAGAAGTAGGTATCACCATGAGGAGGTGCTGCACGCCAAAATTTGAAGATGTGCTGCATCGCTTTGAACAGAACTCGTTAACTAGAACTCGAACAATTACGCGTGCAGTGGGTGTTAGTAACAGTGACGTCTGGGACGCTCTGTGTGAGCAAAATTACAACCACTTGCTGAGGGTACACGCTATCGGTCCGACCGATTTACCACAACGCGTTGCCTAGAAACTGAAGAGACGTGAGTTGAGATGGTTGGAGACGGTATACGTTCATTTTTCGTAGGTGTATTATCTGTAACAACGTTGGTGGTCATCACATCGAGCCGCCGGTGTAATGCATCAGAATTGCTCTGTATGTACAATATGCTGGTTTCTTTTTTGTTTTAGTGTAATGTAAACACGTAATGTTTAAGTTTTAATACAAACAAAATGTGGTTCAATGATAAATGGATGTTTCAAATTTTTACCTGCTAATTGTACTGTGTCACGCATAATTCAATTTCTCAAGCAATAGCGGAAGAGTTAAACATCTGAATTGAAATCACCATAGAACGGAAAAGGGAAGTTTCCGTACATGCGTTCCTATTCAAAATACACTACTGGCTATTAAAATTGCTACACCAAGAAGAAATGCAGATGATAAACGGGTATTCATTGGACACATATATTATACTACAACTGACGTGTGATTACATTTTCACGCAATTTGGGTGCATGCATCCTGAGAAATCAGTACCCAGAACAACCACCTCTGCGACGTGTGATTA
Source organism: Schistocerca gregaria (assembly GCF_023897955.1). Taxonomy (NCBI): domain Eukaryota; kingdom Metazoa; phylum Arthropoda; class Insecta; order Orthoptera; family Acrididae; genus Schistocerca; species Schistocerca gregaria. The sequence continues at coordinate 862,709,883 of NC_064921.1, forward strand.
CATTTTCACGCAATTTGGGTGCATGGATCCTGAGAAATCAGTACCCAGAACAACCACCTCTGGCCGTAGTAACAGCCTTGATACGCCTGGGCATTGAGCCAAAAAGAGCTTGGATGGCGCGTACAGATACAGCTGCCCATGCAGCTTCAACACGATACCACAGTTCATCAAGAGTAGTGACTGGAGTATTGGGACGAGCCAGTTGCTCGGCCACCATTGAGCAGACGTTTTCAATTGGCGAGAGATCTGGAGAATGTGCTGGCCAGGGTAGCAGTCGAACATTTTCTGTATCCGAAAAGCTCATATAGGACCTGCACAATGCGGTCGTGCATTATCCTTCTGAAATGTAGGGTTTCGCAGGGATCGAATGAAGGGTAGAGCCACGGGTCGTAACTCATCTGAAATGTAACGTCCAGTGTTCAAAGTGCTGTCAATGCGAAGAAGAGGTGACCGAGACGTGTAACCAATGTATGGCGATGACGAATACACGCTTCCAATGTGCGTTCACCGCGATATCGCCAAACACGGATGCGACCATCATGATGCTGTAAACAAACCTGGATTCATCTGAAAAAATGCTGTATTGCCATTCGTGCACGCATTTTCGTCGCTGAGTACACCATCGCAGTCGCTCCTGTCTGTGATGCAGCGTCAAGGGTAACCGCAGCCATAGTCTCCGAGCTGATAGTCCATGCTGCTGCAAACGTCGTCGAACTGTTCGTGCAGATGGTTGTTGTCTCGCAATGTCCAAATCTGTTGACTCAGGGATCGAGACGTGGCTGCACGATCCGTTACAGCCATGAGGATAAGATGCCTGTCATCTCGACTGCTAGTGATACGATGCCGTTGGGATCCAGCACGGCGTTCCGAATTACACTCATGAACCCACCGATTGCATATTCTGCTAACAGACATTGGATCTTGACCAACGCGACCATCAGTGCCGCTATTCGCGATAGGCTACAATCCGACCTTTATCAAAGTCGGAAACGTGATGGTACGCATTTCTCCTCCTTACACGAGGCATCACAACAACGTTTCACCAGGCAATGCCGGTCAACTGCTGTTTGTGTATGAGAAATCGAATGGGAACTTTCCTCATGTGAGCACGTTGTAGGTGTCGAAACCGGGGCCAACCTTGTGTGACTGCTTTGAAAAGCTAATCATTTGCATGCCACAGCATAGTCTTCCTGTCGGTTAAATTTCACGTCTGTAGCACGTCATCTTCGTGGTGTAGCAATTTCAATGGCCAGTAGTGTATTATATGCTCACTCCCACCTACAAGTACTAAAGTCTGTAACGAAATTTCCGAACGTCCAGTGAATAATGTGAGGACCTAAAGAAGTTAACATCAAACCGTGAGGCAATAACTTAGAAGGAACTGCGCTGGCTGTGAGACATTACTTTGCAAATGTGCCCCACACTCAGTTACATAAACCTTTTATTGCTATTTCCGTCTCTCTCTGTAATAAGCGTAGTGCAGACCTAACAGTTTATTCATAAGAACATTTTCACTCTTCTAAACGTAGCATCAGCGATGTTTGTTTTGTAGTCGTCGTGGGTAGAAGTTATTTTGCGTTCTTCTGATTTTTATGGATTGTATGACAATCTTACTTTAGAATACCGTATTAAAGACTTTTCTGTCATCATATTGTGTTCCTTTTTACACTTCCTGCTTTAATTTCTGTATATCTTTGCAGTGCGCTTTTTCGGTAATCTTGATAATTACACACTGTTTCTTTACACGTTTCACTTGTATGATTTGAGGCTTTACATCACTCGTAGCTTAAGGAATTTCTTTGTGAATGTTCTTTGCAATGCTCTGTTTTTGTCTTCTAATTTGCATTCCTCTGTTTTGAGGGTAGTGCCAATGACAGTGTTCTCAAGAAATATCTTTCGTAAGTCTATAAAGATCAAAAAAATGTGTTAAGTACGCATAATGTTTACACTACAAGCACGACCGAGCGAGGTGGCGCAATGGTTTGACACTGGACTTGCATTCGGGAGGAGGACGGTTCAATCCCGCGTCCGGGCGTCCTGATTTAGGTTTTCCGTGATTTCCCTAAATCACTCCAGCCAATGCCGGGCACGGTTGACTCCCTTCCCCGTCCTAACCTAATTCGATGAGACCGATGACCTCGCTGTCTGGTCTCCTTCCCCAAAAACAGCCAACCAACATTACAAGCACGGTAGACGCTTCAAGGATGTTAATCACATTTGGTGAATGAGATTTTCAGTTTGCAGTACGCCTAGAGAGAGAAAAAAAACAGTGGTTATGACAGCCATTGATTTATGATTTTCACCTTGCAGTCATTGCATCTGAATCTTATTAGTATCTATGCTTTAGCTCATAAGACTAGTTACAGAAATGAAAGTAAATGTCATTGGTTAATACTGTCGAGGTTTCGGCCCTGGGTCAACGCGGCAATGTACCTTGGAGACGCGAACTACATTCTGCACTTCAATGCCTGCTCCGGGAAACCGTTCGCAGTGTAAACATAATATTCCTGTAGCTAGCAAAATTGTCAACATCGCATAATATGTTTGGCAACTTTGTGATCAAGTTATTTCCTGGAAAGGCACAGATTTATTCTGGTAAATTCACATGGCATTTTCTTGCAGCTGCAATAAACATTTTGAGTGATTTTCATGTAAGGTGTGGCATTGGTTTATCAGATTTATGGTTTTCAGTCGAGGTAGAAAGTTCCAATTCCACTCCTGAGCCTTTCTTTTATTTCCATCACTGTTTCTTCGATATACACATGGATCAGTAGGGGCGAAAGACTAAATCCCTGTCGAACGCTTTTTCCAGATCAACAAATCCTATGAACGTGTCTTGATTTATTTTTTTTTTAGTCTTGCTTCCATTATGAACCAAAACGTTAGAATTTCCTCTCTTGTGTCTTTACCGTTTCTAAAGAATAGATTATCGTCATCTAGCACATCCGCAATTTTCTTTTCCTTTCTTCTGTAAGTTATTCTTGTCAGCAACTTGTATGCATGAGCTCTTAAGCTGATTGTGCGATAATTTTCGCACTTGTCAACTCTTGCTGTCTTCAGAATCGTGTGTATGATATTTCCCGAAAGTCAGATGGAATGCCACCAGATTCATTCATTCTACACACTAACGGGTAGACGTTTTGTTGCCACTTCCCCCAACGATTTAGAAATTCTGAAGGAATTTTATCCAGCCCTTATGCCTTATTTGATCTTAAGTGCGCAAAAGCTCTCTTAAATTCTGATTCTAATACTCGATTCCCTACCTGCTCTAAATCGATTCCTGTTTGTTCTTCTATCACATCAGACCAGTCTTCCCCCTCATAGACGCCTTCAATGTACTGTTTCCTGCTTACCGCTGTATCCTCTGCATTGAACAGTGGAATTGCCCTGGCACTCCTAGTGTAACCAGTCTTGCTTTTAATGTCACCTAAGGTTGTTTTCACTTTCCTGTATACCGACTCAGTCCTTCCGACAATCATATCTTTTTCGATTTCTTCACATTTTGCAAGTAGCCATTTCGTCTTAGCTTCCCTGCACTTCCTATTTATACAAGTTACCCATGGTTTCTTCACAGTTACCTTCTTTGTACCTATGTTTTTGTTTCCAATTTCTGTGATGGTCCTTTTTAGATATGTCTATTCCTCTTCATCTTTGCTAGCCGCGGTGGCCGTGCGGCTCTGGCGCTGCAGTCCGGAACCGTGGGGCTGCTACAGTCACAGGTTTGAATCCTGCCTCAGGCATGGGTGTGTGTTATGTCCTTAAGTTAGTTAGGTTTAAGTAGTTCTAAGTTATAGGGGACTTATGACCTAAGATGTTGAGTCCCATAGTGCTCGGAGCCATTTGAACCTCTTCAACTTTACTGCCTAATGAACTCTTTCTTATTGTTGTATCTATAAAAATGTTGAAATGTGTGTGAAATCGTATGGGACTTAACTGCTAAGGTCATCAGTCCCTAAGCTTACACACTACTTAACCTACATTATCCTCAGGACAAACACACACACCCATCCCCGAGTAGGACTCGACCCTCCGCCAGCACCAGTCGCACATTCCATGACTGCAGGGCCCCAGACAGCTCGGCTAATCCCGCGCAGCGTTGTATCTAAAGGGTGCGTCATCTAACGTTACCGCTGGATATATTTCGTAAACCACATCAAATACTGACGAATCGATTCCACAGACCGAACGTGAGGAGAGGGGCTAGTGTAATTGGTTAATACAAACCATCAAAAAATGCATGGACGTATATTTTTTAACACAAACCTACGTTTTTTTAAAATGAAACCCCGTTAGTTTCTGTTAGCACATCTGAACATATAAACAAATACGTAATCAATGCCGTTTGTTGCATTGTAAAATGTTAATTACATCCGGAGATATTGTAACCTACAGTTGACGCTTGAGTACCACTCCTCCGCTGTTCAATCGTGTGTATCGGAGAGCACCGAATTACGCAGGGATCCAAAGGCAACGGTGATGGACCTTAGGTACAGAAGAGACTGGAACAACACATCACGTCCACATGCTAACACCTTTTTATTGGTCTTTTTCACTGCCGCACATGTACATAACCATGAGGGGTGAGGTACACGTACACACGTGGTTTCCGTTTTCAATTGCGGAGTGGAATAGAGTGTGTCCCGACATGTCAGGCCAATAGATGTTCAATGTGGTGGCCATCATTTGCTGCACACAATTGTAATCTCTGGCGTAATGAATGTCGTACACGGTTCAGTACATCCGGTGTAATGTCGCAGCAGGCTGCCACAATACGTTGTTTCAAATCCTCTGGGGTTGTAGGCACATCACGGTACACATTCTCCTTTAACGTGCCCCGCAGAAAGAAGTCCAGAGGTATAAGATCAGCAGAACGGGCTGACCAATTTATGCGTCATCCACGTCCTGTGAGACGCCCGTCGAACATCCTGTCAAGGGTCAGCTTAGTGTTAATTGCGGAAAGTGCAGGTGCACCATCATTCTGATACCACATACGTCGACTTGTTTCCAGTGGTACATTTTCGAGCAACGTTGGCAGATCATTCTGTAAAAACGCGATGTATGTTGCAGCTGTTTGGGCCCCTGCAATGAAGTGAGGACCAATGAGGTGGTCGCCAATGATTCCGCACCATAGATTTACAGTCCACGGTCGCTGTCGCTCTACCTGTCTGAGCCAGCGAGGATTGTCCACGGACCAGTAATGCATGGTCCGTAGATGCACTGCTCCGTGGTTTGTGAAACCCGCTTCATCGGTAAACAGATAGAACTGTAACGCATTCTCTGTTAATGCCCATTGACAGAATTGCACTCCATGATTAAAGTCAACACCATGCAATTGCTGGTGTAGCGACACATGAAACGGGTGAAAGCGGTGACGATGCAGTATGCGCATGACACTACTTTGACTCAGTCCACAGGCTCTCGCAATGTCCCGTGTACTCATGTGTGGGTTCATGGCAACAGCAGCCAACACACCAACTGCACCCGCTTCTCCTGTGACGGGCCTGTTACGGACCTGTTTGCGTGCTACGAGCATACCTGTTGCATACAGTTGGCGGCAGATGTTTTGCAATGTGCGGCACGTTGGATGCTCTCTGTCCGGGTAACGTTCTGCATACACACTGCAGGCTTCAGCTGCATTTCGTCGACACTCGCCATAGATGAGTATCATCTCCGCCTTTTCAGAGTTCGAATACACCATGGTCACAGTTCCTACAACACTACACTATCACAGACGTCTGGTAACACGGTGTACTACAGTTGGTCTGCGTGCGGAGACGAATGAAGAATAACAATAGCAGCAAGCGCTACATGCGGACACTGCGACAGCTAGACCAAACCACAACAGTGCACTACAGCCACACTCGTAAACACGGTCGTCATCGTAAACATGTCCCTGCAGATGCTGCTCGCCGACGGTGGCCCGTGTTTGTTACAACACGCAACTGAACGTCGGAGGTTTCAAGAGTCAACTTTAGGTTACAATACCTCCGGATGTAATTAACATTTTACAATGCAACAAACGGCACTGATTACGTATTTGTTTATATGTTCAGATGTGCTAACAAAACTAACGTGGTTCCATTTTTAAAAATAACGTAGGTTTGCGTTAAAAAACATACTTCCGTGCACTTTTGTATGGTTTGTATTAAACAATTAAACTAGCCTCTCTCCTCACGTTCGGTCTGTGAAATCGGTTCGTCAGTATTTGATGTGGTTTACGAAACATATCTAGCAATAACGTTAGGTGACTCACCCGTATAGCCTTAGAGAACTTCAAGCGTTTGTCGTCATTCCTTAGTAGTTCCGTTTCCCACTTCTTTGCATATTGACTCTTCCTGACTAATGTCTTAAACTTCATCCTACTCTTTACTACTACCACATTGTGATCTGAGTCAATATCTTCTGGTTACGCCTTACAATCCAGTATCTGATTTCGGAATCTCTGTCTGACCGTGATGTACTCTGACTGAAATCTTCACCTGTCACCCGGCCTTTTCCAGGTATACGTCCGCCTCTAGTGCTATTACTAGCCGAAATTTATTATAGAACTCAATTAGTCTTTCTCCTCTCTCATTCCTTGTCACAGCCCCATATTCTCCTATAACAGTTTCTTCTGCTCCTTCGAATACAACTACATTGCAGTCCCCCACGAATATAAGATTTTCATCTCCCATTACGAACTGTATTACGCTTACAATATCCTCATATACACTCCTGGAAATTGAAATAAGAACACCGTGAATTCATTGTCCCAGGAAGGGGAAACTTTATTGACACATTCCTGGGGTCAGATACATCACATGATCACACTGACAGAACCACAGGCACATAGACACAGGCAACAGAGCATGCACAATGTCGGCACTAGTACAGTGTATATCCACCTTTCGCAGCAATGCAGGCTGCTATTCTCCCATGGAGACGATCGTAGAGATGCTGGATGTAGTCCTGTGGAACGGCTTGCCATGCCATTTCCACCTGGCGCCTCAGTTGGACCAGCGTTCGTGCTGGACGTGCAAACCGCGTGAGACGACGCTTCATCCAGTCCCAAACATGCTCAATGGGGGACAGATCCGGAGATGTTGCTGGCCAGGGTAGTTGACTTACACCTTCTAGAGCACGTTGGGTGGCACGGGATACATGCGGACGTGCATTGTCCTGTTGGAACAGCAAGTTCCCTTGCCGGTCTAGGAATGGTAGAACGATGGGTTCGATGACGGTTTGGATGTACCGTGCACTATTCAGTGTCCCCTCGACGATCACCAGAGGTGTACGGCCAGTGTAGGAGATCGCTCCCCACACCATGATGCCGGGTGTTGGCCCTGTGTGCCTCGGTCGTATGCAGTCCTGATTGTAGCGCTCACCTGCACGGCGCCAAACATGCATACCACCATCATTGGCACCAAGGCAGAAGCGACTCTCATCGCTGAAGACGACACGTCTCCATTCGTCACTATATTCACGCCTGTCGCGACACCACTGCAGGCGGGCTGCACGATGTTGGGGCGTGAGCGGAAGACGGCCTAACGGTGTGCGGGACCGTAGCCCAGCTTCATGGAGACGGTTGCGAATGGTCCTCGCCGTTACCCCAGGAGCAACAGTGTCCCTAATTTGCTGGGAAGTGGCGGTGTGGTCCCCTACGGAACTGCGTAGGATCCTACATTCTTGGCGTGCATCCGTGCGTCGCTGCGGTCCGGTCCCAGGTCGACGGGCACGTGCACTTTCCGCCGACCACTGGCGACAACATCGATGAACTGTGGAGACCTCACGCCCAACGTGTTGAGCAATTCGGCCTCCCGCATGCCCACTATACGCCCTCGCTCAAAGTCCGTCAACTGCACATACGGTTCAGGGCCACGCTGTCGCGGCATTCTACCAGTGTTAAAGACTGCGATGGAGCTCCGTATGCCACGGCAAACTGGCTGACACTGACGGCGGCGGTGCACAAATGCTGCGCTGCTAGCGCCATTCGACGGCCAACACCGCGGTTCCTGGTGTGTCCGCTGTGCCGTGCGTGTGATCATTGCTTGTACAGCCCTCTCGCAGTGTCCGGAGCAAGTATGGTGGGTCTGACACACCGGTGTCAATGTGTTCTTTTTTCCATTTCCAGGAGTGTACTTTCTCTATCTCTTCATCTTCAGGTTGAGACGTCGGCATGTATAGCTGTACTATCGCTGTCCGTGTTGGTTTGCTGCCGATTCTGATAAGAACAACCCTGTCACTAAACTGTCCACAGTAACTCACTCTCTGTCCAACTTCCTCTACATAATGAACCCTAATCTCGTTATACCATTCTCTGCTATTGTTCATACTACCCTATACTCATCTGACCAAAAATCCTGGCAGTCCTCTCGGAGAGGTACGACTATTCCGCAACCTCTTGCCAATGGAGAGATCGCCACGACACCTTTTCAGTTGCAGGCCACATGTCCTGTGTGCACATTACGTATCTTTAATGCAGTGGTTTCCATTGCCTTCTGCGTCGTACGCCAGTACAAAGATGGACTTAAATTTAAACATTCTGACGGCCATGTCGGAGCAGTAGTTATTGATCAGGCGAGGCTTGGATTAAGAACTGTTGAAGTATTCGAGCTACTATTTGAGATTCCGGCTGATTTCGTAGTTGCCGCGCTACAACTCTATGGTACCAGAAAAATCGACAACCTTTACTAAGTACTCGGAGCTTAATGGGGTGCTACAAATACGGATCGAACTATCAAAACATTTGTAATCTTATCCCACAATTGGAGGCTGCAGAGCGGTAGTCATTTATGATGGTCAGCCAAAAACTTGCTCGGGTTGTGGTCAGTAAGGCCACGTCCGTTAAGCACGTTTTCCACGAAAAATACCACAAGTATCGACAGGTGAAGATGTGGCAGCATCTTTGGCGACATCCCTCCCTCTCACATATACAAATGTTTTCCGGAAGGACGCCCCACTGAACAATCACCTCACCCAAGAGCTGGACACTCCCATCGAAGAGCGGATGACGACACGAGCATGGTGGCGGCGGCGGTGCCAACCGCCGAGCAGCAGCGACCGATACCTGCAATACAGAGATCGGGAGAGAAAATGGTCATCGATAGTCGGGTAGTGTTGTCACCTGCTTCCGTCTCAGACCCAGAGGCGACAAAGACACACGCCCACGTTGTGGTACAGAAACGCACGTAAGGAAGCAACTATCTTCGAAACGGCACAAGAAACGACGTCTCATCCCGTCGTACGACTGCTTAACACGATGAAGAAAAGGCCGAAGAAGACGGCCACTTTATAGGCGTACCGAGACTCCACATCCAGTACACCACCGTCTCGACAGCAGCATACGCCAAGAGCGACCTGAAAAGCTTGACAACATAGAGCTACCAGCAGTCAGTTGCCAATCCGAGTTAGTAGAAGAAACGACACAGAAAGACGTGGTTGGAAAGACCCAGCCGACGGCAAAATTATCCCAAGGAAACTGGGCTGATGATTGTGAAGTAGTCCCAGTGTCGGTGGCAACAGGAGACACGGCGAGAGCGGTGCCCTCTATAAAGTCAGAAATACAACCAACGCCGGTGGACAAGACGGAGCCACGTACCCTGTCAGTCAGCAGTAGGCGTAAGCTCCCACGGCCGATACACACGCGAATCAACGAAGACCGGGACATCGGCTTGCCTCTATCAACATCGTCCTCCTGCAAGAATTTCTTGTCATGTACGGATACGAATGCTATGTATAAAAAAATAAAAAGTGGTTCAAATCGCTCTGAGCACTATGAGACTTAACATCTGAGGTCATCAGGTCATCAGTCCCCTGGAACTTAGAACTACTTAAACCTATCTAACCGAAGGACGACACACACATCACACACATCCATGCCCGAGGCAGAATTCCAACCTGCGACCGTAGCGGTCGCGCGGTTTCAGACTGAAGAGCCTAGAACCGCTCGGTCACTGCTGCCGGCCCTACGTATCACACGCCTCTGAAACTGGCAGCGGCATAGCAATACTTCTCAGTGAAAGCATTACGGCAGAGGATGTACTGTACGTACCGTTGGCGGGGGGATTAGCAATGACGGTGCTTGATGTACAACATCTCAACATCTATGCACCGTCCGGTACAGACAGGAGACGGGAGTATTTCCGCATCTTCGCAAAGGATATTGCCCCGCTCTTCCAAGGTCGACACGACCGTTTAATCCTACGAATGTTGGTGCACAGTATGCATTGGTTGCCACCTGACAACATGTCCATAGCCTCCATCCTGAATACACCCATACGACGAGTCATTCCGCTATCCGTCTCGCCCGAATACATGTTGCACGCAATCGTAACGCTGACCTCGTCGAAGCGTACCTGTGGCCTGTAGCCTATGCCGACCATAAGGCATTAAAATGTACCGTCTCCCTCCGGCGGCAGCAGGTATGGCGTAGCCGCGGTCTTTGGAAAATGAACGTCGCCCATCTGAGTGATGCCATTTAAGTTTTGAGATCTTGAGAACGATTGGTCCGGGCGTATCCTACAATCCTACGTTGGTGGATGGATTATACCAAACTGGAGCTACGCCGAGCAGTAATTACACACGTTTGTTAGCAGGCAGTGTGGCGACGTGAGACGATGGAATCCTATTTCAGTGTGCAACGGAAAAGCACCGACCTAGTGCCTTCTCCGGAGCGGCAAGCGGTAGTACGACAATCTAAGGCCAGAATTATAGCCATGATGCAGCGCCCACCTGAAGATGCTACGGTCAGGGCACGGACACTAGACCGGGTTACGGGAGAACGCCCAACCATGTGTAATATCATCAACGAAAGCAAAAGAAGACGAATAGCTCTGGTACAAGCTGTGAACACGGATGATGGCAGACGCATAACAGCACAACAAGAAGTAGGTAATGCCCTTGTGGAACATTACACTGAGGTTAACACTGCAGTGAATACAGATATGGCAGCAATTACCGATGTTACACTTACGATTTTCGGCATCATTGAACCAGAGGTGGGGGCACAACTGACGGAGGAGATTACAGAAGAGGAAGTGGTGGAGGCCATTGGTAGGGAAGCGGTGAATAAATCGCCGGGACCAGGCGGCCTCCCTTTGGTACGTTGTAGGACCTTTAGCTATGTCATGGCACCCCGATGGACTGCTATTTGCCGTGGATTATAATGTCGCCTGACATGCCCTTCCCGCCGGCTTTTATCGAGAGGCTAATTATCCCCGATACACAAACCCTTTGGTGACACACAGATACGGGACTGCGACTTTAAAATATTCACCAGACTATTAGCAGCACTCCTCGAAGAGTATTACACCAAGTGATCTCAGTCGACCAAACGTCGCCCGACGGAGCTGCCAACATGCAAAGGGCTGTTTGTGAATATCGCTATTTGATTGCTCTAGCAAACACATGGCACCTCCATGGAGCACAAAAATCGATGGAGTTTGGTCAAGCCTTTGATAGAGTGAATCATACAATTTTTGTAGAAGACACAGATGGACATACGGTTTCTACGACCATTTGATGCGGCTACTCCAAAGTGCTCGTCAATGGACATACGATGAAATCCCTCATCGTAGCGAGATCAGTCAGACAAGAATAGCCCTTATCTACTATAGTATGTGCACTGGCCTTCGATGTGTTACTCTGCCGCCATCGTCACCTCTTGACAAGACTGAATTTGCGAGGATATATTTCCAAGTGTAAGGCGTGTGCGGATAACCGGGTGCTCTTAGTGCCAAATGGAAACGATAGCACGTGGGTCATTCGCAGCCCCATAAATGTAGACAAGTCTTTGACGATGGGTATTGGCACTTGACTAACAGAAGAATGTCCAGCACCTTTATGACTAATGGATACCTTGAAATGCCTTGAAATACGAACGACAGCCAGAACATTATGGCCACCTACCTAATGGCCGGTATGTCCACCTTGACACGGATAACAGCGGCAACGCATCATGGCATGGAAGCAATGAGGTCTTGGTAGGTCGCTGAAGGGAGCTGACACCACATCTGCAAACACAAGTCACCTAATTCCAGTAAAGTCCGGGAAGGGGGCGATGAGATCTGACGCCACGTTCCGTCACATCCCAGATGTATTCGGTAGGGTTCAGATCTGGAGAGTTTGCTTGGGGAGGGGGGGGGGGGGGGGGGAAGGGGCGGCAGTACATCAATTCGAACTCACCACTGTGTTCTCCGCACCACTCCATCATATTCCTGGCCTTGCTACATGGTGCATTATCTTGCTGAAAAATGTCACTGCCATCGGGAAACATGATCGTCATGAAGGGGTGTACGTGGTCTGCAAACAGTGTACGATACTCCTCAGCCATCAAGGTTCCTTTCACGATCTCCACTGGAGATGGATGCCCAACTGAATGTTCCACAGAGCATAATGGAGCCGCCCTCAGCTTGTCTCCGTCTCGTAGTACAGGCGTCAAGGAGCTGTTCCGCTGGAAAATGACTGATTCGCGACCTCCCATTGGCATAATGTAGTTATTGGGATTCATCAGACCATACAACACTCTCCCACTGCGCCAACGTCCATTGCCGATGGTCACATGCCAGAAGCTGCCAATGTTGTGGCGTTAACCTTGGCACATGCATACGTCGTCGGCTTTGGAGGCCCGTCTGGTGCTCTTCTTGTTCAGAAACACTTGTACTTTGCCCAGGATTAAAGTCTGATAAAAGTTCCTCCACAGTTCGCCAGCTGTCCTGTTCTACCAGTCTGCCCAGTCTACTCATCAGATGACGCTGCTATCGCCTGGACGGGTTTATATCGATAATGGATAGATGGTGATTATGTTCTACCTGATCAGTGTACGTCGCACAGCTGCGCATAACCATAAGAGACAATTAGTCTGGGCAGCGTCAGTGGGGACATCATAAGGGCGTTAGACGCTAACCAGCAGGTCACATATGTAAACACCCACCTAGCGTTACGAATACCGCACTCTGCCCAAGTACACACGATGATGGTGATGTCCTTCGTTAGTTCAGGGCTACTACTCACTGTAAGACACGACGCCCTTACCCTCCTTCATGGCAAGTGTGCAATGGATCTTCTGCATGTACACTATCAAACGAAGGAGCTATATATCAGCACAATGTTAAAACTGTGGAGACGACATCAGATATGCCTGACGGGAATCTAAAAAGAAGAAATTGAACGAGTTTCTCGGACAGTGGCAGTGGTGCTCTAGCATATTTTCCAGTCATTTCACCATATACGGGCTTTATTTATCGAGTACAGCTACCTTCAGATGGCTCTGCCGGAAACCAGACATGCAAAGGCGTCCACATTAATTGTCATGAAGTATGGTGACGGAAACATCATGCTTCCTTAGACACAGAAACACGTGCAATGTCATACCTAACAGTTAATTGTAAAAACGTCGCCCGGTCCATACTCCATGCGATTCATAGGGCGGGTTCGCCATTATGCCGTCGGAGGCAAACCCTGGACAACGATGACAACGCCTCATAGGCGTCCCCTCGGCAGAAGTGTAGCGTCTGGTGACAAAAATGATCGTTTATTTTCCTTCGAATGGGACAACTCAACTTTTGACCGGAGACTGTATTCTTCTCGGAGCGATGCACTATCCATGTATTAAAACGTATGCAGTAACGTGGCTTCGCGGACAGATGGTGCTCTATTTGTTCAGAGACGGCACAAAGAATGTGATAGACTTTTCAACTTTTTACAGGAATGACATCAGATCATGAGCAGTCTGAAATGCCGACAGTATTTGTCTGTCTTCCTATGGAGTACTTTCAAGAACCCCCGCATAGCTGGATCGTGAAGTTAAATTATCGATGCGATGAAACAATGAACGGAAGATAAGAGAGCGGCGGGGAGATTGGAAATCAAATCTTACATTATGCTTCGTCTTTATTTCTTCATGTTGTGCGAGAACGGGGTTAAGTTTGTATAGCTTTCAAGCACTACACAAATATTATTCTATAAACTGTAATATAAAGGCACGTTTTTGTATTTTATTTTGTTCCTGTTAATACGTTGATGTAATTCTCTGAAGAAGGAAAATGAAACTTCCTGCAGATGAGTAAAAATTTGGTCTCTAGTATAGGATTTGAAATGTGCTCTTCCCTTGCAGTGGCATGTGACCATGTAAACATGTGAACATCTAAACAGAATGAGGCTTTCTATTAATAAAAAAGTAGACTGCTGGGACATCAGTTGGTATACATTGAAAAAAAATGTTAAAGAAAGAAAGAGAAAGAAACAGCACTGGCTCTTAGCGTAGTGGTAATGTGATCGCTGTATTCGCTATAGGATGGAAACTCGCCGGGGGACCATTGTTTTGCACCCACATTTCTCATCTTCTTTAAATTGACAGACCGAAAATCGGCAAGAACATCGTGGAAAAACTCTGTAAACATGCTTAGGAACAAAGTTATCCATCAGCCTAGAACTTTTTATATACTCATGGGCTGAGGCACAAAGGTTTATCAAGGAGTTGTGATATCACCTAAAAGAGGTGAATAATTTAATTGGATTTTCTCATTTAATAATAGGTGTAGGGATATACACATATTACAACTCCTTGGTAAAACTTTGGGCCTTGGTCCATGAGTAGATAAAAGGATGTAGGCTGAAGCACATATACATGTCAGTATCCCCATACCTATCATTAAGTGAGCTACCCAGTTCTATTATTCACTTCTTTTAGATAATACCACAATTCCTTGACGAATGTTGGGCCTCAATCCATGAGTATATAAAAACGTCTGGGCTGGTGGATTACTTTATTCGTAGGTATGTTTAGTCATGTTGTGTAATTGCTCAATTGTGTAATTCCAAATGTAAGTTGTAAAAAAATAGTCACTGAGTAAATTTTACAATAAACTAAGGACCGATACATTAAGAAGTTGAGATGTTTGTCTTTGCCTTAACATCATGTTTGCCTTTGCTTTATCATCTTTGGAAACAGTAATGAACTTCTAAATTGGCTTATACCCAAAACCTAGCTTGTGCATTAACCGTAATAAAATTTGTGAAGCAAGGCAAAAAACAGCGTTGTTTGCGTAATTTACAACGTTCCACGCAAAAAAAAAATGGTTGAAATGGCATCCCAGATATGCTCAATAATGTTCATGTATGGTGAGTCTGGTGGGCAGCGGAAGTTTTTAAACTCAGATGAGTGTTACTGGTACCACTCTGTGCACTTCTGGACGTGTGGGGTATCGCTTTATACAGCTGGAATTGCCCAAGTCCGTCGGAATGCACAATGGACATGAATGGATGCACGTGACCAGAAAGGAGGCTTACGTATGTGTCATCTGTCAGAGACGTATCTAGACGTATCAGTGCTCCCATATCACTCCAACTGCACACGCCCCACACCATTACAGAGCCTCCACCAACTTCAACAGTCCCCTGATGATATGCATGGGTCCATAGATTCATGAGATCGTCCCCATACCCGTAACAAAATAGGAATGAGGGTAACCTACTACAAACAGCATAGTGAACACATTTTTGTGGCCAAGATAGGTATGAAGCCCACCTCTACCGCAGTAGCACAAGCTTATTTGCCAACTAGCTCCGCAGATGACGAAGAGGTTGATGAAATGTATGATGAGATAAAAGAAATTATTCAGATAGTGAAGGGAGACGAAAATTTAATAGTCATGGGTGACTGGAATTCTACAGTAGAAAAAAGAAGAGAAGGAAATGTAGTAGGTGAATATGGAATGGTAGAATTTTGCACACAGAATAACTTAATCATTGCTAACACTTGATTCAAGATTCATAAAAGAAAGGTGTATACATTGAAGAAGCTTTGAGATACTGACAGGTATCCGATAGATTATATAATGGTAAGCAGAAATTTAGGAACCACGATTTAAATTGCAAGACATTTACAGGGGCAGATGTGGACTCTGACCACAATCTATTGGTTATGAACTGTAGAGTAAAACTAAAGGAACTACAAAAAGGTGGAAATTTAAAGAGATGGGACCTGCATAATTTGACAGAACCAGAGGTGGTAGAGTCTTTCAGGGAGAGCATTAGGTAACGATTGACAAGAATGGGGGAAATAAATGCAGTAGAAGAAGAAGGGTAGCTCTGAAAGATGAAAAGTGAAGGCAGCAGAGGATCAAGTAGGTAAAAAGACGAGGGCTAATAGGAATCCATGGGTAACAGAAGAGATACTGCATTCAATTGATGAAAGGAGAAAATAAAAAAAATGTAGTAAATGAAGCAGGCAGAAAGGAATACAACCGTCTCAATAATGAGATCGACAGGAAGTGCAAAATGGCTAATTAGGGATGGCTAGAGGACAAATGTAAGGATGTACAGGTGTATATCACTGGGGGTAAGATAGATACTGCCTACAGGAAACTTAAAGATACCTTTGGAGAATAGAGAACCATTGGGATGAATATCAAGAGCTGTGATAGAAACACATTTCTAAACAATGAAGGGAAAGCAGAAAGGGGGAAGGAGTATATAGAAGTTCTACACAAGGGCGATGTCATTCATGACAATATTATGGAAATGGACGAGGATGTAGATTAGGATTGAATGGGAGATATGATACTGCGTGAAGTGTTTGACAGAGCACTGAAAGACCTAAGTCGAAACAAGGCCCCGGGAGTAGACAACATTCCGTTAGAACTACTAGTAGCCTTGATGGAGCCAGCCCTGACAAAGCAGGGGTTCACAGATGTGAAAATTACTGAAGTATCAGTTGAATAAGCCACAGCTGCAAACTACTAACACGAATTCTTTACGGACGAATGGAAAAACTGGTGGAAGCTGACCTCAGGGGAAGATCATTTTGGATTCCGTAGAAATATTGGAACACGTTAGGCAATACTGATGCTACGACTTATCTTAGAAAATAGATTAAGGGAAAGCAAACACACGTTTCTAGCATTTGTAGACTTAGAGAAAGCTTTTGACAAGGTTGACTGAAATACTCTCTTTCTAATTGTGAAGGTAAAAGGGGTCAAATACAGGGAGCGAAAGGCTATTTACAATTTGTTCAAGAACCAGATGGCAGTTATAAGAATCGAGGGGGATGAAAGGGAAACAGAGGATGGGAAGGGAGTGAGACAGGGCTGTAGCCTCTCCCTGATGTTATTCAATCTGTATATTGAGCAAGCAGTTAAGGGAAACAAAAGAAAAAAAATTGGAGTAGGGATTAAAATCTATGGAGAAGAAATTAAAACTTTGAGGTTCTCCGATGACATTGTAATTCTGTCAGAGACAGCAAATGACCTGTAAGAGGAGCTGAACGGAATCGACAGTATCCTTAAAGGAGGACATAAGATGAACATCAACAAAAGGAAAAAGAGGATGATGGAATGTAGTCGAATTAAATCGGGTGATGCTGAGGGTATTAGATTAGAAAATGAGACGCTTAAAGTAGTAAATGAGCTTTCCTATTTGGGGAGCAAAATAAGTGATGATGGTCGAAGTAGAGAGGATATAAAATGTAGACTGGCAATGGCAAGGAAAGCTTTTCTGAAGAAGAGAAATTTGTTAACATCGAGTCTAGATTTAGGTTTGAGGAAGTCTTTTCTGAATGTATTTTTATGGAGTGTAGCCATGTATGGAAGTGAAACGTGGACAGTATATAGTTTAGACAGGAAGAGAAGAGAAGCTTTCCAAATGTGGTACTACAGAATGATGCTGAAAATTAGATGGGTAGATCACGTAACTAATGAGGAGGTATTGAATTAATTAGGGAGAAGAGATATTTGTAACATAACTTGACAAGAAGAAGGCATCGGTTGGTAGGACATATTCTGAGGCATCAAAGGATCACAAATTTAGTATTGGAGGGCAGCGCAGAGGGTAAAAATCGTAGAGGGACACAAAGAGATTACACTAAACAGATTATGAAGGATGTAGGTTGCAGTAGGTACTGGAAGATGAAGAAGCTTGCAGAGGATAGAGTAGCATGAAGAGCTGCAGCAAACCAGTCTCTGGACTGAAGACCACAACAACATTTAACCCTTTCCCTTAAATGGCACAAAATGCTTATACTAAATTTATAGATTTATTTATTCCTATTCAAGAATTCATCTGTGATATAGAAGGAGTTTTCAAAGAGATATGATTTCAATTTATTGTTGAAGATATTACTGCTCTCTGTCAGACATATTATTTCATCTGGTAATTTGTCGAAAATTTTTATAGCACCATGTTTTACCCCTTTCTGTGCCAAAGATAGGTTGAGTAAAGGATAGTGTAAGTCTCTCTTTTTTCTGATATTATAATCATGAATGTCACTGTTGTTTTTAAACTGGCCCATGTTGTTGAGAACAAATTTCATTAGTGAGTAAATGTACTGTGAGGCTGTTGTAAGGATTCACAATCTTTTAAAAAGATGCCTACAAGATGTGCTACTATGAACCCCACACATTATTCTAACCACTTTCTTTTGAGCAGTGAATACTTTTTGTCTAAATGTTGAGTTACCCGAAAATATTATTCTGTATGACATCAGAGAGTGAAAGTATGCAAAGTATATTACCTCACCGATTTCTATATCCACAAAATTGGCAATTATTCTTATTCCAAAAGTTGCTTAACCTAGTCGCCTTAGAAGATCCAAAATACAAATTTTCCAATTAAGATTCTTATCACGTGTACATCCAGAAATTTAGTATGCTCTACCCTGTCTACTGACTTCTGTTGATGTGTTATGTTTATTGAAGGAACTGCACTTTTTGCAGCAGAAAATGGGATGTACTGCGTTTTTTTTTTCAAAGTTTAGAGCAAGCCCATTTGCAGAAAACCAATTAATGACTTTTCCAAACAACTTATTTGTATCATTTTCAATTGGAGTTTCTTTCACCGGATTAATAACGATGCTTGTATGATCAGCAAACAGTGTCATTTCTGCTTCCCGTTTCAGATAGGAGGGGATATCGTTCACATATATCAAAAACAGAAGGGGACCCATGGTTGAACTCTGTGGAACACCTAATGTTATTTCACACCAGTTAGATGAAGTGGCAAACTTATTTAAATAGCTTGATCCATATAAGGAACCTTTTTGCTTCCTGTTCTGTAGGTAAGACATAAACCACTTATATGCTATTCCATTTATACCATAGAACTGTAATTTCTGTAACATCATGTAATTGTTTGCCCGATTAAATGCTTTGGACAAGTCACAGAAAATTCCTATTGGTGAAATTTTACTATTTGAAGACTCTATTATGTGGACAGTGAAATTGTATATTGCTGTCTCAGTGGAACAGCATTTTTGAAATCTGTACTGTGGTTTACCCAAGTATGGCATTACCGCTGAGATGGCTAACCACTCATGAGTATGTTACTTTCTCTAAGATTTTTGAAAATGCTGTAATCAAGGCTAGTGGCCGATAATTACTGAAATCAGTGGTGTCACCCTTTTTATAGATCGGCCTGGCAATGGCATACTTTAACTTGTGTGGGTAAATGCCTTGAGTTAATGATGCATTAGATATGTGATTCAATACATCAGCTGTAATTGCTCCAAATTGCTTTAATATCTTATTAGAGATGTCATCTACTCCAACAGAACATTTATTTTTCAAAGAATTAGTAATTTTACTTATATCACAAGAGCTTGTTAGGTGAAACTTAATTTGACTAAATTTTTCAAAACAGACTCTTCCATGTACTGCATGGGTTTTTATTTTGAACTGTTCTCACCAATTTTTTCTCCTACACTTAAGAAATGGTTGTTAAATACATTAACTACTTGTGGACTGTTGGTTTACGATAGTCTCGTTCTCCTTAATAGTAATACTACCTACCCCAGTGGTTACTATTCCTGTCTGCCTTCTAACGACATTCCGTATTGATTTGATTTTATTGCCAGAGTTGTTAATTTCTTCTCTAACATACATATTTCTTGATTTCCTTACAACTTTTCTCGGTATGTTACAATAATTTTTATAGTGTAAAACTACTTCTGCAACGTTACTAGTTCTTGCTGTCTCATAAAGTTTTCTTTCGCTTTCCGAAGAAACTTTAATACCTGTAGGAATCCAAGGTTACTTTTAAAAGTGTGTGGAGTTTCATTTAGTAATTTTCTTTGGGAAACAATGTTCAAAGATGGATATAAATTTATCAAGAAATATGTTGCATTTATCGTTAGCATTTGGCTCATTATATACATCTCCCCAATTAACAGTTATTAAGCTTTCTTTGACGTGCTCTACGGATACCAGGTTGAGCGATGTTACAATTTTACTTAATGGTTCCAAACTGTAAACCCTGTTAGGTTTTGTAAGTTAAACATTTGTGCATCATGGTCTGACAATCCATTTACAACAGGGAAAGCAAGTGTTTGTTTTACATCCTCTTTCTGTACAAATACATTACCTATTAGCGTGCTACTGTTTTGAGCAAAAAGTGTAGCGAAATGGATCACTGATTCTAAGTTATATTTTGTCAATAACACTTCTATTTCACTTCTCCTCTCAGAGTTATTTAGAAAGTTTACATTGAAATCACCACAGCTTAATAACTTTTTCTTTTTGTCTGACGGAGAGCATAATAGGGAGTCAAACGTTTTTATGAATAGCTCCCAGTCTCCTAATGGGGACCTGTACACTGTTACTAATATCAAACTACATTATCTAGCTGAAGTTCACATGCACAAACCTCAAAGTGCTGGTCAACACAAAATTTGCTCACCTCTACAGTTTTGCATTTACACCATTGTTTTATGAAAATGGCAACTCCTTCTTTATCCATCCTAGATCTACAAGTGTAAGATGCTAAATTATACCCACTTATACTTACACAACCCACGCCCATAGTTACATGCTGTTCAGACAGACAGAGTATGTCAATCTCATTCTTATTTTCGAGATCATCTAATCACACTAATAGCTGATCTACTTTATTTTTATTCCCCCGATATTTTGATGAAGTAAGTTGATACTGCTCTTGGCTTTACCCTTATTTACTGTACATAAAGTTTCTTTTATTCTATTTATCATGATTGTCATCTGTCTGGACTTTGGCATTAACCTAAAAAATCTGTATGCCTGGATCCATTAACCACAGGGATCACCCCTTGTCTGACTGTGGACCCCCTTACAGTTTCCACTAGTAGAGAAGCTAACTCATTTTTCCTCATCCTATTCAGGTGCACGCCATGTGTAGTGTATCCCCACCTACCAACATCATTTACTGGAACAACACTTACGTGAGATTTTGCCGGTGTCTGAAGCATCCTGTTCAGCTCAGTGCTAACATGCCTTACAGCACATTTTTGTGCTCAGTTTCTGCTCCTATTTTATCCAGGTCACTCCTAATACTGTATCTTGGATTCATGGCCAGGCTGTTTCCTGCTCCCCCAACTATAATTATCTGATCTTCCTTCCCAAAGTCCTTGCATAGCTGACCTAACTTTTCTGTCACCTAGCTAAGGCTAGCACTTGGTTTCACAAAACTTGTGACCTGGTACACTGCACCTAATTTTTCCTTCCTTAACCTACATAATTCCAAGTTCGCGTTTTCTAATTCAGCCTTAAGGGCACAAATTTTTGCCTCCTGTTCAGCGATTTTTCTGTCCTTTCTACATAACCTAAACTGCGATGGAAAGGCTGAAAATTATTTACAAGTTCATCGGGCCCTCCATCGGTAATTCTAGAATTCAATATGCTACTGGCCCACCCTTACACTTGATGACAGATTCCAGTCTCGCTAGCATCCGGTCAGTCAGGTTCTGGAAGGTTTCTAGGGGAATGGCAGCCCATTCTTTACTGTGTGTTGCACTGAGGAGAGGTATCGATGTCGATCGGTGAGGCCTGACAAGAAATCGGCGTTCCAAAAGACCCCAAATATGTCCTATAGGATTCAAGACTTGACTCTGTGCAGGCCAGTCCATTACAGGGATGTTATTGTCGTCTAATTACTCCTCCACAAGCCGTGAAGTATGAACAGAAGCTCGATCGTGTTGAAAGATGTAATCGCCATCGCCTAATTTCTCCTCGGCAGTGGGAAGCAAGAAGGTGCTTAAAACATCAATGCAGGCCTGTGATACTGCGACGCAAAACAACAAGGGGTGCAAGCCCCCTCCATGGAAAACACGACCACACCATAACACCATCGCCTCGTAATTTTACTGTTGGCACTACACACGCTCGCAGATAACGTTGACGAAGCATTCGCCATACCCCCATTCTGCCATCGGATCGCCATATTGTGTACCGTGATTCGTCACTCCACTCACCGTTTTCCACTGTTTAATCGTCCACTGTTTACCCTCCTTACACCAAGCATGGCGTCGTTTGGCCTGATGTCGGCTTGATGTGTGGCATATGAACAGCCGCTCGGCCATGAAATCCAAATTTTCTCACTTCCCGCCTAACTGTCATAGTACTTGCAGTGGATCCTGATGCAGTTTGGAATTCCTGTGTGATGGTCTGAATAGATGTCAGCCTATTACATATTACGACCCTTTCAACTGTCGGCGGTCTCTGTCAGTCAACAGACGAAGTCGACCTGTACGCTTTTGTGCTGTATGAATCCCTTCACGTTTTCGCTTCACTATCACACGGGAAACAGTGGACCTATGGATGTTTAGGAGTGTGGAAAATCTTGGGTACAGACGTATGACACAAGTTACACCCAATCACTTGATCACCTTCGAAGTCTGTGAGTTCCGTGGAGCGCTCTATTCTGCTCTCTCACGAAGACTGACGACACTGAGGTAGCTGACAGGGAGTATCTGGCAATAGGTGGTAGCACAACGCACCTAACATGAAAAAGTTTTGTTTTTGCAACTGTCCGGATCACATAGTGTAAGGGTACACGTATGGGCCTTTGGCTCCGAAATCGGTGATGTTTCTTAGAATGGTTCGCACGCTGACACTTCTTGATCGCGCAGCACTGAAATCTGCAGCAATTTGCAGAAGTGTTGCATCTCTGTCACCTTGAACGATTCTATACATTCGTTGTTGGTCCTATTCATGCAGGATCTTTCTCCGGCCTCAGCGATGTCGGAGATTTGGTGTTTTACCGGATTCCTGACATTCACGGTACACTCGTGAAATTGTCGTACGGTGAAAACCCCATTTGATCACTACCTCGGAGATGCTATGTTCCATCGCTTGTGCGTTGACTATAAAACCAGGTTCAAACTCACTTAAATCTTTATAACCTGCCATTGTAGCAGCAGCAAACGACCTAACAACTGCACTCGTTGGCGGCCGGTGTGGCCGAGCGGTTCTAGGCGCTACAGTCTGAACCGCGCACGGCTACGGTCGCATGTTTGACTCTTGCCTCGGGCATGGATGGCTGTCATGACCTTAGGTTAGGTAGGTATAAGTAGCTCTAAGATCTAGGGGGCTGATGACCTCAGAAGTTAAGTCCCATTAGTGCTCAGAGCTACTTGAATTTGAACTGCACTTGTTGTCTTATATAGGCGTCGCCGACCGCAGCACCGTATTCTGCCTGTTTACATAACTCTGTATTTCAATACGCATGCCGTTACCAGTTTCCTTGACCCTTCAGTGTAAATATGAAACGGAAGTAAAATGGTCTAGTGAATTAGCATTGTAGAGACGGTACATATGTTATGTACATGTATATGTACATATGTGGTTATGTATATGTACATATGTGGTTCAAATGTGGTACATATTTGCAGCAGGTATATTAAATCATATTAAGGTTGATGTACGAAAAAGTAATGAGTAAAAGGAAAATGACATTCCAAACATTTAAGAAATATTTTTGATTGTGTTTCGTACTGTAGTTACTGTTATTAACTAATACAACGTACTAATTTTATGTATTTTACTGATTGATAGTAAGGTCTGCCATGTTGGGAATAGTGGGCACTGGATACTTTTTGCCTTGAAAATCGCTGTGCCTGCCGGTAAGTGGTCAGACAGTTCTAATATGCATCACCATTGTTCACACAGAGGTTGACAGAGGAAGCTTGTTCAATTATTTTTAGTAATTTGTTTTGGTTTTGAGAAGCCAGATGTAAGATGGAGCCTTCATTTTCTTCAGAAGTATTAGAACAACTACGGAACTGTCACCTAGATGTTCCTCATGCTCGAGAAGAAAATAAATCATTTATGTTATTCTTACTATCTTACTTAAATGAAGAGTAATAATTTATTTCTGTATCAACGTTCAAACAAAGTCTTTCATCCGACAAAAGCAGTTCCTTATTACTTATTTCACTTTCATAGTTCTTCCTGTGAATCACTCAAGTCGACAAGGCGTCCGATCGGGTAAAGTGCCCGCACTACTCGCGAGAGAAGTGGCCGAAGTGTTCACCGCAACGACAATTAGTTGCATGTAAAAAACACGCCTGATACAACAGATAAAGCCGACTTACAAACCATTTCATATGAAAATTTATCTCCATCTACATCTACATCTACACGACTACTCTGCAATTCACATTTAAGTGCTTGGCAGAGGGTTCATCGAACCACAATCATACTATCTCTCTACCATTCCACTCCCGAACAGCGCGCGGGAAAAACGAACACCTAAACCTTTCTGTTCGAGCTCTGATTTCTCTTATTTTATTTTGATGATTATTCCTACCTATGTAGGTTCGGCTCAACAAAATATTTTTGCATTCGAAAGAGAAAGTTGGTGACTGAAATTTCGTAAATAGATCTCGCCGCGACGAAAAACGTCTTTGCTTTAATGACTTCCATCCCAATTCGCGTATCATATCTGCCACACTCTCTCCGCTATTACGTGATAATACAAAACGAGGTGCCCTTTTTTGCACCCTTTCGATATCCTCCGTCAATCCCTTCTGGTAAGGATCCCACACCACGCAGCAATATTCTAACAGAGGACGAACGAGTGTAGTGTCAGCTGTCTCTTTAGTGGACCTGTTGCATCTTCTAAGTGTTCTGCCAATGAAACGCAACCTTTGGCTCCCTTCCCCACAATATTATCTATGTGGTCTTTCCAACTGAAGTTGTTCGTAATTTTTACACCCAGATACTTAGCTGAATTGACAGCCTTGAGAGTTGTACTATTTATCGAGTAATCGAATTCCAACGGATTTCTTTTGGAACTCATATGGATCACCTCACACTTTTTGTTATTTAGCGTCAACTTCCACCTGACACACCATACAGCAATCTTTTCTAAAACGCTTTGCAACTGATACTGGTCTTCGGATGACCTCACTAGACGGTAAATTACAGCATCATCTGCGATCAACCTCGCATCGCCATTCTATCCATTTGTGTTAATTTTCAATTAATTAAGTTACAAAAATAGCCAGTGTTATGTTATATTTGGCCGAATACAAAAGTCCGATTGAAACGGTCTCCTGCAAGCGCTTGCCATTCTTTCAGGCACTAGGGAATCAAGATTCCTAAAAAATGTGCCTGCAAATCTAAAAAACAACATGGGATCCTATTGCGATGATCTTGTCCACAGCACCCACTTACGTACGGAAATTAGGTCGCTATCTAAACCTTCAGAAAAAATCATGTAATTTCTGTACATTACTTTCTTTCTCACTTAGGAATATTTGTTGTGATGGCTTACAACATGTAGATCCAGATGTGTAAGTGGTAGGCTTATGTCAATAACCATAGTTTAGTGAAATTTGAATTTCTCTTTGAGTGATCACTTTACTCCCCTCCTTCCCATCTCCCTATGCTGCCCGAGGTGTTGCGTTACAATGTCAGTAATGTCTCCTGAGCAAAAAAATTTGACGTCGTAGTTGTTTGTAATGGTGAAAGAAGGTACTGCAGTCAGTCGTAACTTGTGTTTATTGTATCAGATCTAAATTTCGATCACTGAGTGACCATCTTCATTGCTGAAGTTAGTACAGGAATCGATGAAAATACCACTGCATGCATATTAACTCCGAAGTACAATTTTATAAATTTCACATGCAAGTGTGTGGGTGAAATTAGATAACGTTAACACATTTCAGCCGTTATTTGGCATAATGTCTCTTGGACTAGACACGTGAAAAGTTCAAATTGCACTGAGGCTGCTGATAACAATTGCCTCATAACTGGACTCAGCGTACACCATACATGACTATGTCTCCCTTGATTCAAACGTCGGAATACAATAATGCATTGTCTATACGTAGTTGGTTATTTGTACATCGCAAAGGTAGCCATTTTAAGGAAATACTTTTTTATCCACGTACAACAGAATCGACTACAACAGTGAGTGATTTTAAAGCTGCAAAAATTCTTTACAGTCAAAGTGGTAGTAATGTGAACTATATTGTGTAGCTGGCTATTGGTGTGTACTTAATTGCCATTCATATTGTGTCACAAAACTACATCATGTATAAATGTATCTAGAAACATTACACATCCATTGTTTCTATAAAATGTAACAATATTAAAATCACAATTTTAGATACACCATTATCAGCACATGGTAGTGCTTATGTGTGCTAGTCACCTCCACAATTCTCATTTATTGTGGTTTTCATATTGTTGCATCGCAACCGGCACTAAAACAGACATAAAATCCAAACAGATATTACTTCAGTTACCTTATCCCACATACGCTCCTGACTTGCTCGGCAACTAGCGTTCACTATGCTCACACTAATCAGCTTTAAATGAATTTTATTCCGAAACTTTATTTTTTTATTAAACTAGAAATAAGTTACTTTAAATCAAGATCTGTTTGTATCATATGTTTTATTACTGGTGCCGATGTGATTATGGCTGCTAGACAGGAATTAACAGACTCTGAACGGAGAATGATAGTTGTGGCTAAACGCTTAGGACATTCCATTTCGGAAATCGTTAGGGCATTCAGAATTCCGGGATCCACTGTGTCAAGAGGGTGCCTAGAATACCAAATTTCAGACAGTACCTCCCACCAAGGACAATGCAGTGACAGACGGCCTTCATTTAACGACCGAAGGTAGCGGCATTTGCGTGGAGTTGTCAGTGCTAGCAGACAAGCAAAACTGCGTGAAATAACTGCAGAAAACAATGTTAAACGTATCTCGGACGTATCCGTTTGGACAGTGTGGAGAATGGGGTATGGCAGCAGACGACCGATGTGAGTGCCTTTACGGCCTGGCCAGATGAGTCCCGATTTCAGTTGGTAAGAGTTGGAGGTTTGGGTTCGAGTGTGGCGCAGACTCCACGAAGCCGTAGACCCAAGCTGTCAATAAGGGACTGTGCAAGCTGACAGTGGCTCCATAACAGCGTGGGTCGTGTTTACATGGAAAGAACCGGTTCCTCTGGTAAAACTGAACCGATCATTGACTGAGAATGGTTATGTTTGGTTACTTGGTGACCATTTGCAGGCATTTATTGATTTCATGTTCCCAAAAACTGATGGAATTTTTATAGAGACAATGCACCATGCCACCGGGCCACAATTTTTCGCGATTGGCTTGAAGAACGTTCTGGACAGTTCGAGTGAATGATCTGGTAACCCAGATTGCCCGACATGAATCCCATCCCACGTTTATGAGACAAAAGCGAGAGTTCACTTCATGCATAAAGTCCTTCACCGACAACACTTTCGCAGTTATGGACGGTTATACAGGGTGTTACAAAAAGGTACGGACAAACTTTCAGGAAACATTCCTCACACACAAATAAAGAAAAGATGTTATGTGGACATGTTTCCGGAAACGCTTAATTTCCATGTTAGAGCTCATTTTAGTTTCGTCAGTATGTACTGTACTTCCTCGATTCACCGCCAGTTGGCCCAATTGAAGGAAGGTAATGTTGACTTCGGTGCTTGTGTTGACATGCGACTCATTGCTCTACAGTACTAGCATCAAGCACATCAGTACGTAGCATCAACAGGTTAATGTTCATCACGAACATGGTTTTGCAGGCCGTGCAATGTTTACAAATGCGGAGTTGGCAGATGCCCATTTGATGAATGAATTAGCACGGGGCAATAGCCGTGGCGCGGTACGTTTGTTTCGAGACAGATTTCCAGAATGAAGGTGTCCCAACAGGAAGACATTCGAAGCAATTGCTTTGCGTCTTAGGGAGCACGGAACATTCCAGCCTATGACTCGCGACTGGGGAAGACCTAGAACGACGAGGACACCTGCAATGGACGAGGCAATTCTTCGCGCAGTTGACGATAACCTTCATATCTGCGTCAGAGAAGTTGCTGTTGTACAAGGTAACGTTGACGTCGTCACTGTATGGAGAGTGCTACGGGAGAACCAGTTGTTTCTTACCATGTACAGCGTGTGCAGGCACTATCAGCAGCTGATTGGCCTCCACAGGTACACTTCTGCGAATGTTTCATCCAACAATGTGTCAACCTTCATTTCAGTGCAAATGTTCTCTTTACGGATGAGGCTTCATTCCAACGTGCACAAATTGTAAATTTTCAGAGTCAACATGTGAGGGCTGACGAGAATACGCACACAATTGTGCAATCAACTCATCAACACAGATTATCAGTGAACGTTTGGGCAGGCATTGTTAGTGATGTCTTGATTGGGCCCCATGTTCTTCCACCTACGCTCAATGGAGCACGTTATCATGATTTTATACGGGATACTCTACCTGTGATGCTAGAACATGTGACTTTACAAGTACGACACAACATGTGGTTCATGCACGATGGAGCTCCTGCACATTTCAGTCGAAGTGTTCGTACGCTTCTCAGCAACAGATTTGGTGACCGATGGATTGGTAGAGGCGGACCAATTCCATGGACGCCACACTCTCCTGACCTCAACCCTCTTGACTTTCATTTATGGGGGCATTTGAAAGCTCTTGTTTACGCAACCCCGGTACCAAATGTAGAGACTCTGCGTGCTCGTATTGTGGACGGCTGTGATACAATACGCCATTCTCCAGATCTGCATCAGCGCATCAGGGATTCCATGCGACGGAGGGTGGATGCATGTATCCTCGCTAACGGAGGACATTTTGAACATTTCCTGTAACAAAGTGTTTGACGTCACACTGGTACGTTCTGTTGCTGTGTGTTTCCATTCCATGATAATTGTGATTTGAAGAGAAGCAATAAAATGAGCTCTAACATGAAAAGTAAGCGTTTCCGGACACATGTCCACATAGCATATTTTCTTTCTTTGTGTGTGAGGAATGTTTCCTGAAAGTTTGGTCATACGTTTTTGTAACACCCTGTAGAGACAACACGGCTCAGTATTTCTGCAGGGGACTTCCAACGAAATGTTGAGTCCATGATACGTCGTTTTGCTACACTACGCCGGGAAAAAAACCGGTCCGTAACGATACTGGGTGACTTTTGTCACCTCAATGTATACTTGTTTGATAGCAATTACGTACTTATCCGTAGCTACCTACATGAAGTAGTTCACATTATTACCAGTTAGATTCTAAAGAATTTTTACCGATTTAAAATCACCCACTGTTTTAGCGCTTCAGTTTTCCCCCGATAAAAGTGCATTTTGCCTAAGTGCATATAGGGTGAGTCGCGTAAGACGTAACACCCCCATTATTCCGATGGCGATTGCACGTATCGACAAGCGGTGTTCGGCGAGTCATACCTGACTATGCGGCACATACTTTGGTACATGCATAATAATCAGAACGTTTATACTGACCGAGATAATGAGGCAAGTACATGTTTTTTAAGTTGGACGCTGTACTTTTCTCGCAATCATTCGTACGCTCTGGAAAAGACACGTAAGGTGATGTAACGCATGTTGCTGTTGTGATTCAAACTTCGCTTAAAAGACGCTGGGAAATATTGTACGATTGAAGGTCGAGGCGGTCGGAAGCAGCTGCAGACTGTAAACACGCCTCGCGCGACTCACAGGCCAGTTGCCGTGCTCTATGCAGCATGCACGGTCTTCGCTACGTAGGTAAATCCTCATCCACCCTCTTTTAAGCAAACTTTGAATCACAATAGCAACATGCGTTACATCACTATACGCGTCTTTTCCAGAGCGTTCGAATTATGGTAAAAAAGTATAGCGTCCCATTTAAAAAATATGTACTTGCCTAATTTGACGTCACTGAGGCCATCTCTGAGATAGCAGTAAACAGCAGCTCAAGTGCAGTTTAAACTCTTGACGTGTCTAGTCCAAGATGGACAACGCCAAATAACGGATGAACTGTGTTAGTTTTGTCCGCTGATATGTACCATCCATTTATATGCGAAAATTGTATAATTGTACTTTGGTGTTAACATGCACACGATTCCAGTTTAGTTGGTTAGTGTATTGCCTGTAACACTGAAGATGGTCGTTGAGTGATCGAAATATACATCTGATACAATAAACACAAGTTGTGACTGACTGCTGAATCTTCTTCGACCAGTTGAGATGTGAATGCCGTGTCATTTCGAAGCGGTATCGCAGCATTTCGGAAGAGATTCATTTTCTTCTCATCCTCTGGCGGAGCGCCAGTGTGTCACAAACAGTCCGTCGGTTTAAGACCGTCGTACAAGAGCGCCTTTCTGGTCAAAATCGAGTACTCGTTATGGGTGCGTGTCACGTGCTTGCGTGTAAATCAGCCGCCAGTCACTTCGCCAATGGATTAGTGATGTCAATTATCAGTTGAATGTGCCTAGCATAGAATTCTAAAATCTTGAGTACGCTGCAGACGACATAGAGGACGATTCGAAAAAATAATGTCACCCAGTAGAGGAAGTTTGAAAGTTTTATGTTCGTGTTTATCCAAACACTTAATATGAGGTCCACGTTTTGCTCATTTCACACATGACTTGACAGGTTCCTGTTTACTGACTAGACAGCTTGAACAGTTTGACTTCTCAGTTGTGAAGAGCAGTTATTTATGAACCCCTACAGAAAAAAGTTGCAAGGTGTGAGCTCTGGTGACCTGCGAGGCCGAAAGCAATGAACAAGATCTTATCCTACACCTCTTCCAATCCATCGTGGTGGGATGTTGTTGTTAAGATCACGCCGCATCTCAAGGTGAAAATGAAACGGGGAGCCGTATGCATGAAAATTAATAATTGAAATCATCGTGTGGTAGAGGAAATAACCAATATGGCAGCATGCCGATGTATGACAGTCCTGTCAGTTTCCTCCGCAAAAAACAAAGGTCCGTAAACTCTGTGAACAGAAATGGAACAACATTCAGTTTCGGCGAGTCTCTTACATGTTCGATGATGACGCCAGGATTTTGTGTCACCCCCAAATTATTACATTATGGTGGTGTACGTTACCTGATAGATAAAACGTCGATTAGTCAGAAAAAAATGAGTTGTTCGGAAAAAGTGTTCTCTGTCATATGAGACGCAAAATTCGTGTCATCTGTTATGGTCTCCGGGACGCAGTTGCTGCAGTAACTGCACCTTGTAAGTTTTCTTACGCAGGTGCCCTTTCAGAACATGCCACACTGTTGTTTGAAGAAGCTGAAGTTCCTGTCCTGCCCGCCTTGTGGACTTACGAGGTTCAAAATGGGTCAAATGTCTCTGAGCACTATGGAACTTGACTTCTTTGGTCATTAGTCCCCTAGAACTTAGAACTACTTAAACCTAACTAAGCTAAGGACATCATACACATTCATGCCCGAGGCAGGATTTGAACCTGCGACCGTAGCGGCCGCGCGATTCCAGATTGTAGCGCCTAGAACCGCTCGGCCAGTCCGGCCGGCGGACTTACGGGGGCTCCGTGTGAACGCATCTCGGATACGCCCCACATGTTCAACGTATATGCTTGGCTGACTTGTACTCTTCCCTCTACATTTGCAACCAACTTCTAAGACTTTCGTACGCCAATAGTAAATAAGCTTGTACAGAAGCGGCTTCTTACTGAATCGTTGGCGGAATGCACGATGCAACTGAACAATGGCTTGACTTGGCGCTCATTCCAATACACAGAATGATTTCTCTTGTGGTCTAGAAGCCATGTGAATGAGTTTTGTGTTTTACAGTTTGTCTCTAAGATCAGCTGAAGTCTGTTCTTTCTTTTTGAATCATCCGGTATATTAATGACCCAGTAGATAATGTCGGAAAACTTTTCACGGATGATGCTCTTGCACACACAGAAAACTGTACACACTGGAAAACTGTACCGAAATCCAGGAATAACTGCAGAAGGTCAACGCTTGGTAACGGGAGTGGTAACTGGCTCTCGACATAGATAAATGTAACTTACTGTGAGAACATAGAAACAGACCACCTGGCTAGCCACGCGGTGTAACGCGCTGCTTTCCGTGCGTGAATGCGTGCCGGTCCCCATCACGAATCCGCCCGACGGATTGGTGGTGAGGTCCGGTGTGCAGGCCAGCCTGTGGATGGTTTTTAAGGCGGTTTTCCATGTGCCTCGGCGAATGCGGGCTGGTTCCCCTTATTCCGCCTCAGTTACACTATGTCAGCGATTGCTGCGCATACACTTTCTCCACGTACGTGTATACCATAATTACTCGGACCCAACTACAGTGTAACCTTGGGGGACTGTAGCCTGTTGTACAGTAGGGTTGTGAACCACTGAGGGCTACGGGGGTAACAAAGCCTCTCCGTCGTTTCTAGGTCCTCTGTTCAATACACAGTTCACATATGGAGGCCCCTTATTGTATGTGACACTATTGCAGAAAAATCACTGGAAGCAGCTGCTTGTATTAAATATCTAGACGCTTGCATACGGAGCGATCTGAAGGGGAACGACTGCATAAAACTAATCGCGGGAAAGTCAGAGGCCACGCTGAGATGTTGTGGAAGAATCTTTAGGAAATATGGCCCATCAACAAAGAAAGTGGTTTACAAAACAGTCGTTCGGCCAGTACTTACATGCTGGTCGTCAGTTTGGGATCCGTACCAGTTTTAATTAATACAGTAAATAGAGGAAATCCAAAGAAGCGTAGCAAGTTTCGCTTCAGATTCATTTAGTAATCACTAAAGCGTCACGGATATAGACAGTCAGTTCCAATGGCAGAGGCGCTCTGCCTCACGGTAAGGTCTACCGTTCAAATTCCGAGAGCCTACGTTCCTAGAACAGTCAGACAATATATTGACTCCTGCAAAGTTTATCTCGTAAAAAATCATTACGATGAAATTAGAGAGATCCAAGTACGTACAGTGGGTTACCAGCAATCGTCGTTGCCGCGAACCGTATGCGACTGGAACAGGAAAAGGAGGAAGTGACACTGGTACACAAGGTACCCTCCGCCACACACCGTAATGTGGCTTCCAGATTATAGATGTAGGCTAAATCTAGAAGCGTTCTTCCACAAGAGAGACGAAATACTCGAAAGCGAGAGAGTATTTACGTTTTACAACATCTGAATAAAGAAAAGGCCTACATTGTAGACAAATAAGACGTGCATGGATACACGTTTCTCAAGTAAATTTTTTCAACAGTCAAAAATCGAGATCTATTTATCGAGAAAAATTATTTTCTATTTTATTTGAAAGTTGCAATTACAAAGAAAATAAGAGACAAAGAATAAATTAAAAATGCGTTATTGTCTGCCTTGTTAAAATTGTTTGATATGCTGTAAATATAGCAGTTTTGTCGAGTAAATAAATCTACATGTTTTGGAAACGTTTGCACGATATATCTGGTATTCATTTCTCAGTAGTGTAGAGAATTTGTCAAGAACATCCGCTATGAATTTTTCTTGGGTAATTAATATATTCGATTATAAGGTAAGCTTTCGTATACAGAGTGATTTTAATTATTGCCCACAAGCTGAAGGAGCAGACAGAAGAGTCGGAATACAGCAACTTTGGTATAGGAACTCGTGGTCTTGGAAGATATCCTAAGCCAATGAAATGTCAAGTGATTGGAGCTAATAGAGGATCATTCTAACCTGTTTAGTGTGGAAAAGCTATGGGACGTTAGGATAAGACGGAGAAGCTACTTTTGTGACGAATTCTTCTAATCATACTGGATCCACTACTGCAGAACTATGTATTTTAGAGATCGATCAGTCCTCTAGGTCTCTGAAATGCTGTATTACTTATTCAAACTATTACAGTAGGTGAACCGCACCTTTATTGTTTCCTCGTTAAGTCTCCTAGTGTCTGTGTTTAGTGTTCTCAATTCCAGGAGTCGCTCTAGCACTTGTTCCCTAAGATATATGGCTAGGATAACGTTCGTTTACCCAATGATTTGAAGCAGTCAGTCCCAATGGAAAACTGGCGGTTTCACAGAATACAACTGTTTTCCGCTAGAATATTACATTTCTTCTCGCATAAGAAAGACGTAAGCTACTTTGGTGTCCATACAAGTGTTTGTTTCCAGAGAACTTCCTGTATTACTTTTGGTTATTTCTTCTCCAGAGATTCAGTATTTTCCATGGACTGTTCGAATAATATCTATTTCTCATACTCATCTCGATTCCAAATACTATTTTAGTAGGGATATGGTATGATCCCATGGAACATCATAAGACCTTCAATTTACAAATTTTGTTAAGGTCGGGTGACACCAGTAGGGGGTCAATTGAAAGCGATTATAATTGTTAGAAAGACGACATTCAGAATAAGCAAATTTAGATCTCCAGTTACATTACAAAGACAACACGTTTCTGGATCGTTTATAGCAATACTACAATTGCTGTAATGAGAATTAAAAGTCTCCATATATAGCGAAATGTCGATAGAGTTTAATGAACAGTTGATGCCAGATATTGCTACTGGTCATGATCTTAGGGGTTTATCGAGCGTGCTGGTTAGTACAATGGACTCACATTCAGGAGCACGAAGGTTCAAACCCGCGTCCGGCAATCCAGATTCTATTTTCCGCGATTTCCCTAAATCTGTCCAGGCGAATGCCGGGATGGTTCCTTTGAAAAAGACACTGCAGACTTCCTTCCCCATCCTTGATCCACTTCGAGCTTGTGCTCCGTCTCTAATGTCCTCGATGTCGACAACACGATAAACCCTAATTTCCCTTCCTTCTTCGGTAGAGTATTTGAATATGGACATAATTCCGTAGTTTATCTTTGGGGTTTCTATTTATGCAGCTACTTCACTTGAGTCATTTAAACACTAAATTTCATTTTCTTTATCCATAATTGATGGTGTTCTTTATTAATAGTGTCGCTCCTCTATTACCCTCTAGCTTACCTGACGTTACCAAATTGTATACTTAGAAATCAAGTGATGTTCAACGCTTCAACCACGTTTAGTTGAAAGCAGCAGTGGAAATATCCAAAATATGTAAGGAGGTTGATAGATTTGTTTACAAGATTCGCTTCTTCCAGTTCAAATTTTCATCAATATGTACGCTCAAACCTTAGGAGCATTGTACCCTACGTACTGACTGCTGTTAATGTGCTATATCACTTGTTAGTATGGTTCTGTTTGTTGTACAGGATTGAATAAAGTGTGATTGCTTTTTAAAAATTTCCGGTGACAGTGTTGCACTGCATAGTTCACTAAGATCATTACTTATGAAGTTGGAACAACTTTTCAGAATGGCATCAGCATCACATTATATTTCGTCTTTTAGAATTTTAAGAATTCTGTTAATTTCAGTGAAGGTCGATGGTGCTACTTGTAGTTGCTGTATTTAGAACCTCATTGTTGATAGTACTTACAGCTTGTGAATTATCAGTCACAACACTGTCATTTAGTTTAACTGTTATGGTATCTTTTACACTGACTGGTTGTCCTGTCTCTCGTTTGACAATGCCTCATGTAGTTTTAATCTTTGTATCTGCATTGTTTATTTTTATTAGCACGTGCATATTTCTGGACCTTCCCATGACTTTCCTTAAAATGCTGCAGTACTTTTTGTAGTATGAAAGTAGTGTCGTATGTTGACTTTCTTTGGACTGTATATAAATTCCCCTCTTCCTCTTACATGAGATTATTATATTCACGGAATTCACACATGTAACTACCGTGTTAATGTCCATTCTGTGCCTCACTTGTTTTATGGTTTGAAAATACGTTTGTTACCTGTCTGCCATTCATTTCGGTGACTTTACCTACACTCTAGGACACCCAGTTCAATAGATCGTGACGGTCACATCACTTAACAAGCTCTAATTATAACCAACATTGTCGTACTTGATAATGGCTTAGGGCAGAAATAATTACAATAAAAATATTAAAAAGTTTGTACGGTTAAAAGGCGTATATATAATTCAGATATTAGGTGGTGTTTTCATGTTCGCTTACAGCTGAGATTGTACATAGTAAAATAAAAGTTATGGGGACTGAAGATGTGTTTGTTTCTTCCTGCAAATACTGGTTGGGTATTGGATGGATTTCGAGGAGCCACTGCCTACACCAGAAGATCAACAGATTGAGTAGGATCTGGATGGATCTCTGGGATTTCTGGCGAACAGAATAAATGGGCAGAAAAACGGTGCCCTATGCGCATTTGTGCATTGAGTTTGATCACATGGACATTGGTACTATTTCTTATTACATGACATCAGAGGTTGGACGGAAAAGATGCGATAAGGGAGAGCTAGTTCATTAGAATTAAATATATTTGGAAAGGATATTGTAATTTTAAACACGTTCTTGTATTTTCCCGAGGCCAAGTAACAGGAAGCAAAGGAAACGGAAGAGAAGTAGGATGTTTGTTCCCCTGTGTGAAATTTTATTACTAGTAAAATCAACGAGAACCGAAACTAATGAAGCTAGTGATGTTGGAAAGCCGGAATCTAGAGCGAAATTGACGTTCCAACTCATTCACAGTTCTTCCGTTCCGTTCAGACCGGGATTCTGGGCAGGTGAACCATTTCTGGAATGTTATTGTCGACAAACGACTGCCACACAGACGGTGCATTGTAACACAGTGCATTGTCATCCTGATACAATCATCGTCTCCGAACGCTTCCTCTTTTGTACGTAAAATGTGATGATATCCTTCCCCATTTTGCGCTTCCTTCAGAGCAACAAGCGGATCACGCCCTAACCATGAAAAGCAGCCCCCCATGCCGCAACACCACCTCCTCCATACTTCACTGTTTGCTCTACACATGATAGTGTTCTCCAGGTATACACCGAACCCAAACCCTTCCATCGGATTGCCACACGGTATATCGTGATTCATTTCACCAACACACTTGTTACCAGTCATCCACTGTCCAATGGCGTCGCCCTTTACACCACCTCAAGTGTCGCTTATCATCGACTACAGAAATGTGTGCCTTATGAGGAGTTGTTTGACCACTGTAGGCCATTTTATCAGAACGATAAGCACAATCAGTGTGCTCACCAGACTGCTGGTAACTCTTTGGAACTCACGAGTGATTCCGTCTGCTGATTTCATGCGACCTTTAGCAATCGTCCTCCGCAATGCTGGGCAGTCCCTGTCTGTCAATACATGGGATCTGCCTAGTCTGTGTTTAGCTTTGGTTTTTCCTGACAATCAAATCACCAACACTTGCGTTGGTCACCTACAGCTGGGGTGAAATGTCCCTGATTGATATGTTACACGAGTGGATTACCCTGACTAGAGTATCTTCGAAGTCACTGAGCTCTTCTGACCCACCTATTGTGCTTTGCTGATTCTCTATTAACAATACTCCCTGCCTCCTTTTGTAGTGACAGGTCCGCCTCTTGTGACAGCTAATGGTGAATTTTGTGTTACAAAGGGGTGTCCACACCTTCTGACGGGTAGTGTATTTACGACAGTAATAAAAATGGAATGGACGTGGCTAGACATTTATTCTACAAGTTCTTTACTGGAGTCCTTTACATAACAAAAGACCAAGAAGGTACGTAAATACTATCAGAAAAGATGAAAAGGCAACAGGAATGCGTATAGTTGACAACCGTAAAGCATGAGGAGACCTTTATCCGGCCTTGGATGTCAAAGGGATGGTGGTGGTCAAGACGAAGCAGAAGAAAAAGATGATGATGATGAAGATTTGACCATATAACGATAATGATTTGCCATAAATGTAATACTAGTAACTGAGTTAATACATAAACGTATATTCCGAAATCGGAAAATGGATTAAAAGGAGTACTCACGAACAGGTGTAGCTACAGATTACTGTTTAATATCGCTGAACAACAAACTGAAATTTAAGAGAATTGTCGAAAAGAATCGATGTGGAGAGAAGTGGGATACTAAAGCACGGAACGAAGTTGGCTGTAGATAATGCTATAACGAATACCAAAAAATTACAGTCGACGAGGAACAGACACCTCTAAAAGCTGGTGTCACAGAAAATTGACAGAAAAAAGGGTACGAAAAAGGTAGTTGCGAAGAATCCTTGGGTAACAGAAGAAATAGTTCATCTGAGGCATTGAGAACCATAAGGGCCCAAAACAAGAACACAGAGTTTCGAGAAAAATAGATATTTGTGAAAATCAAATTTGAAGAAAAAGCGCCAGTCTCATAGGTTAGACTTTTTTTTAAAACCAAGCCACAATTTCCTATATTTCATATAAAAAAATAATATAGCCACTTTGATATAAAATATTAATTAATATTTAGGATTATATGAAGCGCTGAGACACATAAGGGCCTAATGCACACCATTGCTTATTTTGAGATTGTGGCTTGCACACATACTCCTGACGTATTTTGATCTTATGGTGAGTTCGGTTTATCTGTGCTGTACACCCACACTGTACACGCGAACATTCACTAAAATCTGTGTAATAGCTTTCTCTGACATTCCTTCCATATGGGCCCGACGATGGTGTGCTTTAGGCCCTTCTGGTTATCAGTACCTGTATTTATTATTAATGTTAATTCACAAAATTTCCATATGTCTCCCAGTGAGAATAGTGTTTCTTTTTTCAGAATATAAGGAACACATACTAAGTGCACCACGCATATATTTGTGATGACTTGCTCCAGCGCTTCGTGGTCTTTGTTACCATCATTTTCATTAAGCACGTTCTGTGGTTTGAGTTTCAACTAAAACTACCGATATATCTCCGATTACAAAGTACTACTACTACTACTAATACTACTACTACATAAATGATGTAGACACTAAATTATGTTGGCAGCCCAGATAACAATTACGCAGAACAAAGAAACAAAATTACGCTCTGTGCTTTGGGACCATGTGAAAAGTAGTACCAGAGAAATCGGTGAGACACCTTGCCTTGAATGTTCATATATACAATGTGGGCCTACAGCATAGATAACCATGAGATCGACAGATGTCAGGAGCATGCATACTTGTTAAAATCAAAATAAAGGACGCCGGGCGTTACATCTTCACGGTGCTCAGCGCTTCGATTGTTCGACGAGAGAAGGGACTAAAAAGATGTTCCGAAAAAGTTGCGAATACTACATTGTAAGCTTCTTAGCAATGAAATAAGCAGGAAGTGCAGCAAAGCCAAGGCGAAATGGCTACGGAAAGGGGAAGGAACTATCTGATGACGTGATAGAAGAAGAAATGGGAGTTGATGTGGAAGATGTAGGAGATGAAATATTAGCGTGCGAGTTTAGCAGAGCTTTGGAACACTTGTGATCAAATATAGCGCAATGTTTCGATACCATTACTACAGAAATTCTAAAATCATTGAAGGATGGTGGCAACCATACGACTAATCAGCCTATCGGAATAATATAATCCACACTATCCCGAAGATAGCAACCACTGAGAAGTGCGAGAACTATCATACAATCAGGTTAACAGCTCGCGCATCCAAGGTGCTAGCAAGAATAGTGTATAGAAGAATAGAAAATAAAATTGAAAATCTGTTAGATGACGGTTAGTTTGACCTTATAAAAGGTAAATCCTCTGGAGAGGTGGGTCTGACGTTACACTTGATAATGGAAGCAAGACTTTAGAAAAATCAAGGGACATTCAGAGGATATGTCGATTTGAAATATGCGTTCGAAAGTATAAAATGGTGAGATATTGCCAGGAAAATAGGAAAAGTCAGACAATATACGATATTTACAAGAACTAAGAGGTAATAATAAGGGTGGAAGACCTAGAATGCAGTGCTCGCATTAAAAAGGGTGTAAAACAGGGCTGCAGTCTTTCACCCCTGCTGCTCATATATACATGGAAGAAGCAATGACGGAAACGAAACAAAGATCAATACTAAGATAAGTTCAAGGTGAAATATCAATCATAAGGTTCGCCGATGAATTACTGCCCTGATGAGCAAAAGAGAGGAAGAAGCGCAGGAACGAACAGTCCAACGAGCACACAATGTGGTTTGCTGGTAAACCGAAGAAAGACAGAAGTAATACGGAATGGCAGAAATGAGATTAGTGATAAATTTTGACATCGAACTTGGGAACCACCAAGTTGACGTAGCAAAGAAAGTTTGCTATCGTAGAAAAAAATTCTACACAACGGTTGAAGAGAGGAAGAAAGGAGGAGCAGACTAGCATAGGCAAAGTGGGCATTCCACGCGAAAGAGGTCAATTAGTACTAAACATCCACTTTAATTTAAGAAATAAATTTCTGAGAATGTTCGTTTGAAACAGCTGTAAGGAAGTGAACCATGGCCTAAGGGAAAGCCGAAGAAGAAGAGAGTAGAAGCGTTTGAGGTGTGGTGTTATGGAAGGATGTACATAATTTGGTGGACCGATAAGATGAGAAGTAAGGTCTCCACAGAATCGAAAAGGAGATGAATTTGTGGAAAACGTCGACAAGAAGAAATGGCAGGATGATAGGACGTTTATCAAGACATCAAGTAATAATATCAATGGTTCTCGAGGAAGCTGTAGAGCGCAAAAATAGCGGGGGAAGACAGAGCTTGGAATACGTCCAACAAATAACTGAGGACGTCGCCTGCAATTGCTGCCCTTTGATGCAAAGGTCGGCACAGGAGAGGAATTCCTGGCGGGCTTCACCAAACCAGTCAGACGACTGACGACAAAAAAAAAAGTTGCATCAGGAGACCTTTATCCAGCAATGGATGTCAAAGGGCTGATGGTGCTGGTGATGGTGGTGGTCGTGATGATGTTGTTGACGTTGACGATTCGAACCAATACATAAACGTATACTACTGTGCAATAACATTGCGAATATTGTGTAAAAGTAATGTTTGTAAATACCGAAGGTGGTGATTATTATTATTCATGGACTGAGTCTTACAACTGTTCCGTTCAAAATAGTCTGTTTTTCCCCCTTTGTTGCCACTGAGATTTGTTGTTCCGTAATTGCAACAGTGTTCTGTCTTTTTGCATAGTTGTATATAGAGCTCTGATATCTTCGTTTCCCATCATTCAACTATTATTACACCTGAAATTCTTCTTAGGAATTGCATTTCAAATGTTTGCATGTATGTGCTAAGTACGGGGTGTGAAAGAAAGTGTCTAATATTTCGAGGGATATTAGTAGTCATCGAAACAAGACATCCAAGCCGAATAAATACAGGTCCGGAACAGTTGTTTATAGGGGAGGATGAAAGATGTCGTGGATATGACTAAGACTACCACCGAGTAAGTTGTTCAGCCGTATTTTATAACGTCTTTGGCATACAGGTTCTCTAACATCCCTAAAGATGAACAAGAGAAGACCCCGCTCATTCCTCTCGCCAGAGATGGAGGACTGAATGACTGCTGAATTTGAAAGTTAAAATTCTGGCCCAACCACTCAAAAGGTGAAATGCTAGTTTTATGCGCTTTTCACCGATAGAATGTCAGAATGATCGTAAAAAGGAATCACCACTGCGTGTACCTATTGATTTTACATTGTTTGTGGTTAGCCTAACAGTTAATTTTCAAATGTCTTTATTATTTCACATGTTTCTAATTATTTTCTTTTAAAACTGGCAGTGTATCGACGTAAACATTAAGCTTCGGGTCATGTACTTTGAAGCACTAAAGAAACTGGTCTGGGCATGCGTATTCAAATACATGGATATATAAACAGGTAGAATACGGTGATGCTGTCGGCAACGTGTGTACAACACAAGTGTCTGGCGCAGTTGGTATATCGGGTACACCTGCCACAATGGCAGGTTATCAAGATTTAAGTGAGTCTGAACGTGGTGTTATAGTCAGCGCCACGAGAGATGGGACACAGCGTGTCCGAGTAGCGATAAAGTGAGAACTTTCTCGCACGCGCATTTCACGAATGTGTCGTGAATATAAGGACTCCGGTAAAATATCAACTCTCCGGCATCACTGCGGCCGGGAAAAGATCCTGCAAGAACGAGACCAACGGCGACTGAAGAGAATCGTTCAACGTGGCAGAGGTGCAACCCTCACGCAGTTTGCTGCATATTTCAAAACTCGACCATTAACAAGTGTCAGCGTGCGAACCAATCAACTAAACGTCATCGATATTGGCTTTCGAAGCAGAAGGCGCACTCGTGCACCCTTGATGACTGCATGACACAAAGTGTGTGCTTCGCCTAGGCCCGTCAACACCAGCATTGGACTCTTGATGACTGGAAACATGTTGCCTGGTCGGATGAGTCTCGTTTCAAATTGTACTGACTGGATGGACGTGTACAGATACAGAGACAATCTCATTAATCCATGGGTCCTGCATGTCAACAGGGGACTGTTCAAGCTGGTGGAGGCTATGTAATGGTGTGTGGAGTGTGCCTCTGATATGGCTAGATACGACTCTGACAGATGACACGTACGTAAGCATCGTTTCTGACCACCAGCATCCATTCATGTCCATTGTGCGTTCCATCGGATTGGGAAATTCCAGAATTGCTACAGAGTGGCTCCAGAAACAGTCTTCTGGGTTTAAACACTTTCGCTGGCCACCAACTCCAAAGACATGAATATTATTGAGCATATATGGAATGTCTTGCAGCGTGCTGTTCAGAAGAGATCTTCATCATCTCATACTCTTACTGATTTATGGACAGCCCTACGGGAGTCATGGTGTCAGTTCCCTGCAGCAGTACTTCAGAGATTAGTCGAGTCCCTGCAACGTCGTGTTGCAGCACTTCTGTGTGCTCGCGGGGGCCCTACACAGCATTAGTCAGGTGTACCAGTTTCTTTGTCTCTTCAGCGTATTTGTTCCAGCCTTCTGGCTGACGATCACTGCCACTGTGTTAAATTAGTGAATGGCTTGTAATGTTGCTAAGTGCTTCAGATGAATGTTTGTATCCTAGTTCTTAAATCACACGCATATAAATGCAGTATTTTCGGCACTTATGTGAAATGGATGTTTTAAAACTGCTAATAAATTACGGAATTACAATAACATCGTCACGAAGCCAGGGACTAGTTGCACTTGCTGCAAAAATGAAGTTCCTATAAACTCCCACCATTTGATGATGAATCCTCAGAGGCTCTAAAGGAGAGGAACAGGGAAATAATAGTTTCTAAAATTACGTTATGGCAGCAACTAGTCGCAGTCAGTATTAACCATTCGTTAGCAGATATTTAATAAAACACACGTACAAATAATTTTTCAAAGAAGAGATTTTTCTCCTAGTATACGGTTCTTTGTTACATTAAATAGAGGTGGGGGGAGACACACAGTGAGGAACACTGTAACACAAACGGCGCAAAGAGATTACTACAGCAAACTTACTTAAAAACGCTGTTAAAAAGGTGTCTCATAAGCAATATACTTTTCACAGGGAATGCTTATTTAGATATCACCCGGTAGGGGTTTAGTAAAAAGTAGCTCAAGCAAATGATGATAATAAACTATCTTTTCACATAACTCTTTCACACTATTTTCTCCTTTTTATGGAAAACCTTACTGTCAAAGTTATGCAATGATTAATAGTTACACATTTCACTCAATTCAAAGGGATGGTGACTCTATTTTTCAGGCTAGCCAATGAAACGTTGCGGTATACAAAATGAAAGCCAAACATTTACGTTATGGCCCTCATGTCAGCTGGGAGTAAGTGTAGCTTTACATTATGCAATAATAAGAACGTTGTGTGTGTAGTGATCGGTAGTAAAAAATGAATGAACACTGTAACACTAGCTTTTTATATTATTAAATATCTTCTTTGCAAGACGGCATTCTGCACCAGGAATCAAGCGAATATTGTTGCACTGTTGTAAACAGAATTGGCCTTTTTATTCGGGCGTATGAAGACTCTAATGTCCATACAGCCATCCTGATTTACGTTTTCCGTAAATTAAGGCAAATGATAGGATGATTCCTACTACAAAACCACGATCTACTGCCTTTCCCATCCTTGTCAAACCAGTCCGCTCGGTACATCAAGTCCTGTATATATGAATTATGCTATTTTTATTGTTCTTAAATTGTAATATCACGACTAGTCGAATATCCTTGCAAAAAGGTGTCGAAATAAGAAGGACGAGAGTTCAATGCCTCATCGGAAACGAGGTCCATAGAGAAGCAGAGGATGCGATGGGGAGGAATTCGAAAAAAAAAAAAAATCAAATGTGTGTGAAATCTTATGGGACTTAACTGCATAGGTCATCAGTCCCTACGCTTACACACTACTTAACCTAAATTATCCTAAGGACAAACACACACTCCCATGCCCGAGGGAGGACTGGAACCTCATCTGGGACCAGCCGCACAGTGGAAGGGATTCCATCGTGCCCTTTTCTACATCCACATCTACAAGTACAAGGCGTATTTCTTAAGTAAGTACCGTTTAGAAATTAAAAAAAAAAACACGTGCGAAGGTATCTCAATAATTTTATTTTTACATGAACGCCTGTACCCTAATCTACGTACTGACGCGGTTACAGTCTGATTCTTCCTTGTTTACGTTGCTTACTGAGTACGGAAAATGTACGTTGGCGCCAGTAGAATCGCTCTGTAGTTAGCCTTAGGTGCCGGTTATCTAGATTT
This sequence comes from Schistocerca gregaria, assembly GCF_023897955.1. Taxonomy (NCBI): domain Eukaryota; kingdom Metazoa; phylum Arthropoda; class Insecta; order Orthoptera; family Acrididae; genus Schistocerca; species Schistocerca gregaria. Next base: position 862,754,414 of record NC_064921.1, read on the forward strand.
GCGCAATAGTGTTCCTCGAAAACACGTAGCCTTCCCTCCGGTGATTCCCATTTGAGTTCTAGAAGCATCTCCGTAATACCTTCGTGTTGTTCGAACCTGCTGGTACAAATTTAGTGACGCGCTTCTGAATTGCTTCGATATCTTCCTTTAATTTGACCTAGTTCGCATCCAAAATACTAGAACAGTACTGAACAATGAGTCACACTAGTTGTCCTATACTCTGTTTCCTTTACAGACGAGCCACACTTTCCAAAAATTCACCAAATAAACCGAAATCGACCATTCTCCTTCCCTACTACAGTGCTTACTTGGTCATTCCATTCCATATTGGTTTGCAACGTTACGCTAGAAATTTAATCGACGTGATTGTGTGAAGCACCACTGTGGATTGATTTTTCCTATCTATATGCGTTAGCTTACATTTCTCTACATTTTTAGCTAGCTACCATTTATCACACCAACTAGAAATTATGTCTAAGTCATCTCGAATCCTTCTACAGCCCCTTAGCGACGACACCTTCCCACACACTACAGCATCATAAGCCTCGAAGATCTCTCTCTCTCTCTCTCTCTCTCTCTCTCTCTCTCTATATATATATATATATATATATATATATATATATATATATATATATATATTATCACACGCGCCTCTGGGATATACTCTTGTCTCTGATGAACATTCACCGTCGAGGACAAGAAACTGGGTTCTGTTACTTAAAAAGTGTTCGAGCCACTCACGTATGTGGGAACCTATTCCGTGCGCTTGTAGCTTCGTTATCAGTCGGCGGTGTGGCACCATATCAAATGCTTTACGGAAATCTAGGAAAGTGGAATCCGCCTCTTGCCCTTCATCCGTAGATCGCAGGATCTCATGTGAGCAAAGGGCAAGCTGAGTTTCGCACGAGCGGTGATTCCTAAAAATGTGCTGATACGTGGACAGAAGCTTTTCCCCCCCTCAAAGAAATTTATTATATTCGAATTGAGAACATGTTCAAGGAGTCTGCAGCAAATTCGATGTTAAAGATATGGGTCTGTAATATTTCAAGTCCGTTCTTTTACTCTTCTTATGTGCGGGAGTCATCTGCACTCTTTTCCAGTCGCTTGGGACTTTCCGCTTGGCGAGATATGCGCCAGAAATGCAAGCTAAATAAGGGGCCAATGCTGTAGAGTATTCTCTGTAAACCCGAAACGGGATTTCTTCAGGACCTGGCGACTTATTTGCTTTCAATTCTTTCAATTGTTTCTCTACACCAGAGATGATCATTACCAAGTCCTCCATATGGGAGTCTGTGCGATTGTCAAACTATGGTATGTCTGTACGATTCTCTTGCATGAATGATTTCTTAAACACGAAATTCAAAACTTCTCTTTACTTTTGTTATCTTCTACTGCCACACCAGACTGGTCAACTAGTGACTAGCTAGAAGCCTTAGACGCACTTAGCGATTTTTGTCCTACGCTTTGTGCATCGATGTTACTACAGGCACACGAATTTCTGTTTCAGAGGAACCATCTTGGCATTTGCCTGCAGCGGTTCAGAAAGTAGCACTTGCCTGAGGCAATTTAAAAATGTATTTCAAATATGAATAAAACTTCAAGCGCTAATAACATCAGAGCTACTTAGAGGTTAAAAAGAAAATAGAGAAAAGTGAGTGCCATATAGTGTCCTTGGTCTCCCTCTCTGCAGAATGCATTCACTATTTTCTTTCATCCGCAAGCGCCGTTCTAATTTGCGTGGCCTTCGTTAGGGAGATGGACACCGTTAATACAGTATACAGCAAACTATTACCATTTGCCTATGAAAAATAACAACAGTGGCGAATTTTCCACAGAGCACCGATGCCGGGTAAAGCCGCTAAGAGACCGTACATTACATGGCATTTTAAAAGAAAAGACTCAGACACGCTGAAATATATCTTAGTAGAAGGGAAAAAAACCCAAGCGATCGTGTGGGATGGCTACCGCGATATTTTATTCCACAAACGTGGCGCACATCGTAAGGTGCGAGTGTTACGGAATGACGGCCGTGGAACGACGCTCTGTGTGTGTGTGTGTGTGTGTGTGTGTGTGTGTGTGTGTGTAGAGGACGTGCGCGCTAGACGGAATGCGTGGGTGAGCTAGGCGGCAGGGGAAGCACGCGGAAGCGTCAATATAGCGGCCCTCACCGTGGAGTCCAGCAGCCAGTCGCATCCATGCAGGTCGCCGCGCTGCTCATCTGTCTGCTGCTGACCGCGAATACGTCACAGGTTCAGGCGCAGCCCGAGCGCTGGGTAAGCTCCGTCACGTATTTGTGTTGAGAAAGCTGCACCACAAGGTGGTTCCGAACTGTACTGTTTAACCACGATATTATTGCACTTGGCCGCTATCGAAAACACACAGCGACGTGACAGTAAACAATCACACTAGTGACTAAGGAAAACGCATCGCATTCTCAATGGCTTCAGGTCAGTTGTCTTATACTATCAACGCCGATTACGATCTGACACAATGAGGGGACCGATCACTCTCACTCAGAGGTGAAATAATATTTTGGTCGAAACTTCCTGGCAGATTAAAACTGTATTCCGGACCGACACTGGTGCTCCAAATGTTTGACTTTCGTGGGGCAGCACTCTACCAACTGACATAGCCAAGGGATGTAGGGACGAGATACTGGCGGAAGTACAGCCGAAAAGAGAGGGGTCGAGAGTCGTGTTTGAGTAGCTGAGTTGATAGAGCACTTGCCTGTGAAAGGCAAAGGTCTCGCGTTCTAATCTCGATTCGGCACACAGTTTTAGTTTCCCACGAAGTTTCATATCAGCGCGGACTCCTCTGGAAAGCGAAAATTTCTTTCTGGAATTTTGCGGTCGACTAACGCGAGCCGCGTGGGGTAGCCGTGCGGTCTGAGGCGCCTTGCCACATTTTGCGCGGCTCCCCCCGTCGGAGGGTCGAGTCTCCCTCGGGCATGGGTGTGTATGTGTTGTCCTTATCGGAAATTAGATTAAGAGTATGTAACGCTAGGGACCGATGACCTCAGCAGTTTGGACCCATAGGAACTTACCACAAATTAATACAATATACGCCGGCCAGAGTGACCGAGCTGTTCTAGGCGCTACAGTCTGGAACCGCGCGCCCGCTACGGTCGCAGGTTCGGATCCTGCCTCGGGCATGGATGTGTGTGATGTCTATTTAGGTTTAAGTAGTTCTAAGGTCTAGGGGACTGATGACCTCAGCAGTTAAGTCCCATAGTGCTCAGACCCATTTGAACCATACAACATACAGACGTCAGTCAGATACAGATGCAGTTCTGAGCAACTGTCCTGCGAGCTTTTTTCTACTGATTGTTTATCTGCATCTACATCAGTACTCGGTAAAGCGCCTTACGTTGTGTGGTACCATCATCTGCTACCCCTTTTCTTGTTCTATTCACCAAAACCCGGGCAGCGATTGTGTGTCGGTAAACCTCCGAATGCCATCTAATTTCTCTAAATTTCTCGTCCTCGTCATTTCGTGAGAAGTATATGAGAGAAAATAAGAAATCACCAGACTCTTCTAGAAACGTATTCTCTCCACAACGTCTCTCTTGTAGCGTCTGGGCTTTGTTGAGCATCTCTATAACGCTCTCTCACCTAGTAAACCATCGCGTGACGAAACGCGTCACTCACCGTATGGATGGCTGTTACCACTGAAACAACCGGTTTTCGGTTGTATCGGTAATATTTCAAGCCATTTTAACCTGACTGTTAAAACCGCTCAAAATGACCGACTGCTGAAATTATCAATTTCGGTTTCTTTTTGTTCTTATTATTTTCCGTAATAAACGTGGAAATCGAAGACAGATTGGGCAATTCTCTCTTAATTTCAAGATACAAACAGTCAGAATGTTACATTACATAGGCAATTTAAAAGCTCGTCCACAGTTCACTGCTCTTGCGGAAACGTGATAACTGGTTCAACACAACAAAAAATCACCAGTATTCTCCTAGTGATTCTAATTTCTTCAAACTCTGCTCAAAAATCATCTTGTAATCGGAGAATGTAACACTATTTGGGCATTATGAATACTCAGTGCTAAAGGGTAAAAAATGATACCTTTTTTGTTCACGTTAATTAGTCCGTTCACAAGGGCTACAAGCAAATAAAGGAATATTATGTTCAAACAGGCAACAGGTCAGCTATTTTCTATTTTTATTCAATACTACGAATGAGTTGTTTTAAAGTTTTTAATTTATTATTGTTGCCATAACTTCCTTCCTCTTTTATTATTTCATAGAAATGGCAGACAAACATTTCATCTTTTAAAGCAGATGAAGCGTTGCGCTTTATTGCTACGTAACTTGGTAAACATATTTCCAGACTAGTGTTGGTGTCATTCTGCAATACGACGGATGCCCGTCGACGACAGCGAGAAGCTACGGAATAGATCAGGTTGTGGCAAGTCTTGCACACTGCATGTACGTGCGTGCGTTAAGCCAGAACACACGACAACACGGACATTATTGTCTCAGCAGTGCTGTACCAGTTCTTACGCCCTGTGTTTCTTGCTCGTTTCCGTCGGCATTATTACTAAAGTAGCACTGCTTACTGTCCTCATTTTGTGTAATAACGCCACATTTAAAACCAATATAAATTTCACAAATAAAACATACTCCTCTTTTGAGAAAGGTTTATTTAAAAAAAGTTTTGCACCCCTGATATGGCTGATTATATATCGGTTTTTTACTCGGTTATTAGTAAAAAAGTAAAATAAAAACATGTTATAGTCGAGACGGAAGAACTAAAATACCGGAATGTGTTTTAACCGGTCGGTTTCCCTTATGCCTAGCTCACCGATGGATCTTCTCTATCGTATTAATGATAACTAGTAAGTGCCCTAGACTGATGATCAGTCTCAAATGTGTTTTTCAAGGCACTTCCCTTGTGGATGAATGACTTTTCCTTAACATTCTACCAATTAATCTCAGCCTGGCATCCGCATTTCGTACTGTTTGTTTTATATGGACATCCACTTTAGGTCGCTCCGAAAGGTTACTCCTACGTATTTTACGGTTGATACTGTTTCCATTGATTTGTCGCCGATATTGTAATTGCACATTAGTGGATTTATCTTACTATGTGTGCGCAGTGTGTTACATTTATTTACGTTCAGCCCCTGCCCCACTCATCAATCCTCTGCAGCTCTTCCTGCAGTTCGCTCCAGTCTTCTCATGTTGTTACCTTCTTACACATAACCACAATATCGAAAACAGCCCCATGCTGCTTCAGACGTTGTCGGTTAATTCACTAACGTAAATACAGCGGCGTTATAACACTCCTTTTGGATACTCCAGAAATTACTTTCAGAATTCAAATTTTTTGGTATCATTTTTGGGAAACAGCGATATTGTAAGCCATATGAAATCAGTTAAAAAGCAGGCTGGATCGGGATGCTTATTTTACTATAATGGCCAGAGTCGGCATAGTCTTAGGCTACCTTCAGACAGCACCATCAGCTGCGTACAACACTCAGTTGTACTTAGTCGCTGAAATTGATGAGCAGCAATGGTTGAGTGCGGATTCCTTTTATTTGGCGAAGAGGTTTGGCGCCAGTCTGTGCCCACTCTTTTTTTTTCAGGTTGGTGATAGTGTGCCCAGGTTTCATGTAACAATTCCCCAGAAGCCCATTACTTTCGACCTGAAAACGACGCAAAAGTGCCTCACAATTCAGCAGTCACCTGACGTGGCGCCTCCGTTGTATTGAATCGAGGACCTCATAGACAAAATTATGTGCTAAGCAGCACTAACATCCTAAACAGTGACTGGTTAGTTTAAATTTGGTCTACAGTTTTCCTTCACAACAGCGGTAATGTTTTCATTCGTTACTGTGCTGCGTCCCTGAACCGGCCGCGGAACATCTTCCACAGAAATTTCTCCTCTTTTACGATTTTTACAACACTCGTACACTTGCTGCAGGGACAAAGATCAATCACCGTACTGTACTTCCATCCTGCGATGTATTTTCACATCTTTAACAGCTTCACTACTCCAGGACGTATCTCAGTTCCTGTTGCAAGTGGTGCAAGTCGATAAGGTGTTCGCCACATTTGTACTGACATAGTTTTCTTTTCTATGATACAGTAACAGGCTCCTAACTGCTCGTCATTTGTCGAAATGCAGGGATAACTTCTGCCAGATTCCAAACCAATGGTACAACTTTTAGGAATTTTATGCCACTTTTGAGGATTTCATTTGGATCGCCCTTGCAAATTGGTTGTTTCTTCTGATATCGGAGGACAGCCTATGATGATTTGGTTGGCATCGCCCTTCAGCCACACTCACACGAAGCTGTTTCTCTCTACTGCAGTCGATGAGGACCCTATCTAAATTTTCCACGGCGGAAACGAAGGCTAAACACTATCGCTAGAAAATTCTGTTATACCCTCTAGAATCGTACGGCGATCGTAACGGTATGTTCGTGCCTATTTACAGATTGTGTTGTCCCTCATGTTGGTAAGAAATACGCAAGTTTTTGTTCCATTTTGCACAAAATTGCACTCACAGACGGTGGTGTAGGTCTGCAATCTGATCCGCCATAGTTCTTTATACTTCGCTTGGGTATCGACAACTTCATCTCCCCTTTGCGCCGACAACATAATAGTGTTTATGCGACGTTGAGACTGCGTCAGGTGCTCCATATGTGCAGGCCACTTAATTTCATCACAGGATTGTGACTGTGACTTCTTTGATGTTGTCTGTACAATTAAGCACGGAAGCCGGACATAGTCTACGTAGAACGTAACGGAACTATAAGATGTGTCGTGGTAGTCAAACGTCCCGTATTCAGTCCCCCGTTTTTCATAAGATTTTTTTCTGAAAAGTTTAATTGGTCCTCACCTCTTGAAGTGCTGTATATATTTACGGGGCATTTCAGGCATTTCGTTATTGTATTCCAACCCCCTCCCCCCCTCTCCCGTAAGCAGATTCTCTGAGATGAATAAATAGATAAACGTATATACAAATGTGGCTCAGGATCAGAATTACAAGACGCTCTGATGCATCTTTATCATGATGCAGCAGCCCTTCCCCTCTCCACCCCCGGACGCTTTGCTATTGCCACCTTTCAGCAACGGTGGATTCTTCTGAAGAGAATAACCTGTTACATAAACGTCAAAAATCAGCTGTGCTAAAGTTTGAGAAACGACAGCTGGTACATTGACTAGCACATTCCTTGACTTATAGATAAAAAGTCTATGATCGCGCCGTGCTAGACACAGTAGACTGATGAAAAAAAAACACAATAAATAACGCAATATTGGTTGTAAAATTATCGTGCGGCTTGTGTGGATGTTTAACGAAAGAAATGATTAAGTACAAGATATAAAGTGATTTTTGAGGCAGTTAGGTGCCCTGATACGCGGTGACTTGAAATTTGTTACGCAACGATACATTCGAAATATCTTGTGATAAAACGCGATAATTTTCATACAGGTAAACATCACAAGACACCGCGCCACACAATATCGCACTATGGAGACTGAAACAGGGGTGAACATCCAGAAATCGGTTAGAAGTTAGATCCGTGTACGAAGCAATTTTACCACAACATGTTAGGAAGCAACATGCAAAGGTAAAAAAAAGCCGTCTTCGTGGTAAGCACTACCACTCACCGTCACCGCTTGAATCAAAGATAAGGTGAAGACCTCAGACAAGGCCAGCCGTTTCGGCACTTGTTTAGTAGCTCGTTTGTGTAAATTTGTCGTATGTTCCTATAGGACCAGACTGCTGAGGTCATCGGTCCCTAGGCTTACACACTTTTTAATGTAACTTTAAGGACAACACACACACACACCCATGCCCGAAGGAGGACTCGAACCTCTGACGGGAGAAGCTACGAGAATCGTGGCAAGGCGCCGAAGACAGCTTGGCTACCTCGTGCGGTAACCACCTAAAATGAAGAACTCTAAGATATACTGACGGAAAAAAATCACAACACCGAAAAATAATTAATGTAGAGTATTTAAATTTCAAGAACACATTTCTCTAGATAACATATTTAAGTGATTACCAGTGCAAAATCACAGTTTAATGTAAATGCGAGGTAAGGCGTTGCAAATGTGAAATGCTGGTACATTAATGACCGGCGTAAACGCCAGAATGTTGAACACAAGAATGCAAACGTGCATGCATTGTGTAGTAAGGGTGCCAGGTGTCAGTGTGTGCGATGGAATTCGACGCCTGCTGCACTTGGTCAGTGAATACCCGAACGGTTGACGCTGGTTGTGGATGGAATTGTCGTCCAATAATTTCCCAACTGTTCTCGAATGCAGACAGACCTGGTAATCGAGCAGGCCGATGCAATATATCGATATTCCTTGGAGCTTGTTGGATTACAACAGCGGTATGTGGGCGTGCGTTATCCTGCTGGAAAACGCCATCATTGGATCTGAGGCTGAAACACCTTTCATCAGAAAACACAACAGACCTCCACCCTGCCTTCCAATGGGCTCTCGCTTGACACCAATGACATCGCAAATGGCGGTGGTTTAGGGTCGGAGGAATGCACACTACAGGACGTCTGGCTTTGAGCTGTTCTTGAAGTAACCAATTTGTAACAATTCGTTGTGTCATTGTGGTGAGAACCGCTGCTCAAATTGCTGCTGCAGATGAAGTAGGACGAGCCAGAGCCACACGCCGAACACGAAGGTCTGCCCGCTCGGTAGTGGTGCGTTACCGTCTGGAGCCCGGTCTTCCTGTGACCGTACGTTCTCGTGACCACCGTTGCCAGCAGCCATGTACAATGGCTACATTCCTCCCAAGTCTTTCTGCAATATCACAAAAGGAAAATCCAGATTCTCGTAGCCCTATTACACGACCTCGTTCAGAGTCAGTGAGGTGTTGATAATGACGTCTTTGTCCCATTAAAGGCGTTCTCGGCTAACGTCAACTCACTACGTCCAATCTCAAAGGTAACTAACGCTCGCGACCGTTGTAGTGTGTATTTAAAGCAAACCTGATTTGCATCCGCATAGAGGCACTACTTACGCCCCTCTTATCCAGCTGGCGTGAATTTTGGAAGAGGGGGGATTAGTGTTTAACATCCCGTCGAACGCGAGGTTATTAGAGACGGGGAACATGCTCGGTTTGTGGAATGATGGGTAAGAAAAACGGCCGTGCTCTTTCAAAGGAAACATCCCAGCATTTGCCTGAAGTGATTTAAGGAAATCACCGAAAACGTAAATCAGAATGGTTGGACGCTTGTTTGAACCGTCGTCCTCCCGAATGAGAGTCCAATGCACTAATCCCTGAGCCACCTCGCTCAGTCGTGAAATTGGCATAGACATAATCTCTCAAATTTTTGTTTATGTCGTACAACTTCTTTTTGGTGTTGCGATTTTTTTCCGTCACTTTATATTGGCTCATCATTCCCGACCCTAGTTTCTTGGGAAACCACCCTGAAGTTCATGCGCGCAGTCGATTCATGATTGACAGTAACAATGGCTAATTGAAATCTAAGCAGTTTTCAGTATCATCGTATATGGGACCTGCAGCGTCCCAGAAATAAAGAAAGGAAACTTTCATGATTGCAGCCGATGTAGGGTAAGATGTCATATAACTGATAGTCAAAACTTTCCAAAATGAAGATACCCCCAGTCTCTCCATAAGAAAACCACACCTATCACGAATGTTCCTGCTTTTAGCTATGCTGCCATTGTTTATAAATAATTTGTCGTCATTACTTTCTCCATTAGAAACTTCACTTTTCAGACTTAAATAAATGTGCACACAGTTCTGGAACATTTGCCTCATTTATGCAAGTATTGACTACATACCAGTCAAATTTGTGTTAGATACACAGAAAATAGTGCTCTGTCTACTAATTCATTCATTATTGACTTATTTGTTATTTGGGTATAATTATTAATCAGTCAGTATATTCCTTAAATACGATACGCTCCATTCCTAAGTACTGCATGATTCCTTAAAGTGGTACACTATCGCCTGTGACCCAACCAACAGCCACACAGCGGTGTAGCGCGGGATGCCGCACCTATCATACGCCAGGGAAACAACCGCGGGAGACCACAATCCAGCAGTAACCTCATTACTGAAATAGAAAAGCTGTCAGACAAAAAATTCGTAGGCTAGAAAGATGTGGCAAGTACTCTAAATGGAAAGGAAACTGAGGAGATTAATTCTGTTTCTGACATTTGTTTGGAGAGTGACTACAGCATGGATGAGGTCGCTCTGTTTGCAGAATTCACACCAGATCCTATTGTAATGACTGGTTCTGCAAAAGTAGGTGGAAGATATTATATCTTGGCTAAATTGAGATAGGAAAGAGGAATCCATACAACTACACATGTCTGCGCCATACGAAAAAGGACTGTAAAATGACCTAGAAGTTATGGCTCAAGGGACTGTGGACAAGGACAACAGTTTTCATATTAAAAGAAAAAGACATTTCCTCATGTTGCTAATCCGGTGGAAAATATATCGGTCGTTCAATAAATGCCCCACATTTTAAAAAAAAGGCATTAATATACATAGACAAACATCCTTGTTGGTGCTTCACATTTGATGTTTGTTCTGTGCGCCGGTGAAGTTTCGAACCGTTCTGACAGATGGCAGGGCCGTAGTACAGCGTCAAAATGACGTCTACAAACGACTTGTGTTCCAAGCAGCTTGCCGTTATGGAATTCTTTTGTGCAGAAAAAGAAACCGTGGGAAGCATCTATAAACGTTCGTGTGCAGTGTATGGCGATGCTGCAGTTGATTGGAGTACAGCTGGGCGATGGGTAAAGGACGTTACAGCCTCAGCAAATGGAGAAACAGAGCTCCACGATCAGCCACGCCCGGGACGTCCTGTCACAGCCAGTGCTCCAGACATGCTGAATCGTGTGGATGCCTTTATTCTTGACGACCGGCGCTCACAACTCAGCAACTGGCTCTTCAGTTGTCGGTCAGCATTGTAAGTGCGTCTGCAATGGTCGAGACTCTCGGATATTCAAAGAAGTGCTCACGATGGGTTCCACGAATACTGAAAGCGGACCACAAGATTCAAAGAAAGGCCATTTCATCTGAATTGTTGGAGCGTTTTGAGACCGATGGAGAGTCCTTTCTGACACGGATCGTTACGGGGGACGAGAGCTGGGTGCACCGCTTTGCGCCGGAAACAAAAAGGCAGTCAATGGAGTGACATCATCCTCATTCACCACAAAAGAAGAAATTCAAAACAACCTCCTCTGCCGAAAAAGTCATGGTGACAGTCTTCTGGGATTGTGATGGCGTCATTCTCGTGGATGTGGAGAGTGTCAATCATCAGTTCAGAAGCATACGTGAAGACTCTCAATAAACTCAATAACTGTTTCCATCGTTTTCGATCGGACAAGAATCCAGCAGAAATTACTGCCCATTTGCTAGTTATCAACAAAAAATATTGGACAGTACGAATTTTGTTAGGCCGTTTAAGGTACAAAATGGATTTTGCAGCAGTATTTGCCTGTTAATGATAACTTTTTATTCATAGATATTAAGTGTTACATATTATATATTGGGTGTTCCATAAATAATGTAATATTTTTTAATTATAAAACACATACTTTATTTGAAAACACTAGTATTATTATGTCAACAGTCAACGGAACACAAAGACTGAGATTAAACATGAAACAGGCAAATGTGTTCCACCCCGCTTCTCTGCAGACATCCACAAAATTTTCAACTATACGAGAGCCAAGTTTCGCTTAAATTTTTACCAACGACGCGTCTAATTTCTGCCTTGGGTTGAGGGCTGTTTCGTGGATTGATCATATAAGCACGAGATTTGACATGGTGTCAAATTCGGTGGCCAGTTCTGATCTCCATTGCGAGAGATGAGACGAGCGGGGAATCTTATTCTCAACATCCTTGATGTTCAACGGTAGTGTGGCGTGCTTTCCCTCTCCTGGTGGAACTACATGCGTTACATATTCAATTCTTTCAATTGTGGTCATAAAAACTGTGTTATCATATGGCGATAACGATCAAAAGTCACAACTGGAGGCAGATTGCGATACCCACTACACATTGTATGTCAATTTTCGTTGCATTACGACGAGCGGTTTCCAATGTATCAGTAAATTATATGAAGCTAGCACTTTTTATGGCAACTAACACTCCCAGAAATCACTTGAGACCAGTAAGTGTGTAAAGTTTCCCAACTTCATTTGTTCCCGGATATCCACTCATTGCAGGGTACCACCGTTACGTATTATAGAAGTGTATGTACGTATGTATGTTCTACATCTCCTCCTAAATCACTGGAGCGAATTCAACCAAACTTGGTACACGTATCTCTTACTGTCAGTCAGCGATCTCTGTGGGGTTAAGAACGACCTGCCGACTATATTTCTGTAGATATGACATAATAAACAATGAGATGCGTGAAAAACTGCAGCATCATCGGTAAAGTTTTAATATATATATTCTTTACTACGAAGACATTCCCAGACTCGAATCAACTTAAGGAAATCCCTGACACCCGGCTGCATTTTTGACAGATTTCAGGTGCGAAGCACAAACAGCTGCAGGCGAAAACAAGTCATAGAGATGGGAAGCAGCTTCGCCCTTTGGGCTGAAACTGTCTAATTTGGATACTGTGCTTATGCATTTGTACGTCATGCATATTTCCTTCTACGACTGCTTCATAATGTCAAAGATGTTTTCAGAAATACAAGGAAATGAAATTTTTTGATATTACACTAAAAATATTGTTCATTTTTTGTTTTCTTTGCTAATAGATAATTGGAAAATGAATACCCTGGCAATGCCTGTTTTTGAGGTACTGTAACAATAGAACACCATATATAATCAAACCTCTTGGTTCAGATGGCAGATCAAACTTTGTGTCCCCGTATAAGTGGCTGGACGTACCGGTTTTCAGGCCAGAGGAAGAGAGAACCATTTCCACCATGATCACGCCATTAAAAGAACGATTATTAAAAAATTACTGTTATATGGATTACCGTATTAAACATAATTTGTGACAGGATTGAGGATTTCTTGGTGGGGAGGACGTAGCTTGTTATGTGATTTCTGGTTTTCTCGGCGTAATTGGTTAAAGGTGTGGTTCTGGATACACAGCCGAGTTGTTGTTTCCATTTTACGCACAACATTTCGACGACCTACCTAGTCATCTTCTTCAGGTGTCGCGAATTTTCTGTTATGTGCACTCGCTGGCTAGACTCCAGCCACTCTGGTGGGAGTCCAACCAGCGGATGCAGATAAGAGCAAAACTCACAGAACATGAAAATAAGTACTGGGCTGGTCGCCGAAATAATGTGCATAAAATAGAAAAAACTCGGATGTGTACCTGCAAGACACCATGTTTTCTTGGATGGACAGTCATCGACGGAAGTGAAAGTAACTTCAGACGTTCCCCAGAGGTGTGTGCGAGCAGCCTTGCTAGTCAAAGTGATTACAATTTTGACAACTTGTTTTAAATCTTCATAAACGTAAAAGCGTTAGTTTTGGAAACGTTCGACTCCAACAAACAACTGGGTGTATCAATCAGTAGGAATGTAAAATGGAGTTATCAAATAGGTTCGGTCGTGGGTAAGGTAGGTGGCAGACTGGTGCATTGGCGGAATACTAGGGAAATGCGGTCAGTATACAATGGACATGCATTATAAATAACTTGATCCCCGTTTTGGTCTATTGCTCGTGTGTGTGGCATACATACCAAATAGGACTAACAGGAGGCAATGAACGCATACATAGAAGGTTTGTTTGTATGTGAGAGTGACACAGATATGCTGAAATGGCGCTCTTGAAGATAGATGTAAAGCATCCCGACAAAACCTTTTTACAAAGTTCCAATAACTGGCTCTAAATGTTGACTCTAGGAATATGATACAACCCCCTATCTATCACTCGCATAGGGATCAAGAGGATAAGATTAGATTAATTGCAGAGACATTTAAACAATCATTCTTCCCACGCTCCACACGTGAATTGAACGTGTAGAAACCCTAACATGTGGTACCATTCTAAGTACCCACTGTCATGAATTTCGCAGTGGTTTGCATTGCATATCCGTAGATGCAGATGCACTGTAATTCTGAAGTCAAATTTCGGATTAAGCACAGCAATACTTAACTCTGGGATTAAACACAGGTTACTACACTACGTTGCGAGCCAACCGCATGAAATGAGGATCTTGACTTTCTATTTTAAGGTATTTACTCTGGCTATCTGGGACCAAAAATGTAACGTGATCCTCCATTTTATAGCTACGAATGAAATGACGTAGTTTCAGACACTTTACTGGTCTCATACAGATATGATTTTATGTATATAGAATGAAGTGGCGAGTTAAATTTTGTACCAAGGCTCTAACGTGGATCTCTTGCTTACTAGGCACTTGTGTTAGCCACTAAACCACCCTGGCACAGAGGTTCACACAGTTGCACGGTTTACCCTCGCATGTCTTGCTCCTCCACCAGTGCACGAAGGCGTCTTAGTGGATAACAAGCCTGCGTAGTAAGTGGAAGACCAAGGTTCGATTCCCAGCCCTGGTACAAATTTTCACTCACCACCTCAGTCCGTACATAAAATCATATCTGTATGAGACCTGTAAAGTCTCTGAAACTGTGTCATTTCGTTTGTGTAAGTACCTGTTTCCGGGTTTCGTGCTGGATGCCCCATTTACGTTCGATGCTGAGGTTTTATTCCAGAACATGGAGGGCCTCCGCAATTCTGTTCATGTGTAAGGGGGAGTTTAAAGTAGACTGGGGCAGCAGTGGTAACCTGGATCGAGGAGAGAGGCATGCCAGGGTAATCCGTACAGTTATGTGAATCGCCGTGCCAAGGCGACTTAGTGCCTAACGAACCTACCTAGTAAGCAGGAGCCCCGGGTTCGATTCGTGACCTGGGTACAAATATTCGCAGCAGCTTCAGTCTGTACACATAAAATTTTATGATTGCTCGTTCACTATGCATGCAGGGTAGTACTGGATTCTGAAATTATTGTGAAACATTTATGCCCTATGATTTTAATAGACTAAACCAAACAAAATAATCTATCCGGAATGACCACGTAGTAACGAAGTTACTTCAGCTAGCATTCTTAGCAAGACAATTTTTAAACATGTTTGGTATACACAGTGGTGACAAAAGTCACGGGATAGCGATATGCACGAACACAGAGGGCAGTAGTATGCGTACAGAAGGCAATAAACGGCAGTGAATTGGCGGAGACGTGATTTGTACTCAGTTGATTCAAGCGAAAAGGTTTCCAACGTGATTATGGCCGGGAGACAGGAGTTAACAGACTTTGAATGCGGAATGGTAGTTGGAGCAAGACGCATGGGACATTCCATACCGCAAACCGTTAGGGATTTTAGTGTTCCGAGACCGACAAAGGCAAGAGTGTGCCGAGAATACCAAATTTCGGGCATTACCACTCACCATGGAAAACACTGTGGCCGACAGCCTTCAGTTAACGACCGAGAGCAGTGGCCTTTGCGTAGAGTTTCAGTGCTAAAGGACAGTCAGCACTGCTTGAAATAAATGCACAGATCAATAGTGGACGTATGACATACGCCTTTGATACGTTAGTCTTCAAAGGCGAAAAAATATAGGTGAACTTAACGACTGTTTGCGGTAGCGACCTGTTTAAAAGAAAATGTCCCTGAGCACTATGAGACTTAACTTCTGAGGTCATTAGTCCCCTAGAATTTAGAACTACTTAAACATAAATAACATAAGGACATCAAACACATCCATGCCCGTGGCAGGATTCGAACCTGCGACCGTACCGGTCGCGCAGTTCCAGACTGTAGCATCTAGAACTGCTCGGCCACCCTGTATTAGGAGGTACCCTATGACTTTAATCACCACAGTGTGTAAAGGAATGGAATTCTGAATAATCTTAATGGTCTAGAGATTTAGCATTCACGAATCCAGTTATTTCGTGACAATGTTTAGCACTGAATAGGACATTATCAGCACTATTCATTGTCAAGCTGTAATACCTACAGTCCCATAGTTATATATGACATGGGGGAATTAAGTGAATTTGTATGACGATCAGCTATGGTAAGCCTCACTGAAACATAAGGTTTATGATCTATTTAAGGATAGGTTTCTGTGTCATACACTACCTTCAGGCTGCCAGATCAACAGTGAAGCATAAGAGTGGGAAACTGTGACTACCACAGACAGTAAAACTTTGCAAGGTTTCATTTCATGGCAAAATGGCTGCCAACTAAATAACATTGGCTGAAGACCGCATGCTACTCTGCACATGGTGAGAAATACTATACTTACTCACCATCATGATTAAGATAAAATGAATTAATGCTACACACACCAAATTGAATTTATTGATTTTAAATGGGAAAGATGGGTACACGGCTAATGATGACCACATGGAGCATCTACACAAACAGATACAAGGACCTCTAATAAATGGAATTTTTGACACTAAGCTTCACTCAATGTAACAAATTTCAGATGCAAAAAGTTATTGTAATATAAATATAATCATTCCCTTTGCCTGAAGGTGCCACAGATTTAAACAGATTGTAACTCATAAAATCCAAGTCAACCTAGAGCTACATCTCCACATTTCAGTGGAGCATCAATACTCACAAGCTCCTCTAAGCAGACTCTTCACTCACAATCTTTTTCTCCCTAAATCAGTCACAACCCTCAGCATCAGTACCCTATGAAGAGAGTGGCAAACTGACCAGTTGCCCACACCCACCATAAAGCATGAGATGTTAACCCAATTAGGGTTGGAAAAAACATGAGTATCTATTGCCCTCTTCTTTCTGAACAGAGAAGACTTAGAGGAGATACTACCCAGCAGGCCACAGGACCAATCAAATGGCACAATTTTAAGAACAGTGTGAAAGTTCTGTTCTTCTGTTAAGATGTGATACTGCCAACTAAGTTTGAAAGGAAAACTAAAAGACATACCCCTGGCCTCCAAAAGGAAGAGGAAAGGAAACCTCCACTGGCTAGCAGCTTTGCTGCGATGGAAATGAGAGTAAGGCATTGTGACCTGGGAGTCCCCCATTCGGGGAAGTTTGGCCGCCAAGGGTAAGTATTTGTTTCCATTTCTTGGAGGATACTACCCCAGGATTTAGTAAAAAAGGAGGCACATGGCTACCAATCACAAAAGACTGTAGAGAGAAATAAAATAAAGTTCCACAGAAACATTCCTCCAGGCATTGGCAGGAAGATGAATCACATGATCATCATTAATAAATAATACAGATAAGTCAGTGAATGGCAACATTATGGAGGAGATACAAAAATAATGTATGGCTTTCATCATTCCAATGCCTGAAGTGAAGTTTCCATAGAGACTCAAGGTTTGATATGAAGGATGAGGTTAAAGGAAATTTTGTTAGGCCCTGGGTGGATGGGAATGTATACATGTATATAGGGGTTTTTGACAGAACTCTAGATCCATAGTCAATGCTCTCATTTTTCTTTTGTGATACATCATAAACTAAGTTACAGTTAATTAGTAAACACATGTAATAAGCCTCAAAATGTTGCCAATGTTGCCCAGATGAAAGACACAAGTCCACTCTTAAAATTATGAGACTATGTATTCCAGGATTAACCAACAAATATATTATCCCCTTTTATGCACACATCACATAGAGAGATAGTTGGCTGTACACGGATAGATATTATTCTTATACACCATAAACAAACTAAATAGGTAGGACAGAAGTGTTATGCACCTCTGCTACACACTTATAATTTGTTCACAGTGTCCTGACTGAGATTTTGGGAAGGTGTGGGGAGAGGAGGACGAAGCAAGGTCCACCTGCTGGATCCCAACACATTGGAAGCTACAGGGACAGTGGTAGTGCAGGCAGGAACAAGTTGCACTTTCTTAACAACGTTCTGGCACTTCACGTGTGTTTACTGGGTTGGCACAGTACAGCAAGGCAATCACTTCGTAAGTTCTACAGTAACATAGGTACTGTATTTTAGATCACTAATGTTGGCAGCAGCCAGACACAAAACGTTTATGGCCTCTTGTCTGTGGCCTTCTAGTGGCCTCAGTTAATCAGGAACTAGGAAGGACATTGTGAGACAACTATGCTGGTGCTTGTGCGGACAGATGTATACATAGGCTCTGTGACGCATGGGTACACATATGGACTGTGAGCATTTTTCTTGATTTGCAGTTCCTTTAATCCCATCTGCTAAGTAATGATCAATACCTATTTTAGAATAAATTATCAAAATTGAGTAAAATATCCTTACTTTTGTACTGATAATGTTAGCATCCATCTCACAATGTTTCCCAGCCCATTTGGTTAAGATTGCCTAATAGTTATTCTATGGATGTTATACACTGCTCCTCCCTCATCTCTGGGGGAAAGTGTGAAGAACTTGATTGTTCCACTATTAACCTATCAATTGTGACCACCAAGAACCATGAAACAACACTGAGCTTTGCAGGACAAATGTAAAAGTATCCTCTTCCTAATCATCTCAGGTTTAACTAGAGCTAATCTTCCTAGTAAAATATTTTGAGTTGAACTCAAAATAAATGTGGTGAACTTTACACCATGAGTAATTTGTGTAAATAATATTATTTATATAATCCCATAAATTTTGAGTGCTGTCAGTTTCACAAGTGTCAATGCATTTAGAATATACATTTGCTAACTCTTCATTTAAGTCACATGTATTTTACAGGAGTTAAACTGGAGGGAAAAGGATCCAGAGGACACTATTTCCATTTCATAAGGGAAAGGTATGTGATATGTATCATACTCTTCATTTTAGATCAACAACCTGAACAATTAGTTCAAATGTCTTAAATTGTGTGTCGAAAGCAGTTACCAAATGTCTTCCTAAGATGTTGATATAAATTTAGATATATGCTGTTTTTGATTGTTAAACTGTCTTTCACTAAGTCTAGTTAACACTTTATCTGTTCCTTCAACTCCATTTTTGTTCCTTTGTTTCCTTTTTTAGTTTCTTTCTTATCTTGAAAGAAACTGTGATGACACTGTGTGCAGCTGTAGTGATGATTTTGTATGGGTGTTATTTGCCAGTATTTGATCTTGCAAACTTCTGTTGTAGTACCCAACATGAGGTAAACAGTGCTGTACAATTAAATACACTACCAAGTTAAGTATAGTAGTACACGACACAAGACCTAAAATGTTATACACTTCATGGCATGCACACAGCAAAGACAGTTTGCTCTGATCTGTGTGCTCTGCAGGGGCCCATGGGATGGGCAATGTTATAGCCAGAGCAGGTTGGAAAAGGCTAGTGTCCACTCTATCTGCTTGCCAGGAGGTTCTAGTCTGAGATGTGGAGCAGGCTCTGCCGGCAGTGACTGAGCGCACTGGGTGCACTCGGCTGCAAATCATTTTTCATGTCAGCACAACTAATGTCTGCTGCCTGGGTTCACAGGCCATCCTTATTTCCTACAGGTAGCAGGCTGAGTTTGTGAAGACAGCAGGTCACGCTCACAGAGTGAAAACAGAGCTAACATTGTGCAGCGTCACTCCCACAAATGACCGTGGTCCTCTGGTTTGGAGGTAATAGGGTGGCTTAAAACAGAGGATCAGACAATTCCTTGATCATTGTGGATGTGGATTTCTTGAGCTCTGGGGTTGGGTGAAGAAGTGTATAGCCCCCTAGGTCAGGTGTGTGCACTACTTGCAGGAAGCAGCTACCAGGATAGCGGCGTATGTGCAGCAGGCACATGTGGATTTCTTAGGATAGAGAAATCCCTCTACACACCTGATAAGACACATTCTGAGTGCGCACAGAATAGCATTCATCATAGAAGATTGGAGAGACAATATGTTAATACTCTATCAGCTAATAGCAAGAGCATCTATGGAAAGGTGCCAGAACTAGTCTCATTTATAAATAGTAAAAAATACCCACACAATACGAAGAACAAATAGCTGGCTGAAACTGCATGTCAACAGCAATGAAATCTAAAAGTGTGTTTATAGCAATAAAAAAATACAATAATACCTAGTGAGATGAATCCTTATTGAGACTGTGAAAAAATTTGGATGAAGGTAAGTGTTAAACATGGATCAAACTTGGTCCCTGGATGCTTTTATAAACTCCCTGTGTCAGCAGCAGTTGGCAGAATTGAAGGAAGGTAATGTTGATTTCGGTGCTTGTGTTGACATGTGACTCATACCTCTACAGTACTAGTATCAAGCACATCAGTACGTAGCATCAACAGGTTAGTGTTCATCACGAACATGGTTTTGCAGTCAGTGCAATGATTAAAAATGCACAGTTGGCAGATGAACATTTGATGTATGGATTTGCATGGGGAAATAGCCGTGGCGTGGTACATTTGTATTGAGTCAGATTTCCAGAATGAAGGTGTCCCGACAGGAAGACATTTGAAGCAATTGATTGGCATCTTAGGGAGCATGGAACATTCCAGCCTATGACTCGCGACTCGGGAAGAACTAGAATGATGAGGACAACTGCAATGGACAAGGCATTTCTTTGTGCTGTTGACGATAACCCTAATGTCAGGTCAGAGAAGTTGCTGCTGTACAAGGTAATGTTGACCACTTCACTGTATGGAGAGTGCTACGGGAGAACCAGTTGTATCCGTACCATGTACAGCGTGTGCAGGCACTATCAGCAGCTGATTGGCCTCCACGGGTACATTTCTGCGAATGGTTCATCCAACAATATGTCAATCCTCATTTCAGTGCAAATGTTCTCTTTAGGGATGAGGCTTCATTCCAACGTGATCAAATTGTAAATGTTCACAATCAACATGTGTGGGCTGATGACAATCCGCATGCAATTGTGCAATCACGTCATCAACACAGATTTTCTGTGAATGTTTGTGCAGGCATTGTTGGTGATCTCTTGAATGGGCCCCATGTTCTTCCACCTACACTCAATGGAGCATGTTATCATGATTTTATACGTGATACTCTACCTGTGCTGCTAGAACATGTGCCTTCACAAGTACAACACAGCATGTGGTTCATGCACGATGGAGCTCCTGGACATTTCAGTTGAAGTGTTCGTACGCTTCTCAGCAACAGATTTGGTGACCGATAGATTGGTAGAGGTATACCAATTCCATGGACTCCACACTCTCCTGACCTCAATCCTCTTGACTTTCATTTATGGGGGCATTTGAAAGCTCTTGTCTACACAACGCCGGTACCAAATGTAGAGACTCTTCGTACTCGTATTTTGGACGGAAGGGACACAATACGCCATTCTCCAGGGCTGTATGAGAGCATCAGGGATTCCATGTGATGGAGGGTGGATACATGTATCCTCCCTAATGGAGGACATTTTGAACATTTCCTATAACAAAATGTTTGAAGTCATGCTGGTACGTTCTGTTGCTGTGTGTTTCCATTCCATGATTAATGTGCTTTGAAGAGAAGTAATAAAATGATCTCTAACATGGAAAGTAAGCGTTTCTGGACACATGTCCACATAACATATTTTCTTTCTTTGTGTGTGAGGAATCTTTCCTGAAAGTTCGGCCGTACCTTTTTGTAACACCCTGTATATATATACAGGGTGAGTCGCGTAAGATGTAACACCCCCTTTATTCTGGGGGCGATTGCACATATCGACAAGTGGTGATCAGCAAATCATAGCCAACCATGGGGCACAAAGAATGGTATGTGCACAATAATCACAATGTATATGTTGACCGTGATAATGAGGCAAGTATGTTTTTTAAATTAGATGCTATACTTTTTTTTACCATTGCTCGGATGCTCTGGAAAAGACGTGTATAGTGATGTATCGTATGTTGCTATTGTGATTCAAACATTGCTTAAAACATGCTGGGAAATATTGTACAACTGAACGTCAAGGCAGTCACAAGCAGCTGCTGACTGTAAACACATCTTGCATGATCCGGAAAGCAGGCCACGTCATAAAACTAGTAGGTCGTGCGACGTTCAACCAGTATGACATGCGTCTCCTATCCAGACATGGTTGCTGCTGGAACATTACGTCCATATATATACACAAAGCAGGAGAAGTTAGTCATGTTACTTCTGTATGGTGAATGTCATAGAAATGATGTCGAACCTGTACGGTAGTACAGAGATACGTATCCTGATCGTTGGTGTTCTACTCACCAGGCCATTGGAAGAATGATTACTACACAAGTGTGAACAGGCAGCTTTAACAGCAGACAAAGGAGGATGAAGAAGACTGCGACCAACAGAGACCACATAGAGGCTCTTCTGGCCATGACGTTTACCGATCCTCATTGTGGCATGAGACGTATTGCTATGGAGTGTGGGGTCAGTCATATGAGTGTCATGCACAATCTTCACTGGCATTAGTTCCACCCATATCACCTTTCACTCCATCAGACAATCGAAGGATGCGATTTCGAACATTGTATGGAATTTTATCGGTTATTTCTGCGACGCCTGCGAGATGATAATATATTCTTCAAACGTGTGCTCTTCACTGATGAAGCAACTATCGATAATCATGGGAATGGTGTAAATTTATGTAACATGCACTACTAGGCAGCTGAGAACCCACATTGGCTGTGTCAGGACAGGACCAAAGGCCATGGCGTGTCAACGTGTGGTGCAGCATTGTAGGATATTACATTGTAGGACCTTATTTCATTACAGGAGTATTAAATGGAAATAAGTATGGAGAATTTCTTAGAAACAGTCTATCCATTCTGCTAGGGGATATACAACTCAATGAGCATCTGTGTATGTGGTCCCAACACGACGTCTGCCCAGCTCACTCCTCACGTGTTGCAAGTCAAATATTGAACGGGACATTTCCTGACCCCTGGGTTGGATGGAATGCTGCAGTAGAATGGCCTACCAAGTCCCCTGATTTGACTCCACTTGATTTCTTTTTGTGGGGAACACTGAAAGATGCAGTATACAGTGAAGCCCCAACAACACCAGATGACATGCGCCACCAAATCATCACAGGTTGCTCTGCCATTTCATCCACTGACCTTTCATCTGTTACCCAGTCTCTTCAACATCGATTACAGATGTGTCTTGCAGTCAAAGGTAAACCGTTTAAGTACATGCTTAAGTAAAGTACAATGCCATGTTTTGTTAAGAACACTATGAATTGTGAAGGTTATCAATAGGTACCAATGTATTATAAAACAATATGTGTAAATGACCAGTAATATCTTAGAAGTATAAATGTAGCATGTGTGAACAATGTGTATACCATGTAGGTTGTCCTTCTGTCATATTGTTTGGTGGTAGGTGCGCAGCAAATGAATGTGAATAAGATGATTATCTTATCAAACGTGTATTCTCTCTAATTATAATGTCCAATACTATCTTGGAAACAGTAGTTTCACAGCAGACACTTTGTTACCCCACAGACACACTCATGCATCACCTGGTGAAGAGTTTCCCATTATGCATCCAACAATAACATTATCAATGGCTTACTGTGCGTCAGGTGTGACATGTAAGCAGGAAGGGGGCAAAGCTTAAATGACGAACTATGTGACAAAGTGATTGCTGTGTTCACACAATAACTATTCATTTCAGCCTGGAAATGTTCACACATTCGGCATCGTTCTCATAATCCCCTTTTGATAAGCAATTCACTAGCATGTGCCACAGTTAAATACAAAACATTAGTTGCCACCCTTGTGCCTATGGTGTATTGTTCATTCTGCATAGAGCACGGCAACTCGGCCTGCGGGTTGAGTGAGGCATGTTTACAGTCTGCAGCCGCTTCTGATCACCTCAACCTTCAATCGTACAATATTTCCCAGCGTCTTTTAAGAAAAGTTTGAATCACAATAGCAATATTTGTTACACCACTATACGAGTCTTTTCCTGAGTGTTCAAATGATGGTAAAAAAAGTATAGCAACTCATTTAAAAAACATTTACTTCCCTCATTATCTCAGTCAATATAAAAGTTGTGATTAATGTGCATGTACCAAAGTATGTGTCCCATAGTTGGCTACAATACGCCAATCACTACTTGTCGATACGTGTGATGGCCCCCTGAATAATGGGGGTGTTATGTCTTATGTGACTCAGCTTATATATATATATATATATATATATATATATATATATATATATATATATCTCCAGTCAGAAATATACAAATTTATAGTAGCCATACACATAAATAAATAAATATATACACATTAAAAACAAAGATTCCAAGACTTACCAAGCGGGAAAGCGCCGGCAGACAGGCACATGAACAAAACACACAAACACACACACAGAATTACTAGCTTTCGCAACCGATGGTTGCTTCTTCAGGAAGGAGAGGGAAAGACGAAAGGATGTGGGTTTTAAGGGAGAGGGTAAGGAGTCATTCCAATCCCGGGAGCGGAAAGACTTCCCTTAGGGGAAAAAAGGGACAGGTGTACACTCGCACACACACACACACACACACACATATCCATCTGCACATACACAGACACAAGCAGACATATTTAAAGGTAAATATGTCTGCTTGTGTCTGTGTATGTGCGGATGGATATGTGTGTGTGTGTGTGTGTGTGTGTGTGTGTGTGTGTGTGTGTGTGTGTGTGTGTGAGTGTACACCTGTCCTTTTTTTCCCCTAAGGGAAGTCTTTCCGCTCCCGGGATTGGAATGACTCCTTACCCTCTCCCTTAAAACCCACATCCTTTCGTCTTTCCCTCTCCTTCCTGAAGAAGCAACCATCGGTTGCGAAAGCTCGTAATTCTGTGTGTGTGTTTGTGTGTTTTGTTCATGTGCCTGTCTGCCGGCGCTTTCCCGCTTGGTAAGTCTTGGAATCTTTGTTTTTAATATATTTTTCCCATGTGGAAGTTTCTTTCTGTTTTATATATATATATATATATATATATATATATATACTGCAGAAGCAGCTACTTCCACAAAATATAAATGTACACATCAAAGGCTGTAATGTTTTTAATTTTTAATTTTTTACTTGAGAATGTCTGCCCCAAATTTTGATTATTGCCTTCTTGCAAAGTAACTTCACAGCTTTTAAATTTTCATTCTGATGCAGACATCCTTAGAAGTGTCAAAACGTAGCTAAATGTATTAAACAAATGTTTGCCACCGGTTGGCATTGTTATTTGTCCATTAAAAGTTATTTATATTAATGCAGAAGACAACTTCAAAAACATTGACACAAGTAGATTTTGTGTCATCAGCAAGCAGAGGTGTGTGCTTGTGAATTAATACTGAAAAATAGATCACTTTTAATTGCAACTGTATATAGATCCCCACTAGAAAATTTTGAACTGTTTATGAGGAGTCTCCATTCCTTGCTATACTGTCAGTTAGCAAGCATTAATAGTCTGTGGTGACACCAGTGTAGATTTACTAAGGGATTTTGATTTTAAAAAAATGATGTGGATATCTTATTTGAATTCTACAATCTGATCTCAGTAATTAACTTTCCAATACAGGTGAATAAAGACAGAAGAACCCTAACTGATGATATTTTCTTTGGTGACACTCAAAGTAAGAAAATAATTGTTAACCCACTAAAAAATGATCTCGCTGATACCAAAGCAAAGTCAGTGAGGACAAATAAGACATTGCCTTACAATATAGATACTCGTCAGTGGAAATCAGAATAATTAATTACTCCAGGACAAATATTTTCAACCATTGTTTAAAGAGATAACCTGGAATAACGTTTATAATTAACCAAATTTCAACATAAAATTGAATCTACCCCATGGCAAATTCATATTATTATTTGAAAATAGGTTTCTACATAAGCTAATCAGGGAGGACATTAAACACTCATGTATGACACCATGGGTCACTAGAGGGAGTAAAGTATCTTGTGAAAGAAATGAGATGTATATCTATTGGTGAAAACAAGAAGACATCCTGTAGTAGTTGCACACTACAAAAACGTCTCAAAATTACTAAGAAAACTTACTAAAAATCAAGGAACATCTTTAAAATGTCACAAATCAATGATTCCAACAACAGATGCAAGGCTATATAGAATATAGTGAAATGAGAAACAGGGCAACCAGCAACAGAACAGGATAACATCACTATTGAGCTTAATGGAAAGGCTATAAATGATGAGTCACAGATACAAAATACTTTTAATAATCATTTCTTAAACATAGCAGAAAGTATAAGGACAAACGGTACAAGAGAAAAATCACAGCAGTATGCTGAAAAAACAACTTTCACAAAATTCATTCATATGAATATAACACAAACTTCTCCTTCTGAAATTAAGAAAATAATGTATCCTCTAAAATTTAAAGCTCATCTGGATTTGATGGTGTTTGCAGTAGAGGACTAAAGATTTGTTCCCATGTCTCAAATCTGTAATGAATCACTAACTCAAGGCATCTTTCCAGAGAGACTGAAATATGCCCTTATTGAAAACCTCTTTAAGAAAGGTGTTAGAACAGATGTCAATAACTACTTAATTATTTCACTACTGACATCATTTTTCAAATTTTTTGGGAGGGTGATAAATTATAGAATAGCATCTCACTTGATCAATTGTGATATCCTCTGCAAATCACAGTTTGGATTTCAGAATAGTTGCTCTCCTGAGAATGCCATTTAGAAGTTCAATCGGCAAATATTACAAGAATTAATCAACAAAATAGTGCAATTTGAATTTCCTGTAGCCTTTCTAAGGCATTCGACTGTGTGAATCACAATATTCTCATATAATGTAACTGGACAGTTAAAAAAATGAACTCACCAAATGGCAGAAACACATGTGAATAAGGTATAGATATGCAAGCTTTGGCTTCTTCTTCTGACCGAAGGGCTGAAAGGTAAGGAGAAGGAGTGAAGGAAGAGGACTTGTGAGGTATAGGAAATGGGTAGAATTTGGAAAAGTCACCCAGAACCCCAGGTCAGGAGAGACTTGCTGGATGGAATGAGAAGGTAAGACTGATTGTTGGGGACTATAATGCATGAGATCTGAAAACCTGAGAGCTGAAAGGTGGAAGATACGGTAATATACAAGACAGAGATTACTGCCAGAACATCATACATGAGTTAATAAGAGCAAAAACCTAAGTGCATTGTTTCTGATATATGTGGGAGTGTGAAGGCAAAAATAGACAGATCAAGAGTGAAAGATGTAGAAAACTAAGTTTCCCAAGCCTCAGTCTTATATCTACAACCATTCCTCATTTATTTAAATTATTTTCCATCTGTTTTACAACAAGCAGAATTAGTTCCTTTTGCAGATGTCTCTAGTATTGTACTCAATCCAAGCATACATGCAGAATCAGAAGAAATGGTAAACAAGCTTCTTAAACATACCATTGACTGGTTTTTTGCAATTGGTCTCATCCTCCATTTAAAAAAAAAACAGAACCTATTCATTTCTGCATATCTAGGGGTACTGCACCAATAAGTGTAACTCATGATAGTCAGGGAGGAAAGTAAAAATTGTTAGGTGCGCACACTGATGTGAATTTAAACTGGAAAAAGCACTTTTGGAAAACGCCTGAAACAACATAGTTCAGCCTTATTTGCATTCAGAATCGTTGCAAATCTTGGAGAGAGACAAAACAGTAAGCTGATACATTTGTAGATATCTGTTTAAGGTGTAGGGTGTCCTGACTATTGCGTCACAGTGTGTTTATTCCCTCATGACGTTTGTTGTAAATAATCCACTGCAGTTCAAAAGGAATTATGATCTGCATAACTGCAATACCTGAAGAAAAAAAATACTTTCATTCTCCACATTAATGTTGTCTTTAGCACAAAAGGGGTGCACATTGCCACAAGTAAAATTTTTGATAAATTACAAAGTTATATAAAATGTCTGACAAACAGCAAAGTAAAATGTGAAAACAAACTGAAGAAGTTTCTCCTTGACAGTTCCTTTTATTCTATAGAAGAATTTCTGTTACTGTAATGTGTAAAAGATGTTTGGTAAGAATTTATAAGCAATAAAAATTGAAAATAAATAAATAAAAATAAAACAACTTAAAAATGTTCAGCATGTTTCCATATTTACAAAATTAATTTGCAGTGTAAATGTAAAATGACTCAGTCCATACTATTAATATTTATTGTGCAAATGATCCATTGAACATGAAAATAAATTACTAAGTTCTCTGTGGCAATTTCACTAAATTTTTATCAAGATATAATTTGAAAAGAGGGAAATTATATTTCCTGGCTGGACATTTATTTCGTGGTCTGGGGCAGCTTCAACATTTCTCTTACATCCAAAATCCTGGCCAGAACCATCCAGGGGGCTTCTAGCAACTCTTCTTGTGCACCTAAGACCAGCTCCCTCTTGAACATTCCAAACTTATTATTCAAATCACAGGTAAATATTTTAAAAATTCTATTCAAAGATATTCTATTATTCTATTGTAAGATATGATTTACGATCATGTGATGTGTGTGTGTGCACTGTGGTGCTGATAAAGACAGTGGATGATTATTTCAGTGTTCACTGAGATCCATTAATTATTAAAATGTGCTTTCAGATGACACGTATACATTAAGTGTATCAAATAACTTAATAATCAGACAGATAACGACAGTGTGCCATATGAGACAACTGTACTTTCTAATCAGCTTTTTTTTATGTTATAAGAACCATACTAAAATGCATCCAATTCAAAAACCTTTAGTACTTCGTCAGGAACAGTATCCCATAATAGTGATTTACATTATAAACATGTGGGCTATAGTTATTATTTATCATATACTATCATACTAATCATTGTTTGGTACTGAATATGCTCATAGCTGTTTAACTAGTGTGATTTGGTCTCTCTGAGTTTCAATTAGTAACTATGTGATTTGATAGGTCTCTTTAGTGTAGTTCATATATAACATTCACAACCAGAACTAATATTATTCATTGTGTTTTAATTAATAAGGGGAATTTTTTTACATGAACTTTTTACTCAGTTAATCTCCTGATTGGGAGCTTTGTAGAATATTAATTATTTACACTGTAACATGCATTGGTGTTGTATTTTCGTTGTCTGATACTTAACAATTGTCTTTATATTCTTTACACATTGACTGTAACATGTTCAAATCAACAATAGTTTACAGAAACTCTCGGTGCTCTTCGACATCATGCCCATGGCCCAACAGACATGACCACTTTTCCCAACAGCATACTTTGCTAAAAGTTCAATTTTGCTATGTTTCAATATCTAGTTTCAAATAGTCATTATAGTCTGATATACAGGTATTGACTTTCAAGCCATAGCAGCAATAAACTTCAATTTTTTTGTATAAAATCTAGTTAATGTGCTCTCTCACAAATTTAAAGTGTTCTCTAATTGTTTAATTGCTTGATCTGCTACATTACCAGCTCAAATTCATTATTAAAATTTACTTATCTTATAGGTGTGTCAAATGCTGAGATTTACGTATGACCGAAAGTGCTGCAACTGTTACATCTTAGGAACAGGCCCATAAAAAACACTTCAATACTATGCCAGCATGGGTGCTAGGAAGTGAACAAGAAAAATCATCAGTGGTAATTCTGCTGCCTGAAGGCTCAGCAGATAATGAACACATTTTCTGATGTTCAGATGGACAATGAAATTTATTCTTTCAAACATTGTGTCAGTAGGATATAAATATCAAGAACAACAGAAATTTACAGTACCTTAAACAAATAATATGTTGCCATTGAGCAGCTATATGTAATAGGAATAATGCACAGAATAACAGAAATTGAATTCAAACTCCATATAATACATCATAGACTTCTGTTGTCAAACCTCATCACAGCTCTTCCAATCCACTTGATTGAGCTTTTGTTTCTGATTGGTTGGTAAGAATGAACTGACAACACTGAGAAATTACGTATCTAGTCTGACTGTAACTATTTTTGCATGCGGTCATCACTGTTTTCCTTCCTAGTTATTTATGAATTTCATGTACAAGGCATAGATTACAAGTGTGAATAACTTTTACACACATAAAAGTGAATGAGTGAAAGATGCAGTCAAAATATTTTGTACGTATGTAGAGTTGACTTCAATTCATTTTTAGCTGTGTTTCTCTGTCACTCTAATAACCCAGCATTTTCTTCGTTATTCATCCAGTGTCAGCAGTTGCTCCATTTCTGCTGACCTTGTTATCAGTTTCATGTGCATATTTCTAATATACCTTTCATGTAAGATAAGCAATTTTGAATGATTGATCATGTGATACTGGGCAATAATCTAAGGAAGTGAACTAAGAGTTGCCCTCATGCACCTTATCGAAGTTCTTATAGCACTTGTCCTAAATTAGAAATCTTCATTGGTAATTCCAGTTAATTCTCTTCTTTATGCTGGATAATAATTTTTATAAACAGATTCTTTTTCATTCTCATTATTTTTTAAACAACCAAGTGTTTGTACTATCAATGTCTATAAACATGAAAAAAACAGATATTGTTACCAGTGTTTGCTGCAGTACACCATCATGGATTGGAAAAAGCTTATAAACGTTGTTTTACCATACCACTCAGTTTGTAAATTGTAATGCATCTGGCTGTACCTTCTATTTTTATTTCTCTAAAAAGTTTTCTACATATTAAGTAAAATTTCTCACTTTGCCATCACAACTTGCATCACCTAATTAGTGTGGTTATTAATGAGGATTTCTGACTTTCTGTCTTAATAATTTATTACAGGTACCTCTATAATTTTAATTCAGTTCTCTTTGAGAAAAAATATGTTTGCACATCCTTGATCCTACCTTATCTGATACATTTACCAAAGCATGCTTTGCTGTAAAACTGAGCAAGTATGACTTTTGTG
This sequence comes from Schistocerca gregaria, assembly GCF_023897955.1. Classification (NCBI taxonomy): domain Eukaryota; kingdom Metazoa; phylum Arthropoda; class Insecta; order Orthoptera; family Acrididae; genus Schistocerca; species Schistocerca gregaria. Next base: position 862,785,131 of record NC_064921.1, read on the forward strand.
TGAGTGCAGGTTGTGCCTAGTTGTAGTGGACAATAAGGCAAATTTCTTGACATTTACAAGTAGTATTCATCACATATAGTCTCCAAATTATGACATTGATGTTGTTCTGTTCTGATGGAAGCATATACTTTTTTTCTGTGACACTTAAAAGAAGCTTCTAAGAGAACTTCAATGACAGCATGTATGGGACTTGATCAAATATTATCAAAATAACAGCACTGCAAACCACTGTATCACTACCAGAAGAGGTTCCATCAACATCTGCCCTGTTATACTGACTGTGAGCAAACACAAAACTCACATATGGTTCTTGTGTTTACCTGAGTAAATAAAGCCCACCAGTCTGTGTTCTGCTGTTGTAACAATCAGACAACTTGCTTGTAAATGTATTGAGACATTCACATTGTGCATTGAGCATTGTTTATGATGAATGTTGTGAAACTGCTAGAGATGTGGTGCAGTTGTACACTGAAGAGTCTCCAGATTGTGCCAAGCAGTCAGACTCTGTCTTTGTAAATGTTATAAATAAAGTTCCAGAAACTTGAAGTGTGGAGAATAAAATACGCCAATGGAAAAGAAGAGCAACTGATGAAAGATATTAAACTAACATTTTAAAGGATTAACACACTATGTAAATGTCACTAACTTGTAGTTCGGAAGTATGAGAGGTATCAATCAAAAGAGAGTTCTGCAAACACTTCATTCCGTCATATTTCATCTTCTTCAAATTTCACTACATCTACAGCTTCATGGCAGTCAGTATCTAAATTTGATTACAGACCTCTGAATGTCATATACAAAAAGTGCAAAGTGAGGTGGCATATCTAAGCAAAACTTTGTTTAATGAAGAAGCATCATTTACCAACCATACACAAGTCTGTCTTCACAATATGCACTAATCATCTGACTCAATGAATCCTCTTGGTCTTTCAATATTTGGTGCATGTTTTCCAAAACCCACAACACTAGTCTCTGTGTTGTTGATGGAATTCTAAATACATTCAAGTAATGTGTGTTCCTAAGATATACTGCTGCTGCATTTATTGCGAGACACCCCACTGAACATAAGGCAGTTAGTGTGGTACCAACATGATGGATATCCCTCTCATTCCACACATATGTTGACAGGCCCTCTTTAAGAGGACATTTGGAGACCATTGGAGCACTTGTTCAGGAAATGCAAAATGGCCTACGGACTCACATAACTTAACACTTAAATACACCTTTATCTGTGGTGAGATTTAAGACAAGAAGTCTATTACGAAACGCTGATGACTCCCAAAGAAATGAAATGCCTTTCAACGTATTGAGTCTAGATGAAATTCGATGTGCAGTGCTGTTTCACCAGAATCACTTTATAGTGTGCAGCAATGCTCAAGGTCAAAATTTTGAGCACATGGTATGATAGCCATGATAATACACATAAAAACCATACACCGAGTTCTGTCCTTGCTTACATTTGGTGTAATAGGGCAGAAACTCATGGAACCTCTTCCCCTGATGGTGAGAAAGGTCCATGGTGCTGTTACCTTGATACTGCTTGATCATGTCCATGGAACCTCTTCCCCTGATGGTGAGACAGGCCCATGGTGCTGTTACCTTGATGGCCAGCCACTGTGGCTGAGTGGTTCTAGGCACTTCAGTCTGGAACTGTACAACTGGTAGGGTCATAGGTTAGAATCCTGCCTTGGGCATGGATGTGTGTGATGTCCTTAGGTTAGTTAGGTTAAAGTAGTTCAAAGTTCTAGATGATTGATGACCTCAGATGTTAAGTCCCATAGTATACAAAGTCATTTGTTATCTTGATACTGTTTGATCATGTCCCATGCATGTTATGTCAATAAAAATTGCTTGTGAATATTGGGAAATACACTGTATTGCCTGCTATAACTTGAAAAAAAAGTAGCATCTCAATATATTTATTCATTCTGGACATATTTGTGGTGGCCTGCCTTAGCTGCCTCAATCTATCTAGAGTACGTTCTGTTGTAGATAGTGTATAATTGCCTTAATCCAATGCATAGATAATGAATCTCAGTTGTGTGGATGAATCATATATGTTACTGTTGTGCTGATAATGTAGTTGTGTGTTACACAGGAATAACAAGAAACATGTAAATCCGATACATGTATGTTATTTTTATGATAAACAAGATTCACTAACATATTTATTAGTGGTGCTCTATACCACTCATATATAGTTTCATTCTACAACACAAATCTCACAGCTTATTTGTCTGTTTTTAACTTTCTACCAATTTTTCTTGGTAGAAATACATGTATAAAGAACACAAAATATATATACCTTTGTTATTTTTATGTTAAATAGCAGCAACATAAGATTACTTTTTGGAATTTGAAAGACAATATATACCTCTAAGAAAATCCTGTATTTTTGTCACTAATAATACTTTTTGTTTCCAGCTACATATGTATTTTATGAATAATAAACAAATAAATAAGTATTTTTATTGTTTTTGCTTTTACTTCATAATTCAAATAGTAGCTGGGATATGGAACAAGTCAGGATATATATTCCCAAACGATACAATGTGCTTCATTTAGTGTATGGCCATTAATGTCTACTTATGGCACAAGCAGATCATTATCATTCATTTCAAATTGTGTTTGTGAGACTGATACCTAAACTGTTAGCTGTGAACAACTTGTAGGCATGTTCAGCTAGTATCTGATCTGTGTCTGCTGAGTTTGAGTTTGCATTCATGCTTGTGTTATCATCAAACATTGTAGCTTCTGCATTGTACTTCAGAGTCACTGAAAGATCATTTCTGTACTTTAGGAACAAGAACATGTCATGGAGATGCACTCATGATACTTTCAGCCAATTGCACAAGTTTGAAAGGGGTCAAACTGTGACCTTCTGAGTGATAAGACAGTCCTTTCAAAGAATTGCCACACAATTCGGACATGCTGTGTTTGATGTGCAATGATGCTGGTACCAGCGGCACATGAATGTTATCACACCCAAGATGATAATCTGGATACCTTTGCAGCACAGATGCCCAGCAGGATCATTGTGTTGTGAAGGCAGCAATGGCAGATTGTGCAGTTATCACAGCACGGATAAGAGGGCTTGTGAGCCCAGACATGTTGACGCAAACTGTTGCGAACTGGTTATTGGCAGTGGAACTATGGGCACACACACCTCTATCCCTTATTCGATTCATGCCCCAGCATCGACATGCACAGCTCAACTGGTACTGCCAGAGGATCACTCTAAGATGGCGTGACATGCTGTGTTCTTCAGTGATGAAAGCAGAGAGGACTCTTAATAGGAGCCACAGTGAAATATTCCCCCCCCCCCCCCCCAACTCCATCGCCATATCCTCATGAGCCATGGACCTTGCTGTTAGTGGGGAGGCTTGCGTGCCTCAGCGATACAGATGGCTGTACCGTAAGTGATACCACAACGGAGGGGTATCTGTTGAGAGGCCAGACAAACGTGTGGTTCCTGAAGAGGGGAAGTAGTCTTTTCAGTAGTTGCAGGGGCAGCAGTCTGGATGATTGACTGATCTGGCCTTGTAACAATAACCAAAACGGCCTTGCTGTGCTGGTAGTGCGAACAGCTGAAAGCAAGGGGAAACTACAGCCGTAATCTTTCCCGAGGGCATGCAGCTTTACTGTATGATTAAATGATGATAGCGTCCTCTTGGGTAAAATATTCCGGAGGTAAAATAGTCCCCCATTCAGATCTCCGGGCGGGGACTACTCAAGAGGACGTCTTTATCAGGAGAAAGAAAACTGGCGTTCTACGGATCGGAGTGTGGAATGTCACATCCCTTAATCGGGCAGGTAGGTTAAAAAATTTAAAAAGGAAAATGGATAGGTTAAAATTAGATATAGTGGGAATTAGTGAGGTTCGGTGGCAGGAGGAACAAGACTTTTGGTCAGGTGAATACAGGGTTATAAATACAAAATCAAATATGAGTAATGCAGGAGTAGGTTTAATAATGAATAATTGAATAGGAATGACGGTAAGCCACTACAAACAGCATAGTGAATGAATTATTGTGGCCAAGATAGAAACAAAGCCCACATCTACTACAGTAGTACAAGTTTATATGCCAACTAGCTCTGCAGACGATGAAGAAATTGATGAAATGTATGATGAGATAAAAGACATTATTCAGGTAGTGAAGGCAGACGAAAATTTAATAGTCATGGTTGACTGGAATTCGTCAATAGGAAAAGGAAGAGAAGGAAACATAGTAGGTGAATATGGATTGGGGGGAAGAAATAAAAGAGGAAACCGTCTGGTAGAATTTCGCTCAGAGCATAACTTAATCATAGCTAATACTTGGTTCAAGAAACCTAAAAGAAGGTTGTATACATGGAAGAATCCTGGAGATACTAAAAGGTATCAGATCAACTATATAATAGTAAGACAGAAATTTAGGAATCAGGTTTTAAATTGTAAGACATTTCCAGGGGCAGATGTGGACTCTGATCACAATCTACTGGTTATGAACTGTAGATTACAACTGAAGAAACTACAAAAAGGTGCTAATTTAAGAGGATGGACCTGGATAAACAGAAAGAACTAGAGGTTGGAGCGATTTTCAGGGAGAGCATAAGGGAACAATTGACGGCAATGGGGGAAAGAAATACATTAGAAGAAGAATGGGTAGCTCTGAGAGATGAAGTAGTGAAGGCAGCAGAGGATCAAGTAGGTAAAAAGACGAGGGCTAGTAGAAATCATTGGGTAACAGAAGAAATATTGAATTTAATTGGTGAAAGGAGAAAATATAAAAATGCAGTAAATGAAGCAGGCAAAAAGGAATACAAACGTCTCAAAAATGAGATCGACAGGAAGTGCAAATTGGCTAAGCAGGGATGGCTAGAGAGCAAATGTAAGGATGTAGAGGCTTATCTCACTAGGGGCAAGATAGATACTGCCTACAGGAAAATTAAAGAGACCTTTAGAGAGAAGAGAATCACTTGTATGAATATCAAGAGCTCCAATGGAAACCCAGTTCTAAGCAAAGAAGGGAAGGTGCAAAGGTGGAAGAAGTATATAGAGGGTTTATACAATGATGATGTACTTGAGGACAATATTATGGAAATAGAAGCGGCTGTAGATGAAGATGAAATGGGAGATAAGATACTGCGTGAAGAGTTCGACAGAGCACTGAAAGACCTGAGTCGAAACAAGGCCCCGGGAATAGACAACATTTGATTAGAACTACTGACAGCCTTGGGAGAGCCAGTCATGACAAAACTTTACTATCTGGTGAGCAAGATGTATGAGACAGGCGAAATACCCTCAGATTTCAAGAAGAATATAATAATTTCAACCCCAAAAAAGCAGGTGTTCACAGATGTGAAAATTACCGAACTATCAGTTTAATAAATCACAGCTGCAAAATACTAACACAAATTCTTTACAGGCGAATGGAAAAGCTGGTAGAAGCAGACCTTGGGGAAGATCGGTTTGGATTCCGTAGAAATGTTGGAACACGTGAGGCAATACTAACCTTATGACTTATCTTAGGAGAAAGATTAAGAAAAGGCAAATCTATGTTTCTAGTATTTGTAGACTTAGAGAAAACTTTTGACAATGTTAACTCGAATACTCTCTTTCAAATTCTGAAGGTGGCAGGGGTAAAATATAGGGAGCATAAGGCTATTTACAATTTGTACAGAAACTAGATGGCAGTTATAAGAGTCGAGGAGCATGAAAGGGAAGCAGTGGCTGGGAAGCAAGTGGGACAGGGTTGTAGCCTCTCCCCGATGTTATTCAATCTGTATATTGAGCAAGCAGTAAAGGAAACAAAAGAAAAATTCAGAGTAGGTATTAAAATTCATGGAGAAGAAATAAAAACTTTGAGGTTCGCTGATGACATTGTAATTCTGTCCGAGACAGCAAAGGACTTGGAAGAGCAGTTGAGCTGAATGGACAGTGTCTTGAAAGGAGGATGTAAGATGAACATCAACAAAAGCCAAATGAGGATAATAAAATGTAGTCTAATTAAATCGAGTGATGTTGAGGGAATTAGATTAGGAAATGAGACACTTAAAGTAGGGAAGGAGTTTTGCTATATAGGGAGTAAAATAACTGATGATGGTCGAAGTAGAGAGGATATAAAATGTAGACTGGCAATGGCAAGGAAATCGTTTCTGAAGAAGAGAAATTTGTTAACATCGAGTATAGATTTAAGTGTAAGGAAGTCGTTTGTGAAAGTATTTGTATGGAGTGTAGCCATGTATGGAAGTGAAACATGGACAATAAATAGTTTGGACAAGAAGAGAATAGAAGCTTTCGAAATGTGGTGCTACAGAAGAATGTTGAAGATTAGGTGGGTAGATCACGTAACTAATGAGGAGGTATTGAATAGCATTGGGGAGAAGAGGAGTTTCTATCACAACCTGACAAAAAGAAGGTACCAGTTGGTAGGACATGTTTTGAGGCATCAAGGGATCACAAATTTAGCATTGGAGGGCAGCGTGCAGGGTAAAAATTGTAGAGGGAGACCAAGAGATGAATACACTAAGCAGATTCAGAAGGATATAGGTTGCAGTAAGTACTGGGAAATGAAGAAGCTTGCACAGGATAGAGTAGCATGGAGAGCTGCATCAAACCAGTCTCAGGACTAAAGACCACAACAACAGTGAAATGTTAACTCTTACCATATTTTGACACGGACAGCAGCATGAACCACTAACATACAGAAACTTGTAAGTTTGAGTGAGCTGCAACTGAAAACATACTCAAACGAGACCTTGAAGTTTTTGTTCTACACTTACATAATATTGACAGCTAAAGAATCGTCTGCACATGATAGGGTGATATTGGAGAACCACATTACTGGCAGCTGTAGTGGAATAGTCTGATAAAGCCTTCATGTTATCAACACCTAAGTATTGTATGCATTATTTCAGACAAGCTTAATGGTACCTCTTTACCAAAGCAAACAAAATACTATTCAAAAACTAAACAAATGTTTATATTTGGTGAAAAATAAACATTTTGTTTTGAACTACAATTACAAAACAGTAAGTAAAACATTCAAACATCATGCACAGGAAACACAGCTCTTCTTTTCCAATATTAAGATTTCTCAGTTTAAAACAAAGTATTCTCTAATTATCTCTAATCATGCAGCAGTTCAAAACAGAATGTAGAATTTATTGGACATTTGTTGAATCCATATGCATGACCTGACCAGTGTAATTGCTGCATCTCTTCCTTATGGCTTCATTTTAGTTCCCACTCTTTCAGAATAAATATTTTCTAATGGAAACTGTTTCTCACATTTCTTAGAATTTCCACTGAGGGAAATAGTTCCCATATCATTTTTTATTCTACATTCATATAACACCATTTTACTGCCTGAGTATTCTTTGAACAGTTAATGTGAATTGAAAAGTAGCATTTCTCAAATAAAGGAAAATCCAGGTTGATCGCAACCTTATAATCCTACCTGCTGACAAAGGCTCCACTACTGTTGTTTTGAACAGCAAGGATTACTTGGAAGATGGACTCCACCAGCTGTCAGATTTATCCACCTACAAATCCTGCCACGGTGACCCCATTTCAGATATCCAGCAAGAGCTCCAGTCTCTACTCAAATCTTTAGGCCCATGCCAGAACTTCACCACAGACTCCATCTTTCTCCTGATCCCTACCATTTCCCACACTTCTACCTTCTACACATCTCCCCCTCCCCCAAAACAATCTATGGTGTTGTAGACCAACACCTACAGCCTATTACCAGGAACCTACGCTCCTGCATAAAAGATATCAATCATTTCCTGCACCAACTCTACATGGTTCCTGTCGCATTACCACAGCACCCTGCTCGTCACTGCTGATACACATCCCTTTATACTAACAGCCCTGATGCCCATGACCTTACTGCTATTGAACACTACCTTTCTCAACACCTGATGAATTGCAAACCATCCCCTTCCTTTCTAGTTGTCATGGCCAACTAAATCCTCACCCACAATTACTTCTCCTTTGAAGGCATTACCTACAAACAAATCTGGAGTATGTCTATGGGCAACTGCATGGCACCACCCTATGATAACCTTTTCATGGGCCATCTAGAGGAATCTTTCCTAAACACCCAGAATCCCAAACTCCCCATGTTCATCATCTGGATCCAGGGCAAGGGCAGCCCATCCACATTCCTCCAGAACCTTGACACTTTCTCCCCCATTCAGTTCCCCTGGTCCTAGTCAACCCATCAAGCAACTTTCCTCAATGTTGATGTCCACCTCAAAGATGGCTATATCAGTACCTCTCTTGATCAAACCTACCACCCATTCAATACCAAGAAGTTCCTTCCTTACAGCCTTGCCAGCAATGGCCATTGCATCTGTAGAGATGAGTGGTATCTCTTGAAATATGCCAAGAGTCTCAATGAGGCCTTAACAGATCATAACTACCCTCCCAACCTTGTACAAAAACTGGTCCTCTGTGCCTTATCTTTCCAGTCACGCAATACCTCCCAAAGCACCACCATCCAGCTACAAAGCAACATTACCCTTGTGACTAAGTACCAATTCAATTACAGTCTCCACCAGGGTTTCAGCTACCTCTCATCATGCACTGAAATGAGAAATGTCATGCCCACTATCCTTCCATCTCCTCCCACAATGGTATTCTGCCACTCATCAAACCTACTCCATATCCTTGTTCATCCCTACACAACCCCTGCTCCCAACCCCTTGCCTCATGGCTCATATCCCTGTAATAGACAGAGATGCAAGACCTGTCCCACACATCCTCCCACCACCACCTACTCCAGTCCTGTCACCTATCCCATCAAAGGCGGGGCTATCTGTAAAACCAGTCATGTGATTACATGCCAAGCTGCAAACACTGTGTTGCGTTCTACATGGACATGACAACCAACAAGCTGTCTGTCTGCATAAATGACCACCAACAATCTGTGGCCAAGAAAAAACTAGACAACCCTGTTGCTGAGCACGTTGCCCAACATGACATCCTTCATTTCAATGACTGCTTTACAGCCTGTGCCATTTGGAGCCTTCCCACCATCACCAGCTTTCTGAATTGCACACATAGAAACTCTCCCTCCAATACATCCTACATTCCTGTAACCCTCGTGGAATCAACCTTCATTAGTCATTGTCCTTACCCATCTAGCCCCTTCCCTGTTTCCATTCCAGCAGTACACAGCCCTCTATTCTACCCACACACCCAGTACCCAGTCTTTTTACTTCTCTCCTTTTCCTCTAACCCTCACTCTACCCCTGACCTCCATCTATCCTCCCAACTGCGCCTAGCTGCTCCACTCTCCACTTTGTCCCTGCACACTTCCAGCAGCACTACCCTGCTATCCCTTCCCATTCCTGTGCCAGCCTCCTCCTTACCACCACCTGGTTGCCTCTCCCATTTAGCACTGCTGCTAGCAGCCTGGCTCCAGCTGCCAGAGATTGTGCTCATTTGTGTGTGTGTGTGTGTGTGTGTGTGTGTGTGTGTGTGTGTGTGTGTGTGTGCACCCACCAGCCACTGAGTGTGTTTTGTATAATTCTGAAAAATGCCTTGTTGGCCACAATCCAATAGTCTGAAAATATTTTTCGTGTGTCTTTCTGTGACTTGGCATCTCAGCTATATGGAAAGGAGCATTTCTGTTACGTGGAAGAATAGTTTTCTTAAGCCAGTAGATAGCCTCACATTCACATGAATAATATGAAAGCATCTGATCTTGCCTATCAATGTGAGGCATATTTGCACTTTATTTGACAATTAGTGGCAGTTTTGTGGTCTTTTGCTGGTGTTAGTTCTGTGGAAATATAGTATCTCATCCCCTATTTTTTATCATTATGCTTTGGGAGTACAGAACAATTGTATTTCCTTCTCTCAGTTTGGCAGATGCTTCTTTAAGGATGCTCCTCCTATTTAAGCATAGTGTTTTTTTATAAGCAAAAGGGTTTTAGATAATGTATGGCTTTCTTAATAAGTAGGACTGCCCATGTAAATGTGTGAGATTGCCAACTTAAGGCTACTTAAAAATGTGTAATAAGTTTTCCAGCATGACTTTTCCAATTATACTGTCAAGTGTCCCCTTATGCACAATCAATTATTTGCAAAAAGTCCACATTCTTCAACATGTACATTCCAGTACCATATTTACACATTTTATATGGTATGTATCATATAAATGATAATCTCCATCTCAACAGAATCATCAATTCATTTAACAGTATCTCTCCATGAGTAATACACTTGACATAATTTGCTGTTAAAATAATTTGGTATAGACCCTACTTAGTATTGCACAATCAGTTCTTTGGGTGTCTTGGCTCTTGATTTTTTTAGCAAAGTGTAATAAGTGTAACATGATTATAAAGGCATATCTGCACACATTCATCACTACTGCTATGTTTTGAAATTAGAGCTCTTACTTTGCAGTAGTCTTTTTATCAGATGGTTATCACATTACCTGTATGTAAAGTAACTTTAAAAATTACGAGCATACTTAACTAATCCTAGGTCTATCCTTTGTATTTCCAGTCAAATATATATTCACAGCTTTATCATTCTTTTAACCAACTACAGACTGAAGTATGAAATCTGGAAGTATTAAACCTGAGTATTAAACCTAAGTAAATCCATTGGTGTATTACTAGTATGATGAACATCCTTGTTTTGTAAATGGATGATACTGAACTTCATGTGATTCCTTATCAGCATTGGCTTTGTTACCCTCACTACCCATATCTTTTCATTCTTCAGCATCGCAAAAAATATTTGAAAGTTCTGTTACACACTATCAGCACTGTGGCAAGTTTCTGTGTGTTTTAGATTCTAGCCATTCTCTTCCAATTAGTTATCTTTCAACTTATAATCAATACTTTCTAATATGTTCAGTAACCGATCATCAGCAAATTTTTCATTCTTCCTATTCTTTTTAGTGTAAGAATGTCCCAGTATTGATTAATTAGATGCCACTTCCAAGAATGTACATCAGAAACAATTGTGTACAAGAAAATAACTGCAGCCAAGAAAATCTGTTCTCCAACACTTTGTTGCCTGTGCAGACTCCTATTCTACAGCTGCAAAATTAAGACTAAATCATCCACATTTGAATGTGTACATTTATCTCAGCCACAATAACCGTTAATGTGTTTGAGGTTGTCCTATCATGTCATCATGAACACAGCCAGCAGAATTACTGCTTTTTAACCACCTGATAAATTTTATATTCTCATTAGTTGTCTTTTGGTGGTGCATGCAGTGTCTGAACGAGCATGACTAATACAACCATATCTGATTGTTTATTAGGGGTGAAATGTTTTCTGCCATAGGTAGGAAGTAATCCTTGAATTATGTGGCCAATGATTTAAGTATCACTTTTGGCAGTGCTATTTTCTGAGGGCTCACTTTCATTTGGGACACAGTTTTTAGTTTGTTCCTTGTTAATGATGCTTCAAATAGTTGTTGTCTTATTCTTGGAGCACTTTATGATTTGAGCATAGAACATGTGTTTCACTTTTCTTCATAATGAACTTGAGGGTTTTACAATTCTGGGGTAAGGAAGTTTCAACGTTTTACTACAGATTGACCTCCTGTTTTGCACTCAGGCATTGCTGAAAGTTAGAACTGGTTCACTGAATTAAGTTAATAAAAAACAAATCCTTCCATCAATATAATCAAAACATTGTATTGCAAGGAAAGCATACAGTTCTGTTAGTCTAGATAATTAGATTGCAATAACTGTTTGGTTATGTGGTGTGCCCTTCTCATCCTGGAATCTGAACAACTTGCTACTCCTTTCCAACCTGCAGTGGCTAAGTCTACTTTCCTCCCTGAAGAATAGACATGAAAGTTCAGAAAGCTAGAAATAGTTCTGTCTTCTCTCTCTGTATTGACAGTGCTTAGAATTTTGTCTAAAGAAGGGAAGTATTGGCCAGCGACACTGCCTCACTGTAATTTAACATTGGTGTTACTTTCTCATCAGCCATATATGGGAGTCATCTTGAGAGTTTCAAAGCATGGTATGTTGGGTTCCAGTATTTCTCTTCTGACATACTGCCTGACAAAAAGTGGAGCACCGAGATTGGGAAGCAAGAAACAAAATGAGATTTGTGATAAAATCTTCTGGAGCTTCCATCGGGGTAGCTGCATCAAAAATCCATGACGTTTTGATGAGTGTCATTGTCATCATCTTCTAGGGAAGTGTCGATGGGCTGAGGCCTTCCTCTATATATAGCTGGTTGGCGGCATGCGGCGGCTGTCCCTCCCCACCACTCCTACCGGCACTGGGCCAGTCGTTGGAGGGAGGGGGGGGGGGGGGAAGCTACGTGGGGCCAGGCGACACCAGCTGCTTGCTGCGTTAGTCTAGCTTAGAATCACGGAACGTTAGCAGCTAAGCACAGTCCCAGTGTATAGCTGCTATTTCAGGGTTCCATGCCAAACTTAAATGGTAGCCCTTATCCCTGTTGACGAGATTGTCATGTAATCTTATTTTGACTGATTCCTTGATGACGCTCTCCCAGAAGGCACTGGCTCAGCAATGCATTTTTGTTTCTTCAAATTGGAAGCTGTCTCCCTCATCAAGGCTGTGTTCTGCCAAGGCCAATTTGCCCTTGTACCCCCGCCTTATGCATCTAATGTGTTCCTGACAGCACTGTGAGATGCAGCATTGTGTTTGACCAATGTTCTGGATCCCACACTCGCATGGTATACTGTATATACTTTGAATCGTCTAATGTGTGCTGTGCTGTAACCATTCTGATGAAACACATCCTTAAAGTGCTGTAGCTCAGCTTGAAGGCTGTCTTTGTCACAAATGGCTCTTGCCCTGTGAACCAGCATTGCTAGAATGGTGTTTTGTTGTGCTGGGGGATGGCAGCTGGAAGCATGGAGATATAGGTCCATGTGGGTCTTCTTTCTGTATACTGCATGTCCTATCATGCCATTAGATTTTCTCCTTATAAGAATACATAAAAATAAAATACATCCATCTTGTTCCAACTCCATTGTGAACTGTATGTTTTTGTGAATGCTGTTCAGGTTACATGGAAATCACTCAGGGCTTCTCTTCCATGTTCCCACACAATGAATGTGTCATCAATGTAATGGAAGAAGTGTTTAGGTTTGAGCTGTGCTGTTTCTAGTGCCAACTCCATATAGAGATTGTCAATCCCTGGAGCAAGTGGTGAACCCATGGCTACCTCATCAACCTGTTCATAAGATTCCTGGCAGTTTGAGATGGTATGTGATGTTATTTTTGGTGATTCCAGAATCAAGTTGAATTTACAAGGAACTTGGAAGTATGAGCCCATTTATCAGTATAACATTGCACACCCTCTAGCCTGAATCCATGCACTGATTCCATTGGGAAGTGTGTCATAAAGCTGTTGTATTATGTGCTGAGTTAAGCTGCCCTGCAACTGTTCAACTGGTCTTGATATCCTAGATACTGGCACTGAGATGTAGTTGATATCCAAGGTTGCCCCACAAATTTTCTATTGGGAATAAATCTGGGTGTCATGCTGGCTACAGCAGTACCTCAGCATCATGCAGACAGTTTATAAAGAGACATGTCATGTGGACAACAGTTATCCTGCTGAAAATTGGCGCAACACCACTGTTGCTCAAGAGGTAACACATGAGGACACAGGATGTTGGATGAGAGGTAACTTAATCAGTAGCTCTGAAGTCATACTTGATGAATCCACACACTATGATGCTAGGAGTAACACTAGAGTGGTTTTCCAAACCATTGGAAGAGTTCCATCTCTCCCCAGATTGCTGCCAGATTCACTGACAGTGCCCATCCAGACTAGTGCAGAACCACAGTTCATTACTGAATGCATTGTGACAACATTCGTCAGCAGTCCATGCTTCCCAGTCATGACATCACTCCACAAGCAGCTGTTTGTGTTTTGGTACTAACCATGGCTTACATATGGGATGGCAATTCCCTAATCCGCCTGCTGCTAGTCTCTGATCAATGGTGTGGGATGGCACAATATCTTTCTGGAAGTCAGTCAGTCATTCTCAAATGGCAGGCACAGACATGAAGAGTTACAATATGGTGATCCTCCCTTGTCATGGTCAGATGTGGTTGAGCGGAACATTGATGACACCTACGCCTGACTTCACATTCCCATGCAGTTCAACATTGGGCCACTGTCACATCTTAATGCCTCACAAATTGGGACACTGGACAATGTAGCAAGCCACCCAAATTGAGTCCCACAACACTGCTCCTTTCAAACTCCATCATGTAGCAATCACCCTGTCTGACACAAGTATGCAGCAGCTCTGTGTCTTTCATAGGGAGCACCCACTGACACTATTCATTCTTCTTACATCCTCTACCAGCCTTAGTAACAACACTAAACATGAACCATACTAATGCACTCAGGTAGCCATTCAACCTTTCACAGAGAATTGCAATTTTAATCATTAACATACCTGCTGACTGTATGTATGTATGTAACTGAAGTTACATTGACATTTGACCATCTTTTTTGAGTACTTCACTTTCTTTGTCAGGCAGTGCTTACATGGTATTTTTAGAAGTCTTTCGTTACTAATCTGTGTAAGTTTTCAGATACCAAACTACTTAACACTAGAAACGATGATATTTGGACATACCTATAACCACAGGTGGGTCACTGATGACCTGCGATCTTTTCCTTTATTTCCCCTATGTCAGTGGGTTATTGTTACTGCCAATGAATCTATTATTAGAAGCACTAGGAAATTTACAATGAAATTAACAAAAATAAACTATGTTTACACAAATTATAATTTTACACTTTAAATCTTACATGTATTTGCCGAGTGTTTTTACTGGCTACCGTTACATAATGAACACAAATAATAGTCTTTTGACGTACATTTGCTGCACACAGTTTTCTTGCAGATGTGACACTTTACAAATGATTTGTTTCCTTCACAGTTAGACTTTACAAGGCAACATGTTTGCTTTTCTTGTCTGTCAGGAGTGATGCTAGTCTTTCTAGTCACTCTGTACTTCTCAGCAAGCTCCGCCCCTAGCTGCAGGATAAAATACCTGCTTTTCAATTTTTTATCATTTTGAGAATTGAACAATACCCACGCATAAATCCCAGCCAAATCCAGCAAGTTGTAAAATGTGTGAACAGGCCAATGTCTCAGTGGTGCTTTGACAGATTATTTGTGAGACATTTGCTCGAACATGTCCACCCCATATTGAGAGCAGTTATAAAACGTAACTGTATCTGGCTTCTTTTTTATACCATCCTCAATGGTTACATAAGAATGCATAGTGTTCACATTCAGGACATTCCTTTTGCTCTTATCCTGATAAACAGTCAGTGTGGTATAATCGTTTTCAACAATACTGTGCTGTATAACTGTTCTCTTGCCTTCTTGATACAGGCGTATTTCACTGCGAGATCAATTTATTGTGCCCACAAGACTCATAGAATTAGCTTTCAGTGTCTCAGAGAGCACTAAGGAGGTGAAAAAATTGTCACATGTGACATTTATTCCTTTGTTGAGGTAAGGTTGCATCAATTTCTTTTACAACAAAGTCACCAAAGACCCTCATCACTCCACCTAGTGTCATCCTTTCCTAGATAAGGTATAGCATTCACAATATATTTTGAGTCTTTATCTACTGCCATCCAATACTTTTGCCCATATTTGTCCAGTTTTGAGGCCATAAACTGTGTCAATCTGCAACGGCACTTTGAAGGAAAAAGCTATTCGTCGATTGTTATATATGGTCCCAGTATGTGGCTTGACTGTGCATTCACAATGAACTCATTCCAGATTTCTGATACCAAAGCAAACTTGTCTTCTCTTAGTCATTCTGATCTTGTGGATCTAATGCAAATTCTGAGATAATGCATTATCTCTCTGAATCTGTCACGAGCCATTGTCGGTTTCACGAAATTATTTGCCCACTTCACTGACCACAATGTATCTAGTTCTGAGCTCTTAGCTCCAATAGCACCACAGATGTACAATATAGCTATAAAAGCTTCCAGTTCTTCAATTTTTATAGTCCACTCATCTGAGCTCAGTACACAATGTGCTTCAGTTTCTGTACATTTTACAATATGTTTCAAAATTTTGTCCATTATCATTAGATGCCATGCACTGTCACAGAAATTGAGCATTACTCAATGGTGTGCATCTTTCACAAATAACACTCACCTGACAGGCACACAAAAAGAAATGAAAACTTTGATAGCTTTCAGATGAAACCTTGGATGGGCTGGATCAAGTAAAAATGTAATGTTGCAGATGGGACTGTACAAAGCAAACAGATCAACACCAAACGTTTTGGAGATAGTGATACCATTAAGTGATGTTATGTATACATTTTCCATAAAATATCAGTGTAGAAACTGGTTTATTTCAAAATATTGATTACTTCAAATTTGTTACTCAGAAACATCAAAGCAAATTCTGTCATCGAAATCAAGCAAACTGATAAATTTCAGTAATAAATTTAATTATGTATTACTTTAACAATGTTGAAAGTAACTGTTGAGACTGTTGTAAAATATAAATACAAGTATGGTGGAGTCCATGAGGAATCAAAATTCCAATAATATAGGAAAATATGGGAAAGAGAGAAGGAGGAAATTAAGGAAATTATCATCTGGGAAGAGATGCTAGGAGAGAATCACAGTGGAATGAGAGAAATAGGAACTGAAGTGGAGTACATGAAAAGAGGAACAGATCACAGAAATAAAATAACAGAACATTTAACAACAGTAGATATGAGAATAGGGGCAATGGTCAGGTAAATTAGGGGCTGTCCCTCTGACAGCCTGTCAATTTGGGGCAAGAAAAAGTAGACAGAAAAGATTATGGAAGGATGAGACACTTTGGAGCATACAGGCAGCAAGACAGAGACTGATATGAAGTGAATGGTCTATATTTTGAGAGGAAATTTTGGAATGCACAAAGGTTGTTTCACATAGAAAATTGGAATAAGTTACTCACAGTGTGGAAGAAGAACTAGATACAAAATCATTAACAAACTTTTTCAATTTATCAAGTAACAAACTTTAGTGGGAGAAGAGATAATTGATAATTTTTTATGAACTTGGGTTGAATAGGTTGCTGATTGAGGAAGTTGCAGATGTTGCTGTGGTTTTGGATCAAAAACTGGTTTAATGCATCATCTCCATGCTACCCTCTTCAGCTCCAAATAACTCCCCAACCTACAATCCTTCTTAGTCTGATTACTGTATTCATCTCTTAGTCTCCCTCTGTGATTTTAACCCCCCCCCCCCTCCCCTGCCCCATCCACATACATTAGTTATGTGATCTACCCATCTAATCTCCAGCATTCTTCTGTAGCACCACATTCATAAGCTTCTATCCTTTTCTTGTCTAAATTGATTATTGTCTATTTTTACTTCAATAAATGACTACACTCCATCCAAATACTTTCAGAAAAGACTTCTTAACACTTAAATCTACACTCAAATTTAACAACTTTCTCTTCTTCAGAAATGTTTTTCTTCTCTTCCTGGTATACATTTTATATCCGTTCTACTTTGGCCATCATCAGTTATTTTGCTCCCCAAATAGCAAACTCAACTACTACTTTAAGTGTCTCATTCCCAAATCAAATTCCCTCAGCATAACCTGATTTAATTTGATTAAATTCCATTATCCTTGTTATGCTTTTATTGATGTTCATCTTATGTTCCCCTTTCAAGATGTTGTCCATTCTGTTCAGTGGTCTTCCAAGTCCTTTGCTACCTTTGACAGAATTACAATGTTATCAACAAACCTCAAAGTTTTTATTTATTCTCCGTGGACTTTTAATTCATATTTCATGATTTTCTTTAGTTTTATTTACTGGTTGCTCAATGTATAGTTGAATATCATCAAGGCTGGGCTATGACCATGTCACACCCCTTTCTCAACCACTGCTTCCCTTTCATGCCTGTTGACTCTTTATAACTGCCATCTGGTTTCTGTACAAGTTGAAAATAGCTTTTTGCTACCTGTATTTTACCCCTGTTACTTTCAGAATTTCAAAGAGAGTTGACAATGTTCCTGTAGGTGGTATCTATCTATCACCCAAATCCTTACATTTGTTCCATAGCCATTACTGCTTAGCCAGTTTACACTTCCTGTCAATCTCATTTTTGAGACTCTTGTATTACCCTTCACCTGCTTCATTAACTGCATTTTATATTTCTCCTTTCAACAGTTAAATTAAAAATCACCTGTCTTATCAAAGGATTTCTCCTTAGCCTTGCTTTTTTTATCTATTTGATTCCTCTATTGCCTTCACTATTTCATGTCTGAAAGATACCCATTTCTCTTCTACAGGATTCCTTTCCCCTGTTCTTGTCAATTGTTGCCCAAGCTCCTTCTGATACTCTCAGCAACCTCTGGTTCTTTCAACTTATCTGGGTCCCATCTCCTTAATTTCCTATCCTTTTTTGCAATTTCTTCAGTTTTCAACTACAGTTCACAACCAATAAATCGTAGTCAGAGTGCACACCTCCCCCAGGAAATGACTGAAGGTTTAACATCTCATTCCAAAATCTCTGTCCTACCATTATATAAGCAATCTGAAAACTTCCAGTATCACCAGGACTCTTCTGCATTTACAACCTTCATTCATGGTTCTTAAACCAGGTGTTAGTGATAATTGTACTCTGTGCAAAATTCTACCAGGTGACTTCCTCTTTCATTCCTTTCCCCCTGTCCATATTCACCAACAAATTTTCCTACTATTGAATTCCAGTCACAAATCACTACTAAATTTTCATCTCCCTTAACTATCTGACTAACTTCTTTTATGTCATTATACATTTCTTCAATCTCTTCATCATCTGCAGATCTAGCTGAAATATAAACTTGTACCACTGTGCTGGGTGAGAGCTTTCTGTCTGTCTTGGCAACAATAATGTGTTCACAAAGCTGTACATAGTACAAGGGTTGCCCAGAAAGCAAAGCACCATATTTTTTTCTTCAACAATGCTTTATGGAACATAATGAGAATTACACACACAAAAGAATGGTGTTTTATCTACACACCTTATTTTTCCATGTAATCTCCATCTCATTCTATTGCTTCCTCCAGTGTGAAACAAGGGCATGTATGCGCTGTCAGAACCAATCCTTGTCCTGGTGGCAGAGCCAGTGCTTCACTGTATGAATCACCTCCACATTCTACTCAAAATGTCTTCCATGAATAGCATCCTTCAATGGCTGAAAAGAAGTGGAAGTTTGAGGAGCTAGGTCAAGGTTGTCTGGTATGACTGCCGTGGATGGTCTCCCCGACCACCGTAAATTATGGAGCTCCGCCAAACTGCCTGCTGATGACCTCACCCACAATACCCTGCAAGGAATTGTACATCTGTTGACAGCATATTCTCCATAGACTTTGCACAAGTGTTTGTGAATATTCCGCACAGTTTCTTTCTCTGCAGTGAGAAATTCAATGGCAGTGCATTGCTTGTAATGTGCTTCACCTACAGACACAATTTTGAAACTATCCTGCAGCTAAGCTTTCTGTCAAAAGTGAAAGAAACTTTTTGCACACACTCAGGAGACTTCAGATAATACATATATAACAATTTTGCATTTGTAGCATTACTTTCCGCTAAGGAAAAAAAATTGGTGCGTTAGTTTCTGGGCAACCTTCATAGCTTACCCGCTGAGCCATGCATGGCTCGTGTTCATGCCATTTATTGTTTATCATCTTTTATTACTGTACTGCAGCCTCGTTTTCTTGTTCCATTTACTGGTGTTACTACCTGATGGAGGGAGATTGGAGCGGGACAACCGTCAGTTGGTTATTCCACTGGTTACCTCATCAGCCAATGTATATTTCATCCTTTCACCATTTCCGGGGCTGGGAAGTTGGTTGGTTGGCGTGAAGCGGTGCGCCAATCTCCATGGAGCATAGTTTGGTTATGGCCGCTGGCAGCGTCTAAGTGTGGTCGTAGTGTGTGGTGATGTTCCCATTGCTATGAGGTCTCTGGCTCACCAATCCTGGACATGAAGGTTTAGTTTTGACTTAATCTACCAGCAAGTCTGAGTGTTGACATTGTGTCATTTGGATTTCATTGTCAGCTGTTGAGACATTCCCGCGAGCAACAACTTGGCAAATTTTGGCTACCCTCCAGTGAAGTTTAACTGTACTTGCTTATTTTGGATTTAAGTGCACCAGCAGAATCTTTCCTTTGTGGCCGTTATTGTTCCAGTTACCTGCCCTGGCCAGTGGCATAAATTCAGGCATCATAGTTTCCTCATGGTGTTGTCGTTGTCCAGAACAGTCTCTAGTTTGACAGCTCAATGTGTAATTGGTTGTGGGTGCCAATAGTTCTTACATTGCCCCATTGAACTCCCTGTTGTGTGCTGGGCACGTGAAGTGGAAGTTATCTTGTCAGTGGGTCTGTTGACTGTCTGTCGATTGGGTTGTCATTGGATCAAGAATGGTTGGGCCGACTGCCTGTCTCACCTAAGCAAGGGTTAGTGTTTGAATTCCAGGCTGATCCTTGGAAACTTCTGATTGCAGTTGGGTGTACTGCCTTTTCTTATTTGTTCTTGTTGTTTGTATTTGTATGTTTTCTAGCAGATTTTTAAATTAAGGTTGTTTTGCCCTTAAGGCGTAAGATTGTTTGAGCCTTCAGCCTAATTAAAGAACTGTTTTAAGATAAGGCCTTTCAGCCTTTTAAAAATTTATTTTGGTTGAGTCTTAAGTGATGGGCCTTCAGCTGATTTTTAAATTAAAGTTGTTTTACTCTTAAGGTGTCAGATTGTTTGGGCCTTCAGCCTAATTGAAAGAACTGATTTCAGATAAGGCCTCCTGCCTTTTACATTTTTGATTTTGGTTTGAGTCTTAAGTTATTGCCTTTTAGCCAATTTTAAATTAAAGTGGTCTTGCCCTTAAGACATGACATTGTATGGCACATTCAGCCAGTAACTAATTTCCAAAATTAATGAAGTGTTCTTTTAAATTTCCTTGGCTCTTGTAATGTTTGGTAAAGTAAATAAAGTTGTATGTTTAAGTGTAACTGACAACGGCTTATTTTGGCCCCTTTCTCCAATTTAAACCACCTGTCCTGTCCTGTAGGTTTAGCAGGGTGTCTCACCCGAATTCCTATTTTCTTATTCTTTATTAAACCTACCCCTGCATTACCCCCTACTTAATATTGTGTTTATAACCCTGTATTCACCTGACCAGAAGTCCTATACCACCTGCAATTGAACTTCACTAATTCCTACAATATTTAACTGGAACCTATCCATTTCCATTTCCCCTTTTTAAATTTTATAACGTACCTGCCTGACCAAGAGATCTAACATTCTACATTTCAATCCGTAGAACACAAGTTTTGTTTCACCTGATGATGACATTCTTCTGTATAGTCACCTCCCAGAGATCTGAATGGGGGACTATTTTACCTCTGGAATATTTTACCCAAGAGGATGCTATCAATATTTAACCATACAGCAGAGTTGCATGTCCTTGGGAAAAATCACAGCTGCAGTTTCGCCTCACTTTCAGCAGTTTGCACTAACAGTGCAGCAAGGCCATTTAGGTTGATGTTACAAGGCCAGATCAGTAAATGATCCAGACTGTTGGTAATGGAACTACTGAAAAGGCTGCTGCCTCGCTTCAGGAACCATACATATTTCTGGCATCTCAACAGACATCCCTCCATCCCTCTATTGTGACTGCACGAATGGTACAGCTATCTGTATTGCTGAGGCACACAAACCTCTCCACCAATAGCAAGGTCCATAATTCATGGGAGGAGCAATTTCAGTACAAAATGTTAATTTACTGTTTCTGATGTAGAAGCTGGTGAACTTGGCAATATGTTACTATGGGGGAAGAAGCTATGTTAGGTAGTAATAGTGAGAGGAGTGAAGGGGGTGTCTTAGACAATTACAGTGAGATTAGTGAGGAAGATGTGACTCAACAGTACTGAGAAAAATAAAGATGGTGATGAAGATACTGAAGAGAGGATAGGAAGTCAGATTGACTTTTATTAAGAATTACATGGTATAATTTATGTGGAGGTTGAAAGCAAAATGTTTGAGGAAGGTATTTATGGTGACAGCTGTGAACATATTCAGGAAGGTCATAACTGTGATAGAGAGGCACATGAAACTGAAATTTTACTGGGTGATATCAGTAAAACAGTAAGCTCTTGTGAAGACTAAAGTAAGTATGCAAAATATATAAGTAATGAAATTTTAAGGGTAGCTTGGAGTCATATGATAATGAGAGTTGTGATAGTGGAATATAAGATATGCAGAAAAATGTATGTGAAAGTTTGTATCCAGAATGGTGGAAAGAGACAAGAAATGCTGCAGAGAACTTAGTAAAAACTGGTGTGTCCATGAGAGCCATTCATCTGAAAGTAGAAACACACATAAACAAAGATGAGGTAAAAGATATGGGATTTAAAGAAACTGACAAATATCTTTTGCATAAAGCAGAAAACAAAGATGATTGTGATATGCAAGGCAGCCTATATATATTCATATTGAAAGGGATAATTGTGACAGTAGCAGCCTGACACAGGGAGTACAATATGTACCGTGTCTGAAAAATTAAGAAATGGAACGAAACACACTCAACATTTCGTTGAGTTATCTTTAATAGGTACCAAGATTAGAGGAGCTACTGGATAACATAGTAAAATTGTGAAGTGACAATATTACTGTCAATCTAATATAACTGGACAGTTAAAAAATCTATTCGCCAAACAGCAGCAGGAAAACACACATACAAAGATATAAAAGTTTGCAAGCTTTTGGAGCCTGTGGCTCCTTCTTCTGGCAGAAAGTTTGAAGTGGAAGGGCAAGGGGTGAAGGAAAAGGACTAGTCAGGTTTAGTAAAAGGGGCAGAATGGAGAAAAGTCACCCAGAACCCCAGGTCAGGGGAGACTTACCAGACAGGATGAGAAGGGAAGACTGATTGTTGAGGACTGCACCAGATGAGATTTGGAAGCCAAAGAGCTTAAAGATGGAAAACAGGGTAATATGCAAGACAGAGATTATTGTGAAAACATTGTGCATGAGTTAATAAGAGTGGAAAGCTAAGAGCATTGTGTGTGATAAGAGATTGGTGGGGGGAGGTAGCACAAATAAAGGATATATCAGAAAATGAAAGACATAAAAAACAAAAAGGAAGTGAAGAAAGGAATAGTTACCATGAATAAATGTTGAGACCAAACAAATTAAAGTAAATTATTGCTGAGTGGATGGCGAGAACCAAGGATATGTTGTAGTGCCTCTCCCAGTCTGTGGAGTTCTGAGAAACTGGTATCTTGGGAAGAATCCAGATGGCACATGCAGTGAAACAGGCACCGAGGTCATGACTGTCACAATGTACAGCATGCTCTGCAACATGATATTGTCTGCTTCCAGTATACACCCTCTGCTATTCCCATTCATCTTAACTGATAACTTGGTGGTAGTCATGCTACTGTAGAAGGTCGAGCAGTGTTAACATAATAGCTATTATTGAAGTGTTGTTTCACATCTGGCTCTCCCTCTGGTAGCATAAGTGTCATCAGTTACAGGACTGGTATGGTTGGTTGTATGAGAGAGAATAGAGCAGTTCTTACAATGGACACTTTCACAGGGGTAGGAGCCATAGCCTAAGGAGATGGGTGGAAAAGGATCATCTGATCTGACAAGTATATTGCAGAGAATTTGAGGGCGAAGGAAAGATACTCTGTGTGTGTTGGGCAAAATGTCAGGGCATTATTTTGGGAAGTCATAATCTTTCCAAAGTAGCAGGTAAACACATTCAAGAACAGAATACTACTGAGTGACATTTAGTATACTCAGAAGTTGTTTTTTGGAGGGATCAGAAGTACTAGAATTAGATGTGATGGCTCGGGAAATCTGTTTTTGAACTATGCTTTTTGGGGGAATTATATCTAGCCAAGGCTGAGGTGAGAATGGTATTGTATTCCTGTAAAGAGTCTGCATCTGAGCAAATACATTTGCCTCAATTGCCAAGGCTGTATGGGAGGGAACGTTTGAAATAGAAAGAATTGCAACTGTCAAAATGAAAGTACTCCTGTTTGTTAGAAGGTTTAATGTGAACAGAAGTGTGTAGCTTGCTTTCAGTGAGTATGAAATCAATGGCTCCTATCCCTGTAACCATCACTGCTGTAAGACTTGCCTATGCACCCACCTACCACCACCTACACCAGCCCTGTAACTTGCAGAAGATATTCTGGGTGTCCCACATGATTCTGGTAAGCCTGACATCCGAGATCAAAATAACAATGAACTAACCCAAAAAGAATAAATAAGAGTAATAATAATAATATTTAAAAGTGTAGTTCCCTGTTTATAAGAGATGCTGCAAATGGGGCCATGGGTATTTTAAAGGCATAATTGCATGCTGAGCTTTTATTAGCAGGAACCATAATTATAAGTAAGAAATAATTTGAGCCATAGATACAGTCCATGTCTGTATAAATATTGCATGCAGCCGCTGGAAACATTTGAAGATTTTTGATTATCAGGTTATTGGCGGAATAAGAAGCACCTTTTTGTTTTCTAATGGTTGTCCAGATTGGACGAATTTTGTAACACCACCATTAATACTACATTAGTTTATTAATATGTTCACGAGTTGCAGAATGCAATTCTCAATGTAAGTGTCATAATGTAATTGTGTTTTATTTCAGAAATACTGTTATTACCAACCTATGTATGTTTTATTTTGTGTCTTCAGTCATTGTAAGATTGCAGGGTGACTTGGCATGGCAAAAGATTCTATACTTGTAAGCAAAAAGTCATCCAGCTTGATCAACCAGTCTTCTGGTGCTGTGTTATTATGAGTCTGATTTTAGACAAAACACAGAGAGAAGAAACACGGTTAAAAATACATGAAGGGATCTTTAACAGAAAAAGCCAAGCTCAAGTGCCAAGAGTTTGTATGAAACATATTTTACCATTTCATGAACTTAATTGATCTCTATTTAATATTCATTATTATAATTCATTGTATACTGTTAGTATATTTCATCAAAATATTGGGGGCTTGAAGAATAAAATTGATGAGCTTCTGCTTTGTTTAGAAGATATAGAAACCAAGAATGTAATAGATATACTATGCCTGTCTGAGCATCACATTGTCACTGATATGCAAAAGGTTAGCATCAATGGGTACAAATTAGCTGCACATGTAAGTAGAGATAATATGATGAGAGGAGGAGTTGCCATATATGTCAAAAGCTTCCACAGTGCAAAAAATTTAGAAACTAAAAAATTTTGTGTAGAGCAACATATGGAAGCATGTGCCACTGAACTTAAACTAAAGGATGGCACTTTCATAATTGTAACAGTGTATAGGTCCCCCTCAGGGAATTTCCAGCTATTTCTGGAAAACTTGGATGCTTTGTTGTGCTATCTGTCAGACAGGGGGAAGCAAATTATCATTTGTGGGGATTTCAATGTTGATTCCCTGAAAGAGTGTAATAGGAAGAATGACCTTTTAGTATTACTCAGTTCTTTCAATTTGAGCTCCGTCATTGATTTTCCTACTCGGATAACAAAGAACAGCAGTACATTGATAGATAACTTTTTTATAGACCAAGATAAGTTTAGGGACATAAATGCTTATCCTGTTGAGAATGGTCTTTCAGATCATGGTGCACAGCTTGTTACAGTACATGACATAGCTCCATGCAGTATAATAAATCAGACTTTCAAAGCAGTGCGTTCAATTAACAATATAAATATTGCAAACTTTAGGGAAAGCCTACAGCAGCTAGACTGAGATGAAGTGTATAAGGAACCCGATGCAAACTTGAAATATAACTTATTTCACAATACATTTTTAAGGGTATTTGAAAATTGTTTTCCCAAGAAAATAGTTAAACATAATTCCAAGAAAACATATAAAAAACCTTGGCTAACTAAAGGAATAAGAATATCTTGCAACCGCAAAAGAGAACTGTATCTAACAGCAAGATGGAGTACTGACCCCGAAATTGTTCAATATTATAAAAACTATTGTGCGGTACTAAGAAAAGTTATTAAAAAGTCCAGAAGCATGTGTATCATGTCTGAGATCAGTAACTCTGATAATAAAATTAAAGCAATTTGGAATATTATTGAAAGGGAAACAGGGCAACCAAGAGCACAGGAAGACTTTAGTGCAATAAAATTGAATGACAAGTGCACTAACAAACAATCAGAAATTGAAAATATTTTGAATAATCATTTTTTAAATGTTGTGGAGAAAATAGGATCTAGATCTTCACTA
This sequence comes from Schistocerca gregaria, assembly GCF_023897955.1. Taxonomy (NCBI): domain Eukaryota; kingdom Metazoa; phylum Arthropoda; class Insecta; order Orthoptera; family Acrididae; genus Schistocerca; species Schistocerca gregaria. The sequence continues at coordinate 862,811,359 of NC_064921.1, forward strand.
GAAGAGGCAAGGCTATTAATAGAAGAGGCCATACCTGCACAGTTTGAAACAGCTGTAATTCCACCAACCTCTCCCTCTGAAATCAGTAAAATAATAAACTCACTGAAAAGTAAAAGCTCTTACGGAATTGATGGCATTTCCAGCAAAGTACTTAAAGCTTGTTCCCCACAGATAAGTAGAATTCTCAGCCACGTATGTAATAGCTCTTTGGAGCAGGGTGTTTTCCCTGATAGACTGAAATATGCCATTGTAAAACCATTGCATAAAAAGGGGGATATGTCGGATGTCAACAACTACCGCCCAATCTCTCTTCTGACAGCTCTATCAAAAATTTTTGAGAAAGTAATGTATTCAAGAGTAGCCTCCCATATTTGTAAAAATAAAGTACTAACAAAATGTCAGTTTGGTTTTCAGAAAGGCTTTTCAACAGAAAATGCTATATATGCTTTCACTGATCAAATATTAAATGCTCTGAATAACCGGACATCACCCATTGGTATTTTTTGTGATCTCTCAAAGGCCTTTGATTGTGTAAATCATGGAATTCTTTTAGATAAGCTAAATCATTATGGTTTGAGTGGGGCAGTGCACAAATGGTTTAATTCATACTTAACTGGAAGAATGCAGAAAGTTGAAATAAGTGGTTCGTGTAATGTTAAAACAGCTGATTCCTCAAACTGGGGTGCTATCAAGCACGGGGTCCCACAGGGTTCGGTCTTAGGTCCTTTACTGTTCTTGATATACATTAATGACTTACCATTCCACATTGATGAAGATGCAAAGTTAGTTCTTTTTGCTGATGATACAAGTATAGTAATAACATCCAAAAACCAAGAACTAAGTGATGTAATTGTAAATGATGTTTTTCACAAAATTATTAAGTGGTTCTCAGCAAACGGACTCTCTTTAAATTTTGATAAAACACAGTATATACAGTTCCGTACAGTAAATGGCACAACTCCAGTAATAAATATAGAATTTGAACAGAAGTCTGTAGCTAAGGTAGAATTTTCAAAATTTTTAGGTGTGTCCATTGATGAGAGGTTAAACTGGAAGCAACACATTGATGGTCTGCTGAAACGTCTGAGTTCAGCTACGTATGCTATTAGGGTTATTGCAAATTTTGGTGATAAGAATCTCAGTAAATTAGCTTACTATGCCTACTTTCATTCACTGCTTTCATATGGCATCATATTCTGGGGTAATTCATCGTTGAGTAGAAAAGTATTCATTGCACAAAAACGTGTAATCAGAATAATTGCTGGAGCCCACCCACGGTCATCCTGCAGACATCTATTTAAGGATCTAGGGATCCTCACAGTAACCTCACAGTATATATATTCCCTTATGAAATTTGTTGATAATAATCCAACCCAATTCAAAAGTAATAGCAGTGTGCATACCTATAACACCAGGAGAAAGGATGATCTTCACTATGCAGGGTTAAATCTGACTTTGGCACAGAAAGGGGTAAATTATGCTGCCACAAAAGTCTTTGGGCACCTACCAAACAGCATCAAAAGCCTGACAGATAGCCAACTAACATTTAAAAATAAATTAAAAGAATTTCTAGATGACAACTCCTTCTACTCATTGGCTGAATTTTTAGATATAAAGTAAGTATTAAAAAAAAAAAAAAAAAAAAACTTAATCATTAGTGTCATGCAATATTTTGTGTAATGTAATTTCTTGTACAGACATCTTTTATTAACCTGACACGTTCCACATCATTACGAAGTGTCGTATTCATGATCTATGGAACAAGTATTAATCTAATCTAATCTAATCTAATCTAATCTGTTTCGACTGAGATAAGAACGAGCTAAATTAAAGCATCCAGGCATTGCTGACTTTGTTCAATGATGTTACTAACAACACACTGTAATCTGCAGGCATTATGTAATTAATTTCTCTTGTAATGGCCCATTAAGATAAACTACTGTGTGAGGGACATAATCCACCACAGAAATGGCAGAGCTCACGAAAGAGCTTCCTGAGAACATCGAAGAAGCTCACTATTACACCAGAGAAGGCAAGACTGGAGTCATGGAAGAAGTCAATGCCTCACCTGTGTGGATGGTTGCCAGAAGCTGAAGAACTACCACCTGAGCACAATGAAAGCTGACTGGTGTGCAAATCTTTAAACAGATTACAATCAGGAGCTGGACAATCTGAAGAGATAGGGCTTCATAACAGAAGAAATGTCCTGTGATTGTGGACCAGGACAAACCACAAGCCACATGCATCAGTGCCCTTTGTGCCCTACATCCTAAATGAAGAATGATCTCCTGCGAGCCACTACAAGCACCTTGGAGGTTGCGAAGTCCTGGCCATGTGTAATATAAATACAATTTCTATATGAATGTGAGTGTATATATTTATTTATTTATGTGTATAGCTACTATATATTTGTATATTTCTGACTGGAGAATATATAGGGAACATGCTAGTGATGTGAGCCATATTTTGGTTGCATGGGTGAGCAGCTGCTCCATCTTGTTTAAAAATTGCATACATTTTCTCTGCATCTGTTAACTGTGCATAAAAGGAGTCTAGATATCTGGCACTGTTTAAGGAGTAATTGATGACACATACAAAATGCCTGTCTTCTCAGATTGGAGAGCTTCTTTACATAGAATATGTGGGTCGTCCTGTAACCAATATCTTCAATTCTGGGAGTTTATGTAACCTTGCAAATGAAACCAGACATGAAATAATGCAAGGAGTCCAAGTAATGGTTAACAATGGATGTTGACACTCAGTTACAGTAATGAACTGTTTTTTCTGATCCTCAGATTTCAATTCTATCACAACACTCACATGATTGGCTTTTAATTTCCTATATTTTAGTACACAATGACATGATGTACAAGAGACATCAGCCTACTGCAGAAACAATCTTACCAATTTGCGTGAATTTCTCGTAATATCCATGCAAATTCTGTCTAGTTTCAGGGGTCCTCGCTGTTGGTCGCCAATTTCTATGCACATTCTGATAGGATCCTACATCACTCCACTTCTTGTACAGATGTTAAATAGTGCTGGTTGTGGGAGTTTAGTACCAGGATATTTCACTTGAAATATTTCTTTACATTTCTTGATGGAGTCTGTCTTTATACAACACTCCACAATATCACTTCACTATTCTAATGCAAATTGTCCTGTCTCTATAACAATTCACTAACATGAACTTTTGACAGAAACTGAAGCACAAACACACGGCTGCACTCATCTTTCTGATAAATTGCAGTGTAACCAACTTTCGAGACAGGGTTGTCACTTCACAAGAAATTTGACAAGAGATGATTCCTAAACCTCACCAGTCCTTTTTATTCATCCCTTGTCCTACTCCTTCAACATTTCTGTCTGAAGAAGGAGCCACTAGCTCCAAAAGCTTGAAAACTTTAGTACCTTTGTATGTGTGTTCTCCTGTGACTGCTTAGTGAGTAGATTTATTAATCTATCCAATTTCATTATATTTTTATAAACTGATTATTACAGTCCTGTTGAGTTAACAACATACCATTTTTTCGGTGTTGCCCTGTGATTCCCGAGAGAGGCAAGAAAATTATTTTGGACATGGGCATGGATACAATTGTAAAAGTTAAAGTAGGATTCTGTTGCACAAATATGGAATTGTTTTTCACTGAACCTAGATGAAAAATTTCACAACCAACAAAACTTATTACTGCAAATAACATAAACAGTATTAATCGCATCAGGACGTTTAGGTGACAGAGGATACTTTGAAGAAGGGGATGATTATCTTGAATAGAGGGGAGATCTAGAATATAATAACAGTTTAGTAGAAGCCAAAGTAGAGGGTGCTAAGAAACCTAATCAGATTCAAAAGGAGGATTTAAGTAAATTTTTATGGGTGTACTGTGATGTGTATGATGAGAAACTGGAGAGAGTAAAGAATTACTAGTGCAAAGTTAAGCTAAGAAGCAGAGATTCTTCCACTCTCAGTTCAAAAAGAGAATGTACATATTTCAACAGATAAAAGTTAGTAGAAATTCATGTGCCAGTAAATACATCAATACATGAATCATACAACTACTGTAACTGTCATAAATAAACAAAAGATCTTGTCGAGAACCCAACATGAGAAAATTCTAGTCCGACATAAAACCACCAAGCATGTCAAATGTTTCTGTCCAGTCACTCATCAACCAGTGTGTTGTGGCAACAGAAGACAGCAAAGGGAAAGCTGAAATTTTAAATTTTGCATTTTAAAAAATCATTCATGCAGGGCGATCATACAAACATTGTTGTTCTAACCTAGGATAAGTTTTCCTGAGTAGCTACATTACACTGAGGTGACGAAAATCTCAGGATAGCGATATGCACATATAGAGATGGCGGCAGCATAATGTACACAACGATAAAAGAGCAGTGCATTGATGGAGCTTACATTTGTACACAGGTAATTCACGTGAAAAGGTTTCCGACATGATTATGCCATACAACAGGAATAAACATATTTTGAATGCGGAATGGCAGTTGGAGCTAGACGCATGGGATATTCCATTTCTGAAATCGCGTGAGAATTCAGTGTTCCGAGATCCACAGTGTTAAGAGTGTGCCAAGAATACCAAATTTCAGGCATTGTTTTTCACCACGGAGAACTCAGCGGACGGCCTTCATTTAACGACCGAGAGCAGCATCATCTGCTTACAGATGTCAGTTCTAACAGACAGGCAACACTGCATCAAATAAACGCAGAAATCAATGTGGGGCTTACGATAAATCCATCCGTTAGGACAGTGTGGTGAGATCTGGCATAATGGGCTATGGCAGCAAGTAACAGGCGCGAGTGCCTTTTCTAGCAGCACGAATCGCCTGCAGCGCCGCTCCTGGGCTTGTGACCATGTCGGTTGGACTCTAGACGAATGGAAAACCGTGGCATGGTCAGATGAGTCCCTATTTCAGTTGGTCACAGCTGATAGTAGGGTTCAAGTGTAGCGCACACTCACGAAGCCAAGGACCCAAGTTGCCAACGAGCACTTTGGAAGCTGGGGGTGGCTCCATAATGGTGTGGGCTGCGTTTACATGGAGTGGACCGTGTCCTCTAGTACAGCTAAAACGATCATTGATTGAAAATGGTTATGTTCTGTTACTTGGAGACATTTGCATGTTCCCAAACATCGATGTCATCTCACTGCGCCACAGTTGTTCGATACTGGTTTAAAGAACATTCTGAACAATTCAGACGAATGATTTTCTCTACCCAGATCGCCTAACATGAATCCCACTGAATATTTATGGGACACAGTGGAGAGGTCAGCTATGGACAACGTCCTTCAGTGGCAACACTATCGCAGTTATGGACTGCTGTAGAGGCAGAATGGCCCAGTATCTCTACAGGGAATTTCCAATACTTGTTTGGTCCATTTCACGTCGATCTGCTGCACCACTCCTGGCGAAAAGACGTCTAACAGAATTTTAAGAGGTATCCCAGAAATGTTTTCACCTCAGCGTAGTTTATGATACTGCACCCGTTTTCTTGTCATCTATAACAGTTGTAGACAAGCCTTTTCCTCCCTTGTACCCAGCTCTTGTCTAAACCCAAATTGTGAATCACGTATCTCTCTTTAGCCTTCGGTGTATTACATTTAGTTTATGAGTGCTCAAATAAGGTCATAATCTCTGCCTTTGATACGTTAGTCTTCAAAGGCAAGGAAGTAAAAGTGAACTTAATGACTGTTCGGGGTAGCGACCTGTCTCATAAAAGATGTGAAATATTATATGTATGTATGTAACACATTTTCTTTATACAATGCACACACACACACACACACACACACACACACACACACACATACACAAAGCATTATCACAAGTTAAAGACACATTAAATTCGAGAAAATGATTTCACCGATAATAAGGAACTGAGTCTTAAACGAGCCTCATCTTTTCCACGTACAGCTCTTTTAACTGTGATATCTTACACTCAGTCTGTTCCCATGTATCCGCTACTCATACCACTGCGGGGTCAGAGGTGTTCTTAACAGGTCGTAGGAGAAGGTCGGGTAGTGTTGGACAGCGCACTGTATCGGACGAGGTCTGTTTCTCAACGATAGCACGAGTGGCAGCACCTGTCGCAACGCCACAATGTGAGCCATGGAGGACCAAGAACGCTGACACGATTTTGAATCAAAACAACAGTGCCTTTCCAAGTGGAAACTTACCTGTTCCTAGCGAGCTTTTCGGTGCACTAACGTAATTAGGTTAGATTAGGTTAATACTTGTTCCAGGGGTCATGAATACGACACTTCGTAATGACGTGGAACGTGTCAGGTTAATAAAAGATTTATGTACAAGATATTACATTACACAAAATATTGTATGACACTAATGTTTAAGGTTTTTTTTTATTTTTTCCCCCTTAATTTATATCTAAACATCAGACAATGAGTAGAAGGAGTTGTCACCTAGAAATTCTTTTAATTTATTTTTAAATGTTAGTTGGCTAACTGTCAGGCTTTTGATGCTGTTTGGTAGGTGACCAAAGACTTTTGTGGCAGCATAATTTACCCTTTTCTTTTCTCCTGGTGTTATAGCTATGCACACTGCTGTTACTTTTGAACTGGGTTGGATTATTAACAACAAATTTCATAAGTGAATATATATATTGTGAGGTTACTGTGAGGATCCCTAGATCCATAAATGGATGTCTGCAGGATGACTGTGGGTGGGCTCCAGCAATTATTCTGGTTACATGGTTTTGAGCAATGAATACTTTTCTACTCAACGATGAATTACCCCAGAATATGATGCCATACGAAAGCAGTGACTGAAAATAGGCGTAGTAAGCTAATTTACTGAGATTCTTATGACCAAAATTTGCAATAACCCTAACAGCATACGTAGCTGAACTCAGAATTTTCAGCAGAACATGAATGTGTTGCTTCCAGTTTAACCTCTCATCAATGGACACACCTAAAAATTTTGAAAATTCTACCTTAGCTACAGACTTCTGTTCAAAGTCTATATTTATTACTGGAGTTGTGCCATTTACTGTACGGAACTGTATATATTGTGTTTTATCAAAATTTAAAGAGAGTCCGTTTTCTGAGAACCGCTTAGTAATTTTGTGAAAAACATAATTTACAATTACATCACTTAGTTCTTGGCTTTTGGATGTTATTACTATACTTGTATCATCAGCAACAGAACTATTTTTGCATCTTCATCAATGTGGAATGGTAAGTCATTAATGTACATCAAGAACAGTATAGAACCTAAGACCAAACCCTGGGGGACCCTGTACTTGATAGCCCCCCAGTTTGAGGAATCAGCTGTTCTTTTAACATTACATGAACCACTTATTTCAACTTTCTGCATTCTTCCAGTTAAGTATGAATTAAACCATTTGTGCACTGCCCCACTGAAACCATAATGATTTAGCTTATCTAAAAGAATCCCATGATTTACATAACCAAAGCCCTTGAGAGATCACAAAACATACTAATGGGTGATATCCGGTTATTCAGAGCATTTAATATTTGATCAGTGAAAGCGTATATAGCATTTTCCGCTGAAAAGCGTTTCTGAAAACCAAAATTACATTTTGTTAGTACTTTATTTTTACAAATATGGGAGGCTACTCTTGAATACATTACTTTCTCAAAATATTTTGATAGAGCTGTCAGAAGAGAGATTGGGTGGTAGTTGTTGACATCCGACGTATCCCTTCTTTATGCAATGGTGTTGCAATGGCATATTTCAGCCCATTGGGGAAAACACTCTGCTCCAAAGGGCTATTACATACGTGGGTGAGAATCCTACTTATCTGTGGGGAACAAGCTTTAAGTACTTTGCTGGAAATGCCATCAATTTCGTAAGTGTTGTGTGTTGTTGCAAGTCTGTAATATTACTTTTTAATTCTATCTTTAGATACAACTGTTATATTCCCTATATTGCGAGCTGTGACAGTGTCTATGCCAAATAAAAACATTGGGAATGTTAAGCTAAAACGGCGGTATCGGATAAAACAATTTCGGGTTGCATCAGACAAAACAGATTGCAAAAGAACTTAGATTTTTAATATTTGCTTTTAACTAGCAAGGAGAAATATTCAGATTCAATAATATGTAGGATGAAAGACTTAAAGCTGATATAATTACATTTTCTGTGGCACATCAGAGTCTTAGCTTTATCTATGATAATGATAGAAGCAAAAGAAACGAATTAAAATATTTGGCACACCTGGGACTTAACACACCTCTGCTTGCTTACTAGGTACGTGGGCTAACCATGACGCGAACTGGAGTTTGTCTTGGGGAGGGCATCGGACTAGGGTGGTCCATCCAGCCGTGTTAACTATGCTACCGCGGTGGTGCAATGGCTAGCACACTTGCCTAGTAAGCCGGAAGCACCAGTTGAAGTCCCAACTGTGGCATAAGCTTTAACTCATTTCTTCAGCTTCTGTCAGTGCCGTAGACTTGAAGCTATATTTGAAAACAAACACACGCCCACAAACTCTGTTTTATGTACTAATATGTTTCTTCGATAATGTTCAGTGATGTAGAAGCAGCATTGAGTGGCCACACGATTAGGTAGTTTAAGCAGTGTATACGTCTAGGGACCGATGACCTCATAAGTTTGGTGCCTTAGGAATTCACACACACAGAAAACAATGTTGTGCGATCATGGTGAAAATTTTGGTAACCAACTTGTGCCTTAGAGTAAACACGAGTTCTTAAATTTAGTGCACAAATATGCAGAGCAACGGAAAATGAAGCACTGTCTATAAGACAAAAATGAATACAGGTAAAGACATTCACTAAGTTTGTATGAAAAGACATGGAAACTTAAGGCTGAGAACAGCTGAATCCACGTGTCTACAGCGAGCAGTAAATGGTTTCAGCTAGGAACAAGCCGACATATTCTTTGACAGACTCAAATTTAGACCCATTCACGATACAAGTAGGTCCTTTTGCAAAATAAAAATGATTTTTCTGTACATTCACCTCAGTGTACGATATAACCCTCAAAAATTTAAATGTCCGACAGGCAAAGTGTGAAAAAAATTTAAGAGTCAAAGAATACGTATTCTAATAACATCAAGTTTCATAATTCTGCTAGCTGAAAAACACCCGCTTCGCTTCAACTTTCTAAAGCATTTTAAAACATTATTGAACCTTCCGTAAGGTTGTATACTTTATGGAACATTCTGTAACATTCTAGGAGGAACATTTTGGCCTGTCAGCCACTTCGGCACTCTATTTCCAACGCGCTTCATCGACTTCCCATAAGAAATCGAAAGGTGTGATACGCTCTTTTGACACCCATATCCTTAAAACTAACCCCTGCAGTTCCAAAGTATATTGGATGGAGTAAGGAGGGCTACCAGACCATATGATCCCCATAGGGCTGCGGGGATGGCTTGCAGAGTTATAGTGGCGTGCACAGTCATGTCACACTTACGTTTATTTTATACACTAAATAATCAAAAATATCCAGAGACCACTACGTAATGCTAAACTGATTTCTGGACGTCACAGAGGGCGGAGTGATTAGTGTGAGAAATGTTTCAGTACAACGTTCAGCAAATACTCGTATTATAATTTCGGAAAAGCGTATTCAATACTTCGACCTTCTTCTAAGCCGAAAGATCTTCATAGCTCCATTGCTAGGCTCGTGTCTCTCTCACCGGATACTGCAGCAAACAGCAGCAGGGCGACCACCAGACTCTTCATCATTGTGGACTGGAGGCGGTAACTTGGCACATACTGTTCCGCAGTCTCCTTTAAACGGTGCTGATACTTCCTGCTTCGGTGGAACAGCATCATCTCTAAAATCTTATCGACAAAATTGGTAGTGAATGTTGCGTACTATATTCGCCCCACCTTCGGATTAGATGTCACATACAGCATTTGGCTTCCTTAACCAAAGCGGAAACTGAAGCCCAGTGCTCGCACTACAATGTGAGGTAAATGACGTAACCGCGTTTTCTGATACGCTGTGCAAACTCGGCGATAAGAACAATGCCGCTCTACTGTCTCCTCCTTTCTGAGAAAAATCGGTAGCGTATCGAGATCGTGACATTTTCTAAAATTAAATGGAATTCACGCAAGTTTACTTTGGCGCTTTCAGAGCAGGACAGTGAACGGTAATGGCAAGAGGCAAGGGACAAGGTGACACGCACCGTGGGAGTTGGGAGGGGCGGAGAGGGAAGGGTGCTAGGGGGTACTGTGGGGCAGATCTACGTTTCTGAGCAGCGAACGACCGAAAGTGACTTGCCAGAGGGGAAACCAGAAGACAGACGCAGGTTAAGGGAGGTTGGGGGGGGGGGGGGGGGCGAAGCATGTGGTCATGAACCCCCTTCCTCCTCCTCACCTCCCGCAAGCAACTTTTAATAAAAATGTTCATATTTTTACAGTTGTCACTTTCAGATTTTCCATCTAACTTTCGGAGAATACAGTTTTGTGAGAACAACGAGTCCCGTAAATGGCGAAAAATTTAAAAAAATGCAAGCTTCCTTTGAGAAAGGATACCTTTAATTTGTGTTCATGAGAGTTTAGTACGCATAGACTGGGTTTCAGCCTTACTTGCTGTAGTGCTCAACATAATGAGGTATCTCGAACGGATTCCAAAAACATCGATCTTGTGAAATTAAATTCGCACTCTGACGTACTGATAGCTTTGGTTCAAGACAGTCAGGTATATGCAGTATTTATTGATTTCCGAAAAGCATTTGGCTCAGTACAAGACCTACGCTTACCGTAAAAAGTATGATCATATGGGGTATCAAGTGAAATTTGTGACTGGGTTGACGAGTTTTTGGTAGGGAGGACGCAGCTTATTATCTTGGATGGACAGTTACCGTCAGGTGTAGAGGTAACTTTAGGAGTGTCCCGGGGAAGTGTGTTGGGACCCTTGCTGTTTATGATGGACGCTAATGACTTTTCAGACAATAGTAATACTAATATCACACTTTTTGCAGATGATTCAGTTATCTGTAATAGAGTACTGTCTGAAAGAAGCTGCATAAATATTCAATCAGATCTTGATAAGTTTTCAAGGTGGTAGAATGATTGCCAACTTGCTTTACATGTTCAGCAATTGGAAACTGTACAATTCACAAAGTGAAGAAACGTTCTATCCCATGACTATAACATCAGTGAGTCAGAGTTGGAATTGGCCAACTCACACAGGTACCTGATTGTAGCACTCTGTGGGTATATGAAATGGGTATAACAGCTGGTAGACTTAAGTTTATTGGTAGAATACTGGGGAAGTGCAATTAGTCTTAGACATCACTAGTGTGATCAGTTATAGAATATTGCTCAAGTGTGTGGGACACATACCATATAGGACTAACAGGGGTTATTGAAAGTACACAGAGAAGGGCAGCACGTTTGTGTGACCTGTGGGAGAGTTCAAGAGGGATGCTAGAAAAACTGAACCGCCGACCATTAAAAATAGACATGAGTAGTAGGGCGTTGGCATTACAGGTGCAATTTTGATATCAAATTGATATGCAAAATAGTTAAATTGATCACTTAATCATCTTACTCCGGCCACGCTCACCCTAACCCGATGACCTCCGCGCCCGATCACGCCCACATCACCTATAGATGACGTCACACATTTCTCTCAGCCTGCAGGTGTGCCCCAGCCCCTCCCCTCCCCTCACCCACTCCTCCCCCTCCCCCAACCTACCCTATTGGCAGAAAATTTGAAGTGTGGTGGGAATTGAGAATGTGGTGGAATTTTCGAACTTTGGCGAGAATTTCTTTGTCTCAGGGTTGTGCTGACATCCCACCCTACACCCCACCCGGGAACTGACAGGAAATTAAAATTGGTGGTGCCCTTTCTTAGACTCAAGCCCTGATTCTAGTGGATGGAAAGCCCAAGTGCACCCCCTAACACATGGGAACTGTCCAGATGCGGGAGAGGAAGGTTAGGTTAGTGTACTTTGTTTATTGTGGTTGGGAAACTAACGCAAAAATCGATCCAAATTACGTAATTAATCACAAATATTGAGCCTAATTACACAACTATATGCATAGCACTACACAAGGACGGCATAAATGCACAATACAACTCAAAAACTGACGATACCATACAACTGGTGTTATCGTGCTGGGAAAAATTTTCGCAATATCACTCTAAACTAGTGACCGACACACTTAAACTCTACCCTACACCTACAAGCTGGCAGAAAAAAGGCACGGGTGTAAGGCACTATCTTTATTCTTTCTAGCAGGAACAATGTTCAACTGACGAGATGCTGGTGTAGGTCAGAGAGAAGTTTAAGGAGTGCAATATCTGTCACCATACAGTATCTATCGGTGTTTGACATCAGAGTTCGCTACAGACGCCTGCTCAAAAATCACCTACAGCCAAGGTAACCGGTGACAACACACCATACCACAATGGAACGAAAAAAGAACGTGTTACAGTTGTAAATACACTTCGAAATTGTTGTGAACAAAACCAGCACTCGTAATGAATGGGTCATAATGCAGCACATGTTCAGGGGAAAATCGTCGTCCTGAAAGACTGCAACGGGACGGTAGTTGAACGTACGTTTTCCTCGATAGGCGTCCACAAACTGCCGGAAATCAAGGCCCTCTTCCTCCCTCCACCCCTCCCCCACCGCCCGTCTTCCATCCACCTATGGGGGGACACAAGATTCCCGAAACAGCCAGATGCCCTGCCGAGCGTCTCGCGCCCCCGCTACCGCTTCTCTCAGGCTGCTGCCAGCACTAGGCTTTCCGCCATGTAGCCGCCACCTGAAGGGAACGCTCCTACGCCAACACAATAAACCGCAAGTTGTTCTCCTAAAACATAGCTTCAGAGCCCACAAACACCTCCCCCTAGACAGAGAGCGGCTGTGTAAAGCGACCGCTGACAGCAGATGCAACCCGCTGCCACCCCCTTGGCGTCACTCACGATACGCAGCAGGCCTGGAGCCGGCAGACCTAGACAAAACAAAAGGGAAATTAAGTGGCATAACCCCGCCCATCAGGAGAATGCTCCAGATGGCTGTTTCAAAAGTCGACAGCTTTTGAAACAGGAAGCCCCTGCCGCATGAAGCGAGCACATCCTCACGCCGCCGAGCACATCTTCACGCTGGCATCCCTCAGGACCATGATAAATGACTGCTATCCCGAGCGAGAGAGACACCCTTGGCCCATTAAGGAATTCGCTAGCAAAAGACCATCGTTATTTGCTGGACTACTTAACATCATGCCGACTACTATAATAAAGAAACTATTAAAAATGAAAAACACAATTTCGATCATAATAAATGTCCTCATTCCATGAAAATAGGCAAAGTCCATTCTCATTCAGTTTTATAGGCAAAATCAGTATAGTTTTTACGTTCGACTGCAGTCGCATCTCATTATTTTGTGATGTCCAACGAAGTGGACCGCCACCAACCACAAATGATCAGCAGAGACATGCCCACCCTGCGTAAAATCAGGAGAAAAGAAACTTCAACTATTTTGCTGTGAAAACTACTGATCACCACAAAACGTCCTTGGTATTTTGAAACTGTCATCATAGTAAAGAAAAAACGATAATTTAAACTACAAAGAAGAAATTAATAATCTATACTAAGCAATTTCTCTCAGTTTGTTGAACAAATTACATGGCCTGAGAGCGTATCTTGCGTTCAGTGTCTGCAAATAAACTCTCATGCTCGTGAAATGACATTAGAGAATACAATCTTTCATGCCATTGGCTCACAAGTCGGAAGAAACACAGTCATTTTACATTCGACAACAACAAGCTATAATTCAAGAGAATGTAGCTGTTTTGTACACTATGACTGGTCCCATTTTACCAATGCGATGCTATATCATACTAGCGTTTACGAAACAAATCGTGAGTGTCTGTCTCGTCCTATGTAGGTGGGAGATTGAAATTTCGTTACAAGATATCGCTGCAAAGAAAAAAAAAGAAAAAAAGAAACGCTTGTCGAGAATCATACTGTGGCGCCCTAGTCGTTTCTCCCACCTTCCAGGCATGTCATTGATATCAATTTGATAGGCTGATTAAATTGATCGTGGGAGTATGGCAAGCAATTTTTGTTTTCAGCAATCGGATTACACTCGCCAATTAGGACAACTGGAAATCCATGTAGGGAACATGATGTTCTTTCCGAGGAACACTATTGAGAACCGACATTTGAAGCTAACCGTACAGGTATTCTACAGCCCACACATACATTTTGCGTAAGAACTGCGCTATTAAAAACACAGTCGTAGCGGCTATATTACCATTACCCTGCGTGAAAAACGGTCTTGAGTCTACAGGCACACACATGAGTCGCTGATAGCGTTACGCTTTCGGGTGGAAATGCTGTCTGCAATTTGGAATCAAGTTTATCCATTCTACCACACATATGTGCTGGATTCTGTAGAGACGTCTTCTAATGATTACAGCCACTGGTGAATCATACTCGTGCAACTCACGTATCTCGAAACGTGTCACCTTTTTTCGAACCCATCTGTTAAGAATCCTATACACCAAGAACTCCAATACTGTTTTTAGACAGTCAATCTGCATCTTGTAATTCCTCCCAAGTCTCTGCGCTGCCCTCCCTGCAGATTAGTCTATGTGATCGTCCCAATTGAAGTCTGACCTGTACATCTAAGACCTTCTGCAAACTGTGGGGAAACAGGACGAGCTGAGTTAATGCTACAGCAGCGCGTTTTGGACACTCAGTGGATATGGGAACATGGTGTCATAGCTCCACCATCCGTGTACAGTGTGTAAGGCCAGCGCGAAACGAAGCTTTCCCCTGCAACGCGAGGTAGTAGAAGAGATAGTACAAGCAGGTACGGAGGTGTTTCTTGTTGGGAAAATTAAGAAGACTACACATCATACATGGCATGGAGGAAGGACGAAGATCTTGCTACTGCTTTGCGACACATCTCCAAACTACATACTGGTACTGCAGTCTGAAAGAGATCTGTGTCTCTCATGGTGCATTCATGTCTATCACCCAAACCTAAGTGGCGAACCTATTAAATATACAGGTATTGGTTCATTGAAACTGGTGGTTCATGATCGAAGTCGCTTCCACAGACCGGTATAAAGTTTCATCACCTGTACTGTAGGATGACCATATCCAACAGGCCATTAATCACACGAGAGGGTTCCTGTATTGTTCTTCATAAGCAGTTTAATTTTTTTTCGGTTGTAACACCAAGTAAGTGTACACCGCCACACACACTGTTTTTTCTACCGTGAGTTAGAGATCCGTGCCAGCTGCTAAACCTACATTGACACGTTTCGATCCTCTGGCTCTCACAGAAAACTGAACATCACATGGCATAAACTATACAGCTACAACAACACAGGCTGGTAGAAATAAAACACAGACACGATGTTTCTCATTGACAAAGTGCGGAAGACATTGCAGCAGATGGAAACTGGAAGAGTTTGCAATATTGCAGAGCGTTTCCAACAGCTATTCGAAGGTGATTACCTGTAAGGTTACTCTCATCTTTCCATCGACAGGGTAGTGGATGTCTCAATGCTCCGTTTCAAAAAGCACTGTTGCTTCATTTTGCACGGATGTACATGATTACTGTTCCGCTGCTGACCATCGCCGGAAGGTGCTGTTCGCACTTACTGGTGAAAAAAACAAAAAAATAAAAATAAAAACCTGTGTAGGGTACCTCAGCATATGGAAATAGGACGAGTCTGTAGCAATGAGGAACGCTTCCAAATAATTGTATTAAGGTGATGACCTCTATATTTAATCCCATGTTCCACAGCGACAAGTAACAGATATCCGGTGTTCCGTCAAACCTCCCTCCATCTCAACCGAGTGGTGTCTGTCAGTCATTGTGCGGGAATCAACAGTGTACACAATGGACAGTCGGGATGGGAAAGATGCCATTGATATGGGGCGACGTGCTGTAATACTCACTGTAGTTGATAGCGAGATCTATTTTACCCAGAAGTCGGAGAGAGCAATATCTGCCACCTTTTGCAACCTGTGTAGAAACAGAGTGAGCTGAGTTAATGCTATAGACCGTGTTTTCACCACTCAATAGAAATGGGAACATATTGTTGTAGCTCCGCCACCCGTGTATGATGTGTAAGGTCAGCTGCAAACAAAGCCTGTTCCTGCAACACGACATAGCATAAAAGACAGTACGAACGGGTACGGTGGTGTTTCTTGTTGGGAGAAATAGGAAGACTCCGCATCATACAGGTACTGCAGTCTGAAGCAGATCCGCATCCCTCAGGGTCCATCCACGTCTATCACCCAGACATTCTATCATCGTTTTTCTGTACTATCCAACAGAGAAAAATTACGAACTATAAAAGCTCCACTAACTTCATCCGATAGATTTTGACCACATCTTTCTCTTCCGATATATCGAAAACGAATACCGACTACGTGCTGGCATCGAACATACGCAGCTATCCTATTAAATATACAGGTGTTTATCCATTGGAGCAGGTGGCCAGTGACCGACGTCACTTGCACAGACCGGTATAAAGTTTCATCGCCTGTGCTGTTCGACAACCCTCTCCCACATGTTATCAGTCGCAGGAGAGGGTCACTGTTTCGTTGTTTGATACACAGCTTTTTCTGATGTATCACGCTTTGTACACTGCCATACATTTTGTTATGTTTTTTCCCGCCACGACTTCGACCTCTGTGTCAGATTCTAAACTGACATTAACACGTTTGGTCCATGGACTCCCCAGGTGATTGTCGACCATCATTCACAGCAATTGGGTAGCTAATGGTGCTGTGTGCCGTTTGTTTGCTTCCTCATATTGCTGCCATGCTCATGATCACTGTTTTGGTGTTAACCATTCCCGGAAGGTGTTGCCTCCTCCAATAAGACTCTTTATCTGTCTCAAATAAGTGATGTCAGTCAATCATTATGTGGTAATCAAGGGCATACCAGTGGACTGCTGGGATTGAAAAGACACCGTCGATTTACAGTAATAATAATCATTAGAGTTGATAGTGCGACCAGTTTTAGCAACTTCATCGTAATTTCAACACCAGCCAATGACGTGACAGCATGCTTACCAATTTGTATCATCGCTAAACAGCCCCTCCAATACTTTGCGAGTACCATCGCGAATGTAAGTAGACGACTGTGTAGTGCGTGCATTCATTGTTAATTCTCGAACATACCCAAGAAAGTATACCAGACAGCTACCTACATATGTCGAGTACTTCGATCATAGTGCGTAAATTACGATCTTTCTCATTGTGGGTGGAGTCACAAGGCATTCTCGCATTCTAAGAATAAAGTTAGAGACAAATGTTCAAATGTGTGCGAAATCTTATGGCACTTAACTGCTAAGGTCATCAGTCCCTAAGCTTACGCACTACTTAACCTAAATTATCCTAAGGACAAACACACACACCCATGCCCGAGGAAGTACTCGAACCTCCGCCGGAATCAGCAGCACAGTCCATGATATGAAACTGTTGTGATGATATAACAGATGGTTACGAGCAAGAAATTGGTAGTTTTCAGGCATGAGGGAGCTCCAGAAGGACAGTGTTTGTTGCGTTTTACCCAAATCAACTGCGCTGACCTGTTAGTTGAATGGAAATCAATACTGTTACTATCCCAATGTAAGAAATATTTCCAGCCCATGACCTACATTCTCCTTGCAGGTTTCTCTACGATAAACTATGGTGATAAACTGTAATATGAAAAACTACTTCCTTAAAACATCGATTCTTTGTGATACACGTACAATATAGCTTTACATAGCTCCCCACTATTCACATCCCACGACGGTTCCGAAATTATACTGTGTTCGCATCAGCCCTATATAAAATGATTGTTAGTGACGGACAAACCCATAGCAGCGGTGTTTCACATGTGAAATTACCCGTCATCCCGCCATTGACTCCGTAAACAGGACATCTGTCTAGCAAATGTATACACAGGGATTCTAGTCCCTCACAAACACTTGTCGCTAACTGAGAATCACCGCAGTTATGAAATTGAGGACTCTATGTTATGTCCAAGATGCGGCAGGGGTTGGAGAACGTCGTATAA
Organism: Schistocerca gregaria; assembly: GCF_023897955.1. Taxonomy (NCBI): domain Eukaryota; kingdom Metazoa; phylum Arthropoda; class Insecta; order Orthoptera; family Acrididae; genus Schistocerca; species Schistocerca gregaria. Next base: position 862,829,376 of record NC_064921.1, read on the forward strand.
ATCGTCGTTAGTCTAGAGGAATGTGTCGAAACAGGATGGAAGTCCTCTGATGACAGAAGGGTTAGCTGTTAACGATCGCAAGTACACAGTGCTCTAAGCCACATACAGAAGACACAGTTGTATGAGAGTAGAACAATATAGACTGAGATTCATTGGAAGAATCCTAAGGAAATGCAATCCGAAAACATAGGAGGTAGGTTACAGTACGCTTGTTCGCCCACTGCTTGAATACTGCTCAGCAGTGTGGGATCCGTACCAGATAGGGTTGATAGAAGAGATAGAAAAGATCCAACGGAGAGCAGCGCGCTTTGTTACAGGATCATTTAGTAATCGCGAAAGCGTTACGGAGATGATAGATAAACTCCAGTGGAAGACTCCGCAGGAGAGACGCTCAGTAGCTCGGTACGGGCTTTTGTTAAAGTTTCGATAACATACCTTAACCGAAGAGTCAAGCAGTATACTGCTCCCTCCTACGTATATCTCGCGAAGAGACCATGAGGATAAAATCAGAGAGATTAGAGCCCAGATAGAATCATACCGACAATCCTTCTTTCCACGAACAATACGAGACTGGAATAGAAGGGAGAACCGATTGAGGTACTCAGGGTACCCTCCGCCACACACCGTCAGGTGGCTTGCGGAGTATGGATGTAGATGTAGATGTAGATATAGAACGCAGGTTATATCACACAACTGGTGCGTCCCGACAGAACAACGGCAAAAAATGGTCAAATGACCTACAGCGACTTGCCCCTCTCTCTCTAGAATGCATCGTCAGTGTACCATTAAATCCTATCTCATTACAAATCGACCTCAACTGATCACTCCATCCACTCTCTTCATCCTTTAATACATATGCAAGCAACTTTAAGGGCAGATGGTACTTTTTTTTCAGGAAAGCATCAAAGACAGCAGTCAACTCGAGCGTGTCACTATTACCTCAACAGACATACAGTAGAATGTTGCCTCGACGAAAAATAAAAGACTGTTTCCCCGGTTCCTGGTGTTTCATCTCAATGATTTCCCGTATTCATCTTGCTGTCGTATACTCGTTCCCGTGTACAAAAATAGTTCTGCTCCAATCAGAAGACATGCAAGTACTTCCTCAATTTCCCCGCATTTCAGCTTATTTTCCCTCAATTTATACGTATTTTCCGTAATTTATCGATCTTATGTCACTTTTATCCATGTGAATACGACATCACTTACCGTTCCGTGTTACAAAATTGCTTGTAAATGTAGTACAGCTGCCAATACCTAACGCAATTGCACTATTTTTCTTGTCGAGCGGCATAGTATAGCACTGTACTCGAATGCAACCAGTCGCCTCCAACAGCAAATTCTACAGTTGCAGCACGTTTCTGTATGTCTGTAACTGTGCATCTGCCGCGGATGGCTCCCAGGTCTCATAGTTGACCCGAGTTAGCGTTCAAGTGTGGATACGCCAAGAGTTATTCCGGAGTGATGTTGGGATGTGGATTCATAATATACCACATCCGGAACAGGATTTGAAGGTGGAATCGCTGAGCATTATTCCCGGAGCTATGTTGGGATGCGGATCCACAACACATCACATGTGGGATTGGGCTCGACGGTGGATCAATCACGTGTTACGTCCGGCGATGTGTTCTGTGTTAGAAGTTGGATCCATGGTGGGAAGAGCACGTCATGCGAATACTGCATTTCCTAACGATTTTCGAAATGGAGTGTCCCGCGAGCCTAGCTCGTTGCCCTAAAGTTCGATGTTAACCTTGTTATGAACCTCTCATATATTATAACTCGGTATTTTCGTCTTTCTTTGGCTTGTATTGGGTTGTATTTTATCTTAACTGGGGAAACAGAAATAATGGAGAGGCTCCATCCCGGCCGCAGCCGCAGTGGTCCACAAACGATGACTACAGCAGTCCCCTTCACCCCCCCCCCCCCCCGACCCACACGGAACCACACTTTTAGGGTTATTGTGCGGTTCAGCCCCGGTGCCTTCCCCCCTCCCGCTTCCTCTCCCACAAGAAATGCAGGGAACGTCTCACACCAGACGAGTGTAGCTCCTATGTTTGCATGGTAGAGTAATGGTGGTGTACGTGCAAGTGGGGAACTTGTCTGTGCAGCAAACGCCAACATAGTGTTGCTGGGGCGGAATAAGGGGAACCAGCCCGCATTCGCCGAGGCAGATGGAAAACCGCCTAAAAACTATCCACAGACTGGCCGGCTCACCGGACCTGGACACAAGTCCGCCGGGCGTATCTGTGCCAGGGACCAGGCGCTCCTTCCCAGTCCGGAAAGCCATGCGTTAGATCGCACGGCTAACCGGGCGTGCATCTTTTTTTGGCTAACTCTCAGGCCAAATTTTGTGCTCGTCAAAGTGTTCATTTCATTCAAAAGGTCTTGCAATAGTTCCTCAAGTTCACTGAAGATGACAAAGCTAGGATATTATACAAATGAGGCTTTCTGTTGCATTTACGTTTAAATGATACTCATTTGATTTATCACGCAGGTTCTGAACTACGTGTATGAAGGTTGTGGCATGGTTAAATAGATAGATGTTTGCAGACATAACGCACACAGGCGTTACTCAATGAGATCAAATTTAATTAGCCTACTGGCTCTCCATAGTCAGATTTAATTCATACCAGTGAGTCTGAGTGCTGAGTATCCTAAACGTAGCGCAACACTGCGCAAGTTTCACTCGCATGTACGTTCGTTTCTTTTTCCTCCTAAGTAACACATACACACCTTTTCAGTGACTTTTTACCTTCTCATCTGGGGTGTATGTGAGTCGGGAAATGAGCTCATGTATTTGCGTTAGGTGTCTTAAGGTGGTCGTTGATTGTCGGCGGTGAACAAAGAACTCACGTAGCTGTGCACCCTCTGGCAGTTCCTGCGCAACGTTAGTATTAAAGGAGATGTAGCAGATTTTCTTTCTTCTCACTGATGTTGCGATACGCGATGAAAGAATTGAATATACACATATCAATAAGAAAAAACATCTTACTATACTCCGTTACTGTGCTTCACATGATTATAACAAAAGCTGTCATCTCGTTTTGAAGGTCTACGTAACCCATTACTTCTCATAACCAAGGGCACTTTGAACTGCTGCATGCAGTGCTTCAGAATCTGAATCACTGAAAGACAAATCACTTACTTCATTGTCACCGTTGAAAATATTATCCATAACCTTCAGTAAGCATTCCTCATCATCACCATGAACTAACCTCTTCGTCATGTTAGTTGTTTACTAAGTTAAGCTATCACATGATAAACATGGCCTATGCTTCGTTTTAGAATACCTGTAAGAGCTAACTACAATAGAGGGGGAGAAGGGGCTGTAACAATTTTAGAGCAGAGGGTCCCATTGTTCTTGTTATGTAAACAAACTGACCACTTTCTAATTACCCTTATGTAAGCAAGCCACTTGCTTGGACTCTTGTTTTACTTATTTAGGACATGATTAATGGGCAGTAACAGTCATTATAATTAAAATTCATGGCCTTCAACTGCCGTTATAATTACTGCAATTTATAGGCAGTATGTCACTGTTCACGTTTACCCTTATGTCTGAATGCTTTTAGCGTCAAGTGACAACTGTCATCATGAAGAAGGCACTTCATGACCCTCAAATGTCGTCTTCCCTCCCCCGCTGTTCCAGCGTCCTCCCATCACACCACCACCTCCTTTAGTGGCTCCAGCATCCTGAGACTGTCATTCATAGTCTGCACCTCGCTCCAGCGACTACACCACCTCAGCACACTAATTCACCTCAAAGCCTTTTAGCGATTTTTCAAGGAATACAGTAGTAAATACGGAACTTAGCTCCACAGTGCACCAAAATACACTGTTTTTACTCTAATATTACAGTAGATAACGGTCCTTCACAAAAATACAGAATCTAGTAATTAACGTCACATTACACCAAAATATACTATCTTCCTACTTTGACACTATAACATTATAATAAATAACAATGGGATGGGTTAGCTATTTACTTTGTTGGCTCACACTGTACTCAGCTAAGACGAAGGGGGGAGGGGGCGGAAAGATGGGTCATGTCACAGCGCCAGGTGGCTAATGGACTGACCAGCAGTGCCCAATGCAGGCAGGCATACTGTTGGCTGTGGATAGTCGCACCTCACCCTCTGGAGTAAACATGGCCCACCGTCTCTCTATACATGATTTGCATCTTATTCAAAGTGCTTAAAGACATGCTGCTGGTTTAGCACAGTTAGTATGGTACCTGTGAACAGACAAAGAGAATGGCTATTATTAAAACTGGTTGTGCTGAATCAGGCTCACATTTTATATGAAAAAAATAAGAACACATATTAAAAAACCATTTTTTTAGATCCCACTTGTACAATGTTCTCAACAAAGTTTCATAGGAGGTGGACCAAAAGCATGACAGTCTCCATTCAACTGAAAAAGTTTATCACAATAGTCATAATTGGAAATAAACTCGTCAGTCTGAAACACTAGTGGTAGCTTGTGAAATTTATGAGTAATTCTCTAGGAAATAGATAGTAATCTGTTGTATTCAAATTATTGCATCCATCCATAAGAATTTTTTATACATTTCAGGAATCACCTTGCCCTGTCTTATACATTTAGCTATTTCAGTATGTAATATGCGTAACACTCTCCATCTTGTCGGATCCAGACTCTTCTAGTTGCACCATCATCACGTATTTTATTACAATTTGTTCAAATATGTTTATAACGGTTTTAGAATGGCTGGAGACTGCACAGTGTTGAAAGATGCTTCTGTGATTAGGAGTTGCAGTATGCAATCGTCGCTTGCATTTAAATTAATTACTAATACCACTGCTCACTTCTTATCGCATTTGGCATCTATTGCCATGATCTTATTCATTGTATCAGGGGATAAACTGACTGTGGAGCTCTCTGCACACTTCGTCTTGCACACCTGAAACGAAAGATGATTACATACAGCTCTTTCCTTTTTAATGTTTAATACACTGCTACATATACAATATATTAACGGCGGTTTAGAATAGCGCTATATCAGTAGAGTAAGACCTCTCAGAGTGAAGATATCAAACCGTGAGTCACAGTTTATCTCTTCATCTTGAGGCAAGTGGCAAGTAAGTATTAGTGGCGGTGGAGATTTACTAAAAGAGTGTGACCACACATATGTGTATCTAACATATTTCTTCATCTTCCCACAGGTGAGGCGAAGCCACCGGATGTTAGAGTTATGTCAATAACACCACCTACAGCTAAAATATCAGGAAGAACAAACGTGTTAGTATTGGGGTGATCGTCGATCGCGAGTTCTACCCAGTGCTGGTTTTCAAAAATTCCTTGATATAGCGATCCTCAAATGAAATAACCATAGAGTTTCCTCATGGGACTTCCCTGTCATGATCAAGATTTATACCGAAAAGGAGAGCACTCATCTATAGTAGCAGACATTTATAAAATTAATGTATGCTACTTACGCAATTCTGCATGTTCTGGACAGGTGGCTAAGCTTACAATCATACATGGACAGATTCGACGAGAAACTGTGGAATAATTTTATGGAGTTGGCGCACCAAACTCTTAATCTGTCGGAGAAAATAACTGTTCACCTGTATGATGAATGTTGTGCAATAACACATGGGCATATGTGTGAACCAGCCATACATGCTGTGAGCACTGTATTACAAGCATACTTAAGCATGTATAGGATTATAAATGAATAAAAGTGTAAGCGCAATATGTGTTTTTCTTTTCTCTCTATAAAATCCACTGCATGCTAATGTAAACCTCTAGTCTTCGCCATGGCAGAGTGAATGAGACGTCCTCATTACAAGGACTTCGCAGTAACCAGCTGGTTCCACAGTGATGTTGACGCCGAGGAGAAGGAGGGTCAATCCTTCCCAATAGCAAATGCGATTTAACTATCAGGCCTTCCGCCTGTGGGAAGACTAATCTTGTACTGTCACCGCTAACACACCTTGGGGGGGGGGGGGGGGGAGGATCCACTTCGGACATGTATATGTATTTTTCAAAAACGTCATTTCAGTCCAAATATCAGAATCTGCAGGTAATTCCGCACAGCATCGAGGGAGTAACACAGCAGACGTACAGTAAAAGCAGTAATATTCCGCCACTTGATAAAGTAAAACCAAACAGCGTATTCAGAACCGACAACGTTTCACTGGAGAACCAGGATGAGATCTAGCAATATTTCTACTTTTGTCATCATATGAAAGTTAATGTCTTTTATGTGAGTCAGACATACTGAAGGATTCCAATGCTGTTGATTGGGGATAATGCTTTCAAATAAGTCAGCCTGAATTTATAGCATATTTACCAAGCAACAGTACAAACCAAAATGTCATTCAATGCGTTCTTCACCATATGGGAGGATTGTTGGAGTGACTCCCATATGGCTTCCTACACACATCAAAAAAAAAGTTTTGTATCACTCCGGTTCCCAGAACACCTGAGGATAGACGTTGACTGTGAATATTGTATCACAAACACAGTCCCTTTGACTGTTCAGAGATGTAACTAAATCGACCCAAAAATGTAAACAACCACACATGAGTAGCGTCTATTACACGGAGAGGGTCTGACAGCCGATCAATTCCAGTCATTCCACCCGGAAGGAGGTACATGGCTCGTCTTGCCTGTAGTTCAACGAAGCCTAGATTGTCAATACCGCGGGTCGATCGCGTCCACATTGTTACTTTGTACCAGGAAGGGCTCTCAAAAAGGGAAAGGTCCAGGCGTCTCGGAGTGAACCAAAGCGATTTTGTTCGGACATGAAGGAGATACAGAATGACAGGAACTGTCGCTGCCATGCGTCGCTATTACCGCAGTGGATGACCGCTACCTATGGATTATGGCTCGGAGGAAAACAGACAGCAACGCCACCAAGTTGAATAATAATTTTCGTGCAGCCACAGGACGTCGTGTTGCGACTCGAACTGTGCGTAAAAAGCCGCCTGATAAGCAACTTCACTTCCGACGTCTACGGTGAGGTCCATCTTTGCAACCACGACACCATGCAGCGCGATAGAGACGGGCCAAAACAACATGCCGAATGGACCGCTCAGCATTGGCATCACGTTCTCTTCACCGATGAGTGTCGCATCTGCCTTCAGCCAGACAATCGTCGGAGACGGCGATTGGAGGCAACCCAGTCAGGCTGAACGCCTTGGCTTAGAAACACCGTCCAGCGAGTGTAGCAAGGCGGAGGTCCCCTGCTGTTTCGCGGTAGCGTCATTTGGGGCCGACGAACGCCGCTGGTGGTCATGGAATGTGGCGTAACGGCTGTACGATACGTGAATGCCATCCTCCGACCGATAGTACAACCATATCGGCAGCATATTGGCGAAGCATTCGTCTTCATGGACGACAATTTGCGCCCCCCATAGAGCACATCTTGTGAATGACTTCCTTCAGGATAACAATAACGCTCCACTAGAGTGGTCGGCATGTTCCTAAGACGTGAACCCTTTCGAACGTTCCTGGAATAGACTGAAAAGGGCTGTTTATGGACGACGTGAGCCAACGACCACTCTGAGGGATCTACGCCGAATCGCCGTTGAGGAGTGGGACAATCTGGACCAACAGTGCCTTGATGAACTTGTGGATAGTATGCCACGATGAACACAGGCATGCATCAATGCTGAAGGATATATTACTGGTTATTAGAGGTCCCGGGTGTACAGAAATTTGGACCACCTCCACTGAAGGTCTCGCTGTATGGTGGTACAACATGCAGTGTGTGGTTTTCATGAGCAATTAGAATGGCGAAAATGATGTTTACATTGATCTCTATTCCAGTTATCTGTACCGGTTCCGGAACTCTCGGAACCAAGATGATGCAATTTGTTATGTGTTTAGTTATTGATAAAACTACGAAACTGAATTATGGCCGATACAGAAGAAATTCCCAGGAGTTTTTGTTTAAAAGACGGTGTAGCAATACATTACGCATCAGTGTATTGTTTGCTATGGATAGGTTCATAAGAATGTCATGCACTCATCTCGATGGTGTGATACGCAGACCAACATCTATACGTTGACACAAAAACTGAAACTTTTAAAAGCTCTACTGAAAAATCACCAAAACTCTTAAACAACTTACTGAAATGCAAGCATGGACAAGGAGGAGGAGGAGGAAGAGAGGGAAGGAGATGGTGTCAAAACAGTAACTGCAAAGTACAATGAAACTGAAGAAAAACTAGAAGCTATAAAAAAACTCCTTCTGTGAGTATTGAGGAAAGAAATGCACAGGAAGAAAGCACTAGAACGATTCTATGGTTAATCAGTAGAGTGAAGGTAAATGTTGATGAGACTGAGCGAATTTTATACATACGAAAAGAAAACCCTGTACATTAACATGCATGTGCAAATAAGTTGTGCACCATCTTGAAGCTGGTTTAGTAAGCAGCAGTATTGTTAGCAAAATGAAAAAGTCATCAGCATGGAAGGCTATTCGTAGTAAGTTATGAATTCTAAAATTAGGGGAGTTGGAGCGAGATTATTCCCTTTGAGGCGTTTAGGCCAGTAAGTGAAATTCTTAAATTGGTCTCAGACACGAGGAATGGAGGCAGAAGAAGAAGAAGAAGAAGAGGAGGAGGAGGGGGAGGATATGGACGAACATAAAGGAGAAAGAAAAATGTGAATATTATTAGACGTGAATTATAAATTGAACATGGTGTGGGCAAAGGTATCGACCTCCAGCATAACAGAATAACAATCGACCGTTGGAGCACATACTCTATGACACCCTAACAAAAAGCCGGCCGCGGTGGTCTAGCGGTTCTAGGCGCTCTGTCCGGAACCGCGCGACTGCTACGGTCGCAGGTTCGAATCCCGCCTCGGGCATGGATGTGTGTGATGTCCTTAGGTTAGTTAGGGTTAAGTAGTTCTGCGTTCTAGGGGACTGATAACCACAGATGTTATGTCCCATAGTGCTCAGAGCCATTTGAACCATTGAACCAACAAAAACATAGAACGGTTACAGCTGCTCAGATTATTGTTTGCCGTGGGGAATAGCGCTCACGAGAACGACATCGTATCAGTCATTTCAGAGCTTCAAGAAAGATGCATTATTGAATCATTATGGACATGGTCATCAAAGAGCTCCATAAACCAGCACAAAAACAAAAAGAACATCAATATGCAAGCGTGTTATTACACGTGGTTTGGATGATTTGCGGCAGGCAGACGTGGATATGAGTCAATATTCAAGAGCAAACAAAGGTTTCAAGTATATATTTATGGCTATACATACATATTACAAATTAGCATGCGTTGAACAATTGCTGACGACAGGGACGAATAACCGCCCAGGCAAACTTCAAACTGACCATGGGAGTAAACTCTACAGTTGGTATTTTAGGGTAGTAGTAGATTGGTATACAATACACCACTCCTCGACATTACCCACATAAAAGCAAGTATTATGGAATATTTGAATAGAGCAAATAAAAAACTGTAAATGTGACATGAAGCCACGCAGGAAGAATGCGATCATACTGCAAATTAATATGAGTGCTGTAAAATTGCTGAATTGGTAGCTAAATGAACTGCCACTGGATGAAAAACCAATGCCTTTACTTGATGCGTTTCGGGAGATACCCATCATCAGATAGTCTGTAAACCAAAATAAAACTCACAGGGAGTATGCATAAAGACACGTTGTAACTTATACAGTTGTCATGGCAGACTAATTTCAAAACTACATCATGTAGACAATTTACGCCACCAGAGGGCGGTGAAGCCTACATAGGTGGTGCTGCACATCGGCGAAAACAGGATGATTAATTTTAATTTATTTACATAAAAATTGTTGAATATAATCCATAACTTTCAGAAAGGTATAGAAAGCAAGAAAGTTAAATAACATGCCACAAAAAAATTTTACATTGACGTCAAATGTCAATAATAAAGCATTAATTTAAAATAATATGCGTAAGGTATAGAAACCAATTACACAAAATCAAAATTATGCAAAATGCTGTATTGACAAAAAGTGTGAACCATACTGTTTAGCGATATACAATAAAATGTATGAAATTCCAAAGTTGTTCATTTTTTTAAGTAAAGGAAAAGGCTGTCATGGCATATGACACGAGTACAAGCTCTCACAGGATCAGGTAATGGAACTAGTACCATTGAAAGATACCAAAATAAACCAGGGGAGAGGTGCAACACGCAAAATAATGCAACAAAGCTCCAGGAATACAAAGCACCAAGGAGGGCGTAACGATACTTTGTAAATGCTTAAAAGTAAACAGTACAAAATATAATGATAAGTAAACAAAAAATATCTGACATTTAAAGGGTATCTGGAACTCAGTTCCTCCAGAAAACACATCAAATGCGGTATGTACAGAAAGCCTACATCCGTATAATGACACATAAAAATGTTACACACCTTCTAATAAGAGATTTAAATCCCACCCCCACAGGTTAAGGTGAGGGAGATCGTACAAATAATAGGCGCTGTGACGAAGAACAGTCGTTATGAAATGCATGAAATACATTCACAGTTGTGAAGATGAACAACCATCCGTTGTATAATGGAATGATAACAATGAAAATTTGTTCTCCACCGGGACTTGAACCCGGATTTCCCGTTTATTGCGGGTGGCCGGCTTACCTTTTTTCTTATTTTTTGCTCCAGGACTTATTTTACGGACTGGTCACCTTTTTTTCTTTCGTTTGTGGGAAATGGAGTGTCTACTTCAGGCTGGTGGAGACGTTGTGGGCAGGGGTCGAACCCAGAGACCTGGCCACGATGCCTCCCCCTTCCCATGGCTGAAGGCCCCTCTGGTTTTACTTTCATTCATTTTTTATCTTTTTTCAGTTTATTTATTTTGTTCTTCTACTACAAAATTGCATATACTATTTAATACAAATTGTTTCTGTTAGCAGGAAAGCACTTTAAACAAATTAAAGAACATAAATCATCTTAACATGAAATAAATCTATTGTCACCCACATGTACTACGACCGTCCAACTTCCAGCACACAGGTGACTCTTATTTTTACCCATATTTGCTACGGTCCTCCAGCTTCCAACACACAGGCGAACGCTAAACATCCAACAACCACACGGTCAAAGGAAATCAAATTAATGATGAAAAACAATACAGCATGCTCTTCCACGCCCGCTTCTCATCTGGGTATAAAGTTCATTTGGCAGTAAGTTGATAATTATTTCACCTCATGTCAAGGTGAATTACGGGGTGTCGCCTTTTACGCGGTACACGCCAACTGTAAGGGGGTTTATGAAGACACTGTGCAAATAGTTTGCGAACAGTTGTTGATAGCGAGGAGTGTGCTCAAGTCTGCTTTGGTTACCTTGGAGATATTGTCCGTAGTCAAAAACCATCTTCTCATCATCGCAGAATAAGTAATAAATGGACATGCCTTTAAATCATGTTATAGAATGAGTCTTCACGATCGGGAAGTAACTATCCTCTGGGCTCAGGAAGAGCTGTGGGTCAATATTGTGAGGTGGAGCATGCAGGTAACAGGTGAGGATCTTCTGTACGAGCATCAATACGTCAAACGCTGTTCTGCACGTCAGATGGTGTTCGTCAGTGTCCAGGAGGTGGCAAGGCGGAGAGAGGGGTGAATCCATCAGCCCAATAGCGTGTAACCTGTCAAGTATTTTTCAGTTGACCACATGGTACCACGTTGCTCGTCTCCGTGTATGGAGGAAGCGTTTGGTTGTTGGACTGCTCTCCAGGCCACAGGCTGTAGTGTTCCTAGGCACCCCATATCTGACGAGTAGGCAGGATACAACAGTGTGGGTAGGTGTTTACTCTCAATTACATGGCAAGGGATGTATATCAGCCTCTCGGCTACAGAGTTCTGGTGGTGGGTAGATCAGGATGCACATAGCTATAGTCAAGTATGAATGCCGAGATGTTCAAATGGCTCTGAGCCCTGTGGGACCCATATGCTGTGGTCATCAGTCCCCTAGAACTTAGAACTACTTAAACGTAACTAACCTAAGGACATCACACACATCCACGCCCGAGGCAGGATTCGAACCTGCGACCGTAGCAGTCGCACGGTTCCGGACTGCGCGCCTAGAACCGCGAGACCACCTCGGCCGGCTGCCGAGATGTGGAAAAGAGGGGGAGCAATGTGCGCAATCGTAACAGGTGGTGGTATGAATGTTGGCGTGCTTGAAGTTAATTAGGCCACAGCAACTCGAATGTGGCAGGGAGTGGAGAGAGCTACCAAATTCCTACTTTCACCAGTGGCCTTTTGCATGTTGGACTCTCCTTCTTGCGTCGTCTGCCCCGTTGAAAGGGTTAGTGGCAGGACCTTCTTTATGCGCACAGGCAGTAACTGGGCAAAGATCGACCTCTGTAAGGATTGTGTATTGAAATGAGTAGTCCATCACCGAAAATAAGTGCACCCTTATCTAGCGCATCCTCAATGTAGTCCTGCGTAATCGCCGCTAAAAGCGACGATGTTGCTGAGTGGTCGAGGATGCAGGACACCTGCTGCAAATGTCGTTATCCTTCCTCTCCTCTATACTCTCCTCCTAGTAAAAACGTCGATAATGGTCTGCAAAGGCTTCCACAATGGTTGCCTGGGTGGTTAATGTTCGACCAACCAGCGAAGTGAGGTCCGTAATTAGCCATTTTCGGCGTCGACGGCTATCGAGAACGATGTCGTGCATAGGTGAGTTTTTGCCTCTTTCTCGGCCTTGACGCCGCGACCGCACGACGACCCCTTCCAATTTTCTCCATTTAACGGGAAATATGTTGGCTTTAATTAGGCGGCTTACCCTCTGTCCCTCTGGTGAGGGCAGTTGGGATGCGAGGTCGTGAAGAATCGTGCAATAAAAGCCCAAAGCATGACGATGCCATGCGGTCATGTACTTTGGATATTGAATCAGCATCTGCTGGAACGCTGGTTTTGCATATTCTGACCACCATGTCAACATCGAAACGTATCGTGGAAGACTTGTTTTTGCATTCCGCCAACGCGATGCCGATAACCTGACAGCATTCTGGGTCCTGCAGGTGTGCCACAGTTCTCTTCCACCTACCACGGCTGCGCCATACACGCTATTTGTGGATGGTGACCATGCATAGGAAGGTACTATGGTCTGAGAATGCAAGTGGCCACCATCCGACGCCGAACCCTCCTGACACAAGATCACGCGAGACACAGATATGATCAAGACGACTGGCCGAGTGACTAGCAAGAAATGTGTGTCCAGAGTAGCCACCTTACACTCTGTCCCAAGTATCGAGGGGATGCAGGTGTCGCACCAGTATCTGAAATTCTCACAAATCGTAAAGTGCGAGACCTGACCCTTGGAGTGGAGCCTACACTTAAAATAGCCGCAGAAGATATACTGATCGTAGTGACCAAGAAAGAGGGGCGAGTGGGGAATGGAGGGGGGGGGGGGGGGGTGATTTCCTCTGAGTAGAACTGCGACCTTTCGTGGCGTTTGTCGGTTCCCGATGGAGCATACACGTTAATAATACGTGTAACTAGTGCCGTGATCGCCAGCCCCAGGCTGTGGGAAGGAAAATCACATCAATGGGAATACCGTTATCCACTAGTATCGCCGTCAGCTGCCGGCCTGATCACCCTGTATCATATATGTCGCATAACCATAGAAGCCGGGGAGGGACACGAAACGCGCTCTTACTGACTGTAATTGTGGCGATAGGGTAAGCTTTCCGTCGAACTGCAGGTGCCGAGTAATTCATTAGATCGGAAATGTCTATTGAGTGTCGAGCTGCGTAATCGGCACTGGCCATCCCAATACCTCAGCCGGAACCATTCCTCAAGTTACGGTGCCATTGGGCCAGTCCCTGTCGGTGTAACTTGTATGGCGTCATCGTCATCGTCCTCCGCCCACGCCGTTGAAAGCAGAGCAAGACCATCTACCATGGTCTCCCCAGGGCACGGGATGGGTGCCTGCAGTCTAGGAGGAGTGGAGGTATTTGTACGGCAGCACAAATCTCGCCTATCGATGTCTGATCGTTCAGCTGTGGGTATGTACGAAACTTCCTCAATCCCATTCTGTGCTCCCACGCTGAAGCCGGCGCGGTTTCCTCTCTGGGAACATCATCTTGGCAGGAGAAGTCCTCGTTCTCCAGCGGCTGGTCCTCAGTCTGTTCTCAAATTGCTCTGCACCTCTGCTTACGGCGCTTTCTTCTGTGCCCTTCCGTTTCAAACGAAGGTAGCGAATCACGACGCTCCTGCACAAAGACCGCAGGTGGCACCATCAACAAGTCAATTACCATTTTACTGTTATGGACATTGTCATCAGATGATGCGACAGTCGCTGTCGAAGTGGAGTCCGCAACGCGTAGAACGGGCGTTTCATCTTCCCGCTGAGTCAGAGTATGCTTTGTTGGGTCATCAGGGAGTGTCAGATGCCGCCATGAAGCGGTAGCAGTCGTGAGAGAGGCAATGTAAGTGGGGGCAGCCACGGCGGCGCCATGTCGGCAGGCGGTGGGTGCGTGATCCGGCGATGGACGCACCTGGATCGGAAGTGGCCCTCCTTCCTACATCCGGAACAGGTTCTTGGTTGTCCGTCGTAAATGACAATGTCACGGCAGTCGCTGATATAGAGATACGAACGGACATGTTTTTCAAGTTCAGTTTAGACCTGCATGTTCAAAGGAACAGACACTGCGCCGACTGCAGCCGTTTTTGAAATACATGAAATGTACTTGCAGTTGCGAAATGGACAACCATCAGCTGTATAATGGAAAGTCGCTTGCCCAGTCTCGCCGGATAAATACGATATTGTATATTCCAAAGGAACATTGCATCGTAATTCGGAATGGCACAGGTATTGTAATACTGTATTTATCTGCAGACATAGGGAAAGCGATTTTCAAGTAAAATTTTTCTCCTGTATGGGAATATACATCATGGATGTACGAGTACAGGTTGTAGACACATGGTTGAGAAGTATGTAAATACTGGTCTGGCCTTGAGTCGTGCTCGGATGGCCTAATGATAACGCGACCGCTGGCGACACGTAGGAAATCCGGGTTTGAATGCCAGTCTGGCACAACTTCTCATTTCCATCACTGCATTTTCGTCACTGCAATTTTGTCATTGCATTATACAGCTGATGGTTGACCAAATTTTCAGTTGCCAATAAATTTCAAGTACATGTTAATGTCATAGAATTACTCAAGAGCCAACGCTAGAGATTATACGTGACAATCTACCAAGTTACATTTTAACCTTGAATGTTCCACACACACTTGTCCCAGAGGCGTTGGTGGAGTATCAGTTACGTCGCGACCTCGCATCTTGGTCTCGTGTGTATCCTGCTCCACTGCTAACATCCCTGCGGTTTGGTAGCTCTTGAATGATTAGAGATAGGACGCTCTTATTCAGAGGGCATGTACATTAGTATGTTCTGCAGAAATGATTAGCTTTTGAACCATGTTCAGGGTAAACATCGGTGTCGTGGCACAACACCACCTACCGGTAAAATGTAGATGCGGCTCTCATTGTCGCTATAGCCCGAAGGTAATGGATCAGTGTGACCTGAGCAGACGGGCTGGATATCTCGCAGATGTAAGAACGAAACGTATCCTCAGGTGAGTGAGTTTGAAACAGGGCACGTTTTTGGCATGAGGGAATGTGATTCATCCGTCTGGGAAACTGCTGCTCGTGCAAGACGAAGAGCTCTGGCAGTGCAACGGGGGTGAGTAAAATGGATCACGGAAGGCCGTAACACACAATGAGATGGGTCAGGTTGCACTAACCGGACAGCCCCCCCCTCCTAGGAAGATCAACACCTCATCCGAATGGCATCGCAGGACCGATATGCATCCTCCGGCTCTAGAGCAACAGTGGAACAGTGTAACTCATCGCACACTATCAGGTGTAACAGTCCTTTGCCGTATGTTACGGCATGGGTTACGTGCTCGTAGGCCACTTCTCCGCCTACCTTTGACGAATGTGCAGACACTTGCTAGACGGCAATGGTGTATCGAACGACGTCACTGGGGACACAAATGGCATCAGACAGAGTTTTTGGACAAATTCAGGGTCTGTTTGTTTGAAAATGGTAGACGCGTTTTGGTTTGCCGCAGATAAGGGGAGTTGCACAATGGCTGCATTCGCGCAAGACATACAGCGCCAACTTAAGGCCTCATGGCTTGGGGTTGCTTATTGGGTACACATCACAGTTGGTGCGTGACCAGGGCACTGTGACCAATGTGACCTACGTGAATGACATCCTGCGACCTTGGAATATGGTGACACGACGGGTCCAGTGCTGTGATCCAATGTCAACCACTGCAGATGAACTTTGGAACAGGGTGAATACAGCAAGGGCGCCATTCGCGCCTTATATATCCATCACGCATGGAACAAGTTATCAGGGCCCATGGCACACCCTGTACCTACGAGACAACAGGGCACATGCTGAGAGGAGGTGACTAAAATGCTGATTACGTCCGCAGAACATATTAATGTACAGTCGTGGACAAAACGAGCGAGACCCCTCGCCTTTTCGTTATGCTGATCCGCACACATTTAATGTCTGCTACACAGCATAACATGCAAGGCGACGAAGTGCTAGCAACATACTACGCACATGAGTGTAATTGAAAAAACATCCGAATTTTTTCAAACTGTTTTCAATCATGTGTAGGACTATATTAATGCTGATTACTGAGTTAAACACAACAAGTAAATGTAAGATATAAATGAAAGAAGAAACGCTAATCAGTATGAACTGTACTAACAAAAATGAATTTCAGCTTATCTATATAACATAACTGTTTTAGTAAGAACAGGTACCCAAAATCGATACAAAT
This sequence comes from Schistocerca gregaria, assembly GCF_023897955.1. Lineage (NCBI taxonomy): Eukaryota > Metazoa > Arthropoda > Insecta > Orthoptera > Acrididae > Schistocerca > Schistocerca gregaria. The sequence continues at coordinate 862,846,175 of NC_064921.1, forward strand.
TAGAAAAATGTTATGCGCATTCCACCGCGAAACGGTCTGTGTCAATGTTCAGACCAGTCATACTGGATTATCGTTGCTGACATTCCATGAAAGTGTGCAAATTTAGCAATGCGTGAAAATTCATAACGAAATTCAGTTAAAAATCATTCAGTATCAACTGTCTCATGCAGGAAGATACTGAAAACGCACCTAGAGGACAGAGAGCTTGTGCGTAAGCGCCTCCAAGTTTTCCTTACTAAATGTGAAACAGTTGCGGCGAGAGATCAACTTCTTCGATTACCGTGACGCAGATCTCTGAAGGCAGAGGGAAACTGGAGAACTACGCGCACAGTGATCCGTTGTGAAACAGAAACTGTGAGAGGGAAAAGCCAGAGCTTCCACGTAGTGTCGAATGTGATGCTTCCTTCAGAGCGGATGCTATTTATTAAAAGAAAAAATTAAAAGTGCGTACGGCATTATTGGCAGAGAAATCACATGTGGGGTGTTCGATCGTCGTTTTACTTGGCGCCACTTCGGCGATTTGGGCGTCGATGATGAGCAAAAGACACAGGCGCACTTACACACACAAGCACACACACACACATAGTCCCGAGCCGAAAAATCCTCAACCTTTCCTTGGCCTCGTAATCCAGAGCTATGCTAACCACGTGACCACGAACTGCTTACACAGTGAAGGAGAACTCACGTTACAGGAAGATCATTCTCCTGTGCATAACTTCACATTCGTTCACCACTAGCTGTCCAAACAACGGCATCAACGCTATGGACTGCCCGCCACAGCCTGTTGATACGAATAAAGAGAAACATAGATGCAAGGAAGTCAGATGTGAACATACTATGCGTAACAGAAGAAATGCTTCAGTTGATCGACGAAAAAACGAAGTACAAAAATGTTCAGGGAAATTCAGGAATACAGAAATACAAGCAACTTACGAATAAAATAAATTCAAATTGCACAGAAGCTAAGGCGAAACAGCTGATGGAAAACGTGAAGTCAAGGGCGGTAACATTAAAGAGTGCTGTGGGAATTCCATTGTTCAATGCAGAGGAGAGAATCGATAAGCAGCAAGAGTGCATTGAAGGCTTCTATGAGGAAGAAGACTTTTACGATGACGTAATGGAACAAGATACAGGAGTCGACAGGCAAAATATACGGGATCCAGTATTAGAATCACAATTTAAAAGAGCTTTCGATGACTTAAGACCAAACAGACAGAAGCGATAGATACGATTCCATTAGAATTCCTGAAATCACTGGTGGTAGTGACAACAAAACGACTATTCAAACTGGTGTGTAGATACTATGAGACTGACGATAGACCATCAGACTTTCGGAAAAACGTCATCCACACAATACCGAAGACAGCAGCTCATGGATCCAATCTGCTGACAAGAATAATATACAGAAGAACGGAAAACACAGATCTGTCAGATGACAATAAGCTCCGCTTTAGGAAAGGTAGTCACCAGAGAGGCAGTTCTAACGTTAAGTTTGATAATGGAAGCAAGACTCAAGAAATATCAAGATACGTTCATAGGATTTGTAGAGTTTGGAAAAGCGTCAGAGAATGTAAAGTGGTACAAGAAAGACGAAAGTAATGAGAAGTAGCAGAAATAAGAACAGCGAGTAACTTAATAACAGAACTGGGGATCACGAAGTAAACGAAGTTAAGGAATTCTGCTACAAAGGCTGGAGGACATAAAAATCAGACTATCACTGGTAAATAGGATTCCTAGCCTAGAAAATTCTACTAGTATCGAACATAAGAATTAATTTTAAGGAGATATTTCCGAGAATGTACGTTTGGAGAACAGCATTGTATGGTAGTGAAACATGGATCGTAGGAAAACCGGAATAGAGACCATCGAAGCATTTGAGATGTGATACTACAGAAGAATGTTGAAAATTAGGTGAACTGATATGGTAATGAATCAGGAGGTCCTCCGAGAAATCGTCGAGGTAATGAACAAATGGAAAACACTGACCAGGAGAAGAGACAGGACGACAAGACATCTGCTAAGACGTCAGGGAACAGCTTCCATGATACTAGAGGGAGCTGTTGACGGTAAAATCCGTAGATGAAACAGAGGTCGGAATACATCCAACAAATAATTGTGGACGTAGGTTGCAAGTGCTACTCTGTGATTAAAAGGTTGGCATAGGAGAGAAATTCGTTTCGGGCTGTATCAAACCAGTCACAAGACTGATGACTTGAAAAAAAAAATCATTTTAGAATATTTGAGCTGAGGTAGCATGAAAGCTGTCAGATAACCGTCCACGAAACCAACCAGCTACATCTGACGCCCTCCGACACTGTGCTCTTGAAACCTGGTAGAAAGTTTCCTCTTCTGGCAATTACGTGCGATTCCTCACAGATTCCATGCCAAGACGCATGAGTAAATTTAGAAACAATGGGCGATTCTGGACAAGATATGAGAGAACTAAACCAGAGACTATAAAATATGAATTAGTTTCCTCTAAGTTCCCTTTTTAACTGACATGAATAATTTAAATATTGTTCTTCAGTTTCTCCCGGAGCCGCGTGGGATTAGCCGAGAGGTCTGGGGCGCTGCAGTCATGGGCTGTGCGGCTGGTTCCGGCGGATGTTCGAGTCCTCCCTCGGGCATGGGTGTGTGTGTTCGTCATTAGGATAATTTAGGTTAAGGTAGTGTGTAAGCTTGGGGACTAACGACCTTGGCAGTTAAGTCCCATAAGATTTCATACACATTTGAATATTTTTTCTCCCGGCGCATTTGTTCATAGAACAGTCCAAGGTTGTAACGCTGGTTCGTAGTGTACAAGGGAAAAATATTCCGGCGGTAAGCATCTTTTAAATATGTTTTTAAACACAACATTTCTCTTTCAGTCGCTCTCTGCGTACATACGTAAAAAGTACTAAATTATGAGGGGCTTTTTAAGGCTATTTTTTGTTGTTTCAAATTCATCTCTCTCTTACCTCAATTGTTCCCTCCTGTATTCTCCCAAAAAAAAGTAACAGATTTCTTTTAATATTTATTCACCTTTAATATCACTTCCCATGTCTTACACTTAACGAGCTATGTGCTGAGATTGGTAGGCAAGCTGGATGCCTCCGTTTGTATACAGCTGTTAATCATAGAAACCCACTTTCGTCGGCTCTTCTGGACTCGATGTGCTGATTTCCCGTGAGGTCATGAGAACGTTTCTGATGTTTGCGGTGAGAGAGTTACTTGAGGTTTGTTCAGAAAGCTTCACGTTGTGGAGTAACACTTTTAGGGGCATAGCACGCTAGACTAGCATATATGATATCCACGGAGAGTGCTCAATCGCATTTCTGATATGAAAAGACTAAAAGAATACGTTCTGTCTCTGTGTGTGCGTGTTAGTTTCATCACCAGTATCTGACATCCGAGGGCGAGTGTTGTAGTTTAGCGCAGAAGCGCTTGACTTGATGGTACGTGCTTCAGATAAGAAGAAGTTTTGTTCTACAAAGTACTAGAAGTCTGAAACGGAAATTTCCGAACGTCCTGTAAAACATGTGAGGATCGATAGAAGTTAATATCAAACTGTCAGGCGATAGCTTAGAAGGAACTTCACTGGCTGTGAGCTATTACTTCACAAATGTGTCCCACGCTCAATTACATAAACCTTTTATTGCCATTTCCCTCTCTTTGTGTCATAAGCGTAGAGCAAACCGAGCAGTTTATTCATAAGAACTTTTTCTCTCTTCTGAACATAGCATCAGCGATGATTGTTTTGTAATCGTCGTGGGTAGAAGTTATTTTGCGTTCTTCTGAGTATTATAGACTGTATGACAATTTTACTTTGGAATATCATATTTCTGTCATCGTATTGTGTTACTTTCTACACTTCCTGTTCAATTTCTGTGTACCTTTGCATTGTGCTTTTTCGGTAATCTTGATAGTTGCACTTTGTTTCTTTGCACATTTCGCTTGTATGATATGAAGCTTTACATTACTCGTAGCCTACGGAATTTCTTTTTGGATGTTCGCGTTCTGCAAGCAAAACTCTGTGTTTGTCTTCTAATTTGCATTCCTCTGTTTTGAGGGTAGTGCCAATGACAGTGTTCTCCAGAAATATCTTTCGTACGTCCATAAAGATCAACTGTTTAAGTAAGCATAATGTTTACATTACAAGCATGGTAGAAGCTCCAAGAATGTTAATCACATTTGGTGAATGAGATTTTAAGTTTTCAGTGCGCTTAGAAAGAAAAACAATAGTGGCTGTGAGAGCAATTCATTTATGATTTTCAGGCTGCAGTCAGTGCATCTGAATGTTATTAGTATCTATGCTTTAGCCCATAAGACTAGTCACAGAAATGAAAGTAAGTGTCATTGCTTAATACTGTTCATCTTTCGGCTCTGAGTCAACTCGGCAATGTACCTTTAAGAAACGAGCTACAGTCTGCATTTCCATGTGTGCTCAGAGAAACCGTTCGCAGTGTAAACGTATTATTCGTGTGGCTACCAAACTGTCAACATCACATAATATGTTAGGAAACTTTGTGATCAACTTACTTCCTGGAAAGGCACAGATTTATTCTGGTAAATTCACTTGAATTTTCATGCAGCTGTATTAAACAATCTGAGTGATTTTCATGTAAGATGCGGAATTGGTTCATCAGATTTATGGTTTTCAGTCGGGGAAGAAAGTTCCACAGAGAAATGAAACTACTCTCGTCTTTTGCGTCGCAGATCTCTATGTCAACTATAATTATGGCATTGATAGAGTTTGAAACATTATTCTGCTTTCAGTAGTCGTGCGGCTAGGACGTGTGTTTACATCCCTTCCCCAGAGCTTCACGGTCACAAGGTTGTTTACTTCGTGTTAGTCTTCGCCATTGCTTACAGTTTCGACATAAAATGGCGCAGCAGTACCGACAGTATACCACCAACATTGGCTTCAGTCCGCAGCTGTAGTCTCGCGACTGCGTTCTCGTTTCCCGAGCCCGGGGTCCAGGGTTCGATTCCCAGAGTGGTCAGGGATTTTTCTCCTGCCCGAGATGATTGGGTGTTTGTGTTGTCCACGTCATTTCATCATCATTCATGAAAGTGACAAGAATGGACTGAGCAAATGTTGGAAAATTATACCGCGCAGCTGAGCATCCCACAAACCAAACATCATTATCAAATGGCTCTGAGCACTATGGGACTTAACATCTGAGGTCATCAGTCCCCTAGAACTTAGAATTACTTAAACCTAACTAACCTAAGGACATCACACACATCCATGCCCGAGGCAGGATTCGAAGCTGCGACCGCAACGGTCTCGCGGTTCCAAGATGTAGCACCATGAACCGCTTAGCCAACTCGGTCGGCATCATTATCAACATCGGCTTTGGTTCAAATGGCTCTGAACACTATGGGACTCAACTGCTGTGGTCATTAGTCCGCTAGAACTTAGAACTACTTAAACCTAACTAACCTAAGGACATCACACACATCCATGCCCGAGGCAGGATTCGAACCTGCGACCGTAGTAGTCGCACGGTTCCGGACTGCGCGCCTAGAACCGCGAGACCACCGCGCCCGGCGAACATCGGCTTTAATAATGAATTTGCATGACGGAGGGCGTATGAAGTGAAACAATTTATACGAGAAGAAAATAGAATTGAACCACCACATATGATTGAAATCCACTTCCCCAATATAAGCAGAGTGGTCTACGGTCTACGTCAAAAACACCAACGATAAGGTGTGTGACAATTTTTTTCTTTTTTTTTTTTTGGGTCGTCAGTCTTCTGACTGGTTTGATGTGGCCCACCACGAATTCCTCTCCTGTGACAACCTCTTCATCTCATAGTGGCACTTTCAACCAGAATCCTCAATATTTGCTGGATTTATTCCAATCTCTGTCCTCCTCTACAGTTCTTGCCATCTACAGCTCTCTCTACTACTATGGAAGTCATTCCGTCTGTCTTAACAGGTTTCCAATCATCCTGTCCATTCTTCTTGTCAGTATTCTCCACATATTCCTGTCCTCTCCGATTCTGCGCAGAACCTCAATTCTTACAGTATCAGTCCACCTAAATTTCAACATTCGTCTGTAGCACCACATCTCAAATCCTTCGATTCTCTCCTGTGTGCGGCTGGTCCCGTCTGAGGTTCGAGCCCTCCCTCGGGCATGGGTGTGTGTGTTTGTCCTTAGGATAATTTAGATTAAGTACTGTGTAAGCTTATGGACTGATGACCTTAGTGGTTAAGTCCCATAAGATTTCACACACATTTGAACATTTGATTCTCTTATGTTCAGATTTTCCCACAGTACGTGTTTCACTACTATACAATGCTGCACTCCAGACTTACACTCTCCGAAATTTCTTCCTTAAATTAAGGCCTATGTTTCATACTAGCAGACTTCTTTTGGCCAGGAATGCCCTTTTTGCCAGTGCTAGTCTGCTTTTGATGTCCTCCTTGCCTAGGTAGCAGAATTCATCAACTTCATCTCCTTCGTGACCATCAGTCCTGATGTTAAGTTTCTCGCTGTTCTTATGTCTGCTACTTCTCATTACCTTCGTCTTTCTTTGATTTACTCTCAATCCATATAATGTACTCTTTAGATTGTTCATTCTATTATGTAATTCTCCTTCACTTTCACTCAGGGTAGCAATGTCATTAGTGAATCGTATCATTGACATCCTTTTACCTCTAATTTTAATACCACTCCTGAACCTTTCTTTTATTTCCATCACTGCTTCTTCGAAGTACAGACTTAACAGTAGGGGCGAAAGACTACATCCCTGTCTTACAACCTTTTTAATCCGAGTACTTCGTTCTTTCTTATCAGGGGACACCGCTTTAACGTAGCGCTTTCCGTGCGCGCGAGGAGGTTTGGTTGCTCTGGATCTGGAGGGCTTTGCCAGCGACAACGAAGCTACCAGCCGGGTCACCCATTCCGGACAGGCCGAAGGGGAGGAACCAGACCCCTGTGTCCCACAACGACCTATCGATAACCTCACTTCTATACTTTTCCTAACCATAGCCCATCCTTGTTCTTTTCCTTTACATTCCCCTCCCCCTCCCTTAACAGATGATGGCGGTTAAACCACGTATATGGCTGCGGAAGTAATGCCAATCCCATATGCCGAGCATCTGGGCGATAAGGTGGCAGCCCCACCAAAGAAATCGGAAGCATTGAGCCAATCACCCGCCCTTCTTAAAAAACCTGAATACTGAAACGATCCTTTTTTTTAGTCGTCCACTCTTATTATTCCGTCTTGTCTCTTGTACATAATGTATATTACTCGTCCCTCACTTTAGTTTACCCCCATTTTTCTCAGAATTTCGAACATTTTGTACCATTTTACATCGTCGAACGCTTTTTCCAGGTCAACACATCCTATGAACGTGTCTTGATTTTTCTTTAGTCTTGCTTCCATTATCAATCGCAACGTCAGAATTTCCTCTTTGGTCCCTTTACCTTTTCTAAAGTCAAACTGATGGTCATCTAGCATATCGTCAATTTTCTTTTCCATTATTCTTGTCAGCAGCTTGAATGCATGAGCTGTTAAGCTGATTGTGCGATAATTTTCGCACTTGTCAACTCTTGCAGTCTTCGGAATTGTGTGGATGATATTTTTCCGAAAGTCAGACGGTATGTCACCAGACTCATACACTCTACACACCAACGTGAATAGTCATTATGTTGCCACTTCCCCCAACGATTTTAGAAATTCTGATGGAATTTTATCCAGCCCTACTGTCTTATTTGATCTTAAGTCCGCCAAAGCTCTCTTAAATTCTGATTGTAATACTGGATTCCCTACCTCTTCTAAATCGACTCCTGTGTCTTCTTTATCATATCAGACAAATCTTCCCCCTCATTGAGGCTTTCTACCTATCCGCTCTCTCCTCTGCATTTAACAGTGGAATTCCCGTTACACTCCTAATGTAACCCACCCTGCTTTTAATGTCACCGAAGGTTGCTTTCACTTTCCTGTATACTGATTCAGTCTTTCCGACAGACATTTCTTTTTCGATTTCTTCACTTTTTTCAGTTAGCCATTTCGTCTTAGCTTACCTGCACTTCCTATTTATTTAATTCCCCGGTGACTTGTATTTCTGTATCCCGGAATTTTTCGGAACATTTTTGTAATTCCTCCTTTCATCGATCAAATGAAGTAATTCTTCTGTTAGCCATGGTTTCTTCACAGTTATCTTCTTTGTTCCTACGTTTTTCTTTTCAACTTCTGTGATGGCCCCTTTTAGATATGTCCATTCCTCTTCAAGTGTACTGTGTAATGCAGTACCAGCAGCCTTAGAGAACTTCAAGCGTATGTCGTCGTTCCTTAGTACTTCCGTATCCCAATTCTTTGCATGTTGATTCTTCCTGACTAATTTCTTAAACTTCATCCTACTCTTTACTACTACTACATTGTGATCTGAGTCTATATCTTCACGTGGTTACGCCTTACAATGCAGTATCTGATTTCGTAATCTCTGTCTGACCGTGGTGTAATCTAATTTAAATCTTCCTGTATCACTCGGTCTTTGCCAAGCATACGTCCTCCTCTTGTGAATCTTGAACAGAGTATTCACTACTACTAGCTGAAATTTATTACGGAACTCAATTAGTCTATCTCCTTTCTCATTCCTTTCGCAAGCCCATATTCTCCTGTAATATTTTCTTCTGCTCCTTCCCCTACAACTACATTGCAGTCCGCCATGAATATTAGATTTTCATCTGTCATTACGTACTGTATTACCCTTTCAATATCCTCATATACTTCCAGGTTGCAAAGTCGGACATGTATAGCTGTACTATCGTTATCGGTGCTGGTTTGCTGTCGATTCTGATAGGAACAACCCTGTCACTGAACTGTTGACGGTAACTCACTCTCTGTCCAACCTTCCTCTTCATAATGAACAATAATCTCGTTATACTATCATAAGGGCGTTAGACGCTAACCAGCAGGTCACATATGTAAACACCCACCTAGCGTTACCAACACTGCACTCTGCCCAAGTACATACGATGATGGTGATGACAGAACGACGCATACTGGCGGCCTACGGTTCCTTCGTTAGTGCAAGCCTAGTACTTACAGCAAGACACGACGCCCTTACCCTCGTTCATCGTAGGTGTGCACTGGATCTTCTGCATGTACACGATCAAACGAAGGATCTATGTATCAGCACAATGTTAAAACTGTGGAGAGGACATCAGATATGTCAGAATCTTAATAGAAGAAATTGAACAAGTTTCTCGGACAGTGTCAGTGGCGCTCTAGCTCATTTTCCAGTCTTTTCAGCATATAGGCGCTTTATTTATCGAGTACAGCTACGTTCAGATGGCTCTTCCGGAAACCAGACATCCAAAGACGTCCAAATTAATTGTCATGAAGTATGGCGACGGAAACATCATGTTTCCTTAGACACAGATACACGTGCAGTGTCATACCTAACAGTTAATTGTAATAACGTCGCCCGGTCCATGCTCCACGCGATTCATAGGACGGGTTCGCCATTATGCCGTCGGTGCCAAACACTGCAAAACGATGACACCGCCTCATATGTGGCCCCTTGGCGGAAGTGTGGCGTCTGGTGACAAAAATGATAGTTTATTTTCCTTCGAATGGGACAACAGAACTTTTGACCGTAGACTGTATTCTTCTCGGAGCCATGCACAATCCATGTACTAAAACGTATGCAGTAACGTGGCTTCGCGGACGACGGCACAAAGAATACGATAGAATTTTGAACTTTTTACAGAAATGGCATCAGATCGTGAGTAGTCTGAAATGCCGACAGTATTTGTCTGTGTTCCTATGGAGTACTTTCACGAACCCCCGCATAGCTAGATCGTCCAGTTACATTATCGATGCGATGAAACAAAGAACGGAAGATAAGAGAGCGGCGGGGAGATTGGAAATCAAATCCTACATTATGCTGCGTCTTTATTTCTTCATGTTGTGCGAGAACGGGGTTACGTTTGTATAGCTTTCAAGCAATACAGATATATTATTTGTGGTATTACAATGAAGCCGTTGTTACTAATTCGACTTCACTGAACTCTTATATGTGTAACAGGATTTGTTTTTATATATGAAAGATATTCATTAAAATGTTTAGCATAGTTGGAGAACTATTTTGTTAGAAAATAATTTTATTGTGTTTTCCAATTTCTGATGATCGTTTAACTTTCCAAAGTGTACTATTTAAGTACAATGTTAGTTTTAGGTCATTCTGGTTATTTGAAATTGTTAATCTCATTCTACAAACTGAAATATAAAGTCAGGTTTTTGTATTTTATTTTGTTCCTGTTAATACGTTGATGTAATGCTCTGAAGAAGGAAAATGAAACTTCCTGCAGATGAGTAAAAATTTGGTCTCTATTATAGGATTTGAAAGGTGCTCTTCCCTTGCAGTGGCATGTGACCATGTAAACATGTGAACATCTAAATAGAATGAGGCTTTCTATCAATAAAAAAGTAGACTGCTGGGACATCAAGCCCGTATACATTGAAAAAAAAAACATAAAAGAGAAAGAGAAAGAAACAGCACTTGCTCTTAGCGTAGTGGTAATGTGATAGCTGTATTTGCTATAGGTTGGAAGCTCTCCGGAGGACCATTATTTTGCATCCACATTTCTCATATTCTTTAAATTGACAGATCGGAAATCTGCAAGAACATCTTGGAAAAACTCTGTAAACATACTTAGGAACAAAGTCATGCACCAGCCTGTAACTTTCTACGTACTTATGGGCTGAGGCCCAAAGTTTTATCAAGGAGTTGTGATATCACCTAAAAGGGGTGAATAATTTAACTGGATTTGCTCACTAAATAATAGGTGTAGGGATATACACATAGTACAACTGCTTGGTAAAACTTTGGGCCTCGATCCATGAGTAGATAAAAGGGTCTAAGCTGAAGCACATATACATGTCAGTATCCCCACACCTATTATTAAGTGAGCAACCCAGTTCAGTTATTCACTTCTTTTAGATAATATCACAATTCCTTGACAAATTTTGGGCCTCAGTCCATAAGTATATAAAAACTTCTGGGCTGGTGGATTACTTCATTGGTAGGTATGTTTGGTCATGTTGTGTAATTGCTCAATTGTGTAATTCCATATGTAAGTTGTAAAAAAATAGTCACTGAGTAAATTTTACAATAAACTAAGGACCGATACATTAAGAAGTTGAGATGTTTGTCTTTGCCTTAACATCATGTTTGTCTTTGCTTTATCATCTTTGGAAACAGTAATGTACTTGAAAATTGGCTTATACCCGAAACCTAGCTTGTGCATTAACCGTAATAAAATTTGTGAAGCAAGGCAAAAAACAGCGTTGCTTACGTAATTTACAACGTTCCACCAATAACCCACAGTAGAACCAGTTAAAATACATATTTGATTAAATAGTGAGCGGTATTCTACAGTTTGCTAAGTAACTGGACAATTTCGTCAGTGGCAGACTGAGACCTTGCCATGGTAACGATAAAAAATGGTTTCAAACAATCAACCCCAAGCCTGTTAATGGAACTTAAATTATGTCCCTGGATGTAATCCAATCATGGGTTACGAAAATATCGTTCTTTGTTTCAGCTAAACCCTCTGTCCAGAGTGGTGTACCTAGAATGCTTAACGGCAGATAAACGAAATAGTTTCATTCAAACCCACGTATTGCGGTTTCTCTTCAACTACTCGAAACGCTTGGTCGGTATTGTAAAGGAACATCAACCTGTCTAGTCATAATACTGCTCGTCAGCTCTTGCATAAATGAAAAATCGAGGGTCACAAAAATACAACAGAAGGTAACGACAAACAGATATGGACGCTAGCAATCACACAGTTGGAATCGCCATACAAGAAATTGATAAAGTCCTTAAAAATGCCAAAAATCCTAAACTATGAGTTTTAGATGATACGAGAATGGAACAAATGAAACATTCAGGAAACGAATGAAGTTCATTTCAGTGTTTACTTGCTCCGAAAAGACGAAAGAAAAAAATGGTTCAAATGGCTCTGAGCACTGTGGGATTTAACATCTGAGATCATCAGTCCCCTAGAACTTAGAACTACTTGAACCTAACTAACCTAAGGACATCACACACATCCATGCTCGAGGCAGGATTCGAACCTGCGACCGTATTTAGTTATACCCGTACATGTAGACACTGTATGCAAAACGTATTGCAAATAGAGTTAGTAGTAAAGTAGTAATAAATTAAAGCGTGATGCCTAATACAGAAGTCTGACTGTACGGCCGGCGAAAATGTTGTAAGCGATAAAGTTCTATCATCATTTTCTGGGGAGGGGGCGAGAGCAGCTATCAGTGAGAAAAAAGTTTCGTAAAGATTTGAAATTATGTAGAAACTTCGGCGAAGTCGTTAACTGCTCTCTTTCTCAAAACCGCATGAATGAAGTCCGTGTACTTGTGCGTCGTTGGATACTGTGCCTCGAGACAAACACATAGTTTGTACCTATAGTATCTGCGTCGAGACAAACACACAGTTTGTAATTATAGTACTTGTGTTATTGTGTTAAACCTTTAAAATAAGATTATACCCACTAAAAACAGATAATGATAGCATTTTAAATTTTTAAACTCTCTAAATAATTACGCGAAATATCGAAAATCGGATTTTTGTTGCCCCTATGCTACAACTGGGATGGGAAGGTGTTTTAGCTATCTTCCATACGACTACATAAAGGCAAGTAGATGTTTTTAGTTGTTACCAAAACTCTCGAAAAGTAAATAACTGATTTACTCTAACAATACATAATTCAATAGTACACATATACTCTAAAAAATGGGCAACATTTTTAGCAAAAATATCGAGAAGTTCGTTACCATTTTACTTCAGATTTTATGCAATACTCTAATAAACCGTCGCTGGACATACGCTATAAATTTTTACAACTTTCTAGAATAGATTTTTACAAAAACGAACGAAAGAAAATTGGATTTAACGTCCCGTCGACTCCGAGAACATTAGAGACGGAGCACAAGCTCGGATTCCGTCAAGGATGGGGAAGGAAATCAGCCATGATCCTTGAAAGGAAGCATACCGGAGATTTAGAGAAATCACGGACGGATGGACGCCGGTTCGAACCGTTGTCCTCCAGAATGCTAGTCCAGGATGTTGGCCACTGCGTCACCTCACTTGGTCAGATTTTTACACAAAGTCTAATAAACTTTTAGACAAACAGGGGAAACGTTGTTACCAAAAAATATCGAAAAGTTCTTAATAATTTTGCTTCAAATTTTTACTCAGTTATCTAATTAACATTCAGATGGACAAAGGCTATGTAATTTTTAATATATATAATACATAAATACACATGTGATTTGTAAATGGGAAGACTGTTACCAAACGTCTCGGAAAGTTCTTGACAAATTTAAATCCAATTCTTATGCGATACTCTTCGGACGCACATTTGTTACACACAAACACACACACACACACACACACACACACACACACACACACACACACACACATATGTCGAATGTTGGTGTTGACGGGCCCAGGCGAGGCGTAAAGCTTTTTATCGTGCAGTCATAAAGGATACACAGCGAGCTTTCGGCTCCGAAAGCCCATATCGATGATGTTTAGTTGAACGGTTCTCATGTTGACACTTGTCGATGGTCCTGCATTGAAACCTGCAGCAATTTGCGGAAGGGTTGCACTTCTGTCACGTTGAACGATTCTCTTCAGTCCTGGTTGGTTCCGCTCTTGCAGCAGCTTTTTTGGCCGCAGCGGTTTCGGAGATTTGATGTTCTACCGGATTGCAGGTATTCACGGTACACTCGTTAAATGGTCATATGGGAAAATCCCCACTTCATCGCTACCTCGAAGATGCTGTGTCCCATCGCTCGTGGCTCCGACTATAACACCACATTTAAAGTCACTTAAATCTTGATGAACTGCCATTGTAGCAGCAATAACCGATCTAACAATTGCGCCAGACCCTGGTTGTCGTATATAGGCGTTCTCGACCGCAGCGCCGAGTTCTGCCTGTTTACATGTCTCTATATTTGAATGCCAATGCCTATACCAGTTTATTTGGCGCTTCAGTGCAATAATGAGTCACGAGAGATGATAACATGCCCTCTATGTATGTGACAGTTCTAGACACCGAAACCAGGTTTTCGGCAAATGATAGTACGCTAAGACGCATGCACTTTGGTACGTTATAAAGAGTCTTAACTCTTGTATCGGTCGAGGTATTAAAGCAGTAGGATTTTTTAAAGAGAATGATATACCTTTTAACGGGGATCGAAGGCGTCTTAAAAGGCGACTACAATGATATAATGCTTGTTATTGTAGAGGCTGAAACGCTTCACAGAAGAATCCGAGAAATATTCTAAAACTGGTAATCGGTCGGTTTCGGCTATTGCGTTGCAAATATGCCTATTCCAGGCTACGTTGCGTTTTTTTCCCTCCTGGCTTTCGGGACATGCCCATACAGCTATCTCAGTAGTATAATGTCAACTATGACGATATAAACGTGTTGAAGACAACACAACGCCCAGACCCAGAGTATAGAAAAGTATCAGAATTGGACAAGAACCGAACCCGAGACCCTTAGGTTAGCAATCCGCCACCCTGACCATGCACCTACCGAGGCGTCAGGCTATATCGTCTTATCAAAGCTTTCGACTGTGTATTTGTCTGCATGCAAAAATAGTAGGAACTGTGTCATCTATTTCTGCTTCATCATTTTTTGCACACAGACGTGTACACCATTTAGGAGAAGTTAGACAAGCTACTTTTAATTGGCGAATGGTGACAAGAGACGAGTTGCCACAGAATTTGGGATCAGCCAAAGGAATGTCATTAGCATCTAGCACTGACATTAATTCCACACTTAGCAGCTTTACTATATTAGGCACTCGGAGGGTGCGATTTCGAAAATCGTATGGAATTTTGTTGGTTGCTGTGCATCGCTTGGGAAACGACACTAGGTTTTTCCAACCTGTGCTCTTTAGCTAAGGAGCAATGTTTATCACGATAATGTAAAGTTACGTACAACATGCAGCAGTGCTATACTGAAAATCCACGCTGGCTTCGTTAAGTAGAACAATAATGGCCGTGAAGCTTAAATGTATGATGCGGCATTATAGGAAACACCATTGTGCGACCTTACTTCATCCCAAGAATGTGGAACGGTAATAGGTACTCATACTTTGTTAAGAGCATTCTATATGTTCTTCTACTAGAGGTACCACTGGATAGTCGATAGTGTATGTGTTTCCGTCACGCCGACTGCCCTGCTCACTCTTCCCGTGTTGCAGCGCAAATATTGAATGAAACGTTTCCTGGCAGTTGAACAGGACGGAGTGCTGTAGTGCAGTAGTTGGCCATGTCTCTTGTTTTGAGTTCTCTTGATTTATTTCTGTGGGGAGCACTGAATAATACAATCTAGCACGAAGCCCCAACTACCCCAGACGATTTCCGCCGTCGAACGGCCATAGCGTACAACGTCATGTCATCCAAATCTGTGGCTTGCACTCGATGTAGACGATTTGAGCACGTACTTAAGTAAAGTGTAAAACCATGTTTCGTGAAGAGCTTTTCGTGTAACTTTCTATGTAACGATTTCTTTCCTTTTGAATGTAACTCACTAATTTAAAATGTGAACACCCGGGATAGTTGATCCTGCATTATCCTTCCCGTCAACAGATGGCAGTACTTTTGGCACCCTGGTTTGTCAGTTTGCCGGCAGCTGTGGCCGAGCCGTTCTCAGCGCTTCAGTCCGGAACCGTGTTGCTGCTATAGTCGCTGGTTCGGATGCTGCCTCGGAGATGGATGTGTGTGATGTCCTTAGGTTAGTTAGGTTTAAGTGGTTCTAAGTCTAGGGGACTGATGACCTCTGATGTTAAGTCCCATAGTGTTTAGAGCCATTTGAACCATTTTGTTTGAAAGTTTGCTTCCCCCTTCGTGTTCGCAACTCGGTGCTCTGCACTCGCTGGTGGTACATCGCGTCCTGTCCTCGTGCAGCGCGGCGGTCGGATTCACAGCACAAAGTGTTAAGTGTCCTGACGTTCACTGCATATTTCTTTACCCAGGCAGTCGTCCGTAGTATTCGCTGTGTCGCTTTGCCACTGACTTAGGATTCACCGCACCTATCCCGGCCGTTGTTTTTGAAAATGGAAATTATCGTATGGCATTGTTGGCCGGGAGGTCCCATTCGGAGGAGTTCGGCCGCCGTATTGCAAGTCCAGTGTAGTTGACGCCACTTCGGCGACTTACGAGCCAATGATGATGAAAAGGATGATGAAGGACACACAACACCCAGTCTCCTGCCGGGAATCTAACCCGTGCCCTGTGTGGTAGGCGGTAACGCTACCGCTATGCTGCGAAGCGGACGCTGTTTTTGGGAATTTGTGGTGGTAAGTTCCCATGGGACCAAACTTAACTAACGTAAACTAACTTACTCAAAGGACAACACACACACCAATATCCGAGGGAGGACTCGAACCTCCAACGGGAGGAGCCGCGCGAACCGTTGCAAGGCGCCTGGGACCACGCGGCTACAACGTGCGGTGCTGTTGTCTAAAATGTTATGTCGAACTTCGTTTTCCCGTTTGTACATGTACTACTGCTTTTAAAAACTATTTTTAGCTCCTATCTCTTGTTTATTTTCAGTATGACACCTGATGATGGGCATGTAAGAACCCGAAAGTAGTCGTGTTTTAACTACTGAAAAATAAAAAGAACCTTACAATTGAAACGGTACTTTCAACCTCTGCTCTAAAGGTGAAGTTGCTACTGTTGCAATCTGGTATAATGCATTAACTCCAGTTCGATTGTTTAATTCTCGTGATTCGAGGCTTCAAGGTCCTCGTGGTACACGACGGGCCACCGCAGACGTGCGTCATCTGCAGTTCCACAGGACACATAAAAAGCGGGTGTCTGCGTGCCAAACCACAGCGTCAATGAAGCACGAAGAGTAACTAACATACACCCAGGTAGTAGATCCGCCTTCACCAGGCGCAGAGCCGCCAGGGCCGAGTCGAGATCAATGGGGCCACTCGCACTCAACGAGGAGGTAAACAAATTAGCAAGAAACTGCACTCTGGCTGCCTCTAGTGAAAATACGATGTAGGCAGACGGACTAGTCACACAAACAACAATTTTAGAATGAAGACTCAGGCCTATAGCACACCGTACACAGACCTTTGAGCGGAAGGACGTCGATCGCGTACGATGCGTGGCGGAGGGTACCCTAGTCATGCCCCCTCCTGTTCCACACGCAAATAAAGCGAGGGAAAAACGACCGTCTATATGCTTCTGCACGATGCCTAATCTCTCTGACCTTAACTTCGTGGTCCTTACGCGAAATGTACGTTGGCAAACATCCTCACATTGACGCTCACCCTGTCCGCCACATCATTTATGTATACAGAAAATAACGGCGATCCCGTCACACTCCCATAGAGCACTTCTGACGATAGCCTCGTCTCTGATGAACACTGGCTGTCGAGGACAACATACTGGGTTTTGTTACTTAAGAAGTCTTCGAGCCACTCACATACCTGGAAACTTATTCCACAAGCTTGTGCCTTTGTTAACAGTCTTCATTGCGCCACTAGGAATATGAAATCCTCCTGTTGCCCTTTATCTATCGTTTGCACGATCTCATGTGAGGGAATGACAAGCTGATTTTCGCACGATCGGTGCTTTGTAAAACCATGCTAATTTGTGAACAGAAGCTTTTCCCTTATAAGTAAATTTGTTATACTCGAACTCATAATAAGTTCAAGGATTCTGCAGGAAACTGATGTTAAGGACAACGGTCTGCAATTTTCCCTATATGCTATTTTACCCTGGGGTGGCCGAGCGGTTCTAGGTGCAACAGTCTGGAACCGCGCGACTGCTACAGTCGCAGGTTCGAATCCATCCTCGGGCATGGATGTGTGTGATGTCCTTAGGTTAGTTGGGTTCAAGTAGTTCTACGTTCTAGGGGAGTGATGACATCAGAAGTTATGTCCCATAGTGCTCAGAGCTATTATTCACCTGCACTTTTTTCCGTTGCCTTGGGTCTTTGCGCTGGGCGAGAGATTTGCGATAAATGCAACCAAAATAATGAGTCAATGCTATACTCTATAAAACCGGGGGAGATCTAATAATTGTAGTTAAATAACGCTTAACCCATAGATTATGAATTCCTTTCTATCAAATGTGGATTATTAAACATTACAATGATTTAGTACAATATAACTATTCCCCCAACTTTAGTGTTCTAGGATTAAGAAAGACAGCACAAGAGTTTCCGACTTAGGAAAACACCAGGGCCGAATTTGTTAAGATGAGCGTAGAAGATAAGACCGATGACTTTATGAACACAGCAAACAACAACCTTCCTAATAGTATAACAGCGTGACCCGATGAGATCGTTGAAGAACAGACGCCTCACATTTATGCAACCATATAATATAGTTACTATTGTCAGAACTGAATGGTGGAATGTCTACGGTAATACTTATGTGTAGCAGATGCGAACGTAGTAATACTTCAAGAGGTGATCACAGATAAAGTCTCCGACGTTTATGGGACAGTAATAATGTATAAGGTGGGCATATCATCACTCGAAAGTGGGAGAGGCAGTGCGGCAAAAATACACGACCTCTTCTTGGTAAATATAGGGTTGTATCGATACCTAAACCGGAAAACTGCCGTATGGATACCCAGTTTTACAGGGATTATGTTCAGACTGTGCGCTACAAGATTTACGTTGTCAATAGTGTCAGTGTCACGACTTGCTGGTAGGTGCTGGTACTGGTACGGCCTTACAGCTGCAGACCGTCAACATGAGTCTGGACATGGCGAGCAGGACTTACTCGCAGTTTTATCAAATTAACAGCAATAGTTCTGCGGCTCTTCGCCGTTATTGACCCTTTCCTCGTGAGATGGCCACTGCATCACAAGATCTGAACCCTTGTGACTTCTGGCTGTGGGGTTCCCAGAAGGAAACGGTTTATCATCGGAACACTATCACACATCGGAGGTTGAAGCTCAGCTTGGCGAGGAAGGGAGGCAAAATCCCATGTGATATATTTTGGGCAGCAGTAAAGCCATCTCTAGTGCAGTCCCAGACTATCGTGGATGCAGGTGGTCGTCATATTGAGCAACGTTTGTAAGCCTGATAAGCAGCTAGCAAATGTTGCCTCTCGTATGAAAGTCAAAATGTGTTTCTTTCATCGTTTACCCGTTATTTCTCTTCCGCACGTCTTTACAAATGTTTCCACAATGTTTCCTTCTCCTACGATCACTCGTTTCTCATGTGGACTCTCTCAAACAGCAAAAGTTTAACTATAATTGGTATGTATGCTGGTAAACGCTGCGACTCGCTCCACAGACAAACATGGCAGAAGCGTTTTGTTTCGCGACGAAATAGTGAATCTATTAACGGAAGTGCGAGATAATGCAATTTTAAAAGGAAATTTTAATTGTATTTTGCATCGGTAAGATCTGTGCCCTAATTTTAATTTCTGTGAAGAAATTTTCAGGGCTATCGTGACTACCACATCACGGCTCACTACAACAAACAACAGCGCCTCCTGGTACTAGAGGTCTAGCAACTAAACATGTCGCTCCTAGATGACGATGTATTGTACCAAACAGTCGCTGAAACATGGACACGATGTCTCCAGAACCAGTCAAGCCAGTCAAGGCATATTATAGCGTGGATTCAAACTGCAAAACAGCAAAAAAGGTAGTGTATTGCCCAAACTGTTGGATGCAATGCTGAAATACTGTTTCTTATGCCTACCCGACCCGTACAATGAACGAACGAATTTGGTAGCAAACAGTTTTCGAATGACACACCAAACCAAAAATTTCTGCTTTGTGACTGCATTCATTGGAAGGCAAAAAAGTGCGAGCACGTCTCACAACTTGTATCAGTCAAGAAAATATTCCGGTATACCAAACTATAACGAACAAGGACATAGCTACGATCACCAAAGTGCAATTAAGCTTAATACTGAACGGTAGTATATGAATCTTTATCCTGAATCAGAGACCCAACTATGGACGAAGCTTTCCTCTTTAATATACAACCCATAGTTAATGCGGAGGATATCGAAGGGTTTGTCGAAACATCTCGGAAGAAGAAAGAGAAACAATAGTTACAGAATCTCCACGTAACAGATCAGTTGAGTGTCGTTCAAGATTTTGGAACATTATTGTCTATAAACTGACAATAATTTATAACGAACTGTTGGCAGACGATGCATTGTATAGCTTACATACGCAGTTCTTCTATGGGTCGTGATATCTGCATCTGCATCTACATCCATACTCCGCAAGCAACCTGACGGGGTGTGGTGGAGGGTACCTTGAATACCTCTACCGGTTCTCCCTTCTATTCCAGTCTCCTATTGTTCGTGGAATGAGAGATTTTCGGTATGCCTCTGTTTGGGCTCTAATCTCTCTGATTTTATCCTTACGGTCTCTTCGCGAGACATATACGTAGGAGGGAGTAATATACTGCTTGATACCTCGGTGAACGTATGTTCTCGAAACTTCAACAAAAGCCCGTACCGAGCTACTGAGCGTCTCTCCTGCAGAGTCTTCCACTGGAGTTTATCTATCATCTCCGTAACGCTTTCGCGATTACTAAATGATCCCGCAACGAAGCGCGCTGCTCTCCGTTGGATCTTCTCTATCTCTTCTATCAACCCTATCTGGTACTGATCCCCCACCGGTGAGCAGTGTTCAAGCAGTGGGCGAACAAGTGTACTGTAACCTACTTAGTTTGTTTTCCGACATCATTTCCTCAGGATTCTTCCAATGAATCTCAGTCTGGCATCTGCTTTACCGAAGATTGATTTTATATGGTCATTCCATTTTAAATCACTCCTAATGCCTACTCCCAGATAATTTATGGAATTAACTGCTTCCAGTTGCTGACCTGCTATATTGTAGCTAGATGATAAAGGATCTTTCTTTCTATGTATTCGCAGTACATTACACTTGTCTACATTAAGATTCAATTGCCATTCCCTGCACCATGCGTCAATTCGTTGCAGATACTCCTGCATTTCAGTACAATTTTCCACTGTTACAACCTCTCGAAATACTACAGTATCATCCGCCAAACGCGTCAGTGAATGTCCGATGTTATCCACAAGGTCATTTATATATATTGTGAATAGCAACGGTCCTACGACACTCCCCTGCGGCACACCTGAAATCAATCATAATTCGGAAGACTTCTCTCCATTGAGAATGACATGCTGCGTTCTGTTATCTAGGAACTCTTCAATCCAATCACACAATTGGTCTGATAGTCCATATGCTCTTACTTTGTTCATTAAACGACTGTATCAAACGCCTTGCGGAAGTCAAGAAACACGGCATCTACATGGGAACCCGCGTCTATGGCCCTCTGAGTGTCTTGGACGTACAGAGCAAGCTGGGTTTCACACGATCGTATTTTTCGAAACTCATGCTGATTCCTACAGAGTAGATTTCTAGTCTCCAGAAAAGCTATTATACTCGAACATAATACGTGTTCCAGAATTCTACAACTGATCGACGTTAGAGATATAGGTCTATAGTTCTGCACATCTGTTCGACGTCCCTTCTTGAAAACGAGGAGGACCGGTGCCCTTTCCCAATCTTTTGCAATGCTACGCTCTTCTAGAGACCTACGGAACACCACTGCAAGAAAGGGGGCAATTTCCTTCGCGTACTCTGTGTCAAACCGAACTGGTATCCCATCAGGTCCAGCGGCCTTTCCTCTTTTGAGTGATTTTAATTGTTTTCCTATCTCTCTGTCATCTATTTTGATATCTACCATTTTGTCATCTGTGCAACAATCTAGAGAAGGAACTACAGTGCAGTCTTCCTCTGTGAAACAGATTTGGAAAAATACATTTAGTATTTCGGCCTCCAGTCTGTCATCCTCTGTTTCAGTGCCATTTTGGTCACAGAGTGTCTAGACATTCTATTTTGATCCACCTACCGGTTTGACATAAGATCAAAATTTCTTAGGATTTTCTGCCAATTTAGTACATAGAACTTTACTTTCGAATTCTTTGAACGCCTCTCGCATAGCCCTCCTCAAACTACATTTCGCTTCGTGTAATTTTTGTTTGTCTGCAAAGCTTTGGCTATGATTAAGTTTGCTGTAAAGTTCCCTTTTCTTCCGTAGCCGTTTTCTAACTCGGTTGTTGTATCACGGTGGCTCTTTTCCATCTCTTGCGATCTTTCTTGGCACATACTCATCTAATGCATATTGTTCGAAGATTTTGATCTTTGTCCACTGATCCTCAACACTATCAGTACTTGAGACAAACTTTTGTGTTGAGCCGTCAAGTACTCTGAAATCAGGATTTTGTCACTTTTGCTGAATACAAAAATCTTCCAACTTTTTTTATATTTCTATTTACGGTTGAAATCACCGATGCTTTAACCGCTTTATGATCGCTGATTCCCTGTTCTGCGTTAATTGTTTCAAGTAGTTCGGTTCTGTTTGTCACCAGAAGGTCTAATATGATATCGCCACGAGACGGTTCTCTGTCTAACCGCTCAATGTAGTTTTCAGATAAATCACTTAAAAACAAGTTCACTATATTCTTTGTCCCTGCCACCCGTTATAAACGTATGAATCTCCCAGTCTATATCTGTTAAATTAAAATCTCCACCCAAAACCATAACATGGTCGGAAAATCTACTCGAAATATTTTCCAAATTTTCCTTCAGGTGTTCTGCCACAACATTTGCTGAGGCAGGGGGCCTATAGAAACATCCAATTACCATGTTTCAGCCGTGACCTTCACCGAAATTATTTCATATTTCGGGTCTCCGTCAATTCCCTTCGATACTATTGCACTTTTTATCGCTATAAACACGCCTCCCCCTTCACTGTCCAGCCTGTCTCTGCGGTATACATTCCAATCTGAGTTTAGAATTTCATTGCTGTTTACATCTTCTTTCAGCCAACTTTCCGTCCCTAGTACTGTGTGGGCATTGTGACCGTTCATTAATGAGAGCAGCTCTGTGACCTTTCTATAGATGCTCCAGCAGTTTAATATTACCACATTAATATTGTCATTCCCTGTTGCGTTTTGCCTACTGCTACCTTGTCACTTCTCAGAAGGCATCTTGTCACGCCTAGGAAGGGAATTCTCTAAGCCAAAAAACCCACTTGTGCACTCCATACGTACTCCACTACCGTTGTAGCTTGTAGCTGTCCCGCGTATAGTGCACGCCTGACCTATTCAGGGGCAACCTACATTTCTCCAGCCGATAGCGGAGGTCGCGAAATTTGCACCCCAGATCTCTGCAAAATCGTCTGTGCCTCTGGTTTAAGTCTTCCACTGGGCTCCAAACCAGAGGACGGCGATCGGTTCTGGGAACGACACTGCAGATACACTCCTGGAAATGGAAAAAAGAACACATTGACACCGGTGTGTCAGACCCACCATACTTGCTCCGGACACTGCGAGAGGGCTGTACAAGCAATGATCACACGCACGGCACAGCGGACACACCAGGAACCGCGGTGTTGGCCGTCGAATGGCGCTAGCTGCGCAGCATTTGTGCACCGCCGCCGTCAGTGTCAGACAGTTTGCCGTGGCATACGGGGCTCCATCGCAGTCTTTAACTCTGGTAGCATGCCGCGACAGCGTGGACGTGAACCTTATGTGCAGTTGACGGACTTTGAGCGAGGGCGTATAGTGGGCATGCGGGAGGCCGGGAGGACGTACCGCCGAATTGCTCAACACGTGGGGCGTGAGGTCTCCACAGTACATCGATGTTGTCGCCAGTGGTCGGCGGAAGGTGCACCTGCCCGTCGACCTGGGACCAGACAGCAGCGACGCACGGATGCACGCCAAGACCGTAGGATCCTACGCAGTGCCGTAGGGGACCGCACCGCCACTTCCCAGCAAATTAGGGACACTGTTGCTCATGGGGTATCGGCGAGGACCATTCGCAACGTCTCCATGAAGCTAGGCTACGGTCCCGCACACCGTTAGGCCGTCTTCCGCTCACGCCCCAATATCGTGCAGCCCGTCTCCAGGGGTGTCGCGACAGGCGTGAATGGAGGGACGAATGGAGACGTGTCGTCTTCAGCGATGAGAGTCGCTTCTGCCTTGGTGCCAATGATGGTCGTATGCGTGTTTGGGGCCGTGCAGGTGAGCGCAACAATCAGGACTGCATACGACCGAGGCACACAGGGCCAACACCCGGCATCATGGTGTGGGGAGCGATCTCCTACACTGGCCGTACACCTCTGGTGATCATCGAGGGGACACTGAATAGTGCACGGTACATCCAAACCGTCATCGAACCCACCGTTCTACCATTCCTAGACCGGCAAGGGAACTTGCTGTTCCAACAGGACAATGCACGTACGCATGTATCCCGTGCCACCCAACGTGCTCTAGAAGGTGTAAGTCAACTACCCTGGCCAGCAATATCTCCGGATCTGTCCCCCATTGAACATGTTTGGGACTGGATGAAGCGTCGTCTCACGCGGTCTGCACGTCCAGCACGAACGCTGGTCCAACTGAGGCGCCAGGTGGAAATGGCATGGCAAGCCGTTCCACAGGACTACATCCAGCATCTCTGTGGTTCTGTCAGTGTGATCATGTGATGTATCTGACCCCAGGAATGTGTCAATAAAGTTTCCCCTTCCTGGGACAATGAATTCACGGTGTTCTTATTTCGATTTGCAGGAGTGTAGTTAGCTCAGATTCCACCCCGCGAGCGAGGCTTTCCACCTTCAACAACTCAGCCAACCGCCTGTATGAACTGAGGATGACCTCTGAACCCAGACGGCAGGAGTCTTTGGTGCCGACAAGAGCAACAATATGCAGTCGGGTGCACCCAGTGTCTTCTATGCCGCTGCAGTGCTTCCTCCACATCTCGGATGATACCCACCGGCAATGAGATCATTTAAAAAGAGATGGTAGAACACTTGCCCGCGAAAGGCAAAGGTCCCAGAGTTCGAGTCTCGGTCCGGCACACAGTTTTAAACAGCCTGGAAGTTTCATATCAGCGTACACTCCGCTACAGAGTGAAAATCTAATTCTGAAAACGATAGATGTTTTGCGTCAGGGAGGTACTGAAGAAATCCCAGCTAACGATTTCCTTCGAAGGTCGCAGCTTGAGTCAAAAAAGTGAGGAGCATAGAATGAAAGCAGTCTTCCGGAAACAGGGCGATATCTTACGCTTAAAGTAAAGCCTCCACTACACTGATGTTGCAGGCTCACAACTACCATCGCATACCTCATGGTCAGTCACGGATGCTTCGAAAACCACCTGTTCCACATCAGTTTTACATCACACACGATGTGTGCACGTGCTTCGTGAGAAAGAATTCAATCATATCTTCATCAGTTGTATTAATCAATATGATTCCGCGAATTGCAAGACCTTCTAAAACAAAACTGTCCCCTGCCAGTTTTCATAACTTCGTTGTTATTGGAGAAAAATTAAACAGTACGAGACAGCTGTGACAAAATCATACACATCCTCATTAACCCAACACTCACTCAGATACACCAAGGACCGCAGGATTCGTCGAGAGGAAATATCCCTTACTTGGCTAAAAATCACAGAAATCCAGGCTTAGTTCTTTCGGTCAAAGCAACGTTTGCCATCATGTCCTAGTGCCCACCGAATTCAGCTCTTGGAAGTCTACTGTACCCATAGACTGATCCCAGAATACCAAAGGGATAGAGTAGCATTTACAACGCGTGGACTCAGTCATTTGTTGGATATATTCCAATCTCTGTCTCCCTCTACATTGTGTGTCCTCTGCGTATCCCTCTAGTGCCATGGACGCTATTCTACGATATCGTAACACATATCCTGTCACAGTGTTCCTTCTTGTACTGTGTTTATAACATATTTCTATCCTCGTCTATTCTGTAGAGGTATCCTCACTTTTTATCTATGTACACCTAATTTTCAATATACGCCTGTAACACCACATCTGTGACGATTCGCTTCTCTTCTTTTCTGGTTTTTCCACAGTCAGTAGACGGCTTCTATGCAATGCTGTACTCCAGACGTACATTCCCAGTAACTTCTTCCTCAAGTTAAAGTATATGTTTGTTACTAGCATACTTCTTTTAGCGACGAATTCCCTCTTTACCTGCACTAGTCTGCTGCATACTACAAGTTGCTCACTCTTATAAACGTACCCCGCTATAAATACAACAACTGCATATATTGTTCTGGTACAATTTTATGATTAGCGCCATAAAATTGTGGTGGACCGCGTCAATCGAGCAATGCAGTCGTCAATGCATGTGTGCCTGAAGTGCCTAAGTAGTTAAGCAGATACCATAGTGTGAACATTTATAACGCTGATTGAGAATCTATAAAAATACGTATGTGTTCAGTAGAGCTGAAGTCTAACTAGGGAGGCAATTAAATTAGCTGTAATTGTTAAAAATACGGCAATCCGTTGACAAAACGTCATACATTAGTTGAAATGATTACCATTAGTATTGATAGTGTATGCATATTCCTTGCTACCCTGTTAAAAAAAAAATTGTGCTCAGGATTACACAGTTCAGTACCTCAGTATCTGATACAGAACTACACAGCAGCTCTACACTCTGTCACTCCCACGGTGAGTGAGTAGGACAAATGATATCATGGAAGTCGTCCTTTGCTGACACCACCATTGACCTCATCGAACCTAACGCGTAATTCTTCTGGCTAGGAGGCTAGGCAACCCATTATGCCGCCCCAATGACTATAATTTTCTATGAGCTGCACCGCGCGTTGCTGTATGTACTGATCTACAAAGCAGCCAGCGCTGAGTCGTTCCTGCATTTTAATGACAAGCTAGCATTCAAGGGCCTTTCGTTTACTGGTCTGTCGCCACACCACGTGATTCTTTAAGGTGAAAGCACTCGTAATTCTACAAGTCTCAGCTTTTTGCGATAATTCTGCAGACTCCGTTGTCTGCTTACTGTGCGATCCGACGATTACCTGGCGTCCCAGTCTTATTATCAATTGTACCTTATCACATGCCCTCTACGTGACAAAAGATGCCATTCCGACAGCAGAGCGCGGGATGTAAAAAAAAAGAAAAGAAAAAAAGAAAAGAAAAAAAACCGGATGATGTTGTTTAGTGGTAAGAAAGACTCCTCCTATTCTGTAGGACGGTTATAAAATCCCCCTACAGCCAACTAGATTTAGGTTTGTCATGGTTTCATTAAACAGCTTTAGGCGAATGCTGTGATTGTGTCTTTTAAATAGTACGGCCGATTTCCAACTGCAGCCTCTTCCAGTAAACTGAACGTTAAACAGCAATATTCCTTCTTTCCTTTAGAAGAAAGGAGTCGTTGTCTCGTGAAACCGCGTTGGATAAATTTTGAGAACCTGTGTTCGAAGAAGGCTGTGCGACAATTCTGTCGCCGTCATCATATATGTCACGTAGTGATAATAAAAATAAGGTGAAAGAGATTAAGGCGCGTTGAGAGGCTGTAGGTATTTCTTCCTCTCCCAATACGCGACTGAAATAGGACAAAAAATGGCTAATATTGGCAGCAAGTACCCTCCGCCATGCACCTTACAGCGGTTTGCGTAATGTATGAGTAAATATAGATATTGCTACACAACTTGAACATGCACTTACGCGGAAAATTATTGCTAATCTTATAATAATGGACAGAAGCTATATGATGAAACAACAATGACATAGTCGCTTTCCTAGGAAACCACAGCTCAACAAAGCTGCAGAGGGTATATAAAGAAACACGCTGCGACCACATTCAGTACAGTTCAGCACAGGGGAGGTCAGCGTGGTCGCTTCCCCGTCTCGCCGCCTCCACGTATCGCCGCCTCCACGTATCGCCGCCTCAACGTATCGCCGCCTCAACGTATCGCCGCCTCCACGTCTCGCCGCCTCCACGTCTCGCCGCCTCCCCAACTCGCCGCCTCCCCGTCTCATCGCCTCCCCGTCTCGTCGCCTCCACGTCTCGCCGCCTCCCCGTCTCGCCGCCTCCACGTCTCGCCGCCTCCACGTATCGCCGCCTCCACGTATCGCCGCCTCCACGTATCGCCGCCTCCCCGACTCGCCGCCTCCCCGTCTCGTCGCCTCCCTGTCTCGCCGCCTCCCCGTCTCGCCGCCTCCCCGTCTCGCCGCCTCCACGTCTCGCCGCCTCCACGTATCGCCGCCTCCACGTATCGCCGCCTCCACGTATCGCCGCCTCCACGTCTCGCCGCCTCCCCGACTCGCCGCCTCCCCGTCTCGCCGCCTCCCCGTCTCGCCGCCTCCCCGTCTCGTCGCCTCCACGTCTCGCCGCCTCCCCGTCTCGCCGCCTCCACGTATCGCCGCCTCCACGTCTCGCCGCCTCCACGTATCGCCGCCTCCACGTATCGCCGCCTCCACGTATCGCCGCCTCAACGTATCGCCGCCTCCACGTCTCGCCGCCTCCACGTCTCGCCGCCTCCCCGACTCGCCGCCTCCCCGTCTCGTCGCCTCCCCGTCTCGTCGCCTCCACGTCTCGCCGCCTCCCCGTCTCGCCGCCTCCCCGGCTCACCGCCTCCACGTATCGCCGCCTCCACGTATCGCCGCCTCCACGTATCGCCGCTTCCTCGTATCGTGGCGCCCACGTATCGTGGCGCCCACGTATCGTGGCCCTCACGTATCGCCGCCCCCACGTATCGCTGCCTCCACGTATCGCCGCCTCCACGTATCGCCGCCTCCACGTATCGCCGCCTCCCCTTCTCGCCGCATCCACGAATCGTCGCTTCCCCGTCTCGTCGCTTCTCCGTCTCGTCGCTTCTCCGTCTCGTCGCTTCTCCGTCTCGTCGCTTCTCCGTCTGGTCGCATCAACTTCCCTGCAGTGCACCGAGCTACAGAGTCCTCAGTTCCAATCAAGGTTTTTGGGAGGTTTTCCTTGATTGTAAGGCGAATGCCGGAACTGTTTACCTCCTCCCATCGATACAGAGATGTAATTCATGTAAATAATAAATTGAGAAATAAATGCTATAAGCGTACTTTGCCTTGTCTTTAATGAATTTTTATGTAAAGGAACTGAATAATAAATGACAGTGTATAGCTGACTGTTGCTCTGAAGCAGAAAGTTTAGTCTGTTCACATGAACCTAATGGTTTTCAATGGGGTAGGGGAAAAGATATAAATATAACACAGAAATGAAGAGAGAACAAACATTTGCTCACAGAGCACAGAAAAATGTAGTCCTATGTGTTTTCTTTTACATGCAAATGAAAGAGAACTGATGTTTAACTTAGGTGCATGCAAACATTCAGTGTTAATACGTGAAATATACAACGCTAGTTGTATCTCTATCGTTTCACTGCGTAGTGTTCCACGTACACATTAGTTATTAGGTGGACACATTACTGTACACATTATCAGTTATTCAGCTGTTCAGCATTCGTTAGTCGCAAGCAATATCTCTGGATTAGGGAACCTGTGGCAGGCTGGCTGATTGCGTTCACGATTTATTGCACCTAAAAGATATATGCGTTGCTTTTAGCGTCCACTGTGGTTCTTTATATTTACCAAAAGGCTTAACAACTTATCAGCTAAGCACTATAATCTATGCTGGAACAGTAAGTAGAAAATACCACCAAGATATAACATCGCGGTTAACTGATTAATCATAGTGATCTGGTAAACTACGTTCGATCCATATCAGTATGCTGTTGATGAAAGTCTGTGCAATTTATATTCAAATGTAGCTTATTTTTTAACGGTAGCAGTAAGAGGAGTCCAAAAATATTGTTAAATGTTGCTCGTTTTAGCTTTTCATTACCTTTGTGAAGATCACGAGGTATAATGAGATACAGGAAGATGTGAAGGATGTTTATTGAGCAGATACTGTGTACAGTGCGAAGAAGAATATTTACTGAGCAGATATTATGTGCAGTGTGAAGACGGCAAACGTATGTTGTACTGTAGTCGTAAACTGGCATTGTAGTAGTCTATGTTTCGATCAAATAAGTTATCAACATTTCAGTGTGCTCCTATGAAGCATTCAGAATGTTGTCCTGCAGTAATAGGGTGTAACACAGTATTTCATTCAGCCCTCATTAAAGAAGTTGTTCTTATACTCACATAGTTAGTAGGCTTTCCCACTATATTAAGCCTGAGATTAAGTTGAATCGCAGTACAACTCTGAAAGAGAAAATTACCTAAATTTAAGGGATCGTTATGGACAGAACACATGTAACAGAAATTGATGTGAAACACTGGAATTGTTCTCAAACGCACAAACCGATGCTATGATAAGACTGGTGTAATAACACAGCGACGCATATTTTCATTAAAAAAGTCAATACATTACGTTGAATTTTGTACAGATCGCTTGCTTATCTTTAGGATTTGCGAAAGCAAATTATCGAGTGTCTACTGTTTTATGTACTTAAGCATATGAGCTAGTCCATGACAGTAAAGACGAAGAGTTTAATTTTTGTTATGGTTTGATTCTCGCGCAGATAAAAAAGTGGTTTCTACAAAGGAAGACCAGACAGCGGGCTGTGCTATGTTACAGGATAGGAAACAATCCTGGCTGTCAAAACTTTCGTGCCTGCTGACAAGATTTTTCAATACTGTAAGTACCAAAGAATTTGAGGCGAACCCACTGCACGTTACAGAATTCGTAACCCAGAGGAAGTATTTTTAAGATTCTGATAATCCGTAAACGAATGAGTGCAAATATTTTGTAGTTATCATAAATATAACTTAATTTGCAAGGACCTTAGAACATCCGCATTTGTTAATTGAGCTTTTGATTTGTTGCATCATGTTCATTGGGTCAGGAATCTAAAATATTTTGTATTCGTAAAAACAACGTGAAGCTATGTTCAGGAGTTAACTTATGAAATCCGTCAACTATATTTAGAATACGTTATTTTATTATCGAATTAACAGCTTCATAGTTGACAAAGGATCATCATTGCGGCATCAACCTTTAATATTGTAGTCATTAAGCCGTTCCACTGAACTATGCGGATCAGTATCGGATCTATTACAATATTAGTTTCCACAAAGAGAGATTCAGTGACAGCGATACTCTGCAAGCAAAGGTATACTACATGGTGGAGATCACCTTAAACATATTTTCGCCCGCAGATAGAGCGTGGGAAAAATTACTGTAAACCTCCAAATGTACTCTGTTCTCCCTCTTTTTTCTCTTGATCCTTGAGCGATACATATGCAGAAGACAGTAGAGTTACTTCCTAAGAATTCTCGAAAACTGATTCTCTAGACATATTCAGTGAAGTTTCAAAACAACAATGTCTCCTTGGCGCCAAAAATCACGATTCAGTTTCACAAAATAGGTCCCATCTCCATGTGACCTACAATGCCCCATTTACGATAGAGCTTTGACTTTCTTCGATTTTCTCAGTTAGACAAGCTTTATGAGGGCTTCACACACTGATGTACGACTGCAGAATAACTTGCATTAAGAGGACACGCCCCTGTACTGGCTGCATTTTTAGCATTATCTTCAGCCTCATAATGCAGCTGATCTATAAATGAGAGATAGCTGAAAACTCTGAAGTACAATTAGGTCTTTAGTCAAAGCATTTCCCAAAAATTCATTGAGATATTTATTATACTTTGGTACTGACAACAATATTTATAATAGTATAAAACACAGACCACTATTTCACTGTGGTACCATTTTCTTTGGAACCACTGACTGACTGGAAAAAGAGTCGGAGTACAGACAACATTCACATAAATGTTTTATGCCTCCAGTTTCCTTCCGTAACGCTGACCTGTGAAAAAGACAAGTCATTCATTTTACTACAACAAAGATACTTAAAAATATACCTCAAATATCGCCGACATCATAATTTTTCAGGTAATAGTAGGCAAGGGAGGTGGCGGGGTCATTCTAAATATCTGTACCAATTTTTGTGAGTTTAACTTAGGTCATTTAGGAGAAAAGTGAACCTGAATGCTGAAAATTCAAGTTTTCGGTAAATCGCAAAAGGAGATTTACAGATTTATTAACTTACCACTATGCTCGTTTAGAACATTCCATCTGTATACTCCAGTTGTCCTCCTGTTTCCTTATCCTCCATACTCTTTCTCTTCATTCTTTTCTTTATCCTTGATTCCTTGGTAGCAGCTTCTGCACCTGTCTCTACTTCGATTACCGGCCGCTTATCAATAGCAATTATAGCTGATGTCATATTCCTTTCCGTCTGGATGTTTAATTTCTTCGTAACATTGATCCTTGAAATTGAAAAATTATTGAATGTTGTTATTGCATCCACGACACCAATCTTCAGCACTGTCAGCCCAACTAATACAGTTTTGGATATTCTCTCCCATATATGGCTGTTGAAGCTTTCATTTGCATTCTGAGAGAGATCATGCATACATTTCGTAAGTAGATTTTTATTTGCCAGATCCCTATATTAGACCTAACTAACTGCCTCCATTACAGCAAGTGGTAAGGACTGCTTGTGGGTAGCATTGCTCTGCCAGTAATTACACCACGAATCTTCCCCTTTTGGACACATAGCATGCTGTGGGGTTTCATCTGTTGACACTCAGTGAAACCATGTTGCCCAGACAACTCGTCTCATGTTCTCCAAATCTCCTACATTTCTCCTTATTGCTAGTATAAATATTGAGTCAAAGAATCAGTTTCACTTTTGTAAGACGACCTGGACCACCTATGTGTTTTCCGTCTGACAGTTTTCTTCCACTGAAGTCTTTACATAATTTTCCTAGCCGAGCTCCCATTGTTTTTGTACATGCCCAACACATTCAAGCTTTTCTATCAGAGTGTCCCCATTTGGTCTGTCATTAACAACAGTAATGTGTCCTTTACAACCTCCATCTCCAAGGTAGCCTACATACCTCACACTACAACTGACCTCTGATCTTCTAAAAATGTTTACAACTCCTTTCGTTTCCATGTTTCCACTTGGCCGTTAATTTTTTTTACCCAAATATAGGTTCCAATAAATTTACTTGAACAACCCTGACAGTGGTTTGTTGGACGTTCATAATACAGTATCTTACCAGTTTCAATAAAAGTGGCAGTTACAGCCTCATTCGGAGAAGTATGACCTCTCTTCTGCCAAGATCCATCAAATGCTCCCACAATATCTGTATTCTCAGACAAGATTCCTGTTTCTTCTGCTGCTCTTTTCATTGAATGTTCACTTACACCACAATAAGTATTATGTATTAATTTATAGTATCTGTCAAACCTCAGTGGAGGAAGAGGTAAATCCGTCACTGCACAAAAAGTCTGGGCAGCTCTCCTTCCCCTTCCAATACATCGCATTGCATAAGCAAGCTGAACATTTACAATGTAATGTCGACTATCAGTTACTGGCGGTGTCATAGTATCACTGTGCATCTTCACACGAGTTACAGGCATTCACTAACCGACTTTAAAGACCCTTCCTTGCTGAAATGTACTCAGAATCGTCAATACTATCTTCACAATCGCAGTACTTACATTTCACAGCACTCTTCAGAAGTGTTGACACCATATTTAGATTCAGAATAACATTTCCGTCGTTATTTCTGCTCACAATACTACTAGGCTTGTTCTCATTACGTTCAGAAAGTGAAAGTTTACCTCTAGAAGCACTGCCTGTAGACTCAGTTTCCACAGGCGACTTTTGAAGCAACTGATGTGTATTATTCGGTTGTGTTTGGAACTGGGTGACGCGAAGCTTTCGTCTGGGACTAAATTTCTTTACTCTCGGCGTTTGTAGCACAGGAAATACACACACAGAAAGAAAACAATACACAATAACTACAAAACCACACGCTTGTGAATTTGCGAAAACATATATTCTCAGTCTTCTAGACATGGCTGTGCTTTGGTTCTGGGAGTCAATACCTTCTAGCATACACCTGTGTTAACGATACGTAACTAATGACCGAAAAATCGGAAGAACAAAATAATGCATTACGTATTCTGACGCACTTTAAACTGACAGATGGGCGTAGCCCTGTGCAACATTAAGTTCAATCTCAATTTTAGAACGAACGGAAAATGATAATGCCCATAAACTATACATTTTTGAAATCAGCATGAAATATTCTTTTCTACAGAGCAAGAAATTTTTGTTATTTTCTCGAGCATATCCCCTTAAACGCTTTTGTGTGACTTTCTGACCATGTGAACGTCCTCTCCCGAATTTTAATAGTGAGCCTCTCAATAATGAACAACTCCTCTCTTGTACCGTCTGCCACTGAAGTTTGGTAAGCAACTACGTAACATTCTGGGGTCGACTAAATGATCCCGTAACAAACGCGCAGTTCCTCTTTAGAACTTGTCTGTCTCTTCTATGAATCCAGCCTAGTAACGGTCTAGAACGCGGTCGTCGAAAGCGGCCCGAATCAAGTATTCGTGCAGTCCGCTGTTTTTGGCCGTATTTGTGGCAATATGCTTGTGGAAACTAATAGCACCATCCAGAAACGTCAACTAACGTTAAGACATTCTTAAAACTGTATGTTTTTCGCTCAGTAACAAACAAACAACATACAGAAACAGTAAAATTTTAAGAAGTGCTTAATTTGGCCATGAGCTAAGTAAAGTCTGTCACTTACGTCAGGAGCAAAGTGTTATGTACCGAGGTCACTGCAGAGTTAAAAGAAATGAGAGGGGAAAGATTTATTGTTTTTCTTCCAATGCTGACAACATACAAACGTGCGCAAGTAGCAACGAGTAGCTGCTCCGGTATACACTGAACAGTCAAAGAAATTGGTACACCATTCTAATATCGTGTAGGACCCCGCCAGGCATGCAGATGTGCCGCAACACGACGTGACATGGACTCGACCAATTTTAAAAGAGACTCTCCACACCGACAACAAGTTTCCAGTCATCAACAGTCCAATATCGGTGTTGACGGGCCCAGACGAGGCGTAAAGGTGTGTCGTGCAGTCAGGACTATGAGATCCAAAGTATCCGGACACTTAGTTAGTTAGTTGCGTGTTCCATTGATCATTTGCACGGTACTGTAGCCGTTATGATGTGGAACCTGTCAAGTGCACAAGAAATGCACACGTGAAACAAGATTTCTTTATATATATATTTGAATACAGAGCTAAGTAATAATCTTTCTATTATTTACCCCATTCCCTTAAATAGCACTATATTTATAGATTTATTTATTCCTATTCAAGAATTCATCTTTGGTATACAAGGAGTTGTCAACAAGATATGATTTCAATTTATTTTTGAAGATATTACTACTGTCTGTCAGAGATTTTATTTCATCTGGTAATTTGTCAAAAAATTTTATAGCAGCATGTTTTACGCCATTCTGTGCCAAAGATAGATTGAGTAAAGGATAGTGTAAGTCTTTCTTTTTTCTGGTATTATAATCATGAAATTTACTATTGTTTTAAACTGGTCCATGTTGTTGAGCACAAATTTCATTAATGAGTGAATGTACTGTGAGGTTGTTTTAAGAATTCACAATCTTTTAAAAAGATGCCTACAAGATGTGCGACTATGAACCCCACACATTATTCTAACCACTTTCTTTTGCGCAGTGAATACGTTTTGTCTAAATGTTGAGTTACCCCAAACTATTATTCCCTATGACATCGTAGAGTGAAAGTATGCAAAGTATGTTAGCTTACTAATTTCTATATCCTTAAAATTGACAATATTCTAATTTCAAAAGTTTCCTAACCTTGTCGCTTTAGAAGATCCAAAATAAAAATTTTTCAGTTAAGATTGTCATCTATATGTATGCCCAAAAACTTAGTATGCACTACCCTGTCTACTGAATTCTGTTGATGTCTTATATTTATTGAAGGAACTGCACTTTTTGCAGCAGATACTTGGATGTACTATGTTTTTTCGAAGTTTAGAGGAAGCCCATTTGCAGAAAACCAATTAATGACTTATCAAGACACCTCATTTGTACCATCTTCAATTGGAGTTTCTTTTACCAGATTAATAACGATGCTTGTATCATCAGCAAACAGTGTCGGTTTAGCTTCCTCTTTCAGATAGGAAGGTAGGTCGTTTTCATTCATCAACAACAGAAGGGGACCCATGATTGAACCTTGTGGAACACCTAATGTAGTTTCACCCCAGTTAGGTAAAGTGGCAAACTTATTTAAATCACTTGAGCCATATAAGGAAACATTTTGCTTCCTGTTCTGTATGTACGACATAAACCACTCCTATGTTATTCCATTTATACCATAGAACTGTAATTTCTGTAACATACTGTAATGGTTCCTAAGATCACATGCTTTGAACAAGTCACAGAAAATTCCTATTGGTGAAATTTTACTATTTAAAGACTATTATGTGGACAGTGAAATTGTATATTGCTGTCTCAATGCAACAGCATTTTTGAAATCCGAACTGTGATATACCAAGTATCCCGTTACTGTTGAGATGGCTAAACGCTCTTGAGTACATTATTTTCTTGAAGATTTTTGAAAACGCTGTAAATGAGGATACTGGCAGATAATTATTGAAATCTGTGGTGTCCCCATTTTTGTAGAGTAGCCTGACAATGTCATATTTTGACCTGTCTGGGAAAATGCCTTGAGTTCATGACGCATTACATATGTGACTCAAAACATCAGCTGTAATTGCTCCACATTGTTTTAATATCTTATTAGAGATGTCATCTACTCCAGCAGAACAATTATTTTTCAAAGATTTAATAATTTCACTTATTTCACAAGAGGTTGTTAGGAGAAAATTAATCTGACTAATTTTTTTCAAAACAGACTCTTCCATGTACTGTCTGGCTTCTTCTTTTGTACTGTTCTCACCGATTTCTTCTCCTACACTTAAGAAATGGTTGTTAAATATATTAGCTGCTTTTGTACTGTTGGTTAGGATAGTCCCATTCTCCTTAATAGTAATACTACCTACCCCAGTGGTTACTTTTCCTGTCTCCCTTCTATCAACATTCCATAATGATTTGAATTTATTGCCAGAGTTGTTAATTTCTTCTGTTACATACGTATTTCTTGATTTCGTTACAACTTTTCTCAGTATGTTACAATAATTTTTATAGTGTAGAACTACTTCTGGACTGTTATTAGTTCTTGCTGTCTCATAAAGTTTTGTTTTTCTTTCTGAAGACGCTATAATACCTGTAGTAATCCAAGGTTTCCTTGAAAAGTGTGTGGTGTTACATTTCGTAATTTTCTTTAGGAAACAATGTTGAAAAAGGGATATAAATTTATCAAGAAATATGTTGCATTTGTCATTAGTATTTGACTCATTATACACATCTCCCCTATTAACATTTCTTAAGCTTTCTTTGAAGTGCTTTATAGATACCGGGTTGAGCGACCATACACTTTTACTTAATGATTTCCGAACTGTACATTCTGTTAGGTTTTGTAAGTTAAACATTTGTGCATCATGGTCTGACAATCCATTTACCTCAGGGAGAGCATGTGTTTGTTTTACACTCTATCTCTGTACAAATACATTACCTATTAGTGTGCTACTGTCTTGAGCTATACGTGTAGGGAAATTCATCACTGATTCTAAGTAATATGTAGTTAATAACACTTCTAGTTTACTTTTCCTCTCAGAATTATTTAGAAAGTTTACATTGAAATCACCACAGATTAATAACTTCTTCTTTTTGTCTGAGAGACAGCACAAAAGGGGGTCGAACTTTTTTATGAATTGCTCCCAGTCTCCTAATGGCCACCTGTACACTGTTGCTAATATCAATACTATATTATCTAGCTGAAGTTCACATGCACAAACCTTAAAGTGCTGATCAACACAAAATTTGCTTACATCTACAGTTTTGCATTTATATCCTTGTTTCATGAAAATGGCAACTCCTTTGTTCATCGAAGATTTACAAGTGTAAGATACTAAATTATACCCACTTATACTGTCACTATCCATGCCCAAACGTACATGCTGATCAGACAGAGTATATCAATCTTATTCTTATTTTTGAGATCATCTAAACACATTAATAGCTGATCTACTTTATTTTTTATTCCCCTGATATTTTGATCAGGTAAGTTGACACTAACCTCATCTTTACCCCAATTTACTGTACATAAAGTTTCCTCTATTCTATATATCTTGATTGTTGTCTGTCTGGACTTTGGCTTTAATCCAAAAAAATCTGTCTGTCTGGATCCGTTAACTACAGGGAACACCCGTTCTGTGACTTTGGACCCCATTACAGTTTCTGCTAATAGAGAAGCTAACTTATTTTTCCCCACCCTGTTCAGGTGCAGACCATGTGTAGTGTATCCCCACCTACCAATAGCATTTACTGGAACATCACTTATGTGAGATTTTGTCGGTGCCTGGAGCATCCAGTTCAGCTCAGTGTTAACATGCCTTACAGCAGTGTTTACCCAGTGCTGATCACAGCACTGAAAAACCTCCACAAACCCCACATATGTGTGCTCAGTTTCTGCTCCTATTTTATCCAGGTCACTTCTAATACTGTATCTTGGATTCATAGCCAATTATAATTACCTGACCTTCCTTCCCAAAATCCCTGCATAGCTGACTTACGTTTTCTGTCATCTGGCTAATGCTAGCACGTGGTTTCACAAAACTTGTGACCTGGTACCCTGCACCTAATTTCTCCTGAAGCTGCTGGCCCACACCCCTCCCATGACTGCTGCGTATATGCAGAATTCTTCTTTTCCTGTTCTGGTTTGACCCCGATCTGTCTTTTTTCTTTAAGCTAATATTCTGCTTCAACCTACTTTCAACTACATCTGGATGAGGCCCTTCCTCCACTTCAGATAGCAAGACAAACTGATTTACTAATTGAATTTCTGGAGTTTTTTCAAGTGTTTCCCTGCTTCGCCCTTTGCCTTCTACCTTTTCCTAGTTCCCAGTCTCTTTCTCCTCCCCTAACCTACATAATTCGAAGTTCGCGTTTTCAAATTCAGCCTTAAGCGCACAATTTTTTGCCTCCTTTTCATCTTTCTACATACCCTACACTGCCATGGAATGTATGAAAATTATTTACAAGTTCATATCGCCCTCCATCGGTAGTGCTGGAATTAAATATGCTACTGTCCCACCCTTACACTTGATGACAGATTTGACTCTCGCAGGCATACGTTCAGTCAGGTGCTGGAAGGTTTCTTGGGGAATGGCAGTCCATTCTTTACGGTGTGTTGCCTTGAGGAGAGGTATCGATGTCGGTCGGTGAGGCCTCACACGAAATCGGCGTTCCAAAACATCTCACAGGTGTTGTGTAGGATTCAGGTCAGGACTCTGTGCATTACAGTCCATTACAGGGATGTTATTGTCGTGTAATCACTCCGCCACAGGCCGTTCATTATGAACAGGTGCTCGATCGTGTTGAAAGATGCAATCGCCATCCCGAAATGCTCCTCAGCCGTGTGAAGCAAGAAGGTGCTTAAAACATCAATGCAGGCCTGTGATAGTGCGAGGCAAAACAACAAGGGGTGCATGCCCCCCCCCTCCCCCCCCCCCCCAAAGGAAAACACGGCTGCTCCATAACACCACTGCCTCCGAATTTTACTTTTGGCACTACACATCCTCGCAGATGAAGTTGACCAGGCATTCGCCATACCCACATCCTGCCATCGAATCGATACATTGAGTACCGTGATTCGTCACTCCACAAACCTTTTCCTACTGTCCAATCGACCACTGTTTACGTTCTTTACACCAAGCGAGGCGTCGTTTGGCATTTACCGCCGTGATGTGTGGCATATGAACACCCACTCGAACATGAAATCCAAGTATTCTCACCTCCCACCTAACTGTCGTAGTACTTGCGGTGGATCCTGATGCAGTTTGGTATTCCTGTGTGATAGTCTGGATAGATGTCAGCCTATTACATATTACGACCCTTTCAACCGTCTGCGGTCTCTGTCTGTCAACAGACGAAGTCGACCTGCACGCCTTTGTGCTGCACGTATCCCTTCACGTTTTAACTTCACTATTACCTAGGAAACAGTGGACCTAAGGATGTTTAGGAGTTTGGAAAATCTCGGGTACAGACGTATGACACAAGTTACACCCAGTCACCTGATCACGTTCGAAGTCCGTGACTTCCGTGAAGCTCCCTATTCTGCTCTCTCACGAAGTCTAATGATACTGAGGTCGCTGACATGGGGTAATTGGCAATAGGTGGCAGCACAATGCACCTAATATGAAAAACTAATGTTTTTGGGAGTGTCCGTATACTTTTGATCCCATAGTGTAAGGGTACACGAATGGTCCTTTGGCTCCGAAAGCCCATATCGCTGATGTTTCTTTGAATGGTTCACACACTGACACTTCTTGAACGCCCAGAACAGAAATCTGCAGCAATTTGCAGAAGTGTTGCACCTGTGTCACGTTGAACGATTCTATTCACTCGTTGTTGGTCCCATTCATGCAGGATATTTTTCCGGCCTCAGCGATTTCGGATATTTGGTGTTTTACCGGATTCCTGATATTCACGGTACACTCGTGAAATGGCCGTACGGGAAAATCCCCGCTTGATCGCTACCTCGGAGATTGTGTGTCCCTTCGCTTGTATGTCGACTGTAAAATCACGTTCAAACTCACATAAATCTTTATAACCTGCCATTGTAGCAGCAGTAAACGATCTATGAACTGCACTCGTTGCCGGCTGATGTGGCCGAGCGGTTCTAGGCGCTACATTCTGGTACCGAGCGACGGCTACGGTCGCAGGTTCGACTCCTGCCTCGGCCATGAATGTGTGTGATGTCCTTAGGTTTAAGTAGTTCTAAGTTCTAGTTGACTGATGACCTCAGAAGTTAAGTCCCATAGTGCTCAGAGCCACTTGAATTTGAACTGCACTTGTTGTCTTATATAGGCGTTACCGACCGCAGCGCTGTATTCTGCCTGTTTACATATCTCTGTATATGAATATGCATGCCCTTACCAGTTTCCGTGACCCTTCAGTGTTAGTACCAAACGGAAGTAAAATGGATTAGTGAATGCGCATTGAAGAGACGGTTATCTTCAAATGTGGTACATATTGACAGCAGGTATATTAAATCTTATTAAGGTTGTTGTACGAAAAAGTAATGAGTAAAAGACAAATGACATTCAAAACATTTAGGAAACATTTTTGATCGTGTTTCGTAATGCAGTTAGTGTTAGTAACTAATACAACTTACTAATTTTATGTAGTTTACTGATTAATACTAACGTCGGCCAGGTTGGGAATATTGGGCACTGGACACTTTTTGCCTTGAATATCGCTGTGCCTGCCGGTAAGGGGTCAGACAGTTCTAATATACATCACAACTGTTGACTGTGAGGTTGACAGAGGAAGATTGTTCGTCTATTTTTTAGTAAATTCTTTCTTGTTTTTGAGTGGCCAAATGTAAGACGGTGCCATTAGAACAGCCACGGAAGTGTCACCTAGATGTTCCTCATGCTCGACAAGAAGATAAATCATTTGTGTTACTCTTGTTACCTTACTTAAATGTAGATTAATAATTTATTTCTATATCAATGTTCAAACAACGTATTTCATCCGACAAAAGCAGCTTCTTATTATTTATTTCACTTTCATAGTTCTTCCTGTGAATCACTCAAGTCGACATGGCGTCCGATCGGGTAAAGTGCCCGCACTACTCGCGAGAGAAGTGGCCAAGGTGTTCACCGCAACGAGAATTAGTTGCATCTAAGAAACACGCCTGATACAACAGATAAAGCCGACTTACAAATCATTTCATATACAAAGCTATGCCGGCCGGAGCGGCCGAGCGGTTCTAGGCGCTACAGTCTTGAACCGCGTGATAGCTACGGTCGCAGGTTCGAATCGTGCCACGGGCATGGATGTGTGTGATGTCCTTAGGTTAATTAGGCTTAAGTAGTTCTACGTTCTAGGGGACTGATGACCTCAGAAGTTAGGTCCCATAGTGCCCAGAGCCATTTATTTACAAAGCTGCCATTCGACATCCTAACCATTTGTGTTGATTTTCAATTAATTAAGTTACA
Source organism: Schistocerca gregaria (assembly GCF_023897955.1). Classification (NCBI taxonomy): domain Eukaryota; kingdom Metazoa; phylum Arthropoda; class Insecta; order Orthoptera; family Acrididae; genus Schistocerca; species Schistocerca gregaria. The sequence continues at coordinate 862,888,036 of NC_064921.1, forward strand.
AAAATAGCCACTGTTGTGTTATATTTGGCCGAATACAAAAGTCCGATTGAAACGGTCTCCTGCAAGCGGTTGGCAATCTTTCAGATGCTAGGGAATCAAGATTCCTAAAAAATGTGCCCGAAAATCTGAAAAACAACATGGGATCCTATTGCGAAGATCCTGTCCACAGTAGCCACTTACGTACGGAAATATGGTCACCAATTAAACCTTCAGAAAATTCATGTAATTCCAGTATATTACTTTGTTTTACACTTAAGAACACTTCTTGTGATAGCTTACAATATGTAGATCCAAATGTGTACGTGGTAGGCTTTTGTCAATAACCATGGTTTAGTGAAATTTGAATTTCTCTTTGAGTGGTCACTTTACTCCCCTCCCTCCCACCTCCCTATGCAGCCCGATGTGTTGCGTTACAATGTCAGTATTGTCTCCTAAGCAAAAAAACTTGACGTCCACTAATCTAGCCTGACGAGCAATGCTCGATAATCGGACCAACAGGTGTTTTCTAAGCCACTCATTTCGTGGATAAACTACATTCTCTTAAGATTCACCCAATGAGTCTGTCTGGCATCTGCTTTTCCCACTATTTCTTTTATGTGGTCATTCTGTTTTAGATCTTTCTGGATGTTTACTTCTAGGTAGTTAATATTCCCAGTGATTTGTTGCCAAAAGTGTAATTGTAAAGAAGCAGATTACTTCGCCGTTTGTGCGCATTATGTTATATTTATTTTTCTTCAGCGTCAACTGCCAGTTTCTACATCAATCATCGATCGTCTGCAGGTTTTCTTGCAATTTGTTAGTCATCTAGCGAACCTTCCTTCTTACAGACAACTGCATCATCAGTCAACAGCCTCGTAGAGATTCCGAAGTTACCTACTATATCCTTTGTACATTGTGTAAATAGTACGGTCCTACTACACTCACTTGGGTTATTCCTGAAATTGCCTTCGCATCTTTCGTCTTTGTTCCGATAAGAGCGAAGTGCTGACTTCTATCTGTAAGGGAGCCCTGAATCTATTCACAAACCTGAACAGATACTGGGTAAGCTCACTGCAGAACTATATAAATGCGTTCCTGATGTCAAGGAGAACAGCATCAAATTGGGCGCCTACGTCTACAGGACTCTGTATCTCGTGGACGAACAGAGTGAGCAAGAAATAAAGATGACCAAGGCACAGCGCATGCCGCCGCTTGCTCTGGCTGTGCTACAGACACTTGGCGGCTGCCAGGGTCAACCAGATAAGTTGTTCTTATTGCGGCACTCCCTTGTCGCGACACGTCAGGTATGCTGTCGCCTAGACCACACCAAACAGCTTGCCATCATTAGTTCGTCTGGAACTCACCATGATGTCTGAGTTCATTCGTCGTGATCATTTCGGCTGTTTATAAGATGCAGATGCTTTTTTAATCTGACTCTATGTGGAACCTGGAAATGTTCAGCGACCGCAGTTGTTGGTGAAAAAAGGTACTGCATCTGACGTAACTTGCGTTTATTGTGCAGGCCGGTGTGGCCGAGCGGTTGTAGGCACTTCAGTCTTGAACCGCACCACCGCTACGATCGCAGGTTCGAATCCTGCCTCGGGCATGGATGTGTTTCATGTCCTTAGGTTAGTTAGGTTTAAGTAGTTGCCCGACATGAACCCCATCGAACATTTAGGGGAGAAAAGCGAGAGTTCACTTCATGCATAAAGTCTTGCACTGGCAACACTTTCGCAATTATGGACGATTATAGAGGTAACACGGCTCAGTATTTCTACAGTGGACTTCCAACGAAATGAGTCGATGCCACGTCGTCTTTCCACACTACGCAGAGCAAACGGCAGTCAGACATGATACTGGGTGACTTTAATCACCAGAATGGTTCAAATGGCTCTGAGCACTATGGGACTTAACTCCTGAGGTCATCAGTCCCCTAGAACTTAGAACTACTTAAACCTAACTAACCTAAGGACATCACACACACCCATGCCCGAGGAAGGATTCGAACCTGCGACCGTAGCGGTCGCGCAGTTCCAGACTGTAGCGCCTAGAACCGCTCGGCCACCCCGGCCGGCTCACCTGAATGCATGCTTGTTTGATAACAATTACATATTTATCTGTAGCCACCTACAGGAGGTAGTTCACATTACTACGTTCGATTCTAAAGAATTTTTCTGATTTAAAATCACCGTTTTTAGCGCTTTAGGTTGCCCCGATAAAAATGCATTTCGCCGAAATGGCTACTTATGCCATGACGAATGCCAATGACGAATGTATGACATCACTGGGGCCAGCGGTGAGATGGCAGTAAACGGCAGCCTGAGTGCAGTTTGAACTCTTGACGTGTGTAGTCCAACATGGACAATGCCAAGTAACGGATCAATTGTTATAATTTTGTCTGCTGATATATACCATCCATTTATATGTGAAAATTATATAATTGTACTTTGGTATTAACATGTACACGGTTCCATTTTAATTGGTTAGTGTATTGCCTGTAACACTGAAAATGGTTGCTCACTGACCGAAATATACATTTCCTACAATAAACACAAGTAGGGATGACTGCTGAACCTTCTTTCACCAGCTGACACTTTAATGCAATAAACATTTTCTCGATTTTCAGGCCGCGTCATTTCGAACCGGTTTCTCAGCATTTCTGAACAGATTCATTTTCTTCTCATACTGTGGCTGAGGGCCAGTGTGTCATACTCAGTCCGTCAGTTCAAGTCCGTCTTATAAGTACTCGTTATGGGTGTGCGTCACATGCTTGCGTGTAAATCAGCCGCCAGTAGCCAGCCGCTGTGACCGATAGGTTATAGGCGCTTCAGTGCGGAGCCGCGCTGCTGCTACGGTCGCAGGTTCGAATCCTGTCTCGGACACGGATGTGTGTGATGACCTTAGGTTGGTTAGGTTTAAGTAGTTCTAAGTTCTAGGGGACTGATGAGCTCAGATGATAAGTCCCATAGTGCTTAGAGCTATTTGAACCATTTTTTTCAGCTACCAGTCACTTCGCCAATGGATCAGCGACGCCAGTGATCAGTTGAATGTGCCGAGCGTAGAATTCTAAACTCTTGAGCACACTTCAGACGACATAGAGGATGATTCGAAAAGATCATGTCACCCCATATGGGAAGTTTCAAAATTTTATGTTCGCGCAGACCTATCCAAACACTTAATATGAGCTCCATGTTTTGCTCATTTCACTCGTGACTCGACAGTTTCCTGTTTACTGACACGACAACTTGAACAGTTTGACTTCTTAGCTTTCAATAGCAGTATTTTAAGCACCTCTACATAAATATTCTCAAGGTGTGAGTACTGGTGACCTGTTAGACAAAAAGCAAAGAACAAAATCTTATCGTCCACCTCTTCCAGTCCAACGTGGTCGGATGGTGTTGTTAAGATCACGCCAAATCCCAAGGTGAAAATGAAAGGGGGCGCCGTATGAATAAAAATAAGTAATTGAAATCATCGTGTGGTTGAGTAAACAACCAATTTTAGAGCATGTCTAGGTATGACATTTGTGTCGTTACACTATTGCAGAAGAATCACTGGAAGCAGTTGCTTGTATTAAACATCTAGAAGATTGCATACGGAGCGATCTGAAGGGGGACGACTACATAAAATAAATCGTGGTAAGGCAGATGCCACACTGAGATACATTGGAAGACTCCTCAGTAAACGTGGCCCATCAATAAAGAAAGTGGCTTACTAAACACTCGCTCGGCCAGTACTTACATGCTGGTCGTCAGTTTGGGATCCGTACCAGTTTTGATTAATGGAGTAAGAAGAGGAGATCCAAAGAATCGTAGCACGTTTCGTTTCAGATTCATTTAGGAAGCACTAAAGCGTCATGGATATGGTCAGTCAGTTCTAATGGCAGAGGCGTCTGCATTAAGGTATGGTCTACCGTTCAAATTACGAAGGCCTACAATCCTAGAATAGTCAGACAATATATTGACTCCTGCAAAGTTTATCTCATTAGAAAATCATTAAGATGAAACTAAAGAGATTCAAGCCCATACAGAGGGTTACCAGCAATCGTCGTTCCCGTGAACCATATGCAGCTGGAACAGAAAAAGGAGGAATTGACACTGGAACACAAGGTACCCTCCGCGACACCCCGTAAAGTGGCTTTCACATCACATATTTAGGCTAAATGTAGAAGTGTTCTTTCACAAGAGAGACGAAATACCTGAAAGCGGGAGATTATTTACGTTTTACAATATCTGAATAAAGAAAAGGCCTGCATTGTAGACAAACAAGACGTGCTTGGATACACGTTTTTCAAGAAAATTCTTTCAACAGTGAAAATGCGAGATCTATTTATAGAGGAAAAAAATTTTTCTACGTTATTTCAAAGCTACGATTACAAGAAAATAACAGACAAAGAATTAAAAAAATGCGTTATTGTCTGCCTTCTGAGAATTTGTCAAGAACATCCGCTATGAATTTTTCTTTGGTAATTAATAAATTGGACTTTAAGGTAAGCTTTCGTATACAGAGTGATTTTAAAGGCTGCGCGCAAACTGAAGGAGTAGATAGAAGAGTCGGAATACAGCAACTTTGGAATAGAAACTCGTGGCCTTGGAAGTTATTCTAAGCCAGTGAAATGTCAAGTGAATGGAGCTAATAGAGGATTATTCTAATCTGTTTAATGTGGAAAAGCTATGCGACGTCAGGATAAGACGGAGGAGCGACTTTTGTGACGAATTCTTCTAATCATACTGGATCCAGTACTGGAGAACCAAACACATTAATATATTTCTGAGATCGATCTGTCCTCTAGGTCTCTGTAATGTTGTTCAAGCTATTACAGTAAGTGAACCGCGCCTTTTTTGTTTCCTTAAAAAAGGACACGGCAGGTTTCCTTTCGCATCCTGCATCTTTGACCCACTTCGAGCTTGTGCTCCGTCTCTAATGACATCAACGTCGATAACACGTTATACGCCAATGTCCCTTCCTTCTTTCATAGATTATCTAAATACGGACATAATACTGTAATATCTCTCTGGTGTTCTATTTATGCAGCTACCTCAGTTTAGTCATTTGAACATTTAAGTTTCGTTTTCTTTATTTGTAATTGATGGTGTTCTTTACTAATAGTGTCGCTCCCCCATTACCATCTAGCTTACCCAACGTTGCCGGCCAGAGTGGCCGAGCGGTTCTAGGCGCTACAGTTTTGAACAGCGCGACCGCTACGGTCGCAGGTTCGAATCCTGCCTTGGGCATTGATGTGTGTGATGTCCTTAGGTTAGTTAGGTTTAAGTAGTTCTAAGTCCTAGGGGACTGATGACCCCAGAAGTCAAGTCCCGGAGTGCTCAGAGCCATTTGAACCATTTGGAACAACTTTTTCACAATGCCATCAGCATCACATGATCTTTCGTCTTTTAGAATTTTAAGAATTCTGTTAATCTCAGTGAAGGTCGGCGGTGCTACTTGTAGTTGCTATATTTAGAACATCATTGCTGAAAGTACTTGCAATTTATGAATTATCAATCACAAAATTGTCATTTAGTTTAACTGTTACGGTATAATGTACACTGATTGGTTGTCCTGTCCCTCGTTTGTCAATATCCCATATAGTTTTAATCTTATTACCAACATTATGTATTTTTATTAGCACGTGCATACTTCTGAGCCTTCTCATGACTTTCCTTAAAATGCTGCAGTACTTTTTGTAGTATGCAACTAGTGTTGTATCTTGACTTACTTTGGCCTGTATATAAATTTCCCTCTTCCTCTTACTTGAGATTATTATATTCACGGAATTCACATATGTAACTACCGTGTTAATGTCCATTTGTGGCTCACTTGTTTTATAGCTTGAAAATACGTTTCTTACCTGTCTGCCATTCATATCGGTGACTTTATATTTATCTACACACTGGGACACCCAATTCAATAGATCTTGACGGTGACATCACTTTACAAACTCTAATTGTAACCATCAGTATCGTTTTTGATAATGGCTTAAGGCAGTAATCATGACAGTAAAAAAAAAAAATTAAAAAGTTTGTACGGTTAAAAGGCGTACATATAATTCAGAAATTAGTTGGGGGTTTCACGTTTACTTACAGTTGAGATTGTACATAGTAAATTAAAAGTTATGGTGACTGAAGATGTATTTCTTTCGTCCTAGAAATACTGGTTGGGTATTGGATAGATTCGAGGAGCCATTGCTTACATCAGAGGATCAACAGGTTGAAATGTATCTGGAGGAATCTCTGAGATTTCTGGCGGACAGAATAAAGGGGCAGAAAAGCGGTGTCATATGCGCAGTGGTGCAGTCAGTATAATCACATTGTATTGGCACCACCGTTTAAGATACGAAAGTTGGATTCAGTGCAATATTTCTGAGTGCACAAGTTACAGAAAAGTGCAGGCCTGTTGACAGTAAGTTACGCTGACCAGCAGTTGCGAAGTAGAATGGAGGCCACAGGGTCGTCGAACCGCTGAAAAACGTAAACGCAGCAGTTTGCATGGCTCAAGCTACAGGCACAAGTGGCCCACTTGCCCAATCTAGGTGTTATGAGTACGTGACGCGAAGCGGCGCGTTAGCGAAACAGAGGTGCACAGCTGTGTATAAATAGGTGCCGGTTTTCTAACGAGGGGCATTCAAGTGTGGCAGCTCTCCTGGATGGTGGGGTGTGTCACACGCAGCAGCAGACGGTGCGCCAGCACTCCAGTCCACAGCGAGTAGCTGATTCGACCATCCGAGGCCAACGTGGGGTCTGCAGCCAGCCAGCGGCGGGCCACTCGGCAGCTCGCTACCACGGACAGTCTTGTTGGCTCCCAACACACGCCGGAGACATCCAGAGGCGAGAGCCGCAGATTTGGCTGTCGAATTGCAGGCGCCTGTTGTCGCCCACGATCTTAACCATGACGGCGAAGAAGCACGCAGCAGGCCGCTCTGTCTCTCCCAACGAGTAGTGCTGAGGCAATCGAGACAAAGCCCGCTGAGTCATCTACCGGCGCATCCTGATGACATTAAAACTCCGCCGCTGTACATGGCTGGGACACCGCAGTACTTTGCCCGGGTCGCTGAGGTAGCCCTTCCGCACCAAGGTGTTTTCCAGATAGCGAAGTGGCGTCCTCGGCCACACGGGACCCTGCGACACAGACGGAGAGGAACGCGGTACTGTAATTGGGAATAATGAAACACTTGAAGATCATGACCGAGTTTTAATATGGAGCACCCTGACAGTTTCCATCCACTTCCAACATTTCTCTACCACACACCAACATGTACATTTGGCAGTGACAGCTACAACATGGACATTGATACTTATTCTGATTACATGACATCAGAGGTTGGATGGAAAAGATGCGATAAGAGAGAGCGAGTTTATTAGAAGTAAATAGATTTCAAAAGGATATTGGAATTTCAAACACGTTCTTGTATTTTTCTGAGGGCAACGAACAGGAAGTAAAGGAAACGGAAGAGAAGTGCGATATTTGTTCCTTTGTGTGAACTGTTATTACTTATAAAATCCTCAATAACCGAAACCAGTTAAGCTAGTGATGTTGGAAAGCCGGAGTCTAGAGCGAATTTGACGTTCCAGTTCATTCAAAGTTATTCCGTTCCGTTCAGGTCGGAACTCCGGCCAGGTCTACCATTTCTGGAATGTTAGTGTCCATAAACCATTGCCACACAGATGCTGCTTTGTAACAGAGTGCATTGTCATACTGATACTGTCATCGTCTCCGAACGTTTCCTCTTTTGTACATAAAACATGATGATATCCTTCCACATTTTGCGTTTTTTTCAGAGCAACAAGCGTATCACGCCCTAACCATGAATAACAGCCACCACACTCCATGCCGTAACACCACTTCCTCCATACTTCACTGTTCGCTCTACACATGATGCCAGATAGTGTTTTCCAGGTATTCGCCAAACCCAAACCGTTCCATCGGGTTGCCACATGGTATATCGTGATTCATGACTCCAAATCACTCGTTTCCAGTCATCCGTTATCTAGTGGGGTCGCTCTGTACACCACCTCAAGTGTCGCTTATCATCGACTACAGAAATGTGTGCCTTATGAGGAGTTGATGACCACTTTAGGCCATTCTTTTAAAACCATAAGCACAGTCAGTGTGCTGACCAGACTTTGGAATTCATGAGTGATTCCTTCTACTGATTTCATGCGGCTTTTAACAACCGCCCTTCGCAATGCTGGGCAGTCCCTGCCTGTCAATACATGGGGTCTGCCTGGTCTTGGTTTGGCTAAGGTTTTTTTCTTGACTCTTCCACTGGACAATCACGTCACCGACAGTTGCGTTCGTCAGCTATAACTGGGGTGAAATGTTTCTGGTTGATTTTTTACTCGAGTGACATCCCCTTATTAGTGCATCTTCGAAGTCACGAAGCTCTTCTGACCCACCCATTTTGCTGTTGCTGCTTATCTATTAACAACACAATACCACCGCCTCCTTTTGTAGTGACAGGTCCGCCTCTCGTGACAGCTAGCGGTGAATTTTGTGTTACATATGGGTGTCCAGATACTTCTGATGGATAGCGTGTTTACGACAGTAATGAAAACGGAATGATCTTGGCTAGACATTTAGTATACAAGTTCTTTACTGGAGTCCTTTACATAAAAAAACACTAAGAAGGTATAATGTACGTAAATACTATCTGAAAAGATGAAAGGGCAACAGGAATGCGTATAGTTGAGAACCATTACACATGAGGAGACCTTTATCTGGCCTTAGATGTCAAAGGGATGGTGGTGGTGCTGATGAAGATGAAGGAAAGAAAAAGAAGATGATGAAGAAAAAGATGATGATGAAGATATGACTGTATGATGATAATGATTTGCCATAAATGTAATACTAGTGACTGAGCTAATATATGTTCCGAATTCGGAAAATGGATTAAAAGGAGTACTCACGAGCAGCTATAGCTACAGATTACTGTTTAATAACGCTGAACAACAAACCTAAATTTAAGATAATCGTCAAATAGAATCGAGGTGGAGTGAAGTGGGATGCTGAAGCACTGAACCAAGTTTGCTGTAGATAATGCTATGATGAATACCAAAACAATTCAGTCGACGAGAAACAGATATCTCTAATAAGTCGTGTCATCCTTGGGTAACAGAAGAAATAATTCAGTTGAGGGACTGAGAACCATAAGACCCCAAAACAAGTACACAGACTTTTGAGAAACATAGATATTTGTGAAAATCAGATTTGTAGAAAAAGTGCCAGTCTCGTAGGTTTGACCTTTTTTTTAACCAAGCCACAATTTCCTAAATTTCATTTGAAAAAATAATATACCCACTTTGATATAAATTAACAATTAATATTTAGGATTGTATGAAGCGCTGAGACACATAAGAGCCTAATGCACACCATCGTTGATTTTGAGATTGTGGCGTATACACTTACTCCTGACATATTTTGATCCTGTGGTGAGTTAGGTCTGCCTGTGCTATAGACCCACACTGTACACGTGACCATTCACTAAAATCTGTCTAACCGATTTCTCTGACATTCCTTTCCATATGGGCCCGACGATGGTGTGCTTTAGGCCCTTCTGCTTCTCAGTGCATACATTTATTATTAATGTTAATTCACAAAATTTCCATATATCTCCTAGTGACAATAGTGTCTTTTTTCAGTTATAAAGTTTGTCATTAATGTGAAAATAGAATCAGAATATAAGGAACACATACTAATTGCACCACGCATACAGTTGTGTCTTACTACGATGCTTCATGGTCCTCGTTACCATCATTTTCATTAAGCAGGTTCTGTGGTCTGAGGTTCAACTAAAACTACCGATATACCTCCGATTACGAAGTACTACTACTACTACTACTACTACCACTACATAAATGATGTAGACACTAAATTATGTTGGCAATCCCAGATAACTATTGGACACAACAGAGAAACAAAATTATGCTTTGCGCTTTGGGACCATGTGAAAACCAGTACCAGAGAAATCGGTAAGACAGTTTGTCTTGATTGTTCATGTATACAATGTGGGCCTACAGCATAGATAAAGCTGTTTCACTATAAGGTCGACAGATGTCAGGAGCACGCATACATGCTAAAATCTCAAAACCATGGGTGTCGGGCGTTACATCTTCACTGTGCTCAGCGTCTCGATTGATCGACGAGAGAAGGGACTAAAAAGATGTTCCTGTAAAGTTGGGAATACGACAGTGTAAGTTGCTTGTTAATGAAATAAACAGGAAGTGCAGCAAAGCCAAGGCTAAATGACTACGAGAAAATAAAAAAAATCGAAAAAGAAATGGTCATCGCAAGGACTTGATTGAATATACAGAGAACCCAAAACAACATTGGTGAAATTAAAAGTAAAGGTGTGAACATCAGAATGCAAGAGTAAACCTACTGTTAAACGGAATAGGAGAGAGTGCATACGTGGAAGGTGTACAATGAAGGGCTCCGCAAGGGGAAATAACTGTCTGATGACGTGATAGAAGAAGAAATGGTAGTTAATATGGAAGACGAAGAGGATGAAATATTAGCGTGAGAGTTTATCAGAGATATGGTATACTTGCAACCTAATATGGTGCAATGTTTAGATAACATTGGTACAGAAATTCTAAAATCAATGACGGATGGTGGCAACCATATGACTAATCAGTTTGGTTTGTAGAATCTGAGTCCAGAGACATACCGTCAGCCTATCGGAATAATATCATCGACACTTTCCCGAATAGGGCAGCGACAGTGAAGTGCAAGGACTACAATCAGCGTAACAGTTCGTACATCCAAATTGTTAGCAAGAGTAGTGTACAGAAGAATAGAAAAGAAAACTGAAAATCTGTTAGAGGAAGGTTAGTTTGACCTTAGAAAAGCAAAGCCTCCAGAGAGGTTGTTCTGACGTTGCACTTCATAGCGGAAGCAAGACTTTAGAAAAATCAAGGGACATTCAGAGGATATGTCGATGTGGGAAATGCATTCGAAAGTATAAAATGGTGCGAGATTGCCAGGAAAATAGGGAACGACAGACAATATACGATATGTACAAGAACCAAGAGGTAATAATAAGGGTGGAAGACCTAGAATTATGTGCTCGCATTAAAAAGGGTGTAAAAGGGTTTTTAATTTATTATTGTTACCATAACTTCCTTCATATTTTATTATTTCATAGAAATGTCAGACAAATATTTCATCTTTAAAAGCAACTGAAGCTTTGTACTCCATTGCTACGTAACTTGGTAAAAGTATTTACAGACTAGTGTTGGTGCCATTCTGCAATACGACGGATACCCGTCGCCGACAGCGAGAAGCTACCGAATAGATCAGGTTGTGGCAAGTCTTGCACACTGCTTGTACGTGCGTACGTGAAGCCAGAACACACGACCACACGGACATTATTGTCTCAGCAATGCTGTTCCAATTCTTACGCTCTGTGTTTCTGGCTCGCTTCTGTCGGCATTATTACCGAAATAGCACTGGTTACTGTTCTCATTTTCTATACTAACGCAACATTTCAAACCAATATAAATTTCACGAATAAAAACCCTTAAGAAAGGTTTACTTAAAAATAAGAAAAATTAGCACTGCTGATATGGCTAATTGATATTTCGGGTTTTTACTCGGCTATTAGTAAAAAATAAAAATACACGTTATAGTCGAGACGAAACAAATACCGGTTATTCAGAACTAAACTACCAGTATGTGTTTTAACCGGTCGGTTTCCCTCATGCCTGGCTCCCCATTAGATCTTCTCTGTCATATTAATGCTAAATGGTAAGTGCCCCAGACTGATAATCGGTCTCAAATGTCTTTTCCAAGGCACTTCTTTTGTGGATGAATAACGTTTCCTTAACATTCTACCAATTAATCTCAGACTGGCCTCCGTACTGTTTGTTTTTATATGGTTATCCACTTTAGGTCGCTCCGAATGGCTACCCCTACGTATTTTACGGTAGATACTGTTTCCATTCATTTGTCGCCAATATTGTAATTGTACAGCAGTGGATTTCTTTTATTATGTGCTCGCAGTATCTTACGTTTATTTACGTTCAGCCCCTGTCCCACTCATCAATCCTCTGCAGCTCTTCTCTTATGTTACCTTCTTACACACAACTACACTGTCGAAAACAGTCCCAGGCAGATTCAGACGTTGTCGATTAGTTCATTAATGTAAATAAAGCGGCATGATACACTCCTTTCGAATACTCCAGAAATTACTTTCAGAATTCAAAATTTTTGGTAACATTTTTGGAAAACAGCGATCTTATGAGCAATATAAAATCAGTGAAAAAATAGGCTGGATCGCGATGGTTATTTTATTAAAATGGCCGGCTTCGACCTAGTCTTAGGTCATCTTCAGACAGCACCATCAGCTGCGTACAACACTCAGTTGTACTCAGTCGCTGAAATTGATGAGCAGCAATGGTTAAGTGCGCATTCTTTTTATTTGGCGAAGAGGTACGACACCAATCCGTGCTCGGTATTTTCAGTTTGGTGATAGTGTGCCCAGGTTTCACGTAACAATTCTGTCCACGAGCCCATTACTTTCGACCTGGAAACGACGCAAAAGTTCCTCACAGGTACCGATGCAACGATCTTTCAGTTCAACAGTCAACTGACGTGGCGCCACCGTTGCGCACGCTGTATTGAATGCAGCACTTCGTAGACAAATGATGTGCTAACCAGCACTAATATCCAAAACAGCGACTAATTAGTTTAAATTAGTTTACAGTTTTCCTTCACAACAGCGGTAATGTATTCGTTCGTTTTTGTGCTGTGTCCCTGAACTGGCCGTGGAACATCTTACACAAAAATTTCTCCTCTTTTACACTTTCTACACCACTCGTACACTTGCTGCAGGGGCAAACATGAATAACCGTACTGTACTTCCATCCTGCGATATATTTCCACGTGTTTAACAGCTTCACCACTCAACGAGGTATCTCAGATTGCTTTTGCAAGCGGTGCACGTCGATAAGGTGTTGGCCACCTTTATAATGGCACAGTTTTCTTTTCTATGATACCGAAACAGGCTACTAACTGCTCATCATTTGTCGAGATGCAAGGATAACTTCTGACAGCTTCCAAACCAATGGAACAACGTTTAGGAATTTTATGGCTCTCTTAAGGATTTCATTTGGATCGCCCTCGCAAATTGGTTGTTTCTTCTGATCTCAGAGGACAGCCTATGATGATTTGGTTGGCGTCGCCCTTCAGCCACACTCACACGAAGCTATTTCTACCCACTGCAATCGATGATGCTCCTATCTAAATTTTCCACGACGGAAACGAAGGATAAACAGTATCACTAGAAAATTCCGTTATACCCTCTAGAATCGTACAGCGATCGTAACGGTATGTTCGTGCATATTTACAGATTGTGTCGTCCCTCATGGTGGTAAGAAATACGCAAGTTTTTGTTCCATTTTGCACAAATTTGCACCCGCAGATGGTGGTGTAGCTCTGCATACGGATCAGCCATATTTCTTTGTACTTCGCATTGATATCGACAACTTAATTTCCCATTTCCTCAGACAACATAATACTGTTTATGCGACGTTGCGATCGCACGAGGTGCAGGACACGTAATTTTATCACAAGGTTGTGACTGTGACTTCTTTGGTGTTGTCTGGACAATTAAGCACGGCAGCCGGACATAATCTACGTAGAACGCAACGGAACTATAAGATGTGTCGTGGTAGTCAAATGTCCCCTATTCAGTCCCACGTTTCTCATAAGATATTTTTCTGCGAGTTTAGTTGAACCTAACCTCTTCAGATGCTGTATATATTTACGGGGCATGACAGGCTTACATTATCGTATTCCAACACCCCCGTAAGCAGATTCCTTGAGATAAATAAATGATTAAACGTATATACAAATCTAGGTCAGGATTAGAATTACAAGACGCTCTGATGCATCTTTAGCATAATGCAGCAGCCCCCTCCTTCCCCCCCCCCCCCCCTCGTCATTTCCCCCCTCTCCCGCCACCCAAAATCTCAACTGGATGCTTTCGCCACTATTCAGCAACGGTGGATTCTTCTGAAGAGAATAACCTGTTACATAAACGTCAAACATTAGTTGTACTGACATTTGAGAGACGACAACTGGTAAAATGCCTAGGACATTCCTTAACTTTTAGCTAAAAAGTCTATGATCGCGCCTTGTTAGACACAATGAACTGATGGAAAAAAAACACAATAAATAACGTCATGTTGGTTGAAAGCTTAACGTAGTGCTTGTGTGGATGTTTAACGAAAGAAATGATTAAGTACAGGATATAAGGTGATTTTTGCCCTGAAACCGCGCTGACCTGAAATTTGTTACTCAATGATAAATTCGAAACCTCTTGTGATAAAACGCGATAATTTTCATAGAGGTAAAAGTCACTATACACCGTGCCACACAATATGGCACTAAGGAGACTGGAACAGGGGTGAACATCCAGAAATTGGTTAGAACTTAGGACCGTGGACGAAGCAATTTTACCACGACATGTTAGGAAGCAACATGCATAAAAAAGGCGTCTTCGTGGTAAGCACTAACACTCAGCGTCACCGCTCGAATCAATGATAAGAGTAAGGCCTCAGACAAGGCCAGCCGTTTCGGCACTTGTTTAGTAGGTCATTTGTGTAAATTTAGAGTAAGTTCCTATGGGACCAGACTGCTGAAGTTACCGGTCCCTAGGCTTACACACTATTTAATGTAACTTCAAGGACAACACACACACCCACGCCCGAGGGAGGATTCGAACATCCGACGGGAGGAGCGACGCAAACCGTGGCAAGGCGCCTGAGACCACACGGCTACCAGCTAAAACGAAGGACTCTACGATCTACTGGCCAAAAAAGAAAAGAAAAAATCACAGTACCGAAAAATAATTAATGTAGAGTAATGAAATTCGGGAACACATTTCTCTAGATAACATATTTAAGTGATTACCATTGCAAGATCACAGTTCAACGTAAATGCGAGATAAGGCATTGCAAATGTGAAATTCTGGAACAGTAACAACAGGCTTAACCGCCACAATGTTGAACGCAAGAATGCAAACTTGCAGGCATTGTGTAGTAAGGGTGCCAGATGTCAGTTTGTGCGATGGAATTCCACGCCTGTTGCACTTGGTCAGTCAATACCCGAACGGTGGACACTGGTTGTGGATGATGCTCGAGTTGTCGTCCGATAATGTCCCATATGTTATTGATTGGAGACAGATCTGGTAATCGAGCAGGCCGAGACAGCATATCGATACTCCTTAGAGCATGTTGGATTACAACAGCGGTATGTGGGCGTGCGTTATCCTGCCGGGAAACACCCCCTGGAATGCTGTTCGTCAGTGGCAGCACAACAGGTCGAATCACCATCATTGGCACTGAGGCTGAAACAACCTTCACCAGAAAACACAACAGACCTCCACCCTGCCTTCCTATGGGCTCTCGCTTGACACAACTGACATCGCAAATGGCGGTGGTTTAGGGTCGGTGGAATGCACGCTACAGGACGTCTAGCTTTGAGCTGTTCTTGAGGTAACCAATTTGTAACAATTCGTTGTGTCATTGCGGTGAGAACCGCTGCTCTAATTGCTGCTGCAGATGGAGTGCGACGCGCCAGAGCCAAACGCCGAACACGACGGTCTTCCCGCTCGGTAGCGGTACGTTGCCGTCTGGAGCCCAGTCTTGTTGCGAGCGTACTTTATCGTGACCACCGTTGTCAGCAGTCATGTACTATGGGTACAATCCTCCCAAGTCTTTCTACAATATCATCAAAGGAACATCCAGATTCTCGTAGCCCCGTTACACGACCTCGTTCAGGGTCAGTGAGGTGTTGATAATGGCGTCTTTGGCACCTTAAAGGCGTTCTCGGCGAACATCAACTCACTACGTCCAATCTCAAAGCTAAACATCCCGGCATTTGCCTGAAGCGATTTAGAGAAATCACGGAAAACGTAAATCAAAATAGTCGGACGCTGGTTTGAACCGTCGTCGTCCAGAAAGCGGGTCCACTGAGCCACCTCTCTCGGTCTTGAAATTTGAATAGCCATAATCTGTCAAACGTTTGTTTATGTCGCACAACTTCATCTACATCTACATACATACTTCGCAATCCACGATACGGTGCGTGGCGGAGGGTGCCTCGTACCACAACTAGTATCTTCTCTCCCTGTTCCTCTCCCAAACAGAACGAAGGACAAATGACTGCCTATATGCCTCTGTACGAGCCCTAATCTCTCTTATCTTATATTTGTGGTCTTTCCGCAAAATGTAAGTTGGCGGCAGTAAAATTGTACTGCAGTCAGCCTCAAATACTCGTTCTCTAAATTTCCTCTGTAGCGATTCACGAAAAGAATGCTTCCTTTCCTCTAGAGAATCCCACCCGAATTCCTGAAGCATTTCCGTAACACTCGCGTGATAATCAAACCTACCAGTAACAGATCTAGCCGCCCGCCTCTGAATTGCTTATATGTCATCCCTCAATCCGACCTGATAGGGATCCCAAACGCTCGAGCAGCACTCAAGAATAGGTCGTATTCGTGTTTTATAAGCGGTCTCCTTTACAGATGAACCACATCTTCCCAAAATTCTACCAATGAACTGAAGACGACTATCCGCCTTCTCCACAACTGCCATTACATGCTTGTCCCGCTTCATATCGCTGTGCAGTGTTACGCTCAAATATTTAATCGACGTGACTGTGTCAAGCGCTACACTACTAATGGAGTATTCAACCATTACGGGATTCTTTTTCCTATTCCTTTAAATTATTTTACATTTATCTATATTTAGAGTTAGCTACCTTTTTTTACATCATTCACAAATCTTGTCCGAGCCATCTTCTATACTCCTACAGTGACTCAACGACGATACCTTCCCGTACACCACAGCATCATCAGCAAACAGTCGCACGTTACTATCCACCCTATCCAAAAGATCATTTATGTAGATAGAAATCAACAGCGGACCTACAACAGTTCCCTGGGGAAGTGTTTTTGGTGTTGCGATTTTTTTCCGTCACTTCATTTTTCCCTATCAATCCCTAACCTAGTTTCTTGGAATACCGCCCTCAAGTTCATAAGTGCAATCGATTCATAATTGGCAGCAACAATGGCTAATTGAAATCTGAGCAGTTTTCAATATCATCGTATACGGGACCTGCAACGTCCGAGAAATAGAGAAAAGCAACTTTCATGATTGCAGCCAATGTAAGGAATGGTATCATAAAAGTGATAGTCAAAACTTGCCAAAAAGATGATACCACCAGTCTGTCCATAAGAAAACCACACCTATCACAAATGTTCCTGCCGTTAGTTATACTGCCATTGTTTAGAAATAGTTAGTCATCATTTCTTTTTCCATTAGAAACTTCATTTTCCAGACTGAAACACAGTTCTGGAACATTTGTCTCATTTACGCAAGTATTGACTATATGCCACACAAATTTGTGTAAGATACATAGAAAATAGTGCTCTCTTTGCTAAGTTATTCATTATTGACACATTTGTTATTTGGGTATAATTAATAATCAGTCATTATTCCTTAAATACGAAACGCTCCATTCCAAAATACTGTGTTATACAGATTCCTTAAAGTGATGCACTGTCGCCTACGACAAATCCAACAGGCACACAGCGGTGTAGCGCGGGATGCCGCACCTAACATACGCCAGGAAAACAATCTCGGGAGACCACAATCCAGCACTAAACTCACTGCTGAAAAGAAAAGGTGCCAAAAACATATATGTGAAAATAAGTTGTGCACCATCTTGAAGCTAGTTTAGTAAACAGTAGTATTGTTGTTGTTGTTGTTGTTGTTGTTGTCTTCAGTCCTGAGACTGGTTTGATGCGGCTCTCCATGCTAGTCTATCCTGTGCAAGCTTCTTCATCTCCCAGTACCTACTGCAGCCTAAATCCTTCTGAATCTGCTTAGTGTATTCATCTCATGTTCTCTCTCTACGATTTTTACCCTCACGCTGCCCTCAAATAATAAATTGGTGATCCTTTCATGCCTCAGAACATGACCTACTAACCGATCCCTTGTTCTAGTCAATTTGTGCAACAAACTTCTTCCCATCTCCCTAATCCTATTCAACACCTCCTCATTAGTTATGTGATCTACCCATCTAATCTCCAGCATTCTTCTGTAGCACCACATTTCGAAAGATTCTATTCTCTTCTTGTCCAAACTATTTATCGTCCATGTTTCACTTCCATACATGGCTACACCCATACAAATACTTTCAGAAATGACTTCCCGACAAATCTATACACGATGTTAGCAAATTTCTTTTCGTCAGAAACTCTTTCCTTGCCATTGCCAGTCTACATTTTATATCCTCTCTACTTCGTCCATCATCAGTTATTTTGCTCCCCAAATAGCAAAACTCCTTTACTACTTTAAGTGTCTCATTTCCTAATCTAATTCCCTCAGCATCACACGACTTAATTCGTCTACATTCCATTATCCTCGTTTTGCTTTTGTTGATGTTCATCTTATACCCTCCTTTCAAGACACTGTCCATTCCGTTCAACAGCTCTTCCAAGTCCTTTGCTGTCTCTGACAGAATTACAATGTCATCGGCAAACCTCAAAGTTTTTATTTCTTCTCCATGGATTTTGATACCTACTTCGAACTTTTCTTTTGTTTTCTTTACTGCGTGCTCAATATACAAATTGAATAGCATCGTGGAGAGGCTACAACCCTGTCTCACTCACTTCCCAACCACTGCTTCCCTTTCATGTCCCTCGACTCTTATAACGGGCATCTGGTTTCTGTACAAACTGTAAATAGCCTTTCGCTCCCTGTACTTGACCCCTGACACCTTCAGAATTTGAAAGAGAGTATTCCAGTCAACATTGTCAAAAGCTTTCTCTAAGTCTACAAATGCTAGAAACGTAGGTTTGCCTTTCCTAAATCTAGCTTCAAAGATAAGTCGTAGGGTCAGTATTGCCTCACGTGTTAAAACATTTCTACGGAATCCAAACTGATCTTCCCCGAGGTCGGCTTCTACCAGTTTTTCCATTCGTGTGTGAGGAATATGCATTAGTATTTTGCAACTGTGACTTATTAAACTGATAGTTCGGTAATTTTCACATCTGTCAACACCTGCTTTCTTTGGGACTGGAATTATTATATTCTTCTTGAACTCTGAGCGAATTTCGCCTGTCTCAAACAGCTTGCTCACCAGATGGTAGAGTTTTGTTAGGCCTGGTTCTCCCAAGGCTGTCAGTAGTTCTAATGGAATTTGGTCTACTCCCGGGGCCTTGTTTCAACTCAGGTCTTTCAGTGCTCTATCAAACTCTTCACGCAGTATCATATCTCCCATTTCATCTTCATCTACATCCTCTTCCATTTCCATAATTATGCGCTCAAGTACATCGCCCTTGTATAGACCCTCTGTATACTCCTTGCACCTTTCTGCTTTCCCTTCTTTGCTTAGAACTGGGTTTCCATTTGGGCTCTTGATTTTCATGCAAGTGGATCTCTTTTTTCCAAAGGTCTCTCTAATTTTCCTGTAAGCAGTATCTATCTTACCCCTCGTTAGATAAGCCTCTACATCCTTACATTTGTCCTCTAGCCATCCCTGCTTAGCGATTTTGCACTTACTGTCGATCTCATTTTTGAGACGTTTGTATTCCTTTTTGCCTGCTTCACTTACTGCATTTTTGTAATTTATCCTTTCATCAATTAAATTCAGTATCTCTTCTGTTACCCAATGATTTCTACTAGCCCTCGTCTTTTTACCTACTTGATCCTCTGCTGCTTTCACAATTTCATTCCTCAAAGCAGCCCATTCTTCTTCTACTGTACTTCTTTCCCCCATTCCTGTCAATTCTTCCATTATGCTCTCCCTGAAACTCTGAACAACCTCAGGTTCTTTCAGTTTATTCAGGTCCCATCACCTTAAATTGACATCTTTTTGCAGTTTCTTCAGTTATAATCTACAGTTCATAACCAGTAGATTGTGGTCAGAGTCCACATCTGCCCCGGAAAATGTCTTACAATTCAAAATCTGGTTCCTAAATCTCTGTCTTACCATTATATATCTATCTGAAACCTTTTAGTATCTCCAGGGTTATTCCATGTATGCAACCTTCTTTCATGATTACTGAACCACGTGTTAGCTATGATTAAGTTATGCTCTGTGCAAAGTTCTACCTAGCGGCTTCCTCTTTCATTTCTTAGCCCCAATCCATATTCACCTACTACGTTTCCTACTCAGACTATTAAATTTTCAACTCCCTTCACTACCTGAATAATTTCTTTTATCTCATCACACATTTCATCAATTTCTTCATCATCTGCTGAGGTAGTTGGCATATAAACTTGTACTACTGTAGTAGGCGTGGGCTTCGTGTCTATCTTGGGCACACTAATGTGTTCACTATGCTGTTTGTCGTAGCTTAGCCGCACTCCTATTTTTTATTCATTATTAAACCTACTCCTGCATTACCCCCATTTGATTTGTATTTATTACCCGGTATTCACCTGACCGAAAGTCTTGTTCCTCCTCCCACCGAACTTCACTAATTCCCACTATATCTAACTTTAACCTATCCATTTCCCTTTTTAAAATTTTCTAACCTACCTGCCTGATAAAGGGATCTGACATTCCACGCTCCGATCCGTACAACGCCAGTTTTCTTCTTTTGATAACAACGTCCTCTTGAGTAGTCCCCGCCCGGAGATCCGAATGGGGGACTATTTTACCTCCGGAATATTTTACCCAAGAGGACGCCATCATCATTTAATCATACAGTAAAGCTGAATGCCCTGGGGAAAAATTACGGCTGTAGTTTCCCCTTGCTTTCAGCCGTTCGCAGTACCACAACAGCAAGGCCGTTTTGTTTAGTGTTACAGGGCCAGATCAGTCAATCATCCAGACTGTTGCCCTTGTAACTACTGAAAAGGCTGCTGCCCGTCTCCGGGAACCACACGTTTGTCTGTCCTCTCAACAGATACCCCTCTGTTGTGGTTGCACCTATGGTACGGCTATCTGTATCGATGAGGCACGCAAGCCTCCCCACCAACGGCAAGGTCCATGGTTCATTGGCGGTTGGGGGGGGGGGGGAGGGGGACAACCTCCTCTACCGGAAATGTCACGGTGACAATCTCCTGGGATTGTGATGGCGTCATTCTCGTGGATGTGATGCCAAGAGTGTCAATCATCATATCAGAAACATACGTGAAGGCTCTCAATAAGCTCAAGAACTGTTTCCATCGTTTTCGATCGGACAAGAATCCAGCAGAAATTACTGTCCACTTTCTAGTTATCAACAAAAAATTTTGGACAGTATGAATTTTTCTACGCCGTTTAAGGTACGAAATGGATTTTGCAGCAGTATTTGCCTGTTGATGATAACTTTTTATTCATAGATGTTAAGTGTTACATTTTATGTATTGGGTATTCTATAAAGAATGCAATATTTAATTTAATAATAAAACACATATTTTATTTGAAAACCACTAGTATTATTATGTCAATAGTCAATACGGAACACAAAGACTGAGATTAAACATGAAACAGGCAAATGTGTTCTCTGCAGACATCCACAAAATTCTCGACTATAAGAGAGCAAAGTTTCGCTTACATTTTTACCAATGGCGCTTTGGGTTGTGGGATGGTTCGTAGATTGATCATATAAACACGAGATTTGACATGGTGTCAAATTCGGTGGCCAGTACTGATCGCCATTGCGAGAGATGAGACAAGCAGGGACTCTTATTCTAAGCTACCTTGATGTTCAACGGTAGTGTGGCGTGCTTTCCCTCTCCTGGTGGAACTACATGCGTTACATATTCAATTCTTGCAATTGTGGTCATAAAAACTGTGTTATCATATGGCGATAACGATCAAAAGCCACAACTGGAGGCAGATTGTAATACTAACTATACACTGTATGTCATTTTCGTTGCATTATGACGAGCGGTAGCCAATGTATCAGTAAATAATATGAAGACAGCACTTTTTATGGCAACCAACACTCATAGAAATCACTTGAGACCAGTTAGTGTGAAAGGCTTCATAATTTCATTTGTTCCCGGTTATCCACTCATTGCAGGCTAGCATTCTTACATATTATAGAAAAGTATGTATGCATATATGTATGTTCCACATCTCCTCCTAAATCACTGGAGCGAATTCAACCAAACGTAGTACACGTATCTTTTACTGTCAGTCAACGATCGCTGTGGTGTTAAGAACCACCTGCCGACTATAGTTCAGTAGATATGGCATCATAAACAATCAGATGCGTGAAAAACTGCCGCATCATGCATGATGTTTTAATTTATTGCTCTTGTGCTACAGAATCTCCCAGACCATACCTACATATGACACTAAATCCACCTACAACATTATATCATGGTACCACACATTAGGACAGGATATATGACGTCATAAACTCTGAGATGCGTGAAAAACTGCGGCATCATAGGTAAAGTTTTAATACATTTATTCTTTACTACGAAGACATTCCCAGAATCGAGTCAGCTTAAGGCTGCATTTTTGACAGCTTTCAGGTGCGAAGCGCAAACAGCTGCATGCGAAAACAAGTCATACAGATGGGAAGCAGCTTCGCCCTTTGGGCGGAAACTGTCTAATTTGGATACTGTGCTTATGCATTTGTACGTTATGCATATTTCCTTCTACGACTGCTTCGTAATGTCAAATATGATTTCAGAAATACAAGGAAATGAAAGTTTTTGATATTACACTAAAAATACAGTTCAATTTTTGTTTTCGTTGCTAATATTTATTTATTTATTTATTTATGCATTTATTTTACCTGGCAAGATTAGGGCCTTCAGGCCCTCTCTTACACCTAACCAGGCATACTCAGATTGAACGAGTTACAGTTACTAAATAACATTAAGAACATTTAACGTATTATGCAGTATTGATGTCAAACGAAAAAAAATTGAGATTATAACAGTAGTACAATGATAGTTATAACAATAAAAATAATTATAACAATCAACGATAATAATGATAATAATAATGATAATAGTAATAATAATAATAATAATAATAGTGACTAAGTATATGAAAGTAAACATACATTTCTTTTGTGAATGTCAGTTAGTTGGGAATTTTCTCGTTATATTCTTGCAGCTTGTGAGTTATTCTCATCGAGCAGAGACATAAGACGATAGAATGGGGTGAAAGAGATATATAAGAGGTAGATAGGTTTGAAGAAGAGAAAAAGAATGGTAAAATTCGAAGCTGTGATGGAGAGAAGAAAGAAAGAGATGTTAGGGGCACAACAATGGTGGCTATACCGTCCCTAATATGTAAGTTTTGGGTTCCCTCTTGAATGTTGAGTAGTTCTGGATAAGACGCAGATCACAGGGGAGTGCGTTCCATAGTCGTATGGCTGAGATGGAGAATGACACGGAGAAAGATTTTGTGTTATGTAAAGGTACAGCCAAGATGATAGACGTATCCGATCTGGTATTGCGATTGTGGAATGATGATAGATGTTTAATGTGAGAAGATAAGTATTGAGGGCACCAGTGGCTAAGAAATCGATGAAGTAAGCACATCGTGTGGAGATCGCGTGCCTTATGTGGGCGTATCCAACCTAGCTGGGAGTATGAAGGACTGATATGATCATACAACCGAATATTGCACACGTATCTGACGCAAGCATTCATCACTAGCTCGAGGCATCTAGAATTTTCACTATTCGTGCCGTGTTGAACTACATCGCAGTAGTAAAGATTAGGCAAGACTAGTGTTTGGACTAATTTTTGTTTAACATGGGTTGGAAATATTTTTCTAAATTTTTGAATTGCATGTAGGGAGGAGAGCGATTTCCGGCAAGCTGTGACTGTTTGTTCTTCCCAGTTTAGGTGTTCATCCAAGATTATTCCAAGGTCTTTTACTGTTTTTTGGTATGGTAGTTGGGTACCATTGAGGAGTATTTTAGGGACCGTTTCGCGAAAGTACCGGCTGATTAACTTTGGATGAGATATAAGTGTGACCTGGGATTTCTTGGGGTTTAGTTTCAGACCTAGGTTCTGTGCCCATCGAGATAATTGGAAAATGAGTACCCTGACAATTCCTGTTTTTCAGCTACTGTAACAATAGAACACCATGTATAAACATCCTCTTGATTCAGATGGCATATCAAACTCTGTGTCCCCGTATAAGTGGCTGGAAGCACCTGTATTCAGGCCAGAGGGAGAGCGAGGCATTTCCACCTTGATCACGCCATTAAAACAACGATTATTAAAAAGGTACTATTATGTGGAGTACCGTATTAAACAAAATTTGTGACAGGATTGAGGATATTTTGGTGGGGAGGACTTAGCTTGTTATGTGATTTCTGGTTTTCTCGGCGTGATTGATTAAAAGTGTGGTTCTGGACACACAGTCGAGTTGTTTCCATTTTACGCACAATATTTCGACGACCTACCTAGTCGTCATCTTCACGTATCACGAATTTTGCTGTTATATGCACTCGCTGCCTAGACTCCAGCCACTCTGGTGGGAGTCCAACCAGCAAGTGCACATAACAGCAAAACTCACAACACATGAAAATAAGTACTGGGCTGGTCGACAAAATAATGTGCATACAATAGAAAAAACTCGTATGTGTGCCTGCAAGCACACCATGTTATCTTGGATGGAAAGCCATCGACAGAATTAAAAGTAACTTGAGACTTGCCCCAGAGGTGTGTGCTAGGAGCCTTGTTAGTCAAGGTGATTACAATTTTGACGACTTGTTTTAAATCTTCATAAAAGTAAAAGCGTTAGTTTTGGAAACATTCGACTAGTACAAACAACAGGGTGTAACAATTAGTAGGGATGAAAAATTGAATGACCAAATAGGTTCGGTCGTAGGTAAGGTAGGTGGCAGACTTTGGTGCACTGACGGAATACAAAGGAAATGCAGTCAGCATACAATGGAGATTCATTATAAATCCCTTGATCCCCATTTTGGATTAATGCTCGATTGTGTGGCATGCATACCAAATAGGACTAACAGAAGACAATGAACGCAAACATAGAAAGGTGACACGAATGGCCTTAGGTCTGTTTGTACGTGAGAGTGACACAGATATGCTGAAATGGCACTTTTGAAGATAGATGTAAAGCATCCCGACAAAACCTACTTACAAAGTTCCAAGAACTGGCTCTAAATGTTGACTCTAGGAATATGATACTACCCCCTATGTAAAACTCGCATAGGGATCATCAGGACAAAATTAGATTAATTACAGAGACATTTAAACAATCATTCTTCCCACGCTCCACACGTGAACGGAACTGGAAGAAACCCTAACATGTTGTACCATTCTAAGTACCTACTGTCATGCGCTGCGCAGTGGTTTGAATGCATATACGTAGATGCAGATGCACTGTAATTCTGAAGTCAAATTTCAGCTCAAGCGCAACAGCACTTAACTCTGAGATTTAGCACAGGGTACTACACTATGTTTCGAGCCAACCGCATGAAATGGGGATCTTAACTTTCTACTTCAAGGAATTTACTCTGGCCTTCTCGGACCAAAAATGTTGACGTGGTCTGCCATTTTATACTTACAAATGAAATGACGTAGTTTCAGAGACTTTACTGGTCTCATACAGATATGATATTATGTGTATACACTGAAATGGGAAGTGAAAATTTGTAGCAAGGCCGGAACTGGAACCTGGATCTTTGCTTACTAGGCAGTTGTGTTAGCCACTAAACCACCTTGGCACAGTGCTTCACACAACTGCACGGATTGCCCTCGCGTGTCTTGCTCCTCCACACTGCACTAAGGCGTCTTAGTGGCTAACATGTCTGCCTAGCAAGTGGAAGACCCAGATTCGATTCCCAGACTTGGTACAAATTTTCACTCACCACTTCAGTCAGTATACATAAAATTATATCTCTATGAAACCTGTAAAGTCGCTGAAACAGTGTCATTTTGTTTGTATAAGTACATGTTCCGGGGTTACGGGCTAGATGCCCCATTTACGTTCTATGCTGAGGTGCTATTCCAGAACATAGAGGGCCTCTGCAATTTTGTTCGTATGTAAGGGGGAGTTAAAGTAGACTGGGGCAGCAGTGAGAATTTGCGTTGAGGAGAGTGGCATGCCAGGGTAAACGTTGCAGTTGTGTTAATCACTGTGCCAAGGCGACTTAGTGCCTGACGCACCTACCTAGTTAGCAGGAGACCCAGGTTCGATTCCTCACTTGGGAACAAATTTTCGCAGCCGCTTCAGTCTGTACACATAAAATTTTATGAATCCTCGTTCACTAAGCGTGCAGGGTAGTACTGAATTCTGACATTATTGTGAAACATTTAAGCCCTATGATTTTAACAGTCTGAACCAAACAAAATAAACTATCCGGAATAATCGCGTAGTAACGAAGTTACTTCAGCGTGCACTCTTAGCAAGACAATTCTTAAACATGTTTGGTATACATTGTGGTGACAAAAGTCACGAGATAGCGATATGCACGAACACAGAGGGCAGTAGTATCGCGTGCAGAAGGCATAAAATGGCATTGCAATGGCGGAGATGCCATTTGTACTCAGGTGATTCAAGTGAAAAGGTTTCAGACGTGATTATTGCCGCAAGACAGGACTTAACAGGCTATGAACGCGGAAAGGTAGTTGGAGATAGACACACGGGACATTCCATTTCAGTATTCCAAGACCCACAAAGGCAAGACTGTGCCGAGAATACCAAATTTCGGGCATTACCACTCACCAAGGAAAATGCAGTAGGCGACAGCCTTCAGTTAACGACCGAGAGCAGTGGCGTTTGCATAGTGTTTCAGTGCTAACAGACAGTCAACACTGCTTGAAATAAATGCACAAATCAATAGTGGACGTACGACGAACGTGTATGTCATGACGAAGCAGCGAAATTTGGCATTAATAGGCTACGGCAGCAGACGACGGATGCGAGTGTCTTTGCATACAGCATGACATCTCCTGCAGCGCTCGTGACCACATCGGTTCGAACCCAGATGACAGAAAAAACGTGGCCTAGTCAGAAAACCCTCGATTTCAGATGGTAAGAGCTAATGTTAGGGATTGAGAGTGGTGCATAGCCGATGAAGGCATGGACCAAAGTTGTCAACAAGGCGCTGTGCAAGCTAATTGTACTTCCATGTTGATGGGGGGCTGTGTTTACGTGGAATGGACCGAGTCTTCTGGTCCAACTGAACCGACCGTTGACTGGAAATGGTTATGTTCGGCTGCTTGGAGACCATGTGCAGTCATTCATGGACTTCATGTTCCTAAGCAATAACGGAATTTTTATGGATGACAATGCGTCATGTCACTGGCCCAAAGTTGTTCACGATTGGTTTGGAGTACAAAAAATGGCTCTGAGCACTATGGGACTTAACTGCTGAGGTCATCAGTCCCCTAGAACTTAGAACTACTTAAACCTAACTAACCTAAGGACATCACACACATCCATGCCCGAGGCAGGATTCGAACCTGCAACTGTAGCAGTCGCGCGGTACCAGACTGATGCTCCTAGAGCCGCTCGGCCACACTGGCCGGCTTTTGATGAACATTCTGGACAATTCGAGCGAATTATTAGGCCACCCAGATCGCCCGACATGAATTCCACTAACATTTATTGGATATAATCGAGAGGTCAGTTAGTGCACGAATTGTGCACCAGCAACACTTTTGCAATTAGGGATGGCTATAGAGGCAGCGTGGATAAGTATTTCTACAGGGAACTTCCAGCAACTTGTTAAGTCCATTCCATGTCGAGGTGCTGTACTACACTGGGCAAAATGAAGTCTGACACGATATTAGGAGGTATCCTATGACTCGTATCACCTCATTGTGTAAAGGAATGGGATTCTGAATAATCTTAATGGTCTAGAGATTTAGCATTCAAGAATCCAGTTATTTAGGGACATTATTTACAACTGAACAGTACATTATCAGCACGACTCATTGTCAAGTTGTAATAGCTGTAGTCCCATACTTCTATAGGTGGTGGGGGAATTAAGTGAAATTGTATGACCATCAGCACTGGTAAGCCTCACTGAAACATAAGGTTTGTAATCTATTTAAGGATAGGTTTCTGTATCATACACTACCTTCAGGCTGTCACATCAACAGTGACGCATAAGACCATTCACAGTAAAGCAAAATGGCAAAATGGCTGCCAACTAAATAATACTGGTTGAAGACCACATGCTACTCTGCACATGGTGAGAAATACAATACTCACTCACCATCATGACTATGATACAATGAATTAATGTTACATAAGCAAATTGAATTTAGTGGTTTTAAATGAGGAGCATGGGTACAAGCCTAATGGTGACTACATGGAGCATGTACACAAACAAAGCCCCTCTAATAAATTGAATTTCTGACACTGAGCTTCGCTCATTGTAACAAATTTCACATGCAAGAAGTTATTTTAATATAAACATAGCTATTCCCTTTGCCTGAAGGTGCCACAGGTTTAAACAGATCCTAACTCATAAAATCCAAGTTAACCTAGAATTACATCTCCACATTTCAATAGAGCATCGATGCTCACAAGCTCCTCTCAGCAGACTCTCCACTCACAATTTTTTTCTCCCTAAACTTGTCACAACCCTCAGCATCAGTCCTCAATGGAGAGAGTGGCAAACTGACCAGTTGCCCACACCACCATAAAGCATGAGATGTTAACGCAGTTAGGGTTGGAAAAAACACAAGTGTCTCTTGCTCTCTTCTTTCTGAACAGAGAAGACTTTGCAAAGATTCTACCCAGCAAGCCACAGGGCCAATCAAATGACTCAATTTTAAGCACAGTGTGAAAGTTCTATTCTTCTTCTAAGATGTGAACTGCCAACTAAGTTTGAAAGGAAAACTAAATGACATACCCCTGGCCTCCCATAGGAGGAGGAAAGGAAACCGCCACTGGGTAGCAGCTCTGCTGCCTGGAAATGAACGTACGGCATTGTGAGCCGTGAGTCCCCCATTCGGGGAAGTTAGTCTGCCAAGGGCAAGTACTTGTTTCCGTTTCATGGAGGTTACTACCCTATGATTTAGTAAAAGAGGAGGCACATGGCTACCAATCACAAATCAATGTAAAGAGAAATAAAACAGAGTTCCACAGAAATTTCAGAAGGAGAAGTTTTTGTTATATTCATGAGATTGAATTTTGTGAAAGTTGCTTTTTCAGCATACTGCTGTGATTTTTCTCTTGTACTGTTTGTCCCTGTACTTTCTGCTATATTTAAAAAATGATGATTAAATATATTTGGTACCTGTGACTCATCATTTATAGCCTTTCCATTCAGCTCAATAGTGATGTTATCCTGTTCTGTTGCCGGGTGCCCTGTTTCTCATTTCACTATATTCTATATAGCCTTGCATCTTTTGTTGGAATCATCGATTTCTGACATTTTACAGATATTCCTTGATTTTTAATAAGTTTTCTTAGTAATTCCGAGACGTTTTTGTAGTGTGCAACTACTACAGGATCTCTTCTTTTTTTCACCAATAGATATACTTCTCTTTGCCTTTCACAAGATACTTCACTCCCTCTGGTGATCCATGGTATTGTATATGACTGTTTAATGTCCTCTCTTATTACTTTATGCAGAAATCTATTTTCAAACAATAATATGAATATATCTTGGAGTTGATTAAATTTTATATTGATATTTGGTTAATTATAAATTTTATTCCAGGTTATCTCTTTTAACTATGATTGAAAATATTTGTCCTAGAGTAATTAATTATTCCAATTTCCAGTGAGGAGCATCTATACTGTAAGGCATTGTCAGGAAGATGAATCACATAATTATTATTAATAAATAATACAGATAAGTCAGTGAATGGCAATGTTACGGAGGAGGTACAAAAATAATATATGTCTTTCATCATTCCAATGCCTGAAGTGAAGTTTCCATAGAGACTCCAGGTTTGATATGAGAGATGAGAAATATGGTGCATGAGAATATATACATGTTTATAGGGGTTTTCACAGAACTCTAGGTCCAAAGTCAATGCTCTCATCTTTCTTTTGTGATGAGTCATAAAATAAATTAAAGTTAATTTATAAACGTATGTAATAAGTTTCAAAATGTTGCCAAGGTTGCCCAGGTGAAGGACACAAGTCCAATCTTCAGGTTATGAGAGTTTATTATTCCAAGATTAACCAACAAATATATTACCTCCTTTTATGCACACATCACATATAGAGATAGTTGGCTGTACACAGATAGTTATTATTCTTAGGCACCATATACAAATTAAATAGGCAGGAGAGGAGGGTTATGTACCTCTGCTACACACTTACAGTTTGTTCACTACGTTCTGACTGACATCTCAGGAAGGTATGGGGAGGGGAGGAAGCAAGCTCCACCTACTGGAGCCCAACACAATGGCAGCTACAGGGACAGTGGTAGTGCAGGAGGAACAAGTTGCACTTTCCTGACAAAGTTCCGGCACTTCACGTGTGTTTACTGGGTTGGCACAGTACGGCCAGGCAATCACTTCATAATGGCTACAGCACACATAGGTACTGTATTATAGATCACTGGCCTGTTGGCAGCAGCCAGGCATAAATCGTTCATGGCCTCTAGTCTGCCGCCTTCTACTGTGTTAAGTCAATCAGTTACCATGAAGGACATTGTGAGACTACTATGCTGGTGCTTGTGGGGACAGATGTATATGTAGACTCTGTGACACATAGGTACACATATGGACTGATTACCACTTTTTGTGATTTGCAGTTCCTTTAACTCCCATCTGATAAGTAATGATTGATAGCTATTTTAGTATAAATTATCAAAATTGAGCAAAGAATCCTTATTTTGTTGTGATAATGCTAGCATCCTTCTCACAATATTTCCCAGCCCATTCGGTTAAGATTGCCTAAGAGTTATTCTATGGATGGTATACACTGTTCCTCCCACATTCTGTATGTCTCTGAAGGTAAGTGTGTAAAACTTGTTTGTTCCGCTATTAACCAATCAATTGTGACCACCAAGCGCAATGAAACAACACTGAGCTTTGCAGAACAATTGTAAAAGTATCATCTTTCTAATCAACTCAGTTTTAACTACAGCTAATCTCCCTAGTAAAACATTTTTTGAGTTGAACTCAAAACAATTGTTGTGAACCTTATGCCATGAGTAATTTGTGTAAATAATATTATATACATAATCCCATAAATGTTGAGTGCTGTTAGTTTTACAAGTGTCAATGCATTTAGCTTATTCATTTCCTAACTGTTTGTTTAAGTCACATGTATTTTACAGGAGTTAAACTGGAGGGAAAAGTATCCAGAGGACACTATTTCCACTTCATCGGGGAAGGTATGTGATATGTATCATACTCCTCCTTTTAGATCAACAAACTGAACAGTTAAGTTCAAATGTTTAAACATTTTGTGTCTGAAGCAGTTGCCAAATGTCTCCCTAAGAAGTTAATCTAAATTTCGATATATGCTATTTGTGATAGTTAAACTGTCTTTCACTAAGTATAGTTAACACTTGTATCTGTTCCAGAAACTCCATTTTTGTTCCTTTGTTTCCTTTTTTAGTTTCTTTCTTGTTTTTGTTGTCTTCAGTCCTGAGACTTGTTTGATGCAGCTCTCCATGCTACTCCATCCTGCGCAAGCTGCTTCATCTCCCAGTACCTACCGCAACCTACATCCTTCTGAATCTGCTTAGTGTATTCATCTCTTGGTCTCCCTCTACGATTTTTACCCTCCACGCTGCAATCCAATGCTAAATTTGTGATCCCTTGATGCCTCAAAACATGTCCTACCAACCGATCCCTTCTTCTAGTCAAGTTGTGCCACAAACTTCTCTTCTCCCCAATCCTATTCAATACCTCCTCATTAGTTATGTGATCTACCCACCTAATTCTATTCTCTTCTTGTCCAAACTAGTTATCGTCCATGTTTCACTTCCATACATGGCTACACTCCAAACAAATACTTTCATAAACGACTTCCTGATACATAAATCTATATTCGATGTTAACAAATTTCTCTTCTTGAGAAACGCTTTCCTTGCAATTGCCAGTCTACATTTTATATCCTCTCTACTTCGACCATCATCAGTTATTTTACTTCCTAAATAGCAAAACTCCTTTACTACTTTAAGTGTCTCATTTCCTAATCTAATTCCCTCAGCATCACACGATTTAATATGACTACATTCCATTATCCTCGTTTTGCTTTTGTTGATGTTCATCTTATATCCTCTTTTCAAGACACTGTCCATTCCGTTCAACTGCTCTTCCAAGTCCTTTGCCGTCTCTGACAGAATTACAATGTCATCGGCGAACCTCAAAGTTTTTATTTCTTCTCTATGAATTTTAATATCTACTCCAAATTTTTCTTTTGTTTCCTTTATTGCTTGCTCAATATACAAATTGAATAACATCGGGGAGAGGCTACAACCCTGTCTCACTCACTTCCCAACCACTGCCTCCCTTTCATCCCCCTCGACTCTTATGACTGCCATCTGCCTTCTGTACAAATTGTAAATAGCCTTTCGCTCTCTGTATTTTACCCCTGCCACCTTCAGAATTTGAAAGAGAGTATTCCAGTCAACATTTTCAAAAGCTTTCTCTAAGTCTACAAATGCTAGAAACGTAGGTTTGCCTTTTCTTAATCTTTCTTCTAAGATAAGTCGTAAGGTCAGTATTGCCTCACGTGTTCCAACATTTCTACGGAATCCAAACTGATCTTCCCCGAGGTCTGCATCTACCAGTTTTTCCATTCGTCTGTAAAGAATTCGCGTTAGTATTTTGCAGCTGTGACTTATTAAACTGATAGTTCGATAATTTTCACATCTGTCAGCACCTACTTTCTTTGGGACTGGAATTATTATATTCTTTGGAACTCTGAGCGAATTTCGCCTGTCTCATACAGCTTGCTCACCAGATGGTAGAGTTTTGTTAGGCCTGGTTCTCCCAAGGCTGTCAGTAGTTCTAATGGAATTTGGTCTACTCCGGGGGCCTTGTTTCAACTCAGGTCTTTCAGTGCTCTATCAAACTCTTCACGCAGTATCATATCTCCCATTTCATCTTCATCTACATCCTCTTCCATTTCCATAATTATGCGCTCAAGTACATCGCCCTTGTATAGACCCTCTATATACTCCTTCCACCTTTCTGCTTTCCCTTCTTTGCTTAGAACTGGATTGTCATCTGAGCTCTTGATATTCATACACGTGGTTCTCTTCTCTCCAAAGATCTCTTTAATTTTCCTGTAGGCAGTATCTATCTTACCCCTAGTGAGATAAGCTTCAACATCCTTACATTTGTCCTCTAGCCATCCCTGCTTAGCCATTTTGCACTTCCTGTCGATCTCATTTTTGAGATGTTTGTATTCCTTTTTGCCTGCTTCATTTACTGCATTTTTCTATTTTCTCCTTTCATCAATTAAATTCAATATTTCTTCTGTTACCCAAGGATTTCTAGCAACCCTCGTCTTTTTACCTACTTTATCCTCTGCTGCCTTCACTACTTCATCCCTCAAAGCTACCCATTCTTCTTCAACTGTGTTTCTTTCCCCCATTGCTGCCAATTGTTCCCTTATGCTCTCCTTGAAACTCTGTACAACCTCTGGTTCTTTCAGCTTATCCAGATCCCATGTCCTTAAATTCCCACCTTTTTGCAGTTTTTTCAGTTTTAACCTACAGGTCATAACCAATAGATTGTGGTCAGAGTCCACATCTGCCCCTGGAAATGTCCTACAATTTAAAACCTGATTCCTAAATCTCTGTCTTACCATTATATAATCTATCTGATACCTTTTAGTATCTCCAGGATTCTTCCATGTATACAACCTTCTTTTAGGGTTCTTGAACCAAGTATTAGCTATGATTAAGTTATGCTCTGAGCAAAATTCTACCAGACGGTTTCCTCTTTTATTTCTTAGCCCCAATCCATAATCACCTACTATGTTTCCTTCTCTCCCTTGTCCTACTGACGAATTCCAGTCACCCATGACTATTAAATTTTGGTCTCCCTTCACTACCTGAATAATTTCTTTTATCTCATCATACATTTCATCAATTTCTTCATCATCTGCAGAGCTAGTTGGCATATAAACTTGTGCTACTGTTGTAGGCGTGGGCTTCATGACTATCTTGGCCACAATAATGTATTCACTATAGTGTTTGTTGTAGCTTACCCGCACTCCTATTTTTTTATTCATTATTAAACCTACTCCTGCTTTACCCCTATTTGATTTTGTATTTATAACTCTGTATTTGTCGGACCAAAAGTCTTGTTCCTCCTGCCAGCAAACTTCACTAATTCCTACTATATCGAACTTTAAACTATGCATTTTCCTTTTTAAATGTTCTAACCTACCTGCTCGATTAAGGGATCTGACGTTACATGCTCCGATCCATGGACAGCCAGTTTTCTTTCTCCTGATAACGAAGTCCTCCTGAGTAGTCCCTGTCCAGAGAACCGAATGGGGGACTATTTTATCTTCAGAATATTTTACCCAAGACGACGTCATCATCATTTACCCATACAGTAAAGATGTAGTTTCCCCTTGCTTTCAGCTGTTTGCAGTACCAGCACAGCAAGGCCGTTTTGATTAGTGTTACAAGGCCAGATCAGTCAATCATCCAGACTGTTACCCTTACCCCTGCAACTATTGAAAAGGCTACTGCCCCTCTTCAGGAACCAAACATTTGTCTAACCTCTCAACAGATATCCATCCCTCCATTGTGGTTGCACCTACGGTACGGCTATCTGTATCGCTGACGCACACAAGACTCCCCACCAACGGCAAGGTCCATGGTTCTTTGGGGGGGGGGGGGGGGGGGTGTCATCTTCCTTAACTATCTGAATAATTTATTTTATCTCATCATACATTTCTTCAATCTATTAATCATCTTTAGAGCTAACTGGAATATAAACTGTATTACTGTGCTGGTTGAAAGCTTTCGGTGTGTCTTGACTACAATAATATGTTCACAAAGCTGTACGTAGTACAAGGGTTGCCCAGAAAGTCAGGCACCACACTTTTTTCTTCAACAATTCTTTATTGAACATAATGAGAATTACACACACAAAAGAATGGTGTTTTATCTACACACCCTATTTTTCCATGTAATGTCCATCCTGTTCTATTGCCTTCCTCCAGTGTGAAACAAGGGCATATATGCCCTGTTGGAACCAATCCTTATCCTGGTGGCAGAGCCAGTGCTTCACTGTGTGAATCACCTCCAGGTTGTTGTCAAAACGTTTTCCATGAATGGCATCCTTCTATGGCTGAAAACAAGTGGACGTCTGAGGGTCTAGGTCACGGATGACAGGTATGACTGCCGTGGATGGTCTCTCTGCCCACTGTAAATTGTGGAGCTCTGCCAAACTGCCTGCTGACGACCTCACCCTCCATGCCCAGCAACTACCTGTACTTCTGTTGACAGCAGATGCTCCATAGATTTTCCACAAGTGTTTGTGAATATGCCACACAGTTTCTTTCTCTGCAGTGAGAAATTCAATGGCAGCACATTGCTTGTAATAAGCATCGCCTACAGACACCATTTTGAAACTGCCTGCAGCTAAGCTTTCTGTCAAAAGTGAACAAAACATGGTGCACTCACTCAGGAGACTTCAGATAATACATATGTAACAATTTTGCATTTGTAGCATTATTTCCAGCGAAGGAAAAAAATGTGGTGCATTACTTTCTGGGCAACCTTCATAACTTACCCGAGCCATGCACAGATCGTGTTCATGCCATTTATTGCTTGTCATCTTCTATTACTGTACCGCTGCTTCGTTTTCTTATTCCATTCACTAGCATCACTGCCTTCCTGCCTTACTTGGCCGTGAACAGCAGCAGCAGCACATATCAATAAGTGCACTATCGTAGCACCTCTGGAGCGACCAATAATAGTTCATCTGGGTTATCGTTTGTCTGGCAGTCGATTGGAGGTTGAATAGCAGTGCAGTTGGGACACAGCAGCAGTAAAGTCGGGGATGGAGCGCCGGTGAGGTGCCAACAGCCAGTGCTCGCCGACCAATGGCGACACACATTTACTGTCCGATGGAGGGAGAATGGAGCAGGACAACTGGTTGTTCAGTTGGTCGTCTCATCAGCCAATGTATATTTTGTCCTTTCACTGTTTCTAGGCCTGGGCAGTTCGTCAGTTGGTGTGGAGCAGTTACTATGCTGTTTGTAGTAGCTTACCTGCATTCCTATTTTCCTATTCATTATTAAACCTACTCCTGCATTACCCCTATTTGATTTTGTATTTATAACCCTGTATTCACCTGACCAAAAGTCTTGTTCCTCCTGCCACCGAACTTCACTAATTCCCACTATTTCTAACTTTAACCTATCCATTTCCCTTTTTAAATTTTCTAACCTACCTGCACGATTAAGGGATCTGACATTCCACGCTCCGATCTGTAGAATGCCAGTTTTCTTTCTCCTGATAACGACGTCCTCCTGAGTAGTCCACGCCCGGAGATCCGAATGGGGGACTATTTTACATCCGGAATATTTTACCCAAGAGGACGTCATCATCATTTAATCATACAGTAAAGCTGCATATCCTCGGGATAAATTACGGCTGTAGTTTCCCCTTGCTTTCAGCCGTTCGCAGTACCAGCACAGCTAGGCCGTTTTGGTTAATGTTGCAAGGCCAGATCAGTCAATCATCCAGACTGTTGCCCCTGCAACTACTGAAAAGGCTGCTGCCCCTCTTCAGGAACCACATGTTTGTCTGGCCTCTCAACAGATACCCCTCCGTTGTGGTTGCACCTACGGTATGGCCATCTGTATCGCTGAGGCACGCAAGCCTCCCCACCAACGGAAAGGTCCATGGTTCATGGGGGGGGGGGTTTCTTTCTTATCTTGAAAAAAAGTGTGATGACACTGTGTGCAGCTGTAGTGATGATTATTTATGGGTGTTATTTGCCAGTATCTGATCTTGCAAGTTTCTATTGTAGTACCCAAAATGTGGTAAACAGTGCTGTACTATTAAATACACTAATCAATTCAGTATAGCGGTATATGATACATGGCCTAAAATGACATACACTTCATGGTACACACACAGTGAAGACAGTTTTCTCTGATCTGTGTGCTCTACAGGGGCCCATGGCAATGGCAATGTTATGGCCAGAGCAGGTTGTAAAAGGCTAGTGCCCACTCTGTCTGCTTACCAGGAGGGTCTAGTCTGAGATGTGGAGCAGGCTCTGCCGGCAGTGACTGAGCACATTGGGTGCACTCGGCCGCCAATCATTTTTCATGTCAGCATGACTGATGTCTACTGCCTGGATTCACAGGCCATCCTTAGTTCCTATAGGCTGCAGGCTGATTTGGTGAAGACAGCGGGTCATGCTTACAGAGTGAAAACACAGCATCACTCCCACAAATGACCATGGACTTCTGATTTGGAGGTAATAGGGTGGCTTAAAACAGAGGCTCAGACAATTCCTTGTTAATTGTGGATGTGGATTTCTTGACCTCTGCTATTGGGTTGAGAAATGTATAGCCCCTTAGGTCAGATGTGTGCACTACATGCAGGAAGCAGCAACTAGGGCAGCAGAGTATGTGCAGCAGGTACATGTGGATTTCTTAGGATAGAAAAATCCCTCTACACACCTGAT
The DNA here is from genome assembly GCF_023897955.1 of Schistocerca gregaria. Lineage (NCBI taxonomy): Eukaryota > Metazoa > Arthropoda > Insecta > Orthoptera > Acrididae > Schistocerca > Schistocerca gregaria. The sequence goes on from NC_064921.1 coordinate 862,925,556, forward strand.
AAGACATATTCTGAGTGCACACAGAATAGCATTCACCATAGATGATTGGAGAAACAAAATTTTAATAATGTATTACCCAATAGCAAGAGCATATATGGAAAGGTACCAGAACTAGTCTAATTTATAAATAATAAAAAATACCCACATAATATTAGGGACAAATAGCTGGCTGAAACTGCATGTAAACAGCAATGAAATCTAGACTCCAAGTGGAATGTATATCATAAAAATATATTGAACACTGTTGGTAAAACTGTGTTTATAGCAATAAAAAATACAATAATGTCTAGTGAGATGAATACTGATTCAGAATGTGAAATTTTTTTAGTGAAGATAAGTGTTATATGCAGATCAAACATGTACCCTGCATGCTTTTATAGACTCTCTGACTCAGCAGCATCAGCAGCAATGGTGGAACACCTGAGGGGAAACTTGGAAAACATTTCATGTAATTTTCCTGGCCATGTGGAGATTTTAACTTACCTGCTATAGTCTGGGAGACTCAAGTGATTAGGATTGATGGTAGTGACAGAGAATCATCTGAAATTTCTCTAAGTACTTTACCCAAAAATTATAATGAACAGTTAATTGGAGAACCAACTCACGAAGATAAAATGTTATACCTGCTGGTGACAAAAAGACAGTTTCACTGAATATGGCTGTAAATAGTAATACAAAGAAAGGCAGGAAGATCTTTCTGTTTAACAAGGGTAACAATAGACAAATTCCCGATTGCAAACACAAAAATTTCATTTCCAGCACTGATAGTGTTCTGCATCAGTGGACAGATTTGAAGAGCATCATACAACATGCTTTAGACAAATATGTGCTGAGTAAAACCAACTCACGAAGATAAAATCTTAGTAAAACTGTGAAGGCCACAAAAGGCTCACCATGCCTGGACAACCATGTTTGTAACCATAATGGCATTGAAACAGGGAATGCCACAGAAAAGGCTGAAATACTAAAAGTCTTTCTACAAAACTACTTCACAGAGGAAGATCACAAGGTAGTTCCTCCTTTAAATCATTGCATGGATGGCAAATAACAGTTATCATAACAAGTGACCAAGGAATAGAAAAGCACTTGAAATCACTTACAAGAGGAAAGGGCACTGGTCCTGGTTCAATACCAGATCATTTCTACACTCCTAGCAAAAGTGAACCAAAGGTCTCCAGAGGTGTGAAGCATTGCTAATGATTGGACAAAAGCTTAAGTCATTTCCATTTACAATAAGGGTCGTTGAGCAGTTGAATGAAATTATAGGCCTATATCTTTGACATTGATCTATTGTAGAACTTTGGAACATGTTTTATGCTCACATATTATCACATTTCTATAGATCAAACATCTCCTCTGTAGACATCGACATGGGTTCCAAAACCAACAATCATATAAAAGCCAGGTAGATGCTGTGTTGCTTGACATCTACATCTACATGATTACTCTGCAATTCACATTTAAGTGCTTGGCAGAGGGTTCATCGAACCACAATCATACTATCTCGCTACCATTCCACCCCCGAACAGCGCGGGAAAACCGAACACCTAAACCTTTCTGTTCAAGCTCTGATTTCTCTTATTTTAGTTTGATGATCATTCCTACCTATGTAGGTTGGGCTCAACAAAATATTTTCGCACTCAGAAGAGGAAATTGGTGACTGAAAATTCGTAAATAGATCTCGCCGCGACGAAAAAGTCTTTGCTTTAATTACTTCCATTCCAAATCGCGTATCATATCTGCAACACTCTCCCCCCTATTACGTGATAATACAAAACGAGGTGCCCTTTTTTGCACCCTTTCGATGTCCTCCGTCAATCCCACCTGGTAAGGATCCCACACCGCGCACCAATATTCTAACAGAGGACGAACGAGTGTAGTGTAAGCTGTCTCTTTAGTGGACTTGTTGCATCTTCTAAGTGTCCTGCCAATGAAACGCAACCTTTGGCTCGCCTTCCCCACAAATGACGAATCCAGTCGCAAAACTGAGACGATACCCCATAGGCCCGCAGCTTGATTAGAAGTCGCTTGTGAGGAACGGTGTCAAAAGCTTTCGGGAAATCCAGAAATACAGAATCAACTTGAGATCCCATGTCGATAGCGGCCATTACTTCGTGCGAATAAAGAGCTAGCTGCGTTGCACAAGAGCGATGTTTTCTGAAGCCATGCTGATTACATGTCAACAGATCGTTCCCTTCGAGGTGATTCATAATGTTTGAATACAGTATATGCTCCAAAACCCTACTGCAAACCGACGTCAATGATATAGGTCTGTAGTTAAATGGATTCCTCCTACTACCCTTCTTGAACACTGGTGCGACCTGCGCAATTTTCCAATCTGTAGGTACAGATCTATTGGTGAGCGAGCGGTTGTATATGAGTGCTAAGTAGGGAGCTATAGTATCAGCGTAATCTGAAAGGAACCTAATCGGTATACAATATGGAACTGAAGACTTCCCCGTAACAAGCGATTTGAGTTGCTTCGCAACCCCTAAGTTATCTACTTCTAAGAAACTCATGTTAGCAGATGTTCATGTTTCAAATTCTGGAATATTCCATTCGTCTTCCCTGGTGAAGGAATTTCGGAAAACTGCGTTCAATAACTCCGCTTTAGCGGCACAGTCGTCGATAACAGTACCATCGGCAGTGCGCAGCGAAGGTATTGACTGCGTCTTGCCACTTGTGTACTTTACATACGACCAGAATTTCTTCGGATTTTCTACCAAATTTCGAGACAATGTTTCGTTGTGGAACCTATTAAAGGCATCTCGCATCGAAGTACGTGCCAAATTTCGCGCGTCTGTAAATTTTAAACCATCTTCGGGATTTCTCGTTCTTCTGAACTTCGCACGCTTTTTCCGTTGCCTCTGCAACAGCGTTCGGACCTTTTTTGTGTACCACGGGGGACCCGTTCCATCTCTTACCAATTTATGAGGTATGAATATCTCAATTGCTGTTGCTACTATATCTTTGAATTTGAGCCACATCTCGTCTACATTCGCATAGTCAGTTCGGAAGGAATGGAAATTGTCTTTTAGGAAGGCTTCTAGTGGCACTTTATCCGCTTCTTTAAATAAAATTATTTTGCGTTTGCTTCTGATGGATTTGGAAGAAATGGTATTGAGCCTAGCTACAATGACCTTGTGATCACTAATCCCTGTATCAGTCATGATGCTCTCTATCAGCTCTGTATTGTTTGTGGCTAAGAGGTCAAGTGTGTTTTCGCAACCATTTACAATTCGCGTGGGTTCGTGGACTAACTGCTCGAAATAATTTTCGGAGAATGCATTTAGGACAATCTCGGAAGACGTTTTCTGCCTACCACTGGTTTTGAACAAGTATTTTTGCCAACATACCGAGGGTAGGTTGAAGTCCCCACCAACTATAACCGTATGAGTGGGGTATTTATTTGTTACGAGACTCAAGCTTTCTCTGAACTGTTCCGCAACTGTATCATCGGAGTCTGGGGGTCGGCAGAAGGAGCCAATTATTAACTTAATTTGGCTGTTAAGTATAACCTCCACCCATACCAATTCGCACGGAGTATCTACTTCGACTTCACTACAAGATAAACCACTACTGACAGACACAAACACTCCACCACCAATTCTGCCTAATCTATCTTTCCTGAACACCATCTGAGACTTCGTAAAGATTTCTGCAGAACTTATTTCAGGCTTTAGCCAGCTTTCTGTACCTATAACGACATCAGCTTCTGTGCTTTCTATTAGCGCTTGAAGCTCAGGGACTCTTCCAGCGCAACTACAACAATTTACAACTATAATTCCGACTGTTCCTTGATCCAAGCACGTCCTGTAGTTGCCAAGCACCCTTTGACATTGCAGCCCATCCCGCACTTTCCCGAGGCCTTCTAACCTAAAAAACCGCCCAGTCCACGCCACACAGCCTCCGCTACCCGTGTAGCCGCCAGCTGAGTGTAGTGAACTCCTGACCTATTCAGCGGAACCCGAAACCCCACCACCCTATGGCGCAAGTCAAGGAATCTGCAGCCAATACGGTCGCAAAACCGTCTGAGCCTCTGATTCAGACCCTCCACCCGGCTCTGCACCAAAGGTCCGCAGTCGGTTCTGTCAACAAAGCTGCAGATGGTGAGCTCTGCCTTCATCTCGTAAGCAAGATCGGCAGCCTTCACGAAATCAGATAGCCGCTGGGATCCAGAGAGAATTTCCTCAGATCCAAAGCGACACACGTCATTAGTGTCGACAGGTGCCACCACCTGCAGCTGGCTGCACCCTGTGCTCTTCATGGCATCCGGAAGGACCCTTTCCACATCAGGAATGACTCCTCCCAGAATGCACACGGAGTTCACACTGGATTTCTTCCCCTCCTTAGCCGCTGTATCCCTAAGGGGCCCCATTACGCACCTAACATTGGAGCTCCCAACTACCAGTAAGCACACCCTCTGCGATTGCCCGGACCTTGAAGGCTGAGAATGATCCTCTGAAACAGGGCAGGCAGCTGCATCTGGCTCAGCCACAGACAGTGCCTGAAACCGGTTTGTCAGACGTACCGGGGAGGCTTTCTGATCAGCCTCCGGGGACGCCTTTCGCTTTCCATGAGACACCAGGTTTTTATTACCAGTATCATGGAGCTGGGAAAGGAACACTTTCATATCATGACTTTAACTTCAGGAGTGGATTAAATAAGTGTGAAAGGGAATATGCAACAGGGGTTTAAAAAAATCCTTATGATGAAACAGACATTCAGTGGTTGTAAAAATTCCGAAGAGGCAAAACTTCTTCAGAAGCTATGGACTGGACATCTGACAATTGCAGTTATGCAGTTGTTTGTGAAAATTGCATTGTTACAGGAAAACTTGTGAGGGGGAAAAACCATGTAGTGATACTTAACCCTTGAGTGAGCACACCATTTTTCACATCACAAGCGGGCATCTGGTGCACTTCGTGCATATGTAGAGAATGGCTACCTTTATGTTACCTAGGTAAATATATGTATGAGCAAAATTACACTTTGATCTTAGTTTAATTAAACAATGATAAAATAAACTTATTTGATATGAGCTAAAGCAGTATTTAACTAAACATTTATGACATAAACTTTCATTATATCATTCTGCTGCCACAGACAGGCATTACCAAAGAGTAATATACCACTCAAGGCATTAGAAAATGCATTTGCATGAGATGTTAATCAGCCAATTATTCGATTACTAATTATCTCTTGGCCTCATGATTGTGCTGCTAGCTCACAATCAGGTCATTTTCTTGCATGCATAGTAAATTTTTTCTCCCCTAACTTGCTGTTTATTTTTTATTACTGCTGCTCACTTAGAAATATGACAGCACAACTTATTACTGTGTTAGTTGAAGGAATAGTGGATGACTAGGTATGGGCTCACAGTTGTGAAACAATAACAAAATGGTGCAACACAGTTTTGTTTGTGTTTGGTGCACTTTATACGTAGTTGCAATCGGTCATGGGATAACTTCATTGAAGTGGCGCTATGATTGCTTAAGCAGCTTTATCCAAATTCTGTCACTTACAAAAAAATGTACTTATAACAATGATACTGATGATAAATCATAGTTTTTTTTACTTTGATACAGAAATTGAGCTTTACTCAATGGTATGCATCTTTTACCAAGAAACTCACCTGACAGGCACACGAAAAGAAATGAAAACTTTGATAGCTCTCAGACGAAACCTTGGAAGAGCTAGAGTATACAAACACTGTAATGTTGCAGATGGGACTGTACATAGCAAACAGATCAACACCAAATATTTTGGAGATAGTGATACCATTAATTGATGTTATGTATGCATATTCCATAAAATTTCAGTGTGGAAACTGGTTTATTTCAAAATATTGATTATTTCAAATTTGGTACTCAGAAACATCAAAGCAAATTCTGTCATCAAAATCAAGTGAACTGATAAATTTCAGTAATACATTTAATTATGTTTTACTTTAACAATGTTGAAAGTAAATGTTGACTCTGTTGTAAAATATAAATACAAGTATGGTGGAGTCCATGAGGAATTAAAATTGCAATAATATAGGAAATTATGGGAAAGAGAGGAGGAGGAAATTAAGAAAATTATCATCTGGGAAGAGATGCTAGGAGAGAATCACAGTGGAATGATGGATGTAGGAACTGAAGTAGAGAACATGAAAACAGGAACAGATCATGGAAATGAAATAACAGAACATTTAACAACAGTAGGTATGAGACTATGGGCAATGGTCAGGTATATTAGGTGTTGTCCTTCTGGCAGCCTGTCAATTTGGGGCCAGAAAAAAACAGACAGAAAAGATTATGAAAGGATGAGAAAATTCGGAGCATATGGGCAGCAAGACAGAGACTGATAGGAACTGAATAGTCTATATTCTGATAGGAAATTTTTGAGTGCACAAACATTGTTATGCATAGAAAATTGGGATAAGTTAATCACAGTGTGGAAGTAGAACTATATACAAAATCATTAACGAATCTTTGCAATGTATCAAGTAACAAAGTTTTAGTGGGAGAAGAGATAACTGATAATTTTTTTATAAATTTGGGTTACATAAGTTGCTGATTAAGGTTGCAGATGTTGTAGTGGTTTTCGATGCAAAGACTGGTTTAATGCATCTTCTCCATGCTCCACTCTTCAGCTCCAAATAACTCCTGCAACCTACAATCCTTCTCAATCTGCTTACTGTATTCATCTCTTAGTCTCCCTCTATGATTTTATCCCCTGCACCCCACCCCCATATGGTAGTTATGTGGTCTACTGTGACATCACTTGGGATTCGTGACATCACATACAAAAGAAACTTTACACACACAGATTATATATAAGGAAACATTCCACGTGGGAAAAATATATCTAAAAACAAAGACGATGTGACTTACCAAACAAAAGTGCTGGCAGGTCGATAGACACACAAAAAAACACAAACATACACACAAAATTCAAGCTTTCACAACCAACGGTCGCTTCTTCAGGAAAGAGGGAAGGAGAGGGAAAGACGAAAGGATCTGGGTTTTAAGGGAGAGATTGTAAGGAGTCATTCCAAACCCGGGAGTGGAAAGACTTATCTTAGGGGGAAAAAAGTACAGTTATACACTTGCACACACACACACATATCCATCTGCACATACACAGACACAAGCAGACATTTTCAAGTATGTCTGCTTGTGTCTGTGTATGTGTGGATGGATATGTGTGTGTGTGCGTGTGTATACCTGACCTTTTTTCCCCCTAAGGTAAGTCTTTCCGCTCCCCGGATTGGAATGACGCCTTACCCTCTCCCTTAAAACCCACATCCTTTCATCTTTCCCTCTCCTTCCCTTTCCCTCTTTCCTGAAGAAGCAACCATTGGTTGCGAAAGCTAGAATTTTGTGTGTATGTTTGTGTTTGTTTGTGTGTCTATCAACCTGCCAGCAGTATATATATATATATATATAAAAACAAAGATGATGTGACTTAATAAAAGAAACACTTGTAGGTCAATAGATGTAATGGGTTGAAGGTGTTGATCTACGTAGGCAGAAATACGTTTTGTGGGGGCTTGGTAACCAGCTACAATGGGGAGGCCGGGATGATTGGGTTTGTGAATTTTAGGAAGAAGGTAGAAGGTAGGGGTGCGGGCTGTCATTGGGGTCAGGAGGTTGATGGAGTCAGGTGAAAGGTTTTGTAGGGGGCCTAAGGTTCTGAGGATTCCTTGAAGCTCCTCCTGGACATCAGGAATGGGCTTACCTTCTCGAACTTTGTATGTGGTGTTGTCTGAAAGCTGGCGCAGTCCCTCAGCCACATACTCCCGATGATCAACTACCACGGTCGTGGAACCCTTGTCTGCCGGAAGAATGACGATGGACTGGTCAGCCTTCAGATCACAGATAGCTTAGGCTTCAGCGGTGGTGATGTAGGTAGTAGGATTAAGGTTTTTTAAGAAGGATTGAGAGGCAAGGCTGGAAGTTAGAAATTCCTGGAAGGTTTGCAGAGGGTGATTTTGAGGAAGAGGAGGTGGGTCCCGCTGTGATGGAGGACGGAACTGTTCCAGGCAGGGTTCAATTTGGATAGTGTCATGTGGAGTTGGGTCATTAGGAGTGGGATTAGGATCACTTTTCTTTGTGGCAAAGTAATTCTTACAGCAGAGAGTACGAGTGTAGGACAGTAAATCTTTGGCAAGGACTGTTTGGTTGAATCTGGGAGAATTTCTGGCTTCCAGCCTTGCCTTGCCTCTAATAGTTTGGTAATATTCACACCTTTCAGCACCTGCTTTCTTTGGAATTGGTATATATTCTTCTTGAAGTCTGAGGGTATTCCGCCTGTCTCATACATCTTGTTCACCAGATGGAAGTGTTTTGTCATGGCTGGTTCTCACACGGCACCAGTAGTTCTGACAGAATGTTGTCTACTCCTGGGGCCTTCTTTCAACTCAATACTCCACTGTTTTGTCAAATTATTCTCACATATCATGCCTCCCATCATATCTTCATCTGCCTTCTTGTCCTGTTTCTATAATACTGCCTGCGAGTTCAACTCACTTTTATACAATGTCTATGTACTACTTCCACTTTTCTCTTCTTTTCTTAGTACTAGTTTTCCATCTGATCTCTTGATGTGCATATAGCTTCTTCTCCTTTCTCCAAAGGCCTCTTTAATTTTATTGTAGCAGGTGTCTATCTTTCCCCCAAATCCTTACATTTTTTCTGTAGCCTTTACTGCTTAGCCATTTTACACTTCCTGTTACTCCCATTTTTGAGTTTCTGTATTACCTTTCACCTGCTTAATTAACTGCATTTTATATTTCTCCTTTCAATTGTAAAATTAAAAATCTTCTGTCTTACCAAAGGATTTCTCCTTAGCCTTGATTTTTTTACCTATTTGATTCCTCTATTTCCTTCATTATTTCATCTCTCAAAGCTACCCATTTCTCTTCTACTCTATCCCTTCTCCTGTTCTTGTCATTTGTTGCCTAAGCTCCTTCTGATGCTCTCAGCAACCTCTGGTTCTTTCAACTTCTCTGGATCCCATCTTCTTAATGTCCTATCTCTTTTGCAATTTCTTCAGTTTTTAACTACATTTCACAACCAATAAATCATGGTCACAGTCCACACCTCCCCAAGAAATGACTCAAAGTTTAACATCTCCTTCAAAAATCTCTGTCCTACAACTACATTATCAATCTGAAACCTCCCGGTATCACCAGGTCTCTTCTACATGTACAAGCTTCATTCATGGTTCTTAAACCAGGTGTTAGTGATAATTAAACTGTACTCTGCTATTGATTTTCAGTCACAAATCACTATTAAATTTTGATATTCCTTGTTGATGTTGTTGTGGTTTTCACCCCTGAGACTGGTTTTATGCAGCTCTCCATGCTACTCCATCCTGTGCAAGCTTCTTCATCTCCCAGTACCTACTGCAACCTACATCCTTCTGAATCTGTATAGTGTATTCATCTCTTGGTCTTCCTCTACATTTTTACCCTCCACGCTGCCCTCAAATACTAAATTTGTGATCCCTTCATGCCTCAGAACATGTCCTACCGACTGATCCATTCTTCTAGTCAAATTTTGCCACAGACTTCTCTGCTCCCCAATCCTTTTCAATACCTCCTCGTTAGTTATATGATCTACCCATCTAATCTTCAGCATTTTTCTGTAGCACCACATTTCAAAAGCTTCTATTCTCTTCTTGTCCAAACTAATTATTGTCCATGTTTCACTTCCATACATGGCTATGCTCCACACAATTTTTTTTTTCAGAAACGACTTCCTGACACTTAAATCTATACTCAATGTTAACAAATTTCTCTTCTTCAGAAACGCTTTCCTTGCCATTCCCAGTCTACATTTTATATCCTCTCAACTTTGACCATAATCAGTTATTTTCCTACCCAAATAGCAAAACTCCTTTACTACTTTAAGTGTCTTGATTCTTAATCTAATTCTCTCAGCATCACCTAACTTAATTCGACTACATTCCATTATCCTCATTTTGCTTTTGTTGATGTTTATTTTATATGCTCCTTTCAAGACACTATCCATTCCATTCAACCTCTCTCTCAGGTCCTTTGCTGTCTCTGACAGAATTACAATGTCATCAGCAAACCTTCTTCTCCATGGATTTTAATACCTTCTCTGAATATTTCTCTTGTTTCTTTCACTGCTTGCTCAATATACAGATTGAGTAACATCAGGGATAGGCTACCAACCTGTCTCACTCCCTTCCTAGCCACTGCTAACCTTTCATGCCCCTCGACTCTTATAACTGCTATCTGGTTTCTGTACAAATTGTAAATAGCCTTTCGCTCACTGTACTTGACCCCTGCCACCTTCAGAATTTGAAAGAGAGTATTCCAGACAACATTGTCAAAAGCTTTCTCTAAGTCTACAAACGCTAGAAAAGTAGGTTTGCCTTTCCTTAATCTAGCTTCTAAGATAAGTCGTAGGGTCATTATTGCCTCATTTGTTCCAATATTTCTACGGAATCCATACTAATCTTCCCCGAGGTCAGCTTCCACCAGTTTTTCCATTCATCTGTAAAGAATTCGCATTAGTATTTTGCATCCGTGACTTCTTAAACAGATTGTTCAGAAATTTTCACATCTGTCAGCACCTGCTGTCTTTGTGATTGGTATTATTATATTCTTGATGTGTGAGGTTACTTTGACTGTCTCATACATCTTGCTCACCAGATGGTAGAGTTTTGTCAGGACTGGCTCTCCCAAGGCCATCAGTAGATGTAAAGAAATTTTTTCTACTCCCGGGGCTTTGTTTCGACTCAGGTTTTTCAGTGCTCTGTCAAACTCTTCATGCAGTATCATATCTCCCATTTCATCTTCATCAACATCCTCTTCCATTTCCTTAATATCGTCCAGAAGACATCATCCTTGTACAGACGCTCTATACACTTTTTCTACCTTTCTGCTTTCCCTTCTTTGCTTAGAACTGGGTTTCCATCTGAGCTATTCATATTCATAAAAGTGGTTCTCTTTTCTCCAAAAGTCTCTTTAATTTTCCTGTAGGCAGTATCTATCTGACCCTAAGTGAGATAAGCCTCTACATCCTTACATTTGTCCACTAGCCATCAATGCTTAGCCATTTTGCACTTCCTGTCGATCTCATTTTTGAGACATTTGTATTCCTTTTTGCCTGCTTCACTTACTGCAATTTTATATTTTCTCTTTTCATCAATTAAATTCAATATTTCTTCTGTTACCCAAGGATTTCTACCAGCTGTCACCTTTTTACCTACTTGATCCTCTGCTGCCTTCACTACTTCATCCCTCAGAGCTACGCATTCTTCTTCTACTGTATTTCTTTCCCTCATTCCTGTCAATTGTTTCCTTATTCTCTCAATGAAACTCTGTACAACCTCTGGTTCTTTCAGTTTATCCAGGTTCCATTTCCTTAAATTGCCACTTTTTTGCAGTTTCTTCAGTTTTAATCTGCAGCTCATAACCAATAGAGTGTGGCCAGAGTCCACATCTGCCCCTGGAAATGTCTTACAATTTAAAACCTGATTCCTAAATCTCTGTCCTACCATTATATAATCTATCTGATACCTTTTAGTATATCCGGGGTTCTTCAATGTATACAACCTTCTTTCATGATTCTTGAACCACATGTTAGCTATGATTATGTTATGCTCTGTGCAAAATTCTATCAGGCGGCTTCCTCTTTCATTTCTTAACCCCAGTCCATATTCACACACTATGTTTCCTTCTCTTCCTTTTCCTACTACTGAATTCCAGTTACCCATGACTATTAAATTTTCGTCTCCCTTCACTATCTGAATAATTTCTTTTATTTCATCATACATTTCTTTAATTTCTTCATCTGCAGAGCTAGTTGGCATATAAACTTGTGCTACTGTTGTAGGCGTGGGCTTCATGACTATCTTGGCCACAATAATGTATTCACTATAGTGTTTGTTGTAGCTTACCCGCACTCCTATTTTTTTATTCATTATTAAACCTACTCCTGCTTTACCCCTATTTGATTTTGTATTTATAACTCTGTATTTGTCGGACCAAAAGTCTTGTTCCTCCTGCCAGCAAACTTCACTAATTCCTACTATATCGAACTTTAAACTATGCATTTTCCTTTTTAAATGTTCTAACCTACCTGCTCGATTAAGGGATCTGACGTTACATGCTCCGATCCATGGACAGCCAGTTTTCTTTCTCCTGATAACGAAGTCCTCCTGAGTAGTCCCTGTCCAGAGAACCGAATGGGGGACTATTTTATCTTCAGAATATTTTACCCAAGACGACGTCATCATCATTTACCCATACAGTAAAGATGTAGTTTCCCCTTGCTTTCAGCTGTTTGCAGTACCAGCACAGCAAGGCCGTTTTGATTAGTGTTACAAGGCCAGATCAGTCAATCATCCAGACTGTTACCCTTACCCCTGCAACTATTGAAAAGGCTACTGCCCCTCTTCAGGAACCAAACATTTGTCTAACCTCTCAACAGATATCCATCCCTCCATTGTGGTTGCACCTACGGTACGGCTATCTGTATCGCTGACGCACACAAGACTCCCCACCAACGGCAAGGTCCATGGTTCTTTGGGGGGGGGGGGGTGTCATCTTCCTTAACTATCTGAATAATTTATTTTATCTCATCATACATTTCTTCAATCTATTAATCATCTTTAGAGCTAACTGGAATATAAACTGTATTACTGTGCTGGTTGAAAGCTTTCGGTGTGTCTTGACTACAATAATGTGTTCACAAAGCTGTACGTAGTACAAGGGTTGCCCAGAAAGTCAGGCACCACACTTTTTTCTTCAACAATTCTTTATTGAACATAATGAGAATTACACACACAAAAGAATGGTGTTTTATCTACACACCCTATTTTTCCATGTAATGTCCATCCTGTTCTATTGCCTTCCTCCAGTGTGAAACAAGGGCATATATGCCCTGTTGGAACCAATCCTTATCCTGGTGGCAGAGCCAGTGCTTCACTGTGTGAATCACCTCCAGGTTGTTGTCAAAACGTTTTCCATGAATGGCATCCTTCTATGGCTGAAAACAAGTGGACGTCTGAGGGTCTAGGTCACGGATGACAGGTATGACTGCCGTGGATGGTCTCTCTGCCCACTGTAAATTGTGGAGCTCTGCCAAACTGCCTGCTGACGACCTCACCCTCCATGCCCAGCAACTACCTGTACTTCTGTTGACAGCAGATGCTCCATAGATTTTCCACAAGTGTTTGTGAATATGCCACACAGTTTCTTTCTCTGCAGTGAGAAATTCAATGGCAGCACATTGCTTGTAATAAGCATCGCCTACAGACACCATTTTGAAACTGCCTGCAGCTAAGCTTTCTGTCAAAAGTGAACAAAACATGGTGCACTCACTCAGGAGACTTCAGATAATACATATGTAACAATTTTGCATTTGTAGCATTATTTCCAGCGAAGGAAAAAAATGTGGTGCATTACTTTCTGGGCAACCTTCATAACTTACCCGAGCCATGCACAGATCGTGTTCATGCCATTTATTGCTTGCCATCTTCTATTACTGTACCGCTGCTTCGTTTTCTTATTCCATTCACTAGCATCACTGCCTTCCTGCCTTACTTGGCCGTGAACAGCAGCAGCAGCACATATCAATAAGTGCACTATCGTAGCACCTCTGGAGCGACCAATAATAGTTCATCTGGGTTATCGTTTGTCTGGCAGTCGATTGGAGGTTGAATAGCAGTGCAGTTGGGACACAGCAGCAGTAAAGTCGGGGATGGAGCGCCGGTGAGGTGCCAACAGCCAGTGCTCGCCGACCAATGGCGACACACATTTACTGTCCGATGGAGGGAGAATGGAGCAGGACAACTGGTTGTTCAGTTGGTCGTCTCATCAGCCAATGTATATTTTGTCCTTTCACTGTTTCTAGGCCTGGGCAGTTCGTCAGTTGGTGTGGAGCAGTGAGTAAATCTACTCAGCGTATTGTTTGTCTAGTACCGTGCTCTGTGGAATTTAAATCCCCGACAGTCGTCACGGATACTGAAGATCCATAGAGGTCTCTGCACCATCGCTCCATAAGCTGTGGTGGCACGCACCTCCTGGCCCGCATTGAGAGTGAGGGCGCCACAGTGGAACATGTGGTTGCAGCGGCCAATAGCGGCGTCCCCGATAGAGTACTTAAGTGCCTGCCTGTCGATCAGCCTGGCAGTCTAACCTTGCGTATGTCTCAGGACTTACCGCCTTGCATTAGAAAGCGTATTTACTTTCGTGTTCTCTTTACGAGTGGACGTGGTTGTCTTGTTTGGGTTTTTTGACTCTGTTGTCCTTCTTGTTGTTGCCGTAAGATCCTTCATTGGTCGTGTCTGTCTTCTCCCATTGTGTTGTTGTTCGCGGGCCGCTCCGTGGGTCCCACCGCGTCACCACTACAACATTTTGCGACGAGGTAATCGGTGGTCATTGTTGGTATGGAGGCGAAGTTGGTCTGTCTGCCGGAGCAACAGCAGCAGATCATACAACAGCAGCAGCTCCAGTTAGACATCTTACAAAAGTCGCTGTAGTTACTAACAGACAAATTCGATGCCTGGGACACTTTACCACTACCGCTTAAGAGTCCTCGGGTGTCCGATGCTTTCCCATGGCCGCCGTCGTTTCCACCCTTTAATGTCGCTAACAAGGACTGGGAAACCTACTTACATAAGCTGAAACAACATTTCATGGCTTTTCAAGTCACGGACGACTCCTTGCAGCAGTCATTGTTTTTGTCTTGGGCCTCCCCGGACACGTTCTTTCTTCTCCACAAGTTGGCCCCGTTGTCTGATCCTGTGGTTCTCTCTTTCCAGGAGATCTGCCTTTTGCTGACAAACTATTATTCCCAACGCTACAATGTGGTCATCTCTCGGCTGGAGTTCCACCAGTACCAGAAAAGCCTGGTCAATCGTATCATTCGTGGGTCACGGTCTCAGCCGTCGATGCAATTTTACATGCAACAATCTGAAGCGTAAGGCTTTGCATGCAAACTCCCTGATCTGGGATGTGATGGTTAAGCTGGCTCGCGATCCTGAGATCCGTACTGCGGCGTTGAACTCGACAACGCCTCCTTGAGAGAGATTCTCTGCATTGCCCCCTCCTTGGAAATTGCTCAAGCGCCTATGGCGCGACCGCAAGTGGCGGAGAATGCGGCGTCACGGCGGGTTCCGCTCTCGCGACGTCGACATGGCCCGGCTGACGGAGGCCAGCGCTGTCGGAACTCCTCGTTGTACGACGTCTCTACGCCATCAGCATCTTCGGTCGCCCCTCGTCACCGGCCGCCCCTTGTCTTACACTTTCATCTTGCCCACAGTGCCTTACTGCACATTCGCCGGCTGATTGTCCCCACCGCTGGAAAACGTGCACGCTGTGTAACAAGGAGCGCCATATCCGATCAGTCTGTCATAGTTGCTCGACTCGCTCCAGTCCTGCCCCTCCTGGGCCTCAAGATACAGTCCATGCTCTGCAATCAGTCATCCAAAGGACGACCCATTGGTGCGGAAGCTTTTCCTCATGCTCCGCATTTTCACTGAGGATGTCAGTTTTCAGGTCGACACTGGGGCCACCGTCGCCTTGATTAATATGATAACATATACCCGGCTGGGCTCTTCTGCGTTGTGCCCTCTCTCTCACTGTTTGATCGCCTCCGGAGACGGTTCCATTCCCCTTCGTGGGCAGTTTGTCGTCCAGGCGACATACAGGTGTGTTCTCCGGCTCCATACCCACTTTTTTGTCGACCACCCATTGGCTTTGAATATATTTGGCCTGGATGCGTTTCAACTGTTTGGCTTTTCAAGTTCTGATGAAGTGAAGTCGTTTCCACGGCTCTTTGCTTTCAGGACTTGGACGATCTGTGCTCCACTTTTGCGTCGCTGTTTTCACCGGATCTCGGATGTGCTTCCAGCTTTCAGGCGCACATCACCCTACGGTCAGATGCACAGCCTCACTTTATCTGGGCCCGGACCCTTCCGGCGGTGTTACAGCCAGCGTTCAAGTAGGAACTTGATTGGCTCCAGCCCGCTGGCGTGCTGAAGCGTGTCACTTACAGTGCATGGACGACAACACTGGTGGTCATACGAAAACCCAATGGGTCCCTTCAGCTGTGTGGGGACTTCAGCTCTACAGTCAATGTGCAGTCCCTTGTTGACACTTACCCCATTTCCCGACAGGAAGACCTTCTTGCCAAGCTTGGCGGGGGAGAGTATTTTTCCAAGATCGACCTGGCTGCGGCATATCACTAGTTGCCCTTGGATGCCGAATCTCAGAACATCATGGTTATCAACACGCCTTTCGGATTGTATGAGTACTAGAGCCTTCCCTTTGGTGTCTCTTCGTCGACGGCCATTTTCCTGCAATTCCTGGAGCAGCTTACACAGCCCATACCTGCCTGTGTGAATTATCTGGATGACATCTTGGTCACCGGGCGTTCCCGCCGGGAAAACTTGCAATTCCTCAGCGCCTTATTTCACGCTCTGCAGTCTGCTGGTTTATGCTGTCGGGTAGACAAGTTTTTTTTTTTTTTTTTTTTTTTTTTTTTTTTTTTTTTTTTTAAATCGAAAGTGGAATACTTAGGCCACTGGCTTAGCAAAGATGGCATTCGTCCTTAAGGTCGTAATGTCGCGGCCATTGAGGCCCTTCCTCGTCCCAAAGACTTATCTGAACTCCAGGTGTTTTTGGGCAAGGTTACTTATTACTTATAATTCTTGCCCCAGGCAGCCTCCATTGCTCAACCCCTCCATCACTTGCGTCACAAAGGGGTACCTTTTGATTGGACTCCTGCCTGTTACCAGGCTTTTCTCCATTTGAAGGCGATGCTGAAGTCTGCCCCTTGTTTTACCCCCTTTTCTCTGGATGGCCCCTCGGTTGTGGTAGCTGATGCATCGGCGTATGGCATTGGGGCCATCCTTGTGGATGGCTCCGAACAGCCCATCGCTTATGCCTCTAAGACATTGCCCCAGCACAACGGAACTACTCCCAGATTGAAAAGGGGGCTCTGCTGATCGTGTTCACTGTCCATGAATTTCACACCTACCTCTTTGGGGCAAATTTCACCCTCCTGAAGGACCATAAAACCTTGGTAGCACTTTTCGGACCCCACTCTCACTTTCCAGAGCGGATGGCTCAACGCTGGGCATTGCTTTTACATAACCAGTCTTCCACCATCCGGTGTAAGCCCACTGCCCACCATGCTATTGCGGACACTTTGTCGCGTCTCCCAGTGGGCCCCAAACCAGCCTTTGACCACAGGAGGTCCTCTGGCTTCCACGTTTATTCCACCCACCAGCATGCACTGGACAGTCTGCCTCTTATGGTTGCTCACATTGCTGTGGCTACCTGCCGCGACCCTGTCTTGCAGCAGGTTCTCAACTGCGTGGTCCATGGGTGGCCATCCTAAATCACTCGACGGATGCAGTCCAATTTCAGCCCCTGGCGCCACCTTTCCCACAGGCTCTACATGATCAATGATGTCCTTCTGTTGGCCACGGAGTCATATGCCCATCAGGTGGTCATCCCTCCAACCTTGCAGCTTCAGGTGCTCAGTTTGTTACACCGCGGGCACTGGGGTGTGACCCGTATGAAAGTTTTGGATTGTCAACATGTGTATTGGCCTGGCGTCAATGACAATATTGAGAGCCTGGTCCGTGGGTGCACTGTCTGTGCATGTCACCAGGCAAGCCCCCTCAGTCATTTGCACCCGGCCTCTGCCTTGTCGGCCCTGGGATCGCATCCATGTCGACTTTGTGGGCCCGTTTTTAGGATCCATGTGGTTACTCATCGTTGATGCCCACTCCAAATACCGACATCTTGTCCGAATGGCATCCACCACCACAGAGACTACACTCATGGCCCTGGCCCAGGCTCTCACCATCGAGGGTCTGCCACACACATTGGTCTCCGATAAAGGTCCCCAATTCACAGCATGCTCTGTCAGGCCAAAGGCATCAAACATATCCATAGCCCACCTTTCCACCTTTCATCCAATGGCACGACAGAGAGTCTGGTCTGCACTTTTAAACAACAGTTGACTAAAGCGGTTGAGACATCTCCAACAACATTGGCCCTCACCCTGTTTTTGGGAACCTATCGCACTAAGCCCATTGACGAACGCAGTTTGTCAGAGCTCCTTCATGGGCGACAATTGCAGACCTGCTCCATTTACTGATGCCATACTCCTCCCACCCCCATTCCCAGCCCTCGCAGTGGTACGCCCCTGGCACGGCCATGTGGACCCACGAGTACGGGTGCAAGGCGGGTTGGACACTCGCCATGGTCGTCGCAACCCATGGGCAGTGTGTGACATCAGTGCAGACATCAAAAGACATGGAGTGCTGCCATCATAATCAGCTCCACCCACAAGCCACGGCAGGATGCATGCCGCCACTTCTGTCCCTACCTCCTTCAGGTAAGGACGTGGTCCTCGAGTCACCATCCCTGCCCACGGTTCCCTTCTCCCCGAGGGCCTGCCGCCGCCCTCTCCACCTACGGGTGGATCATCGGCTCCCTCCCCCACCCTGGACTCTGGATCAGCTGTCATGAATACCTAAGGCATCCCTTCGTCCCCGCCAATAGCGGTTGATGAGCCCAGTCCCTCTTCCCACTGCCACCACCTCGGTACAGCCCGGGGCGTTTCCGCCCCTGTGGGCAAGTTTCAGGGAGAAGGGATCTGGAACTGCTTGCCACGGAATTTTAATCTGTGACAGACATCGTGGGCATCAAAGACGCATAGAGGTCTCTGCACCACCACGCTGTAAGCTGTGGTGGCACGTGCCTCCTGGCCTGCATTTACAGTAAGGATGCCACAGTGGAACACGTGCTTGCAGCAGCCAATAGAGGCATCCCCGATAGACTACTTAAGTGCCTGCCTGTTGCTCAGCCTGTCAGTCTAACCTTGTGTACATCTCAGGACTTATTGCCTCGAAATAGACAGCATGTTCACTTGTGTGTTTTCTTTACGAGTGGACGTGGTTGTCTTGTTTGGGTTTCTTGACTCTGTTGTCTGTTCTTGTTGCTGACGTAAGGTCCTTCATTGGTGGTGTCCATCCTCTCACATTGTTTTGTTGTTCACGGACATTTCCGTCACTTCAACCCCGCGAATGTTCCAGTCGCCATTACAAAATTTTGGTCAGGGCTGCTGGCATATCTAAGTGTGGCCGGAGTGTGTGGTTCTGTTCCCTTTGCTACAAGGTCTGTGGCTCACCGATCCAGGACCCAAAAATTGAGTTTTGACTTACTCTACCAGCAAGTCATGACTGTTCACATTGTGTAATTTGGTTTTCGTTGTAGGCTGTTGAGACATTACTGCAAGCAACAACGAATGTTTTCAAGTTGGCAAATTTTAGCCACCCTCTGGTTTAGTTTAACTGTACTTGGTTATTTTGAATTGTAGCGCACCCGCGGAATCTTCTGCATTCTGGCCGTTACATCTACATCTACATCTACATGACTACTCTGCAATTCACATTTAAGTGCTTGGCAGAGGGTTCATCGAACCACAATCATACTATCTCTCTACTATTCCACTCCCGAACAGCGAGCGGGAAAAACGAACACCTAAACCTTTCTGTTCGAGCTCTGATTTCTCTTATTTTTTTTTGATGATCATTCCTACCTATGTAGGTTGGGCTCAACAAAATATTTTCGCATTCGGAAGAGAAAGTTGGTGACTGACATTTCGTAAAAAGCTCTCGCCGCGACGAAAAACGTCTATGCTGTAATGACTTCCATCCCAACTCGTGTATCATATCTGCCACACTCTCTCCTCTATAACGCGATAATACAAAACGAGCTGCCCTTCTTTGCACCCTCTCGATGTCCTCCGTCAATCCCACCTGGTAAGGATCCCACACCGCGCAGCAATATTCTAACAGAGGACGAACGAGTGTAGTGTAAGCTGTCTCTTTAGTGGACTTGTTGCATCTTCTAAGTGTCCTGCCAATGAAACGCAACCTTTGGCTCGCCTTCCCGACAATATTATCTATGTGGTCCTTCCAACTGAAGTTGTTCGTAATTTTAACACCCAGGTACTTAGTTGAATTGACAGCCTTGAGAATTGTACTATTTATCGAGTAATCGAATTCCAACGGATTTCTTTTGGAACTCATGTGGATCATCTCACACTTTTCGTTATTTAGCGTCAACTGCCACCTGACACACCATACAGCAATCTTTTCTAAATCGCTTTGCAGCTGATACTGGTCTTCGGATGACCTTACTAGACGGTAAATTACAGCATCATCTGCGAACAACCTAAGAGAACTGCTCAGATTGTCACCCAGGTCATTTATATAGATCAGGAACAGTAGAGGTCCCAGGACGCTTCCCTGGGGAACACCTGATATCACTTCAGTTTTACTCGATGATTTGCCGTCTATTACTACGAACTGCGACCTTCCTGACAGGAAATCATGAATCCAGTCGCACAACTGAGACGATACCCCATAGCTCCGCAGCTTGATTAGAAGTCGCTTGTGAGGAACGGTGTCAAAAGCTTTCCGGAAATCTAGAAATACGGAATCAACTTGAGATCCCCTGTCGATAGCGGCCATTACTTCGTGCGAATAAAGAGCTAGCTGCGTTGCACAAGAGCGATGTTTTCTGAAGCCATGCTGATTACGTGTCAATAGATCGTTCTCTTCGAGGTGATTCATAATGTTTGAATACAGTATATGCTCCAAAACCCTACTGCAAACCGACGTCAATGATATAGGTCTGTAGTTAAATGGATTACTCCTACTACCCTTCTTGAACACTGATGCGACCTGCGCAATTTTCCAATCTGTAGGTACAGATCTATCGGTGAGCGAGCGGTTGTATATGAGTGCTAAGTAGGGAGCTATAGTATCAGCGTAATCTGAAAGGAACCTAATCGGTATACAATCTGGACCTGAAGACTTGCCCGTATCAAGCGATTTGAGTTGCTTCGCAACCCCTAAGGTATCTACTTCTAAGAAACTCATGCTAGCATATGTTCGTGTTTCAAATTCTGGAATATTCCATTCGTCTTCCCTGGTGAAGGAATTTCGGAAAACTGCGTTCAATAACTCCGCTTTAGCGGCACAGTCGTCGATAACAGTACCATCGGCAGTGCGCAGCGAAGGTATTGACTGCGTCTTGCCGCTTGTGTACTTTACATACGACCAGAATTTCTTCGGATTTTCTACCAAATTTCGAGACAATGTTTCGTTGTGGAACCTATTAAAGGCATCTCGCAACGAAGTACGTGCCAAATTTCGCGCGTCTGTAAATTTTAGCCCATCTTCAGGATTTCGCGTTCTTCTGAACTTCCCATGCTTTTTCCGTTGCCTCTGCAACAGTGTCCGGACCTTTTTTGTGTACCACGGGGGATCCGTTCCATCTCTTACCAATTTATGAGGTATGAATATCTCAATTGATGTTGCTACTATATCTTTGAATTTGAGCCACATCTCGTCTACATTCCCATAGTCAGTTCGGAAGGAATGGAAATTGTCTTTTAGCAAGGCTTCTAGTGGCACTTTATCCGCTTTTTTACATAAAATTATTTTGCGTTTGTTTCTGATGGATTTGGAAGAAATGGTATTGAGCATAGCTACAATGACTTTGTGATCACTAATCCCTGTATCAGTCATGATGCTCTCTACCAGCTCTGGATTGTTTGTGGCAAAGAGGTCAAGTGTGTTTTCGCAACCATTTACAATTCGCGTGGGTTCGTGGACTAACTGCTCGAAATAATTTTCGGAGAATGCATTTACGACAATCTCGGAAGACGTTTTCTGCCTACCACCGGTTTTGAATAAGTATTTTTGCCAACATACCGAGGGTAGGTTGAAGTTCCCACCAACTATAACCGTATGAGTGGGGTATTTATTTGTTACGAGACTCAAACTTTCTCTGAACTGTTCCGCAACTGTATCATCGGAGTCTGGGGGTCGGTAGAAGGAGCCAATTATTAACTTAATTCGGCTGTTAAGTATAACCTCCACCCACACCAATTCGCACTGAGTATCTACTTCGACTTCACTACAAGATAAACCACTACTGACAGACACAAACACTCCACCACCAATTCTGCCTAATCTATCTTTCCTGAACACCATCTGAGACTTCGTAAAGATTTCTGCAGAACTTATTTCAGGCTTTAGCCAGCTTTCTGTACCTATAACGACATCAGCTTCTGTGCTTTCTATTAGCGCTTGAAGCTCAGGGACTCTTCCAGCGCAACTACAACAATTTACAACTATAATTCCGACTGTTCCTTGATCCAAGCACGTCCTGTAATTGCCAAGCACCCTTTGACATTGCAGCCCATCCCGCACTTTCCCGAGGCCTTCTAACCTAAAAAACCGCCCAGTCCACGCCACACAGCCTCCGCTACCCGTGTAGCCGCCAGCTGAGTGTAGTGAACTCCTGACCTATTCAGCAGAACCCGAAACCCCACCACCCTATGGTGCAAGTCAAGGAATCTGGAGCCAATACGGTCGCAAAACCGTCTGAGCCTCTGATTCAGACCCTCCACCCGGCTCTGCACCAAAGGTCCGCAGTCGGTTCTGACAACGATGCTGCAGATGGTGAGCTCTGCCTTCATCTCGTAAGCAAGACCGGCAGCCTTCACGAAATCAGATAGCCGCTGGAATCCAGAGAGAATTTCCTCAGATCCAAAGCGACACACGTCATTAGTGCCGACATGTGCCACCACCTGCAGCTGGCTGCACCCTGTGCTCTTCATGGCATCCGGAAGGACCCTTTCCACATCAGGAATGACTCCTCCCGGAATGCACACGGAGTGCACACTGGATTTCTTCCCCTCCTTAGCCGCCATATCCCTAAGGGGCCCCATCACGCGCCTAACATTGGAGCTCCCAACTACCAGTAAGCCCACCCTCTGCGATTGCCCGGACCTTGAAGGCTGAGAATGATCCTCTGAAACAGGGCAGGCGGCTGCATCTGGCTCAGCCAGAGACAGTGCCTGAAACCGGTTTGTCAGACGCACCGGGGAGGCTTTCTGATCAGCACCCGGGGACGCCTTTCGCTGCCTGCCACGCCTTGGAACGACCTCCCAATCAACCACAGGCGAGGGCTCAGCCCCACTGCGGGCAGCAACCGGGGCAACCACAGCGGCAGACCGATCTGGGGACAGACGGGATGAGGTTGACATCCCCGTGATACCCGAGTCCGGCTCCCCATAGTGGTGCCCATTGGCAACAGCCTCAAGCTGCGCGACCGAATTCAGCGCCGATTGCAGCTGTGAGCGAAGGGATGCCAAGTCAGCCCTCATCCGAACACAGCAATCGCAGTCCCTGTCCATTCTAATTGATGTTTAACAACAGTTACTGAAACACGAGTCCGTGCCTAGATAACGCAAGCGGAACACACAAAGAATGTATCAACTAACCTGTACAAATGCCTAACGACTGCGCTACAATCTGCTGAATTTACGATTACAGTAACTAAAACTCGAAATTGCACCTCCTATACGAAACTCACACGCAATTTAAATAAGAATCTACGAAGTAAACACTAAAGCGCGATGCTACAACTGTCAAATACTATAATACGCCCGAAATATATGAATTAAACAATGCAAGTACCCAAAAACACGCAAAGAAATTAATTAAACTATCTAACAAATAAGTAAGCTAAGGTTATACGACTTGCTGCAGCGGCTGCTTATCCAACGGCGGCAGGGAGCACAATGACTGGCCAACCGACACTGGCCGTTCACAACAAAAACAGAAGACAGACGACTACGCGAATTTGCACTATTCAGGTACTAAGGCGCGATGCTACAACCCTCAAATACTATAATACGCCCGAAATATATGAATTAAACAATGCAAGTACCCAAAAACACGCAAAGAAATTAATTAAACTATCTAACAAATAAGTAAGCTAGGGTTATACGACTTGCTGCAGCGGCTGCTTATCCAACGGCT
The DNA here is from genome assembly GCF_023897955.1 of Schistocerca gregaria. Taxonomy (NCBI): domain Eukaryota; kingdom Metazoa; phylum Arthropoda; class Insecta; order Orthoptera; family Acrididae; genus Schistocerca; species Schistocerca gregaria. The sequence continues at coordinate 862,949,445 of NC_064921.1, forward strand.
GTTCCTGTTACCTGCCAGTGGTGTAAAATCAGGCAGTGTATTTTCTTCATCGTGTTGTTGCTGTCCAGCACACTGTCTAGTTTGACAGTTCAATATGTAATTAGTTGTGGGCATCAATGCTTTCTACGTCGTTCCATTGAACTCCCTGTTGTGTGCTGGTCAGGTGAAGTGGAATTATCTTGTTGGTGGGTCTGTTGACTGTCTGTCAGTTGGGTTGTTGTTAAATTGAAAATGGTTGGGCCAACTGCCTGTCTCACTTAAGCGAGGGTTAGGTTTGAATTCCAGGCTGACCCTCGGAAACTTCTGACTGCTGTTGGGTGTACTTCATTTTCTTATTTGTTCTTGTTGTTTGTATTTGTATAGCTTTTAGCCAGTTTTTAAATTAAGGCTGTTTTGCCCTTAAGGTGTAAGATTATTTGGGCCTCCAGCCTAATTAAAGAACTGTTTTAAGATAAGGCCTTTCAGCCTTTCAAAAATTTATTTTGGTTTGAGTCTTAAGTGATGGGCCTTCAGACAATTGGTAAATTAAAGTTGTTTTGCTGTTAAGGTGTCAGATTGCTTGGGCCTTCAGCCTAATTGAAGGAACTGATTTAAGGTAAGGCCTTCTGCCGTCTACATTTCTGATTTTGGTTTGACTCTTAAGTTAATGGCTTTTAGCCGATTTTAAATTAAATTGGTCTTGCCCTTAAGGCATGAGATTGTATAGTGCATTCAGCCAGTAATTAAGTTCTAAAAATTAATGATATGTTTTTTTTATTTTTTATTATCATTATTTTGCTTGGCTCTTGTAGTGTTTGGTCAAGTAAATAAAGTTGTATGTTTGAGTGTAACTGACAGCTGCTTATTTTGGCCTCCTTCCCCAACTGAAACTACCTGTCCTGTCCTGCAGGTTTAGTAGGGCATCTCACCCAAATTCCTTTTTTCTCATTCATTATTAAACCTACTGCTGCATTACCCCATATTTAATTTTGTGTTTATAGCCAAGCATTCACCTGACCAGAAGTCCTATACCAACTGCAATTGAACTTCACTAGTTACTACAATGTTTAACAGTAACCTATCAATTTTCCTTGCCCCTTCTCAAATTTTATAACCTACCTGCCATCTAAGAGATCTAACATTCTACACTTTAATCCATAGAACACCAACCGAGACTGTTGCTCCTGCAACTGCTGAAAAGGCTGCTGCCCTGCTTCAGGAACCATACATTTTTCTGACATCTCAACAGACATCCCTCCATCCCTCTATTGTGACTGCACCTATGGTACAGCTATCTATATTGCTGATGCACACAAGCCTCCCCACCAATGGCAAGGTCCATATTTCATGGGAGGAGAAATTTCAGATACAAAATGTTAATTTACTGTTTCTGATGTTGAAGCTGGTGAACTTGGCAATCATGTAACTATGGGGGAAGAACCTATGTTAGGTAATAATAGTGTAAGGGAGACAATTACAGTGAGATTAGTGAGGAAGATGTGACACTCAGTAGCAGTGAGAAAAAATGAAGATACTGAAGAGAGGATAGGAAGTCAGAATTAGATGGTATGATTAATGTGGAGGTCAAAGGTGAAACGTTTGAGGAAGGTATTTATGGTGGCAGCTGTGAACATATTCAGGAAGGTCAGAACTGTGATACAGAGGTGCATGTAAGTGAAAGTTTACTGGGTGATATCAGTAAAACTGTAAACTCTTGTGAAGATGAAAGAAAGTATGCAAAATGTATAAGTAATAAAATTTTAAGGGTAGCTTGGAGTCATTATGTTAATGAGAGTTGTGATAGTGGAATATAAGATATGCTGAAAAAGGTATGTGAAAGTTTGTACCCAAAATTGTGGAAAGAGGCAAGAAATGATGCAGGAACTTAGGAAAAACTGGTATGTCCGTAAGTGTCGTGCAACCGAAAGTAGAAACACACACAAACAAAGGTGAGGTGAAAGATGTGGGATTTGAAGAAACTGATAAATATCTTTTGTAGAAAGCAGAAAACAAAGATGATTCTAATATGCAAGGAAGTCTATATATATTCATATTGAAAGTGATAATTGGGACAGTAGCAGTCTGACACAGGGAGTACAATATGTACAGTGTCTGAAAAATTAAGAGATGGAACTAAACACAGTCAACATTTCTTTCAGTTACCTTTAATAGGTACTAAGATTAGAGGAGCTACTGGATGACATAGTAAAATTATGAAGTGACAATATTACTGTCAATATAATATAACTGGGCAGTTAAAAAAATCTATTCACCAAACAGCAGCAGGGAAACACACATACAAAGATATAAACGTTTGGAAGCTTTTGGAGCCTATTGCTCCCTCTTCTGGCAGAAAAGTTGAAGTGGAAGGGCAAGGGGTGAAGGAAAAGGACTGGTCAGGTTTAGTAAAAGGGGCAGAATTCAGAAAAGTCACCCAGAACCCCAGGTCAGGGGAGACTTACCAGACGGGATGGGAAGGGAAGGCTGATTGTTGGGGACTGCACCGAACGAGATTTGAAAACCTGAGAGCTTAAAGGTGGGATACAGGGTAATATGCAAGACAAAGATTATTGTGAAAACATTGTGCATGACTTAATACAAGTGGAAAGCTAAGAGCATAGTACGTGATAAGATATGGGTGGGGGGAGGCAGCACAAAAAAGGATGGGTCAGAAAATGAGAGACAAAAAATAAAAAGGAAGTGAAGAAAGAGATAGTTACTGTGAAGAAATGTTGAGAACAAACAAATCAAAGTAAATTATTGCTGATTGTATGGCGAGAACCAAGGATATGTTGTAGTGCCTCTCCCCATCTGTGGAGTTCTGAGAAACTGGTGTCTGGAGAAGAATCCAGATGGCACGTGGTGAAACAGACACTGAGGTCATGACTGTCACATTGTAAAGCATGCTTTGCAACAGGATATTGTGTGCTTCCAATATACACCCTCTACCTGCGCCCATTCATTTTAACTGATAACTTGGTGGTAATCATGCTACTGTAGAAGGCTAGGCAGTGTTCATGTAATAGCTGGTATTGAAGTGTTGTTTCACAGCTGGCTCCCCCTTTGATAGCGTAAGTGTCACCAGTTACAGGACTGGTATGGTTGGTTGTATGAGGGAGAATACAGCAGTTCTTACAATGGAGTTGGTCACAGGGGTAGAAGCCAATGTCTACGGAGATGGGTGCAAAAGTATCATATGATCTGACAAGTATATTGCAGAGATTTGGAAGGTGATGGATAGATACTTCAGGTGTGGTGGGCAAAATGTCAGGGCACAATTTTGGGAAGTCATAGCCTTTTCAGAGTAGCTGGTAAACACAGTCAAGACCAGAATACTACTGACTGATGCTTGGTGTACTCAGAAATTGTTTTTTGGAGGGATCAGAAGTATTAGAATTAGATGTGATGGCCCAGGCAATCTGTTTTTGAACTATGCTTTTGGGGTAATTATAGGCTGAGGTGACATTGGTGTTGTATTCCTGTAAAGAGTCAGCATCTGAACAAATACATTTGCCTTGAATGCCAAGCCTATATGGGAGGGAACGTTTGAAATAGAAAGGATGGCAACTGTCAAAATTGAAGTACTCCTGTTTGTTAGAAGGTTTAATGTGAACAGAACTGTGTAGCTCACCTTCAGTGAGTATGAAATCAATGGCTCCTATTCCTGCAACCATCACCGCTGTAAGACATGCCCTCTGCACCAATCTACCACCACCTACACCAGCCCTGTAACTTGCAGAACATATTCTGGGTGTCCCACATGAAACTGGTAAGCCTGACTCCTGAGATCCAAGTAACAATGAAGTAATCAAAAAAGAATAAATAATAATAATAATAATAATAATAATAATAATAATAATAATAATAATAATGTTTAAAAAAATGTAGTTCCCTGTTTATAAGAAATGCTGGAAGTGGGGCCATGGGAATTTTAAAGGAATATCTGCATGCTGAGCTTTTATTAGCAGAAACCATAATTATAGGTAATGAAATAAAGAAATAATTTGAGCCATAGATACAGTCCATGTCTGTATAAATATTGTATGCAGCCACTGGAAACATTTGAATATTTTTTATCACTATCACATTGATCATGTGAAATCCAATTCACACTCTGACATACTGATAGCTTTGGATCAAGACAGTCAGGCATATGTAGTATTTATTGATCTCTGAAAAGCATTTGGCTCAGTTCCAGACCTACACTTACTGCAAAAAATATGATCATATTGGGTATCAATTAAAATTTGTGACTGGACTGAGGACTTTTTGGTAGGGAGGACACAACATATTATCTTGGATGGACAGTTATCGTCAGGTGTAGAAGTAACTTTGGGTGTGTCCCGGGGAAGTGTGTTGGACCCCTTGCTGTTTATGATGTATATTAACGACTTTGCGGACAATAGTGATACTAATATCACACTGTTTGCAGATGATGCAGTTATCTATAATAAAGTACTGTCTGAAAGAGGCTGAATAAATATTCAATCAGATCTTGATAACTTTTCAAGGTGATACAAAGACTGCCAACTTGCTTTAAAGGTTCAGCAATTGGAAACTGTACAACTCACAAAATGAGGAAACATTCTATCCCATGACTATAACATCAGTGTGTCACAGATGTAATTGGCCAACTCATACATGTACCTAAGTGTAACACTGTGTGGGTATATGAAATTGGTAAAAACAGCTCGTAGGCTTAGGTTTATTGGTAGAATACTGGGGAAGTGCAATTAGTCTACAAAGGAGAGTGCTTAGACATCACTCGTGTGATCAGTTATAGAATATTGCTCAAGTGTGTGGCGCACATACCAAAGAGGACTAAGAGGGGATATTGAAAGTATACAGAGAATGGCAGCAAGTATGGTGACAGGTTTGTCTGACCTGTAGGAGAGTGCAAGAGGGTTTCCAGAAAAACTAAACATCAGACTTTTACAAACAGACGTGAGTAGTAGGGCGTTGGGGTTACAGATGCAATTTTGATATCAAATTGATACGCAAAATAATTAAATTAATCAATGAATCACCCCCACCCCCGCCACCCCCACCCTACCCCGATCGCCCGGCCGCCGATCACGCCCACCCCACCCCCAGATGATGTCACACACTTTTCTCAGCCTGCAGGTGTGCCCCAGCCGAGGCCTGTTAAGGAATTCGCTCGCAGCAGCCCATCGTTCTGTGCTGGACTGCTTAACATCATATCGACTCCTATAATAAAGCAACTATTAAAAATGAAAAACACAATGACGAGCATAATAAATGTCCTCTTTCCATGAAAATAAGCAAAGTCCATTCTCTTTCAGTTTTATAGGCAAAATCAGTAGAGTTTTTACGTTCGACTGCAGTTGCATCTCATTATTTTGTGATGTACAACGATGTGGACCGCCACCAATCACAAATGATCAGCAGAGACATGCCCACTCTGCGTAAAAACATGAAAAAAGAAACTTCAACTATTTTTCTGTGAAAACTACTGATCACCACAGAACGTCCTTGGTATTTTGAAATTGTCATCAGAGTAAAGAAGAAACGATAATTTAAACTACAAAGAGAAATTAATAATCTATATTAAGCAATTTCTTTCAATTTGTTGAGCAAATTACATGGCCTGAGAGCGTATCCTGCGTTTAGTGTCTGCAAATAAAGTCTCATGCTCGTGAAATGACATTAGAGAATACAATCTTTCATGCCATTGGCTCACAAGTCGGAAGAAACACAGTCATTTTACATTCGACAACAAGAAGCTCTAATTCAAGAGAATGTAGCTGTATATTACACTATAAAAGGTCCCCTTTTACCAATGCAATGGTATATCATACTAGCCTTTTTATGAAACAAATCGTGACAGTCTGTCTCGACCTGTGTAGGACGGAGATTGAAATTTCGTTACAAGATATCGCTGCAAAGAAAAAAAAAGAAAGAAACGCTTGTCGAGAATCATAATGTGGCGCCCTAGCCATCTCTTCCACCCGCCAGGCGGCATGTCATTGATATCAATTCGATAGGCTAATTAATAGTAGTAGTAGTAGTAGTAGTTTATTCATCCAGAGACAAAGTACATTGCATGGATTTCGTCAAAAAATACTTAGTATATTAAAAACAAAGATTCCAAGACTTACCAAGCGGGAAAACGCCGGCAGACAGGCACAAGAACAAAATACACAAACACACACACAGAATTACTAGCTTTCGCAACCGATGGTTGCTTCTTCATGAAGGAGAGGGAAAGACGAAAGGATGTTGGTTTTAAGGGAGAGGGTAAGGAGTCATTCCAATCCCGGGAGCGGAAAGACTTCCCTTAGGGGGAAAAAAGGACAGGTGTACACTCGCGCACACACACACACACACACACACACACACATGCACACATATCCATCCGCACATACACAGACACAAGCAGACATATTTTGGCCTAAGGGAAGTCTTTCCGCTCCCGGGATTGAAATGACTCCTTACCCTCTCCCTTAAAACCCACATCCTTTCATCTTTCCCTCTCCTTCCTGAAGAAGCAAACATCGGTTGTGATAGCTAGTAATTCTGTGTGTGTGTTTGTGTGTTTTGTTCTTGTGCCTGTATGCCGGCGTTTTCCCGCTTGGTAAGTCTTGGAATCTTTGTTTTTAATATATTTTTGCCATGTGGAAGTATATATATATATATATATATATATATATATATATATATATATATTCAGGGCGAACAATACTATACAAAATACAGATGTGCATAGTAAACTACATAACATCAGACCACATTGAAATAGCACGTACAACTTTGATTTTTTACATTGATGTATGAGAAAGACTTTTTACATAGAATACACAGTTGATATTTAGATATAAACATATAATTAAAGCACTTTTGCAACATATTATTTATTTAGATCATAGCAACAGTCAGATAAAAATTAATATTAGCATAGAGTACATAAACATAACAGTTTAGTATGAAGCTATTCTAGGTATTCTTTTACACTATAATAGCAGTTGGTCATTAAAAATTTGAATACTGCTTCTTTAAATGAAGACAATTTTTTTATTTCTTTTATCTTTACCGGTAGTTTGTTATACAATCTGCTTCCTTGTATGTTTGTTTGTTTCGGCGCCAAAGCCTTGTTAACTCTTTTTATATGAATGTCATTGCACTTTCTTGTGTTATAAGTATGTAGATCCGAGTTGGATGGGAAATTGTTAATATTTCTTCTTACATTAATTATACTTTTCTGTATACAGAGGCACGGTAGGGGTAGAATATTCAGCTGTTTAAATAATTGCTTTGAAGGAGTTAGCCTTGAACTGTTGGTAATTATTCTAATAGCTCGTTTTTGTAGAGTGAAGATGGTTTTGAGATTTTTTTTACTATGACCCCAGAAGGTGAGGCCAAAGGTAATAGCAGAATGTATATAAGCAAAGTAAACAGTTCTGCTACATTCCCTACTACATACAAAACTAATAACACGTAAAGCAAAGCAAGCAGAGCTTAACCTATGCAACAGATTCAGGATATGGGATTTCCAGTCTAAATTTTCGTCTATATGTACAACTAAGAACTTTGTGGTAGCAACTCTCACAATTTCTTTATTTTGTATTCTGAGATCTAGATCAGAGTGTGACTTTGCTTTCCTGTACTGGATATAATTAGTTTTAGAGATATTTATGGTTAATTTGTTCACTTCAAACCAATTTTGCAAATATTCTATAACTCTGGTAGCAGATGTTGGCAATACCCGGTTTATGTCAGTTATTACAATGTTTGTGTCATCCGCAAACAGGGTTATATGAGTACCATTTAGTGGAATCTTGATATCATTTATGTAAAGAAGAAATAGGAGAGGTCCTAGAACACTCCCCTGCGGTACCCCAACTGGCACAGTCTGAATATCCGATCTGTAAACAATACTTTGGTTTTTACTGTTTGTTGTTGCAATTTCTACTACCTGTTTCCTATTATGGAGATATGACTGAAACCACTTTTTAGCTACTCCTCGTATACCGACATATTCTAATTTGTCTAGCAGGATATCATGTTGGACAGTATCAAATGCCTTTGAGAGGTCCAAATTAATTCCTATTGTACTGTTGTTCTTATCTAGCCCCGTTACAATATTTTCAATGAATTGGGTGATGGCTGACTCTGTACTCTTTCCTTTGCGAAAGCCATGTTGGTTTACAGACAATAGATTGAATTTCTCAAGGTAATTTGTAATTCTGTTTTTCATGACTGTCTCTACTACTTTTGAAAATACCAATAATAAAGCTATTGGTCTATAGTTTCCCACTTCATGTATATTGCCCTTTTTATACAATGGTCTTACTTTTGCAATTTTTAATCGTTGTAGAAAGACACCTTCTGAAAATGATATGTTTATGATGTGTGTGAGTGGGTCTGATATGACACTAGCACATCTCATCATGACTCAGCAAGGTATCTCGTCAATCCCTGAGGACATTTTATTCTTCACTGTTTTTATTATTCGATGAACTTCCAATTTGTTCGTGGGAGGTAGCAATAATGAATTAACACTTTGTTCTTCTGGGATTGATGTTCTAGTAATCTTAGAACAATTTTTACTGAGATTGATTGGACTATTTATGAAGTAGTCATTAATGTAATTTGCTAAAGTAAGATTTCTGACTAGCACAACTTGATCATCTTTTAAAACAAAGTCATCTGGATTTCTAACATTTTTGCTTGAGCCTATTTCTTTTTTTACTACATTCCATATAGCTTTCGATTTGTTTGCTGACCCAGCAATTACACTGTCATTATGCATTGTCTTGGCTTTTTTGATCACCTTCCTGTAAATTTTCTTGTATGTCTTAACATAATCTGTGAAGTGTTCATCTTTGTTATCTTTTTTGAGTTGACTGATATGTTTTAGTGTTTGACTAGATGCTCTAATAGCAGGTGTTATCCACTGGCTTGTGATCCTAGGCATGACATTGATCTTTGTGAGCTTTTTTGAGAAACACGTCTCAAATAGGGACATGAATGTACTAGGAAAAGCACTGAAAGATTCCTTGGTTGTTGTTTGTGCAAAGATATCTTCCCAGGTTTCATTAGCTAACAACTGGATGAAAGTATTCACTTTTTCTGTATAGAAGTGCCTTGTGTATCCCCACTTATATTTTACTGCCTTGGGGATAGAGTAATTTATGTATGTTAATAGTGTATTGTGATCTGAAAGACCTAAGTTTACGTTTAGTGGCTCAGTGATACCATTCTCCATATTTGTGAAAATATTGTCTAAAAGAGAAAATGACAGTTCTGTTATTCTGGTGGCATCTGTAAAGAGTGGTTTCATGTGGAAGCTGCTGAGTATACTCAAAAGCTGTCTTTTTTCATCACTTATAATTAACTGGTTAATATTAAAATCTCCACATAAAAATAATTTCACTTCATTACTATAAAAAGTGTTTAATGCTGCTTCTATTTTTTTGAAGAATATGTTTTTGTCACCCAGTGGAGATCTATATATTGTAATGACAACTAGTTTTCCACTCTTCTCCTCAGTTTCTAACTCTATGGCACATGATTCGAAATGTTTTTCTATATTTAGATGGTCCAATTCTGTTTTCACTTTGAACTGCAGTCCTACTCTAGAGTAAATGCATACCCCACCATTTTTAAAAACACTTCGGCAATAATGTGATGCTAAATTAAACTTGCTTATATATATGAGACTTAATTCACTAGCCTTGCACCAGTGTTCAGATAAACAAATACAAGAGACATCAGCAAGATTATTTAAAGCTACTTCTAGATCTAGTACTTTGTTTCTGAGGCATTGAATATTCTGACACATTATCCTGACTGTTTTGCAAGTATTTTTTCTTTTGTCATTACCTGGTAATGTGCTGCTTTTTCCATAGTAGTTGTGACTTATCTGCAAATTAAATTGATCACGAGAGTCACTCTGGATGGAAAGTAATTTTTGTTTTCAGCAACCGTATTACACTCGCCAACTAGGAAAACTGGGAATCCATGGAGGGAACATGATGTTCTTTCGGAAGAACACTATTGAGAACCGACATTTGAAGCTAACCGTACAGGGATTCTACAGCCCACACAAACATTTTGCGTAAGAACTGCGCTATTAAAAACACAATCGTAGCGACTATATTACCGTTACCTTCCATAAAAAGCGGTCTTAAGTCTACAGTCGCACACACGAGTCGCTGATAGGGTTACGCTTTCGGGTGAAAATTTAGTCCGCAATTTGGAATCAAGTCTATCGATTCTACCACATATGTGAGTGGATTCTGTAGAGACGTCTTTTAATGATTGCAGCCACTGGTGAATCATACTCGTGCCACTCTTGTATCTCGAAACGTGTCACCTTTTTTCGAACCCATCTGTTAAGGATTCTTTACACCAAGAACTCCAGTGCTGTTTTTATACAGTCCCTCTGCATCTTGTAATTGCTCCTAAGTTTCTGCCCTCCTCTCCCTGCAGCTTACAAGGGGAAGACCTCAGACACGGCCAACCGATTCGGCTGAAATTTGGCAGGTCGCTTGTGTACAACCTAAAACGAAGGAATCTAAGACATTTTGGGTCAACACCTCCCCGTTTTTGAGAAAATCACCCCCAAAGGTTATGACGAGCAATCAACTCAAGATTGGAGGGATCGACAGATAGTTGTAAATAGAGCATTTCTCTTCATCAGGTACGGGTTCCACAAACGCAGACTTTTCCAGAAATCGAGGTAAGAAACTTTTACAACTGCCGCTTCTGTACCCACATGTTAAACGCTTTTCGCCGACAGCGACGATAGCGCAACGGCCAAGGTAACCGGCTGGGAATTTTGAAGAAGCCTAACCGATGCTATTCTTTTCGTTTGTATTTTTCCATATCTCAATTGACAGGGATAGGAGGGTTAATAAGGTAAGTAAATCAATAATGAATGATAATAATAAGGTAGGCAAACTAATTTCACAAACGCTGTGAGTTAGTAAAGTATTAAACTTTTAAAGCTTGTCAGATGATAACAACTCCGAGTAAGAGTGCTGCGAATTCTTCACGAGGGATCACAGATAGCCAAACGCGCGACGCTTGTTTACTGCGAGGCACGGGACAGAATGCACGAGGGGGAGTTATGTTGTCCCGGTTGCCTCTTCTTCGTATCATACTTGTGAACCTGGAAGAGTGAAGGTGTCCAGCACGAGCCTTATAGAAGTCAATCGGAAAGAGTTGTTTTCCGTCATTAGGCTGCCGCGAATCTCGCCGATACATGTAGTGATTTTTCCATCGTTAATGCGCCGAATGAAATACGTTTTGTGTATGAGTACAGTGTTCTTCCGTAAGTAACATATGACGAGTACTGTATGTATTTTGTAGTAATGACCTCGTCTGTTTATGCCGTAGTAACTATCTATTGTTGGTTGTGTCATATCTTTCAGGTGCATAATCTGAATAATGGAGGATGTACACCCGTCGACTAGCGCTGTAATATGTAGTTGGGAGCCTGTCAGAGACGATGGCAAGCGGGAGGTTACGGACGCTGTGTTTTGGTTTGTAAAAGTGTTGCAAGACAGATGCATTATCAATGCACTACCGGAAGCAGGCGTTTCTGTTTCTTGGCGTTGCAGATTGATAGGAGCGGCTATCGTCGAGCGATTTTTGGAGCTGACGAACGAAGTGGCATTAGTTGATAATGAAGTTCTATACCATGAAGACGAAGCAGAAGGTGATTCAGTGGAAGACATCCCGACTAGTGAATCGCAAAATGATCATAACACTTTGGAAATCTCCACGTCACTGGTAATATGAGCTTCATCTGTTCCCGATAAGTATTACGAACCGGTTACTAAACGACTGAACTGCGGCGCTATACCCCTTGAAGTAAAACTAAAGGCGGTAGCACTCGCCAGGAATAATCCAAATTGGAACTTACAAATACTGAAAACGAATGGAGCAACAACAGTGCTGAAAAGGAAGAAGAACTTGAAATTGTGGGAAAGTTATATCGTTAAAGGAGGGACAAGATACGACAAATACCAGGCAATAAATAAGTGGACATACGACCGATTTGTCGAATCTCGTTGACGTAACGAGAATGGAACAACGATAATATTTCAGAAGAGGGCTGCAGGGTGCAGCGCTTCAATACACTGCCAACAAGGATTTTACGTTTGCTGTGTTAGGTGTCAGGCAAATTAAACACCTTCCATGAAAACCCTGACATGATCAGCAAATTCAGTAGTATGTCACATAGCTGCGAATAAATCGTGACATTAAATTAACCAAAGTAATACGAGTAACGAGTGAGCAAATGGAATACCACAGACTAACACAAGAATGCCCAAATGCATGTCGTACCTTCCCACCATGAGACCGACGCAGTTCCGAGGGGAGAAACGAGAACAGAAGCCGAGAGCAGAACCGTGTTAAACTAGAAGGCCCTACGATAAGGGACGGACTCGACACCCACGTCGCCAGCCTACCTCTAAGACTACCACCTGCACGTTTTAGTGTGACACTCTTTCGCGTCTCTGTTACATCAAGGACCACCCCCCAGCCCATGTTAAAAGCTGGAGCTCTCCAGAAAAACAGTACAGATCTTACGATAACACAAAAAAGGGCCACTACCACCCGCAACTTTTAGCGTGAGACTTTTTCGCGTGTCTGTTACATTAGGACCACCCGCCAGCCCATGTTAAAAGATAGAGCCCTCCAGAAGAACAGTATAGATCTTACGATAACGCTAAAAGGACCACACCAGCTGCAGGTTTTAGCGTGAGACTTATTCGCGTCTCTGTTACGTTGCAAACTTTAAAAACATTGCCCCACAACGAAAAGTATAACGTTTCTCATTGGATAGACAGAAGTTTTGTAGGTGGAGCTTAAGGTTAACATTGAGACCCTGATTGGTCACATGAAAACACAGCCAGATAGTTTTTTTAAACCAACTTTGGTACAATGTAGTAAGGGGAAGTTAGGAGAGAGTTGCTTCCGAGATGGCGAGGTGAGCGGAGCTGTGCTGCCCGCCGCTGCCCTGACGCTGCCTAAACACCGACAAGGTAATGAACGCACGCGATGACGCATTTTTGAGCGCATAAGGCTTCACTCAGAACTGCAGAAGTCTCATCTGTTACACCCCCTTTTTGCGTAATACTAGTGTCGATCGTTAATTAAAACTCATGGTGTTCACATTCGCCACTTGAAGAACAGATCTGAAACGCGATGATTTTACTTTTATATAGTTATTGAGAAGCCACATAAGCCACTGTAATTTACGGCAAGTTAGATAAGTAATTAAAGATAATTTAGGGTCACTGTGACCATTTTTATAGTTTTCTCTTTTGGGAAACTTAAATTAATCCTAGATTATAGATGTGATATGGCATAGGTCATCCTTTGATCGATTGAAGAACTTGGAAACCCATTCAGGGAATATTCGTTCTCATTTTTGTTGAACGCAGTTGGTTTTTACCATCCTGCATTAAAACATTTCCTTTTATCAGTAGTGCAATTTATAAACGATGCTTTGTGAGTAGAATAAAATTTCCAATTGTAAACTTAACTGCTTTTTCGACGTTATTTTACCAGCTAACTAAAAATAGGAAAGCCTTGAACCCCTTCCACTACATTTAGTCAGTATTAAGATTCTTTTACAGGCAGTGCAGTGGAGCTGACACTGAAATCATTAAGTATTTGGTTATTTCATCGCTAGTCTCACTGAACTATTCTGAATTCTAAATGTCATGTGTGGTCTGGCGTCTCCTTACCAGCAACAGGTCCCAGGTTCAGACTAGTCAATTCCCTAAGAAACATGCTCAGAGTGTTGTTGCGCAAAAGTTGTAGGGAGACACATTATAGTACAAACAGACACTACCATGAATGTTTAGAAAATGGCGACCCTGCCAGGATGGTAAAATACCATGATTGAAGGTCGACCACATGCCTAACTAGGTCAGAAAAATATCTGCTGAAAAATTTTCATAGTAAATTTTTTTTCCTAAAGTTATACATAGTCGAAAACAGTATCTGCAGCAATAGATAGTAAAAGTATTCAAGAAAAATTGCGAAGTCTAGCAGAAACAATAGCATAATTAAGTTATGAATTTTAATATTGTTAGAATTAAGTTCTCTCTCCAATGCAAGCGCACAGGTGGCGGATACATCGTTGACAAGTTGGTCCTGACCCAACAAGTAAGTGAATTGTTTGTCAAGTCGTGTGAACAAAAAGTTTATGAAACGCGTGAGATCGTATGAGCGCATGTTGACGCGAAGTAGGGCGCGTGAATTGCTTTTAAAACAGAAAATAAGGGATTCGGAAAGATTAGCAATGGATTATCGAGACCTTGACCGAATTGAGGTAGAGACCCAGCATGAAAATGGACAGAGAATAGAGGACAGTACAACAGACGATGCAGTATCGCGAGAAATAGGACAGATATCGCACCATGGCGAGGATAATGTACTTCAAGGCACAGAAAATCTTGGTCAGCATGCGACAGAGGAGCAAGAAAGTAGAGAGACAGTCGATGAGGATTCTAACTTGCGTCTTGAATACGTAGAACTCATAGTACAAGTAATCATATCTCCCTCACCACAGAGTACAATGAATGCGAGCAGAAAAGTGTCACAGCACAGTTCAATGCAAGCGGTTGCGAACCAACACTTGGGCGAAAACACAGAGCGTAGGACGTCGGAAGAAAACGCAATAGGACCCACCAATCTGGCAGAATTATTACAAGTAGTGACGGAAACCATGACAAGACAAAATAAAGAAATTGCGAACCAAATTAAAATTCAGAATGCAGAAATGACAAAACAAAATACAGAAACCACGAGACAAATATGTGTGACTAAAGAAAAAAACAAAGAAATTCAGTTACACCTAAGTCATATTGAAGACGAGGCAAAAGAATCTCGAGAAGTAATAGGAAACTTAATAACAGGTCACAATCAATTGAGAACTGACATTGACAAGGTACAAGCGGACGTACAAACGTTGCGTAATGACATTCAGGACGAGATCAAAACATTACGTAACAACACTCAGGGAGAAGTCAAGAAATTAGAGAAACAGATAAACGAAATTACTAGACAAGCAGGAGGCACAGCGCGTGAAATTGTTGAAAACAGTGTGTTACAAAAACGTATCACAAAAGCAGCGCTGAAAAGATACGGTAACCGTATAGTCAAAATAGAAACGCAAACGAAGCGGCAATTTCAGAAATTGCGAACAGAGCTGTTGCAAACCATTGAAGAGCGTAGTGAACAAGATCGAACAAGCACAGAGTCTGCAACCATACCCGTATCTGTAATAGCACCGGAAAAACAAGCAATTAACGAAGATATTACGCATTTGCGATTCCAATCACAGGCGGAAAGTAACATACGTGACAATGGAAAGCCAGGTCGCGAAGAGTACAGTGCAATGCATTCAGCTACACGTTCACAACCGACGGAAGAAAATTATTGCGTACCACTCCAACGATACTACGAAAGGATAGGCGAAAGTTACAGTGGACAATATACAATGGATCTACCACAACCGAAAAGAACGACGGGAAAAATGACCATAAACAAAAGTGGCGAAGAATCGCGAATTTCATATGGAACTATGACGAAGTACGACAACGATCATTTCCTCACAGTCAGAAAATTTCAACACTTTCGAGAAGGAAACTCATTACATCCAAGAAATTTTATTGATCAATTCCGAGTAGGATTACCAGAACACTGGACGCTAACACACAAATTAGACTTTATATGTGCAGACATGTCAGAAACAGTCGCAGAAACCATGCAGAATGTTGCAGCGACATGCCGATCGTGCGAAGATTTTAGAGAGAAGTTTCTCTCACGATATTGGTCCAGCGAAGCACAGAACAGAGTGAAATACGAATTATTACAGAACCCATATTTTGTAAATTTAGGAGAGAAGTCCCCCGTGAAATTTTTCGAATTAATGGCAAAGAAAAATCAATGCTTAGATGTACCATACAGTGACGGAGAGTAGATGAAATTATGCGCGATGAAGCTACCATTGAAATACCAGCAATCACTAGTAGGTCGCGGAGGCAATGACGTCGAAGCATTTAAAGGTATTCTAAGTGAACTAGAGTTCATATTTTCGGAAGATGACGCAAGAAAAAGACGAAGGGCACGAGAAAACGAAAGCAAAAAGCAGTGGAATCCACAAGACACTGTACGAAGAAACAATAATTACGAGTCACGTGATAACTTCGCACCAAGAAACGACAATAGATTTCAACAAATAACCGGTTATGGATTTAGAAGAGAAAATGGCAATAACTATAATTCTCCCAGGAACGGCAACAACTATTACAGACGGAATAACGAGAACTGGAACGGGTACTGGAGAACCAATAGACCGACAAATTATCAACAGAGAAACCACTATCAACGATCTGAACAAGAAAAGCGAATACAGATAGAAGACGTGGAGGTAAGAACACCAAACCCCAATAAAAGTTTGAGTTGACAGCTAAGCGCCCATGCCAAAGAGAATGACGCACCGACCCAGGATAATTGCAGCACCTTGAACAGAGAAGTATAAATCTTATCACGAGAAGAGAATAAGGAAGAAACAAATCCGCAGGAACCAGATGAAAACGAAGACAAGAAAACAACAATATCGTATTGGGACGAAATTAATTGGGAGAATACTGACGAGGAAGATGAATTACCAGAGGCATGCACAACGAATGTAGGAGGAAAGGACGAAGTAATGAGTATTGCAGAGCTATTTGAGATGGAAACCAGGGAAAGCGAATTCAATGAGGATAATGCATAGTCGACAGAAGTTGTAAATAAATTACGAGTGGGCATACAACCCAGCGTATATAATGAAGGAAGTTATGAAGCGATAATTAGTGCAATTAGATGCGATTATGTGGAAGTAGCGACGAAGAAGGAGAAGATAGACGAGGATGAGGAAAAAGTAGAGGATGTAGAAGAAAGCGTAAATGAAGGAAGAAATAGAGAAAAGGAAATTAAAGATAGAGAAGTAGCAGTCGAAGCTTATCCTACAGAAAGTTCGAATTCACAAGGGAAATTCCTAAAAAGACTCATGTATGGTTCAGTGGAAATCGACGAAAAAATGCAAGAAGTTCAAGGTATTTCGGAACACAGTAAAAGAGAATTAGAGGGTATTTTACGAGATAAAGCAGAAGTATTTTTACCTAAGACTGGCAGTATTAAACACTTTCAGTACAAGTTTGAAGTAAAACAGCAGAAACCATCTAGAGTGCCACCCTATACAATCCCATTAAGGTACAGGAATAAAGTATTCCAGGAGATATCTAAAATGTTAGATGACGATATTATTGAACCAGCTACCTCTACATATAAGAGCCCGCTCCATATTGTACAAAAACGAGATGGGAGCATCAGGTTAGTGCTTGATTCCAGACAGATCAACACAATCATAATCACTGAGACAAATCGCCCAGAAAAATTAGAGGAATTGATACAAAACTTTTACGGTGCTAAGATATTTTAATCAATTGATTTACGGAGTAGTTTCTGGCAAATAGAATTGGCCCCAGAATGTAGAAAATTTACAGCATTTATCGTATTCGGTAGATGTTACCAGTTTAAACGATTACCATTTGGTTTAAACATATCATCAGCAGCGTTTAGTGGGGGATTTAATACTATACTCAGTCCTGAAATTTTACAAAAAATTACTTGTTATGTTGATGATGTGATTATAGCAGAACCCTCTTTGGAACATCACAACGACACATTAAATCAGTTTTTACAGATCATGAAAGAGCATGGGGTCACAGTAAATATAACAAAATCCAAATTTGGAAGGCGAGAGGTCAAATTTCTAGGACACATAATTTCCGAGAAAGGGGTAATGCCCGACCCAGAAAAACTAACGGCAATCAAATAATTCTGTACTCCATATAATAAGAAAACTCTCAGAGGATTTCTAGGTCTCACCGGATTCTATAAAAAATTTATTTGGGTCGACCCTCTCGCAACACCACGCCAATGTGCATTGACTGGAAAAAACACGCCATGGGTATGGAATCAACAAGCCAATGAAGAATTTTTAAAAGTGAAAAACGCACTAACAACAGCACCGATTTCAGCACATCCTGATCTAACACAAAATTTTTGTATGGCCACTGATAGCGCGAAAACAGGTTTCGGAGTTGTGTTATTCCAAGAATACGAACAGGTAGGGCTAAGATCATATAGAACAATTGCCTTTGCCAGTCGGGTACTCACAAAAAGCGAGAAAAACTATTCAGTCACGGAGATGGAAGCATTGGCCGTTGTATGGGGCTTCCAACGTTTTTGATACTTCCTATTCGGAAGAAAAACAAAAGTATATACTGACCACAAAGCATTAGAATTTCTGTTATCCGCCAAACTAACTCATGGGAGGTTAGCCAGATGGATGTTAATACTACAAGAATGTGACTTCACTATTACACACACACCAGGACCAGCGAATGTATTAGCAGATGCTTTATCATGATGTCCACAGGGTGCATCGAATAACATAGGTTTGGAAGCAGCAGAAGACCAGTTTACAATGTACTATATGAAACAAATACCTTTCGAAAACTACATTACGACAGCATTAAAAAACATAGGCAAAGAACAGGACAAGGATGCCGAAATACTAGGAATCAAACACAAGTGGAGAAGTAAGGATTTTCCAGATATTCGACAGCACTATCTCATAAAAAACAATGTTTTATTTTTTAGACGAAATGTTGCAACGAATGGATGGTTAATTTATATCCCAGATGAACTAGTTAATAAGTACATATGGCATACACATTTAAGTAATGGCCACTTTGGACCAAAGAAATGCTTTTTAAAAATAAAACAAACAAGCCATTTTCCTAATATGGAAAGACGAGTTAGAACAGTATTAGTCAAATGCTAAAAATGTATGAGGGCTAAACACGTCACTTTCCAAACCAAACCACCTATGTTTCCAATAATCCCTAAAAGATTAAAACAAATAGGTGCAACAGATTAGATGGGGCCCCTCCCACGCACAAAAATGGATATGTTTTCATATTTGTCGTTTTGGAACTTACTTCTAAATATGTTACCTTGACACCATTAAAACGGGCAACAGGTCTTGCTATAAGTAAAGCATTTAGACATGATTTTCTCAGACAAGTAGGTCGAGTGGAACGAATAATTTCTGATAATAGCCCACAATACAAATCAGTTCAGTGGCAGAACACGTTAAAACAACACAAAATAAAACCCGTCTACATACCTAAGTACAAACCTAGTGAAAATCCAGCAGAACGACCTATGAAGGACATAGGCACTTTATGCCGATTTTATGCAGGCAAAAGACACAACACTTGGGATATATACCTTAAAGATTTTCAAGAAGTAATAAATGAAATGCCACATAGCACTACACTACTACCTCCAGTTACTGTACTTAAAAATATTGCACCCCCAAACATAACCAGAGAAAATGTTAGATTTCCTATTGTACCACGTAGACAGTACAAACAAATCATAGCAACAGCACTCGCCAACATCAGAAAGGCAGCCATTAAAAGAAAAGAAAGAGGATATAGAACAGCAATTAAAAGAACATTCTCAGTAGGCCAGAAAGTATTTGTAAAAACACACCGTCTCTCCAGCAAACAGTAACACAAAATACATAAGTTTTACGCTGCATACAAAGGACCTGTCATAATTAGCCGAATTTCTTATGGTAATGCTGTGGAACTCTTGAACCCAAAAACAGGAAAAACCTTAGGACTTCACCATGTGAGCCATATCAAAAAGTTTGAAGATTAATTTTATTACTGGTAAATAATCAGCACAATATTGCAAGATTATGTTGCAGATAAGATCGTCAGGAGAAAGAAGAATGAAGAGAGAGGAAGGTGGGGAAAAGAAAGTAGTTTCAATAATAACACCAATAGTACCATAGTTTAAGGTGAAGGGATAAAGCGTAGACAGTCTAACAGCATGAAATACTAAAATGCTGTACACCACGACACTACACAAAAATAAAAAACGAATTTGAGGATTCTTGAGTAGACGTGAAGAGTCCAAATATCTAAGAATTGCAACAAGGGAAGGGCGCCAAAATTTGTAAAGCTTTTTAAGAAGGCGTAAAACAAGTAGGTACTAGATATATGTTCGATGATTATAAGTAAAACTTTTTGTAAGAACCATTGTAAAAACTCCAGCAAGGAAGAGATGCAACGACCCACAAGTTGCAACGCAAGAAGTATCAAGAAAGAAAAGGACGTAATTAGCAAGACACGAGGACAGCGAGACCAACAGAAGGCCCTTGTAGAGAAAGTGGGCAATAAATTTGCCCGCTAGGTGGAACCCTGCTGGGATGGATAGTGCCAGAGCCCTGCAGAGACGCCGAACGACGGGACGCCGAACGTCAGCATAGTGCAGGGACAGACCAGCGAACAACGGACTTTCACCGCTCGTAAACCACGGGACGCCCCCCACTCAGCGGAGCGAGCAAAAAACGGCTTGACGAGAAGACCGCTTGGGCAAGCCATCGTTGGCAAAAAATATGTGTAAAAGTCACTCTACTAGTATTAAACAGCACACTGATGCACGAAACTGAAGAAGAACTTCCACAAAGTAAAAATGACACGCCCAAACAATTTATCAAACTGTTACTCGAAGGAGAACTTCAAAACGACTAGTTATCAATAAATATATCCATATCCTGCCCAGAGAAGAACTAAGAAGCAAGTAAGAATCAGAGAAAAAGCAGGAAGAACAGAAGTTGAAGACTCGCTAGATTGAGACCAAGAAAGAAGATGGGTGAAGAATAGATGACATACCTTCCCAAATCCCTATCCTATTGTAAACTAGTCGTCTGCGAAGTATTACAACGAAAAACGACCGCATTCAGCGACACATAACGATGACTTTCACGCATACAAAGCCAGTAAACCACGAGATGCTGCACTCACAGCTCCATTCCATTATGGGACCTCCACAACAGCAACACACACTTGCAAAACCAAAAAGGAACGACGAAAGAACCTGTACATCAAATGCTTGCCCACATCCATCTCGCTTAAGTCCATCACCTTCGTGCAAAAACATTCGCCAACCTCATGCTTAAACATTCATAGGATTGTGTGAACGTGTGAAATCAAATTATGTGATGTAGGAATTGTGCAAAAGAAACGTGTGAAAAACTAAATAAGTTAAGTACACCGGACAGCTAATAAACTACAAAATAACAGTCATTGACTATGGACTTAAGTAAAAAATAGACTATCGATAAAAATAAGTCATTAGTTCTGAAATGGACAGTATATAAAGAAACTGTATACCATTTATTTTCTCCTCACAAAAATAAAAGAATAACTATATTTTACTTATTTTCTCCTTAAAAAAACAAAGGATAAAAAATTATCTTGTTGGATGTTTTCCGTTTCTTTAACATTTGTACCATTTATTAGGATAATACCTCAATACGTGTGTATGTATATTTCATTGTCAAAGCAATTCTTGGAAATGATTCTTATTTGTTAGTGTAACAATGTTGAAATGAGTGTCTAGAAACAAAAGCATTTTACTTGCACATGATATTTAGAAAATGTCTTAGGAATCGATTTTACTTAATTACTACACTTATAAAAACAATATTTCTAAGAAAATCGATGTGAAAGACTCCTCACTTTCGATAACAAACTTCTTAAAAAACAAACTTCACACTTAAATAAAGAAAGAAAATAATTAAAAATTGATAATAGCATAAAAGTATTCTTCTCTTGTCATTTTTAATTATAATGTGGAAGAATATAAAAATATAAATTAGTAATACAAACTAGCATAGAACAGAATAACGTAGCTGAACAGTACGCAACAAAATTTAGCTAAATTAGAAAATTTGTGACTGACTTAGACAAGGATTCTATCATTGCCTAAATTCAGTGCAAAAATTAAGTTCGAGGGGAGGTGATATGTAAGGTGTCAGGCAAATCCAACACCTTCCATGAAAACCCTGACATGATCAGCAAATCCAGTAATATGTCACATAGCTCCAAATAAATCCCGACATTAAATTAACCAAAGTAATACGAATAACGAGTGAGCAAATGGAATACCACAGACTAACACAAGAATGCCTAAATGCATGTCATACCTTCCCACCGTGAGACCGACGCAGTTCCGAGGGGAGAAACGAGAACAGAAGCCGAGAGCAGAACCGTGTTAAACTAGAAGGCCCTACGATAAGGGACGGACTGGACACCCACGTCGCCAGCCTACCTCTAAGACTACCATCCGCACGTTTTAGCGTGAGACTCTTTCGCGTCTTTGTTACATCAAGGACCACCACCCAGCCGATGTTAAAAGCTAGAGACCTCCAGAAAAAACAGTACAGATCTTACGATAACACAAAAAGTGCCACTACCACCCGCAAGTTTTAGCGTGAGACTTTTTCACGTGTCTGTTACATTAGGACCACCCGCCAGCCCATGTCAAAAGATAGAGCCCTCCAGAAGAACAGTATAGATCTTACGATAACGCTGAAAGGACCACACCAGCTGCAGATTTCAGCGTGAGACTTTTTCGCGTCTCTGTTACGTTGCAGCTGTATCATTATCTCAGGCAAGAAGTTTCAAATCGGAGCATAAAATTCGTCAACGGCACGTCACTAATTACTTGTCTCAAAAGGATGTGCAAAACATAGAAGATATACAGAAAGTGGCGGCTCTTTTCAGCACGTAAACGGCGTCACTTATGACCGGTTTTAATCGTGATTACGTGATCAACACCAATCAAACTTGATGCGAGTATCGGGTGAACATTCGACGGACGTTATCGCATAAGGGAGAAAAACGAATCATTGTCGTAGCTGGTAGTAAAAACAAACTAACACATTCGTACACGGCGCAATATGTCATCACAGCCTCTGGAAAAGTGTTGCCTAAGGTTTTCCTGTGTTTACAAGAAACGAATATTACATTTGGTTCTCGGGTTATAGAAGAGGTAAATCGTTTAACGGACTCGTTGAGAAATGTTTACCTTCTATGCTCCAAATCTGGGAAACTGACGAATGCGATTTACAGAACATTTCTTGAGAATGTTTTAAAACCATACGTTTCTGATAACATGTTTGGTCTAATATTGGATTCTTGGAGTGGACAAATTAATACTACAACATATGACGCAATGTTTATAGATGGCGAGGGTCAAACTACGCTCACAGTAAAATAGCGCCAAACTGCACGCCTGTTTGCCAGCCATGTAATGTTTATTTGTGAACTTCATTTCCAGGCTTCAGAATTGCAGTGTGCTTCTGGACTAGCGAGAATTGCACATTCGCTCGGATTCGATAACTATTCACAGCATAATTCATGACCAACTTTCAGCGCCAGTTTTGCAGGCAATGATATCGTATGCGTGGTACGCATAAAAAAAATTACAGAAAAAGGCATATTTTTAAATGTAAACCAAGTTTGTTTTCCACCTACTCATCGGAAGGAGCAGTGTAGCTGTCGAAAGATCGCATTCATTAGATGTTCTTGGTGTCGTGAGTTCATTTGTTTCGAATGCTTATATGACAAGAAACATCCATATATTTGTTCGGAGAAAAGTGAGGGCACGAAGCAGTGACTGGAACAGCCATTGTAAAGTGACCTGGAGTAACATTTTAGTTGTTTACTGTTCCAAGAGGTTTGAGAAATTTATTTGCCACCTTATTACCTTATTACTATCATTCCTTATTGATTTACTTACATTATTAACCCTTCTATCCCTATCAATTGAGATATGAAAAAATACAAAAGAAAAGAAGAACATCCGCTAGGTTTCTTCGAGATTCGAACACGGGTTCTCTGATTCCCAGCCAGTTGCCTATGCCGTTGCGGTATCGGTGCTGTCGGCGAAAATCGTTTACCATGTGGGTACAGAAGTGGCGGTTGTAAAAGTTTCTTACCTCGATTTCTGGAAAAGTATGTGTTTTCGGACCCCATACCTGATGATGAAAAATGCTCTATTTACAATTATCTGTCGATCCCGCCAATTTTGAGTCGATTGCTCGTCATAACCTGTAGGGGTGACTTTCTCAAAAACGTGGGAATGTTGACCAAAAATATCTTAGATTCCTTCGTTTTAGGTCGTACACAAGCGACCTGCCAAATTTGAGCCGAATCGGTTGGCCGTGTCTGAGGCCTTCCCCTTGTTAGTCTATGTGATCGTCCCAATTAAGTCTGACTTGTACATCTAAGACCTTCTGCATCCTGTGGGGAAAGATGACGAGCTGAGTTAATGCGACAGCAGCGCGTTTTGACCACTCAGTGGATATGAGAAGATGGTGTCATAGCTCCACCATCCGTGTACAGTGTGTAAGGCCAGAGCGAAACGAAGCTTTCCCCTGCAACGCGAGGTAGTAGAAGAGATAGTACAAGCAGCTACGGTGGTATTTCTTATTGAGCAAATTAGGCAGACTACATATCATACATGGCATGGAGGAAGGACGAAGATTTTGCTACTTCTTTGCGACACATCTCCAAACTACATACAGGTACTGCAGTCTGAAGGAGATCTGTGTCTCTCAGGGTGCATTCATGTCTATCACCCAAACCTAAGTGGCGAACCTATTAAGTATACAGGTATTGGTTCGTTGGAGCAGGTGGTTCAAGACCGAAGTCTCATCCACAGACTGGTATAAAGTTCCATCACCTGTACTGTAGGATGACCATATCCAACAGGCCATCAGTTACAGGAGAGGGTTCCTGTACTGTTCCTTCATAAGCAGTTTAATACATAAGTGTACACCGTCATACACTTTGTTTTTTTCTACCGTGACTTAGAGATCCGTGTCAGCTGCTGAACCTACATTGAAACGTTTAATACATAAGTGTACACCGTCATACACTTTGTTTTTTTCTACCGTGACTTTGAGATCCGTGTCAGCTGCTGAACCTACATTGCCACGTTTCGACCCTCTGGCTCTCACAGAGAACTGAACATCACATGGCATAAACTATACAGCTATAACAACACAGGGTGGTAGAAATAAAACACAGACACAATGTTTCTCATTGACAAAAATGCGGAAGACATTGCAGCAAATGGAAACTGGAAGAATTTGCAGTATTGTAGAGCGTTCCCAACAGCTATTCATCTTCCCATCGACAGGGCAGGGGATGTCTCGGTGCTCCGTTTCGAAAAGCATTGTTCCTTCATTTCGCACTGATGTATATGTTTACTGTTCCACTGTTGACCATCGCGGGAAGGTGCTGTTCACACTTACTGGTGAAAAAAATAAAAAAAATACAAAAATAAGAATAAAAACCGTGTGGGGCACCGTAGCATATGCAAATAGGCCGAGTCTGTAGCAATGAGGAACGCTTCCAAATAATTGTATTAAGGTGATGTACTCTACATTTAATCCCATGTTCCACAGCGACAAGTAGCGGATGTCCGGTGTTCCGTCAAACCTCCCTCCATCTCAACCGAGTGGTGTCTGTCAGTCATTGTACGGGAATCAACAGTGCACCCAGTGGACAGTCGGGATGGGAAAGATGCCATTGATATGGGGCGACGTACTGTAAAACTCACTGCAGTTGATAGCGAGATAAATTTTACCCAGAAGTCGGAGAGAGCAATATCTGTCACATTTTGCAACCTGTGTAGAAACAGAGTGAGCTGAGTTAATGCTATAGACCGTGTTTTGACCACTCAACAGAAATGGGAACATATTGTTGTAGCTCCGCCACCCCTGTATGATGTGTAAGGTCAGCTCCAAACAAAGCCTGCTCCTGCAACACGACTTATTATACAAGACAGGACGAACAGTTACGGTGGTGTTTCTGGTTGGGAGAAGTAGGAAGAATCCGCATCATACAGGTACTGCAGTCTGAAGCAGATCCGCATCCCTCAGGGTCAATTCCACGCCTGTCACCGAAACATTCTATCATCGTTTTTCTGTACTATCCAACAGAGAAAAATTACGAACTAACAAATACCGTCTACGTGCTGGCACCGAACATACGCAGCTATCCTATTAAATATACAGGTGTTTATCCTTTGGAGCAGGTGGCCAGTGATCAACGTCTCTTGCACAGACCGGTATAAAGTTTCATCTTCTGTACTGTACGAGAACCTTCTCCCAAATATTATCAGTCGCAGGAGAGGGTCCCTGTTTCGTTGTTTGATACACAGCTTTTTCTGCTGTAACACGCTTTGTACACTGTCATACATTTTGTTATTTTTTTTTCCCGCCACGACTTCGAAGTCTGTGTCAGATACTAAACTCAAATTAACACGTTTGGTCCATTGACTCCCCCAGGTTATTGTCGACCATCATTCACATTAATTGGGTAGGTAATGTCGCTGTGTTCCGTTTGATTGTTTCCTCATATTGCTGCCATGCTCATGATCACTGTTTTGGTGTTAACCATTCCCGGAAGGTGTTGCCTCCTCCAATAAGACTCTTTATCTGTCTCAAGTAAGTGATGTCAGTCAAGCATTATGTGGTAGTCAAGGGCATACCAGTGGACTGCTGGGACTGAAAAGACACCGTCGATTTACTGTAATAATAAGCATCAGAGTTGATAGTGCGATCAGTTTTAGCAACTTTATCGTAATTTCAACACCAGCCAATGACGTGACAGCATGCTTACCAATTTGTATCATCGCTAAACAGCCCCTCCAATACTTTGCGAGTACCATCGCGAATGTAAGTAGACGACTGTGTAGTGCGTGCATTCATTGTTAATTCTCGAACATACCCAAGAAAGTATACCAGACAGCTACCTACATATGTCGAGTACTTCGATCATAGTGCGTAAATTACGATCTTTCTCATTGTGGGTGGAGTCACAAGGCATTCTCACATTCTAAGAATAAAGTTAGAGACAAATGTTCAAATTTGTGTGAAATCTTGTGGGACTTAACTGCTAAGGTCTTCAGTCCCTAAGCTTACACACTACTTAACCTAAAATATCCTAAGAAGAAATACACACACCCATGCCCGAGGGAGGACTCGAACCTCTGCCGGGATCAGCCGCACAGTCCATGACTGCAGAGCCTCACACCGCTCGGCTAAACCCGCGCTGCAGTTACAGACATAAAGATCTCTTCACACTGTCTTTGACCATCACTCCCTGCAGCTGACCAGAAGTAGACCGCTGCATTCCACGTTCCGTGTAGGAACAATGCGAACCGAGGCTGTAACTGCTGTCCCGCACCCATCCAAGAGCACAAGCTTTCTCCAGATGCGCCAATGTTGCGGAGGTTAGCACCCCTTCTCGAAGTACAGTAGATTTGAAACTGTTGTGATGATGTAACAGATGGTTAAGAACAAGATGGGGGCTCTCCGGAGGGACGGAGCTCCTTGCGTTTTACGTAAATCAACTGTGCTATCAATTCTAAAGTATCGTTCTAGTGTCTGGGGTCAGTACCAAGTAGGCACTGGTAAGAGAGAACATAACCACATGCACTCCTAAAGCCACAATGTTCTACACTTAAAACACGCTATAATGTTAAATCGTTGCAGTTTCTGACCTATTAGTCGTATGGAAAGCAATACTGTTTCTATCCCAACGTAACAAATATTTTCAGCGCATGACCTACATTCTCCTTGCATGTTTCTCTACGATAATCTATGGTGATAAACTGTAATATGAAAAACTACTTGCTTAAAACATCGATTCGTTGTGATAAACGTAGAATAGAGATTTTCAGAGGTGTATAGCTCCCCACTATTCACATACGACGATGGTTCAGAAGTTATACTATGCTCGCATCATATAAAATGATCGTTAGTAACGGAGAATACCTTTTACAAAGAAAGGGACAAACGCATAGCACCAGTATTTCACATGTGAAATTACCCGTCATTCTACCACTAGCTCCGTAAACAGGACATCTGTCAAGCAAATGTATACACATTGATTATAGTGCCTCACAAGCACCTTAACTTAGAATCACCGCAGTTCTGAAAATGAGGACTCGATTTTATGCCCAAGATGCAGCTTTTTTTTTTTTTTTTTTTTTTCAGGAAAGCACCGACGACAGCAGTCAACTCGCGCGTGTCACTATTACCTCAACAGACATACAGAAGAATGTTGCCTCGACGAAAAATAAAACACTGTTTCTTCGGTTCCTGGTGTCTCATCTCACTCATTTCCCGTATTCCTCTTGCTGTCGTATACTCGTTCCCATGAACAAAATTAGTTTTGCACCAATCAGAAGACATGTAAGTACTTCCTCAATTTCCCCGCATTTCGGCCTGTTTTCCCGCAATTTATACTTATTTTCCGTAATTTATCGATCATATGTTACTTCTGACTATGTGAACACGACATCACTTATCTTTCCGTGTTCCAAAATTGCTTGTAAAT
Organism: Schistocerca gregaria; assembly: GCF_023897955.1. NCBI lineage: Eukaryota > Metazoa > Arthropoda > Insecta > Orthoptera > Acrididae > Schistocerca > Schistocerca gregaria. Next base: position 862,977,740 of record NC_064921.1, read on the forward strand.
GTAGAACAGCTGCCAATACCTAATGCAAATGCACTATTTTTCTGGGTGGACGGCATAGTATAGCACTGTACTCGAATGCAACCAGTCGCCTCCAAGCGCATATTCTACAGCTGCAGCACGTTTCCGTATGACTGTAACTGTGCATGGGCCGCGGATGGCTCCCAGGTCTCACAGTTGACCCGAGTTAGCGTTCAAGTGTGGATACGCCAAGAGTTATTCCGGAGTGATGTTGGGATGTGGATTCATAATATACCACATCCGGAACAGGATTTGAAGGTGGAAACGCTGAGCATTATATCTGGAGCTATGTTGGGATGCGGATCCACAACACATCACATGTGGGATTGGGCTCGACGGTGGATCAGTCAGGCGCTACGTCCGGAGATGTGTTCTGTGTTAGAAGTTGGATCCACTGGCGGGAAGAGCACTGCATGTGAATACTGCATTTCATAACGATTTTCAAATGGAATGTCCCTCTCGTCTTGCTCCAACTAAGGCTCTGCGTTCATAGTCTGTTAATTCCTGTAGAGTACCCATAATCACACTGGAAACCTTTCCACATGAATCGCCTGAATACAAATGACAGCTCTGCATACGCACTTTGTACCTTGTCTACGCCATACAACTACCATCTCTATGTGAGCGTTTCGCTATCCCACGACTTTGATCACCTCAGCGTATATCCTTCTTGCTTCGTCTATCATGGTTTATTTTGACACCAAGGTAACAGCATTGCTTCACTTCACTTATATCGTCGCCCTAAAGTTAGATGTTAACCTTGTTATGAACCTCTCATATATTATTACTCACTATTTTCGTCTTTCTTTGGCTTGTATTGTGTTGTATTTTATGTTATCTGGGGAACCAGAAACGACGGAGAGGCTCCATCCCCGCCGCAGCCGCAGCTGTCCACAACCCCACGACAACCACAGCAGTCCCCTTCACCCCTCCACCGCCCCACACGGACCTTTCTTTCAGGGTTATTGGACGGGTCAGCCCCGGTGCCCCCCCCCCCTCCCCACACACACACACAAAGAACGTAGGGAACGTCTCACACCAAACGAATGTAACTCCTCTGTTTGCATGGTAGAGTAATGGTGGTGTACGTGCAAGTGGAGAACTTGTGTGTGCAGCAATCGCCAACATAGTGTTGCTGGAGCGGAATAAGGGGAACCAGCCCGCATTGGCCGAAGCAGATGGAAAACCGCCTACAAACTATCCACAGACTGGCTGGCTCACCGGACCTCGACACAAGTCCGCTGGGCGTATCTGTGCCAGGGACCAGGCGCTCCTTCCCAGTCCGGAAAGCCATGCGTTAGATTGCATGGCTAACCTGGCAGGCATCTTTCTTTGGCTTACTCTCAGGCTGTAGTCCGTGCTCATCAAAGTGTTCATTTCATTGAAAAGGTCTTGCAATAGTTCTTCAATTTCACTGAAGATGACAAAGTTAGTGAGGCTTTCTGTTGCTATTGCGATTAAATGAGACTTGTTCGATTTATCACGCAGGTTACTGAGATATGAGCATATTGCATCTGGCTGCCACCATCTGAACAGGGTGTATGAAGGTAGTGACATGGTAAAATACACTGATGTTTACAGACATAACGCACACAGGCGTTACTCAATGGCAGTTACTGCGCAAAGTTAGTATTGAAGGAGATGCAGCAGATCTTTTTTCGTCCCACTGATCTTGCGATACACAATGAAGGAATTGAATATACACATATCAATAACAAAAAACGTCTTACTATACTCGTTTACTTTGCCGTCACATGATTATAACAAAAGCTGTAATCTCGTTTTGAAGGTCTACGCCACTGATTACTTCTCACAACCAAGGGCACTTTGAATTGCTGCTTGCAGTTTTTCAGAATCTGAGTCACTGAAAGACAAATCACTTACTTCATTGTCCCCGTCATAATATTATGAATAACCTTCAGTAAGCACTCCTCATCATCACCATGAACTAACCTCTTTGTCATGCTAGTTGTTTACTAAGTTAAGCTACCACATGATAAACATGGCCTATGCTTCGTTTCTGAATACATTTATGAGCCAACTACAACAGAGGGGAGAAGAGGTTGTAACAGTTTCAGAGCAGAGAGTCCCATTGTTCTTGTTATGTAAACAAACTGGCCACTTGCCGAGTTACCCTTATGTAAGGATGCCACTTGCTTGGACTCTTGTTTTGCTTATTTAGGACATGATTAATTGGTCGTACCTGTCATTATAATTACAATTCATGGGCTTTAACTACTATTATAATTAGTGTAATTTATAGGCAATATGTCAGTGCTCATATTTACCCTGATGTCTGAATGTTTTTAGCGTCAAGTTATAACTGCCATCATGAAGACGGCAGTTTATGACCCTAGACTGTCGTCTGCCCTCCCTCACTCCTGCAGTGTCCTCCCACCACACCGTCACCTCCTTCAGGGCTCCAGCATCCTGAGACTGTCATTCATAGTCTGTACCTCGCTCCAGCAACACCACCACCTCACCACACTAATTCACCTCAATGCTTTTAAGCGATTTTTTAAGGGCTAGAGTTGTAAATATGGAACTTGACGCCACAGTGCACCAAAATATTCTCTTTTTACTCTAATATTATAGTAAAAAACGTTCCTTCACAAAAATACAGAACCTAGTAACTAATGTGACATAGCAACAAAAAATACTATCTTTCTACTCTGACACTATAACATTCTAGTAAATAACATTGGGATGGATTAGCTATGTACTTTGTTGACTGACACTGTGCTGGGCTAAGACGAAGGGGGGGGGGGGGGGCGGAAAGATGGGTCATGTCACAGCGCCAGGTGGCTAATGGACTGACCAGCAGTGCCCATAGCAGGCAGGCAGATTGCTGGCTGTGGGTAGTCGCACCTTCCTCCACCTTCCTCTTCCTCCCTCTCTGGAGTAAACACATGGACACATGGCCCACTGTCTCTCGTTGTCTCTATGTCTACGTGATTTGCACCTTATTCAAAGTGCTTAATGACATGCTGCTGGTTTAGCAGCCAGTATGGTACTTGTGAACAGACAAAGAGAGTGGCCATTATTAAAGCTGGTTGTGCTAAATCAGGCTCACATTTCATATGAAAATAATAAGAAGACATATGTAAAAAAAATTATTTTTATTCCATCTTTTTTTACAATGTTCTCAACAAAGTTTAAAAGAGGTTGGACCAAAAGCATCACAGTCTCTATTCAACAGAAAAAGCTTATCACAATAGCTATACTTGGAAGTAAACTCGCCAGTCTGGAACACTAGTGGTAGCTTGCGAAATTTATGAGTAATATTACACAAAACAGACGTCAGTTCTCTAGGAAATAGATAGTAATCTGTTGCATTCAAATTATAGTATTCATCCGTAAGATGTTTATATACATTTCAGGAATCAATTTGTTGCCCTATATTCCGGGTCGTGTGAGTGAGCTGTTTCGTTGGGGACTCCGGAGGAGCCAAGAGGGCAGTGCGAGAACACACTGGGACCACTGGCGGAATGCATGCAATGCCGGATGGAAGGACTGTGATCGCGACGGTACACGATCTAGTTGTCAACCGGATCCAGCAAACTTAAAGTGGAATGGATTTTAGTCCTAGCAGTGAAACCTCCACCATTGTAAGAACTCGCGATTCTCCAGTGACTTGGGTTCGTGTTGCTGCTCGCCGTGTCGCCAAGACGAAGAGCAGCGAGTGGAGTGCTTGGGGATGGCGGATCTAATTAGCTTTCCTCGACTTCTTGTTACTAATTACTGCATTCTATGTGTGACTATTTGTTAAGTTCAATCCGCGGTATTTTTCCTGCCTGGTGGCCACCAACGCCCCAGTGACTTGCCCTGGAGGTTAGTGTATGTAACGGCAGTGTACGTTTCCTCACCTCGCCGCTGCTGTCTGGTAAAGCGTGTAGTTTTGACAGTTTCCTTGATTTGTAGGTCGGTTGATGTTTCTTCTATTCTGGTAGTAGTGGTTCCTTTCTCCTTCCGGACGCTCTAAGCACAGCATTCTGAGTACGTAGAGCTGACCACCGCTTCCGGCATTGGTGTCGTATTCCATCGTTGCATTGATTATCGGACGGTGGCAGCTTCAGCAGATTATCATCAGTCATTCGTTAGACTGCCACTAGTCTGAGTTACCATCTTATCAAGTGAATGAAACTTTTGGCTGCCTTTCTCATCGCTCGCGAAAGTGTTTTTGGCCTGACCTACTCAGAGGTCGATTCCTAGAGCACTGTCTGTGACTAGCCCTTGTGTTTTATTATTGTTTTATTATCTTATTATTGTATTACCATCATTTGTCTCATCTGTTTGGTGATCAGTTGCTTGTCCTCTTGAATTAACCTTGTTGTTATATTTGCTGTTTTATTGTATGTTTGTAATTTTTTTAAATATAATTGATATTCTTGGCGTTAAAGCAAGTTTAAACGGTTGTTAAATGAAGCAACAAGTTTACTGTTACCAGCCACCATTTTATTTATTTCCAAGACGCGTTTCAAAGGCTTAAACCTCCATCATCGGGTGGATTTACATTAGTTAGTATGACATTTGTGTGTGTTTTGTGTTACGATTTTTTGGAGGAACTTGTGGCACTGCCTAGTGGTGAAACAAGACACTATTTCAAAACATGGTTTTGGATATCTTCTGACTAAAAATTAAACTGATATCTAATGGTAAACATAAAATAAGTAAAATAGAGAACCTCCAGTGGTCACAGGTTCCTTTCGCTGTCATAACACATCACATGTATACTGTCACATTTGTAAAACAAATATGGCGTCTGGAATCTGCTGGGTGCAAGGTTCGTATAGCAGAAGAGAAGACATAATAACAAAGTGCAAAGAATATATTTCGTAACAACATTATTACAGAACAATTATTTAAACGATTTGGAGGTGTTTGTTCTGAGGTGTCGAATATATATGTGTCTGTACTTTAGGTGGCATATAAATTCGATTTCGACAAGTTAAAACAGCTTAACATTCGTACTCGTTTACACAATCAGGTGAAAAATTAAAAGGCTTAAACTTCATACTTGTTAATAACTATCAGGTGAAAAGTTACAGACTTGAAGTACAATAATCATATTGGCTACAGCAGTAAAATTTTACATAGATGGCAATATTTGATTGGGTTTAATAGACAGATGTGAGAGGCTGGAGGCAGAAAGAGAAGAAGAGAGAGAGAAAGTCAGACAGAGAGAGAGAAGGTGGAAAGAGTGATTGTATGAGAGGAAACGCTACATGGCAAGGGGTCTTAAGATTACATGTTACATATATTAGCTGCCTAAAGGTTGGGGTAACACATTCGTTAATGCTATAAAATATGCATACAGATATACAATTTGTGCCGGTAGTTGATGTAGGCCTACATACAGTTCAAAGCTGACAAGGGGTACAAGCTGTTGGTGTGATGAATTATCTGTAAATGTGGTCAATCTCTTGTACTTTTGGTGGCTGTCAATATTTAGGGTAAATATTAAAGTGTCTGTGTGGTTGTGTGTGTGTGTGTGTGTGTGTGTGCATTTTTAAGAATGTAGACAGTTGGTGAAAACAGAGATGATACTATTGTAAATATTGTCATTTTTGTCATTTAAGATGGATTCTGGTTGTTTTCGTTTGGTGTTCGTATATTTGGAGTGTTTCAAGGATGTCTAGTTTTCTGCCTTTCGGTTGGATGTGTAAGATACTAAACTTGTGTTGCTAACATGGTGTTTTGTTTCGCACAGGTGTGTGGCTATTGCTGATGTGTGTATTTTTCTTGTTTTTTACTGCTGCCATGTGTTCCTTGAATCTAATCTCAAATTATCTGCCTGTCTGGCCTATGTAGAAGCAGTCGCAGTCCAAACATTCAATTTTGTACACGACACTCCGGCACAAAGGCCGCAGGTGGCTCTTTTAAGTCAATTACCATTTTATAGTTATGGACATTGTCATCATCTGATGGGACATTCGCTGTCAAAGTGGAGTCCGCAACGCCTAGAACGGGCGTTTCATCTTCCCGCTGCGTCGGAGTATGCTTTGTTGGGTCATCAGAGAGTGTCAGCTGCTACCATGAAGCGGTAGCAGTCGTGAGGGAGGGCAACGTAAGTGGGGGAAGCAGTATCGGCTGCAACGGCAGCGCCATGTTCGCAGGCGTGTGGTGCGTGATCCGGCAACGAATGCATCCGGATAGGAAGTGGCCCTCCTTCCTACATCAGGAACAGGTCCCTGGTTGTCCGTTGTAAATGACGATGGCACGGCAGCCGCCGATATAGAGATACAAGGGGACATGTTTTTCTAAGTTCAGTTTAGACCTTCATGTTCAAAGGAACAGACATTGCAGCGACTGCATCCGGAAATGAAATATACTCGCAATTGCGAAATGGACAACCATCAGCTGTATAATGGAATGATGACAGTGAAAATTTGTGTCAGACCCGCACTCGAACCCAGATTTCCCGCATGTCGCGAGTGGTCGCCTTACCATTAGATTATTTGAGCTCTGCGCATGGCCAGACTCACCCTTCCACGTGTCGACAACCATGTGTCCACAACCTGTACTTGTACATGCACTGCATACATTCCTGTACAGGGGACACATTTTACTTGAAAGTCGCTTGCCTTGTGTCGGGGACGAAGCGAGGTGGCCCAGTGGTTAGCACACTGGACAGCAACGGTTCAATCCTTCGTCCGGCCATCCTGATTTGGGTTTTCCGTGATTTCCCTAAATCGGTTTAGGTAAATTCCGGGATTGTTCCTTTGAAAAGGGCACGGCCGACATCCTTCCCTATTCCGATGACACAGATGACCGCGCTATTTGTTCTTCTCCTCCATTCAACCCACCAATCCGGTATCGGCGGATAAATATGATATTGCAGATTCCAAAGGACCATTGCATTGCAGTTCGGAACAGTACTGTATTGTATTTACCTGCAGACATAGGGCAAACGACTTTCAAGTAAAATGTCTCGCCTGTATGGGAATATACATCATGGAAGTACGAGTACAGGTCGTAGACACATGGTTGAGAAGTATGGAAATTTCGGTCTGGCCTTGAGTCATGCTCGTATGGCCTAATGATAACGCGACCACTCCCAATACGTAGTAAATCCAAGTTCGAATGCCAGTCTGGCACAACTTCCCATTTCCGTCATTGCATTTTCGACACTGCAATTTCATTATTGCATTTTGCAGCTGATGGTTGTCCAAATTTGCAATTTCGAATAATTTCATGTATCTACATCTACATCAACATCTACATCCATACTCCGCAAGCCACCTGACGGTGTGTGGCGGAGGGTACCCTGAGTACCTCTATCGGTTCTCCCTTCTATTCCAGTCTCGTATTGTACGTGGAAAGAAGGATTGTAGGTATGCTTCTGTGTGGCCTCTTATCTCTCTGATTTTATCCTCATGGTCTCTTCGCGAGATATACGTAGGAGGGAGCAATATACTGCTTGACTCTTCGGTGAAGGTATGTTCTCGAAACTTTAACAAAATCCCGTACCGAGCTACTAACCGTCTCTAGTGCAGAGTCTTCCACTGGAGTTTATCTATCATCTCCGTAACGCTTTCGCGATTACTAAATGATCCTGTAACGAAGCGCCCTGCTCTCCGTTGTATCTTCTCTATCTCTTCTATCAACCCTATCTGGTGCGGATATCACACTGCTGAGCAGTATTCAAGCAGTGGGCGAACAAGCGTACTGTAACCTACTTCCTTTGTTGTCGGATTGTATTTCCTTAGGATTCTTCCAGTGAATCTCAGTCTGGCATCTGCTTTACCGACGATCAACTTTATATGATCATTCCATTTTAAATCACATGTACATGTTTACGTCATAGAATTACTCAAGAGCCAACCATCACCCTTGAGGGTATACGTGACAATCTACCAAGTTACATTTTAACCTTGAATGTACCACACACACTTGTCCCAGAGGCCTTGGTGGGGTATCAGTTACGCCGCGACCTCGGATCTTGGTCTCGTATGTATCCTGCTCCACTACTAACATCACTGCGTTTTGATAGCTCCACAGGACGTAAGCATCAGTTCGTGGTTTCATGCGCATAAAGCATAACAGATGTACCGTATCGACACCATTCCTCAGTGAATTGACATCATCAAGGCTAGAGGTCGTGTTGCACAACATTAACGTGTTGTATCACGAAAGTGACTATTTTCTCTCCAATATGGCTACACAAATTACGTGTTTCGCTGTTTCCCAGAAATAACTGAGATTAAAGAATGGAAGGAAGCACTATTAGGGATAAACATCCCATTGACATTGAGGTCATTTAAGATGGAGCCCAGTCTCGGAAATTTCAAGGGTGGAGACGAAAATCTGTCACGCACTTTGAAAGGAACCATACCGGCATTGAGCTGGAGTGATTTCGGGAAACCACTAAAATCCTAAATCTCGATTACCAGACGCGACACCTCGTTCAGTATAGCTTTGAATAGACAAGGCAGTTTTCGTAATGCAACCATTTCGGACAAGCATGGGTTGAGTGACCACATAAAAATAAAAGATTAAGTTAAAAATCACCTAATTACGCGATAAACTCCAGAGAACCGTCGAAGTTGCAGTATTAATTTTCTTTATAACTTGATGACTCGTTAAAGACTAAGCTCATCATCAAATTAGGCTCAAAGGCAGTCTTACAGTAACAAAAAGTATTAACATCGCAATTTAGATACTTCTGTGCAGTTCGTTGGATAATTTGATAACGGCTGTTGACCTCATGCCTTCCAGAATGCATGATAATATTAAAAATTAAAATTCACCCCAGTTTTTTCTTTACTATTGTTGTTTCTCGACATAGGCGAAATGGACTCTGGCTACACAGTTCTATAAACGACTAGAAGCGAGTTCCCCTGATTTTGGTGCCCATCTCGTTTGGTCAAGGACATCATCATGTGCCTGATGGCAGTGATGCAATTACAGTCACGTTCAGAAAAAAAAGAACATCTTGAATGACTAGATATAGGACGCTCGTATTCACAGGACATGTTCAGTAGTATGTTCTGCAGAAATGATTAGCATTTGAACCATGTCGGCCCGCGGGTTCAAGGTCAACATCGGTATCGCGGCACAACACCACCTACAGGTAAAATGTGACTGCGCCTCTCATTGTCGCTGTAGACTGAAGGTAATGGATCAGTGTGACCTGATGAGACGTGCAGTATATATAGTAGATGTGAGAGTGGACCGTATCCTAAAATGAGTGAGTTTGAAAGATGGCACATTATTGGCAGGAGAATGTGATGCATTCGCCTGGGAAATTGCTGCTAGTGTCGGATGAAGAGTTTCAGCATTGCAACGGGCGTCTGTAAAATGATTCACGAAATCCGTAGGATACAACGAGATGGGTCACGTTGCGCCAACCAGACCACCCCCCCCCCCCTCCCCCCGAGAAGACCAACACCTCATCCGAATGGCATCGCCGGACCGATCTGCATCCTCCTCGGCTCTAGCGCAACAGTGTAACACATCGCACACTATCAGGTGTGACAGTCTGTTGCTGTATATTACAGCATGGGTTACATGCGCATAATCCACTTCTCTGCCTGCCTTTGATGAATGTGCAGAAACTTGCTAGACGGCAATGGTGTATCGAACGATGTCACTGGTGACACAAATGGTATCAGACAGTGTTTTCAGACAAATCCAGAGTCTGTTTGTTTAAAAATGGTGGCCACATTTTGGTTTGAAGCAGATAAGGGGAGTGGCACAATGACTGCATTCGTGCAAGAGATACAGTGCGACTTAAGACATTATGTCTGAGTTGGCATCCCTTCGCTCCCAGCTTCAGGCAGTGTTGGCTTTGGTCACACAGCTTGAGGCTGTTGCCAATGGGCCTCAATGTGGGGGTCCGGATGGGGCATTGTCAGGGATGGCAAGCTCGTCTGACGCCTCCCCCGATCGGACTATGGCTGTGGCTGCCCGGGATACTGCCCACATTGAGATTGCACCTCACGTTTGGTAGAGTGGGAGGTCGTCTCGAGGTGTGGCAGGGGGCGAAAGACATTCCGGAGGCCTGAACGGAAGGCCTCTCCACCTTGTCTGACGAACCAGTTTCAGGCTCTGTCTCACGCTGATACTGATCTCCGGCCAGACATGGCTGCTTGTCCTATTCCAGTGGTTGCCCCTCAGTCTGCAAGATCCGTGTGGTCGCAGAGGGTGGGCTTACTGGTAGTGAGAGCTCCAATATGAGGCATGTAATGGGGCCCGTTAGGGATATGGCTGCAAGGGAGGGGAAGAAAACCAAAGTGCACTGCTTGTGCATACCGGGGGGAGTCATTCCAGATGTGGAAACGGTCCTTCCAGATGCCATGAAGGGTACAGGTCGCACCCATCTGCAGGTGGTCACTCATGTTGGCACCAATGACATGTGTTGCTATGGATTGGAGGAAATCCTCTCTGGCTTCCGGAGGCTATCTGATTTGGTGAAGAATGCCAGTCTCGCTAGTGGGATGAAAGCAGAGCTCACCATCTGCAGCATCGTCGACAGGACTGACTGCGGACCTTTGGTACATAGGCGAGTGGAGGGTCTGAATCAGAGGCTGATATGGTTCTGCGACCGTGTGGGCTGCAGATTCCTCGAGTTGCACCATATGGTGGTGTGGTTTCGGGTTCTGGTGGATAGGTCAGGAGTCCACTACACACAGCAGGCGGCTACACGGGTATCAGGGGTTGTGTGGCGTGGACTGGGCGGTTTTTTAGGATAGATGGTCTCGGGAAAGTCCAGAAAGGGCAACAGCCTCAAAGGGTGCAGGAAAATACCACAACATGCGGGGACCAAGCAGCAATCGGTATTGTAATTGTAAACTGTCGAAGCTGCGTTGGTAAAGTACCGAAACTTCAAGCGCTGATAGAAAGCACCAAAGCTGAAATCGTTATAGGTACAGAAAGCTGGCTGAAGCCAGAGATAAATTCTGCCGAAATTTTTACAATGGCACAGACGGTGGTTAGAAAGGTTATATTGCCTGCAACCGGTGGTGGCTTGTTTGTCGCTGTTAGTAGTAGTTCACGCTGTAGTGAAATAGAAGTGGATAGTTCCTGTGAATTACTATGGGTGGAGGTTATACTCAACAGCCGAGCTAGGTTAATAACTGGCTCCTTTTACCGACCTCCCTACTTAGCAGCATTAGTGGCAGAACAACTGAGAGAAAATGTGGAATACCTTTCACACAAATTTCCTCAGCATGTTATAGTCGTAGGACGAGATTTCAATTTACCAGATATAGACTGAGACACTCAGATGTTTAGGACGGTTGGTAGGGGCAGGGCATCGAGTGACATTATACTGAGTGCACTATCCGAAAATTACCTCCAGCAATTGAACAGAGAACCGACTCAGGGAGATAACATCTTGGACCTAATGATAACAAACAGACCCAAACTTTTCGACTCTTTAAGCGCATAACAGGGAATCAGTGATCATAAAGCCGTTGCAGCATCTCTGAGTATGGAAGTAAATAGGAATATAAAAAAAGGGAGAAACGTTTATCGGTTTAGGAAGAGTAATATGAGGCAGATTTCACACTATCTAACAGATCAAAACGAAAACCGAAGTGTTTAGAAGCACTGATTACATTTTGCCAATAAATTAATGATTAGTTCAGCACAAGGAGTGTGCTCCCTGCCGCCGTTGGAGAAGCAGCTGCCAGCAGCAAGTCGTATAACACTAGCTTACTTATTTGTTAGATAGTTTAATTAATTTCTTTGCGTGTTTTTGGGTACTTGCATTGTTTAATTCATATTTCGGGCGTGTTATAGTATTTGAGGGTTGTAGCATCGCGCCTTAGTACCTGAATGGTGTTAATTCGCGTAGTCGTCTGTCTTCTGTTTTTGTTTTGAACAGCCAGTGTCGGTTGGTCACAGCCAGTGTGCTCCCTGCCGCCGTTGGATAAGCAGCTGCCAGCAGCAAGTCGTATACCCCTAGCTTACTTATTTGTTAGATGGTTTAATTAATTTCCTTGCGTGTTTTTTGGTACTTGCATTGTTTAATTCATATTTCGGGCGTATTATAGTATTTGACAGTTGTAGCATCGCGCTATAGTGTTTACTTGGTAGATTCTTACTTATATTGCTTGTGAGTTTCGTATAGGAGGTGCAATTTCGAGTTTTAGTTACTGTAATCGTAAATTCAGCAGACTGTAGTGCAGTCGTTAGGCATTTGTACAGGTTAGTTCATACATTCTTTGCGTGTTTCCCTTGCGTTATCTAGGCACGGACTCGTGTTTCAGTAACTGATGTTCAACACCGATTAGAATGGACAGGGACTGCGATTGCTGTGTTCGGATGAGGGCTGACTTGGCATCCCTTCGCTCACAGCTGCAAGCGGCGCTGACTTCGGTCGCGCAGCTTGAGGCTGTTGCCAATGGACACCACTGTGGGGAGCCGGACTTGGGTATCACGGGGGTGTCAACCTCGTACCGTCTGTCCCCAGATCGGTCTGCCACTGTGGTTGCCCCGGTTGCTGCCCGCAGTGGGGCTGAGCCCTCGCCTGTGGTTGATTGGGAGGTCGTTCCAAGGCGTGGCAGGCAGCGAAAGGCGTCCCCAGAGGCTGATCAGAAAGCCTCCCCGGTGCATCTGAGAAACCGGTTTCAGGCACTGTCTCTGGCTGAGCCAGATGCAGCTGCCTGCCCTGTTTCAGAGGATCATTCTCAGCCTTCAAGGTCCGGGCAATCGCAGAGGGTGGGCTTACTGGTAGTTGGGAGCTCCAATGTTAGGCGCGTAATGGGGCCCTTAGGGATATGGCGGCTCACGAGGGAAAGAAATCCAGTGTGCACTCCGTGTGCATTCCGGGAGGAGTCATTCCTGATGTGGAAAGGGTTCTTTCGGATGCCATGAAGAGCACAGGGTGCAGCCAGCTGCAGGTGGTGGCACATGTCGGCACTAATGACGTGTGTCGCTTTGGATCTGAGGAAATTCTCTCTGCATTCCAGCGGCTATCTGATTTGGTGAAGGCTGCCGATCTTGCTTACAAGATGAAGGCAGAGCTCACCATCTGCAGCATCGTCGACAGAACCGACTGCGAAACTTTGATGCAGAGCCGGATGGAGGGTCTGAATCAGAGGCTCAGACGGTTTTGCGACCATGTTGGCTGTAGATTCCTTGACTTGCGCCATAGGGTGGTGGGGTTTCGGGTTCCGCTGAATTGGTGAGGAGTTCACTACACTCAGCTGGCGGCTACACGGGTAGCGGAGGCTGTGTGGCGTGGACTGGGCAGTTTTTTAGGTTAGCAGGCCTCGGGAAAGTACGGGGTGGGCTGCAATGTCAAAGGGTGCATGGCAAATACACGACGTGCTTGGATCAAGGAACAGTCGGAATCATAGTTGTAAATTGTTGTAGTTGTGCTGGAAAAGTCCCTGAGCTTCAAGCGCTAATAGAAAGCACCGAAGCTGATATCGTTATAGGTACAGAAAGCTGGCTAAAGCCTGAAATAAGTTCTGCAGAAATTTTTAAGAAGTCTCAGACGGTGTTGACGAAAGATAGATTAGGCAGAATTGGTGGTGGAGTGTTTGTGTCTGTCAGTAGTGGTTTATCTTGTAGTGAAGTCGAAGTAGATACTCCGTACGAATTGGTATGGGTGGATGTTATACTTAACAGACAATTTAAATTAATAATTGGCTCCTTCTACCGAGCCTCAGACTCCGATGATACAGTTTCGGAACAGTTCAGAGAAAGTTTGAGTCTCGCATCAAATAAATACCCCACTCATATGATTATAGTAGACTTCAACGTTTCCTCGATATGTTGGCAAAAATACTTGTTCAAAACCGGTGGTAGGCAGAAAACATCTTCCGAGATTGCCCTAAATGCTTTCTCCGAAAATTATTTCGAGCAGTTAGTCCACGAACCTACGTGAATTGTAAATGGTTTCGAAAATACAGTTGACCTCTTAGCCACAAACAATCCAGAGCTGATAGAGAGCATCATGACTGATACAGGGATTAGTGATCACAAGGTCGTTGTAACTAGGTTCAATACAGTTTCTTCCAAATCCATCAGAAACAAACACAAAATAATTTTATTTAAAAAAGCGGATAAAGTGTCACTAGAAGCCTTCCTAAAAGACAATCTCCATTCCTTCCGAACTTACTATGCAAATGTAGACGAGATGTGGCTCGAATTCAAAGATATAGTAGCAACAGCAATTGAGAGATTCATACCTCATAAATTGGTATGACATGGAACGGATCCCCCGTGGTACACAAAATAGGTCCGAACGCTGTTGCAGAGGCAACGGAAAAAGCATGCGAAGTTCAGAAGAACGAGAAATCCCGAAGATGGTTTAAAATTTACAGACGCGCGAAATTTGGCACGGACTTCGATGCAAGATGCCTTTAATAGGTTCCACAACGAAACATTGTCTCGAAATTTGGTAGAAAATCCTAAGAAATTCAGGTCGTATGTAAAGTACAAAAGTGGCAAGACGCAGTCAATACCTTTGCTGCGCAGTGCCGATGGTACTGCTACCGACGACTGTGCCGCTAAAGCGGAGTTATTGAACGCAGTTTTTCGAAATTCTTTCACCATGGAAGACGAATGGAATATTACAGAATTTGAAACACGAACATCTGCTAGCATGAGTTTCTTAGAAGTAGATTCCTTAGGGGTTTCGAAGCAACTCAAATCGCTTGATACGGGCAAGTTTTCAGATCCAGATTGTATATCGATTAGGTTCCTTTCAGATTACGCTGATACAATAGCTCCCTACTTAGCAATCATATACAACCGCTCGCTCACCGATAGATCTGTACCTACAGATTGGAAAATTGCGCAGGTCGCACCAGTGTTTAAGAAGGGTAGTAGGAGTAATCCATTTAACTGCAGACCTATATCATTGACGTCGGTTTGCAGTAGGGTTTTGGAGCATATACTGTATTCAAACATTATGAATTACCTCGAAGGGAACGATCTATTGACACGTAATCAGCATGGCTTCAGAAAACATCGCTCTTGTGCAACGCAGCTAGCTCTTTATTCCCACGAAGTAATGGCCGCTATCGACAGGGGATCTCAAGTTGATTCCGTATTTCTAGATTTCCCGAAAGCTTTTGACACCGTTCCTCACAAGCGACTTCTAATCAAGCTGCGGACCTATGGGGTATCGTCTCAGTTGTGCGACTGGATTCGTGATTTCCTGTCAGGAATTTCGCAGTTCGTAGTAATAGACGGCAAATCATCGAGTAAAACTGAAGTGATATCAGGTGTTCCCCAGGGAAGCGTCAAGTGACCTCTGCTGTTCCTGATCTAAATAAATGACCTCGGTGACAATCTGAGCAGTTCTCTTAGATTGTCTGCAGATGATGCTGTAATTTACCGTCTAGTAAGGTCATTCGAAGACCAGTATCAGTTGCAAAGCGATTTCGAAAAGATTGCTGTATGGTGTGGCAGGTGGCAGTTGACGCTAAATAACGAAAAGTGTGAGATGATCCACATGAGTTCCAAAAGAAATCCGTTGGAATTCGATTACTCGATAAATAGTACAATTCTCAAGGCTGTCAATTCAACTAAGTACCTGGGTGTAAAAATTACGAACAACTTCAGTTGGAACGACCACATAGATAATATTGTGGGGAAGTGAGCCAAAGGTTGCGTTTCATTGGCAGGACACTTAGAAGATGCAACAAGTCCACTAAAGAGACAGCTTACACTACACTCGTTCGTCCTCTGTAAGAATATTGCTAAGCGGTGTGGGATCCTTACCAGTTGGGATTGACGGAGGACATCGAAAGGGTGCAAAAAAGGGCAGCTCGTTTTGTATTATCACGTAATAGGGGAGAGAGTGTTGCAGATATGATACGGATTTGGAATGGAAGTCATTAAAGCAAAGACGTTTTTCGTCGCGGCGAAATCTATTTACGAATTTTCAGTCACCAATTTCCTCTTCCGAGTGCGAAAATATTTTGTTGTGCCCAACCTACATAGGTAGGAATGATCATCAAAATAAAATAAGAGAAATCAGAGCTCGAACAGAAAGGTTTAGGTGTTCGTTTTTCCCGCGCGCTGTTCAGGAGTGGAATAGTAGAGAGATAGTATGATTGTGGTTCGATGAACCCTCTGCCAAGCACTTAAATGTGAACTGCAGAGTAGTCATGTAGATGTAGATGTAGAAGGAATGTCACAAATTCGTACAACTACACCTACGTATTTAGAAGCACTGATTACATTTTCCCAATAAATTAACGATAGAACACCTTGAGCGACAGCGATGATGTTAAGAGATGTTACGAGTAGCTGTGCGCCTACAAATAGCCGTTCAAGCTCTCTCCAAAGGGCAGTTTTATTACATTACTAACCTAAAGTTAGTGGTTTACCTGTAAATTTACAGTAGTACATAGAGTCTGTTATGAACATCTAGAAATCAATTATGTCCACAATTCAAAGCTTTACAAGGGATCTTGAACTCAGCTCTTATTTCGAGTGTAAGTAATGGCTTTTGCTTTGGTATAATTCGTTAAATACAAACGAGACATCATGGTAAATGAATAAAAACAGTGAAAAATCATTATTCGCTGTATCTTCCAGCCGGTAGTCTGCATCACAGTGCGGCTATCAATTGTTTGCGAAAATTTACAAATGTTTACTCAGTGACGCACACAACGCACATGGATGAGCACCAACGCAAGACAAAATAGTCAATTTCACGGGAGTGATTCGTGTCCGTGATCTCCGAAAAAGCGTCTTAGTATCGGGCGCAATCGCCTTCCACAAGACGTACCCCATAGACTTGAGGGCAGACCAAAGGAGCAAGAAGTTTTGAACAGGTTTTCGTCAGTTTGTCACAACTACCGCTCCTTTGGACGGAGATATAAATGTTTACTTCCTCCCCAGGCATCAGTATAAGAACGGCAATCAGAAATAATATAACGGGCAGCTATCCGTAACTGCTCACCGAGAGAATACAGTTCGAGAGGGTCGTCGCTCTGACTTAAAGAAAGTTGTTTTGCAGCTAGAGATGTTAACAGCAGGTCTGGTAGGCCGACTATAACTACAAACAGATGTTGGAGGAACTATTTTGTAAAAGGGACTACAACATATTTCCTGCCTCATACAGGAAGAAACTGAAAACGAACCTAGAGGACAGAGAGCTTGTGCGAAAGTGCCGACAAATTTTTCTTACTAAAAGTGAAACAGTTGCGGCGAGAGATCAACTTCCTCGATTACCGTGACTCAGATCTCCGAAGGCAGAGGGAAACTGGAGAACTAAGCGCACAAAGATTCGCTGTGAAACAGGAACTCTGAGAGGGAAAAGCCAGTACTTCCACGTAGTGAGGAGTCTAATGCTTCCTTCAGAGCGAACGCCATTCATTAAAAGAAAAAGTTAGAAGTGTGTACGGCATTACTGGCGGAGAAATCACATGTGGGGTGTTCGATAGTCGTTTTACTTGGCGCCACTTCGGCGACTTGGAAGTCGATGATGAGGAAAAGACAAACGCGCGCACGCACAGTCCCGATCGGAAAAATTCTCAACGCTGTCAGAAATCGAACGTTCGGTGTCGTGACCCAGAGCTATGTTAATGACATGACCACCAACTGCTTACACAGGGAAGGTGAATTCACGTTACAGGAAGATCATTCTCGTGTGCATAATTCCATATTAGTTCACCAGCAGGTGTCCAAACAAGGGCATCAACGTTATGGATGGGCCGATACAGCCTGCTGATATGAATAAAAAAAACCATAGGTGCAAGGAAAGCAACCGTGAAGACACCATGCATAACAGAAGAAATACCTCAGTTGATCGACAAAAGAAGTAAGTACAAAACCGTTCATGGAAATTCAGGAATACAATCAACTTATAAATAAAATAAATACGAATTGCAGGGGAGCTAACGCGAAACAGCTGATGGAGACCGTGAAGTCAAGGGCGGCAACGTTAAGAGTGCTATGAGAATTCGGGGGACTGATGACCTTAGCTGTTTAGTCCCCCATAAACATCCCAACAACCACCACCACCTATGAGAATTCCATCGTTAAATGCAGAGGAGAGAACGGATAGGTGACAAGAGCGCGCTGAAGGCTTCTATGAGGAAGAAGTCTTTTACGATGACGTGATGGAACAAGAAACAGGAGTCGACAGACAAGAGATACGGGTTCCAGTATTAGAATCACAATTTAAAAGAGCTTTGGATGACTTAAGACCAAATACACTGAAGGGATAGAAACCATGCCATTGGAATTCCTAAAATCACTGGTGAGAGCGAAAACAAAACGACTATTCAGATTGGTGTGTACGTACTATGAGACTGACGATAGACCATCAGACTTTCGAAAAAACGTCATCCACACAATGCCGAAGATAATAAGAGCCGACAAGGGCAATAATTATCGCACAATCAGCTTAACAGCTCATGGATCCAAGCTGCTGACAAGAATAATATACAGAAGAAAGGAAAACACACTTACAGATCTGTCAGATGACAATCAGCTCTGCTATGGGAAAGGTAGCAGTTTTGACGTGGATTGACAATGGAAGCAAGAGTCACGAAATATAAAGACACTTTCATAGGATTTGTCGAGTTGGTAAAAGCGTCAGAGAATGTAAAGTGGTACAAGACGTCCGAAATTCTGAGAAAAATACCATAAGCTATAGGGAAAGCCGGGTAATACACAATATGTACAAAAAGAGAGAGGGAGACCCAGAACAAAGTGGTCGCATTAAAAAGGGTGTAAGACAGGGATGTGTTCTTTCGTCCCTATTGTTCAGTCTATATGTCGAAGAAACAGTGACGGAAATAAAAGAAACATTTAAGAGTGGGATTAAAATTAAGGCTGAAAGGATATCAGTCGTAATATTTGCTGGTGACACTGCTATCCTCAGTGAAAGTGAAGAGGAACTGCGGGATCTGTTTGATGGAATGTGCAGTCTAATGAGTACAGAATATGGATGGAAATTAAATAGAAGAAAGACGAAAGTAATGAGAAGTAGCAGAAATAAGAACAGCGAGCAACTTAACATCAGAACTGGGGATCACGAAGTAAACGAAGTTAAGAAATTCCGCTACACAGGCTGGAGGACATAAAAACCAGACTATCACTGGCAAAGTGGATTCGTGGCCAAGAAAATTCTACTAGTATCAAACATAAGAATTAATTTGAGGGAGATCTTTCTGAGAATGCACGCAGTAGCGTTCTCGTTTCCCACGCCCGGGTACCCGGGTTCGATTCCCGGCGGGGTCAGGGATTTTCTCTGCCTCGTGATGACTGGGTATTGTGTGCTGTCCTTAGGTTAGTTAGTTTTAAGTAGTGCTAAATTCTAGGGGACTGATGACCCTCGATGTTAAGTCCCATAGTGCTCAGCCATTTGAACCATTTGAGAATGCACGTTTGGAGCGGAGTATTGTATGGTAATGAAACATGGTCTGGAGAAAAACCAGAATATAAGACAATCGAAGCATTTGAGATGTGATGCTACAGAAGAACGTTGAAAATTAGGTGAACTGATACGATAATGAATCAGGAGGTACTCCGAGGAATCGGCGAGGAAATGAACATATGTACAACACTGGCCAGGAGAAGACACAGGATGATGGGATATCTGCTAAGACGTCAGAGAATAGCTTACATGGTAGCTGTAGCTGTAGACGGTAAAAACTGTAGATGAAACAGAGATCGGAATACATCAAGAAAATAATTGAGGACGTAGTTTGCAAGTGCTACTCTGAGATCAAAAAGTTGGCACAGGAGAGAATTTCGTGGCGGCTGCATCAAACCAGACGAAAGACTGATGACTTAAAAAAAAAGAATCCATTGGAGAATATTTGAGCTGAGGAAGCACGAAAACTGTCCACGAAACCAGCTAGCTACATCTGACGCCCTCCGAGACTGTGCTCTTGAAACCTGATAGAAAGTTGTCTCATCTGGCAGTTACGTCAGACTCCTCACAGATTCAATGGGAGATTCTGGACAAGATATTAGAGAACTGAATTAGTTTCCTTTAAGTTCCCTTTTTAATTGACATAAATTTATTTTAAATATTATTCTTCAGTTTCTCCCGGCGTATTTGTTGATCGAACAATCCACGGTTGTAATGCCGGTTCGTAGTACTCAAGGGGCAAAATATTTTGGCGATCAATATCTTTTGAATATGTTTTTAAACACATTTCTCTTTCAGTTGCCCTCTGAGTACATACTTAAAAAGTAATAAACTATGAGGGACTTTTTAAGGCTATTTTTTGTTACTTCAAATTCATCTCTCCCTTTCCCTCAATTTCTACCTCCTACATTCTCCCAAAACAAAGTAACAGATTTCTTGTAATATTTATTCATCTTTAATATCCCCTCTCATGTCTTTATTTCACACTTAACGAGCTATGGGCTGAGATTGGTAGGCAAGCTGGATTCCTCTGTTTGTATACAGCCATTAATCATGGCAACCCAATTTTGTCGGTTGTTCTGGAATCAATGTGACAGTTCCCCGTGAGGTCATGAGAACTTTTCTGATGTTAGCGGTGAGAGAGTTACCTGAAGTTTGTTCAGAAAGCAGCACGTTGTACTTTTAGGGGCATAGGAGGCTAGAGTAGCGTAGAGGCCCGTGTGTGCGGCAACATATGGGTAGCTGGTCCCGGCAGAGGTTCGAGTCCTCCCTCGGGCATGGCTGTGTGTGTTTGTCCTTAGGATAATTTAGGTTAAGTAGTGTGTAAGCTTAGGGACTGATGACCTTAGCAGTGAAGTCCCATAAGATTTCGCACACATTTTGAACATTTTTTTGGGGCAAAATGCCAAACAAATTTTATCTACACGGCGACTAGGGAAAAATGTATGGA
The DNA here is from genome assembly GCF_023897955.1 of Schistocerca gregaria. NCBI lineage: Eukaryota > Metazoa > Arthropoda > Insecta > Orthoptera > Acrididae > Schistocerca > Schistocerca gregaria. The sequence goes on from NC_064921.1 coordinate 862,998,505, forward strand.
TCTAAACATTTCAGGGACTGCTGGGACCTCGTGGAATTGAGGAGTCGGTTATTGTCGCTCGTCAGGGATAGAAGGACGGTCTTAGTGGTCAAATGGACTCAGTTTTATTTCAGCAGTATATCAGTTTGTCAAAACTGACGTATGGGATCAACAGAGACTGGTCAAGCTCATTTCTGATATGAAAAGAGTACAAGAATACGTCCTGTTTCTGTGTGTGCACGTTAGTTTCGTCACCAGTATCTGACATCCGAGGGCGAGTGTTGTAATTTAACACAGAAGCGCTTGACTTGATGGTAAGTAGCAGTTTTGTTCTTCAAAGCACAGTTTATGGAAAGGAAGAAGATGATGTAACTTAGCGAGGGCAGCCTTGTAGAGCGAATAACTACCTACAGGTCTTATAACACTCGTTAAACTGGGAATTTTTTGTTTGACTTTATTTTTTTAAAATTTTGCTGAAATTTATAATTATATTTTAGGATACTAGTTGGTGGTCAAGCGATGTACATTGGTGTCCAACAAACAGGTATTTCCCCATGTTGTGTCTACTTCACGGCATAATCATACAAAATATCAACAGATGTCCGTACAATCGTGTTCTTCACGGAAGATGGCATTCTGGTCAATGGACAACCACGCCAACGATGACGTCATGGCTCTTGTCAAACGGAGTAGTTTTCCCCGGTAGTCCCACATACACAGTCGCTGTGTGTACGCTCACAGACGGTGGATTATGGCACCAGACTCTCGGAGGGCCATAAGAAGAATGGAAGCAGGACAGTCACAAACTGATGTACTCGAAGGCTTAATCTGAATCGTTCTGTTGTTTCTCGAAGGTGGTGACAGTTTATAGAGACAGAAACAATACCCCGAAGACCAGGCAGGGCACGGCCGACCACGTGTGATATCAAAAGGAGAGGCCGTAAGGACACGACGGTACCGCCTTATCACTGCACCGCAAATGGCACCACTAGATGAGTTGTATCGAGGCAAACGGTGTACGGAAGGCTTTGAATGAGTAGCCTTTATTGTCTGAGACCTTCTGTATGTGTACCTCTGATGCGTATTCACAGAAGGTAACATCTAGAGAGGAGTCGTCAGCATGCCACCTGTCGGTCGAATAGTGGGTCAATGTTCTTTTTGTAGATGAGTCCCGATTTGGTCTGGAGAGAGATTCTCAACGCATTCGCATCTGGAGAGAAAGTGGAACACGAACTCAGGGCACAAACACTGTGGAAAGAGACCGATATGGAGGAAGATCATAAATGGTGTGGGCAGGGATTATCTCGACCATTCAAACACCTCTTCATGAAATTGTACTGGTGAATTGACAAGGTTTAACTGCTGTCAGGTATCACGACGAGATCTTGGGACCTCATGTGCGGTTGTTGCGAGGTGCTATAGGCCCAGACTTCGAACACCATAGAGCATGTCTGGGATGTACTAGGGAGACAGGTTGCATCACGTCAGCATCCACCAACCACTCTCCAAGACATCCGAGCAGCTCTGCAGGAAGAATGGGCGTTATTGCCTCAAAATGAGGCTGATGACGTCACTCACAGCATGCCCCGTCGTTGCCAGGCCTGTACTGCGGCCAGACATGGTGACGCCCCATGCTGAGCACATTAACCAGTTGTCGCAATGTGTGTGCTAATCCGTTAAGTAGGAAAAAACGGAGAAAATGTTTGTCTATCGTTAGGAATGTTGAAGTTGCTTACGTTCTGTATTCTTCACACTGGTTTTACTTTAGTGTCACCTACCTTGCAAAATTTTCGTATGTTGTTTTAATTTTGGATACCGCCGTATACTTCTGTTTCATTTTACGATTTTCCAATGAGTTTTCCATGTTTATCCGTGCTGATGTCACTTGAGAGATCGCTAGTTTTCATTTCTAATGGTCATTCTGGATTTACACTAGTTCTCTACCCAAGCGCTTTAAGTTGAAAAACAGCTGATTAGCTGCTTCTGCAGACTAGTAAATGTGCTCAAAGCGTTATTAAATCCATTCAATGGTCTACATACTCTATGACTGTTTTTGGACATACTGAACGCTTCAAGGGTTGATATCAAACAGTGAGCATTACCATATTTCGTAAATTGCTACATAAAATAGCTTGTTCTAGCAACTGTTCCTCTATGATTCTCCTATGAAGGGCATCCAGAAATTCCCGTTACACACTTCTAGGATTTGTGGAGGGGAGGGAGTAGATAATATTCTGAGAAGGAATCCATCTCCGGAAACGTACTGTTTCGGTTCTACGACTGCTTCAATTCTGATGTGCAACGCGTAGATGTTTGCTGATGGAAAGAGAAAAAACTCAGAGTTGCTTGTACTGGTGTGCAATAGGGCAGAGAGAATGGCGTGCACTATGTCAAACTGCCAGCTGATGCCACTTAACGACTGCCCCATTGCGAGACCTACTCAATGCACGTGTGTCTCCTATACAGTAAATATGGTGCGGAATCAGTTTTCGGAATACAAAGACATCCTCCTTGTGTATGGCGAAATTCGTGGTAACGGAAGAGCTGCTTCTCGGCTGTAATACGAACGTCTCCCGCGACGTAGCGCGTCATCGCACAAATTTTTTTCCCCAGTCACGCAGCGGCTGTGAGAAGCAGGTATCACCATGAGGAGGTGCTGCACGCCCAAATTTGAAGATGTGCTGCATCGCGTTGAACAGAACTCGTTAACAAGAACTCGAACAATTACGCGTGCAGTGGGTGTTGGTTACAGTGCCGTCTGGGACGCTCTGTGTGAGCAAAATTACAACCACTTGCTGAGGGTACACGCTATCGGTCCAGCCGGTTTACCACAACGCGTTGCCTAGAAACTGAAGAGACGTGAGGTGAGATGGTTGGAGACTGTATACGTTCATTTTTCGTAGGTGCATTATCTGCAACAACGTTGGTGGTCATCACATCGAGCCGCCGTTGTAATGCATCAGAATTGTTCTGTATGTACAATATGCTGGTTTCTTTCTTGCTTTCGTGTAATGTAAACACGTAATGTTTACGTTTTAATACAAACAAATGTGCTTCAGTGATAAGTGGATGTTTCGTTATGTTTCCTTTCGAATTTTTATCTCCTAATTGTACTGTGTCACGCAGAATTCAATTCCTCAAGCAAAAGTGGAAGAGTTAAACATCCGAATTGAAACCGCCATAGAACGGAAAAGGGAAGTTTCCGTACATGCGTTCCTATTGGCCATTAAAATTGCTACACCAAGAAGAAATGCAGATGATAAACGGGTATTCATTGGACACATATATTATACTAGAACTGACGTGTGATTACATTTTCACGCAATTTGGGTGCATAGATCCTGAGGAATCATTACCCAGAACAACCACCTCTGGCCGTAATAACAGCCTTGATACGCCTGGGCATTGAGCCAAACAGAGCTTGGATGGCGAGTACAGATACAGCTGCCCACTCAGCTTCAACACGATACCACAGTTCATCAAGAGTAGTGACTGGAGTATTGGGACGAGCCAATTGCTCGGCCACCATTGAGCAGACGTTTTCAATTGATGAGGGATCTGGAGAATGTGCTGGCCAGGGCAGCAGTGAAACATTTTCTGTATCCGAAAAGCTCATATAGTATAGGACCTGCAACATGCGGTCGTGCATTATCCTACTGAAATGTAGGGTTTCGCAGGGATCGAATGAAGGGTAGAGCTACGGGTCGTAACTCATCTGAAATGTAACGTCCACTGTTCAAAGTGCTGTCAATGCGAAGAAGAGGTGACCGAGACGTGTAACCAATGGCACCCCATACCATCACCCGGGTGATACGCCAGTATGGCGATGACGAATACACGCTTCCAATGTGCGTTCACCGCGATGTCGCCGAACACGGATGCGACCATAATGATGCTGTAAACAGAACCTGGATTCATCTGAAAAAATGCTGTATTGCCATTCGTGCACGCAGTTTCGTCGCTGAGTACACCATCGCAGTCGCTCCTGTCTGTGATGCAGCGTCAAGGGTAACCGCAGCCATAGTCTCCGAACTGATACTCCATGCTGCTGCAAACGTCGTCGAACTGTTCGTGCAGATGGTTGTTGTCTCGCAGCTTCCAAATCTGTTGACTCAGAGATCGAGACGTGGCTGCACGATCCGTTACAGCCATGAGGATAAGATGCCTGTCATCTCGACTGCTAGTAATACGATGCCGTTGGGATGCAGCACGGCGTTCCGAATTACACTCATGAACCCACCGATTGCATTTTCTGCTAACAGACATTGGATCTTGACCAACGCGACCATCAATGCTGCTATACGATAAACCGCATTCGCGATAGGCTACAATCCGACCTTTATCAAAGTCAGAAACGTGATGGTACGCATTTCACCTCCTTACACTAGGCTTCACAACAACGTTTCACCAGGCAATGCCGGTCAACTGCTGTTTGTGTATGAGAAATCGAATGGGAACTTTCCTCATGTCAGCACGTTGTAGGTGTCGAAACCGGCGTCAACCTTGTGTGACTGCTTTGAAAAGCTAATCATTTGCATATCACAGCATATTCTTCCTGTCGGTAAAATTTCACGTCTGTAGCACGTCATCTTTGTGATGTAGGAATTTTAATGGCCAGTAGTGTATTATATGCTCACTCCCACCTACAAGTACTATAGTCTGTAACGGAAATTTCCGAAAGCCCAGTGAATAATGTGAGGACCTAAAGAAGTTAACATCAAACCGTGAGGCAATAACTTAGAAGGAACTGCGCTGGCTGTGAGACATTACTTTGCAAATGTGCCCCACACTCAGTTACATAAACCTTTTATTGCTATTTCCGTCTCTCTCTGTAATAAGCGTAGTGCAGACCTAACAGTTTATTCATAAGAACATTTTCAATCTTCTAAACATAGCATCATCGATGTTTGTTTTGTAGTCGTCGTGGGTAGAAGCTATTTTGCGTTCTTCTGATTTTTATAGATTGTATGGCAATCTTACTTTAGAATACCGTATTAAAGACTTTTCTGTCATCATATTGTGTTCCTTTTTACACTTCCTGCTTTAATCTCTGTATTTCTTTGCAGTGTGCTTTTTCGGTAATCTTAATAATTAGACATTGTTTCTTTACACATTTCACTTGTATGATTTGAGGCTTTACATCACTCGTAGCTTAAGGAATTTCTTTGTGAATGTTCGAGTTCGGCAAGCAATGCTCTGTTTTTGTTTTCTAATTTGCATTCCTCTGCTTTGAGGGTAGTGCCAATGACAGTGTTCTCAAGAAATATCTTTCGTAAGTCTATAAAGATCAAAAAATGTGTTAAGTATGCATAATGTTTACACTACAAGCACGACCGAGCGAGGTGGCGCAGTGGTTAGACACTGGACTCGCATTCGGGAGGACGACGGTTCAATCCCGCGTCCAGCCGTCCTGATTTAGGTTTTCCGTGATTTCCCTAAATCGCTCCAGCCAATGCCGGGATGGTTCCTTTCAAAGGGCACGGCCGAGTTCCTTCCCCGTCCTAACCTAATTCGATGAGACCGATGACCTCGCTGTCTGGTCTCCTTCCCCAAAAACAGCCAACCAACATTACAAGCACGGTAGACGCTTCAAGGATGTTAATCACATTTGGTGAATGAGATTTTCAGTTTGCAGTACGCCTAGAGAGAAAAACAACAATGGTTGTGACAGCCATTGATTTATGATTTCCAGCTTGCAGTCATTGCATCTGAATCTTATTAGTATCTATGCTTTAGCCCATAAGACTAGTTACAGAAATGAAAGTAAATGTCATTGGTGAATACTGTTGAGATTTCGGCCTTGGGTCAAATCGGCAATGTACCTTTGAGACGCGAGCTACATTCTGCACTTGCAAGCCTGCTCAGGGAAACCGTTCGCAGTGTAAACGTAATATTCCTGTGGCTAGCAAAATTGTCAACATCGCATAATATGTTTGGCAACTTTGTGATCAAGTTACTTCCTGGAAGGGCACAGATTTATTCTGGTAAATTCAATTGGCATTTTCTTGCAGCTGCAATAAACATTTTGAGTGATTTTCATGTAAGGTGTGGCATTGGTTTATCAGATTTATGGTTTTCAGTCGAGGTAGAAAGTTCCACGGAGAAAATTATCTATGTCAACTATAATTATGGCATTGACAGAGCCTGAAACATTATTCTGCTTTCCGCAGTCGTGCGGCCAGGGCGTCTGTTTACGACCCTACCACAGAGCTTCACGCTCACGCGGTTGTTTACTTCGTGTTAGTCTTCGCCAGTGCTGGCACTTTCTATACAGAATGGCACAGCCGTGCCGACAGTCCACCACCAACATCAGCTTTTGTCCGTAACTCGTGGTCTTGCGGTCACGTTCTCGGCTCCCGGCGATTTCAAGGATTTTTCCCCTGCCTCGAGATGACTGGGGGTTTGTGTTGTCCTCATTATTTCATCATCATTCATGAAAGTGGTGAGTGTGGACTGAGCAAAGGTTGGGAATTTATACCGCGTTGTTGAGCACCCACAATCCCAACATCATCATGAACATAAGCTTTAATAATTAATTTGCACGATGGAGGGCATCTGAAGTGGAACAGTTTATACGAGAAGAAAGTAAAACTGAACCACCAGATATGATTGGAATCCACTTCTCCAATATAAGCAGTGTGGTCTACGTCAAAATGACCAACGACAAGGTGTGTGACAAAACCTTTTTCTTTTGGGGGGGAGGGGGGGAGGGTTCATCAGTCTTCTGACTGGTTTGATGTGGCCCACCACGAATTCCTCTTTTCTGTCAACCTCTTCATCTAAGAGTAGCACTTGCAACCTACGTCCTCAGTTATTTGCTGCATGTATTCCAATCTCTGTCTTCATCTACAGTTTCTGCCTTCTACAGCTCCATCCACTACCATGGATGTCATTCCCTCATGTCTTAACAGATCTCCTATGATCCTGTCCCTTCTTCTTGTCAATGTTCTCCACATATTCCTTTCCTGTCCGATTCTGCGCAGAACCTCCTCAATCCTTATAGTATCAGTCCACCTAATTTTCAACATTCGTCTGAAGCACCTCATCTAAATTGCTTCAATTCTCTTCTACTCCGGTTTTCCCACAGTCCGTGTTTCACTACCATACAATGCTGTACTCCAGACGTACATTCTCCGAAATTTCTTCCTTAAATTATGGCCTATGTTTCACACTAGTAGATTTCTTTTCGCCAGGAATGCCCTTTTTTCCAGTGCTAGTCTGCTTTTGATGTCTTCCTTGCCTAGTTAGCAGAATTCATTAACTTCATCTCCTTCGTGACCATCAGTCCTGATGTTAAGATTCTCGCTGTTCTTATTTCAGCTACTTCTCATTACTTTCATCATTCTTCGATTTACTCTCAATTGCCGGCCGCGGTGGTCGTGCGGTTCTGGCGCTGCAGTCCGGAACCGCGGGACTGCTACGGTCGCAGGTTCGAATACTGCTTCGGGCATGGGTGTGTGTGATGTCCTTAGGTTAGTTAGGTTTTAAGTAGTTCTAAGTTCTAGGGGACTTATGACCTAAGATGTTGAGTCCCATAGTGCTCAGAGCCATTTGAACCATTTTTTTACTCTCAAACCCTGTTCTTTACTCATTAGATTATTCTTTCCATTATGTAATTCTCCTTCTCCTTCACTTTCACTCAGGGTAGCAATGTCATCAGCGAATCTAACCATTGGAATCCTTTCACCTCGAATTTTAATTCCACTCCTGAGCCTTTCTTTTATTTCCATCACTGTTTCTTCGATATACAGATGGATCAGTAGGGGCGAAAGAGTACATCCCTGTCTCACGACCTTTTTAATCCGGGTACTTCGTTCTTCCTCCTCAGGGAACACCTCCTTAAAGTAGCACCAAGGAAATCGGAAGTGGTGGGCCAATCACCCGCCCTTCGCAAAAAAACCTGAATATTGAAACCGAGACTTTGTTCTTGGTCGTCCACTCTTATTATTCTTTCTTGGCTCTTGTACATAATGTATATTACTCGTCCCCCTGTAGCTTACCCCTTTTTTCTTAGAATTTCGAATATCTTGTACCATTTTACATTGTCGAACGCTTTTTCCAGATTAACAAATCCTATGAACGTGTCTTGATTTTTTTTTTAGTCTTGCTTCCATTATGAACCACAACGTTAGAATTTCCTCTCTGGTGTCTTTACCTTTTCTAAAGAATACATTTTCGTCATCTAGCACATCCCCAATTTTCTTTTCCATTCTTCTGTATGTTATTCTTGTCAGCAACTTGTATGCATGAGCTGTTAAGCTGATTGAGCGATAATTTTCGCACTTGTCAACTCTTGCTGACTTCGGAATTGTGTGTATGATATTTTTCCGAAAGTCAGATGGAATGCCACCAGATTCATTCATTCTACACACTAACGGGAATAGTCGTTTTGTTGCCACTTCCCCCAACGATTTAGAAATTCTGATGGAATTTTATCCAGCCCTTCTGCCTTATTTGATCTTAAGTCCGCCAAAACTCTCTTAAATTATGATTCTAATACTCGATCCCCTACCTATTCTAAATCGGTTCCTGTTTCTTCTTCTATCACATCAGACCACTCTTCCCCCTCATAGAGGCCTTCAATGTACTGTTTCCTGCTTACCGCTCTATCCTCTGCATTTAACAGTGGAATTGCCGTGGCACTCCTAGTGTTACCAATCTTGCTTTTAATGTCACCTAAGGTTGTTTTCACTTTCCTGTATACCGACTCAGTCCTTCCGACAATCATATCTTTTTCGATTTCTTCACATTTTTCAAGCAGCCATTTCGTCTTAGCTTCCCTGAACTTCCTATTTATTTAAGTTACCCATGGTTTCTTCACAGTTATCTTCTTTGTACCTATGTTTTTCTTTCCAATTTCTGTGATGACCTTTTTAGATACTGCCTAATGAAGTCTTTCTTATGGTTGTATCTATAAAAATGTTGAAATGTGTGTGAAATCTTATGGGACTTAACTGCTAAGGTCATCAGTCCCTAAGCTTACACACTACTTAACCTAAATTATCCTAAGGACAAACACATACACCCATCCCCGAGTAGGACTCGACCCTCCGCCAGCACCAGTCGCACATTCCATGACTGCAGGGCCTCAGACCGCTCGGCTAATCCCGCGCAGCGTTGTATCTAAAGAGTGAGTCACCTAACATTACCGCTGGATATATTTCGTAAACCACATCAAATACTGACGAATCGATTCCACTGACCGAACGTGAGGAGAGGGGCTAGTGAATTGGTTACTACAAACCATAAAAAATGCATGGAAGTATATTTTTTAACACAAGCCTACGTTTTTTAAAAATGGAACCCCGTTAGTTTTTTTAGCTCATCTGAACATATAAACAGATACGTAATCAGTGCCGTTTGTTGCATTGTAAAATGTTAATTACATCTGGAGATATTATAATCTACAGTTGACGCTTAAGTACCACTCCTCCGCTGTTCGATCGTTTGTATCGGAGAGCACCTAATTACGTAGGGATCCAAAGGCAACGGTGATGGACCTTAGGTACAGAAGAGACTGGAACAACACATTAAGTCCACATGCTAACACCTTTTTATTGGTCTTTTTCACTGACGCACATGTACATTATCATGAGGGGTGAGGTACACGTACACATGTGGTTTCCGTTTTCAATGACGGAGTGGAATATAGTGTGTCCCGACATGTCAGGGCAATAGATGTTAAATGTGGTGGCCATCATTTGCTGCACACAATTGCAATCTCTGGCGTAATGAATGTCGTACACGCCTCAGTACATACGGTGTACTGTCGCAGCAGGCTGCCACAATACGTTGTTTCAAATCCTCTGGGGTTGTAGGCACATCACGGTACACATTCTCCTTTAACGTGCCCCACAGAAAGAAGTCCAGAGGTGTAAGATCAGGAGAACGGGCTGGCCAATTTATGCGTCCTCCACGTCCTATGAAACGCCCGTCGAACATCCTTTCAAGGGTCATCCTAGTGTTAATTGTGGAATGTGCAGGTGCACCATCATGCTGATACCACATACGTCGACTTGTTTCCAGTGGTACATTTTCGAGCAACGTTGGCAGATCATTCTGTAAAAACGCGATGTATGCTGCAGCTGTTTGGGCCCCTGCAATGAAGTGAGGACCAATGAGGTGGTTGCCAATGATTCTGCACCATACATTTACAGTCCACGGTCGCTGTCGCTCTACCTGTCTGAGCCAGCGAGGATTGTCCACGGACCAGTGATGCATGTTCCGTAGATTCACTGCCCCGTGGTTTGTGAAACCCGATTCATCGGTAAACAGGTAGAACTGCAACGCATTTTCTGTTAATGCCCATTGACAGAATTTCACTCGATGATTAAAGTCATCACCATGCAATTGCTGATATAGCGACACATGAAACGGGTGAAAGCGGTGACGATGCAGTATGCGCATGACACTGCTTTGACTCAGTCCACCGGCTCTCGCAATGTCCCGTGTACTCATGTGTGGGTTCATGGCAACAGCAGCTAACACACCAACTGCACCCGCTTCTCCTGTGACGGGCCTGTTACGGACCGGTTCTCGTGCTACGACCATACCTGTTGCATACAGTTGGCGGTACATGTTCTGCAATGTGCGGCACGTTGGATGCTCTCTGTCGGGGTACCGTTCTGCATACACCCTGCAGGCTTCAGCTGCATTTCGTCGACACTCGCCATAGATGAGTATCATCTTCGCCTTTTCAGAGTTCGAATACACCATGGTCACAGTTCCTACAACACCACACTACCACAGACGTCTGGTAACACGGTGACTACAGTTGGTCTGCGTGCGGAGACGAATGCAGAATAACAATAGCAGCAAGCGCTACATGCGGACACTGCGACAGCTAGACCAAACCACAACAGTGCACTACAGCCACACTCGTAAACACGGTCGTCATCGTAAACATGTCTCTGTAGATGCTTCTCGCCGACGGTGGCCCGTGTTTGTTACAACACGCAACTGAACGTCGGAGGTTTCAAGAGTCAACTTTAGGTTACAATACCTCCAGATGTAATTAACATTTTACAATCCAACAAACGGCACTGAGTACGTATTTGTTTATATGTTCAGATGTGCTAACAAAACTAACGTGGTTCCATTTTTAAAAATAACGTAGGTTTGCGTTAAGAAACATACTTCCGTGCACTTTTGTATGGTTTGTATTAAACAATTAAACTAGCCTCTCTCCTCACGTTCGGTCTGTGAAATCGGTTCGTCTGTATTTGATGTGGTTTACGAAACATATCTAGCGGTAACGTTAGGTGACTCACCCGTATAGCCTTAGAGAACATCAAGCGTTTGTCGTCGTTTCTTAGTAGTTCCGTTTCCCACTTCTTTGCAAATTGATTCTTCCTGACTAATGTCTTAAACTTCAGCCTACTCTTTACTACTACCACATTGTGATCTGAGTCAATATCTTCTGGTTACGCCTTACAATCCTGTATCTGATTTCGGAATCTCTGTCTGACCGTGATGTACTCTGACTGAAATCTTCACCTGTCACTCGGCCTTTTCCAGGTATACGTCCGCCTCTTGTGCTATTACTAGCCGAAATTTATTATAGAACTCAATTAGTCTTTCTCCTCTCTCATTCCTTGTCACAGCCCCATATTCTCCTATAACAGTTTCTTCTGCTCCTTCGAATACAACTACATTGCAGTCCCCCACGAATATAAGATTTTCATCTCCCATTACGAACTGTATTACGCTTTCAATATCCTCATATACACTCCTGGAAATTGAAATAAGAACACCGTGAATTCATTGTCCCAGGAAGGGGAAACTTTATTGACACATTCCTGGGGTCAGATACATCCCATTATCACACTGACAGAACCACAGGCACATAGACACAGGCAACAGAGCATGCACAATGTCGGCACTAGTACAGTGTATATCCACCTTTCGCAGCAATGCAGGCTGCTATTCTCCCATGGAGACGATCGTAGAGATGCTGGATGTAGTCCTGTGGAACGGCTTGCCATGCCATTTCCACCTGTCGCCTCAGTTGGACCAGCGTTCGTGCTGGACGTGCAGACCGCGTGAGACGACGCTTCATCCAGTCCCAAACATGCTCAATGGGGGACAGATTCGGAGATCTTGCTGGCCAGGGTAGTTGACTTACACCTTGTAGAGCACGTTGGGTGGCACGGGATACATACGGACGTGCATTGTCCTGTTGGAACAGCAAGTTCCCTTGCCGGTCTAGGAATGGTAGAACGATGGGTTCGATGACGGTTTGGATGTACCGTGCACTATTCAGTGTCCCCTCGACGATCACCAGAGGTGTACGGCCAGTGTAGGAGATCGCTCCCCACACCATGATGCCGGGTGTTGGCCCTGTGTGCCTCGGTCGTATGCAGTCCTGATTGTGGCGCTCACCTGCACGGCGCCAAACATGCATACCACCATCATTGGCACCAAGGCAGAAGCGACTCTCATAGCTGAAGACGACACGTCTCCATTCGTCCCTCCATTCACGCCTGTCGCGACACCACTGGAGGCGGGCTGCACGATGTTGGGGCGTGAGCGGAAGACGGCCTAACGGTTTGCGGGACCGTAGCCCAGCTTCATGGAGACGGTTGCGAATGGTCCTCGCCGTTACTCCAGGAGCAACAGTGTCCCTAATTTGCTGGGAAGTGGCGTTGCGGTCCCCTACGGCACTGCGTAGGATCCTACGGTCTTGGTGTGCATCCGTGCGTCGCTGCGGTCCGGTCCCAGGTCGACGGGCACGTGCACCTTCCGCCGACCACTGGCGACAACATCGATGAACTGTGGAGACCTCACGCCCCACGTGTTGAGCAATTCGGCGGTACGTCCACCCGGCCTCCCGCATGCCCACTATACGCCCTCGCTCAAAGTCCGTCAACTGCACATAAGGTTCAGGTCCACGCTGTCGCGCCATGCTACCAGTGTTAAAGACTGCGATGGAGCTCCGTATGCCACGGCAAACTGGCTGACACTGACGGCGGCGGTGCACAAATGCTGCGCTGCTAGCGCCATTCGACGGCCAACACCGCGGTTCCTGGTGTGTCCGCTGTGCCGTGCGTGTGATCATTGCTTGTACAGCCCTCTCGCAGTGTCCGGAGCAAGTACGGTGGGTCTGACACACCGGTGTCAATGTGTTCTTTCTTCCATTTCCAGGAGTGTACTTTCTCTATCTCTTCATCTTCAGGTTGAGACGTCGGCATGTATAGCTGTACCATCGTTGTCCGTGTTGGTTTGCTGTCGATGCTGATAAGAACAACCCTGTCACTAAACTGTCCACAGTAACTCACTCTCTGTCCAACTTCCTCTACATAATGAACCCTAATCTCGTTATACCATTCTCTGCTCTTGTTCATATTACCCTATACTCATCTGACCAAAAATCCTGGCAGTCCTCTCCGAGAGGTACGACTATTCCGCAACCTCTTGCCAATGGAGAGATCGCCGCGACACCTTTTCAGTTGCAGGCCACATGTCCTGTGTGCACATTACGTATCTTTAATGCAGTGGCTTCCATTGCCTTCTGCGTCGTACGCCACTACAAAGATGGACTTAAATTTAAACATTCTGACGGCCATGTCAGAGCAGAAGTTATTGATTAGGCGAGGCTTGGATTAAGAACTGTTGAAGTATTCGAGCTACTATTTGAGATTCCGGCTGATTTCGTAGTTGCCGCGCTACAACTCTATGGTACCAGAAAAATCGACAACCTTTACTAAGTACTCGGAGCTTAATGGGGTGCTACAAATACGTATCCAACTATCAAAACATTTGTAATCTTATCCCACAATTGGAGGTTGCAGAGCGGTAGTCATTTATGATGGTCAGCCAAAAACTTGCTCGGGTTGTGGTCAGCAAGGCCACGTCCGTTAAGCATGTTTTCCACGGAAAATACTACAAGTTCCGACAGGTGAAGATGTGGCTGCATCTTTGGCGACATCCCTCCCACTCACATATACAAATGTGTTCCGGAAGGACGCCCCACTGAACAATCACCTCACCCAACAGCTGGACACTCCCATCGAAGAGCGGATGACGACACGAGCATGGTGGCGGCGGCGGTGCCAACCGCCGAGCAGCAGCGACCGATACCAGCAATACAGAGATCGGGTGAGAAAATGATTATCGATAGTCGGGTAGTGTTGTCACCTGCTTCGTCTCAGACCCAGAGGCGACAAAGACACACGCCCACGTTCTGGTACAGAAACGCACATAAGGAAGCAACTATCTTCGAAACGGCACAAGAAACGACGTCTCATCCCGTCGGACGACTGCTTAACACGATGAAGAAAAGGCCGAAGAAGACGGCCACTTTATAGGCGTACCGAGACTCCACATCCAGAACACCACCGTCTCGACAGCAGCATACGCCAAGAGCGACCTGAAAAGCTAGACAACATAGAGCTACCAGCAGTCAGTTGCCAATCCGAGTTAGTAGAAGAAACGACACAGAAAGACGTGGTTGGAAAGACCCAGCCGACGGCAAAATTGTCCCAAGGAAACTGGGCTGATGATTGTGAAGTAGTCCCAGTGTCGGTGGCAACAGGAGACACGGCGAGGGCGGTGGCCTCTATAAAGGCAGAAATGCAACCAACGCCGGTGGACAAGACGGAGCCACGTACCCTGTCAGTCAACAGCAGATGGCGTAAGCTCCCACGGCCGATACACACGCGAATCAACGAAGACCGGGACATCGGCTTGCCTCTATCAACATCGTCCTCCTGCAAGAATTTCTTGTCATGTACGGATACGAATGCTACGTATAAAAAAATAAAAAGTGGTTCAAATCGCTCTGAGCACTATGAGACTTAACATCTGAGGTCATCAGGTAATCAGTCCCCTAGAACTTAGAACTACTTAAACCTATCTAACCGAAGGACGACACACACATCACACACATCCATGCCCGAGGCAGAATTCGAACCTGCGACCGTAGCGGTCGCGCGGTTTCAGACTGAAGAGCCTAGAACCGCTCGGTCACTGCTGCCGGCCCTACGTATCACACGCCTCTGAAACTGGCAGCGGCATAGCAATACTTCTCAGTGAAAGCATTACGGCAGAGGAAGTACTGTACGTACCGTTGGCTGGGGGATTATCAATGACGGTGCTTCATGTACGACATATCAACATCTATGCACCGGCCGGTACAGACAGGAGACGGGAGTATTTCCGCATCTTCGCAAAGGATATTGCCCCACTCTTCCAAGGTCGACACAACCGTTTAATCCTACCAATGTTGGTGCACAGTATGCATTGGTTGCCACTTGCGAACATTTCCATGGCCTCCATCCTGAATACACCCATACGACGAGTCATTCCGCTAGCCGTCTCGCCCGAATACATGTTGCACGCAATCGTAACGCTGACCTCGTCGAAGCGTACCTGTGGCCTCCAGCCTATGGCGGCCATAAGGCATTAAAATTTACCGTCTCCCTCCGGCGGCAGCAGGTATGGCGTAGCCGCGGTCTTTGGAAAATGAACGTCGCCCATCTGAGAGATGCCATTTAAGTTTTGAGATCTTGAGAACGATTGGTCCGGGCGTATCCTACAATCCTACGTTGGTGGATGGATTATACCAAACTGGAGCTACGCCGAGCAGTAATTACACACGTTTGTTAGCAGGCAGTGTGGAGACGTGAGACGATGGAATCCTATTTCACTGTGCAACGGGAATGCACCGACCTAGTGCCTTCTCCGGAGCGGCAAGCGGTAGTACGACGATCTAAGGCCAGAATTATAGCCATGATGCAGCGCCCACCTGAAGATGCTGCGGTCAGGGCACGGACACTAGACCGGGTTACGGGAGAAAGCCCCACCCAGGGGTAATATCATCAACGAAAGCAAAAGAAGACGAAGAGCTCTGGTACAAGCGGTGAACACGGATGATGGCAGACGCATAACAGCACAACAAGAAGTAGGTAATGCCCTTGTGGAACATTACACTGAGGTTTACACTGCAGTGAATACAGATATGGCAGCAATTACCGATGTTACACTTACGATTTTCGGCATCATTGAACCAGAGGTGGGGGCACAACTGACGGAGGAGGTTACAGAGGAGGAAGTGGTGGAGGCCATTGGTAGGGAAGCGGTGAATAAATCGCCGGGACCAGGCGGCCTCCCTTTGGTACGTTGTAGGACCTTTAGCTATGTCGTGGCATCCCGATGGACTGCTATTTGCCGTGGATTATAATGTCGCCTGACATGCCCTTCCCGCCGGATTTTGTCGAGAGGCTAATTATCCCCGATACACAAACCCTTTGGTGGCACACAGATACGGGACTGCGACTTTAAAATATTCACCAGACTATTAGCAGCACTCCTCGAAGAGTATTACACCAAGTGATCTCAGTCGACCAAACGTCGCCCGACGGAGCTGCCAACATGCAGAGGGCAGTTTGTGAATATCGCTATTTGATTGCTCTAGCAAACACATGGCACCTAAATGGAGCACAAAAATCGATAGAGTTTGGTCAAGCCTTTGATAGAGTGAATCATACAATTTTTGTAGAAGAAGTACAGATGGACATACGGTTTCTACGACCATTTATGTGGCTACTCCAAAGTGCTCGTCAATGGACATACGATGAAATCCCTCATCGTAGCGAGATCAGTCAGACAAGAATAGCCCTTATATACTGTAGTATGTGCACTGGCCTTCGATGTGTTACTCTGCGGCCATCTTCACCTCTTGACAAGACTGAATTTGCGAGGATATACTTCCAAGTGTAAGGCGTGTGCGGATAACCTGGTGCTCTTAGTGCCAAATGGAAACGATAGCACGTGGGTCATTGGCAGCCCCATAAATGTAGACAAGTCTTTGACGATGGGTATTGGCACTTGACTAACGGAAGAATGTCCAGCACCTTTATGACTAATGGATACCTTGAAATGCCTTGAAATACGAACGACAGCCAGAACATTATGGCCACCTACCTAATGGCCGGTATGTCCACCTTGACTCGGATAACAGCTGCGACGCATCGTAGGATGAAAGCAATGAGGTCTTGGTAGGTCGCTGGAGGAAGCTGACACCACATCTGCACACACAAGTCACCTAATTCCCAAAATTCCGCGGAAGGGGCATTGAACTCTGACACCAAGTACGGTCACATCCCAGATGTATTCCGTAGGGTTCAGATCTGCCGAGTTTACGAGGGGGAGGGGGGTGGGGAGCGGCGGCAGTACATCAGTTCCAACTCGCCACTGTGTTCCTAGCAGCACTTCATCACGCTCCTGGTCTTATGACATGGCGCGTTATCTTGCTGAAAAATGTCACTGCCATCCGGAAACATGATCGTCATGAAGGGGTGAATGTGGTCTGCAAACAGTGTACGGCACTCCTCGGCAATCATAGTGCCTTTCACGATCTCCACTGAAGATGTATGCCCACCTGAATGTTCCCCAGAGCATAATGGAACCGCCCTCAGCTTGTCTCCGTCTCGTAGTACAGGCGTCTAGGAGCTGTTCCGCTGGAAAATGACTGATTCGCGCCCTCCCATTGGCATGATGAAGTTATTGGGATTCATCAGACCATACAGCACTGTGCCACTGCGCCAATGTCCAGTGCCGATGGTCACATGCTAGAAGCTGCCGATGTTGTGGCGTTAACCTTGCCACATGCATACGTCGTCGGCTTCGGAGGCCCATCTGGTGCTCTTCTTGTTCAGAAACACTTGTACTCTGCCCAGCATTAAAGTCTGATAAAAGTTCCTCCACAGTTCGCCAGCTGTCCTGTTCTACCAGTCTGCCCAGTCTACTCATCAGATGACACTGCTATCGCCTGGACGGGTTTATATCGATAATGGATAGATGGTGATTATGTTCTACCTGATCAGTGTACGTCGAACAGCTGCGCATAACCATAAGTGACAATTAGTCTGGGCAGCGTCAGTGGGGACATCATAAAGGCGTTAGACGCTAACCAGCAGGTCACATATGTAAACACCCACCTAGCGTTACGAATACCGCACTCTGCCCAAGTACACACGATGATGGTGATGTCCTTCGTTAGTTCAGGGCTACTACTCACTGTAAGACACGACGCCCTTACCCTCCTTCATGGCAAGTGTGCAATTGATCTTCTGCATGTACACTATCAAACGAAGGAGCTATATATCAGCACAATGTTAAAACTGTGGAGACGACATCAGATATGCCTGACGGGAATATAAAAAGAAGAAATTGAAAGAGTTTCTCGGACAGTGGCAGTGGCGCTCTAGCATATTTTCCAGTCATTTCACCATATACGGGCTTTATTTATCGACTACAGCTACGTTCAGATGGCTCTGCCGGAAACCAGACATGCAAAGGCGTCCACATTAATTGTCATGAAGTATGGTGACGGAAACATCATGCTTCCTTAGACACAGAAACACGTGCAATGTCATACCTAACAGTTAATTGTAAAAACGTCGCCCGGTCCATACTCCATGCGATTCATAGGGCGGGTTCGCCATTATGCCGTCGGAGGCAAACCCTGGACAACGATGACAACGCCTCATATGCGGCCCCTCGGCAGAAGTGTAGCGTCTGGTGACAAAAATGATCGTTTATTTTCCTTCCAATGGGACAACACAACTTTTGACCGGAGACTGTATTCTTCTCGGAGCGATGCACTATCCATGTATTAAAACGTATGTAGTAACGTGGCTTCGCGGACAGATGGTGCTCTATTTGTTCAGAGACGGCACAAAGAATGTGATAGACTTTTCAACTTTTTACAGGAATGACATAAGATCATGAGCAGTCTGAAATGCCGACAGTATTTGTCTGTCTTCCTATGAAGTACTTTCAAGAACCCCCGCATAGCTGGATCGTGAAGTTAAATTATCGATGCGATGAAACAATGAACGGAAGGTAAGAGAGCGGCGGGGAGATTGGAAATCAAATCCTACATTATGCTTCGTCTTTATTTCTTCATGTTGTACGAGAACGGGTTTACGTTTGGATAGCTTTCAAGCACTACACAAATATTATTCTATAAACTGTAACATAAAGGCACGTTTTTGTATTTTATTTTGTTCCTGTTAATACGTTGATGTAATTCTCTGAAGAAGGAAAATGAAACTTCCTGCAGATGAGTAAAAATTTGGTCTGTAGTATAGGATTTGAAATGTGCTCTTCCCTTGCAGTGGCATGTGACCATGTAAACATGTGAACATCTAAACAGAATGAGGCTTTCTATTAATAAAAAAGTAGACTGCTGGGACATCAGTTTGTATACATTGAAAAAAATGTTAAAAAAAGAAAGAGAAAGAAACAGCACTGGCTCTTAGCGTAGTGGTAATGTGATCGCTGTATTCGCTATAGGATGGAAACTCGCCGGGGAACCATTGTTTTGCACCCACATTTCTCATCTTCTTTAAATTGACAGACCGAAAATCGGCAAGAACATCGTGGAAAAACTCTGTAAACATGCTTAGGAACAAAGTTATGCATCAGCCTAGAACTTTTTATATACTCATGGGCTGAGGCACAAAGGTTTATCAAGGAGTTGTGATATCACCTAAAAGAGGTGAATAATTTAATTGGATTTTCTCATTTAATAATAGGTGTAGGGATATACACATATTACAACTCCTTGGTCAAACTTTGGGCCTTGGTCCATGAGTAGATAAAAGGATGTAGGCTGAAACACATATACATGTCAGTATCCCCATACCTATCATTAAGTGAGCAACCCAGTTCTATTATTCACTTCTTTTAGATAATACCACAATTCCTTGACGAATTTTGGGCCTCAATCCATGAGTATATAAAAACGTCTGGGCTGGTGGATTACTTTATTCGTAGGTATGTTTAGTCATGTTGTGTAATTGCTCAATTGTGTAATTCCAAATGTAAGTTGTAAAAAAATAGTCACTGAGTATATTTTACAATAAACTAAGAACTGATACATTAAGAAGTTGAGATGTTTGTCTTTGCCTTAACATCATGTTTGCCTTTGCTTGATCATCTTTGGAAACAGTAATGAACTTCTAAATTGGCTTATACCCAAAACCTAGCTTGTTCATTAACCGTAATAAAATTTGTGAAGCAAGACAAAAAACAGCGTTGTTTGCGTAATTTACAACGTTCCACGCAAAAAAAAAAAAATGGTTCAAATGGCACTGAGCTCCATGGCACTTAACATCTATGGTCAACAGTCCCCTAGAACTTAGAACTACTTGAACCTAACTAACCTAAGGACATCACACACATCCATGCGCGAGGCAGGATTCGAACCTGCAACCGTAGCAGTCGCTCCGTTCTGGACTGAAGAGCCTAGAACCGCTCGACCACCGCTTCCGGCAATGGCGAAAGAAACCCTAATACACGTCGTAGACAGTTTTATAAATTCCGCGGTTCTTCGATACGCTGACGAGCATCAAAGCAGTAGCACTGCGATAGGATAAGCTGATTCACTGCACTAGGAAATTCTGCCAACGTGGTACAAATTTATCAGCAAATCCGGATCAACTCCCAACACTTTTTACCGAAACACTTTAGACAAGGATCACCACTCTCGCCTTGGCCTGGGAGACATGGACAAAAACGGTACACCAGCCTAATACCGTGTAGGACCCCCGCGACCACGCAGAAGTGCCGGAACATTACATGGCATGGACTCGACTAATATTTGAGGTAGTGCTGGAGGGAATTGACACCAGGAATCCTGGAGGACTATCCACAAATCGGTAAGAGTACGAGGTGGTGGAGATCTCTTCTGAAGAGCACGTTGCAAGGCATCCCAGATATGCTCAATAATGTTCATGTATGGTGAGTCTAGTGGGCAGCGGTAGTCTTTAAACTCAGAAGAGTGTTACTGGTACCACTCTGAGCACTTCTGGACGTGTGGGGCGTCGCTTTATACAGCTGGAATTGCCCAAGTCCGTCGGAATGCACAATGGACATGAATGGATGCACGTGACCAGAAAGGAGGCTTACGTACGTGTCACCTGTCAGAGACGTATCTAGACGTATCAGTGCTCCCATATCACTCCAACTGCACACGCCCCACACCATTACAGAGCCTCCACCAACTTCAACAGTCCTCTGATGATATGCATGGGTCCATAGATTCATGAGGTCGTCTCCATACCCGTAAAAAAATAGGAATGAGGGTAACCTACTACAAACAGCTTAGTGAACACATTTTTGTGGCCAAGATAGGTATGAAGCCCACCCCTACTGCAGTAGTACAAGCTTATTTGCCAACTAGCTCTGCAGATGACGAAGAGGTTGATGAAATGTATGATGAGATAAAAGAAATTATTCAGATAGTGAAGCGAGACGAAAATTTAATAGTCACGGGTGACTGGAATTCTATAGTAGAAAAAAGAAGAGAAGGAAATGTAGTAGGTGAATATGGAATGGGATATGGAATGAAAGAGGAAGCCGCCTGGTAGAATTTTGCACACAGCATAACTTAATCATTGCTAACACTTGATTCAAGATTCATAAAAGAAAGGTGTATACATTGAAGAAGCTTTGAGATACTGACAGGTATCCGATAGATTATATAATGGTAAGCAGAGATTTAGGAACCACGATTTAAATTGCAAGACATTTACAGGGGCAGATGTGGACTCTGACCACAATCTATTGGTTATGAACTGTAGAGTAAAACTAAAGGAACTACAAAAAGGTGGAAATTTAAAGAGATGGGACCTGCATAATCTGACAGAACCAGAGGTGGTAGAGACTTTCAGGGAGAGCATTAGGTAACGATTGACAAGAGTGGGGGAAATAAATGCAGTAGAAGAAGAAGGGTAGCTCTGAAAGATGAAAAGTGAAGGCAGCAGAGGATCAAGTAGGTAAAAAGACGAGGGCTAATAGGAATCCATGGGTAACAGAAGAGATACTGCATTCAATTGATGAAAGGAGAAAATAAAAAAAATGTAGTAAATGAAGCACGCAGAAAGGAATACAACCGTCTCAATAATGAGATCGATAGGAAGTGCAAAATGGCTAATTAGGGATGGCTAGAGGACAAATGTAAGGATGTACAGGTGTATATCACTGGGCGTAAGATAGATACTGCCTACAGGAAACTTAAAGATACCTTTGGAGAATAGAGAACCATTGGCATGAATATCAAGAGCTGTGATAGAAACCTATTTCTAAACAATGAAGGGAAAGCAGAAAGGGGGAAGGAGTATATAGAAGTTCTACACAAGGGCGATGTCATTCATGACAATATTATGGAAATGGACGAGGATTAGATTAGGATTGAATGGGAGATATGATACTGCGTGAAGTGTTTGACAGAGCATTGAAAGACCTAAGTTGAAACAAGGCCCCGGGAGTAGACAACATTCCGTTAGAACTACTAGTAGCCTTGATGGAGCCAGCCCTGACAAAGCAGGGGTTCACAGATGTGAAAATTACTGAAGTATCAGCTGAATAAGCCACAGCTGCAAACTACTAACACGAATTCTTTACGGACGAATGGAAAAACTGGTGGAAGCTGACCTCAGGGGAAGATCATTTTGGATTCCGTAGAAATATTGGAACACGTTAGGCAATACTGATGCTACGACTTATCTTAGAAAATAGATTAAGGGAAAGCAAACCCACGTTTCTAGCATTTGTAGACTTAGAGAAAGCTTTTGACAAGGTTGACTAAAATACTCTCTTTCTAATTGTGAAGGTAAAAGGGGTCAAATACAGGGAGCGAAAGGCTATTTACAATTTGTTCAAGAACCAGATGGCAGTTATAAGAATCGAGGGGGATGAAAGGGAAGCAGAGGTTGGGAAGGGAGTGAGACAGGGCTGTAGCCTCTCCCTGATGTTATTCAATCTGTATATTGAGCAAGCAGTAAAGGAAACAAAAGAAAAAAAATTGGAGTAGGGATTAAAATCTATGGAGAAGAAATTAAAACTTTGAGGTTCTCTGATGACATTGTAATTCTGTCAGAGACAGCAAATGACCTGTAAGAGGAGCTGAACGGAATCGACAGTGTCCTTAAAGGAGGACATAAGATGAACATCAACAAAAGGAAAAGGAGGATAATGGAATGTAGTCGAATTAAATCGGGTGATGCTGAGGGTATTAGATTAGAAAATGAGACACTTAAAGTAGTAAATGAGCTTTCCTATTTGGGGAGCAAAATAACTGATGATGGTCGAAGTAGAGAGGATATAAAATGTTGACTGGCAATGGCAAGGAAAGCTTTTCTGAAGAAGAGAAATTTGTTAACATCGAGTCTAGATTTAGGTTTGAGGAAGTCTTTTCTGAATGTATTTTTATGGAGTGTAGCCATGTATGGAAGTGAAACGTGGACAGTATATAGTTTAGACAGGAAGAGAAGAGAAGCTTTCGAAATGTGGTACTACAGAATGATGCTGAAAATTAGATGGGTAGATCACATAACTAATGAGGAGGTATTGAATTAATTAGGGAGAAGAGATATTTGTAACATAACTTGACGCGAAGAAGGCATCGGTTGGTAGGACATATTCTGAGGCATCAAAGGATCACAAATTTAGTATTGGAGGGCAGCGCAGAGGGTAAAAATCGTAGAGGGACACAAAGAGATTACACTAAACAGATTATGAAGGATGTAGGTTGCAGTAGGTACTGGAAGATGAAGAAGCTTGCAGAGGATAGAGTAACATGAAGAGCTGCAGAAAACCAGTCTCTGGACTGAAGACCACAACAACATTTAACCCTTTCCCTTAAATGGCACAAAATGCATATACTAAATTTATAGATTTATTTATTCCGATTCAAGAATTCATCTGTGATATAGAAGGAGTTTTCAAAGAGATATGATTTCAATTTATAGTTGAAGATATTACTGCTCTCTGTCAGACATATTATTTCATCTGGTAATTTGTCGAAAATTTTTATAGCACCATGTTTTACCCCGTTCTGTGCCAAAGATAGGTTGAGTAAAGGATAGTGTAAGTCTCTCTTTTTTCTGATATTATAATCATGAATGTCACTGTTGTTTTTAAACTGGCCCATGTTGTTGAGAACAAATTTCATTAGTGAGTAAATGTACTGTGAGGCTGTTGTAAGGATTCACAATCTTTTAAAAAGATGCCTACAAGATGTGCTACTATGAACCCCACACACTATTCTAACCACTTTCTTTTGAGCAGTGAATACTTTTTGTCTAAATGTTGAGTTACCCGAAAATATTATTCTGTATGACATCAAGGAGTGAAAGTATGCTAAGTATATTACCTCACCGATTTCTATATCCTCAAAATTGGCAATTATTCTTATTCCAAAAGTTGCTTAACCTAGTCGCCTTAGAAGATCCAAAATATAAATTTTCCAATTAAGATTCTTATCACGTGTACATCCAGAAATTTAGTATGCTCTACCCTGTCTACTGACTTCTGTTGATGTGTTATGTTTATTGAAGGAACTGCACTTTTTGCAGCAGAAAATGGGATGTACTGCGTTTTTTTTTTTTTTCAAAGTTTAGAGCAAGCCCATTTGCAGAAAACCAATTAATGACTTTTCCAAACAACTTATTTGTATCATTTTTCAATTGGAGTTTCTTTCACCGGATTAATAACGATGCTTGTATGATCAGCAAACAGTGTCATTTCTGCTTCCCGTTTCAGATAGGAAGGGATATCGTTCACATATACAAAAAACAGAAGGGGACCCATGGTTGAACTCTGTGGAACACCTAATGTTATTTCACACCAGTTAGATGAAGTGGCAAACTTATTTAAATAGCTTGATCCATATAAGAAACCTTTTTGCTTCCTGTTCTGTAGGTAAGACATAAACCACTCATATGCTATTCCATTTATACCATAGAACTGTAATTTCTGTAACATCATGTAATTGTTTGCCCGATTAAATGCTTTGGACAAGTCACAGAAAATTCCTATTGGTGAAATTTTACTATTTGAAGACTCTATTATGTGGACAGTGAAATTGTATATTGCTGTCTCAGTGGAACAGCATTTTTGAAATCCGTACTGTGGTTTACCCAAGTATGGCATTACCGCTGAGATGGCTAACCACTCATGAGTGTGTTACTTTCTCTAAGATTTTTGAAAATGCTGTAATCAAGGCTAGTGGCGGATAATTACTGAAATCAGTGGTGTCACCCTTTTTATAGATCGGCCTGGCAATTGCATACTTTAACCTGTGTGGGTAAATACCTTGAGTTAATGATGCATTAGATATGTGATTCAAAACATCAGCTGTAATTGCTCCAAATTGTTTTAATATCTTATTAGAGATGTCATCTACTCCAACAGAACATTTATTTTTCAAAGAATTTGTAATTTTACTTATTTCACAAGAGCTTGTTAGGTGAAACTTAATTTGACTAAATTTTTCAAAACAGACTCTTCCATGTACTTCATGGCTTTTTATTTTGAACTGTTCTCACCAATTTTTTCTCCTACACTTAAGAAATGGTTGTTAAATACATTAGCTACTTGTGGACTGTTGGTTTACGATAGTCTCGTTCTCCTTAATAGTAATACTACCTACCCCAGTGGTTACTATTCCTGTCTGCCTTCTAACGACATTCCGTATTGATTTTATTTTATTGCCAGAGTTGTTAATTTCTTCTGTTACATACGTATTTCTTGATTTCCTTACAACTTTTCTCGGTATGTTACAATAATTTTTATAGTGTAAAACTACTTCTGCATCGTTACTAGTTCTTGCTGTCTCATAAAGTTTTCTTTCGCTTTCCGAAGAAACTTTAATACCTGTAGGAATCCAAGGTTACTTTTAAAAGTGTGTGGAGTTTCATTTAGTAATTTTCTTTGGGAAACAATGTTCAAAGATGGATATAAATTTATCAAGAAATATGTTGCATTTATCGTTAGCATTTGGCTCATTATATACATATCCCCAATTAACAGTTACTAAGCTTTCTTTGACGTGCTCGATGGATACCAGGTTGAGCGACGTTACAATTTTACTTAATGGTTTCCAAACTGTAAACCCTGTTAGGTTTTGTAAGTTAAACATTTGTGCATCATGGTCTGACAATAGATTTACAACAGGGAGAGCAAGTGTTTGTTTTACATCCTCATTCTGTAGAAATACATTACCTATTAGCGTGCTACTGTTTTGAGCAATAAGTGTAGCGAAATGGATCACTGATTCTAAGTTATATGTTGTCAATAACACTTCTATTTCACTTCTCCTCTCAGAGTTATTTAGAAAGTTTACATTGAAATCACCACAGCTTAATAACTTTTTCTTTTTGTCTGACGGAGAGCATAATAGGGAGTCAAACGTTTTTATGAATAGCTCCCAGTCTCCTAATGGGGACCTGTACACTGTTACTAATATCAAACTACATTATCTAGCTGAAGTTCACATGCACAAACCTCAAAGTGCTGGTCAACACAAAATTTGCTCACCTCTACAGTTTTGCATTTGCACCATTGTTTTATGAAAATGGCAACTCCTTCTTTATCCATCCTAGATCTACAAGTGTAAGATGCTAAATTATACCCACTTATACTTACACAACCCACGCCCATAGTTACATGCTGTTCAGACAGACAGAGTATATCAATCTCATTCTTATTTTCGAGATCATCTAATCACACTAATAGCTGATCTACTTTATTTTTATTCCCCTGATATTTTCATGAAGTAAGTTGATACTGCTCTTGGCTTTACCCTTATTTACTGTACATAAAGTTTCTTTTATTCTATTTATCATGATTGTCATCTGTCTGGACTTTGGCATTAACCTAAAAAATCTGTATGAATGGACCCATTAACCACAGGGATCACCCCTTGTCTGACTGTGGACCCCCTTACAGTTTCCACTAGTAGAGAAGCTAACTCATTTTTCCTCATCCTATTCAGGTGCACGCCATGTGTAGTGTACCCCCACCTACCAACATCATTTACTGGAACAACACTTACGTGAGATTTTGCCGGTGTCTGAAGCATCCTGTTCAGCTCAGTGCTAACATGCCTTACAGCACATTTTTGTGCTCAGTTTCTGCTCCTATTTTATCCAGGTCACTCCTAATACTGTATCTTGGATTCATGGCCAGGCTGTTTCCTGCTCCCCCAACTATAATTATCTGATCTTCCTTCCCAAAGTCCTTGCATAGCTGACCTAACTTTTCTGTCACCTAGCTAAGGCTAGCACTTGGTTTCACAAAACTTGTGACCTGGTACACTGCACCTAATTTTTCCTTCCTTAACCTACATAATTCCAAGTTCGCGTTTTCTAATTCAGCCTTAAGGGCACAAATTTTTGCCTCCTGTTCAGCGATTTTTCTGTCCTTTCTACATAACCTAAACTGCAATGGAATGGCTGAATATTATTTACAAGTTCATCGGGCCCTTCATCGGTAATGCTGGAATTCAATATGCTACTGACCCACCCTTACACTTGATGACAGATTCCAGTCTCGCAGGTATACGGTCAGTCAGGTTCTGGAAGGTTTCTAGGGGAATGGCAGCCCATTCTTTACTGTGTGTTGCACTGAGGAGAGGTATCGATGTCGATCGGTGAGGCCTGACAAGAAATCGGCGTTCCAAAAGACCCCAAAGATGT
Organism: Schistocerca gregaria; assembly: GCF_023897955.1. Taxonomy (NCBI): domain Eukaryota; kingdom Metazoa; phylum Arthropoda; class Insecta; order Orthoptera; family Acrididae; genus Schistocerca; species Schistocerca gregaria. The sequence continues at coordinate 863,025,972 of NC_064921.1, forward strand.
CCTATAGGATTCAAGACAGGACTCTGTGCAGGCCAGTCCATTACAGGGATGTTATTGTCGTCTAATTACTCCTCCACAAGCCGTGAAGTATGAACAGAAGCTCAATCGTGTTGAAAGATGTAATCGCCATCGCCTAATTTCTCCTCGGCAGTGGGAAGCAAGAAGGTGCTTAAAACATCAATGCAGGCCTGTGATACTGCGACGCAAAACAACAAGGGGTGCAAGCCCCCTCCATGGAAAACACGACCACACCATAACACCATCGCCTCCTAATTTTACTGTTGGCACTACACACGCTCGCAGATGACGTTGACCAAGCATTCGCCATACCCACATTCTGCCATCGGATCGCCATATTGTGTACCGTGATTCGTCACTCCACTCACCGTTTTACACTGTTTAATCGTCCACTGTTTACCCTCCTTACACCAGGCATGGCGTCGTTTGGCCTGATGTCGGCGTGATGTGTGGCATATGAACAGCCGCTCGGCCATGAAATCCAAATTTTCTCACTTCCCGCCTAACTGTCATAGTACTTGCAGTGGATCCTGATGCAGTTTGGAATTCCTGTGTGATGGTCTGAATAGATGTCAGCCTATTACATATTACGACCCTTTCAATTGTCGGCGGTCTCTGTCAGTCAACAGACGAAGTCGACCTGTACGCTTTTGTGCTGTATGAATCGCTTCACGTTTTCGCTTCACTATCACACGGGAAAAAGTGGACCTATGGATGTTTAGGAGTGTGGAAAATCTTGGGTACAGACGTATGACACAAGTTACACCCAATCACTTGAACACCTTCGAAGTCCGTGAGTTCCGTGGAGCGTTCTATTCTGCTCTCTCACGAAGACTGACGACACTGAGGTAGCTGACATGGAGTATCTGGCAATAGGTGGTAGCACAACGCACCTAACATGAAAAAGTTTTGTTTTTGCAACTGTCCGGATCACATAGTGTAAGGGTACACGTATGGGCCTTTGGCTCCGAAATCGGTGATGTTTCTTTGAATGGTTCGCACGCTGACACTTCTTGATCGCGCAGCACTGACATCTGCAGCAATTTGCAGAAGTGTTGCATCTCTGTAACCTTGAACGATTCTATCCATTCGTTGTTGGTCCTATTCATGCAGGATCTTTCTCCGGCCTCAGCGATGTCGGAGATTTGGTGTTTTACCGGATTCCTTACATTCACGGTACACTCGTGAAATTGTCGTACGGTGAAAACCCCATTTGATCACTACCTCTGAGATGCTATGTTCCATCGCTTGTGCGTTGACCATAAAACCAGGTTCAAACTCACTAAAATCTTTATAACCTGTCATTGTAGGAGCAGCAAACGACCTAACAAAGTGCCCGCACTACTCGCGAGAGAAGTGGCCAAGGTGTTCACTGCAGCGAGAATTTGTTGCATGTAAAAAACACGCCTGATACAACAGATAAAGCCGACTTACGAACCATTTCATATGCAAATCTATCTACATCTACATCTACATCTACACGACTACTCTGCAATTCACATTTAAGTGCTTGGCAGAGGGTTCATCGAACCACAATAATACTATCTCTCTACCATTCCACTCCCGAACAGCGCGTGGGAAAAACGAACACCTAAACCTTTCTGTTCGAGCTTTGATTTCTCTTATTTTATTTTGATGATCATTCCTACCTATGTAGGTTCGGCTCAACAAAATATTTTTGCATTCGAAAGAGAAAGTTGGTGACTGAAATTTCGTAAATAGATTTCGCCGCGACGAAAAACGTCTTTGCTTTAATGACTTCCATCCCAATTCGCGTATCATATCTGCCACACTCTCTCCGCTATTACGTGATAATACAAAACGAGATGCCCTTTTTTGCACCCTTTCGATGTCCTCCGTCAATCCCTTCTGGTAAGGATCCCACACCACGCAGCAATATTCTAACAAAGGACGAACGAGTGTAGTGTCAGCTGTCTCTTTAGTGGACCTGTTGCATCTTCTAAGTGTTCTGCCAATGAAACGCAACCTTTGGCTCGACTTCCCCACAATATTATCTATGTGGTCTTTCCAACTGAAGTTGTTCGTAATTTTTACACCCAGATACTTAGCTGAATTGACAGCCTTGAGAGTTGTACTATTTATCGAGTAATCGAATTCCAACGGATTTCTTTTGGAACTCATGTGGATCACCTCACACTTTTCGTTATTTAGGGTCAACTGCCACCTTGCCACACCATACAGCAATCTTTTCTAAAACGCTTTGCAACTGATACTGGTCTTCGGATGACCTTATTAGACGGTAAATTACAGCATCATCTGCGAACAACCTCGCATCGCCATTCTATCCATTTGTGTTAATTTTCAATTAATTAAGTTACAAAAATAGCCAGTGTTATGTTATATTTGGCCGAATACAAAAGTCCGATTGAAACGGTCTCCTGCAAGCGCTTGCCATTCTTTCAGGCACTAGGGAATCAAGATTTCTAAAAAATGTGCCTGCAAATCTAAAAAACAACATGGGATCCTATTGCGATGATCTTGTCCACAGCACCCACTTACGTACGGAAATTAGGTCGCTATCTAAACCTTCAGAAAAATTCATGTAATTTCTGTACATTACTTTCTTTCTCACTTAGGAATATTTGTTGTGATGGCTTACAACATGTAGATCCAGATGTGTAAGTGGTAGGCTTATGTCAATAACCATGGTTTAGTGAAATTTGAATTTCTCTTTGAGTGATCACTTTACTCCCCTCCTTCCCATCTCCCTATGCTGCCCGAGGTGTTGCGTTACAATGTCAGTAATGTCTCCTAAGCAAAAAAATTTGACGTCCACTAATCTAGCCTGACGAGCTATGCTCGAGAATCGGACGAAAAGGTGTTTTCTAAGCCACTTATTTCGTAGATAAATTACATTCTCTTAAGATTCTCCCGATGAGTCTGTCTGGCATCTGCTTTTCCTACTACTTCCTTTACGTGGTTATTCTGTTTTAGATCTTCCTGGATGTTTACTTCTAGGTATTTTGCTGTAGTTAATATTCCCAGTGATTCGTTACCAAAAGTGTAGTTGTACAGAAGCAGATTACTTCGCCTTTTGTGCGCATTATATTATATTTATTTTTCTTCAGGGTCAGCTGCAGCTTCTACATCAGTCATTGATCGTCTACAGGTCTTTTTGCAATTAGTTAAGTCATCTAGCGATGCTGCCTTCTGACAGACAACTGCATCTGCCAACAGCTTAGTAGAGATTCTGACTGTATCCACTATATCATTTGCACATAGTTAAATAGTACGGTCCTACTACACTCACTTGGGCTATTCCTGAAATTGCCTTCCCTTTTTTCGACTTTGTTCCGATAAGAGCGAAATGTTGACCTTTGTCTGCAAGGGAGTCCTGAATCTATTCACAAACCCGAACAGATACTCGGTAAGCTCACTAAACAACAGTGCAGAACTGTATAAATGCCTTCCTCAAGTCAAGGAGCACGGCATCAAATTGGGCACGTACGTGTACAGGACTCTGTATCTCGTGGACGAACAGAGTGAACAAGAAATACAGATGACCACGGCACAGCGCATGCCGTCGCTTGCTCTGGCTGGTGCTACAGACACTTGGCGGCTGCCAGGGTCAAGCAGATAAGTTGTTCTTATTGCGGCACTCCCTTGTCGCGACACAGCAGGTATGCTGTCGCCTAGACCACACCAAACAGCTCTCCATCATTATGTTCACTGGGAACTCAACACTAGGTCCGCTTATTATAAGATACAGATGTTTTTTTTTTTTAAATCTGACTCTATGTGGAACCTGGGAATGTTCAGCGATCGTAGTTGCTTGTAATGGTGAAAGAAGGTACTGCAGTCAGTCGTAACTTGTGTTTATTGTATCAGATCTAAATTTCGATCACTGAGTGACCATCTTCATTGCTGAAGTTAGTACAGGAATCGATTAAAATACCACTGCATGCATATTAACTCCGAAGTACAATTTAATAAATTTCACATGCAAGTGTGTGGGTGAAATTAGATAACGTTAACACATTTCAGCCGTTATTTGGCATAATGTCTCTTGGACTAGACACGTGAAAAGTTCAAATTGCACTGAGGCTGCTGATAACAATTGCCTCATAACTGGACTCAGCGTACACCATACATGACTATGTCTCCCTTGATTCAAGCGTCGGAATACAATAATGCATTGTCTATACGTAGTTGGTTATTTGTACATCGCAAAAGTAGCCATTTTAAGGAAATACCTTTTTATCGACGTACAACAGAAGCGACTACAACAGTGAGTGATTTTAAAGCTGCAAAAATTCTTTACAGTCAAAGTGGTAGTAATGTGAACTATATTGTGTAGCTGGCTATTGGTGTGTACTTAATTGCCATTCATATTGTGTCACAAAACTACATCATGTATAAATGTATCTAGAAACATTACACATCCATTGTTTCTATAAAATTTAACAATATTAAAACCACAATTTTAGATAGACCATTATCAGCACATGGTGGTGCTTATGTGTGCTAGTCACCTCCACAATTCTCATTTATTGTGGTTTCCATATTGTTGCATCGCAACCGGCACTAAAACAGACATAAAATCCAAACAGATATTACTTCAGATGGGAGGATACCTTATCCCACATACGCTCCTGACTTGCTCGGCAACTAGCGTTTACTATGCTCACACTAATCAGCTTTATATGAATTTTATTCTGAAACTTTATTTTTTTATTAAACTAGAAATAAGTTACTTTAAATCAAGATCTGTTTGTATCATATGTTTTATTACTGGTGCCGATGTGATTATGGCTGCTAGACAGGAATTAACAGAATCTGAACGGAGAATGATAGTTGTGGCTAAACGCTTAGGACATTCCATTTCGGAAATCGTTAGGGCATTCAGAATTCCGGGATCCACTGTGTCAAGAGGGTGCCTAAAATACCAAATTTCAGACAGTATCTCCCACCAAGGACAATGCAGTGACAGACGGCCTTCATTTAACGACCGAAGGTAGCAGCATTTGCGTGGAGTTGTCAGTGCTAACAGACAAGCAAAACTGCGTGAAATAACTGCAGAAAACATTGTTTAACGTATCTCGGACGTATCCGTTTGGACAGTGTGGAGAATGGGGTATGGCAGCAGACGACCGATGTGAGTGCCTTTACGGCCTGGCCAGATGAGTCCCGATTTCAGTTGGTAAGAGTTGGAGGTTTGGGTTCGAGTGTGGCGCAGACCCCACGAAGCCGTAGACCCAAGCTGTCAATAAGGGACTGTGCACGCTGACAGTGGCTCCATAACAGTGTGGGTCGTGTTTACGTGGAAAGAACCGGTTCCTCTGGTAAAACTGAACCGATCATTGACTGAGAATGGTTATGTTTGGTTACTTGGTGACCATTTGCAGGCATTTATTGATTTCATGTTCCCAAAAACTGATGGAATTTTTATAGAGACAATGCACCATGCCACCGGGCCACAATTTTTCGCGATTGGCTTGAAGAACGTTCTGGACAGTTCGAGTGAATGATCTGGTAACCCAGATTGCCCGACATGAATCCCATCCCACGTTTATGAGACAAAAGCGAGAGTTCACTTCATGCATAAAGTCCTTCACCGACAACACTTTCGCAGTTATGGACGGTTATACAGGGTGTTACAAAAAGTTACGGAATAACTTTCAGGAAACATTCCTCACACACAAATAAAGAAAAGATGTAATGTGGACATGTTTCCGGAAACGCTTAATTTCCATGTTAGAGCTCATTTTAGTTTCGTCAGTATGTACTGTACTTCCTCGATTCACCGTCAGATGGCCCAATTGAAGGAAGGTAATGTTGACTTCGGTGCTTGTGTTGACATGCGACTCATTGCTCTACAGTACTAGCATCAAGCACATCAGTACGTAGCATCAACAGGTTAATGTTCATCACGAACGTGGTTTTGCAGTCCGTGCTATGTTTACAAATGCGGAGTTGGCAGATGCCCATTTGATGAATGAATTAGCACGGGGCAATAGCCGTGTCGCGGTACGTTTGTTTCGAGACAGATTTCCAGAATGAAGGTGTCCCAACAGGAAGACATTCGAAGCAATTGCTTTGCGTCTTAGGGAGCACGGAACATTCCAGCCTATGACTTGCGACTGGGGAAGACCTAGAACGACGAGGACACCTGCAATGGACAAGGCAATTCTTCGCGCAGTTGACGATAACCTTCATATCTGCGTCAGAGAAGTTGCTGTTGTACAAGGTAACGTTGACGTCGTCACTGTATGGAGAGTGCTACGGGAGAACCAGTTGTTTCTTACCATGTACAGCGTGTGCAGGCACTATCATGCACGACTGAGCTCCTGCACATTTCAGTCGAAGTGTTCGTACGCTTCTCAGCAACAGATTTGGTGACCGATGGATTGGTAGAGGCGGACCAATTCCATGGCCTCCACGCTCTCCTGACCTCAACCCTCTTGACTTTCATTTATGGGGGCATTTGAAAGCTCTTGTTTACGCAACCCCGGTACCAAATGTAGAGACTCTGCGTGCTCGTATTGTGGACGGCTGTGATACAATACGCCATTCTCCAGGTCTGCATCAGCGCATCAGGGATTCCATGCGACGGAGGGTGGATGCATGTATCCTCGCTAACGGAGGACATTTTGAACATTTCCTGTAACAAAGTCTTTGACGTCACACTGGTACGTTCTGTTGCTGTGTGTTTCCATTCCATGATAATTGTGATTTGAAGAGAAGCAATAAAATGAGCTCTAACATGGAAAGTAAGCGTTTCCGGACACATGTCCACATAGCATATTTTCTTTCTTTGTGTGTGAGGAATGTTTCCTGAAAGTTTGGTCATACGTTTTTGTAACACCCTGTAGAGACAACACGGCTCAGTATTTCTGCAGGGGACTTCCAACGAAATGTTGAGTCCATGATACGTCGTTTTGCTACACTACGCCGGGAAAAAAACCGGTCCGAAACGAAACTGGGTGACTTTTGTCACCTCAATGTATACTTGTTTGATAGCAATTACGTACTTATCCGTAGCTACCTACATGAAGTAGTTCACATTATTACCAGTTAGATTCTAAAGAATTTTTACCGATTTAAAATCACCCACTGTTTTAGCGCTTCAGTTTTCCCCCGATAAAAGTGCATTTTGCCGAAGTGCATATAGGGTGAATCGCGTAAGACGTAACACCCCAATTATTCCGATGGCGATTGCACGTATCGACAAGCGGTGTTCGGCGAGTCATACCTGACTATGCGGCACATACTTTGGTACATGCACAATAATCAGAACGTTTATACTGACCGAGATAATGAGGCAAGTACATGTTTTTTAAGTTGGACGCTGTACTTTTTTCGCAATCATTCGTACACTCTGGAAAAGACACGTAAGGTAATGTAACGCATGTTGCTGTTGTGATTCAAATTTCGCTTAAAAGACGCTGGGAAATATTGTACGATTGAAGGTCGAGGCGGTGGGAAGCAGCTGCAGACTGTAAACATGCCTCGCGCTACTCGCAGGCCAGTTACCGTGCTCTATGCAGCATGCACGGTCTTCGCTACGTAGTTAAATCCTCATCCGCCCTCTTTTAAGCAAACTTTGAATCACAATAGCAACATGCGTTACATCACTATACGCGTCTTTTCCAGACCGTTAGAATTATGATAAAGAAGTATAGCGTCCCAATTAAAAAATATGTACTTGCCTCATTTACGTCACTGAGGCCATCTGTGAGATAGCAATAAACAGCTGCTCAAGTGCAGTTTAAACTATTGACGTGTCTAGTCCAAGATGGACAACGCCAAATAACGGATGAACTGTGTTAATTTTGTCCGCTGATATGTACCATCCATTTAAATGCGAAAATTGTATAATTGTACTTTGGTGTTAACATGTACACGATTCCAGTTTAGTTGGTTAGTGTATTGCCTGTAACACTGAAGATGGTCGTTGAGTGATCGAAATATACATCTGATACAATAAACACAAGTTGTGACTGACTGCTGAATCTTCTTCGACCAGTTGAGATGTGAATGCCGTGTCATTTCGAAGCGGTATCGCAGCATTTCGGAAGAGATTCATTTTCTTCTCATCCTCTGGCGGAGCGCCAGTGTGTCACAAACAGTCCGTCGGTTTAAGACCGTCGTACAAGAGCGACTTTCTGGTCAAAATCGAGTACTCGTTATGGGTACGTGTCACGTGCTTACGTGTAAATCATCCACCAGTCACTTCGCCAATGGATCAGTGATGTCAATTATCAGTTGAATGTGCCTAGCATAGAATTCTAAAATCTTGAGTACGCTGCAGACGACATAGAGGACGATTCGAAAAAATAATGTCACCCCGTAGAGGAAGTTTGAAAGTTTTATGTTCGTGTTTATCCAAACACTTAATATGAGGTCCACGTTTTGCTCATTTCACACATGACTTGACAGGTTCCTGTTTACTGACTAGACAGCTTGAACAGTTTGACTTCTCAGTTTTGAAGAGCAGTTATTTATGAACCCCTACAGAAAAAAAGTCGCAAGGTGTGAGCTCTGGTGACCTGCGAGGCCGAAAGCAATGAACAAGATCTTATCCTACACCTCTTCCAATCCATCGTGGTGGGATGTTGTTGTTAAGATCACGCCGCATCTCAAGGTGAAAATGAAACGGGGAGCCGTATGCATGAAAATTAATAATTGAAATCATCGTGTGGTAGAGGAAATAACCAATATGGCAGCATGCCGATGTATGACATTCCTGTCAGTTTTCTCCGCAAAAAAGAAATGTCCGTAAACTCTTTGAACAGAAATGGAACAACATTCAGTTTCGGCGAGTCTCTTACATGTTCGATGATGACGCCAGGATTTTGTGTCACCCCCAAATTATTACATTATGGTGGTGTACGTTACCTGATAGATAAAACGTCGATTAGTCAGAAAAAAATGAGTTGTTCGGAAAAAGTGTTCTCTGTCATATGAGACGCAAAATTCGTGTCATCTGTTATGGTCTCCGGGACGCAGTTGCTGCAGTAACTGCACCTTGTAAGTTTTCTTACGCAGGTGCCCTTTCAGAACATGCCACACTGTTGTTTGAAGAAGCTGAAGTTCCTGACCTGCCCGCCTTGTGGACTTACGAGGTTCAAAATGGGTCAAATGTCTCTGAGCACTATGGAACTTGACTTCTTTGGTCATTAGTCCCCTAGAACTTAGAACTACTTAAACCTAACTAACCTAAGGACATCATACACATTCATGCCCGAGGCAGGATTTGAACCTGCGACCGTAGCGGCCGCGCGATTCCAGATTGTAGCGCCTAGAACCGCTCGGCCAGTCCGGCCGGCGGACTTACGGGGGCTCCGTGTGAACGCATCTCGGATACGCCCCACATGTTCAACGTATATGCTTGGCTGACTTGTGCTCTTCCCTCTACATTTGCAACCAACTTCTAAGACTTTCGTACGCCAATAGTAAATAAGCTTGTACAGAGTCGGCTTCTTACTGAATCGTTGGCGGAATGCACGTTGCAACTGAACAATGGCTTGACTTGGCGCTCATTCCAATACACAGAATGATTTCTCTTGTAGTCTAGAAGCCATGTGAATGAGTTTTATGTTTTACAGTTTGTCTGTAAGATCAGCTGAAGTCTGTTCTTTCTTTTTGAATCATCCGGTATATTAATGACCCAGTAGATAATGTCGGAAAACTTTTCACGGATGATGCTCTTGCACACACAGAAAACTGTACACACTGGAAAACTGTACCGAAATCCAGGAATAACTGCAGAAGGTCAACGCTTGGTAACGGGAGTGGTAACTGGCTCTCGACGTAGATAAATGTAACTTACTGTGAGAACATAGAAACGGACCACCTGGCTAGCCACGCGGTGTAACGCGCTGCTTTCCGTGCGTGAATGCGTGCCGCTCCCTATCACGAATCCGCCCGACGGATTGGTGGTGAGGTCCGGTGTGCAGGCCAGCCTGTGGATAGTTTTTAAGGCGGTTTTCCATGTGCCTCGGCGAATGCCGGCTGGTTCCCCTTATTCCGCCTCAGTTACACTATGTCAGCGATTGCTGCGCATACACTTTCTCCACGTACGTGTATACCATAATTACTCGGACCCAACTACAGAGTAACCTTGGGGGACTGTAGCCTGTTGTACAGTGTGGTTGTCAAACACTGAGGGCTACGGGGGTAACAAAGCCTCTCCGTCGTTTCTAGATCCTCTGTTCAATACACAGTACACATATGGAGGCAACTTATTGTATGTGACACTATTGCAGAAAAATCATTGGAAGCAGCTGCTTGTATTAAATATCTAGACGCTTGCATACGGAGCGATCTGAAGGGGAACGACTACATAAAATTAATCGCGGGAAAGTCAGAGGCCACACTGAGATATTGTGGAAGAATCTTTAGGAAATATGGCCCATCAACAAAGAAAGTGGTTTACAAAACAGTCGTTCGGCCAATAGTTACATGCTGGTCGTCAGTTTGGGATCCGTACCAGTTTTAATTAATACAGTAAATAGAGGAAATCCAAAGAAGCGTAGCAAGTTTCGCTTCAGATTCATTTAGTAATCACTAAAGCGTCACCGATATAGACAGTCAGTTTCAATGGCAGAGGCGCTCTACCGATCAAATTCCGAGAGCCTACGTTCCTAGAACAGTCAGGCAACTCCTGCAAAGTTTATCTCGTAAAAAATCATTACGATGAAATTAGAGAGATCCAAGTACATACAGTGGGTTACCAGCAATCGTCGTTGCCGCGAACCGTATGCGACTGGAACAGGAAAAGGAGGCAGTGACACTGGTTCACAAGGTACCCTCCGCCACACACCGTAATGTGGCCTCCAGATTATAGATGTAGGCTAAATCTAGAAGCGTTCTTCCACAAGAGAGACGAAATACTCGAAAGCGAGAGAGTATTTACGTTTTACAACATCTTAATAAAAAAAGGACTACATTGTAGACAAATAAGACGTGCATGGATACACGTTTCTCAAGTAAATTCTTTCAACAGTCAAAAATCGAGATCTATTTATCGAGAAAAATTATTTTCTACTTTATTTGAAAGTTGCAATTACAAAGAAAATAAGAGACAAAGAATAAATTAAAAATGCGTTATTGTCTGCCTTGTGAAAATTGTTTGACATCCTGTAAATATATCAGTTTTGTCGAGTAAATAAATCTACATGTTTTGGAAACGTTTGCACGACATATCTGGTATTCATTTCTCAGTAGTGTAGAGAATTTGTCAAGAACATCCGCTATGAATTTTTCTTGGGTAATTAATATATTCGATTATCAGGTAAGCTTTCGTATACAGACTGATTTTAATTATTGCCCACAAGCTGAAGGAGCAGATAGAAGAGTCGGAATACAGCAACTTTGGTATAGGAACTCGTGGTCTTGGAAGATATCCTAAGCCAATGAAATGTCAAGTGATTGGAGCTAATAGAGGATCATTCTAACCTGTTTAGTGTGGAAAAGCTATGGGACGTTAGGATAAGACGGAGAAGCTACTTTTGTCACGAATTCTTCTAATCATACTGGATCCACTACTGCAGAACTATGTATTTTAGAGATCGATTAGTCCTCTACGTCTCTGAAATGCTGTAGTACTTATTCAACCTATTACAGTAGGTGAACCGCACCTTTATTGTTTCCTCGTTAAGTCTCCTAGTGTCTGTGTTTAGTGTTCTCAATTCCAGGAGTCGCTCTAGCACTTGTTCCCTAAGATATATGGCTAGGATAACGTTCGTTTACCCAATGATTTGAAGCAGTCAATCCCAATGGAAAACTGGCGGTTTCACAGAATACAACTGTTTTCCGCTAGAATGTTACATTTCTTCTCGCATAAGAAAGACGTAAGCTACTTTGGTGTCCATACAAGTGTTTGTTTCCAGAGAACTTCCTGTATTACTTTTGGTTATTTCTTCCCCAGAGATTCAGTATTTTCCATGGACTGTTCGAATAATATCTATTTCTCATACTCATCTCGATTCCAAATACTATTTTAGTGGGGATATGGTATGATCCCATGGAACATCATAAGACCTTCAATTTACAAATTTTGTTAAGGTCGGGTGACACCAGTAGGGGGTCAATTGAAAGCGATTATAATTGTTAGAAAGACGACATTCAGAATAAGCAAATTTAGATCTCCAGTTACATTACACAGACAACACGTTTCTGGATCGTTTATAGCAATACTACAATTGCTGTAATGAGAATTAAAAGTCTCCCTATATAGCGAACTGTCGATAGAGTTTAATGAACAGTTGATGCCAGATATTGCTACTGGTCATGATCTTAGGGGTTTATCGAGCGTGTTGGTTAGTACAATGGACTCACATTCAGGAGCACGAAGGTTCAAACCCGCGTCCGGCAACCCAGATTCTATTTTCCGCGATTTCCCTAAATCTGTCCAGGCGAATGCCGGGATGGTTCCTTTGAAAAAGACACTGCAGACTTCCTTCCCCATCCTTGATCCACTTCGAGCTAGTGCTCCGTCTCTAATGACCTCGATGTCGACAACACGTTAAACCCTAATGTCCCTTCCTTCTTCGGTAGAGTATTTGAATATGGACACAATTCCGTAGTTTCTCTTTGGGGTTTCTATTTATGCAGCTACTTCACTTGAGTCATTTAAGCACTAAATTTCATTTTCTTTATCCATAATTGATGGTGTTCTTTATTAATAGTGTCGCTCCTCCATTACCCTCTAGCTTACCCGACGTTACCAAATTGTATCCTTAGAAATTAAGTGATGTTCAACGCTTGAACCACGTTTAGTTGAAAGCAGCAGTGGAAATATCCAAAATATGTAAGGAGGTTGATTGATTTGTTTACAAGATTCGCTTCTTCCAGTTCAAATTTTCATTAATATGTATGCTCAAACGTTAGGAGCATTGTACCCTACGTACTGACTGCTGTTAATGTGCTATATCACTTGTTAGTATGGTTCTGTTTGTTGTACAGGACTGAATAAAGTGTGATTGCTTTTTAAAAATTTCCGGTGACAGTGTTGCACTGCATAGTTCACTAAGATCATTACTTATGAAGTTGGAACAACTTTTCAGAATGGCATCAGCATCACATTATATTTCGTCTTTTACAATTTTAAGAATTCTGTTAATTTCAGTGAAGGTCGATGGTGCTACTTGTAGTTGCTGTATTTAGAACCTCATTGTTGAAAGTGCTTACAGCTTGTGAATTATCAGTCACAACATTGTCATTTAGTTTAACTGTTATGGTATCTTTTACACTAACTGGTTGTCCTGTCTCTCGTTTGACAATGCCTCATGTAGTTTTAATCTTTGTATCTGCATTGTTTATTTTTATTAGCACGTGCATATTTCTGGACCTTCGCATGACTTTCCTTAAAATGCTGCAGTACTTTTTGTAGTATGAAAGTAGTGTCGTATGTTGACTTTCTTTGGCCTGTATATAAATTCCCCTCTTCCTCTTACATGAGATTATTATATTCACGGAATTCACACATGTAACTACGGTGTTAATGTCCATTCTGTGGCTCACTTGTTTTATGGTTTGAAAATACGTTTGTTACCTGTCTGCCATTCATTTCGGTGACTTTACCTACACTCACTCTAGGACACCCAGTTCAATAGATCGTGACGGTGACATCACTTAACAAGCTCTAATTATAACCAACATTGTCGTACTTGATAATGGCTTAGGGCAGAAATAATTACAATAAAAATATTAAAAAGTTTGTACGGTTAAAAGGCGTATATATAATTCAGATATTAGGTGGTGTTTTCATGTTCGCTTACAGCTGAGATTGTACATAGTAAAATAAAAGTTATGGGGACTGAAGATGTGTTTGTTTCTTCCTGCAAATACTGGTTGGGTATTGGATGGATTTCGAGGAGCCACTGCCTACACCAGAAGATCAACAGATTGAGTAGGATCTGGATGGATCTCTGAGATTTCTGGCGAACAGAATAAATGGGCAGAAGAGCGGTGCCCTGTGCGCACTTGTGCAGTGAGTTTGATCACATGGACATTGGTACTATTTATTATTACATGACATCAGAGGTTGGACGGAAAAGATGCGATAAGGGAGAGCTAGTTCATTAGAATTAAATATATTTGGAAAGGATATTGTAATTTTAAACACGTTCTTGTATTTTCCCGAGGCCAAGTAACAGGAAGCAAAGGAAACGGAAGAGAAGTAGGATGTTTGTTCTCCTGTGTGAAATTTTATTACTAGTAAAATCAACGAGAACCGAAACTAATGAAGCTAGTGATGTTGGAAAGCCGGAATCTAGAGCGAAATTGACGTTCCAACTCATTCACAGTTCTTCCGTTCCGTTCAGGCCGGGATTCTGGGCAGGTGAACCATTTCTGGAATGTTATTGTCCACAAACGACTGCCACACAGACGGTGCATTGTAACACAGTGCATTGTCATCCTGATACAATCATCGTCTCCGAACGCTTCCTCTTTTGTACGTAAAATGTGATGATATCCTTCCCCATTTTGCGCTTCCTTCAGAGCAACAAGCGGATCACGCCCTAACCATGAAAAGCAGCCCCCGCCCCCCATGCCGCAACACCACCTCCTCCATACTTCACTGTTTGCTCTACACATGATGCCAGATAATGTTCTCCAGGTATACACCGAACCCAAACCCTTCCATTTGATTGCCACACATTATATCGTGATTCATTTCACCAAAACACTTGTTACCAGTCATCCACTGTCCAATGGCGTCGCCCTTTACACCACCTCAAGTGTCGCTTATCATCGACTACAGAAATGTGTGCCTTATGAGGAGTTGTTTGACCACTGTAGGCCATTTTATCAAAACGATAAGCACAGTCAGTGTGCTCACCAGACTGCTGGTAACTCTTTGGAACTCACGAGTGATTCCGTCTGCTGATTTCATGCGACCTTTAGCAATCGCCCTCCGCAATGCTGGGCAGTCCCTGTCTGTCAATACATGGGATCTGCCTAGTCTGTGTTTAGCTTTGGTTTTTCCTGACAATCAAATCACCAACACTTGCGTTGGTCACCTACAGCTGGGATGAAATGTCCCTGATTGATATGTTACACGAGTGGATTACCCTGACTAGAGTATCTTCGAAGTCACTGAGCTCTTCTGACCCACCTATTGTGCTTTGCTGATTCTCTATTAACAATACTCCCTGCCTCCTTTTGTAGTGACAGGTCCGCCTCTTGTGACAGCTAATGGTGAATTTTGTGTTATAAAGGGGTGTCCACATCTTCTGACGGGTAGTGTATTTACGACAGTAATAAAAAATGGAATGGACGTGGCTAGACATTTAGTCTACAAGTTCTTTACTGGAGTCCTTTACATAAGAAAAGACCAAGAAGGTACGTAAATACTATCAGAAAAGACGAAAAGGCAACAGGAATGCGTATAGTTGAAACCGTAAAGCATGAGGAGACCTTTATCCGGCCTTGGATGTCAAAGGGATGGTGGTGGTCATGACGAAGCAGAAGAAAAAGATGATGATGATGAAGATTTGACCATATAACAATAATGATTTGCCATAAATGTAATACTAGTAACTGAGTTAATACATAAACGTATATTCCGAAATCGGAAAATGGATTAAAAGGAGTACTCACGAACAGGTGTAGCTACAGATTACTGTTTAATATCGCTGAACAACAAACTGAAATTTAAGAGAATTGTCGAAAAGAATCGATGTGGAGAGAAGTGGGATACTAAAGCACGGAACGAAGTTGGCTGTAGATAATGCTATAACGAATACCAAAAAATTACAGTCGACGAGGAACAGACACCTCTAAAAACTTGTGTCACAGAAAATTGACAGAAAAAAGGGTACGAAAAAGGTAGTTGGGAAGAATCCTTGGGTAACAGAAGAAATAGTTCATCTGAGGCACTGAGAACCTTAAGGGCCCAAAACAAGAACACAGAGTTTCGAGAAAAATAGATATTTGTGAAAATCAAATTTGAAGAAAAAGTGCCAGTCTCATAGGTTAGACTTTTTTTAAAACCAAGCCTCAATTTCCTATATTTCATATAAAAAAATAATATACCCACTTTGATATAAAATATTAATTAATATTTAGGATTATATGAAGCGCTGAGACACATAAGGGCCTAATGCACACCATTGTTGATTTTGAGATTGTGGCGTATACACTTACTCCTGACAAATTTTGATCCTGTGGTGAGTTAGGTCTGCCCGTGCTATAGACCCACACTGTACACGCGAACATTCACTAAAATCTGTGTAATAGCTTTCTCTGACATTCCTTCCATATGGGCCCGACGATGGTGTGCTTTAGGCCCTTCTGGTTATCAGTGCCTGTATTTATTATTAATGTTAATTCACAAAATTTCCATATGTCTCCCAGTGACAATAGTGTTTCTTTTTTCAGAATATAAGGAACACATACTAAGTGCACCACGCATATATTTGTGATGACTTGCTCCAGCGCTTCGTGGTCTTTGTTACCATCATTTTCATTAAGCACGTTCTGTGGTTTGAGTTTCAACTAAAACTACCGATATACCTCCGATTACGAAGTACTACTACTAATACTACTACTACATAAATGATGTAGATACTAAATTATGTTGGCAGCCCAGATAACAATTACGCAGAACAAAGAAACAAAATTACGCTCTGTGCTTTGGGACCATGTGAAAAGTAGTACCAGAGAAATCGGTGAGACACTTTGCCTTGAATGTTCATATATACAATGTGGGCCTACAGCATAGATAACCATGAGATCGACAGATGTCAGGAGCATGCATACTTGTTAAAATCAATATAAAGGACGCCGGGCGTTACATCTTCACGGTGCTCAGCGCTTCGATTGTTCGATGAGAGAAGGGACTAAAAAGATGTTCCGAAAAAGTTGCGAATACTACATTGTAAGCTTCTTAGCAATGAAATAAGCAGAAAGTGCAGCAAAGCCAAGGCGAAATGGCTACGGAAAGGGGAAGGAACTGTCTGATGACGTGATAGAAGAAGAAATGGGAGTTGATGTGGAAGATGTAGGAGATGAAATATTAGCGTGCGAGTTTAGCAGAGCTTTGGAACACTTGTGATCAAATATAGCGCAATGTTTCGATACCATTACCACAGAAATTCTAAAATCATTGAAGGATGGTGGCAACCATACGACTAATCAGCCTATCGGAATAATATCATCCGCACTATCCCGAAGATAGCAACCACAGAGAAGTGCGAGAACTATCATACAATCAGGTTAACAGCTCGCGCATCCAAGGTGCTAGCAAGAATAGTGTATAGAAGAATAGAAAATAAAATTGAAAATCTGTTAGATGACGGTTAGTTTGACCTTATAAAAGGTAAATCCTCTGGAGAGGTGGGTCTGACGTTACACTTGATAATGGGAGCAAGACTTTAGAAAAATCAAGGGACATTCAGAGGATATGTCGATATGAAATATGCGTTCGAAAGTATAAAATGGTGAGATATTGCCAGGAAAATAGGAAAAGTCAGACAATATACGATATTTACAAGAACTAAGAGGTAATAATAAGGGTGGAAGACCTAGAATACAGTGCTCGCATTAAAAAGGGTGTAAAACAGGGCTGCAGTCTTTCGCCCCTGCTGCTCATATATACATGGAAGAAGCAATGACGGAAACGAAACAAAGATCAATACTAAGATAAGTTCAAGGTGAAATATCAATCATAAGGTTCGCCGATGAATTACTGCCCTGATGAGCAAAAGAGAGGAAGAAGCGCAGGAACGAACAGTCCAACGAGCACACAATGTGGTTTGCTGGTAAACCGAAGAAAGACAGAAGTAATACGGAATGGCATAAATGAGATTAGTGATAAATTTTGACATCGAACTTGGGAACCACCAAGCTGACATAGTAAAGAAAGTTTGCTATCGTAGAAAAAAATTCTACACAACGGATGAAGCGAGGAAGAAAGGAGGAGCAGACTAGCATAGGCAAAGTGGGCACTCCACGCGAAAGAGGTCAATTAGTACTAAACATCCACTTTAATTTAAGAAATAAATTTCTGAGAACGTTCGTTTGAAACAGCTGTAAGGAAGTGAACCATGGCCTAAGGGAAAGCCGAAGAAGAAGAGAATACAAGCGTTTGAGGTGTGGTGTTATAGAAGGATGTACATAATTTGGTGGACCGATAAGATGAGAAGTAAGGTCTCCACAGAATCGGAAAGGAGATGAATTTGTAGAAAACGTCGACAAGAAGAAATGGCAAGATGATAGGACTTTTATCAAGACATCAAGTAATAATATCAATGGTTCTCGAAGAAGCTGTAGAGCGCAAAAATAGCGGGGGAAGACAGAGCTTGGAATACGTCCAACAAATAACTGAGGACGTCGCCTGCAATTGCTGCCCTTTGATGCAAAGGTCGGGACAGGAGAGGAATTCCTGGCGGGCTTCACCAAACCAGTCAGACGACTGACGACAAAATAAAAAGTTGCATCAGGAGACCTTTATCCAGCAGTGGATGTCAAAGGGCTGATGGTGCTGGTGATGGTGGTGGTGGTGATGATGTTGTTGACGTTGACGATTCGAACCAATACATAAAAGTATATTACTGTGCAATAACATTGTGGATGTAGTGTAAAAGTAATGCTTGTAAATACCGAAGGTGGTGATTATTATTATTCATGGACTGAGTCTTACAACTGTTCCGTTCAAAATAGTCTGTTTTTCCCCCTTTGTTGCCATTGAGATTTGTTCTTCCGTAATTGCAACAGTATTATGTCTTTTTGCATAGTTGTATATAGAGTTCTGACATCTTCGTTTCCCATCATTCAACTATTATTACACCTGAAATTCTTCTTAGAAATCGCATTTCAAATGTTTGCATGTATGTGCTAAGTACGGGGTGTGAAAGAAAGTGTCTAATATTTCGAGGTATATTAGTAGTCATCGAAACAAGACATCCAAGCCGAATAAATACAGGTCCGGAACAGTTGTTTATAAGGGAGGATGAAAGATGTCGTGGATATGACTAAGACTACCACCGAGTAAGTTGTTCAGCCGTATTTTATAACGTCTTTGGCATACAGGTTCTCTAACATCCCTAAAGATGAACAAGAGAAGACCCCGCTCATTCCTCTCGCCAGAGATGGAGGACCATATACAGAATGACTGCTGAATTTGAAAGTTAAAATTCTGGCCCAACCACTCAAAAGGTGAAATGCTAGTTTTTTGCGCTTTTCACCGTTAGAATGTCAGAATGATCGTAAAAAGGAATCACCACTGCGTGTACCTATTGATTTTACATTGTTTGTGGTTAGCCTAACAGTTAATTTTCAAATGTCTTTATTATTTCACATGTTTCTAATTATTTTCTTTTAAAACTGGCAGTGTATCGACGTAAACATTAAGCTTCAGGTCATGTACTTTGAAGCACTAAAGAAACTGGTCTAAGCATGCGTATTCAAATACATGAATACATAAACAGGTAGAATACGGCGATGCTGTGGGCAACGCGTGTACAACACAAGTGTCTGGCGCAGTTGGTAGATCGGGTACACCTGCCACAATGGCAGGTTATCAAGATTTAAGGGAGTCTGAACGTGGTGTTATAGTCAGCGCCACGAGCGATGGGACACAGCGTGTCCGAGTAGCGATAAAGTGAGAACTTTCTCGCACGCGCATTTCACGAATGTATCGTGAATATAAGGACTCCGGTAAAATATCAACTCTCCGGCATCACTGCGGCCGGGAAAAGATCCTGCAAGAACGAGACCAACGGCGACTGAAGAGAATCGTTCAACGTGGCAGAGGTGCAACCCTCACGCAGTTTGCTGCATATTTCAAAACTCGGCCATCAACAAGTGTCAGCGTGCGAACCAATCAACTAAACGTCATCGATATTGGCTTTCGAAGCAGAAGGCGCACTCGTGCACCCTTGATGACTGCATGACACAAAGTGTGTGCTTCGCCTAGGCCCGTCAACACCAGCATTGGACTCTTGATGACTGGAAACATGTTGCCTGGTCGGATGAGTCTCGTTTCAAATTGTACTGACTGGATGGACGTGTACAGATACAGAGACAATCTCATTAATCCATGGGTCCTGCATGTCAACAGGGGACTGTTCAAGCTGGTGGAGGCTATGTAATGGTGTGTGGAGTGTGCCTCTGATATGGCTAGATACGACTCTGACAGATGACACGTACGTAAGCATCGTTTCTGACCACCAGCATCCATTCATGTCCATTGTGCGTTCCATCGGATTGGGAAATTCCAGAATTGCTACAGAGTGGCTCCAGAAACAGTCTTCTGGGTTTAAACACTTTCGCTGGCCACCAACTCCAAAGACATGAATATTATTGAGCATATATGGAATGTCTTGCAGCGTGCTGTTCAGAAGAGATCTTCATCATCTCATACTCTTACTGATTTATGGACAGCCCTACGGGAGTCATGGTGTCAGTTCCCTGCAGCAGTACTTCAGAGATTAGTCGAGTCCCTGCAACGTCGTGTTGCAGCACTTCTGTGTGCTCGCGGGGGCCCTACACAGCATTAGTCAGGTGTACCAGTTTCTTTGTCTCTTCAGCGTATTTGTTCCAGCCTTCTGGCTGACGATCACTGCCACTGTGTTAAATTAGTGAATGGCTTGTAATGTTGCTAAGTGCTTCAGATGAATGTTTGTATCCTAGTTCTTAAATCACACGCATATAAATGCAGTATTTTCGGCACTTATGTGAAATGGATGTTTTTAAACTGCTCATAAATTACGGAATTACAATAACATCGTGACGAAGCCAGGGACTAGTTGCACTTGCTGCAAAAATGAAGTTCCTATAAACTCCCACCATCTGATGATGAATCCTCAGAGGCTCTAAAGGAGAGGAACAGGAAAATAATAGTTTCTAAAATTACGTTATGGCAGCAACTAGTCGCAGTCAGTATTAACCATTCGTTAGCAGATATTTAATATAACACACGTACAAATAATTTTTCAAAGAAGAGATTTTTCTCCTAGTATACGGTTCTTTTTACATTAAATAGAGGTGGGGGGGAGACACACAGTGAGGAACACTGTAACACAAACGGGGCAAAGAGATTACTACAGCAAACTTACTTGAAAACGCTGTTAAAAAGTGTCTCATAAGCAATATACTTTTCACAGGGAATGCTTATTTAGATATCACCCGGTAGGGGTTTAGCAAAAAGTAGCTCAAGCAAATGATGATGATAAACTATCTTTTCACATAACTCTTTCACACTATTTTCTCCTTTTTATGGAAAACCTTACTGTCAAAGTTGTGCAGTGATTAATAGTTACACATTTCACTCAATTCAAAGGGATGGTGACTCTATTTTTCAGGCTAGCCAATGAAACGTTGCGGTATACAAAATGAAAGCCAAACATTGTCGCTATGGCCCTCATGTCAGCTGGGAGTAAGTGTAGCTTTACATTATGCAATAATAAGAACGTTGTGTGTGTAGTGATCGGTAGTAAAAAATGAATGAACACTGTAACACTAGCTTTTTATATTATTAAATATCTTCTTTGCAAAACAGCATTCTGCACCAGGAATAAAGCGAATATTGTTGCACTGTTGTAAACAGAATTGGCCTTTTATTCGGGCGTATGAAGACTCTAATGTCCATACAGCCATCCTGATTTACGTTTTCCGTAAATTAAGGCAAATGTTGGGATGATTCCTACTACAAAACCACGATCTACTGCCTTTCCCATCCTTGTCAAACCAGCCCGCTCGGTACATCAAGTCCTGTGTATATGAATTATGCTATTTTTATTGTTCTTAAATTGTAATATCACGACATGTCGAATATCCTTGCAAAAAGGTGTCGAAATAAGAAGGACGAGAGTTCAATGCCGCATCGGAAACGAGGTCCATAGAGAAGCAGAGGATGCGATGGGGAGGAATTCGAAAAAAAAAAAAATCAAATGTGTGTGAAATCTTATTGGACTTAACTGCATAGGTCATCAGTCCCTACGCTTACACACTACTTAACCTAAATTATCCTAAGGACAAAGACACACTCCCATGCCCGAGGGAGGACTGGAACCTCCTCTGGGACCAGCCGCACAGTGGAAGGAATTCCATCGTGCCCTTTTCTACATCCACATCTACAAGTACAAGGCGTATTTCTTAAGTAAGTACCGTTTAGAAATTAAAAAAAAACACGTGCGAAGGTATCTCAATAATTTTATTTTTACATGAACGCCTGTACCCTAATCTACGTACTGACGCGGTTTCAGTCTGATTCTTCCTTGTTTACGTTGCTTACTGAGTATGGAAAATGTACGTTGGCGCCAGTAGAATCGCTCTGTAGTTAGCCTTAGGTGCCGGTTATCTAGATTTGCGCAATAGTGTTCCTCGAAAACACGTAGCCTTCCCTCCGGTGATTCCCATTTGAGTTCTAGAAGCATCTCCGTAATACCTTCGTGTTGTTCGAACCTGCTGGTACAAATTTAGTGACGCGCTTCTGAATTGATTCGATATCTTCCTTTAATTTGACCTAGTTCGCATCCAAAATACTAGAACAGTACTGAACAATGAGTCACACTAGTTGTCCTATACTCTGTTTCCTTTACAGACGAGCCACACTTTCCAAAAATTCACCAAATAAACCGAAATCGACCATTCTCCTTCTCTACTACAGTGCTTACTTGGTCATTCCATTCCATATTGGTTTGCAACGTTACGCTAGAAATTTAATCGACGTGATTGTGTGAAGCACCACTGTGGATTGATTTTTCCTATCTATATGCTTTAGCTTACATTTCTCTACATTTTTAGCTAGCTACCATTTATCACACCAACTAGAAATTATCTCTAAGTCATCTCGAATCCTTCTACAGCCCCTTAGCGACGACACCTTCCCACACACTACAGCATCATAAGCCTCGAAGATCTCTCTCTCTCTCTCTCTCTCTCTCTCTCTCTCTATATATATATATATATATATATATATATATATATATATATATATATATATCAGCAGTATTATCACACGCCTCTGGGATATACTCTTGTCTCTGATGAACATTCACCGTCGAGGACAAGAAACTGAGTTCTGTTACTTAAAAAGTGTTCGAGCCACTCACGTATGTGGGAACCTATTCCGTGCGCTTGTAGCTTCGTTATCAGTCGGCGGTGTGGCACCATATCAAATGCTTTACGGAAATCTAGGAAAGTGGAATCCGCCTCTTGCCCTTCATCCGTAGATCGCAGGATCTCATGTGAGCAAAGGGCAAGCTGAGTTTCGCACGAGCGGTGATTCCTAAAAATGTGCTGATTCGTAGACAGAAGCTTTTCCCCCCTCAAAGAAATTTATTATATTCGAATTGAGAATATGTTCAAGGAGTCTGCAACAAATTCGATGTTAAAGATATGGGTCTGTAATATTTCAAGTCCGTTCTTTTACTCTTCTTATGTGCAGGAGTCATCTGCACTCTTTTCCAGTCGCTTGGGACTTTCCGCTTGGCGAGATATGCGCCAGAAATGCAAGCTAAATAAGGGGCCAATGCTGTAGAGTATTCTCTGTAAACCCGAAACGGGATTTCTTCAGGACCTGGCGACTTATTTGCTTTCAATTCTTTCAATTGTTTCTCTACACCAGCGATGATCATTACCAAGTCCTCCATATGGGAGTCTGTGTGATTGTCACACTATGGTACGTCTGTACGATTCTCTTGCTTGAATGATTTCTTAAACACGAAATTCAAAACTTCCTCTTTACTTTTGCTATCTTCTACTGCCACACCAGACTGGTCAACTAGTGACTAGCTAGAAGCCTTAGACGCACTTAGCGATTTTTGTCCTACGCTTTGTGCATCGATGTTACTACAGGCACACGAATTTCTGTTTCAGAGGAACCATCTTGGCATTTGCCTGCAGCGGTTCAAAAAGTAGCACTTGCCTGAGGCAATTTAAAAATGTATTTCAAATATGAATAAAACTTCAAGCGCTAATAACATCAGAGCTACTTAGAGGTTAAAAAGAAAAGAGAGAAAAGTGAGTGCCATATAGTGTCCTTGGCCTCCCTCTCTGCAGAATGCATTCACTATTTTCTTTCATCCGCAAGCGCCGTTCTAATTTGCGTGGCCTTCGTTAGGGAGATGGACACCGTAAATACAGTATACAGCAAACTATTACCATTTGCCTATGAAAAATAACAACAGTGGTGAATTTTCCACAGAGCACCGATGCCGGGTAAAGCCCCTAAGAGACCGTACATTACATGGCATTTTAAAAGAAAAGACTCAGACACGCTGAAATATATCTTAGTAGAAGGGAAAAAAACCCAAGCGATCGTGTGGGATGGCTACCGCGATATTTTATTCCACAAATGTGGCGCACATCGTAAGGTGCGAGTGTTACGGAATGACGGCCGTGGAACGACGCTCTGTGTGTGTGTGTGTGTGTGTGTGTGTGTGTGTAGAGGACGTGCGCGCTAGACGGAATGCGTGGGTGAACTAGGCGGGAGGGGAAGCACGCGGAAGCGTCAATATAGCGGCCCTCACCGTGGAGTCCAGCAGCCAGTCGCAGCCATGCAGGTCGCCGCGCTGCTCATCTGTCTGCTGCTGACCGCGAATACGTCACAGGTTCAGGCGCAGCCCGAGCGCTGGGTAAGCTCCGTCACGTATTTGTGTTGAGAAAGCTGCACCACAAGGTGGTTCCGAACTGTACTGCTTAACCACGATATCATTGCACTTGGCCGCTATCGAAAACACACAGCGACGTGACAGTAAACAATCACACTAGTGACTAAGGAAAACGCATCGCATTCTCAATGGCTTCAGGTCAGTTGTCTTATACTATCAACGCCGATTACGCTCTGACACAATGAGGGGACCGATCACTCTCACTCAGAGGTGAAATAATATTTTGGTCGAAACTTCCTGGCAGATTAAAACTGTATTCCGGACCGACACTGGTGCTCCAAATGTTTGACTTTCGTGGGGCAGCACTCTACCAACTGACATAGCCAAGGGATGTAGGGACGAGGTACTGGCGGAAGTACAGCCGAAAAGAGAGGGGTCGTGAGTCGTGTTTGAGTAGCTGAGTTGATAGAGCACTTGTCTGTCAAAGGCAAAGGTCTCGAGTTCTAATCTCGATTCGGCACACAGTTTTAGTTTCCCACGAAGTTTCGTATCAGCGCGGACTCCTCTGGAAAGCGAAAATTTCGTTCTGGAATTATGCGGTCGACTAACGCGAGCCACGTGGGGTAGCCGTGCGGTCGGAGGCGCCTTGCCACATTTCGCGCGGCTCCCCACGTCGGAGGGTCGAGTCCTCCCTCGGGCATGGGTGTGTATGTGTTGTCCTTAGCGGAAGTTAGATTAAGCAGTATGTAACCCTAGGGACCGATGACCTTAGCAGTTTGGACCCATAGGAACTTACCACAAATTAATACAATATACGCCGGCCAGAGTGGCCGAGCTGTTGTAGGCGCTACAGTCTGGAACCGCGCGCCCGCTACGGTCGCAGGTTCGAATCCTGCCTCGGGCATGGATGTGTGTGATGTCCTTAGGTTAGTTAGGTTTACGTAGTTCTAAGGTCTAAGGGACTGATGACCTCAGCCGTTAAGTCCCATAGTGCTCAGACCCATTTGAACCATACAACATACAGACGTCAGTCAGATACAGATGCAGTTCTGAGCAACTGTCCTGCGAGCTTTTTTCTACTGATTGTTTATCTGCATCTACATCAGAACTCGGTAAAGCGCCTTACGTTGGGTGGTACCATCATCTGCTACCCCTTTTCTTGTTCTATTCACCAAAACCCGGGCAGCGATTGTGTGTCGGTAAACCTCCGAATGCCATCTAATTTCTCTAAATTTCTGTCCTCGTCATTTCGTGAGAAGTATATGAGAGAAAATAAGAAATTGCCAGACTCTTCTAGAAACGTATTCTCTCCACAACGTCTCTCTTGTAGCGTCTGGGCTTTGTTGAGCATCTCCATAACGCTCTCTCACCTAGTAAGTCATCGCGTGTCGAAACGCGTCGCTCACCGTGTGGATGGCTGTTACCGCTGAAACAACCGGTTTTTGGTTGTATCGGTAATATTTCAAGCCATTTTAACCTGACTGTTAAAACCGCTCAAAATGACCGACTGTTGAAATTATCAATTTCGGTTTCTTTTTGTTCTTATTATTTTCCGTAATAAACGTGGAAATCGAAGACAGATTGGGCAATTCTCTCTAAATTTCAAGATACAAACAGTCAGAATGTTACATTACATAGGCAATTTAAAAGCTCGTCCACAGTTCACTGCTCTTGCGGAAACGTGATAACTGGTTCAACACAACAAAAAATCACCAGTATTCTCCTAGTGATTCTAATTTTTTCACACTCTGCTCAAAAATCATCTTGTAATCGGAGAATGTAACACTATTTGGGCATTATGAATACTCAGTGCTAAACGGTAAAAAATGATACCTTTTTTGTTCACGTTAATTAGTCCGTTCACAAGGGCTACAAGCAAATAAAGGAATATTATGTTCACACAGGCAATAAATCAGCTATTTTCTATTTTTATTCAATACTACGAATGAGTTGTTTTAAAGTTTTTAATTTATTATTGTTGCCATAACTTCCTTCCTCTTTTATTATTTCATAGAAATGGCAGACAAACATTTCATCTTTTAAAGCAGATGAAGCGTTGCGCTTTATTGCTACGTAACTTGGTAAACATGTTTCCAGACTAGTGTTGGTGTCATTCTGCAATACGACGGATGCCCGTCGACGACAGCGAGAAGCTACGGAATAGATCAGGTTGTGGAAAGTCTTGCACACTGCATGTACGTGCGTGCGTTAAGCCAGAACACACAACACGGACATTATTGTCTCAGCAGTGCTGTACCAGTTCTTACGCCCTGTGTTTCTTGCTCGTTTCCGTCGGCATTATTACTAAAGTAGCACTGCTTACTGTCCTCATTTTGTGTAATAACGCCATATTTAAAACCAATATAAATTTCACAAATAAAACATACTCCTCTTTTAAGAACGGTTTATTTTAAAAAAGTTTTGCACCCCTGATATGGCTGATTATATATCGGTTTTTTATTCGGTTATTAGTAAAAAATAAAGTAAAAACATGTTATAGTCGAGACGGAAGAACTAACATACCGGAATGTGTATTAACCGGTCGGTTTCCCTCATGCCTAGCTCACCGATGGATCTTCTCTATCATATTAATGATAACTAGTAAGTGCCCCAGACTGATGATCAGTCTTAAATGTGTTTTTCAAGGCACTTCCCTTGTGGATGAATGACATTTCCTTAACATTCTACCAATTAATCTCAGCCTGGCATCCGCATTTCGTACTGTTTTTTTTTATATGGACATCCACTTTAGGTCGCTCCGAAAGGTTACTCCTACGTATTTTACGGTTGATACTGTTTCCATTAATTTGTCGCCGATATTGTAATTGCACATTAGTGGATTTATCTTACTATGTGTGCGCAGTGTGTTACATTTATTTACGTTCAGCCCCTGCCCCACTCATCAATCCTGTGCAGCTCTTCCTGCAGTTCGCTCCAGTCTTCTCATGTTGTTACCTTCTTACACATAACCACAATATCGAAAACAGCCCCATTCAGCTTCAGACGTTGTCGATTAATTCACTAACGTAAATACAGCGGCGTTATAACACTCCTTTTGGATACTCCAGAAATTACTTTCAGAATTCAAATTTTTTGGTATCATTTTTGAGAAACAGCGATATTGTAAGCCAAATGAAATCAGTTAAAAAGCAGGCTAGATCGCGATGCTTATTTTATTATAATGCCCAGAGTCGGCATAGTCTTAGGCTACCTTCAGACAGCACCATCAGCTGCCTACAACACTCAGTTGTACTTAGTCGCTGAAATTGATGAGCTGCAATGGTTGAGTGCAGATTCCTTTTATTTGGCGAAGAGGTTTGGCGACAGTCTGTGCCCACTCTTTTTTTTCAGGTTGGTGATAGTGTGCCCAGGTTTCATGTAACAATTCCCCAGAAGCCCATTACTTTCGACCTGAAAACGACGCAAAAGTGCCTCACAATTCAGCAGTCACCTGACGTGGCGCCACCGTTGTATTGAATCGAGCACCTCATAGACAAAATTATATGCTAAGCAGCACTAACATCCAAAACAGTGACTGGTTAGTTTAAATTTGGTCTACAGTTTTCCTTCACAACAGCGGTAATGTTTTCATTCGTTACTGTGCTGCGTCCCTGAACCGGCCGCGGAACATCTTCCACAGAAATTTCTCCTCTTTTACGATTTTTACAACACTCGTACACTTGCTGCAGGGACAAAGATCAATCACCGTACTGTACTTCCATCCTGCGATGTATTTTCACATCTTTAACAGCTTCACTACTCCAGGACGTATCTCAGTTCCTGTTGCAAGTGGTGCAAGTCGATAAGGTGTTCGCCACATTTGTACTGACATAGTTTTCTTTTCTATGATACAGTAACAGGCTACTAACTGCTCGTCATTTGTCGAAATGCAAGGATAACTTCTGCCAGATTCCAAACCAATGGTACAACTTTTAGGAATTTTATGCCACTTTTGAGGATTTCATTTGGATCGCCCTTGCAAATTGGTTGTTTCTTCTGATATCAGAGGACAGCCTATGATGATATGGTTGGCATCGCCCTTCAGCCACACTCACACGAAGCTGTTTCTCTCTACTGCAGTCGCTGAGGATCCTATCTAAATTTTCCACGGCGGAAACGAAGGCTAAACACTATCGCTAGAAAATTCTGTTATACCCTCTAGAATCGTACGGCGATCGTGACGGTATGTTCGTGCCTATTTACAGATTGTGTTGTCCCTCATGTTGGTAAGAAATACGCAAGTTTTTGTTCCATTTTGCACAAAATTGCACTCACAGACGGTGGTGTAGGTCTGCAATCGGATCCGCCATAGTTCTTTGTACTTCGCTTGGGTATCGACAACTTCATCTCCCCTTTCCGCCGACAACATAATAGTGTTTATGCGACGTTGAGACTGCGTCAGGTTCTCCATATGTGCAGGCCACTTAATTTCATCACAGGGTTGTGACTGTTACTTCTTTGATGTTGTCTGTACAATTAAGCACGTAAGCCGAACATAGTCTACGTAGAACGTAACGGAACTATAAGATGTGTCTTGGTAGTCAAACGTCCCGTATTCAGTCCCCCGTTTTTCATAAGATTTTTTTCTGAAAAGTTTAATTGGTCCTCACCTCTTGAAGTGCTGTATATATTTACGGGGCATTTCAGGCATTTCATTATCGTATTCCAACCCCCCCCCCCCCTCCTCCCGTAAGCAGATTCCTTGAGATAAATAAATAGATAAACGTATATACAAATGTGGCTCAGGATCAGAATTACAAGACGCTCTGATGCATCTTTATCATGATGCAGCAGCCCTCCCCCCCCCCCCCCCCCCTCCCGCCTCCCCTCTCCACCCCCGGACGCTTTGCTATCGCCACCGTTCAGCAACGGTGGATTCTTCTGAAGAGAATAGCCTGTTACATAAACGTCAAAAATCAGCTGTGCTAACGTTTGAGAAACGACAGTTGGTACAATGTCTAGTACATTCCTTGACTTATAGCTAAAAAGTCTATGATCGCGCCGTGCTAGACACAGTAGACTGATGAAAAAAAAACACAATAAATAACGCAATATTGGTTGTAAAATTATCGTGCGGCTTGTGTGGATGTTTAACGAAAGAAATGATTAAGTACAAGATATAAAGTGATTTTTGAGGCAGTTAGGTGCCCTGATACGCGGTGACCTGAAATTTGTTACTCAACGATACATTCTAAATATCTTGTGATAAAACGCGATAATTTTCATACAGGTAAACATCACAAGACACCGCGCCACACAATATCGCACTAAGGAGACTGAAACAGGGGTGAACATCCAGAAATCGGTTAGAAGTTAGATCCTTGTACGAAGCAATTTTACCACAACATGTTAGGAAGCAACATGCAAAGGTAAAAAAAAAAGCCGTCTTCGTGGTAAGCACTACCACTCACCGTCACCGCTTGAATCAAAGATAAGGTGAAGACCTCAGACAAGGCCAGCCGTTTCGGCACTTGTTTAGTAGCTCGTTTGTGTAAATTTGCCGTATGTTCCTATAGGACCAGACTGCTGAGGTCATCGGTCCGTAGGCTTACACACTTTATAATGTAACTTTGAGGACAACACACACACACACACCCATGCCCCAAGGAGGACTCGAACCTCCGACGGGAGAAGCTACGAGAATCGCGGCAAGGCGCCGAAGACAGCTTGGCTACCTCGTGCGGTAACCACCTAAAACGAAGAACTCTAAGATATACTGACGGAAAAAAATCACAACACCGAAAAATAATTAATGTAGAGTAATGAAATTTCAAGAACACATTTCTCTAGATAACATATTTAAGTGATTACCAGTGCAAAATCACAGTTTAATGTAAATGGAAGGTAAGGCGTTGCAAATGTGAAATGCTGGTACATTAATGACCGGCGTAAACGCCAGAATATTGAACACAAGAATGCAAACGTGCATGCATTGTGTAGTAAGGGTGCCAGGTGTCAGTGTGTGTGATGGAATTCGACGCCTGTTGCACTTGGTCAGTGAATACCCGAACGGTTGACGCTGTTTGATGATGGAATTGTCGTCCAATAATTTCCCAACTGTTCTCGAATGCAGACAGACCTGGTAATCGAGCAGGCCGATGCAATATATCGATATTCCTTAGAGCTTGTTGGATTACAACAGCGGTATGTGGGCGTGCGTTATCCTGCTGGAAAACACCCACTGGAATGCTTTTCGTCAGTGGCAGCACGACAGGTCGAATCGCCATCATTGGATCTGAGGCTGAAACAACTTTCATCAGAAAACACAACAGACCTCACCCTGCCTTCCAATGAGCTCTCGCTTGACACCACTGACATCGCAGATGGCGGTGGTTTAGGGTCGGAGGAATGCACACTACAGGACGTCTGGCTTTGAGCTGTTCTTGGAGTAACCAATTTGTAACAATTCGTTGTGTTATTGTGGTGCGAACTGCTGCTCAAATTGCTGCTGCAGATGAAGTGTGACGCGCCAGAGCCATACGCCGAACTCGACGGTCTTCCCGCTCGGTAGTGGTAGGTTGCCGTCTGGAGCCCAGTCTTCTTGCGACCGTACTTGATCGTGACCACCGTTGTCAGCAGTCATGTACAATGGGTACAATCCTCCCAAGTCTTTCTACAATATCATCAAAGGAACATCCAGATTCTCGTAGCCCTGTTACACGACCTCGTTCAGGGTCAGTGAGGTGTTGATAATGGCGTCTTTGGCACCTTAAAGGCGTTCTCGGCTAACATCAACTCACTATATCCAATCTCAAAGCCAACTAACGCTCGCGACCGTTGCAGTGTATATTTAAAGCAAACCTGATTTGCACCCACTTAGAGGCACTACTAAAGCCACTCTTATCCAGCTGGCGTGAATTTTGGAAGAGGGGGGATTAGTGTTTAACATCCCGTCGACAACGAGGTCATTAGAGACAGAGAACATGCTCGGTTTGTGGAACGATAGGTAAGAAAAACGGCCGTGCTCTTTCAATGGAAACATCCCGGCATTTGTCTGAAGTGATTTAAGGAAATCACCGAAAACGTAAATCAGAATGGTCGGACGATTGTTTGAACCGTCGTCCTCCCGAATGAGAGTCCAATGCACTAACCCCTGAGCCACCTCGCTCAGTCGTGAAATTTGCATAGACATAATCTCTCAAATTTTTGTTTATGTCGTACAACTTCTTTTTGGTGTTGCGATTTTTTTCCGTCACTTTATATTGACTCATCATTCCCGATCCCAGTTTCTTGGGAAACCACCCTGAAGTTCATGCGCGCAGTCGATTCATAATTGACAGTAACAATGGCTAATTGAAATCTAAGCAGTTTTCAGTATCATCGTATATAGGACCTGCAGCGTCCCAGATATAAAGAAAAGAAACTTTCATGATTGCAGCCGATGTAGGGTAAGATGTCATATAACTGATAGTCAAAACTTTCCAAAAGAAGATACCCCCAGTCTCTCCATAAGAAAACCACACCTATCACAAATGTTCCTGCTGTTAGCTATGCTGCCATTGTTTATAAATAATTTGTCGTCATTACTTTCTCCATTAGAAACTTCACTTTTCAGACTTAAATAAATGTGCACACAGTTCTGGAACATTTGCCTCATTTGTGCAAGTATTGACTACATACCAGTCAAATTTGTGTTAGATACACAGAAAATAGTGCTCTGTCTACTAATTCATTCATTATTGACTTATTTGTTATTTGGGTATAATTATTAATCAGTCACTATATTCCTTAAATACGATACGCTCCATTCCTAAGTACTGTATGATTCCTTAAAGTGGTACACTGTCGCCTGTGACCCAACTAACAGCCACACAGCGGTGTAGCGCGGGATGCCGCTCCTACCATACGCCAGGGAAAGAACCGCGGGAGACCACAATCCAGCAGTAACCTCATTACTGAAATAGAAAAGCTGTCAGACAAAAAATTCGTAGGCTAGAAAACCATGCCAGTGACCAAAGATGTGGCAAGTACTCTAAATGGAAAGGAAACTGAGGAGATTAATTCTGTTTCCGACATTTGTTTGGAGAGTGACTACAGCATGGATGAGGTCGCTCTGTTTGTCGCTCTGTCTATTGTAATGACTGGTTCTGCAAACGTAGGTGGAAGATATCTTGGCTAAATTAAGATAGGAAAGAGGAATCCATACAACTACAGATGTCTGCGCCATACGAAAAAGGACTGTAAAATGACCTAGAACTTATGGCTCAAGGGACTGTGGACAAGCACAACAGTTTTCATATTAAAAGAAAAAGACATTTCCTCATGTTGCTAATCCGGTGGAAAATATATCTGTCGTTCAATAAATGCCCCACATTTTTTTAAAAAAAGGCATTAATATACATAGACAAACATCCTTGTTGGTGCTTCACATTTGATGTTTGTTCTGTGCGCCGGTGAAGTTTCGAACCGTTCTGACAGATGGCAGGGCCGTAGTACAGCGTCAAAATGACGTCTACAAACGACTTGTGTTCCAAGCAGCTTGCCGTTATGGAATTCTTTTGTGCAGAAAAAGAAACCGTGGTAAGCATCTATAAACGTTCGTGTGCAGTGTATGGCGATGCTGCAGTTGATAGGAGAACAGCTGGGCGATGGGTAAAGGACGTTACAGCCTCAGGAAATGGAGAAACCGAGCTCCACGATCAGCCACGCCCAGGACGTCCTGTCACAACCACTGCTCCAGACATGCTGAATCGTGTGGATGCCTTTATTCTTGACGAACGGCGCATCACAACTCAGCAACTGGCTCTTCAGTTGTCGGTCAGCATTGTAAGTGCGTCTGCAATGGTCGAGACTCTCGGATATTCAAAGAGGTGCTCACGATGGGTTCCACGAATACTGAAAGCGGACCACAAGATTCAAAGAAAGGCCATTTCATCTGAATTGTTGGAGCGTTTTGAGACCGATGGAGAGTCCTTTCTGACACGGATCGTTACGGGGGACGAGAGCTGGGTGCACCGCTTTGCGCCGGAAACAAAAAGGCAGTCAATGGAGTGACATCATCCTCATTCACCACAAAAGAAGAAATTCAAAACAACCTCCTCTGCCGAAAAAGTCATGGTGACAGTCTTCTGGGATTGTGATGGCGTTATTCTCGTGGATGTGGAGAGTGTCAATCATCAGTTCAGAAGCATACGTGAAGACTCTCAATAAACTCAAGAACTGTTTCCATCGTTTTCGATCGGACAAGAATCCAGCAGAAATTACTGCCCATTTGCTAGTTATCAACAAAAAATATTGGACAGTACGAATTTTGTTAGGCCGTTTAAGGTACAAAATAGATTTTGCAGCAGTATTTGCCTGTTAATGATAACTTTTTATTCATAGATATTAAGTGTTACATATTATATATTGAGTGTTCCATAAATAATGTAATATTTTTTAATTATAAAACACATACTTTATTTGAAAACACCAGTATTATTATGTCAACAATCAACACGGAACACAAAGACTGAGATTAAACATGAAACAGGCAAATGTGTTCCACCACGCTTCTCTGCAGACATCCACAAAATATTCAACTATATGAGAGCCAAGTTTCGCTTAAATTTTTACCAACGACGCGTCTAATTTCTGCCTTGGGTTCAGGGCTGGTTCGTGGATTGATCATATAAGCACGAGATTTGACATGGTGTCAAATTCGGTGCCCAGTTCTGATCGCCATTGCGAGAGATGAGACGAGCAGGGAATCTTATTCTCAACAACCTTGATGTTCAACGGTAGTTTGGCGTGCTTTCCCTCTCCTGGTGGAACTACATGCGTTACATATTCAATTCTTGCAATTGTGGTCATAAAAACTGTGTTATCATATGGCGATAACGATCAAAAGTCACAACTGGAGGCAGATTGCGATACCCACTACACATTGTATGTCAATTTTCGTTGCATTACGACGAGCGGTTTCCAATGTATCAGTAAATTATATGAAGCTAGCACTTTTTATGGCAACTAACACTCCCAGAAATCACTTGAGACCAGTAAGTGTGTAAAGTTTCCCAATTTCATTTGTTCCCGGATATCCACTCATTGCAGGGTAGCACCCTTACGTATTATAGAAACGTATGTACGTATGTATGTTCTACATCTCCTCCTAAATCACTGGAGCGAATTCAACCAAACTTGGTACACGTATCTCTTACTGTCAGTCAGCGATCTCTGTGGGGTTAAGATCGACCTGCGGACTATTTTTCTGTAGATATGACATAATAAACAATGAGATGCGTTAAAAACTGCAGCATCATCGGTAAAATTTTAATATATCTATTCTTTACTACGAAGACATTCCCAGACTCGAATCAACTTAAGGAAATCCCTGACACCCGGCTGCATTTTTGACAGATTTCAGGTGCGAAGCGCAAACAGCTGCAGGCGAAAACAAGTCATAGAGATGGGAAGCAGCTTCGCCCTTTGGGCTGAAACTGTCTAATTTGGATACTGTGCTTATGCATTTGTACGTCATGCATATTTCCTTCTACGACTGCTTCATCATGTCAAAGATGTTTTCAGAAATACAAGGAAATGAAATTTTTTGATATTACACTAAAAATACTGTTCATTTTTTGTTTTCTTTGCTAATAGATAATTGGAAAATGAATACCCTGGCAATGCCTGTTTTTCAGGTACTGTAACAATAGAACACCATATATAATCAAACCTCTTGGTTCAGATGGCACATCAAACTTTGTGTTCCCGTATAAGTGGCTGGACGTACCGGTTTTCAGGCCAGAGGAAGAGAGAACCATTTCCACCATGATCACGCCATTAAAAGAACGATTATTAAAAAATGACTGTTATATGGATTACCGTATTAAACATAATTTGTGACAGGATTGAGGATTTCTTGGTGGGGAGGACGTAGCTTGTTATGTGATTTCTGGTTTTCTCGGCGTAATTGGTTAAAGGTGTGGTTCTGGATACACAGCCGAGTTGTTGTTTCCATTTTACGCACAAAATTTCGACGACCTACCTAGTCATCTTCTTCAGGTGTCGCGAATTTTCTGTTATGTGCACTCGCTGGCTAGACTCCAGCCACTCTGGTGGGAGTCCAACCAGCGGATGCAGATAAGAGCAAAACTCACAGAACATGAAAATAAGTACTGGGCTGGTCGCCGAAATAATGTGCATAAAATAGAAAAAACTCGGATGTGTACCTGCAAGACACCATGTTATCTTGGATGGACAGTCATCGACGGAAGTGAAAGTAACTTCAGACGTTCCCCAGAGGTGTGCGAGCAGCCTTGCTAGTCAAAGTGATTACAATTTTGACAACTTGTTTTAAATCTTCATAAACGTAAAAGCGTTAGTTTTGGAAACATTCGACTCCAACAAACAACTGGGTATAACAATCAGTAGGAATGTAAAATGGAGTTATCAAATAGGTTCGGTCGTGGGTAAGGTAGGTGGCAGACTGGTGCATTGGCGGAATACTAGGGAAATGCGGTCAGTATACAATAGACATGCATTATAAATAACTTGATCCCCGTTTTGGTCTATTGCTCGTGTGTGTGGCATACATACCAAATAGGACTAACAGGAGGCAATGAACGCATACATAGAAGGTTTGTTTGTACGCGAGAGTGACGCAGATATGCTGAAATGGCACTCTTGAAGATAGATGTAAAGCATCCTGACAAAACCTACTTACAAAGTTCCAATAACTGGCTCTAAATGTTGACTCTAGGAATATGATACAACCCCCTATCTATCACTCGCATAGGGATCAAGAGGATAAGATTAGATTAATAACAGAGACATTTAAACAATCATTCTTCCCACGCTCCACACGTGAACTGAACGTGTAGAAACCCTAACATGTGGTACCATTCTAAGTACCCACTGTCATGAATTTCGCAGTGGTTTGCATTGCATATCCGTAGATGCACATGCACTGTAATTCTGAAGTCAAATTTCGGATTAAGCAGAGCAATACTTAACTCTGGGATTAAGCACAGGGTACTACACTACGTTGCGAGCCAACCGCATGAAATGAGGATCTTGACTTTCTACTGTAAGGTATTTACTCTGGCTATCTGGGACCAAAAATGTAACGTGATCCTCCATTTTATAGTTACGAATGAAATGATGTAGTTTCAGACACTTTACTGGTCTCATACAGATATGATTTTATGTATATAGAATAAAGTGGCGAGTGAAATTTTGTACCAAGGCTCTAACGTGGATCTCTTGTTTACTAGGCACTTGTGTTAGCCACTAAACCACCCTGGCACAGAGGTTCACACAGCTGCACGGTTTACCGTCGCATGTCTTTCTCCTCCACCAGTGCACGAAGGCGTCTTAGTGGATAACAAGCCTGCGTAGTAAGTGGAAGACCCAGGTTCGATTCCCAGCCCTGGTACAAATTTTCACTCACCACCTCAGTCCGTACATAAAATAATATCTGTATGAGACCTGTAAAGTCTCTGAAACTGTGTCATTTCGTTTGTGTAAGTACCTGTTTCTGGGTTTCGTGCTGGATGCCCCATTTACGTTCGATGCTGAGGTTTTATTCCAGAACATGGAGGGCCTCCGCAATTCTGTTCATGTGTAAGGGTAGTTTAAAGTAGACTGGGGCAGCAGTGGTAACCTGGATCGAGGAGAGAGGCATGCCAGGGTAATCCGTACAGTTATGTGAATCGCCGTGCCAAGGCGGCTTAGTGCCTAACGAACCTACCTAGTAAGCAGGAGACCCGGGTTCGATTCGTGACCTGGGCACAAAAATTCGCAGCAGCTTCAGTCTATACACATAAAATTTTATGAATGCTAGTTCACTAATCGTGCAGGGTAGTACTGGATTCTGAAATTATTGTGAAACATTTATGCCCTATGATTTTAATAGACTAAACCAAACAAAATAATCTATCCGGAATGACCACGTAGTAACGAAGTTACTTCAGCTAGCACTCTTAGCAAGACAATTTTTAAACATGTTTGGTATACACAGTGGTGACAAAAGTCACGGGATAGCGATATGCACGAACACAGAGGTCAGTAGTATGCCTACAGAAGGCAATAAACGGCAGTGCATTGGCGGAGACGTGATTTGTACTCAGGTGATTCAAGTGAAAAGGTTTCCAACGTGATTATGGCCGGGAGACAGGAGTTAACAGACTTTGAATGTGGAATGGTAGTTGGAGCAAGACGCATGGGACATTCCATTCCGCAAACCGTTAGGGATTTTAGTGTTCCGAGACCGACAAAGGCAAGAGTGTGTCGAGAATACCAAATTTCGGGCATTACCACTCACCATGGAAAACACTGTGGCCGACAGCCTTCAGTTAACGACCGAGAGCAGTGGCCTTTGCGTAGAGTTTCAGTGCTAACGGACAGTCAGCACTGCTTGAAATAAATGCACAGATCAATAGTGGACGTATGACATACGCCTTTGATACGTTAGTCTTCAAAGGCAAAAAAATATAGGTGAACTTAACGACTGTTTGCGGTAGCGACCTGTTTAAAAGAAAATGTCCCTGAGCACTATGAGACTTAACTTCTGAGGTCATTAGTCCCCTAGAATTTAGAACTACTTAAACCTAATCAACATAAGAACATCAAAAACACATCCATGCCCGAGGCAGGATTCGAACCTGCGACCGTAGCGGTCACGCAGTTCCAGACTGTAGCATCTAGAACTGCTCGGCCACCCTGTATTAGGAGGTACCCTATGACTTTAATCACCACAGTGTGTAAAGGAATGGAATTCTGAATAATCTTAATGGTCTAGAGATTTAGCATTCAAGAATCCAGTTATTTAGTGACAATGTTTAGCACTGAATAGGACATTTTCAGCACTATTCATTGTCAAGCTGTAATACCTACAGTCCCATAGTTATATATGACATGGGGGAATTAAGTGAATTTGTATGACGATCAGCTATGGTAAGCCTCACTGGAACATAAGGTTTATGATCTATTTAAGGATAGGTTTCTGTATCATACACTACCTTCGGGCTGCCAGATCAACAGTGAAGCATAAGAGTGGGAAACTGTGACTACCACAGACAGTAAAACTTTGCAAGGTTTCATTTCATGGCAAAATGGCTGCCAACTAAATAACATTGGCTGAAGACCGCATGCTACTCTGCACATGGTGAGAAATACTATACTTACTCACCATCATGATTAAGATAAAATGAATTAATGCTACACACACCAAATTGAATTTATTGATTTTAAATGGGAAAGATGGGTACACGGCTAATGATGACCACATGGAGCATCTACACAAACAGATACAAGGACCTCTAATAAATGGAATTTTTGACACTAAGCTTCACTCAATGTAACAAATTTCACATGCAAAAAGTTATTGTAATATAAATATAATCATTCCCTTTGCCTGAAGGTGCCACAGATTTAAACAGATCGTAACTCATAAAATCCAAGTCAACCTAGAGCTACATCTCCACATTTCAGTGGAGCATCAATACTCACAAGCTCCTCTCAGCAGACTCTTCACTCACAATCTTTTTCTCCCTAAATCAGTCATAACCCTCAGCATCAGTACCCTATGAAGAGAGTGGAAAACTGACCAGTTGCCCACACCCACCATAAAGCATGAGATGTTAACCCAATTAGGGTTGGAAAAAACATGAGTATCTATTGCCATCTTCTTTCTGAACAGAGAAGACTTAGAGGAGATTCTACCCAGCAGGCCACAGGACCAATCAAATGGCACAATTTTAAGAACAGTGTGAAAGTTCTGTTCTTCTGTTAAGATGTGATACTGCCAACTAAGTTTGAAAGGAAAACTAAAAGACATACCCCTGGCCTCCCAAAGGAAGAGGAAAGGAAACCTCCACTGGCTAGCAGCTTTGCTGCCATGGAAATGAGAGTATGGCATTGTGACCTGGGAGTCCCCCATTCGGGGAAGTTTGGCCGCCAAGGGTAAGTATTTGTTTCTATTTCTTGGAGGATACTACCCCAGGATTTAGTAAAAAAGGAGGCACATGGCTACCAATCACAAAAGACTGTAGAGAGAAATAAAATAAAGTTCCACAGAAACATTCCTCCAGGCATTGGCAGGAAGATGAATCACATGATCATCATTAATAAATAATACAGATAAGTCAGTGAATGGCAACATTATGGAGGAGATACAAAAATAATGTATGGCTTTCATCATTCCCATGCCTGAAGTGAAGTTTCCATAGAGACTCAAGGTTTGATATGAAGGATGAGGTTAAAGGAAATTTTGTTAGGCCCTGGGTGGATGGGAATGTATACATGTATATAGGAGTTTTTGACAGAACTCTAGATCCATAGTCAATGCTCTCATTTTTCTTTTGTGACACATCATAAACTAAGTTACAGTTAATTAGTAAACACATGTAATAAGCCTCAAAATGTTGCCAATGTTGCCCAGATGAAAGACACAAGTCCACTCTTAAAATTATGAGACTATGTATTCCAGGATTAACCAACAAATATATTATCCCCTTTTATGCACACATCACATAGAGAGATAGTTGGCTGTACATGGATAGATATTATTCTTATACACCATAGGCAAACTAAATAGGTAGGACAGAAGTGTTATGCACCTCTGCTACACACCTATAATTTGTTCACAGTGTCCTGACTGAGATTTTGGGAAGGTGTGGGGAGAGGAGGACGAAGCAAGCTCCACCTGCTGGATCCCAACACATTGGCAGCTACAGGGACAGTGGTAGTGCAGGCAGGAACAAGTTGCACTTTCCTGACAAAGTTCTGGCACTTCACGTGTGTTTACTGGGTTGGCACAGTACAGCAAGGCAATCACTTCGTAAGGGCTACAGTAACATAGGTACTGTATTTTAGATCACTAATGTTGGCAGCAGCCAGACACAAAACGTTTATGGCCTCTTGTCTGTGGCC
Source organism: Schistocerca gregaria (assembly GCF_023897955.1). Classification (NCBI taxonomy): domain Eukaryota; kingdom Metazoa; phylum Arthropoda; class Insecta; order Orthoptera; family Acrididae; genus Schistocerca; species Schistocerca gregaria. The sequence continues at coordinate 863,066,369 of NC_064921.1, forward strand.
TTCTAGTGGCCTCAGTTAATCAGGAACTAGGAAGGACATTGTGAGACAACTATGCTGGTGCTTGTGCGGACAGATGTATACATAGGCTCTGTGACGCATGGGTACACATATGGACTGTGAGCATTTTTCTTGATTTGCAGTTCCTTTACTCCCATCTGCTAAGTAATGATCAATACCTATTTTAGAATAAATTATCAAAATTGAGTAAAATATCCTTACTTTTGTACTGATAATGTTAGCGTCCATCTCACAATGTTTCCCAGCCCATTTGGTTAAGATTGCCTAATAGTTATTCTATGGATGTTATACACTGCTCCTCCCTCATCTCTGGGGGAAAGTGTGAAGAACTTGATTGTTCCACTATTAACCTATCAATTGTGACCACCAAGAACCATGAAACAACACTGAGCTTTGCAGGACAAATGTAAAAGTATCCTCTTTCTAATCATCTCAGGTTTAACTAGAGCTAATCTTCCTAGCAAAATATTTTGAGTTGAACTCAAAATAAATGTGGTGAACTTTACACCATGAGTAATTTTTGTAAATAATATTATTTATATAATCCCATAAATTTTGAGTGCTGTCAGTTTCACAAGTGTCAATGCATTTAGAATATACATTTGCTAACTGTTCATTTAAGTCACATGTATTTTACAGGAGTTAAACTGGAGGGAAAAGGATCCAGAGGACACTATTTCCATTTCATCAGGGAAAGGTATGTGATACGTATCATTCTCTTCATTTTAGATCAACAAGCTGAACAATTAGTTCAAATGTCTTAAATTGTGTGTCTGAAGCAGTTACCAAATGTCTTCCTAAGATGTTGATATAAATTTAGATATATGCTGTTTGTGATTGTTAAACTGTCTTTCACTAAGTCTAGTTAACACTTTATCTGTTCCTTCAACTCCATTTTTGTTCCTTTGTTTCCTTTTTTTAGTTTCTTTCTTATCTTGAAAAAAACTGTGATGACACTGTGTGCAGCTGTAGTGATGATTTTTTATGGGTGTTATTTGCCAGTATTTGATATTGCAAACTTCTGTTGTAGTACCCAACATGAGGTAAACAGTGCTGTACAATTAAATACACTACCAAGTTAAGTATAGTAGTATACGACACAAGACCTAAAATGTTATACACTTCATGGCATGCACTCAGCAAAGACAGTTTGCTCTGATCTGTGTGCTCTGCAGGGGCCCATGGGATGGGCAATGTTATAGCCAGAGCAGGTTGGAAAAGGCTAGTGTCCACTCTGTCTGCTTGCCAGGAGGTTCTAGTCTGAGATGTGGAGCAGGCTCTGCCGGCAGTGACTGAGCGCACTGGGTGCACTCGGCTGCAAATCATTGCTCATGTCAGCACAACTAATGTCTGCTGCCTGGGTTCACAGGCCATCCTTAGTTCCTACAGGTAGCAGGCTGAGTTTGTGAAGACAGCAGGTCACGCTCACAGAGTGAAAACAGGGCTAATATTGTGCAGCGTCACTCCCACAAATGACCATGGTCCTCTGGTTTGGAGGTAATAGGGTGGCTTAAAACAGAGGATCAGACAATTCCTTGATCATTGTGGATGTGGATTTCTTGAGCTCTGGGGTTGGGTGAAGAAGTGTATAGCCCCCTAGGTCAGGTGTGTGCACTACTTGCAGGAAGCAGCTACCAGGATAGCGGCGTATGTGCAGCAGGCACATGTGGATTTCTTAGGATAGAGAAATCCCTCTACACACCTGATAAGACACATTCTGAGTGCGCACAGAATAGCATTCATCATAGAAGATTAGAGAGACAATATATTAATAATCTATCAGCTAATAGCAAGAGCATCTATGAAAAGGTGCCAGAACTAGTCTCATTTATAAATAGTAAAAAATACCCACACAATACGAAGAACAAATAGCTGGCTGAAACTGCATGTCAACAGCAATGAAATCTAAAAGTGTGTTTATAACAATAAAAAAATACAATAATACCTAGTGAGATGAATCCTTATTGAGACTGTGAAAAAATTTGGATGAAGGTAAGTGTTAAACATGGATCAAACTTGGTCCCTGGATGCTTTTATAGACTCCCTGTGTCAGCAGCAGTTGGCAGAATTGAAGGAAGGTAATGTTGATTTCGGTGCTTGTGCTGACATGTGACTCATTGCTCTACAGTACTAGTATCAAGCACATCGGTACGTAGCATCAACAAGTTAGTGTTCCTCACGAACATGGTTTTGCAGTCAGTGCAATGATTAAAAATGCAGAGTTGGCAGATGCCCATTTGATGTATGGATTTGCACGGGGAAATAGTCGTGGCGTGGTACATTTGTATTGAGTCAGATTTCCAGAATGAAGGTGTCCTGACAGGAAGACATTTGAAGCAATTGATTGGCATCTTAGGGAGCACAGAACATTCCAGCCTATGACTCGTGACTCGGGAAGAACTAGAATGACGAGGACACCTGCAATGGACAAGGCATTTCTTTGTGCTGTTGACGATAACCCTAATGTCAGCGTCAGAGAAGTTGCTGCTGTACAAGGTAATGTTGACCACTTCACTGTATGGAGAGTGCTACGGGAGAACCAGTTGTATCCGTACCATGTACAGCGTGTGCAGGCACTATCAGCAGCTGATTGGCCTCCACGGGTACATTTCTGCGAATGGTTCATCCAACAATATGTCAATCCTCATTTCAGTGCAAATGTTCTCTTTAGGAATGAGGCTTCATTCCAACGTGATCAAATTGTAAATGTTTACAATCAACATGTGTGGGCTGATGACAATCTGCATGCAATTGTGCAATCACGTCATCAACACAGATTTTCTGTGAATGTTTGTGCAGGCATTGTTGGTGATCTCTTGATTGGGCCCCATGTTCTTCCACCTACACTCAATGGAGCACATTATCATGATTTTATACGTTGTACTCTACCTGTGCTGATAGAACATGTGCCTTCACAAGTACAACACAGCATGTGGTTCATGCACGATGGAGCTCCTGGACATTTCAGTTGAAGTGTTCGTACGCTTCTCAACAACAGATTTGGTGACCGATAGATTGGTAGAGGTGTACCAATTCCATGGACTCCACACTCTCCTGACCTCAACCCTCTTGACTTTCATTTATGGGGGCATTTGAAAGCTCTTGTCTACGCAATGCCGGTACCAAATGTAGAGACTCTTCGTACTCGTATTTTGAAAGGAAGTGACACAATACGCCATTCTCCAGGGCTGCATGAGAGCATCAGGGATTCCATGTGATGGAGGGTGGATACATGTATCCTCCCTAATGGAGGACATTTTGAACATTTCCTATAACAAAGTGTTTGAAGTCATGCTGGTATGTTCTGTTGCTGTGTGTTTCCATTCCATGATAATTGTGATTTGAAGAGAAGTAATAAAATGATCTCTAACATGGAAAGTAAGCGTTTCCAGACACATGTCCAAATAACATATTTTCTTTCTTTGTGTGTGAGGAATCTTTCCTGAAAGTTCGGCCGTACCTTTTTGTAACACCCTGTATATATATACAGGGTGAGTCGCGTAAGATGTAACACCCCCTTTATTCTGGGGGCGATTGCACATATCGACAAGTGGTGATCAGCAAATCATAGCCAACCATGGGGCACATAGAATGGTATGTGCACAATAATCACAATGTATATGTTGACTGAGATAATGAGGCAAGTATACGTTTTTTAAATTAGATGCTATACTTTTTTTTACCATTGTTCGGATGCTCTGGAAAAGACGTGTATAGTGATGTATCGTATGTTGCTATTGTGATTCAAACATTGCTTAAAACATGCTGGGAAATATTGAACGACTGAACGTCAAGGCAGTCACAAGCAGCTGCTGACTGTAAACACATCTTGCATGATCCGGAAAGCAGACCACGTCATAAAACTAGTAGGTCGTGCGACGTTCAACCAGTATGACATGCGTCTCCTATCCAGACATGGTTGCTCCTGGAACATTACGTCCATATATATAAACAAAGTAGGAGAAGTTAGTCATGTTACTTCTGTATGGTGAATGTCATAGAAATGATGTCGAACCGGTACGGCAGTACAGAGATACGTATCCTGATCGTTGGTGTTCTACTCACCAGGCCATTGCAAGAATGATTACTACACAAGTGTGAACAGGCAGCTTTAACAGCAGACAAAGGAGGATGAAGAAGACTGCGACCAACAGAGACCACATAGAGGCTCTTCTGTCCATGACGTTTACCGATCCTCATTGTGGCATGAGACGTATTGCTATGGAGTGTGGGGTCAGTCAGATGAATGTCATGCACAATCTTCACTGGCATTAGTTCCACCCATATCACCTTTCACTCCATCAGACAATCGAAGGATGCGATTTCGAACATTGTATGGAATTTTATCGGTTGTTTCTGCGACGCCTGCGAGATGATAATATATTCTTCAAACGTGTGCTCTTCACTGATGAAGCAACTATCGATAATCATGGGAATGGTGTAAATTTATGTAACATGCACTACTAGGCAGCTGAGAACCCACATTGGCTGTGTCAGGACAGGACCAAAGGCCATGGCGTGTCAACGTGTGGTGCAGCATTGTAGGATATTACATTGTAGGACCTTATTTCATTACAGGAGTATTAAATGGAAATAAGTATGGAGAATTTCTTAGAAACAGTCTATCCATTCTGCTAGGGGATATACAACTCAATGAGCATCTGTGTATGTGGTCCCAACACGACGTCTGCCCAGCTCACTCCTCACGTGTTGCAAGTCAAATATTGAACGAGACATTTCCTGACCCCTGGGTTGGATGGAATGCTGCAGTACAATGGCCTACCAAGTCCCCTGATTTGACTCCACTTGATTTCTTTTTGTGGGGAACACTGAAAGGTGCAGTATACAGTGAAGCCCCAACAACACCAGCTGACATGCGCCACCAAATCATCACAGGTTGCTCTGCCATTTCATCCACTGACCTTTCATCTGTTACCCAGTCTCTTCAACATCGATTACAGATGTGTCTTGCAGTCAAAGGTAAACCGTTTAAGTACATGCTTAAGTAAAGTACAATGCCATGTTTTGTTAAGAACACTATGAATTGTGAAGGTTATCAGTAGGTACCAATGTATTATAAAACAATATGTGTATATGACCAGTAATATCTTAGAAGTATAAATGTAGCATGTGTGAACAATGTGTATACCATGTAGGTTGTCCTTCTGTCATATTGTTTGGTGGTAGGTGCTCAGCAAATGAATGTGAATAAGATGATTATCTTATCAAACGTGTATTCTCTCTAATTATAATGTCCAATACTATCTTGGAAACAGTAGTTTCACAGCACACACTTTGTTACCCCACAGACACACTCAGGCATCACCTGGTGAAGAGTTTCCCATTATGCATCCATCAATAACATTATCAATGGCTTACTGTGCGTCAGGTGTGACATGTAAGCAGGAAGGGGGCAAACCTTAAATGACGAACTATGTGACAAAGTGATTGCTGTGTTCACACAATAACTATTCATTTCAGCCTGGAAATGTTCATATATTCGGCATCATTCTCATAATCCCCTTTTGATAAGCAATTCACTAGCATGTGCCACAGTTAAATACAAAACATGAGTTGCCACCCTTGTGCCTATGGTGTATTGTTCATTCTGCATAGAGCACGGCAACTCGGCCTGCGGGTTGAGTGAGGCATGTTTACAGTCTGCAGCCGCTTCTGATCACCTCAACCTTCAATCGTACAATATTTCCCAGCGTCTTTTAAGCAAAGTTTGAATCACAATAGCAATATGTGTTACACCACTATACGAGTCTTTTCCTGAGTGTTCAAATGATGGTAAAAAAAGTATAGCAACTCATTTAAAAAACATTTACTTCCCTCATTATCTCGGTCAATATAAAAGTTGTGATTAATGTGCATGTACCAAAGTATGTGTTGGCTATGATTCGCCATTGTCGATACGTGTGATGGCCCCCTGAATAATAGGGGTGTTATGTCTTATGTGACTCAGCTTGGTAAGTCTTAGAATCTTTGTTTTTAATATATATATATATATATATATATATATTCACAGCTTTTAAATTTTCATTCTGATGCAGACATCCTTAGAAGTGTCAAAACCTAGCTAAATGTTTTAAACAAATGTTTGCCACCGGTTGGCATTGTTATTTGTCCATTGCAAGTTATTTATATTAATGCAGAAGACAACTTCAAAAACATTGACACAAGTAGATTTTGTGTCATCAGCAAGCAGAGGTGTGTGCTTGTGAATTAATACTGAAAAATGGATCACTTTTAATTGCAACTGTATATAGATCCCCACTGGAAAATTTTGAACTGTTTATGAGGAGTCTCCATTCCTTGCTATACTGTCAGTTTGCAAGCATTAATAGTCTGTGGTGACACCAGTGTAGATTTACTAAGGGATTTTGATTTTAAAAAAATGATGTGGATATCTTATTTGAATTCTACAATCTGATCTCAGTAATTAACTTTCCAATACAGGTGAATAAAGACAGAAGAACCCTAACTGATGATATTTTCTTTGGTGACATTCAAAGTAAGAAAATAATTGTTAACCCACTAAAAAATGATCTCGCTGATACCAAAGCAAAGTCAGTGAGGACAAATAAGACATTGCCTTACAATATAGATACTCCTCAGTGGAAATCAGAATAATTAATTACTCCAGGACAAATATTTTCAACCATTGTTTAAAAAGATAACCTGGAATAACGTTTATAATTAACCAAATTTCAACATAAAATTTAATCTACCCCATGGTAAATTCATATTATTATTTGAAAATAGGTTTCTACATAAGCTGATCAGGGAGGACATTAAACACTCATGTATGACACCATGGGTCACTAGAGGGAGTAAAGTGTCTTGTGAAAGAAATGAGATGTATATCTATTGGTGAAAACAAGAAGACATCCTGTAGTAGTTGCACACTACAAAAACGTCTCAAAATTACTAAGAAAACTTACTAAAAATCGAGGAACGTCTTTAAAATGTCACAAATCAATGATTCCAACAACAGATGCAAGGCTATATAGAATATAGTGAAATGAGAAACAGGGCAACCAGCAACAGAACAGGATAACATCACTATTAAGCTGAATGGAAAGGCTATAAATGATGAGTCACAGATACAAAATACTTTTAATAATCATTTCTTAAATATAGCAGAAAGTATAGGGACAAACGGTACAAGAGAAAAATCACAGCAGTATGCTGAAAAAACAACTTTCACAAAATTCAGTCATATGAATATAACACAAACTTCTCCTTCTGAAATTAAGAAAATCATGTATCCTCTAAAAATTAAAGCTCATCTGGATTTCATGGTGTTCCCAGTAGAGGACTAAAGATTTGTTCCCATGTCTCAAATCTGTAATGTATCACTAACTCAAGGCATCTTTCCAGAGAGACTGAAATATGCCCTTGTTGAACCCCTCTTTAAGAAAGGTGTTAGAACAGATGTCAATAACTACTTAATTATTTCACTACTGACATCATTTTTCAAATTTTTTGGGAGGGTGATAAATTATAGAATAGCATCTCACTTGATCAATTGTGATATCCTCTGCAAATCACAGTTTGGATTTCAGAATAGTTGCTCTCCTGAGAATGCCATTTACAAGTTCAATCGGCAAATATTACAAGAATTAATCAACAAACTAGTGCCAATTTGAATTTCCTGTAGCCTTTCTAAGGCATTCAACTGTGTGAATCACAATATTCTCATATAATGTAACTGGACAGTTAAAAAAATGAACTCACCAAATGGCAGAAACACATGTGAATAAGGTATAGATATGCAAGCTTTGGCTTCTTCTTCTGACAGAAGGGCTGAAAGGTAAGGAGAAGGAGTGAAGGAAGAGGACTTGTGCGGTATAGGAAATGGGTAGAATTTGGAAAAATCACCCAGAACCCCAGGTCAGGAGACACTTGCTGGATGGAATGAGAAGGTAAGACTGATTGTTGGGGACTATAATGCATGAGATCTGGAAACCTGAGAGCTGAAAGGTGGAAGATACGGTAATATACAAGACAGAGATTACTGCCAGAACATCATACATGAGTTAATAAGAGCAAAAACCTAAGTGCATTGTTTCTGATATATGTGGGAGTGTGAAGGCAAAAATAGACAGATCAAGAGTGAAAGATGTAGAAAACTAAGTTCTCCAAGCCTCAGTTTTATATCTACTACCATTCCTCATCTATTTAAATTATTTTCCATCTGTTTTACAACAAGCAGAATTAGTTCCTTTTGCAGATGTCTCTAGTATTGTACTCAATCCAAGCATACATGCAGAATCAGAAGAAATGGTAAACAAGCTTCTTAAACATACCATTGACTGGTTTCCTGCAATTGGTCTCATCCTCCATTTAAAGAAACAGAACCTATTCATTTCTGCATATCTAGGGGTACTGCACCAATAAGTGTAACTCATGATAGTCAGGGAGGAAAGTAAAAATTGTTAGGTGCGCACACTGATGTGAATTTAAACTGGAAAAAGCACTTTTGGAAAACGCCTGAAACAACATAGTTCAGCCTTATTTGCACTCAGAATCGTTGCAAATCTTGGAGAGAGACAAAACAGTGAGCTGATACATTTGTAGATATCTGTTTAAGGTGTAGGGTGTCCTGACTATTGCGTCACAGTGTGTTTATTCCCTCATGACGTTTGTTGTAAATAATCCACTGCAGTTCAAAAGGAATTATGATGTGCATAACTGCAATACCTGAAGAAAAAAAATTACTTTCATTCTCCACATTAATGTTGTCTTTAGCACAAAAGGGGTGCACATTGCCACAAGTAAAATTTTTGATAAATTACAAAGTTATATAAAATGTCTGACAAACAGAAAAGTAAAATGTGAAAACAAACTGAAGAAGTTTCTCCTTGACAGTTCCTTTTATTCTATAGAAGAATTTCTGTTACTGTAATGTGTAAAAGATGTTTGGTAAGAATTTATAAGCAATAAAAATTGAAAATAAATAAATAAAAATAAAACAACTTAAAAATGTTCAGCATGTTTCCATATTTACAAAATTAATTTGCAGTATAAATGTAAAATGACTCAGTCCATACTATTAATATTTATTGTGCAAATGATCCATGGAACATGAAAATAAATTACTAAGTTCTTTGTGGCAATTTCACTAAATTGTAATCAAGATATAATTTGAAAAGAGGGAATTTATATCTCCTGGCTGGAAATTTATTTGGTGGTCTGGGGCAGCTTCAACATTTCTCTTACATCCAAAATCCTGGCCAGAACCATCCAGGGGGCTTCTAGCAACTCTTCTTGTGCACCTAAGACCAGCTCCCTCTTGAACATTCCAATCTTATTATTCAAATCACAGGTAAATATTTTAAAAATTCTATTCAAAGATATTCTATTATTCTATTGTAAGATATGATTTACGATCATGTGATGTGTGTGTGTGCACTGTGGTGCTGATAAAGACAGTGGATGATTATTTCAGTGTTCACTGAGATCCATTAATTATTAAAATGTGCTTTCAGATGACATGTATACATTCAGTGTATCAAATAACTTAATAATCAGACAGATAACGACAGTGTGCCATATGAGACAACTGTACTTTCTAATCAGCTTTTTTTTGATGTTATAAGAACCATACTAAAATGCATCCAATTCAAAAACCTTTAGTACTTCGTCAGGAAGAGTATCCCATAATAGTGATTTACATTATAAACATGTGGGCTATAGTTATTATTTATCATATACTATCATATTAATCATTGTTTGGTACTGAATATGCTCATAGCTGTTTAACAAGTGTGATTTGGTCTCTCTGATTTTCAATTAGTAACTATGTGATTTGATAGGTCTCTTTAGTGTAGTTCATATATAACATTCACAACCAGAACTAATATTATTCATTGTGTTTTAATTAATAAGGGGAATTTTTTTACATGAACTTTTTACTCAATTAATCTCCTAATTGGGAGCTTTGTAGAATATTAATTATTTACACTGTAACATGCATTGGTGTTATATTTTCGTTGTCTGATACTTATCAATTGTCTTCATATTCCTTACACATTGACTGTAACATGTTCAAATCAACAATAGTTTACAGAAACTCTCGGTGCTCTTCGACATCATGCCCATGGCCCAACAGACATGACCACTTTTCCCAACAGCATACTTTGCTAAAAGTTCAGTTTTGCAATGTTTCAATATCTAGTTTCAAACAGTCATTATAGTCTGATATACAGGTATTGACTTTCAAGCCATAGCAGCAATAAACTTCAATTTTTTTGTATAAAATCTAGTTAATGTGCTCTCTCACAAATTTAAAGTGTTCCCTAATTGTTTAATTGCTTGATCTGCTACATTACCAGCTCAAAATCATTATTAAAATTTACTTATATTACAGGTGTCTCAAATGCTGAGATTTATATATGACCGGAAGTGCTGCAACTCTTACATCTTAGGAACAGGCCCATAAAAAACACTTCAATACTATGCCAGCATGGGTGCTAGAAAGTGAGCAAGAAAAATCATCAGTGGTAATTCTGCTGCCTGAAGGCTCAGCAGATAATGAACACATTTTCTGATGTTCAGATGGACAATGAAATTTATTCTTTCAAACATTGTGTCAGTAGGATATAAATATCAAGAACAACAGAAATTTACAGTACCTTAAACAAATAATAAGTTGCCATTGAGCAGCTATATGTAATAGGAATAATGCACAGAATAACAGAAATCGAATTCAGACTCCATAAATACATCATAGACTTCTGTTGTCAAACCTCAACACAGCTCTTCCAATCCACTTGATTGAGCTTTTGTTTCTGATTGGTTGGTAAGAATGAACTGACAACACTGAGAAATTACGTATCTATTATGACTGTAACTATTTTTGCATGCGGTCATCACTGTTTTCTTTCCTAGTTATTTATGAATTTCATGTACAAGGCATAGATTACAAGTGTGAATAACTTTTACACACATAAAAGTGAATGAGTGAAAGATGCAGTCAAAATATTTTGTACATATGTAGAGTTGACTTCAATTCATTTTTAGCTGTGTTTCTCTGTCACTCTAATAACCCAGCATTTTCTTCGTTATTCATCCAGTGTCAGCAGTTGCTCCATTTCTGCTGACCTTGTTATCAGTTTCATGTGCATATTTCTAATATACCTTTCATGTAAGATAAGCAATTTTGAATGAATGATCATGTGATACTGGGCAATAATCTAAGGAAGTGAACTAAGAGTTGCCCTCATGTACCTTATCGAAGTTCTTATAGCACTTGTCCTAAATTAGAAATCTTCATTGGTAATACCAGTTAATTCTCTTCTTTATGCTGGATAATAATTTTTATAAACAGATTCTTTTTCATTCTCATTATTTATTAAACAACTAAGTGTTTGTACTATCAATGTCTATAACCATGAAAAAAACAGATATTGTTACCAGTGTTTGCTGCAGTACACCATCATGGATTGGAAAAAGCTTATAAACGTTGTTTTACCATACCACTCAGTTTGTAAATTGTAATGCATCTGGCTGTACCTTCTATTTTTATTTCTCTAAAAAGTTTTCTACATATTAAGTAAAGTTTCTCACTTTGCCATCACAACTTGCATCACCTAATTAGTGTTTTTATTAATGAGGATTTCTGTCTTTCTGTCTTAATAATTTATTACAGGTACCTCTATAATTTTAATTCCATTCTCTTTGAGGAAACATATGTTTGCACATCCTTGATCCTGCCTTATCTGATACATTTACCAAAGCATGCTTTGCTGTAAAACTGAGCAAGTATGACTTTTGTGTGAGTGCAGGTAGTGCCTAGTTGTAGTGGACAATAAGGCAAATTTCCTGACATTTACAAGTAGTATTCATTACTTATAGTCTCCAAATTATGACATTGATGTTGTTCTGTTCTGATGGAAGCATATACTTTTTTTCTGTGACACTTAAAAGAAGCTTCTAAGAGAACTTCAGTGACAGCATGTATGGTACTTGATCAAATATTATCAAAATAACAGCACTGCAAACCACTGTATCACCACCGGGAGAAGAGGTTCCATCAACATCTGCCCTGTTATACTGACTGTGAGCAAACACAAAACTCACGTATGGTTCTTGAGTTTACCTGAGTAAATAAAGCCCACCAGTCTGTGTTCTGCTGTTGTAACAATCAGACAACTTGCTTGTAAATCTATTGAGACATTCACATTGTGCATTGAGCATTGTTTATGATGAATGTTGTGAAACTGCTAGAGATGTGGTGCAGTTGTACACTGAAGAGTCTCCAGATTGTGCCAAGCAGTCAGACTCTGTCTTTGTAAATGTTATAAATAAAGTTCCAGAAACTTGAAGTGTGGAGAATAAAATACGCCAATGGAAAAGAAGAGCAACTGATGAAAGATATTAAACTAACATTTTAAAGGATTAACACACTATGTAAATGTCACTAACTTGTAGTTCGGAAGTATGAGAGGTCTCAATCAAATAAGAGTTCTGCAAACACTTCATTCCATCATATTTCATCTTCTTCAAATTTCACTACATCTACAGCTTCATGGCAGTCAGTATCTAAATTTGATTACAGACCTCTGAATGTCATATACAAAAAGTGCAAAGTGAGGTGGCATATCTAAGCAAAACTTTGTTTAATGAAGAAGCATCATTTATCAACCATACGCAAGTCTGTCTTCACAAAATGCACTAATCATCTGACTCAATGAATGCTCTTGGTCTTTCAATATTTGGTGCATGTTATCCAAAACCCACAACACTAGTCTCTGTGTTGTTGATGGAATTCTAAATACATTCAAGTAATGTGTGTTCCTAAGATGTACTGCTGCTGCATTTATTGGGAGACACCCCACTGAACATAAGGCAGTCAGTGTGGTACCAACATGATGGATATCCCTCTCATTCCACACATATGTTGACAGGCCCTCTTTAAGAGGACATTTGGAGACCATTGGAGCACTTGTTCAGGAAATGCAAAATGGCCTACGGACTCACCTAACTTAACACTTCTACACCTTTATCTGTGGTGAGATTTAAGACAAGAAGTCTATTACGAAACGCTGATGACTCCCAAAGAAATGAAATGCCTTTCAACGTATTGAGTCTAGATGAAATTCGATGTGCAGTGCTGTTTCACCAGAATCACTTTATAGTGTGCAGCAATGCTCAAGGTCAAAATTTTGAGCACATGGTATGATCGCCATGATAATACACATAAAAACCATACACCGAGTTCTGTCCTTGCTTACATTTGGTGTAATAGGGCAGAAACTCATAGAACCTCTTCCCCTGATGGTGAGAAAGGTCCATGGTGCTGTTACCTTGATACTGCTTGATCATGTCCATGGAACCTCTTCCCCTGATGGTGAGACAGGCCCATGGTGCTGTTACCTTGATGGCCAGCCACTGTGGCTGAGTGGTTCTAGGCACTTCAGTCTGGAACTGTGCAACTGGTAGGGTCACAGGCTCGAATCCTGCCTTGGGCATGGATGTGTGTGATGTCCTTAGGTTAGTTAGGTTAAAGTAGTTCAAAGTTCTAGATGATTGATGACCTCAGATGTTAAGTCCCATAGTATACAAAGTCATTTGTTATCTTGATACTGTTTTATCATGTCTCATGCATGTTATGTCAATAAAAATTGCTTATGAATATTGGGAAATACACTGTATTGTCTGCTATAACTTGAAAAAAAAAGTAGCATCTCAATATATTTATTCATTCTGGACATATTTGTGGTTGCCTGCCTTAGCTGCCTCAATCTATCTAGAGTAAGTTCTGTTGCAGATGGTGTATAATTGCCTTAATCCAATCCATAGATAATGAATCTTAGTTGTGTGGATGAATCATATATGTTACTGTTGTGCTGATAATGTAGTTGTGTGTTACACCGGAATAACAAGAAACATGTAAATCCGATACATGTATGTTATTTTTATGATAAACAAGATTCACTAACATATTTATTAGTGGTGCTCTATACCACTCATATATAGTTTCATTCTACAACACAAATCTCACAGTTTATTTGTCTGTTTTTAACTTTCTACCAATTTTTCTTGGTAGAAATACATGTATAAAGAACACAAAATATATATACCTTTGTTATTTTTATGTTAAATAGCAGCAACATAAGATTACTTTTTGGAATTTGAAAGACAGTATATACCTCTAAGAGAATCCTGTATTTTTGTCACTAATAATACTTTTTGTTTCCAGCTACTTATGTATTTTATGAATAATAAACAAATAAATAAGTATTTTTATTGTTTTTGCTTTTACTTCATAATTCAATTAGTAGCTGGGATATGGAACAAGTCAGGATATATATTCCCAAATGATACAATGTGCTTCATTTAGTGTGTGGCCATTAATGTCTACTTATGGCACAAGCAGATCATTATCGTTCATTTCAAATTGTGTTTGTGAGACTGATACCTAAACCGTTAGCTGTGAACAACTTGTAGGCATGTTCAGCTAGTATCTGATCTGTGTCTGCTGAGTTTGAGTTTGGATTCATGCTTGTGTTATCATCAAACATTGTAGCTTCTGCATTGTACTTCAGAGTCACTGAAAGATCATTTCTGTACTTTAGGAACAAGAACATGTCATGGAGATGCACTCATGATACTTTCAGCCAATTGCACAAGTTTGAAAGGGGTCAAACTGTGACCTTTTGAGTGATAAGATGGTCCTTTCAAAGAATTGCCACACAATTCGGACATGCTGTGTTTGATGTGCAATGATGCTGGTACCAGCGGCACATGAATGTTATCACACCCAAGATGATAATCTGGATACCTTTGCAGCACAGATGCCCAGCAGGATCATTGTGTTGTGAGGGCAGCAATGGCAGATTGTGCAGTTATCACAGCACAGATAAGAGGGCTTGTGAGCCCAGACATGTTGACGCAAACTGTTGCGAACTGGTTAATGGCAGTGGAACTATGGGCACACACACCTCTATCCCTTATTCGATTCATGCCCCAGCATCGACATGCACAGCTCAACTGGTACTGCCAGAGGATCACTCGAAGATGGCGTGACATGCTGTGTTCTTCAGTGATGAAAGCAGAGAGGACTCTTAATAGGAGCCAAAGTGAAATGTCCCCCCCCCCCCCCCCCCCGCCACCATCACCATATCCTCATGAGCCATGGACCTTGCTGTTGGTGGGGAGGCTTGCATGCCTCAGCGATACAGATGGCTGTACCGTAAGTGATACCACAACGGAGGGGTATCTGTTGAGAGGCCAGACAAACGTGTGGTTCGTGAAGAGGGGAAGTAGTCTTTTCAGTAGTTGCAGGGGCAACAGTCTGGATGATTGACTGATCTGGCCTTGTAACAATAACCAAAACGTCATTGCTGTGCTGGTACTGCGAACAGCTGAAAGGAAGGGGAAACTACAGCCGTAATCTTTCCCGAGGGCATGCAGCTTTACTGTATGATTAAATGGTGATGACGTCCTCTTGGGTAAAATATTCTGGAGGTAAAATAGTCCCCCATTCAGATCTCCGGGCGGGGACTACTCAAGAGGACATATTTATCAGGAGAAAGAAAACTGGCGTTCTATGGATCGGAGTGTGGAATGTCACATCCCTTAATCGGGCAGGTAGGTTAAAAAATTTAAAAAGGAAAATGGATAGGTTAGAATTAGATATAGTGGGAATTAGTGAGGTTCAGTGGCAGGAGGAACAAGACTTTTGGTCAGGTGAATACAGGGTTATAAATACAAAATCAAATATGAGTAATGCAGAAGTAGGTTTAATAATGAATAAAAAGAATAGGAGTGAAGGTAAGCCACTACAAACAGCATAGTGAATGCATTATTCTGGCCAAGATAGAAACAAAGCCCACATCTACTACAGTAGTACAAGTTTATATGCCAACTAGCTCTGCAGATGATGAAGAAATTGATGAAATGTATGATGAGATAAAAGACATTATTCAGGTAGTGAAGGCCGACGAAAATGTAATAGTCATGGGTGACTGGAATTCGTCAATAGGAAAAGGGAGAGAAGGAAACATAGTAGGTGAATATGGATTGGGGGGAAGAAATAAAAGAGGAAAACGTCTGGTAGAATTTCACTCAGAGCATAACTTAATCATAGCTAATACTTGGTTCAAGAACCCTAAAAGAAGGTTGTATACATGGAAGAATCCTGGAGATACTAAAAGGTATCAGATCAACTATATAATAGTAAGACAGAAATTTAGGAATCAGGTTTTAAATTGTAAGACATTTCCAGGGGCAGATGTGTACTCTGACCACAATCTACTGGTTATGAACTGTAGATTACAACTGAAGAAACTACAAAAAGGTGCTAATTTAAGAGGATGGACCTGAATAAAGAGAAAGAACTAGAGGTTGGAGCGAGTTTCAGGGAGAGCACAAGGGAACAATTGACGGCAATGGGGGAAAGAAATACATTAGAAGAAGAATGGGTAGCTCTGAGAGATGAAGTAGTGAAGGCAGCAGACGATCAAGTAGGTAAAAAGATGAGGGCTAGTAGAAATCATTGGGTAACAGAAGAAACATTGAATTTAATTGATGAAAGGAGAAAATATAAAAATGCAGTAAATGAAACAGGCAAAAAGGAATACAAACGTCTCAAAAATGAGATCGACAGGAAGTGCAAATTGGCTAAGCAGGGATGGCTAGAGAGCAAATGTAAGGATGTAGAGGCTTATCTCACTAGGGGTAAGATAGATACTGCCTACAGGAAAATTAAAGAGACCTTTAGAGAGAAGAGAACCACTTGTATGAATATCAAGAGCTCCAATGGAAACCCAGTTCTAAGCAAAGAAGGGAAGGTGCAAAGGTGGAAGAAGTATATAGAGGGTTTATACAATGACGATGTACTTGAGGACAATATTATGGAAATAGAAGCGGCTGTAGATGAAGATGAAATGGGAGATAAGATACTGCGTGAAGAGTTCGACAGAGCACTGAAAGACCTGAGTCGAAACAAGGCCCCGGGAATAGACAACATTTGATTAGAACTACTGACAGCCTTGGGAGAGCCAGTCATGACAAAACTTTACCATCTGGTGAGCAAGATGTATGAGACAGGCGAAATACCCTCAGACTTCAAGAAGAATATAATAATTCCAATCCCAAAGAAAGCAGGTGTTCACAGATGTGAAAATTACCGAACTATCAGTTTAATAAGTCACAGCTGCAAAATACTAACGCAAATTCTTTACAGGCGAATGGAAAAGCTGGTAGAAGCAGACCTTGGGGAAGATCGGTTTGGATTCCGTAGAAATGTTGGAACACGTGAGGCAATACTAACCTTATGACTTATCTTAGAAGAAAGATTAAGAAAAGGCAAACCTATGTTTCTAGCATTTGTAGACTTAGAGAAAACTTTTGACAATGTTAACTCGAATACTCTCTTTCAAATTCTGAAGGTGGCAGGGGTAAAATACAGGGAGCGTAAGGCTGTTTACAATTTGTACAGAAACTAGATGGCAGTTATAAGAGTCGAGGAGCATGAAAGGGAAGCAGAGGGTGGGAAGCGAGTGGGACAGGGTTGAAGCCTCTCCCTGATGTTATTCAATCTGTATATTGAGCAAGCAGTAAAGGAAACAAAAGAAAAATTCAGAGTAGGTACTAAAATTCATGGAGAAGAAATAAAAACTTTGAGGTTCGCTGATGACATTGTAATTTTGTCAGAGACAGCAAAGGACTTGGAAGAGCAGTTGAGCTGAATGGACAGTGTCTTGAAAGGAGGATGTAAGATGAACATCAACAAAAGCAAAATGAGGATAATGAAATGTAGTCTAATTAAATCGAGTGATGTTGAGGGAATTAGATTAGGAAATGAGACACTTAATGTAGGGAAGGAGTTTTGCTATTTAGGGAGTAAAATAAATGATGATGGTGGAAGTAGAGAGGATATAAAATGTAGACGGTCAATGGCAAGGAAATCGTTTCTGAAGCAGAGAAATTTGTTAACATCGAGTATATATTTAAGTGTAAGGAAGTCATTTCTGAAAGTATTTATATGGAGTGTAGCCATGTATGGAAGTGAAACATGGACGATAAATAGTTTGGACAAGAAGAGAATAGAAGCTTTCGAAATGTGGTGCTACAGAAGAATGTTGAAGATTAGGTGGGTAGATCACATAACTAATGAGGAGGTATTGAATAGCATTGGGGAGAAGAGGAGTTTCTGGCACAACCTGACAAAAAGAAGGTACCAGTTGGTAGGACATGTTTTGAGGCATCAAGGAACACAAATTTAGCATTGGAGGGCAGCGTGGAGGGTAAAAATTGTAGAGGGAGACCAAGAGATGAATACACTAAGCAGATTCAGAAGGATGTAGGTTGCAGTAAGTACTGGGAGATGAAGAGGCTTGCACAGGATAGAGTAGCATGGAGAGCTGCATCAAACCAGTCTCAGGACTAAAGACCACAACAACAACAGTGAAATGTTGACTCTTACCATATTTTGACACTGACAGCAGCATGAACCACTAACTAACACACAGAAACTTGTAAGTTTGAGTGAGCTGCAACTGAAAACATACTCAAGTGAGACCTTGAAGTTTTTGTTCTATACTTACATAATATTGACAGCTAAAGAAACGTCTGCACATGATAGGGTGATATTGGAGAACCACATTACTGGCAGCTGTAGTGGAATAGTCTGCTAAAGCCTTCATGTTATCAACACCTAAGTATTGTATGCATTATTTCAGACAAGCTTAATGGTACCTCTTTACCAAAGCAAACAAAATACTATTCAAAAACTAAACAAATGTTTATATTTGGTGAAAAATAAACATTTTGTTTTGAACTACAATTACAAAACAGTAAGTAAAACATTCAAACATCATGCACAGGAAACACAGCTCTTCTTTTCTAATATTAAGATTTCTCAGTTTAAAACAAAATATTCTCTAATTATCTCTAATCATGCAGCAGTTCAAAACAGAATGTAGAATTTATTGGACATTTGTTGAATCCATATGCATGACCTGACCAGTGTAATTGCTGCATCTCTTCCTTATGGCTTCATTTTAGTTCCCACTCTTTCAGAATAAATATTTTCTAATGGAAACTGTTTCTCACATTTCTTGGAATTTCCACTGAAGGAAATAGTTCCCATATCATTTTTTATTCTACATTCATATAACACCATTTTACTGCCTGAGTATTCTTTGTACAGTTAATGTGAATTGAAAAGTAGCATTTCTCAAATAAAGGAAAATCCAGGTTGATCGCAACCTTATAATTCTACCTGCTGACAAAGGCTCCACTACTGTTGTTTTGAACAGCAAGGATTACTTGGAAGATGGACTCCACCAGCTGTCAGATTTATCCACCTACAAATCCTGCCACAGTGACCCCATTTCAGATATCCAGCAAGAGCTCCAGTCTCTACTCAAATCTTTAGGCCCATCCCAGAACTTCTCCACAGACTCCATCTTTCTCCTGACCCCTACCATTTCCCACACTTCTACCCTCTACACATCTCCCCCCTCCCCTCCCCAAAAACAATTTATGGTGTTGTAGACCAACACCTACAGCCTATTACCAGGAACCTACCCTCCTGCATAAAAGATATCAATCATTTCCTGCACCAACTCTACATGGTTCCTGTCGCATTACCACAGCACCCTACTCATCACTGCTGATACACCTCCCTTTATACTAACAGCCCTAATGCCCATGGCCTTACTGCTATTGAACACTACCTTTCTCAACACCTGATGAACTGCAAACCATCCACTTCCTTCCTAGTTGTCATGGCCAACTATATCCTCACCCACAATTACTTCTCCTTTGAAGGCATTACCTACAAACAAATCTGGAGTATGTCTATGGGCAACTGCATTGCACCACCCTATGATAACCTTTTCATGGGCCATCTAGAGGAATCTTTCCTAAACACCCAGAATCCCAAACTCCCCATCTTCATCATCTGGATCCAGGGCAAGGGCAGCCCATCCACATTCCTCCAGAACCTTGACACTTTCTCCCCCATTCACTTCCCCTGGTCCTAGTCAACCCATCAAGCAACTTTCCTCAATGTTGATGTCCACCTCAAAGATGGCTATATCAGTACCTCTGTCTCTATCAAACCTACCACCCATTCAATACCAAGAAGTTCCTTCCATACAGCCTAGCCAGCAATGGCCATTGCATCTGTAGAGATGAGTGGTATCTCTTGAAATATGCCAAGAGTCTCAATGAGGCCTTAACAGATCATAACTACCCTCCCAACCTTGTACAAAAACTGGTCCTCTGTGCCTTATCTTTCCAGTCACGCAATACCTCTCAAAGCTCCACCATCCAGCTACAAAGCAACATTACCCTTGTGACTAAGTACCAGTTCAATTACAGTCTCCACCAGGGTTTCAGCTACCTCTCATCATGCACTGAAATGAGAAATGTCCTGCCCACTATCCTTCCATCTCCTCCCACAATGGTATTCTGCCACTCATCAAACCTCCATATCCTTGTTCATCCCTACACAACTCCTGCTCCCAACCCCTTGCCTCATGGCTCATATCCATGTAATAGACAGAGATGCAAGACCTGTCCCACATTCCTCCCACCACCACCTACTCCAGTCCTGTCACCTATCCCATCAAAGGCAGGGCTATCTGTAAAACCAGTCATGTGATTACAAGCTAAGCTGCAAACACTGTGTTGCGTTCTACATGGACATGACAACCAACAAGCTGTCTGTCTGCACAAATGACCACCAACAATCTGTGGCCAAGAAAAAACTAGACAACCCTGTTGCTGAGCCCGTTGCCCAACATGAAATCCTTCATTTCAATGACTGTTTTACAGTCTGTGCCATTTGGAGCCTTCCCACCATCACCAGCTTTCTGAATTGCACACATAGAAACTCTCCCTCCAATACATCCTACATTCCTGTAACCCTCGTTGAATCAACCTTCATTAGTCATTGTCCTTACCCATCTAGCCCCTTCCCTGTTTCCATTCCAGCAGTACACAACCCTCGATTCTACCCACACACCCAGTACCCAGTCTTTTTACTTCTCTCCTTTTCCTCTAACCCTCACTCTACCCCTGACCTCCATCTATCCTCCCAACTGCGCCTAGCTGCTCCACTCTCCACTTTGTCCCTGCACACTCCCAGCAGCACTACCCTGCTATCCCTTCCCATTCCTGTGCCAGCCTCCTCCTTACCACCACCTGGTTGCCTCTCCCATTTAGCACTGCTGCTAGCAGCCTGGCTCCAGCTGCCAGAGATTGTGCTCATTTGTGTGTGTGTGTGTGTGTGTGTCTGTGTGTGTGTGCATGTGTGTGTGTGTGTGTGTGTGTGTGTGCACCCACCCGCCACTGAGTGTGTTTTGTATAATTCTGAAAAATGCCTTGTTGGCCACAATCCAATAGTGTGAAAATATTTTTCGTGTGTCTTTCTGTGACTTGGCATCTCAGCTATATGGAAAGGAGCATTTCTGTTACATGGAAGAATAGTTTTCTTAAGCCAGTAGATAGCCTCACATTCACATGAATAATATGTAAGCATCTGATCTTGCCTATCAATGTGAGGCATATTTGCACTTTATTTGACAATTAGTGGCAGTTTTGTGGTCTTTTGCTGGTGTTAGTTCTGTGGAAATATAGTATCTCATCCCCTATTTTTTTATCATTACACTTTGGGAGTACAGAACAATTGTATTTCCTTCTCTCAGTTTCGCAGATGCTTCTTTAAGGATGCTCCTCCTATTTAAGCATAGTGTTTTTTTATAAGCAAAAGGGTTTTAGATAATGTATGGCTTTCTTAATAAGTAGGACTACCCATGTAAATGTGTGAGATTGCCAACATAAGGCTACTTAAAAACGTGTAATAAGTTTTGCAGCATGACTTTTCCAATTATATTGTCAAGTGTCCCCTTATGCACAGATCAATTATTTGCAAAAAGTCCAGATTCTTCAACAAGTACATTCCAATACCATATTTACACATTTTATTTGGTATTTATCATATAAATGATAATCTCCATCTCAACAGAATCATCAGTTCATTTAACCGTATCTCTCCATGAGTAATACACTTGACATAATTTGCTGTTAAAATAATTTGGTATAGACCCTACTTAGTATTGCACCATCAGTTCTTTGGGTGTCTTGACTCTTGATTTTTTTAGCAAAGTGTAATGAGTGTAACATGATTATAAAGCCATATCTGCACACATTCATCACTACTGCTATGTTTTGAAATTAGAGCTCTTACTTGCAGTAGTCTTGTTATCAGATGGTTATCACATTACCTGTATGTAAAGTAACTTTAAAAATTATGAGCATACTTACTAATCCTAGGTCTATCCTTTGTATTTCCAGTCAAATATATATTCACAGCTTTATCATTCTTTTAACCAACTACAGACTGAAGTATGAAATCTGGAAGTATTAAACCTGAGTATTAAACCTAAGTAAATCCATTGGTGTATTACTAGTAGGATGAACATCCTTGTTTTGTAAATGGATGATACTGAACTTCATGTGATTCTTTATCAGCATTGGTTTTGTTACCCTCACTACCCTTATCTTTTCATTCTTCAGCATCGCAAAAAATATTTGAAAGTTTTGTTACACACTATCAGCACTGTGGCAAGTTTCTGTGTGTTTTAGATTATAGCCATTCTCTTCCAATTAGTTATCTTTCAACTTATAATCAATACTTTCTAATATGTTCAGTAACCGATCATCAGCAAATTTTTCATTCTTCTTATTCTTTTTAGTGTAAGAATGTCCCAGTGTTGATTAATTAGCTGCCACTTCCAAGAATGTACATCAGAAACAATTGTGTACAAGAAAATAACTGCAGCCAAGAAAATCTGATCTCCAACACTTTGTTGCCTGTGCAGACTCCTATTCTACAGCTGCAAAATTAAGACTAAATCATCCACATTTGAATGTGTACATTTATCTCAGCCACAATAACTGTTAATGTGTTTGAGGTTGTCCTATCATGTCATCATGAACACAGCCAGCAGAATTACTGCTTTTTAACCACCTGATAAATTTTATATTCTCATTAGTTGTCTTTTGGTGGTGCATGCAGTGTCTGAACGAGCATGACTAATACAACCATATCTGATTGTTTATTAGGGGTGAAATGTTTTCTGCCATAGGTAGGAAGTAATCCTTGAATTATGTGGCCAATGATTTAAGTATCACTTTTGGCGGAGCTATTTTCTGAGGGCTCACTTTCATTTGGGACACAGTTTTTAGTTTTGTTCCTTGTTAATGATGCTTCAAATAGTTGTTGTCTTATTCTTGGAGCACTTTATGATTTGAGCATAGAACATGTGTTTCACTTTTCTTAATAATTAACTTGAGGGTTTTACAATGCTGGGGTAAGGAAGTTTCAACGTTTTACTACAGATTGACCTCCTGTTTTGCACTCAGGCATTGCTGAAAGTTAGAACTGGTTCACTGAATTAAGTTAATAAACAACAAATCCTTCCATAAATATAATCAAAACATTGTATTGCAAGGAAAGCATACAGTTCTGTTAGTCTAGATAATTAGATTGCAATAACTGTTTGGTTATGTGGTGTGCCCTTCTCATCCTGTAATCTGAACAAATTGCTACTCCTTTCCAACCTGCAGTGGCTAAGTCTACTTTCCTCCCTGAAGAATAGACATGAAAGTTCAGAAAGCTAGAAATAGTTCTGTCTTCTCTCTCTGTATTGACAGTGCTTAGAATTTTGTCTAAAGAAGGGAAGTATTGGCAGCGACACTGCCTCACTGTAATTTAACATTGGTGTTACTTTCTCATCAGCCATATGTGGGAGTCATCTTGAAAGTTTCAAAGCATGGTATGTTGGGCTCCAGTATTTCTCTTCTGACATACTGCCTGACAAAAAGTGGAGCACTGAGATTGGGAAGCAGGAAACAAAATGAGATTTGTGATAAAATCTTCTGGAGCTTCCATCGGGGTAGCTGCATCAAAAATCCATGACGTTTTGATGAGTGTCATTGTCATCATCTTCTAGGGAAGTGTCGATGGGCTGAGGCCTTCCTCTATATATAGCTGGTTGGCGGCATGCGGCGGCTGTCCCTCCCCACCACTCCTACCGGCACTGGGCCAGTGGTGGGAGGGAGGGGGGGGGGGGGGGGGGGGAAGCTACGTGGGGCCGGGCGACACCAGCTGCTTGCTGCGTTAGTATAGCTTAGAATCACGGAATGTTAGCAGCTAAGCACAGTCCCAGTGTATAGCTGCTATTGCAGGGTTCCATGCCAAACTTAAATGGTAGCCCTTATTCCTGTTGACGAGATTGTCATGTAATCTTATTTTGACTGATTCCTTGATGACGCTCTCCCAGAAGGCACTGGCTCAGCAATGCATTTTTGTTTCTTCAAATTGGAACCTGTCTCCCTCATCAAGGCTGTGTTCTGCCAAGGCCGATTTGCCCTTGTACCCCCACCTTATGCATCTAACGTGTTCCTGACAGCACTGTGAGATGCAGCGTTGTGTTTGAGCAATGTTCTGGAGCCCACACTCGCATGGTATACTGTATATACTTTGAATCGTCTAATGTGTGCTGTGCTGTAACCAAAGATGAAACACATCCTTAAAGTGCTGTAGCTCAGCTGGAAGGCTGTCTTTGTCACAAATGGCTCTTGCCCTGTGAACCAGCATTGCTAGAATGGTGTTTTGTTGTGCTGGGGGATGGCAGCTGGAAGCATGGAGATATAGGTCCATGTGGGTCTTCTTTCTGTATACTGTATGTCCTATCATGCCATCAGATTTTCTCCTTATAAGAATACATAAAAATAAAATACATCCATCTTGTTCTAACTCCATTGTGAACTGTATGTTTTTGTGAATGCTGTTCAGGTGTTCATGGAAATCATTCAGGGCTTCGCTTCCATGTTCCCACACAATGAATGTGTCATCAACGTAATGGAAGAAGTGTTTAGGTTTGAGCTGTGCCGTTTCTAGTGCCAACTCCATATAGAGATTGTCAATCCCTGGAGCAAGTGGTGAACCCATGGCTACCTCATCAACCTGTTCATAAGATTCCTGGCAGTTTGAGATGGTATGTGATATTATTTTTGGTGATTCCAGAATCAAGTTGAATTTACAAGGAACTTGGAAGTATGAGCCCATTTATCAGTATAAATTTGCACACCCTCTAGCCTGAATGCATGCACTGATTCCATTGGGAAGTGTGTCATAAAGCTGTTGTATTGTGTGCTGAGTTAAGCTGCCCTGCAACTGTTCAACTGGTCTTGATATCCTGGATACTGGCACTGAGATGTAGTTGATATCCAAGGTTGCCCCACAAATTTTCTATTGGGAATAAATCTGGGTGTCATGCTGGCTACAGCAGTACCTCAGCATCATGCAAACAGTTTATAAAGAGACATGTCATGTGGACAACAGTTATCCTGCTGAAAATTGGCGCAACACCACTGTTGCTGAAGAGGTAACACATGAGGACACAGGATGTTGGATGAGAGGTAACTTAATCAGTAACACTGAAGTCATACTTAATGAATCCACACACTATGATGCTAGGAGTAACACTAGAGTGGTTTTCCAAACCATTGGAAGAATTCCATCTCTCCCCAGATTGCTGCCAGATTCACTGACAGTGCCCATCCAGACTAGTGCAGAACCACAGTTCATTACTGAATGCATTGTGACAACATTCATCAGCAGTCCAAGCTTCCCAGTCATGACATCACTCCACAAGCAGCTGTTTGTGTTTTGGTACTAACCATGGCTTACATATGGGATGGCAATTCCCTAATCCGCCTGCTGCTAGTCTCTGATCAATGGTGTGGGATGGCACAATATCTTTCTGGAAGTCAGTCAGTCATTCTCAAATGGCAGGCACAGACATGAAGAGTTACAATATGGCTATCCTCCCTTGTCATGGTCAGATGTGGTTGAGCGGAACATTGATGACACCTACGCCTGACTTCACATTCCCATGCAGTTCAACATTGGGCCACTGTCACATCTTAATGCCTCACAAATTGGGACACTGGACAATGTAGCAAGCCACCCAAATTGAGTCCCACAACACTGCTCCTTTCAAACTCCATCATGTAGCAATCACCCTTTCTGACACAAGTATGCAGCAGCTCTGTGTCTTTCATAGGGAGCACCCACTGACACTATTCATTCTTCTTACATCCTCTACCAGCCTTAGTAACAACACTAAACATGAACCATACTAATGCACTCAGGTAGCCATTCAACCTTTCACAGAGAATTGCAATTTTAATCATTAACATACCTGCTGACTGTATGTATATATGTAACTGAAGTTACATTGACATTTGACCATCTTTTTTGAGTACTTCACTTTCTTTGTCAGGCAGTGCTTACATGGTATTTTTAGAAGTCTTTCGTTACTAATCTGTGTAAGTTTTCAGATACCAAACTACTTAACACTAGAAACGATGATATTTGGACATATCTATAACCAAGGTGGGTCACTGATGACCTGCGATCTTTTCCTTTATTTCCCCTATGTCAGTGGGTTATTGTTACTGCCAATGAATCTATTATTAGAAGCTCTACGAAATTTACAATGAAATTAACAAGAATAAACTATGTTTACACAAATTATAATTTTACACTTTAAATCTTACATGTATTTGCCGAGTGTTTTTACTGGCTACCGTTACATAATGAACACAAATAATAGTCTTTTGACGTACATTTGCTGCACACAGTTTTCTTGCAGATGTGACACTTTACAAATGATTTGTTTCCTTCACAGTTAGACTTTACAAGGCAACATGTTTGCTTTTCTTGTCTGTCAGGAGTGATGCTAGTCTTTCTAGTGACTCTGTACTTCTCAGCAAGCTCCTCCCTTAGCTGCAGGATAAAATACCTGCATTTCAATTTTTTATCATTTTGAGAATTGAACAATACCCACGCATAAATCCCAGCCAAATCCAGCAAGTTGTAAAATGTGCGAACAGGCCAATGTCTCAGTGGTGCTTTGACAGATTATTTGCGAGACATTTGCTCGAACATGTCCACCCCATATTAAAAGCAGTTATAAAACGTAACTGTATCTGGCTTCTTTTTTATACCATCCTCAATGGTTACATAAGAATGCATAATGTTCACATTCAGGACATTCTTTTTGCTCTTACGCTGATAAACAGTCAGTGTGGTATAATCGTTTTCAACAATACTGTGCTCTATAACTGTTCTCTTGCCTTCTTGATACAGGCGTATTTCACTGCAAGATCAATTTATTGTGCCCACAAGACTCATAGAATTAGCTTTCAGTGTCTCAGAGAGCACTAAGGAGGTGAAAAAATTGTCACATGTGACATTTATTCCTTTGTTGAGGTAAGGTTGCATCAATTTCTTTTACAACAAAGTCACCAAAGACCCTCATCACTCCACCTAGTGTCATCCTTTCCTAGATAAGGTATAGCATTCACAATATATTTTGAGTCTTTATCTACTGCCATCCAATACTTTTGCCCATATTTGTCCAGTTTTGAGGCCATAAACTGTGTCAATCTGTAACGGCACTTTGAAGGAAATAGCTATTCGTCGATTGTTATATATGGTCCCAGTATGTGGCTCGACTGTGCATTCACAATGAACTCATTCCAGATTTCTGATACCAAAGCAAACTTGTCTTCTTTTAGTCATTCTGATCTTGTGGATCTAATGCAAAATCTGAGCTAATGCATTATCTCTCTGAATCTGTCACGAGACATTGTCGGTTTCACGAAATTATTTGCCCACTTCACTGACCACAATGTATCTAGTTCTAAGCTCTTAGCTCCAATAGCACCACAGATGTACAATATAGCTACAAAAGCTTCCAGTTCTTCAATTTTTATAGTCCACTCATCTGAGCTCAGTACACGACGTGCTTCAGTTTCTGTACACTTTCCAATATGTTTCAAAATTTTGACCATTATCATTAGATGCCATGCACTGTCACAGAAATTGAGCATTACTCAATGGTGTGCATCCTTCACAAAGAACACTCACCTGACAGGCATACAAAAAGAAATGAAAACTTTGATAGCTTTCAGATGAAACCTTGGATGGGCTGGAGCATGTAAAAATGTAATGTTGCAGATGGGACTGTACAAAGCAAACAGATCAACACCAAACGTTTTGGAGATAGTGATACCATTAAGTGATGTTATGTATACATTTTCCATAAAATATCAGTGTAGAAATTGGTTTATTTCAAAATATTGATTACTTCAAATTTGTTACTCAGAAACATAAAAGCAAATTCTGCAATTGAAATCAAGCAAACTGATAAATTCCAGTAATAAATTTAATTATGTATTACTTTAACAATGTTGAAAGTAACTGTTGAGACTGTTGTAAAATATAAATACAAGTATGGTGGAGTCCATGAAGAATCAAAATTCCAATAATATAGGAAATTATGGGAAAGAGAGAAGGAGGAAATTAAGGAAATTATCATCTGGGAAGAGATGCTAGGAGAGAATCACAGTGGAATGAGAGAAATAGGAACTGAAGTGGAGTACATGAAAAGAGGAACAGATCACAGAAATAAAATAACAGAACATTTAACAACAGTAGATATGAGAATAGGGGCAATGGTCAGGTAAATTAGGGGCTGTCCCTCTGGCAGCCTGTCAATTTGGGGCAAGAAAAAGTAGACAGAAAAGATTATGGAAGGATGAGAAACTTTGGAGCATACAGGCAGCAAGACAGAGACTTATATGAAGTGAATGGTCTATATTTTGAGAGGAAATTTTGGAGTGCACAAAGGTTGTTTCACATAGAAAATTGGAATAAGTTACTCACAGTGTGGAAGAAGAACTAGATACAAAATCATTAACAAACCTTTTCAATTTATCAAGTAACAAACTTTAGTGGGAGAAGAGATAATTGATAATTTTTTTTATGAACTTGGGTTGAATAGGTTGCTGATTGAGGAAGTTGCAGATCTTGCTGTGGTTTTGGATCAAAAACTGGTTTAATGCATCATCTCCATGCTACCCTCTTCAGCTCCAAATAACTCCCCAACCTACAATCCTTCTCAGTCTGATTACTGTATTCATCTCTTAGTCTCCCTCTGTGATTTTAACCCCCCTCCCCTGCCCCATCCACATACATTAGTTATGTGATCTACCCATCTAATCTTCAGCATTCTTCTGTAGCACCACATTCATAAGCTTCTATCCTTTTCTTGTCTAAATTGATTATTGTCTATTTTTACTTCAATAAATGACTACACCCCATCCAAATACTTTCAGAAAAGACTTCTTAACACTTAAATCTACACTCAAATTTAACAACTTTCTCTTCTTCAGAAATGTTTTTCTTCTCTTCCCGGTATACATTTTATATCCTTCCTACTTTGGCCATCATCAGTTATTTTGCTCCCCAAATAGCAAACTCAACTACTACTTTAAGTGTCTCATTCCCTAATCAAATTCCCTCAGCATAACCTGATTGAATTTGATTAAATTCCATTATCCTTGTTATGCTTTTGTTTATGTTCATCTTATGTTCCCCTTTCAAGATGTTGTCCATTCTGTTCAGTGGTCTTCCAAGTCCTTTGCTACCTTTGACAGAATTACAATGTTATCAACAAACCTCAAAGTTTTTATTTATTCTCCGTGGACTTTTAATTCATATTTCATGATTTCCTTTAGTTTTATTTACTGGTTGCTCAATGTACAGTTGAATATCATCAAGGCTGGACTATGACCATGTCACACCCCTTTCTCAACCACTGCTTCCCTTTCATGCCCGTTGACTCTTTATAACTGCCATCTGGTTTCTGTACAAGTTGTAAATAGCTTTTTGCTACCTGTATTTTACCCCTGTTACTTTCAGAATTTCAAAGAGAGTTGACAATGTTCCTGTAGGTGGTATCTATCTATCACCCAAATCCTTACATTTGTTCCATAGCCATTACTGCTTAGCCATTTTACACTTCCTGTCAATCTCATTTTTGAGACTCTTGTATTACCCTTCACCTGCTTCATTAACTGCATTTTATATTTCTCCTTTCAACAGTTAGATTAAAAATCACCTGTCTTATCAAAGGATTTCTCCTTAGCCTTGCTTTTTTTATCTATTTGATTCCTCTATTGCCTTCACTATTTCATGTCTGAAAGCTACCCATTTCTCTTCTACAGTATTCCTTTCCCCTGTTCTTGTCAATTGTTGCCCAAGCTCCTTCTGATACTCTCAGCAACCTCTGGTTCTTTCAACTTATCTGGGTCCCATCTCCTTAATTTCCTCTCCTTTTTTTGCAATTTCTTCAGTTTTCAACTACAGTTCACAACCAATAAATCGTGGTCAGAGTCCACACCTCCCCCAGGAAATGACTGAAGGTTTAACATCTCGTCCCAAAATCTCTGTCCTACCATTTTATAAGCAATCTGAAACCTTCCGGTATCACCAGGACTCTTCTGCATTTACAACCTTCATTCATGGTTCTTAAACCAGGTGTTAGTTATAATTAAATTGTACTCTGTGCAAAATTCTACCAGGTGACTTCCTCTTTCATTCCTTTCCCCTTTCTATATTCACCAACAAATTTTCCTACTATTGAATTCCAGTCACAAATCACTACTAAATTTTCATCTCCCTTAACTATCTGACTAACTTCTTTTATTTCATCATACATTTCTTCAATCTCTTCATCATCTGCAGATCTAGCTGAAATATAAACTTGTACCACTGTGCTGGGTGGGAGCTTTCTGTCTGTCTTGGCTACAATAATGTGTTCACAAAGCTGTACATAGTACAAGGGTTGCCCAGAAAGCAATTCACCATATTTTTTTCTCCAACATTGCTTCATTGAACATAATGAGAATTACACACACAAAAGAATGGTGTTTTATCTACACACCCTATTTTTCCATGTAATCTCCATCCCTTTCTATTGCCTTCCTCCAGTGTGAAACAAGGTCATGTATGCACTGTCAGAACCAATCCTTGTCCTCGTGGCAGAGCCAGTGCTTCACTGTGTGAATCACCTCCACATTGTACTCAAAATGTCTTCCATGAATAGCATCCTTCAATGGCTGAAAAGAAGTGGAAGTTTGAGGAGCTAGGTCAAGGTTGTCTGGTATGACTGCCGTGGATGGTCTCCCCGACCACCGTAAATTGTGGAGCTCTGCCAAACTGCCTGCTGATGACCTCACCCACAATACCCTGCAAGGAATTGTACATCTGTTGACAGCATATTCTCCATAGATTTTGCACAAGTGTTTGTGAAATTCCGCACAGTTTCTTTCTCTACAGTGACAAATTCAATGGCAGCACATTGCTTGTAATGTGCTTCACCTACAGACACAATTTTGAAACTGTCATGCAGCTAAGCTTTCTGTCAAAAGTGAAAGAAACTTTTTGCACACACTCAGGAGACTTCAGATAATACATACGTAACAATTTTGCATTTGTAGCATTATTTTCCGCTAAGGAAAAAAAATTGGTGCGTTAGTTTCTGGGCAACCTTCATAGCTTACCCGCTGAGCCATGCATGGCTCGTGTTCATGCCATTTATTGTTTATCATCTTCTATTACTGTACTGCTGCCTCGTTTTCTTGTTCCATTTACTGGTGTTACTACCTGATGGAGGGAGATTGGAGCGGGACAACCGTCAGTTGGTTATTCCACTGGTCGTCTCATCAGCCAATGTACATTTCATCCTTTCACCATTTCCAGGGCTGGGAAGTTGGTTGGTTGGCATGAAGCAGTGCGCCAATCTCCATGGAGCATAGTTTGGTTATGGCCGCTGGCAGCGTCTAAGTGTGGTCGTAGTGTGTGGTGATGTTCCCATTGCTATGAGGTCTCTGGCTCACCAATCCTGGACATGAAAGTTTAGTTTTGACTTAATCTACCAGCAAGTCTGACTGTTGACATTGTGTCATTTGGATTTCATTGTCAGCTGTTGAGACATTCCCGCAAGCAACAACTTGGCAAATTTTAGCTACCCTCCAGTGAAGTTTAACTGTACTTGGTTACTTTGAATTTAAGTGCACCAGCAGAATCTTCTGCTTTGTGGCCGTTATTGTTACAGTTACCTGCCCTGGCCAGTGGCATAAATTCAGGCATCATAGTTTCCTCATGGTGTTGTCGTTGTCCAGCACAGTCTCTAGTTTGACAGCTCAATGTGTAATTGGTTGTGGGTGCCAATAGTTCTTACATTGTTCCATTGAACTCCCTGTTGTGTGCTGGTCACGTGAAGTGGAAGTTATCTTGTCAGTGGGTCTGTTGACTGTCTGTTGATTGGGTTGTCGTTGGATCAAGAATGGTTGGGCCAACTGCCTGTCTCACCTAAGCAAGGGTTAGTGTTTGAATTCCAGGCTGATCCTTGGAAACTTCTGATTGCAGTTGGGTGTACTGCCTTTTCTTATTTGTTCTTGTTGTTTGTATTTGTATGTTTTCTAGCAGATTTTTAAATTAAGGTTGTTTTGCCCTTAAGGCGTAAGATTGTTTGAGCCTTCAGCCTAATTAAAGAACTGTTTTAAGATAAGGCCTTTCAGCCTTTTAAAAATTTATTTTGGTTGAGTCTTAAGTGATGGGCCTTCAGCTGATTTTTAAATTAAAGTTGTTTTACTCTTAAGGTGTCAGATTGTTTGGGCCTTCAGCCTAATTGAAAGAACTGATTTCAGATAAGGCCTCCTGCCTTTTACATTTTTGATTTTGGTTTGAGTCTTAAGTTATTGCCTTTTAGCCAATTTTAAATTAAAGTGGTCTTGCCCTTAAGACATGACGTTGTATGGCACATTCAGCCAGTAATTAAGTTCCAAAATTAATGAAGTGTTCTTTTTAATTTCCTTGGCTCTTGTAATGTTTGGTAAAGTAAATAAAGTTGTATGTTTGAGTGTAACTGACAACGGCTTATTTTGGCCCCTTTCTCCAATTTAAACCACCTGTCCTGTCCTGTAGGTTTAGCAGGGTGCCTCACCCGAATTCCTATTTTCTTATTCTTTATTAAACCTACCCCTGCATTACCCCCTACTTAATATTGTGTTTATAACCTTGTATTCACCTGACCAGAAGTCCTATACCACCTGCAATTGAACTTCACTAATTCCTACAATATTTAACTGGAACCTATCCATTTCCCTTACCCCTTTTCAAATTTTATAACGTACCTGCCTGATCAAGAGATCTAACATTCTACATTTCAGTCCGTAGAACACAAGTTTTGTTTCACCTGATGATGACATTCTTCTGTATAGTCACCTCCCAGAGATCTGAATGGAGGACTATTTTACCTCTGGAATATTTTACCCAAGAGGATGCTATCAATATTTAACCATACAGCAGAGTTGCATGTCCTTGGGAAAAATCGCAGCTGCAGTTTCACCTCACTTTCAGCGGTTTGCACTAACAGTGCAGCAAGGCCATTTAGGTTGATGTTACAAGACCAGATCAGTAAATGATCCAGACTGTTGGTAATGGAACTACTGAAAATGCTGCTGCCTCGCTTCAGGAAGCATACATATTTCTGGCATCTCAACAGACATCCCTCCATCCCTCTATTGTGACTGCACATATGGTACAGCTATCTGTATTTCTGAGGCACACAAACCTCTCCACCATGGCAAGGTCCATAATTCATGGGAGGAGCAATTTCAG
The DNA here is from genome assembly GCF_023897955.1 of Schistocerca gregaria. Classification (NCBI taxonomy): domain Eukaryota; kingdom Metazoa; phylum Arthropoda; class Insecta; order Orthoptera; family Acrididae; genus Schistocerca; species Schistocerca gregaria. The sequence goes on from NC_064921.1 coordinate 863,099,961, forward strand.
TACAAAATGTTAATTTACTGTTTCTGGTGTTGAAGCTGGTGAACTTGACAATATGTTACTTTGGGGGAAGAAGCTATTTTAGGTAGTAATAGTGAGAGGAGTGAAGGGGGTGTCTTAGACAATTACAGTGAGATTAGTGAGGAAGATGTGACTCAATAGTACTGAGAAAAATAAAGATGGTGACAAAGATACTGAAGAGAGGATAGGAAGTCAGATTGACTTTTATTAAGAATTACATGGTATAATTTATGTGGAGGTTGAAAGTAAAATGTTTGAGGAAGGTATTTATGGTGACAACTGTGAACATATTCAGGAAGGTCATAACTGTGATAGAGAGGTACATGAAACTGAAATTTTACTGGGTGATATCAGTAAAACAGTAAGCTCTTGTGAAGACTAAAGAAAGTATGCAAAATGTTGTTGTTGTTGTCTTCAGTCCTGAGACTGGTTTGATGCAGCTCTCCATGCTACTCTATCCTGTGCAAGCTGCTTCATCTCCCAGTACCTACTGCAACCTACATCCTTCTGAATCTGCTTAGTGTACTCATCTCTCGGTCTCCCTCTACGATTTTTACCCTCCACGCTGCCCTCCAACGCTAAATTTGTGATCCCTTGATGCCTCAAAACATGTCCTACCAACCGATCCCTTCTTCTAGTCAAGTTGTACCACAAACTTCTCTTCTCCCCAATCCTATTCAATACCTCCTCATTAGTTACGTGATCTATCCACCTTATCTTCAGTATTCTTCTGTAGCACCACATTTCGAAAGCTTCTATTCTCTTCTTGTCCAAACTAGTTATCGTCCATGTTTCACTTCCATACATGGCTACACTCCAAACAAATACTTTCAGAAACGACTTCCTGATACATAAATCTATATTAGATGTTAACAAATTTCTCTTCTTCAGAAACGCTTTCCTTGCCATTGCCAGTCTACATTTTATATCCTCTCTACTTCGACCATCATCAGTTATTTTACTTCCTAAATAGCAAAACTCCTTTACTACTTGAAGTGTCTCATTTCCTAATCTAATTCCCTCAGCATCACCCAATTTAATTTGACTACATTCCATTATCCTCGTTTTGCTTTTGTTAATGTTCATCTTATATCCTCCTTTCAAGACACTGTCCATTCCGTTCAACTGCTCTTCCAAGTCCTTTGCCGTCTCTGACAGAATTACAATGTCATCGGTGAACCTCAAAGTTTTTACTTCGTCTCCATGAATTTTAATACCTACTCCAAATTTTTCTTTTGTTTCCTTTACTGCTTGCTCAATATACAGATTGAATAACATCGGGGAGAGGCTACAACCCTGTCTCACTCCTTTCCCAACCACTACTTCCCTTTCATGCCCCTCGACTTTTATTACTGCCATCTGGTTTCTGTACAAATTATAAATAGCCTTTCGCTCCCTGTATTTTACCCCTGCCACCTTTAGAATTTGAAAAAGAGTATTCCAGTCAACATTGTCAAAAGCTTTCTCTAAGTCTACAAATGCTAGAAACATAGGTTTGCCTTTCCTTAATCTTTCTTCTAAGATAAGTCGTAAGGTCAGTATTGCCTCACGTGTTCCAACATTTGGACGGAATCCAAACTGATCTTCCCCGAGGTCTGCATCTACCAGTTTTTCCATTCGTCTGTAAAGAATTCGTGTTAGTATTTTGCAGCCGTGGCTTATTAAACTGATAGTTCGGTAATTTTCACATCTGTCAGCACCTGCTTTCTTTGGGATTGGAATTATTATATTCTTCTTGAAGTCTGAGGTTATTTCGCCTGTCTCATACATCTTGCTCACCAGCTGGTAGAGTTTTGTCATGACTGGCTCTCCCAAGGCCGTCAGTAGTTCTAATGGAATGTTGTCTACTCCGGGGGCCTTGTTTCGACTCAGGTCTTTCAGTGCTCTGTCAAACTCTTCACGCAGTATCATATCTCCCATTTCGTCTTCATCTACATCCTCTTCTATTTCCGTAATATTGTCCTCAAGTACATCGCCCTTGTATAAACCTTCTATATACTCCTTCCACCTTTCTGCCTTCCCTTCTTTGCTTAGAACTGGGCTGCCATCTGAGCTCTTGATATTCATACACGTGGTTCTCTTCTCTCCAAAGGTCTCTTTAATTTTCCTGTAGGCAGTATTATCTTACCCCTAGTGAGATAAGCTTCTACATCCTTACATTTGTCCACTAGCCATCCCTGTTTAGCCATTTTGCACTTCCTGTCGATCTCATTTTTGAGACGTTTGTATTCCTTTTTGCATGCTTCATTTACTGCATTTTTATATTTTCTCCTTTCATCAATTAAATTCAATATTTCTTCTGTTACCCAAGGATTTCTAGCAGCCCTCGTCTTTGTACCTACTTTATCCTCTGCTGCCTTCACTACTACATCCCTCAGAGCTACCCATTCTTCTTCTACTGTATTTCTTTCCCCTATTCCTGTCAATTGTTCCCTTATGCTCTCTCTGAAACTCTGTACAACCCCTGGTTCTTTCAGTTTATCCAGGTCCCATCTCCTTAATTTCCCACATTTTTGCAGTTTCTTCAGTTTTAATCTACAGGTCATAACCAATAGATTGTGGTCAGAGTCCACATCTGCCCCTGGAAATGTCTTACAACTTAAAACCTGGTTCCTAAATCTCTGTCTTACCATTATATAATCTATCTGATACCTTTTAGTATCTCCAGGGTTCTTCCACGTATACAACCTTCTTTCATGATTCTTAAACCAAGTGTTAGCTATGATTAAGTTGTGCTCTGTGCAAAATTCTACTAGGCGGCTTCCTCTTTCATTTCTTAGCCCCAATCCATATTCACCTACTATGTTTCCTTCTCTCCCTTTTCCTACACTCGAATTCCAGTCACCCATTACTATTAAATTTTCGTCTCCCTTCACTATCTGAATAATTTCTTTTATTTCATCGTACATTTCTTCAATTTCTTCATCATCTGCAGAGCTAGTTGGCATATAAACTTGTACTACTGTAGTAGGTGTGGGCTTCGTATCTATCTTGGCCACAATAATGCGTTCACTATGCTGTTTGTTGTAGCTTACCCGCATTCCTATTTTCCTATTCATTATTAAACCTACTCCTGCATTACCCCTATTTGATTTTGTGTTTATAACCCTGTAGTCACCTGACCAGAAGTCTTGTTCGTCCTGCCACCGAACTTCACTAATTCCCACTATATCTAACTTTAACCTATCCATTTCCCTTTTTAAATTTTCTAACCTACCTGCCCGATTAAGGGATCTGACATTCCACGCTCCGATCCGTAGAACGCCAGTTTTCTTTCTCCTGATAACGACATCCTCCTGAGTAGTCCCCGCCCGGAGATCCGAATGGGGGACTATTTTACCTCCGGAATATTTTACCCAAGAGGATGCCATCATCATTTAATCATACAGTAAAGCTGCATGTCCTCGGGAAAAATTACGGCTGTAGTTTCCCCTTGCTTTCAGCCGTTCGCAGTACCAGCACAGCAAGGCCGTTTTGGTTAATGTTGCAAGGCCAGATCAGTCAATCATCCAGACTGTTGCCCCTGCAACTACTGAAAAGGCTGCTGCCCCTCTTCAGGAACCACACGTTTGTCTGGCCTCTCAACAGATACCCCTCCGTTGTGGTTGCACCTACGGTACGGCCATCTGTATCGCTGAGGCACTCAAGCCTCCCCACCAACGGCAAGGTCCATGGTTCATGGGGGGAGGATGCAAAATGTATAAGTAATGAAATTTTAAGGGTAGCTTGGAGTCATATGATAATGAGAGTTGTGATAGTGGAATATAAGATATGCAGAAAAATGTATGTGAAAGTTTGTATCCAGAATGGTGGAAAGAGACAAGAAACGCTGCAGAGAACTTAGTAAAAACTGGTGTGTCCATGAGAGCCATTCATCTGAAAGTAGAAACACACATAAACAAAGATGAGGTAAAAGATATGGGATTTAAAGCAACTGACAAATATCTTTTGCATAAAGCAGAAAACAATGATGATTGTGATATGCAAGGCAGTCTATATATATTCATATTGAAAGGGATAATTGTGACAGTAGCAGCCTGACACAGGGAGTACCATATGTACCGTGTCTGAAAAATTAAGAAATGGAACTAAACACACTCAACATTTTGTTGAGTTATCTTTAATAGGTACTAAGATTAGAGGAGCTACTGGATGACATAGTAAAATTGTGAAGTGACAATATTACTGTCAATCTAATATAATTGGACAGTTAAAAAATCTATTCGCCAAACAGCAGCAGGAAAACACACATACAAAGATATAAAAGTTTGCAAGCTTCTGGAGCCTGTGGCTCCTTCTTCTGGCAGAAAGGTTGAAGTGGAAGGGCAAGGGGTGAAGGAAAAGGACTAGTCAGGTTTAGTAAAAGGGGCAGAATTCAGAAAAGTCACCCAGAACCCCAGGTCAGGGGAGACTTACCAGACAGGATGAGAAGGGAAGACTGATTGTTGAGGACTGCACCAGATGAGATTTGGAAGCCAAAGAGCTTAAAGATGGAAAACAGGGTAATATGCAAGACAGAGATTATTGTGAAAACATTGTGCATGAGTTAATAAGAGTGGAAAGCTAAGAGCATTGTGTGTGATAAGAGATGGGTGGGGGGAGGTAGCACAAATAAAGGATAGATCAGAAAATGAAAGACATAAAAAACAAAAAGGAAGTGAAGAAAGGAATAGTTACCATTAATAAATGTTGAGACCAAACAAATTAAAGTAAATTATTGCTGAGTGGATGGCGAGAACCAAGATATATTGTAGTTCCTCTCCAAGTCTGTGGAGTTCTGAGAAACTGGTATCTTGGGAAGAATCCAGATGGCACATGCAGTGAAACAGGCACCGAGGTCATGACTGTCACAATGTACAGCATGCTCTGCAACATGATATTGTCTGCTTCCAGTATACACCCTCTGCTATTCCCATTCATCTTAACTGATAACTTGGTGGTAGTCATGCTACTGTAGAAGGTCGAGCAGTGTTAACATAATAGCTATTATTGAAGTGTTGTTTCACATCTGGCTCTCCCTCTGGTAGCATAAGTGTCATCAGTTACAGGACTGGTATGGTTGGTTGTATGAGAGAGAATAGAGCAGTTCTTACAATGGACATTTTCACAGGGGTAGGAGCCATAGCCCAAGGAGATGGGTGGAAAAGGATCATATGATCTGACAAGTATATTGCAGAGAATTTGAGGGCGAAGGAAAGATACTCTGTGTGTGTTGGGAAAATGTCAGGGCATTATTTTGGGAAGTCATAATCTTTCCAAAGTAGCAGGTAAACACATTCAAGAACAGAATACTACTGAGTGATTTTTAGTATACCCAGAAGTTGTTTTTTGGAGGGATCAGAATTACTAGAATTAGATGTGATGGCTCGGGAAATCTGGTTTTGAACTATGCTTTTTGGGGGAATTATATCTAGCCAAGGCTGAGGTGAGAATGGTATTGTATTCCTGTAAAGAGTCTGCATCTGAGCAAATACATTTGCCTCAATTGCCAAGGCAGTATGGGTGGGAACGTTTGAAATAGAAAGAGTTGCAACTGTCAAAATGAAAGTACTCCTGTTTGTTAGAAGGTTTAATGTGAACAGAAGTGTGTAGCTTGCTTTCAGTGAGTATGAAATCAATGGCTCCTATCCCTGTAACCATCACTGCTGTAAGACTTGCCTATGCACCCACCTACCACCACCTACACCAGCCCTGTAACTTGCAGAAGATATTCTGGGTGTCCCACATGAATCTGGTAAGCCTGACATCCGAGATCAAAGTAACAATGAACTAACCAAAAAAGAATAAATAAGAGTAATAATAATAATATTTAAAAGTGTAGTTCCCTGTTTATAAGAGATGCTGGAAATGGGGCCATGGGTATTTGAAAGGCATAATTGCATGCTGAGCTTTTATTAGCAGGAACCATAATTATAAGTAATGAAATAAAGAAATAATTTGAGCCATGGGTACAGTCCATGTCTGTATAAATATTGCATGCAGCCGCTGGAAACATTTGAAGATTTTTGATTATCGGGTTATTGGTGGAATAAGAAGCACCTTTTTGTTTTCTAATGGTTGTCCAGATTGGACGAATTTTGTAACACCACCATTAATACTACATTAGTTTATTAATATGTTCACAAGTTGCAGAATGCAATTCTCAATGTAAGTGTCATAATTTAATTGTGTTTTATTTCAGAAATACTGTTATTACTAACCTATGTATGTTTTATTTTGTATCTTCAGTCATTGTAAGATTGCAGGGTGACTTGGCATGGCAAAAGATTCTATACTTGTAAGCAAAAAGTCATCCAGCTTGATCAACCAGTCTTCTGGTGCTGTGTTATTATGAGTCTGATTTTAGACAAAACACAGAGAGAAGAAACACGGTTAAAAATACATGAAGGGATCTTTAACAGAAAAAGCCAAGCTCAAGTGCCAAGAGTTTGTATGAAACATATTTTACCATTTCATGAACTTAATTGATCTCTATTTAATATTCATTATTATAATTCATTGAATTGTCTCGACTGAGATAAGAACGAGCTAAATTAAAGCATCCAGGCATTGCTGACTTTGTTCAATGATGTTACTAACAACACACTGTAATCTGCAGGCACGATGTAATTAATTTCTCTTGTAATGGCCCATTAAGATAAACTACAGTGTGAGGGACATAATCCACCACAGAAATGGCAGAGCTCACGAAAGAGCTTCCTGAGAACATCGAAGAAGCTCACTATTACACCAGAGAAGGCAAGACTGGAGTCATGGAAGAAGTCAATGCCTCACCTGTGTGGATGGATGCCAGAAGCTGAAGAACTACCAGCTGAGCACAATGAAAGCTCACTGGTGTGCAAATCTTTAAACAGATTACAATCAGGAGCTGGACAATCTGAAGAGATAGGGCTTCATAACAGAAGATACGTCCTGTGATTGTGGACCAGGACAAACCACAAGCCACATGCATTGGTGCCCTTTGTGCCCGACATCCTGCATGAAGAATGATCTCCTGCAAGCCATTCCAAGCACCTTGGAGGTTGCGAAGTCCTGGGCATGTGTAATATAAATACAATTTGTATATGAATGTGAGTGTATATATTTATTTATTTATGTGTATGGCTACTATAAATTTGTATATTTCTGACTGGAGAATATATAGGGAACATGTTAGTGATGTGAGCCATATTTTGGTTGCATGGGTGAGCAGCTGCTCATTCTTGTTTAAAAATTGCATACATTTTCTCTGCATCTGTTAACTGTGCATAAGAGGAGTCTTGATATCTGGCACTGTTTAAGGAGTAATTGATGACACATACAAAATGCCTGTCTTCTCAGATTGGAGAGCTTCTTTACATAGAATATGTGAGTCGTCCTGTAACCAATATCTTCAATTCTGGGAGTTTATGTAACCTTGCAAATGAAACCAGACATGAAATAATGCAAGGAGTCCAAGTAATAGTTAACAATTGATGTTGACACTCAGTTACAGTAATGAACTGTTTTTTCTGATCCTCAGATTTCAATTCTTTCACAACACTCACATGATTGGCTTTTAATTTCCTATATTTTAGTACACAATGACATGATGTACAAGAAACATCAGCCTACTGCAGTAACCATCTTACCAATTTGCGTGAATTTCTCGTAATATCCATGCAAATTCTGTCTAGTTTCAGGGGTCCTCGCTGTTGGTCGCCTATTTCTATGCACATTCTGATAGGATCCTACATCACTCCACTTCTTGTACAGATGTTAAATAGTGCTGGTTGTGGGAGTTTAGTACCAGGATATTTCACTTGAAATATTTCTTTACATTTCTTGATGGAGTCTGTCTTTACACAACACTCCACAATATCACTTCACTATTCTAATGCAAATTGTCCCGTCTCTATAACAATTCACTAACATGCACTTTTGACAGAAACTGAAGCACAAACACACGGCTGCACTCATCTTTCTGATAAATTGCAGTGTAACCAACTTTCGAGACAGGGTTGTCACTTCACAAGAAATTTGACAAGAGATGATTCCTAAACCTCACCAGTCCTTTTTATTCATCCCTTGTCCTACTCCTTCAACATTTCTGTCTGAAGAAGGAGACACTAGCTCCAAAAGCTTGAAAACTTTAGTACCTTTATATGTGTATTCTCCTGTGACTGCTTGGTGAGTAGATTTATTAATCTATCCAATTTCATTATATTTTCATAAACTGATTATTACAGTCCTGTTGAGTTAACAACATACCATTTTTTCGGTGTTGCCCTGTGATTCCCGAGAGAGGCAAGAAAATTATTTTGGACATGGGCATGGATACAATTGTAAAAGTTAAAGTAGGATTCTGTTGCACAAATATGGAATTGTTTTTCACTGAACCTAGATGAAAAATTTCACAACCAACAAAACTTATTACTGCAAATAACATAAACAGTATTAATCGCATCAGGACGTTTAGGTGACAGAGGATACTTTGAAGAAGGGGATGATTATCTTGAATAGAGGGGAGATCTAGAATATAATAACAGTTTAGTAGAATCCAAAGTAGAGGGTGCTAAGAAACGTAATCAGATTCAAAAGGAGGATTTAAGTAAATTTTTATGGGTGTACTGTGATGTGTATGATGAGAAACTGGAGAGAGTAAAGAATTACTAGTGCAAAGTTAAGCTAAGAAGCAGAGATTCTTCCACTCTCAGTTCAAAAAGAGAATGTACATATTTCAACAGATAAAAGTTAGTAGAAATTCATGTGCCAGTAAATACATCAATACATGAATCATACAACTACTGTAACTGTCATAAATAAACAAAAGATCTTGTCGAGAACCCAACATGAGAAAATTCTAGTCCGACATAAAACCACCAAGCATGTCAAATGTTTCTGTCCAGTCACTCATCAACCAGTGTGTTGTGGCAACAGAAAACAGCAAAGGGAAAGCTGAAATTTTAATTTTGCATCTAAAAAAAATCATTCATGCAGGGCGATCATACAAACATTGTTGTTCTAACCTAGGATAAGTTTTCCTGAGTAGCTACATTACACTGAGGTGACGAAAATCTCAGGATAGCGATATGCACATATACAGATGGCGGCAGCATAATGTACACAACGATAAAAGAGCAGTGCATTGATGGAGCTTACATTTGTACACAGGTGATTCATGTGAAAAGGTTTCCGACATGATTATGCCATACAACAGGAATAAACATATTTTGAATGCGGAATGGCAGTTGGAGCTAGATGCATGGGATATTCCATTTCTGAAATCGCGTGAGAATTCAATGTTCCGAGATCCACAGTGTTAAGAGTGTGCCAAGAATACCAAATTTCAGGCATTGTTTTTCACCACGGAGAACTCAGCGGACGGCCTTCATTTAACGACCGAGAGCAGCAGCATCTGCTTACAGATGTCAGTTCTAACAGACAGGCAACACTGCATCAAATAAACGCAGAAATCAATGTGGGGCTTACAATAAATCCATCCGTTAGGACAGCGTGGTGAGATCTGGCATAATGGGCTATGGCAGCAAGTAACAGGCGCGAGTGCCTTTTCTAGCGGCACGAATCGCGTGCAGCGCCGCTCCTGGGCTTGTGACCATGTCGGTTGGACTCTAGACGAATGGAAAACCGTGGCCTGGTCAGATGAGTCCCTATTTCAGTTGGTCACAGCTGATAGTAGGGTACAAGTGTAGCGCACACTCACGAAGCCAAGGACCCAAGTTGCCAACGAGCACTTTGGAAGCTGGGGGTGGCTCCATAATGGTGTGGGCTGCGTTTACATGGAGTGGACCGTGTCCTCTAGTACAGCTAAAACGATCATTGATTGAAAATGGTTATGTTCTGTTACTTGGAGACATTTGCATGTTCCCAAACGTCGATGTCATCTCACTGCGCCACAGTTGTTCGATACTGGTTTAAAGAACATTCTGAACAATTCAGACGAATGATTTTCTCTACCCAGATCGCCTAACATGAATCCCACTGAATATTTATGGGACACAGTGGAGAGATCAGCTATGGACAACGTCCTTCATCGGTAACACTTTCGCAGTTATGCACTGCTATAGAGATAGGATGGCCCAGTATCTCTACAGGGAATTTCCAATACTTGTTTGGTCCATTCCACGTCGATCTGCTGCACCACTCCTGGCGAAAAGACGTCTAACAGAATTTTAAGAGGTATCCCAGAAATGTTTTCACCTCAGCGTAGTTTATGATACTGCACCCGTTTTCTTGTCATCTATAACAGTTGTAGACAAGCCTTTTCCTCCCTTGTACCCAGCTCTTGTCTAAACCCAAATTGTGAATCACGTATCTCTCTTTAGCCTTCGGTGTATTACATTTAGTTTATGAGTGCTCAAATAAGGTCATAATCTCTGCCTTTGATACGTTAGTCTTCAAAGGCAAGGAAGTAAAAGTGAACTTAACGACTGTTCGGGGTAGCGACCTGTCTCATAAAAGATGTGAAATATTATATGTATGTATGTAACACATTTTCTTTATACAATGTGCACACACACACACACACACACACACACACACACACACACACACACACACACACAGTATTATCACAAGTTAAAGACACATTAAATTCGAGAAAATGATTTCACCGATAATAAGGAACTGAGTCTTAAACGAGCCTCATCCTTTCCACGTACAGCTCTTTTAACTGTGATATATTACACTCAGTCTGTTCCCATGTATCCGCTACTCATACCACTGCGGGATCAGAGGTGTTCTTAACAGGTCGTAGGAGAAGGTCGGGTAGTGTTGGACAGCGCACTGTATCGGACGAGGTCTGTTTCTCAACGATAGCACGAGTGGCAGCACCTGTCGCAACGCGACAATGTGAGCCAGGGAGGACCAAGACCGCTGACACGTTTTTGAATCAAAACAACAGTGCCTTTCCAAGTGGCAACTTACCTGTTCCTAGCGAGCTTTTCGGTGCACTAACGTAATTAGGTTAGATTAGGTTAATACTTGTTCCAGGGGTCATGAATACGACACTTCGTAATGATGTGTAACGTGTCAGGTTAATAAAAGATTTCTGTACAAGATATTACATTACACAAAATATTGTATGACACTAATGTTTAAGGTTTTTTTATTTTTTCCCCCTTAATTTATATCTAAACATCAGACAATGAGTAGAAGGAGTTGTCACCTAGAAATTCTTTTAATTTATTTTTAAATGTTAGTTGGCTAACTGTCAGATTAGATTAGATTAGATTAGATTAGATTAATACTTGTTCCATAGATCATGAATACGACACTTCGTAATGATGTGGAACGTGTCAGGTTAATAAAAGATGTCTGTACAAGAAATTACATTACACAAAATATTGCATGACACTAATGATTAAGTTGTTTTTTTTTTTTTTTTTTTTTTACTTAGTTTATATCTAAAAATTCAGCCAATGACTAGAAGGAGTTGTCATCTAGAAATTCTTTTAATTTATTTTTAAATGTTAGTTGGCTATCTGTCAGGCTTTTGATGCTGTTTGGTAGGTGCCCAAAGACTTTTGTGGAAGCATAATTTACCCCTTTCTGTGCCAAAGTCAGATTTAACCCTGCATAGTGAAGATCATCCTTTCTCCAGGTGTTATAGGTATGCACAGTGCTATTATTTTTGAATTGGGTTGGATTATTATCAACAAATTTCATAAGGGAATATATATACTGTGAGGTTACTGTGAGGATCCCTAGATCCTTAAATAGATGTCTGCAGGATGACCGTGGGTTGGGCTCCAGCAATTATTCTGATTACACGTTTTTGTGCAATGAATACTTTTCTGCTCAACGATGAATTACCCCAGAATATGATGCCATACGAAAGGAGGGAATGAAAGTAGGCATAGTAAGCTAATTTACTGAGATTCTTATCACCAAAATTTGCAATAACCCTAATAGCATACGTAGCTGAACTCAGACGTTTCAGCAGAACATCAATGTGTTGCTTCCAGTTTAACCTCTCATCAATGGACACACCTAAAAATTTTGAAAATTCTACCTTAGCTACAGACTTCTGTTCAAATTCTATATTTATTACTGGAGTTGTGCCATTTACTGTATGGAACTGTATATACTGTGTTTTATCAAAATTTAAAGAGAGTCCGTTTGCTGAGAACCACTTAATAATTTTGTGAAAAACATCATTTACAATTACATCACTTAGTTCTTGGTTTTTGGATGTTATTACTATACTTGTATCATCAGCAAAAAGAACTAACTTTGCATCTTCATCAATGTGGAATGCTAAGTCATTAATGCACATCAAGAACAGTATAGGACCTAAGACCGAACCCTGTGGGACCCCGTGCTTGATAGCACCCAGTTTGAGGAATCAGCTGTTGTTTTAACATTACACGAACCATTTATTTCAACTTTCTGCATTCTTCCAGTTAAGTAAGAATTAAACCATTTGTGCACTGCCCCACTGAAACCATAATGATTTAGCTTATCTAAAAGAATTCCATGATTTACACAATCAAAGGCCTTTGAGAGACCACAAAAAATACCAATGGGTGATGTCCGGTTATTCAGAGCATTTAATTTTTGATCAGTGAAAGCATATATAGCATTTTCTGTTGAAAAGCCTTTCTGAAAACCAAACTGACATTTTGTTAGTACTTTATTTTTACAAATATGGGAGGCTACTCTTGAATACATTACTTTCTCAAAAATTTTTGATAGAGCAGTCAGAAGAGAGATTGGGCGGTAGTTGTTGACATCCGACGTATCCCCCTTTTTATGCAATGGTTTTACAATGGCATATTTCAGTCTATCAGGGAAAACACCCTGCTCGTAAGAGCTATTACATACGTGACTGAGAATCCTACTTATCTGTGGGGAACAAGCTTTAAGTACTTTGCTGGAAATGCCATCAATTCCGTAAGAGCTTTTACTTTTCAGTGAGTTTATTATTTTACTGATTTCAGAGGGAGAGGTTGGTGGAATTACAGTTGTTTCAAACTGCGCAGGTATGGCCTCTTCTATTAATAGCCTTGCCTCTTCTAGTGAAGATCTAGATCCTATTTTCTCCACAAGATTTAAAAAATGATTATTCAAAATATTTTCAATTTCTGATTGTTTGTTAGTGCACTTGTCATTCAGTTTTATTGCACTAAAGTCTTCCTGTGCTCTTGGTTGCCCTGTTTCCCTTTATATAATATTCCAAATTGATGCTGTTTGGTACGTGACCAAAGACTTTTGTGGCAGCATAATTTACCCTTTTCTTTTCTCCTGGTGTTATAGCTATGCACACTACTGTTACTTTTGAACTGGGTTGGATTATTAACAACAAATTTCATAAGTGAATATATATATTGTGAGGTTACTGTGAGGATCCCTAGATCCATAAATGGATGTCTGCAGGATGACTGTGGGTGGGCTCCAGCAATTATTCTGATTACATGGTTTTGAGCAATGAATACTTTTCTACTCAACGATGAATTACCCCAGAATATGATGCCATACGAAAGCAGTGACTGAAAGTAGGCGTAGTAAGCTAATTTACTGAGATTCTTATCACCAAAATTTGCAATAACCCTAACAGCATACGTAGCTGAACTCAGAATTTTCTGCAGAACATCAATGTGTTGCTTCCAGTTTAACCTCTCATCAATGGACACACCTAAAAATTTTGAAAATTCTACCTTAGCTACAGACTTCTGTTCAAAGTCCATATTTATTACTGGAGTTGTGCCATTTACTGTACGGAACTGTATATATTGTGTTTTATCAAAATTTAAAGAGAGTCCGTTTGCTGAGAACTGCTTAATAATTTTGTGAAAAACATCATTTACAATTACATCACTTAGTTCTTGGTTTTTGGATGTTATTACTATACTTGTATCATCAGCAACTGAACTATCTTTGCATCTTCATCAATGTGGAATGGTAAGTCATTAATGTACATCAAGAACAGTATAGGACCTAAGACCAAACCCTGTGGGACCCTGTACTTGATAGCCCCCCAGTTTGAGGAATCAGCTGTTCTTTTAACATTACATGAACCACTTATTTCAATTTTCTGCATTCTTCCAGTTAAGTATGAATTAAACCATTTGTGCACTGCCCCACTGAAACCATAATGATTTAGCTTATCTAAAAGAATCACATGATTTACATAACCAAAGCCCTTGAGAGATCACAAAACATACTAATGGGTGATATCCGGTTATTCAGAGCATTTAATATTTGATCAGTGAAAGCGTGTATAGCATTTTCTGCTGAAAAGCCTTTCTGAAAACCAAAATTACATTTTGTTAGTACTTTATTTTTACAAATATGGGAGGCTACTCTTGAATACATTACTTTCTCAAAATATTTTGATAGAGCTGTCAGAAGAGAGATTGGGTGGTAGTTGTTGACATCCGACGTATCCCTTCTTTATGCAATGGTGTTGCAATGGCATATTTCAGTCCATTGGGGAAAACACTCTGCTCCAAAGGGCTATTACATACGTGGCTGAGAATCCTACTTATCTGTGGGGAACAAGCTTTAAGTACTTTGCTGGAAATGCCATCAATTTCGTAAGTGTTGTGTGTTGTTGCAAGTCTGTAATATTACTTTTTAATTCTATCTTTAGATACAACTGTTATATTCCCTATATTGCGAGCTGTGACAGTGTCTATGCCAAATAAAAACATTGGGAATGTTAAGCTAAAACGGCGGTATCGGATAAAACAATTTCGGGTTGCATCAGACAAAACAGATTGCAAAAGAACTTAGATTTTTAATATTTGCTTTTAACTAGCAAGGAGGAATATTCAGATTCAATAATATGTAGGATGAAAGACTTAAAGCTGATATAATTACATTTTCTGTGGCAGATCAGAGTCTTAGCTTTATCTATGATAATGATAGAAGCAAAAGAAACGAATTAAAATATTTGGCACACCTGGGACCTAACACACCTCTCCTTGCTTACTAGGTACGTGGGCTAACCATGACACCAACGCAACGTAGCTAACACACTTGCATGGACTACCCTTAGTCTAATGCGCCCCCCCCCCCCCCCCCCCCCCCCCCCCCCCCCCCCCCCCCCCCCCCCCCCCCCCCCCCCCCCCCCCCCCCCCCCCCCCCCCCCCCCCCCCCGACCCAACGTGAAGACAGACGCGAACTGGAGTTTGTCTTGGGGAGGGCATCGGACTAGGGTGGTCCATCCAGCCGTGTTAACTATGCTACCGCGGTGGTGCAATGGCTAGCACACTTGCCTAGTAAGCCGGAAGCACCAGTTGAAGTCCCAACTGTGGCACAAGCTTTAACTCATTTCTTCAGCTTCTGTCATTGCCGTAGACTTGAAGCTATATGTGAAAACAAACACACGCCCACAAAGTCCGTTTTATGTACTAATATGCTTTTTTCGATGATGTCCAGTGATGCAGAAGCACCATTGACTGGCCACGCGATTAGGTAGTTTAAGTAGTGTATAAGTCTAGGGACCGATAACCTCACAAGTTTGGTGCCTTAGGAATTCACACACACAGAAAACAATGTTGTGCGATCATGGTAAAAATTTTGGTAACCAACTTGTGCCTTAGAGTAAACACGAGTTCTTAAATTTAGTGCACAAATATGCAGAGCAACGGAAAATGAAGCACTGTCTATAAGACAAAATGAATACAGGTAAAGGCATTCACTAAGTTTGTATGAAAAGACATGGAAACTTAAGGCTGAGAACAGCTGAATCCACGTGTCTGCAGCTGGCAGTAAATGGTTTCAGCTAGGAACAAGCCGACATATTCTTTGACAGACTCAAATTTAGAACCATTCACGATCCAAGTAGTTCCTTTTGCAAAATAAAAATGAGTTTTCTGTACATTCACCTCAGTGTACGATATAACCCTCAAAAATTTAAATGTCCGACAGGCAAAGTGTGAAAAAAATTTAAGAGTCAAAGTATACGTATTCTAATAACATCAAGTTTCATAATTCTGCTAGCTGAAAAACACCCGCTTCGCTTCAACTTTCTAAAGCATTTTTAAACATTATTGAACCTTCCGTACGGTTGTATACTTTATGGAACATTCTGTAACATTCTAGGAGGAACATTTTGGCCTGTCAGCCACTTCGGCACTCTATTTCCAACGCGCTTCATCGGCTTCCCGTAAGAAATCGAAAGGTGTGATACGCTCTTTTGACACCCATATCCTTAAAACTAACCCCTGCAGTTCCGAAGTATAGTGGATGGAGTAAGGAGGGCTACCAGACCATATGATCCCCATAGGGCTGCGGGGGCGGCTTGCAGAGTTATAGTGGCGTGCACAGTCATGTCACACTTACGTTTATTTTATACACTAAATAATCAAAAATATCCAGAGACTACTACGTAATGCTAAACTGATTTCTGGACGTCATAGAGGGCGGAGTGATTAGTGTGAGAAATGTTTCAGTACAACGTTCAGCAAATACTCGTACTATAATTTCGGAAAAGCGTATTCAATACTTCGACCTTCTTCAAAGCCGAAAGATCTTCGTAGCTCCATTGCTAGGCTCGTGTCTCTCTCACCGGATACTGCAGCAAACAGCAGCAGGGCGACCACCAGACTTTTCATCAATGTGGACTGGAGGCGGTAACTTGGCACATACTGTTCCGCAGTCTCCTTTAAACGCTGCTGATACTTCCTGCTTCGGTGGAACAGGATCATCTCTAAAATCTTATCGACAAAATTGGTAGTGAATGTTGCGTACTATATTCGCCCCACCTTCGGATTAGATGGCACATACAGCATTTGCCTTCCTTAAACAAGGCGGAAACTGAAGCCCAGTGCTCGCACTACAATGTGAGGTAAATGACGTAACCACGTTTTCTGATACGCTGTGCAAACTCGGCGATAAGAACAATGCCGCTCTACTGTCTCCTCCTTTGTAAGAAAAATCGGTAGCGTATCGAGATAGTGACATTTTCTAAAATTAAGTGGAATTCGCGCAAGTTTTCTTTGGCGCTTTCAGAGCAGGACACTGAACGGTGCTGGCAGGAGGCAAGGGACAAGGTGACACTCACCGGGGGAGTTGGGAGGGGCGGAGAGGGAAGGATGCTATGGGGGACTGTGTGGCAGATCTACGTTTCTGAGCAGCGAACGACCGAAAGTGACTTGCCAGAGTGGAAACCAGAAGACAGACGCAGATTAAGGGATGTTGGGGGGGGGGGGGGGGGCGAAGCATGTGGTCATGAACCCCCTTCCTCCTCCTCACCTCCCGCAAGCAACTTTTAATAAAAATGTTCATATTTTTACAGTTATCACTTTCAGATTTTCCATCTAACTTTCGGAGAATACAGTTTTGTGAGAACAACGAGTCTCGTAAATGGAGAAAAATTTAAAAAAATGCAAGCTTCCGTTGAGAAAGGATACCTTTAATTTGTGTTCATGAGAGTTTAGTACGCATAGACTGGGTTTCGGCCTTACTTGCTGTAGTGCTCAACATAATGAGGTATCTCGAACGGATTCCAGAAACATCGATCATGTGACATTAAATTCGCACTCTGACGTACTGATAGCTTTGGTTCAAGACAGTCAGGTATATGCAGTATTTATTGATTTCCGAAAAGCATTTGGCTCAGTACAAGACCTACGCTTACCGTAAAAAGCATGATCATATGGGGTATCAAGTGAAATTTGTGACTGGGTTGTCGAGTTTTTGGTAGGGAGGACGCAGCTTATTATCTTGGATGGACAGTTATCGTCAGATGTAGAGGTAACTTTAGGAGTGTCCCGGGGAAGTGTGTTGGGACCCTTGCTGTTTATGATGGACGCTAATGACTTTTCAGACAATAGTAATACTAATATCACACTTTCTGCAGATGATTCAGTTATCTGTAATAGAGTACTGTCTGAAAGAAGCTGCATAAATATTCAATCAGATCTTGATAAGTTTTCAACGTGGTAGAATGATTGCCAACTTGCTTTACATGTTCAGCAATTGGAAACTGTACAATTCACAAAGTGAAGAAACGTTCTATCCCATGACTATAACATCAGTGAGTCAGAGTTGGAATTGGCCAATTCACACAGGTACCTACACCCCACCCGGGAACTGACAGGAAATTAAAATTGGTGGTGCCCTTTCTTAGACTCAAGCCCTGATTCTAGTGGATGGAAAGCCCAAGTGCACCCCCTAACACATGGGAACTGTCCAGATGCGGGAGAGGAAGGTTAGGTTAGTATACTTTGTTTATTGTGGTTGGGAAATTAACGCAAAAATCGATCCAAATTACGTAATTAATCACAAAGATTGAGCCTAATTACACAACTATATGCATAGCACTACACAAGGACGGCATAAATGCACAATACAACTCAAAAACTGACGATACCATACAACTGGTGTTATCGTGCTGGGAAAAATTTTCGCAATATCACTCTAAACTAGTGACCGACACACTTAAACTCTACCCTACACCTACAAGCTGGCAGAAAAAAGGCACGGGTGTAAGGCACTATCTTTATTCTTTTTAGCAGGAACAATGTTCAACTGACGAGATGCTGGTGTAGGTCAGAGAGAAGTTTAAGGAGTGCAATATCTGTAACCATACAGTATCTATCGGTGTTTGACATCAGAGTTCGCTACAGACGCCTGCTCAAAAATCACCTACAGCCAAGGTAACCGGTGACAACACACCATACCACAATGGAAGGAAAAAAGAACGTGTTACAGTTGTAAATACACATCGAAATTGTTGTGAACAAAACCAGCACTCGTAATGAATGGGTCATAATGCAGCACATGTTCAGGGGAAAATCGTCGTCCTGAAAGACTGCAAGGGGACGGTAGTTGAACGTACATTTTCCTCGATAGGCGTCCACAAACTGCCGGAAATCAAGGCCCTCTTCCTCCCTCCACCCCTCCCCCACCGCCCGTCCTCCATCCACCTATGGGGGGGACACAAGATTCCCGAAACTGCCAGATGCCCCGCCGAGCGTCTCGCGCCCCCGCTACCGCTTCTCTCAGGCTGCTGCCAGCACTAGGCTTTCCGCCATGT
Source organism: Schistocerca gregaria (assembly GCF_023897955.1). Classification (NCBI taxonomy): domain Eukaryota; kingdom Metazoa; phylum Arthropoda; class Insecta; order Orthoptera; family Acrididae; genus Schistocerca; species Schistocerca gregaria. The sequence goes on from NC_064921.1 coordinate 863,118,946, forward strand.
AGCCGCCACCTGAAGGGAACGCTCCTACGCCAACACAATAAACCGCAACTTGGTCTCCTGAAACATAGCGGCAGAGCCCCCAAACACCTCCCCCTAGACAGAGAGTGGCTGTGTAAAGCGACCGCTGACAGCAGACGCGACCCCTGCCACACCCTTTGCGTCACTCACGATACGCAGCAGGCCTGGAGCCGGCAGATCTAGACAAAACGAAAGGGAAATTAAGTGGCGTAACCCCGCCCATCAGGAGAATGCTCTTTCGTGCCATTGGCTCACAAGTCGGAAGAAACACAGTCATTTTACATTCGACAACAACAAGCTATAATTCAAGAGAATATAGCTGTTTTGTACACTATGACTGGTCCCATTTTACCAATGCGATGCTATATCATACTAGCGTTTACGAAACAAATCGTGAGTGTCTGTCTCGTCCTATGTAGGTGGGAGATTGAAATTTCGTTACAAGATATCGCTGCAAAGAAAAAAAAAGAAAAAAAGAAACGCTTGTCGAGAATCATACTGTGGCGCCCTAGTCGTTTCTCCCACCTTCCAGGCATGTCATTGATATCAATTTGATAGGCTGATTAAATTGATCATGGGAGTCACTTTATTGGCAATCAATTTTTGTTTTCAGCAATCGGATTACACTCGCCAATTAGGAGAACTGGGAATCCATGGAGGGAACATGATGTTCTTTTCGAGGGACACTATTGATAACCGACATTTGAAGCTAACCGTACAGGTATTCTACAGCCCACACATACATTTTGCGTAAGAACTGCGCTAATAAAAACACAGTCGTAGTGGCTATATTACCATTATCCTGCATAATAAACGGTCATGAGTCTACAGGCACACACGTGAGTCGCTGATAGCGTTACGCTTTCGGGTGGAAATGCTTTCTGCAATTTGGAATCACGTTTATTCATTCTACCACACATATGTGCTGGATTCTGTAGACACGTCTTCTAATGATTACAGCCACTGGTGAATCATACTCGTGCAACTCACGTATCTCGAAACGTGTCACCTTTTTTCGAACCCATCTGTTAAGAATCCTATACACCAAGAACTCCAATGCTGTTTTTAGACAGCCCCTCTGTATCTTGTAATTGCTGCCCTCCCTACAGCTTAGTCTATGTGATCGTCCCAATTGAAGTCTGACCTGTACATCTAAGACCTTCTGCAAACTGTGGGGAACCAGGACGAGCTGAGTTAATGCGACAGCAGCGCGTTTTGGACACTCAGTGGATATGGGAACATGGTGTCATAGCTCCACCATCCGTGTACAGTGTGTAAGGCCAGCGCGAAACGAAGCTTTCCCCTGCAACGCGAGGTAGTAGAAGAGATAGTACAAGCAGGTACGGAGGTGTTTCTTATTGGGAAAATTAGGAAGACTACACATCATACATGGCATGGAGAAAGGACGAAGATTTTGCTACTGCTTTGCGGCGACACATCTCCAAACTACATACAGGTACTGAAGTCTGAAGGAGATCTGTGTCTCTCATGGTGCATTCATGTCTATCACCCAAACCTAAGTGGCGAACCTATTAAATATACAGGTATTGGTTCATTGAAGCAGGTGGTTCATGATCGAAGTCGCATCCACAGACCGGTATAAAGTTTCATCACCTGTGCTGTACGACAACCCTCTCCCACATGTTATCAGTCGCAGGAGAGGGTCCCTGTTTCGTTGTTTGATACACAGCTTTTTCTGCTGTAACACGCTTTGTACACTGCCATACATTTTGTTTGTTGTTTTTTCCCGCCATGGTTTCAACGTCTGTGTCAGATTCTAAACTGACATTGACACGTTTGGTCCATTGACTCCTCCAGGTGATTGTCGACCGTCATTCACAGTGATTAGGTAGGTAATGTCGCTGTGTTCCGTTTGCTTGTTTCCTCATATTGCTGCCATGCTCATGATCACTGTTTTGGTGTTAACCATTCCTGGAAGGTATTGCCTACTCCAATAAGACTCTTTATCTGTCTCAAATAAGTGATGTCAGTCAATCATTATGTGGTAATCAAGGGCATACCAGTGGACTGCTGGGATTGAAAAGACACCGTCGATTTACTGTAATAATAAGCATTAGAGTTGATAGTGCGATCAGTTTTAGCAACTTTATCGTAATTTCAACACCAGACAATGACGTGACAGCATGCTTACCAATTTGTAACATCGCTAAACAGCCCCTCCAATACTTTGCGAGTACCATCGCGAATGTAAGTAGATGACTGTGCAGTGCGTGCATTCATTGTTAATTCTCGAACATACACACGAAAGTATACCAGACAGCTACCTACATATGTCTAGCACTTCGATCATAGTGCGTAAATTACGATCTTTCTCATTGTGGGTGGAGTCACAAGGCATTCTCACATTCTAAGAATAAAGTTAGAGACAAATGTTCAAATGTGTGCGAAATCTTATGGGACTTAACTGCTATGGTCATCAGTCCCTAAGCTTACGCACTACTTAACCTAAATTAGAAACACACACACCCATGCCGGAGGGAGGACGCGAACCTCCGCCGGGATCAACCGCACAGTCAATGAGTGCAGCGCCAGAGACCGCTCGGCTGATTCCGCGCGGCAGTTAGAGACATAAAGATCTCCTCACATTGTCTTTGACCATCACTCCCTGCAGCTGACCAGAAGTAGACCGCTACATTCCACGTTCCGCTTAGGAACAGTGCGAACCGAGGCTGTATCTGCTATCCCGCACCCATCCAAGAGCACAAGCTTTCTCCAGATGTCGAGGATGTTAACCCACTTATCAAAGTACGGTAGATATGAAACTGTTGTGATGAGATAACAGATGGTTAAGAACAAGAAATGGGTAGTTTTCATGCATGAGGGAGCTCCAGAAGGATTGCGCTTTACGTAAATCAACTACTCTATCAATTCTAAAGTATTGCTCTAGTGTCTCGGGCCAGAACCAAGAAGGCACTGGTAAGAGAGAACAAGAGAGAACATAACCACACGCACTCCTAAGGCTATAATGTTCTACACTTAAAACACGCTATAATGTTAGATCGTTTCAGTTTCTGATCTGTTAGTCGTATGGAAATCAATACTGTTACTATCCCAATGTAAGAAATATTTCCAGCCCATGACCTACATACTCCTTGCAGGTTTCTCTACGATAAACTATGGTGATAATCTGTAATATGAAAAACTACTTCCTTAAAACATCGATTCATTCTGATAAACGTAAAAAAGAGATTTCCAGAGGTGTATAGCTCCCCACTATTCACATCCGACGACGGTTCCGAAATTATACTGTGTTCGCATGAGCCCTATATAAAGTGATCGTTAGTGACGGACAAACCCATAGCAGCGGTGTTTCACATGTGAAATTACCCGTCATCCCGCCATTGACTCCGTAAACAGGACATCTGTCTAGCAAATGTATACACAGGGATTCTAGTGCCTCACAAACACCTGTCGCTAACTGAGAATCACCGCAGTTATTAAATTGAGGACTCGATTTTTTGTCCAAGATGCGGCAGGGGTTGGAGTACGTCGTATAAATCTTCGTTAGTCTAGAGGAATGTGTCGGAACAGGATGGAAGTCCTCTGATGACAGAGAGGTTAGCTGTTAACGATCGCAAGTACACAGTGCTCTAAGCCACATACAGAACACACAGTTGTATGCAAGTCGAACGCAGGTTATATCACACAACTGATGCTTCCCGACAGAAGAACGGAAAAAAATGGTCAAATGACCTACATCGACTTGCCCCTCTCTCTCTAGAATGCATCGTCAGTGTACCATTAAATCCTACCTCATTACAAATCCACCTCAACTGATCACTCCATCCACTCTCTTCATCCTTTAACGCATATGCAAGTAACTTTAGAGGCAGATGGTTATTTTTTTTTCAGGAAAGCATCAAAGACAGCAGTCAACTCGCGCATGTCACTATTACCTCAACAGACATACAGTAGAACGTTGCCTCGACGAAAAATAAAAGACTGTTTCCCCGGTTCCTGGTGTTTCATCTCAATGATTTCCCGTATTCCTCTTGCTGTCGTATACTCGTTCCCATGTACAAAAATAGTTCTGCACCAATCAGAAGACATGCAAGAACTTCCTCAATTTCACCGCTTTTTCTCTCAATTTATACGTATTTTCCGTAATTTATCGATCTTATGTCACATCTATCCATGTGAGCACGACATCACTCACCGTTCAATGTTACAAAATTGCTTTTAAATGTAGTATAGCTGCCAATACCTAACGCAATTGCACTATTTTTCTTGTCGAGCGGCATAGTATAGCACTGTACTCGAATGCAACCAGTCGCCTCCAACCGCATATTCTACAGTTGCAGCACGTTTCTGTATGTCTGTAACTGTGCATGGGACGCGGATGGCTCCCAGGTCTCACAGTTGACCCGAGTTAGCGTTCAAGTGTGGATACGCCAAGAGTTATTCCGGAGTGATGTTGGGATGTGGATTCACAATATACCACATCCGGAACAGGATTTGAAGGTGGAATCGCTGAGCATTATATCCGGAGCTATGTAGGGATGCGGATCAACAACACATGTGGGATTGGGCTCGACGGTGGATCAATCACGCGTTACGTCCGGAGATGTGTTCTGTGTTCGAAGTTGGATCCATGGTGGGAAGAGCACGTCATGGGAATACTGCATTTCCTAACGATTTTCGAAATGGAGTGTCCCGCGAGCCTAGCTCCAGCTAAGGTTCTGCGTTCATACTCTGTTAATTCCTGTAGAGTACCCATAATCACACTGGAAACCTTTTCACATGAAACACCTGCATAAAAATGACTTCTCTGTATACGCACTTTGTACCTTGTCTACGCGATACAACCGCCATCTCTATGTGTGCGTATCGCTATTCAACGATTTTCATCACCTCAGCGTATATCCTTCTTGCTTCGTCTATCATGGTTTATTTCGACACCAAGGTAACAGCATTGCTTCACTTCAATTACATCGTTGCCCTAAAGGTCGATGTTAACTTTGTTAGGAACCTCTCACATATTATGACTCACTATTTTCGCCTTTCTTTGGCTTGTACTGCGTTGTATTTTATGTTATCTGGGGAAACAGAAACGATGGAGAGGCACCGTCCCGGCCGCAGCCGCAGTGGTCCACAACCACACGACGATTACAGCAGTCCCTTCACCCCCCCCCCCCCCCCATCACCCCACACGGAACCACACTTTTAGGGTTATTGTGCGGTTGAGCCCCGGTGCCCCCCCCCCTCCCCCGCCCCTGTCCCACAAGAAATGCAGGGAACGTCTCACACCAGACGAGTGTAGCTCCTATGTTTGCATGGTAGAGTAATGGTGGTGTACTTGTCTGTGCAGCAAACTCCAAACGCCAACATAGTGTTGCTGGGACGGAATAAGGTGAACCAGCCCAAATTCGTAGAGGCAGATGGAAAACCGCCTAAAGCTATCCACAGACTGGCCGGCTCACCGGACCTCGACACAAGTCCGCCGGGCGTATCTGTGCCAGGGACCAGGCGCTCCTTCCCAATCCCGAAAGCCGTGCGTTAGATCGCACGGCTAACCGGGCGGGCATCTTTCTTTGGCTTACTCTCAGGCCATATTTTGTGCTCGTCAAAGAGTTCATTTCATTCAAAAGGTCTTCCAATCGTTCCTCAAGTTCACTGAAGATGACAAAGCTAGAATACTATACAAGTGAGGCTTTCTGTTGCATTTACGCAGGTTACTGAGAGATGAACATACTGCATCTGGCTGCGACCTTCTGAACTAGGTGTATGAAGGTTGTGACATGGTCAAATAGATGGATGTTTGCAGACATAACGCACACAGACGTTACTCAATGAGATCATATTTAATTAGCCTACTGGATCTCCATAGTCAGATTTAATTCATACCAGTGAGTCTGAGTGCTGAGTACCCTAAACGTAGCGCAACACTGCGCATTTTTCACTCTCATGCACGTTCGCTTCTTTTTCCTCCTAAGTAACACATACACACCTTTTCAGTGACTTTTTACCTTCTCATCTGGAGGATATGTGAGTCGGGAAATCAGCTCATGTATTTGCCATAGGTGTCTTAAGGTGGTCGTTGACGGTCGCCTGTGAACAAAGAACTCACGTAGCTGTGCACCCTCTGGCAGTTACTGCGCAAAGTTAGTATTGAAGGAGATGTAGCAGATTTTTTTTCTTACCGATGATCTTGCGATACGCGATGAAGGAATTGAATATACACATATCAATAAGAAAAAAACATCTTACTATACTCCGTTACTGTGTGTCACATGATAATAACAAGAGCTGTCATCTAGTTTTGAAGGTCTACGCAACCCATTACTTCTTATAACCAAGGGCACTTTGAACTGCTGCTTGCAGTTCTTCAGAATCTGAGTCACTGAAAGACAAATAACTTACCTCATTGTCACCGTTGAAAATGTTATCCATAACCTTCAGTAAGCACTCCTCATCATCACCATGAACTAACCTCTTTGTCATGTTAGTTGTTTACTAAGTTAAGCTACCGCTTGGTAAACATGGCCTATGCTTCGTTTTAGAATACATTTATGAGCTAACTAAAATAGAGGGGGAGAAGGGGCTGTAACAGTTTTAGAGCAGAGGGTCCCATTGTTCTTGTTATGTAAACAAACTGGCCACTTTCTAATTACCCTTATGTAAGCAAGGCACTTGCTTGGACTCTTGTTTTACTTATTTAGGACATGATTAATGGGCAGTAACAGTCATTATAATTAAAATTCATGGCCTTTAACTGTCGTTATAATTACTGCAATTTATAGGCAGTATGTCACTGTTCACGTTTACCCTTACGTCTGAATGCTTTTAGCGTCAAGTGACAACTGTCATCACGAAGAAGGCAACTTCGACCCTCAAATGTCGTCTTCCCTCCCCCGCTGTTCCAGCGTCCTCCCACCACACCACCACCTCCTTTAGTGACTCCAGCATCCTGAGACTGTCATTCATAGTCTGCACCTCGCTCCAGCGACTCCACTAATTCACCTCAAAGACTTTTAGCGATTTTTCAAGGAGTATAGTTGTAAATAAGGAACTTGACTCCACAATGCACCAAAATACACTGTTTTACTCTAATATCACATTAGATAACGGTCCTTCACAAAAATACAGAACCTAGTAATTAACGTCATATTGCACCAAAAATACTATCTTCCTACTTTGACACTATAACATTATAAAAAATAACAGTGGGATGCGTTAGCTATTTACTTTGTTGGCTCACACTGTACTCGGCTAAGACGAAGGGGGAGAGGGCGGAATGATGGGTCATGTCACAGCGCCAGGTGGCTAATGGACTGACCAGCAGTGCCCAATGCAGGCAGGCAGACTGCTGGCTGTGGGTAGTCGCACCTCACCCTCTGGAGTAAACATGGCCCACCGTCTCTCTCTTCATGATTTGCATCTTATTCAAAGTGCTTAAAGACATGCTGCTGGTTTAGCACAGTTAGTATGGTGCCTGTGAATAGACAATGCGAATGGCTATTATTAAAACTGGTTGTGCTGAATCAGGCTCACATTTTATATGAAAAAAATAAGAAGACATATTAAAAAACCATTTATTTTTATTACATCCCTGTTTTACAATGTTCTCAACAAAGTTTCATAGGAGGTGGACTAAAAGCATCACAGTCTCCATTCAACTGAAAAAGTTTGTCACAATAGTCATAATTGGAAATAAACTCGTCAGCCTGAAACACTAGTGGTAGCTTGGGAAATTTATGAGTAATTCTCTAGGAAATAGATAGTCATCTGTTGCATTCAAATTATAGCATCCATCCATAATATTTTTTTATACATTTCAGGAATCACCTTGCCCCCTCTTATAGATTTAAGCTATTTCAGTATGTAATATGCGTAACACTCTCCATCTTGTCGGATCCAGACTCTTGTAGTTGCACCGTCGTCAAGTATTCTATTATAATTTGTTCAAAAATATGTTTACAACAGTTGTAGAATGGCTGTAGACTGCACAGTGTTGAAAGATGCTTCTGTGCTGAGGAGTTGCAGTATGCAATCGTCGCTTGCATTTAAATTAATGGCTGATACCACTGCTCACTTCTTATCGCATTTGGCATCTATTGCCATGATCTTATTCATTGTATCAGGGGATAAGCTGACTGTGGAGCTCTCTGCACACTTCTTGTTGCACACCTGAAACGAAAGATGATTACATACAGCTTTTTCCTTTTTAATGTTTAATACACTGCTGCATATACAATATATTAACGGAGGTTTAGAATAGCACTATATCAGTCGAGTAAGACCTCTTAGAGTGAAGATATCAAACCGTGAGTCACAGTTCATCTCTTCATCTTGAAGCAAATGGCAAGTAAGTTTTAGTGGCGGTGGAGATTTACTAAAAGAGTGTGACCACACATATGTGTATCTAACATATTTCTTCATCTTCCCACAGGTGAGGCGAAGCCACCGGATGTTAGAGTTATGTTATATAACACCACCTACTGCTAAAATATCAGGGACAACAAACGTGTTAGTATTGGGGTGATCTTCGATCGCGAGTTCTACCCAGTGCTGGTTTTCAAAAATTCCTTGATATAGCGTATCCAAAGTCATAATATCCTTAGATGAAATAACCATAGAGTTTCCTTATGGGACTTCCCTGGCATGATCAAGATTTCTACCGAAAAGGAGAGCACTCATCTAGAGTAGCAGACATTTATAAACTTAATGTATGCTACTTACGCAATTCTGCATGTTCTGGACTGGTGGCTAAGCTTACAATCATACATGTATAGATTCTACGAGAAACTGTGGAATAATTTGATGGAGTTGGCGCACCAAACTCTTAATCTGTCGGAGAAAATAACTGTTCACCTGTATGGTTAATGTTGTGCATTAATACATGGGCATATGTGTGAACCAGCCATGCATGCTGTGAGCACTGTATTACAAGCATACTTAAGCATGTATAGGAATTATAAATGAATAAAAGTGTAAGAGCAATATGTGTTTTTCTTTTCTCTCTATAAAATCCACTGCATGCTAATGTAAACCTGTAGTCTTCGCCATGGCCGAGTGAATGAGACGTTCTCATACAAGGACTTCGCAGTAACCAGCTGGTTCCACAGTGATGTTGACACCGAGGAGAAGGAAGGTCAGTCCTTCCCAATAACAAATGCGATTTAACTATCAGGCCTTCCGCCTGTGGGAAGACTAATCTTGTACTGTCACCGCTCACACACCCTGGTGGTGGGGGGGGGGGGGGGGAGGGGAGGAGGGAGGGGGGAAGGATCCACTTCGAACATGTATATGTATTCTTCAAAAACGTTATTTCAGTCCAAATATCAGCATCTGCAGGTAATTCCGCACAGCATCGAGGGAGTAACATACCAGACGTTCAGTGAGACCAGTGATATTCCGCCACTTGAAAAAGTAAAACTAAACAGCGTATTCAGAACTGATAACGTTTCAATGGAGAACCAGGATGAGATCTAGCAAGATTTCTACTTTTGCCATCATATGAAAATTAATGTCCTTTATGTGAGTCAGACATACTGAAGGATTCCAATGCTGTTGATTGGGGATAATGCTTTCAAATAAGTCAGCCTGAATTTATAGCATATTTACCAAGCCACACTACAAACCAAAATGTCATTCAATGAGTTCTTCACCATATGGGAGGATTGTTGGAGTGACTCCCATATGGCTTCCTACACACATCAATAAAAAAGTTTTGTATCACTCCGGTTCCCAGAACACCTGAGGATAGACGTTGACTGTGAATATTGTATCACAAACACAGTCCCTTTGACCGTTCAGAGATGTCACTAAATCGACCCAGAAATGTAAACAACCACACATGAGTAGCGCCTATTACACGGAGAGGGCTCGACAGCCGATCACTTCCAATCATTCCACCCGGAAGGAGGTACATGGCTCGTCTTGCCTGTAGTTCAACAAAGTCTAGACGGTCAATACCGCGGGTCGATCGCGTCCACATTGTTACTTTGTGCCAGGAAGGGCTCTCAAAAAGGGAAAGGTCCAGGCGTCTCGGAGTGAACCAAAGCGATTTTGTTCGGACATGAAGGAGATACAGAATGACAAGAACTGTCGCTGCCATGTGTCGCTATTACCGCAGTGGATGACCGCTACCTATGGATTATGGCTCGAAGGAAAACAGACAGCAACGCCACCAAGTTGAATAATAATTTTCGTGCAGCCACAGGACGTCGTGTTGCGACTCGAACTGTGCGTAAAAAGCCGCCTGATAAGCAACTTCACTTCCGACGTCTACGGTGAGGTCCATCTTTGCAACCACGACTCCCATTGCATCAGTGTACTGTTTGCTATGGATAGGTTCAGATGAATGTCATGCACTCATCTCGATGGTGTGATACGCAGACCCACATCTATCTATACGTTGTTACAAAAATTGAAACTCTTGAAAGCTCTACTGAAAATATCACCAAAACTCTTATACAACATACTGAAATGCAAGCATGGACAAGGAGGAGGAGGAGGAAGGGAGAGAAGGAGATGGTAAACGGTAACAGTAAAGGACAATGAAACTGAAGCAAAATTGGAAGATGTGAAGAACTCCTTCTGTGAATATTGGGGAAAGAAATGCACAGGAAGAAAGCACTAGAACGATTCTATGGTTAATCAGTAGAGTGAAGGTAAATACTGATGAGACTGAACGAATTTTATACATACGAAAAGAAAACCCTGTAGATTAACATACATGTGCAAATTAGTTGTGCATCATCTTGAAGCTGGTTTAGTAAGCAGCAGTATTGTTAGCAAAACGAAAATGTCATCGGTATGGATGGCCATTCGTCGTAATTTACGAATGCTAAAATTAGGGGAGTTGTAGCGAGATTATTCCCTTTGAGGCGTTTAGGCCAGTAAGTGAAATTCTTAAATGGGTCTCAGACACGAGGAATGGAGGCAGAAGAAGAAGAAGAAGAAGAAGAAGAAGTGGAGGAGGAGGAAGATATGGACGAACAGATAGAAGAAAGAAAAATGTGAATATTATTAGACGTGAATTATAAATTGAACATGGTGTGGGCAAAGGTATCGACCTCCAGCATAACACAATAACAATCGACCGTTGGAGCACATACACTATGACGACCCTAACAAAAAGCCGGCCGCGTTGGTCTAGTGGTTCTAGGCGCTCAGTCCGGAACCGCGCGACTGCTACCGTCGCAGGTTCGAATCCCGCCTCGGGCATGGATGTGTGTGATGTCCTTAGGTTCGTTAGGATTAAGTAGTTCTGCGTTCTAGGGGACTGATAACCACAGATGTTAAGTCCCATGGTGCTCAGAGCCATTTGAAGCATTGAACCTAACAAAAACATAGAACGGTTACAGCTGCTCAGATTATAGTTTGCCGTGGGGAATAGCGCTCACGAGAACGACATCGTATCAGTCATTTGAGAGCTTCAAGAAAGATGCATTATTGAATCATTATGGATATGGTCATCAAAGAGCTCCATAAACCAGCTCAAAAAGAAAAAGAACATCAATATGCAAGCGTGTTATTACACGTGGTTTGGATGATTTTGCGGCAGGCAGATGTGGATATGAGTCAATATTCAAGAGCAAACAAAGGTTTCAAGTATATATTTATGGCTATACATACATATTACAAATTCTCGTGCGTTGAACAATTGCTGAAGACAGGGACGAATAGCCGCCCAGACAAACTTCCAACCGACCATGGGAGTGAGCTCAACAGTTGGTATTTTAGGGTAGTAATGGATTGGTAGACAATACACCACTCCTCGACATTACCCACATGAAAGCAAGTATTATGGAATATTTGAATAGAGCAAATAAAGAACTGTAAATGTGACATGAAGTCACGCAGGAAGAATGCGATCATACTGCAAATTAATATGAGTGCTGCAAAATTGCTGAATTGGTAGCTAAATGAACTGCCACTGGATGAAAAACCAATGCCTTTACTTGATGCGTTTCGGGAGATAACTATCATCAGATAGTCTGGAAACCAAAATAAAACTCACAGGAAGTATGCATAAAGACACGTTGTAACTTATACAGTTGTCATGGCAGACTAATTTCAAAACTACATCATGTAGACAATTTACGCCACCAGAGGGCGGTGAAGCCTACATAGGTGGTGCTGCACATCGGCGAAAACAGGATGATAAATTTTAATTTATTTACATAGAAATTGTTGTATATAATCCATAACTTTCAGAAAGGTATAGAAAGCAAGAAAGTTAAATAACATGCCACAAAACAATTTTTACATTGACGTCAAATATCAATAATAAAGCATTAATTTAAAATAATATGCGTAAGGTATATAAACCAATTACACAAAATCAAAATTATGCAAAATGCTGTATTGACAAAAAGTGTTAACCATACTGTCTAGCGATATACAATAATATATATGAAATTCCAAAGTTGTTCTTTTTTTCAAGTAAAGAAAAAGGCAGTCATGGTATACGACACGAGTACAAGCACTCACAGGATCCGGTAATGGAACTACTACCATTGAAAGATACCAAAATAAATCAGGGGAGAGGTGCAACACGCAAAAATAATGTAACAAAGCTCCAGGAATACAAACCACCAAGGAGGGCGTAACGATACTTTGTAAATGCTTAAAAGTAAACAGTACAAAATATAATGATAAGTAAACAAAAAATACCTGACATTTAAAGGGTATCTGGAACTCAGATCTTCCAGAAAACACATCAAATGCGGTATGTACAGAAAGCCTACGTCCGTATAATGACACATAAAAATGTTACACACATTCTAATAAGAGAATTAAATCCGACCCTCACATGTCAGGGTGAGGGAGATCGTACAAATAACAGGCGCTGTGACGAAGTATAGTCGTTATGAAATGCATGAAATACATTCACAGTTGTGAAGATGAACAACCATCCGTTGTACAATGGAATGATAACAATGAAAATTTGTTCTCAACCGCGACTTGAAACCGGATTTCCCGCTTATTGCGGGCGGCCGGCTTACCTTTTCTCTTATTTTTGCTCCAGGACTTATTTTACGGACTGGTCACCTTTTTTCTTTCGTTTTTGGGAAATGGAGTGTCTACTTCAGGCTGGTGGAGACGTTGTGGGCAGGGGTCGAACCCCGAGACCTGGCCACGATGCCTCCCCCTTCCTTTGGCTGAAAGCCCCTCTGGTTTTACTTTCATTCATTTTTTATCTTTTTTCAGTTTATTTATTTTGTTCTTCTACTACAAAACTGCGGATACTATTTAATACAAATTGTTTCTGTTAGCACGAAAGCACTTTAAACAAATTAAAGAACATAAATCATCTTAACATGAAATAAATCTATTTTCACCCACATGTACTTTTTTTTTTTTTTTTTTTTGGTCATCAGTCTACTGACTGGTTTGATGCGGCCCGCCACGAATTCCTTTCCTGTGCTAACCTCTTCATCTCAGAGTAGCACTTGCAACCTACGTCTTCAATTATTTGCTTGACGTATTCCAATCTCTGTCTTCCTCTACAGTTTTTGCCCTCTACAGCTCCCTCTAGTACCATGGAAGTCATTCCCTCATGTTCTAGCAGATGTCCTATCATCCTGTCCCTTCTCTTTATCAGTGTTTTCCACATATTCCTTTCCTCTCCGATTCTGCGTAGAACCTCCTCATTCCTTACCTTATCAGTCCACCTAATTTTCAACATTCGTCTATAGCACAACATCTCAAATGCTTCGATTCTCTTCTGTTCCGGTTTTCCAACAGTCCATGTTTCACTACCATACAATGCTGTACTCCAGACGTACATCCTCAGAAATTTCTTCCTCAAATTAAGGCCGGTATTTGATGTTAGTAGACTTCTCTTGGCCAGAAATGCCTTTTTTGCCATAGCGAGTCTGCTTTTGATGTCCTCCTTGCTGCGTCCGTCATTGGTTATTTTACTGCCTAGGTAGCAGAATTCCATAACTTCATTGACTTCGTGACCATCAATTATGATGTTTAGTTTCTTGCTGTTCTCATTTCTACTACTTCTCATTACCTTCGTCTTTCTCCGATTTACTCTCAAACCATACTGTGCACTCATTAGACTGTTGATTCCGTTCAGCAGATCGTTTAATTCTTCTTCACTTTCACTCAGGATAGCAATGTCATCAGCGAATCGTATCATTGATATTCTTTCACCTTGTATTTTAATTTCACTCCTGAACCTTTCTTTTATTTCCATCACTGCTTCCTCGATGTACAGATTGAAGAGTAGGGGCGAAAGGCTACAGCCTTGTCTTACACCCTTCTTAATACAAGCACTTCGTTCTTGGTCGTCCACTCTTATTATTCCCTCTTGGTTGTTGTACATATTGTATATGACCCGTCTCTCCCTATAGCTTACATCAACTTTTTTCAGAATCTCGAACAGCTTGCACCATTTTATATTGTCGAACACTTTTTCCAGGTCGACAAATCCTATGAACGTGTCCTGATTTTTCTTTAGCCTTGTTTCCATTATTAGCCGTAACGTCAGAATTGCCTCTCTCGTGCCTTTGCTTTTCCTAAAGCCAAACTGATCGTCACCTAGTGCATTCTCAATTTTCTTTTCCATTCTTCTGTATATTATTCTTGTAAGCAGCTTCGATGCATGAGCTGTTAAGCTGATTGTGCGATAATTCTCGCACTTGTCAGCTCTTGCCGTCTTCGGAATTGTGTGGATGATGCTTTTCCGAAAGTCAGATGGTATGTCGCCAGACTCATATTCTACACACCAACGTGAATAGTCTTTTTGTTGCCACTTCCCCTAATGATTTTAGAAATTCTGATGGAATGTTATCTATCCCGTATGCCTTATTTGACCGTAAGTCCACCAAAGCTCTTAAATTCCGATTCTAATACTGGATCCCCTATCTCTTCTAAATCGACTCCTGTTTCTTCTTCTATCACATCAGACAAATCTTCACCCTCATAGAGGCTTTCAATGTATTCTTTCCACCTATCTGCTCCCTCCTCTGCATTTAACAGTGGAGTTCTCGTTGCACTCTTAATGTTACCACCGTTCCTTTTAATGTCACCAAAGGTTGTTTTGACTTTCCTGTATGCTGAGTCTGTCCTTCCGACAATCATATCTTTTTCGATGTCTTCACATTTTTCCTGCAGCAATTTCGTCTTAGCTTCCCTGCACTTCCTATTTATTTCATTTCTCAGCGACTTGTATTTCTGTATTCCTGATTTTACCGGAACATGTTTGTACTTCCTCCTTTCATCAATCAACTGAAGTATTTCTTCTGTTACCCATGGTTTCTTCGCAGCTACCTTCTTTGTACCTATGTTTTCCTTCCCAACGTCTGTGATGGCCCTTTTTAGAGATGTCCATTCCTCTTCAACTGTGCTGCCTACTGCGCTATTCCTTATTGCTGTATCTATAGCGTTAGAGAACTTCAAACGTATCTCGTCATTCCTTAGAACTTCCGTACCCCACTTCTTTGCGTATTGATTCTTTCTGATTAATGTCTTGAACTTCAGCCTACTCTTCATCACTACTAAATTGTGATCTGAGTCTATATCTGCTCCTGGGTACGCCTTACAATCCAGTATCTGATTTCGGAATCTCTGTCTGACCATGATGTAATCTAATTGAAATCTTCCCGTATCTCCCGGCATTTTCCAAGTATACCTCCTCCTCTTGTGATTCTTGAACAGGGTATTCGCTATTACTAGCTGAAACTTGTTACAGAACTCAATTAGTCTTTCTCCTCTTTCATTCCTTGTCCCAAGCCCATATTCTCCTGTAACGTTTTCTTCTACTTCTTCCCCTACAACTGCTTTCTAGTCGCCCATGACTATTAGATTTTCGTCCCTCTTTACATACTGCATTATCCTTTCAATATCCTCATACACTTTCTCTATCTGTTCATCTTCAGCTTGCGACGTCGGCATGTATACCTGAACTATCGTTGTCGGTGTTGGTCTGCTGTCGATTCTGATTAGAACAACTCGGTCACTGAACTGTTCACAGTATCACACCCTCTGCTCTACCTTCCTATTCATAACGAATCCTACACCTGTTATACCATTTTCTGCTGCTGTTGATATTACCCGATACTCATCTGACCAGAAATCCTTGTCTTCCTTCCACTTCACTTCACTGACCCCTACTATATTTAGATTGAGCCTTTGCATTTCCCTTTTCAGATTTTCTAGCTTCCCTATCACGTTCAAGGATCTGACATTCCACGCCCCGACTCGTAGAACATTATCCCCTCCCGGAGATCCGAATGGGGGACTATTCCGGAATCTTTTGCCAATGGAGAGATCATCATGACACTTCTTCAACTACAGGCCACATGTCCTGTGGATACACGTTACGTGTCTTTAATACAGTGGTTTCCATTGCCTTCTGCATCTTCATGTCGTTGATCAATGCTGATTCTTCCGCCTTTAGGGGCAATTTCCCACCCCTAGGACAAGAGAGTGCCCAGAACCTCTATCCGCTCCTCCGCCCTCTTTGACAAGGCCGTTGGCAGAATGAGGCTGACTTCTTATGCCGGAAGTCTTCGGCCGCCGAAACTGACTATTTATCAAAATTTAGGCAGTGGCGGGGATCGATCCCGGGACCGAAAACGTTTAGATTAGGAATGAAAGACGCTTCCCCGTAGACCACGTGTACTACGACCGTGTATATTCCAACACACAGGTGACTCTTATTTTTACCCATATTTACTACGGTCGTCCAGCTTCCAACACACAGGTGAACGCTAAACATCCAACAACCACACGGTCAAAGGAAATCATAATAATGATGAAAAACAAAACAGCATGCTATTCCACGCCCGCTTATCATCTGGGTATAAATTTCATTGGCAGTAAGTTGATAATTATTTCACCTCATGTCAAGGTGAATTACGGGGTGTCGCCTTTTATGCGGTACACGCCAACTGTAAGGGGGTTTATGAAAACACTGTGCAAATAGATTGAGAACAGTTGTTGATAGCGAGGAGTGTGCTCAAGTGTGCTTTGGTTATCTTGGAGATATTGTCCGTAGTCAAAAACATCTTCTCATCACCACAGAATAAGTAATAAATGGACATGCCTTTAAATCATGTTATAACATGAGTCTTCACGATCGGGAAGTAACTATCCTCTGCGCTCAGGAAGAGCTGTGGGTCAATACTGTGAGGTGGAGCATGCAGGTAACAAGTGAGTATCTTCTGTAGCAGCATCAATATGTCAAACTCTGTTCTGCATGTCAAATGTTATTCGTCAGTGTCGGGGAGGTGGCAGGGCGGACAGAGGGGTGAATCCATCAGCCCAATCGCGTGTAACCTGTGTCGCGTCAAGTATTTTTCAGTTGACCACATGGTACCACGTTGCTCGTATCCGTGTATGGAGGAGCGTTTGGTTGTTGGACTGCTCTCCACGCCACAGGCCGTAGTGTTCCTAGGCACCCCATATTTGACGAGTAGGCAGGATACAACAGTGAGGGTTTGTGTTTACTCTCAATTATATAGCAAGGGATGTATCTCAGCCTCTCGGCTACAGAGTTCTGGTGGTGGGTAGATCAGGATGCACATAGCTATAGTCAAGTATGAATGCCGAGATGTTCAAATGGCTCTGAGCCCTGTGGGACTCAACTGCTGTGGTCATCAGTCCCCTAGAACTTAGAACTACTTAAACCTAACTAACCTAAGGACATCACACACATCCACGCCCGAGGCAGGATTCGAACCTGCGACCGTAGCAGTCGCACGGTTCCGGACTGCGCGCCTAGAACCGCGAGACCACCTCGGCCGGCTGCCGAGATGTGGAAAAGAGGGGGAGCAATGTGCGCAATCGTAACAGGTGGTGGGATGAATGCTGGCAGCAGTTCCTCGAACAGACTGTGTTAATGGGTCCACAGTTTAGTCATTGCACACAAATATGAGGCTGCTTTCCTCGTCAGTCCATTTATAATTCTCAGCCGCCTTCTCACGGAGTGAGGGTGTGAGTGTCGCAGCAGACTTTGAATAGGAATTCAGCAGTAAGTTAACATCCAAATGCCATTTGTAGTCCGTGTGCCATCCGTGTTGGTAATGGAGAACCATGTGTGTCAACTTACTTGATACATAAAGGTTAAGATACTGCTGACACTTTAGGACGTCCATGTGTCGAAGTAGGTTCTGGTGGACTTCTGTGCATGTTGTCTACAGTAGTCGTCTATAGTTCATGATAGCTATGCGATGCACATCTAGTGTAAATGTTATGCCCCAAAATCTGATCGCATCCGCCTTTCGGAGGGATGCCATGCAGCCTCCCTGAGGTCCCTTCTGATATGCATCGCCGCTGACTCGGCTACATTCATGTGGCTTCTCGCCTCCAGTCTATATCGCTTAATCCATTCAGGCATGAATTGCACCTCATCGTTTATTTTACCAGCAGTAGAATGTCAGTCAGCATGTGCTCTGCAGTGAAAGGTGTGGCCCCTCAACGTAATTCCCTGAAGTCTGCTTTTCAGCCCTCCCATGAACGGTTTCAGTGCGACTGCGACAAAATCATGGAGACTGGGCATCCTTGTCGAATCGAACGCCGGTATGGCAAGTGATCCACTGCATGTCCATTTACCAGTACATGGGACGATGCTCCGCGTACGAGGTGGTAAATTACGTAGAAGAAGTCAGATTGGAAGCCCACGTGGCTAGAACTGACGTAAGAAACTTGTGGTGCACTTTGTCAAAAGCGTGCTTCAAGTTAATTAGGCCACAGCAACTCGAATGTGTCAGGTAGTGGAGAGAGCTACCAAATTCCTACTTTCACCAGTGGCCTTTTGCATGTTGGACTCTCCTTCTTGCGTCGTCTGCTCCGTTGAAAGGGTTAGTGGCAGGACCTTCTTTATGCGCACAGGCAGTAACTGGGCAAAGATCGACCTCTGTAAGGATTGTGTATTGGAATGAGTAGTCCATCGCCGAAAATAGGTGGCATGCAAAACCAAGGGAACGTTAGCCCTTGATATATAGTGATCCTACGTGTCATCGTCAGGGTGCAGAAAGTGTGACAGAATCGGACGGTAGACTATCCGGCCTGGGCGACTCGTTAAGTGCACCCTTATCCATCGCATCCTCAATGTCGTCCTGCGTAATCGCCGCTAAAAGCGACGATGTTGCTGAGTGGTCGAGGATGCACGACACCTGCTGCAAATGTCGTTATCCTTCCTCTCCTCTATACTCCCCTCCTAGTAAAAACGTCGATAATGGTCTGCAAAGGCTTCCACAATGGTTGCCTCGGTGGTTAATGTTTGACCAACCAGCGAAGTGAGGTCCGTAATTAGCCATTGTCGGCGTCGACGGCTATCAAGAACGATGTCGTGCACAGGTGAGATTTTGCTGCTTGCTCGGCCTTGACGCCGCGACCGCACGACAACCCATCCAATTTTCTCCATTTAACGGGAAACATGTTGGCTTTAATTAGGCGGCTTACCCTGTCCGTCTGGTGAGGGCAGTTGGGATCCGAGGTCGTGAAAAATCGTGCAATAAAAGCCCAAAGCATGACGATGCCATGCGGTGATGTACTATCGATGTTGTATCAGCATCTGCTGGAACGCTGGTTTTGCATATTCTGACCACCATGTCAACATCGAAACCTATCGTGGAAGACTTGTTTTTGCATTCCGCCAACGAGATGCCGATAATCTGACAGCATTCTGGGTCCTGCAGGTGTGCCACAGTTCTCTACCACATACCACGGTTGCGCCATACACGATATTTGTGGATGGTGACCATTCATGAGAAGGTACTATGGTCTGAGAAGGCAAGTGGCCACCATTCGACGTCCAATCCTCCTGACACAAGATCACGCGAGACACAGATATGATAAAGACGACTGGCCGAGTGACTAGCAAGAAATGTGTGTCCGGAGTATCCACCTTGCACTCTGTCCCTAGTATCGAGGGGATGCAGGTGTCGCACCAATATCTGAAATTCTCACAAATCGTAAAGTGCGAGACCTGGCCGTTGGAATGGAGCCTACAGTTAAAATAGCCGCAGAAGATATAGTGATCGTAGTGACCAAGAAAGAGAGGCGAGTTGGAGGGGGGGGGGGGGGGGGGGATTTCCTCTGAGTAGAACTGCGACCTTTCGTGGCGTTTTCGGTTCCCAATGGAGCATACACGTTAATAATACGTGTAACTAGTGCCGTGATCGCCAGCCCCAGGCAGTGGGAAGGAAAATCACATCAATGGGAATACCGTTATGCACTAGTATCGCCGTCAGCTGCCGGCCTGATCACCCTGTATCATATATTTCGCATAACCATAGAAGCCGGGGAGGGACACGAAACGCACTCTTACTGACTGTAATTGTGGCGATACGGTAAGCTTGCCGTTGAACTGCAGGTGCCAAGTAATTCATTAGGTCGGAAATGTCTATTGAGTGTCGAGCTGCGTAGTCGGCACTGGCCATTCCCAATACCTAAGCCGGAACCATTCCTCAAGTTACGGTGCCATCGGGCCCGGCCCTCTCCGTGTAACTTGTATGGCGTCATCGTCATCGTCCTCCGTCCACGCCGTTGAAAGCAGAGCAAGACCATCTACCGTGGTCTCCCCAGGGCACGGGATGGGTGCCTGCACTCTAGGAGGAGTGGAGGTATTTGTACGGCAGCACAAATCTCGCCTATCCATGTCTGATCGTTCAGCTGTGGGTATGTACGAAACTTCCTCAATCCCGTTCTGTGCTCCCACGCTGAAGCCGGCGGCGGTTTCCTCTGTGGGAGCATCATCTCAGCAGGAGAAGTCCTCGTCCTCCAGCGGCTGGTCCTCAGTCTGTTCTGAAATTGCTCTGCACCTCTGCTTACGGCGATTTCTTCTGTGGCCTTCCGTTTCAAACGAAGGCAGCGAATCACGACGCTCCTGCACAAAGGCCGCAGGTGGCACCATCAACAAGTCAATTACCATTTTACTGTTATGGACATTGTCATCAGCTGATGCGACAGTCGCTGTCGAAGTGGAGTCCGCAACGCGTAGAACGGGCGTTTCATCTTCCCGCTGAGTCAGAGTATGCTTTGTTGGGTCATCAGGGAGTCTCAGATGCCGCCATGCAGCGGTAGCAGTCGTGAGGGAGGCAACGTAAGTGGGGCCAGCCACGACGGCGCCATGTCGGCAGGCGGTGGGTGCGTGATCCGGCGATGGACGCACCCGGATCGGAAGTGGCCCTCCTTCCTACATCCGGAACAGGTTCTTGGTTGTCCGTCGTAAATGACAATGTCACGGCAGCCGCCGATATAGAGATACGAACGGACATGTTTTTCAAGTTCAGTTTAGACCTGCATGTTCAAAGGAACAGACACTGCGCCGACTGCAGCCGTTTTTGAAATACATGAAATGTACTCGCCGTTGCGAAATGGACAACCATCAGCTGTATAATGGAAAGTCGCTTGCCCAGTCTGACCAGATAAATACGATATTGTAGATTCCAAAGGAACATTGCATCGTAATTCGGAATGACAGAGGCATTGTAATATTGTATTTATCCGCAGACATAGGGCAAGCGATTTTCAAATAAAATATTTCTCCTGTATGGGAATATACATCATGGATGTACGAGTACAGGTTGTAGACACATGGTTGAGAAGTATGGAAATATTGGTCTGGCCTTGAGTCGTGCTGGGATGGCCTAATGATAACGCGACCGCTGGCGATACGTAGGAAATCCGTGTTTGAATGCCAGTCTGGCACAACTTCTCATTTCCATCACTGCATTTTCGTCACTGCAATTTCGTCATTGCATAATACAGCTGATGGTTGACCAAATTTTCAGTTGCCAATAAATTTCAAGTACATGTTAATGTCATAGAATTACTCAAGAGTCAACGCTAGAGAGTATACGTGACAATCTACCAAGTTACATTTTAACCTTGAATGTTCCACACACACTTGTCCCAGAGGCGTTGGTGGAGTATCAGTTACGTCGCGACCTCGGATCTTGGTCTCGTGTGTATCCTGCTCCACTACTAACATCACTGCGGTTTGGTAGCCCTTGAATGATAAGAGATAGGACGCTCTTATTCACAGGGCATGTACATTAGTATGTTCTGCAGAAATGATTAGCATTTGAACCATGTCGGCCCGCAGGTTCAAGGTAAACATCGGTGTCGTGGCACAACACCACCTAGCAGTAAAATGTGCATGCGGCTCTTATTGTCGCTATAGACCGAAGGTAATGGATCAGTGTCACCTGAGCAGACGTGCAGGATATCTCGCATATGTGAGAGCGAACCGTATCCTCAGATGAGTGAGTTTGAAAGAAGGCAAGTTTTTGGCATGAGGGAATGTGATTCATCCATCTGCTGCTTCTGCCGGACGAAGAGCTCTGGCAGTGCAACGGGCGTGAGTAAAATGGATCAAGGAAGGCCGTAGGACACAATGCGATGGGTCAGGTTGCACTAACCGGACCCCTCCCCCCCCCCCCCCCCCGCACCCCTCACAGGAAGATCAACACCTCATCCGAATGGCATCGCAGGACCGATCTGCATCCTCCTGCTCTAGAGCAACAGTGGAACAGTGTAACTCACCGCACACTATCAGGTGTAACAGTCCGTTGCCGTACGTTACGGCATGGGTTACGTGCTCGTAGGCCACTTCTCCGCCTACCTTTGACGAATGTGCAGACACTTGCTAGACGGCAATGGTGTATCGAACGACGTCACTGGGGACATAAATGGCATCAGACAGAGTTTTTGGACAAATCCAGGGTCTGTTTGTTTGAAAATGGTGGCCGCATTTTGGTTTGCCGCAGACAAGGTGAGTTGCACAATGGCTGCATTCGCGCAAGACATACAGCGCCAACTTAAGGCCTCATGGCTTGGGGTTGCTTATTGGGTACACATCACAGTTGGTGCGTGACCAGGGCACTGTGACCAATGTGACCTACGTGAATGACATCCTGCGACCCTGGAATATGGTGACACGACGGGTCCAGTGCTGTGATCCAATATCAACCACTGCAGATGAACTTTGGAACAGGGTGAATACAGCAAGGGCGCCATTCGCGCCTTATATATCCATCACGCATGGAACAAGTTATCAGAGCCTATGGCACACCCTGTTCCTACGAGGCAACAGGGCACATGCTGAGCGGAAGTGACTAAAATGCTGATTACGTCCGTAGAACATATTAATATACAGTCGTGAACAAAACGAGCGAGACCCCTCGCTTTTTCGTTATGCTGATCCGCACAGCTTTAAAGTGTGCTACAGAGCATAACAGGCAAGGCGACGACATACTATGTACAAGAGTGAAATTGAAAAACCATCCGAATTTTTTCAAACTGTTTTCAATCATGTGTAAGACTATATTAATGCTGATTAGTGAGTTAAATACAACACGTAAATATAAGATATAAAAGAAAGAAGAAACGCTAATCAGTATGAACTGTACTAACAAAAACGAATTTCAGCTTATCGATATAACATAGCTGTTTTAGTAAGACAAAGTACCCAGATCGATACAAATTAGCAAAATGTTATGCGCATTCCACCGTGAAACGGTCTGTGTCAATGTTCAGACCAGCCATACTGGATTACCGTTGCTGACATTCCATGAAAGTGTGCAAATTTAGCAATGCGTGAAAATTCATAACGAAATTCAGTTAAAAATCATTCAGTATCAACTGACTCATGTAGGAAGATACTGAAAACGCACCTAGAGGACAGAGAGCTTGTGCGTAAGCGCCTCCAAGTTTTCCTTACTAAATGTGAAACAGTTGCGGGGAGAGATCAACTTCTTCGATTACCGTGACGCAGTACTCCGAAGGCAGAGGGAAACTGGAGAACTACGCGCACAAAGATCCGCTGTGAAACAGGAACTCTGAGAGGGAAAAGCCAGTGCTTCCACGTAGTGAGGAATCTGATGCTTCCTTCAGAGAGAACGCTATTCATTAAAAGAAAAAATTACAAGTGTGTACGGCATTATTGGTGGAGGGAACCCATGTGGCGTGTTCGGTCGTCGTTTTACTTGGCGCCACTTCGGTGATTTGGGCGTCGACGATGAGCAAATGACACGGCGCACTTACACACACAAGCGCACACACACACAAAGTCCCGAGCTGAAAAATCCTCACCCTTGTCAGAAATCGTACCCGGGGCCTCGTGATCCAGAGCTATGCTAACCACGTGATCACGAACTGCTTACACAGTGAAGGAGAATTCACGTTACAGGAAGATCATTCTCCTGTGCATAACTCCACATTCGTTCACCAGCAGCTGTCCAAACAACGGCATTTACACTATGGTTTGGCCGTCACAGCTTGTTGATACGAATAAAGAAAAACATAGATGCAAGGAAGTCAAATGTGAAGACACTATGCGTAACAGAAGACATGCCTCAGTAGATCGACGAAAAAAGGAAGTACAAAAATGTTCAGAGAAATTCATGAATACAGAAATACAAGTAACTGATGAATAAAATAAATTCAAATTGCACAGAAGCTAAGGCGATACAGCTGATGGAAAACGTGAAGTCAAGGGCGGTAACATTAAAGAGTGCTATGGGAATTCCATTGTTCAATGCAGAGGAGAGAATCGATAAGCAGCAAGAGTGCATTGAAGGCTTCTATGAGGAACAAGACTTTTACGATGACGTGGTGGAACAAGAAACAGGAGTCGACAGGCAAAATATACGGGATCCAGTATTAGAATCACGATTTAAAAGAGCTTCCGATGACTTACGTCCAAACAGACAGAAGCAATAGATACCAATCTATTAGAATTCCTGGAATCACTGGCGGGAGTGACAACAAAACGGCTATTCAAATTGGCGTGTACATACTAAGAGACTCACGATAGACCATCACACTTTCGGAAACGTCATCCACACATAGCAAGAGCCGACAAGGGCAATAATTATAGCAAAACCAGCTTAACAGCTCATGGATTCAAGCTACTGACAAGAACAATATACAGAAGAACAGAAAACACAATTACAGATCTGTCAGATGGCAATCAGATCTGCTTTAGGAAAGGTAGTCACCTGAGAGGCAGTTCTGACGTTGCGATTGATAATGGAAGCAAGACTCAAGAAATATCAAGATACGTTCATAGGATTTGTAGAGTTTGGAAAAGCGTCAGAGAATGTAAAGTGGTACAAGAAAGACGAAAGTAATGAGAAGTAGCACAAATAAGAACATCGAGTAACTTAATAACAGAACTGGGGCTCATGAAGTAAACGAAGTTAAGGAATTCTGCTACACAGGCTGGAGGACATAAAAATCAGACTATCACTGGTAAACAGGATTCCTGGCCAAGAAAATTCTACTAGTATCAAACATAAGAATTAATTTTAAGGAGATATTTCTGAGAATGTACGTTTGGAGAACAGCATTGTATGGTAGTGAAACATGGACCGTAGGAAAACCGGAATAGAAGACCATCGAAGCATTTGAGATGCGATACTACAGAAGAATGTTGAGAATTAGGTGAACTGATATGGTAATGAATCAGGAGGTTCTCCGAGAAATCGTCGAGCAAATGAACAAATGGAAAACACTGACCAGGAGAAGAGACAGGACGACAGGACATCTGCTAAGACGTCAGGGATCAGCTTCCATGGTACTAGAGGGAGCTGTAGACGGTAAAAACCGCAGATGAAACAGAGGTCGGAATACATCCAACGAATAATTGTGGACGTAGGTTGCGAGTGCTACTCTGTGATTAAAAGGTTGGCATAGGAGAGAAATTCGTTTCGGGCTGTATCAAACCAGTCACAAGACTGATGACTTAAAAAAAAGAATCCATTTTAGAATATTTGAGCTGAGGTAGCACGAAAGCTGTCAGATAACCGTTCACGAAACCAACCAGCTACATCTGACGCCCTCCGACACTGTGCTCTTGGAACCTGGTAGAAAGTTTCCTCTTCTGGCAATTACGTGCGATTCCTCACAGATTCCATGCCAAGAGGCATGATTAAATTTAGAAACAATGGGTGATTCTGGGCAAGATATTAGTGAACTAAACCAGAGGCAATAAAATATGAATTAGTTTCCTCTAAGCTCCCTTTTTAACTGACATGAATAATTTAAATATTATTCTTCAGTTACTCCCGGAGCCCCGTGTGATTAGCCGAGAGGTTTGAGGCGCTGCAGTCAT
Organism: Schistocerca gregaria; assembly: GCF_023897955.1. Lineage (NCBI taxonomy): Eukaryota > Metazoa > Arthropoda > Insecta > Orthoptera > Acrididae > Schistocerca > Schistocerca gregaria. The sequence continues at coordinate 863,145,011 of NC_064921.1, forward strand.
GCGCTGTGCGGCTGGTTCCGGCGGAGGTCCGAGTCCTCCCTCGGGTATGGGTGTGTGTGTTTGTCATTAGGATAATTTAGGTTAAGGTAGTGTGTAAGCTTAGGGACTGATGACCTTGGCAGTTAAGTCCCCATAAGATTTCACACACATTTGAATATTTTTTCTCCCGGCGTATTTGTTCATCGAACAGTCCACGGTTGTAACGCCGGTTCGTAGTGTACAAGGGGAAAAGTATTCCGGTGATCAGTATCTTTTAAATATGTTTTTAAACACTACATTTCTCTCTGCGTACATACTTAAAAAGTAATAAATTGGGAGGGAATTTTTAAGGCTATTTTTTGTTGTTTCAAATTCATCTCTCTCTTACCTCTATTGTTCCCTCCTGCATTCTCCCAAAAAAGTAATAGATTTCTTCTAATATTTATTCACCTTTAATATCCCCTCTCATGTCTCACACTTAACGAGCTATGGGCTGAGATTGGTGGGCAAGCTGGATGCCTCCGTTTGTATACAGCTGTTAATCATAGAAACCCACTTTCGTCGGCTCTTCTGGACTCGATGTCCTGGTTTCCCGTGAGGTCATGAGAACGTTTCTGATGTTTGCGGTGAGAGAGTTACTTGAGGTTTGTTCAGAAAGCTGCACGTTGCGGAGTAACACTTTTAGGGGCATAGCACGCTAGACTAGCGTATATGAGATCCACGGACAGTGCTCAATCGCATTTCTGATATGAAAAGACTAAAAGAATACGTTCTGTCTCTGTGTGTGCGTGTTAGTTTCATCACCAGTGTCTGACATCCGAGGGCGAGTGTTGTAGTTTAGCGCAGAAGCGCTTGACTTGATTGTAACAGCTTCAGATAAGAAGAAGTTTTGTTCTCCAAAGTACTAGAAGTCTGTAACAGAAATTTCCGAACGTCCTGTAAAACATGTGACGACCGATAGAAGTTTATATCAAACTGTTAGGCAATAACTTAGAAGGAACTTCACTGGCTGTGAGATATTACTTTACAAATGTGCCCCACGCTCAATTACATAAACCTTTTATTGCCATTTCCGTCTCTTTATGTCATAAGCGTAGTGCAAACCGAACAGTTTATTCATAAGAACTTTATCTCTCTTCTGAACTTAGCATCAGCGATCATTGTTTTGTATTCGTCGTGGGTAGAAGTTATTTTGCGTTCTTCTGAGTATTATAGACTGTATGACAATTTTACTTTGGAATACCGTATTTCTGTCATCGTATTGTGTTACTTTCTACACTTCCTGCTTCAATTTCTGTGTACCTTTGCACTGTGCTTTTTCGGTAATCTTGATAGTTACACTTTGTTTCATTGCATATTTCGCTTGTATGATGTGTAGCTTTACATTACTCGTAGCCTACGGAATTTCTTTGTGAATGTTCGCGTTCTGCAAGCAAAACTCTGTGTTTGTCTTCTAATTTGCATTCATCTGTTTTGAGGGTAGGGCCAATGACAGTGTTCTCCAGAAATATCTTTCGTACGTCCATAAAGATCAAATGTTTAAGTACGCATAATGTTTACATTACAAGCATGGTAGACACTCCAAGAACGTTAATCACGTTTGGTGAATGAGATTTTCAGTTTCCAGTGCGCTTAGAAAGAAAAACAATAGTGGCTGTGACAGCAATTCATTTATGATTTTCAGGTTGCAGTCAGTAAATCTGAATGTTATTAGTATCTATGCTTTAGCCCATAAGACTAGTTACAGAAATGAAAGTAAGTGTCATTGCTTAATACTATTCATACTTCGGCTCTTAGTCAACTCGGCAATGTACCTTTGAGAAACGAGCTACAGTCCGCCCTTCCATGTGTGCTTAGAGAAACCGTTCGCAGTGTAAACGTATTATTCCTGTGGCTAGCAAACTGTCAACATCACATAATATGTTAGGCAACTTTGTGATCAACTTACTTCCTGGAAAGGCACAGATTTATTCTGGTAAATTCACTTGCATTTTCATGCAGCTGTATTAAATATTCTGAGTGATTTTCATGTAAGATGAGGAATTGGTTCATCAGATTTATGGTTTTCAGTCGGGAAAGAAAGTTCCACAGAGAAATGAAACTACTCTCGTCTTTTGCGTCGCAGATCTCTATGTCAACTATAAGTATGGCATTGACAGAGCCTGAAACATTATTCTGCTTTCAGTAGTCGTGCGGCTAGGACGTGTGTTTACATCCCTTCCACAGAGCTTCACGGTCACAAGGTTGTTTACTTCGTGTTAGTCTTTGCCAGTGCTTGCACTTTCGACATAGAATGGCGCAGCAGTACCGACAGTCTACCACCAACCTTGGCATCAGTCCGCAGCTGTGGTCTCGCGATGGCGTTCACGTTTCCCGAGCCCGGGGTCCCGGGTTCGATTCCCTGAGTGTTCAGGGACTTTTCTCCTGCCCCGAGATGACTTGGTGTTTGTGTTGCCCACATCATTTCATCATCATTCATGAAAGTGACAAGAGTGGACTGAGCAAAAGTTGGAAAATCATACCGCGCAGTTGAGCGCCCCACAAACTAAACATCATTATCAAATGGTTCAAATGGCTCTGAGCACTATGGGGCTTAACACCTGAGCTCATCAGTCCCCTAGAACTTAGAACTACTTAAACCTAACTAACCTAAGGACATCACACACATCCATGCCCGAGGCAGGATTCGAACCTGCGACGCTAGCTGTCGCGCAGTTCCAGACTGTAGCGCCTAGAACCGCTCGGCCACTCCGGCCGGCGGACTTACGGGGGCTCCGTGTGAACGCATCTCAGATACGCCCCACATGTTCAACGTAAATGCTTGGCTGACTTGTACTCTTCCCTCTACATTTGCAACCAACTTCTAAGACTTTCGTACGCCAATAGTAAATAAGCTTGTACAGCTGTACGTTGCAACTGAACAATGGCTTGACTTGTCGCTCATTCCAATACACAGAATAATTTCTCGTGTGGTCTAGAAGCCATGTGAATGAGTTTTATGTATTACAGTTTGTCTGTAAGATCAGCCGAAGTCTGTTCTTTCTTTTTGAATCATCCGGTATATTAATGACCCAGTAGATAATGTCGGAAAACTTTTCACGGATGATGCTCTTGCACACACAGAAAACTGTACACACTGGAAAACTGTACCGAAATCCAAGAATAACTGCAGAAGGTCGACGCTTGGTGACGGGTATGGTAACTGGCTCTCGACATAGATAAATCTAACTTACTGTGAGAACATAGAAACAGACCACCTGGCTAGCCACGCGGTGTAACGCGCTGCTTTCCGTGCGTGAATGCGTGCCGGTCCCCAGCACGAATCCGCCCGACGGATTGGTGGTGAGGTCCGGTGTGCAGGCCAGCCTGTGGATGGTTTTTAAGGCGGTTTTCCATGTGCCTCGCGAATGCGGGCTGGTTCCCCTTATTCCGCCTCAGTTACACTATGTCAGCGATTGCTGCGCATACACTTTCTCCACGTACGTGTATACCATAATTACTCGGACCCAACTACAGAGTAACCTTGGGGGACTGTAGCCTGTTGTACAGTGGCGTTGTGAACCACTGAGGGCTACTGTGGTAACGAAGCCTCTCCGTCGTTTCTAGGTCCTCTGTTCAATACACAGTACACATATGGAGGCCCCTTATTGTATGTGACACTATTGCAGAAAAATCACTGGAAGCAGCTGCTTGTATTAAATATCTAGACGCTGCATACGGAGCGATCTGAAGGGGAACGACTACAAAAAATTAATCGCGGGAAAGTCAGAGGCCACACTGAGATGTTGTGGAAGAATCTTTAGGAAATATGGCCCATCAACAAAGAAAGTGGCTTACAAAGCAGTCGTTCGGCCGGTACTTGCATGCTGGTCGTGAGTTTGGGATCCGTACCAGTTTTAATTAATACAGTAAATAGAGGAAATCCAAAGAAGCGTAGCAAGTTTCGCTTCAGATTCATTTAGTAATCACTAAAGCGTCACGGATATAGACAGTCAGTTCCAATGGCAGAGGCGCTCTGCCTCACGGCAAGGTCTACCGTTCAAATTCCGAGAGCCTACGTTCCTAGAACAGTCAGACAATATATTGACTCCTGCAAAGTTTATATCGTAAAAAATCATTACGATGAAATTAGAGAGATTCAAGTACATATAGAAGGTTACCAGCAATCGTCGTTCCCGCGAACCATATGCGACTGGAACAGGAAAAGGAGGCAGTGACACTGGTTCACAAGGTACCCTCGGCGACACACCGTAAAGTGGCTTCCAGATTATAGATGTAGGCTAAATCTAGAAGCGTTCTTCCACAAGAGAGACGAAATACTCGAAAGCGAGAGAGTATTTAAGTTTTACAACACCTGAATAAAGAAAAGGCCTACATTGTAGACAAATAAGACGTGCATAGATACACGTTTCTCAAGAAAATTCTTTCAACAGTGAAAAATCGAGATCTATTTATCGAGAAAAATTATTTTCTACTTTATTTGAAAGTTGCAATTACAAAGAAAATAAGAGACAAAGAATAAATTATAAATACGTTATTGTCTGCCTTGTGAAAATTGTTTGATATGCTGTAAATATATCAGTTCTGTCGAGTAAATACATCTACATGTTTTGGAAACGTTTGGACGACATATCTGGTATTCATTTCTCAGTAGTGTAGAGAATTTGTCAAGAACATCCGCTATGAATTTTTCGTGGGTAATTAATATATTCGATTATAAGGTAAGCTTTCGTATACAGAGTGATTTTAATTGTTGCCCACAAGCTGAAGGAGCAGATAGAAGACTCGGAATACAGCAACTTTGGTATAGGAACTCGTGGTCTTGGAAGATATCCTATGCCAATGAAATGTCAAGTGATTGGAGCTAATAGAGGATCATTCTAACCTGTTTAGTGTGGAAAAGCTATGGGACGTTAGGATAAGATGGAGAAGCTACTTTTGTCACGAATTCTTCTAATCATACTGGATCCACTACTACAGAACTATGTATTTTAGAGATCGATCAGTCCTCTAGGTCTCTGAAATGCTGTAGTACTTACTCAAGCTATTACAGTAGGTGAACCGCACCTTTATTGTTTCCTCGTTAAGTCTCCTAGTGTCTGTGTTTAGTGTTCTCACTTCCAGGAGTCGCTCTAGCACTTGTTCCCTAAGATATATGGCTAGGATAACGTTCGTTTACCCAATGATTTGAAGCAGTCAGTCCCAATGGAAAACTGGCGGTTCTACAGAATACAACTATTTTCCTCTAGAATATTACATTTCTTCCCGCATAAGAAAGACGTAAGCTACTTTGGTGTCCATACAAGTGTTTGTTTCCAGAGTACTTCCTGTACTACTTTTGGTTATTTCTTCCCCAGAGATTCAGTATTTTCCATGGACTGTTCGAATAATATCTATTTCTCGTACTCATCTCGATTCCAAATACTATTTTAGTGGGGATATGGTATGATCCCAAGGAACATCATAAGACCTTCAATTTACAAATTTTGTTAAGGTCGGGTGACACCAGTAGGGGGTCAATTGAAAGCGATTATAATTGTTAGAAAGACGACATTCAGAATAAGCAAATTTAGATCTCCAGTTACATTACAAAGACAACACGTTTCTGGGTCGTTTATAGCAACACTACAATTGCTGTAATGAGAATTAAAAGTCTCCATATATAGCGAACGGTCGATAGAGTTTAATGAACAGTTGATGCCAGATATTGCTACTGGTCATGATCTTAGGGGTTTATCGAGCGTGCTGGTTAGTACAATGGACTCACATTCAGGAGCACGAAGGTTCAAACCCGCGTCCGGCAACCCAGATTCTATTTTCCGCGATTTCCCTAAATCTGTACAGGCGAATGCTGGGATGGTTCCTTTGAAAAAGACACTGCAGACTTCCTTCCCCATCCTTGATCCACTTCGAGCTTGTGCTCCGTCTCTAATGACCTCGATGTCGACAACACGTTAAACCCTAATGTCCCTTCCTTCTTCGGTAGAGTATTTGAATATGGACATAATTCCGTAGTTTATCTTTGGGGTTTCTATTTATGCAGCTACTTCACTTGAGTCATTTAAACACTAAATTTCATTTTCTTTATCCAAAATTTATGGTGTTCTTTATTAATAGTGTAGCTCCCCTATTACCCTCTAGCTTACCTGACGTTACCAAATTGTATACTTAGAAATTAAGTGATGTTCAACGCTTGAACCACGTTTAGTTGAAAGCAGCAGTGGAAATATCCAAAATATGTAAGGAGGTTGATTGATTTGTTTACAAGATTCGCTTCTTCCAGTTCAAATTTTCATCAATATGTACGCTCAAACATTAGGAGCATTGTTCCCTACGTACTGACTACTGTTAATATGCTATATCACTTGTTAGTATGATTCTGTTTGTTGTACAGGACTGAATAAAGTGTGATTGCTTTTTAAAAATTTCCGGTGACAGTGTTGCACTGCATAGTTCACTAAGATCATTACTTATGAAGTTGGAATAACTTTTCAGAATGGCATCAGCATCATATTATATTTCGTCTTTTAGAATTTTAAGAATTCTGTTAATTTCAGTGAAGGTCGATGGTGCTACTTGTAGTTGCTGTATTTAGAACCTCATTGTTGAAAGTACTTACAGCTTGTGAATTATCAGTCACAACATTGTCATTTAGTTTAACTGTTATGGTATCTTTTACACTGACTGGTTGTCCTGTCTCTCGTTTGACAATGCCTCATGTAGTTTTAATCTTTGTATCTGCATTGTTTATTTTTATTAGCACGTGCATATTTCTGGACCTTCCCATGACTTTCCTTAAAATGCTGCAGTACTTTTTGTAGTATGAAAGTAGTGTCGTATGTTGACTTTCTTTGGCCTGTATATAAATTTCCCTCTTCCTCTTACATGAGATTATTATATTCACGGAATTCACACATGTAACTACCGTGTTAATGTCCATTCTGTGGCTCACTTGTTTTATGGTTTGAAAATACGTTTGTTACCTGTCTGCCCTTCATTTCGGTGACTTTATCTACACTCTAGGACACCCAGTTCAATAGATCGTGACGGTGACATCACTTAACAAGCTCTAGTTATAACCAACGTTGTCGTACTTGAAAATGGCTTAGGGCAGAAATAATTACAGTAAAAAAATTAAAAAGTTTGTACGGTTAAAAGGCGTATATATAATTCAGATATTAGGTGGTGTTTCCATGTTCGCTTACAGCTGAGATTGTACATAGTAAAATAAAAGTTATGGGGACTGAAGATGTGTTTGTTTCGTCCTGCAAATACTGGTTGGGTATTGGATGGATTTCGAGGAGCTACTGCCTACACCAGAAGATCAACAGATTGAGTAGGATCTGGTTGGATCTCTGAGATTTCTGGTAAACAGAATAAAGGGGCAGAAAAGCGGTGCCCTATGCGCACTTGTGCAGTGAGTTTGATCACATGGACATTGGTACTATTTATTATTACATGACATCAGAGGTTGGACGGAAAAGATACGATAAGGGAGAGCTAGTTCATTAGAATTAAATATATTTGGAAAGGATATTGTAATTTTAAACACGTTCTTGTATTTTCCCGAGGCCAAGGAACAGGAAGCAAAGGAAACGGAAGAGAAGTAGGATGTTTGTTCCCCTGTGTGAAATTTTATTACTAGTAAAATCAACGAGAACCGAAACTAGAGAAGCTAGTGATGTTGGAAAGCCGGAATCTAGAGCGAAATTGACGTTCCAACTCATTCACAGTTCTTCCGTTCCGTTCAGGCCGGGATTCTGGGCAGGTGAACCATTTCTGGAATGTTATTGTCCACAAACGACTGCCACACAGACGGTGCATTGTAACACAGTGCATTGTCATCCTGATACAATCATCGTCTCCGAACGTTTCCTCTTTTTTACGTAAAATGTGATGATATCCTTCCCCATTTTGCGCTTCCTTCAGAGCAACAAGCGGATCACGCCCTAACCATGAAAAGCAGCCCCCGCCCCCCATGCCGTAACACCACCTCCTCCATACTTCACTGTTTGCTCTACACATGATGCCAGATAGTGTTCTCCAGGTATTGGCCAAACCCAAACCCTTCCATCGGATTGCCACACGGTATATCGTGATTCATTTCACCAAAACACTTGTTGCCAGTCATCCACTGTCCAATGGCGTCGCTCTTTACACCACCTCAAGTGTCGCTTATCATCGACTACAGAAATGTGTGCCTTATGAGGAGTTGTTTGACCACTGTAGGCCATTTTATCAAAACGATAAGCACAGTCAGTGTGCTCACCAGACTGCTGGTAACTCTTTGGAACTCACGAGTGATTCCGTCTGCTGATTTCATGCGACCTTTAGCAATCGCCCTCTGCAATGCTGGGCAGTCCCTGTCAATACATGGGATCTGCCTGGTCTTTGTTTAGCTATGGTTTTTCCTTGACAATCAAATCACCAACACTTGCGTTGGTCACCTACAGCCGGGGTGAAATGTCCCTGATTGATATGTTACACGAATGGATTACCCTGATTAGAGTATCTTCGAAGTCACTGAGCTCTTATGACCCACCTATTGTGCTTTGCTGATTCTCTATTAACAATACCCCCTGCCTCCTTTTGTAGTGACAGGTCCGCCTCTTGTGATAGCTAATGGTGAATTTTGTGTCACAAAGGGGTGTCCACATCTTCTGACGGGTAGTGTATTTACGACAGTAATAAAAATAGAATGGACGTGGCTAGACATTTAGTCTACAAGTTCTTTACTGGAGTCCTTTACATAAGAAAAGACCAAGAAGGTACGTAAATACTATCAGAAAAGATGAAAAGGCAACAGGAATGCGTATAGTTGAGAACCGTAAAGCATGAGGAGACCTTTATCCGGCCTTGGATGTCAAAGGGATGGTGGTGGTCATGACGAAGCAGAACAAAAAGATGATGATGATGAAGATTTGACCATAAAACGATAATGATTTGCCACAAATGTAATACTAGTAACTGAGTTAATACATAAACGTATATTCCGAAATCGGAAAATGGATTAAAAGGAGTACCACGAGCAGCTGTAGCTACAGATTACTGTTTAATATCGCTGAACAACAAACTGAAATTCAAGAGAATTGTCCAAAAGAATCGATGTGGAGAGAAGTGGGATACTAAAGCACGGAACGAAGTTGGCTGTAGATAATGCAATAACGAATACCAAAAAAATACAGTAGACGAGGAACAGACACCTCTAAAAACTGGTGTCACAGAAAATTGACAGAAAAAAGGGTACGAAGAAGGTAGTTGCGAAGAATCCTTGGGTATCAGAAGAAATAGTTCATCTGACGCACTGAGAACCATAAGGGGCCAAAACAAGAACACAGAGTTTCGAGAAAAATAGATATTTGTGAAAATCAAATTTGAAGAAAAAGCGCCAGTCTGATAGGTTAGACATTTTTAAAACCAAGCCTCAATTTCCTATATTTCATATAAAAAAATAATATACCCACTTTGATATAAAATATTAATTAATATTTAGGATTATATGAAGCGCTGAGACACATAAGGGCCTAATGCACACCATTGTTGATTTTGAGATTGTGGCTTGTACACATACTCTTGACGTATTTTGATCTTATGGTGAGTTCGGTGTATCTGTGCTGTAGACCCACACTGTACACGCGAACATTCACTAAAATCTGTGTAATAGCTTTCTCTGACATTCCTTCCATATGGGCCCGACGATGGTGTACTTTAGACCCTTCTGGTTATCAGTGCCTGTATTTATTATTAATGTTAATTCACTAAATTTCCATATATCTCCCAGTGACAATAGTGTTTCTTTTTTCAGAATATAAGGAACACATACTAAGTGCACCACGCATATATTTGTGATGACTTGCTCCAGCGCTTCGTGGTCTTTGTTACCATCATTTTCATTAAGCACGTTCTGTGGTTTGAGGTTCAACTAAAACTACCGATATACCTCCAATTACGAAGTACTACTACTACTACTAATACTACTACTAATACTACTACTACATGATTGATGTTGTTGTTGTTGTCTTCAGTCCTGAGACTGGTTTGATGCAGCTCTCCATGCTACTCTATCCTGTGCAAGCTGCTTCATCTCCCAGTACCTACTGCAACCTACATCCTTCTGAATCTGCTTAGTGTACTCATCTCTCGGTCTCCCTCTACGATTTTTACCCTCCACGCTGCCCTCCAATGCTAAATTTGTGATCCCTTGATGCCTCAAAACATGTCCTACCAACCGATCCCTTCTTCTAGTCAAGTTGTGCCACAAACTTCTCTTCTCCCCAATCCTATTCAATACCTCCTCATTAGTTACGTGATCTATCCACCTTATCTTCAGTATTCTTCTGTAGCACCACATTTCGAAAGCTTCTATTCTCTTCTTGTCCAGACTAGTTATCGTCCATGTTTCACTTCCATACATGGCTACACTCCAAACAAATACTTTCAGAAACGACTTCCTGATACATAAATCTATATTCGATGTTAACAAATTTCTCTTCTTCAGAAACGCTTTCCTTGCCATTGCCAGTCTACATTTTATATCCTCTCTACTTCGACCATCATCAGTTATTTTACTTCCTAAATAGCAAAACTCCTTTACTACTTTAAGTGTCTCATTTCCTAATCTAATTCCCTCAGCATCACCCAATTTAATTTGACTACATTCCATTATCCTCGTTTTGCTTCTGTTAATGTTCATCTTATATCCTCCTTTCAAGACACTGTCCATTCCGTTCAACTGCTCTTCCAAGTCCTTTGCCGTCTCTGACAGAATTACAATGTCATCGGCGAACCTCAAAGTTTTTACTTCGTCTCCTTGAATTTTAATACCTACTCCAAATTTTTCTTTTATTTCCTTTACTGCTTGCTCAATATACAGATTGAATAACATCGGGGAGAGGCTACAACCCTGTCTCACTCCTTTCCCAACCACTGCTTCCCTTTCATGCCCCTCGACTCTTATTACTGCCATCTGGTTTCTGTACAAATTATAAATAGCCTTTCGCTCCCTGTATTTTACCCCTGCCACCTTTAGAGTATGAAAAAGAGTATTCCAGTCAACATTGTCAAAAGCTTTCTCTAAGTCTACAAATGCTAGAAACGTAGGTTTGCCTTTTCTTAATCTTTCTTCTAAGATAAGTCGTAAGGTCAGTATTGCCTCACGTGTTCCAACATTTCGACGGAATCCAAACTGATCCTCCCCGAGGTCTGCATCTACCAGTTTTTCCATTCGTCTGTAAAGAATTCGCGTTAGTATTTTGCAGCCGTGGCTTATTAAACTGATAGTTCGGTAATTTTCACATCTGTCAGCACCTGCTTTCTTTGGGATTGGAATTATTATATTCTTCTTGAAGTCTGAGGGTATTTCGCCTGTCTCATACATCTTGTTCACCAGATGGTAGAGTTTTGTCATGACTGGCTCTCCCAAGGCCGTCAGTAGTTCTAACGGAATGTTGTCTACTCCGGGGGCCTTGTTTCGACTCAGGTCTTTCAGTGCTCTGTCAAACTCTTCACGCAGTATCGTATTTCCCATTTCGTCTTCATCTACATCCTCTTCTATTTCCATAATATTGTCCTCAAGTACATCGCCCTTGTATAAACCTTCTATATACTCCTTCCACCTTTCTGCCTTCCCTTCTTTGCTTAGAACTGGGCTGCCATCTGAGCTCTTGATATTCATACACGTGGTTCTCTTCTCTCCAAAGGTCTCTTTAATTTTCCTGTAGGCAGTATCTATCTTACCCCTAGTGAGATAAGCTTCTACATCCTTACATTTGTCCTCTAGCCATCCCTGTTTAGCCATTTTGCACTTCCTGTCGATCTCATTTTTGAGACGTTTGTATTCCTTTTTGCCTGCTTCATTTACTGCATTTTTATATTTTCTCCTTTCATCAATTAGATTCAATATTTCTTCTGTTACCCAAGGATTTCTAGCAGCCCTCGTCTTTGTACCTACTTTATCCTCTGCTGCCTTCACTACTACATCCCTCAGAGCTCCCCATTCTTCTTCTACTGTTTTTCTTTCCTCCATTCCTGTCAATTGTTCCCTTATGCTCTCCCTGAAACTCTCTACAACCTCTGGTTCTTTCAGTTTATCCAGGTCCCATCTCCTTAATTTCCCACATTTTTGCAGTTTCTTCAGTTTTAATCTACAGGTCATAACCAATAGATTGTGGTCAGAGTCCACATCTGCCCCTGGAAATGTCTTACAACTTAAAACCTGGTTCCTAAATCTCTGTCTTACCATTATATAATCTATCTGATACCTTTTAGTATCTCCAGGGTTCTTCCACGTATACAACCTTCTTTCATGATTCTTAAACCAAGTGTTAGCTATGATTAAGTTGTGCTCTGTGCAAAATTCTACTAGGCGGCTTCCTCTTTCATTTCTTAGCCCCAATCCATATTCACCTACTATGTTTCCGTCTCTCCCTTTTCCTACTGACGAATTCCAGTCACCCATGACTATTAAATTTTCGTCTCCCTTCACTACCTGAGTAATTTCTTTTATCTCATCATAGATTTCCTCAATTTCTTCATCATCTGCAGCGCTAGTTGGCATATAAACTTGTACTACTGTAGTAGGTGTGGGCTTCGTATCTATCTTGGCCACAATAATGCGTTCATTATGCTGTTTGTAGTAGCTTACCCGCATTCCTATTTTCCTATTCATTATTAAACCTACTCCTGCATTACCCCTATTTGATTTTGTGTTTATAACCCTGTAGTCACCTGACCAGAAGTCTTGTTCCTCCTGCCACCGAACTTCACTAATTCCCACTATATCTAACTGTAACCTATCCATTTCCCTTTTTAAATTTTCTAACCTACCTGCCCGATTAAGGGATCTGACATTCCACGCTCCGATCCGTAGAACGCCAGTTTTCTTTCTCCTGATAACGACATCCTCCTGAGTAGTCCCCGCCCGGAGATCCGAATGGGGGACTATTTTACCTCCGGAATATTTTACCCAAGAGGATGCCATCATCATTTAATCATACAGTAAAGCTGCATGTCCTCGGGAAAAATTACGGCTGTAGTTTCCCCTTGCTTTCAGCCGTTCGCAGTACCAGCACAGCAAGGCCGTTTTGGTTAATGTTGCAAGGCCAGATCAGTCAATCATCCAGACTGTTGCCCCTGCAACTACTGAAAAGGCTGCTGCCCCTCTTCAGGAACCACACGTTTGTCTGGCCTCTCAACAGATACCCCTCCGTTGTGGTTGCACCTACGGTACGGCCATCTGTATCGCTGAGGCACGCAAGCCTCCCCACCAACGGCAAGGTCCATGGTTCATGGGGGGAGGACATGATTGATGTAGACACTAAATTATGTTGGCAGCCCAGATAACAATTACGCAGAACAAAGAAACAAAATTATGCTCTGTGCTTTGGGACCATGTGAAAACTAGTACCAGAGAAATCGGTGAGACACTTTGCCTTGAAAGTTCATATATACAATGTGGGCCTACAGCATAGATAAAGCTAGTTAACCATGAGATCGACAGATATCAGGAGCATGCATACTTGTTAAAATCAAAATCAAGGACGTCGGGCGTTACATCTTCACGGTGCTCAGCGCTTCGATTGTTCGACGAGAGAAGGGACTAAAAAGATGTTCCGAAAAAGTTGCGAATACGACATTGTAAGCTTCTTAGCAATGAAATAAGCAGGAAGTGCAGCAAAGCCAAGGCGAAATGGCTACGGAAAGGGGAAGGAACTGTCTGATGACGTGATAGAAGAAGAAATGGGAGTTGATGTGGAAGATGTAGGAGATGAAATATTAGCGTGCGAGCTTAGCAGAGCTTTGGAACACTTGTGATCGAATATAGCGCAAGGATAAGATACAATTACTACAGAAATTCTAAAATCATTGAAGGATGGTGGCAACCATACGACTAATCAGCCTATCGGAATAATATCATCCACACCATCCCGAAGATAGCAACGACAGAGAAGTGCGAGAACTATCATACAATCAGGTTAACAGCTCTCATCCAAGGTGCTAGCAAGAATAGTGTATAGAAGAATAGAAAAGAAAATTGAAAATCTGTTAGATGGCGGTTAGTTTGATCTTATAAAAGGTAAATCCTCTGGAGAGGTGGGTCTGACGTTACACTTAATAATGGAAGCAAGACTTTAGAAAAATCAAGGGACATTAAGAGGATATGCCGATTTGGAATATGCGTTAGAAAGTATAAAATGGTGAGAGATGGCCAGGAAAATAGGGAAAGTCAGACAATATACGATATTTACAAGAACTAAGAGGTAATAATAAGGGTGGAAGACCTAGAATGCAGTGATCGCATTAAAAAGGGTGTAAAACAGGGCTGCAGTTTTTCACCCCTGCTGCTCATATATACATGGAAGAAGCAATGACGGAAACGAAAGAAAGATCGATACTAAGATAAGTTCAAGTTAAAATATCAATGATAGGGTTTGCAGATGAATCACTGCCCTGATGAGCAAAAGCAAGGAAGAAGCGCAGGAACGAACAGTCCAACGAGCACACAATATGGTTTGATGGTAAATCGAAGAAAGACAGAAGTAATACGAAATGGCAGAAATGAGATTAGCGATAAATTTTGACATCGAACTTGGAAATCACCAAGTTGACAAAGTAAAGAAAGTTTTCTATCGTAGAAAAAAAATCTACACAACGGATGAAGCGTGGAAGAAAGTAGGAGCAGACAAGCATAGACAAAGTGGGCATTCCACGCCAAAGGGGTCTATTAGTATTAAACATCGACTTTAATTTGAGAAATAAATTTCTAAGAATGTTCGTTTGAAACACATCTGTAAGGAAGTGAACCATGACCTAAGGGAAAGTCGAAGAAGAAGAGAATAGAAGCGTTTGAGATGTGGTGTTATAGAAGTGTGTAGATAATTTGGTGGACCGATAAGATGAGAAGTAAGGTCTCCACAGAATCGAAAAGGAGATGAATTTCTGGAAAACGTCGACAAGAAGAAATGGCAGGATAATAGGACTTTTATTAAGACATCAAGTAATAATATCCATGGTACTCGAGGAAGCTGTAGAGCGTAAAAATTACAGGGGAAGACAGAGCTTGGAGTACGTCCAACAAATAACTGAGGACGTCGCCTGCAATTGCTTCCCTTTGATGCAAAGGTCGGCACAGGAGAGGAATTCCTGGCGGGCCTCACCAAACGAGTCAGACGACTGACGACAAAAAAAAAGTTGCATCAGGAGACCTTTATCCAGCAGTGGATGTCAAAGGGCTGATGGTGCTGGTGATGGTGGTGGTCGTGATGATGTTGTTGACGTTGACGATTCGGACCAATACATAAAAGTATATTACTGTGCAATAACATTGTGCATGTTGTGTAAAAGTAATGCTTGTAAATACCAAAGGTGGTGATTATCATTATTCATGGACCGAGTCTTACAACTGTTCCTTTCAAAGTAGTCTGTTTTTCCCCCTTTGTTGCCACTGGGATTTGTTGTTCCGTAATTGCAACAGTATTATGTCTTTTTGCATAGTTGTATATAGAGTTCTGATATCTTCGTTTCCCATCATTCAACTATTATTACACCTGCAACTCATCTTAGAAATCGCATTTCAAATGTTTGCATGTATGTGACAAGTACGGGGTGTGAAAGAAAGTGTCGAATATTTCGAGGGATAATAGTAGTCATCGAAACAAGACATCCAAGCCGAATAAATATAGGTCCGGAACAGTTGTTTATAGGGGAGGATGAAAGATGTCGTGGATATGACTAAGACTACCACCAAGTAAGTTGTTCAGCCGTATTTTATAACGTCTTTGGCACATAGGTTCTCTAGCATCCCTAAAGGTGAACAAGGGAAGGCCCCGCTCATTCCTCTCGCCAGAGATGGAGGACCATATACTGAATGACTGTGCTGAATTTGAAAGTTAAAATTCTGGCCCAACCACTCAAAAGGTGCAATGCTAGTTTTTTGCGCTTTTCACCATTAGGATGTCAGAATGATTGTAAAAAGGAATCACCCCTGCGTGTACCTACTGATTTTACATTGTTTGTGGTTAGCCTAACAGTTAATTTTCAAATGTCTTTATTATTTCACATGTTTCTAATTATTTTCTTTTATAACTGGCAGTGTATCAACGTAAATATTAAGCTGCGGGTCATGTACTTTGAAGCACTAAAGAAACTGGTCTAGGCATACGTATTCATATACATGGATATATAAACAGGTAGAATACGGCGATTCTGTCGGCAGCGCGTGTGACAACACAAGTGTCTGGCGCAGTTGGTAGATCGGGTACACCTGCTGCAATTGCAGGTTATCAAGATTTAAGTGAGTCTGAACGTGGTGTTATAGTCGGCGCAACGAGCGATGGGACACAGCGTGTCCGAGTAGCGATAAAGAGAGAACTTTCTCGCACGCGCATTTCACGAGTGTATCGTGAATATAAGGACTCCGGTAAAATATCAACTCTCCGGTATCACTGCGGCCGGGAAAAGATCCTGCAAGAACGAGACCAACGGCGACTGAAGAGAATCGCTCAACGTGGCAGAGGTGCAACCCTTACGCAGATTGCTGCATATTTCAAAACTCGGCCATCAACAAGTGTCAGCGTGCGAACCAATCAACTAAACGTCATCGATATTGGCTTTCGGAACAGAAGGCGCACTCGTGCACCCTTTATGACTGCATGACACAAAGCATGTGCTTCGCCTAGGCCCGTCAACACCAGCATTGGACTCTTCATGATGTAAACATGTTGCCTGGTCGGATGAGTCTCGTTTCAAATTGTACTGACTGGATGGACGTGTACAGATTCAGAGACAGTCTCATTAATCCATGGGCCCTGCATGTCAACAGGGGACGGTTCAAGCTGGTGGAGGCTATGTAATGGTGTGTGGAGTGTGCCTCTGATATGGCTAGATACGACTCTGACAGATGACACGTACGTAAGCATCGTTTCTGACCACCAGCATCCATTCATGTCCATTGTGCGTTCCATCGGATTGAGAAATTCCAGAATTGCTACAGAGTGGCTCCAGAAACAGTCTTCTGGGTTTAAACACTTCCGCTGGCCACCAACTCCAAAGACATGAATATTATTGAGCATATATGGAATGTCTTGCAGCGTGCTGTTCAGAAGAGATCTTCACCACCTCGTACTCTTACGGATTTATGGACAACCCTACAGGATTCATGGTGTCAGTTCCCTCCACCAGTACTTCAGAGATTAGTCGAGTCCCTGCAACGTCGTGTTGCAACACTTCTTCGTGCTCGCGGGGGCCCAACACGGCATTAGTCAGGTGTACCAGTTTCTTTGTCTCTTCAGCGTATTTGTTCCATCCTTCTGGCTGACGATCACTGCCACTGTGTTAAATTAGTGGATGGCTTGTAAGGTCGCTAAGTGCTTAATATGAATGTTTGTATCCTAGTACTTAAATCACACGCATATAAATGCCGTATTTTTGGCACTTATGTGAAATGAATGTTTTTAAACTGCTCATAAATTACGGAATTACAATAACATCGTCACGAAGCCAGGGACTAGTTGCACTTGCTCGTAAAATGAAGTTCCTATAAACTCCCACCATCTGATGATGAATCCTCAGAGGCTCTAAAGGAGAGGAACAGGAAAATAATAGTTTCTAAAATTACGAGATGGCAGCAACTGGTCGCAGTCAGTATTAACCATTCGTTAGCAGATATTTAATATAACACACGTACAAATAATGTTTGTTTTTCAAAGAAGAGATTTTTCTCCTAGTATACGGTTCTTTGTTACATTAAATAGTGTAGGGGGAGACACACAGTGAAGATGAACAGCGTATCACAAACGGCGCAAAGAGATTACTAAAGCAAACTTACTTAAAAACGCTGTTAAAAACTGTCTCATAAACAATACACATTTCACAGGGAATGCTTATTTAGATATCACTCGATAGGGGTTTAGTAAAAAGTAGCTCAAGCAAATGATGATAATAAACTATCTTTTCACATAACTCTTTCACACTGTTTTCTCCTTTTTACCTTACTGTCAAAGTTATGCAGTGAGTAATAGTTACACATTTCACTCAATTCTAAGGGATCGTGACTCTGTTTTTCAGGCTAGCCAATGAAACGTTGCGGTATACAAAATGAAAGCCAAACATTGTCGCTATGGCCCTCATGTCAGCTGGGAGTAAATGTAGCTTTACGTTATGCAATAATAAGAACGTTGTGTGTTTAGTGGTCGGTAGTAAAAAATGAATGAACGCTGTAACACTAGCTTTTTATATTATTAAATATCTTCTTTGCAAAACAGCGTTCTGCACCAGGAATTAAGCGAATATTGTTGCACTGTTGTAAACAGAATTGGCCTTTTATTCGGGCGTATGAAGACTCTAATGTCCATACAGCTATCCTGATTTAGATTTTCGGTAAATTAAGGCAAATGATGAGATGATTCCTACTACAAAACCACGATCTACTGCCTTTCCCATCCTTGTCAAACCAGTCCGCTCGGTACATCAAGTCCTGTGTATATGAATTATGCTATTTTTATTGTTCTTAAATTGTAATATCACGACATGTCGAACATCCTTGCAAAAAGGTGTCGAAATAAGGAGGACGAGAGTTCAATGCGTCATCGGAAACGAGGTCCATAGAGAAGCAGAGGCTGCGATGGGAAGGAATTGGAAAAAAAAAAAAAAATCAAATGTGTGTGAAATCTTTCGGGACTTAACTGCTTAGGTCATCAGTCCCTACGCTTACACACTATTTAACCTAAATTATGCTAAGGACAAACACACACTCCCATGCCCGAGGGAGGACTGGAACCTCCTCTGGGACCAGACGCACAGTGGAAGGAATTCAATCGTGCCCTTTTCTACATCCACGTCTACAAGTACGAGGCGTATTTCTTAAGTAAGTACCGTTTTGAAATTAAAAAAAAAAACGTGCTAAGGTATCTCAATAATTTTATTTTTACATGAAAGCCTGTACCCTAATCTACGCACTGACGCGGTTACAGTCTGATTCTTCCTTGTTTACGTTGCTTACTGAGTACGGAAAATGTACTTTGGCGCCAGTAGAATCGCTCTGTAGTTAGCCTTAGGTGCCGGTTATCTAGATTTGCGCAATAGTGTTCCTCGAAAAAACGTAGCCTTCCCTCCGGTGATTCCCATTTGAGTTCCAGAAGCATCTCCGTAATACCTGCGTGTTGTTGGAACCTGCTGGTACAAATTTAGTGACGCGCTTTTGAATTGCTTCGATATCTTCCTTTAATTTGACCTAGTTCGCATCCAAAATAATAGAACAGTACTGAACAATGCGTCACACTAGTTGTCCTAAAATCTGTTTCCTTTACAGACGAACCACACTTTCCAAAAATTCTCCAAATAAACCGAAATCGACCATTCTCCTTCCCTACTACAGTGCTTACTTGGTCATTCCATTCCATATTGCTTTGCAACGTTAGGCTAGAAATTTAATCGACGTTATTGTGTGAAGCAGCACTGTGGATTGCTCTATATGCGTTATCTTACATTTCTCTACATTTTTAGCTAGCTACCATTAACCACACCAACTAGAAATTATGTCTAAGACATCTCGAATCCTTCTACACCCCTTAGCGACGACACCTTCCCATATATATCACATATGTGGGAACCTATTTCGTGCGCTTGTAGCTTAGTTAACAGTCGGCGGTATGGCACCATATCAAATGTTTTACGGAAATCTAGGAAAGTGGAATCCGCCTAGTTGTCCTTCATCCGTAGATCGCAGGATCTCATGTGAGCAAAGGTCAAGCTGAGTTTCGCACGAGCGATAATTCCTAAAAATGTGCTGATTCGTGGACAGAAGATTTTTCCCCCTCAAAGAAATTTCTTATATTCGAATTGAGAATATGTTCAAGGAGTCTGCAGCAAATTCGATGTTAAAGATATGGGTCTGTAATATTTCAAGTCCGTTCTTTTACTCTTCTTATGTGCAGGAGTCATCTGCACTCTTTTCCAGTCGCTTGGGACTTTCCGCTTGGCGAGATATGCGCCAGAATTGCAAGCTAAATAAGGGGCCAATGCTGTAGAGTATTCTCTGTAAACCCGAAACGGGATTTCTTCAGGACCTGGCGACTTATTTGCTTTCAATTCTTTCAACTGTTTCTCTACACCAGCGATGATCATTACCAAGTCCTCCATATGGGAGTCTGTGCGATTGTCAAACTATGGTATGTCTGTACGATTCTCTTGCTTAAATGATTTCTTAAACACGAAATTCAAAACTTCCTCTTTACTTTTGCTATCTTCTACTGCCACACCAGACTGGTCAACTAGTGACTAGCTAGAAGCCTTAGACGCACTTAGCGATTTTTTGTCCTACGCTTTGTGCATCGATGTTTCTACAGACACACGAATATATGTTTCAGAGGAACCATCTTGGTATTTGCCTGCAGCGGTTCAAAAAGTAGCACTTGCCTGAGGCAATTTAAAAATGTATTTCAAATATGAATAAAACTACAAGCGCTAATAACATCAGAGCTACTTAGAGGTTAAAAAGAAAAGAGAGAAAAATGAGTGCCATATAGTGTCCTTGGTCTCCCTCTCTGCAGAATGCATTCACTATTCTTTTTCATCCGCACGCGCCGTTCTAATTTGTAAACTATTACCATTTGCCTATGAAAAATATCAACAGTGGCGAATTTTCCACAGAGCACCGATGCCGAGTAAACCCCCTAAGAGACCGTACCTTACATGGTAAGTGCAATGACATTTTAAAAGAAAAGAGAAGACTCAGACACGCTGAAATACATCTTAGTAGAAGGGAAAAAAACCTAAGTGATCGTGAGGGATGGCTACCGCAATATTTTATTCCACAAACGCGGCGCACATCGGGAGGTGCGAGTGTTACGGAATGACGGCCGTGGAACGACGCTGTGTGTGTGTGTGTGTGTGTGTGTGTGTGTGTGTGTGTGTGTGCGTGTGTGTAGAGGACGTGCGCGCTAGACGGAATGCGTGGGTGAGCTAGGCGGGAGGGGAAGCACGCGGAAGCGTCAATATAGCGGCCCTCACAGCGGAGTCCGGCAGCCAGTCGCAGCCATGCAGGTCGCCGCGCTGCTCATCTGTCTGCTGCTGACCGCGCTGACGTCACAGGTTCAGGCGCAGCCCGAGCGCTGGGTAAGCTCCGTCACGTATTTGTGTTGAGAAAGCTGCACCACAAGGTGGTTCCGAACTGTACTGCTTAACCACGATATTATTGCACTTGGCCGCTATCGAAAACACACAGCGACGTGACAGTAAACAATCACACTAGTGACTAAGGAAAACGCATCGCATTCTCAATGGCTTCAGGTCAGTTGTCTTATACTATCAACGCCGATTACGCTCTGACACAATGAGGGGACCGATCACTCTCACTCAGAGGTGAAATAATATTTTGGTCGAAACTTCCTGGCAGATTGAAACTGTATTCCGGACCGACACTGGTGCTCCAAATGTTTGACTTTCGTGGGGCAGCACTCTACCAACTGACATAGCCAAGGGATGTAGGGACGAGGTACTGGCGGAAGTACAGCCGAAAAGAGAGGGGTCGTGAGTCGTGTTTGAGTAGCTGAGTTGATAGAGCACTTGCCTGTGAAAGGCAAAGGTCTCGCGTTCTAATCTCGATTCGGCACACAGTTTTAGTTTCCCACGAAGTTTCATATCAGCGCGGACTCCTCTGGAAAGCGAAAATTTCGTTCTGGAATTATGCGATCGACTAACGCGAGCCGCGTGGGGTAGCCGTGCGGTCTGAGGCGCCTTGCCACATTTCGCGCGGCTCCCCCCGTCGGAGGGTCGAGTCCTCCCTCGGGCATGGGTGTGTATGTGTTGTCCTTAGCGGAAGTTAGATTAAGCAGTATGTAACCCTAGGGACCGATGACCTCAGCAGTTTGGACCCATAGGAACTTACCACAAATTAATACAATATACGCCGGCCAGAGTGGCCGAGCTGTTCTAGGCGCTACAGTCTGGAACCGCGCGCCCGCTACGGTCGCAGGTTCGAATCCTGCCTCGGGCATGGATGTGTGTGATGTCCTTAGGTTAGTTAGGTTTAAGTAGTTCTAAGGTCTAGGGGACTGATGACCTCACATACAGACGTCAGTCAGATACAGATGCAGTTCTGAGCAACTGTCCTGCTAGCTTTTTTCTACTGATTGTTTATCTGCATCTACATCAGTACTCGGTAAAGCGCCTTACGTTGTGTGGTACCATCATCTGCTACCCCTTTTCTTGTTCGATTCACCAAAACCCGGGCAGCGATTGTGTGTCGGTAAACCTCCGAATGCCATCTAATTTCTCTAAATTTCTCGTCCTCGTCATTTCGTGAGAAGTATATGAGAGAAAATAAGAAATCACCAGACTCTTCTAGAAACGTATTCTCTCCACAACGTCTCTCTTGTAGCGTCTGGGTTTTGTTGAGCATCTCCATAACGCTCTCTCACCTAGTAAACCATCGCGTAACGAAACGCGTCGCTCACCGTATGGATGGCTGTTACCACTGAAACAACCGGTTTTCGGTTGTATCGGTAATATTTCAAGCCATTTTAACCTGACTGTTAAAACCGCTCAAAATGACCGACTGCTGAAATTATCAATTTCGGTTTTTTTTGTTCTTATTATTTTCCGTAATAAACGTGGAAATCGAAGACAGATTGGGCAATTCTCT
Source organism: Schistocerca gregaria (assembly GCF_023897955.1). Lineage (NCBI taxonomy): Eukaryota > Metazoa > Arthropoda > Insecta > Orthoptera > Acrididae > Schistocerca > Schistocerca gregaria. The sequence continues at coordinate 863,167,629 of NC_064921.1, forward strand.
CTTGATTTCAAGATACAAACAGTCAGAATGTTACATTACATAGGCAATTTAAAAGCTCGTCCACAGTTCACTGCTCTTGCGGAAACGTGATAACTGGTTCAACACAACAAAAAATCACCAGTATTCTCCTAGTGATTCTAATTTTTTCAAACTCTGCTCAAAAATCATCTTGTAATCGGAGAATGTAACACTATTTGGGCATTATGAATACTCAGTGCTAAAGGGTAAAAAATGATACCTTTTTTGTTCACGTTAATTAGTCCGTTCACAAGGGCTACAAGCAAATAAAGGAATATTATGTTCACACAGGCAACAGATCAGCTATTTTCTATTTTTATTCAATACTACGAATGAGTTGTTTTAAAGTTTTTAATTTATTATTGTTGCCATAACTTCCTTCCTCTTTTATTATTTCATAGAAATGGCAGACAAACATTTCATCTTTTAAAGCAGATGAAGCGTTGCGCTTTATTGCTACGTAACTTGGTAAACATATTTCCAGACTAGTGTTGGTGTCATTCTGCAATACGACGGATGCCCGTCGACAACAGCGAGAAGCTACGGAATAGATCAGGTTGTGGCAAGTCTTGCACACTGCATGTACGTGCGTGCGTTAAGCCAGAACACACGACAACACGGACATTATTGTCTCAGCAGTGCTGTACCAGTTCTTACGCCCTGTGTTTCTTGCTCGTTTCCGTCGGCATTATTACTAAAGTAGCACTACTTACTGTCCTCATTTTGTGTAACAACGCCATATTTAAAACCAATATAAATTTCACAAATAAAACATACTCCTCTTTTAAGAAAGGTTTATTTTAAAAAAAAATTTGCACTCCTGATATGGCTGATTATATTTCGGTTTTTTACTCGGTTACTAGTAAAAAATAAAATAAAAACATGTTATAGTCGAGACGGAAGAAGTAAAATACCGCAATGTGTTTTAACCGGTCGGTTTCCCTCATGCCTAGCTCACCGATGGATCTTCTCTATCATATTAATGATAACTAGTAAGTGCCCCAGACTGATGATCAGTCTCAAATGTGTTTTCCAAGGCACTTCTCTTGCGGATGAATGACTTTTCCTTAACATTCTACCAATTAATCTCAGCCTGGCATCCGCATTTCGTACTGTTTGTTTTATATGGATATCCACTTTAGGTCGCTCCGAAAGGTTACTCCTACGTATTTTACGGTTGATACTGTTTCCATTGATTTGTCGCCGATATTGTAATTGCACATTAGTGGATTTATCTTACTATGTGTGCGCAGTGTGTTACATTTATTTACGTTCAGCCCCTGCCCCACTCATCAATCCTCTGCAGCTCTTCCTGCAGTTCGGTGCAGTCTTCTCATGTTGTTACCTTCTTACACATAACCACAATATCGAAAACAGCCCCATGCAGCTTCAGACGTTGTCGATTAATTCACTAACGTAAATACAGCGGCGTTATAACACTCCTTTCGGATACTCAAGAAATTACTTTCAGAATTCAAATTTTTTGGTATCATTTTTGAGAAACAGCGATATTGTAAGCCATATGAAATCAGTTAAAAAGCAGGCTAGATCGCGATGCTTATTTTATTATAATGGCCAGAGTCGTCATAGTCTTAGGCTAACTTCAGACAGCACCATCAGCTGCGTACAACACTCAGTTGTACTTAGTCGCTGAAATTGATGAGCAGCAATGGTTGAGTGCGGATTCCTTTTATTTGGCGAAAGATTTGGCACCAGTCTGTGCCCACTCTTTTTTTTCAGGTTGGTGATAGTGTGCCCAGGTTTCATGTAACAATTCTCTCCAGAAGCCCATTACTTTCGACCTGAAAACGACGCAAAAGTGCCTCACAATTCAGCAGTCACCTGACGTGGTGCCACCGTTGTATTGAATCGAGCACCTCATAGACAAAATTATGTGCTAAGCAGCACTAACATCCAAAACAGTGACTAGTTAGTTTAAATTTGGTCTACAGTTTTCCTTCACAACAGCGGTAATGTTTTCATTCGTTACTGTGCTGCGTCCCTGAACCGGCCGCGGAACATCTTCCACAGAAATTTCTCCACTTTTACGATTTTTACAACACTCGTACACTTGATGCAGGAACAAAGATCAATCACCGTACTGTACTTCCATCCTGCGATGTATTTTCACATCTTTAACAGCTTCACTACTCCAGAACGTATCTCAGTTCCTGTTGCAAGAGGTGCAAGTCGATAAGGTGTTCGCCACATTTGTACTGACTTAGTATTCTTTTCTATGATACAGTAATAGGCTACTAACTGCTCGTCATTTGTCGAAATGCAAGGATAACTTCTGCCAGATTGCAAACCAATGGTACAACTTTTAGGAATTTTATGCCACTTTTGATGATTTCATTTGGATCGCCCTTGCAAATTGGTTGTTTCTTCTGATATCAGAGGACAGCCTATGATGATTTGGTTGGCATCGCCCTTCAGCCACACTCACACGAAGCTGTTTCTCTCCACTGCAGTCGATGAGGATCCTATCTAAATTTTCCACGGCGGAAACGAAGGCTAAACACTATCGCTAGAAAATTCTGTTATACTCTCTAGAATCGTACGGCGATCGTAACAGTATGTTCGTGCCTACTTACAGATTGTGTTGTCCCTCACGTTGGAAGAAATACGCAAGTTTTTGTTCCATTTTGCACAAAATTGCACTCACAGACGGTGGTGTAGGTCTGCAATCGGATCCGCCATAGTTCTTTGTACTGCGCTTGGGTATCGACAACTTCATCTCCCCTTTCCGCCGACAACATAATAGTGTTTATGCGACGTTGAGACTGCGTCAGGTGCTCCATATGTGCAGGCCACTTAATTTCATCACAGGGTTGTGACTGTGACTTCTTTGATGTTGTCTGTACAATTAAGCACGGAAGCCGGACATAGTCTACGTAGAACGTAACGGAACTATAAAATGTGTCGTGGTAGTCAAACGTCACGTATTCAGTCCCCCGTTTTTCATAAGATATTTTTCTGAAAAGTTTAATTGGTCCTCACCTCATGAAGTGCTGTATATATTTACGGGGCATTTCAGGCATTTCATTATCGTATTCCCCCCCCCTCCTCCCGTAAGCAGATTCCCTGAGATAAATAAATAGATAAACGTATATACAAATGTGACTCAGGATCAGAATTACAAGACGTTCTGATGCATCTTTATCATGATGCAGCAGCCCTTCCCCTCCCCCTCCCGCCACCCCTCTCCACCCCCGCTTTGCTATAGCCACCGTTCAGCAACGGTGGATTCTTCTGAAGAGAATAGCCTGTTACATAAACGTCAAAAATCAGCTGTGCTAACGTTTGAGAAACGACAGTTGGTACAATGTCTAGTACATTCCTTGACTTATAGCTAAAAAGTCTATGATCGCCCCGTGCTAGACACAGTAGACTGATGAAAAAAAAAAAAACACAATAAATAACGCAATATTGGTTGTAAAATTATCGTGCGGCTTGTGTGGATGTTTAACGAAATAAACGATTAAGTACAAGATATAAAGTGATTTTTGAGGCAGTTAGGTGCCCTGATACGCGGTGACTTGAAATTTGTTACTCAACGATACATTCGAAATATCTTGTGATAAAACGCGATAATTTTCATACAGGTAAACATCACAAGACACCGCGCCACACAATATCGCACTAAGGAGACTGAAACAGTGGTGAACATCCAGAAATCGGTTAGAAGTTAGATCCGTGTACGAAGCAATTTTACCACAACATGTTAGGAAGCAACAAGCAAAGGTAAAAAAAAAAGCCGTCTTCGTGGTAAGCACTACCACTCACCGTCACTGCTTGAATCAAAGATAAGGTGAAGACCTCAGACAAGGCCAGCCGTTTCGGCACTTGTTTAGTAGCTCGTTTGTGTAAATTTGTCGTATGTTCCTATAGGACCAGACTGCTGAGGTCATCGGTCCCTAGGCTTACACACTTTTTAATGTAACTTTAAAGACAACACACACACACACCCATGCCCGAAGGAGCACTCGAACCTCCGACGGGAGAAGCTACGAGAATCGCGGCAAGGCGCCGAAGACAGCTTGGCTACCTCGTGCGGTAACCAACTAAAATGAAGAACTCTAAGATATACTGACGGAAAAAAATCACAACACCGAAAAATAATTAATGTAGAGTAATGAAATTTCAGGAACACATTTCTCTAGATAATATATTTAAGGGATTACCAGTGCAAAATCACAGTTTAATGTAAATGCGAGGTAAGGCGTTGCAAATGTGAAATGCTGGTACATTAATGACCGGCGTAAAAGCCAAAATATTGAACACAAGAATGCAAACGTGCATGCATTATGTAGTAAGGGTGCCAGGTGTCAGTGTGTGCGACGGAATTCGACGCCTGTTGCACTTGGTCAGTCAATACCCGAACGGTTGACGCTGCTTTTGGATGACGATGGAATTGTCATCCAATAATGTCCCAACTGTTCTCGATTGCAGACAGGCCTGGTAACCGAGCAGGCCGATGCAACAAATCGATATTCCTTGGAGCTTGTTGGATTACAACAGCGTGCGTTATCCTGCTGGAAAACACCCCCTGGAATGCTGTTCGTCAGTGGCAGCACGACAGGTCGAATCGCCATCATTGGATCTGAGGCTGAAACAACTTTCAGTAGAAAACACAACAGACCTTCACCCTGCCTTCCAATGGGCTCTCGCCTGACAACACTGAAATCGCAAATGGCGCTGGTTCAGGGTTAGAGGAATGCACACTACGGGACGTCTGGCTTGTTTGAACCGTCGTCCTCCCGAATGCGTGTCCAATGCACTAACCCCTGAGCCACCTCGCTCAGTCGTGAAATTTGCATAGACATAATCTGTCAAATTTTTGTTTATGTCGTACAACTTCTTTTTGGTGTTGCGATTTTTTTCCGTCACTTTATATTGGCTCATCATTCCCGACCCCAGTTTCTTGGGAAACCACCCTGAAGTTCATGCTCGCAGTCGATTCATAATTGACAGTAACAATGGCTAATTGAAATCTAAGCAGTTTTCAGTATCATCGTATATGGGACCTGCAGCGTCCGAGAAATAATGAAAAGAAACTTTCATGATTGCAGCCGATGTAGGGTAAGATGTCATAAAACTGATAGTCAAAACTTTCCAAAAAGAAGATACCCCCAGTCTCTCCATAAGAAAACCACACCTATCACAAATGTTCCTGCTGTTAGCTATGCTGCCATTGTTTATAAATAATTTGTCGTCATTTCTTTCTCCATTAGAAACTTCACTTTTCAGACTTAAATAAATGTGCACACAGTTCTGGAACATTTGCCTCATTTATGCAAGTATTGACTACATACCAGTCAAATTTGTGTTAGATACACAGAAAATAGTGCTCTGTCTACTAATTCATTCTTTATTGACTTATTTGTTATTTGGGTATAATTATTAATCAGTCAGTATATTCCTTAAATACGATACGTTCCATTCCTAAGTACTGTATGATTCATTAAAGTGGTACACTATCGCCTGTGACCCAACCAACAGCCACACAGCGGTGTAGCGCGGGATGCCGCACCTACCATACGCCAGGGAAACAACCACAGGAGACCACAATCCAGCAGTAACCTCATTGCTGAAATAGAAAAGCCGTCAGACAAAAAATTCGTAGGCCATAAAACCATGCCAGTGACCAAAGCTGTGGCAAGTACTCTAAATGGAAAGGAAACTGAGGAGATTAATTCTGTTTCCGACATTTGTTTGGAGAGTGACTACAGCATGGATGAGGTCGCTCTGTTTGCAGAATTCACACCAGATCCTATTGTAATGACCGGTTCTGCAAACGTAGGTGGAAGATATTATATCTTGGCTAAATTAAGAAAGGAAAGAGGAATCCATACAACTACAGATGTCTGCGCCATACGAAAAAGGACTGTAAAATGACCTAGAAGTTATGGCTCAAGGGACTGTGGACAAGGACAACAGTTTTCATATTAAAAGATAAAGACATTTCCTCATGTTGCTAATCCGGTGGAAAATATATCGGTCGTTCAATAAATGCCCCACATTTTAAAAAAAAGGCATTAATATACATAGACAAACATCCTTGTTGGTGCTTCACATTTGATGTTTGTTCTGTGCGCCGGTGAAGTTTCGAACCGTTCTGACAGATGGCAGAGCCGTAGTACAGCGTCAAAATGACGTCTAGAAACGACTTGTGTTCCAAGCAGCTTGCCGTTATGGAATTCTTTTGTGCAGAAAAAGAAACCGTGGTAAGCATCTATAAACGTTCGTGTGCAGTGTATGGCGATGCTGCAGTTGATAGGAGTACAGCTGGGCGATGGGTAAAGGACGTTACAGCCTCAGGAAATGGAGAAACAGAGCTCCACGATCAGCCACGCCCGGGACGTCCTGTCACAGCCACTGCTCCAGACATGCTGAATCGTGTGGATGCCTTTATTCTTGACGACCGGCGCATCACAACTCAGCAACTGGCTCTTCAGTTGTCGGTCAGCACTGTAAGTGCGTCTGCAATGGTCGAGACTCTCGGATATTCAAAGAGGTGCTCACGATGGGTTCCACGAATACTCAAAGCGGACCACAAGATTCAAAGAAAGGCCATTTCATCTGAATTGTTGGAGCGTTTTGAGACCGATGGAGAGTCCTTTCTGACACGGATCGTTACGGAGGACGAGAGCTGGGTGCACCGCTTTGCGCCGGAAACAAAAAGGCAGTCAATGGAGTGACATCATCCTCATTCACCACAAAAGAAGAAATTCAAAACAACCTCCTCTGCCGGAAAAGTCATGGTGACAGTCTTCTGGGATTGTGATGGCGTCATTCTCGTGGATGTGGAGAGTGTCAATCATCAGTTCAGAAGCATACGTGAAGACTCTCAATTAACTCAAGAACTGTTTCCATCGCTTTCGATCGGACAAGAATCCGGCAGAAATTACTGTCCATTTGCTAGTTATCAACAAAAAATATTGGACAGCACGAATTTTGCTAGGCCGTTTAAGGTACAAAATGGATTTTGCAGCCGTATTTGCCTGTTAATGATAACTTTTTATTCATAGATATTAAGTGTTACATATTATATATTGGGTGTTCCATAAAGAATGCAATATTTAATTTAATAATAAAACACATACTTTATTTGAAAACACTAGTATTATTATGTCAACAGTCAATACGGAACACAAAGACTGAGATTAAACATGAAACAGGCAAATGTGTTCCACCACGCTTCGTCTGCAGACATCCACAAAATTTTCAACGAGAGCAAAGTTTCGCTTAAATTTTTACCAACGACGCGTCTAATTTCTGCCTTGGGTTGAGGGCTGGTTCGTGGATTGATCATATAAGCACGAGATTTGACATGGTGTCAAATTCGGTGGCCAGCTCTGATCTCCGTTGCGCGAGATGAGACGAGCAAGGAATCTTATTCTCAACAACCTTGATGTTCAACGGTAGTGTGGCGTGCTTTCCCTCTCCTGGTGGAACTACATGCGTTACATATACAATTCTTGCAATTGTGGTCATAAAAACTGTGTTATCATATGGCGATAACGATCAAAAGTCACAACTGGAGGCAGATTGCGATACCCACTACACATTGTATGTCAATTGTCGTTGCATTACGACGAGGGGTTTCCAATGTATCAGTAAATAATATGGAGCCAGCACTTTTTATGGCAACTAACACTCCCAAAAATCACTTGAGACCAGTAAGTGTGTAAAGTTTCCCAATTTCATTTGTTCCCGGAGATCCGCTCATTGCAAGGTAGCACCCCTACGTATTATAGGAATGTATGTACGTATGTATGTTCTACATCTCCTCCTAAATCACTGGAGCGAATTCAACCAAATTTGGTACACGTATCTCTTACTGTCAGTCAGCATTCTCTGTGGGGTTAAGAACGACCTGCCGACTATAGTTCTGTAGATATGACATAATAAACAATGAGATACGTGAAAAACTGCAGCATCATCGGTAAAGTTTTAATATATCTATTCTTTCCTACGAAGACATTCCCAGAGTCGAATCAACTTAAGGAAATCCCTGACACCTGGCTGCATTTTTGACAGATTTCAGGTGCGAAGCGCAAACAGCTGCAGGCGAAAACAGGTCATAGAGATGGGAAGCAGCTTCGCCCTTTGGGATGAAACTGTCTAGTTTGGATACTGTGCTTATGCATTTGTACGTCATGCATATTTCCTTCTACGACTGCTTCATAATGTCAAAGATGTTTTCAGAAATACAAGGAAATGAAATTTTTTGATATTACACTAAAAATACTGTTCATTTTTTGGTTTCGTTGCTAATAGATAATTGGAAAATGAATACCCTGGCAATGCCTGTTTTTCAGGTAATGTAACAATAAAACACCATATATAATCAAACCTCTTGGTTCAGACGGCACATCAAACTTTGTGTCCCCGTATAACTGGCTGGACGTACCGGTTTTCAGGCCAGAGGAAGAGAGAACCATTTCCACCATGATCACGCCATTAAAAGAACGATTATTAAAAAATTACTATTATATGGATTACCGTATTAAACATAATTTGTGACAGGATTGAGGATTTCTTGGTGGGGAGGACGTAGCTTGTTATGTGATTTCTGTTTTTCTCTGCGTAATTGGTTAAAGGTGTGGTTCTGGATACACAGCCGAGTTGTTTCCATTTTACGCACAAAATTTCGACGACCTACCTAGTCATCTTCTTCAGGTGTCGCGAATTTTCTGTTATGTGTACTCGCTGACTAGACTCCAGCCACTCTGGTGGGAGTCCAACCAGCGGATGCAGATAAGAGCAAAACTCACAGAACATGAAAATAAGTACTGGGCTGGTCGCCGAAATAATGTGCATAAAATAGAAAAAACTCGGATGTGTACCTGCAAGACACCATGTTATCTTGGATGGACAGTCATCGACGGAAGTGAAAGTAACTTCAGACGTTCCCCAGAGGTGTGTGCGAGCAGCCTTGCTAGTCAAAGTGATTACAATTTTGACAACTTGTTTTAAATCTTCATAAACGTAAAAGCTTTAGTTTTGGAAACATTCGACTCCAACAAACAACTGGGTATAACAATCAGTAGGAATGTAAAATGGAGTTATCAAATAGGTTCGGTCGTGGGTAAGGTAGGTGGCAGACTGGTGCATTGGCGGAATACTAGGGAAATGCGGTCAGTATACAATGGACATGCATTATAAATAACTTGATCCCCGTTTTGGTCTATTGCTAAGGTGTGTGGCATACATATCAAATAGGACTAACAGGAGGCAATGAACGCATACATAGAAGGTTTGTTTGTATCTGAGAGTGACACAGATATGCTGAAATGGCACTCTTGAAGATAGATGTAAAGCATCCCGACAAAACCTACTTACAAAGTTCCAATAACTGGCTCTAAATGTTGACTCTAGGAATATGATACAACCCCCTATCTATCACTCGCATAGGGATCAAGAGGATAAGATTAGATTAATTACAGAGACATTTAAACAATCATTCTTCCCACGCTCCACAAGTGAATTGAACGTGTAGAAACCCTAACATGTGGTACCATTCTAAGTACCCACTGTCATGAATTTCGCAGTGGTTTGCATTGCATATCCGTAGATGCACATGCACTGTAGTTCTGAAGTCTAATTTCGGATTAAGCACAGCAATACTTAACTCTGGGATTAAGCACAGGGTACTACACTACGTTGCGAGCCAACCGCATGAAATGAGGATCTTGACTTTCTACTTTAAGGTATTTACTCTGGCTATCTGGGACCAAAAATGTAACGTGATCCGCCATTTAATAGTTAAGAATGAAATGACGTAGTTTCAGACACTTTACTGGTCTCATACAGATATGATTTTATGTATATAGACTGAAGTGGCGAGTGAAATTTTGTACCAAGGCTCTAACGTGGATCTCTTGCTTACTAGACACTTGTGTTAGCCACTAAACCACCCTGGCACAGAGGTTCACACAGTTGCACGGTTTACCCTCGCATGTCTTGCTCCTCCACCAGTGCACGAAGGCGTCTTAGTGGATAACAAGCCTGCGTAGTAAGTGGAAGACCCAGGTTCGATTCCCAGCCCTGGTACAAATTTTCACTCACCAGCTCAGTCCGTACATAAAATCATATCTGTATGAGACCTGTAAAGTCTCTGAAACTGTGTCATTTCGTTTGTGTAAGTACCTGCTTCTGGGTTTCGTGCTGGATGCCCCATTTACGTTCGATGCTGAGGTTTTATTCCAGAACATGGAGGGCCTCCGCAATTCTGTTCGTGGGTAAAGGGGAGTTTAAAGTAGACTGGGGCAGCAGTGGTAACCTGGATCGAGGAGAGAAGCATGCCAGGGTAATCCGTACAGTTATGTGAATCGCCGTGCCAAGGCGGCTTAGTGCCTAACGAACCTACCTAGTAAGTAGGAGCCCCGGGTTCGATTCGTGACCTGGGTACAAATATTCGCAGCAGCTTCAGTCTGTACACATAAAATTTTATGATTGCTCGTTCACTATGCATGCAGGGTAGTACTGGATTCTGAAATTATTGTGAAACATTTATGCCCTATGATTTTAATAGACTAAACCAAACAAAATAATCTATCCGGAATGACCACGTAGTAACGAAGTTACTTCAGCCAGCATTCTTAGCAAGACAATTTTTAAACATATTTGGTATACACAGTGGTGACAATAGTCACGGGATAGCGATATGCACGTACACAGAGGGCAGTAGTATGCGTACACAAGGCAATAAACGGCAGTGCATTGGCGGAGACGTGATTTGTACTCAGGTGATTCAAGTGAAAAGGTTTCCGACGTGATTGTGGCCGGGAGACAGGAGTTAACAGACTGTGAATGCGGAATGGTAGTTGGAGCCAGACGCATGGGACATTCCATTCCGCAAACCGTTAGGGATTTTAGTGTTCCGAGACCGACAAAGGCAAGAGTGTGCCGAGAATACCAAATTTCGGGCATTACCACTCACCATGGAAAACACTGTGGCCGACAGCCTTCAGTTAACGACCGAGAGCAGTGGCCTTTGCGTAGAGTTTCAGTGCTAAAGGACAGTCAGCACTGCTTGAAATAAATGCACAAATCAATAGTGGACGTATGACATACGCCTTTGATACGTTAGTCTTCAAAGGCAAAGAAATATAGGTGAACTTAACGACTGTTTGCGGTAGCGACCTGTTTAAAAGAAAATGTCCCTGAGCACTATGAGACTTAACTTCTGAGGTCATTAGTCCCCTAGAATTTAGAACTACTTAAACCTAAATAACATAAGGACATCAAACACATCCATGCCCGAGGCAGGATTCGAACCTGCGACCGTAGCGGTCACGCAGTTCCAGACTGTAGCACCTAGAACTGCTTGGCCACCCTGTATTAGGAGGTACCCTATGACTTTAATCACCTTAGTGTGTAAAGGAATGGAATTCTGAATAATCTTAATGGTCTAGAGATTTAGCATTCAAGAATCCAGTTATTTAGTGACAATGTTTAGCACTGAATAGGACATTATCAGCACTATTCATTGTCAAGCTGTAATACCGACAGTCCCATAGTTATATATAACATGGGGGAATTAAGTGAATTGGTATGACGATCAGCTACGGTAAGCCTCACTGAAACATAAGGTTTATGATCTATTTAAGGATAGGTTTCTGTATCATACACTACCTTCGGGCTGCCAGATCAACAGTGAAGCATAAGAGTGGGAAACTGTGACTACCACAGACAGTAAAACTTTGCAAGGTTTCATTTCATGGCAAAATGGCTGCCAACTAAATAACATTGGCTGAAGACCACATGCTACTCTGCACATGGTGAGAAATACTATACTTACTCACCATCATGATTAAGATAAAATGAATTAATGCTACACACACCAAATTGAATTTATTGATTTTAAATGGGAACGATGAGTACACGGCTAATGATGACCACATGGAGCATCTACACAAACAGATACAAGGACCTCTAATAAATTGAATTTTTGACACTAAGCTTCACTCAATGTAACAAATTTCACATGCAAAAAGTTATTGTAATATAAATATAATCATTCCCTTTGCCTGAAGGTGCCACAGATTTAAACAGATCGTAACTCATAAAATCCAAGTCAACCTAGAGCTACATCTCCACATTTCAGTGGAGCATCAATACTCACAAGCTCCTCTCAGCAGACTCTTCACTCACAATCTTTTTCTCCCTAAATCAGTCACAACCCTCAGCATCAGTACCCTATGAAGAGAGTGGCAAACTGACCAGTTGCCCACACCCACCATAAAGCATGAGATGTTAACCCAATTAGGGTTGGAAAAAACATGAGTATCTATTGCCCTCTTCTTTCTGAACAGAGAAGACTTAGAGGAGATTCTACTCAGCAGGCCACAGGACCAATCAAATGGCACAATTTTAAGAACAGTGTGAAAGTTCCGCTCTTCTGTTAAGATGTGATACTGCCAACTAAGTTTGAAAGGAAAACTAAAAGACATACCCCTGGCCTCCCAAAGGAGGAGGAAAGGAAACCTCCACTGGCTAGCAGCTTTGCTGGCATGGAAATGAGAGTATGGCATTGTGACCTGGGAGTCCCCCATTCGAGGAAGTTTGGCCACCAAGGGTAAGTATTTGTTTCCATTTCTTGGAGGATACTACCCCAGGATTTAATAAAAAAGGAGGCACATGGCTACCAATCACAAAAGACTGTAGAGAGAAATAAAATAAAGTTCCACAGAAACATTCCTCCAGGCATTGGCAGGAAGATGAATCACATGATCATCATTAATAAATAATACAGATAAGTCAGTGAATGGCAACATTATGGAGGAGGTACAAAAATAATGTATGGCTTTCATCATTCCAATGCCTGAAGTGAAGTTTCCATAGAGACTCAAGGTTTGATATAAAGGATGAGGTTAAAGGAAATTTTGTTAGTCCCTGGATGGATGGGAATGTATACATGTATATAGGGGTTTTTGACAGAACTCTAGATCCATAGTCAATGCTCTCATTTTTCTTTTGTGACACATCATAAACTAAGTTACAGTTAATTAGTAAACACATGTAATAAGCCTCAAAATGTTGCCAATGTTGCCCAGATGAAAGACACAAGTCCACTCTTAAAATTATGAGACTATGTATTCCAGGATTAACCAACAAATATATTATCCCCTTTTATGCACACATCACATAGAGTTTTAGTTGGCTGTACACGGATAGATATTATTCCTATACACCATAGATAAACTAAATAGGTAGGACAGAAGTGTTATGCACCTCTGCTACACACTTATAATTTGTTCACAGTGTCCTGACTGAGATTTTGGGAAGGTGTGGGGAGAGGAGGACGAAGCAAGCTCCACCTACTGGATCCCAACACATTGGCAGCTACAGGGACAGTGGTAGTGCAGGCAGGAACAAGTTGCACTTTCCTGACAAAGTTCTGGCACTTCACGTGTGTTTACTGGGTTGGCACAGTACAGCAAGGCAATCACTTTGTAAGGGCTACAGTAACATAGGTACTGTATTTTAGATCACTAATGTTGGCAGCAGCCAGACGCAAAACGTTTATGGCCTCTTGTCTGTGGCCTTCTAGTGGCCTCAGTTAATCAGGAACTAGGAAGGACATTGTGAGACAACTATACTGGTGCTTGTGGGGACAGATGTATACATAGACTCTGTGACACATAGGTACACATATGGACTGTGAGCATTTTTCTTGATTTGCAGTTCCTTTAATCCCATCTGATAAGTACTGATCAATACCTATTTTAGAATAAATTATAAAAATTGAGTATAATATCTTTACTTTTGTACTGATAATGTTAGCATCCATCTCACAATGTTTCCCAGCCCATTTGGTTAAGATTGCCTAATAGTTATTCTATGGATGTTATACACTGCTCCTCCCTCATCTCTGGGGGAAAGTGTGAAGAACTTGATTGTTCCACTATTAACCTATCAATTGTGACCACCAAGAACCATGAAACAACACTGAGCTTTGCAGGACAAATGTAAAAGTATCCTCTTTCTAATCATCTCAGGTTTAACTAGAGCTAATCTTCCTAGTAAAATATTTTGAGTTGAACTCAAAACAAATGTGGTGAACTTTACACCATGAGTAATTTGTGTAAATAATATTATTTATATAATCCCATAAATTTTGAGTGCTGTCAGTTTCACAAGTGTCAATGCATTTAGAATATACATTTGCTAACTGTTCATTTAAGTCATATGTATTTTACAGGAGTTAAACTGGAGGGAAAAGGATCCAGAGGACACTATTTCCATTTCATCAGGGAAAGGTATGTGATACGTATCATACTCTTCATTTTAGATCAACAACCTGAACAATTAGTTCAAATGTCTTAAATTGTCTGTCTGAAGCAGTTGCCAAATGTCTTCCTAAGATGTTTATATAAATTTAGATATATGCTGTTTGTGATTGTTAAACTGTCTTTCACTAAGTCTAGTTAACACTTTATCTGTTCCTTCAACTCCATTTTTGTTCCTTTGTTTCCTTTTTGAGTTTCTTTCTTATCATGAAAAAAACTGTGATGACACTGTGTGCAGCTGTAGTAATGATTTTTTATGGGTGTTATTTGCCAATATTTGATCTTGCAAACTTCTGTTGTAGTACCCAACATGAGGTAAACAGTGCTGTACAATTAAATACACTACCAAGTTAAGTATAGCAGTATACGATACAAGACCTAAAATGTTATACACTTCATGGCATGCACACAGCAAAGACAGTTTGCTCTGATCTGTGTTCTCTGCAGGGGCCCATGGGATGGGCAATGTTATAGCCAGAGCAGGTTGGAAAAGGCTAGTGTCCACTCTGTCTGCTTGCCAGGAGGTTCTAGTCTGAGATGTGGAGCAGGCTCTGCTGGCAGTGACTGAGCGCACTGGGTGCACTCAGCTGCAAATCATTGCTCATGTCAGCACAAATAATGTCTGCTGCCTAGGTTCACAGGCCATCCTTAGTTCCTACAGGTAGCAGGCTGAGTTTGTGATGACAGCAGGTCACGCTCACAGAGTGAAAACAGAGCTAACATTGTGCAGCGTCACTCCCACAAATGACCCTGGTCCTCTGGTTTGGAGGTAATAGGGTGGCTTAAAACAGAGGATCAGACAATTCCTTGATCATTGTGGATGTGGATTTCTTGAGCTCTGGGGTTGGGTGAAGAAGTGTATAGCCCCCTAGGTCAGGTGTGTGCACTACTTGCAGGAAGCAGCTACCAGGATAGTGGCGTATGTGCAGCAGGCACATGTGGATTTCTTAGGATAGAGAAATCCCTCTACACACCTGATAAGACACATTCTGAGTGCGCACAGAATAGCATTCATCATAGAAGATTGGAGAAACAATATGTTAATACTCTATCAGCTAATAGCAAGGGCATCTATGGAAAGGTGCCAGAACTAGTCTCATTTATAAATAGTAAAAAATACCCACACAATACGAAGAACAAATAGCTGGCTGAAACTGCAGGTCAACAGCAATGAAATCTAAAAGTGTGTTTATAGCAATAAAAAAATAGGGTAATACCTAGTGAGATGAATACTTATTGAGACTGTGAAAAAATTTGGATGAAGGTAAGTGTTAAACATGGATCAAACTTCGTCCCTGGATGCTTTTATAGACTCCCTGTGTCAGCAGCAGCAGCAGTTGGCAGAATTGAAGGAAGGTAATGTTGATTTCAGTGCTTGTGTTGACATGTGACTCATTGCTCTACAGTACTAGTATCAAGCACATCAGTACGTAACATCAACAGGTTAGTGTTCATCACGAATATGGTTTTGCAGTCAGTGCAATGAGTAAAAATGCAGAGTTGGCAGATGCCCATTTCATGTATGGATTTGCACAGGGAAATAGCTGTGGCGTGGTACATTTGTATTGAGTCAGATTTCCAGAATGAAGGTGTCCCGACAGGAAGACATTTGAAGCAATTGATTGGCGTCTTAGGGAGCACGGAACATTCCAGCCTATGACTCGCGACTCGGAAAGAACTAGAATGACGAGGACACCTGCAATGGACAAGGCATTTCTTTGTGCTGTTGACGATAACCCTAATGTCAGCGTCAGAGAAGTTGCTGCTGTACAAGGTAATGTTGACCACTTCACTGTATGGAGAGTGCTACGGGAGAACCAGTTGTACCCGTACCATGTACAGTGTGTGCAGGCACTATCAGCAGCTGATTGGCCTCCACGGGTACGTTTCTGCGAATGGTTCATCCAACAATATGTCAATCCTCATTTCAGTGCAAATGTTCTCTTTAGGGATAAGGCTTCATTCCAACGTGATCAAATTGTAAATGTTCACAATCAACATGTGTGGGCTAATGACAATCCGCATGCAATTGTGCAATCACGTCATCAACACAGATTTTCTGTGAACGTTTGTGCAGGCATTGTTGGTGATGTCCTGATTGGGCCCCATGTTCTTCCACCTACACTCAATGGAGCACGTTATCATGATTTAATACATGATACTCTACCTGTGCTGCTAGAACATGTGCCTTTACAAGTACAACACAGCATGTGGTTCATGCACGATGGAGCTCCTGGACATTTCAGTTGAAGTGTTCGTACACTTCTCAGCAACAGATTTGGTGACCGATGGATTGGTAGAGGTGGACCAATTCCATGGACTCCACACTCTCCTGACCTCAACCCTCTTGACTTTCATTTATGGGGCATTTGAAAGCTCTTGTCTACGCAATGCCGGTACCAAATGTAGAGACTCTTCGTACTCGTATTTTGGACAGAAGTGATACAATACGCCATTCTCCAGGGCTGCATGAGAGCATCAGGGATTCCATGTGATGGAGGGTGGATACATGTATCCTCCCTAACAGAGGACATTTTGAACATTTCCTGTAACAAAGTGTTTGAAGTCACGCTGGTACATTCTGTTGCTGTGTGTTTCCATTCCATGATTAATGTGATTTGAAGAGAAGTAATAAAATGATCTCTAACATGGAAAGTAAGCATTTCCGGACACATGTCCACATAACATATTTTCTTTGTTTGTGTGTGAGGAATCTTTCCCGGAAGTTCGGCCGTACCTTTTTGTAACACCCTGTATATATATACAGGGTGAGTCGCATAAGATGTAACACCCCCTTTATTCTGGGGGCGATTGCACATATCGACAAGCGGTGATCAGCAAATCATAGCCAACCATGGGGCACATAGATTGGTATGTGCACAATAATCACAATGTATATGTTGACCGAGATAATGAGGCAAGTATATGTTTTTTAAATTAGATGCTATACTTTTTTTACCATTGTTCGGATGCTCTGGAAAAGACGTGTATAGTGATGTATCGTATGTTGCTACTGTGATTCAAACATTGCTTAAAAGATGCTGGGAAATATTGTACGACTGAACGTCAAGGCAGTCAGAAGCAGCTGCTGACTGTAAACACGTCTTGCATGATCCGGAAAGCAGGCCACGTCATAAAACTAGTAGGTCGTGCGACGTTCAACCAGTATGACATGCGTCTCCTATCCAGACATGGTTGCTGCTGGAACATTACGTCCATATATATACACAAAGCAGGAGAAGTTAGTCATGTTACTTCTGTATGGTGAATGTCATAGAAATGATATCGAACCTGTACGGTAGTACAGAGATACGTATCCTGATCGTTGGTGTTCTACTCACCAGGCCATTGCAAGAATGATTACTACACAAGTGTGAACAGGCAGCTTTAACAGCATACAAAGGAGGATGAAGAAGACTGCGACCAACAGAAACCACATAGAGGCTCTTCTGGCCATGACGTTTACCGATCCTCATTGTGGCATGAGACGTATTGCTATGGAGTGTGGGGTCAGTCAGATGAGTGTCATGCACAATCTTCACCGGCATTAGTTCCACCCATATCACCTTTCACTCCATCAGACAATCAAAGGATGCGGTTTCGAACATTGTATGGAATTTTATCGGTTATTTCTGCAACGCCTGCGAGATGATAATATATTCTTCAAACGTGTGCTCTTCACTGATGAAGCAACTATCGATAATCATGGGAATGGTGTAAATTTATGTAACATGCACTACTAGGCAGCTGAGAACCCACATTGGCTGTGTCAGGACAGGACCAAAGGCCATGGCGTGTCAACGTGTGGTGCAGCATTGTAGGAAATTACATTGTAGGACCTTATTTCATTACAGGAGTATTAAATGGAAATAAGTATGGAGAATTTCTTAGAAACAGTCTATCCATTCTGCTAGGGGATATACAACTCAATGAGCATCTGTGTATGTGGTCCCAACACGACGTCTGCCCAGCTCACTCCTCACGTGTTGCAAATCAAATATTGAACGAGACGTTTCCTGACCCCTGGGTTGGATGGAATGCTGCAGTACAATGGCCTACCAAGTCCCCTGATTTGACTCCACTTGATTTCTTTTTGTGGGGAACACTGAAAGATGCAGTATACAGTGAAGCCCCAACAACACCAGATGACATGCGCCACCAAATCATCACAGGTTGCTCTGCCATTTCATCCACTGACCTTTCATCTGTTACCCAGTCTCTTGAACATCGATTACAGATGTGTCTTGCAGTCAAAGGTAAACCGTTTAAGTACATGCTTAAGTAAAGTACAATACCATGTTTTGTTAAGAACGCTATGAATTGTGAAGGTTATCAGTAGGTACCAATGTATTATAAAACAATATGTGTCAATGACCAGTAATATCTTAGAAGTATAAATGTAGCATGTGTGAACAATGTGTATACCATGTAGGTTGTCCTTCTGTCATATTGTTTGGTGGTAAGTGCTCAGTAGATGAATGTGAATAAGATGATTATCTTATCAAACATGTATTCTCTCTAATTATAATGTCCAATACTATCTTGGAAACAGTAGTTTCACAGCAGACACTCTGTTACCCCACAGACACACTCAGGCATCACCTGGTGAAGAGTTTCCCATTATGCATCCATCAATAACATTATCAATAGCTTACTGTGCGTCAGGTGTGACATGTAAGCAGGAAGGGGGCAAAGCTTAAATGACGAACTGTGTGACAAAGTGATTGCTGTGTTCACACAATAACTATTCATTTCAGCCTGGAAATGTTCATACTTTCGGCATAGTTCTCATAATCCCCTTTTGATAAGCAATTCACTAGCATGTGCCACAGATAAATACAAAATATGAGTTGCCACCCTTGTGCCTATGGTGTATTGTTCATGCTGCATAGAGCACGGCAACTCGGCCTGCGGGTTGAGTGAGGCATGTTTACAGTCTCCAGCCGCTTCTGATCACCTCAACCTTCAATCGTACAATATTTCCCAGCGTCTTTTAAGCAAAGTTTGAATCACAATAGCAATATGTGTTACACCACTATACGTGTCTTTTTCTGAGTGTCCAAATGATGGTAAAAAAAGTATAGCAACTCATTTAAAAAACATTTACTTCCCTCATTATCTCGGTCAATATAAACGTTGCGATTAATGTGCATGTACCAAAGTATGTGTCCCATAGTCGGCTATGATTCGCCAGTCACCGCTTGTCGATACGTTTGATGGCCCCCTGAATAATGGGGGTGTTATGTCTTATGTGACTCAGCTTATATATATATATATATATATATATATATATATATATATATATATATATATATATATATATATATATATATAAAACAGAAAGAAACTTCCACATGGGAAAAATATATTAAAAATAAAGATTCCAAGACTTACCAAGCGGGAAAGCGCCGGCAGACAGGCACATGAACAAAACACACAAACACACACACAGAATTACAAGCTTTCGCAACTGGCAGTTGCTTCGTCAGGAAGGAAGGAAGGAGAGGGAAAAATGAAAGGGTGTGGGTTTTAAGGGAGAGGGTAAGGAGTCATTCCAATCCCGGGAGCGGAAAGACTTCCCTTAGGGGAAAAAAAAGGACAGGTATACACTCGCACACACACACACACATATCCATCCGCACATACACAGACACAAGCAGACATATTTAAAGGCCAAAAAAATAGATCACTTTTAATTGCAACTGTATATAGATCCCCACTGGAAAATTTTGAACTGTTTATGAGGAGTCTCCATTCCTTGCTATACTGTCAGTTAGCAAGCATTCATAGTCTGTGGTGACACCAGTGTAGATTTACTAAGGGATTTTGATTTTAAAAAAATGATGTGGATATCTTATTTGAATTCTACAATCTGATCTCAGTAATTAACTTTCCAATACAGGTGAATAAAGACAGAAGAACCGTAACTGATGATATTTTCTTTGGTGACACTCAAAGTAAGAAAATAATTGTTAACCCAGTAGAAAATGATCTTGCTGATACCAAAGCAAAGTCAGTGAGGACAAATAAGACATTGCCTTACAATATAGATACTCCTCAGTGGAAATCAGAATAATTAATTACTCCAGGACAAATATTTTCAACCATTGTTTAAAGAGATAACCTGGAATAACATTTATAATTAACCAAATTTCAACATAAAATTTAATCTACCCCATGGCAAATTCATATTATTATTTGAAAATAGGTTTCTACATAAGCTAATCAGGGAGGACATTAAACACTCATGTATGACACCATGGGTCACTAGAGGGAGTAAAGTATCTTGTGAAAGAAATGAGATGTATATCTATTGGTGAAAACATGAAGACATCCTGTAGTAGTTGCACACTACAAAAACGTCTCAAAGTTACTAAGAAAACTTACTAAAAATCAAGGAACATCTTTAAAATGTCACAAATCAATGATTCCAACAACAGATGCAAGGCTATATAGAATATAGTGAAATGAGAAACAGGGCAACCAGCAACAGAACAGGATAACATCACTATTGAGCTCAATGGAAAGGCTATAAATGATGAGTCACAGATACAAAATACTTTTAATAATCATTTCTTAACTATAGCAGAAAGTATAGGGACAAACGGAACAAGAGAAAAATCACAGCAGTATGCTGAAAAAACAACTTTCACAAAATTCAGTCACATGAATATAACACAAACTTCTCCTTCTGAAATTAAGAAAATCATGTATCCTCTAAAAATTAAAGCTCATCTGGATTTGATGGTGTTCCCAGTAGAGAACTAAAAATTTGTTCCGATGTCTCAAATCTGTAATGTATCACTAACTCAAGCCATCTTTCCAGAGAGACTGAAATATGCCCTTGTTGAACCCCTCTTTAAGAAAGGTGTTAGAACAGATGTCAATAACTACTTAATTATTTCACTACTGACATCATTTTTCAAATTTTTTGGGAGGGTGATAAATTATAGAATAGCATCTCACTTGATCAATTGTGATATCCTCTGCAAATCACAGTTTCGATTTCAGAATAGTTGCTCTCCTGAGAATGCCATTTACAAGTTCAATCGGCAAATATTACAAGAATTAATCCACAAAATAGTGCCAATTTGAATTTCCTGTAGCCTTTCTAAGGCATTCAACTGCATGAATCACAATATTCTCATATAATGTAACTGGACAGTTAAAAAAATGAACTCACCAAATGGCAGCAACACATGTGAATAAGGTATAGATATGCAAGCTTTGGCTTCTTCTTCTGACAGAAGGGCTGAAAGGTAAGGAGAAGGAGTGAAGGAAGAGGACTTGTGAGGTATAGGAAATGGGTAGAATTTGGAAAAGTCACCCAGAACCCCAGGTCAGGAGAGACTTGCTGGATGGAATGAGAAGGAAAGACTGATTGTTGGGGACTATAATGCATGAGATCTGAAAACCTGAGAGTTGAAAGGTGGAAGATACGGTAATATACTAGACAGAGATTACTGCCAGAACATCATACATGAGTTAATAAGAGCAAAAACCTAAGTGCATTGTTTCTGATATATGTGGGAGTGTGAAGGCAAAAATAGGCAGATCAAGAGTGAAAAATGTAGAAAACTAAGTTTCCCAAGCCTCAGTCTTATATCTACTGCCATTCCTCATCTATTTAAATTATTTTCCATCTGTTTTACAACAAGCAGAATTAGTTCCTTTTGCAGATGTCTCTAGTATTGTACTCAATCCAAGCATACATGCAGAATCAGAAGAAATGGTAAACAAGCTTCTTAAACATATCATTGACTGGTTTCCTGCAATTGGTCTCATCCTCCATTTTAAAAAAACAGAACCTATTCATTTCTGCATATCTAGGGGTACTGCACCAATAAGTGTAACTCATGATAGTCAGGGAGGAAAGTAAAAATTGTTAGGTGCGCACACTGATGTGAATTTAAACTGGAAAAAGCACTTTTGGAACTCCTGAAACAACATAGTTCAGCCTTATTTGCACTCAGAATCGTTGCAAATCTTGGAGAGAGACAAAACAGTAAGCTGATACATTTGTAGATATCTGTTTAAGGTGTAGGGTGTCCTGACTATTGCGTCACAGTGTGTTTATTCCCTCATGACGTTTGTTGTAAATAATCCACTGCAGTTCAAAAGGAATTATGATGTGCATAACTGCAATACCTGAAGAAAAAAATTACTTTCATTCTCCACATTAATGTTGTCTTTAGCACAAAAGGGGTGCACATTGCCACAAGTAAAATTTTTGATAAATTACAAAGTGGTATAAAATGTCTGACAAACAGCAAAGTAAAATGTGAAAACAAACTGAAGAAGTTTCTCCTTGACAGTTCCTTTTATTCTATAGAAGAATTTCTGTTACTGTAATGTGTAAAAGATGTTTGGTATGAATTTATAAGCAATAAAAATTGAAAATTAATAAATAAAAATAAAACAACTTAAAAATGTTCAGCATGTTTCCATATTTACAAAATTAATTTGCAGTGTAAATGTAAAATGACTCAGTCCATACTATTAATATTTATTGTGCAAATGATCCATGGAACATGAAAATAAATTACTAAGTTCTTTGTGGCAATTTCACTAAATTGTTATCAAGATATAATTTGAAAAGAGGGAATTTATATCTCCTGGCTGGAAATTTATTTGGTGGTCTAGGGCAGCTTCAACATTTCTCTTACATCCAAAATCCTGGCCAGAACCATCCAGGGGGCTTCTAGCAACTCTTCTTGTGCACCTAAGACCAGCTCCATCTTGAACATTCCAATCTTATTATTCACATTACAGGTAAATATTTTAAAAATTCTATTCAAAGATATTCTATTATTCTATTGTAAGATATGATTTACGATCATGTGATGTGTGTGTGTGCACTGTGGTGCTGATAAAGACAGTGGATGATTATTTCAGTGTTCACTGAGATCCATTAATTATTAAAATGTGCTTTCAGATGACATGTATACATTCAGTGTATCAAATAACTTAATAATCAGACAGATAACAACAGTGTGCCATATGAGACAACTGTACTTTCTAATCAGCTTTTTTTGATGTTATAAGAACCATACTAAAATGCATCCAATTCAAAAACCTTTAGTACTTCGCCAGGAACAGTATCCCATAATAGTGATTTACATTATAAACATGTGGGCTATAGTTATTATTTATCATATACTATCATATTAATCATTGTTTGGTACTGAATATGCTCATAGCTGTTTAACTAGTGTGATTTGGTCTCTCTGAGTTTCAATTAGTAACTATGTGATTTGATAGGTCTCTTTAGTGTAGTTCATATATAACATTCACAACCAGAACTAATATTATTCATTGTGTTTTAATTAATAAGGGGAATTTTTACATGAACTTTTTACTCAGTTAATCTCCTGATTGGGAGCTTTGTAGAATATTAATTATTTACACTGTAACATGCATTGGTGGTATATTTTTGTTGACTAATACTTATCAATTGTCTTCATATTCTTTACACATTGACTGTAACATGTTCAAATCAACAATAGTTTACAGAAGCTCTGGGTGCTCTTCGACATCATACCCATGGCCCAACAGACATGACCACTTTTCCCAACAGCATACTTTGCTAAAAGTTCAATTTTGCTATGTTTCAATATCTAGTTTCAAATAGTCATTATAGTCTGATATACAGGTACTGACTTTCAAGCCATAGCAGCAATAAACTTCAATTTTTTGCATAAAATCTAGTTAATGTGCTCTCTGACAAATTTAAAGTGTTCTCTAATTGTTTAATTGCTTGATCTGCTACATTACCAGCTCAAATTCATTATTAAAATTTACTTATCTTACAGGTGTCTCAAATGCTGAGATTTATGTAAGACTGGAAGTGCTGCAACTGTTACATCTTAGGAACAGGCCCATAAAAAACACTTCAATACTATGCCAGCATGGGTGCTAGGAAGTGAACAAGAAAAATCATCAGTGGTAATTCTGCTGCCTGAAGGCTCAGCAGATAATGAACACGTTTTCTGATGTTCAGATGGACAATGAAATTTATTCTTTCAAACATTGTGTCAGTAGGATATAAATATCAAGAACAACAGAAATTTATAGTACCTTAAACAAATAATATGTTGCCATTGAGCAGCTATATGTAATAGGAATAATGCACAGAATAACAGAAATCGAATTCAAACTCCATATAATACATCATAGACTTCTGTTGTCAAACCTCATCACAGCTCTTCCAATCCACTTGATTGGGCTTTTGTTTCTGATTGGTTGGTAAGAATGAACTGACAACACTGAGAAATTACGTATCTAGTCTGACTGTAACTATTTTTGCATGCGGTCATCACTGTTTTCCTTCTTAGTTATTTATGAATTTCATGTACAAGGCATAGATTACAAGTGTGAATAACTTTTACACACATAAAAGTGAATGAGTGAAAGATGCAGTCAAAATATTTTGTACGTATGTAGAGTTGACTTCAATTCATTTTTAGCTGTGTTTCTCTGTCACTCTAATAACCCAGCATTTTGTTCGTTATTCATCCAGTGTCAGCAGTTGCTCCATTTCTGCTGACCTTGTTATCAGTTTCATGTGCATATTTCTAATATACCTTTCATGTAAGATAAGCAATTTTGAATGAATGATCATGTGATACTGGGCAATAATCTAAGGAAGTGAACTAAGAGTCGCCCTCATGCACCTTATCGAAGTTCTTATAGCACTTGTCCTAAATTAGAAATCTTCATTGCTAATACCAGTTAATTCTCTTCTTTATGCTGGATAATAATTTTTACAAACAGATGCATTTTCATTTTCATTATTTATTAAACAAGTAAGAGTTTGTACTATCAATGTCTGTAAATGTGAAAAAAAAAACAGATATTCTTACCAGTGTTTGCTGCAGTACACCATCATGGATTGGAAAAAGCTTATAAACGTTGTTTTACCATACCACTCAGTTTGTAAATTGTAATGCATCTGACTGTACCTTCTATTTTTATTTCTCTAAAAAGTTTTCCACAAATTAGGTAAAGTTTCTCACTTTGCCATCACAACTTGCATCACCTAATTAATGTTGTTTTTAATGAGGATTTCTGACTTTCTGGATTAATAATTTATTACAGGTACCTCTATAATTTTAATTCCATTCTCTTTGAGGAAAAATATGTTTGCACATCCTTGATCCTGCCTTATCTGATACATTTACCAAAGCATGCTTTGCTGTAAAACTGAGCAAGTATGACTTTTGTGTGAGTGCAGGTTGTGCCTAGTTGTAGTGGACAATAAGGCAAATTTCCTGACATTTACAAGTAGTATTCATCACTTATAGTCTCCAAATTATGACATTGATGTTGTTCTGTTCTGATGGAAGCATATACTTTTTTTCTGTGACACTTAAAAGAAGCTTCTAAGAGAACTTCAATGACAGCATGTATGGGACTTGATCAAATATTTTCAAAATAACAGCACTGCAAACCACTGTATCACCACCAGGAGAAGAGGTTCCATCAACATCTGACCTATTATACTGACTGTGAGCAAACACAAAACTCACGTATGGTTCTTGTGTTTATCTGAGTGCATAAAGCCCACCAGTCTGTGTTCTGCTTTTGTAACAATCAGACAACTTGCTTGTAAATCTATTGAGACATTCACATTGTGCATTGAGAATTGTTTATGATGAATGTTGTGAAACTGCTTGGGGTTTTGGTGCAGTTGTACACTGAAGAGTCTCCAGATTGAGCCAAGCAGTCAGACTCTGTCTTTGTAAATGTTATAAATAAAGTTCCAGAAACTTGAAGTGTGGAGAATAAAATACGCCAATGGAAAATAAGAGCAACTGATGAAAGATATTAAACTAATAATTTAAAGGAATAACACACTATGTAAATGTCACTAACTTGTAGTTTGGAAGTACGAGAGGTATCAATCAAATGAGAGTTCTGCAAACACTTCATTCCGTCATATTTCATCTTCTTCAAATTTCACTACATCTACAGCTTCATGGCAGTCAGTATCTAAATTTGATTACAGCCCTCTGAATGTTATCTACAAAAAGTGCAAAGTGAGGTGGCATATCTAAGCAAAATTTTGTTTAATGAAGATGCATCATTTACCAACCATACACAAGTCTGTCTTCACAAAATGCACTAATCATCTGTTGAAAATCCATGCTGACTCAATGAATGCTCTTGGTCTTTCAATATTTGGTGCATGTTTTTCAAAACCCACAACACTACTCTCTGTGTTGTTGAAGGAATTCTAAATACATTCAAGTAATGTGTGTTCCTAAGATATACTGCTGCTGCATTTATTGGGAGACACCCTACTGAACATAAGGCAGTCAGTGTGGTACCAACATGATGGATATCCCTCTCATTCTACACATATGTTGACAGGCCCTCTTTAAGAGGACATTTGGAGACCATTGGAGCACTTGTTCAGGAAATGCAAAATGGTCTACGGACTCACCTAACTTAACACTTCTACACCTTTATCTGTGTTGAGATTTAAGACAAGAAGTCTATTACGAAACGCTGATGACTCCCAAAGAAATGAAATGCCTTTCAACGTATTGAGTCTAGATGAAATTTGATGTGCAGTGCTGTTTCACCAGAATCACTTTATAGTGTGCAGCAATGCTGAAGGTCAAAATTTTGGGCACGTGGTATGATAGCCATGATAATACACATAAAAACCATACACCGAGTTCTGTCCTTGTTTACATTTGGTGTAATAGGGCAGAAACTCATGCAACCTCTTCCCCTGATGGTGAGAAAGGTCCATGGTGCTGTTACCTTGATACTGCTTGATCATGTCCATGGAACCTCTTCCCCTGATGGTGAGACAGGCCCATGGTGTTGTTACCTTGATGGCCAGCCACTGTGGCTGAGTGGTTCTAGGCACTTCAGTCTGGAACTGCGCAACTGGTAGGGCCACAGGTTCGAATCCTGCCTTGGGCATGGATGTGTGTGATGTCCTTAGGTTAGTTAGGTTAAAGTAGTTCAAAGTTCTAGATGATTGATGACCTCAGATGTTAATTCCCATAGTATACCAAGTCATTTGTTATCTTGATACTGTTTGATCATGTCCCATGCACCTTATGTCAATAAAAATTACTTGTGAATATTGGGAAATACACTGTATTGTCTGCTATAACTTGAAAAAAAGTAGCATCTCAATATATTTATTGATTCTGGACATATTTGTGGTGGCCTGCCTTAGCTGCCTCAATCTATCTAGAGTAAGTTCGTAAGTTCTGTTGTAGGTGGTGTATAATTTCCTTAATCCAATCCATAGATAATGAATCTCAGTTGTGTGGATGAATCATACGTGTTACTGTTGTGCTGCTAATGTAGTTGTTTGTTACACAGGAATAACAATAAATATGTAAATCCGATACATGTCTGTTATTTTGATGATACACAAGATTCACTAACATATTTATTAGTGATGCTCTATACCACTCATATATAGTTTCATTCTACAACACAAATCTCACAGCTTATTTGTCTGTTTTTAACTTTCTACCAATTTATCTTGGTAGAAATACATGTATAAAGAACACAAAATATATATACCTTTGTTATTTTTATGTTAAATAGCAGCAACATAAGATTACTTTTTGGGATTTGAAAGACAATATATACCTCTAAGAAAATCCTGTATTTTTGTCACCAATAATACTTTTTGTTTCCAACTACTTGTGTATTTTATGATTAATAAACAGATAAATAAGTATTTTTATTGTTTTTGCTTTACTTCATAATTCAATTAGTAGCTGGGATATGGAACAAGTCAGGATATATACTCCTGGAAATTGAAATAAGAACACCGTGAATTCATTGTCCCAGGAAGGGGGAACTTTATTCACACATTCCTGGGGTCAGATACATCACATGATTACACTGACAGAACCACAGGCACATAGACACAGGCAACGGAGCATGCACAATGTCGGCACTAGTACAGCGTATATCCACCTTTCGCAGCAATGCAGGCTGCTATTCTCCCATGGAGATAATCGTAGAGATGCTGGATGTAGTCCTGTGGAAAGGCTTGCCATGCCATTTCCACCTGGCGCCTCAGATGGACCAGCGTTCATGCTGGACGTGCAGACCTCGTGAGACGACGCTTCATCCAGTCCCAAACATGCTCAATGGGGGACAGATCTGGAGATCTTGCTGGCCAGGGTAGTTGACTTACACCTTCTAGAGCACATTGGGTGGCACGGGATACATGCGGACGTGCATTGTCCTGTTGGAACAGCAAGTTCCCTCTCCGGTCTAGGAATGGTAGAACGATGGGTTCGATGACGGTTTGGATGTACCGTGCACTATTCAGTGTCCCCTCGACGATCACCAGAGGTGTACGGCTAGTATAGGAGATCGTTCCCCACACCATGATGCCGGGTGTTGGCCCTGTGTGCCTCGGTCATATGCAGTCCTGATTGTGGTGCTCACCTGCACGGCACCAAACACGCATACAACTATCATTAGCACCAAGGCAGAAGTGACACCACTGGAGGCGGGCTGCACGATGTTGGGGCGTGAGCGGAAGACGGCCTAATGGTGTGCGGGACCGTAGCCCAGCTTCATGGAGACGGTTGCGAATTGTCCTCGCCGATACCCCAGGAGCAACAGCGTCCCTAATTTGCTGGGAAGTGGCGGTGCGGTCCCCTACGGCACTGCGTAGGATCCTACGGTCTTGGCGTGCATCCGTGCATCGCTGTGGTCCGGTCCCAGGTCGACGGGCATGTGCACCTTCCGCTGACCACTGGCGACAACATCGATGTACTGTGGAGACCTCATGACCCACGTGTTGAGCAATTCGGCAGTACGTCCACCCGGCCTCCCGCATGCCCACTATATGCCCTCACTCAAAGTCCGTCAACTGTACATACGGTTCACGTCCACGCTGTCGCGGCATGCTACCAGTGTTAAAGACTGCGATGAAGCTCCGTATGCCGCGGCAAACTGGCTGACACTGACGGCGGCAGTGCACAAATGCTGCGCAGCTAGCGCCATTCGACGGCCAACACCGCAGTTCCTGGTGTGTCCGCTGTGCCGTGCGTGTGATCATTGCTTGTACAGCCCTCTCACAGTGTCCGGAGCAAGTATGGTGGGTCTGACACACCAGTGTCAATGTGTTCCTTTTTCCATTTCCAGGAGTGTATATTCACAAAAGATACAATGTGCTTCATTTAGTGTGTGGCCATTAATGTCTACTTATGCTACAAGCAGATCATTATTGTTCATTTCAAATTGTGTTTGTGAGACTGATACCTGAACCGTTAGCTGTGAACAACTTGTAGGCATGTTCAGCTAGTATCTGATCTGTGTCTGCTGAGTTTGAGTTTGCATTCATGCTTGTGTTATCATCCAACATTGTAGCTTCTGCATTGTACTTCAGAGTCACTGAAAGATCATTTCTGTACTTTAGGAACAAGAACGAGCCCAGTACAGACCCTTGCAGCATCTCATGTGCTATGTTCTCACATTCTGACATTACTTTCAAGCCTATGTGGCACAATTGATAGGCATACAAGAAGCACTGTCCACTACATTTATGCAAGGCTTCATCAAATCTTCACTGTCATCTCCATTTTGTTATCGATTAGACCTTACTTTCTGAGTAGCCTCCAAAAAGGGGCAGAAAAGGAAATTAGTACACCTGGAAAGACGACATTGAATCTTGTCTGATTATGGCATATGGTACCTGGAAGATAGTAGATGTACTGATAATGAATTCAACATCATCCACCCACAGATAGTGTAGTGGCATAGCTACCAGAGTGCCATCTGTGTCTACTCTTTAATAGGGAATGCTCACAGCTACAAGGCTCAGCGTGGCCCATGTGTGAAGCAATCAGGCAAACATGTCATGGAGATGCACTCATGATACTTTCAGCCAATTGCACAAGTTTGAAAGGGGTCAAACTGTGACCTTCTGAGTGATAAGACGGTCCTTTCAAAGAATTGCCACACAATTTGGACATGCTGTGTTTGATGTGCAATGATGCTGGTACCAGCGGCACATGAATGTTATCACACACAAGATGATAATCTGGATACTTTTGCAGCACAGATGCCCAGCAGGATCATTGTGTTGTGAGGGCAGCAATGGCAGATTGTGCAGTTATCACAGCACAGATAAGAGGGCTTGTGAGCCCAGACATGTTGACGTAAACTGTGGCGAACTGGTTATTGGCAGTGGAACTATGGGCACACACACCTCTATCCCTTATTTGATTCATGCCCCAGCATCGACATGCACAGCTCAACTGGTACTGCCAGAGGATCACTCGAAGATGGCGTGACATGCTGTGTTCTTCAGTGATGAAAGCAGAGAGGACTCTTAATAGGAGCCAAAGTGAAATATTCCCCCCCCCCCCCATCCCCATATCCTCATGAGCCATGGACCTTGCCGTTGGTGGGGAGGCTTGCATGCCTCAGCGATACAGACGGCTGTACCGTAAGTGGTACCACAACAGAGGGGTATCTGTTGAGAGGCCAGACAAACGTGTGGTTCCTGAAGAGGGGTAGGAGTCTTTTCAGTAGTTGCAGGGGCAACAGTCTGGATGATTGACTGATCTGGTCTTGTAACATTAATCAAAACGGCCTTGCTGTGCTGGTACTGCGAACGGCTGAAAGCAAGGAGAAACTACAGCCGTAATCTTTCCCGAGGGCATGCAGCTTTACTGTATGATTAAATGATGATGGCGTCCTCTTGGGTAAAATATTCCCCTAGGTAAAATAGTCCCCCATTCAGATCTCCGGGCGGGGACTACTCAAGAGGACGTCGTTATCAGGAGAAAGAAAACTGGCGTTCTACGGATCGGAGTGTGGAATGTCACATCCCTTAATCGGGCAGGTAGGTTAAAAAATTTAAAAAGGAAAATGGATAGGTTAAAATTAGATATAGTGGGAATTAGTGAGGTTTGGTGGCAGGAGGAACAAGACTTTTGGTCATGTGAATACAGGGTTATAAATACAAAATCAAACAGGGATAATGCAGGAGTAGGTTTAATAATGAATAAAAAGAATAGGAGTGACGGTAAGCCACTACAAACAGCATAGTGAATGCATTATTGTGGCCAAGATAGAAACAAAGCCCACATCTACTACAGTAGTACAAGTTTATATGCCAACTAGCTCTGCAGACGATGAAGAAATTGATGAAATGTATGATGAGATAAAAGAAATTATTCAGGTAGTGAAGGGAGATGAAAATTTAATAGTCATGGGTGACTGGAATTCGTCAGTAGGAAAAGGGAGAGAAGGAAACATAGTAGGTGAATATGGATTGGGGGGGAAGAAATAAAAGAGGAAACCGTCTGGTAGAATTTTGCTCAGAGCATAACTTAATCATAGCTAATACTTGGTTCAAGA
The DNA here is from genome assembly GCF_023897955.1 of Schistocerca gregaria. Taxonomy (NCBI): domain Eukaryota; kingdom Metazoa; phylum Arthropoda; class Insecta; order Orthoptera; family Acrididae; genus Schistocerca; species Schistocerca gregaria. The sequence goes on from NC_064921.1 coordinate 863,199,311, forward strand.
ACCCTAAAAGAAGGTTGTATACATGGAAGAATCCTGGAGATACTAAAAGGTATCAGATAGATTATATAATAGTAAGACAGAAATTTAGGAATCAGGTTTTAAATTGTAAGACATTTCCAGGGGCAGATGTGGACTCTGACCACAATCTTCTGGTTATGAACTGTAGATTATAACTGAAGAAACTACAAAAAGGTGCTAATTTAAGAGGATGGACCTGGATAAACAGAAAGAACTAGAGGTTGAAGCGAGTTTCAGGGAGAGCATAAGGGAACAATTGACAGCAATGGGGGAAAGAAATACCTTAGAAGAAGAATGGGTAGCTCTGAGGGATGAAGTAGTGAAGCCAGCAGACGATCAAGTAGGTAAAAAGACGAGGTCTAGTAGAAATCATTGGGTAACAGAAGAAATATTGAATTTAATTGATAAAAGGAGAAAATATAAAAATGCAGTAAATGAAGCAGGCAAAAAGGAATACAAACGTCTCAAAAATGAGATCGACAGGAAGTGCAAAATGGCTAAGCATGGATGGCTAGAGTGCAAATGTAAGGATGTAGAGGCTTATCTCACTAGGGGCAAGATAGATACTGCCTACAGGAAAATTAAAGAGACCTTTAGAGAGAATAGAATCACTTGTATGAATATCAAGAGCTCCAATGGAAACCCAGTTCTAAGCAAAGAAGGGAAGGTGCAAAGGTGGAAGAAGTATATTGAGGGTTTATACAATGACGATGTACTTGAGGACAATATTATGGAAATGGAAGCGGCTGTAGATGAAGATGAAATGGGAGATAAGATACTGCGTGAAGAGTTCGACAGAGCACTGAAAGACCTAAGTCGAAACAAGGCCCCGGGAATAGACAACATTTGATTAGAACTACTGACAGCCTTGGGAGAGCCAGTCATGACAAAACTTTACCATCTGGTGAGCAGGATGTATGAGACAGGCAAAATACCCTCAGACTTCAAGAAGAATATAATAATTTCAATCCCAAAAAAGCGGGTGTTCACAGATGTGAAAATTACCGAACAATCAGTTTAATAAGTCACAGCTGCAAAATACTAACGCAAATTCTTTACAGGCGAATGGAAAAGCTGGTAGAAGCAGACCTTAGGGAAGATCGGTTTGGATTCCGTAGAAATGTTATAACACGTGAGGCAATACTAACCTTATGACTTATCTTAGAAGAAAGATTAAGAAAAGGCAAACCTATGTTTCTAGCATTTGTAGACTTCGAGAAAACTTTTGACAATGTTAACTTGAATACTCTCTTTCAAATTCTGAAGGTGGCAGGGGTAAAATACAGGGAGCGTAAGGCTATTTACAATTTGTACAGAGTCGAGGAGCATGAAAGGGTAGCAGTGGCTGGGAAGCGAGTGGGACAGGGTTGTAGCCTCTCCCCGATGTTATTCAATCTGTATATTGAGCAAGCAGTAAAGGAAACAAAAGAAAAATTCAGAGTAGGTATTAAAATTCATGGAGAAGAAATAAAAACTTTGAGGTTCGCTGATGACATTGTAATTCTGTCAGAGACAGCAAAGGACTTGGAAGAGCAGTTGAGCAGAATGGACACTGTCTTGAAAGGAGGATGTAAGATGAACATCAACAAAAGCAAAATGAGGATAATGAAATGTAGTCTAATTAAATCGAGTGATGTTGAGGGAATTATATTAGGAAATGAGACACTTAAAGTAGGGAAGGAGTTTTGCTATTTAGGGGGTAAAATAACTGACGATGGTCGAAGTAGAGAGGATATAAAATGTAGACTGGCAATGGCAAGGAAATCGTTTCTGAAGAAGAGAAATTTGTTAACATCGAGTATAGATTTAAGTGTAAAGAAGTCGTTTCTGAAAGTATTTGTATGGAGTGTAGCCATGTATGGAAGTGAAACATGGACGATAAATAGTTTCGACAAGAAGAGAATAGAAGCTTTCGAAATGTGGTGCTACAGAAGAATGTTGAAGATTCGGTGGGTAGATCACATAACTAATGAGGAGGTATTGAATAGCATTGGGGAGAAGAGGAGTTTCTGGCACAAGTTGACAAAAAGAAGGTACCGGTTGGTAGGACATGTTTTGAGGCATCAAGGGATCACAAATTAAGCATTGGAGGGCAGCGTGGAGGGTAAAAATTGTAGAGGGAGACCAAGAGATGAATACACTAAGCAGATTCAGAAAGATGTAGGTTGCTTTAAGTACTGGGAGATGAAGAAGCTTGCACAGGATAGAGTAGCATGGAGAGCTGCATCAAACCAGTCTCAGGACTAAAGACCACAACAACAGTGAAATGTTAACTCTTACCATATTTTTACATGGACAGCAGCATGAACCACTAACTAACATACAGAAACTTGTAAGTTTGAGTGAGCTGCAACTGAAAACATACTCAAGCGAGACCTTGAAGTTTTTGTTCTATACTTACATAATATTGACAGCTAAAGAAACGGCTGCACATGATAGGGTGATATTGAAGAACCACATTACTGGCAGCTGTAGTGGAATAGTCTGATAAAGCCTTCATGTTATCAACACCTAAGTATTGTATGCATTATTTCAGACAAGCTTAATGGTACCTCTTTACCAAAGCTAACAAAATACTATTCAAAAACTAAACAAATGTTTATATTTGGTGAAAAATAAACATTTTGTTTTGAACTACAATTACAAAACAGTAAGTAAAACATTCAAACATCATGCACAGGAAACACAGCTCTTCTTTTCTAATATTAAGATTTCTCAGTTTAAAACAAAATATTCTCTAATTATCTCTAATCATGCAGCAGTTCAAAACAGAATGTAGAATTTATTGGACATTTGTTGAATCCATATGCATGACCTGACCAGTGTAATTGCTGCATCTCTTCCTTATGGCTTCATTTTAGTTCCCACTCTTTCAGAATAAATATTTTCTAATGGAAACTGTTTCTCACATTTCTTAGAATTTCCACTGAGGGAAATAGTTCCCATATCATTTTTTATTCTACATTCATACAACACCATTTTACTCCCTGAGTATTCTTTGTACAGTTAATGTGAATTGAAAAGTAGCATTTCTCAAATAAAGGAAAATCCAGGTTGATCGCAACCTTATAATCCTACCTGCTGACAAAGGCTCCACTACTGTTGTTTTGAACAGCAACGATTACTTGGAAGATGGACTCCACCAGCTGTCAGATTTATCCACCTACAAATCCTGCCACAGTGACCCCATTTCAGATATCCAGCAGGAGCTCCAGTCTCTACTCAAATCCTTGGGTCCATCCCAGAACTTCTCCACAGACTCCATCTTTCTCCTGACCCCTACCATTTCCCACAATTCTACCTTCTACACATCTCCCCCCTCCCCTCCCTCAAAACAATCTCTGGTGTTGTAGACCAACACCTACAGCCTATTACCAGCAGCCTACCCTCCTGCATAAAAGATATCAATCATTTCCTCCACCAACTCTACATGGTTCCTGTCGCATTACCACAGCACCCTGCTCGTCACTGCTGATACACCTCCCTTTGTACTAACAGCCCTAATGCCCATTTCCTTACTGCTATTGAACACTACCTTTCTCAGCACATGATGAATTGCAAACCATCCACTTCCTTCCTAGTTGTCAAGGCCAACTATATCCTCACCCACAATTACTTCTCTTTGAAGGCATTACCTACAAACAAATCTGGAGTATGTCTATGGGCAACTGCATGGCACCACCCTATGATAACCTTTTCATGGGCCATCTAGAGGAATCTTTCCTAAACACCCAGAATCCCAAACTCCCCATCTTCATCATCTGGATCCAGGGAAAGGGCAGCCCATCCACATTCCTCCAGAACCTTGACACTTTCTCCCCCATTCACTTCCCCTGGTCCAAGTCAACCCATCAAGCAACTTTCCTCAATGTTGAAGTCCACCTCAAAGATGGCTATATCAGTACCTCTGTCTCTATCAAACCTACCACCCATTCAATACCAAGAAGTTCCTTCCAAACAGCCTAGCCAGCAATGGCCATTGCATCTGTAGAGATGAGTGGTATCTCTTGAAATATACCAAGAGTCTCAATGAGGCCTTAACAGATCATAACTACCCTTCCAACCTTGTACAAAAACTGGTCCTCTGTGCCTTATCTTTCCAGTCACGCAATACCTCCCAAAGCTCCACCATCCAGCTGCAAAGCAACATTAGCCTTGTGACTAAGTACCAATTCAATTACATTCTCCACCAGGGTTTCAGCTACCTCTCATCATGCAATGAAATGAGAAATGTCCTGCCCACTATCCTTCCATCTCCTCCCACAATGGTATTCTGCCACTCATCAAACCTACTCCATATCCTTGTTCATCCCTACACAACCCCTGCTCCCAACCCCTTGCCTCATGGCTCATATCCCTGTAATAGACAGAGATGCAAGACCTGTCCCACACATCCTCCCACCACCACCTACTCCAGTCCTGTCACCTATCCCATCAAAGGCAGGGCTATCTGTAAAACCAGTCATGTGATTACAAGCTAAGCTGCAAACACTGTGCTGCGTTCTACATGGACATGACAACCAACAAGCTGTCTGTCTGCACAAATGACCACCAACAATCTGTGGCAAAGAAAAAACTAGGCAACCCTGTTGCTGAGCACGTTGCTCAACATGACATCCTTCATTTCAATGACTGCTTTACAGCCTGTGCCATTTAGAGCCTTTCCACCATCACCAGTTTTCTGAATTGCACACATAGAAACTCTCCCTCCAATACATCCTACATGCCTGTAACCCTCGTGGAATCAACCTTCATTAGTCATTGTCCTTACCCATCTAGCCCCTTCCCTGTTTCCATTCCAGCAGTAGACAGCCTTCTATTCTACCCACACACCCAGTACCCAGTCTTTTTAATTCTCTCCTTTTCCTCTAACCCTCACTCTACCCCTGACCTCCATCTATCCTCCCAACTGCGCCTAGCTGCTCCACTCTCCACTTTGTCCCTGCACACTTCCAGCAGCACTACCCTGCTATCCCTTCCCATTCCTGTGCCAGCCTCCTCCTTACCACCACCTGGTTGCCTCTCCCATAATGCACTGCTGTTAGCAGTCTGGCTCCAGCTGCCAGAGATTGTGCTCATTTGTGTGTGTGTGTGTGTGTGTGTGTGTGTGTGTGTGTGTGTGTGTGTGTGTGATTGTGTGTGCGTGCGTGCATGCGTGTGTGTGTGCATGCACCCGCCAGTGTGAGTGCTTTGTCTATTTCTGAAAAATGCCTTGTTGGCCACAATCTTATAGTCTGAAAATATTGTTCGTGTGTCTTTCTGTGACTTGGCATCTCAGCTATATGGAAAGGAGCATTTCTGTTACATGGAAGAATAGTTTTCTTAAGCCAGTAGATAGCCTCACATTCACATGAATAATATGAAAGCATCTGATCTTGCCTATCAATGTGAGGCATATTTGCATTTTATTTGACAATTGGTGGCAGTTTTGTTGTCTTTTGCTGGTGTTAGTTCTGTGGAAATGTAGTATCTCATCCCCTATTTTTTATCATTACGCTTTGGGAGTACAGAACAATTGTATTTCCTTCTCTCAGTTTGGCAGATGCTTCTTTAAGGATGCTCCTCCTATTTAAGCATAGTGTTTTTTTATAAGCAAAAGGGTTTTAGATAATAATGGCTTTCTTAATAAGTAGGACTGCCCATGTAAATGTGTGAGATTGCCAACATAAGGCTACTTAAAAATGTGTAATAAGTTTTCCAGTATGACTTTTCCAATTATACTGTCAAGTGACCCCTTATGCACAGATCAATTATTTGCAAAAACATCCAGATTCTTCAACATGTACATTCCAATACCATATTTGCACATTTTATTTGGTATGTATCATATAAATGATAATCTCCATCTCAACAGAATCATCAATTCATTTAACAGTATCTCTCCATGAATAATACACTTGACATAATTTGGTATAGACCCTACTTAGTATTGCACCATTAGTTCTTTGGGTGTCTTGGCTCTGGATTTTTTTAGCAAAGTGTAATGAGTGTAATGTGATTATAAAGCCATATCTGCACACATTCATCACTACTGCTATGTTTTGAAATTAGAGCTCTTACTTGCAGTAGTCTTGTTATCAGATGGATATCACATTACCTGTATGTAAAGTAACTTTAAAAATTACAAGCCTACTTACTAATCCTAGGTCTATCCTTTGTATTTCCAGTCAAATATATATTCACAGCTTTATCATTCTTTTAACCAACTACAGACTGAAGTATGAAATCTGGAAGTATTAAACCTGAGTATTAAACCTAAGTAAATCCTTTGGTGTATTACTAGTAGGATGAACATCCTTGTTTTGTATATGGATGATACTGAACTTCATGTGATTCTTTATCAGCATTGGTTTTGTTACCCTCACTACCCTTATCTTTTCATTCTTCAGCATCGCAAAAAATATTTGAAAGTTCTTTTTCACACTATCATCACTGTGGCAAGTTTCTGTGTGTTTTAGATTCTAGCCATTCTCTTCCAATTAGTTATCTTTCAACTTATAATCAATACTTTCTAATATGTTCAGTAACTGATCATCAGCAAATTTTTCATTCTTCGTATTCTTTTTAGTGTAAGAATGTCCCAGTGTTGATTAATTAGCTGCCACTTCCAAGAATGTACATCAGAAACAATTGTGTACAAGAAAATAACTGCAGCCAAGAAAATCTGTTCTCCAACACTTCGTTGCCTGTGCAGACTCCTATTCTACATCTGCAAAATTAAGACTAAATCATCCATATTTGAATGTGTACATTTATCTCAGCCACAATAACTGTTAATGTGCTTGAGGTTGTCCTATCATGTCATCATGAACACAGCCAGCAGAATTACTGCTTTTTAACCACCTGATAAATTTTATATTCTCATTAGTTGTCTTTTGGTGGTGCATGCTGTGTCAGAATAAGCATGACTAATACAACCATATCTGATTGTTTATTAGGGGTGAAATGTTTTCTGCCATAGGTAGGAAGTAATCCTTGAATTATGTGGCCAATGATTTAAGTATCACTTTTGGCAGAGCTATTTTCTGAGGGCTCACTTTCATTTGGGACACAGTTTTTAGTTTGTTCCTTGTTAATGATGCTTCAAATAGTTGTTGTCTTATTCTTGGAGCACTTTATGATTTGAGCATAGAACATGTGTTTCACTTTTCTTAATAATGAACTTGAGGGCTTTACAATGCTGGGGTAAGGAAGTTTCAACGTTTTACTACAGATTGACCTCCTGTTTTGCACTCAGGCGTTGCTGAAAGTTAGAACTGGTTCACTGAATTAAGTTAATAAACAACAAATCATTCCATCAATATAATCAAAACATTGTATTGCAAGGAAAGCATACAGTTCTGTTAGTCTAGATAATTAGATTGTAATAACTGTTTGGTTATGTTGTGTGCCCTTCTCATCCTGGAATCTGAACAACTTGCTACTCCTTTCCAACCTGCAGTGGTTAAGTCTACTTTCCTCCCTGAAGAATAGACATGAAAGATCAGAAAGCTAGAAATAGTTCTGTCTTCTCTCTCTGTATTGACAGTGCTTAGAATTTTGTCTAAAGAAGGGAAGTATTGGCCAGCGACACTGCCTCACTGTAATTTAACATTGGTGTTACTTTCTCATCAGCCATATATGGGAGTCATCTTGAAAGTTTCAAAGCATGGTATGTTGGGTTCCAGTATTTCTCTTCTGACATACTGCCTGACAAAAAGTGGAGCACCGAGATTGGGAAGCAGGAAACAAAATGAGACTTGTGATAAAATCTTCTGGAGCTTCCATCGGGGTAGCTGCATCAAAAATCCGTGACGTTTTGATGAGTGTCATTGTCATCATCTTCTAGGGCAGTTTCGATGGGCTGTGGCCTTCCTCTATATATAGCTGGTTGGCGGCATGCGGCGGCTGTCCCTCCCCACCACTTCTACCGGCACTGGGCCAGTGGTGGGAGGGAGGGGGGAGGGGGGGGGGGGGGGGAAACTACGTGGGGCAGCTGCTTGCTGCGTTAGTCTAGCTTAGAATCACGGAACGTTAGCAGCTAAGCACAGTCCCAGTGTGTAGCTGCTATTGCAGTGTTCCATGCCAAACTTAAATGGTAGCCCTTATCCCTGTTGACGAGATTGTCATGTAATCTTATTTTGACTGATTCCTTGATGACACTCTCCCAGAAGGCACTGGCTCAGCAATGCATTTTTGTTTCTTCAAATTGGAAGCTGTCTCCCTCATCAAGGCTGTGTTCTGCCAAGGCCGATTTGCCCTTGTACCCCCGCCTTAAGCATCTAATGTGTTCCTGACAGCACTGTGAGATGCAGCGTTGTGTTTGACCAATGTTCTGGAGCCCACACTCGCATGGTGTACTGTATATACTTTGAATCGTCTAATGTGTGCTGTGCTGTAACCATTCTGATGAAACACATCCTTAAAGTGCTGTAGCTCAGCTGGAAGGCTGTCTTTGTCACAAATGGCTCTTGCGCTGTGAACCAGCATTGCTAGAATGGTGTTTTGTTGTGCTGGGGGATGGCAGCTGGAAGCATGGAGATATAGGTCCATGTGGGTCTTCTTTCTGTATACTGCATGTCCTATCATGCCATCAGATTTTCTCCTTATAAGAATACATAAAAATAAAATACATCCATCTTGTTCCAACTCCATTGTGAACTGTATGTTTTTGTGAATGCTGTTCAGGTGTTCATGGAAATCATTCAGGGCTTCTCTTCCATGTTCCCACATAATGAATGTGTCATCAATGTAATGGAAGAAGTGTTTAGGTTTGAGCTGTGCTGTTTCTAGTGCCAACTCCATATAGAGATTGTCAATCCCTGGAGCAAGTGGTGAACCCATGGCTACCTCATCAACCTGTTCATAAGATTCCTGGCAGTTTGAGATGGTATGTGATGTTATTTTTGGTGATTACAGAATCAAGTTGAATTTACAAGGAACTTGGAAGTGTGAGCCCATTTATCAGTATAACATTGCACACCCTCCAGCCTCAATGCATGCACTGATTCCATTGGGAAGTGTGTCATAAAGCTGTTATATTGTGTGCTGAGTTAAGCTGCCCTGCAACTGTTCAACTGGTCTTGATATCCTAGATACTGACACTGAGATGTAGTTGATATCCAAGGTTGCCCCACAAATTTTCTATTGGGAATTGATCTGGGTGTCATGCTGGCTAGATTAGTACCTCAGCATCATGCAGACAGTTTATAAAGAGACATGTCATGTGGACAACAGTTATCCTGCTGAAAATTGGCGCAACACCACTGTTGCTGAAGAGGTAACACATGAGGACACAGGATGTTGGATGAGAGGTAACTTAATCAGTAGCACTGAAGTCATACTTGATGAATCCACACACTATGATGCTAGGAGTAACACTAGAGTGGTTTTCCAAACCATTGGAAGAATTCCATCTCTCCCCAGATTGCTGCCAGATTCACTGACAGTGCCCATCCAGACTAGTGCAGAACCACAGTTCATTACATAATGCATTGTGACAACATTCGTCAGCAGTCCATGCTTCCCAGTCATGACATCACTCCACAAGCAGCTGTTTGTGTTTTGGTACTAACCATGGCTTACATATGGGATGGCAATTCCCTAATCCGCCTGCTGCTAGTCTCTGATCAATGGTGTGGGATGGCACAATATCTTTCTGGAAGTCAGTCAGTCATTCTCAAATGGCAGGCACAGACATGAAGAGTTACAATATGGTGATCCTCCCTTGTCATGGTCAGATGTGGTTGAGCGGAACATTGATGACACCTACGCCTGACTTCACATTCCCATGCAGTTCAACATTGGGCCACTGTCACATCTTAATGCCTCACAAATTGGGACACTATACAATGTAGCAGGCCACCCAAATTGACTCCCACAACACTGCTCCTTTCAAACTCCATCATGTAGCAATCACCCTGTCTGACACAAGTATGCAGCAGCTCTGTGTCTTTCATAGGGAGCACCCACTGACACTATTCATTCTTCTTACATCCTCTACCAGCCTTAGTAACAACACTAAACATGAACCATAGTAATGCACTCAGGTAGCCATTCAACCTTTCACAGAGAATTGCAGTTGTAATCATTAACATACCTGCTGACTGTATGTATATATGTAACTGAAGTTACATTGACATTTGACCATCTTTTTTGAGTACTTCACTTTCTTTGTCAGGCAGTGCTTACATGGTATTTTTAGAAGTCTTTCGTTACTAATCTGTGTAAGTTTTCAGATACCAAACTACTTAAAACTAGAAACGATGATATTTGGACATACCTATAACCACGGCTGGGTCACTGATGACCTGCGATCTTTTCCTTTATTTCCCCTATGTCAGTGGGTTATTGTTACTGCCAATGAATCTATTATTAGAAGCACTAGGAAATTTACAATGAAATTAACAAAAATAAACTATGTTTACACAAATTATAATTTTACACTTTAAATCTTACATGTATTTGCCGAGTGTTTTTACTGGCTACCGTTACATAATGAACACAAATAATAGTCTTTTGACGTACCTTTGCTGCACACAGTTTTCTTGCAGATGTGACACTTTACAAATGATTTGTTTCCTTCACAGTTAGACTTTACACGGCAACATGTTTGCTTGTCTTGTCTGTCAGGAGTAATGCTAGTCTTGCTAGTCACTGTGTACTTCTCAGCAAGCTCCTCCCCCAGCTGCAGGATAAAATACCTGCATTTCAATTTTTTATCATTTTGAGAATTGAACAATACCCACGCATATATCCCAGCCAAATCCAGCAAGTTGTAAAATGTGTGAACAGGCCAATGTCTCAGTGGTGCTTTGACAGATTATTTGCGAACCATTTGCTCGAACATGTCCACTCCATACTGAGAGCAGTTATAAAACGTAACTGTATCTGGCTTCTTTTTTATACCATCCTCAATGGTTACATAAGAATGCATAGTGTTCACATTCAGGACATTCTTTTTGCTCTTACCCTGATAAACAGTCAGAGTGGTATAATCGTTTTTCAACAATATGCTGTGCTGTATAACTGTTCTCTTGCCTTCTTGATATAGGCGTATTTCACTGCGAGATCAATTTATTGTGCCCACAAGACTCATAGAATTAGCTTTCAGTGTCTCAGAGAGCACTAAGGAGGTGAAAAAATTGTCACATGTGACATTTATTCCTTTGTTGAGGTAAGGTTGCATCAATATCTTTTACCACAAAGTCACCAAGACCCTCATCACTCCACCTAGTGTCATCCTTTCCTAGATAAGGTATAGCATACACAATATATTTTGAGTCTTTATCTACTGCCATCCAATACTTTTGCCCATATTTGTCCAGTTTTGAGGCCATAAACTGTGCCAATCTGCAACGGCACTTTGAAGGAAAAAGCTGTTCGTCGATTGTTATATATGGTCCCAGTATGTGGCTCGACTGTGCATTCACAATGAACTCACTCCAGATTTCTGATACCAAAGCAAACTTGTCTTCTCTTAGTCGTTCTGATCTTGTGGATCTAATGCAAAATCTGAGATAATGCATTATCTCTCTGAATCTGTCACGAGCCATTGTCGGTTTCACGAAATTATTTGCCCACTTCACTGACCACAATGTATCTAGTTCTAAGTTCTTAGCTCCAATAGCACCACAGATGTACAATACAGCTATAAAAAGCTTCCAGTTCTTCAGTTTTTATAGTCCACTCATCTGAGCTCAGTACACGACGTGCTTCAGTTTCTGTACATTTTACAATATGTTTCAAAATTTTGTCCATTATCATTAGATGCCATGCACTGTCACAGAAATTGAGCAATACTCAATGGTGTGCATCTTTCACAAAGAACACTCACCTGACAGGCACACAAAAAGAAATGAAAACTTTGATAGCTTTCAGATGAAACCTTGGATGGGCTGGAGCATGTAAAAATATAATGTTGCAGATGGGACTGTACAAAGCAAACAGATCAACACCAAACGTTTTGGAGATAGTGATAACATTAAGTGATGTTATGTATACATTTTCCATAAAATATCAGTGTAGAAACTGGTTTATTTCAAAATATTGATTACTTCAAATTTGTTACTCAGAAACATCAAAGGAAATTCTGTCATTGAAATCAAGCAAACTGATAAATTTCAGTAATAAATTTAATTATGTATTACTTTAACAATGTTGAAAGTAACTGTTGAGACTGTTGTAAAATATAAATACAAGTATGGTGGAGTCCATGAGGAATCAAAATTCCAATAATATAGGAAATTATGGGAAAGAGAGAAGGAGGAAATTAAGGAAATTATCATCTGGGAAGAGATGCTAGGAGAGAATCACAGTGGAATGAGAGAAATAGGAACTGAAGTGGAGTACATGAAAAGAGGAACAGATCACAGAAATAAAATAACAGGACATTTAACAACAGTAGATATGAGAATAGGGGCAATGGTCAGGTAAATTAGGGGCTGTCCCTCTGGCAGCCTGTCAATTTGGGGCAAGAAAAAGTAGACAGAAAAGATTATGGAAGGATGAGAAACTTTAGAGCATACAGGCAGCAAGACAGAGACTGATATGAAGTGAATGGTCTATATTTTGAGAGGAAATTTTTGAGTGCACGAAGGTTGTTTCACATAGAAAATTGGAATAAGTTACTCACAGTGTGGAAGAAGAACTAGATACAAAATCATTAACAAACCTTTTCAATTTATCAAGTAACAAACTTTAGTGGGATAATTTTTTTTATGAACTTGGGTTGAATAGGTTGCTGATTGAGGAAGTTGCAGATCTTGCTGTGGTTCTGGATCAAAAACTGGTTTAATGCATCATCTCCATGCTACCCTCTTCAGCTCCAAATAACTCCCCTAACCTACAATCCTTCTCAGTCTGATTACTGTATTCATCTCTTAGTCTCCCTCTGTGATTTTAAACCCCCCCTCCCCCCTGCCCCATCCACATACATTAGTTATGTGATCTACCCATCTAATCTTCAGCATTCTTCTCTTGCACCACATTCATAAGCTTCTATCCTTTTCTTGTCTAAATTGTTTATTGTCTATTTTTACTTCAATAAATGACTACACTCCATCCAAATACTTTCAGAAAAGACTTCTTAACACTTAAATCTACACTCAAATTTAACAACTTTCTCTTCTTCAGAAATGTTTTTCTTTCTCTTCCCGGTATACATTTTATATCCTTTCTACTTTGGCCATCATCAGTTATTTTGCTCCCCAAATAGCAAACTCAACTACTACTTTAAGTGTCTCATTCCCAAATCAAATTCCCTCAGCATAACCTGATTTAATTTGATTAAATTCCATTATCCTTGTTATGCTTTTGTTGATGTTCATCTTATGTTCCCCTTTCAAGATGTTGTCCATTCTGTTCAGTGGTCTTCCAAGTCCTTTGCTACCTTTGACAGAATTACAATGTTATCAACAAACCTCAAAGTTTTTATTTATTCTCCGTGGACTTTTAATTCATATTTCATGATTTTCTTTAGTTTTATTTACTGGTTGCTCAATGTACAGTTGAATATCATCAAGGCTGGGCTATGACCATGTCACACCCCTTTCTCAACCACTGCTTCCCTTTCATGCCCGTTGACTCTTTATAACTGCCATCTGGTTTCTGTACAAGTTGTAAATAGCTTTTTGCTACCTGTTTTTTACCCCTGTTACTTTCAGAATTTCAAAGAGAGTTGACAATGTTCCTGTAAGTGGTATCTATCTATCACCCAAATCCTTACATTTGTTCCATAGCCATTACTGTATAGCCATTTTACACTTCCTGTCAATCTCATTTTTGAGATTACCCTTCACCTGCTTCATTAACTGCATTTTATATTTCTCCTTTCAACAGTTAAATTAAAAATCTCCTGTCTTATCAAAGGATTTCTCCTTAGCCTTGCTTTTTTTATCTATTTGATTCCTCTATTGCCTTCACTATTTCATGTCTGAAAGCTACCCATTTCTCTTCTACAGTATTCCTTTCCCCTGTTCTTGTCAATTGTTGCCCAAGCTCCTTCTGATACTCTCAGCAACCTCTGGTTCTTTCAACTTATCTGGGTCCCATCTCCTTAATTTCCTATCTTTTTTTGCAATTTTTTCAGTTTTCAACTACAGTTCACAACCAATAAATCGAGGTCAGAGTCCACACCTCCCCCAGGAAATGACTGAAGGTTTAACATCTCATTCGAAAATCTCTGTCCTACCATTATATAAGCAATCTGAAAACTTCCAGGATCACCAGGACTCTTATGCATTTACAACCTTCATTCATGGTTCTTAAACCAGGTGTTAGTGATAATTAAATTGTACTCTGTGCAAAATTCTACCAGGTGACTTCCTCTTTCATTCCTTTCCCCCTGTCCACATTCACCAACAAATTTTCCTACTATTGAATTCCAGTCACAAATCACTATTAAATTTTCATCTCCCTTAACTATCTGACTAACTTCTTTTATGTCATTATACATTTCTTCAATCTCTTCATCATCTGCAGATCTAGCTGAAATATGAACTTGTACCACTGTGCTGGGTGAGAGCTTTCTGTCTGTCTTGGCTACAATAATGTGTTCACAAAGCTGTACGTAGTACAAGGGTTGCCCAGAAAGCAAAGCACCATATTTTTTCCTTCAACAATGCTTTATTGAACATAATTAGAATTACACACACAAAAGAATGGTGTTTTATCTACACACCTTATTTTTCCATGTAAACTCCATCCCGTTCTATTGCCTTCCTCCAGTGTGAAACAAGGTCATGTATGCTCTGTCAGAACCAATCCTTGTCCTCGTGGCAGAGCCAGTGCTTCACTGTATGAATCACCTCCACATTGTACTCAAAATGTCTTCCATGAATAGCATCCTTCAATGGCTGAAAAGAAGTGGAAGTTTGAGGAGCTAGGTCAAGGTTGTTGGTATGACTGCCGTGGATGGTCTCCCCGAACACCGTAAATTGTGGAGCTCTGCCAAACTGCCTGCTGATGACCTCACCCTCCATACCCGGCAAGTAATTGTACATCTGTTGACAGCAGATTCTCCATAGATTTTGCACAAGTGTTTGTGAATATTCCGCACAGTTTCTTTCTCTGCAGTGACAAATTCAATGGCAGCACATTGCTTGTAATGTGCTTCACCTACAGACACAATTTTGAAACTGTCCTGCAGCTAAGCTTTCTGTCAAAAGTGAAAGAAACTTTTTGCGCACACTCAGGAGACTTCAGATAATACATACGTAACAATTTTGCATTTGTAGCATTATTTTCCACTAAGGAAAAAAAATTGGTGCGTTAGTTTCTGGGCAACCTTCATACCTTACCTGCTGAGCCATGCATGGCTCGTGTTCATGCCATTTATTGTTTATCATCTTCTATTACTGTACTGCTGCCTCGTTTTCTTGTTCCATTTACTGGTGTTTCTACCTTCTTACTTCCTTAGGTGTGAGCAGCAGCAGCAGCACGTATCAATAAGTGTACCCTCTCAGGAGTGACCGATAGTAGTTCTTGGTCATCGTTTGTCTAGCAGTCAGTTGCAGATGGACCAGCAGTGCAGTCACGATGCAACAGCAGTGAAGTCAGGGACAGAGTGCCAGTGAGGCACCAACAGCCAGTGCTTGCCGACCACTGGTGACACACATGAACTGTCTGATGGAGGGAGATTGGAGCGGGACAACCGTCAGTTGGTTATTCCACTGGTTGTATCATCAGCTAATGTGTATTTCATCCTTTCACCATTTCCGGGGCTGATAAGTTGGTTGGTTGGCATGAAGCAGTGAGGAAATCTCCATGGAGCATAGTTTGGTTACGGCCGCTGGCAGCGTCTAAGTGTGGTCGTAGTGTGTGGTGATGTTCCCATTGCTATGAGGTCTCTGGCTCACCAATCCTGGACATGAAAGTTTAGTTTTGACTTAATCTACCAGCATGTCTGACTGTTGACATTGTGTCATTTGGATTTCATTGTCAGCTGTTGAGACATTCCCGCGAGCAACAACTTGTGTTTTCAACTTGGCAAATTTTAGCTACCCTCCAGTGGCGTTTCACTGTACTTGGTTATTTTGAATTTAAGTGCACCAGCAGAATATTTCCTTTGTGGCCGTTATTGGTCCAGTTACTTGCCCTGGCCAGTGGCGTAAATTCAGGCATCATAGTTTCCTCATCGTGTTGTCGTTGTCCAGCACGGTCTCTAGTTTGACAGCTCAATGTGTAATTGGTTGTGGGTGCCAATAGTTCTTACGTTGTTCCATTGAACTCCCTGTTGTGTGCTGGTCAGGTGAAGTGGAAGTTATCTTGTCAGTGGGTCTGTTGACTGTCTGTCGATTGGGTTGTCGTTGGATCAAAAATGGTTGGGCCGACTGCCTGTCTCACCTAAGCAAGGGTTAGTGTTTGAATTACAGGCTGATCCATGGAAACTTCTGATTGCAGTTGGGTGTACTGCCTTTTCTTATTTGTTCTTGTTGTTTGTATTTGTATGTTTTCTAGCAGATTTTTAGATTAAGGTTGTTTTGCCCTTAAGGTGTAAGATTGTTTGAGCCTTCAGCCTAACTAAAGAACTGTTTTAAGATAAGGCCTTTCAGCCTTTTAAAAATTTATTTTGGTTGAGTCTTAAGTGATGGGCCTTCAGCTGATTTTTAAATTAAAGTTGTTTTACTCTTAAGGTGTCAGATTGTTTGGGCCTTCAGCCTAATTGAAAGAACTGATTTCAGATAAGGCCTCCTGCCTTTTACATTTTTGATTTTGGTTTGAGTCTTAAGTTATTGCCTTTTAGCCAATTTTAAATTAAAGTGGTCTTGCCCTTAAGACATGACATTGTATGGCACATTCAGCCAGTAATTAAGTTCCAAAATTAATGCTATGTTGTTGTTTTTTTTTTTATTTTCTTGGCTCTTGTAATGTTTGGTAAAGTAAATAAAGTTGTATGTTTGAGTGTAACTGACAACGGCTTATTTTGGCCCCTTTCTCCAATTTAAACCACCTGTCCTGTCCTGTAGGTTTAGCAGGGTGTCTCACCCGAATTCCTATTTTCTTATTCTTTATTAAACCTACCCCTGCATTACCCCCTACTTAATATTGTGTTTATAATCCTGTATTCACCTGACCAGAAGTCCTATACCACCTGCAATTGAACTTCACTAATTCCTACAATATTTAACTGGAACCTACCCATTTCCCTTACCCCTTCTCAAATTTTATAACCTACCTGCCTGACCAAGAGATCTAACATTCTACTTTCAGTCTGTAGAACACCAGTTTTGTTTCACCTGATGATGACATTCTCCTGTGTAGTCACCTCCCAGAGATCTGAATGGGGGACTATTTTATCTCTGGAATATTTTACCCAAGACGATGCTATCAACATTTAACCATACAGCAGAGTTGCATGTCCTTGGGAAAAATCGCAGCTGCAGTTTCCCCTCACTTTCAGCGGTTTGCACTAACAGTGCAGCAAGGCCATTTTGGTTGATGTTACAAGGCCACATCAGTAAATCATCCAGACTGTTGCTAATGCAACTAATGCAACTACTGCAACTACTGAAAAGGCTGCTGCCCCGCTTCAGGAACCATACATATTTCTGGCATCTCAAACAGACACCCCTCCATCCCTCTATTGTGACTGCACATATGGTACCGCTATCTGTATTGCTGAGGCACACAAACCTCTCCACCAATGGCAAGGTCCATAATTCATGGGAGGAGCAATTTCAGTACAAAATGTTAATTTACTGTTTCTGATGTTGAAGCTGGTGAACTTGACAATATGTTACTATGGGGGAAGAAGCTATGTTAGGTAGTAATAGTGAGAGGAGTGAAGGGGGTGTCTTAGACAATTACAGTGAGATTAGTGAGGAAGATGTGACTCAATAGTACTGAGAAAAATAAAGATGGTGACGAAGATACTGAAGAGAGGATAGGAAGTCAGATTGACTTTTATTAAGAATTACATGGTATAATTTATGTGGAGCTTGAAAGCAAAATGTTTGAGGAAGGTATTTATGGTGACAGCTGTGAACATATTCAGGAAGGTCATAACTGTGATAGAGAGGTAAATGAAACTGAAATTTTACTGGGTGATATCAGTAAAACAGTAAGCTCTTGTGAAGACTAAAGAAAGTATGCAAAATGTATAAGTAATGAAATTTTAATCGTAGCTTGGAGTCATATGATAATGAGAGTTGTGATAGTGAAATATAAGATATGCAGAAAAATGTATGTGAAAGTTTTTATCCAGAATGGTGGAAAGAGACAAGAAATGCTGCAGAGAACTTAGTAAAAACTGGTGTGTCCATGAGAGCCATTCATCTGAAAGTAGAAACACACATAAACAAAGATGAGGTAAGAGATATGGGATTTAAAGAAACTGACAAATATCTTTTGCATAAAGCAGGAAACAAAGATGATTGTGATATGCAAGGAAGTCTATATATATTCATATTGAAAGGGATAATTGTGACAGTAGCAGCCTGACACAGGGAGTACGATGTGTACTGTGTCTGAAAAATTAAGAAATGGAACTAAACACACTCAACATTTTGTTGAGTTATCTTTAATAGGTACTAAGATTAGAGGAGCTACTGGATGACATAGTAAAATTGTGAAGTGACAATATTACTGTCAATCTAATACACTCTTGGAAATTGAAATAAGAACACTGTGAATTCATTGTCCCAGGAAGGGGAAACTTTATTGACACATTCCTAGGGTCAGATACATCACATGATCACACTGACAGAACCACAGGCACATAGACACAGGCAACAGAGCATGCACAATGTCGGCACTAGTACAGTGTATATCCACCTTTCGCAGCAATGCAGGCTGCTATCTCCCATGGAGACGATAGTAGAGATGCTGGATGTAGTCCTGTGAAACGGCTTGCCATGCCATTTCCACCTGGCGCCTCAGTTGGACCAGCTTTTGTGCTGGACATGCAGACCGCGTGAGACGACGCTTCATCCAGTCCCAAACATGCTCAATGGGGGACAGATCCGGAGATCTTGCTGGCCAGGGTAGTTGACTTACACCTTCTAGAGCACGTTGGGTGGAACGGGATACATGCGGACGTGCATTGTCCTGTTGGAACAGCAAGTTCCCTTGCCGGTCTAGGAATGGTAAAACGATGGATTCGATGATGGTTTGGATGTACCGTGCACTATTCAGTGTCCCCTCGACGATCACCAGAGGTGTACGGCCAGTGTAGGAGATCGCTCCCCACACCATGATGCCGGGTGTTGGTCCTGTGTGCCTCGGTCATATGCAGTCCTGATTGTGGCGCTCACCTGCACGGCGCCAAACCCGCATACGACCATCATTGGCACCAAGGCAGAAGCGACTCTCATTGCTGAAGACGACACATCTCCATTCGTCCCTCCATTCATGTCTGTCGCGACACCACTGGAGGCGGGCTGCACGATGTTGGGGCGTGAGCGGAAGACGGCCTAACGGTGTGTGGGACCGTAGCCCAGCTTCATGGAGACGGTTGTGAATGGTCCTCGCCGATACCCCAGGAGCAGCAGTATCCCTAATTTGCTGGGAAGTGGTGGTGCGGTCCCCTACGGCACTGCGTAGGATCCTACGGTCTTGGCGTGCATCCGTGCGTCGCTGAGGTCTGGTCCAAGGTCGACGGGCACGTGCACCTTCCGCCGACCACTGGTGACAACATCGATGTACTGTGGAGACCTCACGCCCCACGTGTTGAGCAATTAGGCGGTATGTCCACCCGGCCTCCCGCATGCCCACTATACGCCCTCGCTCAAAGTCCGTCAACTGCACATACGGTTCACGTCCACGCTGTCGCGGCATGCTACCAGTGTTAAAGACTGTGATGGAGCTCCGTATGCCACGGCAAACTGGCTGACACTGACGGCGGCGGAGCACAAATGCTGCGCAGCTAGCGCCATTCGACGGCCAACACCGCGGTTCCTGGTGTGTCCGCTATGCCGTGCGTATGATCATTGCTTGTACAGCCCTCTTGCAGTGTCCGGAGCAAGTATGGTGGGTGTGACACACCGGTGTCAATGTGTTCTTTTTTCCATTTCCAGGAGTGTATAATTGGACAGTTAAAAAATCTATTCGCCAAACAGCAACAGGAAAACACACATACAAAGATGTAAAAGTTTTCAGCTTTTGGAGCCTTTCGTTCCTTCTTCTGGCAGAAAGGTTGAAGTGGAAGGGCAAGTGGTGAAGGAAAAGGACTAGTCAGGTTTAGTAAAAGGGGCAAAATTCAGAAAAGTCACCCAGAACCCCAAGTCAGGGGAGACTTACCAGACAGGATGAGAAGGGAGACTGATTGTTGAGGACTGCACCAGATGAGATTTGGAAGCCAAAGAGCTTAAAGATGGAAAACAGGGTAATATGCAAGACAGAGATTATTGTGAAAACATTGTGCATGAGTTAATAAGAGTGGAAAGCTAAGAGCATTGTGTGTGATAAGAGATGGGTGGGGGGAGGTAGCACAAATAAAGGATAGATCAGAAAATGAAAGACATAAAAAACAAAAAGGAAGTGAAGAAAGGAATAGTTACCATGAATAAATGTTGAGACCAAACAAATTAAAGTAAATTATTGCTGAGTGGATGGCGAGAACCAAGGATATGTTGTAGTGCCTCTCCCAGTCTGTGGAGTTCTGAGAAACTGGTATCTTGGGAAGAATCCAGATGGCACATGCAGTGAAACAGGCACCGAGGTCATGACTGTCACAATGTACAGCATGCTCTGCAAAGTGATATTGTCTGCTTCTAGTATACACCCTCTGCTATTCCCATTCATCTTAACTGATAACTTGGTGGTAGTCATGCTACTGTAGAAAGCTGAGCAGTGTCAACATAATAGCTATTATTGAAGTGTTGTTTCACATCTGGCTCATCAGTTACAGGACTGGTATGGTTGGTTGTATGAGAGAGAATAGAGCAGTTCTTACAATGGACACTTTCACAGGGGTAGGAGCCATAGCCTAAGGAGATGGGTGGAAAAGGATCATATGATCTGACAAGTATATTGCAGAGAATTTGAGGGCGAAGGAAAGATACTCTGTGTGTGGTGGGCAAAATGTCAGGGCATTATTTTGGGAAGTCATAACCTTTTCAAGGTAGCGGGTAAACACATTCAAGAACAGAATACTACTGAGTGACGTTTAGTATACTCAGAAGTTTTTTTTTTGGAGGGATCAGAAGTACTAGAATTAGATGTGATGGCTCGGGAAATCTGTTTTTGAACTATGCTTTTGGTTTAATTACATCCAGCAAAGGCTGAGGTAAAATTGGTATTGTATTCCTGTAAAGATTCTGCATCTGAACAAATACATTTGCGTCGAATGCCAAGGCTGTATGGGAGGGAACATTTGAAATAGAAAGAATTGCAACTGTCAAAATGAAAGTACTCATGTTTGTTAGAAGGTTTAATGTGAACAGAAGTGTGTAGCTCACTTTCAGTGACTATGAAATCAATGGCTCCTATCCCTGTAACCATCACTGCTGTAAGACTTGCCTATGCACCCACCTACCACCACCTACACCAGCCCTGTAACTTGCAGAAGATATTCTGGGTGTCCCACATGAATCTGGTAAGCCTGACATCCGAGATCAAAGTAACAATGAACTAACCAAAAAAGAATAAATAAGTGTAATAATAATAATATTTAAAAGTGTAGTTCCATGTTTATAAGAGATGCTGGAAATGGGGCCATGGGTATTTTAAAGGCACAATTGCATGCTGAGCTTTTATTAGCAGGAACCATAATTATAAGTAATGAAATAAAGAAATAATTAGAGCCATAGGTACAGTCCATGTCTGTATAAATATTGCATGCAGCTGCTGGAAACATTTGAAGATTTTTGATCATCAGGTTATTGGCAGAATAAGAAGCACCTTTTTGTTTTCTAATGGTTGTCCAGATTGGACGAATTTTGTTACACCACCATTAATACTACATTAGTTTATTAATATGTTCTCGAGTTGCAGAATGCAATTCTCAATGTGAGTGTCATAATTTAATTGTGTTTTATTTCAGAAATACTGTTATTACTAACCTATGTATGTTTTATTTTGCATCTTCAGTCATTGTAAGATTGCAGGATGACTTGGCATGGCAAAAAGTCATCCAGCTTGATCAACCAGTCTTCTGGTGCTGTGTTATTATGAGTCTGATTTTAGACAAAACACAGTGAAAAGAAACATGGTTAAAAATACATGAAGGGATCTTTAACAGAAAAAGCCAAGCTCAAGTGCCAAGAGTTTGTATGAAACATATTTTACCATTTCATGAACTTAATTGATCTCTATTTAATATTCATTATTATAATTCATTGAATTGTCTCAACTGAGATAAGAACGAGCTAAATTAAAGCATCCAGGCATTGCTGACTTTGTTCAGTGATGTTACTAACAACACACTGTAATCTGCAGGCATGATGTAATTAATTTCTCTTGTAATGGCCCATTAAGATAAACTACTGTGTGAGGGACATAATCCACCACAGAAATGGCAGAGCTCACGAAAGGGCTTCCTGAGAACATCGAAGAAGCTCACCATTACACCAGAGAAGGCAAGACTGGAGTCGTGGAAGAAGTCAATGCCTCACCTCCATGGATGGATGCCAGAAGCTGAAGAACTACCACCTGCGCACAATGAAAGGTCACTGGTGTGCAAATCTTTAAACAGATTACGATCAGGTTCTGGACAATGTGAAGAGATAGGGCTTCATAACAAAAGATACGTCCTGTGATTGTGGACCAGGACAAACCACAAGCCACATGCATCAGGGCCCTTTGTGCTCTACATCCTGCATGAAGAATGATCTCCTGCAAGCCATTCCAAGCACCTTGGAGGTTGCGAAGTCCTGGGCATGTGTAATATAAATACAATTTGTATATGAATGTGTGTGTATATATTTATTTATTTATGTGTATGGCTACTATAAATTTGTATATTTCTGACTGGAGAATATATAGGGAACACGTTAGTGATGTGAGCCATATTTTGGTTGCATGGGTGAGCAGCTGCTCCATCTTGTTTAAAAATTGAATACATTTTCTCTGCATCTGTTAACTGTGCGTAAAAGGAGTCTAGATATCTGGCACTGTTTAAGGAGTAATTGATGACACATACAAAATGCCTGTCTTCTCAGAGTGGAGAGCTTCTTTACATAGAATATGTGGGTCGTCCTGTAACCAATATCTTCAATTCTGGGAGTTTATGTAACCTTGCAAATGAAACCAGACATGAAATAATGCAAGGAGTCCAAGTAATGGTTAACAATGGATGTTGACACTCAGTTACAGTAATGAACTGTTTTTTATGATCCTCAGATTTCAATTCTTCCACAACACTCACATGATTGGCTTTTAATTTCCTATATTTTAGTACACAATGACATGATGTACAAGATACACCAGCCTACTGCAGAAACCATCTTACCAATTTGCGTGAATTTCTCGTAATATCCATGCAAATTCTGTCTAGTTTCAGGGGTCCTCGCTGTTGGTCGCCTATTTCTATGCACATTCTGATAGGATCCTACATCACTCCACTTCTTGTACAGATGTTAAATAGTGCTGGTTGTGGGAGTTTAGTACCAGGATATTTCACTTGAAATATTTCTTTACATTTCTTGATGGAGCCTGTCTTTATACAACACTCCACAATATCACTTCACTATTCTAATGCAAATTGTCCCATCTCTATAACAATTCACTAACATGAACTTTTGACAGCAACTTAAGCACAAACACACAGCTGCACTCATCTTTCTGATAAATTGCAGTGTAACCAACTATCGAGACAGGGTTGTCACTTCGCAAGAAATTTGACAAGAGATGATTCCTAAACCTCACCAGTCCTTTTTATTCATCCCTTGTCCTACTCCTTCAACATTTCTGTCTGAAGAAGGAGCCACTAGCTCCAAAAGCTTGAAAACTTTAGTACCTTTGTATGTGTGTTCTCCTGTGACTGCCTGGTGAGTAGATTTTTTAATCTATCCAATTTCATTATATTTTCATAAACTGATTATTACAGTCCTGTTGAGTTAACAACATACCATTTTTTTTGGTGTTGCCCTGTGATTCCCGAGAGAGGCAAGAAAATTATTTTGGACATGGGCATGGATACAATTGTAAAAGTTAAAGTAGGATTCTGTTGCACAAATATGGAATTGTTTTTCACTGAACCTAGATGAAAAATTTCACAACCAACAACACTTATTACTGCAAATAACATAAACAGTATTAATCGCATCAGGAGGTTTAGGTGACAGAGGATACTTTGAAGAAGGGGATGATTATCTTGAATAGAGGGGAGATCTAGAATATAATAACAGTTTAGTAGAAGCCAAAGTAGAGGGTGCTAAGAAACGTAATCAGATTCAAAAGGAGGATTTAAGTAAATTTTTATGGGTGTACTGTGATGTGTATGATGAGAAACTGGAGAGAGTAAAGAATTACTAGTGCAAAGTTAAGCTAAGAAGCAGAGATTCTTCCACTCTCAGTTCAAAAAGAGAATGTACATATTTCAACAGATAAAAGTTAGTAGAAATTCATGTGCCAGTAAATACATCAATACATGACTCATACAACTACTGTAACTGTCATAAATAAACAAAAGATGTTGTCGAGAACCCAACATGAGGAAATTCTGGTCCGACATAAAACCACCAAGCATGTCAAATGTTTCTGTCCAGTCACTCATCAACCAGTGTGTTGTGGCAACAGAAAACAGCAAAGGGGAAGCTGAAATTTTAATTTTGCATCTAAAAAAAATCATTCATGCTGGGCGATCATACAAACATTGTTGTTCTAACCTAGGATAAGTTTTCCTGAGTAGCTACATTACACTGAGGTGACGAAAATCTCAGGATAGCGATATGCACATATACAGATGGCGGCAGCATAATGTACACAACGATAAAAGAGCAGTGCATTGATGGAGCTTACATTTGTACACAGGTGATTCATGTGAAAAGGTTTCCGACATGATTTTGCCATACAACAGGAATAAACATACTTTGAATGCGGAATGGCAGTTGGAGCTAGACGCATGGGATATTCCATTTCTAAAATCGCGTGAGAATTCAATGTTCCGAGATCCACAGTGTTAAGAGTGTGCCAAGAATACCAAATTTCAGGCATTGTTTTTCACCATGGAGAACTCAGCGGACGGCCTTCATTTAACGACCGAGAGCAGTAGAATCTGCTTACAGATGTCAGTTCTAACAAACAGGCAACACTGCATCAAATAAACGCAGAAATCAATGTGGGGCTTACAATAAATCCATCCGTTAGGACAGTGTGGCGAGATGTGGCATAATGGGCTACGGCAGCAAGTAACAGGCGCGAGTGCCTTTTCTAGCGGCACGAATCGCCTGCAGCGCCGCTCCTGGGCTTGTGACCATGTCGGTTGGACTCTAGACGAATGGAAAACCGTGGCCTGGTCAGATGAGTCCCTATCTCAGTTGGTCACAGCTGATAGTAGGGTTCAAGTGTAGCGCACACTCACGAAGCCAAGGACCCAAGTTGCCAACGAGCACTTTGGAAGCTGGGGTGGCTCCATAATGGTGTGGGCTGCGTTTACATGGAGTGGACCGTGTCCTCTAGTACAGCTAAAACGATCATTGATTGAAAATGGTTATGTTCTGTTACTTGGAGACATTTGCATGTTCCCAAACATCGATGTCATCTCACTGCGCCACAGTTGTTCGATACTGGTTTAAAGAACATTCTGAACAATTCAGACGAATGATTTTCTCTACCCAGATCGCCTAACATGAATCCCACTGAATGTCTATGGGACACAGTGGAGAGGTCAACTATGGACAACGTCCTTCAGTGGCAACACTATCGCAGTTATGGATTGCTGTAGAGGCAGAACGGCCCAGTATCTCTACAGGGAATTTCCAATACTTGTTTGGTCCATTCCACGTCGATCTGCTGCACCACTCCTGGCGAAAAGACGTCTAACAGAATTTTAAGAGGTATCCCAGAAATGTTTTCACCTCATCGTAGTTTATGATACTGCACCCGATTTCTTGTCATCTATTACAGTTCTAGACGAGCCTTTTCCTCCCTTGTACCCGGCTCTTGTCTAAACCCAAATTGTGAATCACGTATCTCTCTTTAGCCTTCGGTGTATTACATTTAGTTTATGAGTGCTCAAATAAGGTTATAATCTCTGCCTTTGATACGTTAGTCTTCAAAGGCAAGGAAGTAAAAGTGAACTTAACGACTGTTCGGGGTAGCGACCTGTCTCATAAAAGATGTGAAATAGTATATGTATGTATGTAACACATTTTCTTTATACAATGTGCACACACACACACACACACACACACACACACACACAAAGTAGTATCACAAGCTAAAGACACATTAAATTAGAGAAAATGATTTAACCGATAATAAGGTACTGAGTCTTCAACGAGCCTCATCCTTTCCACGTACAGCTCTTTTAATTGTGATGTTACACTCCGTCTGTTCCCATGTATCCGCTACTCATACCACTGCGGAATCAGAAGTGTTCTTAACAGGTCGTAGGAGAAGGTCGGGTTAGTGCTGGACAGCGCACTGCATCGGACGAGGTCTGTTTCTGAACGACAGCACGAGTGGCGGCACCTGTCGCAACGCCACAATGTGAGCCATGGAGGACCAAGACCGCTGACACGATTTTGAATCAAAACAACAGTGCCTTTCCAAGTGGCAACTTACCTGTTCCTAGCGAGCTTTTCGGTGCACTAACGTAATTAGGTTAGATTAGGTTAATACTTGTTCCAGGGGTCATGAATACGACACTTCGTAATGATGTGGAACGTGTCAGGTTAATAAAAGATGTTACTTACACAAAATACTGCATGACACTAATGTTTAAGGTTTTTTTTATTTTTTCCACCTTAATTTATATCTAAACATCAGCCAATGAGTAGAAGGAGTTGTCACCTAGAAATTCTTTTCATTTATTTTTGAATGTTAGTTGGCTAACTGTCAGGCTTTTGATGCTGTTTGGTAGGTGACCAAAGACTTTTGTGGCAGCATAATTTACCCTTTTCTTTTCTCCTGGTGTTATAGCTATGCACACTGCTGTTACTTTTGAACTGGGTTGGATTATTAACAACAAATTTCATAAGTGAATATATATATATATATATATATATATATATATATATATATATATATATATATATATATTTTGTGAGGTTACTGTGAGGATCCCTAGATCCATAAATAGATGTCTGCAGGATGACTGTGGGTGGGCTCCAGCAATTATTCTGATTACATGGTTTCGAGCAATGAATACTTTTTTACTCAACGATGAATTACCCCAGAATATGATGCCATACGAAAGCAGTGACTGAAAGTGGGCGTAGTAAGCTAATTTACTGAGATTCTTATCACCAACATTTGCAATAACCCTAACAGCATACGTAGCTGAACTCAGAATTTTCAGCAGACCATCAATGTGTTGCTTCCAGTTTAACCTCTCATCAATGGACACACCTAAAAATTTTGAAAATTCTACCTTAGCTACAGACTTCTGTTCAAAGTCTATATTTATTACTGGAGTTGTGCCATTTACTGTACGGAACTGTATATATTATGTTTTATCAAAATTTAAAGAGAGTCCGTTTGCTGAGAACCGCTTAATAATTTTGTGAAAAACATCATTTACAATTACATCACTTAGTTCTTGGTTTTTGGATGTTATTACTATACTTGTATCATCAGCAACAGAACTATCTTTGCATCTTCATCAATGTGGAATGGTAAGTCATTAATGTACATCAAGAATAGGACCTAAGACCAAACCCTGTGGGACCCTGTTCTTGATAGCCCCCCCCCCCCCCCCCCCCCAGTTTGAGGAATCAGCTGTTGTTTTAACATTACATGAACCACTTATTTCAACTTTCTGCATTCTTCCAGTTAAGTATGAATTAAACCATTTGTGCACTGCCCCACTGAAACCATAATGATTTAGCTTATCTAAAAGAATCCCATGATTTACATAACCAAAGCCCTTGAGAGATCACAAAACATACTAATGGGTGATATCCGGTTATTCAGAGCATTTAATATGTGATCAGTGAAAGCGTATATAGCATTTTCTGCTGAAAAGCGTTTCTGAAAACCAAAATTACATTTTGTTAGTACTTTATTTTTACAAATATGGGAGGCTACTCTCGAATACATTACTTTCTCAAAATATTTTGATAGAGCTGTCAGAAGAGAGATTGGGTGGTAGTTGTTGACATCCGACGTATCCCTTCTTTATGCAATGGTATTGCAATGGCATATTTCAGTCCATTGGGGAAAACACTCTGCTCCAAAGGGCTATTACATACGTGGCTGAGAATCCTACTTATCTGTGGGGAACAAGCTTTAAGTACTTTGCTGGAAATGCCATCAATTTCGTAAGTGTTGTGTGTTGTTGCAAGTCTGTAATATTACTTTTTAATTCTATCTTTAGATACAACTGTTATATTCCCTATATTGCGAGCTGTGACAGTGTCTATGCCAAATAAAAACATTGGGAATGTTAAGCTAAAACGGCGGTATCGGATAAAACAATTTCGGGTTGCATCAGACAAAACAGATTGCAAAAGAACTTAGATTTTTAATATTTGCTTTTAACTAGCAAAAATTCAAAAGTCAAATATAAATGGGGTGAAAACAATATAAAGGAAGCCGTTGAAAAAGACTTCCTGAAACGACATTCCAGGAGAAATATTCAGTTTCAAGAATATTTTGGATGAAAGACTTAAAGCTGATATAATTACATTTTCCTTGGCACATTAGAGTCTTAGCTTTATCTATGATAATCATAGGAGCTAAAGAAACGAATTAAAATATTTGGCACACCTGGGACTTCACACACTTCTCTTTGCTTACTAGGTAGGTGGGCTAACCATGGCACCAACGCAACGTAGTTAACACACTTGCATGGAGTACCTCAGTCTAATGCCCCTCCCCCCCCCCCCCCCCCCCCCCCCCCGCCAAAACGTGAAGGCAGACGCGAACTGCAGTTTGTGTTGGGGAGGGCATCGGACTAGGGTGGTCCATCCAGCGGTGTTAACTATACTACCGCGGTGGTGCAATGCTGTGACAGTGTCTAGGCCAAATAAAAACATTGGGAATGTTAAGCTAAAACGGCGGTATCGGATAAAACAATTTCGGGTTGCATCAGACAAAACAGATTGCAAAAGAACTTAAATTTTTAATATTTGCTTTTAACTAACACCTGCCTAGTAAGCCAGATGCTCCAGTTGAAGTCCCAGCTGTGGCACAAACTTTAACTCATTTCTTCAGCTTCTGTCATTACCGTAGACTTGAAGCTATATGTGAAAGCAAAGAGATGCCCACAAAGTGTGTTTTATGTACTAATATGCTTTTTTCGATAATGTCCAGTGATGTAGAAGCACCATTGAGTGGGCACGCGATTAGGTAGTTTATGTAGAGTATAAGTCTAGGGACCGATAACCTCACAAGTTTGGTGCCTTAGGAATTCACACACACAGAAAACAATGTTGTACGATCATGGTAAAAATTTTGGTAACCAACTTGTGCCTTAGAGTAAACACGAGTTCTTAAATTTAGTGCACAAATATGCAGAGCAACGGAAAATGAAGCACTGTCTATAAGAAAAAAGTGAATACAGGTAAAGACATTCACTAAGTTTGTATGAAAAGACATGGAAACTTAAGGCTGAAAACAGCTGAATCCACGTGTCTGCAGCGAGCAGTAAATGGTTTCAGCTAGGAACAAGCCGACATATTCTTTGACAGACTCAAATTTAGACCCATTCACGATCCAAGTAGTTCCTTTTGCAAAATAAAAATGAGTTTTCTGTACATTCACCTCAATGTACGATATAACCCTCAAAAATTTAAATGTCCGACAGGCAAAGTATGAAAAAAAAAATTAAGAGTCAAAGTATATGTATTCTAATAACATCAAGTTTCATAATTCTGCTAGCTGAAAAACACCCGCTTCGCTTCATATTTCTAAAGTATTTTAAAACATTATTGAACCTTCTGTAATATTGTATACTTTATGGAACATTCTGTAACATTCTTGGAGGAACATTTTGGCCTGTCAGCCACTTCGGCACTCTATTTTCAACGCGCTTCATCGACTTCCCATAAGAAATCGAAAGGTGTGATACGCTCTTTTGACACCCATATTCTTAAAACTAATCCCTGCAGTTCCGAAGTATAGTGGATGGAGTAAGGAGGGCTACCAGACCATATGATCCCCATAGGGCTGCGGGGATGGCTTGCAGAGTTATAGTGGCGTGCACAGTCATGTCACACTTACATTTATTTTATACACTAAATAATCAAAAATATCCAGAGACCACTACGTAATGCTAAACTGATTTCTGGACGTCACAGAGGGCGGAGTGATTAGTGTGAGAAATGTTTCAGTACAACGTTCAGCAAATACTCGTACTATAATTTCGGAAAAGCGTATTCAATACTTCGACCTTCCTCTAAGCCGAAAGATGTTCGTAGCTCCATTGCTAGGCTCCTGTCTCTCTCGCCGGATACTGCAGCAAACAGCAGCAGGGCGACCACCAGACTCTTCACCTTTGTGGGCTGGAGGCGGTAACTTGGCACGTACTGTTCCGCAGTCGCCTTTAAACGGTGCTGATACTTCCTGCTTCGGTGGAACATGATCATCTCTAAAATCTTATCGACAAAATTGTTAGTGAATGTTGCGTACTATATTCGCCCCACCTTCGGATTAGATGTCACATACAGCATTTGCCTTCCTTAAACAAGGCGGAAACTGAAGCCCAGTGCTCGCACTACAATGTGAGGTAAATGACGTAACCGCATTTTCGGATTCGCTGTGCAAACTCGGCGATAAGAACAATGGCGTTCTACTGTCACCTCCTTTCTAAGAAAAATCGGTAGCGTATCGAGATAGTGACATTTTCTAAAATTAAATGGAATTCACGCAAGTTTTCTTTGGCGCTTTCAGAGCAGGACACTGAACGGTGCTGGCAGGAGGCAAGGGACAAGGTGACGCTCACTGGGGGAGTTGGGTGGGGGCGGAGATGGAAGGGTGCTAGGGGGGACTGTGGAGCAGATCTACGTTTCTGAGCAGCGAACGACCGAAAGTGACTTGCCAGAGTGGAAATCAGAAGACAGACGCAGGTTAAGGGAGGTTGGGGGGGGGGGGGGGGGAGGGGCGGAGCGTGTGGTCATAAACCCCCTCCTCACCTCCCGCAAGCAACTTTTAATAAAAATGTTCATATTTTTACACTTGTCACTTTCAGATTTTCCATCTAACTTTCGGAGAATACAGTTTTGTGAGAACAACGAGTCCCGTAAATGGCGAAAAATTTAAAAAAATGCAAGCTTCCGTTGAGAAAGGATACCTTTAATTTGTGTTCATGAGAGTTTAGTACGCATAGACTGGGTTTCGGCCTTACTTGCTGTAGTGCTCAACATAATGAGGTATCTCG
Source organism: Schistocerca gregaria (assembly GCF_023897955.1). Classification (NCBI taxonomy): domain Eukaryota; kingdom Metazoa; phylum Arthropoda; class Insecta; order Orthoptera; family Acrididae; genus Schistocerca; species Schistocerca gregaria. The sequence goes on from NC_064921.1 coordinate 863,230,731, forward strand.
AACGGATTCCAAAAACATCGATCATGTGAAATTAAATTCGCACTGTGACGTACTGATAGCTTTGGTTCAAGACAGTCAGGTATATGCACTATTTATTGATTTCCGAAAAGCATTTGGCTCAGTACAAGACCTATGCTTACCGTAAAAAGTATGATCACATGGGGTATAAAGTGAAATTTGTGACTGGGTTGACGAGTTTTTGGTAGGGAGGACGCAGCTTATTATCTTGGATGGACAGTTATCGTCAGGTGTAGAGGTAACTTTAGGAGTGTCCCGGGGAAGTGTATTGGGACCCTTGCTGTTTATGATGGACGCTAATGACTTTTCAGACAATTGTAATACTAATATCACACTTTTTGCAGATGATTCAGTTATCTGTAATAGAGTACTGTCTGAAAGAAGCTGCATAAATATTCAATCAGATCTTGATAAGTTTTCAAGGTGGTAGAATTATTGGCAACTTGCTTTACATGTTCAGCAATTGGAAACTGTACAATTCACAAAGTGAAGAAACGTTCTATCCCATGACTATAACATCAGTGAGTCAGAGATGGAATTGGCCAACTCACACAGGTACCTGATTGTAGCACTCTGTGGGTATATGAAATGGGTATAACAGCTGGTAGACTTAAGTTTATTGGTAGAATATGGGGAAGTGCAATTAGTCTTAGACATCACTAGTGTGATCAGTTATAGAATATTGCTCAAGTGTGTGGGACACATACCATATAGAACTAACAGGGGATATTGAAAGTACACACAGAAGGGCAGCACGTTTGTGTGACCTGTGGGAGAGTGCAAGAGGGATGCCAGAAAAACTGAACCGCCGACCTTTAAAAATAGACGTGAGTAGTAGGGCGTTGGCATTACAGGTGCAATTTTGATATCAAATTGATATGCAAAATAGTTAAATTGATCAATTAATCATTCCACCCCCGCCACGCCCACCCTACCCCGGTGACCTCCGCGCCCGATCACGCCCACATCACCTATAGATGACGTCACATATTTCTCTCAGCCCGCAGGTGTGCTCCAGCCCCTCCCCCTCCCCTCCCCCACTCCTCCCCCTCTCCCAACCTACCCTATTGGTAGAAAATTTGAACTGTGGTGGGAATTGAGAATGTGGTGGAATTTTCGAACTTTGGCGAGAATTTCTTTGTCCCAGGGTTGTGCTGACATCCCACCCTACAACCCACCCGGGAACTGACAGGAAATTAAAATTGGTGCTGCCCTTTCTTAGACTCAAGCCCTGATTCTAGTGGATGGAAAGCCCAAGTGCACCCACTAACACATGGGAACTGTCCAGATGCGGGAGAGGAAGGTTAGGTTAGTGTACTTTGTTTATTGTGGTTGGGAAACTAACGCAAAAATCGATCCAAATTACGTAATTAATCACAAAGATTGAGCCTAATTACACAACTATATGCATAGCACTACACAAGGACGGCATAAATGCACAATACAACTCAAAAACTGACGATACCATACAACTGGTGTTATCGTGCTGGGAAAAATTTTCGCAATATCACTGTAAACTAGTGACCGACACACTTAAACTCTACCCTACACCTACAAGCTGGCAGAAAAAAGGCACGGGTGTAAGGCACTATCTTTCTTCTTTTTAGCAGGAACAATGTTCAACTGACGAGACGCTGCTGTTGGTCAGAGAGAAGTTTAAGGAGTGCAATATCTGTAACCATACACTATCTATCGTTGTTTGACATCAGAGTTCGCTACAGACGCCTGCTCAAAAATCACCTACATGAAAGGTAACCGGTGACAACACACCATACCACAATGGAAGGAAAAAAGAACGTGTTACAGTTGTAAATACAATCCGAAATTGTTGTGAACAAAACCAGCACTCGTAATGAATGGGTCATAATGCAGCACATGTTCAGGGGAAAATCGTCGTCCTGAAAGACTGCAAGGGGACGGTAGTTGAACGTACGTTTTCCTCGATAGGCGTCCACAAACTGCCGGAAATCAAGGCCCTCTTCCTCCCTCCACCCCTCCCCCACCGCCCGTCTTCCATCCACCTATGGGGGGACACAAGATTCCCGAAACAGCCAGATGCCCCGCCGAGCGTCTCGCGCCCCCGCTACCGCTTCTCTCAGGCTGCTGCCAGCACTAGGCTTTCCGCCATGTAGCCGCCACCTGAAGGGAACGCTCCTACGCCAACACAATAAACCGCAAGTTGTTCTCCTGAAACATAGCGGCAGAGCCCCCACACACCTCCCCCTAGACAGAGAGCGGCTGTGTAAAGCGACCGCTGACAGCAGACGCAACCCCCTGCCAACCCCTTTGCGTCACTCACGATACGCAGCAGGCCTGGAGCCGGCAGACCTAGACAGAACCAAAGGGAAATTAAGTGGCATAACCCCGCCCATCAGGAGAATGCTCCAGATGGCTGTTTCAAAAGTCGACAGCTTTTGGAACAGGAAGCGCCTGCCGCATGAAGCGAGCACATCCTCACGCCGCCGAGCACATCTTCACGCTGGCATCCTTCAGGACCATGATAAATGACTGCTATCCCGAGCGAGAGGGACAGCCGTGGCCCATTAAGGAATTCGCTAGCAAAAGCCCATCGTTATTTGCTGGACTACTTAACATCATGTCGACTACTCTAATAAAGAAACTATTAAAAATGAAAAACACAATTTCGAGCATAATAAATGTCCTCATTCCATGGAAATAGGCAAAGTCCATTCTCATTCAGTTTTATAGGCAAAATCAGTATAGTTTTTACGTTCGAGTGCAGTCGCATCTCATTATTTTGTGATGTCCAACGAAGTGGACCACCACCAATCACAAATGATCAGCAGAGACATGCCCACCCTGCGTAAAATCAGGAGAAAAGAAACTTCAACTATTTTGCTGTGAAAACTACTGATCACCACAGAACGTCCTTGGTATTTTGAAACTGTCATCATAGTAAAGAAAAAACGATAATTTAAACTACAAAGAAGAAATTAATAATCTATACTAAGCAATTTCTCTCAGTTTGTTGAACAAATTACATGGCCTGAGAGCGTATCTTGCGTTCAGTGTCTGCAAATAAACTCTCATGCTCGTGAAATGACATTAGAAAATACAATCTTTCGTGCCATTGGCTCACAAGTCGGAAGAAACACAGTCATTTTACATTCGACAACAACAAGCTATAATTCAAGAGAATGTAGCTGTTTTGTACACTATGACTGGTCCCATTTTACCAATGCGATGCTATATCATACTAGCGTTTACGAAACAAATCGTGAGTGTCTGTCTCGTCCTATGTAGGTGGCAGATTGAAATTTCGTTACAAGATATCGCTGCAAAGACAAAAAGAAGAAAAAAAGAAACGCTTGCCGAGAATCATACTGTGGCGCCCTAGCCATTTCTACCATCATCAAGGTGGCATGTCATTGATATCAATTTGATAGGCTGATTAAATTGGTCATGGGAGTCACTTTGCATGGCAATCAGTTTTTGTTTTCAGCAGTCGGATTACACCCGCCCAGTAGGACAACTGGGAATCCATGGAGGGAACATGATGTTCTTTTCGAGGGACACTATTGATAACCGACATTTGAAGCTAACCGTACAGATACTCTACAGCCCAGACATACATTTTGCGTAAGAACTGCACTATTAAAAACACAGTCGTAGCGGCTATATTACCATTACCCTGTGTGAAAAACGGTCTTGAGTCTACAGGCACACACGTGAGTCGCTGATAGCGTTAGGCTTTCGGGTGGAAATGCTGTCTGCAATTTGGAATCAAGTTTATCCATTCTACCACACATATGTGCTGGATTCTGTAGAGACGTCTTTTATTGATTACAGCCACTGGTGAATCATACTCGTGCAACTCTCGTATCTCGAAACGTGTCACCTTTTTTCGAACCCATCTGTTAAGAATCCTATACACCAAGAACTCCAATGCTGTTTTTAGACAGTCAATCTGCACCTCGTAATTGCTCCCAAGTCTCTGCGCTGCCCTTCCTGCAGCTTAGTCTATGTGATCGTCCCAATTGAAGTCTGACCTGTACATCTAAGACCTTCTGCAAACTGTGGGGAAACAGGACGAGCTGAGTTAATGCTACAGCAGCGCGTTTTGGACACTCAGTGGATATGGGAACATGGTGTCATAGCTCCACCATCCGTGTTCAGTGTGTAAGGCCAGCGCGAAACGAAGCTTTCCCCTGCAACGCGAGGTAGTAGAAGAGATAGTACAAGCAGGTACGGAGGTGTTTCTTGTTGAGAAAATTAAGAAGACTACACATCATACATGGCACGGAGGAAGGACGAAGATTTTGCTACTGCTTTGCGACACATCTCCAAACTACATACTGGTACTGCAGTCTGAAGGAGATCTGTGTCTCTCAGGGTGCATTCATGTCTATCACCAAAACCTAAGTGGCGAACCTATTAAATATACAGGTATTGTTTCATTGAAACTGGTGGTTCATGATCGAAGTCACTTCCACAGACCGGTATAAAGTTTCATTACCTGTACTGTAGGATGACCATATCCAACAGGCCATTAATCACACGAGAGGGTTCCTGTATTGTTCTTCATAAGCAGTTTAATTTTTTTTCGGTTGTAACACAAAGTAAGTGTACACCGCCATACACATTGTTTTTTCTACCGTGAGTTAGAGATCCGTGCCAGCTGTTAAACCTACATTGACACGTTTCGATCCTCTGGCTCTCACAGAAAACTGAACATCACATGGCATAAACTATACAGCTACAACAACACAGGCTGGTAGAAATAAAACACAGACACGATGTTTTTCATTGACAAAATGCGGAAGACATTGCAGCAGATGGAAACTGGAAGAGTTTGCAGTGTTGCAGAGCGTTTCCAACAGCTATTCGAAGTTAATTACCTGTACGGTTACTCTCATCTTCCCATCGACAGGGTAGTGGATGTCTCATTGCTCCGTTTCGAAAAGCACTGTTGCTTCATTTTGCACGGATGTACATGATTACTGTTCCGCTGCTGACCATCGCCGGAAGGTGCTGTTCGCACTTACTGGTGAAAAAAATAAAAAAATAAAAATAAAAACCTGTGTAGGGCACCTCAGCATATGGAAATAGGACGAGTCTGTAGCAATGAGGAACGCTTCCAAATAATTTTATTAAGGTGATGACCTCTATATTTAATCCCATGTTCCACAGCGACAAGTAACAGATATCCGGTGTTCCGCCGAACCTTCCTGCATCTCAACCGAGTGGTGTCTGTCAGTCATTGTGCGGGAATCAACAGTGTACACAATGCACAGTCGGGATGGGAAAGATGCCATTGATATGGGGAGACGTGCTGTAATACTCACTGTAGTTGATAGCGAGATCTATTTTAGCCAGAAGTCGGAGAGAGCAATAACTGCCACGTTTTGCAACCTGTGTAGAAACAGAGTGAGCTGAGTTAATGCTATAGACCGTGTTTTCACCACTCAATAGAAATGGGAACATATTGTTGTAGCTCCGCCACCCGTGTATGATGTGTAAGGTCAGCTGCAAACAAAGCCTGCTCCTGCAACTCGACATAGCATAAACGACAGTACGAACGGGTACGGTGGCGTTTCTTGTTGGGAGAAATAGGAAGACTCCACATCATACAGGTACTGCAGTCTGAAGCAGATACGCATCCCTCAGGGTCCATCAACGTCTGTCACCCAAACATTCTATCACCTTTTTTCTGTACTATCCAACAGAGAAAAATTACGAACTATAAAAGCTCCACTAACTTCATCCGGTAGATTTTTACCACATCTTTCTCTTCCGATATATCGAAAACGAATACTGCCTTCGTGCTGGCATCGAACATACGCAGCTATCCTATTAAATATACAGGTGTTTATCCATTGGAGCAGGTGGCCAGTGACCGACGTCACTTGCACAGACCGGTATAAAGTTTCATCGCCTGTGCTGTACGACAACCCTCTCCCACATGTTATCAGTCGCAGGAGAGGGTCACTGTTTCGTTGTTTGATACACAGCTTTTTCTGCTGTAACACGCTTTGTACACTGCCATACTTTTTTTTTCCGCCACGACTTCGACGTCTGTGTCAGATTCCAAACTGACATTAACACGTTTGGTCCATTGACTGCCCAGGTGATTGTCGACCATGATTCACAGTGATTGGGCAGCTAATGGCGCTGTGTTCCGTTTGCTTGTTTCCTCATATTGCTGCCATGCTCATGATCACAGTTTTGGTGTTAACCATTCCCGGAAGGTGTTGCCTCCTCCAATAAGACTCTTTATCTACCTCAAATAAGTGAGGTCAGTCAATCATTATGTGGTAATCAAGGGCATACCAGTGGACTGCTGGGATTGGAAAGACACCGCCGATTTACTGTAATAATAAACATCATAGTTGATAGTGCGATCAGTTTTAGCAACTTTATCGTAATTTCAACACCAGCCAATGACGTGATAGCATGCTTACCAATTTGTATCATCGCTAAACAGCCCCTCCAGTACTTTGCGAGTACCATCGCGAATGTAAGTAGATGACTGTGCAGTGCATTCATTGTTAATTCTCGAACATACACACGAAAGTATACCAGACAGCTACCTACTTATGTCGAGCACTTCGATCATAGTGCGTAAATTACGATCTTTCTCATTGTGGGTGGAGTCACAAGGCATTCTCGCATTATAAGAATAAAGTTAGAGACAAATGTACAAATGTGTGCGAAATCTTATAGGACTTAACTGCTAACGTCATCAGTCCCTAAGCTTACTCACTACTTAACCTAAATTATCCTAAGGAGAAACACACACACCCATGCCCGAGGGAGGACACGAACCTCCGCCGGGATCAGCCGCACAGTTCATGACTGCAGCGCCCAAGACCGCTCGGATAATCCCGTGCGGCAGTTACAGACATAAAGATCTCCTCACATTGTCTTTGACCATCACACCCTGCACCGGACCAGAAGTAGAACGCTACATTCCACGTTCCGTGTAGGAACAGTGCGAACCGAGGCTGTAACTGCTGTCCCGCACCCATCCAAGAGCACAAGCTTTCTCCAGATGTCGAGGAGGTTAGCACCCCTTGTCGAAGTACGGTTGATATGAAACTGTTGTGATGATATAACAGATGGTTACGAGCAAGAAATGCATGAGGGAGCTCCAGAAGTCAGTGTTTGTTGCGTTTTACGTAAATCAACTACGCTATCAATTCTAAAGTATTGCTCTAGTGTCTCGGGTCAGTACCAAGAAGGCACTGGTAAGAGAGAACATAACCACACGCACTCCTAAGGCTATAATGTTCTACACTTAAAACACGCTATAATGTTAGATCGTTGCTGTTTCTGACCTGTTAGTCGTATGGAAATCAATACTGTTACTATCCCAATGTAAGAAATATTTCCAGCCCATGACCTGCATTCTCCTTGCAGGTTTCTCTACGATAAACTATGGCGATTAACTGTAATATGAAAAACTACTTCCTTAAAATATCGATTCCTTGTGATACACGTACAATATAGCTTTGCAGAGGTATATAGCTCCCCACTATTCACATCCGAGGACGGTTCCGAAATTATACTGTGTTCGCATCAGCCCTATATAAAATGATCGTTAGTGACGGACAAACCCATAGCAGCGGTGTTTCACATGTGAAATTACCCGTCATCCCGCCATTGACTCAGTAAACAGGACATCTGTCTAGCAAATGTATACACAGGGATCCTAGTGCCTCACAAACACCTGTCGCTAACTGAGAATCGCCGCTGTTATGAAATTGAGGACTCGATTTTATGTCCAAGATGCGGCAGGGGTTGGAGTACGTCGTATAAATCTTCGTTAGTCTAGAGGAATGTGTCGAAATAGAATGGAAGTCCTCTGATGACAGAGAGGTTAGATGTTAACGAACGCAAGTACACAGTGCTCTAAGCCACGTACAGAACACACAGTTGTATGCAAGTCGAACGCACGTTATATCACAGAACTGATGCGTCCCGACAGAACAACGGAAAAAAATGGTCAAATGACCTACAGCGACTTGTCCTTCTCTCTCTAGAATGCATCGTCCGTGTACCATTAAATCCTACCTCATTACAAATCCACCTCAACTGATCACTTCAGCCACTCTCTTCATCCTTTAACGCATATGCAAGTAACAAGTAAGACGTTTTTTTTTTTTTTTTTGTTTTTTTTTCCCAGGAAAGCATCAAAGACAGCAGTCAACTCGCTCGTTTCACTATTACCTCAACAGACATACAGTAGAATGTTGCTTCGACGAAAAATGAAAGACTGTTTCCCCGGTTCCTGGTGTTTCATTTCAATGACTTCCCGTATTCCTATTGCTGTCGTATACTCGTTCCCATGTTCAAAAATAGTTCTGCACCAATCAGAAGACATGCAAGTACTTCCTAAATTTCCCCGCATCTCGGCCTATTTTCCCTTAATTTATACGTATTTTCCGTAATTTATCGACCTTATGTCACTTCTATCCATGTGAACACGACATCACTTACCGTTCCCTGTTACAAAATTGCTTTTAAATGTAGTACAGCTGCCAATACCTAACGCAATTGCACTATTTTTCTTGTCGAGCGACATAGTATAGCACTGTACTCGAATGCAACCAGTCGCCTCCAACCGCAAATTCTACAGTTGCAGCACGTTTCTGTATGTCTGTAACTGTGCATGGGCCGCGGATGGCTCCCAGGTCTCATAGTTGACCCGAGTTAGCGTTCAAGTGTGGATACGCCAAGAGTTATTCCGAAGTGATGTTGGGATGTGGATTCACAATATACCACGGCCGGAACAGGATTTGAAGGTGGAATCGCTGAGCATTATTCCCGGAGCTATGTCGGGATGCGGATCCACAACACATCACACGTGGGATTGGGCTCGACGGTGGATCAGTCACGTGTTACGTCCGGAGATGTGTTCTGTGTTCGAAGTTGGATCCACTGGAGGGAAGAGCACGTCTTGGGAATACTGCATTTCCTAACGATTTTCGAAATGGAGTGTCCCACAAGGCTAGCTCCAACTAAGGTTCTGCGTTCATAGTCTGTTAATTCCTGTAGAGTACCCATAATCACACTGGAAACCTTTTCACATGAAACACCTGCATAAAAATGACTTCTCTGTATACGCACTTTGTCCCTTGTCTACGCGATACAACCGCCATCTCTATGTGTGGGTATCGCTATTCCACGACTTTCATCACCTCAGCGTATATCCTTCTTGCTTCGTCTATCATGGTTTATTTTGACACCAAGGTAACAGCATTGCTTCACTTCACTTACATCGTTGCCCCAAAGTTCGATGTTAACCTTGTTATGAACCTCTCATATATTATTACTCACTATTTTCGTCTTTCTTTGGCTTGTATTGTGTTGTATTTAATCTTAACTGGGGAAACAGAAACGACGGAGAGGCTCCGTCCCGGCCGCAGCCGCAGTGGTCCACAACCACACGACAACTACAGCATTCCAGTTCACCCCCCCCCCCCCACCCCGCACGGAACCACTCTTTCAGGGTTATTGTGCGGTTCAGCCCCGGTACCCCTCCCCCCCCCCCTCACCTACAAGAAATGCAGGGAATGTCTCACACCAGACGAGTGTAGCTCCTATGTTTGCATGGTAGAGTAATGGTGGTGTACGTGCAAGTGGAGAACTTGTCTGTGCAGCAAACGCCAAACGCATAGTGTTGCTGGGGCGGAATAAGAGGAACCAGCCCAAATTCGCCGACGCAGATAGAAAACTGCCTAAAAACTATTCACAGACTGGCCGGCTCACCGGACCTCGAGACAAGTCCGCCAGGGACCAGGTGCTCCTTCCCAATCCGGAAGATCGCACGGCTAACCGGGCGGACATCTTTCTTTGGCTTACTCTCAGGCCATATTTTGTGCTCGTCAAAGTGTTCATTTCATTCAAAAGGTCTTGCAATCGTTCCTCAAGTTCACTGAAGATGACAAAGCTAGAATACTATACAAGTGAGGCTTTCTGTTGCACTTACGTTTAAATGATACTCATTTGATTTATCACGCAAGTTACTGAGAGATGAACATACTGCATCTGGTTGCGACCTTCTGAACTAGGTGTATGAAGGTTGTGACATGGTAAAATAGATGGATGTTTGCAGACATAACGCACACAGGCGTTACTCAATGACATCATATTTAATTATCCTACCAGCTCTCCATAGTCAGATTTAATTCATACAAGTGAGTTTGAGTGCTGAGCATCCTAAACATAGCGCAACACTGCGCATTTTTCGCTCGCATGCACGTTCGTTTCTTTTTCCTCCTAAGTAACACATACACACTTTTTCAGTGACTTTTTACCTTCTCATCTGGTGTGTATGTGAGTCGGGAAATGAACTCATGTATTTGCGTTAGGTGTCTTAAGGTGGTCGTTGATTGTCGGCGGTGAACAAGGAACTCACGTAGCTGTGCACCCTCTGGCAATTCCTGCGCAACGTTAGTATTGAAGGAGATGTAGCAGATTTTCTTTCTTCTCACTGATGTTGCGATACGCGATGAAAGAATTGAATATACACATATCAATAAGAAAAAACATCTTACTATACTCCGTTACTGTGCGTCACATGATTATAACAAAAGCTGTCATCTTGTTTTGAAGGTCTACGTAACCTATTACTTCTCATAACCAAGGGCACTTTGAACTGCTGTTTGCAGTTCGTCATAATCTGAGTCACTGAAAGACAAATCACTTACTTCATTGTCACAGTTGAAAATATTATCCATAACCTTCAGTAAGCACTCCTCATAGTCACCATGAACTAACCTTCGTCATGTTAGTTGTTTACTAAGTTAAGCTACCACATGATAAAAATGGCCTATGCTTCGTTTTAGAATACCTGTAAGAGCTAACTACAATAGAGGGGGAGAAGGGGCTGTAACAGTTTTAGAGCAGAGTGTCCCATTGTTCTTGTTATGTAAACAAACTGACCACTTTCTAATTACCCTTATGTAAGCAAGCCACTTGCTTGGACTCTTGTTTTACTTATTTAGGACATGATTAATGGGCAGTAACAGTCATTCTAATTAAAATTCATGGCCTTCAACTGCCGTTATAATTACTGCAATTTATAGGCAGTATGTCACTGTTCACGTTTACCCTTACGTCTGAATGCTTTTAGCGTCAAGTGACAACTGCCATCACGAAGAAGGCAACTTAGACCCTCAAATGTCGTCTTCCCTCCCCCGCTGTTCCAGCGTCCTCCCACCACACCACCACCTCCTTTAGTGGCTCCAGCATCTTGAGACTGTCATTCATAGTCTGCACCTCTCTCCAGCGACTCCACCACCTCAGCAGACTAATTCACCTCAAAGCCTTTTAGCGATTTTCAAGGAATACAGTTGTAAATACGGAACTTAACTCCACAGTGCACCAAAATACACTGTTTTTAATCTAATATTACAGTATATAACGACCCTTCACAAAAATACAGAATCTAGTAATTAACGTCACATTGCAACAAAATATACTATCTTCCTACTTTGACACTATAACATTATAATAAATAACATCGGGATGGGTTAGCTATTTACTTTGTTGGCTCACACTGTACTCGGCTAAGACGAAGGGGGGAGGGGGCGGAAAGATGGGTCATGTCACAGCGCCAGGTGGCTAATGGACTGACCAGCAGTGCCCAATGCTGGCAGGCAGACTGCTGGCTGTGGGTAGTCGCACCTCACCCTCTGGAGTAAACATGGCCCACCGTCTCTCTATACATGATTTGCATCTTATTCAAAGTGTTTAATGACATGAGCCTGAATCAGGCTCACATTTTATATGAAAAAAATAAGAAGACATATTTAAAAAACCATTTTTTTAGATCCCATTTGTACAATGTTCTCAACAAAGTTTCATAGGAGGTGGACCAAAAGCATGACAGTCTCCATTCAACTGAAAAAGTTTATCACAATAGTCATAATTGGAAATAAACTCGTCAGTCTGAAACACTAGTGGTAGCTTGTGAAATTTATGAGTAATTCTCTAGGAAATAGATAGTAATCTGTTGCATTCAAATTATAGCATCCATCCATAAGAATTTTTTATACATTTCAGGAATCACCTTGCCCTGTCTTATACATTTAGCTATTTCAGTATGTAATATGCGTAACACTCTCCATCTTGTCGGATCCAGACTCTTCTAGTTGCACCATCGTCACGTATTCCATTATAATTTGTTCAAATATGTTTATAACGGCTTTAGAATGGCTGTAGACTACACAGTGTTGAAAGATGCTTCTGTGCTGAGGAGTTGCAGTATACAATCCTCGCTTGCATTTAAATTAATGACTAATACCACTGCTCACTTCTTATCGCATTTGGCATCTATTGCCATGATCTTATTCATTGTATCAGGGAATAAACTGACTGTGGAGCTCTCTGCACAATTCGTTTTGCACACCTGAAACGAAAGATGATTACATACAGCTTTTTCCTTTTTAATGTTTAATACACTGCTGCATATACAATATATTAACGGCGGTTTAGAATAGCACTATATCAGTCGAGTAAGACCTCTTAGAGTGAAGATATCAAACAGTGAATCACAGTTTATCTCTTCATCTTGAGGCAAGTGGCAAGTAAGTATTAGTGGCGGTGGAGATTTACTAAAAGAGTGTGACCACACATATTTGTATCTAACATATTTCTTCATCTTCCCACAGGTGAGACGAAGCCACCGGATATTAGAGTTACGTTATATAACACTACCTACAGCTAAAATATCAGGGAGAACAAACGTGTTAGCATTGGGGTGATCTTCGATCGCGAGTTGTACCCAGTGCTCGTTTTCAAAAATTCCCTGATATAGCGATTCCAAAGTTATAATATCCTTAAATGAAATAACCATAGAGTTTCCTCATGGGACTTCCCTGTCATGATCAAGATTTATACCGAAAATGAGAGCACTCGTCAATAGTAGCAGACATTTATAAACTTAATATATGCTACTTACGCAAATTATGCATGTCCTGGACAGATGTCTAAGCTTACCATCATACATGTACAGATTCGACGAGAAACTGTGGAATAATTTGGTGGTGTTGGCGCTCCAAACTCTTAATCTGTCGGAGAAAATAACTGTTCACATGTGTGATGAATGTTGTGCATTAATACACGGGCATATCTGTGAACCAGCCATGCATGCTGTGAGCACTCTATTACAAGCATACTTAAGCATGTTTAGGATTATAAATGAATAAAAGTGTAAGAGCAATATGTGTTTTTCTTTTCTCTCTATAAAATCCACTGCATGCTAATGTAAACCTGTAGTCTTCGCCATGGCAGAGTGAATGAGACGTCCTCATTACAAGGACTTCGCAGTAACCAGCTGATTCCACAGTGATGTTGACGCCGAGGAGAAGGAGGGTCAATCCTTCCCAATAGCAAATGCGATTTAACTATCAGGCCTTCCGCCTGTAGGAAGACTAATCTTGTACTGTCACCGCTAACACACCCTGTGGGGTGGGGGTGGGGGAAGGAGGGGGGAAAGATCCACTTCGAACAAGTATATGTATTTTTCAATAATGTTATTTCTGTCCAAGTATCAGCATCTGCAGGTAATTCCGCACAGCATCGAGGGAGTAACATACCAGACGTTCAGTGAAAGCAGTGATATTCCGCCACTTGAGAAAGTAAAACCAAACAGCGCATTCAGAACTGACAACGTTTCAATTGAGAACCAGAATGAGATCTAGAAATATATCTACTTTTGCCATCATATGAAAGTTAATGTCTTTTATGTGAGTCAGACATACTGAAGGATTCCAATGCTGTTGATGGAGGATAATGCTTTCAAATATTTCAGCCCGAATTTAAAGCATATTTACCAAGCCACACTACAAACCAAAATGTCATTCAATGAGTTCTTCACCATATGGGAGGATTGTTGGAGTGACTCCCATATGGCTTCCTATACACATAAAAAAAAGGTTTGCATTACCCCAGTTCCCAGAACACCTTAGGATAGACGTTGACTGTGAATATTGTATCACAAACACAGTCCCTTTGACTGTTCAGTCATGTAACTAAATCGGCCCAAAGATGTAAACAACCACACATGAGCAGCGCCTATTACACGGAGAGGGTCCGACAGCCGATCAATTCCAGTCATTCCACCCGGAAGGAGGTACATGGCTCGTCTTGTCTGTAGTTCAACGAAGCCTAGACGGTCAATACCGCAGGTCGATCGCGTCCACATTGTTACTTTGTGCCAGGAAGGGCTCTCAAAAAGGGAAAGGTCCAGGCGTCTCGGAGTGAACCAAAGCGATTTTGTCCGGACATGAAGGAGATACAGACTGACAGGAACTGTCGCTGCCATGCGTCGCTATTACCGCATTGGATGGCCGCTACCTATGGATTATGGCTCGGAGGAAAACAGACAGCAACGCCACCATGTTGAATAATAATTTTCGTGCACCCACAGGACGTCGTGTTGCGAGTCAAACTGTGCGTCAAAAGCCGCCTGATGAGCAACTTCACTCCCGACGTCTACAGTGAGGTCCATCTTTGCAACCACGACACCATGCAGCGCGATAGAGACGGGCCAAAACAACATGCCGAATGGACAGCTCAGCATTGGCATCACGTTCTCTTCACCGATGAGTGTCGCACATGCCTTCAGCCAGACAATCGTCGGAGACGGCGTTTGGAGGCAACCCAGTCAGGCTGAACGCCTTGGCTTAGACACACCGTCCAGAGAGTGTAGCAAGGCGGAGGTCCCCTGCTGTTTCGCGGTGGCGACATTTGGGGCCGACGAACGCCGCTGGTGGTCATGGAAGGCGCCGTAACGGCTGTACGATACGTGAATGCCATCCTCCGACCGATAGTACAACCATATCGGCAGCATATTGGCGAAGCATTCGTCTTCATGGACGACAATTTGCGCCCCATAGAGCACATCTTGTGAATGACTTCCTTCAGAATAACAACAACGCTCCACTAGAGTGGTCGGCATGTTCCTAAGACGTGAACCCTTTCGAACGTTCCTGGAATAGACTGAAAAGGGCTGTTTATGGACGACGTGAGCCACCAACCACTCTGAGGGATCTACGCCGAATCGCCGTTGAGGAGTGGGACAATCTGGACCAACTGTGCCTTGATGAACTTGTGGATAGGATGCCACGATGAACACAGGCATGCATCAATGCTGAAGGATATATTACTGGTTATTAGAGGTCCCGGGTGTACAGAAATTTGGACCACCTCCACTGAAGGTCTCGCTATATGGTGGTACAACATGCAGTGTGTGGTTTTCATGAGCAATTAGAATGGCGAAAAAGATGTTTACGTTGATCTCTATTCCAGTTATCTGTACCGGTTCCGGAACTCTCGGAACCAAGATGATGCAATTTGTTATGTGTTTAGTTATTGATAAAAATACGAAACTGAATTATGGCCGATACAGAAGAAGTTCACAAGAGTTTTTGTTTAAAAGTCGGTGTAGCAATACATTATTGCATCAGTGTATTGTTTGCTGTGGATAGGATCAGAAGCATGTCATGCACTCAACTCGATGGCGTGATACGCAGACCGACATCTATCTATACGTTGACACAAAAGTGAAACTCTACTGAAAATATCACCAAAACTCTGAAACAACATACTGAAATGCAAGCATGGACAAGGAGGAGGAGGAGGAAGGGTGGGAAGGAGATGGCGCCTGAACGGTAACTGTAAAGGACAATGAAACTGAAGGAAAATTAGAAGATATGAAAAACTCCTTCTGTGAATATTGGGGAAAGAAATGCACAGAAAGAAAGCACTAGAACGATTCTATGGTTAATCAGTAGAGTGAAGGTAAATGTTGATGAGAGTGGACGAATTTTATACATACGAAAAGGAAACCCTGTACATTAACATACATGTGCAAATAAGTTGTGCACCATCTTGAAACCGTTTTAGTAAGCAGCAGTATTGTTAGCAAAATGAAAAAGTCATCGGCATGGAAGGCTATTCGTTGTAAGTTACGAATGCTAAAATTAGGGGAGTTGGTGCGAGATTATTCCTTTGAGGCGTTTAGGCCGTGGGGAATAGCGCTCACGAGAACGACATCGTATCAGTCATTTCAGAGCTTCAAGAAAGATGCATTATTGAATCATTATGGACATGGTCATCAAAGAGCTCCATAAACCAGCACAAAAAGAAAAAGAACATCAATATGCAAGCGTGCTATTACACGTGGTTTGGATGATTTGCGGCAGGCAGATGTGGATATGAGTCAATATTCGAGAGCAAACAAAGGTTTCAAGTATATATTTATGGCTATACATACATATTACAAATTCGCATGCGTTGAACAATTGCTGAAGACAGGGACGAATAACCGTCAAACAAACTTCAAACCGACCATGAGTGTGAACTCTACAGTTGGTATTTTAGGGTAGTAATGGATTGGTAGACAATACACCACTCCTCGGCATGGAATATTTGAATAGAACAAATAAAAATCTGTGAATGTGACATGAAGTCTCGCAGGAAGAATGCGATCATACTGCAAATTAATATGAGTGCTGCAAAATTGCTGAATTGGTAGCTAAATGAACTGCCACTGGATGGAAAACCAATGCCTTTACTTGATGCGTTTCGGGAGATATCCATCATCAGATAGTCTGGAAACCAAAATACAACTCACAGGAAGTATGCATAAAGTAACTTATACAGTTGTCATGGCAGACTAATTTCAAAACTACATCATGTAGATAATTTACGCCACCAGAGGGCGGTGAAGCCTACATAGGTGGTGCTGCACATCGGCGAAAACAGGGTGATAATTTTAATTTATTTACATAAAAATTGTTGAATATAATCCATAACTTTCAGGAACGTATAGAAAGCAAGAAAGTTAAATAACATGCCACAAAACAATTTTTACATTGACGTCAAATGTCCATAATAAAGCATTAATTTAAAATAATATGCGTAAGGTATATAAACCAATTACACAAAATCAAAATTATGCAAAATGATGTACTGACAAAAAATGTGAACCATACTATGTAGTGTTATACAATAAAATACATGAAACTGCAAGTTTAAAAAAAAAAAAAAAGAAGAAGAAGAAGAAGGAAAAGTCAGTCATGGCATATGGCACGATTACAAGCACTCACAGGATCAGGTAATAGAACTAGTACCATTGAAAGATACCAAAATAAATCAGGGGAGAGGTGCAACACACAAAATAATGTAACAAAGCTCCAGGAATACAAAGCACCAAGGAGCGTGTAACGATACTGTGTAAATGCTTAAAAGTAAACAG
This sequence comes from Schistocerca gregaria, assembly GCF_023897955.1. Lineage (NCBI taxonomy): Eukaryota > Metazoa > Arthropoda > Insecta > Orthoptera > Acrididae > Schistocerca > Schistocerca gregaria. Next base: position 863,247,979 of record NC_064921.1, read on the forward strand.
TACAAAATATAAAGATAAGTAAACAAAAAATATCTGACATTTAAAGGGTATCTGGAACTCAGATCCTCCAGAAAACACATCAAATGCGGTATGTACAGAAAGCCTGCGTCCGTATAATGACACTAAAAATGTTGCACACATTCTAATAAGAGCATTAAATCCCACCCTCACAGGTCAGGGTGAGGGAGATCGTACAAATAATAGGCGCTGTGACGAAGTACAGTCGTTATGAAATGCATGAAATACATTCACATTTGTGAAGATGAATAACTATCCGTTGTATAATGGATTTCCCGTTTATTGCGGGCGGCCGGCTTACCTTTTTTCTTATTTTTTGCTCCAGGACTTATTTTACGGACTGGTCACCTTTTTTTCTTTCGTTTTTGGGAAAAGGAGTGTCTACTTCAGACTGGTGGAGACATTGTGAACAGGGGTCGAACCCCGAGACCTGACCACGATGCCTCCCCCTTCCCATGGCTGAAGGCCCCTCTGGTCTTACTTTCATTCATTTTTTATCTTTTTTCAATTTATTTATTTTGTTCTTCTACTACAAAATAGCAGATACTATTTAATACAAATTGTTTCTGTTAGCACGAAAGCACTTTAAACAAATTAAAGAACATAAATCATCTTAACATGAAATAAATCTATTTTCACCCACATGTACTACGACCGTCCAACTTCCAACACAGGGGTGACTCTTATTTTTACCCATATTTACTACGGTCCTCCAGCTTCCAACACACAGGCGAACGCTAAACATCCAACAACCACACGGTCAAAGGAAATCAAATTAATGATGAAAAACAATACAGCATGCTCTTCCACGCCCGCTTCTCATCTGGGTATAAAGTTCATTGGCAGTAAGTTGATAATTATTTCACCTCATGTCAAGGTGAATTACGGGGTGTCGCCTTTTACGCGGTACACGCCAACTGTAAGGGGGTTTATGAAGACACTGTGCAAATAGATTGCGAACAGTTGTTGATAGCGAGGAGTGTGCTCAAGTGTGCTTTGGTTATCTTGGAGATATTGTCCGTAGTCAAAAACCATCTTCTCATCATCGAAGAATAAGTAATAAACGGACATGCCTTTAAATCATGTTATAGAATGAGTCTTCACGATCGGGAAGTAACTATCCTCTGGGCTCAGGAAGAGCTGTGGGTCAATATTGTGAGGTGGAGCATGCAGGTAACAGGTGAGGATCTTCTGTACGAGCATCAATACGTCAAACGCTGTTCTGCACGTCAGATGGTGTTCGTCAGTGTCCAGGAGGTGGCAAGGCGGAGAGAGGGGTGAATCCATCAGCCCAAAAGCTTGTAACCTGTCAAGTATTTTTCAGTTGACCACATGGTACCACGTTGCTCGTATCCGTGTATGGAGGAAGCGTTTGGTTGTTGGACAGCTCTCCAGGCCACAGGCCGTAGTGTTCATAGGCACCCCATATCTGACGAGTAGGCAGGATACAACAGTGTGGGTTGGTGTTTACTCTCAATTACATGGCAAGGGATGTATATCAGCCTCTCGGCTACAGAGTTCTGGTGGTGGGTAGATCAGGATGCACATAGCTATAGTCAAGTATGAATGCCGAGATGTTCAAATGGCTCTGAGCCCTGTGGGACTCAACTGCTGTGGTCATCAGTCCCCTAGAACTTAGAACTACTTAAACCTAACTAACCTAAGGACATCACACACATCCTCGCCCGAGGCAGGATTCGAACCTGCGACCGTAGCAGTCGCACGGTTCCGGACTGCGCGCCTAGAACCGCGAGACCACCTCGGCCGGCTGCCGAGATGTGGAAAAGAGGGGGAGCAATGTGCGCAATCGTAACAGGTGGTGGGATGAATGCTGGCAGCAGTTCCTCGAACAGACTGTGTTAATGGGTCCACAGTTTAGACATTGCACACAAATATGAGGCTGCTTTCCTCGTCAGTCCATTTATAATTCTCAGCCGCCTTCTCACGGAGTGAGTGTGTGAGTGTCGCAGCAGACTTTGAATAGGAATTCAGCAGTAAGGTAACATTCAAATGCCATTTGTAGTCCGTGTGCCATCCGTGTTGGTAATGGAGAACCATGTGTGTCAACTTACTTGATACATAAAGGTTAAGATACTGCTGACACTTTAGGACGTCCATGTGTCGAAGTAGGTTCTGGTGGACTTCTGTGCATGTTGTCTACAGTAGTCGTCTATAGTTCATGATAGCTATGCGATGCACATCTAGTGTAAATGTTATGCCCCAAAATCTGATCGCATCCGCCTTTCGGAGGGATGCCATGCAGCCTCCTGGAGGACCCTTTTGATATGCATCGCCGCTGACTCGGCTACATTCATGTGGCTTCTCGCCTCCAGTCTATATCGCTTAATCCATTCAGGCATGAATTGCACCTCATCGTTTATTTTACCAGCAGTAGAATGTCAGTCAGCATATGCTCTGCGGTGAAAGGTGTGGCCCCTCAACGTAATTCCCTGAAGTCTGCTTTTCAGCCCTCCCATGAATGGTTTCAGTGCGACTGCATAAAAAATCATGGAGATTGGGCATCCTTGTCGAATCGAATGCCGGTATGGCAAGTGATCCACTGCATGTCCATTTACTAGTACATGGGACGATGCTCTGCGTACGAGGCGGAAAATTACGTAGAAGAAGTCAGATTGAAAGCCCACATGGGCTAGAACTGACGTAAGAAACTTGTGGTGCACTTTGTCAAAAGCGTGCTTGAAGTTAATTAGGTCACAGCAACTCGAATGTGGCAGGGAGTGGAGAGAGCTACCAAATTCCTACTTTCACCAGTGGCCTTTTTCATGTTGGACTCTCCTTCTTGCGTCGTCTGCCCCGTAGAAAGGGTTAGTGGCAGGACCTTCTTTATGCGCACAGGCAGTAACTGGGCAAAGATCGACCTCTGTAAGGATTGTGTATTGAAATGAGTAGTCCATCACCGAAAGTAAGTGCACCCTTATCTAGCGCATCCTAAATGTCGTCCTGCGTAATCGCCGCTAAAAGCGACAATGTTGCTGAGTGGTCGAGGATGCAGGATACCTGCTGCAAATGTCATTATCCTTCCTCTTCTCTATACTCTCCTCCTAGTAAAAACGTCGATAATGGTCTGCAAAGGCTTCCACAATGGTTGCCTGGGTGGTTAATGTTCGACCAACCAGCGAAGTGAGGTCCGTAAATAGCCATTGTCAGCGTCGACGGCTATCAAGAACGATGTCGTGCATAGGTGTGATTTTGCCTCTTTTTCGGCCTTGACGCCGCGACCGCACGACGACCCCTTCCAACTTTCTACATTTAACGGAAAATATGTTGGCTTTAACTAGGCGGCTTACCATCGGTCCGTCTGGTGAGGGCAGTTGGGATGCGAGGTCGTGAAGAATCGTGCAATAAAAGCCCAAAGCATGACGATGCCATGCATTGATGTACTTTCAATGTTGTATCAGCATCTGCTGGAACGCTGGTTTTGCATATTCTGACCACCATGTCAACATCGAAACGTATCGTTGAAGACTTGTTTTTGCATTCCGCCAACGCGATGCCGATAATCTGACAGCATTCTGGGTCCTGCAGGTGTGCCACAGTTCTCTTCCACCTACCACGGCTGCGCCATACACGCTATTTGTGGATGGTGACCATGCATAAGAAGGTTCTATGGTCTGAGAATGCGAGTGGCCACCATTCGACGTCCAACCCTCCTGACACAAGATCACGTGAGACACAGATATGATCAAGACGACTGGCCGAGTGACTAGCAAGAAATGTGTGTCCGGAGAAGCCATCTTACACTCTGTCCCAAGTATCGAGGGGATGCAGGTGTCGCACCAATATCTGAAATTCTCACAAATCGTTAAGTGCGAGACCTGGCCGTTGGAATGGAGCCTACAGTTAAAATAGCCGTAGAAGATATACTGATCGTAGTGACCAAGAAAGAGGGGCGAATGGGGAATGGAGGGGGGGGGGGGGGGGGGGGTGATTTCCTCTGAGTAGAACTGCGACCTTTCGTGGCGTTTGTCAGTTCCCGACGGAGCATACACGTTAATAATACGTGTAACTAGTGCCGTGATCGCCAGCCCCAGGCTGTGGGAAGGAAAATCACATCAATGGGAATACCGTTATGCACTAGTATCGCCGTCAGCTGCCGGCCTGATCACCCTGTATCATATATGTCGCATAACCATAGAAGCCGGGGAGGGACACGAAACGCACTGTTACTGACTTTAATTGTGGCGATACGGTAAGCTTTCCGTCGAACTGCAGGTGCCAAGTAATTCATTAGATCGGAAATGTCTATTGAGTGTCGAGCTGCGTAATCGGCACTGGCCATTCCCAATACCTCAGCCGGAACCATTCCTCAAGTTACGGTGCCACCGGGCCCGGCCCTCTCCGTGTAACTTGTATGGCGTCATCGTCATCGTCCTCCGCCCACGCCGTTGAAAGCAGAGCAAGACCATCTACCGTGGTCTCCCCAGGGCACGGGATGGGTGCCAGCACTCTAGGAGGAGAGGAGGTATTTGTACGGCAGCACAAATCTCACCTATCCATGTCTGATCGTTCAGCTGTGGGTATGTAAGAAACTTCCTCAATCCCATTCTGTACTCCCGGTGGCGGTTTCCTCTGTGGGAGCATCATCTTGGCAGGAGAAGTCCTCGTCCTCCAGCGGCTGGTCCTCAGTCTGTTCTGAAATTGCTCTGCACCTCAGCTTACGGCGCTTTCTTCTGTGCCCTTCCGTTTCAAACGAATGCACCGAATCACGACGCTCCTGCACAAAGGCCGCAGGTGGCACCATCAACAAGTCAATTACCATTTTACTGTTATGGACATTGTCATCAGCTGATGAGATAGTCGCTGTCAAACTGGAGTCCGCAACGCGTAGAACGGGCGTTTCATCTTCCCGCTGAGTCAGAGTATGCTTTGTTGGGTCATCAGGGAGTCTCAGATGCCGCCATGAAGCGGTAGCAGTCGTGAGGGATGCAATGTAAGTGGGGGCAGCCACGGCGGCGCCATGTCGGCAGGCGGTGGGTGCGTGATCCGGCGATGGACGCACCTGGATCGGAAGTGGCCCTCCTCCCTACATCCGGAACAGGTTCTTGGTTGTCCGTCGTAAATGACGATGGCACGGCAGCCGCCGATATAGAGATACGAACGGACATGTTTTTTAAGTTCAGTTTAGACCTGCATGTTCAAAGGAACAGACACTGCGCCGACTGCAGCCGTTTTTGAAATACATGAAATGTACTCGCAGTTGCGAAATGGACAACCATCAGCTGTATAATGGGAAGTCGCTTGCCCAGCCTCGCCGGATAAATACGATATTGTAGATTCCACATTAGCATTGCATCGTAATTCGGAATGGCACAGGTATTGTAATACTGTATTTATCTGCAGACATAGGGCAAGCGATTTTCAAGTACAATATTTCTCCTGTATGGGAATATACGTCATGGATGTACGAGTACAGGTTGTAGACACACGGTTGAGAAGTATGGAAATACTGGTCTGGCCTTGAGTCGTGCTCGGATGGCCTAATGATAACGCGACCGCTGGCGATACGTAGGGAATCCGGGTTTGAATGCCAGTCTGGCACAACTTCTCATTTCCATCACTGCATTTTCGTCACTGGAATTTCGTCATTGCATAATACAGCTGATGGTTGACCAAATTTTCAGTTGCCAATAAATTTCAAGTACATGTTAATGTCATAGAATTACTCAAGAGTCAACGCTAGAGAGTATACGTGACAATCTACCAAGTTACATTTTAACCTTGAATGTTCCACACACACTTGTCCCAGAGGCGTTGGTGGAGTATCAGTTACGTCGCGACCTCGGATCTTGGTCTCGTGTGTATCCTGCTCCACTACTAACATCCCTGCGGTTTGGTAGCTCTTGAATGATTAGAGATAGGACGCTCTTATTCAGAGGGCATATACATTATTATGTTCTGCAGAAATGATTAGCATTTGAATCATGTCGGCCCGCAGGTTCAAGGTAAACATCGGTGTCGCGGCACAACACCACCTACCGGTAAAATGTGCATGTAGCTCTCATTGGCGCTATAGACCGAAGGTAATGGATCAGTGTGACCTGAGCATACGTGCAGGATATCTCGCAGATGTAATAGCGAACCGTATCCTCAGATGAGTGAGTTTGATAGAGGGCACGTTTTTGGCATGAGGGAATGTGATTCATCCGTCTGGGAAACTGCTGTTCGTGCCGGACGAAGAGCTCTGGCAGTGCAATGGGCGTGAGTAAAATGGATCACGGAAGGCCGTAGGACACAACGAGATGGGTCAGGTTGCACTAACCAGACCGCCCCCCCCCCCCCCCCCAGGAAGATCAACACCTCATCCGAATGGGAATGGCATCGCAGGACCGATCTGCATCCTCCGGCTCTAGAGCAACAGTGGAACAGTGTAACTCATCGCACACTATCAGGTGTAACAGTCCGTTGCCGTAAGTTACGCCATGGGTTACGTGCTCGTAAGCCACTTCTCCGCCCACCTTTGACGAATGTGCAGAAACTTGCTAGACGGCAATGGTGTATCGAACGACGTCACTGGCGACACAAATAGCATCAGAGTTTTTGGACAAATCCAGGGTCTGTTTATTTGAAAATGGTGGCCGCATTTTGGTTTGCCGCAGACAAGGGGAGTTGCACAATGGCTGCATTCGCGCAAAACATACAGCGCCAACTTAAGGCCTCATGGCTTGGGGTTGCTTATTGGGTACACATCACACTTGGAGCGTGACCAGGGCATTGTGACCAATGTGACCTACGTGAATGACATCCTGCGACCCTGGAATATGGTGACACGACGGGTCCAGTGCTGTGATCCAATGTCAACCACTGCAGATGAACTTTGGAACAGGGTGAATACAGCAAGGGCGCCAATCGCGCCTTATATATCCATCACGCATGGAACAAGTTATCAGGGCCCATGGCACACCCTGTATCTACGAGGCAACAGGGCACATGCTGAGCGGAGGTGACTAAAATGCTGATTACGTCCGTAGAACATATTAATGTACAGTAGTGGACAAAACGAGCGAGACCCCTCGCCTTTTCGTTATGCTCATCCGCACAGCTTTAAAGTCTGCTACATAGCATAACAGGCAAGGTGACGAAGTGCTAGCAACATACTATGCCCAGGAGTGAAATTGAAAAACCATCCGAATTTTTTCAAACTGTTTTCAATCATGTGTAGCACTATATTAATGCTGATTAGTGAGTTAAACACAACACGTAAATATAAGATATAAATGAAAGAAGAAACGCTAAACAGTATGAACTGTACTAACAAAAACGAATTTCAACTTATCGATATAACATAGCTGTTTTAGTAAGAAACAGTACCCAAAATCGATACAAATTAGCAAAATGTTGTGCGCATGTAGTGTCAATGTTCAGACCAGTCATACTGGATTACCGTTGCTGACATTCCATGAAAGTGTGCAAATTTAGCAATGCGTGAAAATTCATAACGAAATTCAGTTAAAAATCATTCAGTATCAACTGCCTCATGCAGGAAGATACTGAACACGTACCTAGAGGACAGAGAGCTTGTGCGTAAGCGCCTCCAAGTTTTCCTTACTAAATGTAAAACAGTTGCGGCGAGAGATCAACTTCTTCGATTACCGTGACGCAGATTTCCGAAGGCAGAGGGAAACTGGAGAACTACGCGCACAAAGGTCCGCTGTGAAACAGGAACTGTGAGAGGGAAAAGCCAGTGCTTCCACGTAGTGACGAATGTGATGCTTCCTTCAGAACGGATGCTATTCATTAAAAGAAAAAATTAAAAGTTTGTACGGCATTATTGGCGGAGAAATCACATGTGGGGTGTTCGATCGTCGTTTTACTTTGTGCCACTTCGGCGATTTGAGCGTCGATGATGAGCAAAAGAAACAGGCGCACTTACACACACAAGCACACACACACACTAAGTCCCGAGCCGAAAAATCCTCAACCTTCCCGGGGCCTCGTTATCCAGAGCTATGCTAACCAGGTGACCACGAACTGCTTACACAGTGAAGGAGAACTCACGTTACAGGAAGATCATTCTCCTGTGCATAACTCCACATTCGTTCACCAGCAGCTGTCCAAACAACGGCATTTACACTATGGTTTGGCCGTCACAGCTTGTTGATACGAATAAAGAAAAACATAGATGCAAGGAAGTCAAATGTGAAGATACTATGCGTAACAGAAGAAATGCCTCAGTTGATCGACGAAAAAAGGAAGTACAAAAATGTTCAGGGAAATTCAGGAATACAGAAATACAAGCAACTTATGAATAAAATAAATTCAAATTGCACAGAAGCTAAGGCGAAACAGCTGATGGAAAACGTGAAGTCAAGGGTGGTAACATTAAAGAGTGCTGTGGGAAATCCATTGTTCAATGCAGAGGAGAGAATCGATAAGCAGCACGAGTGCATTGAAGGCTTCTATGACGAAGAAGACTTTTACGATGACGTGGTGGAACAAGAAACAGGAGTCGACAGGCAAAATATACGGGATCCAGTACTAGAATCACAATTTAAAAGAGCTTTCGATGACTTACGAGCAAACAGACAGAAGCAATAGATACCAATCTATTAGAATTCCTGGAACCACTGGCGGGAGTGACAGCAAAACGACTATTCAAATTGGCGTGTACGTACTATGAGACTCACGATAGACCATCACACTTTCGGAAACGTCATCCACACATAGCAAGAGCCGACAAGGGCAATAATTATAGCAAAATCAGCTTAACTGCTCATGGATTCAAGCTGCTGACAAGAACAATATACAGAAGAACGGAAAACACAATTACAGATCTGTCAGATGGCAATCAGATCTTCTTTAGGAAAGGTAGTCACCTGAGAGGCAGTTCTGACGTTGCGATTGATAATGGAAGCAAGACTCCAGAAATATCAAGATACGTTCATAGGATTTGTAGAGTTTGGAAAAGCGTCAGAGAATGTAAAGTGGTACAAGAAAGACGAAAGTAATGAGAAGTAGCACAAATAAGAACAGCGAGTAACTTAATAACAGAACTGGGGATCACGAAGTAAACGAAGTTAAGGAATTCTGCTACACTGGCTGGAGGACATAAAAATCAGACTATCACTGGTAAACAGGATTCCTGGCCAAGAAAATTCTACTAGTATCAAACATAAGAATTAATTTTCAGGAGATATTTCTGAGAATGTACGTTTGGAGAACAGCATTGTATGGTAGTGAAACATGGACCGTAGGAAAACCGGAATAGAAGACCATCGAAGCATTTGAGATGTGATACTACAGAAGAATATTGAAAATTAGGTGAACTGATATGGTAATGAATCAGGAGGTTCTCCGAGAAATCGTCGAGGAAATGAACAAATGGGAAACACTGACCAGGAGAAGAGACAGGATGACAGGACATCTGCTAAGACGTCAGGGAACAGCTTCCATGGTACTAGAGGGAGCTGTAGACGGTAAAAACCGTAGATGAAACAGAGGTGGGAATACATCCAACAAATAATTGACGACGTAGGTTGCAAGTGCTACTCTGTGATTAAAAGGTTGGCATAGGAGAGAAATTCGTTTCGGGCTGTATCAAACCAGTCACAAGACTGATGACTTGAAGAAAAGAATCCATTTTAGAATATTTGCGCTGAGGTAGCACGAAAACTGTCCACGAAACCAGCTAGCTACATCTGACGCCCTCCGAGACTGTGCTCTTGAAACCTGATAGAAAGTTGTCTCATCTGGCAGTTACGTCCGACTCCTCACAGATTCCATGTCAAGACGCATGATTAAAGTTAGAAACAATGGGAGATTCAGGACAAGATATTAGAGAACTAAACCAGAGGCAATAAAATATGAATTAGTTTCCTCTAAGTTCCCTTTTTAACTGACATGAATAATTTAAATATTATTCTTCAGTTTCTCCCGGAGCCGCGTGGCATTAGCCGAGCGGTCTGAGGTGCTGCAGTCATGGGCTGTGCGGCTGGTTCCGGCGGAGGTTCCAGTCCTCCCTCGGGCATGGGTGTGTGTGTTTGTCATTAGGACAATTTAGGTTAAGGTAGTGTGTAAGCTTAGGGACTGATTACCTTGGCAGTTAAGTCCCATAAGATTTCACACACATTTGAACATTTTTTCTCCCGGCGTATTTGTTCATCGAACAGTCCAAGCTTGTAACGCTGGTTCGTAATGCACAAGGGGAAAAATATTCCGGCGATCAGTATATGTTAAATATGTTTTTAAGCACTACATTTCTCTTTCAGTCGCTCTCTGCGTACATACTTAAAAAGTAATAAATTATGAGGGACTTTTTAAGGCTATTTTTTGTTGTTTCAAATTCATCTCTCTCTTGCCTCAATTGTTCCCTCCTGTATTCTCCCAAAAAAAAGTAACAGATTTCTTCTAATATTTATTCACCTTTAATATCACTTCCCATGTCTCACACTTAACGAGCTATGGGCTGAGATTGGTAACAACCTGGATGCCTCCGTTTGTATACAGCTGTTAATCATAGAAACCCACTTTCGTCGGCTCTTCTGGACTCGATGTGCTGGTTTCCCGTAAGGTCATGAGAACGTTTCTGATGTTTGCGGTGAGAGAGTTACTTGAGGTTTGTTCAGAAAGCTGCACGTTGCGGAGTAACACTTTTAGGGGCATAGCACGGTAGACTAGCGTATATGAGATCCACGGAGAGTGCCCAATCGCATTTCTGATATGAAAAGACTAAAAGAATACGTTCTGTCTCTGTGTGTGCGTGTTAGTTTCATCACCAGTATCTGACATCCGAGGGCGAGTGTTGTAGTTTAGCGCAGAAGCGCTAGACTTGATGGTAAGAGCTTCAGATAAGAAGAAGTTTTGTTCTCCAAAGTACTAGAAGTCTGTAACGGAAATTTCCGAACGTCCTGTAAAACATGTGAGGACCGATAGAAGTTTATATCAAACTGTTAGGCAATAACTTAGAAGGAACTTCACTGGCTGTGAGATATTACTTTACAAATGTGCCCCACGCTCAATTACATAAACCTTTTATTGCCATTTCCGTCTCTTTATGTCATAAGCGTAGTGCAAGCCGAACAGTTTATTCATGAGAACTTTTTCTCTCTTCTGAACTTAGCATCAGCGATCATTGTTTTGTATTCGTCGTGGGTAGAAGTTATTTTGCGTTCTTCTGAGTATTATAGACTGTATAACAATTTTACTTTGGAATACCGTATATCTGTCATCGTATTGTGTTACTTTCTACACTTCCTGCTTCAATTTCTGTTTACCTTTGCATTGTGCTTTTTCGGTAATCTTGATAGTTACACTTTGTTTCATTGCATATTTCGCTTGTATGATATGAAGCTTTACATTACTCGTAGCCTACCGAATTTCTTTGTGAATGTTCGCGTTCTGCAAGCAAAACTCTGTGTTTGTCTTCTAATTTGCATTCCTCTGTTTTGAGGGTAGTGCCAATGACAGTGTTCTCCAGAAATATCTTTCGTACGTCCATAAAGATCAAATGTTTAAGTACGCATAATGTTTACATTACAAGCATGGAAGACGCTCCAAGAATGTTAATCACATTTGGTGAATGAGATTTTCAGTTTCCAGTGCGCTTAGAAAGAAAAACAATAGTGGCTGTGACAGCAATACATTTATGATTTTCAGGTTGCAGTCAGTACATCTGAATGTTATTAGTATCTATGCTTTAGCCCATAAGACTAGTTACACAAATGAAAGTAAGTGTCATTGCTTAATACTGTTCATATTTCGGCTCTGAGTCAACTCGGCAATGTACCTTTGAGAAACGAGCTACAGTCTGCACTTCCATGTGTGCTCAGAGAAACCGTTCGCAGTGTAAACGTATTATTCGTGTGGCTAGCAAACTGTCAACATCACATAATATGTTAGGCAACTTAGTGATCAACTTACTTCCTGGAAAGGCACAGATTTATTCTGGTAAATTCACTTGAATTTTCATGCAGCTGTATTAAATATTCTGAGTGATTTTCATGTAAGATGAGGAATTGGTTCATCAGATTTATGGTTTTCAGTCGGGGAAGAAAGTTCCACAGAGAAATGAAACTACTCTCGTCTTTTGCGTCGCAGATCTCTATGTCAACTGTAAGTATGGCATTGATAGAGTTTGAAACATTATTCTGCTTTCAGTAGTCGTGCGGCTAGGACGTCTGTTTACATCCCTACCACAGAGCTTCACGCTCACGAGGTTGTTTACTTCGTGTTAGTCTTGGCCAGTGCTCGCACTTTCGACATAGAATGGCGCAGCCGTACCGACAGTCTACCACCAACATCGGCTTCTGTCCGCAGCTGTGGTCTCGCGATGGCGTTCTCGTTTCCCGAGCCCGGGGTCCCGGGTTCGATTCCCTGAGTGTTCAGTGACTTTTCTCCTGCCCCGAGATGACTTGGTGTTTGTGTTGCCCACATCATTTCATCATCATTCATGAAAGTGACAAGAGTGGACTGAGCAAAAGTTGGAAAATTACACCGCGCTGCTGAGCGCCCCACAAACCAAACATCATTATCAAATGGTTCAAATGGCTCTGAGCACTATGGGACTTAACATCTGAGCTCATCAGTCCCCTAGAACTTAGAACTACTTAAACCTAACTAACCTAAGGACATCACACACATACATGCCTGAGGCAGGATTCGAACCTGAGACCGCAACGGTTTCGCGGTTCCACGCTGTAGCACCCTGAACCGCTTAGCCAACTCGGTCGGCATCATTATCAACATCGGCTTTAATAATGAATTTGCATGGCGGAGGGCGCCTGAAGTGAAACAATTTATACGAGAAGAAAATAGAACTGAACCACCAGATATGATTGAAATCCACTTCTCCAATATAAGCAGAGTGGTCTAAGGTCTACGTCAAAAACACCAACGATAAGGTGTGTGACAATTTTTTTTTCTTTTTTTTTTTTGGGTCATCAGTCTTCTGACTGGTCTGATGTGGCCCACCACGAATTCCTCTCCTGTGACAACCTCTTCCTCTCATAGTATCACTTTCAACCAGTATCCTCAATATTTGCTGGATTTATTCCAATCTCTGTCCTCCTCTACAGTTCTTGCCATCTACAGCTCCCTCTAGTACTATGGAAGTCATTCCGTCTGTCTTAACAGATCTCCTATCATCCTGTCCATTCTTCTTGTCAGTATTCTCCACATATTCCTGTCCTCTCCGATTCTGCGCAGAACCTCAGTTCTTAGAGTATCAGTCCAACTAATTTTCAACATTCGTCTGTAGCACCACATCTCAAATCCTTCGATTCTCTTCTGTGTGCGGCTGGTCCCGGCGGAGGTTCGAGTCCTCCCTCGGGCATGGGTGTGTGTGTTTTGGTTAAGTAGTGTGTAAGCTTAGGGACTGATGACCTTAGCGGTTAAGTCCCATAAGATTTCACACACATCTGAACATTTGTTTCTCTTCTGTTCCGATTTTTCCACAGTACGTGTTTCACTACTATACAATGCTGTACTCCAGACTTACACTCTCCGAAATTTCTTCCTTAAATTAAGGATTATGTTTCATACTAGTAGACTTCTTTAGGCCAGGAATGCCCTTTTTGCCAGTGCTAGTCTGCTTTTGACGTCATCCTTGCCTAGGTAGCAGAATTCATTAACTTCATCTCCTTCGTGACCATCAGTCCTGATGTTAAGATTCTCGCTGTTCTTATGTCTGCTACTTCTCATTACTTTCGTCTTTCTTTGATTTACTCTCAATCCATATTCTGTACTCTTTAGATTGTTCATTCTATTATGTAATTCTCCTTCACTTTCACTCAGGGAAGCAATGTCATTAGCGAATCGTACCATTGATATCCTTTCACCTCTAATTTTAATTCCACTCCTGAACGTTTCTACTATTTCCATCACTGCTGCTTCGAAGTACAGACTGAACAGTAGGGGCGAAAGACTACATCCCTGTCTTACAACCTTTTTAATCCGAGTACTTCGTTCTTTCTCATCAGGGGACACCGCTTTAACGTAGCGCTTTCAGTGTGCGCGAGGAGGTTTGGTTGCTCTGGATATGGAGGGCTTTGCCAGCGACAGCGTAGCTACCAGCAGGGTCACCCATGCCGGACAGGCCGAAGGGGAGGAACCAGACCCCTGTGTCCCACAACGACCTGTCGATAACGTCTCTTCTATCCTTTTCCTAACCCTAGCCCATCCTTGTTCTTTTCCTTCCATTTCCCCTCCCCCCCCCCCCCCCCTTAACCGATGCTGGCGGTTAAACCACGCATAGGGCTGCGGAAGTAATGCCAATCCCATATGCCGAGCATCTGGGCGATAAAGTGGCAGCCCTACCAAAGAAATCGGAAGCGTTGAGCCAATCACCCGTCCTTCTTAAAAAAACCTGAATACTGAAACCGAGACTTTTTTCTTAGTCGTCCACTCTTATTATTCCGTCTTGTCTCTTGTACATAATGTATATCACTCATCCCTCGCTTTAGTTTACCCCTATTTTTCTCAGAATTTCGAACGTTTTGTACCATTTTACATCGTCGAACGCTTTTTCCAGGTCGACAAATCCTATGAACGTGTCTTGATTTTTCTTTAGTCTTGCTTCCATCTTCAACCGCAACGTCAGAATTTCCTCTCTGGTCCCTTTACCTTTTCTAAAGCCAAACTGATGGTCATCTAGCGTATCCTCAATTTTCTTTTCCATTATTCTTGTCAGCAGCTTGAATGCATGCGCTGTTAAGCTGATTGTGCGATAATTTTCGCACTTGTCAACTCTTGCAGTCTTGGGAATTGTGTGGATGATATTTTTCCGAAAGTCAGACGGTATGTCACCAGACTCATACACTCTACACACCAACGTGAATAGTCATTTTGTTGCCATTTCTCCCAACGATTTTAGAAATTCTGATGGAATTTTATCCAGCCCTACTGTCTTATTTGATCTTAAGTCCACCAAAGCTCTCTTAAATTCTGATTCTAATACTGTATTCCCTACCTCTTTTAAATCGACTCCTGTTTCTTCTTCATCATATCGGACAAATCTTCCCCCTCATTGATGCTTTCCACCTATCCACTCTCTCCTCAGCATTTAACAGTGGAATTCCAGTTACACTTCTTCACAGTTATCTTATTTGTTCCTACGTTTTTTATTTCAACTTCTGTGATGGCCCTTTTTAGATATGTCCATTCCTCTTCAAGTGTACTGTGTAATGCAGTACCAGTTGCCTTAGAGAACTTCAAGCGTATGTCGTCGTTCCTTAGTACTTCCGTATCCCAATTCTTTGCATATTGATTCTTCCTGACTAATTTCTTAAACTTCATCCTACTCTTTACTTTTACAACATTGTGATCTGAGTCTATATCTTTACGTGGTTACGCCTTACAATGCAGTATCTGATTTCGTAATCTCTGTCTGACCGTGATGTAATCTAATTTAAATCTTCCTGTATCATTCGGCCTTTTCCAAGCATACGTCCTCCTCTTGTGAATCTTGAACAGAGTATTCACTACTACTAGCTGAAATTTATTACGGAACTCAATTATTCTATCTCCTTTCTCATTCCTTTCGCAAGCCCATATTCTCCTGTAATATTTTCTTCTGCTCCTTCCCCTACAACTACATTGCAGTGCGCCATGAATATTAGATTTTCATCTGCCATTACGTACTGTATTACCCTTTCAATATCCTCATATACTTTCAGGTTGCAAAGTCGGGCATGTATAGCTGTACTATCGTTTCGGTGCTGGTTTACTGTCGATTCTGATAGGAACAACCCTGTCACTGAACTGTTCACGGTAACTCACTCTCTGTGCAACCTTCCTCTTCATAATGAACAATAATCTCATTATACCATTCTCTGCTGTTGTTCATATTACCCTATACTCATCTGACGAGAATCCTTGTCTCCTTTCCATTTCACTTCACTGACCCCTACTATACGTAGTGAGCCGTGCTATGGTTCGCGTTGATGCTGTTTGTAAGTTTCCGCCCTCTGCTGGAGGCCAGACGGTTTTGTTTAGTTGTTCTTCTTCTTCTCGTGTTGACTGGCGCCAGTCGGTTTCGCAAGCGTTGTCTGTCCGCTAGTGGCAGCAATGGTGGACATCGATATGTAGTACCAGTTGCCCTACCTTTGGGGCGACGTCATTGTTTTCCGGGTCGTGTGATTGGGCCAGTTCGGTTGGGGACTCAGAAGGAGCCACGTCCGCGCAGTGCCAGAACACTCCGGAACTGCTGGCAGCAGGCATGGACTGCCGGATGGAAGGGCTGTGGTCACGAGGGTGCACGACCTCGTCGTAAACCGGATCCAGCAAGCTTTAAGATGACTGCATTTCAAACCAAGTAGAGAAACCTTCACCATTGTAACATCTCGCGATTCTTCAGTAACTTGGGTTCGTGTTGATGCTCGTAGTGTCGCCGAGGCAAAGAGAAGCGAGTGGAGTGCTTGGGGAACGCAGATCTGTTTAGCTTTCCTCGACTTCTTAAACTGTTTACTGCATCCAACTCGTTACAATTGGTTAAGTTCAACCAACGGTAATTTTTCTTGCCTGGTGGCCACTAACTTCCCAGTTACCTGCCTTGCGGTTAGTGAATGTAACGGCAGTGTACGTTTCCTCGCCTTGCCGCTGCTGTCCGGTAAGATGTGTAGTTTTGACAGCTTTCTTGACTGTAGGCCGGTTGATGATTCTTCTACTCCGGTGGTAGTGATTCCTTTCTCGTTCCGGCGCTCTAAACACAGTATTCTGGGGACATACAGCAGACCGCCGGTTCCGGCTTTGGCGTATTGTTCCATCGTTGCATTTGGTATATCGGACGTCAGGTATCTTCACCAAGATTATCATTAGTCATTCGCTAGACTGCCACTAGTCTGAGTTACCATCTTGTGAAGTGAATGCTATTCTTGGCTGCCTATCTCATCGCTCGCGGAAAGTGTTTGTTGCCGTACCTTCTCAGAGGTCGATTCCTGGAGCGCCGTCAGTAGCCCCTTGGTTCTTGTAAGACATGTGTGTTCTAAAAGGAGGTCTGATGGCTACTAATTCTGTGTAACACTCCTTCAGCCCACGCCTTCTGTGGGTATAATCTGACTCAGTACCCTTCAAGGAACTTATATACTGGTCCTAGTGATTTATTATTGCATTATTGATTACAATACCTTGTAATGCCTACATTAAAGGCTACATATGTCTAGTTATTAGTTCTGGTCGCCTTCTGTAATAAATCTGGAATGTAGTGTTCAGAGGATGTTAATGGTTGTGTTACAAAATTTACCATCATCTTATTTCACCCATTTGGTGATCAGTTGCTGGTTTTTTAATTAACCTTAATTTTTTATATTATTGCCATTCCTGTCGTGTAAGTCCTTCAGCCCAGATCACAGTGGCTTGCTTTTAAAACATTATCTGCTGTATCTGTATTTAATGGTGATTTGCTAAAATGTAACTTACCGAAAACACTATTATTTACACAGTTGTATAATACTTCATTAATAACGTGAGGTATTTTTATTTATTTTCGAATCTGGAATTACTGCTTTAGAGTAAATTGTGTGTAACTGTAATAGGCAACCAATAATTATTGTTTACGGCCCCGTCGGCAATCATAACTGAATGATGCCTTCCCTTGACTACCAGGTATCATCTAGATTGAGCCTTTGCATTTCCCTTTTCAGATTTTCCAGTTTTCCTACCACGTTCAAGCTTCTGACACTCCACACCACAGTCTTTTTCTCATGGTCACCTCCCCCTTTGCAGTCCTCTCCCAGAGGTTCGAATGGGGGACTCTTCTTGAATCTTTTGTCGATGGAGAGATCGTCACGACAGTTTTTCAGTTGCAGGCCACGTGTCCTGTGGGCACATTGCATATCTTTAATCCAGTGGTTTTCATTGCCTTCTGCATCGTACGTCACTACAAAGAAGGACTTAAATTTAAACATTCTGTCGGCCATGCCGGAACAGTGGCTATTGATCAGGCGTGGCTTGGATTAAGAACTGTTGGAGTATTCGAGCTACAATTTGAGATTCAGGCTGATATCGTGCTTGCAGCTCTACAACTCTATGGTAGCAGAAAAATGGACAACCTACACTAAGTACTCGGAGATTAATGGGGTGCTACAAATACGGATCCAACAATCAAAACATCTGTATTCTTATCCCACAGTTGGAGGCCGCAGAACGGTAGTCATTTATGACGGTCAGCCAAAAACTTGCTCGGATTGTGGTCAGCAAGGCCACGAACTATCAGCATGTCTTCAACGGAAAATACTACAAGTACCGACAGGTGAAGATGTAGCAACATCTTTGGTGACATCCCTCCCTCTCACATATACAAACGTGTTCCGGAAGGACGCCCCGTTGAACAGTGACCTCACGCAACAGCTGGACAGTCCCGTCCAAGAGCGGATGACGACACGAGCATGGTGGCGGCGGCGACGCCAACCGCCGAGCAGCAGCGACCGATACCTGTAATACAGAGATCAGGACAGAAAATGGTCATCGATAGTTAGGTAGTGTTATCAGCTGTTTCCCTCTCAGACCCAGTGGCAACAAAGGCACGCGCCCACGTTCTGGTATAGAAACGCACATGCGTATGCAACGATTTTCTAAAGGGCACAAGAACGACGCCTCACCCCGTCAGACGACTGCTTAACATGATGAAGAAAGGGCCGAAGAAGACTGCCACCGTATGGGGGTACCGACATTCACATCCAGAACACCACAGTCTCGACAGCAGCATACGCCAAGAGCGACCTGAAGAGCTCGAGCGCGACAACGTAGAGCTACCAGCAGTCAGCTGCCAATCCGAGTTGGTAGAAGAAACGACACAGAAAGACGTGGTTGGAAAGACCCAGCCGACGGCAAACCTGTCCCAAGGAAACTGGGCTGATGATTGTGAAGTAGTCCCACTTTCGGTCGCAACAGGCGACATGGCGGGGGCGGTGTTCTGTATAAAGTTAGCCACGCACCCTGTCAGTCAACAGCAGGTGGCCTAAGCTCCCATGGCCGATACACACGCGATGCAACGTAGACCGGGATATCGGCTTGCCTCCATCAACATCAATACAATACGATCTTCAATTAAGATGCCTTTACCCAATGATACGCTACAAGCGGTGAAGATCGACATCGTCCTCCTGTAAGAAGTATGCGCTGACGAATTTCCTCTCATGTACGGGTTCGAATCCAAAGTATAAAAAAAAACATTTAAAACTGCTCTGAGCACTATGTGACTTAACTTCTGAGGTCATCAGTCACCTAGAACTTAGAACAACTTAAACCTAACCAACTGAAGGACGACACAGACATCCATGCCAGAGGCAGAATTCGAACCTGCGACCGTAGCGGTCGCGCGGTTTCAGACTGAAGCGCCTAGAGCCGCTCTGCAACTGCGGCCGGCCCTACGTATCACACGCCTCTTAAACTGGCAGCGGCATACTAATACTTCTCAGTCAGAGTATCGCGGCAAAGGATGTACTGTACGTACCGTTGGCGCGGGGATTAGCAATGATGGTGCTTGATGTATTACACATCAACGTCTGTGCACCCTCCGGTACAGACAGGAGATGCGAGTGTTTCCGCTTCTTCGCAGAGGAAATTGCCCCGCTCTTCCAAGGTCGACACGACCGCTAATCCTACGAATGTTGGTGCACAATATGCATTGGTTGCCACCTGCGAACATGTCCATGACCTCCATCCTGAATACACCCAAACGACGAGTCATTCCGCTAGCCGTCTCGCCCGAATATATGTTGCACGCAGTCTTAACGCTGACCTCATTGAAGCCTGTGGCCTGCAGCCTACGCTGACTATAAGGCATTAATCTGTACGATCTCCGTCCAGCGGTAGCAGGTATGGCGCAGGCGCGGTCCTTCGAAAATGACCGGCGCCCATTTGAGAGATGCCATTTAAGTTTGGAGATCTTGCGAACGATTGCAGCAGCCGTATCCTACAATCCTACGTTGGTGGACGGATTGACCAAACTGGCGCTACGCTACTCAATAGTAACATACGTTCCTTAGCTTTCAGTGTGGCGACGTGAGACAACGGAATTTTATTTCACGGTGCTGCGGGATGCACCGACCACGTGCCTTCTCCGGAGCGGCAAGCGGTAGTACGACGGGCGAAGGCCAGAATTATATCCATGAAGCAACGCCAACCCGAAGGTGCAACGGTCAGGGCACGCACACTAGACCGGGTTACGGGAGAACGCCCAACGATGTGTCATATCATCAACGAAAGCAAAAGAAGACGAAGAGCTCTGGGACAAGCTGTGAACACGGATGATTGCAGACGCCTAACAGCATAACAAGAAGTAGGTAATACCCTTGTAGAACATTGCACTCCGTTTTACACCGCAGTGGATACAGATATGGTGGCAATTACCGATATTACACATACGATATTCGGCACCACTGGACCAGAGGCGCAGGCACAACTAATGGAGGAGAACACAGAGGAAGAAGTGGTGGAGGCCATTGGTAGGGAAGCGGTGAATAAATAGCCATGACCAGACGGCCTCCCTTTGGTACGTTGTAGGACCTTTAGCTTTGTCATGGCACCCTGATGGACTGCTATCTGCCGTGGATTATAATGTCGCCTGACATGCCCTTCCCGCCGGTTTTGTCGAGAGGCTAACTATCCCCGATACACAAACCCTTTGGTGGCACACAGATACGGGACTACGACTTTAAAATTTTCACCAGACTATTAGCAGCAGTCCTCGAAGAGTATTGCACCAAGTGATCTCACTCGACCAAACGTCGCCCGACGGAGCTGCCAACATGCAGAGGGCACTTTGTGAATATCGTGATTTGATTTCTCTAGCAAACACATGGCTCCTCCATGGAGCACAAAAATCGATAGATTTTGATCAAGCCTTTGATAGAGTGAGTCATACAATTTTTGTAGAAAAAGTACAGATGCACATACGGTTTCCACGACCATTTGATGCGGCTACTCCAAAGTGCCCGTCAATGGACATACGTGAAGTCCCAGATCGTAGCGAGATCGGTCAGACAAGAATAGCCCTTGTCTACTATAGTATGTGCACAGGCCTTCGATGTGTTACTCTGCGGCCATCCTCACCGCTTGACAAGACTGACCTTGCGAGATATACTTTGAAGTGTAAGGCGTGTGCGGATAACCTGGTGCTCGTAGCGCCAAATGGAAATTATACGCACGTGGGTCACATATATGGAGCGGCCACTCGCAGCCACATAAATGTAGACAAGTCTTCGACGATGGGTATTGGTACTGGACTCACGGAAGAATGTCCAGCACCTTTATGACTAACGGATACCTTCAAATGCCTTGAAATACCAACGACAGCCAGAACATTACGGCCACCTACCCAATGGCCGCTGGAGGAAGCTGACACCGCATCTGCACACACAAGTCACCTAATTCCCAAAATTCCGGGGAAGGGGCATTGAAATCTGGCGCCACGTTCGGTCACATCCCAGATGTATTCCGTAGGGTTCAGATCTGGCGAGTTTACGAGGGGGATGGCGGGGGGAGGGGCGGCAGTACATCAATTCCAACTCGCCACTGTGTTCCTCGCAGCACTCCATCACACTCCTGGCCTTATGGCATGGCGCATTATCTTGCTGAAAAATGTCACTGTCATCCGGAAACATGATCGTCATGAAGGGGTGAATGTGGTCTGCAAACAGTGTACGGTACTCCTCGGCAATCATAGTGCCTTTCACGATCTCCACTGAAGATGTATGCCCACCTGAATGTTGCACAGAGCATAATGGAACCGCCCTCAGCTTGTCTCCGTCTCGTAGTACAGGCGTCTAGGAGCTGCTCCGCTGGAAAATGACGGATTCGCGCCCTCCCATTGGCATAATGTAGTTATTGGGATTTATCAGACCATACAACACTCTCCCACTGCGCCAACGTCCATTGCCGATGGTCACATGCCAGAAGCTGCCGATGTTGTGGCGTTAACCTTGGCACATGCATACGTCGTCGGCTTTGGAGGCCTATCTGGTGCTCTGCTTGTTCAGAAACATTTGTACTCTGCCCAGCATTAACGTCTGATAAAACTTCCGCCACAGTTCGCCAGCTGTCCTGTTCTACCAGTCTGCCCAGCCTACTCGTCAGATGACGCTGCTATCGCCTGGACGGGTTTATATCGATAGTGGATAGATGATGATTATGATCTACCTAATCAGTGTACGTCGCACAGCAGCGCATAACCATAACAGACAATGAGTCCGGACAGCGTGAATGGGGACATCATAAGGGCGTTAGACGCTAACCAGCGGGTCACATATGTAAACACCCACCTAGCGTTACCCATACTGCACTCTGCCCAAGTAGATACGATGATGGTGATGACAGAACGACGCATACTGGCGGCCTACGGTTCCTTCCTTAGTGCAGGCCTACTACTTACAGCAAGACACGACGCCCTTACCCTCGTTCATCGTAGGTGTGCAATGGATCTTCTGCATGTACACGATCAAACAAAGGAGCTATATATCAGCACAATGTTAAAGCTGTGGAGACGACATCAGGTATGTCAGAATCTTAATAGAAGAAATTGAACGAGTTTCTCGGACAGTGTCGGTGGCGCTCTAGCTCATTTTCCAGTCATTTCAGCATATAGGCGCTTTATTTATCGAGTACAGCTACGTTCAGATGGCTCTGCCGGAAACCAGACATGCAAAGGCGTCCAAATTAATTGTCATTAAGTATGGCGACGGAAACATCATGCTTCCTTAGACATAGAAACACGCGCAATGTCATACCTAACAGTTAATTGTAAAAACGTCGCCCGGTACATACTCCACACGATTCATATGACTGATCGCCATTATGCCGTCGGTGCCAAACCCTGGACAACGATGACACCGCCTCATATGTGGCCCCTCGGCGGAAGTGTGGCGTCTGGTGACAAAGATGATCGTTTATTTTCCTTCGAATGGGACAACACAACTTTTCACCGGAGACTGTGTTCTTCTCTGAGCGATGCACTATCCATGTACTAAAACGTATGCAGTAACGTGGCTTCGCGGACGACGGCACAAAGAATATAATAGACTTTTGAACTTTTTACAGAAATGACATTAGATCGTGTGTAGTCTGAAATGCCGACAGTATTTGTCTGTCTTCCTATGGACTACTTTCATGAACCACCGCCTAGCTAGATCGTCCAGTTAAATTATCAATGCGATGAAACAATGAACGGAAGATAAGAGAGCGGCGGGGAGATTGGAAATCAAATCCTACATTATGCTGCGTCTTTATTACTTCATGTTGTGCGAGAACGGGGTTACGTTTGTATAGCTTTCAAGCAGTACAGACGTATTATTTCTAGTATTACAATGAAGCCGTTGTTACTAATTCGACTTCACTAAACCCTTATATGTGTAACAGGATTTGGTTTATATATGAAAGATATTTAGTAAAATGTTTAGCATAGTTGGAGAACTATTTTGTTAGAAAATAATTTTATTGTGTTTTCCAATTTCTGATGAACGTTTAACTTTCCAAAGTGTACTAGTTAAGTACAATGTTAGTTTTAGGTCATTCTGGTTATTTGTTATACTATATATTATACTATGTACATGGAAGAAATTGTTAATCTCATTCTACAAACTGAAATATAAAGGCAGGTTTTTGTATTTTATTTTGTTCCTGTTAATACGTTGATGTAATTCTCTGAAGAAGGTAAATGAAACTTCCTGCAGATGAGTAAAAATTTTGTCTCTAGTATAGGATTTGAAAGGTGCTCTTCCCTTGCAGTGGCGTGTGACCATGTAAACATGTGAACATCTAAATAGAATGAGGCTTTCTATTAATAAAAAAGTAGACTGCTGGGACATCAGTTAGTATACATTGAAAAAAAATATTAAAAAAAGAAAGAGAAAGAAACAGCACTGGCTCTTAGCGTAGTGGTAATGTGATCGCTGTATTCGCCATAGGATGGAAGCTCGCCAGAGGACCATTATTTTGCATCCACATTTCTCATCTTCTTTAAATTGACAGACCGAAAATCGGCAAGAACATCTTGGAAAAACTCTGTAAACATGCTTAGAAAAAAGTTATGCACAAGCCTGGAACTTTCTACGTACTTATGGGCTGAGGTCCAAAGTTTTATCAAGGAGTTGTGATATCACCTAAAAGAGGTGAATAATTTAACTGGGTTTGCTCACTAAATAATAGGTGTAGGTATATACACATAGTACAACTGCTTGGTAAAACTTTGGGCCTCGGTCCATGAGTAGATAAAAGGACGTAGGTGAAGCACATTTACATGTCAGTATCCCCACACCTGTTATTAAGTGAGCAACCCAGTTCAGTTATTCACTTCTTTTAGACAATATCACAATTCCTTGACAAATTTTGGGCCGCAGTCCATAAGTATATAAAAACTTCTGGGCTGGTGGATTACTTCATTGGTAGGTATGTTTAGTCATGTTGTGTAATTGCTCTATTGTGTAATTACATATGTAAGTTTTAAAAAAATAGTCAGTGAGTAAATTTTACAATATACTAAGGACCGATACATTAAGAAGTTGAGATGTTTGTCTTTGCCTTAACATCATGTTTGTCTTTGCTTTATCATCTTTGGAAACAGTAATGTACTTGACAATTGGCTTATACCCGAAACCTAGCTTGTGCATCAACCGCAATAAAATTTGTGAAGCAAGGCAAAAAACAGCGTTGTTTACGTAATTTACAACGTTCCACCAATAACCCACAGTAGAACCAGTTAAAATACATATTTGATTAAATAGTGAGCGTTATTCGACAGTTTACTAAGTAAATGGACAATTTCGTCTGTGGCAGACTGAGACCTTGCCATGGTAACGATAAAAAATAGTTTCAAACAACCCCCAGCCTGTTAATGGAACTTAAATTATGTCCCTGGAAGTAATCCAATCATGGGTTACGAAAATATCGTTCTTTGTTTCAGCTAAACCCTCTGTCCAGAGGGGTTAATCTAGAATGCTTAACGGCAGATAAACGAAATCGTTTCCTTCAAAACCAGGTATTGCGGTTTCTCTTCAACTACTCGAAACGCTTGGTCGGTATTGTAAAGGTAGAATCTCGATTTCGAGAGAGGTCCTGGGAATATCTACCTGTCTAGTCTTAATACTGCTCATCAGCTCCTGCATAAATGAAAAATCGAAGGTCACAAAAATACAACAGAAGGGAATGACAAACAGATATGGTGGCTACCAATCACACAGTTGGAATCGCCATACAAGAAACTGATAAAGTCCTTAAGAATGCCAAAAATCCTAAACTATGAGTTTTAGATGATACGAGAATGGAACAAATGAAACATTCAGGAAACAAATGAAGTTCATTTCAGTGTTTACTTGCTCCGAAAAGACGAAAGAAAAAAATGGTTAAAATGGCTCTGAGCACTGTGGGATTTAACATCTGAGATCATCAGTCCCTAGAACATAGAACTACTTAAACCTAACTAACCTAAGGACATCACACACATCCATGGCCGAGGCAGGATTCGAAAATGCGACCGTAGCGGTCTCACGATTCCAGACTGCAGGGCGTAGAACCGCTCGGCCACTTCGGCCGGCGGGGGTTTAGGAAAATTTGGAAATTATACTTGAAGTTTGTTAGAAATTCCTAAGTGCTCTCTTTATCGAACACAGGGTGAATACAAACTGGATAATTTGCTCGCCATTTTAAGAAAAATATAGGTTTTTCACACATTTTAATCTGTATGGCGTCATATCTCCTGTATTGTCGGTCGTACAATGGAGTAGTTTTGCAGGTAGATTTAGTTATACCCGTACATGTATGCAAAACGTATTGCGAATAGAGCTAGTAGTAAAGAAGTAATAAATTAAAGCGTGATGCCTGATACAGAAGTCTGACTGTACGACCGGCGAAAATGTAAGCGATAAAGTTCTTTCCTCTCATCATTTTCTGGGGAGGGGGCGGGAGCGGCTATCAGTGAGAAAAAAGTTTCGTAAAGATTTGAAATTATGTTGAAACTTCGTTGAAGTCGTTAACTGCTCTCTTTCTCAAAACCGCATGAATGAAGTCCGTGTACTTGTGCGTCGTTGGATACTTTGCCTCGAGACAAACACATAGTTTGTAACTATAGTGTCTGCCTCGAGACAAACACACAGTTTGTAATTATAGTACTTGTGTTATTGTGTGGAACCTTTAAAATAGGATTATACCCACTAAAAACAGATAATGGCAGCATTTTAAATTTTTAAACTCTCTCAATAATTACGCGAAATATTGAAAATCGGATTTTTGTTGCCCCTATACTACAACTGGTACTAAGTTCCGGGTTCCAGGATGGTGTTTTAGTTATCTTATATACGACTACATAAAGGCAAGTAGATGTTTATAGTTGTTACCAAAACTCTCGAAAAGTAAATAACTGATTTACTCTAACAATACATAATTCAATAGTAGACATATACTCTAAAAAGGAAGCTACATTTTTTGCAAAAATATCGAGAAGTTCGTTACCATTTTACTTCAGATTTTACGCAATACTCTAATAAACCTTCGCTGGACATATGCTATAAATTTTTACAACTTTCTGGAATAGATTTTTACAAAACGAACGAAAGAAAATTGGATTTAACGACCCGTCGACTTCGAGAACAATAGAGACGGAGCACAAGCTCGGATTCCGTCAAGGATGGGGAAGGAAATCAGCCATGACCCTTGAAAGGAAGCATACCGGAGATTTAGAGAAATCACGGACGGATGGACGCCGGTTCGAATCATTGTCCTCCAGAATGCCAGTCCAGGATGCTGGCCACTGGGTCAGATTTTTACACAAAGTCTAATAAACTTTTAGACAAACAGGGGAAAAGTGGTTACCAAAAAATATCGAAAAGTTCTTGATAATTTTGCTTCAAATTTTTACTCAGTTATCTAATTAACATTCAGATGGACAAAGGCTATGTAATTTTTTAATATATATAATACATAAAACACATGTGATGTGTAAATGGGAAGACTGTTACCAAACGTCTCGGAAAAATCCAATTCTTATGCGATACTCTTCGGACGCACATTTGTTACACACACACACACACACACACACACACACATATATATATATATATATATATATATATATATATATATATATATATATATATATATATATATGTTGGTGTTGACGGGCCCAGGCGAGGCGTAAAGCTTTTTATCGTGCAGTCATAAAGGATACACAGCGAGCTTTCGGCTCCGATAGCACATATCGATGATGTTTAGTTAAACGGTTCGGTTCACATGCTGACACTTGTGATGGTCCAGCATTGAAATCTGCAGCAATTTGCGGAAGGGTTGTACTACTGTCACATTGAACGATTCACTTCAGTCGTGGTTGGTTCCGCTCTTGCCGCAGCTTTTTTGGCAGCAGCGGTTTCGGTGATTTGATGTTCTACCGGATTGCAGGTATTCACGGTAGACTCGTTAAATGGTCGTATGGGAAAATCCCCACTTCATCGCTACCTCGAAGTTGCTGTGTCCCATCGCACGTGGCGCTGACTATAACACCACATTTAAAGTCACTTAAATCTTGACGACCTGCCATTGTAGCAGCAATTACCTATCTAACAATTGCGGCAGACCCTGGTTGTCGTATATAGGCGTTTTCGACCGCAGCGCCGAGTTCTGCCTGTTTACATGTCTCTATATTTGAATGCCAATGCCTATACCAGTTTATTTGGCGCTTCAGTGCAATAATGAGTCACGAGAGAAGATAACATGCCTTCTATGTCGCTGACAGTTCAAGACATCGAAACCACGTTTTCGGCAAATGATAGTACGCTAAGACGCATGCATTTTGGTACGTTATAAAGAGTCTTAACTCTTGTATCGGTCGAGGTATTAAAGCAGTAGGATTTTTTAAAGAGAATGATATACCTTTTAACGGGGATCGAAGGCGTTTTAAAAGGCGACGACAATGATATAAAGCTTGTTATTGTAGAGGCTGAAACGCTTCACAGAAGAATCCGAGAAATATTCTAAAACTGGTAATCGGTCGGTTTCGGCTACTGCGTTGCAAATATGCCTATTCCAGGCTACGTTGTGTTTTTTTCCCTCCTGGCTTTCGCAACACGCCCATACAGCTATCTCAATAGTATACCAGGGTAGAGAAAAGTATCAGAATTGGAAAAGAACCGAACCCGAGACCCTTAGGTTAGCAATCCGCCACCCTGGCCATGCAGCTACCGATGTGTCAGGCTATATCGTTCTATCAAACCTTTTGACTGTGTTTTTGTCTGCATGCAAAAATAGTAGGAACTGTGTCATCTATTTCTGCTTCATCATTTTTTGCACACAGACGTGTACACCATTTAGGAGAAGTTAGACATGCTCCTTTTAATTGGCGAATGGTGACAAGAGACGAGTTGCCACAGAATGTGGGATCAGCCAAAGGAATGTCATTAGCATCTAGCACTGACATTAATTCCACACTTAGCAGCTTTACTATATTAGACACTCGGAGGGTGCGATTTCGAAAATCGTATGGAATTTTGTTGGTTGCTGTGCATCGCTTGGGAAACGACACTAGGTTTTTCCAACCTGTGCTCTTTAGCTAATAAGCAATGTTTACCACGATAATGTAAAGCTACGTACAACATGCTGCAGTGCTATACTGAAAATCCACGCTGGCTTCGTTAAGTAGAACAATAATGACCGTGAAGCGTAAATCTATGATGCGGCATTATAGGAAACACCATTGTGGGACCTTACTTCATCCCAAGAATGTGGAACGGAAATAGATACGCATACTTTGTTAAGAGCATTCTATATGTTCTTCTACTAGAGGTACCACTGGATAGTCGATAATGTATGTGTTTCCGTCACGCCGACTGCCCTGCTCACTCTTCCAGTGATGCAGCGCAAATATTCAATGAAAAGTTTCCTGGCAGTTGGACAGGACGGAATGCTGTAGTGCAGTAGGTGGCCAGATCTCTTGTTTTGAGTTCTCTTGAATCATTTCTGTGGGGAACACTGAAAAATACAATCTAGCACGAAGCCCTAAGTACTCTAGACGATTTCCGCCGTCGAACGGCCATAGCGTACAACGTCATATCATCCAAATCTGTAGACGATTTGAGCACGTACTTAAGTAATGTGTAAAACCATGTTTCGTGAAGAACTTTTCATGTAACTTTCTAGGTAACGATTGCTTTCCTTTTGAATGTAGCTCACTAATTTAAAATGTGATCTCCCGGGATAGTTGATCCTGCATTGTCCTTCCCGTCAACAGATGGCAGTCTTTTGGCACCCTGGTTTCTCACTTTGCCGGCAGCTGTGGCCGAGCGGTTATCGGCGCTTCAGTCCGGAACCGCGCTGCTGCTATAGTCGCAGGTTCGAATGCTGCCTCGGAGATGGATGTGTGTGATGTCCTTAGGCTAGTTAGGTTTAAGTGGTTCTAAGTCTAGGGGACTGATGACCTCTGATGTTAAGTCCCATAGTGTTTAGAGCCATTTGAACCATTTTGTTTGTCAGTTTGCCTCCCCCTTCGTGTACGCTACTCGGTGCTCTGCACTCGCTGGTGGTAAACCGCGTCCTGTCCTCGTGCAGCGAGGCGCTCTGGGTCACAGCACAAAGTAATAAGTGTCCTGGCGTTCACTGCATATTTCTTTACCCAGGCAGTGGTCCGTAGTATTGGCTGGTGTCGCTTTGCCACTGACTTAGGATTCACCGCACCTACCCCGACCGTTGTTTTTTGAAAATGGAAATATCGTATGGCATTGTTGGCCGGGAGGTCCCATTCGGAGGGGTTCGGCCACCGTATTGCAAGTCCTATTTAGTTGACGCCACTTTGGCGACTTACGAGTCAATGATGATGAAAAGGATGATGAAGGACACACAATACCCAGTCTCCTGCCGGGAATCTAACCCGGTCCCTGCGTGGTAGGCGGTAACGCTACCGCTATGCTGCGAAGCGGACGCTGTTTTTGGGAATTTGTGGTGGTAAGTTCCCATGGGACCAAACTTAACTAACGTAAACTAACTTACTCAAAGGACAACACACACACACCAACATCCGAGGGAGGACTCTAACCTCCAACGGGAGGAGTCGCGCGAACCGTTGCAAGGCGCCTGGGACCACGCGGCTACACCGTGCAGTGCTGTTTTCTAAAATGTTATGTGGAACTTCGTTTTCCCGTTTGTACATGTACTACTGCTTTTAAAAACTATTTTTAGCTCCTATCTATTGTTTATTTTCAGTATGACACCTGATGATGGGCATGTAAGAACCCGAAACTAGTCGTGTTTTAACTACTGAAAAATAAAAAGAACCTCACAATTGAAACGGTACTTTCAACCTTGCTCTAAAGGTGAAGTTGCTACTGTTGTAATCTGGTATAATGTATTAGCTCTTGATCAGTTCGATTATTTCATCTTCCATCTGAAATGGGATTCGAGTATATCCGGCAAGCAGTGCACCGTTCGGCAACTTTATACAAATAACGGCCGAGAAATGGCAAGGACACAAACATTTTAACATTTAAAATGGAGTTGCAAATTTTAAAAATCGATTTAACGAAACACGTACCTTCTTTTCTCGTGATTCGAGGCTTCAAGGTCCTCGTGGTACACGACGGGCCACCGCAGACGTGCGTCATCTGCAGTTCCACAGGACACATAAAAAGCGGGTGTCTGCGTGCCAAACCGCAGCGTCAATGAAGCACGAAGAGTAACTAACATACATCCAGGTATGTAGTAGATCCGCCTTCACCAGGCGCAGAGCCTCCAGGGCCGATTGGAGATCAATGGGGCCACTCGCTCTCAACGAGGAGGTAAACAACTTAGCAAGAAACTGCACTCTGGCTGCCTATAGCGAAAATACGAAGTAGGCAGACGGACTAGTCACACAAAGAACAATTTTAGAATGAAGACTCAGGCCTATAGGATATCGTACACAGACCTTTGAGCGGAAGGACGTCGATCGCGTACGATGCGTGGCGAAGGGTACCCTAGTCATGCCCCCTCCTGTTCCACACGCAAATAAAGCGAGGGAAAAACGACCGTCTATATGCTTCTGCACGATGCCTAATCTCTCTGACCTTAACTTCGTGGTCCTTACGCGAAATGTACGTTGGCAAACATCCTCACATTGCTGCTCACCCTGTCCGCCACATGATTTATGTATGCAGAAAATAACGGCGGTCCCGTCACACTCCCCTAGAGCACTTCTGACGATAGCCTCGTCTCTGATGAAGACTGGCTGTCCAGGACAACATACTGGGTTTTGTTACTTAAGAAGTCATCGAGCCACTCACATGCCTGGAAACTTTTTCCACAAGCTTGTGCCTTTGCTAACAGTCTGCATTGCGGCACTAGCAATATGAAATCCTCCGGTTGCCCTTTATCTATCGTTTGCAGGATCTCATGTGAGGGAATGACAAGCTCATTTTCGCACGACCGGTGCTTTGTAAAACCATGCTAATTTGTGAACAGAAGCTTTTCCCTTATAACTAAATTTGTTATACTCGAACACAGAATAAGTTCAAGGATTCTGCAGGAAACTGATGTTAAGGATAACGGTCTGCAATTTTCCCTATATGCTATTTTACCCTTTTTATATACAGGTCTCACCTGCACTTTGACGGCTGGGGTGTTACAGGCAATACACTAACCAATTAAAATGGAATCGTGTATATGTTAACACCAAAGTACAATTATATAATTTTCACATATAAATGGATGTTATATATCAGCAGACAAAATTATAACAGTTCATCGGTTATTTGGCATTGTCCATGTTGGACTACACACGTCAAGAGTTCAAACTGCACTGAGGTTGCCGTTTACTGCTATCTCACCGCTGGCCCCAGTGACGTCATACGTGACTATGACACCCTCTATACATTCGTCATTGGCATTCGTCATGGCATAAGTAGCCATTTTGGCGAAATGCATTTTTATCGGGGCAACCTGAAGCGCTAAAAACGGTAAGCGATTTTAAATCAGAAAAATTCTTTAGAATCGAACGTAGTAATGTGAACTACCTCCTGTAGGTGGCTACAGATAAGTACGTAATTGTTATCAAACAAGAATGCTTTGAGGTGAGCCGGCCGGGGTGGCCGAGCGGTTCTAGGCGCTACAGTCTGGAACCGCGCGACCGCTACAGTCGCAGATTCGAATCCATCCTCGGGCATGGATGTGTGTGATGTCCTTAGGTTAGTTGGGTTCAAGTAGTTTTAAGTTCTAGGGGAGTGATGACATCAGTAGTTAAGTCCCATAGTGCTCTTAGCCATTTTTCACCTGCACTTTTTTCCGTTGCCTTGGGTCTTTGCGCTGGGCGAGAGATTTGCGATAAATGCAACCAAAATAATGAGTCAATGCTGTACTCTGTAAAACCGTGGGAGATCTAATAATTGTAGTTAAATAACGCATAACCCATAGATTATGAATTCCTTTCTATCAAATGTGCATTATTAAACATTACAATGATTTAGTACAATATAACTATTCCCCCAAGTTTAGTGTTCTAGGATTAAGAAAGGCAGCACAAGAGTTGCCGACTTACGAAAACACCAGGTCCGAATTTGTTAAGATGAGCGTGGAAGATAAGACCGATGACTTTATGAACACAGCAAACAACAACCTTCCTAATAGTATAACAGCGTGACCCGATGAGATCGTTGAAGAATAGACGCCTCACATTTATGCAACCATATAATATAGTTACTATTGGCAGAAATG
Source organism: Schistocerca gregaria (assembly GCF_023897955.1). Lineage (NCBI taxonomy): Eukaryota > Metazoa > Arthropoda > Insecta > Orthoptera > Acrididae > Schistocerca > Schistocerca gregaria. The sequence continues at coordinate 863,280,607 of NC_064921.1, forward strand.
AATGGTGGAATGTCTACGGTAATAATTATGTGTAGCAGATGCGAACGTAGCAATACTTCAAGAGGTGATCACAGATAAAGTCTCCGACTTTTATGGGACAGTAATAATGTATAAGGTGGGCATATCATCACTGGAAAGTGGGAGAGGCAGTGCGGCAAAAATACACGACCTCTTCTTGGTAAATATAGGGTTGTATCGATACCTAAACCGGAAAACTGCCGTATGGATACCTAGTTTTACAGGGATTATGTTCAGACAGAGCGCCGAAAGATTTACGTCGTCAATAGTGTCAGTGTCACGACTTGCTGGTAGGTGCTGGAACTGGTACGGCCTTACAGCTGCAGACAGTCAACATGGGTCTGGACATGGCGAGCAGGACTTATTCGCAGTTTTATCAAAATAACAGCAATAGATCTGCGGCTCTTCGCCGTTATTGACCCATTTCCTCGTGAGGTCACTTGGTCACTGCATGACAAGATCTGAACCCTTGTGTCCTCTGACTCTGGGATTACCAGAAGGACACGGTTTATCATCGGAACACTATCACACATCGGAGGTTGAAGCTCAGCTTGGCGAGGAAGGTAGCCAAAATCCCATGTGATATATTTCGGGCAGCAGTAAAGCCATCTCTAGTGCAGTCCCAGACTATCGTGGATGCAGGTGGTCGTCATATTGAGCAACGTTTGTAAGCCTGATATGCAGCTAGCAAATGTTACCTCTCGTATGAAAGTCAAAATGTGTTTCTTTCATCGTTTACCCGTTATTTCTCTTCCGCACATCTTTACAAATGTTTCCACAAAGTTTCCTTCTCCTACGATCACTCGTTTCTCATTTGGGCTCTCTCAAACAGCAAAAGTTTAACCATAATTGGTATGTATGCTGGTAAACACTGCGACTCGCTCCACAGACAAACGTGGCAGAAGCGTTTTGTTTCGCGACGAAATAGTGAATCTATTAACGGAAGTGCGAGATAATGTAATTTTAAAAGGAAATTTTAATTTTATTTTGCATCGGTAAGATCTGTGCCCTAATTTTAATTTCTGTGAAGAAATTTTCAGGGCTATCGTGACTACCACATCACGGCTCACTACAACAAACAACAGTGCGTCCTGGGACTAGAGATCTAGCAACTAAACATGTCGCTCCTAGATGACGAGGTATTGTACCAAACAGTCGCTGAAACATGGACACGATGTCTCCAGAACCAGTCAAGCCAGTCAAGGCATATTATCGGGTGGATTCAAACTGCAAAACCGCAAAAAAGGAAGTGTATTGCCCAAACTGTTGGATGCAATGCTGAAATACTGTTTCTTATGCCTACCTGACCTGTACAATGAACGAATTTGGTAGCAAATAGTTTTCGAATGACACACCAAGCCAAAAATTTCTGTTTTGGTACGGCAGTCACTGGAAGGCAAAAAAGTGCAAGCACGTCTCGCAACTTGTATCAGTCAAGAAAATATTCCGGTATACCAAATTATAAGGGAACAGAAAATCATTCAGTACATTTCCCACGAACAATGAAATAGCTACGATCACCAAAGTGGAATTAAGCTTCGTACTGAACGGTAGTATATGAATCTTTATCCTGAATCAGAGACCCAACTATGGAGGAAGCTTTCTTCTTTAATATACAACCCATAGTTAATGCGGAGGATATCGAAGGGTTTGTCGAAACATCTCGGAAGAAGAAAGAGAATCAATAGTTACAGAATCTCCACGTAACAGATCAGTTGAGTGTCGTTCAATATTTTGGAACATTATTGGCTATAATCTGACAATAATTTATAACGAACTGTTGGCAGACGATGCATTGTATAGCTTACATATGCAGTTCTTCTTGGGGTCGTGATATCTACATCTGCATCTATATCCATACTCCGCAAGCAACCTGACGGTGTGTGGTGGAGGGTACTTTGAATACCTCTACCGTTTCTCCCTTCTATTCCAGTGTCGTATTGTTCGTGGAATGAGAGATTTTCGGTATGCCTCTGTTTGGGCTCTAATCTCTCAGATTTTATCCTTACGGTCTCTTCGCGAGACATACGTAGGAGGGAGTAATATACTGCTTGATTCCTCGGTGAACGTATGTTCTCGAAACATCAACAAAAGACCATACCGAGCTACTGAGCGTCTCTCCTGCAGAGTCTTCCACTGGAGTTTATCTATCAGCTCCGTAACGCTTTCGCGATTACTAAATGATCCCGCAAAGAAGCGCGCTGCTCTCCGTTGGATCTTCTCTATCTCTTCTATCAACCCTATCTGGTACTGATCCCCCACCGGTGAGCAGTGTTCAAGCAGTGGGCGAACAAGTGTACTGTAACCTACTTAGTTTGTTTTCCGACATCATTTCCTCAGGATTCTTCCAATGAATCTCAGTCTGGCATCTGCTTTACGAAGATTAATTTTATAGGGTCATTCCATTTTAAATCACTACTAATGCCTACTCCCAGATAATTTATGGAATTAACTGCTTCCAGTTGCTGACCTGCTATATTGTAGCTAAATGATAAAGGATCTTTCTTTCTCTATATTCGCAGCACATTACACTTGTCTACGTTAAGATTCAATTGCCATTCCCTGCACCATGCGTCAATTCGTTGCAGATACTCCTGCATTTCAGTACAATTTTCCACTTTTACAACCTCTCGATATACTACAATATCATCCGCAAAACGCGTCAGTGAATGTCCGATGTTATCCACAAGGTCATTTATATATATTGTGAATAGCAACGGTCCTACGACAATCCCCTGCGCCACACCTGAAATTACTCTTAATTCGGAAGACTTCTCTCCATTGAGAATGACATGCTGCGTTCTGTTATCTAGGAACTCTTCAGTCCAATCACACAATTGGTCTGATAGTCCATATGCTCTTACTTTGTTCATTAAACGACTGTATCAAACGCCTTGCTGAAGTCAAGAAACACAGCATCTACCTGGGAACCCGCGTCTATGGCCCTCTGAGTCTCTTGGACGTACAGAGCGAGCTGGGTTTCACACGATCGTATTTTTCGAAACTCATGCTGATTCCTAGAGAGTAGATTTCTAGTCTCCAGAAAAGCTATTATACTCGAACATATTACGTGTTCCAGAATTCTACAACTGATCGCCGTTAGAGATATAGGTCTATAGTCCTGCACATCTGTTCGACGTCCCTTCTTCAAAACGGGGATGACCTGTGCCCTTTCCCAATCTTTTGGAATGCTTCGCTCTTCTAGAGACCTACGGAACACCACTGCAAGAAAGGGGGCAATTTCCTTCGCGTACTCTGTGTCAAACCGAACTGGTATCCCATCAGGTCCAGCGGCCTTTCCTCTTTTGAGCGATTTTAATTGTTTTTCTATCTCTCTGTCATCTATTTCGATATCTACCATTTTGTCATCTGTGCAACAATCTAGAGAAGGAACTACAGTGCAGTCTTCCTCTGTGAAACAGCTTTGGAAAAATGCATTTAGTATTTCGGCCTTCAGTCTGTCATCCTCTGTTTCAGTGCCATTTTGGTCACAGAGTGTCTGGACATTCTGTTTTGATCCACCTACCGCTTTGACATAGGATCAAAATTTCTTAGGATTTTCTGCCAAGTTAGTACATAGAACTTTACTTTCGAATTCTTTGAACGCCTCTCGCATAGCCCTCCTCAAACTACATTTCGCTTCGTATAATTTTTGTTTGTCTGCAAGGCTTTGGCTATGATTAAGTTTGCTGTGAAGTTCCCTCTACTTCCGTAGTCGTTTTCTAACTCGGTTGTTGTACCACGGTGGCTCTTTTCCATCTCTTACGATCTTTCTTGGCACATACTCATCTAATGCGTATTGTTCGGAGGTTTTGAACTTTGTCCACTGATCCTCAACACTGTCAGTACTTTAGACAAAACTTTTGTGTTGAGCCGTCAAGTACTCTGAAATCAGCATTTTGTCACTTTTGCTAAATAGAAAAATCTTCCAACTTTTTTAATATTCCTATTTACGGTTGAAATCACCGATGCTTTAACCGCTTTATGATCGCTGATTCCCTGTTCTGCGTTAATTGTTTCAAGTAGTTCGGTTCTGTTTGTCACCAGGAGGCCTAATATGTTATCGCCACCATTCGGTTCTCTGTCTAACTGCTCAATGTAGTTTTCAGATAAATCACTTAAAAACAAGTTCACTATATTCTGTGTCCCTGTCACCCGTTATAAACGTATGAATCTCCCAGTCTATATCTGTTAAATGAAAATCTCCACCCAAAAATATAACATGATCGGGAAATCTACTCGAAATATTTTCCAAATTTTCCTTTAGGTGTTCTGCAACAACAGCTGCTGAGCCAGGGGGCCTATAGAGACATACAGTTACCATGTTTCAGCCTGCTTTAACCGTGACCTTCACCGAAATTATTTCATATTTCGGGTCTCCGTCAATTACCTTCGATACTATTGCACTTTTTATCGCTATAAACACGCCTCCCCCTTCACTGTCCAGCCTGTCTCTGCGGTATACATTCCAATCTGAGTTTAGAATTTCATTGCTGTTTCATTGTTTTAGCCAACATTCCGTCCCTAGTACTGTGTGGGCATTGTGACCGTTTATTAATGAGAGCAGTTCTGGGACCTTTCTATAGATGCTCCAGCAGTTTAATATTACCACATTAATATTGTCAATCCCTGTTGCGTTTTGCCTACTGCTACCTTGTCGCGTCTCAGGATGCGTCTTGTCGGGCCTAGGAAAGGGAATTCTCTAAGCCAAAAAACCCACTTGTGCAATCCATACGTACTCCGCTGCCCTTGTAGCCTGTAGCTGTCCTGCGTATAGTGCACGCCTGACCTATTCAATGGCCACCTACATTTCTCCAGCCGAAAGCGGAGGTCGCGAAATTTGCACCCCAGATCTCCGCAAAATCGTCTGAGCCTCTGGTTTAAGTCTTCCACTGGGCTCCAAACCAGAGGACGGCGATCGGTTCTGGGAACGACACTGCAGATAGTTAGCTCAGATTCCTTTCCGCGAGCGAGGCTTTCCACCTTCAACAACTCAGCCAGCCGCCTGTATGAACTGAGGATGACCTCTGAACCCAGACGCCAGGCGTCATTGGTGCCGACATGAGCAACAATATGCAGTCTGGTGCACCCAGTGCCTTCTATGCCGCCGCAGGGCTTCCTCCACATCTCAGATGATACCCACCGGCAAGGAGACAGAGTGAACACTGGCCTTCTTTTCCGACCTTTCAGCTGTTCCCCTAAGGGCCTCCATCACCCACCTAACACTGGAGCTCCCAATCACTAATAAACCACTTCCCCCCACCCATGTGGGTGCTCGGACCTTTCTGAAGGAGCGGCCCGTCGAAACCACAGTAAACAAAACGTTTCTACAGGTGACGCAAAAATGGCAACACTACTAAGTAAGATAGAAGCAACAGGAGAGCATCAGTGGCAACAAAAAGTTCTTTACGAGCAGAAACTAGCCGAGGACTCAATAGAAGTGAAATTACCTCCAAGGTAGCTATACCTCCTCACCACCCAAATGATATTTTACTCGAAGGCAAGGTAAGCAGTGCTTTTAAAAATTGACATGTTGCCAAACGGAAGTTTGCGACCTTTGTAATGTTTGTACAATAATTTATTACGTCACCGATCGCTTATATATATTCACATTACCGGTTTCGGAAAAAATTGTCATCCTCAGATGGGCTTACCCCACTAAAAGCTTCACACATACAAACAAATATAGTTAGAACTTTCAACGTGATACAGTCATTTAACATTCCACAGACTGTACCTATCGTCTCATGACGAAAGACTTGCCATGAAAAAACAGAGAACGTAGTCGCATGTCAGGTGTGTTGTGAGAACGATGTGTTCTGTAATTTCCACCTATGATGGAATTTTCATGTGTTTGATACACAATTCGAACAAGGAGCTATGAGTAAAAATGAAGATCACTCAGACCAATGATCTTTTCTTAATTTGTTGCAATTAACATCTCAAAACTCATTACGCAAATTTGTGCAGGATGCGATTAGGTATTGGAAATACTGAGTTGTGACTTGAGATCAACACGGACAAAGCTAAATATATGGTGAGTCCTCATTTTCTTGGGCGAAAAAGGCATCAGTAGTGCTGAACGTAATGTCAGACGTGAGAGCACATTCAAATTCTGCTACCGAGACTTCGAAGGAAGAGCACAATGTATAAGTGCATTTTCCTTCGTACGACTACAGTCGTACATTTCAATCCCAGCAGACGGGTTGAAATGTCTGTTGTGTAGAAAGAAACTAGAGGACGATGCCTCGGCCTAACAACATAGACGATTTTTCTTTGCGGGCAAACATTTTTGTTTTATTTTGGTGGTAGCAGTAGCGACCTCTCGTTGACATGTTAACCATGCCACGCTCAACAGCGGGAACTATGGTAATGATTGCTGCAATATCATAGTTGATCCAACTCGATCCATGACATACTTTCACCGAACCAATCATCACATTATTGGGCGCTGATGTGCTCGGCGTTTAGCGCCCGTAAGCTCCAAATACACAAACACATTATCGGATTCAAAAACACCAACTACTTTACTAGAATATTTATACAACGGAATAAGTAATTCTGTATGACATACAGCAACTGCTAACTTTGCCAGCCTCTAGTGTAAAAAAAGCATTTTATGGCGTTAACGGAACAAAACGGTAGTTGAAACTTCCAGCAGGTTTAAACTGTGTGCCGCACCGAGACTCGAACTCGGGACCTTTGCCTTATGCGGGCAAGTGCTCTACTATTCTTTTTTTTTAACATCTCATTTTGTTCTATACAGTTCGTTGAATTTGTTTCTGGCGGACGTCCGATGACACCCGTTCAGGTTGCTCGTTGATCCGTTCACTCAGTTTTTTTATTGTAGAGGGTAGCTGAACCCTCTGACGGAACACACTGAGCTACCGCGCCGCCGATGAAGGATGATGATGAAGACGACACAAGAACACTCAGTCATGGCGGGGTAGGAGAAAAGCAAGCTGAGCTACAATAATCTGGAAACTTTCCACAGGCTGTGGCTAAGCCATGTGTCCGCAATATCCTTCGTTCAGGAGTGCTAGTTATGCAAGGATCGCAGAAGCGCTTCTGTGAGGTTTGGAAGGTAGGAGACGAGATACTGGCAGAAGTAAAGCTGTGAGGACGGGGCCTCAGTCGTGCTTGGGTAGCTCAGATGGGCCGGAACGGTAGCTCAGCGTGTTCGGTCAGAGGGTTTAGCGACCCACTGTAATAAAAAAAACTGAGCGAGCGGATCAACGAATAACCTGAATTGGTGTCATCGGACGTCCGCCACAACCAAAATCAACGAACAATGTAGAACAAAATGAGATCATTAAAAAAAAGATGGTAGAACACTTGCCCGCGAAAGGCAAAGGTCCCCGAGTTCGAGTCTCGGTCCGGCACACAGTTATAATGATGCCAGGAAGTTTCATATCAGCGTACACTCCGCTATAGAGTGAAAATCTCATTCTGAAAACGATAGATGTTTTGCGTCAGGGAGGTACTGAAGAAATTCCAGCTACCGATTTCCTTCGAAGGTCGCAGCTTGAGTCAAAAAAGTGAGGAGCATAGAATGAGAGCAGCCTTCCAGAAAGAGGGCGATATCTTACGCTTAAAGTATAGCCTCCACTACATTGATGTTGCAGGATCACATCCACAATCGCATAGGTCATGGTCAGTCACGGCTGCTTCGAAAACCACCTGGTCCACATCAGTTTTACACAACACCCGATGTGTGCACGTGCTTCGTGAGAAAGAATTGAATCATATCTTCATCAGTTGTATTAATCAATATGATTCCACGAATTGCAAGACCTTCTAAAACAGAACTGTCCCCTGCCAGTTTTCATAACTTCGTTGTTATTGGAGAAAAATTTAACAGTACGAGACAGCTGTGACAAAATCATACACATCCTCATTAACCCAACACTCGCTCAGATACACCAAGGACGTCAGGATTCGTCGAGAGGAAATATCCCATGCTTGGCTAAAAATCACAGAAATCCAGGCTTAGTTCTTTCGGTCAAAGCAACGTTTGCCATCGTGTCCTAGTTTCAACCTAATTCAGCTCTTGGAAGTCTACTGTACCCATAGACTGATCCCAGAATACCAAAGGGATAGAGTAGCATTTACAATGCATGGACTCAGTCATTTGTTGGATATATTCCAATCTCTGTCTCCCTCTACATTGTGTGTCCTCTGCGTATCCCTCTAGTGCCATGGACGCTATTCTACGATATCGTAACACATATCCTGTCACAGTGTTCCTTCTTGTACTGTGTTTATAACATATTTCTATCCTCGTCTATTCTGTAGAGGTATCCTCAGTTTTTATCTATGTACACCTAATTTTCAATATACACCTGTAGCACCACATCTGTGACGATTCGCTTCCCTTATTTTCTGGTTTTTCCACAGTCAGTGGACGGCTTCTATGCAATGCTGTACTCCAGACGTACATTCCCAGTAACTTCTTCCTCAAGTTAAGGTATATGTTTGTTACTAGCAGACTTCTTTTAGCGACGAATTCCCTCTTTACCTGCACTAGTCTGCTGCATACTACAAGTTGCTCACTCTTATAAACGTACCCCGCTATAAATACAACAACTGCATATATTGTTCTGGTACAATTTTATGATTAGCGCCATCAAATTGTGGTGGACCGCGTCAATCGTGCAATGCAGTCGTCAAAGCATGTGTGCCTGAAGTGCGTAAGTAGTTAAGCAGATACCATAGAGTGAACATTTATAACGCTGATTGAGAATCTATAAAAATACGTATGTGTTCAGTAGAGCTGAAGTCTAACTAGGGAGGCGATTAAATTAGCCGTAATTGTTAAAAATACGGCAATCCGTTGGCAAAACGTCATACATGAGTTGAAATGATTACCATTAGTATTGATAGTGTATGCATATTCCGTGCTACCCTGTTAAAAAAAAATTTTGTGCTCAGGATTACACAGTTCAGTACCTCAGTATCTGATACAGAACTACACAGCAGCTCTACACTCTGTCACTCCCACGGTGAGTGAGTAGGACAAATGATATCATGGAAGTCGTCCTTTGCTGATACCACCATTGACCTCATCGAAACTAACGTGTAATTTTTCTGGCTAGGAGGCTAGGCAACCCATTATTTCGTTTACTGGTCTGTCATCCACACCACGCGATTCTTTAAGGTGAAAGCACTCGTAATTCTACAAGTCTCAGCTTTTTGCGATAATTCTGCAGACTCCGTTGTCTGCTTACTGTGCGATGCGATGATTACCTAGCGTCCCAGTCTTATTATCAATTGTACCTTATCACATGCCCTCTACGTGACAAAAGATGCCATTCCGACAGCAGAGCGCAGAATGTAAAAAAAAAAGAAAAAAATTGCAAACAAATTCGAGTAGTAGAACTCGCTCTCTGAGGGTCCCTTACAAACTTAATTGCGTATATAGATAGCTGTGGTGGTTTCCATTAATAATTAACATTAATGTCAGCAGTGGGCTCAATATGATCCACATTAGTTCTTCTATAGGTTTTGATGAGTTAATTTGCGAATATCAAATAACGTATCTTTCGATTGCATTGACTCAGAAGCTTAAATTTTTTACTCTAGTGTCTTTGTAATATTTTTAACGCATTATTAACTCGAATCTCATATCTCTAGAAATATATTATTCAGTTTAAAAAGTAAAAGGATGTTTCGGGGATGGAAGCATTCTTAGTTGACTTAACTAAACTACAGACATTTTGAGAATGATTATAATCTATTCATGTGATCGTCTTTGTCACCTCAGATGTGTGTGACTATTGTGGAAAGATGGCTGTTAGTACCGAGAAAGATAAAGCTTCTCCATTTACATGCCTTAAGTTTCGATAAAGGACAAACGCCATTGTTCAGGAATGAACATTCACTGCTTGGTAACATCATATATTAACACAGATGACGGTATATAGCGTTAAAAGTGGCTAAATGGAACATTAACACAGTAAAAAGCACAGAAAGCTCCTAATGTACGATTACAGGATTAGTACCCAGCCTGTGGTACTCAGAACATATTTTAATATTTAATAGTGTTAAAGAGCGATGATATATACATAAAACCAGTATTAGTCGGATGGAAGTCTTTTGGAAGGGTTTGTGGAAAGAGCATACAACGCGCTATTGTAACGAATTTTATAGCAGTGATCCACTGAGGGGAGTCATTATCAGGTAGATATGACTGTAGACGTCGAACGAATTCCGGGACGTTCTCCTAGGATCCTAACATATCGGTATAACGGTTTCGAAAACGTCGCAGCCACCTTGGGGAAATAACATGTGGATCTTTGGAAAAAAAAAACGGATGATGTTGTTTCGTGGTAAGAAAGACTCCTCCTATTCTGTAGGACGGTTATAAAATCCCCCCACAGCCAACTAGATTTAGGTTTGTCATGATTTCATTAAACAGCTTTAGGCGAATTCTGTGATGGTGTGTTTGAAATAGTACGGCCGATTTCCAACGGCAGCCTCGTCCAGTAAACTGAACGTTAAACAGCAATATTCCTTCTTTCCTTTAGAAGAAAAGAGTCGTTGTCTCGTGAAACCGCGTTGGATAAATTTTGAGAACCTGTGTTCGAAGCAGGCTGTGCGACAATTCTGTCGCCGTCATCATATATGTCACGTAGTGATAGTAAAAATAAGGTGAAAGAGATTAAGGTGCGTTAAGAGGCTGTAGGAATTTCTCCCTCTCCCAATACGCGACTGAAATAGCACAAAAAAATGGCTAATATTGGCACCAAGTACCCTCCGCCATGCACCTTACAGCGGTTTGCGTAATGTATGAGTAAATATAGATATTGCTACAGAACTTGAACATGCACTTACGCGGAAAATTATTGCTAATCTTATAATAATGGACAGAAGCTATATGATGAAACAACAATGACATAGTCGCTTTCCTAGGAAACGAAAGCTCAACAAAGCTGCAGAGGGTATATAAAGAAACACGCTGCGACCACATTCAGTACAGTTCAGCAGAGGGGAGGTCACCATGGTCGCTTACCTGTATCGTCGCCTCCCCATATCGCCGCTTCAACGTCTCGCCGCCTCCACGTCACGCCGCCTCCACGTATCGCCGCCTCCACGTATCGCCGCCTCCACGTATCGCCGCCTCCACATATCGCCGCCTCCACGTCTCGCCGCCTCCCCGTCACGCCGCCTCCACGTATCGCCGCCTCCACGTATCACCGCCTCCACGTATCGCCGCCTCCACGTATCGCCGCTTCCACGTATCGCCGCCTCCACGTCTCGCCGCCTCCACGTATCGCCGCCTCGCCGTCACGCCGCCTCCCCGTCACGCCGCCTCCACGTATCGCCGCCTCCACGTATCGCCGCCTCCACATATCGCCGCCTCCACGTCTCGCCGCCTCCACATATCGCCGCCTCCCCGTCACGCCGCCTCCACGTATCGCCGCCTCCACGTATCACCGCCTCCACGTCTCGCCGCCTCCACGTATCGCCGCCTCCACGTATCGCCGCCTCCACGTATCGCCGCTTCCACGTATCGCCGCCTCCACGTCTCGCCGCCTCCACGTCTCGCCGCCTCCACGTATCGCCGCCTCCACATATCGCCGCCTCCCCGTCACGCCGCCTCCACGTATCGCCGCCTCCACGTATCACCGCCTCCACGTATCGCCGCCTCCACGTATCGCCGCCTCCACGTATCGCCGCTGACACGTATCGCCGCTGACACGTCTCGCCGCCTCCACGTCTCGCCGCCTCCACGTATCGCCGCCTCCACATATCGCCGCCTCCACGTCTCGCCGCCTCCACGTCTCGCCGCCTCCACGTCTCGCCGCCCCCACGTATCGCCGCCCCCACGTATCGCCGCCCCCACGTATCGCCGCCTCCACGTATCGCCGCCCCCACGTATCGTCGTCTCCACGTCTCGCCGCCATCCCGTCTCGCCGCCATCCCGTCTCGCCGCCTCCCCGTATCGCCGCCTCCACGTCTCGCCGCCTCCCCTTCTCGCCGCCTCCCCTTCTCACCGCCTCCACGAATCGTCGCTTCCCCGTATCGTCGCTTCCCCGTATCGTCGCTTCCCCGTATCGTCGCTTCCCCGTATCGTCGCTTCCCCGTATCGTCGCTTCCCCGTATCGTCGCTTCCCCGTATCGTCGCTTCCCCGTATCGTCGCTTCCCCGTATCGTCGCTTCCCAGTATCGTCGCTTCCCCGTATCGTCGCTTCCCCGTCTCGTCGCTTCTCCGTCTCGTCGCATCAACTTCCCTGCAGTGCACCGAGCTACAGAGTCCTCAGTTCCAATCAAGGTTTTTGGGAGGTTTTCCTTGATTGTAAGGCGAATGCCGGAACTGTTTACCTCCTCCCATCGATACAGAGATGTAATTCATGTAAATAATAAATTGAGAAATAAATGCTATAAGCGTACTTTGCCTTGTCTTTAATGAATTTTTATGTAAAGGAACTGAATAATAAATGACAGTGTATAGCTGACTGTTGCTCTGAAGCAGAAAGTTTAGTCTGTTCACATGAACCTAATGGTTTTCAATGGGGTAGGGGAAAAGATAGAAATATAACACAGAAACGAAGAGAGAACAAACATTTGCTCACAGAGCACAGAAAAATGTAGTCCTGTGTGTTTTCTTTTACATGTAAATGAAAGAGAACTGATGTTTAACTTAGGAGCATGCAAACATTCAGTGTTAATACGTGAAATATACAACGCTAGTTGTATCTCTATCGTTTCACTGCGAAGTGTTCCACGTACATATTAGTTATTAGGTGGACACATTACTGTACACATTATCAGTTATTCAGTTGTTCAGCATTCGTTAGTCGCAAGCAATATCTCTGGATTAGGGAATCTGTGGCAGGCTGGCTGATTGCGTTCACGATTTATTGCACCTGAAAGATATGTGCGTTGCTTTTAGCGTCTACTGTGGTTCTTTATATTTACCAAAAGGCTTAACAACTTATCAGCTAAGCACTATAATCTATGCTGGAACAGTAAGTAGAAAATACCACCAAGATATAACATCGCGGTTAACTGATTAATCATAGTGATCTGGTAAACTACGTTCGATCTATATCAGTATGCTGTTGATGAAAGTCTGTGCAACTTATATTCAAATGTAGCTTATTTTTTAACGGTAGCAGTAAGAGGAGTCCAAAAATATTGTTAAATGTTGCTCGTTTTAGCTTCTCTTTACCTTTGTGAAGATCATCGAGATATAATGAGGTACAGGAAGATGTGAAGGATGTTTATTGAGCAGATACTGTGTACAGTGCGAAGAAGGATATTTACTGAGCAGATATTATGTGCAGTGTGAAGACGGCAAACGTAAGTTGTACTGTAGTCGTAAACAGGCATTGTAGTAGTCCATGTTTCGATCAAATAAGTTATGCAGTGTTAAATAAGTGTGCTGCTATGAAGCATTCAGAATGTTGTCTTGCAGTAATAGGGTGTAACACAGTATTTCATTCAGCCCTCATTAAACAAATTGTTCTTATACTCACATAGTTAGTAGGCTTTCCCACTATATTAAGCCTGAGATTAAGTTGAATCGCAGTACAACTCTGAAAGAGAAAATTACCTAAATTTAAGGGATCGTTATGGACAGAACACATGTAACAGAAATTGATGTGAAACACTGGAATTGTTCTCAAACGCACAAACCGATGCTATGATAAGACTGGTGTAACATAGTGACGCATATTTTCATTAAAAAAGTCAATACATTACGTTGAATTTTGTACAGATCGCTTGCTTAACTTTAGGATTTGCGAAAGCAAATTATCGAGTGTCTACTGTTTTATGTACTTAAGCATATGAGCTAGTCCATGACAGTAAAGACGAAGAGTTTAATTTTTCTTGTGGTTTGATTCTCGGGCAGATAAAAAAGTGGTTTCTACAAAGGAAGACCAGACAGCGGGCTGTGCTATGTTACAGGATAGGAAACAATCCTGGCTGTCAAAACTTTCGTGCCTGCTGACAAGATTTTTCAATACTGTAAGTACCAAAGAATTTGAGGCGAACCCACTGCACGTTACAGAATTCGTGATCCAGAGGAAGTATTTTTAAGATTCTGATAATCCGTAAACGAACGAGTGCAAATATTTTGTAGTTATCATAAATATAACTTAATTTGCAAGGACCTTAAAACATCCGCATTTGTTAATTGAGCTTTTGATTTGTTGCATCATGTTCATTGGGTCAGGAAACTAAAATATTTTGTATTCGTAAAAACAACGTGAAGCTATGTTCAGGAGTTAACTTATGAAATCCGTCAACTATATTTAGAATACGTTATTTTATTATCGAATTAACATTTCGTGTCACAGCTTCATAGTTCACAAACGATCATCATTGCGGCATCAACCTTTAATATTGTAGTGATTAATCCGTTCCACTGAAATATGCGAATCAGTATCGGATCTATTACAACATTAGTTTCCACAAAGAGAGATTCAGTGACAGCGATACTCTGCAAGCAAAGGTATAGTACATGGTGGAGATCACCTTAAACATATTTTCGCGAGCAGATAGAGCGTGGGAAAAATTACTGTAAACCTCCAAATGTACTCTGTTCTCCCTCTTTTTTCTCTTGATCCTTGAGCGATACATATGCAGAAGACGTAGAGTTACTTCCTAAAAATTCTCGAAAACTGATTCTCTAGACATATTCAGTGAAGTTTCAAAACAACAATGTCTCCTTGGCACCAAAAATCACGATTCAGTTTCACAAAATAGGTCCCATCTCCGTGTGACCTACAATGCCCCATTTACGATAGAGCTTTGACTTTCTTCGATTTTCTCAGTTAGACAAGCTTTATGAGGGCTTCATACACTGATGTACGACTGCAGAATAACTTGCATTAAGGGGACACGCCCCTTAACTGGCTGCATTTTTAGCATTATCTTCACCCTCATAATGCAGCTGATCTGTAAATGAGAGATAGCTGAAAACTCTGAAGTACAATTAGGTCTTTAGTCAAAGCATTTCCCAAAAAAATCATTGAGATATTTATTATACTTTGGTACTGACAACAATATTTATAATAGTATAAAACACAGACCACTATTTCAATGCGGTATCATTTTCTTTGGAACCACTGACTGACTGGAAAAAGAGTCGGAGTACAGACAACATTCACATATATGTTTTATGCCTCCAGTTTCCTTCCCTAACGCTGACCTGTGAAAAAGACAAGTCATTCATTTTACTACAACAAAGATACTTAAAAATATACCTCAAATATCACCGACATCATCATCATGTTACAAATTTTTCAGGAAATAGTTGGCAAGGGAGGTAGCAGGGGTCATTCTAAATATCTGTACCAATTTTTGTGAGTTTAACTTAGGTCATTTAGGAGAAAAGTGTACCTGAATGCTGAAAATTCAAGTTTTCGGTAAATCGCAAAAGAAGATTTACAGATTTATTAACTTACCACTATGCTCGTTTAGAACATTCCATCTGTATACTCCAGTTGTCCTCCTGTTTCCTTATCCTCTATACTCTTTCTCTTCATTCTTTTCTTTTTCCTTGATTCCTTGGTAGCAGCTTCTGCACCTGTCTCTACTTCGATTACCGGCCGCTTATCAATAGCAATTATAGCTGATGTCATATTCCTTTCCGTCTGGATGTTTAATTTCTTCGGAACATTGATCCTTGAAATTGAACCATTATTGAATGTTGTTATTTCATCCACGACACCAATCTTCAGCACTGTCAGCCCAACTAATACAGTTTTGGATATTCTCTCCCATATATGGCTGTTGAAGCTTTCATTTGCATTCTGAGAGAGATCATGCATACATTTCGTAAGTAGATTTTATTTGCCAGATCCCTATATTAGACCTAACTAACTGCCTCCATTACAGCAAGTGGTAAGGACTGCTTGTGGGTAGCATTGCTCTGCCAGTAATTACACCACGAATCTTCCCCTTTTGGACACATAGCATGCTGTGGGGTTTCATCTGTTGACACTCTGTGAAACCATGTTGCCCAGACAACTCGTCTCATGTTCTCCAAATCTCCTACATTTCTCTTCTTGCTAGTATATAATATTGAGTCAAAGAATCAGTTTCACTTTTGTAAGACGACCTGGACCACCTATGTGTTTTCCGTCTGACAGTTTTCTTCCACTGAAGTCTTTACATAATTTTCCTAGCCGAACTCGCATTGTTTTTGTGCATGCCCAACACATTCAAGCTTTTCTATCAGAGTGTCCCCATTTGGTCTGTCATTAACAACAGTAATGTGTCCTTTACAACCTCCATCTCCAAGGTAGCCTACATACTTCACACTACAACTGACCTATGATCTTCTAAAAATGTTTAGAACTCCTTTCGTTTCCATGTTTCCACTTGGCCGTTAAATTTTTTTACCCAAATATAGGTTCCAATAAATTTACTTGAACAACCCTGACAGTGGTTTGTTAGACATTCATAATATAGTATCTTACCAGTTTCAATAAAAGTGGTAGTTACAGCCCCATTCGGAGAAGTATGACCTCTCTTCTGCCAACATCCATCAAATGCTGCCACAATGTCTCTATTCTCAGACAAGATTCCTGTTTCTTCTGCTGCTCTTTCCATTGAATGTTCACTTACACCACAATAAGTATTATGTACTAATTTATAGTATCTGTCAAACCTCAGTGGAGGCAGAGGTAAATCCGTCACAGCACAAAAAGTCTGGGCAGCTCTCCTTCCCCTTCCAATACATCGCATTGCATAAGCAAGCTGAACATTTACAATGTAATGTCGACTATGAGTTACTGGCGGTGTCATAGTATCACTGTGTATCTTCACACGAGTTACATGCACTCACTAACCGACTTTAAAGACCCATCCTTGCTGAAATGTACTCAGAATCGTCAATACTATCTTCACAATCGCAGTTCTTACATTTCACACCACTCTTCAGAAGTGTTGACACCATATTTAGATTCAGAATAACATTTCCGTCGTTATTTCTGCTCACAATACTACTGGGCTTGATCTCATTACGTTCAGAAAGTGAAAGTTTACCTCTAGAAGCACTGCCTGTAGACTCAGTTTCCACAGGCGACTTTTCAAGCAACTGATGTGTATTATTCGGTTGTGTTTGGAACTGGGTGACGCGAAGCTTTCGTCTGTGACTAAATTTCTTTACTCTCGGCGTTTGTAGCACAGGAAATACACACACAGAAAGAAAACAACACACAATAACTACAAAACCACACGCTTGTGAATTTCCGAAATCATTTATTCACAGTTTTCTAGACATGGCTGTGCTTTGGTTCTGGGAGTCAGTACCTTCTAGCATACACCTGTGTTAACGATCCGTAACTAATGACCGAAACATCGGAAAAATAAAATAATGCATTACGTATTCTGACGCACTTTAAACTGACAGATGGGCGTAGCCCTGTGCAACATTACGTTCAATCTCAATTTTAAAACGAACGGAAAATGATAATGCCCATAAACTATACATTTTTGAAATCAGCATTAAATATTCTTTTCTGCAGAGCAAGAAATTTTTGTTTTTTTTCTCGAGCATGTCCCCTTAAACGCTTTTGTGTGACTTTCTGACCATGTGAACAGCACTATTGCCACAAATGCAAGTCTGCCGTTTTCCCTTTCTGCTACTTATTTCACCAGTTCGTTGATACAGTCGTTAAGACAGAGGTATTGCATTTGGGAGACGGCTACCTCTGGTCATCAATATTAACATTTTCCTTGTTTTTCCTTAGGTTGCTTGAAATAAACGCCAGGCTCATTCATCCAAGGAAGACATGGCCAATTTTCTTGCCCCGAAATGAGTTTGTGTTCCGTCTGTAGTTACCGCGTTGCTGACGGGACATTCAATCCTGGTCTCCCTTCATTACTTATTTACACAATGGCTTGTGGTTAACTTGTGTAAGTCTGGGTGTAGATGTTTTGAAAACATTTCATCTATCTCCCTTGAGCCAGTTTACTGTGTGAGGAGGAGGTTACTTGGGTTATCGCTGTCTGATCATCCTTTCGTGTTCCATTCGTGAACAGCACACAGGAAAGATGAGTGTCTGTAAATCTCCGCGTTACCTGTAATTTCTTCGTTTTTTTCTGTACGCTTATTTCCCGAGGCTTATGTGGAAGGAAGCAGTACGTATCCAGACTCTTCCGGGAACGTCCTCTCCCGAATTTTAATAGTCAGCCTCTCAATAATGAACAACTCCTCTCTTGTACCGTCTGCCACTGAAGTTTGGTAAGCAACTACGTAACATTCTGGGGTCGACTAAATGATCCCGTAACAAACGCGCAGTTCCTCTTTAGAACTTGTCTGTCTCTTCTATGAACCCAGCCTAGTAATGGTCTAGAACGCGGTCGTCGAAAGCGGCCCGAATCAAGTATTCGTGCAGCCCGCTGTTTTCGGCCGTATTTTATGGCAATATGCTTGTGGAAACTAATAGTACCATCCAGAAACGTCAACTAACGTTAAGACCTTCTTAAAACTGTATGTTTTTCGCTCAGTAACAAACAAAAAACATACAGAAACAGTAAAATTTTAAGAAGTGCTTAATTTGGTCGTGAGCTAAGTATAGATAGCCACTTACGTCAGGAGCAAAGTGTTATGTACCGAGGTCACGGCAGAGTTAAAAGAAATGAGAGGGGAAAGATTTTATTGTTTTTCTTCCAATGCTGACAACATACAAACGTGCGCAAGTAGCAACGACCAGCTGCTCCGGTATACACTGAACAGTCAAAGAAACTGGTACTCCATTCTAATATCGTGTAGGACCCCGGCAGGCATGCAGATGTGCCGCAACACGACGTGACATGGACTCGACTAATTTTAAAAGAGACTTTCCACACAGACAACAAGTTTCCAGTCATCAACAGTCCAATATCGGTGTTGACGGGCCCAGGCGAGGCGTAAAGGTGTGTCGTGCAGTCATGACTATGTGATCCAAAGTATCCGGACACTTAGTTAGTTAGTTGCGTGTTCCATTGATCATTTGCACGTTACTGTAGCCGTTATGATGTGGAAACTGTCAAGTGCACAAGAAATGCACATGTGAAACAAGATTTCTTTATATATATATATATTTCAGTACAGAGCTAAGTAGTAATCTTTCTATTATTTACCCCATTCCCTTAAATAGCACTATATTTATAGATTTATTTATTCCTATTCAAGAATTCATCTTTGGTATACAAGGAGTTGTCAACAAGATATGATTTCAATTTATTTTTGAAGATATTACTACTGTCTGTCAGAGATTTTATTTCATCTGGTAATTTGTCAAAAAATTTTATAGCAGCATGTTTTACGCCATTCTGTGCCAAAGATAGATTGAGTAAAGGATAGTGTAAGTCTTTCTTTTTTCTGGTATTATAATCATGAAATTCACTGTTGTTTTAAACTGGTCCATGTTGTTGAGTACAAATTTCATTAATGAGTGAATGAACTGTGAGGCTGTTTTAAGAATTCACAATCTTTTAAAAAGATGCCTACAAGATTTGCGACTATGAACCCCACACATTATTCTAACCACTTTCTTTTGAGCAGTGAATACTTTTTGTCTAAATGTTGAGTTGCCCCAAAATATTATTCCCTATGACATCGGAGAGTGAAAGTATGCAAAGTATGTTAGCTTACTAATTTCTATATCCTTAAAATTGACAATATTCTAATTTCAAAAGTTGCTGAACCTTGTCGCTTTAGAAGATCCAAAATACAAATTTTCCAATTAAGATTGTCATCTATATGTATACCCAAAAACTTAGTATGCACTACCCTGTCTACTGAATTCTGTTGATGTCTTATATTTATTGAAGGAACTGCACTTTTTGCAGCAGATAGTTGGATGTACTATGTTTTTTCAAAGTTTAGAAGAAGCCCAATTGCAGAAAACCAATTAATGACTTATCCAGACACCTTATTTGTACCATCTTCAATTGGAGTTTCTTTTACCAGATTAATAACGATGCTTGTATCATCAGCAAACAGTGTCGGTTTAGCTTCCTCTTTCAGATAGGAAGGTAGGTCGTTTTCATATATCAACAACAGAAGGGGACCCATGATTGAACCTTGTGGAACACCTAATGTAGTTTCACTCCAGTTAGGTAAAGTGGCAAACTTATTTAAATCACTTGAGCCATATAAGGAAACATTTCGCTTCCTGTTCTGTATGTACGACTTAAACCACTCCTATGTTATTCCATTTATACCATAGAACTGTAATTTCTGTAACATACTGTAATGGTTCCTAAGATCAAATGCTTTGAACAAGTCACAGAAAATTCCTATTGGTGAAAGTTTACTATTTAAAGGCTATTATGTGGACAGTGAAATTGTATATTGCTGTCTCAATGGAACAGCATTTATGAAATCCGAACTGTGATATACCAAGTATCCCGTTACTGTTGAGATGGCTAAACGCTCTTGAGTACATTATTTTCTCGAAGATTTTTGAAAATGCTGTAAATGAGGATACTGTCAGATAATTATTGAAATCTGTGGTGTCCCCATTTTTGTAGAGTAGCCTGACAATGTCATATTTTGACCTGTCTGGGAAAATGCCTTGAGTTCATGACGCATTACATATGTGACTCAAAACATCAGCTGTAATTGCTCCACATTGTTTTAATATCTTATTAGAGATTTCATCTACTCCAACAGAACAATTACTTTTCAAAGATTTAATAATTTCACTTATTTCACTAGAGGTTGTTAGGTGAAACTTAATCTGACTAAATTTTTTCAAAACAGACTCTTCCATGTACTGTCTGGCTTCTTCTTTTGCCCTGTTCTCACCGATTTCTTCTCCTACACTTAAGAAATGGTTGTTAAATATATTTGCTACTTTTGTACTGTTGGTTAGGATAGTCCCATTCTCCTTAATAGTAATACTACCTACCTCAGTGGTTACTTTTCCTGTCTCCCTTCTATCAACATTCCATAATGATTTGAATTTATTGCAAGAGTTGTTAATTTCTTCTGTTACATACGTATTTCTTGATTTCCTTACAACTTTTCTCAGTATGTTACAATAATTTTATAGTGTAAAACTACTTCTGGACTTTTACTAGTTCTTGCTGCCTCATAAAGTTTTCTTTTTCTTTCTGAAGACACTATAATACCTGTAGTAATCCAAGGTTTCCTTGAAAAGTGTGTGGTGTTACATTTAGTAATTTTCTTTGGGAAACAATGTTGAAAAAGGGATATAAATGTATCAAGAAACATGTTGCATTTATCATTAGTATTTGACTCATTATACACATCTCCCCTATTAACATTTCTTAAGCTTTCTTTGAAGTGCTTTATAGATACCGGGTTGAGCGACCATACACTTTTACGTAATGGTTTCCGAACTGTACATTCTGTTAGGTTTTGTAAGTTAAACATTTGTGCATCATGGTCTGCCAATCCATTTACCACAGGGAGAGCATGTGTTTGTTTTACACTCTATCTCTGTACAAATACATTACCTATTAGTGTGCTACTGTCTTGAGCTATACGTGTAGGGAAATTCATCACTGATTCTAAGTAATATGTTGTTAATAACACTTCTAGTTTACTTTTCCTCTCAGAATTATTTAGAAAGTTTACATTGAAATCACCACAGATTAATAACTTCTTCTTTTTGTCTGAGAGACAGCATAAAAGAGGGTCAAACTTTTTTGTGAATAGCTCCCAGCCTCCTAATGGCCACCTGTACACTGTTGCTAATATTAATACTATATTATCTAGCTGAAGTTCACATGCACAAACCTTAAAGTGCTGATCAACACAAAATTTGCTTACATCTACAGTTTTGCATTTATATCCTTGTTTCATGAAAATGGCAACTCCTTTGTTCATCGTAGATTTACAAGTGTAAGATACTAAATTATACCCATTTATACTGTCACTATCCATGCCCAAAGGTACATGCTGTTCAGACAGAGTATATCAATCTTATTCTTATTTTTGAGATCATCTAAACACATTAATAGCTGATCTACTTTATTTTTTATTCCCCTGATATTTTGATCAGGTAAGTTGATACTAACCTCAGCTTTACCCCAATTTCCTGTACATAAAGTTTCTTCTATTCTATTTATCTTTATTGTTGCCTGTCTGGACTTTGGCTTTAACCCAAAAAAAAAATCTGTCTGCCTGTATCCATTAATTACAGGGATCACGCGTTGTGTGACTTTGGACCCCCTTACAGTTTCTGCTAATAGAGAAGCTAACTTATTTTCCCCCACCCTGTTCAGGTGCAGACCATGTGTAGTGTATCCCCACCTACCAATAGCATTTACTGGAACATCACTTATGTGAGATTTTGTCGGTACCTGGAGCATCCGGATCAGCTCAGTGTTAACATGCCTTACAGCAGTGTTTACCCAGTGCTGATCACGGCACTGAAAGACCTCCAGAAACCCCACATATGTGTGCTCAGTTTCTGCTCCTTTTTTATCCAGGTCACTTCTAATACTGTATCTTGGATTCTTAGCCAATTATAATTACCTGATCTTCCTTCCCAAAATCCCTGCGTAGTTGACTTACGTTTTCTGTCATTTGGCTAATGGTAGCACGTGGTTTCACAAAACTTGTGACCTGGTACCCTGCACCTAATTTCTCCTGAAGCTGCTGGCCCACACCCCTCCCTTGACTGCTGCGTATATGCAGAATTCTTCTTTTCCTGTTCTGGTTTGACCCAGATCTGTCTTTTTTCTTTAAGCTAATATTCTGCTTCAACCTACTTTCAACTACATCTGGATGAGGCCCTTCCTCCACTTCAGATAGCAAGACAAACTGATTTACTAATTGAATTTCTGGAGTTTTTTCAAGTGTTTCCCTGCTTCGCCCTTTGCCTTCTACCTTTTCCTAGTTCCAAGTCTCTTTCTCCTCCCCTAACCTACATAATTCGAAGTTCGCGTTTCCAAATTCAGCCTTAAGCGCACAATTTTTTGCCTCCTGTTCATCGATTTTTCTGTCCTTTCTACATAACCTACACTGCCATGGAATGTATGAAAATTATTTACAAGTTCATATCGCCCTCCATCGGTAGTGCTGGAATTAAATATGTTACTGTCCCACCCTTACACTTGACGACAGATTTGACTCTCGCAGGGATACGTTCAGTCAGGTGCTGGAAGGTTTCTTGGGGAATGGCAGCCCATTCTTTACGGTGTGTTGCCTTGAGGAGAGGTATCGATGTCGGTCGGTGAGGCCTGACACGAAATCGGCGTTCCAAAACATCCCAAAGGTGTTCTGTAGGATTCAGGTACAGGACTCTGTGCAGGCCAGTCCATTACAGGGATGTTATTGTCGTGTAATCACTCCGCCACAGGCCGTTCATTATGAACAAGTGCTCGATCGTGTTGAAAGATGCAATCGCCATCCCAAAATGCTCCTCAGCCATGTAAAGCAAGAAGGTGCTTAAAAGACGCTCTTTACACCAAGCGAGG
The DNA here is from genome assembly GCF_023897955.1 of Schistocerca gregaria. Classification (NCBI taxonomy): domain Eukaryota; kingdom Metazoa; phylum Arthropoda; class Insecta; order Orthoptera; family Acrididae; genus Schistocerca; species Schistocerca gregaria. Next base: position 863,304,022 of record NC_064921.1, read on the forward strand.
CGTCGTTTGGCATTTACCGCCGTGATGTGTGGCATATGAACACCCACTCGAACATGAAATCCAAGTATTCTCACCTCCCACCAAACTGTCGTAGTACTTGCGGTGGATCCTGATGCAGTTTGGTATTCCTGTGTGATGGTCTGGACAGATGTCAGCCTATTACATATTACGACCCTTTCAACTGTCTGCGGTCTCTGTCTGTCAACAGACGAAGTCGACCTGCACGCCTTTGTGCTGTACGTATCCCTTCACGTTTTAACTTCACTATTACCTAGGAAACAGTGAACCTAGGGATGTTTAGGAGTTTGGAAAATCTCGGGTACAGACGTATGACACAAGTTACACCCAGTCACCTGATCACGTTCGAAGTCCGTGACTTCCGTGAAGCTCTCTATTCTGCTCTCTCACGAAGTCTAATGATACTGAGATCGCTGACATGGGGTAATTGGCAATAGGTGGCACCACAATGCACCTAATATGAAAAACTAGTGTTTTTTGGAGTGTCCGTGTACTTTTGATCACATAGTGTAAGCCGGCCGCGGTGGTCTCGCGGTTCTAGGCACGCAGTCCGGAACGGTCGGAAGTTCGAATCCTGCCTCGGGCATGGATGTGTGTGACGTCCTTAGGTTGGTTAGGTTTACGTAGTTCTAAGTTCTAGGGGACTGATGACCACAGCAGTTGAGTCCCATAGTGCTCAGAGCCATTTGCCAACATAGTGTAAGGGTACACGAGTGGTCCTTTGGCTCCGAAAGCCCATATCGCTGATGTTTCTTTGAATGGTTCACACACTGACACTTCTTGAACGCCCAGCACTGAAATCTGCAGCAATTTGCAGAAGTGTTGCACCTGTGTCACGTTGAACGATTCTATTCACTCGTTGTTGGTCCCATTCATGCAGGATATTTTTCCGGCCTCAGCGATTTCGGATATTTAGTGTTTACCGGATTCCTGATATTCACGGTACATTCGTGAAATGGCCGTACGGGAAAATCCCCGCTTGATCGCTACCTCGGAGATTGTGTGTCCCTTCGCTTGTACGTCGACTGTAAAATAATGTTCAAACTCACTTAAATCTTAATAACCTGCCATTGTAGCAGCAGTAAACGATCTAAGAACTGCACTCGTTGCCGGCTGATGTGGCCGAGCGGTTCTAGGGGCTGCAGTCTGGTACCGAGCGACGGCTACGGTCGCAGGTTCGACACCTGCCTCGGCCATGAATGTGTGTGATGTCCTTAGGTTTAAGTAGTTCTAAGTTCTAGTTGACTGATGACCTGAGAAGTTAAGTCCCATAGTGCTCAGAGCCACTTGAATTTGAACTGCACTTGTCTTATATAGTCGTTGCCGACCGCAGCGTTGTATTCTGCCTGTTTACATATCTCTGTATATGAATATGCATGTCCTTACCAGTTTCCGTGACCCTTCAGTGTTAGTACCAAACGGAAGTAAAATGGATTATTGAATGCGCATTGAAGAGACGGTTATCTTCAAATGTGGTACATACTGACAGCAGGTATATTAAATCATATTAAGGTTGTTGTCCGAAAAAGTAATGAGTAAAAGAAAAGTGACATTCAAAACATTTAGGAAACATTTTTGATCATGTTTCGTAACTAATACAACTTACTAATTTATGTAGTTTACTGATTAATACTAAAGTCGGCCAGGTTGGGAATATTGGGCACTGGACACTTTTTGTCTTGAATGTCGCTGTGCCTGCCGGTTAGTGGTCAGACAGTTCTAATATACATCACCACTGTTGACTGTGAAGTTGACAGAGGAAGATTGTTCATCTATTTTTTAGTAAATTCTTTCTTGTTTTTGAGTGGCCAAATGTAAGACGGTGCCTTCATTTTCTTCAGAACCATTAGAACAGCCACGGAACTGTCACCTAGATGTTCCTCATGCTCGACAAGAAGATAAATCATTTATCTTACTCTTGTTACCTTACTTAAATGTAGAGTAATAATTTATTGCTATATCAATGTTCAAACAACGTATTTCATCCGACAAAAGCAGTTTCTTATTACTTATTTCACTTTCATAGTTCTTCCTGTGAATCACTCAAGTCGACATGGCATCCGTTTGGGTAAAGTGCCCGTACTACTCGTGAGAGAAGTGGCCAAGGTGTTCACCGCAACGAGAATTAGTTGCATGTAAAAAACACGCCTGATACAACAGATAAAGCCGACTTACAAACCATTTCATATACAAAGCTATGCCGGCCGGAGTGGCCGAGCGGTTCTAGGCGCTACAGTCTGGAACCGCGTGATAGCTACGGTCGCAGGTTCGAATCGTGCCACGGGCATGGATGTGTGTGATGTCCTTAGGTTAGTTAGGCTTAAGTAGTTCTAAGCTCTAGGGGACTGATGACCTCAGAAGTTAGGTCCCATAGTGCCCAGAGCCATTTATTTACAAAGCTGCCATTCGACATCCTAACCATTTTTGTTGATTTTCAATTAATTAAGTTACAAAAATAGCCAATGTTGTGTTATATTTGGCCGAATACAAAAGTCCGATTGAAACGGTCTCCTAAAAGCGCTTGGCAATCTTTCAGATGCTAGGGAATCAAGATTCCTAAAAAATGTGCCCGAAAATATAAAAAACAACATGGGATCCTATTGCGATGATCCTGTCCACAGTAGCCACTTACGTACGGAAATTTGGTCGCCAATTAAACCTTCAGAAAATTCATGTAATTCCAGTATATTACTTTCTTTTAGACTTACGAACACTTGTTGTGATAGCTTACAATATGTAGATCCAAATGTGTAAGTGGTAGGCTTTTGTCAGAATCCATGGTTTAGTGAAATTTTAATTTCTCTTTGAGTGCTCACTTTACTCCCCTCCCTCCCACCTCCCCATGCTGCCCGATGTGTTGCGTTACAATGTCAGTATTGTCTCCTAAGCAAAAAAACTTGACGTCCACTAATCTAGCCTGACGAGCAATGCTCGACAGTCGGACCAACAGGTGTTTTCTAAGCCACTCATTTCGTGGATAAATTACATTCTCTTAAGATTCACCCAATGAGTCTGTCTGGCATCTGCTTTTCCCACTATTTCTTTTATGTGGTCATTCTGTTTTAGATCTTTCTGGATGTTTACTTCTAGGTAGTTAATATTCCCAGTGATTTGTTGCCAAAAGTGTAATTGTAAAGAAGCAGATTACTTCGCCTTTTGTGCTCATTATGTTATATTTATTTTCCTTCAGCGTCAACTGCCACTTTCTACATCAATCATCGATCGTCTGCAGGTCTTCTTGCAATTTGTTAGTCATCTAGCGATCCTTCCTTCTTACAGACAACTGCATCATCAGTACATTGTGTAAATAGTACGGCCCTACTACACTAACTTGGATTATTCCTGAAATTGCCTTCGCATCTTTCGACTTTGTTCCGATAAGAGCGAAGTGTTGACTTCTAACTGCAAGGGAGCCCTGAATCTATTCACAAACCTGAACAGATACTGGGTAAGCTCACTGCAGAACTGTATAAATTCGTTCCTGATGTCAAGGAGATCAGCATCAAATTGGGCGCCTACGTCTACAGGACTCTGTATCTCGTGGACGAACAGAGTGAGCAAGAAATAAAGATGACCACGGCACAGTGCATGCCGCCGTTTGCTCTGGCTGGTGCTACAGACACTTGGCTGCTGCCAGGGTCAAGCAGATAAGTTGTTCTTATTGCGGCACTCCCTTGTCGCGACACAGCAGGTATGCTGTCGCCTAGACCACACCAAACAGCTCGCCATCATTACGTTCGCTGGGAACTCAACATGAGATCTGAGTTCATTTGTCGAAATCATTTCGGCTGTTTATAAGATGCAGATGCTTTTTTAATCTGACTCTATGTGGAACCTGGAAATGTTCAGCTACCGCAGTTGTTGGTGAAAGAAGGTACTGCATCAGCCGTAACTGGCGTTTATTGTGCCGGCCGGTGTGGCCGAGCGGTTGTAGGCACTTCAGTCTTGAACCGCACGACCGGTACGATCGCAGGTTCGAATCCTGCCTCGGGCATGGATGTGTTTCATGTCCATAGGTTAGTTAGGTTTAAGTAGTTGGCCGACATGAACCCCATCGAACATTTAGGGGAGAAAAGCGAGAGTTCACTTCATGCATAAAGTCTTGCACCGGCAACACTTTCTCAATTATGGACGATTATAGAGGTAACACGGCTCAGTATTTCTGCAGTGGACTTCCAACGAAATGTTGAGTCCATGCCACGTCGTTTTTCCACACTACGCCGGGCAAACGGCAGTCAGACATGATACTGGGTGACTTAAATCACCAGAATGGTTCAAATAGCTCTGAGCACCATGGGACTTAACTCCTGAGGTCATCAGTCCCCTAGAACTTAGAACTACTTAAACCTAACTAACCTAAGGACATCACACACACCCATGCCCGAGGAAGGATTCGAACCTGCGACCGTAGCGATCGCGCGGTTCCAGACTGTAGCGCCTAGAACCGCTCGGCCACCCCGGCCGGCTCACCTCAAAGCATTCTTGTTTGATAACAATTACGTACTTATCTGTAGCCACCTACAGGAGGTAGTTCACATTACTACGTTCGACTCTAAAGAATTTTTCTGATTTAAAATCGCTCACCGTTTTTAGCGCTTCAGGTTGCCCCGATAAATATGCATTTCGCCAAAATGGCTACTTATGCCATGACGAATGCCAATGACGAATGTATAGAGGGTGTCATAGTCACGTATGACGTCACTGGGGCCAGCGGTGAGATAGCAGTAAACGGCAACCTCAGTGCAGTTTGAACTCTTGACGTGTGTAGTCCAACATGGACAATGCCAAATAACCGATGAACTGTTATAATTTTGTCTGCTGATATATAACATCCATTTATATGTGAAAATTATATAATTGTACTTTGGTGTTAACATATACACGATTCCATTTTAATTGGTTAGTGTATTGCCTGTAACACTGAAAATGGTTGCTCACTGACCGAAATATACATTTGCTACAACAAAGCCAAGTAGGGATGACTGCTGAACCTTCTTTCACCAGCTGAGATTTTAATGCAATAAAAATTTTCTCGATTTTCAGGCGGCGTCATTTCGAACCGGTTTCTCAGCATTTCTCAACAATTTCAATTTTTTCTCATACTGTGGCTGAGGGCCAGTGTGTCATACACAGTCCGTCGGTTCAAGTCCGTCTTACAAGTACTCGTTATGGGTGCGCGTCACATGCTTGCGTGTAAATCAGCCGCCAGTAGCGAGCCGCTGTGACCGATAGGTTATAGGCGCTTCAGTGCGGAGCCGCGCTGCTGCTACGGTCGCAGTTTCGAATCCTGCCTCGGACACGGATGTGTGTGATGACCTTAGGTTGGTTAGGTTTAAGTAGTTCTAGGTTCTAGGGGACTGATGACCTCAGATGATTAAGTCCCATAGTGCTTAGAGCTATTTGAACCATTTTTTTCAGCCACCAGTCACTTCGCCAATGGATCAGCGACGTCAGTGATCAGTTGAATGTGCCGAGAGTAGAATTCTAAAATCTTGAGAACACTTCAGACGACATAGAGGATGATTCGAAAAGATCATGTCACCCCATAGAGGAAGTTTCAAAGTTTTATGTTCGCACAGACTTATTCAAACACTTAATATGAGCTCCATGTTTTGCTCATTTCACTCGTGACTTGACAGGTTCCTGTTTACTGACACGACAGCTTGAACAGTTTGACTTCTTAGCTTTCAATAGCAGTATTTTAAGCACCTCTACAGAAAAACATCTCAAGATGTGAGTACTGGTGACCTGCGAGGCCAAAAGCAACGAACAAGATCTTATCGTCCACCTCTTCCAGTCCAACGAGGTCGGATGAAAGAACACGCCAAATCCCAAGGTGAAAGTGAAAGGGGGCGCCGTATGAATAAAAATAAGTAATTGAAATCATCGTGTGGTTGAGTAAACAACCAATTTTACAGCATGTCTAGGTATGACATTCGTGTCGTTACACTATTGCAGAAGAATCACTGGAAGCAGTTGCTTGTATTAAACATCTAGAAGATTGCATACGGAGCGATCTGAAGGGGGACGACTACATAAAATAAATCGTGGTAAGGCAGAGGCCACACTGAGATACATTGGAAGACTCCTCAGTAAACGTGGCCCATCAACAAAGAAAGTGGCTTACTAAACACTCGCTCGGCCAGTACTTACATGCTGGTCGTCAGTTTGGGATCCGTACCAGTTTTGATTAATAGAGTAATATGAGGAGATCCAAAGAATCGTAGCACGGTTCGTTTCAGATTCATTTAGGAAGCACTAAAGCGTCATGGATATGGTCAGTCAGTTCTAATGGCAGAGGCGTCTGCATTACGGTATGGTCTACCGTTCAAATTACGAAGGCCTACGTTCCTAGAACAGTCAGACAATATATTGACTCCTGCGACGTTTATCTCATTAGAAAATCACTAAGATGAAACTATAGAGATTCAAGCCCATACAGAGGGTTACCAGCAATCGGCGTTCCCGTGAACCATATGCAGCTGGAACTGAAAAAGGAGGAATTGACACTGGAACACAAGGTACCCTCCGCGACACCCCGTAAAGTGGCTTTCACATTACATTTTTAGGCTAAATGTAGAAGTGTTCTTTCACAAGAGAGACGAAATACCTGAAAGCGGGAGATTATTTACGTTTTACAATATCTGAATAAAGAAAAGGCCTGCATTGTAGATAAACAAGACGTGCTTGGATACACGTTTTTCAAGAAAATTCTTTCAACAGTGAAAATGCGAAATCTATTTAAAGAGGAAAATAATTTTCTACGTTATTTGAAAGCTACGATTACAAGAAAATAACAGAAAAATAATTTTTAAAAAATGCATTATTGTCTGCCCTGTGAAAATTGTTTAATCTGTTGTAAATACATCACTTTTGTCGAGTAAATAAATATGGATGTTTTGGAAACGTTTGGACGACTTATCTTATATTCTTTTCTCAGTAGAGAATTTGTCAAGAACATCCGCTATGAATTTTTCTTTGGTAATTAATAAATTGGACTTTAAGGTAAGCTTTCGTATACAGAGTGATTTTAAAGGCTGCGCGCAAACTGAAGGAGCAGATAGAAGAGTCGGAATACAGCAACTTTGGAATAGAAACTCGTGGCCTTGGAAGTTATTCTAAGCCAGTGAAATGTCAATTGAATGGAGCTAATAAAGGATTATTCTAATCTGTCTAATGTGGAAAAGCTATGCGACGTCAGGATAAGACGGAGGAACGACTTTTGTGACCATTTCTTATAATCATACTGGATACAATACTGGAGAACCAAACACATTAATATATTTCTGAGATCGATCTGTCCTCTAGGTCTCTGTAATATTATTCAAGCTATTACAGTAGGTGAACCGCGCCTTTTTTGTTTCCTTAATAAGTCTCCTAGTGTCTGTGTCTAGAGTTCTCTATTATCGCTCTAGCGTTTGTTCCCTAAGATATAGTACTAGGCTAACCTTCGATAAGTCAAAGATTTGAAACAGTCAGTCCCAACGGAAAACTGGCGGTTTCAGAGAATACAACTGTTTTCCGCTAGACTATTAAATTTCTTCTCGCTAGACGTATGCCAAACATAAGAAAGTCGTAAGCTTACCTTGGTGTCCATACAAGAGTTTGTTTCCAGAGTACTTCATGCATTACTTTTGGGAATTTCTTTCACCAGGTATTCAGTATTTTCCATGGACAGTTCGAATAATTTCTATTCCCCATACTTAGCTCGACGCTCCATACTATTTTAGTGGGGATGTGGTATGATCGCATGGAACATCGTAAGACCTTCAATTTCCAAATTTTGTTAATGTCGAGCGACACCGGACTCAAGTCCCCAGTAGGCAGTCATTTGAGAGCGAGTACAATTGTTAGAGAGCCAACACTCACAATAAGCTAATCTAGACTTCAGCTGCATTACAAAGGCAACACGTTTCTGGGTCGTTAACAGCAGGAGTGAGAACTAAAAGTCTCCATAAATAGCGGACGGTTGATGGAGTTTAATGAACAGTTGATGCCAGATATTGCTACTGATCATGGTCTTAGGGGGTTCATCGAGCGCAATTGTTAGTACACTGGACTCACATTCAGGTGAACGAAGATTTAAATCCGCGTCCGACAATCCAGATTATATTTTCTGTGATTTCGCTAAATCTCTCCACGCGAATTCCGGGACGGTTCCCTTGAAAAGGACACGGCAGGTTTACTTTCCCATCCTGCATGCTTGACCCACTTCGAGCTTGTGCTCCGTCTCTAACGACATCAATGTCGATAACACGTTATACGCCAATGTCCCTTCCTTCTTTCATAGATTATCTGAATATGGACATAATACTGTAATTTCTCTCCGGGGTTTCTATTTATGCAGCTACCTCAGTTTAGTCATTTGAACATTTAAGTTTCGTTTTCTTTATTTGTAATTGATGGTGTTCTTCACTAATAGTGTCGCCCCTCCATTACCCTCTAGCTTACCCAATGTTGCCGGCGAGAGTGGCCGAGCGGTTCTAGGCGCTACAGTTTGGAACAGCGCGACCGCTACGGTCGCAGGTTCGAATCCTGCCTTAGGTTAGTTAGGTTTAAGTAGTTTTAAGTCCTAGGGGACTGATGACCTCAGAAGTCAAGTCCCGTAGTGCTCAGAGCCATTTGAACCATTTGGAACAACTTTTCACAATGCCATCAGCATCACATGATCTTTCATCTTTTAGAATTTTAAGAATTCTGTTAATTTCAATGAAGGTCGATGTGCTACTTGTAGTTGCTATATTTAGAACGTCATTGTTGAAAGTACTTGCAATTTGTGAATTATCAGTCACAAAATTGTCATTTAATTTAACTGTTACGGTATAATGTACACTGATTGGTTGTCCTGTCCCTCGTTTGTCAATATCCCATATAGTTTTCATCTTATTATCAACATTATTTATATTTATTAGCACGTGCACACTTCTGGACCTTCTCATGACTTTTCTTAAAATGCTGCAGTACTTTTTGTAGTATGCAACTAGTGTTGTATCTTGACTTACTTTGGCCTGTATATAAATTTCCCTCTTCCTCTTTCTTCAGATTCTTATATTCACGGAATTCACATACGTAACTACCGTGTTAATGTCCATTTGTGGCTCACTTGTTTCCAACATTATTTATTTTTATTAGCACGTGCACACTTCTGGACCTTCTCATGACTTTCCTTAAAATGCTGCAGTACTTTTTATAGTATGCAACTAGTGTTGTATCTTGACTTACTTTGGCCTGTATATAAATTTCCCTCTTCCTCTTGCTTCAGATTCTTATATTCACGGAATTCACATATGTAACTACCGTGTTAATGTCCATTTGTGGCTCACTTGTTTTATAGTTTGAAAATACGTTTCTTACCTGTCTGCCATTCATTTCGGTGACTTTATATTTATCTACACACTGGGACACCCAGTTCAGTAGATCTTGACGGTGACATCACTTTACAAACTCTAATTGAAACCAACATTATCGTACTTGATAATGGCTTAAGGCAGAAATCGTGACAGTAAAAAAAAAAAAAAAAAAAAAAAAAAAAAAAAAAAAATAATAATAATAATAATAATAATAATTATTATTATTATTATTATAAAGTTTGTACGGTTAAAAGGCGTATATATAATTCAGAAATTAGGTGGGTGTTTCACGTTCACTTACAGTTGAGATTGTGTATAGTAAAATAAAAGTTATGGGGACTGAAGATGTACCTGTATGTCTTTCCTCTTAGCAATACTGGTTGGGTATTGGATAGATTCGGGGAGCCATTGCTTACATCAGAGCATCAACAGGTTGAAATGGATCTGGAGGAATCTCTGAGATTTCTGGCGGACAGAATAAAGGGGCAGAAAAGCGGAGTCAAATGCGCAATGGTGCAGTCAGTTTGATCACATTGTATTGGCACCACCGTTTAAGATACGAAAGTTAGATTCAGTGCAGTATTTCTGAGTGCACAAGTTACAACCAAGCGCAGGCCTGTTGACAGTAAGTTACGCTGACGAGCAGTTGCGAAGTAGAATGGAGGCCACAGGGCCGTCGAACCGCTGAAAAGCGTAAACGCAGCAGTTTGCATGGCTCAAGCTACAGGCACAAGGGGTCCACTTGCCCAATCTAGGTGTTATGAGTATGTGAAGCGAAGCGGCGCGTTAGCGAAACAGAGGTGCACAGCTGTGTATAAATAGTTGCCGGTTTTCTAACGAGGGGCATTCAAGTGTGGCAGCTCTCCTGGATGGTGGGGTGTGTCACACGCAGCAGCAGATGGTGCGCCAGCACTCCAGTCCACAGCGAGTAGCTGATTCGACCATCCGAGGCCAACGTGGGGTCTGCAGCCAGCCAGCGGCGGGCCACTCGGCAGCTCGCTACCACGGACAGTCTTGTTGGCTCCCAACACACGCCGGAGACATCCAGAGGCGAGAGCCGCAGATTTGGCTGTCGAATTGCAGGCGCCTGTTGTCGCCCACGATCTTAACCACGACGGCGAAGAAGCACGCAGCAGACCGCTCTGTGGCTCCCAACGAGTAGTGCTGAGGCAATCGAGACAAGGGCCGCTGAGTCATCTACCGGCGCATCCTGATGACATCAAAACTCCGCGGCTGTACATGGCTGGGACACCGCAGTACTTTGCAAGGGTCGCTGAGGTAGCCCTTCCGCACCAAGCTGTTTTCCAGATAGCGAAGTGGCGTCCTCGGCCACACGGGACCCTGCGACACAGACGGAGAGGAACGCGGCACTGTAACTGGGAATAATGAAACACTTGAAGATCATGACCGAGTTTTAATATGGCGCACCCTGACAGTTTCCATCCACGTCCAACATTCCTCTACCACACGCCAACATGTACATTTGGCAGTGACAGCTACAACATGGACATCGATACTTATTCTGATTATATGACATCAGAGGTTGGAAGCAAAAGATGCGATAAAGGAGAGCTAGTTCATTAGAAGTAAATAGATTTCAAAAGGATATTGGAATTTCAAACACGTTCTTGTATTTTTCTGAGGGCAACGAACAGGAAGTAAAGGAAACGGAAGAGAAGTGCGATATTTGTTCCTTTGTGTGAACTGTTATTACTTGTAAAATTCTCAATAACCGAAACCAGAGAAGCTAGTGATGTTGGAAAGCCGGAGTCTAGAGCGAATTTGACGTTCCAGCTCATTCAAAGTTCTTCCGTTCCGTTCAGGTCGGAACTCTGGCCAGGTCTACCATTTCTGGAATGTTTGTGTCCATAAACCATTGTCACACAGATGCTGCTTTGTAACAGAGTGCATTGTCATTCTGATACTATCATTGTCTCCGAACGTTTCCTCTTTTGTACATAAAACATGATGATATCCTTCCACATTTTGCGTTTTCTTCAGAGCAACAAGCGTATCACGCCCTAACCATGAATAACAGCCCCCACACTCCATGCCGTAACACCACTTCCTCCATACTTCACTGTTCGCACTACACATCATGCCAGATAGTGTTCTCCAGGTATTCGCCAAACCCAAACCGTTCCATCGGGTTGTCACATGGTATATCGTGATTCATGACTCCAAATCACTCGTTTCCAGTCATCCATTATCTAGTGGGGTCGCTCTGTACACCACCTCAAGTGTCGCTTATCATCGACTACAGAAATGTGTGCCTTATGAGGAGTTGATGACCACTTTACGCCATTCTTTTAAAACCATAAGCACAGTCAGTCTGCTGGCCAGACTTGGGAATTCATGAGTGATTCCTTCTACTGATTTCATGCGGCTTTTAACAACCGCCCTTCGCAATGCTGGGCAGTCCCTGTCTGTCAATGCATGGGGTCTGCCTGGTCTTGGTTTAGCTAAGGTTTTTTTTCTTGGCGCTTCCACTTGACAATCACATCACCGACACTTGCGTTGGTCAGCTATAGCTGGGGTGAAATGTCACTGGTTGATTTGTTACTCGAGTGATATCGTGATATCCCCTTATTAGTGCATCTTCGAAGTCACGAAGCTCTTCTGAGCCACCCATTTTGCTGTTGCTGCTTATCTATTAACAACACAATACCACCGCCTCCTTTTGTAGTGACAGGTCCGCCTCTCGTGACAGCTAGCTTGTGTTACATAGGGGTGTCCAGACACTTCTGATGGGTAACGTATTTACGACAGTAATGAAAACGGAATGAACTTGGCTAGACATTTAGTATACAAGTTCTTTACTGGAGTCCTTTACATAAGAAAAGACTAAGAAAGTAGAATGTACGTAAATACTATCAGAAAAGATGAAAGGGCAACAGGAATGCGTATAGTTGAGCACCATAACACATGAGGAGACCTTTATCTGGCCTTAGATGTCAAAGGGATGGTGGTGGTGGTGATGATGAAGAAGAAAAGAAAAAGAAGATGACGAAGAAAAAGATGATGATGAAGATATAACTGTATGATGATAATGATTTGCCATCAATGTAATACTAGTGACTGAGCTAATATATATTCCGAATTCGGAAAATGGATTAAAAGGAGTACTCACGAGCAGCTATAGCTACAGATTAGTGTTTAATAACGCTGAACAACAAACCTAAATTTAAGAGAATCGTCAAGAAGAATCGACGTGGAGAGAAGTGGGATACTGAAGTACGGAACCAAGTTTGCTGTAGATAATGCTATGATGAATACCAAAACAATTCAGTCGACGAGAAACAGATATCTCTAATAAGTGGTGTCATCCTTGGGTAACAGAAGAAATAATTCAGTTGAGGCACTGAGAACCAAAAGAGCCCAAAACAAGTACACAGACTTTTGAGAAAAATAGATATTTGTGAAAATCAAATTTGTAGAAAAAGTGTCAGTCTCGTAGGTTTGACCTTTTTTTAACTAAGCCACAATTTCCTACATTTCATATGAAAAAATAATATACCCACTTTGATATAAAATAACAATTAATATTTAGGATTGTATGAAGCGCTGAGACACATAAGAGCCTAATGCACACCATCGTTGATTTAGAGGTTGTGGCTTGTACACATACTCCTGACATATTTTGATCCTGTGGTGAGTTACGTTTGCCTATGCTATAGACCCACACTGTACACGTGAACATTCACTAACATCTGTCTAACTGATTTCTCTGACATTCCCTTCCATATGGGCCCGACGATGGTGTGCTTTAGGCCCTTCTGCTTCTCAGTGCATACATTTATTATTAATGTTAATTCACAAAATTTCCATATATCTCCTAGTGACAATAGTGTCTTTTTTCAGTTGTAAAGTTTGTCATTAATGTGAAACTAGAATCAGAATATAAGTAACACATACTAATTGCACCACGCATACAGTTGTGTCTTACTACGATGCTTCGTGGTCCTCGTTACCATCATTTTCATTAAGCACGTTCTGTGGTTTGAGGTTCAACTAAAACTACCGATATACCTCCGATTACGAAGTACTACTACTACTACTACTACTACTACCACTACATAAATGATGTAGACATTAAATTATGTTGGCAATCCCAGATAACTATTGGGCACAACAGAGAAACAAAATTATGCTTTACGCTTTGGGATCATGTGAAAACCAGTACCAGAGAAATCGGTAAGACTGTTTGTCTTGATTGTTCATGTATACAATGTGGGCCTACAGCATAGATAAAGCTGTTTCACTATAAGGTCGACAGATGTCAGGAGCACGCATACATGCTAAAATCTCAAAACCATGGACGTCGGGCGTCACATCTTCACTGTGCTCAGCGTCTCGATTGATCGACGAGAGAAGGGACTAAACAGATGTACCTGTAAAGTTGGGAATACGACAGTGTAAGTTGCTTGTTAATGAAATAAACAGGAAGTGCAGCAAAGCCAAGGCTAAATGACTACGGAAAAATGAGAAAAAATCGAAAAAGAAATGGTCATCGTAAGGACTTGATTGAATATCCAGAAAACCCAAACAACATTGGTGAAATTAAAAGTAAAGGGGTGAACATCAGAATGCAAGAGTAAACCTACTGTTAAACGGAATAGGAGAGAGTGCATACGTGGAAGGTGTACAATGAAGGGCTCTGCAAGGGGAAATAACTGTCTGATGACGTGACAGAAGAAGAATTGGTAGTTAACATGGAAGACGAAGGGGATGAAATATTAGCGTGAGAGTTTAGCAAAGATATGGTATACTTGCAACCTAATATGGTGCAATGTTTAGATAACATTGGTACAGAAATTCTAAAATCAATGACGGATAGTGGCAACCATACGACAAATCAGTTTGGTTTGTAGAATCTGAGTCCAGAGGCATACCGTCAGCCTATCGGAATAGTATCATCCACACTTTCCCGAAGATGGCAGCGACAGTGAAGTGCGAGGACTAAAATCAGCGTGACAGTTCGTACATCCAAATTGTTAGCAAGAGTAGTGTACAGAAGAATAGAAAAGAAAACTGAAAATCTGTTAGATGAAGGTTAGTTTGACCTTAGAAAAGCAAAGCCTCCAGAGAGGTGGTTCTGACGTTGCACTTCATAGTGGAAGCAAGACTTTAGAAAAATCAAGGGACATTCGGGGGATATTTAGATTTGGGAAATGCATTCGAAAGTATAAAATGGTGCGATACTGCCAGGAAAATAGGGAACGACAGACAATATACGATTTGTACAAGAACCAAGAGGTAATAATAAGGGTAGAAGACGTAGAATGATGTGCTCACATTAAAAAGGGTGTAAAAGGGTTTTTAATTTATTATTGTGACCATAACTTCCTTCATATTTTATTATTTCCTAGAAATGTCAGACAAATATTTCACCTTTAAAAGCAAATGAAGCTTTGTTCTCCATTGCTACGTAACTTGGTAAAAGTATTTACAGACTAGTGTTGGTGCCATTCTGCAATACGACGGATGCCCGTCGCCGACAGCGAGAAGCTACCGAATAGATCAGGTTGTGGCAAGTCTTGCACACTGCATGTACGTGCGTACGTTAAGCCAGAACACACGACCACACGGACTTTATTGTCTCAGCAATGCTGTACCAATTCTTACGTTCTGTGTTCCTTGCTCGCTTCTGTCGGCATTATTACCGAAATAGCACTGGTTACTGTTCTCATTTTCTATACTAACGCAATATTTCAAACCAATATAAATTTCAAGAATAAAAATTACTCCCCTTTTAAGAAAGGTTTACTTAAAAATAAAAAATTTTAGCACTGCTGATATGGCTAATTGATATTTCGGGTTTTTACTCGGCTATTAGTAAAAAATAAAAACACACGTTATAGCCGAGACGAAACAAATACCGGTTATTCAGAACTAAACTACCGGTTTGTGTTTTAACCGGTCGGTTTCCCTCATGACTGGCTCCCCATTAGATCTTTTCTGTCATATTAATGCTAAATGGTAAGTGCCCTAGACTGATAATCGGTCTCAAATGTCTTCTCCAAGGCACTTCTTTTGTGGATGAATGACGTTTCCTTAACATTCTACCAATTAATCACAGACTGACATCCGGTTTTCGTACTGTTTGTTTTTATATGGTCACCCATTTTAGGTCGCTCCGAACGGTTACCCGTACGTATTTTACGGTAGATACTGTTTCTATTCATTTGTCGCCAATATTGTAATTGTACAGTAGTGGATTTCTTTTATTATGTGCGCGCTGTGTCTTACATTTATCTACGTTCAGCCCCTGCCCCACTCATCAAACCTTGCAGCTCTTCTCTTATGTTACCTTCTTACACACAACTACACTATCGAAAACAGTCCCAGGCAGATTCAGACGTTGCCGATTAGTTCATTAATGTAAATAAAGCGGCATGATACACTCCTTTCGAATACTCCAGAAATTACTTTCAGAATTCAAAATTTTTGGTAACATTTTTGGGAAACATCGATCTTATGAACAATATAAAATCAGTGAAAAAATAGGCTGGATCGCGATGGTTATTTTATTAAAATAGCCTGTTTCGGCCTAGTCTTAGGTCATCTTCAGACAGCACCATCAGCTGCGTACAACACTCAGTTGTACTCAGTCGTTGAAATTGATGAGCAGCAATGGTTAAGTGCGCATTCTTTTTATTTGGCGAAGAGGTACGACACCAGTTCGTGCTCGGTATTTTCTTTTCAGTTTGGTGATAGTGTGCCCAGGTTTCACGTAACAATTCTGTCCACGAGCCCATTACTTTCGACCTGGAAACGACGCAAAAGTTCCTCACAGGTACCGATGCAACGATACTTCAGTTCAAAAGTCAACTGACTTGGCGCCACCGTTGCGCACGCTGTATTGTTTGCAGCACTTCGTAGACAAATGATGTGCTAACCAGCACTAATATCCAAAACAGCGACTAATTAATTTAAATTAGTTTACATTTTTCCTACACAACAGCGGTAATGTATTCGTTCGTTATTGTGCTGTGTCCCTGAACTGGCCGTGGAACATCTTCCACAAAAATTTCTCCTCTTTTACACTTTCTACACCACTCGTACACTTGCTGCAGGGACAAACATGAATAACCGTACTGTACTTCCATCCTGCGATATATTTCCACGTGTTTAACAGCTTCACCACTCAACGAGGTATCTCAGATTGCTGTTGCAAGCGGTGCACGTTGATAAGGTGTTGGACACCTTTATACTGACACAGTTTTCTTTTCTATGATACAGAAACAGGCTACTAACTGCTCATCATTTGTCGAGATGCAAGGATAACTTCTGACACCTTCCAAACCAATGGTACAACGTTTAGGAATTTTATGGCTCTCTTAAGGATTTCATATGGATCGCCCTCGCAATTTGGTTGTTTCTTCTGATCTCAGAGGTTAGCCTATGATGATTTGGTTGGCGTCGCCCTTCAGCCACACTCACACGAAGCTATTTCTACCCACTGCAATCGATGATGATCCTATCTAAATTTTCCACGACGGAAACGAAGGCTAAACAGTATCACTAGAAAATTCCGTTACACCCTCTAGAATCGTACCGCGATCATAACGGTATGTTCGTGCATATTTACAGATTGTGTCGTCCCTCATGTTGGTAAGAAATACGCAAGTTTTTGCTCCATTTTGCACAAATTTGCACCCGCAGATGGTGGTGTAGCTCTGCATACGGATCAGCCATATTTCTTTGTACTTCGCATTGGTATCGACAACTTAATTTCCCATTTCCTCAGACAACATAATAGTCTTTATGCGACGTTGCGATTGCACGAGGAGCTCCATGTCTGCAGGCCACGTAATTTTATCACAAGTTTGTGACTGTGACTTCTTTGATGTCTGGACAATTAAGCACGGCAGCCGGACATAATCTACGTAGAACGCAACGGAACTATAAGATGTGTCGTGGTAGTCAAATGTCCCCTATTCAGTCCCACGTTTCTCATAAGATATTTTTCTGCGAGTTTAGTTGAACCTCACCTCTTGAGATGCTGTATATATTTACGGGGCATGACAGGCTTACGTTATCGTATTCCAACACACCCGTAAGCAGATTCCCTGAGATAAATAAATAATTAAACGTATATACAAATCTGGGTCAGGATTAGAATTACAAGACGCTCTGATGCGTCTTTAGCATGATGCAGCAGCCCCCTCCCCCCCCCCCCCCCCCGTCCTTTCAGCCCTCTCCCGCCTCCCAAAATCTCAACTGGATGCTTTCGCCACCGTTCAGCAACGGTGGATTCTTCTGAAGAGAATAGCCTGTTACATAAACGTCAAAAATTAGTTGTACTGACATTTGAGAAACGACAACTGGTAAAATGCCTAGGACATTCCTTAACTTGTAGCTAAAAAATCTATGATCGCGCCTTGCTAGACACAGTGAACTGATGGAAAAACACAATAAATAACGTCATGTTGGTTGTAAGCTTAACGTAGTCCATGTGTGGATGTTTAACGAAAGAAATGATTAAGTACAAGATATAAAGTGATTTTTGCCCTGAAACCGCGCTGACCTGAAATTTGTTACTCAATGATAAATTCGAAACCTCTTGTGATAAAACGCGATAATTTTCATAGAGGTAAAAGTCACTATACACCGTGCCACACAATATGGCACTAAGGAGACTGGAACAGGGGTGAACATCCAGAAATTGGTTAAAACTTAGAACCGTGGACGAAGCAATTTTACCACGACATGTTAGGAAGCAACATGCACAAAAAAGCCGTCTTCGTGGTAAGCACTAACACTCAGCGTCACCGCTCGAATCAATGATAAGAGTAAGGCCTCAGACAAGGCCAGCCGTTTCGGCACTTGTTTAGTAGGTCATTTGTGTAAATTTGGGGTAAGTTCCTATGGAACCAGACTGCTGAGCTTATCGGTCCCTAGGCTTACGCACTATTTAATGTAACTTCAAAGACAACACACACACCCATGCCCGAGGGAGGATTCGAACCTCCGACGGGAGGAGCGACGCGAACCGTGGCAAGGCGCCTGAGACCACACGGCTACCAGCTAAAACGAAGGACTCTACGATCTACTGGCCAAAAAAGAAAAGAAAAAATCACAGTACCGAGAAATAATTAATGTAGAGTAATGAAATTCGGGAACACATTTCTCTAGATAACATATTTAAGTGATTACCATTGCAAGATCATAGTACAATGTAAATGCGAGATAAGGCATTGCAAATATGAAATTCTGGAACAGTAATAACAGGCTTAACCGCCACAATGTTGAACGCAAGAATGCAAACTTGCAGGCATTGTGTAGTAAGGGTGCCAGATGTCAGTTTGTGCAATGGAATTCCACGCCTGTTGCACTTGGTCAGTCAATACCTGAACGGTGGACACTGGTTGTGGATGATGCTCGAGTTGTCGTCCGATAATGTCCCATATGTTATTGATTGGAGACAGATCTGGTAATCGAGCAGGCCGAGACAACATATCGATACTCCTTAGAGCATGTTGGATTACAACAGCGGTATGTGGGCGTGCGTTATCCTGCTGGAAAACACCCCCTGGAATGCTGTTCGTCAGTGGCAGCACAACAGGTCGAATCACCATCATTGGCACTGAGGCTGAAACAACTTTCACCAGAAAACACAACAGACCTCCACCCTGCCTTCCAATGGGCTCTCGCTTGACACAACTGACATCGCAAATGGCGGTGGTTTAGGGTCGGTGGAATGCACGCTACAGGACGTCTAGCTTTGAGCTGTTCTTGAGGTAACCAATTTGTAACAATTCGTTGTGTCATTGTGGTGAGAACCGCTGCTCAAATTGCTGCTGCAGATGAAGTGCGACGCGCCAGAGCCAAACGCCGAACACGACGGTCTTCCCGCTCGGTAGTGGTACGTTGCCGTCTGGAGCCCAGTCTTCTTGCGAGCGTACTTTATCGTGACCACCGTTGTCAGCAGTCATGTACAATGGGTACAATCCTCCCAAGTCTTTCTGCAATATCATCAAAGGAACATCCAGATTCTCGTAGCCCTGTTAAACGAGCTCGTTCAGGGTCAGTGAGGTGTTCATAATGACGTCTTTGGCACCTTAAAGGCGTTCTCGGCCAACATCAACTCACTACGTCCAATCTCATAGCTAAACATCCCGGCATTTGCCTGAAGCGATTTAGAGAAATCATTGAAAACGTAAATCAAAATAGTCGGACGCTGGTTTGAACCGTCGTCGTCCAGAAAGCGGGTCCACTGAGCCACCTCTCTCGGTCTTGAAATTTGAATAGACATAATTTGTCAAACGTTTGTTTATGTCACACAACTTCATCTACATCTACATCTACATACATACTCCGCAATCCACGATACGGTGCGTGGCGGAGGGTACCTCGTACCACAACTAGCATCTTCTCTCCCTGTTCCAAACCCAAACGGAACGAGGGAAAAATGACTGCCTATATGCCTCTGTACGAGCCCTAATCTCTCTTATCTTATATTTGTGGTCTTTCCGCAAAATGTAAGTTGGCGGCAGTAAAATTGTACTGCAGTCAGCCTCAAATGCTCGTTCTCTAAATTTCCTCAGTAGCGATTCACGAAAAGAACGCTTCCTTTCCTCTAGAGACTCCCACCCGAATTCCTGAAGCATTTCCGTAACACTCGCGTGATGATCAAACCTACCAGTAAAACAAATCTAGCCGCCCGCCTCTGAATTGCTTATATGTCCTCCTTCAATCTGACCTGATAGGGATCCCAAACGCTCGAGCATTACTCAAGAATAAGTCGTATTCGTGTTTTATAAGCGGTCTCCTTTACAGATGAACCACATCTTCCCAAAATTCTACCAATGAACTGAAGACGACTATCCGCCTCCTCCACAACTGCCATTACATGCTTGTCCCACTTTATAACGCTCTGCAGTGTTACGCTCAAGTATTTAATCGACTTGACTGTGTCAAGCGCTACACTACTAATGGAGTATTCAACCATTACGGGATTGTCTTTCCTATTCATTTACATTAATTTACATTTATCTATATTTAGAGTTAGCTGCCATTCTTTACATCAATCACAAATCTTGTCCAAGCCATCTTCTATCCTCCTACAGTGACTCAACGACGATGCCTTCCCGTACAGCACAGCATCATCAGCAAACAGTCGCACATTGCTATCCACCCTATCCAAAAGATCATTTATGTAGATAGAAATCAACAGCGGACCTACAACACTTCCCTGGGGAAGTGTTTTTGGTGTTGCGATTTTTTTCCGTCACTTCATTTTTCCCTATCACTCCCTAACCCAGTTTCTTGGAATACCGCCCTCAAGTTCATAAGTGCAATCGATTCATAATTCGCAGCAACAATGGCTAATTGAAATCTGAACAGTTTTCAATATCATCGTATACGGGGCCTGCAACGTCCTAGAAATAGAGAAAAGAATCTTTCATGATTGCAGCCAATGTAGGGAATGGTATCATAAAAGTGATATTCAAAACTTGCCAAAAAGATGATACCCCCAGTCTGTCCATAAGAAAACCACACCTATCACAAATGTTCCTGCCGTTGGTTATACTGCCATTGTTTAGAAATAGTTAGTCATAATTTCTTTTTCCATTAGAAACTTCACTTTCCAGACTGAAACACAGTTCTGGAACATTTGTCTCATTTACGCAAGTATTGACTGTATGCCAGTCAAATTAGTGTAAGATACATAGAAAACAGTGCTCTGTTTGCTAAGTTATTCATTATTGACACATTTGTTATTTGGGTATAATTATTAATCAGTCATTATTCCTTAAATACGAAACGCTCCATTCCAAAATACTGCTTGATCCTCAGCTGCTTTCACTATTTCATTCCTCAAAGCAGCCCATTCTTCTTCTACTGTACTTCTTTCTCCCATTCCTGTCAATTCTTCCCTTATGCTCTCCCTGAAACTCTGAACAACCTCAGGTTCTTTCAGTTTATTCAGGTCCCATCACCTTAAATTCACACCATTTGCAGTTTCTTCAGTTATAATCTACAGTTCATAACCAGTAGATTGTGGTCAGAGTCCACATCTGCCCCTGAAAATGTCCTACAATTCAAAATCTGGTTCCTAAATCTCTGTCTTACCATTATGTAATCTATCTGAAACCTTTTAGTATCTCCGGGGTCATTCCATGTATGCAACCTTCTTTCATGATTCTTGAACCAAGTGTTAGTTATGATTAAGTTATGCCCTGTGCAAAGTTCTACCAAGCGGCTTCCTCTTTCATTTCTTAGCCCCAATCCATATTCACCTACTACGTTTCCTTCTCTTCCTTTTCCTACTGTCTAATTCCAGTCACCCACGACTATTAAATTTTCGACTCCCTTCACTACCTGAATAATTTCTTTTCTCTCATCACACATTTCATCAATATCTTCATCATCTACAGAGGTAGTTGGCATATAAACTTGTACTACTGTAGTAGGCGTGGGCTTCGTGTCTATCTTGGGCACAATAATGTGTTCACTATGCTGTTCGTCGTAGCTTACCCGCACTCCTATTTTTTTATTCATTATTAAACCTACTCCTGCATTACTCTTATTTGATTTTGTATTTATAACCCTTTATTCACCTGACCGAAAGTCTTGTTCTCCTGCCACCGAACTTCAATAATTCCCACTATATCTAACTTTAACCTATCCATTTCCCTTTTTAAATTTTCTAACCTACCTGCCTGATAAAGGGATCTGACATTCCACGCTCCGATCCGTAGAACGCCAGTTTTCTTCCCTTGATAACAACGTCCTCTTGAGTAGTCCCTGCCCGGAGATCCGAATGGAGGACTATTTTACTTCCGGAATACTTTACCCAAGAGGACGCCATCATCATTTAATCATACAGTAAAGCTGAATGCCCTCGGGAAAAATTATAGCTGTAGTTTACCCTTGCTTTCAGCCGTTCGCAGTACCACAACAGCAAGGCCGTTTTGGTTAGTGTTACAGGGCCAGATCAGTCAATCATCCAGACTGTAGCCCCTGTAACTACTGAAAAGGCTGCTGCCCGTCTCCAGGAACCACACGTTTGTCTGGCCTCTTAACAGATACCCCTCCGTTGTGGTTGCACCTACGGTACGGCTATCTGTATCGTTGAGGCACGCAAGCCTACCCACCAACGGCAAGTCCATGGTTCATTGGGGGGAAGGGGGGATTTGGGGGGGGGACAACCTCCTCTGCCAGAAAAGTCACGGTGACAATCTCCTGGGATTGTGATGGCGTCTTCTCGTGGATGTGATGCCAAGAGTGTCAATCATCGTATCATAAGCATACGTGAAGGCTCTCAATAAACTCAAGAACTGTTTCCCTCGTTTTCGATCGGACAAGAATCCAGCAGAAATTACTGTCCATTTTCTAGTTATCAACAAAAAATTTTGGACACAATGAATTTTGCTAGGCCGTTTAAGGTACAAAATGGAGTTTGCAGCAGTATTTGCCTGTTAATGATAACTTTTTATTCATAGATGTTAAGTGTTACATATTATTTATTGGGTGTTCCATAAAGAATGCAATACTTAATTTAATAATAAAACACCTACTTTATTTGAAAACCACTAGTATTATTATCTCAACAGTCAATACGGAACACAAAGACTGAGATTAAACATGAAACAGGCAAATGTGTTCCACCACGCTTCGTCTGCAGACTTCCACAAAATTCTCGACTATATGAGAGCAAAGTTTCGCTTAAATTTTTAACAATGGCGCCTTGGGTTGAGGGATGGTTCGTGGATTGATCATATAAACAGGAGATTTGACATGGTGTCAAATTCGGTGGCCAGTTCTGATCGCCATTGCGAGAGATGAGACGAGCAGGGAATCTTATTCTCAACAACCTTGATGTTCAACGGTAGTGTGGCGTGCTTTCCCTCTCCTGGTGGAACTACATGCGTTCCATATTCAATTCTTGCAATTGTGGTAATAAAAACTGTGTTATCATATGGCGATAACGATCAAAAGCCACTTCTGGAGGCAGATTGTAATACTCACTACACTCTGTATGTCATTTTCGTTGCATTATGACGAGCGGTTTCCAATGTATCAATAAATAATATGAAGTGAGCACTTTTTATGGCAACTAACACTCCTAGAGATCAGTTGAGACCGGTTAGTGTGAAAAGTTTCCCAATTTCATTTGTTCCCGGTTATCCACTCATTGCAGGCTAGCATCCTTACATATTATAGAAAATTATGAATGTATGTATGTATGTATGTATGTATGTTCCACATCTCCTCCTAAATCACTGGAGCGAATTCAACCAAACTTGGTACATGTATCTCTTACTGTCAGTCAACGATCGCTGTGGGGTTAAGAACCACCTGCCGACTATAGTTCAGTAGATATGGCATCATAAACAATGAGATGCGTGAGAAACTGCCGCATCATGCATGATGTTCAAATTTATTGCTCCTGTGCTACAAAATCTCGCAGACCGTACCTACATATGACACTAAATCCACCTACAACATTATATCATGGTACCACACATTAGGACAGGAGATATGACGTCATAAACTCTGAGATGCGTGAAAAACTGCGGCATCATCGGTAACGTTTTAATACATTTATTCTTTACTACGAAGACATTCCTAGAGTCGAGTCAACTTAAGGAAATCCCTGACACCTGACTGCATTTTTGACAGCTTTCAGGTGCGAAGCGCAAACAGCTGCAGGCGAAAACAAGTCATAGAGATGGGAAGCAGCTTCGCCCTTTGGGCGGAAACTGTCTAATTTGGATACTGTGCTCATGCATTTGTACGTTATGCACATTTCCTTCTGCGACTGCTTCGTAATGTCAAAGATGTTTTCAGAAATACAAGGAAATGAAATTTTTTGATATTACACTAAAAATACAGTTCAATTTTTGTTTTCGTTGCTAATAGATAATTGCAAACCGAATACCCTGGAAATGCCTGTTTTTCAGCTACTGTAACAGTAGAACACCATGTATAAACATCCTCTTGATTGAGATGGCACATCAAACTCTGTGTCCCTGTATAAGTGGCTGGAAGCACCGGTATTCAGGCCAGAGGGAGAGCGAGCCGTTTCCACCTTGATCATGCCATTAAAATAACGATTATTAAAAGGTACTATTATGTGGAGTACCGTACTAAACAAAATTTGTAACAGGATTGAGGATATTTTGGTGGGGAGGACGCAGCTTGTTATGTGATTTCTGGTTTTCTCGGCGTGATTGCTTAAAGGTGTGGTTCTGGACACACAGTCGAGTTGTTTCTATTTTACGCACAATATTAAGACGACCTACCTAGTCGTCATCTTCAGGTATCACGAATTTTGCTGTTATATGCACTCGCTGCCTAGACTCCAGCCACTCTGGTGGGAGTCCAACCAGCGAGTGGACATAACAGCAAAACTCACAACACATGAAAATAAGTACTGGGCTGGTCGACAAAATAATGTGCATACAATAGAAAAAACTCGTATGTGCACCTGCAAGCACACCATGTTATCTTGGATGGAAAGCCATCGACAGAATTAAAAGTAACTTCAGACTTGCCCCAGAGGTGTGTGCTAGGAGCCTTGTTAGTCAAGGTGATTACAATTTTGACGACTTGTTTTTAATCTTCATAAAAGTAAAAGCGTTAGTTTCGGAAACATTCGACTCGTACAAACAACAGGGTGTAACAATTAGTAGGGATGTAAAATGGAATGATCAAATAGGTTCGGTCGTAGGTAAGGTAGGTGGCAGACTTTGGTGCATTGACGGAATACAAAGGAAATGCAGTCAGCATACAATGGAGATTCATTATAAATCGCTTGATCCCCATTTTGGATTATTGCTCGATTGTGTGGCATGCATACCAAATAGGACTAACAGATGACAATGAACGCAAACATAGAAAGGTGACACGAATGGCCCTAGGTCTGTTTGTACGTGAGGGTGACACAGATATGCTGAAATGGCACTCTTGAAGATAGATGTAAAGCATCCCGCCAAAACCTACTTACAAAGTTCCAAGAACAACATTTAGAGGCCCCTATGTAAAACTCGCATAGGGATCATCAGGACAAAATTAGATTAATTACAGAGACATTTAAACAATCATTCTTCCCACGCTCCACACGTGAACCTGAACTGGAAGAAACCCTAACATGTTGTACCATTCTAAGTACCTACTGTCATGCGCTGCGCAGTGGTTTGAATGCATATACGTAGATGCAGATGCACTGTAATTCTGAAGTCAGATTTCAGCTCAAGCGCAACAGCACTTAACTCTGAGATTTAGCACAGGGTACTACACTATGTTTCGAGCCAACCGCATGAAATGGGGATCTTAACTTTCTACTTCAAGGAATTTACTCTGGCCTTCTCGGACCAAAAATGTTGACGTGATCTGCCATTTTATACTTACAAATGAAATGACGTAGTTTCAGAGACTTTACTGGTCTCATACAGATATGATATTATGTATATACACTGAAATGGGAAGTGAAAATTTGTAGCAAGGCCGGAACTGGAACCTGGATCTTTGCTTACCAGGCAGTTGTGTTAACCACTAAACCACCTTGGCACAGTGCTTCCCACAACTGCACGGATTTCCCTGACATGTCTTGCTCCTCCACACTGCACTAAGGCGTCTTAGTGGCTATCATGTCTGCCTAGCAAGTGGAAGACCCAGATTCGATTCCCAGACTTGGTACAAATTTTCACTCACCACTTCAGTCGGTATACATAAAAATATATCTCTATGAAACCTGTAAAGTCTCTGAAACTGTGTCATTTCGTTTGTATAAGTACCTGTCCCGCGGTTTCGGGCTAGATACCCAATTTACGTTCTATGCTGAGGTGCTATTCCAGAACATAGAGGGCCTCCGCAATTTTGTTTGTGTGTAAGGGGGAGTTGAAAGTAGACTGGGGCAGCAGTGAGAATTTGCGTTGAGGAGAGTGGCATGCCAGGGTAATCCTTGCAGTTGCGTGAATCGCTGTGCCAAGGTGACTTAGTGCCTGACGCACCTACCTAGTAAGCAGGAGACCCAGGTTCGATTCCTGACTTGGGTACAAATTTTCGCAGCCGCTTCAGTCTGTACACATAAAATTTTATGAATGCTCGTTCACTAAGCGTGCAGGGTAGTACTGAATTCTGACATGATTGTGAAACATTTAAGCCCTATGATTTTAACAGTCTGAACCAAACAAAATAAACTATCCGGAATAATCGCGCAGTAACGAAGTTACTTCAGCGTGCACTCTTAGCAAGACAATTCTTAAACATGTTTGGTATACATTGTGGTGACAAAAGTCACGGGATAGCGATATGCACGAACACAGAGGGCGGTAGTACCGCGTGCAGAAGGCATAAAACGTCGTTGCAATGGCGGGGATGTCATTTATACTCAGATGATTCAAGTGAAATGGTTTCAGACGTGATTATGGCCGGAAGACAAGAGTTAACAGACTACGAACGCGGAATGGTAGTTGGAGATAGACACACGGGACATTCCATTTCAGTATTCCAAGACTCACAAAGGCAAGACTGTGCCGAGAATACCAAATTTCGGGCATTACCACTCACCATGGAAAACGCAGTAGGCGACAGCCTTCAGTTAACGACCGAGAGAAGTGGCGTTTGCATAGTGTTTCAGTGCTAACAGACAGTCACCACTGCGTGAAATAAATGCACAAATCAATAGTGGACGTACGACGAACGTGTATGTCATGAAAAAGCAGCGAAATTGGGCATTAATAGGCTACGGCAGCAGACGACGGATGCGAGTGTCTTTGCATACAGCATGACATCTCCTGCAGCACTCGTGACCACATCGGTTGGAACCCAGATGACAGAAAAAACGTGGCCTAGTCAGAAAACCCTCGATTTCAGATGGTAAGAGCTAATGTCAGGGTTTGAGAGTGGTGCATAGCCGATGAAGACATGGACCAAAGTTGTCAACAAGGCGCTGTGCAAGCTAATTGTACTTCCATGTTGATGGGGGGCTGTGTTTACGTGGAATGGACCGAGTCTTCTGGTCCAACTGAACCGACCGTTGACTGGAAATTGTTATGTTCGGCTGCTTGGAGACCATTTGCAGTCATTCATGGACTTCATGTTCTTAAACAATAACGGAATTTTTATGGATGACAATGCGCCACGTCACTGGCCCAAAGTTGTTCACGATTGGTTTGGAGTACAAAAAATGGCTCTGAGCACTATGGGACTTAACTGCTGAGGTCATCAGTCCCCTAGAACTTAGAACTACTTAAACCTAACTAACCTAAGGACATCACACACATCCATGCCCGAGGCAGGATTCGAACCTGCAACTGTAGCAGTCGCGCAGTTCCAGACTGAAGCTCCTAGAGCCGCTCGGCCACACTGGCCGGCTTTTGAAGAACATTCTGAACAATTCGAGCCAATTATTAGGCCACCCAGATAGCCCGACATGAATTCCACTAACATTTATTGGATATAATCGAGAGGTCAGTTTGTGCACGAATTGTGCACCAGCAACACTTTTGCAATTAGGGATGGCTATAGAGGCAGCGTGGATAAGTATTTCTACAGGGAACTTCCAGCAACTTGTTAAGTCCATGCCATGTCGAGTGCTGTACTACACTGGGCAAAATGAAGTCTGACACGATATTAGGAGGTATCCTATGACTCGTATCACCTCATTGTATAAAGTAATGGGATTCTGAATAATCTTAATGGTCTAGAGATTTAGCATTCAAGAATCCAGTTATTTAGTGACATTATTTACAACTGAACACGACATTATCACCACGACTCATTGTCGAGTTGTAATAGCTGTAGGCCCATACTTATATATGTGATGGGGGAATTAAGTGAAATTGTATGACCATCAGCACTGGTAAGCCTCACTGAAACATATGGTTTGTAATCTATTTAAGGATAGGTTTCTGTATCATACACTACCTTCCGGCTGTCAGATCAACAGTGAAGCATAAGAGTGGGGAAATTGCGACTACCATTGACAGTAAAACTTTGCTAGGATCAGTTAAAGGGCAAAATGGCTGCCAACTAAATAATACTAGTTGAAGACCACATGCTACTCTGCACATGGTGAGAAATACAATACTCACTCACCATCATGACTATGATACAATGAATTAATGTTTCATAATCAAATTCAATTTAGTGATTTTAACTGGGGAGCATGGGTACAAGCGTAATGGTGACTACATGGAGCATGTACACAAAGAAAGCCCCTCTAATAAATTGAATTTCTGACACCGAGCTTCGCTCATTGTAACAAATTTCATATGCAAGAAGTTATTTTAATATAAACATAGCTATTCCCTTTGCCTGAAGGTGCCACAGGTTTAAACAGATCCTAACTCATAAAATACAAGTTAACCTAGAATTACATCTCCACATTTCAATAGAGCATCAATGCTCACAAGCTCCTCTCAGCAGACTCTCCACTCACAATTTTTTTCTCCCTAAACTTGTCACAAGTCTCAGCATCAGTCCTCTATGGAGAGAGTGGCAAACTGACCAGTTGCCCACACCACCATAAAGCATGAGATGTGAACCCAGTTAGGGTTGGAAAAAACACAAGTATCTGTTGCTCTCTTCTTTCTGAACAGAGAAGACTTAGAGAAGATTCTACCCAGCAGGCCACAGGGCCAATCAAATGACACAGTTTTAAGCACAGTGTGAAAGTTCTGTTCTTCTTCTAAGATGTGATACTGCCAACTAAGTTTGAGAGGGAAACTAAATGACATACCTCTGGCCTCCCATAGGAGGAGGAAAGGAAACCGCCACTGGCTAGCAGCTCTGCTGCCTGGAAATGAACGTACAGCATTGTGAGCCGGGAGTCCCCCATTCGGGGAAGTTAGTCTGCTAAGGGAAAGTACTTGTTTCCATTTCATGGAGGTTACTACCCCAAGATTTAATAAAAGAGGAGGCACATGGCTACGAATCACAAATCAATGTAAAGAGAAATAAAACAGAGTTCCACAGAAATTTCAGAAGGAGAAGTTTGTGTTATATTCATGAGACTGAATTTTGTAAAAGTTGCTTTTTCAGCATACTGCTGTGATTTTTCTCTTGTACTGTTTGCCCTTGTACTTTCTGCTATATTTAAGAAATGATGATTAAATATATTTGGTACCTGTGACTCATCATTTATAGCCTTTCCATTCAGCTCCATAGTGATGTTATCCTGTTCTGTTGCTGGTTGCTCTGATTCTCATTTCACTATATTTCATATAGCCTTACATCTTTTGTTGGAATCATCGATTTCTGACATTTTACAGATGTTCCTTGATTTTTTATAAGTTTTCTTAGTAATTTTGAGATGTTTTTGTAGTGTGCAACTACTACAGGATCTCTTCTTCTTTTCACCAATAGATATACTTCTCTTTGCCTTTCACAAGATACTTCACTCCCTCTAGTGATCCATGGTATTGTATATGACTGTTTAATGTCCTCTCTTATTACTTTGTGTAGAAATCTATTTTCAAACAATAATATGAATTTATCATGGAGTAGATTAAATTTTATATTGATATTTGGTTAATTATAAATTTTATTCCAGGTTATCTCTTTTAACTATGATTGAAAATATTTGTCCTAGAGTAATTAATTATTCCAATTTCCAGTGAGGAGTATCTATACTGTAAGGCATTGTCAGGAAGATGAATCACATAATCATTATTAATAAATAATACAGATAAGTCAGTGAATGGCAATATTATGGAGGAGGTACAAAAATAATATATGTCTTTTATCATTCCAATGCCTGAAGTGAAGTTTCCATAGAGACGCAAGGTTTGACATGAGAGATGAGAAATATAGTGCATGGGAATATATACATGTTTATAGGGGTTTTCACAGAACTCTAGGTCCAAAGTCAATGCTCTCATGTTTCTTTTGTGCTGAGTTATAAAATAAATTAAAGTTAATTTATAAATGTATGTAATAAGTTTCAAAATGTTGCCAAGGTTGCCCAGGTGAAGGGCACAAGTCCACTCTTCAGGTCGTGAGAGTATGTATTCCAAGATTAGCCAACAAATATATTACCTCCTTTTATGCACACATCACATATAGAGATAGTTGGCTGTACACAGATAGTAATTATTCTTATAAACCATATACAAATTAAATAGGTGGGAGAGGAGGGTTATGTACCTCTGCTACACACTTACAGTTTGTTCATTACGTTCTGACTGACATCTCAGGAAGGTGTGGGGAGGGGAGGAAGCAAGCTCCACCTACTGGAGCCCAACACAATGGCAGCTACAGGGACAGTGATAGTGCAGGAGGAACAAGTTGCACTTTCCTGACAAAGTTCCGGCATTTCACGTGTGTTTACTGGGTTGGCACAGTACGGCCAGGCAATCACTTCATAATGGCTACAGCACATATAGGTACTGTATTATAGATCACTGGTGTTGGCAGCAGCCAGGCACAAATCGTTCATGGCCTCTAGTCTGCCGCCCTCTACTGTGCTAAGTCAATCAGTTACTATGAAGGACATTGTGAGACTACTATGCTGGTGCTTGTGGGGACAGATGTATATGTAGACTCCGTGACACATAGGTACACATATGGACTGATTACCACTTTTCTTGATTTGCAGTTCCTTTAACTCCCATCTGATAAGTAATGGTCGATACCTATTTTAGTATAAATTGTCAAAATTGAGCCAAGAATCCTTATTTTGTACTGATAATGTTAGCATCCTTCTCACAATGTTTCGCAGCCCGTTTGGTTAAGATTGCCTAAGATTTATTCTATGGATGGTATACACTGCTCCTCCCACATTCTGTGTGTCTCTGAAGGTAAGTGTGTAAAACTTGATTGTTCCGCTATTAACCAATCATTTGTGACCACCAAGTGGAATGAAACAACACTGAGCTTTGCAGGACAAATGTAAAAGTATCCTCTTTCTAATCATCTCAGTTTTAACTACAGCTAATCTCCCTAGTAAAATATTTTGTGAGTTGAACTCAAAACAATTGTTGTGAACCTTATGCCATGAGTAATTTGTGTAAATAATATTATATATATAATACCATAAATGTTGAGTGCTGTTAGTTTCACAAGTGTCAATGCATTTAGGATATTCATTTCCTAACTGTTTGTTTAAGTCACATGTATTTTACAGGAATTAAACTGGAGGGAAAAGAATCCAGAGGACACTATTTCCACTTCATCAGGGGAAGGTATGTGATGTGTATCGTACTCCTCTTTTTAGATCAACAAACTGAACAGTTAAGTTCAAATGTTTAAACATTTTGTGTCTGAAGCACTTGCCAAATGTCTTCCTAAGAAGTTAATGTAAATTTAGATATATGCTATTTGTGATAGTTAAACTGTCTTTCACTAAGTATAGTTAACACTTGTATCTGTTCCAGAAACTCCATTTTTGTTCCTTTGTTTCCTTTTTGAGTTTCTTTCCTATCTTGAAAAAAAAACTGTGATGACACTGTGTGCAGCTGTAGTGATGATTTTTTATGGGTGTTGTTTGCCAGTATTTGATCTTGCAAACTTCTATTGTAGTACCCAAAATGAGGTAAACAGTGCTGTACTATTAAATACACTACCCAATTCAGTATAGTGGTATATGGTACGTGGCCTAAAATGACATACACTTCATGGTACACACACAGTGAAGACAGTTTGCTCTGATCTGTGTGCTATGCAGGGGCCCATGGCATGGGCAATGTTATGGCCAGAGCAGGTTGGAAAAGGCTAGTGTCCACTCTGTCTGCTTGCCAGGAGGGTCTAGTCTGAGATGTGGAGCAGGCTCTGCCGGCAATGACTGAGCACATTGGGTGCACTCGGCTCCAAATCATTTTTCATGTCAGCATGACTGATGTCTGCTGCCTGGATCCACAGGCCATCCTTAGTTCCTACACCCAGCAGGCTGATTTGGTGAAGACAGCGGATCATGCTCACAGAGTGAAAACACAGCTAACATTATGCAGCATCACTCCCACAAATGACCATGGTCTTCTGATTTAGAGGTAACAGGGTGGCTTAAAACAGAGGCTCAGACAATTCCTTGATCATTGTGGATGTGGATTTCTTGACCTCTGCTATTGGGTTGAGAAATGTATAGCCCCCTAGGTGAGATGAGTGCACTACATGCAGGAAGCAGCTACTAGGGCAGCAGAGTATGTGCAGCAGGCACATGTGGATTTCTTAGGATAGAAAAATCCCTCTACACACCAGATAAGACACATTCTGAGTGCACACAGAATAGCATTCACCATAGAAGATTGGAGAAACAAAATTTTAATAATGTATTACCGAATAGCAAGAGCATATATGGAAAGGTACCAGAACGAGTCTAATTTATAAATAATAAAAAATACCCACATGATATTAGGGACAAATAGCTGGCTGAAGCTGCATGTCAACAGCAATGAAATCTAGACTCCAAGTTGAATGTATATCATAAAAAGGTATTGAACACTGTTGGTATAAGTGTGTTTGTAGCAATAAAAAATACAATAATGTCTAGTGAGATAAATACTGATTCAGAAAGTGAAATTTTTTTAGTGAAGATAAGTGTTATACACAGATCAAACATGTACCCTGGATGCTTTTATAGGCTTCCTGACTCAGCAGCAGCAGCAGCAATGGTGGAACACCTGAGGGGAAACTTGGAAAACATTTCATGTAATTTTCCTGTTCATGTGGAGATTTTAACATACCTGCTATAGTCTGGGAGACTCAAGTGATTAGGATTAGTAGTAGTGACAGAGAATCATTTGAAATTTCTCTAAGTACCTCACCCAAAAATTATAATGAACAGTTAATTGGAGAACCAACTCACGAAGACAAAATCTTAGTAAAACTTTGAGGGCCATAAAAGACTCACCATGCCTGGACAACCATGTTAGTAACCACAATGGCATTGAAACAGGGAATGCCACAGAAAAGGCTGAAATACTAAAAGTCTTTCTACAAAACTACTTCACAGAGGAAGATCACAAGGTAGTCCCTCCTTTAAATCATTGCATGGATGGCAAATAACAGTTATCATAACAAGTGACCAAGGAATAGAAAAGCAACTGAAATCACTTAGAAGAGGAAAGGGCACTGGACCTGGTTAAATACCAGATCATCTATACACTCCTAGCAAAAGTGAACCATGGGTCTCCAGATGTGTGAAGCATTGCTAATGATTGGAAAAAAGCTCAAGTCATTTCCTTTTCCAAGAAGGGTCGTTGAGCAGTTGCATGAAATTATAGGCCTATATCTTTGATACTGATCTATTGTAGAACTTTGGAACATGTTTTATGCTCACATATTATCACATTTCTATAGATCAAACATCTCCTCTGTAGACATCGACATGGGTTCCAAAAACAACAATCATATGAAAGCCAGGTAGATGCTGTGTTTCTTCACATCTACATCTACACGATTACTATGCAATTCACATTTAAGTGCTTGTGAGAGGGTTCATCGAACCACAATCATACTATCTACCTACCATTCCACCCCCCAACAGCGAGAGGGAAAACCGAACACCTAAACCTTTCTGTTCAAGCTCTGATTTCTCTTATTTTAGTTTGATGATCATTCCTACCTATGTAGTTTGGGCTCAACAAAATATTTTCGCACTCGGAAGATGAAATTGGTGACTGGAAATTCGTAAATAGATCTCGCCGCGACGAAAACCGTCTTTGCTTTAATGACTTCCATCCCAAATCGCGTATCATATCTGCCACACTCTTTCCCCTATTACGTGATAATACAAAACGAACTGCACTTTTTTGCATCCTTTCGATGTCCTCCGTCAATCCCACCTGGTAAGGATCCCACACCGCGCAACAGTATTCTAACAGAGGACCAACGAGTGTAGTGTAAGCTGCCTCTTTAGTGGACTTGTTGCATCTTCTAAGTGTCCTGCCGATGAAACGCAACCTTTGGCTCGCCTTCCCCACAATATTATCTAAGTGGTCTTTCCAACTGATGTTGCTCGTAATTTTAACACCCAGGTACTTAGTTGAATTGACAGCCTTGAGAATTGTACTATTTATCCAGTAATCGAATTCCAACGGATTTGTTTTGGAACTCATGTGGATCACCTCACACCTTTCGTTATTTAGCGTCAACTGCCACCTGACACACCATACAGCAATCTTTTCTAAATCGCTTTGTAACTGATACTGGTCTTTGGATGACCTTACTAGACGGTAAATTAGAGCATCATCTGTGAACAACCTAAGAGAACTGCTCAGATCATCACCCAGGTTATTTATATAGATCAGGAACAGCGGAGGTCCCAGAACGCTTTCCTGGAGAGCACCTGATATCACTTCAGTTTTACTCAACGATTTGCCGTCTATTACTACGAACTGTGACCTCCCTGAAAGGAAATCACGAATCCAGTCACACAACTGAGACGATACTCCATGCGCCTGCAGCTTGATAAGAAGTCGCTTGTGAGGAACGGTGTCAAAAGCTTTCCGGAAATCAAAAACTACAAAATCAACTTGAGATCCCCTGTCGATAGCGGCCATTACTTCGTGCGAATAAAGAGCTAGCTGCGTTGCACAAGAACGATGTTTTCTGAAGCCATGCTGATTACGTATCAATAGATCGTTCCCATCGAGGTGATTCATAATGTTTGAATACAGTATGTGCTCCAAAACCCTACTGCAAACCGACGTCAATGATACAGGTCTGTAGTTCGATGGATTACTCCTACTAACCTTCTTAAACACTGGTGCGACCTGGGCAATTTTCCAATCTGTAGGTACAGATGTATCGGTGAGCGACCGGTTGTATATGGTTGCTAAGTAGGGAGCTATTGTATCAGCGTAATCTGAAAGGAACCTAATCGGTATACAATCTGGATCTGAAGACTTCCCCGTATCAAGCGATTTGAGTTGCTTCGAAACCCCTAAGGTATCTACTTCTAAGAAACTCATGCTAGCAGCTGTTCGTGTTTCAAATCCTGGAATATTCCATTCGTCTTCCCTGGTGAAGGAATTTCGGAAAATTGCGTTCAATAACTCCGCTTTAGCGGCACAGTCGTCGGTAACAGTACCATCGGCACTGCGCAGCGAAGGTCTTGACTGCGTCTTGCCGCTTGTGTACTTTACATACGACCAGAATTTCTTCGGATTTTCTACCAAATTTCGAGACAATGTTCCGTTGTGGAACCTATAAAAGGCATCTCGCATTGAAGTCCGTGCCAAATTTTGCGCGTCTGTAAATTTTAGCCAATCTTCGGGATTTCGCGTTCTTCTGAACTTCACATTCTTTTCCCGTTGCCTGTTTCGTGTACCATGGGGGATCAGCTCCATGTCTTACCAGTTTATGAGGTATGAATCTCTCAATTGCTGTTACTACTATATCCTTGAATTTGAGCCACATCTCGTCTACATTTGCATAGTCAGTTCGGAAGGAATGGAGATTGTCTCTTAGGAAGGCTTCTAGTGACACTTTATCCGCTTTTTTTTAAATAAAATTATTTTGCCTTTGTTTCTGGTGGATATGGAAGAAACGGTATTGAGCCTAGCTACAACGACCTTGTGATCACTAATCCCTGTAACAGTCATGATGCTCTCTATTGGCTCTGGATTGTTTGTGGCTAAGAGGTCAAGTGTGTTTTCGCAACCATTTACAATTCGCGTGGGTTCGTGGACTAACTGCTCGAAATAATTTTCGGAGAAAGCATTTAGGACAATCTCGGAAGATGTTTTCTGCCTACCACCGGTTTTGAACAAGTATTTTTGCCAACATATCGAGGGAAGGTTGAAGTCTACTATAATCATATGAGTGGGGTATTTATTTGTTACGAGACTCAAATTTTCTCTGAACTGTTCAGCAACTATATCATCGGAGTCTGGGGGTCGGTAGCAGGAGCCAATTATTAACTTAGTTCGGCTGTTAAGGATAACCTCCACCCATACCAATTCGCACGGAGAATCTACTTCGACTTCATTACAAGATAAACCACTACTGACAGACACAAAGAGTCCACTACCAATTCTGCCTAATCTATCTTTCCTGAACACCGTCTGAGACTTCTTAAAAGTTTCTGCGGAACTTATTTCAAGCTTTAGCCAGCTTTCTGTACCTATAACGATTTCAGCTTTTGTGCTTTCTATTAGCACTTGAAGCTCAGGGACTTTCCCAGCACAACTACAACAATTTACAACTACAATTCCTACTGTTCCTTGATCCAAGCACGTTCTGTATTTGAATGCTCCCTTTGAGACTGCAACCCACCAGTACTTTCCCGAGGCCTGCTAACCTAAAAAACTGCCCAGTCCACGCCACACAGCCTCCGCTACCCGTGTAGCCGCCAGCTGAGTGTAGTGAACTCCTGACCTATTCAGCGAAACCCCACCACCCTATGGCGCAAGTCAAGGAATCTGCAGCCAACACGGTCGCAAAACCGTCTGAGCCTCTGATTCAGACCCTCTACCCGGCTCTGCACCAAAGGTCCACAGTCGGTTCTGTCAACGATGCTGCAGATGGTGAGCTCTGCCTTCATCTCGTAAGCAAGACTGACAGCCTTCACCAAATCAAATAGTCGCTCGAATCCAGAGAGAATTTCCTCAGATCCAAAGCAGCTCACGTCATTAGTGCTGACATGAGACACCACCTGCAGCTGGGTGCACCCTGTGCTCTTCATGGTATCCGGAAGGACCCTTTCTTCCCCCCCCCCCCCCCCCCCCTTAGTCACCATATCCCTAAGGGGCCCCATTACACGCCTAACATTGGAGCTCCCAACTACCAATAAGCCCACCCTCTGTGATTGATCTGACCTTGGAGGCTGAGAATCATCCTCTGAAACAGGGCAGGCAGCTGCATTTGGCTCAGCCAGAGACAGTACCTGAAACCTGTTTGTCAGACTCATCGGGGAGGCTTTCTGATCAGCCTCCAGGCACGTCTTTCGCTGCCTGCCACGCCTTGGAACGACCTCCCAACCAACCACAGGCGAGGGGTCAGCCCCACTGCGGGCAGCAACCGGGGAAACCACAGCAGCATACTGATCTGGGGACAGACGGGACGAGGTTGACATCCCCGTGATACCCAAGTCTATCTCCCCACAGTGGTGCCCATTGGTAACAGACTCAAGATGCAGACCGAAGTCAGCGCCTCCTGCAGCCCTCATCCGAACACAGCAATCACAGTCCCTGTCCATTCTAATTGATGCTGGACAACAGTTACTGAAACATGAGTACATGCCTAGATAACGCAAGGGAAACACGCAAAGAATGTATGAACTAACCTGTAAAAATGCCTAACGACTTCGATACAATCTGCCTGAATTTGTTATTACAGTAAGTAAAACTCGACATTACACCTCCTATACGAAACTATGTAACAAATAAGTGAGCTAGGAGTATATGACTTGCTGCTGGCAGCTGCTTATCCAATGGTGGCAGGGAGCACACTGGCTGTGACCAACCGACACTCGCCGTTCAAAACAAAAACAGAAGACAAATGACTACGCGAATTTACACTATTCAGGTAATAAAACGCGATGCTACAACTCTCAACTACTATAATACTTCCATAAGGTGTTCAATACAGTTCCACATTGCTGTCTAATAAACAAACTACAAGTGTATCACACACACACACACACACACACACACACACACACACACACACACACACACACAAGTAGCTGCTTCCATAAAATATAAGTATACATAACAAAGCCTGGAATGTTTTTAGTTTTTAATTTTTGACTTGAGCATGTTTTCCCTAAACTTTGATTATTGCCTTCTCGCAAAGTAACTTCATGGCTTTTAAATTTTCATTCTGATGCAGACATTCTTAGAAGTGTCAAAACATAGGTAAATGTATTAAAAATTTGCCACCAGTTGGCACTGTTATTTCTCCATTGAAAGTTATTTATATTAATACAGAACACAATTTCAAAAACATTGACACAAGTAGATTTTGAGTCCTCAGCAGACAGAGGTGTGTGCCTGTGTATTAATACTGAAAAATAGATAACTTTTAATTGTAACTGTATATAGTTCCCCACTGGAAAATTTTGAACTGCTTATGAGGAGTCTCCATTCGTTGCTACACTGTCAGTTAGGCAGTAGCAAGAATTAATAGTCTATTGTGACTTCAGTGTAGATTTACTAAGGGATTTTGATAGGAAAAATGATGTGGAAATCTTATTTGGATTCTACAATTTGATCTCAGTAATTAACTTTCCAGTACAGATGAATAAAGACAGAAGAACCCTAACTGATAATATTTTCTTTGGTGACACTCAAAGTAAGAAAATAATTGTTAACCCAGTAACAAATGACCTCACTGATCACTTAGTAAAGTCAGTCAGGATAAATAGGAAAGTGCCTTACAGTGTAGATACCCCTCAGTGGAAATCAGAATAATTAATTACTCCAGGACAAATATTTTCAACCATAGTTTAAAGAGATAACCTGGAATAAAATTTATAATTGCCCGAATTTCAACATAAAATTTAATCTAATCCATGATAAATTCATATTATTATTTGAAAATAGCTTTCTGCATAAGCTAATCAGATAGGACATTAAACACTCATGTATAACACCATGGATCACTAGAGGGAGAAAAGTATCTTGTGAAAGGAAAAGAGAAGTATATCTATTGGTGAAAACAAGAAGAGATCCTGTAGTAGTTGCACACTACAAAAATGTCTCAAAATTACTAAGAAAACTTATTAAAAATCAATGAATATCTGTAAAATGTCAGAAATTGATGATTCCAACAACAGATGCAAGGCTATATAGAATATAGCGAAATGAGAAACAGGGCAACCAGCAACAGAACAGGATAACATCACTATTGAGCTGAATGGAAAGGCTATAAATGATGAGTCACAGGTACCAAATATATTTAATAATCATTTCTTAAATGTAGCAGAAAGTATAGTGACAAACAGTAGAAGAGAAAAATCACAGCAGTATGTTGAAAAAACAACTTCCACAAAATTCAATCATATGAATATAACACAAACTTCTCCATCTGAAATTAAGAAAATCATATATCCCCTAAAAGTTAAAGCTCATCTGGATTTGATGGTGTTCCCAGTAGAGGATTAAAAATTTGTTCCAATATAATAAGCCCTGTCTTATCTCAAATCTGTAATGCATCACTAACTCAAGGCATCTTTTCAGAGAGACTGAAATATGCCCTTGTCAAACCCCACTATAAGAAAGGTGTTAGAACAGATGTCAGTAACTACAAAATTGTTTCACAACTGACATCATTTTCCAGATTTTTTGGGAAGGTGATGAATTCTAGAATAGCATCTCACCTGAGCAGTTATGATATCCTCTGCAAATCACAGTTTGGATTTCAGAAGAGTTTCTCTTCAGAGAATGCCATTTACATATTCAATCACCAAGTATTACAAGAATTAAATAACAAAATAGTGACAATTGGAATTTTCTGCTGCCTATCTAAGGCATTTGACTGTGTGAATCACAATATTCTCATATAATGTAATCAGACAGGAAAAAAAAATGTACGCACCAAGTTGCAGCAACACACGTAAATAAGGTATAGATATGCAAAGCTTTTGGAGCCAGTGGTCCCTCCTTCTGACAGAAGGGCTGAAAGGTAAGGAGAAGGAGTGAAGGAAGAGGACTTGTGAGGTATAGCAAATGGGTAGAGTTTGGAAACGTTACCCAGAAGCTCAGGTCAGTTGAGACTTGCTGGATGGGATGAGAAGGAAAGACTGACTGTTGGGGACTATATTGCATGAGATCTGAAAACCTGAGAGCTGAAAGGTGGAAGATAAGGTAATATGCAAGACAGAGATTACTGCCAGAACATCATACATGAGTTAATAGGATCAAAAAGCTAAGTGCATTGTTTACGATAGATGGGGGAGGATGAAGGCAAAAACTAGACAGATCAAGAATGAAAGATATAGAAAACTAAGTTTCCCAAGGCTCAGGCTTACATCCACTACTTTTCCTCATATATTTAAATTATTTTCCATCTGTTGTACAAGAAGCAGAATTAGTTCTTTTTGCAGATGACTCTAGTACTGTACTCAGTCCAAGCATACATGCAGCAACAGAAGAAATGGTAAACAAAGATCTTAAACATATCATTGACTTGTTTTCTATAAATTGGTCTCACACTCCATTTTAAAAAGCACAACCTATTCAGTTCTGCATATCTAGGGGTACTGCATGAATAAGTGTAACTCATGGTGAGAAAATAATAGTCGTGAGGGTGAAAAATTCAAAATTGTTAGGTGCCCACACTGATGTGAATTTAAACTGGAAAAAGCACTTTTGGAACTCCTGAAACAACATAATTCAGCCATATTTGCATTCAGAATCATTGCAAATCTTGGGGAGAGACAAATCAGTAAGTGGACATATTTGTAGAAATCTCTTTAAGGTGTAGGGTTTCCTGACTATTGCTTCACAGTATGTTTATTCCCTCATGAAGTTTGTTGTAAATAATCCACTGCAGTTCAAAAGGAATCATGATGTGCATAACTGCAATACCACACTTAAAATTACTTTCATACTCAACATTAGTGTTGTCTGTAGCACAAAAGGGGTGCACGGTGCACAACTAAAATTTTTGACAAATTACCAAGTGATATAAAATGTCTGACAAACAGCAAAGTAATATTTGAAAACAAACTGAAGAAGTTTCTCCTTGACAACTCCTTTTATTCTATAGAAGACTTTCTGTTACTGTTATGTGTAAAAGAAGTTTGGTAAGAATTACTAACTCACAACTGTATAAGCAATAAAAAATAAATAATTAAAAATAAAACAGCTTTAAAATGTTCAACATGTTTCCATATTTACAAAATTAATTTGCTGTGTAAATGTAAAATGACTCAGTCCATACAATTAAGATTTATTGTGCAAATGATTCATGGAACATGAAACTAAATTACTGAGTTCTTTGTAGCAATTTCATTAAGTTGTTATCAAGATATATTTTGAAAAGACGGATGGGATGTTTATATCTCCTGGCTGGAAATTTATATGATGGTCTGGGATAGCTTCAACATTTCTCTTCCATCCAAAATCCTAGCCAGAACCATCCATGGGGCTTCTAGCAACTCTTAAACATAACAATGTTATTAACCACATGAAAGGTATGAATTTAAAAAAAAATATTGTAAGAGATGATTTACGACCATGTGATGTGTGTGTGCACTGTGGTGCTGATAAAGGCAATAGATGATTATTTCATTGTTCACTGAGATCTATTAATTATTAAAATGTGCATTCAAATGACATGTGTAAATTCAGTGTATCACATAACATAATAAACAAACAGATTACAACAGTGTGCCATTTGAGAACACTGTATTTTCTAATCAACTTTTTGTGATGTTATAAGAATCATGCTAAAATGCATCCAATTCAAAAACTGTTAGTACTTTGTCAGGAACACTATCCCATAACAGTGATTTACATTATAAACATGCGGGCTATAGTTATTATATATCATATACTATTGTATTAATCATTGTTTGGTACTGAATATGCTCATAGTTATTTAACTAGTCTGGTTTGGTCTCTCTGAGTTTTAATTAGTGATTATTTTATTTGATAGGTCTCCTTTTGTGTGGTTCATATATCACATTCACAATCAGAACTAGTATTATTCATTGTGTTTTAATTAATTAAGAGGAGATTTTTCACATGGACTTTTTACCCAATTAACCTCCTCATTGGGAGCTTTGTAAAATATTAATTCTTTACACTGTAACATGCATTGGTGTTATATTTTCATTGTCTCATACTTATTAATTGTCTTTATATGCTTTATACATTGACTGTAACATGTTCAAATCAACAATAGTTTACAGAAACTCTGGGTGCACTTTGACATCACACCCATGGCCCAACCGACATGTCCACTTTTCCCAACAGCATACTTTGCTAAAAGTTCAACCTTGCTATGTTTCAATATCTAGTTACAAATAGTCAGCATAGTCTGATAGAAAGGTATTGGCATTCGAGTCACAGCAGCAATGAACTCAATTTTTTTGTATAAAATCTAGTTAATATGCTCCCTGACGAAGTTCAAATGTTCT
This sequence comes from Schistocerca gregaria, assembly GCF_023897955.1. NCBI lineage: Eukaryota > Metazoa > Arthropoda > Insecta > Orthoptera > Acrididae > Schistocerca > Schistocerca gregaria. The sequence goes on from NC_064921.1 coordinate 863,346,373, forward strand.
GTACTTGTTTAATTGCTTCATCTGCTACATTACAGGCTCAAGTTCATTATTAAAATTTACTTCTCTTACAGGTGTGTCAAATGCTGAGATTTATGTAAGACCGGAGGTGCTACAACTGTGACATCTTAGGAACCGACCCATAAAAAAACACTTCAATACTGTGCCAGCATGGGTGCTAGGAAGTGAACAAGAAAAACCATCAGTGGTAATTCTGCTGCCTGAAGGCTCAGCAGATAATGAACAGGTTTTCTGATGTGCAGATGGACAATAGAGTTCTATCTTCCAAACATTGTGTCAATAGGAAATAAATATCAAGAACAACAGTAATTTACAGTACCTTAAAGAAGCAATATGTTGCCCTTGAGCAGCTATATGGAATAGGGATAATGCACAGAATAACAGAAATCAGACTGAAACTCAATATAATAGATCATAGACTTCTGTTATAAAACCTCATCACAGCTCTTCCAATCCACTTGTATGAGCTTTTGCTTCTGATAGTTTGAAAAGAATGAACTGGCAACACTGATAAATTACATATCTAGTCTGACTGTAACTATTTTTGCTTGGAGTCATCACTGTTTTCCTTCTTAGTTATTTATGAATTTCATGTACAAAGCATAGAGTACAAGTGTGAATAACTTTTACACACATGAAAGGGAGTGAGTGAAAGATGCGGTCAAAATATATTGTACGTATGTTGAGTTGACTTCAATACATTTTTAGCTGGGTTTCACTGTCACTCTAATAACCCCTCATTTTCTTCATTATTCAGCCAGTTTCAGCAGTTGCTCCATTTCTGATGACCTTGTTATCAGTCTCATGTACATATTTCTAAGATACTACTCAAGTAAGAAGAGAAATTTTGAATGAATTATCATGTGATACTGGGCAATAATCTAAGGAAGTGAACTAAGATTCTCCCTCATGTACCTTATTGAAGTTCGTATAGCACTTGTCTTAAATTAGATATCTTCATTGGGAATACCAGTTAATTCTCTTCTTTAAGCTGTATAATAGTTATTCTAAACAGATGCCTCTTCGTTGTCATTATTTATTAAACAAATAAGGTTTTGTACTTGCTTATAAATATGAAACAACAGTACTGTTACCAGTGTTTGCTGCATTACATCATTGTGAATTGGAAAAAAACTTATAAATATTGTTGTACCTTACCACTCAGTTCTTAAATTGTTATGCAACTAACTGTACTTTATTTTTATTTCTCAAAAAAGTTTTCCACATATTAAGTAAAGTTCCTCACATTGCCATCACATCTTGCTCTCACCTTATTCAATGTTATTAATGTGGCTTTCTTACTTTCTACCTTAATAATTTATTACAGTTACCTCTATAATTTTAATTCCATTCACCTTGAGGAAAAATGTGTTTGCACATCCTTGATCCTACCTTATCTGATACGTTTACCAAAGTATGCCTTGCTGTAGAACTGAGCAAGTATGACTTTTGTGTGAGTGCAGTTTTTTCCTAGTTTTAGTGGACAATAAGGCAAATTTCCTGACATTCACAAGCAATTTTCATCATTTATAGTCTCAAAATTATGACACTGACTTTGCTCTGTTCTAATGGAAATACATATATTTTTTCTGTGACACTTGAAAGAAGCTTTTAAGAGAACTTCAATGACAGTGCATGTACAGGACTTGATCAAATATTATCAAAATAACAGCACTGCAAACCACAGTCCTGCCACCAGGAGAAGAGATTCCATCAACATCTGCCCTGTCATACTGAATGTAAGCAAACACAAAACTCAGGTATGGTTCTAGTTGAGTGCATGAAGCCCAACAGTCTGTGTTCTGCCATTGTAGCAGTCAGACAACTTGCTTGTAAAACTGTTGAGACACTCACATTGTGCATTAAGCATTGTTTATGGTGAATGTAGTGAAACTGTTAGAGAAGTGGTGCAGTTGTACATTGAAGAGTGTCCAGATTGTGCCAATCAGTGTCACTCTGTCTTTGTAAACATTATAAATAAAGTACTAGAAACTTGAAGCATGGAGAATAAAATATGTGAAGGGAAAAGAAGAGGAACTGATGAAATCTATTAAAATTAACATTTTAAATGAGTAACACACAATGCAAATGTCACTTACTGGTAGTTTGGAAGTACAAGAGGTATGAATCAAATGAGCGTTCTGCAAACACTGTTTTCCGTCATATTTCATCTTCTTCAAATTTCACTAGATCCACAGCTTCATGGCAGTGACTATCTAAATGAAATTAAAATCTTCTGAATGTTATATACAAAAAGTTCAAAGTTAGGTGGCATACCTAAGCAAAATTTTGGTTAAGGAAGAAGCATCATTTACAAACCATAGGCAAGTCAGTCTTCACAACATACACTAAACATCAGTTGAAAATCCATGCTGACTCAATGAATACTCTTGGTCTTTCAATATTTGGTGCATGTTTTTAAGACCCACAACACTGGTCTCTGTGTTGTTGATGGAATTCTGAATACAACAGGTTTGAAGGATTTTTTAAACGTAAATGTGATGAAAAACACTGTTGTTGTGACGATACCTCATAGACACGACTCCATGTATAATGCGTGTGTGAATAAAGAAATTCGTAAAACCAATGCTAGAATAAAACAATTATGCTCTACTTACGCAAAATGCAATGTAGTAGATATTAACAGACTGGCGAAAAATCTGCACACTGAACACGGTGAGCATCTGAATTACCAGGGTAAAAAATTACTCTGTCACGAGATAAGCAAAATTATAAACGAAATTCACGAACTCAACTGTCTAGTTTTAAAAGACACTATTTGTATGGACACTTATGGACCTCCTTTTTTAGGCAATACAACGTTACAGGGGAAAGAAGGGTAGAAACCACGATAAGGGAAAAATGCAGAAAAGTAATTAATTCAGATAACTGTGTTGTTTTAGATCAATCAGTGAAAATAAATGAACATACAAGACCTTGTGACATCAAAATACCTTTCTGTGCAGATAACAATGTTCTCCTTTTACATATAAATGTACAATCACTTCATGGTAAAATCAATGAACTGCAGTACTGGCTTGATAAAATTAACTGCAGTATATTGTGTATCAATGAACACTGGATGAAAGAGTCTGAAATAGGCTTGTGTGTTCCTCCAGGATATTTGCTAGTTACTAGCTATTGCAGAAGAAGCATTTCACATGGTGGAGTGTCAATCTATGTTAAAAGCAAACTAGATTTAAATTATTCAGTAGTAGACCTTAGCAAAATGTGCCTTGAAGGCACATTAGAAGTAGCTGGTATGGTAAAGCACACACAAAAAATTATAATTGTGTCAGTGTATTGAACTCCAAGATCTGATGAAATAATACTTATAGAAAAAATTAACACTCTAATTTTGCAGTTGTCCAAATATAAACAACATAAAATTATAATTGTAGGGGATATTAACATAGATATAAGGGCAAAGAAGAAAAATGTTATCTATATGGTTAATTCTCTGAAATCACTGAACTGTTATTGTCTTAATGAAAAGCCCACCAGACTGTATGCATGTCTTGATAACATAATTAGTAATGTATATAAAGATACTCTTGAATGTGATGTAATAGAATTAGGAATATCAGATCATGCAGGACTATGGCTTCGAATAGAAAATACAAAACTCAACCCTAAAGAAAGACAAGTAACATATAGACTTCTAGGAGAATCCAATGTAAATAACATGATTAATGAATTACAGGAAATTGATTGGTCTCATAAAACTAATAACAATACAACAACTGACAAGTGCTTTACTATTTTCCTCACAGTAATTAAGCACATTGTAGAAAAGACGTGCCCCCATGTAACAAAAAGACAACATCCTAATAATACACATAAGCAGTGGCCTACTCACAAGTGGTACACTCCAAAACTTAACAAACTTAGGATACTACTCCTAATTCTGAAGGATAAGTCTGGAAAAAGTGATCAAGACAAGGCAAATTACATAAATATGAGAAAACTCTACAAATCAGAAATAAAAGGGGCTAAGTGCAGTGAAAATGATGAATATATTTTGAATTCCAAAAATAAATGTAAAGCAGCTTGGAAAGTCATAAAACAGGAAATTAATAACAACAATAAAGAAAACAACATCCCTATACACTGTGATACACTCAATGATTACTTTGTAAATAGTGCCACTACCACTCCACTCAATAATTCTACCACAGATGCAGAAACACTACTCATTCATACAAAACAGACTAGTGAGAAATTTACTTGGACCCCTATCACCCTAAATGACATTTGCAAATCGATAAACAAACTAAGCAATTCCAAAACAGAAGACTATTATGGACTCAGTAATTTCATCATAAAGCGAATAGCAAAGGAAATCAAAATGCCATTTCTCTCACTGTCAAACAGAGTACTAGATGAAGGAATTTTTCCAGAATGTCTTAAGCTCACAGTTACACTACCTATGTATAAAAAAGGTGATAAAAACCTCCCAAACAACTACAGACCCATATCAATAGAACCAATCATATCCAAAATAATAGAAAATTGTATGCATATGCAGCTATACAGCTATTTTGAAAGCAACAAACTACTAAATGAACAGCAATTCGGATTCAGGTCTCACCTATCAACTGTAAAAGCAATTGAAGATTTGGTGAACGATGTATATGAAGCATATGAAAAGAGGCTGCATATATCTGGAACACTTATTGATTTAAGCAAAGCATTTGATTCAGTGTCTCATGACATAATCATTAAAAAATTAGAATACTATGGTGTTGAAGATATACCAGTCACCTTATTCAAATCTTATTTAAGCAATAGGTTATAGCTTGTATATGCAAATAAACAGAGATCAGCAATACTCCCTATAAAAAGAGGAATACCCCAAGGCTCAGTTCTTGGGCCTTTCCTGTTCATTGTCTATATTAACGATTTCTCAAATTATATTCCATGTAAGAATATACTGTATGCTGACGATATAACACTAATAACCTCAGGTGACAATTTACAATCTGTGCTGGATAACAACAGAGAAATAATGCAAATGACTAGTCACTGGTGTCAGGCCAATCAACTGTGCATAAACAATACAAAAACAGAAGAAATAATTTTTAACCTAAAAGCTACAAAAATTAAAAATAAAACAGTGAAACTACTTGGATTGCACATAGACCAGAAACTCTCCTGGGAAGAACATACCAATAACCTGTGCAGCAAACTAGCCCATGTACTTTCTTTACTGTACAAATTGAGAAACAGTGTGAGCAAACAGCTGTTACTCCAGTCATATTTTGCTTTCTTCCATTCCCATCTGGAGTATGGAATATTGCTCTGGGGTAATTCCTTGGGGGCTAAATGTATTTTCAGATGGCAAAAGAAGGCCATCAAATGTATACTAGGATTAGCACCCAGAGATTCCTGCAGAAACCACTTTAAATATCTCAGTGTAATGACAGTACCCAGCATCTACATATATACCTGTTTAATGTATGCTAAAGAAAATCTGGACAAATTTAGCACGAGACGTGATGTACACACACACAATACTAGAAATAGTCGCTTGTTGGATTTTCCTTTCTTGAGGCTAGCTGCTGTACATAATAACTATAAACATTTGGGCATAAAATTTTTCAATAAGTTACCATACTCAGCTCGTACAGCCCCATTTAATAAATTCAAGAGTGTATTGCAAAATTGGTTAAAATGCAGTGAATTCTATACAATTGAAGAATTCCTAGGAAATACTCATTATAATATAAGATTTTGATAAGTGATAAATGTTTTCAATTCTTAAATAAGCTAAATAATTCTGTGTATATAAGTGTTTATTAACCTAGCTGTACTCCATTGTAAACTTTGACGAAGCCAAGTGTATGAAAAATACTGAAAGGCAAATTTAAAAAAAAAAATTCTATTCTATTCTATTCTACATTCAGGAAATGTGAGTTCCTAAGATATACTGCTGCTGCAGTTATTGGAAGACACCGCACTGAACATAAGGCAGTCAGTGTGGTACCAACATGATGGATATCCCTCTCATTCCACACATATGCTGACAGGCCCTCTTAAGGGCACATCTAGAGAGCATTGGAATAGTTGTTCAGGAAATGCAAAATGGTCTACAGAGTCAAGTAACTTAACACTTCTACACCTTTATCTGTGGTGAGATTTAAGACAAGAAGTCTATTATGAAACACTGAATGACTCCCAAAGGAATGAAATGCCTTGTAACATATTAAGTCCAGATGAAATTCAATGTGCAGTGCTCTTTCACCAGACTAAATTTATAGGGTGCAGCAATGCTCAATGTCAATATTTTGAGCACATGGTATGACAGCCATTATAATATACATAAAAACCATACCCCGAGTTCTGTCCTTGGTGTAATAGGGCACACGTTCATGGAACCTCTCCCCCTGATGGTGAGACAGGTCCTTGGTGCTGTTATCTTGATGGTTGGCTGTGATGACCGAGTCGTTCTAGGCACTTTAGTACAGACCCACGTGACTGTTACAGTCGCAGGTTCGAAACCTGCCTTGTTCATGGATTGTGTGATGTCCTTAGGTTAGTTAGGTTAAAGTAGTTCAAAGTTCTAGGGGACTGATGACCTCAGATGTTAAGTCTCATTGTGCTCAGATTCATTTGTTATCTTGATACTGTTTGATCATGTACCATGCATATTATGTAAATAAAAATTACGTGTGAATATTGGGAAATTCAATGTATTATCTGGACATATGTATAGTTGCCTTACTCCAATGCATAGATAATGAATCTCAGTTGTGTGTATGAATCATATGGGTTACTGTTATGCTACTAATGCACAGTAATAACAAGAAACATGTAGATCTGTTACCTGTCTGTTATTTTGATGATACATAAAATTCACTAACATATTTATGAGTGGTGCTCTATACCACTCATATATAATTTCCTTCTGCAACATAATTCACACAGTTTATTTTTAACTTTTTACCAATTTTTCTTGGTAGAAATACTTGTATAAAGAACACAATATAAATATTCCTTTGTTATTTTTATTTTAAATAGCAGCAGCATAAGATTACTTTTTGGAATTTGAAAGATAATATATACTTCTAAGAAAATCCTGTATTCTTGTCACTAATAACACTTTTTGTTTCCAACTATGCCTGTATTTTATAATTAATAAACAAAAAATATGTTTTTAATTATTTTTGCTTTTACTTCATAATTCAGATAGTAGCTGGTTGTTTACTTTCCATTCCTGGTTGATATTCAGTCATTTACACAAAGTGTTTCATAGATCCCATACCTTCAGGGATATGGTACAAGTCATGATAAATATTTCAAAAGATGCAATGTGCTTCATTCAGTGTGTGGCCATTAATGTCTACTTATGGCACAACAGACCATTATTGTTCATTCTAAATTGCGTAACATAAGTCTTTGTGAGGCTGAGACTTTAACTGTTAGCTGTCAACAACTTGTAGGCCTGTTCAGCTAGTATCTGGTCTGTGTCTGCTGAGTTTGAGTTTGGATTTATGCTTGTGTTATCATCAAATATTATAGCTTCTGCACTGCTCTTCAGAGTCACTGAAAGATCATTTCTGTAAGTTAAGAACAAGAGGGAGCCCAGTACTGATCCTTGCAGCATGTCATGTATTATGTTCTCACATTCTGACATTACTTTCAAGCCTATGTCACACAGTTGATAGGTCTACTAGAGACACTGTGCATTACATTGTTGCAAAGCTTCATTAAATCTTCACTGTCATCTGCATTATGTGATCGGTTGGACCTTACTTTCTGAGTAGCCCCCATACAGGTGCAGAAAAAGAAATTACTACACCTGGAAAGACAACATTTATTCTGGTCTGATTATGGCATATGGTACCTGGGCGATAGTAGACGTACTGATAATGATTTCAACATCATTCTCCCACAGATAGTGTAGTGACCTAGCTACCAGAGTGCCATCTACGTCTACTATGAAATAGCGAATGCTCACAGCCAGAAGGCTCAGTGTGGTGCACATGTAATGAAGCAATCAGGTAAACATGTCATGGAGATGCACTCATGTTCTCTTCAGCCAATTGCACAAGTTTGAAAGGGGTCAAACTGTGATCTTCCGAGTGATAAGATGTTCCTTTCAAAGAATTGCCACACAATTCAGACACGCTGTGTTAGATGTGGAATGCTGCTGGTACCAGTGGCACATGAATGTTCTCACACTCATGGATGATAATCTGGATGCCTATGCAGCACAGCTGCCCACCAGGATCGCTGTGTTGTAAGGGCAGCATTTGCAGATTGTACAGCTATCACAGCACAGAGAAGAGGTCTTGTGAACCCAGACATGTTATCACAAACTGTTGGGAACTGGTTATTGGCAGTGGAACTATGGGCACACACACCTCTAGCCCTTCTATAACTCATGCCACAGCACCGACATGCACAGCTAAACTGGTGCTGTCAAAGGATCACTCAAAGATGGTGTGACATGCTGTGGTCTTCAGTGATGAAAGCAGAGAGAACTCTAGTAAGAGCCAAAGTGAAATATTATCTCTTACCATATTTCGATATGGGAAGCACGATGAACCACTAACCAATATACAGGAACTTGTAAGTGTGTGAGAGCCTCAAGCTGAAAAAATACCGCCGCTCCACAAGTTCTTTAACACCACTACAGCAACTTGCGAGTGAATGAGGATGATATGATGATGAAAGACATACAACACCAGTCATCTCAAGGCAGAGAAAAATCCCTGACCCCACCAAGAATCGAACCCGGGGCCCTGTGTGCGGGAAGCAAGAATGTGACCACGAGATCCCAAGCCGCAGACTAATTGTGGCTAATCATGCAGCAGTTCAAACCCGAATCTAGGATTTATTGGACATTTGTTGAATCTATATGCGTGATCTGACCAGTGTAATTTCTGCATCTCTTCATTATGGCTTCATTTTGGTTCCCACTCTTTCGGAATAAATGTTTACTAATGGACACTTTTCTCATATTTCTTAGAATTTCCATTGGGGGAAATTGTTCCCATATCATTTTTTATTGTACATTCATACAACTCCATTTTACTCCCTGAGTATTCTTTGTACAGATAATGTGAATAGAAAAGTAGCATTTCTCCAACAAAGGAAAGTGCAGGATGTTCCAACATTATAATCCTACCCTCTGACAAAGGCTCCACTACTGTTGTTTTGAACAGCAAGGATTACTTGGCAGATGGACTCTGCCAGTTGTCAGGTTCATTCGCCTACAAACCCTGGCACAGTGACCCCATTTCAGATATCCAGCATAATCTCCAATCTCAACTCAGATCCTTAGGCCCGTCCCAGAACCTCTCCCCAAAGTTCATCTCTCCTGACCCCTACCATTTCCCACACTTCTATCTTCTACACGTCTCCTCATCTCCTCCCCTCCCCCCCCTCCCCCCAAGACAGTCTACAATCTCTGCTGTTGTAGACCAACACCTACAGCCTATTACCAGCAATCTACCCTCCTGCATGAAATATACTAATCATTTCCTCCACCAACTCTCTATGGTTCCTGTCCCATTGCCACAGAAACCTCCTCGTCACTACTGATGCACCTCCCTTTATACTAACAGACCGAATGCCCATGGTCTTACCACTACTGAACACTAACTTTCTCAACACCTGATGAATTCCTAACCAACCACCTCCTTCCTAGCTGTCATGACCAACCATATACTCACCCACAATTACTTCTCCTTTGAAGGTATTACGTACAAACAAATCTGGAGTATGTCTATGGGCAACCGCATGTCACCATCCTATGCTAACCTTTTCATGGGCCATCTAGAGGAATCTTTCCTAAACACCCAGAATCCCAAAGTCCCCATCTTCATCATCTGGATCCAGGGAAAGGGCAGCCTATCCACATTCCTCCAGAACCTTGACACTTTCTCCCCCATTCTCTTCCCCTGGTCCTAGTCAACCCATCAAGCAACTTTCCTCAATGTTGATGTCCACCTCAAAGATGGCTATATCAGTACCTCTATCTGTATCAAACCTATCACCCATTCAATACCAAGAAGTTCCTTCCATACAGCCTAGCCAGCAATGGCCATTGCATCTGTAGAGATGAGCGGTCTCTCTTGAAATATACCGAGAGTCTCACTGAGGCCTTAGCAGATCATAATTACCCTCCCAACCTTGTACAAACACAGGTCCTCTGTGCCTTATCTTTCCAGACACCCAGTACCTCCCAAAGCTTCACCATCCAGTCACAGAGCAACATTACCCTTGTGACTAATTACCAATTCAATTACATTCTTCACCAGGGTATCGACTACCTCTCATAATGCACTGAAACGAGAAATGTCCTGCCCACTATCCTTCCATCTCCTCCCACAATGGTATTCTGCCACTCATCATATCTACACAATATCCTTGTTCCTACACAACCTCTGCTTCCACCCCTTGCCTCTTGGCTCATATCCCTGTAATAGACTCAGATCCAAAACCTGTCCCACACGTCTTCCCACCACCACCTACTTCAGTCCTATCACCTATCCCATCAAACGCAGGGCTATCTGTACAACCAGTCATGAGATTACAAGCTAAGCTGCAAACACTGTGCTGCATTCTACATGGGCTTGCCAACCAACAAGCTGTCTGTCTGCACAAATGGCCACCAACAATATCTGGCCAAGAATAAACTGGACCACACTGTTGCTGAGCACGCTGCCCAACATTACATCCTTCATTTCAATGACTGCTTTACACCCTGTGCCATTTGGAGCCTTCCCACCAACACCAGCTTTTCTGGATTACACAGGTAGAAACTGTTCCTGCAATACATCCTACATTCCCGAAACTCTCCTGGCCTCAACCTTCATTGGTCATTGTCCTTACCCACCTAGCCCCTTCCCTGTTTCCATTCCAGCAGTACACAGCCCTCTGTTCCACCAACATACCCAGTACCCAGTCTTTGCTTCTCTCCTTTTCCTCTAACCCTCTCTCTACCCCCACCCTCCATCTAAACTCCCGACTGCACTTAGCTGCTCCACTCTCCACCTTGTCCCAGCAGCACTACCCTGCTATCCCTCCCCCTTCCTGTGCCAGCTTCCTCCACCCCCACCACCTGGTTGCTTCTTCCATAATGCACTGCTGCTAGCAGTCTGGCTCCAGCTGCCAGCGATTGTGCTCAAATGTGTGTGTGTGTGTGTGTGTGTGTGTGTGTGTGTGTGTGTGTGTGTGTGTGTGTGTGTGCGTGCACGCGCGCATGTGCGCATGATTTGTCTAATTCTGAAAAATGCCTCATTGACCAAAAGCTAATTGTCTGACAGTCTTTTTCTTGTGCTTTGCTGTGACTCTGCATCACAGCTATATGGAAAGGAGCATTTCTGTTACATGGAAGAATAATTTTCTTAAGCCAGCAGATAGCCTTACATCTGCATGAATAATATGAAAGCATCTGATCCTGTCTATCAATGTGAGGTATATTTGCATTTTATTTGACAATTGGTGGAAGTTTTGAGGTCATTTGCTGGTGTTAATTCTCTGGAAATATAGTATCTCATCCCCCATTTTTTATCATTACACTTTGTGAGTGCAGAACAATTGTATTTCCTTCTCTCAGTTTGGCAGATACTTCTTTAAGGATGCTCCTCCTATTTAAGATTAGTGGTTTTTTTTATGAGCAAAAGGGTTTTAGATAATGTATGTCTTTCCTAATAATTAGCCCTGTCCACGTAAATGTGTGTGATTACCAACATAAAACTACTTTAAAAAATCTGAAATGAGCTTTCCAGCATGACTTCCCCAACTATATTGTCAAGCGTCCCCTTGTACACAGATCACTTATTTGCAAAACTGTCCAGATTCTTCAACATGCACATTCTGATACCATATTTACACATTTTATTTGATATATATCTTATAAATGACAATCTCTGTCTCAATAGAATAATCAATTCATTTAACAGTATCTCTTCATGAGTAAAACACTTGACATACTTTGCTGTTAAAATAATTTGGTATAGGCACTACTTAGTATTGCACCATCAGTTCTTTGGGTGTCTTGGCTGTGGATTTTTTAGCAAAGTATAATGAACGTAACATGATCATAGAGCCATATCTGCACACACTCATCACTACTGCTCTGTTTTGAAACTATAGATCTTCCTTGCAGTAGTCTTGCTATGTGATGGATATTACGTTACCTGTATGTAACGTAACTTTCAAAAACACAAGCATACTTACTAACCCAAGGCTTATCCTTCATATTTTCAGTCAAATATATATTCACAGCATTATCATTCTTTCACCAACTACAAACTGAAGTATGAGATCTGTAAGTATTAAACCTGAGTATCAAACCTAAGTAAATTCATTGGTGTATTGCTAGTAGGATGAACATTCTTGTTTTGTAAATGGATGAATGTTATGTGATTCTTTATCACCATTGACTTTGTTACCCTCACTACCCTTATCTTTTGGTTCTTCAGCATCATAAAAGATATTTGAAGGTTCTGTTCCAGACTATCATCACTATGGCAAATTTCTGTCCGCTTTAGATTCTAGCCATTCTCCCCCAATCTGTTACTTTCAACTCATAATTAATACCTTCTAATATGTTCAGTAACTGATTATCAGCAAATTTTTCATTCTTCCTATTCTTTTTAGTGTAAGAGGGGCCCAGTGTTGATTAATTAGCTGCCACTTCCAAGAATGTGTATCACAAACAATTTTGTACAAGAAAAAGTTGCAGCCACAAAAATCTGTTCTCCGTCACTTTGTTGCCTGTGCACACTCCTATTCTAAGGCTGCAAATTTAGACTAAATAATGCACCTTTGAATGTGTTGTGTATACAGTTCTGTACAGTAAATGGCTCCAGTAATAAATATAGACTTTGAACAGAAGTCTGTAGCTAAGGTATAATTTTCAAAATTTTTAGGTGTGTCCATTGATGAGAGGTTAAACTGGAAGCAACACATTGATGGTCTGCTGAAACGTCTAAGTTCAGCTACGTATACTATTAGGGTTATTGCAAATTTTGGTGATAAGAATCTCAGTAAATTAGCTTACTATACCTACTTTCATTCACTGCTTTCATATGGCATCATATTCTGGGGTAATTCATCGTTGAGTAGAAAAGTATTCATTGCTCAAAAATGTGTAATCAGAATAATTGCTGGAACCCACTCACGGTCATCCTGCAGTCATCTATTTAAGGATCTAGGGATCCTCACAATAACATCACAGTATATATATTCACTTATAAAATTTGTTGTTAATAATCCAGCCCAGTTCAAAAGTAATAACAGTGTGCATAGCTATAACACCAGGAGAAAGGATGATATTCACTATGCAGGGTTAAATCTGACTTTGGCACAGAAAGGAGTAAATTATGCTGCCACAACAGTCTTTGATCACCTACCAAACAGCATCAAACGCCTGACAGTTAGCCAACTAACATTTAAAAATAAATTAAAAGAATTTCTAGATGACAACTCCTTCTACTCATTGGCTGAATTTTTAGATATAAATTAAGAGGAAAAAAATAAAAAAAACTTAAATATTAGTGTCGTGCTATATTTTGTGTAATGTAATATCTTGTACAGACGTCTTTTATTAACCTGACACGTTCCACATCATTATGAAGTGTCGTATTCATGATCTATGGAACAAGTATTAATCTAATCTAATCTAATCTAATCCATACTTATCTCAGCCACAATAATTGTTAATGTGTTTGGCGTTGTCCTGTTATGTCACCATAAACACATTCAGCAGAATTTCAGCTTTTTAACCACCTGATGAGTTTTGTATTCTCATTAGTTGTCTTTTGGTTGTGAATGCAAAACTAATGCAACCATATCTAGTTGTTTATTAGGTGTGAAATGTTTGCTGCCATTGGTAGGAAGTAGAGCCTAATCCTTGAATTATGTGGCCAATGATTTAAGTATAACTTTTCCCGAGCTACCTTCTGAGGGCTCACATTCATTTGGCATAATGTTTTTGGTTCGGTTCTTGTTAATGATGCTTCAAATAGTTGTTGTCTTTTTTTTGGAGCACTTTATGATATGGGCATATGTGTTTCAGTTTTCTTAATAATGAACTTGAGGGTTTTACAATGCTGTGGTAAGGAAGTTTCAACTTTTTACTACAGATTGACCTCCTGTTTTGCACTTAGGCATTGCTGAAAGTTAGAATTGGTTCACTGAATTCAGTTAATTAACAACAAATCCTTCCATCAATATAATCAAAACATTGTATCGCAATGAAAGCATACAGTTCTGTTAGTCTGGATAATTAGTTTGCAATAACTCTTAGGTTATGTGGTGTGTCCTTCTCATCTTGGAATCTGAATGACTTCCTACTACTTTCCAACCTTCAGTAGCTAAGCGTTCTTTCCTCCCTGAAGAACAGTCATGAAAGTCCAGAAAGCTAGAAATAGTCCTTTGTCCTCTCTCTGTATTGACAGTTCTTAGATTATGTCTAAAGAAGTGAAGTATTGGCCAGCGATGCAGCCTTACTGTAATTTAACATTGGTGTTACTTTCTCATCAGCCATATATGGGAGTCATTATGAAAGTTTCGAAGTATGATACATTAGGTTCTAATATTTCACTTCTGACATACTGCCTGATAAAACAGTGGTGCACTGAGATTGGAAGTAGGAGACAAAATGAGACTTGTGGTGAAATCTTCTTGGGCTTCCATCCCGGTAGCTGCACCAAAAATCTGTGACATTTTGATGAGTGTCATTCTCATCATTATCTGGGGAAGTGTCGATGGGCTGTGGCCATCCTCTATATATGTAGCTGGTAGATGGTCAGTGGCGCATGGTGGCTGTCCCTCGCCACCACTCCTACTGGTGCTGGGACATTGGCATGAGGTGGGGTGTGGGGGGGGTTGGGGGGGGGGGGGGAAGCCGCGCAGGGATGGGTGACACCAGCTAGCTTTGAATCGCGGAGCGTTAGCAGCTGAGCACAGTCCCAGTGTATTGCTGCTATTGCAGGGTTCCAGATCAAACTTAAACAGTAGCCCTCATCCCTGTTGACAAGATTGACATGTAATCTTAATTTGACTGATTCCTTGATGGTGCTCTCCCAGAAGTCACAGGCTCAGCAATGCATTTTTGTTTCTTCAAATTGGAAGCTGTGTCCCTCATCAAGGCTGTGTTCTACCAAGGCCCATTTGCCTTTGTACCCCAGCCTTACGCATCTAACGCATTCCTGGCAGCATTGTGAGATGCAGTGTTGTGTTTGAGCAATGTACTGGAGCCCACACTTGCATGGTATACCATATACACTGGGAACCAGTAGCTGCATTTTTTCCTTCACTGAGCCCAGTAACTCTTTCACTTTTAGAGGTGGTCAAAAAATTGCTTTGATGTTGTTTTCCTTGATTATTCTTATAATTTTGACTGTTGGGGGCCCCAGTGTATGGGATAAAGGTGACTTTCTTTTCCCCTTCCTCTTTTTTGTGGATGGCTGCGTCACTCTCTTCCTTCCTCATAGCACGTCTAATGTGTGCTGTGATGTGCTGCAACCATTCTGATGAAACACATCCTTAAAGTGCTGCAGCTCAGCTGGAAGGCTGTCTTTGTCACAGATGGCTCTTGCTCTGTGAACCAGTGTCGTTAGAACAATGTTTTGCTGTGCTGGGGGATGGCAGCTGGAAGCATGGAGATGTAGGTCTGTGTGGGTCTTCTTACTGTATACCGCATGTCCTAGTATGCTGTCTGCTTTTCTCCTTATAAGAATCTCCGAAAATGGAAGACATCCATCTTGTTCTAACTCCATTGTGAACTGTATGTTTTTGTGAATGCTGTTCAGGCGTTCATGGAATTCATTCAGGGGTTCTCTTCCATGTCCCCACACCATGAATGTGTCATCAACATAATGAAAGCTTTAAGCTGGGCTGTTTCCAGTGCCAACTCCATATAGAGATTGGCAATCCCTGGAGCAAGTAGTGAACCCATGGCTGCCCCATCTACCTGATCATAAAATTCTTGATAGTTTGAAATGGTATGTGATGTTATTTTTGGTGATTCCAGAATCAAGACATATTTACAAGGAACTTGGTAGTATGAGCCCATTTATCAGTATAACATTGCGCTCCCTCTAGCCTGGATGATTCCATTGGGAGGGGTGTCATAAAGCTGTTGTTTTATCTGCTGAGGTAAGCTGGTGTGCAGCTGTTCAACTGGTCTTGATATCCTAGATACTGGCACTGAGATGTAGTTGACATCCAAGGTGGCCCCACAAATTTTCCATTGGAGATAGATCAGGGTATCATGCTGGCTACAGCAGTACCTCAACATCTTGCGGACAGTGTATAAAGAGCCACATCGTGAGGACAACTGTTATCCTGCTGAAACTTGGCACACCACCATTGTTGCTCAAGAGGTAACACACACAGACGCAGAATGTTGGAGGAGAGGGAATTTAATCAGTACCACCCAAGTCATACTTGATGAATCCACACACTATAATGCTAGGAGTAACACCAAAATGGCTCTCCAAATCATTGGAAGAACTCCATCTCTCCCCAGATTACTGCCAGATTCACTGACAGTGCCCGTCCAGACTAGTGCAGAACCACAGTTCATTACTGAATGCAAAGTGACACCATTCATCAGCAATCCATGCTTCCCAGTCATGACATCACTCCAAAAGCAGCTGTTTGTGTTTTGGTTGTAACCATGGCATACACATGGGATGGCAATTCCCTAATCCATCTGCTGCTAGTCTCTGATCAGTCATGTGGGATGGCACAAAATCTTTTGGGAAGTCAGTCATTCTCGAATGGCAGGCACAGATATGAAAGAGTTAAAATTGCTGATCCCCCCTTGTCATGGTCTGATGTGGTTGAGTGGAACCTTGATGACAACGACACCTGACTTCCCATTTCCACGCAGTCCAACATCTGAATGCCTCACAAATTGGAATACTGGACAATTTAACAAGCCACCTAAATTGAGTCCCACAACACTGCTCCTTTCAAACTCCATCATGTACCAATCACACTGTCTGACACAAGTATGCAGCAGCTCTTAGTCCTTCATAGGGAGCACCCACCTGACAGTATTCATTCCTCTTACATCCTCTATCAGGCTTAGTAACAACACTAAACATGAACAATATTAATACACTCAGATAGCCATTCAAACTTCCACAGAGAATTCCAATTGTAATCATTAACATACCTGCTGATTGTATATATAAAAATGCAGTTACAATGACATTTGACCATCTCTTCTAAGTGCTTCACTTTCTTTGTCAGGCTATGCATACATGGTATTTTTAGAAGTCTTTCATTACTAATCTGTGAAAGTTTTGAAGTACCAAACTACTTATCACTGTATGGGCTGTGATGTTCCAGTCCATGAGACACCAGGTTTTTATTATCAGCATCATGGAGCTGGGAAAGGAGCACTTTCATATAATGACTTTAATTTCAGGAGTGGATTAAATAAGTGTGAAAGGGAATATGCAACAGGGGTTTAAAAAAATCCTTATGATGAAACAGACATTCAGTGGTTGCAAAAATTCTGAAGAGGCAGAACTTCTTCAGAAGCTAAGGACTGGACATCTGACAATTGCAGTTATGCAGTTGTTTGTGAAAATTGTATTGCTATGGGAAAACTTGTGAGGGGGAAAAACCATGTAGTGATACTTAACCCTTGAGTGAGCACACCATTTTTCACAACACAAGGAGGCATCTGGTGCACTTCGTGCACATGTAGAGAATGGCTATCTTTGTGTTATCTAGGTAAATATATGTATGAGCAAAATCACACTTTCGTCTTAGTTTAATTAAACAATCATAAAATAAACTTATTTGATATGAGCTAAAGCAGTATTTAACTAAACAATTATGAGATAAATTTTCATTATATCATTCTGTTGCCACAGACAGGGGTTACCAAAGAGTAATATCCCACTCAAGGCATTAGACAATGCTTTTGCATCAGATGTTAGTCAGCCAATTATTCGATTACCAATTATCTCATGGCCTCATGATTGTGCTGCTAGCTCACAATCAGGTCATTTTCTTGCATGCATAGTAAATTGTTTCTCCCCTAGCTTGCTGTTTATTTTTATTACTGCTGCTCACTTAGAAATATGACAGCACAACTTATTACTGTGTTAGTTGAAGGAATAGTGGATGACTAGGTATGGGCTCACAGTTGTGAAACAATAACAAAATGGTGCAAAACAGTTTTGTTTGTGTTTGGTGCTCTTTATACGTAGTTGCAACTGCTCAGGGGATAACTTCATCGAAGTGGCACTATGATTGCTTAAGCAGCTTTATCCAAATTCTGTCACTTACAAAAAAATGTACTTATAACAATGATACTGATGATAAAACCTAGGTCTTTTATTTTGATACAGAAATTGAGCATTACTCAATGGTTTGCATCTTTTACCAAGAAACTCACCCGACAGGCACACAGAAAGAAATGAAAACTTTGATAGCTCTCAGACAAAACCTTGGATGAGCTAGAGTATGTAAACACTGTAATGTTGCAGATGGGACTGTACATAGCAAATAGATCAACACCAATTATTTTGGAGATAGTGATACCATTAATTGATGTTATGTATGCATATTCCATAAAATTTCAGTGTGGCAACTGATTTATTTCAAAATATTGATTATTTCAAATGTGTTACTCAGAAACATCAAAGCAAATTCTGTCATCAAAATCAAGTGAACTGATAAATTTCAGTAATACATTTAATTATGTTTTACTTTAACAAAGTTGAAAGTAAATGTTGACTCTGTTGTAAAATATAAATACAAGTATGGTGGAGTCCATAAGGAATTAAAATTGCAATAATATAGGAAATTATGGGAAAGAGAGGAGGAGGAAATTAAGGAAATTATCATCTGGGGAGAGATGCTAGGAGAGAATCACAGTGGAATGATGGATGCAGGAACTGAAGTAGAGAACATGAAAACAGGAACAGATCATGGAAATGCAATAACAGAACATTTAACAACAGTAGATATGAGAGTAGGGGCAATGGTCAGGTAAATTAGGGGTTACCCCTCTGGCAGCCTGTCAATCTGGGGAAAGAAAAAACAGACAGAAAAGATTATGAAAGGATGAGAAACTTTGGAGCCTACGGGCAGCAAGACAAAGACTGATATGAACTGAAAAGTCTATATTCTGATAGGAAATTTTGGAGTGCACAAACATTGTTATGCATAGAAAATTGGGATAAGTTACCCACAGTGTGGCAGTAGAACTAGATACAAAATCATTAACGAATCTTTCCAACGTATCAAGTAACAAAGTTTTAGTGGGAGAAGAGATAACTGATATTTTTTTTTATAAATTTGGGTTACATAAGTTGCTGATTATGGTTGCAGATGTTGTAGCAGTTTTCGATGCAAAGACTGGTTTAATGCATCTTCTTCATGCTCCACTCTTCAGCTCCAAATAACTCCTGCAACCTACAATCCTTCTCAATCTGCTTACTGTATTCAGCTCTTAGTCTCTCTCTATGATTTTAACCCCTGCACCCCACCCCCATTCGTTAGTTATGTGGTCTACTGTGATGTCACTTGGGATTCACTGCTGGAAATTGAAATACGAACACCGTGAATTCATTGTCCCAGGAAGGGGAAACTTTATTGACACATTCCTGGGGTCATATACATCACATGATCACACTGACAGAACCACAGGCACATAGACACAGGCAACAGAGCATGCACAATGTCGGCACTAGTACAGTGTATATCCACCTTTCACAGCAATGCAGGCTGCTATTCTCCCATGGAGACGATCGTAGAGATGCTGGACGTAGTCCTTGCCATGCCATTTCCACCTGGCGCCTCAGTTGGACCAGTGTTCATGCTGGACGTGCAGACCGCGTGAGACGACGCTTCATCCAGTCCCAAACATGCTCATTGGGGGACAAATCTGGAGATCTTGCTGGCCAGGGTAGTTGACTTACACCTTCTAGAGCACGTTGGGTGGCACGGGATACATGCGGACATGCATTGTCCTGTTGGAACAGCAAGTTCCCTTGCCGGTCTAGGAATGGTAGAATGAGGGGTTCGATGATGGTTTGGATGTACCGTCCACTATTCTGTGTCCCCTCGACGATCACCAGAGGTGTACGGCCAGTGTAGGAGATCGCTCCCCACACCATGATGCCGGGTGTTGGCCCTGTGTGCCTCGGTCGTATGCAGTCCTGATTGTGGCGCTCACCTGCACGGCGCCAAACACGCATACGACCATCATTGGCACCAAGGCAGAAGCGACTCTCATCGCTGAAGACGACACGTCTCCATTCGTCCCTCCATTCACGCCTGTCGCGTCACCACTGGAGGCGGGCTGCACGATGTTGGGGCGTGAGCGGAAGACGGCCTAACGGTGTGTGGGACCGTAGCCCAGCTTTATGGAGATGGTTGCGAATGGTCCTCGCCGATACCCCAGGAGCAACAGTGTCCCTAATTTGCTGGGAAGTGGCGGTACGGTCCCCTACGGCACTGCGTAGGATCCTACGGTCTTGGCGTGCATCCGTGCGTCGCTGCGGTCCGGTCCCAGGTCGACGGGCACGTGCACCTTCCGCCGACCACTGGCGACAACATCGATGTACTGTGGAGACCTCACGCCCCACGTGTTGAGCAATTCGGCGGTACGTCCACCCGGCCTCCCGCATGCCCACTATACGCCCTCGCTCAAAGTCCGTCAACTGCACATACGGTTCACGTCCACGCTGTCGCGGCATGCTACCAGTGTTAAAGACTGCGATGGAGCTCCGTATGCCATGGCAAACTGGCTGACACTGACGGCGGCAGTGCACAAATGCTGCGCAGCTAGCGCCATTCGACGGCCAACACCGCGGTTCCTGGTGTGTCCGCTGTGCTGTGTGTGTGATCGTTGCTTGTACAGCCCTCTCGCAGTGTCCGGAGCAAGTATGGTGGGTCTGACACACCGGTGTCAATGTGTTCTTTTTTCCCTTTCCAGGAGTATATATATATATATATATATATATATATATATATATATATATATATATATATATATATATATATATATATATATATATATATATATATATATAGAGGGAAACATTCCACGTGGGAAAAATATATCTAAAAACAAAGATGATGTGACTTACCAAACCAAAGCGCTGGCAGGTCAATAGACACACAAACAAACACAAACATACACACAAAATTCAAGCTTTCACAACCAACGGTTGCTTCTTCAGGAAAGATGGAAGGAGAGTGAAAGACGAAATAATGTGGGTTTTAAGGGAGAGGGTAAGGAGTCATTCCATTCCCGGGAGCGGAAAGACTTACATTAGGGGGAAAAAAGGACAGGTATGCACTTGCACACAAACACACACATATCCATCTGCACATACACAGACACAAGCAGACATTTTCGAGTTTCTTTCTATGCAGTGAGAAACTCAGTGGCAGGACATTGCTTGCAACGTGCATCACCTACAGACACCATTTTGAAACTGTCCTGCAGCTAAGCTTTCTGTCAAAAGTGAAAAAACTTGGTGCGCTCACTCAGGAGACTTCAGATAATACATATGTAACAATTTTGCATTTGTAGCATTATTTCCAGCGAAGGAAAAAAAATGTGGTGCATTAATTTCTGGGCAACCTTCATAACTTATCCGTTGAGCCATGCACAGCTCATGTTCATGCCATTTATTGTTTGTCATCTTCTATTACTGTACTGCTGCCTCGTTTTCTTATTCCATTCACTGGCATCACTACGTTCCTGCATTACTTGGCCGTGAGCGGCAGCAGCAGTACGTATCGATAAGTACACTATCGTACCACCTCTGGAACGACCAATAGTACTTCTGGGTTATCGTTTGTCCGGCAGTCAGTTGGAGGTTGAATAGCAGTGCAGTCGGGACACAGTTGCAGTGAAGTTGGGGACGGAGCGCCGGTGAGGTGCCAACAGCCAGTTTTCGCTGACCAATGGCGACACACAATTACTGTCCAAAGGAGGGAGAATCGAGCAGGACAACTGGTTGTTCAGTTGGTCGTCTCACCAGCCAATGTATATTTGGTCCTTTCACTGTTTCTAGGCCTGGGCAGTTCGTCAGTTGGTGTGGAGCAGTGAGTAAATCTAAACAGCGCATTGTTTGTCTAGTACCGTGAGCTGTGGAATTTGAATCCCCGACAGACATCATGGATATTGAAGACCCATAGAGGTCTCTGCACCATCGCTCCATAAGCTGTGGTGGCACGCACCTCCTGGCCCGCATTTAGAATGAGGGCGCCACAGTGGAACATGTGGTTGCAGCGGCCAATAGCGGCGTCCCTGATAGAGTACTTAAGTGCCTGCCTGTCGATCAGCCTGGCAGTCTAGCCTTGCGTATGTCACAGGACTTACCGCCTTGCATTAGACAGTGTATTTACTTTCATGTTTTCTTTACGAGTGGACGTAGTTGTCTTGTTTGGGTTTCGTGACTCTGTTGTCCGTTCTTGTTGTTGTTGTAAGGTCCTTCGTTGGTCGTGTCTGTCTTCTCCCGTTGTGTTGTTGTTCGCGGGCCGCTCCACGGGTCCCACCGCGTCGCCATTACAACATTTTCTGATGAGGTAAACGGTGGTCGTTGTTGGTATGGAGGCGAAGTTGGTCTGTCTGCCGGAGCAACAGCAGCAGCTCCAGTTAGACATCTTACAAAAGTCGCTGTAGTTGCTAACAGACAAAGTCGATGCCCAGGACATTTTACCACTACCGCTTCAGAGTCCACGGGTGTCCGATGCTTTCCCATGGCCGCCGTCGTTTCCACCCTTTAATGACGCTAACGAGGACTGGGAAACCTACTTACATAAGCTGAAACATCATTTCATGGCTTTTCAAGTCACGGACGACTCCTTGCCGCAGTCATTGTTTTTGTCTTGGGCCTCCCCTGACTCTTTCTTTCTTCTCCGCAAGTTGGCCCTATTGTCCGATCCTGTGGCTCTCTCTTTCCAGGAGATCTGCCTTTTGCTGACAAACTATTATTCCCAACGCTACAATGTGGTCACCTCTCGGCTGGAGTTCCACCAGTACCATAAACAGCCTAGTCAATCGTATCGTTCGTGGGTCACGGTCTCGGCCGTCGATGCGATTTTACGTGCAACAATCAGCAGTGTAAGGCTTTGTATGCAAACTCCCCTGATCTGGGATGTGATGGTTAAGCTGGCTCGCGATCCTGAGGTCCGTACTGCGGCGTTGACAACGCCTCCTTGGGAGAGATTCTCTGCATTTCGCACTCCTTGGAAATTGCTCAAGCGGCTATGGCGCGACCGCAAGTGGCGGCGATTGCGGCGTCACGGCGGGTTCCGCTCTCGCGACGTCGACGTGGCCCGGCTGACAGAGGCCAGCGCTGTCGGAACTCCTCGTTGTCCGACGTCTCTAGGCCATCAGCGTCTTCGGTCGCCCTCGTCAACGGTCGCCCTTGTCTTACACTTCCATCTTGCCCACAGTGCTTTACTGCACATTCACGGTCTGATTGTCCCAACCGCTGGAAAACGTGCACGCTGTGTAACAAGGAGGGCCACATCCGATCGGTCTGTCAGGGCCGCTCGAGTCGCTCCAGTCCTGCCCCTCCTGGGCCTCAAGATACAGTCCCTGCTCTGCAATGAGTCATCCAAAGGACGACCCATCAGTGCGGAAGCTTTTCCTCACGCTCCGCATTTTCACTGAGGATGTCAGTTTTCAGGTCGACACTGGGGCCACCGTCTCCCTGATTAATATGATGACATATACCCGGCTGCGCTCCCCTGAGTTGTCGCCTCCTACTCGCCATTGGGTAGCCTCCGGAGACGGTTCCATTCCCCTTCGTTGGCAGTTTGTCGTCCAGGCGACATGCAGGTGTGTTCCCCGGCTCCATACCCTCTTTTTCGTCGACCATCCGTCAGCTTTGAATATATTTGGCCTGGATGCGTTTCAACTGTTTGGCTAGTCAATTTCCGACGAAGTTAAGGTCGTTTCCACGTCTGTTCCCTTTCAGGACTTGGATGATCTGTGCTCCGCTTTTGCGTCGTTGTTTTCACCGGATCTCGGATGTGCTTCCAGCTTTCAGGCGCACATCACCCTATGGCCAGATGCAGAGGCTCGCTTTTTCTGGGCCCGGCCCCTTCCGGTGGCCTTACGTCCAGCAGTCAAGCAGGAACTTGATCGGCTCCAGCCCGCTGGCGTGCTGGAGCCTGTCACTTACAGTGCATGGACGACAACACTTGTGGTCATACGAAAACCCAATGGGTCCCTTCGGCTGTGTGGGGACTTCGGCACTACAGTCAATGCTCAGTCCCTCGTTGACACTTAACGCATTTCCCAACAGGAAGACCTTCTTGCCAAGCTTGCCAGGGGAGCGTATTTTTCCAAGATCGACCTGGCTGTGGCATATCACCAGTTGCCCTTGGATGCTGAATCTCAGAACATCATGGTTATCAACACGCCTTTCGGATTGTATAAGTACAAACACCTTCTCTTTGGTGTCTCTTTGGCGCCGGCCATTTTCCAGCGATTCCTGGAGCAGCTTACACAGCCTATCCCTGCCTGTGTGAATTATCTGGATGACATCCTGGTCACCGGGCGTTACCTCCAGGAACATTTGCAAAACTTCAGCAGCCTTAGTTCACGCTCTGCAGTCTTCTGGTTTACACTGTCGGGTAGACAAGTGTTGTTTTTTTTTAATCGAAAGTGGAATACTTAGGCCACTGGCTTAGCAAAGATGGCATTCGCCCTTATGGTCGTAATGTCGCGGCCATTGAGGCCCTTCCTCGTCCCAAAGACTTATTTCAACTCCAGGTGTTTTTGGACAAGATTACTTATTACTTAAAGTTCTTGCCTCAGGCTGCCTCCATTGATCAACCCCTCTATCACTTGCGTCGCAAAGGGGTACCTTTTAATTCGAACCCTGCTTGTGACCAGGCTTTTCTCCATTTGAAGGCGATGCTGAAGTCCGCTCCTTGTCTTACCCCCTTATCTCCGGACGGCCCCTTGGATGTGGCAGTTGATTCATCGGCGTGTGGCATTGGGGCCATCCTTGCGCATCTGGATGCCGATGGTTCTGAACAGCCCATCACTTATGCCTCTAAGACGTTGACCCCAGCACAACGGAACTACTCCCAGACTGAAAAGGAGGCTCTGGCGATCGTGTTCACTGTCCATGAATTTCACACCTACCTCTTTGGGGCAGATTTCACCGTCCTGAAGGACCATCAATCCTTGGTTATACTTTTCGGACCCCACTCTATGGCTCAACGTCTCTAGCGCTGGGCATTGCTTTTACATAATTACGCTTACACCATCTGGTATAAGCCCACCGCCCAACATGCTATCGCGGACACTTTGTCACATCTCCCAGTGGGCCCCGATCCTACCTTTGACCAACAGAGGTCCTCTCCTTTCACACTGATTCCGCCTGCCGGCATGCACTGGACGTCTGCCTCTTATTGTTGCTCACATTGCTGTGGCTACCTGCCGTGACCCTGTCTTGCAGCAAGTTCTCAACTACATGGTCCACGGGTGGCCATCCTGCGTCACTCCTCGGATGCAGTCCGATTTCAGCCCCTGGCGCCACCTATCCCACGGGCTCTACATGGTCAATGATGTCCTTCTGTGGGCCATGGAGTCAGATGCCCATCAGGTGGTCATCTCTCCAGCATTGCAGCTTCAGGTGCACAGTTTGATACCCTGCAAGCACTGGGGTATATTCCGTATGAAAGTTTTGGCTTGCCGACGTGTGTATTGGCCTGGCATCGATGGCGATATTTAGCGCCTCGTCCGTGGATGCACTGTCTGTGCATGTCACCAGGCGAGCCCCCTCAGTCATTTGCACCCTGACCTGAGCCTCGCCGGCCCTGGGATTGCATCCATATCAATTTTGAGGGCCCGTTTTTGGGGTGCATGTAGTTACTCATTGTTGATGCCTACTCCAAATACCCATATGTTGTCCAAATGGCATCCACCACCACAGAGGCTACACTCGTGGCCCTGGCCCAGGTTCTCACCATCAAGGGTCTGCCGCACACATTAGTCTCCGATAATGGTCCCCAATTTACAGCATCCTCTGTCAGGCCAATGATATCAAACATATCCATAGCCCACCATTCCACCCTTCATCCAATGGCACGACGGAGAGGATTGTCCACACTTTTAAACAACAGTTGACTAAGGCAGTCGAGACATCTCCAACAACATCAGCCCTCACCTTGTTTTTGGGCACCTATCGCACTACGCCCACTGACAAACGCAGTCTGTCATAGCTCCTTCATGGGCGACAACTGCGGACCCTGCTCCATTTACTGATGCCAAACTCCACCCACCCACACTCCAGCCTTCGCAGTGGTGCACCCTTGGCATGGCCGTGTGGACCCACGAGTATGGGTGCAAGGTGGGCTGGACAGTCGCCACGGTCGTCGCAGCCCATGGGCAGCAAGTGATGTCAGTGCAGACATCAAAAGGCATGGAGCGCCGCCATCATAATCAGCTTCACCCACAAGCCACCACAGGACACACGCCGCCCCTTCTTTCTATACCTCCTTCAGGTAGGGACGTGGTCCTCAAGTCACCATCCCTGCCCACAGTTGCCTTCTCCCCGAGGGCCTGCCGCCGCCCTCTCCACCTACAGGTGGATCAGCGGCTCGCTCCCCCACCCTGGACTCTGGATCAGCTGTCATGGATACCCCAGACATCCCTTCCTCCCCGCCAATAGCGATTGATGAGCCCACTCCCTCTTCCCTTTGCCACCCACCTCGGCACAGTCCGGGGCGTTTCCGCCCCTACGCGCAAGTTTCAGGGGGAGGGATCTGGTACCGTGTGCCACGGAATTTTAATCTGCGACAGACATCATGGACGTCGAAGACCCATAGAGGTCTCTGCACAATTGCGCCATAAGCTGTGGTGGCGTGTGCGTCCTGGCCTGCATTTACACTGAGGGTGCCACAGTGGAACACGTGGTTGTAGCTGCCATTAGCAGCATCCCTGATAGAGTACTTAAGCGCCTGCCTGTTGCTCAGCCTGCCAGTCTAACCTTTTGTACATCTCAGGACTTATTGTCTCGAAATAGACAGCATATTTACTTGTGTGTTTTCTTTACGAGTGGACGTGGTTGTCTTATTTGGGTTTCTTGACTCTGTTGTCCGTTCTTGTTGCTGACGTAAGGTCCTTCGTTGGTCATGTCCATCCTCTCCCATTGTTTTGTTGTTCGCGGACCGCTCCGTGGGTTCCACCATATTTCCGTCACTTCAACCCCGCGACTGTTCCGGTCGCCATTACAAAAGTTTGGTCGGGGTGCTGGCAGCATCTATGTGTGGTTGGAGTGTATGGTGCTTTTTCCATTGCTACTAGGTCCCTGGCTCACCGATCCTGGACACGAAATTTGAGTTTTGACTTAATCTACCAGGAAGTCATGACTGTTCACGTGGTGTAATTTGGATTTCGTTGTAGGCTGTTGTTTACTGCAAGCAACAACGTGTGTTTTCGAGTTGGCAAATTTTAGCCACCCTCTGGTGGAGTTTAACTGTACTTGGTTATTTTGAATTGTAGTGCACCAGTTGAATCTTCTGCCTTCTGGCCGTTACTGTTCCTGTTACCTGCCAGTGGTGTGAATTCAGGCAGCGTTTTTTCCTCATCTTGTTGTCGCTGCCCAGCACAGTGTCTAGTTTGACAGCTCAATATATAATTGGTTGTGGGCGCCAATGTTTCCTACGTTGTTCCATTGAACTCTCTGTTGTATGCTGGTCAGGTGAAGTGGAAGTTATCTTGTCGGTGGGTCCGTTGACTGTCTGTCGGTTGGGTTGTCGTTGGATCAAGAATGGTTGGGCCGACTGCCTGTCTCAGTTAAGAGAGGGTTAGTGTTTGAATTCCAGGCCGATCCTCGGAAACTTCTGACTGCTGTTGGGTGTACTGCCTTTTCTTATTTGTTCTTGTTGTTTGTATTTGTATGGCTTCTAGCCGGTTTTTAAATTAAGGTTGTTTTGCCCTTAAGGCGTAAGATTGTTTGGACCTCCAGCCTAATTAAGGAGCTGTTTTAAGATAAGGCTTTTCAGCCTTTCAAAAATTTCGTTTGGTTTGAGTCTTAAGTGATGGGCCTTCAGACAATTTTTAAATTACAGTTGTTTTGCTCTTAAGGTGTCAGATTGCTTGGACCTTCAGTCTAATTGAAAGAACTGATTTAAGGTAAGCCCTTCTGCCTTCTACATTTCTGATTTTGGTTTGACTCTTAAGCTAATAGCTTTTAGCCGATTTTAAATTAACGTGGTCTTGCCCTTAAGGTGTGAGGTTGTATAGCGCATTCAGCCAGTAACTAAGTTCAAAAAATTAATGCTATGTTTTTTTTTCTTTGCTCTTGTAGTGTTTGGTCAAGTAAATAAAGTTGTATGTTTGAGTGTAACTGACAGATGCTTATTTTGGCCCTTTCCACAATTTAAACTATTTGTCCTGTCCTGCAGGTTTAGCAGGGCGTCTCACCCGAATTCCTATTTTCTTATTCATTATTAAACCTACTCCTGCATTACCCCCCCCCCCTATTTAATTTTGTGTTTATAGCCCTGCATTCATCTGACCAGAAGTCCTATACCAACTGCAATTGAACTTCACTAATTACTTCAATGTTTAACAGTAACCTATCCATTTTCCTCACCCCTTCTCAAATTTTATAACCTACCTGCCCGCCTAAGAGATCTAACATTCTACACTTCAATCTATAGAACACCAATCCAGGCTGTTGCTCCTGCAGCTGCTGAAAAGGCTGCTGCCCTGCATCAGGAACCATATATTTTTCTGGCATCTCAACAGACATCCCTCCATCACTCTAATGTGACTGCACCTATGGTACAGCTATCTGTATTGCTGATGCACACAAACCTCTCCACCAGTGGCAAGGCCCATAGTTCATGGAAGGAGCAATTTCAGATACAAAATGTTAATTTAATGTTTCTAATGTTGAAGCTGGTGAACTTGGCAATTACAGTGGGATTAGTGAGGAACATGTGACACGCAGTAGCAGTGAGAAAAATAAAGATGTTGTTGAAGATACTGAAGAGAGGATAGGAAGTCAGATTGACTTTTATTAAGAATTAGATGGTATGATTAATGTAAAGGTCGAAGGTGAAACGTTTGAGAAAGGTATTTATGGTGGCAGCTGTGAACATATTCAGGAAGGTCTGAACTGTGATAGAGAGGTACATGAAAATGAAATTTAACTGGGTGATATCAGTAAAACAGTAAGCTCTTGTGAAGATGAAAGAAAGTATGCAAAATGTATAAGTAATGAAATTTTAAGGATAGCTTGGAGTCATTATGATAATGAGAGTTGTAATAGTGGAATATAAGATATGCTGAAAAAGGTATGTGAAAGTTTGTATCCAGGATTGTGGAAAGAGATAAGAAATGATGCAGAGAACTTATGAAAAACTGGTATGTCCGTGAGTGTTGTGCAAGCGAAAGCAGAAACACACACAAACAAAGATGAGGTAAAAGATGTGGGATTTAAAGAAACTGATAAATATCTTTTGTAGAAAGCAGAAAACAAACATGATTGTGATACGCAAGGAAGTCTATACCTATTCATATTGAAAGTGATAATTGGGACAGTAGCAGCCTGAGACAGGGAGTACAATATGCACAGTGTCTGAAAAATTAAGAGATGGAACTAAACACAGTCAACATTTTTTGAGTTATCTTTAATAGGTAATAAGATTAGAGGAGCTACTGGATGACATAGTAAAATTGTGAAGTGACAATATTACTGTCAATATAATATAATTGGGCAGTTAAAAAAATCTATTCACCAAACGGCAGCAGGAAAACACACATACAAAGATATAAAAGTTTGCAAGCTTTTGGAGCCTATGGCTCCTTCTTCTGGCAGAAAAGTTGAAGTGGAAGGGCAAGGGGTGAAGGAAAAGGACTGGTCAGGTTTAGTAAAAGGGGCAGAATTCAGAAAAGTCACCCAGAACCACAGGTCAGGGAGACTTACCAGATGGCATGAGAAGGGAAGACTGATTGTTGGGGACTGCATCGAACAATATTTGAAAACCTGAGAGCTTAAAGATGGAAAACAGGGTAATATGCAAGACAGAGATTATTGTGAAAACATTGTGCATGAGTTAATACGAGTGGAAAGCTAAGAGCAGTTGTAACGTTCCCTGGCAGCACACACACTATTAACAAAATGAAATGACATTTAATTGTAATATGTACGCCGCTATGAATCAATTCGTATGTACTGTAATTGTTTAACAAAAAATGTTATTTAATTTTGTGTAAAGGACGTTGGTTATTATTGTAATATTTTCTGTAATAATATTCTCAATGTGTTGACAATTGTAATATTTCTATACTCATAATGTAATTACGAAATATGTTAATATCTGCGATGAAAAATTCTGAAATATAGCCACAGAGGAAAATAATGTTGTAAGATTACAAAGAGACATTCACAATCAGCAATAATATAAATAACGCAACATAATATGCATTCTTTGTCGTCTTCCTCGAGAGGTGAGAGAGAGAGGAACCTGTGACGTAGCATTATATCGTTTGTCTGTATCTATCTTTAGCCGCCATTAGAGGATAAATTATAAAGGTGTGTAATTTTAATTATTGTTATGGTCTAAATACATTATAATTTATCAAAATTGTGTATTACTAATGTAAATTAGCTTGCCCATGTCATCTATAATATTTCTTTAAAGAATTTTCAGCACATTTAGCGATTATCGTTGGTGTTGCTGGGCTGTGCCGCGACCGAACGATTTGCAGCGGCGGCACATTTAAAAAATTGTTCCGCTATAAAATTAACCAAACTCGTAAATCGGAAGCAGGTAAAATTAGCAGTGAATTAAGAAATATTTTTCTTTTACAGCGATCCTGAGGCTGACTGAATTTATTACTGGTTTTACATTTGTGCATTCATAGACAGATAATTATCGTTGGAGTTGTTAATCTGTTGGTTCTTTCCATTTCTAAGGCAAATAACTTAAACGTATAGTGAAGTGCGTTTTGTCAATGATAATTAAACGTTCAGGTCAGCTTGGCAATATTTAACCATTTTATGCTAACAGAGACAGTTTTGTGTTCCATAGCTAAGGCCGGGAAAGAATTCAGTAAATATTTAAAAAACCACTGCATCTAGAAAATGTGTGCCATGGCCGAAATATGTAAGTAAATTTAATTTAAATAAGTTTCACATAAATGTTATTAATCATTTAGTTTGAATTTATAAGCATGAGAGGGTTGCTAAGGTTCACGTAATTTTAAATGTGCTTAATTCTGTCTAAATGAATTTTTATTACCACACATAAATAAGGGGTTCTACAACAAAGTTAGTACTGAAACAGTAAATAACATAAATATTTAAAGCTATTTCTTCCCCATTTTCATCCATTCTCATTGTCACATAATAATTTTTTTTTTCATTGAACATTGTACGTGATAAGAGATGGGTGGGGGGAGGCAGCACAAAAAAAGGATGGGTCAGAAACTGAGAGACAAAAAATAAAAAGGAAATAAATAAAGGAATAGTTACTGTGAAGAAATGTTGAGACCAAACAAATCAAAGTAAATTATTGCTGAGTGGATGGCGAGAACCAAGGATATGTTGTAGTGCCTTTCCCCATCTGTGGAGTTCTGAGAAACTGGTGTCTGGAGAAGAATCTAGATGGCACATGTGGTGTAGCAGGCATTGAGGTCATGACTGTCACATTGTACAGCACGCTCTGCAACAGGATATTGTGTGCTTCCAATATACACCCTCTGCCTGTGACCATTCATCTTAACTGATAACTTGGTGGTAGTCATGCTTCTGTAGAAGGCTGAGCAGAGTTAATGTAGTAGCTGGTATTGAAGTGTTGTTTCACAGCTGGCTCTCCCTTTGATAGCGTAAGTGTCACTAGTTACAGGACTGGTATGGTTGGTTGTATGAGGGAGAATAGAGCAGTTCTTACAATGGAGATGGTCACAGTGGTAGAAGCCATAGGGTAAGGAGATGGGTACAAAAGCATCCTATGGTCCGACAAGGACATTGAAGAGATTTGGAGGACGATGGAAAGATATTATGGATGTGGTGGGCAAAATGTCAGTGCACAATTTTGGGAAGTCATAGACTTGTCTAAGTAGCTGGTAAACACATTCAAGACCAGGATACTACTGAGTGACACCTGGTTTACTCCTAAGACGTTTTTTGAGGGATCAGCAGTACTAGAATTAGATGTGATGGGCTGGGAAATCTGTCTTTTAACTATGCTTTTGGTTTAATTACATCCAGCAAAGGCTGAGGTACAATTGGTGTTGTATTCCTGTAAAGAGTCTGCATCTGAACAAATACATTTGCGTTGAATGCCAAGGCTGTACGGGAGGGAACGTTTGAAATAGAAAGGATGGCAACTGTCAAAATTGAAGTACTCCTTTTTGTTAGAAGGATTAATGTAAACAGAACTGTGTAGCTCACCTTCAGAGAGTATGAAATCAATGGCTCCTATCCCTGTAACCATCACTTCTGTAAGACTTGCCCTATGCATCCATCTACCACCACCTACACCAGCCCTGTAACTTGCACAACATATTCTGGGTGTCCCACATGAAACTGGTAACCCTGACACCTGAGATCCAAGTAACAATGAACTAACCAAAAAAGAATAAATAATAATAATAATCATAATAATAATAATGTTTAAAAATGTAGTTCCCTGTTTATAAGGAATGGTGGAATTGGGGCCATGGGAATTTTAAAGGAATATCTGCATGCTGAGCTTTTATTAGAAGAAACCATAATTATAAGTAAAGAAATGAAGAAATAATTTGAGCCATAGATACAGTTCATGGGTGTATAAATATTGTATGCAGCCACTGGAAACATTTGAAGAATTTTGATCATCAGGTTATTGGCGGAATAAGAAGCACCTTTTTGTTTTCTAATGGTTGTCCAGATTGGACGCATTTTGTTAATCCACCATTAATACTACATTAGTCTATTAATATGTTCACGAGTTGCAGAATGCAATTCTCAATGTAAGTGTCATAATTTGATTGTGTTTTATTTCAGAATATGCTGTTATTACTAACCTATGTATGTTTTACTTTGTATCTGTAGTCATTGTAAGATTGCTTGGTGACTTGGCATGGCAAAAGATTCTATACTTGTAAGCAAAAAGTCATCCAGCTTGATCAACCAGTCTTCTGGTGCTGTGTTATTATGAGTCTGATTTTAGACAAAACACAGAGAGAAGAAACACGGTTAAAAATACATGAAGCGATCTTTAACAGAAAAAGCCAAGCTCAAGTGCCAAGAGTTTGTATGAAACATATTTTACCATTTCATGAACTTAATTGATCTCTATTTAATATTCATTATTATAATTCATTGTATTGTCTCAACTGAGATAAGAACGAGGTAAATTAAAGCATCCAGGCATTGCTGACTTTGTTCAATGATGTTGCTAACAACACAGTGTAATCTGCAGGCATGATGTAATTAATTTCTCTTGTAATGGCCCATTAAGATAAACTACTGTGTGAGGGACATAATCCACCACAGAAATGGCAGAGCTCACGAAAGAGCTTCCTGAGAACATCGAAGAAGCTCACCATTACACCAGAGAAGGCAAGACTGGACTCATGGAAGAAGTCAATGCCTCACCTGCATGGATGGACGCCAGAAGCTGAAGAACTACCACCTGGGCACGATGAAAGGTCGCTGTTGTGCAAATCTTTAAACAGATTACGATCAGGAGCTGGACAATCTGAAGAGATGGGGCTTCATAACAGAAGAAATGTCCTGTGATTGTGGACCAGGACAAACCACAAGCCACATGCATCAGTGCCCTTTGTGCCCTACATCCTAAATGAAGAATGATCTCCTGCAAGCCACTCCAAGCCCCTTGGGAGTTGCAAAGTACTGGGCACATGTAATATAAATACAATTTGTATATATATATGTATGTATATATTTATTTATTTATTTATTTACTGATGTGTATGGCTACTATAAATTTGTATGTTTCTGACTCGAGAATATATAGGGAACATGTTAGTGATGTGAGTCATATTTTGGTTGCATGGGTGAGCAGCTGCTCCATCTTGTTTAAAAATTCCATACAACTTCTCTGCATCTGTTAACTGTGCATAAAAAGAGTCTAGATATCTGGCGCTGTTAAAGGTGTAATTAAGGACACACACCAAACATCTGTCTTCTCTGAGTGAAATGTGTCCTGTGACCAATATCTTCAATTCTGGCAGTAAGAACAATGCCGCTCTACTGTCTCTTCCTTCCCAAGAAAAATTCGTAGCGTGTCGATGACATTTTCTAAAATTAAGTGATATTCGCGCAAGTTTTCTTTGGCACTTTCAGTGCTGGACAGTGGACAGTGATGGCAGGGTGCAAGGGACAAGGTAACACTCACCAGGGGAGCTGGGTGGGGCGTGGGCACTGGAGAGGGCGGTGAGTTGGGGTGGGGGGGGGGGGGGAAACGTACGTTTCTCAGCAGCGAGCGAGCGAAAGTGACTTGCCAGAGTGGAAACAAGAAGACAGACGCATTTTAAGGGAGGTTGGAGGAGGGGGCAGAACATGTGATCATGAACCCCCTTCCGCTCCCCACCCCCACAACCAAGTTTTAATAAAAACATTCGTATTTTTTACAGTTGTCACTTTCAAATTTTCCATCTAACTTTCGGAGAATACAGTTCTGTGAGAACAAGTCTCGTAAATGGCGAAAAATGTAAAAAAAAATACAAGCTTCCTTTAAGAAAGGATACCCTTCAGTTGGGTTCATGAGAGTTTAGTCCATATAGACTGGGTTTAGGCCTGACTTGCTGTAAACTCAACATAATGAGGTATCTCGAACAGATTCCAACATAATGAGGTATCTCGAACAGATTCCAACAACATAATGAAGTATCTAGAATGGATTCAAAAACATTGATCATGTGAAATCCAATTCGCACTCTGACATACTGATAGCTCTGGATCAAAACAGTCAGGCATATGCAGTATTTATTGATCTCTGAAAAGCATTTGGCTCAGTTCCAGACCTACACTTACTGCAAAAAGTATGATCATATTGGGTATCAAGTGAAATTTGTGACTGGATTGAGGACTTTTTGGTAGGGAGGATGCAGCATATTATCTTGTATGGACAGTTATCATCAGGTGTACAAGTAAATTTGCGTGTGTCCCGGGGAAGTGTGTTGGAAACCTTGCTGTTTATGATGTATATTAATGACTTTGCAGACAATAGTGATACTAATATCACACTTTTTGCAGATGATGCAGTTATCTATAATAAAGTACTGTCTAAAAGAAGCTGAATAAATATTCAATCAGATCTTGATAAGTTTTCAAGGTGGTACAAAGATTGTCAACTTGCTTTAAGCGTTCAGCAATTGGAAACTGTACAGTTCACAAAATGAAGAAACGTTCTATCCCATGACTATAACATCAGTGAGTCACAGATGGAATTGGCCAACTCATACAGGTACCTGAGTCTAGCACTGTGTGGGTATATGAAATGGGTAAAAACAGTTGGTAGACTTAGGTTTATTGGTAGAATACTGGGGACGTGCAATTAGTCTACAGAGGAGAGTGCTTAGACATCACTCGTGTGATCTGTTATAGAATATTGCTCAAGTGTGTGGGACACATACTAAATAGGTCTAACAGGGTATATTGAAAGTATACAGAGAAGGGCAGCAAGTATGGTGACAGGTTTGTCTGACCTGTGGGAGAGTGCAAGAGAGTTTCCAGAAAAACTGAACTGCAGACTTTTAAAAATAGACGTGAGTAGTAGGGCGATGGGGTTACAGGTGCAATTTTGATATCAAATTGATATGCAAAATAATTAAATTGATCAATTAATCACCCCCACTCCCGCCACCCCCACCCTACCCCGATCGCCCGGCCCCGCAATCAGGCCCACCCCACTCCTAGATGATGTCCCATACTTTTCTCAGCCTGCAGGTGTGCCCCAGCCGTGGCCTGTTAAGGAATTCGCTCGCAGAAGCCTATCGTTCTGTGCTGGACTACTTAACATCATGTCGACTCCTAATACAAAGCAACTATTAAAAATGAAAAACCCAATGGCGAGCATAATAAATGTCCTCTTTCAATGAAAATAGGCAAAGTCCATTCTCTTTCAGTGTTATAGGCAAAATCAATTTAGTTTTTACCTTCGACTGCAGTCCCATCTCATTGTTTTAGTGATGTCCAACGAAGTGGATCGCCACCAATCCAAAATGATCAGCAGAGACATGCCCACTCTGCGTAAAAACATGAAAAAAGAAACTTCAACTATTTTGCTGTGGAAACTACTGATCACCACAGAACGTCCTTGGTATTTTGAAACTGTCATCAGAGTAAAGAAGAAACGATAATTTAAACTACAAAGAACAAATTAATAATCTATATTAAGCAATTTTTTTCAGTTTGTTGAGCAAATTACATGGCCTGAGAGCGTATCTTGCGTTTAGTGTCTGCAAATAAACTCTCATGCCCGTGAAATGACATTAGAGAATACAATCTTTCATGCCATTGGCTCACAAGTTGGAAGAAACACAGTAATTTTACATTCGACAACAAGCCATAATTCAAGAGAATGTAGCTGTTTTTTACACTATGAAGGTCCCCTTTTACCAATGTGATGCTATATCATACTAGTGTTTACTAAACAAATCGTGACAGTCTGTCTCGACCTGTGTAGGAGGGAGATTGAAATTCCTCTTCCACCCGCCAGGCGTCATGTCATTGATATCAATTCGATAGGCTAATTAATTAAATTGATCACGAGAGTCACTCTGGATGGAAAGTAAATTTTGTTTTCAGCAATCGGATTACAGTCGCCAACTAGGACAACTGGGAATTCATAGAGGGAACATGATGTTCTTTCCGAGGAACACTATTGAGAACCGACATTTGAAGCTAACCGTACAGGAGTTCTACAGCCCACACAAACATTTTGCGTAAGAACTGCGCTATTAAAAACAAAGTCGTAGCGACTATATTACCGTTACCTTCCATAAAAAGCGGTCTTAAGTCTACAGTCGCACACACGAGTCGCTGATAGGGTTACGCTTTCGGGTGAAAATTTAGTCCGCAATTTGGAATCAAGTCTATCGATTCTACCACATATGTGAGTGGATTCTGTAGAGACGTCTTTTAATGATTGCAGCCACTGGTGAATCATACTCGTGGAACTCTCGTATCTCGAAAAGTGTCACCTTTTTTCGAACCCATCTGTTAAGGATTCTTTACACCAAGAACTCCAGTGCTGTTTTTAGACAGTCCCCCTGCATCTTGTAATTTCTCCTAAGTCTCTGTCCTGCCCTCCCTGCAGCTTACAAGGGGAAGGCCTCAGACACGGCCAACCGATTCGGCTGAAATTTGGCAGGTCACTTGTGTACAACCTAAAACGAAGGAATCTAAGATATTTTGGGTCAACACCCCCCGTTTATGAGAAAATCACCCGTAAAGGGTATGACGAGCAATCAACTCAAAATTGGAGGGATCTATAGATAGTTGTAAATAGAGCATTTCTCTTCATCAGGTATGGGTACCGCAAGCGCAAACTTTTCCAGAAATCGAGGTAAGAAACTTTTACAACTGCCGCTTCTGTACCCACATGGTAAACGCTTTTCGCCGACAGCGACGATAACGCCGGCACGGTAGCTCAGCGTGTTCGGTCAGAGGGTTAGCTGCCCTCTGTAATAAAAAAAAAACTGAGTGAATGGATCAGTAATGAACTTCAATGGGCGTCAGGTAATTTCCGCCACGAAGAATTGAAACGAACAATAACGAACAAAATGAGATTACAAAAAAAAAAAAAAAAAAAAAGCGCAACGGGCAAGGTAACTGGCTGGGAATCGGGAAAGC
Source organism: Schistocerca gregaria (assembly GCF_023897955.1). NCBI lineage: Eukaryota > Metazoa > Arthropoda > Insecta > Orthoptera > Acrididae > Schistocerca > Schistocerca gregaria. The sequence goes on from NC_064921.1 coordinate 863,384,184, forward strand.
CGGGTACAAATCTTGAAGAAGCCTAACCTATGCTATTCTTTTCGTTTGTATTTTTCCATATCTCAATTGACAGGGATAGGAGGGTTAATAAGGTAAGTAAATCAATAAGGAATGATAATAATAATGGTAGGCAAACTAATTTCCCAAACGCCGTGAGTTAGTAAAGTATTAAACTTTTAAGGCTTGTCAGATGAAAACAACTCCGAGTAAGAGGGCTGCGAATTCCTCACGAGGGATCACAGATAGCCATACGCGCAACGCTTGTTTACAGCGAGGCATGGGACAGAATGCACGAGGGGGAGTCATGTTGTCCCGGTTGCCTCTTCGTCATATCATACTTGTGAAGGTGTCCTGCACGAGCCTTATAGAAGTCAATCGGAAAGAGTTGTTTCCCACCATTAGGCTGCCGCGAACCTCGCCGATACATGTAGTGATTTTTCCATCGTTAATCCGCCGAATGAAATACGTTTTGTGTATGAGTACAGTGTTCCTCCGTAAGTAACATATGACGAGTACTGTATGTAATTTGTAGTAATGACCTCGTCTGTTTATGCCGTAGTAACTATCTATTGTTGGTTGTGTCATATCTTTGAGGTGCATAATCTGAATAATGGAGGATGTACACCCGTCGACTAGCGCTGTAATATGTAGTTGGGAGCCTGTCACAGACGATGGCAAGCGGGAAGTTACGGACGCTGTATTTTGGTTTGTAAAAGTGTTGCAAGACAGATGCATTATCAATGCACTAACGGAAACAGGCATTTCTGTTTCTTGGAGTTCCAGATTGATAGGAGCGGCTATCGTCGAGCGATTTTTGGAGCTGGCGAACGAAGTGACTTTAGTTGATAATGAAGTACTATACCATGAAAACGAAGCAGAAGGTGATTCAGTGGAAGATATCCCGACTAGTGAATCGCAAAATGATCATAACACTTTGGAAATCTCCACGTCACTGGGAATATGTTCTTCATTTGTTCCCGATGAGTATTACGAACCGGTTACTAAACGATTGAACTACGGCGCTGTACCCCTTGAAGTAAAAGTAAAGGCGGTAGCGCTCGCCAGTAATCATCCAAATTGGAACTTACAAACACTGAAAACGAATGGAGCAACAACAGCGCTGAAAAGGAAGAAGGAATGAAATTGTGGGAAAGTTATATCAGTAAACGAGGGACAAGATACGACAAATACCAGGAAATAAATTAGTGGTCATACGACCGATTTGTCGAATCTGGTTGACGTAACGAGAATGGAACAACGATAATATTTCAGAAGAGGGCTGCAGGTGCAGCGCTTCAATATACGGCCAACAAAGATTTTACGTTTGCTGTATTATTATCTCGGGAAAGAAATTTCAAATCGGAGCATAAAATTCGTCAACGGCACGTCACTAAATACTTGTTTCAAAAGGATGTACAAAATATAGAAGATATACAGAAAGTGGCGGATCTTTTCAGCACGTAAACGGCGTCACTTATTTACCGGTTTTAATCGTGATTACGTGATCAACACCGATCAAACTGGATGCGAGTATCGGGTGAACATTCGACGGACGTTATCGCATAAGGGAGAAAAACGAACCCTTGTCGTAGCTGGTAGTACAAACAAACTAACGCATTCGTACACTGCGCAATATGTCATCACAGCCTCTGGAAAAGTATTGCCTAAGGTTTTCCTGTGTTTACAAGAAACGAATATTACATTTGGTTCTCGGGTTATAGAAGAGGTCAATCATTTAACCGACTCGTTAAAAAATGTTTACCTTCTATGCTCCAAATCCGGGAAACTGACGAATGCGATTTACAGAACATTTCTTGAGAATGTTTTAAAACCATACTTTTCTGATAACATGTTTGGTCTAATATTGGATTCTTGGAGTGGACAAATTAATACTACAACATATGACGCAATGTTTATAGACGGCGAGGGTCAAACTACGTGCACAGTAAAATACCGCCAAACTGCACGCCTGTTTGCCAGCCGTGTGATGTTTATTTGTACGGCCAGGTTAAAAACTTTATTTCCAGGATTCACAATTGCAGTGTGCTTCTGGACTAGCGAGAATTGCACATTCGCTCGGATGCGATAACTATTCACAGCATAATTCATAACCAACTTTCAGCACCGGTTTTGCAGGCAATGATATCGTATGCGTGGTACGCATCAAAAAAAATTACCGAAAAAGGCATATTTTTAAATGTAAACCAAATCTGTTTTCCGCCTACTCTTCGGAAGGAGCAATGTAGCTGTCGAAAGATCGCATTCATTAGATGTTCTTGGTGCCCTCAGTTCATTTGTTTCGAATGTTTATATGACAAGAAACATCCATATATTTGTTCGGAGAAAAGTGAGGGCACCAAGCAGTGACTGGAAGAGCCATTGTAAATTGACCTGGAGTAACATTTTAGTTGTTTACTATCCCAAAAGGTTTGAGAAATTTTTTCAGCACCTGATTACTATCATTCCTTATTGATTTACTTACCTTATTAACCCTTCTATTCCTATCAATTGAGATATGAAAAAATACAAAAGACATGAAGAACATCCGCTAGGTTTCTTCGAGATTCGAACGCGGGTTCTCCGATTCCCAGCCAGTTGCCTTAGCCGTTGCGGTATCGGTGCTGTCGGCGAAAATCGTTTACCATGTGGATACAGAAGTGGCAGTTGTAAAAGTTTCTTACCTCGATTTCTGGAAAATTAGGCAGACTACACATCGTACATGGCATGGAGGAAGGACGAAGATTTTGCTACTTCTTTGCGACACATCTCCAAACTACATACAGGTACTGCAGTCTGAAGGAGATCTGTGTCTCTCAGGGTGCATTCATGTCTATCACCCAAACCTAAGTGGCGAACATATTAAGCATACAGGTATTGGTTCATTGGAGCAGCTGATTCAAGATCGAAGTCGCTTCCACAGACTGGTATAAGGTTCCATCACCTGTGCTGTAGGATGACCATATCCAACAGGCCATCAGTCACAGGAGAGGCTTCCTGTATTGTTCCTTCATAAGCAGTTTAATACATTTTTTTGGTTGTAACACCCAATAAGTGTACACCGCCATACACTTTGTTTTTTCTACCGTGACGTAGAGATCCGTGTCAGCTGCTAAACCTACACTGCCACGTTTCTACCCTCTGGCTCTCACAGAGAACTGAACATCACATGGCATAAGCTATACAGCTACAACAACACAGACTGGTAGAAATAAAACACAGACACGATGTTTCTCATTGACAAAAATGCGGAAGACATTGCAGAAAATGGAAACTAGAAGAGTTTGCAGTATTGTAGAGCGTTTCCAACAGCTATTCGAAGGTGATTACCTGTACTATTACTCTCATCTTTCCATCGACAGGGCAGGGGATGTCTCGGTGATCCGTTTCGAAAAGCATTGTTCCTTCATTTCGCACTGATGTATATGTTTACTGTTCCACTGTTGACCATCGCGGGAAGGTGCTGTTTACACTTACTGGTGAAAAAAATAAAAAAAATAAGAAAAAAAATGTGTAGGGCACCGCAGCATATGCAAATAGGACGAGTCTCTAGTAATGTGGAACGCTTCCAAATAATTGTATTAAGGTGATGTACTCTACATTTAATCCCATGTTCCACAGCGACAAGTAGCGGATGTCCGGTGTTCCGTCAAACCTCCCTCCATCTCAACCGAGTGGTGCCTGTCAGTCATTGTGCGGGAATCAACAGTGTACCCAGTGGACAGTCGGGATGGGAAAGATCCCATTGATATGGAGCGACGTGCTGTAATACTCACTGCAGTTGATAGCGAGATCAATTTTACCCAGAAGTCGGAGAGAGCAATATCTGCCACATTTTGCAACCTGTGTAGAAACAGAGTGAGCTGAGTTAATGCTATAGAACTTGTTTTGACCACTCGATAGAAAAAGCTCCGCCACCCGTGTATGATGTGTAAGGTCAGCTCCAAACAAAGCCTGCTCCGCCAACACGACATAGTATACAAGACAGGACGAACAGTTACGGTGGTGTTTCTTGTTGGGAGAAATAGGAAGACTCCGCATCATACAGGTACTACAGTCTGAAGCAGATCCGCATCCCTCAGGGTCCATCCACGCCTGTCACCCAAACATTCTAGCATCGTTTTTCTGTACTACCCAACAGAGAAAAATTACGAACTATAAAAGCTCCACTAACTTCATTCGATATATTTTTTCCACATGTCTCTCTTCCGATATATCGAAAACGAATACCGTCTACATGCTGGCACCAAACATACGCAGCTATCCTATTAAATATACAGGTGTTTATCCATTGGAGCAGGTGGCCAGTGATCGGCGTCAGTTGCACAGACCGGTATAAAGTTTCATCGCCTGTGCTGTACGACAACCCTCTCCCACATGTTATCAGTCGCAGGAGAGGATCCCTGTTTCGTTGTTTCATACACAGCTTTTTCTGCTGTAACACGCTTTGTACACTGCCATACATTTTGTTATGTTCCTTTCCCGCCACGACTTCGACGTCTGTGTCAGATTCTAAACTGACATTAACACGTTTGGTCCATTGACTCCCCCAGGAAACTAAACACCCCACGGTGTAAATCATGTTGGTGCTGCTTTTCCCACAACACACCCAATACTGGGTGACTGAAATAAAAGACAGTCAGAATATAAGGATACTGGAAGAGTTTTGAGGCAGTTTGGAGCGTTTCCAAACTGCTTTCCGAAGGTGATTGCCGACAATCATTCACAGTGATGGGGAAGCTAATGGCGCTGTGTTCCGTTTGCTTGTTTCCTCATATTGCTGCCATGCTCATGATCCCTGTTTTGGTGTTAACCATTCCCGGAAGGTGTTGCCTCCTCCAATAAGACTCTTTATCTACCTCAAATAAGTGATGTCAGTGAATCATTATGTGGTAATCAAGGGCATACCAGTGAACTGCTGGGATTGAAAAGACACCGCCGATTTAATGTAATAATAAACATCATAGTTGATAGTGCAGTCAGTTTTAGCAACTTTATCGTAATTTCAACACCAGACAATGACGTGACAGCATGCTTACCAATTTGTAACATCGCTAAACAGCCCCTCCAATACTTTGCGAGTACCATCGCGAATGTAAGTAGATGACTGTGCAGTGCGTGTATTCATTGTTAATTCTCGAACATACACAGGAAAGTATACCAGACAGCTACCTACATATGTCTAGCACTTCGATCACAGTGCGTAAACTACGATCTTTCTCATTGTGGGTGGAGTCACAAGGCATTCTCACATTCTAAGAATAAAGTTGGAGACAAATGATCAAATCTGTGTGAAATGTTATGGGACTTAACTGCTAAGGTCATCAGTCCCTAAGCTTACACACTACTTAACCTAAAATATCCTAAGGAGAAACACACACACCCATGCCCGAGGGAGGACTCGAACCTCTGCCGGGATCAGCCGCACAGTCCATGACTGCAGCGCCTCAGACCGTTCGGCTAAACCCGCGCGGCAGTTAGAGACATAAAGATCTCCTCACATTGTCTTTGACCATCACTCCCTGCAGCTGACCAGAAGTAGACCGCTGCATTCCACGTTCCGTGTAGGAACAGTGCGAACCGAGGCTGTAACTGCTGTCCCGCACCCATCCAAGAGCACAAGCTTTCTCCAGATGTTGAGGATGTTAGCACCCCTTATCGAAGTACGGTAGATATGAAACTGTTGTGATGATATAACAGATGGTTACGAACAAGAAATGGGTAGTTTATGAATGAGGGAGCTCCAGAAGGACAGTGTTTGTTGCGTTTTACGCAAATCAACTGCGCTATCAATTCTAAAATATTGCTCTAGTGTCTCGGGTCAATACCAAGAAGGCAATGGTAAGAGAGAACATATCCACATGCACTCCTAAGGCTACAATGTTCTACACTTAAAACACGCTATAATGTTAGATCGTAGCAGTTTCTGACCTGTTAGTTGTATGGAAATCAATACCGTTACTATCCGAATGTAAGAAATATTTCCAGCCCATGACCTACATTCTCCTTGCCGGTTTCTCTACGATAAACTATGGTGATAAACTGTAATATGAAAAACTATTTCCTTAAAACATCGATTCGTTCTGATAAACGTAGAATAGAGATTTCCAGAGGTGTATAGCTCCCCACTATTCACATCCGACGACGGTTCCGAAATTATACTGTTTTCGCATCAGCCCTATATAAAATGATCGTTAGTGACGGACAAACCCATAGCAGCGGTGTTTCACATGTGAAATTAGCCGTCATCCCGCCATTGACTCCGTAAACAGGACATCTGTCTAGCAAATGTATACACAGGGATTCTAGTGCCTCACAAACACCTGTCGCTAACTGAGAATCAACGCAGTTATGAAATTGAGGACTAAATTTTATGTCCAAGATGCGGCAGGGGTTGGAGTACGTCGTATAAATCTCCGTTAGTCTAGAGGAATGAGTCGAAACAGGATGGAAGTCCTCTGATGACAGAGAGGTTAGCTGTTAACGATCGCAAGTACACAGTGCCCTAAGCCAGATACAGAACACACAGTTGTATGCGAGTCGAACAATATAGACTGAGATTCATTGGAAGAATCCTAAGGAAATGCAATCCGAAAACAAAGGAAGTAGGTTACAGTACGCTTATTCGCCCACTGCTTGAATACTGCTCAGCAGTGTGGGATCCGTACCAGATAGGGTTCATAGAAGAGATAGAGAAGATCCAACGGAGAGCAACGCGCTTCGTTACAGTATCATTTAGTAATCGCGAAAGCGTTACGGAGATGATAGATAAACTCCAGTGGAAGACTGCAGGAGAGACCCTCAGTAGCTCGGTACGGGCTTTTGTTAAAGTTTTGAGAACATACCTTCACCGAAGAGTCAAGCAGTATATTGCTCCCTCCTACGTATATCTCGCGAAGAGACCATGAGGATAAAATCAGAGAGATTAGAGCCCACACGGAATCATACTGACAATCCATCTTTCCACGAACAATACGAGACTGGAATAGAAGGGAGAACCGATAGAGGTACTAAAGGTACCCTCCGCCACACACCGTCAGGTGGCTTGCGGAGTATGGATGTAGATGTAGAACGCAGGTTATATCACACAACTGAAGCGTCCCGACAGAACAACGGGAAAAAATCGTCAAATGACCTACAGCGACTTGCCCTCTCTCTCTCTCTAGAATGCATCGTCAGTGTACCATTAAATACTACCTCATTACAAATCCACCTCAACTGATCACTCCATCCACTCTCTTCATCCTTTAACGCATATGCAAGCAACTTTAGAGGCAGATGGTTCTTTCTTTTTTCAGGAAAGCATCAAATACAGCAGTCAACTCGCGCGTGTCACTATTACCTCAACAGGCATACAGTAGAATGTAGCCTCGACGAAAAATAAAAGACTGTTTCCCCGGTTCCTGGTGTTTCATCTCAATGATTTCCCGTATTCCTCTTGCTGTCGTATACTCGTTCCCATGTACACAAATAGTTCTGCACCAATCAGAAGACATGCAAGTACTTCCTCAATTACCCCGCATTTCGGCCTATTTTCCCTCAATTTATACGTATTTTCCGTAATTTATCGATATTATGTCACTTATATCCATGTGAACACGACATCACTTACCGTTCCGTGTTACAAAATTGCTTTTAAATGTAGTACAGCTGCCAATACCTAATGCAATTGCACTATTTTTCTTGTCGAGCGGCATAGTATAGCACTGTACTCGAATGCAACCAGTCGCCTCCAACCGCATATTCTAAGATTGCAGCACGTTTCTGTATGTCTGTAACTGTGCATGGGCCGCGGATGGCTCCCAGGTCTCATAGTTGACCCGAGTTAGCGTTCAAGTGTGGATACGCCAAGAGTGATTCCGGAGTGATGTTGGGATGGGGATTCACAATATACCACATCCGGAACATTATTTGAAGGTGGAATGGCTGAGTTTTATATCCGGAGCTATGTTGGATGCAGATCCACAACACATCACATGTGGGATTGGGAGGATCAATCACGTATTACGTCCGGAGATGTGTTCTGTGTTCGAAGTTGGATCCACTGGCGGGAAGAGCACGTCATGGGAATACCGCATTTCCTACCGATTTTCGAAATGGAGTGTCCCACGAGCCTAGCTCCAACTCAGGTTCTGTGTTCATAGTCTGTTAATTCCTATAGAGTACCCATAATCACACTGGAAACCTTTTTACATGAAACACCTGCATACAAATGACAGCTCTGTATACGTACTTTGTACCTTGTCTACGAGGTACAACCGCCATCTCCATGTGTGCGTATCGCTATCCCACGACTTTCATCACCTCAGCGTATATCCTTCTTGCTTCGTCTATCACGTTTTATTTTGACACCAAGGTAACAGCATTGCTTTTCTTCACTTACATCGTTGCCCTAAAGTTCGATGTTAACCTTGTTATGAACCTCTCATTTATTATTACTCAATATTTTCGTCTTTCTTTGGCTTTTATTGTGTTGTATTTTACCTTAAGTGGGGAAACAGAAACGATGGAGAGGCTCCGTCCCAGCCGCAGCCGCAGTGGTCCACAACCACACGACGACTACAGCAGTCCCCTTCACCCCTCCATCGCCCCACACGGACCACTCTTTCACGGTTATTGGGCGGTTCAGCTCCGGTGCTCTTCCCCCCCCCCCCCTCCCCCACATACACAAATAACGTAGGGAACGTCTCACACCAAACGAATGTAACTCCTCTTTTTGCATGGTAGAGTAATGGTGGTGTACGTGCAAGTGGAGAATTTGTGTGTGCAGCAATCCCCAACATAGTGTTGCTGGAGCGGAATAAGGGCAACCAGCCCGCATTCACCGAGGCAGATGGAAAACCGCCTAAAAACTATCCACAGATTGGCCGGCTCACCGGACCTCGACACAAGTCCGCTGGGCGTATCTGTGCCAGGGACCAGGCACTGCTTCCCAATCCGGAAAGCCATGTGTTAGATCGCACGGCTAACCGGGCGGGCATCTTTCTTTGGCTTACTCTCAGGCCGTATTCCGTGCTCGTCAAAGTGTTCATTTAATTGAAAAGGTCTTGCAATAGTTCCTCAAGTTCACTGAAGATGACAAAGCTAATGAGGCTTTCTGTTGCTATTACGATTAAATGAGACTTGTTTGATTTATCAAATGGTTCAAATGGCTCTGAGCACTATGGGACTTAACATCTATGGTCATCAGTCTCCTAAAACTTAGAACTACATAAACCTAACTAACCTAAGGATATCACACACATCCATGCTTGAGGCAGGATTCGAACTTGCGACTGTAGCAATCGCGCGGTTCCGGACTGAGCACCTGAACTGCTAGACCACCGTGGCCGGCCTTGATTTATCATGCAGGTTACTGAGATATGAGCATACTGCATCTGGCTGCGACCATCTGAACTAGGTGTAGGATGGTAGTGACATGGTCAAATACATGTACGTTTGCAGACATAACGCACACTGGCGTTTCTCAATGGTAGTTACTGCGCAAAGTTAGTATTAAAGGAGGTGTAGCAGATTTTTTTTTTCTTCTCTTGCGATACACAATGAAGGAACTGAATGTACACATATCAATAAAAAAAGTCTTACTATACTCCTTTACACTGCGTCACATGATTATAACAAGAGCTGTAATCTCGTTTTGAAGGTCTACGCCAGCGATTACTTCTCATAACCAAGGGCACTTTGAACTGCTGCTTGCTGTTTTTCAGAATCTGAGTCACTGAAAGACAAATCACTTACTTCATTGTCACCGTTGATAATATTATGAATAACCTTCAGTAAGCACTCCTCATCATCACCATGAACTAACATCTTCGTCAAGTTAGTTGTTTACTAAGTTAAGCTACTGCATGATAAACATGGCCTATGCTTCGTTTTAGAATACATTTAAGAGCCAACAGCAATAGAGGGGAGAAGAGGTTGTAACAGTTTCAGAGCATGGGGTCCCATTGTTCTTGTTATGTAAACAAACTGGCCACTTGCCTAGTTACCCTTATGTAAGGAAGCCACTTGCTTGGACTCTTATTCAGGACATGATTAATGGGTAGTAGCTGTCATTATAATTACAATTCATGGGCTTTAACTACTATTATAATTACTGTAATTTATAGGCAATATGTCAGTGTTCATGTTTACCCTGATGTCTGAATGCTTTTAGCGTCAAGTGACAACTGCCATCATGAAGACGACAGTTTATGACCCTAGACTGTCGTCTGCCCTCCCCCACTGCTGCAGTGTCCTCCCACCACACCGTCACCTCCTTCAGGGGCTCCAGCATCCTGAGACTGTCATTCATAGTCTGTACCTCGCTCCAGCAACACCACCACCTCAGTACACTAATTCACCTCAATGCCCTTTAGAGATTTTTTAAGGAATACAGTTGTAAATATGGAACTTGACGCCACAGTGCACCAAAATATTCTCTTTTTACTCTAATATTATAGTAAATAACGTTCCTTCAGAAAAATACAGAACCTAGTAACTAATGTGACATCCCAACAAAAAATATAATCTTCCTACTGTGACACTATAACATCATAGTAAATAGCATTGGGATGGATTAGCTATGTACTTTGTTGACTGACACTGTGCTCGGCGAAGACGAAGGGAGGCGGGGGGCGGAAAGATGGGTCATGTCACAGCGCCAGGTGGTTAATGGACTGACCAGCGGTGCCCATAGCAGGCAGGCAGATTGCTGTCTGTGGGTAGTCGCACCTTCCTCTTCCTCCCTCTCTAGAGTAAACACATGGACACATGGCCCACTGTCTCTCTTTGTCTCTCTCTCTGCATGATTTGCACCTTATTCAAAGTGCTTAAAGACATGCTGCTGGTTTAGCAGTCAGTATGGTGCTTGTGGGCAGACAAAGAGGGTGGCCATTATTAAAGCTGGTTGTGCTGGATCAGGCTCACATTTTATATGAAAATAATAAGAAGACATATGTAAAACAAATTATCTTTATCACATCCTTTTTTTTTACAATGTTCTCAACAAAGTTTGAAAGAGGTTGGACCAAACGCATCACAGACTCTATTCAACAGAAAAAGCTTATCACAATAGCTATACTTGGAAGTAAACTCGTCAGTCTGGAACACTAGTGGTAGCTTGCGAAATTTATGAGTAATATTACACAAAACAGACGTCAGTTCTCTAGGAAATAGATAGTAATCTGTTGCATTCAAATTATAGTATCCATCAATAACATGTTTATATGCATTTCAGGAATCAATTTACCCCCTCTACTAGATTTAAGCTGTTTCAGTATGTAATGTGCGTAACACTTGCCATCTTGTCGAATCCAGACTCTTCTAGTTGCACCATCGTCAAGTACTGGGTTATAATTTGTTCAAGTATATTTATAACGGCTTTAGAACGGCTGTCGACCGCAGAGTGTCGAAAGATGCTTCTGCGCTGAAGAGCTGCAGTATGCACTCACCGCTTGCATTTAAATTAGTCACTAATACCACTGTTCACTTCTTATCGCATTTGGCGTCTATTACCATGATCTTATTCATTGCGTCAGGGGATAAACTGACTGTGGAGCTCTCTGCACACTTCTTCTTACACACCTGAAACGAAGGAGGATTGCATACCGTTTTTTTTCGTTTTTAAAGTTTCATACACTGCTGCAAATACTATGTATTAACGGCGGTTTACAATAGCACTATATCAGTCGAGTAAGAATTCTTAGAGTTGAAACGTCCCCTTAGAAAAATTATACAAGGCTGTGCTTAAAGTGACAAACAATATTTTTAGCGCAACGCAATCTGACTTTCAATAATCCCTACAGAAGAATGGCCCTGGCTAACATTAACCTATACCTTTCACAAATCACTTACCTCACCAAAAATCTTCGTTACTCGAACTACTGCAATACAGCGAGCACCACTACTGCCAGCTAAATAAAAGATTCAAACTACGGAAGGCACTAACTACTGATAGGCATAGTTAGCAAATGAAAGATTTTAATAGAGAACAAACAATGTATTTACCTTAATAGTCACTATATATATATATATATATATATATATATATATATATATATATATATATATATATATATATATATATATCAGTTCATGACATCAATTCTTACAAATTTCAAAACTCCGCCATCTCTCTCCCCATGTCCACCACTGCTGGCGGCTCACCTCCAACTGCGCAACGCTACGGGCTGTTAGCATCCAGCTGCCGCTGCCCAACACTACAATGGCAGACAACAATGAAAACCAGCCACAGACTGCACACGGCACTGCCAGAGATTTTCATACAGAGCGCTACGTGGCGGCGGCGTTACCAATAAAAAACCTAAACAGCCTACTTACATAGCCCCCATGTTCCCCACAAAAAAATTTACAAATTGTTTTGGGCAGTGCCAATACAGATTTGAAAATTTTTTTCATAATTACAATAACAAAGAAATGAAATGCTCACACTTATCGATACAATGTTGGTCAAAAGCTAAAATTTTCTCACAGTCCATAAAGACAGTCCTGATCATTCATCAAAGTAAAATTGCAGTGTTTTTCTCAAAGTCTGAGTAGTAAAAGAAAATGCACTTGGAAGTAGTGGATTTCCATGCAGTATTGAAGAAGTAGTGTTGTCCTTCCAATGGAAAGACAGTGCTGACTCTTGACATGCAGACAGATAATGGGCCACAACAGAGTAAACCCACAGCAGAGTCAGTCGAAGTTTTAAAGAATGTTGGTAGGTAGGTCGTCACAGAGTAGACCCATTGTAGTCCTGGTAGAGATTATGGTATGGGTGGGCCACCAGAGATGCAGACCCACTGCAGTCCTTGTAGAAATAATGGTATTGGTGAGTCATCAAAGGTGTAGACCCACTGTAGTCCTTGTAGAGATGGCCAGCAGCCATCTGTTTGACTGTAGAGGAGCACAATCACCATTTAAGAGTCCTGCGGATAATATAGCACCTCCATAACCACCACTTGTGCACTCAAAAAAATTGTTTTTGAAATGTCCTTAGAATGAGCAATGCTGTTAACCAGTCCCTTACTGAATTATCAACACATGTGCAAACACTAACAGTCCCTACTTCTCACATATTGTCCATATACTATTACCAACAGAAACGTGTTCAGTGAAATGTAACTTACAAATTACTTAATTTGATCAACTGGTGTCAATTACAATTTTATAACATAAGAATACAATAACAAAGGTACGAAATACATCATTAAAGAACATAAGAATACAGATAACATTTGTAGTATTAGGGGATTTACAAAAGAATCGAAAAAACAAATACATCAGTGGTACAAAAATTATGACATAAGTACATATATAAAAGATCAGAATAACTTTTGAAACACCAACTTCACACATGAGCATTAGAACAAAACAGAATAAATAATGTGTAAACATCTTTATGAAGTAAATAACATATTATTAATGCAAATTATATTTAAGGATAACAGTATTCCTCATCATAGTGAATGTAGCTTAGTATTAGAAGAGAAAAAAATTCTATGAAACAGTACACAGAGACAGGAAGAAAACAAATACACAAGGGTACACAAACACATAGTGGGATAACACAAGAGGAAAGGGCAGGGTTTGTTTTCAGTGTAACATTTGGTACTGCAGTCCAACCCAAAACTTCATTCCATAGATCTTTCGTCTTATTTGAAAATTTGTTTCCACCAAAAAAATCCTATCCAAGCATGCTTTTTGTAGTTATATGTTCACATATTTCTTACCTCATTATTTATTTTCCATTATCTTACCTCATCATTTATTTCCAAGAAAATCCTACCTAAACTTGTTGTTTCTAAACCCTACTGTTTTGTTCATATCCTATTTCGAAATACTTTTTTTGGCCAAACCATTTTCTTATAGCTTCTCAATGCATTCCTTCCAATTTATCGCAACTCATTCTCTTATATAGTCTACCCCTCTTAAGCTAACTTAAATCTACTGAGCTCAGATGCTAAACTAAGGGACGAGGTAATGCAGCAGTAATAAAATTGGCTTAACCTAGTATTACAAAGTGACATTCAGTAGCACTATGCATGGCAAACGGCAGCAGCAAATGCTATAACTTATACCTAAACATGACAAAGCTCAAGCAGAAAAAATATTACGCTAAAGACAACAATGCAGGTAAGGACAATGTCTATTCACATCTTAATGTCTATGTAATTAAAGTGGTGCACCACAAAGCTAATTCTAAAATAGTCATTACCAAGTAGTTGAAAAGAAAATTAAGTATGCAGTAACTGTTATTAATTCCTTGTTATTGTTCTTTATTTTCCAAGTGCTCCTTTTTCGAAGAACGTGGATCATAAAATGATTATTTAATAGATCTGTTGACAGAAAGTGTTCATATTAGCAAATGCATTTAATTTTATTTTATAAAACCAATGCTGCAACACAGCTGGAAACCAGATATCAAATGAAATAAGCAACTATGAAAGGCAAAGCATAAAAATATCATTCAATAGTCATGTGACATTTTATAAGTTAGTACAAATTCTCTCAACTCTCGTAGAAAGGCACTTGTCATAATCAGGTGTGCAGATGTAAGAATGTTTCCAAGAAATGAGCGTGTCGTATTTGCGGTGCTTTCTACAAAGGAATGTCAATAGCAATGATAATGGCCTCCCTTTTTTTTCCACCTGTGCCTCTGAAAGGCACACACTAGTGGCTTGTTTCCCAGTGGCTGTCGCCCAGCTAGGTGCCCACGACGCATTACGTGCAGGTAGTCACTTAACTTTCTTACCGAAATATTTACGACACCAGTTTCCGCTACAGTGGCAGTCTCATAAAAAAAATTCACAAGTCAAGAATTTGCGTTACAAATCTGTAGAAACAAAATCCTTTAAATACAATAGTGTCCAAAAAATTTTCGCCAGCATAGTGATACATTCACGCATATACACACATTTCATCACTCTTAAAGTACGATTCTCGGTTTCCAACACTCTTTTTCACAAACCAGAGTCCCTAACCACTACTCATTATTCCTTACCTTATTCATAACCTTACATAACAGATACGTAGCATAACCAAGTAACTCATATAGCTTCAGCTTAAACATACCTCAGCAGCATAATTCACATCGTCGTCGTAATAATAACATCATAACACCTCAGTCAAATCTCAAAAACGTCATAGCTTTCTGCAATAATTTCAAAGCCTAAAAAAAATTCTCTACTCATGTCAAAAGTGTCATCTACCTCAAACGTACTTTAAAAATCATGATCCCATACCAAATACATCATTCAAAGCTCTCATAGTATCACAATGATTCCGAAAAATTGTGAACAGTTCATAAAGTACAGACAAAATACAATTTCATAAGTGTGAAGTTATCCAATTGTGTATTTACGTAAACATCTGTCACTGATGTAGTAAAATGAATGTTTGTCTCACCCAGTTAAATGATCAGATAGGTGTGTAATTAATGTGTTAGAGAAACATGGTACTGATGTGTAAAGTTGTATAAGCAAATACCATATTAGCTAGGGCTCCTTGTGCTTGCCATACACATGGTACACAAAGTAAGCGTGTACCCCCCTGAGGATTAATGTAATTATATCCTCCGGTGTTACAGATTACAGCAATGGAATGAAATGTATCACGGAAAACCTTTGTATCATTGTACTTCAAATATCTTTAAAAATAAATGTTTTAAGTACAGAATTAATCACTCAACTGTGGAAGTGTCGTAGCTATCATCCTCCGAAAACTAAGTTCTGCAGAAGTCAATGTACTTACCTCATGATAAACAAAAGTCAAATGCTTTGCGTATAGATATCGTAGTTACTACGCTTATTGCCATGATGAAGTAAGTACTGTACTGTAAAGTATTGTTGTGCTACAGAAAAGACTGTCTCATTTTAGCTATACCACAAAGTTACTACTAAAACATGTTTTCTCTTCCAGAAGAATTCAGAAAAACTGTGCAGATATAAAACAGATACACCGCAAAAGCACAATGTAACTTGTGTCGAACATTAGTAGCGTTGTGATATAATCGTGAGGCTATCAAAGAAACCAAATGCTAAGTCATCTTTAATCTCACAGAAAGTACTTCAAATAAAGAATGTTTTTTCAACTAAACCAAGATGTTGCATTACAATCGCATTAACAGTATATGTTCTAAGTATGTAAGCATTATAGTCGTCACGTAATCGTGCAACTAACAAGCAAGAATGTACAAATAACAACACTGTGTCGTCTGTTCACTATAACAATGCATTCGTAATTTCTGTTTAAAAATGTTCCTTAGGTTCTAGACTGGATAGTTAACTTCAAAAAATTGTTGCATGTTAACAGTTTCTCAGTGTGACAAAGCATACTAGAAATGTGAAGTGAAATGTTTTACGGCAAAGACAAAGTTAAAAAGCAGATTGTATTTCAATAAACGGTTTTACATGTGAAATGTGGTGTAAACCTTTACTCTTCCTAGTACGCAGAGTTTCAACTTCAGCGCAATTATCATGTGGTATACGTCGGATTCTGTAAGGTCTATTGTAAACTAGAGAGAATTTGTGACTCAAGTGTTTTTTTCTTATGTGACAATGAATGAGCTTTAATGAGAACTTTCTGACCAATATATAATTTCTTTGCATTTGCTTTACCATGTAATTTTCTCCTTTTGTCTGCAGCAAAATTTATATTTTTAATAGCCAAATCAATTATGTATTTATGTCGAAGTTTACGTGTATTCGGAAAAGGTACAAGCTCTCTGATTCTGATCAAATATGATCGAAGCAGACTAAATCAATTAAAATTTGTGCCGCGGCCGGGATTCGAACCCGGGTCTTCTTGCTTACTAGGCAGTGCCATAGTGCCTCAGTGGTGTAGTGGTAGCATATCTGCCTTATAAGCAAGAAGACTCGTGTTCGAATCCCGGCCGCGGCACAAATTTTAATTGATTTAGTCTGCTTCGATCATATTTGATCATTATCGTGAGATAATAACGAGACGGGATTCTCAAAGAACACATTTAACTCTCTGATTCTGTTCGGTGGTTCTTTATTCTTCAGTACAAGAACAGGTGGTAAAGCAGTGGAGTCATGAGGCATTTCATTCAGCACGTTTTGAAATAAGTGTAAATATCTGTCCCAATGCTGATGCTTTCTGTGACAATAAAGTCTGCAAAGCTTATTGATTTCTTTCATAATCCGTTCAGACGGGTTACAATGTGGTGAGTACAATGAAATAAAAACAGATTTGATTTTATGGTTACGAAGCATGCGTGACCAAACAGCAGATCTGAATTGCGGTCCGTTATCTGAAATGACGTTACTAACGTGTCCAACTTCACGTAAGAAATTTTTAACAAAGGCGTTGGATACAGACCGTCCAGTGGCTTTACGTATTGGAGTGAAAGAAACAAATTTTGAAATAAGTTCAACACCGACTAGAACGTACGAAAATCGATTAGATGTTCTGACAAGCGGTCCCAAGAGATCAACAGCAGCGAATTCTTTTAATTTAGAAGGAATGATAGGAAACAATGGAGCACGATGCGAGACAGTAGATGGTTTCGCCTTTTGACAGAGTTTACAAATAGACAAGACTCTTCGAATTCCCTTTTCCATATTGTTAAAATAACAAGTCGTTCGAAGAATATGATAACATTTTCGTGGACCAAAATGTGCATAGCTGAAATGAATGTACCAAAGGAGCTTATTAACGAAATCGTCTGGAATGCAAAGTACCCATAGCTTGTCATCAACAGTGCAGCGTTTGAACAGTATTTTGTTTCTAACAAGATAATAATGCCGAATCTGTGTGTGTGTCTTTTCATGCCATTTACCTTTGATGTCTTTCCAAATCGGATCTTTATCTTGTTCATGAGCAATATCCTTTAAAGATGTGGTGATGAAGTTTTCAAAGGCGGCTTTCTGAACGTAAAGAATACTGAAATTTTTAGCGAGATTGCTTTCTGTGTTACTTTTCTCGAACCCAGCTGGTGCGCGTGACAGTGCGTCCGCAACAATGTTCTCCTTGCCGGGAATGTAGACTATTGTGAAGTGGAATTCTTGCAGAAACAATGTCTAACGTTTTAACCTGTCATGATTTAATTTTGAAGGCATAAGAAATTGTAATGCATTATGATCACTGTATATTTTTACGTACTTACCATAAAGAAAGAAACGGAATTTGTTAAATGCCCAAACGATAACTAAAGCTTCTAATTCAGTAACGGAATAATTTTTTTCAGATTTTGTTAGCAGTCGGCTAGCAAAAGCAATGGTTTTCTGAACGGTAGTGTCATTTTCTATGGCTTCTTGAAATAAATGGGCACCAAGACCGACTTTAGAAGAATCCGTGCTAAGGCATAAATCTTGTGACAAATCTGGATCAGCTAGTATTGGCGTCCCAGTTCCAAATAGTATTTTTTCCAGTGAGAGAACAAAGTTTTGGTGTAACTAGAATTTGCATATTCAGAAAACGACAGTAAAAATTTACGAGACCTAGAAAACTGCGGACTTGTTTTTTTGTGGATGGAACTGGAATGGCTCTGATTGCTTCTAACTTTTGAGGATCCGGCTGAATGCCTTCAGAAGAAATAATATGTCCCAAAAACTTCACCTTTGTTCTACCGAAATCAGACTTTTTCAAGTTAACCGTAATTCCAGATTCTGCAAAAGTATGTAACACGCTGTTGAGGATGCGATTATATTGTTCCCATGAGGCTTCTGCTATCAGAATATCGTCCACATATAAAGTGATGTGACGTTTTAAGAACTCAGATAATATTGAATTTAGCCCGCGAATTAATGCTGCCGAAGAAATGTTCAAACCAAAAGGTAGTTTCCGAAACTGATAACAAACGCCGAAACAAAGGAAAGCTGTGTATTTTCTACATTCTGAATGAAGTTCGATCTGATAAAAGCTGGATATGAGATCAATGGAAGACAACACTTTTACACCATTAAAATTTTGAAGAAGTTCTTCCAACCTTTGCGGCCTGTCTGTTTCAGGAAGAATTATAGTATTGATTTGTCTAGAATCTTATACAAACCTGATCGATCCATTTTTCTCCTCAACAACATGTAATGAATTGTTGTATGAGCTTACTGCAGGCTCAATAATTCCCTCGTCAAGCATAGATTTTATTTCTGTTCTAACACAGTCCCTATAATGTGCTGGAATTACGTATGGTCTAACACAAAATTTAGTATGCCCACGAACACGAAATTGGTACTGAAATCCCTTGATTGTTCCTGTTTTGTGAGTAAAAACTATGGAATGTGCTTGTAAAATCTCAAAAAGGTCCTGCCTATCAGTGTCATTACAATTCTCAATTGCTTGAATTTTATTCTGAATTAACTCATTAGTTTCAAATATGCCGTCGATATCATCCCTGACAGTACTTGCAGAGTGATTGTTAGTGCCTAGTTCCGTAGAAACCTTCGAACTGTTGTCTAACAGAAGGTAAAGCCGATTAATTTCCTTATCATGGTTTGAGAGCCAATCTTCAGATTTCAAAGCTATTGACTTACCTTCTTTCTCTAAACTTATTTCAGCATCGTGAAAATTTAAGATTGCTTGGTATTCTTTCAAAATTGTCTACTCCCAATTTTTATTTCCGTCGACAATAATGGAACAATAAGAAAGTTCATAGAGAAACTGTGGCTTTGACAAGAGAATTCTAAGTTGGTTTGTTGGCGTGCATCTACATTTTTCCCAAAGATTGCACCTTGTAATTTAATCTTACGTAACGGCAGTGTGGGGCAGTCGTTCGATTTGTTGTATTTGCTAAAGGCTGTTTCACTAATTACTGATATGGGACTGCCCGAGTCAAGTACTGCCGTAAATTTTACGTCCTTTACTGTAATGTGAATTACCGGATATGCAATGTTGCTATGTTTTACGTCGTGTTCCTGGAGTAAGATGTCTCTAATGTCTTCCATTTTTACGTAATTACTAGCTACGGCAGCTGCGTCGTCAGTT
This sequence comes from Schistocerca gregaria, assembly GCF_023897955.1. Lineage (NCBI taxonomy): Eukaryota > Metazoa > Arthropoda > Insecta > Orthoptera > Acrididae > Schistocerca > Schistocerca gregaria. The sequence continues at coordinate 863,404,110 of NC_064921.1, forward strand.
TCATGCGTACGTTTTGTGGCTGCCAGCGGTATGAGTCATTGCCTATTGTCTCTTTGTTGGCGCGCGTCGTTATTGGAATTTGGAGACCTAACTTCTACAAATTCACCTTGTCGAGAGGGCCCTCCCCTGTTTGAATCCCGCAATTCTGATGCAATTCAGGTCTGTCGTTACGATCATATCGTCTGTCGTCATGTCGGTAGATTCCATAGTTTCTTTCTTGTCGGTCACGTGGTGGTAAATTTTTCCCTGAATCGGAACTGCGCGCTGGACCGTTGCGTCTAAAGTTATTCTGTCTCCCTTGATAATCATTATTTTGGTTCCCATATTGTCTGTTTCTCTGATTGTCTCTGTGATAGTCCCTACCGCGGAGAGGTGATCTTTCCCTGTAATTATTACTACTCTGCCAACAGTTGTATACGGGTGATATCTGTTTTGGTTACGATTTGTATTGTGAGAATAGCCTTGTCGTGTCCAGTTATTATTTCTTTCATCGCAGAATTGTGACGGATTTAACCTGTAATTGTTGTGTTCCTGTTTTCGCGTTCCGCAATTGTGTCAATTTCCAATTCTTGTAACAGTCCCTGAAAAGCTTCAATGTCCTCTTTGCAACGTCCTGCCAAAATAATATGTCGTAAATGTTCAGGCAATTTGATTAAGCAAATGCGGATGAGTTCTGAGGGGCTGTTTGGGTTTGAATGATACTGATTCTTATGTAACATGTCTTCGAAATATTTGACAAGACTGGAAAATTCAGATTGTTCGAAATGTGTCATCATTATGATGCTATGTTTTACTCGGTCTTGTGTAGCTTGAGGCCAATACGCTGAGAGGAAGGCATGATAAAATTCTCCTTCACTGTGACAATCGTGAATGACCGATCGCATTTTTACAGCTGGTTCATCCTCCAAGTAGCCACACATAAATTCGAACCTGTGTTCCAATGACCAGTTGGGAGGAAAACAACGAGAGAATTGATGAAGCCATGCTTGTGGATGAATGTCGTTGTCAGAATTCTTAAATGTTTTGAATTTACGTGTAGTAATGAACAGCTTATAGTCAAAATCATCATGTCGGCGAGTCGCATGTCGGTCATTGTTGCGTCGTTTCGGCGGTTCCATCTCAAAATTCGGTGTACCTTGCCAATTTCTTTCGTGATTTCCGAAATGCCCTGTGTTATTATTTTGTGGCTTTTCCGTTGGAGCGCGAGTGTCCTCTGAAATATGTAATTCTTGTATTACTTGAGCTAACTGATCTTGTACTTCCCGCATTTCTCTTTTGTACTGTGTGTTGATTTGATTTTGATTCTGTTTGAATTTTCTAATTTGTTCATACTCTTCAGTGTCAGTGAAGGCTACAGGTTTTGTGTCATTCAGATCATCATCTACCTTTGTACATAAGTTATTGAACTGATCTGAAAGTTCGGCTACTTTATCCGATAGTGAAATTATTTCCTCTGTGTGTTTTTCTGAACCAAGTTTCAGAGTGTCCATTTGTGTAGCAATCGTATCTACTGTGTCCTTTAAGTTTTCCTGAGTTTTTGCAAGTTGCGTAACCGAATCGGTAGATGCAACTGAGTCAATTTTAGCTTGCAAGCTCTCATGATTTTCATGAACAATAGTTTGCAGTTCTTTTATGGCTGCTTCGTGAAACTGTAACGCATTTTCTTGCCGCGAAAAAATAGGTTGAAAATGCTCACAAATTTGTGTTTTTACGTCATTACAGACTTTTTGACATTTCGATTCAATGTTATGTAACTCATTAGTTAAATCTTCACGTGTTTGTTCAAGCGTGGTGCCTAACTTCCGAAGATTTTGTTCCATTGTGTCTAACTTTTGAAGATTTTGTTGTGTTTGTCTCTGATTTTGTTTCATTTGTGGCATTAATTGCAATAATAATGTATTAGTGTCTGGAATCTGTTCCTCTATGCTTTTCGGCAGTGCATTTGCACCTGCAACATTCACATTTTGACAAGCAGAAAATGTGTTTTGACTTATTTGAGAAAACGGTGAGGACGCAAAACCTGAATGTGCAGTATTTGCAAGATTGTGTCCTGTCATTTCGGATTCCTGACACGAGCTGTTGCCGACCGATCGATCGATAATGCTTCCCTGTTCACTAATTGTTTCACTGCCTACACCATTATTTGCAGCCCGCTCCATTTCCCTATGCACTATTACCAAATTACTACTTTGAACATTAGTTAATTCATTACATGATGGGGCTAACACACTGCTTTCTTCTTCAATGTCATTTCTCAGTTTACTTTGGAGCCTAGTATTACGTTCTTCACACGCCATTATTGTCACAATATTTCACACAACAACACAGAAAAACACAATTTGAAGAGCAAAAATAAGAGAACACATTAACAAAGCAAATAATATCTAGTTAATTGCAAGCGCAGCTGCGAAATACTTGGTGCAAATCTACATGCATGCCACAACTGGTTTACTGTACAACAACGAAAGACTACAACTACAAAGGAGATTCTCTCTACAATTACGCGCTAGCAATAAACAAAATCTACACTAATTACACAAACTACAAGAAAAAATCAGAAGATTCAAGTGAGGTATCCTCGGCAAAGGGTCGACATATGAAACGTCCCCTGAGAAAAATTATACAAGGCTGTGCTTAAACTGACACACAATATTTTTAGCGCAACGCAATAATCCCTACAAAAGAATGGCCCTGACTAACATTAACCTATACCTTTCACAAATCACTTACCTCGCCAAAAATCTTCGTTACTCGAACTACTGCAATACAGAGAGCACCACTACTGCCAGCTACATAAAAGATTCAAACTACGGAAGACACTAACTACTGATAGGCACAGTTAGCAAATGAAAGATCTTAATAGAGAATAAACAATGTATTTACCTTAATAGTCATAATATATATATATCAGTTCATGACATCAATTCTTACAAATTTCAAAACTCCGCCATCTCTCTCCCCACGTCCATCACTGCTGACGGCTCACCTCCAACTGCGCAACGCTACGCGCTGTTAGCATCCAGCTGCCGCTGCCCAACACTACAATGGCAGACAACAATGCAAACCAGCCACAGACTGCACACGGCACTGCCAGTGATTTTCATACAGAGCGCTACGTGGCGGCGGCGTTACCAATAAAAAAACTAAACAGCCTACTTACAGAGTGAAGATGTCAAACCATGAATCGCAGTTCACCCCTTCCTTGAAACAAGTGGCACGTAAGTATTAGTGGCGGCGGAGATTTACTAAAAGCTTGTGACGACACATGTGTGTATCTGACACATTTCTTCATCTTCCCAGAAGTGAGGTAAAGGCACCGGATCTTAGACTTACCAGCTACAGGTAAAAATATCAGTGACAATAAACGTGTTAGTGTGATGGTGATCTTCGATCGCGATTTCTACCCAGCGCTGGTTTTCAATAAGTCCTAGATATAGTGATTCCAAAGCCATAATATCCTTAGATGAGCTAACCATAGAGTTCCCTTATGGGACTTCCCTGGCATCATCAAAATTTATACCGAAAAGGAGAGTGCTCATCTATAGGAGCAGGTATTTATAAATGTAATGTATGCTACTTACGCAATTCAGCATGCTCTGGACAGGTGGCTAAGATTACAACCATACACGTACAGATTGGACGAGAAAATATGGACCAATTTGATGGAGCTGGCGCGTCAAACCCCTAACTGTCGGAGGAAATCATTGTTCACCTGTATGATGCATGCTGTGCATCAATACCTGGGAATATATGTAAGCCAACCACACCTGCTGTGAGCACTGTATTACAAGCATACTTAAGCATCTATATTTATCCTTACACAAGTAAGAAATTATAAATCAATAAAAGAGTAAGAGTAATATGTGTTTTTTCTTTTCTCTCTGTAAAATCCCCTGCATGCTAATGTAAACCTGTAGTAATCGCCATGGCTGAGTGGGTGAAACGCCCAGCTGGTCCCACAATGAAGATTATACCGCGGAGGAGGGTCAATCCCTCTTAATAACAAATGCGATTTAATTATCAGGCCTTCTGCCTGTGGGAAGACTAACCTAGTACTGTCATCGCGAACACATTTGGAGGGTGGGGATGGGGGAGGGAGGGGGGGGGGGGAAGGATCCACTTCGAACATGTATATATATTTTTGAAAAACGTTATTTCAGTCCAGGTATCAGCTACTGCAGGTAATTCCGCACAGCATCGAGGGAGTAACATACCAGACGTTCAGTGGAAGCAATGATATTCCATCACCTGTAAAAGTAAAACCAAACAGCGTATTCATATTTGACTTGTTTCAATGGAGAACCAGGATGAGATCCACAAATATTTCTATTTTTGCCATCATACGAAAGTTAAAGTCTTTTATTTGAGTCAGACATACTCATGGATTCCAATACTGTTTATCGGCTATAATGCTTTCAAACACGTCAGTCTGAATTTAAAGGATATTTACCAAGCCAAACTACAAACCAAAATGTCATTCAATGAGTTCTTCACTATATGCGAGGATTATAGGAATGATTCCCATATGCCTTTCTACACACATCAAAAACAGTTTTGCATCACCCCAATTCTCAGAACTTCTGAGGATAGACGTTGGCTTTCAATATTGCATCACAGACACAGTCCCTTTGACTATTCAGAGATGTATCTAAATCAGCCCAAAGATGTAAACAACCATGCCATGCATGAGCAGCGCCTGTTACACGGCAGGGTCCGACGACACCATGCAGCGCGGTACAGACGGGCCAAACAATATGCCGAATGGACCACTCAGCACTGGCATCACGTTCTCGTCACCGATGAGTGTAGCATATGCCTTCAGCCACATAATCGTCGGAGACGGCGTTTAGAGGCAACCCAGTCAGGCTGAACGCCTTGGCTTAGACACACTCTCCAGTGAATGTAGCAAGGCGGAGGTCCCCTGCTGTTTTTGTTGGCATTATGTAGGGCCGATGAACGCCGCTGGTAGTCATGGAAGACTCCGTAACGGCTGCTCGATACGTGAGTGCCATCCTCCGACCGATATTGCAAGTATATTGGCAGTATATTGGCGAGGCATCCGTCTTCATGGACGACAATTCGCGCCCCCATCGAGCACATCTTGTGAATGGCTGCCTTCAGGATAGCGACATCGCTCGACTAGAGTGGCTGGCATGTTCTCCAGACATGAACCCTTTCGAACGAGCCTGGAATAGACTGAAAAGGGCTGTTTATGGACGACGTGAGCCACCGACCATTCTGAGGGATCTACGCCGAATCGCCGTTGAGGAGTGGGACAATCTGGACCATCAGTGCCTTGATGAACTTGTGGTAGTATACCACATGAACACAGGCATGCATCAATGCAGGAGGATATGTTACTGGTTATTAGAGGTACCGGTGTGTACAGAAACCTGGACCACCACCTCTGAAGGTCTCGCTGTATGGTGGTACAACATGCAGTGTGTGGTTTTCATGAGCAATTAGAAAGGCGAACATAATGTTTACGTTGATCTCTATTCCTATTATCTGTACCGGTTCCGGAACTCTCAAGATGATGCAATTTTTTTTATGTGTGTAGTTATTGATAAAACTACTAAACTGAATTATGGTCGATGCAGAAGAAATTCCCAAGAGTTTTTGTTTAAAAGACGGTGTAGCAATACATTATGCATCAATGTATTGTTTGCTATGGATAGGTTCAGAAGAATGTCATGCACTCATCTCAATGGTGTGATAGGCAGACCAACATCTATACGTTGACACAAAAACTGAAACTCTTGAAAGCTCTATTGAAAATATCACCAAAACTCTTAAACAACATACTGAAATGCAAACATGGAGAAGGGTGAGAAGGAAGGGATAGAAGGAGATGGTGCCAAAACAGTAACTGCAAAGGACAATGAAACTGAAGGAAAACTAGAAGATATAAAAAAACTACTTCTGTGAGTATTGAGGAAAGAAATGCACAGGACGAAAGCACTAGAACAATTCTATGGTTAATCAGTAGAGTGAAGGTAAATGTTGATGAGACTGAACGAATTTTATACATACGAAAAGAAAACCCTGTACATTAACATACATGTGAAAATAAGTTGTGCACCATCTTGAAGATAGTGTAGTAAGCAGCAGTATTGTTAACAAAATGAAAAAGCCATCGGCATGGAAGGCTATTCGTCGTAAATTACGAATACTAAAATTACGAATGCTAAAATTACGACAGTTGGAGCGAGATTATTCCTTCTGAGGTGTTTGGGCCAGTAAGTGAAAGTCTAAAATGGGTCTCAGACACGAGGAATGGAGACAGAAGAAGGAGGAGAAGAAGAAGAAGAAGAAGAAGAGGAGGAGGAGGAGGAGGAGGAGGAGGAGGAGATGGCGAACAGAAAGGAGAAAGAAAAATGTGAATATTATTCGACCTGGATTATAAATTGAAAATGGTGTGGACAAAGCTATTGACCTCCAGCATAACAGAATAACAACCGACCGTTGGAGCACATACACTATGACGACCCTAACAAAAACATAGAGCGGTTACAGCTGCTCAGATTATTGTTTGCCGTGGAGAATACCGCTCACGAGAACGACATCGTATCAATCATTTCAGAGCTTCAAGAAAGATGCATTATTGAATCACTATGGACATGGTCCCCCCCATGAACCATGGACCTTGCTGTTGGTGGGGAGGCTTGCGTGCCTCAGCGATACAGATGGCCGTACCGTAGGGGCAACCACAACGGAGGGGTATCTGTTGAGAGGCCAGACAAACGTGTGGTTCCTGAAGAGGGGCAGCAGCCTTTTCAGTAGTTGCAGGGGCAACAGTCTGGATGATTGACTGATCTGGCCTTGCAACATTAACCAAAACGGCGTTGCTGTGCTGGTACTGCGAACGGCTGAAAGCAAGGGGAAACTACAGCCGTAATTTTTCCCGAGGACATGCAGCTTTACTGTATGATTAAATGATGATGGCATCCTCTTGGGTAAAATATTCCGGAGGTAAAATAGTCCCCCATTCGGATCTCCGGGCGGGGACTACTCAGGAGGATGTCGTTATCAGGAGAAAGAAAACTGGCGTTCTACGGATCGGAGCGTGGAATGTCAGATCCCTTAATCGGGCAGGTAGGTTAGAAAATTTAAAAAGGGAAATGGATAGGTTAAAGTTAGATATAGTGGGAATTAGTGAAGTTCGGTGGCAGGAGGAACAAGACTTCTGGTCAGGTGATTACAGGGTTATAAACACAAAATCAAATAGGGGTAATGCAGGAGTAGGTTTAATAATGAATAGGAAAATAGGAATGCGGGTAAGCTACTACAAACAGCATAGTGAACGCATTATTGTGGCCAAGATAGATACGAAGCCCACACCTACTACAGTAGTACAAGTTTATATGCCAACTAGCTCTGCAGATGACGAAGAAATTGAAGAAATGTACGATGAAATAAAAGAAATTATTCAGATAGTGAAGGGAGACGAAAATTTAATAGTAATGGGTGACTGGAATTCGAGTGTAGGAAAAGGGAGAGAAGGAAACATAGTAGGTGAATATGGATTGGGGCTAAGAAATGAAAGAGGAAGCCGCCTAGTAGAATTTTGTACAGAGCACAACTTAGTCATAGGTAACACTTGGTTTAAGAATCATGAAAGAAGGTTGTATACGTGGAAGAACCCTGGAGATACTAAAAGGTATCAGATAGATTATATAATGGTAAGACAGAGATTTAGGAACCAGGTTTTGGGTTGTAAGACATTTCCAGGGGCAGATGTGGACTCTGACCACAATCTATTGGTTATGACCTGTAGATTAAAACTGAAGAAACTGCAAAAATGTGGGAAATTAAGGAGATGGGACCTGGATAAACTGAAAGAACCAGAGGTTGTACAGAGTTTCAGGGAGAGCATAAGGGAACAATTGACAGGAATAGGGGAAAGAAATACAGTAGAAGACGAATGGGTAGCTCTGAGGGATGAAGTAGTGAAGGCAGCAGAGGATAAAGTAGGTAAAAAGACGAGGGCTGCTAGAAATCCTTGGGTAACAGAAGAAATATTGAATTTAATTGATGAAAGGAGAAAATATAAAAATGCAGTAAATGAAGCGGGCAAAAAGGAATACAAACGTCTCAAAAATGAGATCGAGAGGAAGTGCAAAATGGCTAAACAGGGATGGCTAGAGGATAAATGTAAGGATGTAGAGGCTTATCTCACTAGGGGTAAGATAGATACTGCCTACAGGAAAATTAAAGAGACCTTTGGAGAGAAGAGAACCACGTGTATGAATATCAAGAGCTCAGATGGCAACCCAGTTCTAAGCAAAGAAGGGAAGGCAGAAAGGTGGAAGGAGTATATAGAAGGTTTATACAAGGGTGATGTACTTGAGGACAATATTATGGAAATGGAAGAGGATGTAGATGAAGACGAAATGGGTGATACGATATTGCGTGAAGAGTTTGACAGAGCACTGAAAGATCTGAGTCGGAACAAGGCCCCCGGAGTAGACAACATTCCATTAGAACTACTGACGGCCTTGGGAGAGCCAGTCATGACAAAACTCTACCAGCTGGTGAGCAAGATGTATGAGACAGGCCAAATACCCTCAGACTTCAAGAAGAATATAATAATTCCAATCCCAAAGAAAGCAGGTGCTGACAGATGTGAAAATTACCGAACTATCAGTTTAATAAGTCACAGCTGCAAAATACTAACGCGAATTCTTTACAGACGAATGGAAAAACTGGTAGATGCGGACCTCGGGGAGGATCAGTTTGGATTCCGTCGAAATGTTGGAACACGTGAGGCAATACTGACCTTACGACTTATCTTAGAAGAAAGATTAAGAAAAGGCAAACCTACGTTTCTAGCATTTGTAGACTTAGAGAAAGCTTTTGACAATGTTGACTGGAATACTCTTTTTCAAATTCTAAAGGTGGCAGGGGTAAAATACAGGGAGCGAAAGGCTATTTACAATCTGTACAGAAACCAGATAGCAGTCATAAGAGTCGAGGGGCATGAAAGGGAAGCAGTGGTTGGGAAAGGAGTGAGACAGGGTTGTAGCCTCTCCCCGATGTTATTCAATCTGTATATTGAGCAAGCAGTAAAGGAAACAAAAGAAAAATTTGGAGTAGGTATTAAAATTCATGGAGACGAAGTAAAAACTTTGAGGTTCGCCGATGACATTGTAATTCTGTCAGAGACTGCAAAGGACTTGGAAGAGCAGTTGAACGGAATGGACAGTGTCTTGAAAGGAGGATATAAGATGAACATCAACAAAAGCAAAACGAGGATAATGGAATGTAGTCCAATTAAATCGGGTGATGCTGAGGGAATTAGATTAGGAAATGAGACACTTAAAGTAGTAAAGGAGTTTTGCTATTTAGGAAGTAAAATAACTGATGATGGTCGAAGTAGAGAGGATATAAAATGTAGACTGGCAATGGCAAGGAAAGCGTTTCTGAAGAAGAGAAATTTGTTAACATCGAATATAGATTTAAGTGTCAGGAAGTCATTTCTGCAAATATTTGTTTGGAGTGTAGCCATGTATGGAAGTGAAACATGGACGATAACTAGTTTGGACAAGAAGAGAATAGAAGCTTTCGAAATGTGGTGCTACAGAAGAATACTGAAGATAAGGTGGATAGATCACGTAACTAATGAGGAGGTATTGAATAAGATTGGGGAGAAGAGAAGTTTGTGGCACAACTTGACTAGAAGAAGGGATCGGTTGGTAGGACATGTTTTGAGGCATCAAGGGATCACAAATTTAGCATTGGAGGGCAGTGTGGAGGGTAAAAATCGTAGAGGGAGACCGAGAGATGGGTACACTAAGCAGATTCAGAAGGATGTAGGTTGCAGTAGGTACTGGGAGATGAAGAAGCTTGCACAGGATAGAGTAGCATGGAGAGCTGCATCAAACCAGTCTCAGGACTGAAGACCACAACAACAACAACAACATGGACATGGTCATCATAAACCAGAGCAAAAAAGAAGAAATAAACATCAATATAAAAGCGTGTTATTACACGTGGTTTGGATGATTTGCGGCAGGCAGATGTGGATATGAGTCAATATTCAAGAGCAAATAAAGGTTTCAAGTATATATTAATGGCTATACACACATATTACAAATTTGGATGCGTTGAACAATTGCTGAAGACAGGGACGAAAAGCCGCCCAGACAAACTTCAAACCGACAATGGGAGTGAACTCTACAGTTGGTATTTTAGGGTAGTAATGGATTGGTAGACAATACACCACTCCTCGACATTACCCACATGAAAGCATGTATTATGGAATATTTGAATAGAACAAATAAAAAACTGTAATTGCGACATAAAGTCACGCAGGAAGAATGCGATCATACCGCAAATTAATATGAGTGCTGCAAAATTGCTGAATTGGTAGCTAAATGAAATGCCACTGGGTGAAAAACCAATGCCTTTACTTGATGCATTTCTGGAGATACCCATCATCACATACTCTGGAAACCAAAATACAACTCACAGAAAGTATACAAAGGTATATAGAGCAACATGACAAGAGTACAACCATTACAAAGTTTCGTCATATTGAGAGCTGACAAGCACACCATGATCATCATCGAAGCGTTCAAATGCATAAAGACACGTTGTAACTCATACAGTTGTCATAGCAGACTAATTTCAAAACTACGTCATGAAGACCTTTTACGCCACCAGAGGGCAGTGAAGCATACGTGCTGCACAGCCGCTAAAACAGAATGATCAATTTTAATTTATTTACTTAAAAATTGTTGAATATAACCCATAACTTTCAGAAAAGTATACAAAGTAACAAAGTTAAATAACATGCCACAAAACAATTTTTACATTGGCATCAAATGTCATTAACAAAACATTAATTTAAAGTAATGTACGTAAGGGATCTAAAGCAATTACAGAAAATCAAAATTATGCACAAATGCTGTATTGACAAAAAGTGTGAACCATTTTGTTTAGTGATATACAATAAAATATATGAAATTCCAAAGTTGTTCTTTTTGTTAAGTAAACAAAATGGCAGTCATGGCATACGACACGAGTACAACCACTCACAGGATCAGGTAATGGAACCACTACCATTGAAAGATACCAAAATAAATCAAGGGAAAGGCGCAACGCGCAAAATAATGTAACAAAGCTCCAGGAATACAAATTAGTACGGAGGGCGTAATTATGCTTTGGAAGTGCTGAAAAGTAAACTGAACAAAATATAATGATAAGTAAGTAAAAAATTTCTTGCATCTAAAGTGTATCTGGAACTCAGATCCTCCAGAACACACATCAGATGTAGTAAGTACAGAAATCCTACTTCCGTATAATGACACAAAAATGTTACACATTAAAAAACTATAAACCCGCCCGATTGCGAGAAAACACCTAGTGTTAACCCAGGTTTCGGCGCAGATAACTACACCTTCTTCAGAACAACAATAAAACCCACAAGTGCCTAAGAACACCTTTTTCAATGATTAAAAGAACACCATAGCTATACATTTATCAACAAAAAGAACAGGAAAACACAAACAGTACATATGTACAAAGTCAAAACTACTACTTAATGGTGTACGCTCCACCGCGCACCGGCCTATGTTCGATGGGCCATGACCCGCCATAAACTGCAGCTACAAACGGTCGCTCTCTTACAAGCCTGACCCGCTACCTGTGCACATGCGCAAGACGAGGGAAGTTACTTGAATGCGCATGCGCATACGAATACGAGAATGTTTATACATGGGTCGGGGCTAAATAGCCCATATGTTACCAACCGTGGATCTACGTATATCAAAAAATGGAACGGATAGAATAAGTGACGAGCTAAATAGGAGATGAAACCTAAAAATAACCGCACACAGTTGCTAATGCTAGGAAAGAAACATAAATGAAACTATCTATGACAACAGGAGGAACTCTTAAAAACTATACCTGAAGCCAGTAGTTAACCTGGGGGGGGAGGGGGGGGGGGAGGGACTGAGAGGACGTAATCTAAAGACGTCGTGGTAATAAAGATATAGAGATAAAACGTGATGTGTACAACGGGCTAAAATCACCTTCAGCGTAAAAGGAAAATGAGGATAAAAGAAAGAAGATGAACAGCTTTAGCAACCGCGCTCACCCATCAGCGCACGCGTGTCAAAATCCCCAGATCAGAGTTACCAGTATGAAGAACAAATTAAAGGTGCGAAACATTCAAAAAAATTTCTGTTTTTTAGTAGGAGTTGGTAGTTAAGGATTTTGTCTTTAGCATGTTGCAGATGCTTAAAGATCTGCATTTCTTCCAAAACATCCCGTTTTAGCCCTTAATCTCGGCATGAAGTAACTCGATATTAACTGGAGGGCTTGGTGCATGATTCGTTTGCACAAGATGTTCAGCATAAGTAGAGCCCTTAGTACCGTCACCGCTTCTAGTAGGAATATGCTCTTTATACCTGAGACCCAGAGCTCGTCCCGTTTGCCAGATGTAAAATCTTGGACAATCTCCGCATGTAATTTTATATACTCCTGATTGGGAATGTTTATCGCTCTTATTCTGCAAAGAGTGGATTAAATTCCTACGTAAACTATTATTAGTAGAATAAGTGACTCTGAAATTATGGGCTCTGAGTAAACGCCCAAATTTGTAACTTATATTGCCTATGTAAGGGATAGATATCGTTGCCACTTGTTTGTCATCTAACACATCCCCTAGGGTGAAGGACGTAATATTTTTATTTATTTTCTTGTTATACATCTGTCTTACCAACTGAGGCCTATAGCCATTATTTATAGCATATTCTCAAGTGTGACCAGTTAAATTTCTACCCCATCTGGTGCAAGAGGGATAGTTGTAACTTGATGAATATTAGAATGAAAAAAGGCCATATTATGGGGGTACAGATGGGCCGAGGCTGCAGGTATAATATTGTCGGAAAACGTATTTTTCCGAAAAATATTAAATTCTATGTGGTTGTCAACCACAGTTAAAGTGATGTCCAAAAATTTAATGACCTAGTATCGGATTCTCGCTCAATTGTAAAACTGATATTATGGTGAAGCTCACTAAAAATCGAAAAAATATGATCTACATCATTTATAATTTTGAGAACCATCAATGATTAATAGAATGTCGTCAACATATCTTTTGTAAAATTTTATTCTCCTCCGGATCTCTCTGTCACTGGCAAAAAAATTTGACTCTAAATAGTTCATAAAAATTTCTGATAAAATCCCAGCTAGGGGGCTCCCCATAGCCAAATCTGCTGGCTTGAAGTAAAATCTCCCATTAAATGTAAAGTAGTTGTGTTTTAACACGATCCGTAGCAGCATCATCAACTCATTGACCACTTTCTACAAAAGTTTTTTATTGTGACGTAAATTGCACTCTAGTATTTGCAGTCTGTGGTCGAGCGGTACATTAGTGTATAAACTTGTTACATCAAACGATACTAGTTTAGAATCTTCAGAACAAAGTACCTCGCGTAAACTGGTAGCTAAATGAATGGAATTTTTAACGGAATAATTTTTACTAAAAACTAAATTTTCTTTAATCTTAGCATGCAAGTACTTCGCCAGCTAATGATAGGCACTTCACGTACTGTCAACGATAGGGTGTATTGGATGATTTAACTTATGAACTTAAAACTGACTTCTCAATTTAGGGGTCTTGGGATTCATGTTTATCAGCCCCTTCTGTCGGAACTCTCCTATCAAATTTTTAGTTTTTTGGATCCCATTTCTAATTCCATGCGCGCTTCCCATCTGCGGACAATGTTGATTGGCAGTGAGTTGGTAATCATTTTGCCTCATATCAAGGTGATCTACGGGGGATCGCTTTCTACATGGTACGCCCCAACTGTAAGGAGGTTTATGAAGACACTGTGCAAATAGTTTGCGAACAGCTGTTGATGGCGAGGCATGTACCCAAGTGTGCTTCGGTTATGTTGGAGATATCGTAGTCCGTAGTCCGTAGTCAAGAACCATCTTCTCATCATCGCAGAATAAGTAATAAATGGACATGCCTTTAAATCATGTTATGGCATGAGTCTTCGCGATCGGGAAGTAACTATCCTCTGGGCTCAGGAAGAGCTGTGGGTAAATCCTGTGAGGTGGGAATGAAGGTAACAGGCGAGAATCTTGTGTACCATCATCAATACGTGAGACGCTGTTGTGCATGTCAAACGGTGTTCGTCAGTGTCCGGGAGGTGTTACGGTGGACAGAGGGGTGAAACCCAAATAGCATGTAACCTGTGTCATGTCAGGTATTTTTCAGTTGACCACATGGTACCACGTTGCTCGTGTTCGTGTAGGGAGAAAGGGTTTGGTTGTTGGACTGCTCTCCACGCCACAGGCCGTAGTGTTCCTAGGCACCCCATATCTGACGAGTGGGCAGGATACAACAGTGTGGGTGTGTTTTTACTCTCAGTTACAAAGCAAGGGATGTATCTCAGCAGCAAGCGATACATCTCTCGGCTTCAAAGCTCTGGTGGTGGGCAGATCAGTGTGCACATAGCTATATTCGAATATGAATGAAGACTTGTGGAAAAGAGAGAGAGCAATATGCGCAATCGTAACAGGTGGCAGGCTGGATGTCGGCATCAGTTCCTCCAAGAGACTGTGACCGGTCCACAGTTTTGCCATTACACACAAATATAAGGTTGCTGTCCTCGTTCACACATTTATAAGTCTCAACCCACCTTCTCACGGAGGAAGGGTGTGGTAGCAGAATTTAAATAGGAATTGAGAGTAAGGTAACATCCAAATGCCATTTGCAGTCTGCATGCCATCGATGGCGGTAGTGGGGGAACCTGAGCCATGTGTATCAACATGCTTGCACATGAAGGTTAAGATACCGCTGACACTGTAGGACGTCCATGTGTCTAAGTAGGTTCTGGTGGACTTCTGTGGGTATTGCCTACAGTAGATGTATATAGTTCATGGTAGATATTCGATGCACATCTAGTGTAAATGTTATGCCCAAATAGATGATCACATCCACCTTTGGGAGGGATGCCATGCATCCTCCTGGAGGACTCTTCTGATATGCATCGCCGCTGACTTGGCTACATTCATGTGGTTTCTCGCCGCCAGTCCATATCGCTTAATCCATTCAGGCATGAAGTGCACCTCATCGTTGAATTTACCAGCAGTATAACGTCATGAGCATGTGCTCTGCAGTGAAAGGTGTGGCCCCTCAACGTAATTCCTTGAAGTCTGCTTTTCAGCCCTCCTATGAAAGGTTTCAGTGCAACTGCGCAAAAAATCATAGCTATTGGGCATCCTTGTCGAATCAAACACCGGTCTGGCAAGTGATCCACTGTATGTCCATTTACCAGTACATGGGACACTGCTCCGCGTAAGAGGCGCAAAATTACGTCGAAGAAGTCAGATGGGAAGCCCATGTGGGCTAGAACTGACGTATGAAACTTGTGGCGCACTTTGTTAAAAGAGTGGTCAAAGTCAATTAGGTCATAGGAACTCGAAGGTGGCAGGATGTGGTGAGAGCTACCAAATTCCTACATTCGCCAGTGGCTGTTTGCATGTTGGACTCTCCTCCGTATGTCGTTTGTTCCGTTGAAAGAGTTAGTGACAGGACCTTCTTTATGCACAGAGGCAGTAACAAAAAATTGAGCGTTGTAATCGGGCAGTAGCGATCGACTGACCGACCTCTGTAAGGCTTGTGTATTGAATAAGTAGCCCATCACCGAAAGTAGGTGGCACACAAAACCAAGCGGACCTTAGCTCTTAGTACATAGTGATCCTGCATGTCATCGTCAGGGTGCAGAAAGTGCGACAGAATTCGGGCGGTAGGCTCTCCGGACAGGGCGACTTGTTAAGTGCACCATTATCTAGCGCATCTTCAGTGTCGTCGTGCGTAATCGTCGCTAAAAGTGACGATGCTGCTGAGTCGTCGAGGTGCTGCAAAATGTCGTTATCCTTCCTCTCCTCTGTACTCTCCTCCCAGTAAAAACGTCGATAATGGTCTGGAAAGGCTTCCACAATGGTTGTCTGTGTGGTTAACGTTCGACCAACGAGCGAAGTGAGGTCCGTAATTAGCCATTGTCGGCGTCGACGGCTATCAAGAACGATGTCGTGCACAAATGGGATTTCGCCGTTTGCTCAGCCTTGTCACCGCGACTGCACGACGACCTTTCCAATTTTCTCCATTTAACAAGCAATATGTTGGCTTTAATTAGGCGGCTTACCATCTGTCCGTCTGGTGAGGGCAGTTGGGATGCGAGTTCGTGAAGAATCGTGTAATAAAAGTCCAAAGCATGACGATGCCATGCGGTGATGTACTTTCGATGTTGTATTAGCAGCCGTTGGAACGCTGGTTTTGCATATTCTGTCCACCATACCAACATCGAAAGGTAGCGTGGAAGACTTTTTTTGCATTCCGCCAACGCGGTGCCGATAATCTGACAGCATTCTGGGTCCTGCAGGTGTGCCGCATTTCTCTTCCTCATACCACGGCTGCATCATACACGTTATTGCTGGATGCTGACCATTCATAAGAAGGTACTATGGTCTGAGAGGGCAAGTGGCCACCATTTGACGTCCAACACTCCTGACACAAGGTCACGTGAAACATAGAAATGATCAAGACGACTGCCCAAGTGACTAGCAAGAAATGTGTGTCCAGAGTATCCACCTTGCACTCTGTCCCAAGTATCAAGGGCACGCAGGTCTCACACCAGTACCTGAAATTCTCACAAGTCGAGTGAGAGACATGGCCTTTGGACTGAAGCACACAGTTAAAATCGCCTCAGAAGATACAGTGATCGCAGTGACTGAGCCATTCTGCGGCTCGGGTTGGTGCTGCTGTAGGTTTCCATCCCCTGTTGGAGGCCTGACTGTATCGTTTAGTTGACATCGTTAGGTTTCGCAAGTGTTGCCTGTCCGCTAGTGGCAGCAGTGGTGTTATCGATATGTAGTAACTGTGCCCCTATCTTTGGGGTAACATCGTCATTATTCCGGGTCGTGTGAGTGAGCTGTTTCGTTGGGGACTCCGGAGGAGCCAAGAGGGCAGTGCGAGAACACACTGGGACCACTGGCGGAATGCATGCACTGCCGGATGGAAGGGCTGTGGTCGCGAGGGTACACGATCTAGTTGTCAACCGGATCCAGCAAACTTAAAGTGGAATGGATTTTAGTCCTAGCAGTGAAACCTCCACCATTGTAAGATCTCGCGATTCTCCAGTGACTTGGGTTCGTGTTGCTGCTTGCCGTGTCGCCAAGACGAAGAGCAGCGAGTGGAGTGCTTGGGGAAGGCGGATCTAATTAGCTTTCCTCGACTTCTTGTTACTAATTACTGCATTCTATGTGTGACTATTTGTTAAGTTCAATCCGCGGTATTTTTCCTACCTGGTGGCCACCAACACCCCAGTGACTTGCCCTGGAAGTTAGTGTATGTAACGGCAGTGTACGTTTCCTCACCTCGCCGCTGCTGTCTGGTAAGGCGTGTAGTTTCGACAGTTTCCTTGATTTGTAGGTCGGTTGATGTTTCTTCTATTCTGGTAGTAGTGGTTCCTTTCTCCTTCTGGACGCTCTAAGCACAGCATTCTGAGTACGTAGAGCTGACCGCCGCTTCCGGCTTTGGTGTGGTATTCCATCGTTGCATTGATTATCGGACGTTAGGTAGCTTCAGCAGATTATCATCAGTCATTCGTTAGACTGCCACTTGTCTGAGTTACCATCTTGTCAAGTGAATGCAACACTTGGCTGCCTTTCTCATCGTTCGCGAAAGTGTTTTTGGCCTGACCTACTCAGAGGTCGATTCGTAGAGCACTATCTGTGACTAGCCCTTGTGTTTTATTATTGTTTTATTATCTTATTAATGTCTTACCAAGTTACCATCATTTGTCTCATCTGTTTGGTGATCAGTTGCTTGTCCTTCTGAATTAACCTTGTTGTTATATTTTCTGTTTTATTGTATGTTTCTATTTTTTTAAATATAATTGCCATTCTTGGCGTTAAAGCAAGTTTAAACGGTTGTTAAATGAAGCAACAAGTTTACTGTTACCAGTCACCGTTTTATTTATTTCCAAGACGCGTTTCAAAGGTTTAAACCTCCATCATCGGGTGGATTTACATTAGTTAGTGTGACATTTGTGTGTGTTTTGTGTTACGATTTTTTGGAGGAATTTGTGGCACTGCCTAGTGGAGAAACAAGACACTATTTCAGAACATGGTTTTGGATTTCTTCTGACAAATTTAAACTGATGTCTAATGGTAAACATAAAATAAGTAAAATAGAGTACCTCCAGTGGTCACAGGTTCCTTTCGCTGTTGTAACACATCACATGTATACTGTCACATTTGTAAAACAAATATGGCGTCTGGAATCTGCTGGGTGCAAGGTTCGTATAGCAGAAGAGAAGACATAATCACAAAGTGTAAAGAATATATTTCGTAACAACATTATTACAGAATAATTATTTAAAGGATATGGTGGTGTTTGTTTTGAGGTGTCGAATATATGTGTGTGTGTACTTCAGGAGACATATAAATTCGATTTCGACAAGTTAAAACAGCTTAACATTCGTACTCGTTTACACAATCAGGTGAAATATTAAAAGGCTTAAACTTCATACTTGTTAATAACAATCAGGTGAAATGTTACAGACTTGAAGTGCAATAATCATATTGGCTACAGCGGTAAAATTTTACATAGATGATAATATTAGATTGGGATTAATAGACAGATGTGAGAGGCTGGAGTCTGAAGGAGAAGAAGAGAGAGAGAAAGTCAGACAGAGAGAGAGGGTGGAAAGAGTGATTGTATGAGTGGAAACGCTACATGGCAATTGGTCTTAAGATTACATGTTACATATATTAGCTGCCTAAAGGTTGGAGTAACACATTGGTTAATGCTATAAAATACGCACATAGATATACAATTTGTGCCGGTAGCTGATGTAGGCCTACATACAGTTCCAAGCTGACAAGGGGTACAAGCTGTTGGTGTGATGAATTATCTGTAAATGAGGTCAATCACTTGTACTCTTGGCGGCTGTCAATATTTAGGGTAAATATTAAAGTGTGTGTGTGTGTGTGTGTGTGTGTGTGTGTGCATTTTTAAGAATGTAGACAGTTGGTGAAAACAGAGATGATATTATTGTAAATATTGTCATTTTTGTCATTTAAGATGGATTCTGGTTGTTTTCGTTTGGTGTTTGTATATTTGGAGTGTTTCAAGGATGTCTAGTTTTCTGCCTTTCGGTTGGATGTGTAAGATACTAAACTTGTGTTGATAACATGGTGTTTTGTTTCACACAGGTGTGTGGCTATTGCTGATGTGTGTATTTTTCTTGTTTTTTACTGCTGCCATGTGTTCCTTGAATCTAATCTCAAATTATCTGCCTGTCTGGCCTATGTAGAAGCAGTCGCAGTCCAAACATTCAATTTTGTACACGAGACTCCGGCACAAAGGCCGCAGGTGGCACTATCAACAAGTCAATTACCATTTTATAGTTATGGACATTGTCATCATCTGATGGGACATTCGCTGTCAAAGTGGAGTCCGCAACGCCTAGAACGGGCGTTTCATCTTCCCGCTGCGTCGGAGTATGCTTTGTTGGGTCATCAGGGAGTGTCAGCTGCTGCCATGAAGCGGTAGCAGTCGTGAGAGAGGGCAACGTAAGTGGGGGAAGCAGTATCGGCTGCAACGGCAGCGCCATGTTCGCAGGCGTGTGGTGCGTGATCCGGAGACGGATGCATCCGGATAGGAAGTGGCCCTCCTTCCTACATCAGGAACAGGTTCCTGGTTGTCCGTTCTAAATGACGATGGCACGGCAGCCGCCGATATAGAGATACGAGGGGACATGTTTTTCTAAGTTCAGTTTAGACGAGCATGTTCAAAGAAACAGACATTGCAGCGACTGCAGCCGGAAATGAAATATACTCGCAGTTGCGAAATTGACATCCATTAGCTGTATAATGAAATGATGACAGTGAAAATTTGTGTCAGACCAGCACTCGAACCCAGATTTCCCGTGTATCGCGAGTGGTCGCCTTACCATTAGATTATTTGAGCTCTACGCATGGCCAGACTCACTCTTCCACATGTTGACAACCATGTGTCCACGACTTGTACTCGTACATGCACTGTATACATTCCTGTATAGGGGAGACATTATACATGAAAGTCGCTTGCCTGGTGTCGGGACGGAGCGAGGTGGCCCAGTGGTTATCATACTGGACTAGCATTCGGGACAGCAACGGTTCAATCCTTCGTCCGGCCATCCTGATTTGGGTTTTCCGTGATTTCCCTATATCGGTTTAGGTAAATTCCGGGATGGTTCCTTTGAAAAGGGCACGGCCGACATCCTTCCCTATTCCGATGACACAGATGACCGCGCTATTTGGTCTTCTCCTCCATTCAACCCAACCAATTCGGTATGGGCGGATAAATATGATATTGCAGACTTCAAAGGACCATTGCATTGCCATTCGGAACAGCACAATATTGTATTTACCTGCAGACATAGGGCAAACGACTTTCAAGTAAAATGTCTCGCCTGTATGGGAATATACATCATGGATGTACGAGTACAGGTCGTATACACATGGTTGAGAAGTATGGAAATTTCGCTCTGGCCTTGAGTCATACTCATATGGCCTAATGATAACGCGACCACTCCCGATGCGTAGGAAATCCAAGTTCGAATGCCAGTCTGGCACAACTTCCCACTTCTGTCATTGCATTTTCGACACTGCAATTTCATTATTGCATTTTGCAGCTGATGGTTGTCCAAATTTGCAATTTCGAAAAATTTCATATACATGTTTATGTTATAGAATTACTCAAGAGCCAACCATCACCCTAGAGGGTACAAGTGACAATCTACCAAGTTACATTTTAACCTTGAATGTACCACACACACTTGTCCCAGAGGCGTTGGTGGGGTATCAGTTACGCCGCGACCTCGGATCGTGGTCTCGTATGTATCCTGCTCCACTACTAAAATCTCTGCGTTATGATAGTTCCACAGGACCTAAGCATCAGTTCGTAGCTTCATGCGCATATGGAACAACAGAAGTACCGTATCGACACCATTCCTCAGTGAATTGACGTCATCAAGGCTAGAGGTCGTGTTACACAACATTAACGTGTTGTATCACGAAAGTGACTATTTTCTTTCCATTATGGTTACACAAGTTACGTGTTTCGCTGTATCCCAGAAATAACTGAGATTAAAGAATGGAAGGAAGCACTATTAGGGATAAATGTCCCATCGACATTGAGGTAATTTAAGATGGAGAACAGTCTCGGAAATTTCAAGGGTGGAGACGAAAATCTGTCGCGCAATTTGAAAGAAACCATACCGCATTGAGCTGGAGTGATTTCGGAAAACCACTAAAATCCTAAATCTGGATTACCAAACGCGACACCTCGTTCAGTATAGCTTTGAATAGACAAGGCAGTTTTCGTAATACAACCATTTCGGACAAGCATGCCGTCGAGTGATCACATAAAAATAAAAGATAAAGTTAAAAACCACCTAATTACGCAATAAACTCCAGAGAACCGTCGAAGTTGCAGTATTAATTTTCTTCATAACTTGATGACTCGTTAAAGAGTAAGCTCATCATCAAATTAGGCTCAAAGGCAGTCCTACAGTAACAGAAAGTATTTACATCGCAATTTAGATAGTTCTGTGCAGTTTATTGGATAATTTGATAACGGCTGTTGACGTCATGCCTTCAAGAATGCCAGATAATAGTAAAAATTAAAAATCACCCCATTTTTTTCTTTACTATTGTTGTTTCTCCACATAGGCGAAATGGACTCTGGCTGCACAGTTCTATAAACGACAAGAAGCGAGTTTCCGTGATTTTGGTGCCCATCTCCTTTGGTCAAGGACATTATCACGTGCCTGATGGCAGTGATGCAATTACAGTCACGTACAGAAAAAAAAGAACATCTTGAATGACTAGATATAGGACGTTCGTATTCACAGGACATGTTCAGTAGTATGTTATGCACAAATGATTAGCATTTGAACCATGTCGGCCTGCGGGTTCAAGGTGAACATCGGTGTCGCGGCACAACACCACCTACTGGTAAAATGTGACTGCACCTCTCATTGTCGCTGTAGACCGAAGGTAATGGATCAGTGTGACCTGAGCAGACATGTAGGATATCTGGCAGGAGTGAGAGCGCACCGTATCCTCAAATGAGTGAGTTTGAAAGAGGGCACATTATTGGCATGAGAGAATGTGATGCATCCACCTGGGAAATTACTGCTCGTGCCGAACGAATAGTTTCGGCAGTGCAACGGACGTGTGTAAAATGGTTCACAAAAAGCCGTAGGACGCAACGAGATGGGTCACGTTGCCCCAACCAGACCACCCCGCGAGAAGACCAACACCTCATCCGAATGGCATCACTGGACCGATCTGCATCCTCCTCGGCTCTACCGCAACACAATAGTGTAACACATCGCACACTACCAGGTGTGACAGTCCGTTGCTGTATATTACGGCATAAGTTACGTGCACATAGTCCACTTCTCCGCCTACCTTTGACGAATGTGCAGAAACTTTCTAGACGGCAATGGTGTATTGAACGATGTCACTGGGGGCACAAATGGCATCAGACAGAGTTTTCGGACAAATTCAGGGTCTGTTTGTTTAAAAATGGTGGCCGCATTTTGGTCTGCCGCAGACAAGGTGAGTGGCACAATGACTGCATTCGCGCAAGACGTACAGTGCGACTTAAGGCATTATGTCTGAGTTGGCATCCCTTCGCTCCCAGCTTCAGGCAGTGTTGGCTTCGGTCACACAGCTTGAGGCTGTTGCCAATGGCCATCAATGTGGGGGTCCGGATGGGGCATTGTCAGGGATGGCCAGCTCGTCCGACGCATCCCCCGATCGGACTATGGCTGTGGCTGCCCAGGATACTGCCCACATTCAGGCTGCCCCTCACCTGTGGTATAGTGGGAGCCTCCTCGAGGTGTGGCAGGGGGCGAAAGACATTCCGGAGGGCTGAACAGAAGGCCTCTCTACTTTGTCTGACGAACCAGATTCAGGCTCTGTCGCACGCTGATACTGATCTTCGGCCAGACATGGTTGCTTGTCCTATTCCAGTGGTTGCCCCTCAGTCTGCAAGATCCGGGCGGTTACAGAGGGTGGGCTTAATGGTAGTGAGAGCTCCAACGTCAGGCGCGTAATTGGGCCCCTTAGGGATATGTCTGCAAGGGAGGGGAAGAAAACCAATGTGCACTGCGTGTGCATACCGGGGGGAGTCATTCAAGATGTGGAAAGGGTCCTTCCGGATGCCATGAAGGGTACAAGGTGCACCCATCTGCAAGTGGTCGGTCATGTTGGCACCAATGACGTGTGTCGCTATGGATCGGAGGAAATCCTCTCTGGCTTCCGGCGGGATGAAAGCAGAGCTCATCATCTGCAGCATCATCGACAGGACTGACTGCGGACCTTTGGTACATGGCCGAGTGGAGGGTCTGAATCAGAGGCTGAGACGGTTCTGCGACCGTGTGGGCTGCAGATTCGTCGAGATGCGCCATATGGTGGTGGGGTTTCGGGTTCCGCTGGATAGGTCAGGAGTCCACTACACACAGCGGGCGTCTACACGGGTAGCAGGGGTTGTGTTGCGTGGAATGGGCGGTTTTTTAGGTTAGATGGCCTCGGGCAAGTCTAGTAAGGGCAACAGCCTCAAAGTGTGCAGGGAAATGTCAGAATATGCGGGGACCAAGCAGCAATCGGTATTGTAATTGTAAACTGTCGAAGCTGCGTTGGTAAAGTACCGAAACTTCAAGCGCTGATAGAAAGCACCGAAGCTGAAATCGTTATAGGTACAGAAATCTGGCTGAAGCCAGAGATAAATTCTGCCGAAATTTTTACAAAGGCACAGACGGTGTTTAGAAAGGATATATTGCCTGCAACCGGTGGTGGCTTGTTTGTCGCTGTTAGTAGTAGTTTACCCTGTGGTGAAATAGAAGTGGATAGTTCCTGTGAATTATTATGGGTGCAGGTTCTACTCAACAACCGAGCTAGGTTAATAACTGGCTCCTTTTACCGACGTCCCTACTCAGCAGCATTAGTGGCAGAACAACTGAGAGAAAATGTGGAATACATTTCACACAAATTTCCTCAGCATGTTATAGTCGTTGGACGAGATTTCAATTTACCAGATATAGACTGGGATACTCAGATGTTTAGGACGGGTGGTAGGGGCAGGGCATCGAGTGACATTATCCTGAGTGCACTATCCGAAAATTACCTCGAGCAATTAAACAGAGAACCGACTCGTGGAGATAACATCTTGGACCTAATGATAACAAACAGACAAGAACTTTTCGACTCTGTAAGCGCATGACAGGGAATCAGTGATCATAAGGCCGTTGCAGCATCTCTGAGTATGGAAGTCAATAGGAATATTAAAAAAAAGGAAGGAAGGTTTATCCGTTTAGCAAGAGTAATATGAGGCAGATTTCAGACTACCTAACAGATCAAAACGAAAATTTCTGGTCCGACACTGACAATGTTGAGTGTTTATGGAAAAAGTTCAAGGCAATCGTAAAATGCGTTTTAGACAGGTACGTGCCGAGTAAAACTGTGAGGGACGAGAAAAATCCACTGTGGTTCAACAACAAAGTTAAGAAACTACTGCGACAGCAAAGAGATCTTCACTGCAAATATAAACGCAGCCAAAACCTCTCAGACAAACAGAAGCTAAACGATGTCAAAGTTAGCGTAAGGAAGGCTATGCATGAAGCGTTTAGTGAATTCGAAAGTGAAATTCTATGTACCGACTTGACAGAAAATCCTAGGGAGTTCTGGTCTTACGTTCAATCAGTAAGTGGATCGAAACAGCGTATCCAACACTCTCTGGGATGATAATGGCATTGAAACAGAGGATGACAAGCGTAAAGCTGAAATAATAAACACCTTTTGCGAAAGCTGTTTCACAGAGGAAGACCGCATTGCATTTCCATCTTTAAATACTCGCACGAACGAGAAAATGGCTGACATCGAAATAAGTGTGGAAGGAATAGAAAAGCAACTGAAATCACTCAACAGAGGAAAGTTCACTGGACCTGAGGGGATACCAATTCGATTCTACACAGAGTACGCGAAAGAACTTGCCCCCTTCTAACAGCCGTGTACCGCAAGTCTCTAGAGGAACGAAAGGTTTCAAATGATTGGAAAATAGCACAGGTAGTCCCAATTTTCAAGAAGGGTCGTCGAGCAGATGCGCAAAACTATAGGCCTATATCTCTGACATCGATCTGTTGTAGAATTTTAGAACACGTTTTTTGCTCGAGTATCATGTCATTTCTGGAAACCCAGAACCTACTCTGTACGAATCAACATGGATTCCGGAAACAGCGATCGTGTGAGACCCAACTCGCTTTATTTGTTCATGAGACCCAGAAAATATTAGATACAGGCTCCCAGGTAGATGTCATTTTTCTTGACTTTACGGAAGGCGTTCGATACAGTTCCGTACTGTCGCCTGATAAAGTAAGAGCCTACGGAATATCAGACCAGCTGTGTGGCTGGATTGAAGAGTTTTTAGCAAACAGAACAGAGCATGTTTTTTTATCAGTGGAGAGACGTCTACAGACGTTAAAGTAACCTCTGGCGTGCCACAGGGGAGTGTTATGGGATCATTGCTTTTCACAATATATATAAATGACCTAGTAGATAGTGTTGGAAATTCCATGCGGCTTTTCGTGGCTGGAAGTTGCAGCATTAGAAAATTGCAGCGAAATGCAGGAAGATCTGCAGCAGATAGACACTTGATCCAGGGAGTGGTAACTGACCCTTAACACAGACAAATGTAATGTATTGCGAATACATAGAAAGAAGGATCGTTTATTGTATGATTATATGATAGCGCAACAAACACTTGCAGCAGTTACTTCTGTAAAATATCTGGGAGTATGCGTGCGGAACGATTTGAAGTGGAACGATTAAATAAAACTAATTGTTGGTAACGCGGGCTCCAGGTTGATATTCATTGGGAAAATCCTTAGAAAATGTAGACCATCAACAAGGGAGGTGGCTTACAAACCACTCGTTCGACCTATACTTGAGTATTGCTCATCAGTGTGGGATCCGTACCAGGTCGGTTTGTCAGAGGAAACAGAGAGGATCCAAAGAAGATTTGGTAAACGTGATAGCGTTACGGAGATGTTTAGCAAACTCAAGTGGCAAACTCTGCAAGAGAGGCGCTCTGCATCGCGGTGTATATTGCTGTCCAGGTTTCGGGATGGTGCGTTTCTGGATGAGGTATCGAATCTGTTGCTTCCACCAACTTATGCCTCCCGAGGAGACCACGAATGTAAAATTAGAGAGAATCGATCGCGCACGGAGGCTTTCTGACAGTCGTTCTTCCCGCCAACCATACGCGACTGGAACAGAAAAGGGAGGTAATGACAGTGGCACATAAAGTGCCCTCCGCCACACACCGTTGGGTGGCTTGCGGAGTATAAATGTAGATGTAGAACGTCGGCAGTTTGGACCCACAGGTACTCTGTTACAAGATTTTCACGTACCCACACGTAATACTTCATATCGGAGAAAACGTGGTTTATGAACCTTTATTTATGAGGATTATTTCGTCTACTCTCTCCTTTAATTTGTACACTCAGCAGCAAAAGAATTGGGCCATTGTAGATAAAAAGATACAACAATAGGAAGATTTGGCAGTGGCAGCAAAAAGCTGTGTCAGAGACTGACATCAGACAGGGGAAGTGAGTAACTGATCAGGATATGTGAGGTATCCGACCCTCACTCTGTATTCACCTGGTTTCACACGTGCTTCTTTACAACACTGATTATGGAGCAAATCAAATGTTCAAAATTGCAGCGACAGCATCTGGTTACATTGAGGCACAGAGGCTATTGAAATTTTAAGACTGTACTTGTAATGGTCCCCTACCTACTGTTCAGGCTTAACTAAGAAAGAAAGATAAATCTTACCAATTAATGTTTTTAAAAAAAGTCACTCATTTTTGTCTTTTGCAAGTTGAAATGATAGATATGCTCGTTTTAGAATAAAGACGAAAGTCACAACATTACCTTCGATTACTGTTTTCCAAGTGGCTGGTTAGGCATGATGTTGCATCGTGGACCATTATTAGATCGGTACAAATTTCGTCCGTCACGCGTGGGGAACTGTTATTTCACTTTCTATTCCCACGACTCTAGTGTTCAAGGAGAGCGCTCTGACAGCTGTCTCCAATGACGTTGTGGTTAGAAGAGTGGAATAGTAATCTGAAGGTGCGGAGCTCAAAGCTACATGTTTGCATTTTTTTTAATTTTAAACACTTTTCGAAGGTGACTATGAACAACTGTCAAGTAATGTATCAAACGCATATTTGTCCATCAGCTGCTTTTATTTTAAACCCAAATGTCAAGCTGTTTTAGTCTTGGACCATCTCCACGGGTAAGGGCTAAAATATTTTGAGCCACCAGATTACATTAGTCATTACTTAAATAATGGGTAGTGCATGCCATGATTATCAGTATATGACAGAGGACTTTTAGAAGTAAAAATAGGAATTATTCGTATGTTTGGCATGACTGAACTTGTGCATACCCCGTATCAGGAAACCATTGGTTTCTGGACCGGTTTTTACTAGGATTATTTGCTTGTCTCATTGTCCTATACTCAGCCCTTTCGTTTGTACCTATAATAATTGAAACAACATGTATATTCTATCATCATCCACTTCTTATACACTAACAGTCCCTATTCGAAGATTGTTATTCTGTATGTCACATTTGTTTTATATGCTACAGATTTCTAACCTTAGTCATAAATTTTGTTTCCCTCCATGTTTTGACTCTTTGAGACTCTCGGAGCCTTTCTCTATGTCTGTAAATGTTGCGTGATACGTGATGAGTTTCTTTCCTACCTTTCACTACTCAAGTATAAAGACATAATTGGTTCCTGAGTGTTCATACCTATTTCACATCTCCTCTTTTTTCCTGTACTTCAGCTCTGTTATTAACTTAAAATTGAAAACAATTGTTACATTCTGCCATTTCTGTCGTATGTTGTGTTTAGTTGTCTTCGTATATTATAAACCCAGTACGTCGATAACCTTGTGAACAGTGTTGATACACTACATCGTCTGCTGCTATCGCTTTTGCTGAAATTGCATGTCAGCTCGAGATTCTGGCAGGTTATCACACAAAACATTTCAAGAAACTGCGTTTGAAATAATCCATTTAATTTCGGACGTGCAACCACTGAACCTTCATTACGGCCTAAATGTGTACACTTGGTCTACTCGGTATTCAGTTTAAGAGAGTGAGTTGAAAGTATTGATCTTGTTTACTTTACCATCAGGTATGCAGTGCTATTATAAATTTCTTGTTATTCTGTGTCAGTATGTCCTTTGGAGCTTTACTATAATCGAAATTAATCATTTGCGCTACATCTCGCAGCCTTTTTCTTTCTATACATTTCTCTTCCTCCATTAGTTCCGCAACAGCTAAATTATTAGTCCTCTCCCATAAACCAATCCAAGGTCCAAGTAATGCTTGTTGAGAGACTTCTTTCGCCCAGTCATTCTGTTAGCACATTTCCGTTTCCTGTTCTGTTTCGCCATATAACTTTTAACACTCCTTGTACCATGATATTTCAAATGCTTTACAACGACAATCTGTTTTTTTGTACATGTTTAGAAATTTCTTCGTTAATTCTAGCGTAACAGTCGACAGTAGTTTTTACTGAAGAAGCAATAATTTTACTTGTACTGTTATCCCTAATGATGGGCAACTTTCATAGCTTCTGTAACTGTGTCTTGGTATTTTAGCGAGTGCTGACATAGGGAACAAGTGCAGGTAAATTAGTCGTGTCACGGGATGTACAGTAGCGACCAAATGCTAATTGCCTAGCGAATGAGGAGAAGCAAAATTGGACACGGTAAGAAATTTCAGATTATCTCCATCTGCTTTATCTGGCTTCTGCGTCTCAAGACTGAAAACAGTGACGCCATAATTTCCGCATCCGCTTAAGTAGGCGTAACTTGCGACAAATTTTAGCATGCAGATGGTTTATCGAACACGGAGGTCGACACGATTGCACGGAGATGTTACACTTCCGGGAATTATGTAACATTCTATGTTACTGTTTCTCGGAGTCTGAGCAGCGCTTTTCCTTGTTCTTTTACATCGAGTCGATGCGCCATGGATTTCTTCATACTGATATTTCGGCTGAATGTGTCTAATGCGAAAGAGAGAGAAAGAGAGAGAAAGAGAAGGCAAGTTGGCGGAAAAGATGTATGTATAACAGGAGGGGTGGGGGGGGGGGGGGGTGGGGGGATGGATTGTTTAGGAAGCGAAAGATTCTAAAATTGCCAAACAGACGTGTTATACAGCAACTGTTAAAGCCACATACACTCATGGTCAGAAAAAAAACAGAACATATTGAACGACTAGAGACAGGACATCCATAGTCACAAGACATGTACAATAGTATGATCTGCGCACGTAATTAGCATTTTAGTCCCCTCCTTTCAGCATGTGTCCTGTTGTCTAGTAGGCACAGGGTGCGCCTTTGGCCTTGATAACTTGTTCCATGCGTGATGGATGTATAAGGCGCGAATGGCGCCCATGCTGTATTCACCTGGTTCCAAAGTTCATCTGCAGTGGTTGACATGGGATCACAAAACTGGACCTGTCGTTTCACAATATTCCAGGGTCGCAGGATGTCATTCACTAGGTCACATTGGTCACAGTGCGCTGGTCAGGCACCAACTATGATTTGTACCCAATAGCAACCCCACGCCATGAGGCCTGAAGATGACGCTGTATGTTTTGAGCGAATGCAGTCATTGTGCGCTCCCCATGTCTGCGGCAAACCAAAATGCGGCCACCATGTTCAAACAAACACATCCTGAATTTAATAACGTTTTCATAATGGGGCCACAATCATAATATATTCTTTAAAGTCAGTCCGCAATTAGACTGTTGTTTATTTACAGTCTTACATTTAGGCTTACACAATCATCATTTCGACTTCAAAGTGCCATTAGCAAGCGTTTTAAGTGCTATGCATTGTCTAAGATGGCATACTGTACATTAAAAGATGGTATACTGAATGACGAAACAAAGCAGTACGCTCTGCCAGAAATATCTACTGTTAGACAATGTATCTAATATTGTATTTTAATATGACAGTATGCCATCTTGGGCAATGTATAACTATTAAAACACTTGCTAATGTCACTTTGAAGCCGAAATCATGATTTGTAAGTGTAAATGTAACACTCTAAGTAAACAACAGTCTAATGGTGGTACAGAATTTGAAGAATGACCCTGGATTTGTCAGAAAACACTGTCTGATGCCATTTGTCTCCCGAGTGACGTCGTTCGATACACCATTGCCGTCTAGCAAGTTTCTGCACATTCTTCAAAGGTAGGCGGAGAAGTGGACTACGCGCAAGTAACCAATGCCGTAATATACGGCAACGGACTGTCACACCTGATAGTGTACGATGTGTTCCACTGTTGCACTACAGTCGAGGAGGATGCAGATCGGTCCTGCGATGCCATTCGGATGAGGCGTTGATCTTCCCGGGGGGTGGTCTGGTTTGTGCAATCTGACCCTTCTCGTTGTGTCCTATGGCCTTCCGTGAACCATTTTACACACGTCCGTTGCACTGCCGAAACTCTTCGTCCGGCACTAGCAGCAATTTCCCAGGTGGATGCATCACATTCTCTCATGCCAATAAACGTGCCCTCTTTCAAACTCACTCATTTGACGATACGGTTCGCTCTTACATCTGCGAGAGATCCTGCACGTCTGCTCAGGTCACACTGATCCATTAACTTCGGTCTACAGCGACAATGAGAGGCGCAGTCAGATTTTATCGGTAAGTGGTGTTGTGCCGCGACACCGATGTTGACCTTGAACCCGCGGGCGGACATGGTTCTAATGCTAATAATTTCTGCAGAACATACTACTACACATGCCCTGTAAATACGAGCGTCATTCAAGATGTTCTGTTTTTTGTTTTTTTTTTTACTTTTTCCTAAATGTGACTGTAATTTCATCACTGCCATCAGGCAAAGGGTGCCATAGATTTTCATCTCCATCCTTGAAATTTCCGAGACTGTGCTCCATCTCAAATGAAATCGATGTCGACGAGACGTTAGTCCTTAATCGTGTTTCCTTTCTTTCTTTATTCTCAGTTATTTATGGTAAATTACAAAACACGTAATTTGTGTAACCACAACGGACAGAAAATAGTCACTTGCGTGATACAACACGCTAATATTGCGTAACACTACCTTGATGACGTCAATTCACTGAGAAACGGGGTCGATACAGTGCTTAAGCTATACCATATGGGTATGAAGCCACTAACTGATTCTTAGGTGCTGTGGAGGTACCAAAACGGAGGGATGTTAGTAGTGGAGCAGGATACATACGAGACCAAGACCCGAGGTCGCGGTGTAGCTGATGCCACACAAACGCCTCTGAGTGTGGTACATTCAAGGTTAGATTGTCACGCATATCCTTCAGGGTGATCTTGGTTCTTGAGTAACTCTGTGACATAAACACGTTGTACATGAAATTTATTCGCAATTGAAAATTTCGATAACCATCAGCTGTATAATATAATGATGAAATTGCAAAGACGAAAATGCAATGACGGAAATGAGAAGTTGTACCAGACTGGCATTCGAACCAGTATTTGCTACTTATAGCGAGCGGTCACGTTGTCATTAGGCCATCCAAGCACGACTCAAGGCCAGACCGAAATTTCCATACTTCTCATTCTTGTGTCTACAACCGGTACTCGTACACTCATGATGTATATTCCCATACAGGCAGGACATTTTACTTGAAAGTCGCTTGCCCTATGTCTGCAGATGAATAAAATATTGCAATGTCTGTGCTATTCCGAATTACGATGCAATGTTCCTTTGGAGTCTGCAATATCATACACTCCTGGAAATTGAAATAAGAACACCGTGAATTCATTGTCCCAGGAAGGGGAAACTTTATTGACACATTCCTGGGGTCAGATACATCACATGATCACACTGACAGAACCACAGGCACATAGACACAGGCAACAGAGCATGCACAATGTCGACACTAGTACAGTGTATATCCACCTTTCGCAGCAATGCAGGCTGCTATTCTCCCATGGAGACGATCGTAGAGATGCTGGATGTAGTCCTGTGGAACGGCTTGCCATGTCATTTCCACCTGGCGCCTCAGTTGGACCAGCGTTCGTGCTGGACGTGCAGACCGCGTGAGACGACGCTTCATCCAGGCCCAAACATGCTCAATGGGGGACAGATCCGGAGATCTTGCTGGCCAGGGTAGTTGACTTACACCTTGTAGAGCACGTTGGGTGGCACGGGATACATGCGGACGTGCATTGTCCTGTTGGAACAGCAAGTTCCCTTGCCGGTCTAGGAATGGTAGAACGATGGGTTCGATGACGGTTTGGATGTACCGTGCACTATTCAGTGTCCCCTCGACGATCACCAGAGGTGTACGGCCAGTGTAGGAGATCGCTCCCCACACCATGATGCCGGGTGTTGGCCCTGTGTGTCTCGGTAGTATGCAGTCCTGATTGTGGCACTCACCTGCACGGCGCCAAACACGCATACGACCGTCATTGGCACCAAGGCAGAAGCGACTCTCATCGCTGAAGACGACACGTCTCCAATCGTCCCTCCATTCAAGCCTGTCGCGACACCACTGGAGGCGGGCTGCACGATGTTGGGGCGTGAGCGGAAGACGGCCTAACGGTGTGCGGGACCGTAGCCCAGCTTCATGGAGACGGTTGCGAATGGTCCTCGCCTATAACCCAGGAGCAACAGTGTCCCTAATTTGCTGGGAAGTGGCGGTGCGGTCCCCTACGGCACTGCGTAGGATCCTACGGTCTTGGCGTGCATACGTGCGTCGCTGCGGTCCGGTCCCAGGTCGACGGGCACGTGCACCTTCCGCCGACCACTGGTGACAACATCGATGTACTGTGGAGACCTCACGCCCCACGTGTTGAGCAATTCGGCGGTACGTCCACCCGGCCTCCCGCATGCCCACTATACGCCCTCGCTCAAAGTCCGTCAACTGCACATACGGTAACCGCTGCCGACTGCAACGCGATCACACAGGATGGGACTGGGGAAGTTTTGTACATACCCACAGCTGAACGATCAGACATCGATAGGCGAGATTTGTGCTGCCCTCCACGTACCTCCAATCCTCCTGGAGTGCAGGCACTGATCCCCTGCCCCGGGGAGACGATGGTAGATGGTCTTGCTCTGCTTACAACGGCGTGGGCGGAGGACGATGACGATGACGACATACAAGTTACACCGACAGGGACTGGCCCAGGGGCACCGGCACTTGAGGAATCGTTCCGGCTGAGGTGTTGGGAATGGCCAGTGGCGACGATGCAGCTCAACACTCAATAGACATTTTCGATCTAATGAATGACTTGGCACCTGCAATTCGACGACAAGTTTATCGTATCGCCACAATTAAAGTCAGTACGATTCGAGCAACGGTGATCATCCATCTGCTCCGAGACATGCTTTGCCTTATTGCAAGAAGTGCGTTTCGTGTCCCTCCCTGACTTCTATGGTTATGCGACATATATGATACAGGGTGATCAGGCTGGCAGCTGTATGGCGATACTAGTGCATGACGGTATTCTCACTGATGTGATTTACCTTCGTTCAGCCTGAGGCTGGCGATCACGCTGCTGGTTACACGTATTATTAACGTGCACGCTACATCTGGAACCGACAAACACCACGAAAGATGGCAGTTCTACTCAGTAGAAAGCACCCCCCACTTTCTTGGTCACTATACCTTCTGCGGCGATTTTAACTGTGCGTTCCATTCCAACGGCCAGGTCTCACACTCGACTTGTGAGAATTTCTGATCTTGGTGCGAGACCTGCATCCCCTCAATACTTGGGACAGAGTGCAAGGTGGCTACTCTGGACACACATTTCTTGCTAGTCACTCGGCCAGTCGCCTTTATCATATCTGTGTCTCACCTGATCTTGTGTCAGGAGTGTTGGACGTCGAATGGGGCCCCTTGCCCATCTCAGACCATAGTACCTTCTTATGAACGGTCACCTGCCAGCAATAGTGTGTATGGCGCAGCCGTGGTATGTGGAAGAGAAATTCGGCACACCTGCAGGAACCAGAATGCTGTCAGATTATCGGCACCGAGTTGGCGGAATGCAAAACAAGTCTTCCATGATACCTTTAGATGTTGGCATGGTGGACAGAATATGCAAAACCAGCGTTCCAGCGGCTACTACGTAGTGCTTCCACGTAGTGGGGAATGTGATGCTTCCATCAGAGCGGATGCTATTCATTAAAAGAAAAAAATAAAAGTGTGTACTGCATTATTGGCGGAGAAATCAGATGTGGGGTGTTTGATCGTCGTTTTACTTGGCGCCACTTCGGCGACTTGGAAGTCGATGATGAGGAAAAGACACACGCGCACTTACACAAACGCACGCACGCATACACAGTCCCGATCGCAAAAAATTCTCAACGATGTCAGAAATCGAACATTCGGCCTCGTGATCCAGAGCTATGTTAATGACATGACCACGAACTGCTTACACAGGGAAGGTGAATTCACGTTACAGGAAGATCATTCTCCTGTGCATAATTCCACATTAGTTCACCAGCAGGTGTCCAAACAAGGGCATCAACGTTATGGATGGGCCGATACAGCCTGCTGATATGAATTAAAAAAAAAAAAAAAACATAGGTGCAAGGAAAGCAACCGTGAAGACACCATGCATAACAGAAGAAATTCCTCAGCTGATCGACAAAAAACTAAGTACAAAACCGTTCATGGAAATTCAGGAATGCAGGAATACAATCAACTTATAAATAAAATAAATACGAATTGCAGGGGAGCTAACGCGAAACAGCTGATGGAGACTGTCAAGTCAAGGACGGCAACGTTAAGAGTGCTATGGGAATTCCATCGTTAAATGCAGAGGACAGAACGGATAGGTTACAAGAGTGCGCTGAAGGCTTCTATGAGGAAGAAGACTTTTACGATGACGTGATAGAACAAGAAACAGGAGTCGACAGACAAGAGATACGGGATCCAGTATTAGAATCACAATTTAAAAGAGCTTTGGATGACTTAAGACCAAGTAGACAGAAGGGGTAGAAACCATTCCATTGGAATTCCAAAAATAACTGGTGAGAGTGAAAACAAAACGACTATTCAGATTGGTGTGTACATACTATGAGACTGACGATAGACCATCAGACTTTCGAAAAAACGTCATCCACACAATGCCGAAAATAATAAGAGCCGACAAGGGCAATAATTATCGCACAATCAGCTTAACAGCTCATGGATCCAAGCTGCTGACAAGAATAATATACAGAAGAAAGGAAAACACAATTACAGATCTGTCAGATGACAATCAGCTCTGCTATAGGAAAGGTAGCAGTTCCGACGTGGATTGATAATGGAAGCAAGATCTCGAAATATAAAGACACTTTCATAGGATTTGTCGAGTTGGTAAAAGCGTCAGAGAATGTAAAGTGGTACAAGATGTCCGAAATTCTGAGAAAAATACGAGTAAGCTATAGGGAAAGCCGGGTAATATACAATATGTACAAAAAGAGAGCGGGAGACCCAGAACAAAGTGGTCGGATTAAAAAGGGATGTGTTCTTTCGTCCCTATTGTTCAGTCTATACGTCGAAGAAACAATGACGGAAATAAAAGAAACATTTAAGAGTGGGATTAAAATTAAGGCTGAAAGGATATCAATCTTAATATTTGCTGGTGACATTGGTATCCTCAGTGAAAGTGAAGAGGAATTGCAGGATCTGTTTGATTGAATGTGCAGTCTAATGTGTACAGAATATGGATGGAAATTAAATACAAGAAAGACGAAAGTAATGAGAAGTAGCAGAAATAAGAACAGCGAGCAACTTATAATCAGAACTGGGGATCACGAAGTAAACCAAGTTAAGTAATTCTGCTATACAGGCTGGAGGACATAAAAACCAGACTATCACTGGGAAAGTGGAATTGTGGCCAAGAAAATTCTACTAGTATCAAACATAAGAATTAATTTGAGGGAGATATTTCTGAGAATGCACGCAGTTGCGTTCTCGTTTCCCACGCGCGGGTACCCGGGTTCGATTCCCGGCGGGGTCAGGGATTTTCTCTGCCTCGTGATGACTGGCTATTGTGTGCTGTCCTTAGGTTAGTTGGTTTTAAGTAGTTCTAAATTCTAGGGGATTGATGACCACCGATGTTAAGTCCCATAGTGCTCAGCCGTTTGAACCATTTGAGAATGGACGTTTGGAGCGCAGTATTGTATGGTAATGAAACATGGGCTGTAGAAAAACCAGAATATAAGACAATCGAAGCATTTGAGATGTGATGCTACAGAAGAATGTTGAAAACTAGGTGAACGGATATGATAATGAATCAGGAGGTACTTCGAGGAATCGGCGGGGAAATGAACATATGTACAACACTGACCAGGAGAAGATACAGGATGATGGGATACCTGCTAAGACGTCAGAGAATAGCTTCCATGGTAGCTGTAGCTGTAGACGGTAAAAACTGTAGATGAAACAGAGATCGGAATACATCAAGAAAATAATTGAGGACGTAGTTTGCAAGTGCTACTCTGAGATCAAAAAGTTGGCACAGGAGAGAATTTCGTGGCGGCTACATCAAACCAGACACAAGACTGATGACTTAAAAAAAAGGAATCCATTGGAGAATATTTGAGCTGAGGTAGCACGAAAACTGTCCACGAAACCAGCTAGCTACATCTGACGCCCTCCGAGACTGTGCTCTTGAAACCTGATAGAAAGTTGTCTTATCTGGCAGTTACGTCCGACTCCTCACAGATTCCATGCCAAGACGCATGATTAAAGTTAGAAACAATGGGAGATTCTGGACAAGATATTAGAGAACTGAATCAGAGGTAATAAAATATGAATTAGTTCCCTTTTTAGTTGACATAATTTATTTTAAATATTATTCTTCAGTTTCTCCCGGCGATTTTGTTGATCGAACAGTCCACGGTTGTAATGCCGGTTCGTAGTACTCAAGGGGCAAAATATTTTCGCGATCAATATCTTTTAAATATGTTTTTAAACACATTTCTCTTTCAGTTGCCCTCTGAGTACATACTTAAAAAGTAATAAACTATGAGGGACTTTTTAAGGCTATTTTTTGTTATTTCAAATTCACCCCTCCCTTGCCCTCTATTTCTACCTCCCACATTCTCCCAAAACAAAGTACCAGATTTCTTCTAATATTGATTCATCTTTAATATCCCCTCTCATGTGTTTATTTCACACTTAACGAGCTATGGGCTGAGATTGGTAGGCAAGCTGGATTCCTCTGTTTGTATACAGCCATTAATCATGGCAACCCAATTTTGTCGGTTGTTCTGGAATCAATGTGACGGTTCCCCGTGAAGTCATGAGAACTTTTCTGATGTTAGCGGTGAGAGAGTTACCTGAAGTTTGTTCAGAAAGCAGCACGTTGTACTTTTAGGGGCATAGGAGGCTAGAGTAGCGTAGAGGACCGTGTGTGCGGCAACATATGTGTAGGTGGTCCCGGCGGAGGTTCGAGTCCTCCCTCCGGCATGGGTGAGTTGCTTATCTATATTAATGTTTCACAGAAGCACCACAGGGCTTTACCCGTCTGACTTCCAATATGGCTGTATGGTATTTAGAGGAATAGCTTTAGTTATTTATCTGAATAGTGTTTGCATGTCTGCTTGTTTTGTCTGTAACTGTTATTCCCTAAATTCTCTGTTTATTGTTGAAATGGGACGCTTGTCTGAAGCATTAGGATAATCGGTTCCTAACTGATTTATTAGCCGGTGGGTCGAAGTCGGTGTTTTTTCGTATAGGTTTTCTGATTTTGTTTTAATATAAGTATATATGGATGGTTCCTCTAGTAGGTCCTTAATGTGGATGTTTGGTGTGTAGCGGTCTGCGTCGGCGATGACGCGGAGAATTCTGTTCTGTAGGCTCTGAATTTTTTGTAGATGTACGGCTGCTGCCATGGACCAAACTTCCGACCCATATAAAATACTCGGTAGAATAATTGCCCTGTATAATTTTAGTTTTGTTTTCATGCTGAGTCCTCCACCTTTTAATAGTGGGTACAGTTGAAAGAAAGCGGTGTAGCCTCTACCTCTGGATCTGTTTATCTGCTTTGCAAAGGTTAGGCGTTTATCTAGTTCAAGGCCTAGATATGTGGCTGAGCCACTCCATTCTAATTCCTTTTCGGCTACCAAAATCCGTCTGTTTGGGGGGGTCAGTTTCCTCGTAAACATAACAGCTACGGACTTATCAGGATTAATCTTTATTTTCCAAATCTTGCACCATTTTACGATTTGGTCCAAGTGCTCCTGCAGCTTTTTTACTATGAAATTGAGATTGCTGCTACTCCTGTAAACCGCCGTATCGTCGGCGTACAGCGCTATCTCACCTCCTGCCGACTTTGGCACGTCGTTTGTGTATAACGAGTATAATATGGGGCCAAGAACTGAGCCCTGTGGAACTCCTGCCACAGCGTCCCTGATCGTGCTTACATGTATGCCACACCTGACGCGATACTGCCTCCCCGCCAGAAACGAGTCAATCATGCTGATGATATGTCCTGGAATGCCTAACTGGGATAACTTGTATATTAAGCCATCATGCCAGACTTTGTCGAATGCTTTCTCGATATCGAGAAAGACTGCTCCTGTGCTGTGTTTCCGGTCTCTCGCCCTGCATATGTGTTCCACCAGGCGTAGGGATTGATGGATGGTGCTGTGTTCAGGGCGGAATCCAAACTGCTCAGGGATGATTGTGTTGTTGTCTCGTAGGAATGTGGATAGGGCGCTTAGGATCAGGCACTCCAGTACTTTCCCTAGAAAGCACAGGAGTGAGATCGGTCTATAGTTTTGTGGAAGGATAAGGTTCTTATTGGGTTTTGGTAGGGTTACGACCTGAGCAGTTTTCCAGGCTTTTGGGAAGTAGGTTAGGGAAAGGCACTGGTTGTATAGTGTGGTGAGGTAGGTGATTGCGTTGGGAGGCAGGTGTTTCAGGTATGGGACACGGACCTTGTCAGGACCGGGGGATTTATTATTCCCTAAGCGCCTAATGTAGGTACACACAAGTCGATCGGAAACAGGAGTAAACTGTGTATCTGGCCTTTGTTGCCTCAATTGAGCCACTCGTCCGTTTATTATTTCTTCCTGCCTCTCACTCTCGTCATCTTCGATGACGTGAGTACGGAATTGTGACTCTAACGATGTCGCCAGTAATTCTGCTTTGCCCTCGTCGTCATATACCAGCCCATTTGGACCTCGGAGTGGCCTGTCTACCCTGGGAGTAGCCTTCTGCGCTTTTGTGATTTTCCATACTCGGTTTATGTCTTGTTCTGCGTTCCTAAGTTTCTCTTCCCAGCAGAGGCCTCTGTGCTCTATCAGTCTTTCCTTTACCTGGGCTTCGAGCCGCCTAAGCAAGCGACGATCTGCAGGATCGCGATAACGTTGCCAATCCTTCCTCGCGCGCCGCTTTGCGACTATCATCTCCCAGATATCAGGGGGCAGGTCCCTGGCGCCAGGCTCGGTGGCTAGCCTGGTGCTCGTCTCTCGAGCACAGGTCTGGAGGACGTTCGTGAAATACTCTACTGCTGTATCCACCTCCCTCTCGTTCCGCATTTGCGGAATGTCCTCCAGGTGTTGTCCTACCAGGGTGGTATATTGTTCCCAGTTAGTTTGATACGTTGTGTTTGCCATCCTCCGGATTGTGTCTTCGACATTGGCACATTCCAGGACAACCGGGTTATGGTTTGAGTCCAGCTCGTGATGGACTGTTGGCGCAACCCTCCAAGGCAGACCCTTGCACAGGAAGACATCTAGGAT
Source organism: Schistocerca gregaria (assembly GCF_023897955.1). NCBI lineage: Eukaryota > Metazoa > Arthropoda > Insecta > Orthoptera > Acrididae > Schistocerca > Schistocerca gregaria. The sequence goes on from NC_064921.1 coordinate 863,443,968, forward strand.
GTCTGGCGCATGTTCGGGGTTGTAGGGGATGTGAGTAGGCTCGTCGGGAGCAATTAGTCCTACTTGGGGATTGCTCTCGATAAACCTCCTCAATCTCCAACCTCTAGCATTTGTAGTGTTGCACCCCCAGTCCACACTTTTGGAGTTCAAGTCCCCTGCTATTATAACTCTATCGCCGATTTCTGTCAAGTGTTGAAGATCCTGCGCGCCGAAGTTGCTGTGTGGTGGTTTATACGCTGATACTACTTTAATTACATGGTTACCGACTTTTAATTCTATGCCGGCCGCCTCGACCGTGGCTAAGTTTGGCACTTCTATTGTCTGGTGACAAATCCTCCGCTTCACAAGGACGGCGACTCCTCCGCCTGCGCGGTCTTGTCTGTCAACCCTATGCACGGAATAGTTTCGCACCTTTAATCGGTCGGCCGGCTTTAGATGCGTTTCCTGTATGTAGGCTATGTCTATGGCGTGACGGTCTAGGAATGATTGCAACTGTGGGACCCTTGAGGATATGCCGTCTGCATTCCATGTTAGCATTTTGAATACTCTTGTATCGTTACGGTTCATTACAGAACAGTGTCATAGCTGCTTCCGCGATTACTAACATTTTTGCGAATCTATCTTTCGCGGCTCGGACTGCCGCTACCGTTTCTTTTAATTTTTGGACTACTGCTCCCAGGTTTATTCCCGCAAACAGTTTCCCCAGTTCTCTGAGTTCCCTCAGAAAGCTGAATTCCCTCACAAAGCCTCCAAGATCGTTGTCCTCGCTTGGACCCGCCTGTGGCTGCTCCTTCGCTGGAGCATCAGTGTCATTTGTCATTTCGGTTATCTGTTCCCTAACTACCGGTGGGGGTGAAACCTGTAGCGTGGGTGGGGGAGGTGTAGATGGGGCTGGGGGCAAAGTCGTCTCCTGCACTGTCGCAGGTGGTACCGCTGACGTAGAGTGAGCGGGGGGAGCGGGCATAGCTGCCCTCTGAGGTCTCATGCTCGGGAAATCTCTAGCTCGCGCTTCGAAGCTTGGTTGCTGGCGAGTCTGAGCATTTGATGCGGCTGTTGTTGCTAGGGCAGCTTTCCGCTGCATCTGGTTTTGCAACACTTTCTGGTACACTTCACAGCCGCGGTAGTTTGCTGGGTGGGCACCGTTGCAATTTGCACAGATCGGGTTTGCCACTCTCTGTTGCTTGCACAACTTGGTAAGGTGGGGCCCTGCACACTTTACGCATCTCGGCTGTAGTGTGCAGTTGCTACTCGAATGGTTAAATCTTTGGCACCTGTGGCACTGCCCAGGACCTTCCGGTTTATTATACCGCTCTACAGTTATTCGGAATCTCAGCAGGTATCGGAGTTTGAACACCCGCTGAGCGTCCTCATTGTTCTCTATCACCGCCAAGAAGTTCGGCTCTTTCTTGCGGCCGCAGTTTTCCCCTGTATTCGGAGGAGGCTTTGAGAATTGGTGTACCGAATGTACTATGAATCCTTCCTCTATTAGCTCTTGTTTTACCTCCTCTTCCTCAGCATCGATGGGTAGATGCTTTAGCACTACTCTCAGAGCATGTTTGGGGTCGATAGAATAGGTGTGGAACTCGATTTCTTTCTTTTCGAGTTCTGATTTGACCTTCCTATAGTCCTCTACGTTTTCTAACTGTATTTTTGTAGTCTTAGGGCGATATACTGCCGTCAATTTCCCCTTTATCCCCGCTTGCAGTTCCTTGAGGAGTATCGAACTTCCTTTCGTAATATAGGCGATGATTGGCGGCACTCGCTCTTTTCGTTTACGCCTAACCGTCTGCATTTCGCTTCCCCCGTCCGTGTCCTCATTCTCTAGGGCTGAGAACGAGTTCGCGGTCGGTACATTTACGATCACTTTCTCCTGCTCCTCGCTCTCCCCATCATTCTCCGTTTCTCTCCTATCATTTTCCGACTCTCTTCTGTCTAAGTCTATGCAGAGCCTACCTGAACCCGGACTGTCTGAACTATCTGAACTATCAGAGCTTTCCTCCTCGTACACCGTTTGCAGACTACCCTTGTGAGTGTTAGCTGTTTGTGCGGCCCTACTCTGACTGCGGGTTCTCTGACGAGAACCGCAGCGGTCTAATTGTGAGGTTTCCCTCGAACGACTTGTTGAAGCCATATTAGCAGTCAGTCAGTCAGCATGTGGTGCCGCCATGGGACACTGGTTGGTGTTTAGTTCCCACCTCCACAACTAAGTGGCAGGTATCCACACCAGAGCCAGTTACTACGCCTCTGCAGACGCGGGTAACCGTGCAGCGCAACGGGCCCTGGCCTGCTAATTCCCTAATACCCTATGGTGGAGCAGGGAGGATGCCCCGCGGCGGCAAGAAAAGAAACGCACCCGGCAAGAGAAGCGCCAAGAACGGCTCCTCAGTCCTGCAAATCGTGGCCGCAGCCTCCGCGCTCGCCAGCAAACCGGCAAACGGTAACGCTACAACCGCTAAATGCTGATCTGTTAGGTGCAAACACGACAATTTTGCAGCATACACACGACAATATTGCTTTCTACCCTCCAACTCGACGAGAAGAGTGCTTTCAGCAGAGGAGACGAAAAGAAAGATAAGAAAAAAAGAAAAACCCAAGACAGCAGAACAAAGGCCCACGCGCGCTACGCAGTGCGTCCGCCCATTGCGCCAGTCGCTCCGCTAATCCCGGCATGGGTGTGTGTGTTTCTCCTTAGGATAATTTAGGTTGAGTAGTGTGTAAGCTTAGGGACTGATGACCTTAGCAGTGAAGTCTCATAAGATTTCGCACACATTTTGAACATTTTTTGGGGCAAAATGCCAAACAAATTTTAGCTACGCGGCGATTAGGCAGAAATGTGTGGATCTAAACATTTCAGGGACTGCTGGGACCTCGTGGAATTGACGAGTCGGTTGTTGTAGCTCGTCAGGGATAGAAGGACGGTCTTAGTGGTCAAATGGACTCAGCTTTATTTCAGCAGTATACCAGTTTGTCAAAACTGACTATGGGATCCACAGAGACTGGTCAAGCTCATTACTGATATGAAAAGAGTACAAGAATACGTCCTGTTTCTGTGTGTGCGCGTTAGTTTCGCCACCAGTATCTGACATCCGAGGGCGAGTGTTGTAATTTAGCGCAGAAGCGCTTGACTTGATGGTAAATAGCAGTTTTGTTCTTCAAAGCACAGTGTATGGAAAGGAAGAAGATGATGTAACTTGCCGAGGGCAGCCTTGTAGAGCGAATAACTACCTACAGGTCTTATGACACTCGTTAAACTGGGAATTTTTTGTTTGAGTTGATTTTTTTAAAATTTTGCTGAAATTTATAATTATATTTTAGGATACTAGTTGGTGGTCAAGCGATGTACATTGGTGTACAACAAACAGGTATTTCCCCATGTTGTGTCTACTTCTCGGTATAATCATACAAAATATCAACAGATGTCCGTACAATCGTGTTCTTCACGGAAGATGGCATCCTGGTCAAAGGACAACCACGCCAACGATGACGCCATGGCTTTTGTCAAACGGAATAGTTTTTCTCGGTAGTCTCACATCCACAGTCGCTGTGTATACGCTCACAGACGGTGGATTATGGCACCAGACTCTCGGAGGGCCATAAGAAGAATGGAAGCAGGACAGTCACAAACTGATGTACTCGAAGGCTTAATCTGAATCGATCTGTTGTTTCTCCAAGGTGGTGACAGTTTATAGAGACAGAAACAATACCCCGAAGACCAGGGAACGGCCGACCACGTGTGATATCAAAAGGAGAGGCCGTAAGGACACGACGGTACCGCCTTATCACTGCACCGCAAATGGCACCACTAGATGAGTTGTATCGAGGCAAACGGTGTACGGAAGGCTTTGGATGAATAGCCTTTATTGTCTGAGACCTTCTGTATGTGTACCTCTGATGCGTATTCACAGAAGGTAACATCTAGAGAGGAGTCGTCAGCATGCCACCTGGTGGTCGAATAGTGGGTCAATGTTCTTTTTGTAGATGAGTCCTGATTTCGTCTGGAGAGAGATTCTCAACGCATTTGCATCTGGAGGGAAAGTGGAACACGAACTCAGGGCCCAAACACTGTGGAAAGAGACCGATATCGAGGAGGATCCTAAATAGTGTGGGCAGGGATTATCTCGACCATTCGAACACCTCTTCATGAAATTGTACTGGTGAATTGGCAAGATTTAACTGCTGTCAGGTATCACGACGAGATCTTGGGACCTCATGTGCGGTTGTTGCGAGGTGCTATAGGCCCGGACTTCGAACACCGTAGAGCATGTCTGGGATGCACTAGGGAGACAGGTTGCATTACGTCAGTATCCACCAACCACTCTCCAAGACATCCCAGCAGCTCTGCAGGAAGAATGGGCGTATTGCATCAAAATGAGACTGATGACGTCACTCATAGCATGCCACGTCGTTAACAGGCCTGTATCGCGGCCAGACATGGTAACGCCCCATGCTGAGCACATTAACCAGTTCTCGCAATGTGTGTGCTAATCCGTTAAGCTGAAAAAAACGGAGAAAATATTTGTCTATCGTTAGGAATGTTGAAGCTGCTTACGTTCTGTACTCTTCACACTAGTTCCACTTTAGTGTCACCTACCTTGCAAAATTTTCGTATGTTGTTTTAATTTTGGATACCGCTATATACTTCTGTTTCATTTTACGATTTTCCAATGAGTTTTTCATGTTTATCCGTGCTGATGTCACTTGAGAGATCGCTAGTTTTCATTTCTAATGGTCGTTCTGGTTTTACACTAGTTGTCTATCCAAGTGCTTTAAGTTAAAGAAAGAGCTGATGAGCAGCTTCTGCAGACTAGTAAATGTGCTCAAAGCGTTATTAAGTCTATTCAATAGTCTACATACTTTATGACTATATTTGGACATACTAAACTCTTCAAAGATTGATATCAACGATGAGCATTACCTTATTTCGTAAATTGCTACATAAAATAGCTTGTTCTAGCAACTGCTCCTCTATGATTCTCGTATGAAGGGCATCCAGAAATTCCCGTTACATACTTCTATGATTTGTGGAGGGGAGTGAGTAGATAATTTTCTGAGAAGGAACCCATCTCCGGAAACGTACTGTTTCAGTTCTACGACTGCTTCAATTCTGATGTGCAACGCGTCGATGTTTGCTGATGGAAAGAGAAAAAACTCAGAGGTGCTTGTACTGTTGTGGCAGAGAGAATGGCGTGCACCATGTCAGACCGCCAGCTGATGCCACTTAACGTCTGTCCCATTGCGAGACCTACTCAATGCACGTGCGTCTCCTATACAGTAAATATGGTGCGGTATCAGTTTTTGGAATACAAAGACATCCTCCTTGTGTATGGCGAAACTCGTGGTAACGGAAGAGCTGCTACTCGGCTGTAATACGAACGTCTCCCGCGACGTAGCGCGTCATCGCACAAATTTTTTCCCTCAGTCACGCAGCGGCTGTGAGAAGCAGGTATCACCATGAGGAGGTGCTGCACGCCAAAATTTGAAGGTGTGCTGCATCGCTTTGAACAGAATTCGTTAACTAGAACTCGAACTATTACGCGTGCAGTGGGTGTTAGTAACAGTGCCGTCTGGGACGCTCTGTGTGAGCAAAATTACAACCACTTGCTGAGGGTACACGCTATCGGTCCGACCGATTTACCACAACGCGTTGCCTAGAAACTGAAGAGACGTGAGTTGAGATGGTTGGAGACGGTATACGTTCATTTTTCGTAGGTGTATTATCTGTAACAACGTTGGTGGTCATCACATCGAGCCGCCGGTGTAATGCATCAGAATTGCTCTATATGTACAATATGCTGGTTTCTTTTTTGTTTTAGTGTAATGTAAACACGTAATGTTTACGTTTTAATACAAACAAAATGTGGTTCAATGATAAATGGATGTTTCAAATTTTTACCTGCTAATTGTACTGTGTCACGCATAATTCAATTCCTCAAGCAAAAGTGGAAGAGTTAAACATCTGAATTGAAATCACCATAGAACGGAAAAGGGAAGTTTCCGTACATGCGTTCCTATTCAAAATACACTACTGGCTATTATTTATTTATTTTTTTTTTATTTATGCATTTATTTTACCTGGCAAGATTAGGGCCTTCAGGCCCTCTCTTACACCTAACCAGGCATACTCAGGTTGAACGAGTTACAGTTTCTACTTAACATTAAGGACATATAGCCTATTATGCAGTATTGATGTTAAAGAAAAAATAGATATTATAACAGTAGTATAATGATAATTATAACAATAAAAAATAATTATAACAATCAATAATAATAATAATAATAGTAATAATAATAATAATAATAATAATAATAATAATAATAATGACTATGTATATGAAAGTAAACATACTTTTCTTTTCTGAATGTCAGTCCCATTGTTAGTTGGGAATTTTCTCGTTATGTTCTTGCAGCTTGTGAGTTATTCTCATCGAGCAGAGACATAAGACGATAGAATGGGGTGAAAGAGATATATAAGAGGTAGATAGGTTAGAGGAAGAGAAATAGAACGGTAAAATTCGAAGCTGTGATGGAGAGGAGAAAGAAAGAGATGGGAGGGGCACAAGAATGGTGGTTATACCGTCCCTAATATGTAAGCTTTGAGTTCCCTCTTGAATGTTGAGTAGTTCTGGATAAGACGCAGATCACAGGGGAGCGCGTTCCATAGTCGTATGGCTGAGATGGAGAATGACACGGAGAAAGATTTTGTGTTATGTAAAGGTACAGCCAAGATGATAGACTTATCCGATCTAGTGTTGCGATTGTGGAATGACGATAGGTGTTTAATGTGAGAAGATAAGTATTGGGGGCACCAGTGGCTAAGAAATCGATGAAGTAAGCACATCGTGTGGAGATCGCGTGCCGTATGTGGGCGTATCCAACCTAGCTGGGAGTATGAAGGACTGATATGATCATACAACCGAATATTGCACACGTATCTAACGCAAGCATTCATCACTAGCTCGAGGCATCTAGAATTTTCACTATTTGTGCCGTGTTGAACTACATCGCAGTAGTAAAGATTAGGCAAGACTAGTGTTTGGACTAATTTTTGTTTAACATGGGTTGGAAATATTTTTCTAAACTTTTGAATTGCATGTAGGGAGGAGAGCGATTTCCGGCAAGCTGTGACTGTTTGTTCTTCCCAGTTTAGGTGTTCATCCAAGATTATTCCAAGGTCTTTTACTGTTTTTTGGTATGGTAGTTGGGTACCATTGAGGAGTATTTTAGGGACTGTTTCGCGAAAGTACCGGCTGATTAACTTTGGATGAGATATAAGTATGACCTGGGATTTCTTGGGGTTTAGTTTCAGACCTAGGTTCTGTGCCCATCGAGAAACAGAACAAAGATCTGCGTTCATACTCGCTACTGCGCCAGCAATGTTTTTGGGGCTTGCACTTATGTACAGTTGGATGTCGTCGGCATAAAGATGGTAGTTGCAGGAGTGAATCACTGAAGAAATATCATTAATGTACAGTGAGAAGAGTAGTGGACCAAGGACGGAGCCTTGGGGAACTCCAGAGCGCACGCTTTTCCATGATGACTTTTCCGACCCACAAATGACTTGTTGACTTCTGTTTTTGAGGTAGCTGTCGAACCATTGTATTGCGCTGTTTGAGAAATTCAGCTGTTTCATTTTAATTAGTAATATATCGAAGTCAACTGTGTCAAAAGCCTTGCTAAAGTCAAGCAGTGTTAGGATAGTAGCTTCACGTCTGTCCATAGCATGTTTAATGTCATCAGTTACTTTGATTAATGCGGTTGCTGTACTATGGTGCTTTCGAAAGCCTGACTGATATTCGTCATGCACGTTATGAGTTTTGAGGTAATCCGTCAGTTGTTCATGGACGATGTGCTCTAGGGCTTTAGAAATTGCAGGTAGTATGCTGATCGGCCTGTAGTCACCTGGCGACTTAGGGTTGTCAGTCTTGGGTATAGGCTTAATTAAACTTTGCTTCCACTCAGTAGGATATGTACTACTGACAAGAGACAGGTTGAAGATGTCTGTGATAACTGGAATAATAGTGTCTACGACGTTCTTAATCATGCCAATGCTCACTCCATCATTTCCTACTGCCTCGGAAGAGATTCTCATAATTGCCTTGTGTACTGTGCCGGTAGTGACATGTTTTAGGAAAAACTTGTCTCTCGAGAGATTGATATCTTGGGGCTGGTAATTTGTCGCTGCGTGGCAGTTTGCAGCTGTTGAGAAGAAATCGTTTAATACTTCTGCAGACGCTTGATAAACAGCGTCAGATCTTCGCTTCCCTATACCGAAACTGCGCAGCTTTTTCCACAGTGCAGCAGGTTTTGATATGCCGCATACGACAGAGCGGGCATGTCTGATTTTGGCATTCCTCACGCTTTGCTTGGTTCTGTTTCGGAGTATCCTATAAGCTTCGTACGCCTCGGGAGTTGGGTTACGCTTGAAGGCCCTATGTGCAGCATCACGTTTATCCATTAACTGACGTAATGCAGTGGTGAGCCACGGAGCGGGAGCTCTCTTTACCTTAACAATGCGTTGAGGAGCATGTTTATCATACAGTGCAATAATTTTGCGACGTAATTGCCGAATTTTTTCGTCTAAAGTCGGTTCATCGTTCATATGATGCCAAGGGATGTCTGAGCAATCCTTTTGAAGAGCGTCATGGTTAACATTTTTTAAGTTTCTGTAGGTTACCAGGTGAGATTTTTCTTTGGTAGTATGCATTGAGTAATTTAAAAATATCACGTCATGAGCAGAGAGTCCCGGAGCGGATGTCTGATTGGCGCGGATTATTTTATCTGGTCGCTTTGTTGCTATTATATCTATGATTGTGTGGCTGTGTGGCGTGTGATGAGTTGGGTCCAGCGGTGTTAAACTCATATCATTGGAGTGGAACAGTCGCCTTAGTTTTTCGGCAGAGGGAGATTTTAACTGTAAGTCGATGTTTGTGTCGCCCATAATGATTATGTGTTCATACTGTGTCACGAGTGAGGACAGGGCAGACTGAAAGGAGGACATGGCACCGACGTTTGGAGGTTTATAGATTACTCCAATTAGCAGTTTCTGATTTGATGTATTTATTTCGAAAAACAAGAACTCTGCTTCTCCTTCGCCCTTTGCATCCGATGTGCATAGCACAGTAGGTGTCAGATCAGAGCGAACATAGGCACCCACACCACCCCCGCGTCGTGTTTCACGATCTGCCCTTAGGAGAGAGTAACCAGCGATTCGGATAGCGTCGGAAGAAATGTTTGGTTTCAACCAAGTTTCCGAGACGAGGATAATGTGGAACAGCGATTGGCAGAACAGGTCACAGAACTCGTCGAAGTGAGCCGTTAGCGACTGCGCGTTCGCGTGGGCCACAAAGAGCCCGCCGCCGGAACCGGTCCGTCCCATTGTGGCCGCCTGTAGGACCGAGCGCGCTCCGTTTACCTGCTGGCCGGAAGAGGGACAAAAGCTGGATTTCGCGGGGGAAGACATGTTTACAGGTGTCCAAGGTTGTGACTGACTCAAGCGTCTGTGAACTAAAGGTGAAAAACACGCTGGAAGTATAGGAGAAGGGAGCGAAAAGAAAGATGGAAAGTGGCAGTAGTAGTTACGAAAAAGATAGTAGTAGTAGTGGTAGTGGCGAAGATGAAAATAACAGATATAGAAAGGCGGTTGTGAGGAGATTCCTGTTAATGGAGAATGTTAATTCCCATTTGACTGACAATATGAATATACATGAGCACTTATAATAGACAAATAAAGAAACAATATTTTTGTGAAACAATTGACTGATTTTAAATAGAGTACTTGTGGTACTTATAGAAATAACGGAGCAGTATTTAAGCTAAAAAAATGAAAAGAAAGAATAAAAAAATTAACTTATATTAGACAGATTACAATATGAGACTTTGTGTCTCGCGAGATTTCGCTCAGTCTTTCAGTTCGAACATGTTTGTCACCGTTTTCCTCCCTCCTTCCGTCTTGATTACGATCCTGCCATCCTGGGTCCATACATTTTGAAGGCCAAACTGTGTGATCGCAGCGTTCAAAACTTTTAGTCTTTCGCGCGTCAGATCTTCCCTCAGGGTAACCCCACTCTTGGCGAGTTTTCTTTTCTGAGCAAACACTTCAGCTCTTTTCCGGTAAGACACAAATTTAATTATTATGGGCCTGGGTTTCATGGCACCTGGTGTCCTGCGCCCAACACGGTGGCTTCTGTCAATATCGGCCACGTCGATCTGCACGCCAAGTTTCTCACGCACGAGGCTAATGGCCAGGTCGTCGGTGTTTTCGCGATCGTTTTCAGCTACCCCGAACAAGCGCAAGCTGTTCCTTCGCTGATACTGCTCAATTTCATCGGTGGCAGCAGACAGTTTAGCCTCTAGGTCGGCGGCTTTTTTCTCTTGTGCGGCCAGGGACTTTCTAAGAGACTGGATTTCGGTGCTGTTGCGCCCGACAGACTCTTGTAGTTTGTCCATGACCGCGGCCGTCACGGAGTCCGTGATGGATTGGACGATTACGTCTAGCGTGTCTTTGCTGTGCAGCGCCGCACTCACCTGGGAAGCGGGGCCTCACCTGCCGCCGGAGACCGGGCGCCCGCGCTGCCTGCACCCCTGTAGCCTCGCCTGCTGCCGCTTACTCGTGTTCTTCCCATTTTTCACTCACTTATCACTTGTGGTAATCAACGGAGAACAATACACCACGGCAAGTAACACTTGTTTAGTCGGATGCACACGTTGTGGACTGCCGCACTTCTCTGTAACACCTTCAATGAGCGGAAAAACTCGCGAGCCGAAGAAACGCGCGTCACTCAGTGGCCGCCATATTGGATAGACCAAGAAGAAATGCAGATGATAAACGGGTATTCATTGGACACATATATTATACTACAACTGACGTGTGATTACATTTTCACGCAATTTGGGTGCATGGATCCTGAGAAATCAGTACCCAGAACAACCACCTCTGGCCGTAGTAACAGCCTTGATACGCCTGGGCATTGAGCCAAAAAGAGCTTGGATGGCGCGTACAGATACAGCTGCCCATGCAGCTTCAACACGATACCACAGTTCATCAAGAGTAGTGACTGGAGTATTGGGACGAGCCAGTTGCTCGGCCACCATTGAGCAGATGTTTTCAATTGGCGAGAGATCTGGAGAATGTGCTGGCCAGGGCAGCTGTCGAACATTTTCTGTATCCGAAAAGCTCATATAGGACCTGCACAATGCGGTCGTGCATTATCCTGCTGAAATGTAGGGTTTCGCAGGGATCGAATGAAGGGTAGAGCCACGGGTCGTAACTCATCTGAAATGTAACGTCCAGTGTTCAAAGTGCTGTCAATTCGAAGAAGAGGTGACCGAGACGTGTAACCAATGGCACCCCATACCATCACGCCGGGTGATACGCCAGTATGGCGATGACGAATACACGCTTCCAATGTGCGTTCACCGCGATATCGCCAAACACGGATGCGACCATCATGATGCTGTAAACAAACCTGGATTCATCTGAAAAAATGCTGTATTGCCATTCGTGCACGCAGTTTAGTCGCTGAGTACACCATCGCAGGCGCTCCTGTCTGTGATGCAGCGTCAAGGGTAACCGCAGCCATAGTCTCCGAGCTGATAGTCCATGCTGCTGCAAACGTCGTCGAACTGTTCGTGCAGATGGTTGTTGTCTCGCAACGTTCAAATCTGTTGACTCAGGGATCGAGACGTGGCTGCACGATCCGTTACAGCCATGAGGATAAGATGCCTGTCATCTCGACTGCTAGTGATACGATGCCATTGGGATCCAGCACGGCGTTCCGAATTACACTCATGAACCCACCGATTGCATATTCTGCTAACAGACATTGGATCTTGACCAACGCGACCATCAGTGCCGCTATACGATAAACCGCATTCGCGATAGGCTACAATCCGACCTTTATCAAAGTCGGAAACGTGATGGTACGCATTTCTCCTCCTTAGACGAGGCATCACAACAACGTTTCACCAGGCAATGCCCGTCAACTGCTGTTTGTGTATGAGAAATCGAATGGGAACTTTCCTCATGTGAGCACGTTGTAGGTGTCGAAACCGGCGCGAACCTTGTGTGACTGCTTTGAAAAGCTAATCATTTGCATGCCACAGCATAGTCTTCCTGTCGGTTAAATTTCACGTCTGTAGCACGTCATCTTCGTGGTGTAGCAATTTTAATGGCCAGTAGTGTATTATATGCTCACTCCCACCTACAAGTACTAAAGTCTGTAACGGAAATTTCCGAACGCCCAGTGAATAATGTGAGAACCTAAAGAAGTTAACATCAAACCGTGAGGCAATAACTTAGAAGGAACTGCGCTGGCTGTGAGACATTACTTTGCAAATGTGCCCCACACTCAGTTACATAAACCTTTTATTGCTATTTCCGTCTCTCTCTGTAATAAGCGTAGTGCAGACCTAACAGTTTATTCATAAGAACATTTTCACTCTTCTAAACATAGCATCAGCGATGTTTGTTTTGTAGTCGTCGTGGGTAGAAGTTATTTTGCGTTCTTCTGATTTTTATGGATTGTATGACAATCTTACTTTAGAATACCGTATTAAAGACTTTTCTGTCATCATATTGTGTTCCTTTTTACACTTCCTGCTTTAATTTCTGTATTTCTTTGGAGTGCGCTTTTTCGGTAAACTTGATAATTACACATTGTTTCTTTACACATTTCACTTGTATGATTTGAGGCTTTACATCACTCGTAGCTTAAGGAATTTCTTTGTGAATGTTCTTTGCAATGCTCTGTTTTTGTCTTCTAATTTGCATTCCTCTGTTTTGAGGGTAGTGCCAATGACAGTGTTCTCAAGAAATATCTTTCGTAAGTCTATAAAGATCAAAAAATGGGTTAAGTACGCATAATGATTACACTGCAAGCACGACCGAGCGAGGTGGCGCAGTGGTTAGACACTGGACTCGCATTCGGGAGGACGACGGTTCAATCCCGCGTCCGGCCGTCATGATTTAGGTTTTCCGTGATTTCCCTAAATCGCTCCAGCCAATGCCGGGCACGGCCGACTCCCTTCCCCGTCCTAACCTAATTCGATGAGACCGATGACCTCGCTGTCTGGTCTCCTTCCCCAAAAACAGCCAACCAACATTACAAGCACGGTAGACGCTTCAAGGATGTTAATCACATTTGGTGAATGAGATTTTCAGTTTGCAGTACGCCTAGAGAGAGAGGGGAAAAAAAGTGTTTATGACAGCCATTGATTTATGATTTTCACCTTGCAGTCATTGCATCTGAATCTTATTAGTATCTATGCTTTAGCTCATAAGACTAGTTACAGAAATGAAAGTAAATGTCATTGGTTAATACTGTTGAGGTTTCGGCCCTGGGTCAACGCGGCAGTGTACCTTTGAGACGCGAGTTACATTCTGCACTTCAATGCCTGCTCCGGGAAACCGTTCGCAGTGTAAACATAATATTCCTGTGGCTAGCAAAATTGTCAACATCACACAATATGTTTGGCAACTTTGTGATCAAGTTATTTCCTGGAAAGGCACAGATTTAGTCTGGTAAATTCACATGGCATTTTCTTGCAGCTGCAATAAACATTTTGAGTGATTTTCATGTAAGGTGTGGCACTGGTTTATCAGATTTATGGTTTTCAGTCGAGGTAGGAAGTTCCAATTCCACTCCTGAGCCTTTCTTTTATTTCCATCACTGTTTCTTCGATATACACATGGATCAGTAGGGGCGAAAGACTACATCCCTGTCGAACGCTTTTTCCAGATCAACAAATCCTATGAACGTGTCTTGATTTTTTTTTTTTGTCTTGCTTCCATTATGAACCAAAACGTTAGAATTTCCTCTCTTGTGTATTTACCTTTTCTAAAGAATAAATTATCGTCATCTAGCACATCCGCAATTTTCTTTTCCATTCTTCTGTAAGTTATTCTTGTCAGCAACTTGTATGCATGAGCTGTTAAGCTGATTGTGCGATAATTTTCGCACTTGTCAACTCTTGCTGTCTTCAGAATTGTGTGTATGATATTTCCCGAAATTCAGATGGAATGCCACCAGATTCATTCATTCTACACACTAACGGGTAGACGTTTTGTTGCAACTTCCTCCAACGATTTAGAAATTCTGATGGAATTTTATCCAGCCCTTCTGCCTTATTTGATCTTAAGTCCGCCAAAGCTCTCTTAAATTCTGATTCTAATACTCGCTCCCCTACCTGCTATAAATCGATTCCTGTTTCTTCTTCTATCACATCAGACCAGTCTTCTCCCCCATAGAGGCCTTCAATGTACTGTTTCCTGCTTACCGCTCTATCCTCTGCATTTAACAGTGGAATTGCCGTGACACTCCTAGTGTAACCAATCTTGCCTTTAATGTCACCTAAGGTTGTTTTCACTTTCCTGTATACCGACTCAGTCCTTCCGACAATCATATCTTTTTCGATTTCTTCACATTTTTCAAGCAGCCATTTCGTCTTAGCTTCCCTGCACTTCCTATTTGTACAAGTTACCCATGGTTTCTTCACAGTTACCTTCTTTGTACCTATGTTTTTGTTTCCAATTTCTGTGATGGTCCTTTTTAGATATGTCTATTCCTCTTCATCTTTGCCAGCCGCGGTGGCCGTGCGGCTCTGGCGCTGCAGTCCGGAACCGCGGGGCTGCTGCAGTCACAGGTTTGAATCCTGCCTCAGGCATGGGTGTGTGTTATGTCCTTAGGTTAGTTAGGTTTAAGTAGTTCTAAGTTCTAGGGGACTTATGACCTAAGATGTTGAGTCCCATAGTGCTCGGAGCCATTTGAACCTCTTCAACTTTACTGCGTAATGAACTCTTTCTTATTGTTGTATCTATAAAAATGTTGAAATGTGTGTGAAATCTTATGGGACTTAACTGCTGAGGTCATCAGTCCCTAAGCTTACACACTACTTAACCTAACTTATCCTAAGGACAAACACATCCCCCAGTAGGACTCGACCCTCCGCCAGCACCAGTCGCACATTCCATGACTGCAGGGCCCCAGACCGCTCGGCTAATCCCGCGCAGCGTTGTATCTAAAGGGTGAGTCACCTAACATTACAGCTGGATATATTTCGTAAACCACATCAAATACTGACGAATCGATTCCACAGACCGAACGTGAGGAGAGGGGCTAGTGTAACTGGTTAATACAAACCATAAAAAAATGCATGGAAGTATATTTTTTAACACAAACCTACGTTTTTTTTTTAAAAAATGGAACCCCTTTAGTTTCTGTTAGCACATCTGAACATATAAACAAATACGTAATCAGTGCCGTTTTTTGCATTGTAAAATGTTAATTACATCCGGAGATATTGTAACCTACAGTTGACGCTTGAGTACCACTCCTCCGCTGTTCAATCGTGTCTATCGGAGAGCACCGAATTACGCAGGGATCCAAAGGCAACGGTGATGGACCTTAGGTACAGAAGAGACTGGAACAACACATCACGTCCACATGCTAACACCTTTTTATTGGTCTTTTTCACTGCCGCACATATACATAACCATGAGGGGTGAGGTACACGTACACACGTGGTTTCCGTTTTCAATTGCGGAGTGGAATAGAGTGTGTCCCGACATGTCAGGCCAATAGATGTTCAATGTGATGGCCATCATTTGCTGCACACAATTGCAATCTCTGTCGTAATGAATGTCGTACACGGTTCAGTACATCCGGTGTAATGTCGCAGCAGGCTGCCACAATACGTTGTTTCAAATCCTCTGGGGTTGTAGGCACATCACGGTACACATTCTCCTTTAACGTGCCCCACAGAAAGAAGTCCAGAGGTGTAAGATCAGGAGAACGGGCTGGCCAATTTATGCGTCATCCACGTCCTGTGAAACGCCCGTCGAACATCCTGTCAAGGGTCAGCCTAGTGTTAATTGCGGAATGTGCAGGTGCACCATCATGCTGATACCACATACGTCGACGCGTTTCCAGTGGTACATTTTCGAGCAACGTTGGCAGATCATTCTGTATAAACGCGATGTATGTTGCAGCTGTTTGGGCCCCTGCAATGAAGTGAGGACCAATGAGGTGGTCGCCAATGATTTACAGTCCACGGTCGCTGTCGCTCTACCTGTCTGAGCCAGCGAGGATTGTCCACGGACCAGTAATGCATGTTCCGTAGATTCACTGCCCCGTGGTTTGTGAAACCCGCTTCATCGGTAAACAGGTAGAACTGCAACGCAATCTCTGTTACTGCCCATTGACAGAATTGCACTCGATGATTAAAGTCATCACCATGCAATTGCTGGTGTAGCGACACATGAAACGGGTGAAAGCGGTGACGATGCAGTATGCGCATGACACTTCTTTGACTCAGTCCACCAGCTCTCGCAATGTCCCGTGTACTCATGTTCATGGCAACAGCAGCCAACACACCAACTGCACCCGCTTCTCCTGTGACGGGCCTGTTACGGACCGGTTTGCGTGCTACGAGCATACCTGTTGCATACAGTTGGCGGCAGATTTTTTGCAATGTGCGGCACGTTGGATGCTCTCTGTCCGGGTAACGTTCTGCATACACCCTGCAGGCTTCAGCTGCATTTCGTCGACACTCGCTATAGATGAGTATCATCTCCGCCTTTTCAGAGTTCGAATACACCATGGTCACAGTTCCTACAACACTACACTATCGCAGACGTCTGGTAACACGGTGTACTACAGTTGGTCTGCGTGCGGAGACGAATGCAGAATAACAATAGCAGCAAGCGCTACATGCGGACACTGCTACAGCTAGACCAAACCACAACAGTGCACTACAGCCACACTCGTAAACACGGTCGTCATCGTAAACATGTCCCTGCAGATGCTGCTCGCCGACGGTGGCCCGTGTGTGTTACAACACGCAACTGAACGTCGGAGGTTTCAAGAGTCAACTTTAAGTTACAATACCTCCAGATGTAATTAACATTTTACAATGCAACAAACGCCACTGATTACGTATTTGTTTATATGTTCAGATGTGCTAACTAAACTAACGTGGTTCCATTTTTAAAAATAACGTAGGTTTGCGTTAAAAAACATACTTCCGTGCACTTTTGTGTGGTTTGTATTAAACAATTAAACTAGCCTCTCTCCTCACGTTCGGTCTGTGGAATCGGTTCGTCAGTATTTGATGTGGTTTACGAAACACATCTAGCGGTAACGTTCGATGACGCACCCTGTATAGCCTTAGAGAACATCAAGCGTTTGTCGTCGTTCCTTAGTAATTCCGTTTCCCACTTCTTTGCGTATTGATCCTTCCTGACTAATGTCTTAAACTTCAGCCTACTCTTTACTACTACCACATTGTTATCTGAGCCAATATCTTCTGGTTACGCCTTACAATCCAGTATCTGATTTCGGAATCTCTGTCTGACCGTGATGTACTCTGACTGAAATCTTCACCTGTCACCCGGCCTTTTCCAGGTATACGTCCGCCTCTAGTGCTATTACTAGCCGAAATTTATTATAGAACTTAATTAGTCTTTCTCCTCTCTCATTCCTTGTCACAGCCCCATATTCTCCTATAACAGTTTCTTCTGCTCCTTCGAATACAACTACATTGCAGTCCCCCACGAATATAAGATTTTCATGTCCCATTACGAACTGTATTACGCTTTCAATATCCTCATATACACTCCTGGAAATTGAAATAAGAACACCGTGAATTCATTGTCCCAGGAAGGGGAAACTTTATTGACACATTCCTGGGGTCATATACATCACATGATCACACTGACAGAACCACAGGCACATAGACACAGGCAACAGAGCATGCACAATGTCGGCACTAGTACAGTGTATATCCACCTTTCGCAGCAATGCAGGCTGCTATTCTCCCATGGAGACGATCGTAGAGATGCTGGATGTAGTCCTGTGGAACGGCTTGCCATGTCATTTCCACCTGGCGCCTCAGTTGGACCAGCGTTCGTGCTGGACATGCAGACCGCGTGAGACGACGCTTCATCCAGTCCCAAACATGCTCAATGGGGGACAGATCCGGAGATCTTGCTGGCCAGGGTAGTTGACTTACACCTTGTAGAGCACGTTGGGTGGCACGGGATACATGCGGACGTGCATTGTCCTGTTGGAACAGCAAGTTCCCTTGCCGGTCTAGGAATGGTAGAACGATGGGTTCGATGACGGTTTGGATGTACCGTGCACTATTCAGTGTCCCCTCGACGATCACCAGAGGTGTACGGCCAGTGTAGGAGATCGCTCCCCACACCATGATGCCGGGTGTTGGCCCTGTGTGCCTCGGTCGTATGCAGTCCTGATTGTGGCGCTCACCTGCACGGCGCCAAACATGCATACCACCATCATTGGCACCAAGGCAGAAGCGACTCTCATCGCTGAAGACGACACGTCTCCATTCGTCCCACCATTCACGCCTGTCGCGACACCACTGGAGGCGGGCTGCACAATGTTGGGGCGTGAGCGGAAGACGGCCTAACGGTGTGCGGGACGGTAGCCCAGCTTCATGGAGACGGTTGCGAATGGTCCTCGCCGTTAGCCCAGGAGCAACAGTGTCCCTAATTTGCTGGGAAGTGGCGGTGCGGTCCCCTACGGCACTGCGTAGGATCCTACGGTCTTGGCGTGCATCCGTGCGTCGCTGCGGTCCGGTCCCAGGTCGACGGGCACGTGCACTTTCCGCCGACCACTAGCGACAACATCGATGAACTGTGGAGACCTCACGCCCCACGTGTTGAGCAATTCGGTGGTACGTCCACCCGGCCTCCCGCATGCCCACTATACGCCCTCGCTCAAAGTCCGTCAACTGCACATACGGTTCAGGTCCACGCTGTCGCGCCATGCTACCAGTGTTAAAGACTGCGATGGAGCTCCGTATGCCACGGCAAACTGGCTGACACTGACGGCGGCGGTGCACAAATGCTGCGCTGCTAGCGCCATTCGACGGCCAACACCGCGGTTCCTAGTGTGTCCGCTGTGCCGTGCGTGTGATCATTGCTTGTACAGCCCTCTCGCAGTGTCCGGAGCAAGTATGGTGGGTCTGACACACCGGTGTCAATGTGTTCTTTTTTCCATTTCCAGGAGTGTACTTTCTCTATCTCTTCATCTTCAGGTTGAGACGTCGGCATGTATAGCTGTACTATCGTTGTCCGTGTTGGTTTGCTGTCGATTCTGATAAGAACAACCCTGTCACTAAACTGTTCACAGTAACTCACTCTCTATCCAACTTCCTCTACATAATGAACCCTAATCTCGTTATACCATTCTCTGCTGTTGTTCATATTACCCTATACTCATCTGACCAAATATCCTGGCAGTCCTCTCCGAGAGGTACGACTATTCCGCAACCTCTTGCCAATGGAGAGATCGCCACGACACCTTTTCAGTTGCAGGCCACATGTCCTGTGTGCACATTACGTATCTTTAATGCAGTGGTTTCCATTGCCTTCTGCGTCGTATTCCACTACAAAGGTGGACTTAAATTTAAACATTCTGACGGCCATGTCGGAGCAGTAGTTATTGATCAGGCGAGGCTTGGATTAAGAACTGTTGAAGTATTCGAGCTACTATTTGAGATTCCGGCTGATTTCGTAGTTGCCGCGCTACAACTCTATGGTACCAGAAAAATCGACAACCTTTACTAAGTACTCGGAGCTTAATGGAGTGCTACAAATACGTATCCAACTATCAAAACATTTGTAATCTTATCCAACAATTGGAGGCTGCAGAGCGGTAGTCATTTATGATGGTCAGCCAAAAACTTGCTCGGGTTGTGATCAGTAAGGCCACGTCCGTTAAGCATGTTTTCCACGGAAAATACTACAAGTACCGACAGGTGAAGATGTGGCTGCATCTTTGGCGACATCCCTCCCACTCACATATACAAATGTGTTCCGGAAGGACGCCCCACTGAACAATCACCTCACCCAACAGCTGGACACTCCGATCGAAGAGCGGATGACGACACGAGCATGGTGGCGGCAGCGGTGCCAACCGCCGAGCAGCAGCGACCGATACCTGCATACAGAGATCGGGAGAGAAAATGGTCATCGATAGTCGGGTAGTGTTGTCACCTGCTTCCGTCTCAGACCCAGAGGCGACAAAGACACACGCCCACGTTCTGGTACAGAAACGCACATAAGGAAGCAACTATCTTCGAAACGGCACAAGAAACGACGTCTCATCCCGTCGGACGACTACTTAACACGATGGAGAAAAGGCCGAAGAAGACCGTCTCGACAGCAGCATACGCCAAGAGCGACCTGAAAAGCTCGACAACATATAGCTACCAGCAGTCAGCTGCCAATCCGAATTAGTAGAAGAAACGACACAGAAAGACGAGGTTGGAAAGACCCAGCCGACGGCAAAATTGTCCCAAGGAAACTGGGCTGATGATTGTGAAGTAGTCCCAGTGTCGGTGGCAACAGGCAACACGGCGAGGGCGGTGCCCTCTATAAAGTCAGAAATACAACCAACGCCGGTGGACAAGACGGAGCCACGTACCCTGTCAGTCAGCAGTAGGCGTAAGCTCCCACGGCCGATACACAAGCGACGCAACGAAGACCGGGATATCGGCTTGCCTCTATCAACATCGTCCTCCTGCAAGAATTTCTTGTCATGTATGGACACGAATCCTACGTATAAAAAAATAAAAAAAATAAAAAGTGGTTCAAATCGCTCTGAGCATTACGAGAATTAACATCTGAGGTCATCAGTCCCCTAGAACTTAGAACTACTTAAACCTATCTAACCGAAGGACGACACACACATCACACACATCCATGCCCGAGGCAGAATTCGAACCTGCGACCGTAGCGGTCGCGCGGTTTCAGACTGGAGCGCCTAGAACCGCTCGGTCACTGCTGCCGGCCCTACGTATCACACGCCTCTGAAACTGGCAGCGGCATAGCAATACTTCTCAGTGAAAGAATTACGGCAGAGGATGTACTGTACGTACCGTTGGCTGGGGGATTAGCAATGACGATGCTTGATGTACGACATATCAACATCTATGCACCGGCCGGTACAGACAGGAGACGGGAGTATTTCCGCATCTTCGCAAAGGATATTGCCCCACTCTTCCAAGGTCGACACAACCGTTTAATCCTACCAATGTTGGTGCACAGTATGCATTGGTTGCCACTTGCGAACATGTCCATGGCCTCCATCCTGAATACACCCATACGACGAGTCATTCCGCTAGCCGTCTCGCCCGAATATATGTTGCACGCAATCGTAACGCTGACCTCGTCGAAGCGTACCTGTGGCCTGCAGCCTAGGCCGACCATAAGCCATTAAAGTGTACCGTCTCCCTCCGGCGGCAGCAGGTATGGCGTAGCCGCGGTCTTTGGATAAGGAACGTCGCCCATCTGAGAGATGCCATTTATGTTTTGAGATCTTGTGAACGATTGCTCCGGGCGTATCCTACAATCCTACGTTGGTGGATGGATATACCAAACTGGAGCTACGCCGAGCAGTAATTACATAAATTTGTTAGCAGGCAATGTGGCGACGTGAGACGATGAAATCCTATTTCACTGTGCAACAAGTATGCACCGACCTAGTGCCTTCTCCGGAGCGGCAAGTTGTAGTACGACGATCTAAGGCCAGAATCATATCCATGATGCAACCCCAACCTGAAGATGCTACGGTCATGGCACGGACACTAGACCGGGTTACAGGAGAACGCCCAACGATGTGTCATATCATCAACGAAAGCAAAAGAAGACGAATAGCTCTGGTACAAGCTATGAACACGGATGATGGCAGACGCCTAACAGCACAACAAGAAGTAGGTAATACCCTTGTGGAACATTACACTGAGGATTACACTGCAGTGAATACAGATATGGCAGCAATTACCGATGTTACACTTACGATTTTCGGCACCATTGATCCAGAGGAGGCACAACTGACGGAGGAGATTACAGAGGAGGAAGTGGTGGAGGCCATTGGTAGGGAAGCGGTGAATAAATCGCCATGACCAGACGGCCTCCCTTTGGTATGTTGTAGGACCTTTAGCTATGTCATGGCAGCCCCTATGGACTGCTATTTGCCGTGGATTATAATGTCGCCTGACATGCCCTTCCCGCCGACTTTGTCGAGAGGCTAATTATCCCCGATACACAAACCCTTTGGTGGCACACAGATACGGGACTGCGACTTTAAAATATTCACCATACTATTAGCAGCACTCCTCGAAGAGTATTGCATCAAGTGATCTCACTCGACGAAACGTCGCCCGACGGAGCTGCCAACATGTAGAGGGCAGTTTATGAATATCGCTATTTGATTGCTCTAGCAAACACATGGCGCCTCCATGGAGCACAAAAATCGATAGATTTTAGTCAAGCCTTTGATAGAGTGAGTCATTCAATTTTTGTAGAAGAAGTACAGATGCACATACGGTTTCCAAGACCATTTGATGCGGCTACTCCAAAGTGCTCGTCAGTGGACATACGATGAAATCCCTCCTCGTAGGGAGATCAGTCAGACAAGAATAGCCATTATCTACTATAGTATGTGCACTGGCCTTCGATGTGATACTCTGCGGCCATCGTCGACGCTTGACAAGACTGACCTTGCAAAGATTTACTTTCAAGTGTAAGGCGTGTGCGGATAACCTGGTGCTCGTAGTGCCAAATGGAAACAATACGCAGGTGGGTCACAAATATGGAGCGGCCACTGGCAGCCGCATACATGTAGACAAGTCTTTGACGATGGGTGTTGGTACTGGACTAACGGAAGAAAGTCCAGAACCTTTATGACTAATTCATACCTTGAAATGCCTTGAAATACCAACGACAGGCAGAACATTATGGCCACCTACCTAATGGCCGGTAGGTCCACCTTGCCACGTTTGCACACACAAGTCACCTAATTCCCGTAAAGTCCGGGAAGGGGGCGATGAGATCTGACGCCACGTTCCGTCACATCCCAGATGTATTCGGTAGAGTTCAGATCTGGAGAGTTTGCGAGGGGGGGGGGGGGGGGGGAAAGGGCGGCAGTACATCAATTCGAACTCGCCACAGTGTTCCTCGCACCACTCCATCACACTCCTGCCTTGTGACATGGTGCATTATCTTGCTGAAATATGTCACTGCCGTCGGGAAACATGATCGTCATGAAGGGGTGTACGTGGTCTGCAAACAGTGTACGATACTCCTCGGCCATCAAGGTGCCTTTCACGATCTCCACTGGAGATGGATGCCCACCTCAATGTTCCCCAGAGCATAATGGAGCCGCCCTCAGCTTGTCTCCGTCTCGTAGTACAGGCGGCAAGGAGGTGTTCCGCTGGAAAATGACGGATTCGCGCCCTCCCATTGCCATGGTGAAGTTATTGGGATTCATCAGACCATACAACACTGTCCCACTGCGCCAACATCCAGTGCCGATGGTCACATGCCAGAAGCTGCCGATGTTGTGGCGTTAACCTTGCCACCTGCATAGGTCGTCGGCTTCGGAGGCCCATCTGGTGCTCTTCTTGTTCAGAAACACTTGTACTCTGCCCAGCATTAAAGTCTGATAAAAGTTCCTCCACAGTTCGCCAGCTGTCCTGTTCTATCAGTCTGCCCAGTCTACTCATCAGATGACACTGCTATCGCCTGGACGGTTTTATATCGATAATGGATAGATGGTGATTATGTTCTACCTGATCAGTGTACGTCGCACAGCTGCGCATAACCATAAGAGACAGTTAGTCCGGACCGCGTCAGTGGGGACATCATAAGGGCGTTAGACGCTAACCAGCAGGTCACATATGTAAACACCCACCTGCCCAAGTACACACGATGATGGTGATGTCCTTCGTTAGTTCAGGGCTACTAATTACTGTAAGACACGACGCCCTTACCCTCCTTCAAGGTAAGTGTGCAATGGATCTTCTGCATGTACACTACGAAACGAAGGAGCTATATATCAGCACAATATTAAAACTGTGGAGACGACATCAGATATGCCTGACGGGAATCTAAATAGAAGAAATTGAACGAGTTTCTCGGACTGTGGCAGTGGCGCTCTACCACATTTTCCAGTCATTTCACCTTATACGGTCTTTACTTATCGAGTACAGCTACGTTCAGATGGCTCTGCCGGAAACCAGACATGCAAAGTCGTCCACATTAATTGTCATGAAGTATGGCGACGGAAACATCATACTTCCTTAGACATAGAAATACCTGCAATGTCATACCTAACCGTTACTTGTAAAAACGTCGCCCGGTCCATACTCCAAGCCATTCATGGGACGGGTTCGCCATTATGCCGTCGGTGGCAAACCCGCGGCCCCTCGGAAGAAGTGTGGCGTCTGGTGACAAAAATGATCGTTTATTTTCCTTCGAATGGGACAACTCAAGTTTCGACCGGAGACAGTATTCTTCTCGGAGCGATGCACTATCCATGTATTAAAACGTATGCAGTAACGTGGCTTCGCGGACAGATGGTGCTCTATTTGTTCAGAGACGGCACAAAGAATATGATAGACTTTTGAACTTTTTACAGGAATGACATCAGATCGTGAGCAGTCTGAAATGCCGACAGTATTTGTCTGTCTTCCTATGGAGTACTTTCAAGAACCCCCGCATAGCTGGATCGTCCAGTTAAATTATCGATGCGATGAAACAATGAACGGAAGATAAGAGAGAGCGGGGAGATTGGAAATCAAATCCTACATTATGCTTCGTCTTTATTTCTTCATGTTGTGCGAGAACGGGGTTAAGTTTGTATAGCTTTCAAGCACTACAGAAATATTATTTTGTGGCATTACAATGAAGCCGTTGTTACTAATTCGACTACTTCACTTTACTCTTATACGTGTAACAGAATATGTTTTTATATATGAAAGATATTTATTAAAATGTTTAGCATAGTTGGAGAACTATTTTGTTACAAAATAATTTTATTGTGTTTTCCATTTTCTGATGATCGTTTAACTTTCCCAAGTGTATTGTTAGTTTTAGGTCACTCTGGTTACTTGTTATACTACAGTATTAAGCTATATATGGAAAAAATTGTTAATTTCATTCTATAAACTGAAATATAAAGGCACGTTTTTGTATTTTATTTTGTTCCTGTTAATACGTTGATGTAATTCTCTGAAGAAGGAAAATGAAACTTCCTGCAGATGAGTATTAATTTGGGCTCTAGTATAGGATTTGAAAGGTGCTTTTCCCTTGCAGTGGCATGTGACCATGTGAACATATAAATAGAATGAGGCTTTCTATCAATAAAAAAGTAGACTGCTGGGACATCAAGCCCGTATACACTGAAAAAAAATATAAAAAAGAAAGAGAAAGAAACAGCACTGGCTCTTAGCGTAGTGGTAATGTGATCGCTGTATTCGCTATAGGATGGAAGCTCGCCGGAGGACCACTATTTTGCATCCACATTTCTCATCTTCTTTAAATTGACAGACCGAAAATCGGCAAGAACATCTTGGAAAAACTCTGTAAACATGCTTAGGAACAGAGTTATGCATCAGCCTAGAACTTTTTATATACTCATGGGCTGTGGCACAAAGTTTTATCAAGGAGTTGTGATATCACCTAAAAGAGGTGAATAATTTAACTGGATTTACTCATTTAATAGTATGTGTAGGGATATACACATATTACAACTCCTTGGTAAAACTTTGGGCCTCGGTCCATGAGTAGATAAAAGGATGTAGGCTGAAGCACATATTCATGTCAGTATCCCCACACCTATCATTAAGTGAGCAACCCAGTTCTGTTATTCACTTCTTTTAGATAATACCACAATTCCTTGACAAATTTTGGGCCTCAATCCATGAGTATATAAAAACGTCTGGGCTGGTGGATTACTTTATTCGTAGGTATGTTTAGTCATGTTGTGTAATTGCTCAATTGTGTAATTCCATATGTAAGTTGTAAAAAAATAGTCACTGAGTAAATATTACAATAAACTAAGGACCAATACATTAAGAAGTTGAGATGTTTGTCTTTGCCTTAACATCATGTTTGCCTTTGCTTTATCTTCTTTGGAAACAGTAATGTACTTCAAAACTGGCTTATACCCGAAACCTAGCTTGTGCATTAACCATAATGAAATTTTTTGAAGCAAGGCAAAAAACAGCGTTGTTTGCGTAATTTACAACGTTCCACCAATAACAAAAAAAGGTTCAAATGGCACTGAGCACCATGGGACTTAACAAGTCAACAGTCTCCTAGAACTTAGAACTACTTAAACCTAACTAACCTAAGGACATCACACACGTCCATGCGCGAGGCAGGATTCGAACCTGCAACTGTAGCAGTCGCTCAGTTCCGGACTGAAGAGCCTAGAACCGCTCGACCACCGCGGCAGGCAATGGCGAAAGAAACCCCAATACACGTCGTAGACAGTTTTATAAATTCCGCGGTTCTTCGATACTCTGACGAGTATCAAAGCAGTCGCACTGCGATAGGATAAGCTGATTCACAGTACTAGGATATTCTGCCAACGTGGTACAAAATTATTAGTAAATCCGGATCAACTCCCAACACTTTTTTCCGAAACACTTAAGACAAGGATCACCACTCTCGCCTTGGCCTGCGAGACATGGACAAAAACGGTACCTCACGCATACCACTTGAGGCGAAACAAGCGCTGCATCATAGTAAGATGAGCAGAGGCGAGCGAGTGTGCCATGGCTTGCCCCAGTTCACCACTATCCGCGCCACGTCATCATAAGGCACCTGTGCTTAACATACTAAGGGCTGCATCATAATTTGAGAGAGAAATTAAAAATTAAAGTAACTGTTCGCGTCCGTCAAACGCATGCGTCCGTTGTACGTCGGATGACGTCAGAGTTGGGCGCACATGAACGCGTTTTCGGTTAAAGTAGGAAGTGAACTCGCGAGGGCTTTACACCGTCCTGGATCGCTTAGATTTAACGGAAGTACGAGTAACTTTTTGTATGCCGCCCGTAATGTTGACAAAACCAGTTGCAAATGAATGATCGTTTTTGGAAAAAAAGTAGGCAAAATTGGTCTTTCTTTCTTAGTTAAACCTGAAAGGTAAATAGCGATTCCTTATATGCGCATTCTTAAAACTTTTATAGCCTCTGTACTTCACATTTGTTGGTATCCAGAAGCTCTCGCTACGGTTCCAACATTTAAATGGTTCAAATAGCTCTCAGTACTATGGGACTTAACTTCTTAGGTCATCAGTCCCCGAGAACTTAGAACTACTTAAACCTAACTAACCTAAGGACATCATACACTTCCACGCCCGAGGCAGGACATTGCGACCGTAGCGGTCCCGCGGTTCCAGACTGTAGCGCCTAGAACCGCTCGGCCACAACGGCTGGCTCCAACATTTAGTCAGGTCCCTAATCTATGTCGTAAAGTAAGTAATCCTTAGCACACGGGGAATAGGTGAGTGCTGAGTGACCATCGTATATGTCGCTTATCCTGAACCAATGACCCACTTCCTCAGTCTGACGTCTCGCCCTAGTCCGGTTCTTATGCTTATGTTGCCAAATGCTCTGATTTTTCTCCCGTTTTATCAAACACTTTATAAATACTTTCTGTACTGTCGGTCTCTGTAAATTCTTTCTTGTATGTTTGGGACTCGGAGCATACACGATTTCCTGCACAGGAAGACTCTGCTTTTCTATAACTGCATATGTCGGTCATATAGTGGTTCTGGCGATGGAGGAAGTCATCGATAGGATGAGTTGTCGTTTAAACTTGACGTGGCAAGTAAAGCGTAAACTTCAGTTTTAGAAGCTCTTGTAGGAGTCCGGATCAAATGAAACAAATTTAGCTGTCCTAATTTCAGTAAGGAAAGAGCGGATATGATGATGATAATGATTGTGTTTGTGTAATGAGCAGTCCATTTGCGTCCATTTTTTCCACTAGCCACAGATAATATTAAGAGAGAGTGCTGAGAAAGGAGAGTAAGATTGCCAACGCCTTTGAAGAGGAAGCTGTCACGATGCTCTGGTAATGTGGCCGTTCCCGGGAGTGTACCGACTAATTGGTCCAGGTACGACGTTCGCCGTATTACGCCGGGGAATGCTAGCGATCTCAGGGCGAAATGCGACTTCACACAAGCGCAAGGCCTCGTTCTTACAACCGGATGCCTCTGCAGCTCTGGAAGATGTTGCACGACAAAGTGTCCACAGCTGTTCTGAGGCAACATGCGGGTGACGCTGTGATTAGGAGACTGGCCAGCGTTGTAAAGAGCACGGTCTCCTGTTTTCAGAGAAGGAAACACAATTAAAGTCCGTTAGGCATTGTAGTCTTTATAATAATTGGAGGAAATTTGCAGTTCAGCGTCCTTCGACGTCATGGTTATTGGAGATCGTACACTTACTAGATAGGGAAATTCTACATTTATCAGGATAAGAATGCAGGGAGTAAAACGATACCTACAACTTGTGTAAAAGTCAGACTGCAGTTTGTAGGGCTTCTGCTGCATTGCCTCCTTTCGTTGGTAATTACTCTGCTCCTTGTCGATGATGGGTAGTTTCATCACAAGAAATTCATTGCGCATAATGGACTCAGACGCTACTATTCGTATATTCTATCATTTGTCAAAAAGTAGTATTGAATTATAGTAATAAATCATGCCATAAATTTCAAATAAAATGTCGACTTTCAAGAATGCTTCAATCTAGGACTAACTTGCCAACATGAGAACTAGTGTTCAACCATTAATGCCCGATTCTTTAAAGACTCGAACTCATATACACAAAACAGCTTGAAACATCTAATGACAAATGAGTTACTGTGTTAAACATTTGCTTTTAAGCATGTAAGGCAGAAGAGGTTTAGTAAAGATTTGAAATTATGCTTGAGGTTTGTTAGAATTTCCTAAGTGCTCTCGTTATCGTACACTGGGTGAATACAAACTGGGTGATTTGCAAGCCACTTTAAACAAAATATAGGTTTTCACTCATCTTAATCTGTATGGCGTCATATCTGCAGTATTGTCTGTCGTAAAATAGAGTAGTTTTGCAGGTCGATTGAGTTATACCAGTGCATGTAGACACTGTATGCAAAACGTATTGCGAATAGAGTTAGTAGTAAAGAAGAAATAAATTAAAGCGTGATACCTGATGCTGAAGTCTGACTGCACGAAAGGTGAAAATGTAGTAAGCGATAAAGTGCTTTCCTTTCACCATTTTTCGGGGAGGTGACGGGAGCGGCTATCACGGAGAAAATAATTTCGTAAAGATTTGAAATTATGTGTAAATTTCGTTGGAAGTCGTTAACTGGTCTCTTTCTGAAATACTGGATGAATCAAGTCCGTTTACTTGTGCGTCGTTGGATACGTTGCCTCGAGACAAACACATACTTTGTAACTATAGTACCTGCCTCGAGACAAACGCACAGTTTGTAACAATAGTACTTGTGCTATTGTGTTAAACCTTTAAAATAAGATTATACCCCCTAAAAACAGATAATGCGAGCATTTTAAATTTTAATCTACTCAATAATTACGCTAAATATTGAAAATATGATTTTTGTTGCCCCTATGCTACAACTGATACTAAGTTCCGGGTTCCGGAATAGTGTTTTAGTTATCTTCTATACTACTAAATAAAGGAAAGCTGATGTTTATAGTTGTTACCAACTCTATAAAAGTAATTAACTGATTTAGTCCAAAATTTTTCATGATACTCTAACAATACAAAATACAATAGTACACATTTACTGTAAAAAGGGGCAACATTCTAGCAAAAATATCGAGAAGTTCCTGACCATTTTACTTCAGACTTTTACGCAATACTCTAATAAACCATCGCTGGACATTCGCTATAAATTTTTCAGATACATCTATAAAGAGACATAGAATATATACGTGACTCACAATATATATAGTCTGAAGAGCTAATATCATGTAGGGCCCCTGCGAGCACGCAGAAGTGCCGCAACACGACGTGGCAGGGACTCGACTAATGTCTGTAGTAATGCTGGAGGAAATTGACACCATGAATCCTGCAGGGCTGTCCATAAATCAGTAAGAGTACGACGGTGAGGAGATCTCTTCTGGACAGCACGTTTCAAGGCACTTCACATATGACCAATAATGTTCATGTCTGTGGAGTTTGGTGGCCAGCGGAAGTGTTTAAATTCAGAAGAGTGTTCCTGAAGCCACTCTGTAACAATTCTCGACGTGTGTGGTCGCATTATCCTGCTACAATCGACCAACCCCGTCGGAATATACAATGGACACGAATAAATGCAGGTGATCAGACTGGATGGTTACATACATGTCACCTGTCAGAGCCGTGTCCAGATGTATCAGGGGTCTCAATCACTTCAGATGCACACGTTCCACACCACCATTACAGAGCCTTCACCAGCGTGAACAGTCCCGTGCTGACATTCAGGGCCCGCCGGTGTGGCCGTGCGGTTCTAGGCGCTTCAGTCTGGAATCGCGTGACCGCTACGGTCACAGGTTCGAATCCTGCCTCGGGCATGGATGTGTGTGATGCCCTTAAGTTAGTTAGTTTTAAGTAGTTCTAAGTTCTAGGGGACTGATGACCTCTGATGTAAAGTCCCATAGTGCTCAGAGCCATTTGACCCATTTGACATTCAGGGTCCATGGATTCATGAGGTTGTGTCCATACCCTTACACGTCAATCAGCTCGGTACAAATTTAAACGAGACTCCTTCGACCAGGCAGCATGTTTTCAGTCAACAACAGTCTAATGTTTGTGTTGACAGGCCCAAGCGAGGCGTAAAGCTTTGTGTAGTGCTGTCATCAAGGGTACACGAGTGGGCTTTCGGCTCCGAAAAACCATATTGATGATATTTAGTTGAATGGTTTGCACGCTGACACTTGTTGATGGTCCAGCACTGAAATCTACAGCAATCTGCGGAAGGGATGCACTTCGGTCACGTTGAATGATTCTTTTCAGTCGTCGTTGGTCTCATTTTTGCAGCACATTTTTCGGCCGCCGCGGTGTCGGAGATTTGATGTTTTACAGGATTCCTGGTATTCACGGTACACTTGTGAAATGGTCGTACTTCATCACTACCTTGGAGATGCTGTGTCCCACCGCTCGTGAGCCGACTATGGCACCACATTTAAAGTCACTTAAATCTTGATAAACTGCCATTGTAGTAGCAGTAACCGATCTAACAATTGTGCCAGACACTGGTTTCGTATATAGGCATTGCTGACCCAGCGCCGAATTCTGCCTGTTTACATATCTCTGTACTTGAATATGCATGCCTATACCAGTCTCTTTGTCACTTCAGAGCAATAATGAGTAACGCGAGACGATAACATACCTTCTATGTCGGTAACGGTTCTAGACATCGCAGCGAGGTTTTCGGCAAATGATAGTACACTAAGACGCGTTGGTACCCGATAAAGAGTCTTAACTCTTGTGTCGATCAAGGTATTAAAGCAGCAGTTTTTTTTTTTTTTAATAGAATGATATAGATTTTAACGGCGTTCGAAGGAGTTTGAAAAGGCGACTACAATGATACAATGCTTGTTATTGTAGAGGTTAAAACGCTTCACAGAAGAACCCGAGAAATATTCTAACACCGGTAGTCGGCTGGACTCGGCTATTGTGTTGTAAATATGCTAATACCAGACTACATTGTGTTTCTTCCCCTCCCGGCTTTCGGGACATGCCCATACAGCTATCCCAATATCCGTCAATTATGACGATACGAACGTGAAGACAACACAGCGCCAAGACACAGAGTAGAGAAAATTCTGAACTGGACAGGAATCGAACCAGGGACGCTTAAGGTAGCAATCCACCGTGTAGCCACCGAGGCGTCAGGCTATATCGTTGTATCAAACCTCTCGACTGTTTATTTGTCTGCAAGCAGAAGTAGCAGGAACTGTGAAGTCTATTTCTGTTTCATTAGTTTTTGCACATAGCCCTGTACACCAATTAGGAGAAGTTAGACATACTACTTTTAAATGTCGAATGGTGACAAGAGACGAGTTGCCACACAATTTGGAATCAGCCAAAGGAATGTCATTAGCATCCAGCACTGACATAATATCCACTTAGCAGCACAATCGGAGGGCGTGATTTCGAAAGTCGTATGGAATTTTGTTGGTTGCAATGCATCGCTTGGGAAACGACACTAGGTATTTCCAACCTGTGCTCTTTACCGATGAAGCAATGTTTACTGCGGTAATGTAAAGTTACGTACAACGTGCAGTATTGGTATACTGAAAATCAACGCTGGCTTCGTTAAGTACAACAATAATGACCGTGAAGCGTAAATCTATGATGCGGCATTATAGGAAACACCATTGTGGGGCCTTACTTCACCCCAAGAATGTGAAACGGAAATAGCTACGCACACTTTCTTCAGAACATTCTATATGTTCTTTTACAAGAGGTACCACTGCATAATCAACAGTGTACGTGTTTCCGTCACGACGGCTTCCCTGCTCACTTTTCTCGTGTTGCAAAGCAAATACTGAATGAAACGTTTCCTGGCCGTTGGACAGAAATACTGCAGTGCAGTAGGTGGCCAGGTCTCTTGAACCGAATTGTCTTCTTGATTTCTTTCTGTGGGGAGCACTACAAAATACAATCTAGCACGAAGCCCCAACTACGCCAGACAATTTACGCCGTCGAACGGCCATAGCATGCAAAGTCTTATCATCCAAATCTGGAGCTTGCACTCGATGGTAGACGATTTGAGCACGTACTTAAGTAAAGTGTAAAATCATCTTTCGTTAGTAGACTTTCATGTAACTTTCTATGTAACGGTTTCTTCCCTTTTGAATGTAAATCTAGGCGCTTCAGTCTGGAACCGCGTGACCGCTACGGTCGCAGGTTAGAATCCTGCCTCGGGCACGGATGTGTGTGATGTCCTTAGGTTAGTTAGGTTTTCCCTTTTGTACATGTACTACTGCTTTTAAAAACTGTTATTAGCTCCGGTCTCTTGTTTATTTTCAGTATGACACCTGATGATGGGCATTTAAGAGCCAGAAACCAGTCATGTTTTAACTACTGAAAAATAAAAAGAACCTTACAATTGAAACGGTACTTTCAACTCTTCTCTAAAGGTGAAGTTCTAGTGTTGCAATCTCGTGTACTGGATTAGGTCTTGATCGGTTAGATTATTTAATCTTCCATGTGAAATGGGATTCGAGTATATCAGGCCAGATCCTGTCACCGTTCGGCAACTTTATACAAATAATGGCCGATAAATGGCAAGGACACAAACATTTTAACGTTTAAAATGGAGTTGCAAATTTTAAAAATCGATTTAACGAAACACGTACCTTCTTTTCTCGTGATTCAAGGCTTCAAGGTCCTCGTGGTACACGACGGGCCACCGCAGACGTGCATCATCTGCAATTCCACAGGACACATAAAAAGCGGGTGTCTTCGTGCCAAACCGCAGCGTCAATGAAGCACGAAGAGTAACTAACATACACCCAGGTAGTAGATCTGCCTTCACCAGGCGCAGAGCCGCCAGGGCCGAGTCGAGTTCAATGGGACCACTCGCACTCAGCGCAGAGATAAACGACATAAGCAAGAAACTGCGCTCTGGCAGCCTCAGAAAATACAAAGTAGGCAGACGGACGAGTCCTACAAACAAAAATTTTAGAATGAAGACTCGGTCTTATAGCACACAGTACGCAGACCTCCAAGCGGAAGGACGTTGATCGCTTACGATGCGTGGCAGAGGGTACCCTGTACTGCTACTAGTCATTCCCTCTCCTATTCCACTCGCAAATAAAGCGAGGGAAAAACGACCGTCTATATGCTTCTGCACGATGCCTAATCTCTCTAATCTTATCCCATGGTCCTTACGCGAAATTTATGTTGTCAAACAGCCTCACATTGCAGCTCATCCTGTCCACCACATCCTTTATGTATACAGAAAAAAACGGCGGTCCCGTCACACTCCCCTAGGGGACTTTTGAGGATACCCTCGACTCTGATGAACACTGGCTGTCGAGGACAACATACTGGATTCTATTACTTAGGAATTCTTTGAGCCACTCTCATACCTGGGAACCTATTCCGCATGCTTGTGCCTTTGTTAACAGTCTGCATTGCGGCACTAGGAATATGGAATCCTCCTGTTGCCCTCTATCTATCGTTCGCAAGGATCTCATGTGAGGAAAGGGCAAGCTGATTTTCGCACGACCGATGCTTTCTAAAACCATACTAATTTCTGAACAAAAGCTTTTCCCAGTTAAGGAAATTTCTTATGCTCGAACTCAGAATATGTTCACGGATTCTGCAGCAAACTTATGTTAAAGATAACGGTCTGCAATTTTGCCTATATGCTCATTTACCCTTCTTATATGCAGGTCTCACCTGCACTTTTTCCAGTCGCTCGGGTCTTTGCGCTGGCCGACAGATTTGCGATAAATGCAACCTAAATAATGAGTCAATGCGGTACTCTGTAAAACCGTGGGAGATCTAAAAATTGTAGTTAACTAACGCATAACCCATACGTTATGTAGCCCTTTGTATAAAATGAGGAGTATTAAACTTAACAATGATTTATTACAATATAACTTTAGTGTTCTAGGGTTTAGAAAGACAGCATAAGAGTTTTCGACTTAGGAAAACACCGGGGCCGAATTTGTTCAGATGAGCGTGGAAGATAAGACCGAGGACTTTATGGTCACAGCAAACAACAACCTTCCTAATAGGATAACAGCGTCACCCAGTGATATCGCTCAAGAACAGACGCCTCACATTCACGAAACCATATAATATAGTTACTATTAGAAGAACAGAATGCTGGAATGTCTACAGTAATACTTATGTGTAGCAGATGCGAACGTAGCTATACTTCAAGAGGTGATCACAGATAAAGTCTCCGACGTTTTTGTAACAGCAATAATGTTTAAGGTGGGCATATCATGCCAAGGACAATCATCACTCGAAAGTGTCAGAGGCAGTGCGGCAAAAATACACGACCTCTTCTTGGAAAATATAGGGTTGTATCGATACCTAAACCGGGAAACTGCCGTATGGATAACCAGTTTTACAGGGATTATGTTCAGACTGTGCGCTGAAAGATTTACGTAGTTAGTAGTGTCAGTGTCACGACTTGCTGGTAGGTTCTGGTACTGGTACGGTGACGTAGGGGCAAACACAAGGATCAGTGTGCATTACAGCTGCAGACGGTCAACATGAGTGTGGACATGGCGAGCAGGACTTACTAGTCGTTTTACGTAAATAACAGCAATAGTTCTGCTGCTCTTCGCGGTTATTGACCCTTTCCTCGTGTGGTTACTTGGTCACTGTGACTTCTGGCTGTGGGGTTACAAGAAGGACAGAGTTTATCATCGGAACGCAATCACACATCGGAGGTTGATGCTCAGCATGGCGAGGAAGGTACGCAAAATCCTACGTGATATATTTCGGGCAGCAGTAAAGCCATCTCTAGTGCAGCCCCAGGTTGTCGTGGATGCAGGTGGTCGTCATATTGAGCAAAGTTTGTAAGGCTGAACGTAAACATGATATGCAGATAGCAAATGTTACCTCTTGTGTGGAAGTCAAAATGCGTTTCTTTCAGTGTTTATCCATTATTTCTCTTCTTCAATTCTATACAAATGTTTCCACAAAGTTTCCTTCTCCTACGATCACTCGTTTCTCATGCGGGCCCTCTCAAACAGCAAAAGTTTAATTATAATTGGTATGTGTGCCCGTAAACGGTGCGACTCGCTCCACAGACAAACATGGCAGAAGCGATTTGTTTCGCGACAAAACAGTGAATCTATTATGGAAATGCGAGATAATGTAATTTTAAGAGGAAATTTTAATTGTGTTTTGCGTCGGTAAGATCTGTGCCCTAATTTTAATTTCTGTGAAGAAGGTATGACCTATTAATTTTCAGGACCATCGTGACTACCACATCACGGCTCACTACAACAAACAACAGCGCCTCCTGGGGCTAGAGGTCTAGCAACTGCACATGTCGCTCCTAGATGACGAGGTATTGTACCAAGCAGTCGCTGAAACATTGACACGATGTCTCCAGAACCAGTCAAGTCAGTCAAGGCATATTATCGGGTGGATTCAAACTGCAAAACCCCAAAAAAGGCAGTGTATTGCCCAAACTATTGGATGCAACGCTGAAATACTGTTTCTTATGCCTACCCGACTTGTACAATGAACGAATTTGGTAGCAAATAGTTTTCGAATGACACACCAAACCAAAAATTTCTGTTTTGGTACGGCAGTCACTGGAAGGCAAAAAAGTGCGAGCACGTCTCACAACTGATATCAGTCAAGAAAATACTCCGGTATACCAAATTATAAGGGAACAGAAAATCATTCAGTACATTCCCCACGAACAAGGAAGTAGCTATGATCACCAAAGTGCAATTAAGCTACATACTGAACGGTAGTATATGAATCTTTATCCTGAATCAGAGACCCAACTATGGACGAAGCTTTCCTCTTTAATATACAATCCATAGTTAATGCGGAGGACAACGAAGGGTTTCTCGAAAACATCCCGGAAGAAGAAAGAGAAACAATAGTTACAGAATTCACGTAACAGATCAGTTGAGTGTCATTGAAGATTTTGGAACATTATTGGCCATGAACTAACAATAATTTATAACGAACTGTTGGCAGACGATGCATTGTATAATTACACATGCAGCTCTTCTTGGGGTCGTGGTATCTACGTCTGCATCTACATCCATACTCCGCAAACAACCTGACAGTGTGTGATGGAGGGTACCTTGAATACCTCTACCGGTTCTCCCTTCTATTCCAGTCTTGTATTGTTCGTGGAAGAAGAGATTTTCGGTATGCCTCTGTGTGGGCTCTAATCTCTCTGATTTTATCCTTATGGTCTCATCCCGCGACATACGTAGGAGGGAGTAGTATACTGCTTGATTCCTCGGTGAACGTATGTTCTCGAAACTTCAACAAAAGCCCGTACCGAGCTACTGAGCGTCTCTCCTGCAGAGTCTTCCACTGGAGTTTATCTATCATCTCCGTAACGCTTTCGCGATTACTAAATGATCGCGCAAAGAAGCGCGCTGCTCTCCGTTGGATCTTCTCTATCTCTTCTAACAACCCTATCTGGTACTGATCCCACACAGGTGAGCAGTATTCAAGCAGTGGGCGAACAAGTGTACTATAACACACTTAGTTTGTTTTCGGACATCATTTCCTCAGGATTTTTCCAATGAATCTCAGTCTGGCATCTGCTTTACCGAAGATTAATTTTATATGGTCATTCCATTTTAAATCACTCCTAATGCCTACTCCCAGATAATTTATGGAATTAACTGCTTCCAGTTGCTGACCTGCTATATTGTAGCTAAATGGTAAAGGATCTTTCTTTCTATGTATTCGCAGTACATTACACTTGTCTACGTTAAGATTCAATTGCCATTCCCTGCACCATGCGTCAATACGTTGCAGATACTCCTGCATTTCAGTACAATTTACCAGTGTTACAACCTCTCGATATACTACAGCATCATCCGCAAAACGCGTCAGTGAATTTCCGATGTTATCCACAAGGTCATTTATATATATTGTGAATAGTAACGGTCCTACGACACTCTCCTGCGGCACACCTGAAATCACTCTTAATTCGGAAGACTTCTCTTCATTGAGAATGACATGCTGCGTTCTGTTATCTAGGAACTCTTCAATCCAGTCACACAATTGGTCTGATAGTCCATATGCTCTTACTTTGTTCATTAAACGACTGTATCAAACGCCTTGCGGAAATCGAGAAACACGGCGTCTACCTGTGAACCCGTGTCTATGGCCCTCTTAGTCTCGTGGACGAATAGCGCGAGCTGTGTTTCACACGACCGTCTTTTTCGAAAACCATGCTGATTCCTACAGAGTAGATTTCTAGTCTCCAGAAAAGTCATTATACTCGAACATAATACGTGTTCCAAAATTCTACAACTGATCGACATTAGAGATATAGGTCTACAGTTCTGCACATCTGTTCGACGTCCCTTCTTCAAAACGGGGATGACCTGTGCCCTTTACGAATCCTTTGGAACGCTACGCTCTTCTAGAGACCTACGGTACACCGCTGCAAGAAAGGGGGCAATTTCCTTCTCGTACTCTGTGTCATTCCGAACTGGTATCCCATCAGGTCCAGCGGCCTTTCTTCTTTTGAGCGGTTTTAATTGTTTTTCTATCCCTCTGTCATCTATTTCGATATCTACCATTTTGTCATCTGTGCAACAATCTAGAGAAGGAACTACAGTGCAGTCTTCCTCTGTGAAACAGCTTTGGAAAAATACATTTAGTACTTCGGCCTTCACTCTGAAATCCTCTATTTCAGTACCATTTTGGTCACAGAGTGTCTGGACATTCTGTTTTGATCCACCTACAGCTTTGACATAAGATCAAAATTTCTTAGGATTTTCTGCCAAGTTAGTACACAGAACTTTAGTTTTGAATTCCTTGAACGCCTCTAGCATAGCCCTCCTTACACTACATTTCGCTTCGTGTAATTTTTGTTTGTCTGCAAGGCTTTGGCTATGATTAAGTTTGATGTGAAGATTCCGTTTTTTCCGTAGCCGTTTTCTAACTCGGTTGTTGTACCACGGTGGCTCTTTTCCATCTCTTACGATCTTTCGTGGCACTCATCTAATGCATATTGTTCGAACGTTTAGAACTTTGTCCACTGATCCTCAACACTATCTGTACTTGAGACAAAACTTTTGTGTTGAGCCGTCAAGTACTCTGAAATCAGCATTTTGTCACTTTTGCTAAATAGAAAAATCTTCCTACCTTTTTTAATATTTCTATTTACGGTTGAAATCACCGATGCTTTAACCGCTTTATGATCTCTGATTCCCTGTTCTGCGTTAATTGTTTCAAATAGTTCGGTTCTGTTTTTCACTAGAAGGTCTAATATGCTATCGCCACGAGTCGGTTCTCTGTCTAACTGATCAATGTAGTTTTCAGATAAATCACTTAAAAACAAGTTCACTATATTCTTTGTCCCTGCCACCCGTTGTAAACGTATGCATCTCCCAGTCTATATCTGTTAAATTAAAAACTCCACCCAAAACTATAACATGGTCGGGAAATCTACTCGAAATATTTTTTAAATTTTCCTTCAGGTGTTCTGCCACAGCAGCTGCTGAACCAGGGGGCCTATAGAGACATCCAACTACCATGTATGAGCCTCCTTTAACCCTGACCTTAACCCAAATTATTTCACATTTCGGATCTCGGTCAACTCCCTTCAATACTATTGCACATTTTATCGCTATAAACACGCCTCCCCCTTCACTGTCCAGCCTGTCTCTGCGGTATACATTCCAAATTGAGTTTAGAGTTTCATTGCTGTTTCATTGTTTCAGCCAACATTCCGTCCCTAGTACTGTGTGGGCATTGTGATCGTCTATTAATGAGAGCAGTTCTGGGACCTTTCTATAGATGCTCCTGCAATTTACTATTACCACATTAATATTGTCATTCCCTGTTGCGTTTTGCCTACTGCTACCTTGTCGCTTCTCAGGAGGCGTCTTGTCGGGCCTAGGAAGGGAATTCTCTAAGCTAAAAAAAAAAAACCATGTGCACTCCACACGTACTCCGCTACCCTTGTAGTCTGTAGCTGTCCTGCGTATAGTGCACGCCTGACCTATTCAGGGGGACCCTACATTTCTCCAGCCGATAGCGGAGCTCGCGAAATTTGCACCCCAGATCTCCGCAGAATCGTCTGAGCATCTGGTTTAAGTATTCCACTGGGCTCCAAACCAGAGGACCGCGATCGGTTCTGGAAACGATACTAGAAATAGTTAGCTGAGATTCCACCCCGCGAGTGAGGATTTCCGCCTTCAACAACTCAGCCAAACGCCTGTATTAACTGTGGATGACCTCTGAACCCAGACGCCAGTCGTCATTGGTGCCGACATGAGAAACAATTTGCAGTCGGGTGCACCCAGTGCCCTGTATGCCGCCACAGGGCCTCCTCCACATCTCGGATGATACCCACGGGCAAGCAGACAGAGTAAACACTGGCCTTCTTTCCCGACCTTTCACCTGTTTACCTAAGGAACTCCATCACCCACCTAACACTGGAGCACCCAATCAATAATAAAACACTCCCCTCCCCCATGTGGCTGCTCGGATCTTTCTGAAGGAGCGGCCCGTTTATACAGGTGACGAAAAAATGGCAACACTACTAAGTAAGACAGAAGCACTAGGCGAGCATCAGTGGCAACAAAAAGTTCTTTACGAGCAGAAACTAGCCGAGGACTCAATAGAAATTACCTCCAATGTAGCTATACCTGCTCGCCATCCAAATGATACTTTACTCGAAGGCAAGGAAAACGACATGCCTCCAAGGTAAGCAGTGCTTTTAAAAATTGACATGTTGCCAAATGGAAGTTTGCGATCGTTGTAATGTTTGTACAATAATTTATTACGTCAACGATCGCTTATATATATTCACATTACCGGTTTCGGAAAAAAATGGCACCCTCAGATGTGCTTAACCCACTAAAAGCTTCAACATACAAACAAATATAGTTAGAACTTTCAACGTGATACAGTCATTTAACATTTCACTGAATGTACGTTTCGTCACATGACAAAAGACTTGGCACGGAAAAGCAGAGAACGTAGTTGCATGTCAAGTGTTTTGTGAGAACGACGTGTTCTGTAATTTCCACCTATGCTGGAATTTTAACGTGTTTGATATACAACTCGAACAAGGAGCTACGAGTAAAAATGAAGATCACTCAGACCAATGACCTTTTCTTAATTTGTTGCAATTAACATCACAAAACTCATTAGGCAAATTTGTGCAGAATGCGATTAGGTGTTGGAAATACTGAGTTGTGACTTGAGATCATCGTGGACAAAGCTAAATATATTGTGAGTCCTTATATTCTTGGGCGGAAGAGGCATCAGTAGTGCTCAACATTATGTCAGACGTGACAGCACATTCAAATTCTGCTACCGAGACTTCGAAGAAAGAGCACAATGTATAAGTGCATTTTCCTTCGTACGACTACAGTTGTAAATTTAAAACCCAGCAGACGGGTTGAAATGTCTGTTGTGTAGAAAGAAACTAGAGGACCAGGACTTGGCCTACCAACATAGACGATTTTTCTTTGAGTGCAAACATTTTTGTTTTATTTTGGAGGTAGCAGTAGCGTCCTCCCGTTGCTCAACAGCGGAAATTATGGTAATGATTGCTGCAATATCATATTTTATCCAACTGGATCACTGACATACTTTCACCGAACCAATCATCACATTATTGGGCGCTGATATGGTCGGCGTTTAGCGCCCGTAAGCTCCAAATACACAAACACATTGTCGGATTCAAAAACATCAACTACTTTACTAGAAAATTTATACAGCGGAATAAGTAATTCTGCATGACATACAGCAACTGCTAACTTTGCCAGCCTCTGGTGTAAAAAGCATTTTATGGAGTTAACGGAACAAAACGATAGTTGAAACTTCCTGCAGGTTTAAACTGTGTGCCGGACCGAGACTCGAACTCGGGACCTTTGCCTTATGCGGGCACGTGCTCTACTATCCTTTTTTTAATATCTCATTTTGTTCTATACAGTTTGTTGAATTTGTTCGTGGAGGACGTCCGATGACACCCGTTCAGGTTGCTCGTTGATCCGTTGATTCAGTTTTTTATTACAGAGGGTAGCTGAACCCTCTGACCGAACACGCTGAGATACCGCGCCAGCGATGAAGGATGATGATGAAGATGACACAAAAACACCCAGTCATGGCGGGGCAGGTGAAACGCCAGCTGAATTACCCAAGCACGACTCACGCCCCGTCCTCAGAGATTTACTTCTGCCAGTATCTAGTCTCCTACCTTCCAAACTTCACAGAATTTCTTATGCGAACCTTGCAGAACTAGCACTCCTGGAAGAAAGGATATTGCGGAGACATGGCTTAGCCAAACAATCTGGAAACATACCACAGGCTGTGGCTAAGCCATGTCTCTGCAATATCCTTCGTTCCAGGGGTGCTAGTTATGCAGGGATGGCAGAAGCGCTTCTGTGAGGTTTGGAAGGTAGGAGACGAGATACTGGCAGAAGTAAAGCTGTGAGGAAGGGGCCTCAGTCGTCCCTGGGTAGCTCAGATGGGCCGGAACGGTAGCTCTGCGTGTTCGGTCAGAGCGTTTAGCGACCCTCTGTAATAAAAAAACTGAGTGAACGGGTCAACGAACAACCTGTATTGGTGTCATTAGACGTCCGCCACAGACAAATTCAACGAACAAAGTAGAACAACATGAGATCATTAAAAAAAAATGGTAGAACACTTGCCCGCGAAAGGCAAAGGTCCCCGAGTTCGAGTCTCGGTCCGGCACACAGTTATAATGATGCCAGGAAGTTTCATATCAGCGTACACTCCGCTACAGAGTGAAAATCTAATTCTGAAAACGATAGATGTTTTGCGTCAGGGAGGTACTGAAGAAATCCCAGATACATATTTCCTTCGAAGGTTGCAGCTTCAGCCAAAAAAGTGAGGAGCATAGAATGAGAGCAGTCTTCCAGAAACAGGGCAATATCTTACGCTTAGAGTATAGCCTCCACTACATTGATGTTGCAGGATCGGAACCACCATCGCATACCTCATGGTCAGTCACGGCTGCTTCGAAAACGATCTGTTCAGTTTTGCACCACACACAATGTGTGCACGTGCTTCGTGAGAAAGACATGAATCATATCTTCCTCAGTTGTGTTAATCAATTTGATTCCACGAATACTCAATTGCAAGACCTTCTAAAACAGAACTATCCCCTGCCACTTTTCATAACTTCGTTGTTATTGAAGAAAAATGGAGAAAAATTTAACAGCACGAGACAGCTGTGACAAAATCATACATATCCTCATTAACCCAACACTCGCTCAGATACACCAAGGACCGCAGGATACGTGGAGAGGAAATATCCCTTGCTTGG
Organism: Schistocerca gregaria; assembly: GCF_023897955.1. Lineage (NCBI taxonomy): Eukaryota > Metazoa > Arthropoda > Insecta > Orthoptera > Acrididae > Schistocerca > Schistocerca gregaria. The sequence continues at coordinate 863,486,761 of NC_064921.1, forward strand.
CTAAAAATCACAGAAATCCTGGCTTAGTTCTTTCGGTCAATGCAACGTTTACCATCATGTCCTAGTTCCCATCGAATTCAGCTCTTGGAAGTCTACTGTTGCCATAGACTGATCCCAGAATGCCAAAGGGATAGAGTAGCATTTACAACGCATGGACGCAGTTATTTGTTGGATATATTCCAATCTCTGTCTCCCTCTACACTGTGTGTCCTCTGCGTATCCCTCTATTGCCATGGACGCTATTCTACGATATCGTAACACATATCCTGTCACAGTGTTCCTTCTTGTACTGTGTTCATAACATATTTCTATGCTCGTCTGATCAGTAGAGGTACCCTCACCATTTATCTATGTACACCTAATTTTCAATATACGCCTGTAGCACCACATCTGTGACGATTCTGTTCTCTTCTTTTCTGGTTTTCCACAGTCAGTGGACGGCTTCTATGCAATGCTGTACTCCATACGTACATTCCCAGTAACTTCTTCCTCAAGTTAAATTATATGCTTGTTACTAGCAGACTTCTTTTAGCGACGAATTCCCTCTTTACCTGCACTAGTCTGCTGCATACTACAAGTTGCTCACTCTTATAAACGTACCCCGCTATAAATACAACTGCAGATATTGTTCTGGCACAATGTTATGATTAGCGCCATATAAGTGTGGTGGACCGCGTCAATCGTGCAAGATAGCAGTAAGTCGTCAATGCATGTGCGTCTGAAGTGCGTAAGTAGCTAAGCAGATAGCATAGTGTGTAGATGTATAACGATGATTGAGAATCTATGAAAATACGTATGTGTTCAGTAGAGCTGAAGTCTAACTAGAGAGGCGATTAAGTTAGCCGTAATTATTAAAAATACGGAAATACGTTGACAAAACGTCATACAGGAGTTGAAACGATTACCATTAGTATTGATAATGTATTCATATTCCGTGCTACCTTGTTAAAAAAAAAGCGGTGCTCAGGATTACACAGTTCAGTACCTGAGTATCTGATACAGAACTACACAGCAGCTCTACACTCTGTCACTCCCACGGTGAGTGAGTAGGACAAATGATATCATGGAAGTCGGCCTTTGCTGACACCACCATTGACCTCATCGAACATAACGCGTAATTCTTCTGGCTAGGAGGCTAGGCAACCCATTATGCCGCCACAATGACTATAATTTTCTATGAGCTGCCCCGGCGTTGCTGTATGTACTGACCTACAAAGCGGCCAGCGCTGAGACGTTCCTGCATTTTAATGACAAGCTAGCATTCAAGGGCCTTTCGTTTACTCGTCTGTCATCCATACCACGCGATTATTTAAGGCGAAAGCACTCGTCATTCTACAAGTCTCAGCTTTTTGCGATAATTCTGCAGACTACGTTGTCTGCTTACTGTGCGATCCGACGATTACCTGGCGTCCCAGTCTTATTATCAATTGTACCTTATCACATACCCTCTACGTGACAAAATATGACATTCCGATAGCAGAGCGCGGGATGTAAAAAGAAAAAAAAATGCGTACAAATGCGAGTAGTAGAACTCGCGCTCTGAGGGTCCCTTACAAACTTAATTGCATATATAGATAGCTGAGATGGTTTGTATTAATCATTAACATTAATGTCAGCAGTGGTCTCAACATGATCCACATTAGTTCTTCTACAGGTTTTGATGAGTCATTTTGCGAATATCAAAACACCTATCTTTCGATTGCATTAACTCAGAAGCTTAAATTTTTTACTCTAGTGTCTTTGTAATATTTTTAACGAATTATTAACTGGAATCCCATATCTCTAGAAATACACTCCTGGAAATGGAAAAAAGAACACATTGACACCGGTGTGTCAGACCCACCATACTTGCTCCGGACACTGCGAGAGGGCTGTACAAGCAATGATCACACGCACGGCACAGCGGACACACCAGGAACCGCAGTGTTGGCCGTCGAATGGCGCTAGCTGCGCAGCATTTGTGCACCGCCGCCGTCAGTGTCAGCCAGTTTTCCGTTGCATACGGAGCTTCATCGTAGTCTTTAACACTGGTAGCATGCCGCGATAGCGTGGACGTGAACCGTATGTGCAGTTGACGGATTTTGAGCGAGGGCGTATAGTGGGCATGCGGGAGGCCGGGTGGACGTACCGCCGAATTGCTCAACACGTGGGGCGTGAGGTCTCCACAGTACATCGATGTTGTCGCCAGTGGTCGGCGGAAGGTGCACGTGCCCGTCGACCTGTGACCGGACCGCAGCGACGCACGAATGCACGCTAAGACCCCTACGCAGTGCCGTAGGGGACCGCACCGCCACTTCCCAGCAAATTAGGGACACTGTTGCTCCTGGGGTATCGGCGAGGACCATTCGCAACCGTCTCCATGAAGCTGGGCTACGGTCCCGCACACCGTTAGGCCGTCTTCCGCTCACGCCCCAACATCGTGCAGCCCGCCTCCAGTGGTGTCGCGAGCGACAGGCGTGAATGGAGGGACGAATGGAGACGTGTCGTCTTCAGCGATGAGAGTCGCTTCTGCCTTGGTGCCAATGATGATCGTATGCGTGTTTGGCGCAATGCAGGTGAGCGCCACAATCAGGATTGCATACGACCGAGACACACAGGTCAACACCCGGCATTATGGTGTGGGGAGCGATCTTCTACACTGGCCGTACACCTCTGGTGATCGTCGAGGGGACACTGAATAGTGCACGGTACATCCAAACCGTCATCGAACCTATCGTTCTACCATTCCTAGACCGGCAAGGGAACTTGCTGTTCCAACAGGACAATGCACGTCTGCATGTATCCCGTGCCACCCAACGTGCTCTAGAAGGTGTAAGTCAACTACCCTGGCCAGCAAGATCTCCCGATCTGTCCCCCATTGAGCATGTTTGGGACTGGATGAAGCGTCGTCTCACGCGGTCTGCACGTCCAGCACGAACGCTGGTCCAACTGAGGCGCCAGGTGGAAATGGCATGGCAAGCCGTTCCACAGGACTACATCTAGCATCTCTACGATCGTCTCCATGGGAGAATAGCAGCCTGCATTGCTGCGAAAGGTGGATATACACTGTACTAGTGCCGACATTGTGAATGCTCTGTTGCCTGTGTCTATGTGCCTGTGGTTCTGTCAGTGTGATCATGTGATGTATCTGACCCCAGGAATGTGTCAATAAAGTTTCCCCTTCCTGGGACAATGAATTCACGGTGTTCTTATTTCAATTTCCAGGAGTGTATATTAATCAGTTTAAAAAGTAATAAGATGTCTCGGGGATGGAAGCATTCTTAGTTGACTTAACTAAACTACAGACACTTTCAGAATGATTATAATCAATTCACGTGATCGTCTTTGTCACCTCAGATGTGTGTTCCTATTGTGGAAGGATAGCTCTCAGTACGGAGAAAGATAACGCTTCTCCATTTACCTGCTTAACTTTCGATATAGGACAAACGCCATTGCTCAGGAATGAACATTCACTGCTTGGAAACATCATATTATATTGACGCAGAAGATGGTATACAGCGTTAAAAGTGGCTAAGTGGAACATTAACAAAGTGAAAAGAACAAAAAGCTCCTAATATCCGATTACAGGATTAGTACCCAGCCTGTGGAACACAGAACATATTTTAATATTTAATAGTGTTAAGAAGCGATGATATATACATAAAACCAGTATTAGTCGGATGGAAGTCTTCTTGGAAGGGTTTGTGGAAAGTGCATACAACGCGCTACTGTGAGGAATTTTATAGCAGTGATCCACTGATGGGAGTCATTATCAGGTAGATATGACTGTAGACGTCGAACGAATTCCGGGACGTTCTCCTAGGATCCTAACATATCGGTATAACGCTTTCGAAAACGTCGCAGGCACCTTGGGGAAATAACATGTGGATCTTTGGAAGAAAACCGAATGATGTTGTTTCTTGGTAAGAAAGACGCCTCCTATTCTGCAGGACGGCTATCAAATCCCCCTACATCCAATTACATTAAGGTTTGTCATGATTTCATTAAACAGCTTTAGGCGAATGCTGTAATGGTGTCTTTGAAACAGTACGGCCGATTTCCAACTGCAGCCTCTTCCAGTAAACTGAACGTTAAACAGCAATATTCCATCTTTCCTTTAGAAGAAAGGAGACGTTATCTCGTGAAACCACCTTGGATAAATTTTCAAAACCTGTGTTCGAAGAAGGCTGTGCGACAATTCTGTCGCGTCATCATATATATCACGTCGAGATGATAAAAATAAGGTGAAAGAGATTAAGGCGCGTTGAGAGGCTGTAGGTATTTCTCCCTCTCCGAATACGCGAGTGAAATAGGACAAAAAATGTCTAATACTGGCACCAAGTATTCTCCGCCATGCACCTTACAGAGGTTTGCGTAATGTATGAGTAGATATAGATACTGCTACAGAACTTGAGCATGCACTTATGCGGAAACGTATTGCTAATCTTATAACAATGGACAAAAGCTATATGATGAAACAACAATGACATAGTCGCTTTCCTAGGAAACGACAGCTCAACAAAGCTGTAGAGGGTATATAAAGAAACACGCTGCGACCACATTCAGTACAGTTCGGCAGAGGGGAGGTCAGCATGGTCGCCTCCCCGTATCGCCGCCTCCACGTATCGCCGCCTCCTCGTCTCGCCGCCTCCCCGTCTCGCCGCCTCCCCGTCTCGCCGCCTCCACGTATCGCCGCCTCCACGTATCCGCCTCCCCGTCTCGCCGCCTCCCCGTCTCGCCGCCTCCCCGTCTCGCCGCCTCCACGTATCGCCGCCTCCACGTATCGCCGCCTCCCCGTCTCGCCGCCTCCACGTATCGCCGCCTCCCCGTCTCGCCGCCTCCACGTATCGCCGCCTCCCCGTATCGCCGCCTCCCCGTCTCGCCGCCTCCCCGTCTCGCCGCCTCCCCGTCTCGCCGCCTCCACGTATCGCCGCCTCCCCGTCTCGCCGCCTCCTCGTCTCGCCGCCTCCCCGTCTCGCCGCCTCCCCGTCTCGCCGCCTCCACGTATCGCCGCCTCCACGTATCGCCGCCTCCACGTATCGCCACCTCCTCGTCTCGCCGCCTCCCCGTCTCGCCGCCTCCCCGTCTCGCCGCCTCCACGTATCGCCGCCTCCCCGTCTCGCCGCCTCCCTGTCTCGCCGCCTCCCTGTCTCGCCGCCTCCCCGTCTCGCCGCCTCCCCGTCTCGCCGCCTCCACGTATCGCCGCCTCCACGTATCGCCGCCTCCCCGTCTCGCCGCCTCCCCGTCTCGCCGCCTCCCCGTCTCGCCGCCTCCCCGTCTCGCCGCCTCCCCGTCTCGCCGCCTCCACGTATCGCCGCCTCCACGTATCGTCGCCTCCACGTATCGTCGCCTCCACGTATCGTCGCCTCCACGTATCGTCGCCTCCACGTATCGTCGCCTCCACGTATCGTCGCCTCCACGTATCGTCGCCTCCCCGTATCGTCGCTTCTCCGTCTCGTCGCACCAACTCCCCTGCAGTGCACCGAGCTACAGGGTCCTCAGTTCCGATCAAGGTTTTTGGGAGGTTTCCCTTGGTTGTAAGGCGAATGCCGGAACTGTTTACCTCCTCCCATCGATACAGAGATGTAATTCATGTAAATAATAAATTGAGAAATAAATGCTATAAGCGTACTTTGCCTTGTCTTTAATGAATTTTTATGTAATGGAACTGAATAATAAATCACAGGGTATAGCTGACTTTTGCTCTGAAACATAAAGTTTAATCTGTTCACATTGGTATGTGGCTAGTGAAATCTATGAACCTAATGGTTTTCAATGAGTAGGGGAAAAGATAGAAATATAACACAGAAATGAAGAGAGAACAAACATTTGCTCACAGAGCACAGAAAAATGTAGTCCTATGTGTTTTCTTTTACATGTAAATGAAAGAGAACTGATGTTTAACTTAGGTGCATGCAAACATTCAGTGTTAATACGTGAAATATACAACGCTAGTTTTATCTCTATCGTTTCACTGCGAAGTATTCCACGTACACCTCAGTTATTAAGTGGACACATCACTGTACACATTCTCCGTTATTCAGCTGTTAAGTATTCGTTAGTCGCAAGTAATATCTCTGGATTAAGAAATCTGTGGCAGGCTGGCTGTTAGCGTTAACGATTTATTGCACCTGAAAGATATATGCGTTGCTTGTAGCGTCCACTGTGGTTCTTTATATTTACCAAAAGGCTGTTAAAATTATTGGCTAAGCACAATAATCTATGCTGGAACGGTAAGTAGAAAATACCACCAAGATCTAACATCGCGGTTAACTGATTAATCGTAGTGATCTGTATTTCAATATATTGTTGATGAAAGACTGTGCAACTTGTATTCAAATGTAGCATATTTTTTAACCGTTGCAGTAAGAGGAGTCGAGAAATATTCTTCAATGTTGCCTCGTTTTAGCTTTTCTTTACCTTTGCTGAAGACCACGAGATATAATGAGGTATAGAAAGATGTGAAGGATGTTTATTGAGCAGATACTGTGTTCAGTGCGAAGGATATTTACTGAGCAGATATTATTTGCAGTGCGAAGATGGTAAACGTATGTTATACTGTAGTCGTAAACTGGTATTGTAGTAGTCCATGTTTCGATTAAGTAAGTTATCAACATTTCTGTCTGCTATTATGAAGCATTCAGAATGTTGTCTCCAAGTAATAGGGTATAACGTAGTTTTTCATTCAGCTCTCATTAACGAAATTGTGCTTATACTCCCATAGTTAGTAGGCTCTCCCACTATAGTAGGCCTGATAATAAGTTGAATCGCAGTACAACTCTGAAAGAGAAAATTAGATAAATTTAAGGGATCGTTATAGACAAAACACATGTAACAGAAATTGATATGAGACACTGGAATTGTTCTCAAACGCACAAGCCGATGCTATGATAAGACTGGTGTAACATAGTGACGCATATTTTCATTAAAAAAGTGAATACATTACGTTGAATTTTGTACAGATCGCTTGCTTATCTTTAGGATTTGCAAAAACAAATTATCGAATGTCTACTGTTGTATGTAATTAAGCATACTACCTAGTCAATAACAGTCAAAACGAAGAGCTTAATTTTTGTTATGGTTTGATTCTCGCACAGATAAGAAACTTTTTTCTACAAATGAAGAACAGATAGCGGGCTGAACTATGTTACAGAATGGGAAAAATCCTGGCTGTCAAAACGTTCGTGCCTGCTGACAAAATTCTCCAATACTGTAAGTACCAAAGAAATTGAGACGAACGCACTGCACGTTGCAGAATTCGTAATGTAGAGGAAGCATTTTTCAGATTCTGATAATGCGTAAACAAATGAGTGCAAATATTTTGTCATTATCATCAAATGTAGCTTAATTTGCAAGGACCTTAGAACATCCGCATTTGTTAATTGAGCTTTTGATTTGTTGCAACATGTTCATTGAGTCAGGAAACTAAAATATTTTATATTCGTGAAAACAACTTGAAGCTATGTTCAGGAGTTAACCTATAAAATCCGTCAACTGTATTTGGAAAATGTTATTTTATTATCGAATTAACATTTCGTCTCACAGCTTCATGGTTAACAAAGGATCACCATTGCGGCATCAACCTTTAATATTGTAGTGATTAAGCCGTTCCACTGAACTATGCGAATCAGTATCGGATCTATTACAATATTTGCTTCCACATAGAGAGATTCAGTGACAGTGATACCCTGCAAGCAAAGGTATAGTACATGGTGGAGATCACCTTAAACATATTTTAGCCCGCGGATAGAGTGAGGGAAAAATTACGGTAAACCTGCAAATGTACTCTGTTCTCCCTTTTTTTCTCATGATCCCTGACCGATACATATGCAGAAGACAGTGGAGTTACTTCCTAAGAATTCTCGAAAACTGGTTCTCTAGACATATTCAGTGGAGTTTCAAAACAGCAATGTCTCCTTGGCGCCAACAATCACCATTCAGTTTCACAAAATAGACCCCATCTCTGTGTGACCTACAACGCCTATTTACGATAGAGCTTTGAATTGCTTCGATTTTCTCAGTTAGAAAGCTTTATGAGGGCTTCACGCACTGATGTACAACTGTATAGTAACTTGCATTAAGGGGACACGTCCCTGAACGGCCTCCATTTTTAACATTATATTCACTCTCACATTGTAACTGATCTATAAATGAGAGTTAGCTCAAAATTCTGACACACAATTAGGATCATTAGTCAAAGTATTTACCAAAAAATCATTGAGATATTTACTATATTTTGGCACTGAGAACAATATTTATAAGAGAAAAAAAGGAACACTATTTCACTGCGGTACCATTTTCTTTGGCACCACTGACTGCACAGCTTGGAAAAAGAGTCAGAGTACAGACGACATGCACATAAATGTTTTATGCCTCCAATTTCCTTCCTTGATGCTGATCTGTGAAAAAGACAAGTAATATATTTCACTACAACAAAGATATTTAAAACTGTACCTCAAATATCACCGACATCATCATCACGTTATAAATTTTTCAGGAAATAGTGGGCACGGGAAATATCTTTACCAATTTTTGTGAGTTAAAGTTAAGTCATTTAGAAAAAAAAGTGTACCTGAATGCTGAAAATTCAAGTTTTCGGTAAATCGCAAAAGAAGATTTACAGATTTCTTAACTTACCACTATGCTCGTTTAGAACATTCCATCTGTATACTCCAGTTGTTCTCCTGTTTCCTTATCCTCCATACTCTTTCTCTTCATTCTTTTCTTTATCCTTGACTCCTTGGTAGCAGCTTCTGCAGCTGTCTCTATTTCGATTACCGGCCGCTTATCAATAGCAATTAGAGCTGATGTCATATTCCTTTCCGTCTGGATGTCCAATTTCTTCGTAACATTGATCCTTGAAATTGCACCATCATTGAATGTTATTATTGCATCCATTACACCAGTCTTGAGCACTGTCAGCCCAACAAATGCAGTTTTGGATATTCTCTCCCATATACAGCTGTTGAAGCTTTCATTTGCATTCTGAGAGAGACCATGCATACATTTCGTAAGTAGATTTTTATTTGCCAGATCCCTATATTAGACCTAACTAACTGCCTCCATTACAGCAAGTGGTATGGACTGCTTGTGGTTATCATTGCTCAACCAGTAATTACACCACGAATCTTCCCCTTTTGGACACATAGTATGCTGTGGGGTTTCATCTGTTGACACTCTGTGAAACCATGTTGCCCAGACAACTCGTCTCATGTTCTCCAAATCTCCTAAATTTCTCCTTATTGCTAGCATATAATATTGAGTCAAAGAATCAGTTTCACTTTTGTAAGACGACCGGGACCACCTATGTGTTTTCCGTCTGACAGTTTTTTTCCACTGAAGTCTTTACATAATTTTCTCAGCCAAGCTCCCATTCTTTTTTGTACATGCCCAACACATTCAAGCTTTTCTATCAGTGTGTCCCCATATGGTCTGTCATTAACAACAGTAGTGTGTCCTTTACAGTCTCCATCCCCTAGGTAGTCTACATACCTCTCACCATGACTGACCTCTGATCTTCTAAAAATGTTTAGAACTCCTTTCGTTTCCATGTTTCCACATGGGTCGTCAATGTTCTTTACAGAAACATAAGAGCCAATAAACGTACTTGAACAACCCTGACAGTGCTTTGTTCGACATTCATAATGTAGTATCTTACCAGTTTCAATTAATGTGGCAGTTACAACCCCATATCGAGCATATGGAGAAGTATGACCTCTCTTCTGCCAAGTTCCATCAAATGCTGCCATAATGTCTGTATTCTCAGACACGGTTCCTACTTCCTCTCTACACTTTTCATAGAATGTTTACTTACACCACGTAAAGCGTTATGTATTAATTTATTGTATCTGTCAAACCTCAGTGGAGGCAGAGGTAAATCCATCACTGCACAAAAAGTCTGGGCAGCTCTCCTTCCCCTTCCAATACATTGCATTGCATAAGCAAGCTGAACATTTACAATGTAATGTCGACTATCAGTTACTGGCGGTGTCATAGTATCACTGTGCATCTTCACACGAGTTACAGGCAATCACTAACCGTCTTTAAAGACCCTTCCTAGCTGAAATGCCCTTAGAAATACTATCTCCACAATTGCAGTACTTACATTTCACAGCACTCTTCAGAAGTCTTGACAGCATATTTAGGTTCACAATAACATTTCCGTCGTTATTTCTGCTCACAATAGTACTAGGCTTGTTCATATTACATTCAGAAAGCGAAAGTTTACGTCTAGAAGCACTGCCTCTAGAGACAGTTTCCGCATGCGGCTTTTGAAGCAACTGATGTGTATTATTCGGTTGTGTTTGTAATTGGGTGCCGCGGAACTTTCGTTTGGAACTAAGTTTCTTTACTCTCGGCATTTGTAGCAAGTAAACACACAGGCAGAAACAAAAGAACACACAATAACAAAACAACACACAATAACCACACGCGTATGAAAATCCGAAATCCTATATTCTCATATGTTTCTTTACATTCGAACCATAGTCTTCTAGACATGCCTGTACTTTGGTTCCGGGAGTCAGCGCCTTCTAAAATACACCTGTGTCAACGATCCGTAGATTCATGAGGTCGTCTCCATACCCGTAACAAAATAGGAATGAGGGTAACCTACTACAAACAGCATAGTGAACACATTTTTGTGGCCAAGATAGGTACGAAGCCCACCCCTACCGCAGTAGTACAAGCTTATTTGCCAACTAGCTCTGCAGATGACGAAGAGGTTGATGAAATGTATGATGAGATAAAAGAAATTATTCAGATAGTGAAGGGAGACGAAAATTTAATAGTCACGGGTGACTGGAATTCTATAGTAGAAAAAAGAAGAGAAGGAAATGTAGTAGGTGAATATGGAATGGGGTATGGAATGAAAGAGGAAGCCGCCTGGTAGAATTTTGCACACAGCATAACTTAATCATTGCTAACACTTGATTCAAGATTCATAAAAGAAAGGTGTATACATTGAAGAAGCTTTGAGATACTGACAGGTATCCGATAGATTATATAATGGTAAACAGAGATTTAGGAAACACGATTTAAATTGCAAGACATTTACAGGGGCAGATGTGGACTCTGACCACAATCTATTGGTTATGAACTGTAGAGTAAAACTAAAGGAACTACAAAAAGGTGGAAATTTAAAGAGATGGGACCTGCATAATCTGACAGAACCAGAGGTGGTAGAGACTTTCAGGGAGAGCATTAGGTAACGATTGACAAGAATGGGGGAAAGAAATGCAGTAGAAGAAGAAGGGTAGCTCTGAAAGATGAAAAGTGAAGGCAGCAGAGGATCAAATAGGTAAAAAGACGAGGGCTAATAGGAATCCATGGATAACAGAAGAGATACTGCATTCAATTGGTGAAAGGAGAAAATAAAAAAAAATGTAGTAAATGAAGCAGGCAGAAAGGAATACAACCGTCTCAATAATGAGATCGACAGGAAGTGCAAAATGGCTAATTAGGGATGGCTAGAGGACAAATGTAAGGATGTACAGGTGTATATCACTGGGGGTAAGATAGATACTGCCTACAGGAAACTTAAAGATACCTTTGGAGAAAAGAGAACCAGTGGCATGAATATCAAGAGCTGTGATAGAAACCCATTTCGAAACAATGAAGGGAAAGCAGAAAGGTGGAAGGAGTATACAGAAGGTCTACACAAGGGCGATGTCATTGATGACAATATTATGGAAATGGACGAGGATGTAGATTAAGATTGAATGGGAGATATGATACTGCGTGAAGTGTTTGACAGAGCAATGAAAGACCTAAGTCGAAACAAGGCCCTGGCAGTAGACAACATTCCGTTAGAACTACTAGTAGCCTTGATAGAGCCAGCCCTGACAAAGCAGGGGTTCACAGATGTGAAAATTACTGAAGTATCAGTTGAATAAGCCACAGCTGCAAACTAATAACACGAATTCTTTACGGAAAAATGGAAAAAATGGTGGAAGCTGACCTTGTGGGAAGATCATTTTGGATTCCGTAGAAATATTGGAACACGTTAGGCAATACTGATGCTACGACTTATCTTAGAAAATAGATTAAGGAAAAGCAAACCCACGTTTCTAGCATTTGTAGACTTAGAGAAAGCTTTTGACAAGGTTGACTGAAATACTCTCTTTCTAATTGTGAAGGTAAAAGGGGTCAAATACAGGGAGCGAAAGGCTATTTACAATTTGTTCAAGAACCAGATGGCAGTTATAAGCATCGAGGGGGATGAAAGGGAAGCAGAGGTTGGGAAGGGAGAGAGACAGGGTTGTTGCCTCTCCGCGATGTTATTCAATCTGTATATTGAGCAAGCAGTAAAGGAAACAGAAGAAAAAATTGGAGTAGGGATTAAAATCTATGGAGAAGAAATTAAAACTTTGAGGTTCGCCGATGTCATTGTAATTCTGTCAGAGACAGCAAACGACCTGTAAGAGCAGCTGAACGGAATGGACAGTGTCCTGAAAGCAGGATATAAGATGAACATCAACAAAAGGAAAAGGAGGATAATGGAATGTAGTCGAATTAAATCGGGTGATGCTGAGGGTATTAGATTAGAAAATGAGACGCTTAAAGTAGTAAATGAGCTTTCCTATTTGGGGAGCAAAATAACTGATGATGGTCGAAGTGGAGAGGATATAAAATGTAGACTGGCAATGGCAAGGAAACCTTTTCTGAAGAAGAGAAATTTGTTAACATCGAGTCTAGATTTAGGTTTGAGGAAGTCTTTTCTGAATGTATTTTTATGGAGTGTAGCCATGTATGGAAGTGAAACGTGGACAGTACATAGTTTAGACAGGAAGAGAAGAGAAGCTTTCGAAATGTGGTACTACAGAATGATGCTGAAAATTAGATGGGTAGATAACATAACTAATGAGGAGGTATTGAATTAATTAGGGAGAAGAGATATTTGTAACATAACTTGACAAGAAGATGGCATCGGTTGGTAGGACATATTCTGAGGCATCAAGGGATCACAAATTTAGTACTGGAGGGCAGTGCAGAGGGTAAAAATAGTAGAGGGACACAAAGAGATGAATACACTAAACAGATTCTGAAGGATGTAGGTTGCAGTAGGTACTGGAAGATGAAGAAGCTTGCAGAGGATAGAGTAGCACGAAGATGTGCAGCAAACCAGTCTCTGGACTGAAGACCACAACAACATTTAACCTTTTTTCCCTTAAATGTCACAAAATGCATATACTAAATTTATAGATTTATTTATTCCTATTCAAGAATTCATCTGTGATATAGAAGGAGTTTTCAAAGAGATATGATTTCAATTTATTGTTGAAGATATTACTGCTCTCTGTCAGACATATTATTTCATCTGGTAATTTGTCGAAAATTTTTATAGCACCATGTTTTACCCCTTTCTGTGCCAAAGATAGGTTGAGTAAAGGATAGTGTAAGTCTCTCTTTTTTCTGATATTATAATCATGAATGTCACTGTTGTTTTTAAAGTGGCCCATGTTGTTGAGAACAAATTTCATTAGTGAGTAAATGTACTGTGAGGCTGTTGTAAGGATTCACAATCTTTTAAAAAGATGCCTACAAGATGTGCTACTATGAACCCTAAACATTTTCTTTTGAGCAGTGTATACTTTTTGTCTAAATGTTGAGTTACCCGAAAATATTATTCTGTATGACATCAGAGAGTGAAAGTATGCAAAGTATATCACCTCACCGATTTCTATATCCTCAAAATTGGCAATTATTCTTATTCCAAAAGTTGCTTAACCTAGTCGCCTTAGAAGATCCAAAATATAAATTTTCCAATTAAGATTCTTACCACGTGTACACCCAGAAATTTAGTATGCTCTACCCTGTCTACTGACTTCTGTTGATGTGTTATGTTTATTGAAGGAACTGCACTTTTTGCAGCAGAAAATGGGATGTACTGCGTTTTTTTTCAAAGTTTAGAGCAAGCCCATTTGCAGAAAACCAATTAATGACTTTTCCAAACAACTTATTTGTATCATTTTCAATTGGAGTTTCTTTCACCGGATTAATAACGATGCTTGTATGATCAGCAAACAGTGTCATTTCTGCTTCCCGTTTAAGATAGGAAGGGATGTCGTTCACATATATCAAAAACAGAAGGGGACCCATGGTTGAACTCTGTGGAACACCTAATGTTATTTCACACCAGTTAGATGAAGTGGCAAACTTATTTAAATCGCTTGACCCATATAAGGAACCTTTTTGCTTCCTGTTCTGTAGGTAAGACATAAACCACTCATATGCTATTCCATTTATACCATAAAACTGTTATTTCTGTAACATCATGTAATTGTTTGCCCGATTAAATGCTTTGGACAAGTCACAGAAAATTCCTATTGGTGAAATTTTACTATTTGAAGACTCCATTATGTGGACAGTGAAATTGTATATTGCTGTCTCAGTGGAACAGCATTTTTGAAATCCGTACTGTGGTTTACCCAAGTATGGCATTACCGCTGAGATGGCTAACCACTCATGAGTATATTACTTTCTCTAAGATTTTTGAAAACGCTGTAATCAAGGCTAGTGGCCGATAATTACTGAAATCAGTGGTGTCCCTCTTTTTATAGATCGGCCTGGCAATGGCATACTTTAACCTGTGTGGGTAAATGCCTTGAGTTAATGATGCATTAGATATGTGATTCAAAACATCAGCTGTAATTGCTCCAAATTGTTTTAATATCTTATTAGTGATGTCATCTACTCCAACAGAACATTTATTTTTCAAAGAATTAGTAATTTTACTTATTTCACAAGAGCTTGTTAGGTGAAACTTAATTTGACTAAATTTTTCAAAACAGACTCTTCCATGTACTGCCTGGGTTTTTATTTTGAACTGTTCTCACCAATTTTTTCTCCTACACTTAAGAAATGGTTGTTAAATACATTAGCTACTTGTGGACTGTTGGTTTACGATAGTCTCGTTCTCCTTAATAGTAATACTACCTACCCCAGTGGTTACTATTCCTGTCTGTCTTCTAACGACATTCCGTATTGATTTGATTTTATTGCCAGAGTTGTTAATTTCTTCTCTAACATACATATTTCTTTATTTCCTTACAACTTTTCTCGGTATGTTACAATCATTTTTATAGTGTAAAACTACTTCTGCATCTTTACTAGTTCTTGCTGTCTCATAAAGTTTTCTTTCGCTTTCAGAAGAAACTTTAATACCTGTAGGAATCCAAGGTTACTTTTAAAAGTGTGTAGAGTTTCATACAGTAATTTTCTTTGGGAAACAATGTTCAAAGATGGATATAAATTTATCAAGAAATATGTTGCATTTATCGTTAGCATTTGGATCATTATATACATCTCCCCAATTAACAATTATTAAGCTTTCTTTGACGTGCTCGATGGATACCAGGTTGAGCGACGTTACAATTTTACTTAATGGTTTCCAAACTGTAAACCCTGTTAGGTTTTGTAAGTTAAACATTTGTGCATCATGGTCTGACAATCCATTTACAACAGGGAAAGCATGTGTTTGTTTTACATCCTCTTTCTGTACAAATACATTACCTAATAGCGTGCTATTGTTTTGAGCAATAAGTGTAGCGAAATAGATCACTGATTCTAAGTTATATGTTGTTAATAACACTTCTATTTCACTTCTCCTCTCAGAGTTATTTAGAAAGTTAACATTGAAATCACCACAGCTTAATAACTTCTTCTTTTTGTCTTACGGAGAGCATAATAGGGAGTCAAAGGTTTTTATGAATAGCTCCCAGTCTCCTAATGGGGACCTGTACACTGTTACTAATATCAAACTACATTATCTAGCTGAAGTTCACATGCACAAACCTCAAAGTGCTGATCAACACAAAATTTGCTCACCTCTACAGTTTTGCATTTACACCATTGTTTTATGCAAATGGCAACTCCTTCTTTATCCATCCTAGATCTACAAGTGTAAGATGCTAAATTAGACCCACTTATATTTACACAATCCACGCCCATAGGTACATGCTGTTCAGACAGACAGATTATATCAATCTCATTCTTATTTTCGAGATCATCTAATCACACTAGTAGCTGATCTACTTTATTTTTAATCCCCTGATATTTTGATGAAGTAAGTTGATACTGCTCTTGGCTTTACCCTTATTTACTGTACATAAAGTTTCTTTTATTCTATTTATCTTGATTGTCATCTGTCTGGACTTTGGCATTAACCTAAAAAATCTGTATGCCTGGACCCATTAACCACAGGGATCACCCCTTGTGTGACTGTGGACCCCCTTACAGTTTCCACTAGTAGAGAAGCTAACTCATTTTTCCCCATCCTACTCAGGTGCAGGCCATGTGTAGTGTACCCCCACCTACCAACATCATTTACTGGAACAACACTTACGTGAGATTTTGCCGGTGTCTGGAGCATCCTGTTCAGCTCAGTGCTAACATGCCTTACAGCAGTATTTACCCAGGGCTGATCACGGCGCTGAAAGACCTCCACAAATCCCACATTTTTGTGCTCAGTTTCTGCTCCTATTTTATCCAGGTCACTCCTAATACTGTATCTTGGATTCATGGCCAGGCTGTTTCCTGCTCCCCCAACTACAATTATCTGATCTTCCTTCCCAAAGTCCCTGCATAGCTGACCTAACTTTTCTGTCACCTGGCCAAGGCTAGCACTTGGTTTCACAAAACTTGTGACCTGGTACACTGCACCTAATTTTTCCTCCCTTAACCTACATAATTCCAAGTTCACGTTTTCTAATTCAGCCTTAAGGGCACAAATTTTTGCCCCCAGTTCAGCGATTTTTCTGTCCTTTCTACATAACCTAAACTGCAATGGAATGGCTGAATATTATTTACAAGTTCATCGGGCCCTCCATCGGTAATGCTAGAATTCAATATGCTACTGACCCACCCTTACACTTGATGACAGATTCCAGTCTCGCAGGTATACGGTCAGTTAGGTTCTGGAAGGTTTCTAGGGGAATGGCAGCCCATTCTTTACTGTGTGTTGCACTGAGTAGAGGTTTCGATGTCGATCGGTGAGGCCTGACAAGAAATCGGCGTTCCAAAAGACCCCAAAGGTGTTCAATAGGATTCAAGACAGGACTCTGTGCAGGCCAGTCCATTACAGGGATGTTATTGTCGTCTAATTACTCCTCCACAAGCCGTGAAGTATGAACAGAAGCTCGATCGTGTTGAAAGATGTAATCGCCATCGCCTAATTTCTCCTCGGCAGTGGGAAGCAAGAAGGTGCTTAAAACATCAATGCAGTCCTGTGATACTGCGACGCAAAACAACTAGTGGTGCAAGCCCCCTCCATGGAAAACACGACCACACCATAACACCATCGCCTCCTAATTTTACTGTTGGCACTACACACGCTCGCAGATGACGTTGACCAAGCATTCGCCATACCCACATTCTGCCATCGGATCGCCATATTGTGTACCGTGATTCGTCACTCCACTCACCGTTTTCCACTGTTTAATCGCCCACTGTTTACCCTCCTCACAACAAGCATGGCGTCGTTTGGTCTGATGTCGGCGTGATGTGTGGCATATGAACAGCCGCTCGACCATGAAATCCAAATTTTCTC
The DNA here is from genome assembly GCF_023897955.1 of Schistocerca gregaria. Lineage (NCBI taxonomy): Eukaryota > Metazoa > Arthropoda > Insecta > Orthoptera > Acrididae > Schistocerca > Schistocerca gregaria. The sequence continues at coordinate 863,504,288 of NC_064921.1, forward strand.
ACCTCCCGCCTAACTTTCATAGTACTTGCAGTGGATCCTGATGCAGTTTGGAATTCCTGTGTGATGGTCTGAATAGATGCCAGCCTATTACATATTACGACCCTTTCAACTGTCGGCGGTCTCTGTCAGTCAACAGACGAAGTCGACCTGTACGCTTTTGTGCTGTATGAATCCCTTCACGTTTTCGCTTCACTATCACACGGGAAACAGTGGACCTATGGATGTTTAGGAGTGTGGAAAATCTTGGGTACAGACGTATGACACAAGTTACACCCAATCACTTGATCACCTTCGAAGTCTGTGAGTTCCGTGGAGCGCTCTATTCTGCTCTCTCACGAAGACTGACGACACTGAGGTCGCTGACATGGAGTATCTGGCAATAGGTGGCAGCACAACGCACCTAATATGAAAAACTTTTGTGTTTGGGACTGTCCGGATACTTTGGATCACATAGTGTAAGGGTACACGTATGGGCCTTTGGCTCCGAAATCGGTGATGTTTCTTTGAATGGTTCGCACGCTGACACTTCTTGATCGCGCAGCACTGAAATCTGCAGCAATTTGCAGAAGTGTTGCATCTCTGTCACCTTGAACGATTCTATCCATTCGTTGTTGGTCCCATTCATGCAGGATCTTCCTCCGGCCTCAGCGATGTCGGAGATTTGGTGTTTTACCGGATCCCTGACATTCACGGTACACTCGTGAAATTGTCGTACGGTGAAAACCCCACTTGATCACTACCTCGGAGATGCTATGTTCCATCGCTTGTGCGTTGACTATAAAACCAGGTTCAAACTCACTTAAATCTTTATAACCTGCCACTGTAGCAGCAGCAAACGACCTAAAAATTGCACTCGTTGGCGGCCGGTGTGGCCGAGCGGTTCTAGGCGCTACAGTCTGTACCGCGCACGGCTACGGTCGCATGTTCGACTCTTGCCTCGGGCATAAATGGCTGTCATGACCTTAGGTTAGTTAGGTATAAGTAGCTCTAAGATCTAGGAGGCTGATGCCCTCAGAAGTTAAGTCCCATTAGTGCTCAGAGCTACTTGAATTTGAACTGCACTTGTTGTCTTACATAGGCGTTGCCGACCGCAGCACCATATTCTGCCTGTTATTTAGTGTCAACTGCCACCTGCCACACCATACAGCAATCTTTTCTAAAACGCTTTGCAACTGATACTGGTCTGCGGATGACCTTACTAGACGGTAAATTACAGCATCATCTGCGAACAACCTCGCATCGCCATTCTATCCATTTGTGTTAATTTTCAATTAATTAAGTTACAAAAATAGCCAGTGTTATGTTATATTTGGCCGCATACAAAAGTCCAATTGAAACGGTCTCCTGCAAGCGCTTGCCATTCTTTCAGGCACTAGGGAATCAAGATTCCTAAAAAATGTGCCTGCAAATCTAAAAAACAACATGGGATCCTATTGCGATGATCTTGTCCACAGCACCCACTTACGTACGGAAATTAGGTCGCTATCTAAACCTTCAGAAAAATTCATGTAATTTCAGTACATTACTTTCTTTCTCACTTAGGAATATTTGTTGTGATGGCTTACAACATGTAGATCCAGATGTGTAAGTGGTAGGCTTATGTCAATAACCATGGTTTAGTGAAATTTGAATTTCTCTTTGAGTGGTCACTTTACTCCCCTCCTTCCCATCTCCCTATGCTGCCCGAGGTGTTGCGTTACAATGTCAGTAATGTCTCCTGAGCAAAAAAAAATTGACGTCCACTAATCTAGCCTGACGAGCTATGCTCGAGAAACGGACGAAAAGGTGTTTTCTAAGCCACTTATTTCGTAGATAAATTACATTCTCTTAAGATTCTCCCGATGAGTCTGTCTGGCATCTGCTTTTCCTACTACTTCCTTTATGTGGTTATTCTATTTTAGATGTTCCTGGATGTTTACTTCTAGGTATTTTGCTGTAGTTAATATTCCCAGTGATTCGTTACCAAAAGTGTAGTTGTACAGAAGCAGATTACTTTACCTTTTGTGCGCAATATGTTGTATTTATTTTTCTTCAGGGTCAGCTGCAGCTTCTACATCAATCATTGATCGTCTACAGGTCTTCTTGCAATTAGTTAAGTCATCCAGCGATGCTGCCTTCTTACAGACAACTGCATCTGCTAACAGCCTAGTAGAGATTCTGACTGTATCCACTATATGATTTGTACATAGTTAAATAGTACGGTCCTACTACAATCACTTGGGCTGCTCCTGAAATTGCCTTCCCTTTTTTCGACTTTGTTCCGATAAGAGCGAAATGTTGACCTTTGTCTGCAAGGGAGTCCTGAATCTATTCACAGACCCGAACAGATACTCGGTAAGCTCACTAAACAACAGTGCAGAACTGTATAAATGCCTTCCTGAAGTCAAGGAGCACGGCATCAAATTGGGCACGTACGTGTACAGAACTCTGTATCTCGTGGACGAACAGAGTGAACAAGAAATACAGATGACCACGGCACAGCGCATGCCGCCGCTTGCTGTGGCTGGTGCTACAGACACTTGACGGCTGCCAGGGTCAAGCAGATAAGTAGTTCTTATTGCGGCACTCCCTTGTCGCGACACAGCAGGTATGCTGTCGCCTAGACCACACCAAACAGCTCTCCATCATTACGTTCACTGGGAACTTAACACTAGGTCCGCTTATTATAAGATACAGATGCTTTTTTAAATCTGACTCTATGTGGAACCTGGAAAGGTTCAGCGATCGTAGTTGTTTGTAATGGTGAAAGAAGGTACTGCAGTCAGTCGTAACTTGTGTTTATTGTTGTTGTCTTCAGTCCTGAGACTGGTTTGATGCAGCTCTCCATGCTACTCTATCCTGTGCAAGGTGCTTCATCTCCCAGTACCTACTGCAACCTACATCCTTCTGAATCTGCTTAGTGTACTCATCTCTCGGTCTCCCTCTACGATTTTTACCCTCCACGCTGCCCTCCAATGCTAAATTTGTGATCCCTTGATGCCTCAAAACATGTCCTACCAACCGATCCCTTCTTCTAGTCAAGTTGTGCCACAAACTTCTCTTCTCCCCAATCCTATTCAATACCTCCTCATTAGTTACGTGATCTATCCACCTTATCTTCAGTATTCTTCTGTAGCACCACATTTCGAAAGCTTCTATTCTCTTCTTGTCCAAACTAGTTATCGTCCATGTTTCACTTCCATACATGGCTACACTCCAAACAAATACTTTCAGAAACGACTTCCTGATACATAAATCTATATTCGATGTTAACAAATTTCTCTTCTTCAGAAACGCTTTCCTTGCCATTGCCAGTCTACATTTTATATCCTCTCTACTTCGACCATCATCAGTTATTTTACTTCCTAAATAGCAAAACTCCTTTACTACTTTAAGTGTCTCATTTCCTAATCTAATTCCCTCAGCATCACCCGATTTAATTTGACTACATTCCATTATCCTCGTTTTGCTTTTGTTAATGTTCATCTTATATCCTCCTTTCAAGACACTGTCCATTCCGTTCAACTGCTCTTCCAAGTCCTTTGCCGTCTCTGACAGAATTACAATGTCATCGGCGAACCTCAAAGTTTTTACTTCGTCTCCATGAATTTTAATACCTACTCCAAATTTTTCTTTTGTTTCCTTTACTGCTTGCTCAATATACAGATTGAATAACATCGGGGAGAGGCTACAACCCTGTCTTACTCCCTTCCCAACCACTGCTTCCCTTTCATGTCCCTCAACTCTTATAACTTCCATCTGGTTTCTGTACAAATTGTAAATAGCCTTTCGCTCCCTGTATTTTACCCCTGCCACCTTTAGAATTTGAAAAAGAGTATTCCAGTCAACATTGTCAAAAGCTTATTGTATCAGATCTAAATTTCGATCACTGAGTGACCATCTTCATTGCTGAAGTTAATACAGGAAGCGATTAAAATACCACTGCATGCATATTAACTCCGAAGTACAATTGTATAAATTTCACATGCAAGTGTGTGGGTGAAATTAGATAACGTTAACACATTTCAGCCGTTATTTGGCATAATGTCTCTTGGACTAGACACGTGAAAAGTTCAAATTGCACTGAGGCTGCTGATAACAATTGCCTCATAACTGGACTCAGCGTACACCATACATGACTATGTCTCCCTTGATCCAAACGTCGGAATACAATAATGCATTGTCTATACGTAGTTGGTTATTTGTACATCGCAAAAGTAGCCATTTTAAGGAAATACTTTTTTATCGAGGTACAACAGAAGCGACTACAACAGAGTGAGTGATTTTAAAGCTGCAAAAATTCTTTACAGTCAAAGTGGTAGTAATGTGAACTATATTGTGTAGCTGGCTATTGGTATGTACTTAATTGCCATTCATATTGTGTCACAAAACTACATCATGTATAAATGTATCTAGAAACATTACACATCCATTGTTTCTATAAAATTTAACAATATTAAAACCACAATTTTAGATACACCATTATCAGCACATGGTGGTGCTTCTGTGTGCTAGTCACCTCCACAATTCTCATTTATTGTGGTTTCCATATTGTTGCATTGCAACCGGCACTAAAACAGACATAAAATCCAAATAGATATTACTTCAGATGGGAGGATACCTTATCCCACATACCCTCCTGACTTGCTCGGCAACTAGCGTTCACTATGCTCGCGCTAATCATCTTTAAATGAATTTTATTCCGAAACTTTATTTTTTTATTTAACTAGAAATAAGTTACTTTAAATCAAGATCTGTTTGTATCATATGTTTTATTACTGGTGCCGATGTGATTCTGGCTGCTAGACAGGAATTAACAGACTCTGAATGGAGAATGATAGTTGTGGCTAGACGCATAGGACATTCCATTTCGGAAATCGTTAGGGCATTCAGAATTCCGGGATCCACTGTGTCAAGAGGGTGCCTAGAATACCAAATTTCAGACAGTATCTCCCACCAAGGACAATGCAGTGACAGACGGCCTTCATTTAACGACCGAAGGTAGCGGCATTTGCGTGGAGTTGTCAGTGCTAACAGACAAGCAAAACAGCGTGAAATAACTGCAGAAAACAATGTTAAACGTATCTCGGACGTATCCGTTTGGACAGTGTGGAGAATGGGGTATGGCAGCAGACGACCGATGTGAGTGCCTTTACGGCCTGGCCAGATGAGTCCCGATTTCAGTTGGTAAGAGTTGGAGGTTTGGGTTCGAGTGTGGCGCAGACCTCACGAAGCCATCGACCCAAGCTGTCAATAAGGGACTGTGAACGCTGACAGTGGCTCCATAACAGTGTGGGTCGTGTTTACATGGAAAGAACCGATTCCTCTGGTAAAACTGAACCGATCATTGACTGAGAATGGTTATGTTTGGTTACTTGGTGACCATTTGTAGGCATTTATGGATTTCATGCTCCCAAAAACTGATGGAATTTTATAGAGACAATGCACCATGCCACCGGGCCACAATTTTTCGCGATTGGCTTGAAGAACGTTCTGGACAGTTCGAGTGAACGATCTGGTAACCCAGATTGCCCGACATGAATCCCATCCCACGTTTATGAGACAAAAGCGAGAGTTCACTTCATGCATAAAGTCCTTCACCGACAACACTTTCGCAGTTATGGACGGTTATACAGGGTGTCACAAAAAGGTACGGCCAAACTTTCAGGAAACAATCCTCACACACAAATAAAGAAAAGATGTTATGTGAACATGTGTCCAGAAACGCTAATTTCCAAGTTGGAGCTCATTTTAGTTTCGTCAGTATGTACTGTACTTCCTCGATTCACCGCCAGTTGGCCCAATTGAAGGAATGTAACGTTGACTTCGGTGCTTGTGTTGACATGTGTCTCATTGCTCTACAGTACTAGCATCAAGCACATCAGTACGTAGCATCAACAGGTTAGTGTTCATCACGAACGTGGTTTTGCAGTCAGTGCAATGTTTACAAATGCGGAGTTGGCAGACGTCCAAGACGTCCATTTGATGAATGAATTAGCACGGGGCAATAGCCGTGGCGCGGTACGTTTGTATCGAGACAGATTTCCAGATGAAGGTGACCCAACAGGAAGACATTCGAAGCAATTGCTTTGCGTCTTAGGGAGCACGGAACATTCCAGCCTATGACTCGTGACTGGGGAAGACCTAGAACGACGAGGACACCTGCAATGGACGAGGCAGATCTTCGCGCAGTTGACGATAACCTTCATATCTGCGTCAGAGAAGTTGCTGTTGTACAAGGTAACGTTGACGACGTCACTGTATGGAGAGTGCTACGGGAGAACCAGTTGTTTCTTACCATGTACAGCGTGTGCAAGCACTATCAGCAGCTGATTGGCCTCCACAGGTACACTTCTGCGAGTGTTTCATCCAACAATGTGTCAACCTTCATTTCAGTGCAAATGTTCTCTTTACGGATGAGGCTTCATTCCAACGTGCACAAATTGTAAATTTTCAGAGTCAACATGTGAGGGCTGACGAGAATACGCACACAATTGTGCAATCAACTCATCAACACAGATTTTCAGTGAACGTTTGGGCAGGCATTGTTGGTGATGTCTTGATTGGGCCCCATGTTCTTCCACCTACGCTCAATGGAGCACGTTATCATGATTTTATACGGGATACTCTACCTGTGCAGCTAGAACATGTGCCTTTACAAGTACGACACAACATGTGGTTCACGCACGATGGAGCTCCTGCACATTTCAGTCGAAGTGTTCGTACGCTTCTCAGCAACAGATTTGGTGACCGATGGATTGGTAGAGGCGGACCAATTCCATGCACTCCACACTCTCCTGACCTCAACCCTCTTGACTTTCATTTATGGGGGCATTTGAAAGCTCTTGTTTACGCAACCCCGGTACCAAATGTAGAGACTCTGCGTGCTCGTATTTTGGACGGCTGTGATACAATACGCCATTCTCCAGGGCTGCATCAGCGCATCAGGGATTCCATGCGACGGAGGGTGGATGCATGTATCCTCGCTAACGGAGGACATTTTGAACATTTCCTGTAACAAAGTGTTTGACGTCACACTGGTACGTTCTGTTGGTGTGTGTTTCCATTCCATGATTAATGTTATTTGAAGAGAAGCAATAAAATGAGCTCTAACATGGAAAGTAAGCGTTTCCGGACACATGTCCACATAGCATATTTTCTTTCTTTGTGTGTGAGGAATGTTTCCTGAAAGTTTGGTCACACCTTTTTGTAACACCCTGTAGAGACAACACGGCTCAGTATTTCTGCAGGGGACTACCAACGAAATGTTGAGTCCATGATACGTCGTTTTGCTACACTACGCCTGGCAAAAAACCGGTCCGAAACGATACTGGGTGACTTTTGTCACCTCAATGTATACTTGTTTGATAGCAATGACGTACTTATCCGTAGCTACCTACATGAAGTAGTTCACATTATTACCAGTTAGATTCTAAAGAATTTTTACCGATTTAAAATCACCCACTGCTTTAGCGCTTCAGTTTTCCCCCGATAAAAGTGCATTTTGCCGAAGTGCATATAGGGTGAGTCGCGTAAGACGTAGCACCCTCATTATTCCGATGGCGATTGCACGTATCGACAAACGGTGTTCGGCGAGTCATACCTGACTATGCGGCACATACTTTGGTAAATGCACAATAATCAGAACGTTTATATTGACCGAGATAATGAGGCAAGTATATGTTTTTTAAGTTGGACGCTGTACTTTTTTTGCAATCATTCGTACGCTCTGGAAAAGACACGTAAGGTAATGTAACGCATGTTGCTGTTGTGATTCAAACTTCGCTTAAAGGACGCTGGGAAATATTGTACGATTGAAGGTTGAGTCGGTCGGAAGCAGCTGCAGACTGTAAACACGCCTCGCGCTACTCGCAGGCCAGTTGCCGTGCTATATGCAGCATGCACGGTCTTCGCTAGGTAGGTAAATCCTCATCCGCCCTCTTTTAAGCAAACTTTGAATCACATTAGCAACAAGCGTTACATCACTATACGTGTCTTTTCCAGATCGTTAGAATTATGATAAAAAAGTATAGCGTCCCATTTAAAAAATATGTACTTGCCTGATTGACGTCACTGAGGCCATCTGTGAGATATCAATAAACAGCAGCTCAAGTGCAGTTTAAACTCTTGACGTGTCTAGTCCAAGATGGACAACGCCAAATAACGGATGAACTGTGTTAATTTTGTCCGCTGATATGTACCATCCATTTATATGCGAAAATTGTATAATTGTACTTTGGTGTTAACATGTACACGATTCCAGTTTAGTTGGTTAGCGTATTGCCTGTAACACTGAAGATGGTCGTTGAGTGATCGAAATATACATCTGATACAATAAACAGAAGTTGTGACTGACTGCTGAATCTTCTTCGACCAGTTGAGATGTGAATGCAATAAAAATTTTCTCGATTCTCATGCCGTGTCATTTCGAAGCGGTATCGCAGCATTTCGGAACAGATTCATTGTCTTCTCATCCTCTGGCGGAGCGCCAGTGTGTCACAAACAGTCCTTCGGTTTAAGAACGTCGTACAAGAGCGACTTTCTGGTCAAAATCGAGTACTCATTATGGGTGCGTATCACGTGCTTGCGTGTAAATCAGCCGCCAGTCACTTCGCCAATGGATCAGTGATGTCAATTATCAGTTGAATGTGCCCAGCGTAGAATTCTAAAATCTTGAGTACGCTGCAGACGACATAGAGGACGATTCGAAAAAATAATGTCACCCCGTAGGGGAAGTTTGAAAGTTTTATGTTCGTGCTTATCCAAACACTTAATATGAGGTCCACGTTTTGCTCATTTCACACATGACTTGACAGGTTCCTGTTTACTGACTAGACAGCTTGAACAGTTTGACTTCTCAGCTTTTGAAGAGCAGTTATTTATGAATCCCTACAGAAAAAAAGTCGCAAGGTGTGAGCTCTGGTGACCTGCGAGGCCGAAAGCAATGAACAAGATCTTATCCTACACCTCTTCCAATCCATCGTGGTGGGATGTTGTTGTTAAGATCACGCCGCATCTCAAAGTGAAAAGGAAACGGGGAGCCGTATGCATGAAAATAAATAATTGAAATCATCGTGTGGTAGAGGAAATAACCAATATGGCAGCATGCCTAGGTATGACATTCCTGTCAGTTTCCTCCGCAAAAAAGAAAGGTCCGTAAACTCTGTGATCAGAAATGGAACAACATTCAGTTTCGGCGAGTCTCTTACATGTTCGATGATGACGCCAGGATATTGTGTCACCCCCAAATTATTACATTATGGTGGTGTACGTTACCCGATAGATAAAACGTCGATTTGTCAGAAAAAAATGAGTTGTTCGGAAAAAGTGTTCTCTGTCATATGAGACGCAAAATTCGTGTCATCTGTTATGGTCTCCGGGACGCAGTTGCTGCAGTAACTGCACCTTGTAAGTTTTCTTACGCAGGTGTCCTTTCAGAACATGCCACACAGTTGTTTGAAGTAGCTGAAGTTCCTGACCTGCCCGCCTTGTGGACTTACGAGGTTCAAAATGGGTCAAATGTCTCTGAGCACTATGGAACTTGACTTCTTTGGTCATTAGTCCCCAAGAACTTAGAACTACGTAAACCTAACTAACCTAAGGACATCATACACATTCATGCCCGAGGCAGGATTTGAACCTGCGACCGTAGCGGACGCGCGATTCCAGATTGTAGCGCCTAGAACCGCTCGGCCACTTCGGCCGGCGGACTTAAGGGGGCTCCGTGTGAACGCATCGCGGATACGCCCCACATGTTCAACGTATATGCTTGGCTGACTTGTGCTCTTCCCTCTACATTTGCAACCAACTTCTAAGACTTTCGTACGCCAGTAGTAAATCAGCTTGTACAGAGGCAGCTTATTACTGAATCGTTGGCGGAATGCACGTTGCAACTGAACAATGGCTTGACTTGACGCTCATTCCAATACACAGAATGATTTCTCTTGTGGTCTAGAAGCCATGTGAAAGAGTTTTATGTTTTACAGTTTGTCTGTAAGATCAGCTGAAGTCTGTTCTTTCTTTTTGAATCATCCGGTATATTAATGACCCAGTAGATAATGTCGGAAAACTTTTCACGGATGATGCTCTTGCACACACGGAAAACTGTACACACTGGAAACCTGTACCGAAATCCAGCAATAACTGCAGAAGGTCGACGCTTGGTGACGGGAATGGGAACTTCGACATAGATAAATGTAACTTACTGTGAGAACATAGAAACAGACCACCTGGCTAGCCACGCGGTGTAACGCGCTGCTTTCCGTGCGTGAAGGCGTGCCGGTCCCCATCACGAATCCGCCCGACGGATTGGTGGTGAGGTCCGGTGTGCAGGCCAGCCTGTGGATGGTTTTTAAGGCGGTTTTCCATGTGCCTCGGCGAATGTGGGCTGGTTCCCCTTATTCCGCCTCAGTTACACTATGTCAGCGATTACTGCTCATACACTTTCTCCACGTACGTGTATACCATAATTACTCGGACCCAACTACAGAGTAACCTTGGGGGACTGTAGCCTGTTGTACAGTGGGGTTGTCAACCACTGAGGGCTACGGGGGTAACGAAGCCTCTCCGTCGTTTCTAGGTCCTCTGTTCAATACACAGTATACATATGGAGGCCCCTTATTCTATGTTACACCATTGCAGAAGAATCAATGGAAGCAGCTTCTTGTATTAAATATCTAGACGCTTGCAAACGGGGCGATCTGAAGGGGAACGACTACATAAAATTAATCGCGGGAAAGTCAGAGGCCACACTGAGATGTTGTGGAAGAATCTTTAGGAAATATGGCCCATCAACAAAGAAAGTGGCTTACAAAGCAGTCGTTCGGCCAGTACTTGCATGCTGGTCGTGAGTTTGGGATCCGTACCAGTTTTAATTAATACAGTAAATAGAGGAAATCCAAAGAAGCGTAGCAAGTTTCGCTTCAGATTCATTTAGTAATCACTAAAGCGTCACGGATATAGACAGTCAGTTCCAATGGCAGAGGCGCTCTGCCTCACGGCAAGGTCTACCCTTCAAATTCCGAGAGCCTACGTTCCTAGAACAGTCAGACAATATATTGACTCCTGCAAAGTTTATCTCGTAAAAAATCATTACGATGAAATTAGAGAGATCCAAGTACATACAGTGGGTTACCAGCAATCGTCGTTGCCGCGAACCATATGCGACTGGAACAGGAAAAGGAGGCAGTGACACTGGTTCACAAGGTACCCTCCGCCACACACCGTAATGTGGCTTCCAGATTATAGATGTAGGCTAAATCTAGAAGCGTTCTTCCACAAGAGAGACGAAATACTCGAAAGCGAGAGAGTATTTACGTTCTACAACATCTGAATAAAGAAAAGGCTACATTGTAGAAAAATAAGACGTGCATGGATACACGTTTCTCAAGAAAATTCTTTCAACAGTCAAAAATCGAGATCTATTTATCGAGAAAAATTATTTTCTACTTTATTTGAAAGTTGCAATTACAAAGAAAATAAGAGACAAAGAATAAATTAAAAATGCGTTGTTGCCTGCCTTGTGAAAATTGTTTGATATGCTGTAAATATATCAGTTTTGTCGAGTAAATAAATCTACATGTTTTGGAAACGTTTGGACGACATATCTGGTATTCATTTCTCAGTAGTGTAGAGAATTTGTCAAGAACATCCGCTATGAATTTTTCTTGGGTAATTAATATATTCGATTATAAAGTAAGCTTTCGTATACAGAGTGATTTTAATTGTTGCCCACAAGCTGAAGGAGCAGATAGAAGAGTCGGAATACAGCAACTTTGGTATAGGAACTCGTGGTCTTGGAAGATATCCTAAGCCAATGAAATGTCAAGTGATTGGAGCTAATAGAGGATCATTCTAACCTGTTTAGTGTGGAAAAGCTATGGGACGTTAGAATAAGACGGAGAAGCTACTTTTGTCACGAATTCTTCTAATCATACTGGACCCACTACTGCAGAACTATGTATTTTAGAGATCGATCAGTCCTCTAGGTCTCTGAAATGCTGTAGTACTTATTCAAGCTATTACAGTAGGTGAACCGCACCTTTATTGTTTCCTCGTTAAGTCTCCTAGTGTCTGTGTTTAGTGTTCTCACTTCCAGGAGTCGCTCTAGCACTTGTTCCCTAAGATATATGGCTAGGATAACGTTCGTTTTCCCAATGATTTGAAGCAGTCAGTCCCAATGGAAAACTGGCGGTTTCACAGAATACAACTGTTTTCCGCTAGAATATTACATTTCTTCCCGCATAAGAAAGACGTAAGCTACTTTGGTGTCCATACAAGTGTTTGTTTCCAGAGTACTTCCTGTATTACTTTTGGTTATTTCTTCCCCAGAGATTCAGTATTTTCCATGGACTGTTCAAATAATATCTATTTCCCATACTCATCTCGATGCCAAATACTATTTTAGTGGGGATATGGTATGATCGCATGGAACATCATAAGACCTTCAATTTACAAATTTTGTGAAGGTCGGGTGACACTAGTAGGGAGTCAATTGAAAGCGATTATAATTGTTATAAAGCCGACATTCAGAATAAGCAAATTTAGATCTCCAGTTACATTACAAAGACAACACGTTTCTGGGTCGTTTATAGCAATACTACAATTGCTGTAATGAGAATTAAAAGTCTCCATATATAGCGAACTGTCGATAGAGTTTAATGAACAGTTGATGCCAGATATTGCTACTGGTCATGATCTTAGGGGTTTATCGAGCGTGTTGGTTAGTACAATGGACTCACATTCAGGAGCACGAAGGTTCAAACCCGCGTCCGGCAATCCAGATTCTATTTTCCGCGATTTCCCTAAATCTGTCCAGGCGAATGCTGGGATGGTTCCTTTGAAAAAGACAATGCAGACTTCCTTCCCCATCCTTGATCCACTTCGTGCTTGTTCTCCGTCTCTAATGACCTCGATGTCGACAACACGTTAAACCCTAATGTCCCTTCCTTCTTCGGTAGAGTATTTGAATATGGACATAATTCCGTAGTTTCTCTCTGGGGTTTCTATTTATGCAGCTACTTCACTTGAGTCATTTAAACACTAAATTTCATTTTCTTTATCCATAATTGATGGTGTTCTTTATTAATAGTGTCGCTCCTCTATTACCCTCTAGCTTACCTGACGTTACCAAATTGTATACTTAGAAATTAACTGATGTTCAACGCTTGAACCACGTTTAGTTGAAAGCAGCAGTGGAAATATCCAAAATATGTAAGGAGGTTGATTGATTTGTTTACAAGATTCGCTTCTTCCAGTTCAAATTTTCATCAATATGTACGCTCAAACGTTAGGAGCATTGTACCCTACTTACTGACTGCTGTTAATGTGCTATATGACTTGTTAGTATGGTTCTGTTTGTTGTACAGGACTGAATAAAGTGTGATTGCTTTTTAAAAATTTCCGGTGACAGTGTTGCACTGCATAGTTCACTAAGATCATTACTTATGAAGTTGGAACAACTTTTCAGAATGGCATCAGCATCACATTATATTTCGTCTTTTAGAATTTTAAGAATTCTGTTAATTTCAGTGAGTGTCGATGGTGCTACTTGGAGTTGCTGTATTTAGAACCTCATTGTTGAAAGTACTTACAGCTTGTGAATTATCAGTCACAACATTGTCATTTAGTTTAACTGTTATGGTATCTTTTACACTGACTGGTTGTCCTGTCTCTCGTTTGACAATGCCTGATGTAGTTTTAATCTTTGCATCTCCATTGTTTATTTTTATTAGCACTTGCATATTTCTGGACCTTCCCATGACTTTCCTTAAAATGCTGCAGTGCTTTTTGTAGTATGAAAGTGGTGTCGTATGTTGACTTTCTTTGGCCTGTATATAAATTCCCCTCTTCCTCTTACTTGAGATTATTATATTCACGGAATTCACACATGTAACTACCGTGTTAATGTCCATTCTGTGGCTCACTTGTTTTATGGTTTGAAAATACGTTTGTTACCTGTCTGCCATTCATTTCGGTGACTTTTTCTACACTCTAGGACACCCAGTTCAATAGATCGTGACGGTGACATCACTTAACAAGCTCTAATTATAACCAACATTGTCGTACTTGATAATGGCTTAGAGCTGAAATAATTACAGTAAAAAAATTAAAAAGTTGGTACGGTTAAAAGGCGTATATATAATTCAGATATTAGGTGGTGTTTTCATGTTCGCTTACAGCTGAGATTGTACATAGTAAAATAAAAGTTATGGAGACTGAAGTTGTGTTTGTTTCGTCCTGCAAATAAGGGTTGGGTATTTGATGGATTTCGAGGAGCCACTGCTTACACCAGAAGATCAACAGATTGATTAGAATCTGGTTGGATCTCTGAGATTTCTGGCGAACAGAATAAATGGGCAGAAAAGCGGTGCCCTATGCGCACTTGTGCAGTGAGTTTGATCAATGGACATTGGTACTATTTCTTATTACATGACATCAGAGGTTAGACGGAAAAGATGCGGTAAGGGAGAGCTAGTTCATTAGAATTAAATATATTTGGAAAGGATATTGTAATTTTAAACACGTTCTTGTATTTTCCCGAGGCCAAGGAACAGGAAGCAAAGGAAACGGAAGAGAAGTAGGATGTTTGTTCCCCTGTGTGAAATTTTATTACTAGTAAAATCAACGAGAACCGAAACTAGAGAAGCTAGTGATGTTGGAAAGCCGGAATCTAGAGCGAAATTGACTTTCCAACTCATTCACAGTTCTTCCGTTCCGTTCAGGCCGGGATTCTGGGCAGATCAACCATTTCTGAAATGTTATTGTCCACAAACGACTGCCACACAGACGCTGCATTGTAACAGAGTGCATTGTCGTCCTGATACAATCATCGTCTCCGAACGCTTCCTCTTTTGTACGTAAAATGTGATGATATCATTCCCCATTTTGCGCTTCCTTCAGAGCAACAAGCGGATCACGCCCTAACCATGAAAAGCAGCCCCCGCCCCCCATGCAAACTTCACTGTTTGCTCTACACATGATGCCAGATAGTGTTCTCCAGGTATTGGCCAAACCCAAACCCTTCCATCGGATTGCCACACGGTATATCGTGATTCATTTCACAAAAACACTTGTTACCTGTCATTCACTGTCCAATGGCGTCGCCCTTTACACCACCTCAAGTGTCGCTTATCATCGACTACAGAAATGTGTGCCTTATGAGGAGTTGTTTGACCACTGTAGGCCATTTTATCAAAACAATAAGCACAGTCAGTGTGCTGACCATACTGCTGGTAACTCTTTGGAACTCACGAGTGATTCCGTCTGCTGATTTCATGCGACCTTTAGCAATCGCCCTCCGCAATGTGTATAGGTCCCCCTCAGGGAATTTCCAGCTATTTCTGGAAAACTTGGATGCTTTGTTGTGCTATCTGTCAGACAGGGGGAAGCAAATTATCATTTGTGGGGATTTCAATGTTGATTCCCTGAAAGAGTGTAATAGGAAGAATGACCTTTTAGTATTACTCAGTTCTTTCAATTTGAGCTCCGTCATTGATTTTCCTACTCGGATAACAAAGAACAGCAGTACATTGATAGATAACTTTTTTATAGACCAAGATAAGTTTAAGGACATAAATGCTTATCCTGTTGAGAATGGTCTTTCAGATCATAGTGCACAGCTTGTTACAGTACATGACATAGCTCCATGCAGTATAATAAATCAGACTTTCAAAGCAGTGCGTTCAATTAACAATATAAATATTGCAAACTTTAGGGAAAGCCTACAGCAGCTAGACTGGGATGAAGTGTATAAGGAACCCGATGCAAACTTGAAATATAACTTATTTCACAATACATTTTTAAGGGTATTTGAAAATTGTTTTCCCAAGAAAATAGTTAAACATAATTCCAAGAAAACATATAAAAAACCTTGGCTAACTAAAGGAATAAGAATATCTTGCAACCGCAAAAGAGAACTGTATCTAACAGCAAGATGGAGTACTGACCCCGAAATTGTTCAATATTATAAAAACTATTGTGCGGTACTAAGAAAAGTTATTAAAAAGTCCAGAAGCATGTGTATCATGTCTGAGATCAGTAACTCTGATAATAAAATTAAAGCAATTTGGAATATTATTGAAAGGGAAACAGGGCAACCAAGAGCACAGGAAGACTTTAGTGCAATAAAATTGAATGACAAGTGCACTAACAAACAATCAGAAATTGAAAATATTTTGAATAATCATTTTTTAAATGTTGTGGAGAAAATAGGATCTAGATCTTCACTAGAAGAGGCAAGGCTATTAATAGAAGAGGCCATACCTGCACAGTTTGAAACAGCTGTAATTCCACCAACCTCTCCCTCTGAAATCAGTAAAATAATAAACTCACTGAAAAGTAAAAGCTCTTACGGAATTGATGGCATTTCCAGCAAAGTACTTAAAGCTTGTTCCCCACAGATAAGTAGAATTCTCAGCCACGTATGTAATAGCTCTTTGGAGCAGGGTGTTTTCCCTGATAGACTGAAATATGCCATTGTAAAACCATTGCATAAAAAGGGGGATATGTCGGATGTCAACAACTACCGCCCAATCTCTCTTCTGACAGCTCTATCAAAAATTTTTGAGAAAGTAATGTATTCAAGAGTAGCCTCCCATATTTGTAAAAATAAAGTACTAACAAAATGTCAGTTTGGTTTTCAGAAAGGCTTTTCAACAGAAAATGCTATATATGCTTTCACTGATCAAATATTAAATGCTCTGAATAACCGGACATCACCCATTGGTATTTTTTGTGATCTCTCAAAGGCCTTTGATTGTGTAAATCATGGAATTCTTTTAGATAAGCTAAATCATTATGGTTTGAGTGGGGCAGTGCACAAATGGTTTAATTCATACTTAACTGGAAGAATGCAGAAAGTTGAAATAAGTGGTTCGTGTAATGTTAAAACAGCTGATTCCTCAAACTGGGGTGCTATCAAGCACGGGGTCCCACAGGGTTCGGTCTTAGGTCCTTTACTGTTCTTGATATACATTAATGACTTACCATTCCACATTGATGAAGATGCAAAGTTAGTTCTTTTTGCTGATGATACAAGTATAGTAATAACATCCAAAAACCAAGAACTAAGTGATGTAATTGTAAATGATGTTTTTCACAAAATTATTAAGTGGTTCTCAGCAAACGGACTCTCTTTAAATTTTGATAAAACACAGTATATACAGTTCCGTACAGTAAATGGCAAAACTCCAGTAATAAATATAGAATTTGAACAGAAGTCTGTAGCTAAGGTAGAATTTTCAAAATTTTTAGGTGTGTCCATTGATGAGAGGTTAAACTGGAAGCAACACATTGATGGTCTGCTGAAACGTCTGAGTTCAGCTACGTATGCTATTAGGGTTATTGCAAATTTTGGTGATAAGAATCTCAGTAAATTAGCTTACTATGCCTACTTTCATTCACTGCTTTCGTATGGCATCATATTCTGGGGTAATTCATCGTTGAGTAGAAAAGTATTCATTGCACAAAAACGTGTAATCAGAATAATTGCTGGAGCCCACCCACGGTCATCCTGCAGACATCTATTTAAGGATCTAGGGATCCTCACAGTAACCTCACAGTATATATATTCCCTTATGAAATTTGTTGATAATAATCCAAACCAATTCAAAAGTAATAGCAGTGTGCATACCTATAACACCAGGAGAAAGGATGATCTTCACTATGCAGGGTTAAATCTGACTTTGGCACAGAAAGGGGTAAATTATGCTGCCACAAAAGTCTTTGGGCACCTACCAAACAGCATCAAAAGCCTGACAGATAGCCAACTAACATTTAAAAATAAATTAAAAGAATTTCTAGATGACAACTCCTTCTACTCATTGGCTGAATTTTTAGATATAAAGTAAGTAAAAAAAAAAAAAAAAAAAAAAAAAAAAAAAAAAAAACTTAATCATTAGTGTCATGCAATATTTTGTGTAATGTAATTTCTTGTACAGACATCTTTTATTAACCTGACACGTTCCACATCATTACGAAGTGTCGTATTCATGATCTATGGAACAAGTATTAATCTAATCTAATCTAATCTAATCAATGCTGGGCAGTCCCTGTCTGTCAATACATGGGATCTGCCTGGTCTTTGTTTAGCTATGGTTTTTCCTTGACAATCAAATCACCAACACTTGCGTTGGTCACCTACAGCTGGGGTGAAATGTCCCTGATTGATATGTTACACGAATGGATTACCCTCACTAGAGTATCTTCGAAGTCACTGAGCTCTTCTGACCCACCTATTGTGCTTTGCTGATTCTCTATTAACAATACTCCCTGCCTCCTTTTGTAGTGACAGGTCCGCCTCTTGTGATAGCTAATGGTGAATTTTGTGTTACAAAGGGGTGTCTACATCTTCTGACGGGTAGTGTATTTACGACAGTAATAAAAATGGAATGGACGTGGCTAGACATTTGGTCTACAAGTTCTTTACCGGAGTCCTTTACATAAGAAAAGACCAAGAAGGTACGTAAATACTATCAGAAAAGATGAAAAGGCAACAGGAATGCGTATAGATGAGAACCGTAAAGCATGAGGAGACCTTTATCCGGCCTTGGATGTCAAAGGGATGGTGGTGGTCATGACGAAGCAGAAGAAAAAGATGATGATGATGAAGATTTGACCATATAACGATAATGATTTGCCATAAATGTAATACTAGTAACTGAGTTAATACATAAACGTATATTCCGAAATCGGAAAATGGATTAAAAGGAGTACTCACGAGCAGCTGTAGCTACAGATTACTATTTAATATCGTTGAAAAACAAACTGAAATTTAAGAGAATTGTCCAAAAGTATCGATGTGGAGAGAAGTGGGATACTAAAGCACGGAACGAAGTTGGCTGTAGATAATGCTATAACGAATACCAAAAAAATACAGTCGACGAGGAACAGACACCTCTAAAAACTGGTGTCACAGAAAATTGACAGAAAAAAGGGTACGAAGAAGGTAGTTGCGAAGAATCCTTGGGTAACAGAAGAAATAGTTCATCTGAGGCACTGAGAACCATAAGGGCCCAAAACAAGAACACAGAGTTTCGAGAAAAATAGATATTTGTGAAAATCAAATTTGAAGAAAAAGCGCCCGTCTCATAGGTTAGACTTTTTTTAAAACCAAGCCACAATTTCCTATATTTCATATAAAAAATAATATAGCCACTTTGATATAAAATATTAATTAGTATTTAGGATTATATGAAGCGCTGAGACACATAAGGGCCTAATGCACACCATTGTTGATTTTGAGATTGTGGCTTGCACACATACTCCTGACGTATTTTGATCTTATGGTGAGTTCGGTTTATCTGTGCTGTAGACCCACACTGCACACGCGAACATTCACTAAAATCTGTGTAATAGCTTTCTCTGACATTCCTTCCATTTGGGCCCGACGATGGTGTGCTTTAGGCCCTTCTGGTTATCAGTACCTGTATTTATTATTAATGTTAATTCACAAAATTTCCATATGTCTCCCAGTGACAATAGTGTTTCTTTTTTCAGAATATAAGGAACACATACTAAGTGCAACACGCATATATTTGTGATGACTTGCTCCAGCGCTTCGTGGTCTTTGTTACCATCATTTTCATTAAGCACGTTCTGTGGTTTGAGTTTCAACTAAAACTACCAATATACCTCCGATTACGAAGTACTACTACTACTACTAATACTACTACTACATAAATGATGTAGACACTAAATTATGTTGGCAGCCCAGATAACAATTACGCAGAACAAAGAAACAAAATTATGCTCTGTGCTTTGGAACAATGTGAAAACTAGTACCAGAGAAATCGGTGAGACACTTTGCCTTGAATGTTCATATATACAATGTGGGCCTACAGCATAGATAACCATGAGATCGACAGATGTCAGGAGCATGCATACTTGTTAAAATCAAAATCAAGGACACCGGGCGTTACATCTTCACGGTGCTCAGCGCTTCGATTGTTCGACGAGAGAAGGGACTAAAGAGATGTTCCAAAGAAGTTGCGAATACTACATTGTAAGCTTGTTAGCAATGAAATAAGCAGGAAGTGCAGCAAAGCCAAGGCGAAATGGCTACGGAAAGGGGAAGGAACTATCTGATGACGTGATAGAAGAAAAAATGGGAGTTGATGTGGAAGATGTAGGAGATGAAATATTAGCGTGCGTGTTTAGCAGAGCTTTGGAACACTTGTGATCAAATATAGCGCAATGTTTCGATACCATTACTACAGAAATTCTAAAATCATTGAAGGATGGTGGCAACCATACGAGTAATCAGCCTATCGGAATAATATCATCCACACTATCCCGAAGATAGCAACGACAGAGAAGTGCGAGAACTATCATACAATCAGGTTAACAGCTCGCGCATCCAAGGTGCTAGCAAGAATAGTGTATAGAAGAATAGAAAATAAAATTGAAAATCTGTTAGATGACGGTTAGTTTGACCTTATAAAAGGTAAATCCTCTGGAGAGGTGGGTCTGACGTTACACTTGATAATGGAAGCAAGACTAGAAAAATCAAGGGACATTCAGAGGATATGTCGACTTGAAATATGCGTTAGAAAGTATAAAATGGTGAGATATTGCCAGGAAAATAGGAAAAGTCAGACAATATACGATATTTACAAGAACTAAGAGGTAATAATAAGGATGGAAGACCTAGAATGCAGTGCTCGCATTAAAAAGGGTGTAAAATAGGGCTGCAGTCTTTCCCCCCTGCTGCTCATATATACATGGAAGAAGCAATGATGGAAATGAAAGAAAGATCAATACTAAGATAAGTTCAAGGTGAAATATCAATCATGAGGTTCGCCCATGAATTACTGCCCAGATGAGCAAAAGAGAGGAAGAAGCGCAGGAACGAACAGTCCAACGAGCACACAATGTGGTTTGCTGATAAACCGAAGAAAGAAGTAATACGGAATGGCAGAAATGAGATTAGTGATAAATTTTGACATCGAACTTGGGAACCACCAAGTTGACATGGCAAAGAAAGTTTGCTATCGTAGAAAAAAATTCTACACAACGGATGAAGCGAGGAAGAAAGGAGGAGCAGACTAGCATAGGCAAAGTGGGCATTCCAAGCGAAAGAGGTCAATTAGTACTAAACATCCACTTTAATTTAAGAAATAAATTTCTGAGAATGTTCGTTTGAAACAGCTGTAAGGAAGTGAACTATGGCCTAAGGGAAAGCCGAAGAAGAAGAGAATAGAAGCGTTTGAGGTGTGGTGTTATAGAAGGATGTACATAATTTGGTGGACCGATAAGATGAGAAGTAAGGTCTCCACAGAATCGAAATGGAGATGAATTTGTGGAAAACGTCGACAAGAAGAAATGGCAGGATGATAGGACTTTTATTAAGACATCAAGTAATAATATCAATGGTTCTCGAGGAAGCCGTAGAGCGCAAAAATAGCAGGGGAAGACAGAGCTTGGAGTACGTCCAACAAATAACTGAGGACGTCGCCTGCAATTGCTGCCCTTTGATGCAAAGGTCGGCACAGGAGAGGAATTCCTGGCGGGCCTCACCAAACGAGTCAGACGACTGAGGACAAAAAAAAAAGTTGCATGAGGAGACCTTTATCCAGCAATGGATGTCAAAGGGCTGATGGTGCTGGTGATGGTGGTGGTCGTGATGATGTTGTTGACGTTGACGATTCGGACCAATACATAAAAGTATATTACTGTGCAATAACATTGTGGATGTTGTGTAAAAGTAATGCTTCTAAATACGGAAGGTGGTGATTATCATTATTCATGGACCGAGTCTTACAACTGTTCCTTTCAAAGTAGTCTGTTTTTCCCCCTTTGTTGCCACTGGGATTTCTTGTTCCGTAATTGCAACAGTATTATGTCTTTTTGCATAGTTGTATATAGAGTTCTGATATCTTCGTTTCCCATCATTCAACTATTATTACACCTGCAACTCTTCTTAGAAATCGCATTTCAAATGTTTGCATGTATGTGCCAAGTACGGGGTGTGAAAGAAAGTGTCGAATATTTCGAGGGATAATAGTAGTCATCGAAACAAGACATCCAAGCCGAATAAATATAGGTCCGGAACAGTTGTTTATAGGGGAGGATGAAAGATGTCGTGGATATGACTAAGACTACCACCAAGTAAGCTGTTCAGCCGTATTTTATAATGTCTTTGGCACACAGGTTCTCTCGCATCCCTTAAAGGTGAACAAGGGAAGACCCCGCTCATTCCTCTCGCCAGAGATGGAGGACCATATACTGAATGACTGTGCTGAATTTGAAAGTTAAAATTCTGGCCCAACCACTCAAAAGGTGCAATGCTAGTTTTTTGCGCTTTTCACCATTAGAATGTCAGAATGATTGTAAAAAGGAATCACCACTGCGTGTACCTACTGATTTTACATTGTTTGTGGTTAGCCTAACAGTTAATTTTCAAATGTCTTTATTATTTCACATGTTTCTAATTATTTTCTTTTATAACTGGCAGTGTATCAACGTAAACATTAAGCTGCGGGACATGTACTTTGAAGCACTAAAGAAACTGGTCTGGGCATGCGTATTCAAATACAAGGCTATATAAACAGGTAGAATACGGCGATGCTGTCGGCAACGCGTGTGACAACACAAGTGTCTGGCACAGTTGGTAGATCGGGTTCACCTGCTTCAATTGCAAGTTATCAAGATTTAAGTGAGTCTGAACGTGGTGCCATAGTCGGCGCCACGAGCGATGGGGTACAGCGTGTCCGAGTAGCGATAAAGAGATAACTTTCTCGCACGCCCATTTCACGAGTGTATCGTGAATATAAGGACTCCGGTAAAATATCAACTCTCCGGCATCACTGCGGCCGGGAAAAGATCCTGCAAGAACGAGACCAAAGGCGACTGAAGAGAATCGCTCAACGTGGCAGAGGTGCAACCCTTACGCAGATTGCTGCATATTTCAAAACTCGGCCATCAACAAGTGTCAGCGTGCGAACCAATCAACTAAACGTCATCGATATTGGCTTTCGAAGCAGAAGGCGCACTCGTGCACCCTTGATGACTGCATGACACAAAGCATGTGCTTCGCCTAGGCCCGTCAACAGCAGCATTGGACTCTTCATGACTGGAAACATGTTTCCTGGTCGGATGAGTCTCGTTTCAAATTGTACTGACTGGATGGACGTGTACAGATACAGAGACAATCTCATTAATCCATGGGCCCTGCATCTCAACAGGGGACGGTTCAAGCAGGTGGAGGCTATGTAATGGTGTGTGGAGTGTGCCTCTGATATGGCTAGATACGACTCTGACAGATGACACGTACGTAAGCATCGTTTCTGACCACCAGCATCCATTCATGTCCATTGTGCGTTCCATCGGATTGGGAAATTCCAGAATTGCTGCAGAGTGACTCCAGAAACAGTCTTCTGGGTTTAAACACTTCCGCTGGCCACCAACTCCAAAGACATGAATATTATTGAGCATATATGGAATGTCTTGCAACGTGCTCTTCAGAACAGATCTTCACCATCTCATACTCTTACTGATTTATGGACAGCCCTACGGGAGTCATGGTGTCAGTTTCCTCCAGCAGTACTTCAGAGATAAGTCGAGTCCCTGCAACGTCGTGTTGCAGCACTTCTGCGTGCTCGCGGGGGCCCTACACAGCATTAGTCAGGTGTACCAGTTTCTTTGTCTCTTCAGCGTATTTGTTCCAGCCTTCTGGCTGACGATCACTGCCACTGTGTTAAATTAGTGAATGGCTTGTAATGTCGCTAAGTGCTTCAGATGAATGTTTGTATCCTAGTTCTTAAATCACACGCATATAAATACAGTATTTTCGGCACTTATGTGAAATGGATGTTTTTAAACTGTTCATAAATTACGGAATTACAATAACATCGTCACGAAGCCAGGGACTAGTTTCACTTGCTGCAAAAATTAATTCCTATAAATTCCCCCCATCTGATGAGGAATCCTCAGAGGCTCTAAAGGAGAGGAACAGGAAAATAATAGTTTCTAAAATTACGTTATGGCAGCAACTAGTCGCAGTCATTATTAACCATTCGTTAGCAGATATTTAATATAACACATGTACAAATAATTTTTCAAAGAAGAGACTTTTCTCCTAGTATACGGTTCTTTGTTACATTAAATAGTGGTGGGGGGAGACACACAGTGAGGATGAACAGCGTAACACAAACGGCGCAAAGAGATTACTAAAGCAAACTTACTTAAAAACGCTGTTAAAAAGTGTCTCATAAGCAATATACTTTTCACAGGGAATGCTTATTTAGATATCACTCGGTAGGGGTTTAGTAAAAAGTAGCTTTTCACATAACTCTTTCACACTATTTTCTCCTTTTTATGGAAAACCTTACTGTCAAAGTTATGCAGTGATTAATAGTTACACATTTCACTCAATTCAAAGGGATGGTGACTCTATTTTTCAGGCTAGCCAATGAAACGTTGCGGTATACAAAATGAAAGCCAAACATTGTCGTTATGGCCCTCATGTCAGCTGGGAGTAAGTGTAGCTTTACATTATGCAATAATAAGAACGTTGTGTGTGTAGTGATCGGTAGTAAAAAATGAATGAACACTGTAACACTAGCTTTTTATATTATTAAATATCTTCTTTGCAAAACAGCATTCTGCACCAGGAATAAAGCGAATATTGTTGCACTGTTGTAAACAGAATTGGCCTTTTATTCGGGCATATGAAGACTCTAATGTCCATACAGCCATCCTGATTTACGTTTTCCGTAAATTAAGGCATATGATGGGATGATTCCTACTACAAAACCATGATCTACTGCCTTTCCCATCCTTGTCAAACCAGTCCGCTCGGTACATAAAGTCCTGTATATATGAATTATGCTATTTTTATTGTTCTTAAATTGTAATATCACGACATGTCGAATATCCTTGCAAAAAGGTGTCGAAATAAGGAGGACGAGAGTTCAATGCCTCATCGGAAACGAGGTCCATAGAGAAGCAGAGGATGCGATGGGGAGGAATTCGAAAAAAAAAAAATCAAAGGTGTGTGAAACCTTATGGGACTTAACTGCTTAGGTCATCAGTCCCTACGCTTACACACTATTTAACCTAAATTATCCTAAGGACAAACACACACTCCCATGCCCGAGGGAGGACTGGAACCTCCTCTGGGACCAGCCGCACAGTGGAAGGAATTCCATCGTGCCCTTTTCTGCATCCACTTCTACAAGTACAAGGCGTATTTCTTAAGTAAGTACCGTTTAGAAATTAAAAAAAAGACGTGCGAAGGTATCTCAATAATTTTATTTTTACATGAAAGCCTGTACCCTAATCTACGCACTGACGCGGTTACAGTCTGATTCTTCCTTGTTTACGTTGCTTACTGAGTACGGAAAATGTACGTTGGCGCCAGTAGAATCGCTCTGTAGTTAGCCTTAGGTGCCGGTTATCTAGATTTGCGCAATAGTGTTCCTCGAAAACACGTAGCCTTTCCTCCGGTGATTCCCATTTGAGTTCCAGAAGCATCTCCGTAATACCTGCGTGTTGTTCGAACCTGCTGGTACAAATTTAGTGACGCGCTTCTGAATTGCTTCGATATCTTTCTTTAATTTGACCTAGTTCGCATCCAAAATACTAGAACAGTACTGAACAATGAGTCACACTAGTTGTCTTATACTCTGTTTCCTTTACAGACGAGCCACACTTTCCAAAAATTCTCCAAATAAACCGAAATCGACCATTCTCCTTCCCTACTACAGTGCTTGCTTGGTCATTCCATTCCATATTGCTTTGCAACGTTACGCTAGAAATTTAATCGACGTGATTGTGTGAAGCACCACTGTGGATTGATTTTTCCTATCTATATGCGTCAGCTTACATTTCTCTACATTTTTAGCTAGCTACCATCTCTCTCTCTCTCTCTCTCTCTCTCTCTCTCTCTCTCTATATATATATATATATATATATATATATATATATATATATATATATATCAGCAGTATTATCACACGCCTCTGGGATATACTCTTGTCTCTGATGAACATTCACCGTCGAGGACAAAAAACTGGGTTCTGTTACTTAAAAAGTGTTCGAGCCACTCACATATGTGGGAACCTATTCCGTGGGCTTGTATCTTCGTTATCAGTCGGCGGTGTGACACCATATCAAATGCTTTACGGAAATCTAGGAAAGTGGATTCCGCCTCTTGTCCTTCATCCGTAGATCGCAGGATCTCATGTGAGCAAAGGGCAAGCTGAGTTTCGCACGAGCGATGATTCCTAAAAATGTGCTGATTCGTGGACAGAAGCTTTTCCCCCTCAAAGAAATTTATTATATTCGAATTGAGAATATGTTCAAGGAGTCTGCAGCAAATTCGATGTTAAAGATATGGGTCTGTAGTATTGCAAGTCCGTTCTTTCACTCTTCTTATGTGCAGGAGTCATCTGCACTCTTTTCCAGTCGCTTGGGACTTTCCGCTTGGCGAGATATGCGCCAGAAATGCAAGCTAAATAAGGGGCCAATGCTGTAGAGTATTCTCTGTAAACCCGAAACGGGATTTCTTCAAGACCTGGCGACTTACTTGCTTTCAATTCTTTCAATTGTTTCTCTACACCAGCGATGATCATTACCAAGTCCTCCATATGGGAGTCTGTGCGATTGTCAAACTGTGGTATGTCTGTACAATTCTCCTGCTTGAATGATTTCTTAAACACGAAATTCAAAACTTCCTCTTTACTTTTGCTATCTTCTACTGCCACACCAGACTGGTCAACTAGTGACTAGCTAGAAGCCTTAGACGCACATGGCGTTTTTTTGTCCTACGCTTTGTGCATCGATGTTACTACAGGCACACGAATTTCTATTTCAGAGGAACCATCTTGGCATTTGCCTGCAGCGGTTCAAAAAGTAGCACTTGCCTGAGGCAATTTAAAAATGTATTTCAGATATGAATAAAACTACAAGCGCTAATAACATCAGAGCTACTTAGAGGTTAAAAAGAAAAGAGAGAAAAGTGAGTGCCATATAGTGTCCTTGGTCTCCCTCTCTGCAGAATGCATTCACTATTCTCTTTCATCCGCAAGCGCCGTCCTAATTTGCGTGGCCTTCGTTAGGGAGATGGACACCGTTAATACAGTATACAGCAAACTATTACCATTTGCCTAGAAAAATAACAACAGTGGCGAATTTTCCACAGAGCACCGATGCCGGGTAAAGCCCCTAAGAGACCGTACATTACATGGCATTTTAAAAGAAAAGAGAAGACTCAGACACGCTGAAATATATCTTAGTAGAAGGGAAAAAAACCCAAGCGATCGTGTGGGATGGCTACCGCGATATTTTATTCCACAAACGTGGCGCACATCGTAAGGTGCGAGTGTTACGGAATGACGGCCGTGGAACGACGCTCTGTGTGTGTGTGTGTGTGTGTGTGTGTGTGTGTGTGTGTGTAGAGGACGTGCGCGCTAAACGGAATGCGTGGGTGAGCTAGGCGGCAGGGGAAGCACGCGGAAGCGTCAATATAGCGGCCCTCACCGAGGAGTCCAGAAGCCAGTCGCATCCATGCAGGTCGCCGCGCTGCTCATCTGTCTGCTGCTGACCGCGAAAACGTCACAGGTTCAGGCGCAGCCCGAGCGCTGGGTAAACTCCGTCACGTATTTGTGTTGACAAAGCTGCACCACAAGGTGGTTCCGAACTGTACTGCTTAACCACGATATTATTGCACTTGGCCGCTATCGAAAACACACAGCGACGTGACAGTAAACAATCACACTAGTGACTAAGGAAAACACATCGCATTCTCAATGGCTTCAGGTCAGTTGTCTTATACTATCAACGCCGATTACGCTCTGACACAATGAGGGGACCGATCACTCTCACTCAGAGGTGAAATAGTATTTTGGTCGAAACTTCCTTGCAGATTAAAACTGTATTCCGGACCGACACTGGCGCTCCAAATGTTTGACTTTCGTGGGGTAGCACTCTACCAACTGACATAGCCAAGGGATGTAGGGACGAGGTACTGGCGGAAGTACAGCCGAAAAGAGAGGGGTCGTGAGTCGTGTTTGAGTAGCTGAGTTGATAGAGCACTTGCCTGTGAAAGGCAAAGGTCTCGCGTTCTAATATCGATTCGGCACACAGTTTTAGTTTCCCACGAAGTTTCATATCAGCGCGGACTCCTCTGGAAAGCGAAAATTTCGTTCTGGAATTATACGGTCGACTAACGCGAGCCGCGTGGGGTAGCCACGCGGTCTGAGGCGCCTTGCCACATTTCACGCGGCTCCCTCCGTCGGAGGGTCGAGTCCTCCCTCGGGCATGGGTGTGTATGTGTTGTCCTTAGCGGAAGTTAGATTAAGCAGTATGTAACCCTAGGGACCGATGACCTCAGCAGTTTGGACCCATAGGAACTTACCACAAATTAATATAATATACGCCGGCCAGAGTGGCCGAGCTGTTCTAGGCGCTACAGTCTGGAACCGCGCGCCCGCTACGGTCGCAGGTTCGAATCCTGCCTCGGGCATGGATGTGTGTGATGTCCTTAGGTTAGTTAGGTTTAAGTAGTTCTAAGGTCTAGGTGACTGATGACCTCAGCAGTTAAGTCCCATAGTGCTCAGACCCATTTGAACCATACAACATACAGACGTCAGTCAGATACAGATGCAGTTCTGAGCAACTGTCCTGCGAGCTTTTTTCTACTGATTCTTTATCTGCATCTACATCAGGACTCGGTAAAGCGCCTTACGTTGTGAGGTACCAATATCTGCTACCCCTTTTCTTGTTCTATTCACCAAAACCCGGGCAGCGATTGTGTGTCGGTAAACCTCCGAATGCCATCTAATTTCTCTAAATTTCTCGTCCTCGTCATTTCGTGAGAAGTATATGAGAGAAAATAAGAAATCACCAGACTCTTCTAGAAACGTATTCTCTGTACAACGTCTCTCTTGTAGCGTCTGGGCTTTGTTGAGCATCTCCATAACGCTCTCTCACCTAGTAAACCATCGCGTGACGAAACGCGTCGCTCACCGTATGGATGGCTGTTACCACTGAAACAGCCGGTTTTCGGTTGTATCGGTAATATTTCAAGCCATTTAAACCTGACTGTTAAAACCGCTCAAAATGACCGATTGCTGAAATTATCAATTTCGGTTTTTTTTGGTTCTTATTATTTTCCGTAATAAACGTGGAAATCGAAGACATATTGGGCAATTCTCTCTTGATTTCAAGATACAAACAGTCAGAATGTTACATTACATAGGCAATTTAAAAGCTCGTCCACAGTTCACTGCTCTTGCGGAAACGTGATAACTGGTTCAACACAACAAAAAATCACCAGTATTCTCCTAGTGATTCTAATTTTTTCAAACTCTGCTCAAAAATCATCTTGTAATCGGAGAATGTAACACTGTTTGGGCATTATGAATACTCAGTGCTAAAGGGTAAAAAATGATAACTTTTTTGTTCACGTTAATTAGTCCGTTCATAAGGGCTACAAGCAAATAAAGGAATATTATGTTCACACAGGCAACAGATCAGCTATTTTCTATTTTTATTCAATACTACGAATGAGTTGTTTTAAAGTTTTTAATTTATTATTGTTGCCATAACTTCCTTCCTCTTTTATTATTTCATAGAAATGGCAGACAAACATTTCATCTTTTAAAGCAGATGAAGCGTTGCGCTTTATTGCTACGTAACTTGGTAAACATATTTCCAGACTAGTGTTGGTGTCATTCTGCAATACGACGGATGCCCGTCGACGACAGCGAGAAGCTACGGAATAGATCAGGTTGTGGCAAGTCTTGCACACTGCATGTACGTGCGTGCGTTAAGCCAGAACACACGACAACACGGACATTATTGTCTCAGCAGTGCTGTACCAGTTCTTACGCCCTGTGTTTCTTGCTCGTTTCCGTCGGCATTATTACTAAAGTAGCACTGCTTACTGTCCTCATTTTGTGTAACAACGCCATATTTAAAACCAATATAAATTTCACAAATAAAACATACTCCTCTTTTAAGAAAGGTTTATTTAAAAAAAAATTGCACTCCTGATATGGCTGATTATATTTCGGATTTTTACTCGGTTACTAGTAAAAAATAAAATAAAAACATGTTATAGTCGAGACGGAAGAACTAAAATACCGCAATGTGTTTTAACCGGTCGGTTTCCCTCATGCCTAGCTCACCGATGGATCTTCTCTATCATATTAATGATAGCTAGTAAGTGCCCCAGACTGATGATCAGTCTCAAATGTGTTTTCCAAGGCACTTCTCTTGCGGATGAATGACTTTTCCTTAACATTCTACCAATTAATCTCAGCCTGGCATCCGCATTTCGTACTGTTTGTTTTATATGGACATCCACTTTAGGTCGCTCCGAAAGGTTACTCCTATTATTTTATTATAATGGCCAGAGTCGGCATAGTCTTAGGCTATCTTCAGACACCACCATCAGCTGCGTACAACACTCAGTTGTACTTAGTCGCTGAAATTGATGAGCAGCAATGGTTGAGTGCGGATTCCTTTTATTTGGCGAAAGAGTTGGCACCAGTCTGTGCCCACTCTTTTTTTTCAGGTTGGTGATAGTGTGCCCAGGTTTCATGTAACAATTCTCTCCAGAAGCCCATTACTTTCGACGCAAAAGTGCCTCACAATTCAGCAGTCACCTGACGTGGCGCCACCGTTGTATTCAATCGAGCACCTCATAGACAAAATTATGTGCTAAGCAGCACTAACATCCAAAACAGTTACTGGTTA
This sequence comes from Schistocerca gregaria, assembly GCF_023897955.1. Classification (NCBI taxonomy): domain Eukaryota; kingdom Metazoa; phylum Arthropoda; class Insecta; order Orthoptera; family Acrididae; genus Schistocerca; species Schistocerca gregaria. Next base: position 863,534,969 of record NC_064921.1, read on the forward strand.
GTTTAAATTTGGTCTACAGTTTTCCTTCACAACAGCGGTAATGTTTTCATTCGTTACTGTGCTGCGTCCCTGAACCGGCCGCGGAACATCTTCCACAGAAATTTCTCCACTTTTACGATTTTTACAACACTCGTACACTTGATACAGGGACAATGATCAATCACCGTACTGTACTTCCATCCTGCGATGTATTTTCACATCTTTAACAGCTTCACTACTCCAGGACGTATCTCAGTTCCTGTTGCAAGTGGTGCAAGTCGATAAGGTGTTCGATACATTTGTACTGACATAGTTTTCTTTTCTATGATACAGTAACAGGCTACTAACTGCTCGTCATTTGTCGAAATGCAAGGATAACTTCTGCCAGATTCCAAACCAATGGTACAACTTTTAGGAATTTTATGCCACTTTTGATGATTTCATTTGGATCGCCCTTGCAAATTGGTTGTTTCTTCTGATATCAGAAGACAGCCTATGAAGATTTGGTTGGCATCGCCATTCAGCCACACTCACACGAAGCTGTTTCTCTCCACTGCAGTCGATGAGGATCCTATCTAAATTTTCCACGGCGGAAACGAAGGCTAAACACTATCGCTAGAAAATTCTGTTATACCCTCCAGAATCGTACGGCGATCGTAACGGTATGTTTGTGCCTATTTACAGATTGTGTTGTCCCTCATGTTGGTAAGAAATACGCAAGTTTTTGTTCCATTTTGCACAAAATTGCACTCACAGACGGTGGTGTAGGTCTGCAATCGCATCCGCCATAATTCTTTGTACTTCGCTTGGGTATCGACAACTTCATCTCCCCTTTCCGCCGACAACATAATAGTGTTTATGCGACGTTGAGACTGCGTCAGGTGCTCCATATGTGCAGGCCACTTAATTTCATCACAGGGTTGTGACTGTGACTTCTTTGATGTTGTCTGTACAATTAAGCACGGAAGCCGGACATAGTCTACGTAGAACGTAACGGAACTATAAGATGTGTGGTGGTAGTCAAACGTCCCGTATTCAGTCCCCCGTTTTTCATAAGATATTTTTCTGAAAAGTTTAATTGGTCCTCACCTCTTGAAGTGCTGTATATATTTACGGGTCATTTCAGGCATTTCATTATCGTATTCCAACCCCCCCCCCCTCTCCCGTACGCAGATTCCCTGAGATAAATAAATAGATAAACATATATACAAATGTGGCTCAGGATCAGAATTACAAGACGCTCTGATGCATCTTTATCCCTTCCCCCCCCCCTCTCCCGCCACCCCTCTCCACCCCCGGACGCTTTGTATCGCCACAGGTCCGCAACGGTGGATTCTTCCGAAGAGAATAGCCTGTTACATGAACGTCAAAAATCAGCTGTGCTAACGTTTGAGAAACGACAGTTGGTACAATGTCTAGTACATTCCTTGACTTATAGCTAAAAAGTCTATGATCACGCCGTGCTAGACTGATGAAAAAAAAAAAAAACACAATAAATAACGCAATATTGGTTGTAAAATTATCGTGCGGCTTGTGTGGATGTTTAACGAAATAAACGATTAAGTACAAGATATAAAGTGATTTTTGAGGCAGTTAGGTGCCCTGATACGCGGTGACTTGAAATTTGTTACTCAACGATACATTCGAAATATCTTCTGATAAAACGCGATAATTTTCATACAGGTAAACATCACAAGACACCGCGCCACACAATATCGCACTAAGGAGACTGAAACAGTGGTGAACATCCAGAAATCGGTTATAAGTTAGATCCGTGTACGAAGCCATTTTACCACAACATGTTAGGAAGCAACATGCAAAGGTAAAAAAAAAAAGCCATCTTCGTGGTAAGCACTACCACTCACCGTCACCGCTTGAATCAAAGATAAGGTGAAGACCTCAGACAAGGCCAGCCGTTTCGGCGCTTGTTTAGTAGCTCGTTTGTGTAAATTTGTCGTATGATCCTATAGGACCAGACTGCTGAGGTCACCGGTCCCTAGGCTTACACACTTTTTAATGTAACTTTAAGGACAACACACACACACACACACCCATGCCCGAAGGAGGACTCGAACCTCCGACGGGAGAAGCTACGAGAATCGCGGCAAGGCGCCGAAGACAGCTTGGCTACCTCGTGCGGTAACCACCTAAAATGAAGAACTCTAAGATATACTGACGGAAAAAAATCACAACACCGAAAAATAATTAATGTAGAGTAATGAAATTTCAGGAACACATTTCTCTAGATAACATATTTAAGTGATTACCAGTGCAAAATCACAGTTTAATGTAAATGCGAGGTAAGGCGTTGCAAATGTGAAATGCTGGTACATTAATGACCGGCGTAAACGCCAGAATATTGAACACAAGAATTCAAACGTGCACGCATTGTGTAGTAAGGGTGCCAGGTGTCAGTGTGTGCGACGGAATTCGACGCCTGTTGCACTTGGTCAGTCAATACCCGAACGGTTGACGCTGTTTTTGGATGACGATGGAATTGTCATCCAATAATGTCCCAACTGTTCTCGATTGCAGACAGGCCTGGTAACCGAGCAGGCCGATGCAACAAATCGATATTCCTTGGAGCTTGTTGGATTACAACAACGTGCGTTATCCTGCTGGAAAACACCCCCTGGAATGCTGTTCGTCAGTGGCAGCACGACAGGTCGAATCGCCATCATTGGATCTGAGGCTGAAACAACTTTCATCAGAAAACACAACAGACCTTCACCCTGCCTTCCAATGGGCTCTCGCCTGACACCCCTGACATCGCAAATGGCGGTGGTTTAGGGTCGGAGGAATGCACACTACAGGACGTCTGGCTTTGAGCTGTTCTTGGAGTAACCAATTTGTAACAATTCGTTGTGTCATTGTAGTGAGAACCGCTGCTCCAATTGCTGCTGCAGATGTAGTAGGACGAGCCAGAGCCATACGCCGAACACGAAGGTCTGCCCGCTCGGTAGTGGTGCGTTACCGTCTGGAGCCCGGTCTTCCTGTGACCGTACGTTCACGTGACCACCGTTGTCAGCAGTCATGTACAATGGCTACAATCCTTCCAAGTTTTTCTGCAATATCGCAAAAGGGACATCCACATTCTCGTAGCCCTATTACACGACCTCGTTCAGAGTCAGTGAGGTGTTGATAATAACGTCTTTGTCGCATTAAAGGCGTTCTCGGATAACGTTAACTCACTACGTCCAATCTTAAAGGTAACTAACGCTCGTGACCGTTGTAGTGTGTATTTAAAGCAAACCTGATTTGCATCCGCATAGAGGCACTACTAACGCCCCTCTTATCCAGCTGGCGTGAATTTTGGAAGAGGGGGGATTAGTGTTTAACATCCCGTCGACAACGAGGTCATTAGAGACGGAGAACATGCTCGGTTTGTGGAACAATAGGTAAGAAAAACGGCCGTGCTCTTTCGAAGGAAACATCCCAGCACTTGCCTGAAGTGATTTAAGGAAATCACCGAAAACGAAAATCAGAATGGTCGGACGCTTGTTTGAACCGTCGTCCTCCCGAATGCGAGTCCAATGCACTAACCCCTGAGCCACCTCGCTCAGTCGTGAAATTTGCATAGACATAATCTGTCAAATTTTTGTTTATGTCGTACAACTTCTTTTTGGTGTTGCGATTTTTTTCCGTCACTTTATATTGGCTCATCATTCCCGACCCCAGTTTCTTGGGAAACTACCCTGAAGTTCATGCGCGCAGTCGATTCATAATTGACAGTAACAATGGCTAATTGAAATCTGAGCAGTTTTCAGTATCATCGTATATGGGACCTGCAGCGTCCGAGAAATAAATAAAAGAAACTTTCATGATTGCAACCGATGTATGGTAAGATGTCGTAAAACTGATAGTCAAAACTTGCCAAAAAGAAGATACCCCCTGTCTCTCCATAAGAAAACCACACCTATCACAAATGTTCGTGCTGTTAACTATATTGCCATTGTTTATAAATAATTTGTCGTCATTTCTTTCTCCATTAGAAACTTCACTTTTCAGACTTAAATAAATGTGCACACAGTTCTGGAACATTTGCCTCATTTATGCAAGTATTGACTACATACCAGTCAAATTTGTGTTAGATACACAGAAAATAGTGCTCTGTCTACTAATTTATTCATTATTGACACATTTGTTATTTGGGTATAATTATTAATCATTCAGTATATTCCTTAAATACGATACGCTCCATTCCTAAGTACTGTATGATTCCTTAAAGTGGTACACTGTCGCCTGTGACCCAACCAATAGCCACACAGTAGTGTAGCGCGGGATGCCGCACTTACCATACGCCAGGGAAACAACCGCGGGAGACCACAATCCAGCAGTAACCTCATTGCTGAAAAAGAAAAGCTGTCAAACAAAAAATTCGTAGGCCAGAAAACCATGCCAGTGACCAAAGCTGTGGCAAGTACTCTAAAGGGAAAGGAAACTGAGGAGATTAATTCTGTTTCCGACATTTGTTTGGAGAGTGACTACAGCATGGATGAGGTCGCTCTGTTTGCAGAATTCACACCAGATCCTATTGTAATGATTTATCAGGCAAACGTAGGTGGAAGACATTATATCTTGGCTAAATTAAGATAGGAAAGAGGAATCCATACAACTACAGATGTCTGCGCCATACGAAAAAGGACTGTAAAATGACCTAGAAGTTATGGCTCTAGGGACTGTGGACAAGGACAACAGTTTTCATATTAAAGGAAAAAGACAATTCCTCATGTTGCTAATGCGGTGGAAAATATATCGGTCGTTCAATAAATTCCCAACATTTTATAAAAAAAGGCATTAATATACATAGACAAACATCCTTGTTGGTGCTTCACATTTGATGTTTGTTCTGTGCGCCGGTGAAGTTTCAGACCGTTCTGACAGATGGCAGAGCCGTAGTACAGCGTCAAAATGACGTCTACAAACGACTTGTGTTCCAAGCAGCTTGCCGTTATTGAATTCTTTTGTGCAGAAAAAGAAACCGTGGGAAGCATCTATAAACGTTCGTGTGCAGTGTATGGCGATGCTGCATTTGATAGGAGTACAGCTGGGCGATCGGTAAAGGACGTTACAGCCTCAGGAAATGGAGAAACAGAGCTCCACGATCAGCCACGCCCGGGACGTCCTGTCACAGCCACTGCTCCAGACATGCTGAATCGTGCGGATGCCTTTATCCGTGACGACCGGAGCAACACAACTCAGCAACTGGCTCTTCAGTTGTCGGTCAGCATTGTAAGTGCGTCTGCAATGATCGAGACTCTCGGATATTCAAAGAGGTGCTCACGATGGGTTCCACGAATGCTCAAAGCGGACCACAAGATTCAAAGAAAGGCCATTTCATCTGAATTGTTGGAGCGTTATGAGATTGATGGAGAGGCCTTTCTGTCACGGATCGTTACTGGAGACGAAAGCTGGGTGCACCGCTTTGCGCCGGAAACAAAAAGGCAGTCAATGGAGTGGCATCATCCTCATTCACCTCAAAAGAAGAAATTCAAAACAACCTCCTCTGCCGGAAAAGTCATGGTGACAGTCTTCTGGGATTGTGATGGCGTCATTCTCGTGGTTGTGGAGAGTGTCAATCATCAGTTCGGAAACATGCGTGAAGACTCTCAATAAACTCAAGAACTGTCTCCATCGTTTTCGATCGGACAAGAATCCAGAAGAAATTACTGTCCATTTGCTAGTTATCAACAAAAAATATTGGACACTACGAATTTTACTAGGCCGTTTAAGGTACAAAATGAATTTTGCAGCAGTATTTGCCTGTTAATAATAACTTTCTATTCATAGATATTAAGTGTTACATATTATATATTGGGTGTTCCATAAATAATGTAATATTTTTTAATTATAAAACACATACTTTATTTGAGAACACTAGTATTATTATGTCAACAGTCAATACGCAACACAAAGACTCAGATTAAACATGAAACAGGCAAATGTGTTCCACCCCGCTTCGTCAGCAGACATCCACAAAATTTTCAGCTATACGAGAGTAAAGTTTCGCTTAAATTTTTACCAACGACGCGTCTAATTTCTGCCTTGGGTTGAGGGCTGATTCGTGGATTGATCATATGAACACGAGATTTGACATGGAGTCAAATTCGGTGGCCAGTTCTAATCGCCATTGCGAGAGATGAGACGAGCAGGCAATCTTATTCTCAACAACCTTGATGTTCAAAGGTAGTGTGGCGTGCTTTCCCTCTCCTGGTAAAACTACATGCGTTACATTTTCAATTCTTGCAATTGTGGTCATAAAAACTGTGTTATCATATGGCGATAACGATCAAAAGTCACAACTGGAGGCAGATTGTGATACCCTCTACACATAGTATGTCAATTTTCGTTGCATTACGACGAGCGGTTTCCAATGTATCAGTAAATAGTATGAAGTCAGCGCTTTCTATGGCAACTAACACTCCCAGAAATCATTTGAGACCAGTAAGCTGTAAAGTTTCCCAATTTCATTTGTTCCCGGATATCCGCTCATTGCAAGGTAGCACCCTTACGTATTATAGAAATGTATGTACGTATGTATGTTCTACATCTCCTCCTTAATCACTGGAGCGAATTCAACCAAACTTGGTACACGTATTTCTTACTGTCATTCAACGATCTCTGTGGGGTTAAGAACGACCTGCCGACTATAGATCAGTAGATATGACAAAATAAACAATGAGATGCGTGAAAAACTGCAGCATCATCGGTAAAGTTTTAATATATCTATTCTTTACTGCGAAGACATTCCCAGAGTCGAATCAACTTAAGGAAATCCCTGATACCTGGCTGCATTTTTGACAGATTTCAGGTGCGAAGCGCAAACAGCTGCAAGCGAAAACAAGTCATAGAGATGGGAAGCAGCTTCGCTCTTTGGGCGGAAACTGTCTAATTTGGATACTGTGCTTATGCATTTGTACGTTATGCATATTTCCTTCTGCGACTACTTCGTAATGTCAAAGATGTTTTCAGAAATACAAGGAAATGAAATTTTTTGATATTACACTAAAGTTACTGTTCATTTTTTGTTTTCTTTGTTAATAGATAATTGGAAAATGAATACCCTGGCAATGCCTGTTTTTCAGCTGCTGTAACAATAGAACACCATATATAATCATCCTCTTGGTTCAGATGGCACATCAAACTTTGTGTCCCCGTATAAGTGGCTGGACGTACCGGTTTTCAGGCCAGAGGAAGAGAGAACCATTTCCACCATGATCACGCCATTAAAACAACGATTATTAAAAAATTACTGTTATATGGATTACCGTATTAAACATAATTTGTGACAGGATTGAGGATTTCTTGGTGGGGAGGACGAAGCTTGTTATGTGATTTCTGGTTTTCTCGGCATAATTGGTTAAAGGTGTGGTTCTGGATACACGGCCGAGTTGTTGTTTCCATTTTACGCACAATATTTCGACGATCTACCTAGTAATCATCTTCAGGTGTCGCGAATTTTGTGTTATGTGCACTCGCTGGCTAGACTCCAGCCACTCTGGTGGGAGTCCAACCAGCGAATGCAGATAAGAGCAAAACTCACAGAAAATGTAAATAAGTACTGGGCTGGTCGCCGAAATAATGTGCATAAAATAGAAAAAACTCGGATGTGTACCTGCAAGATACCATGTTATCTTGGATGGAGAGTCATCGACGGAAGTGAAAGTAACTTCAGACGTTCCCCAGAGGTGTGTGCGAGCAGCCTTGTTAGTCAAAGTTATTGCAATTTTGACAACTTGTTTTAAATCTTCATAAACGTAAAAGCGTTAGTTTTGGAAACATTCGACTCCAACAAACAACTGGGTGTAACAATTAGTAGGAATGTAAAATGGATTTATCAAATAGGTTCGGTCGTGGGTAAGGTAGGTGGCAGACTGGTGCATTGGCGGAATACTAGGGAAATGTGGTCGGAATACAATGGACATTCATTATAAATAACTTGATTGCTAAGTTGTGTGGCATACATATCAAATAGGACTAAGAGGAGACTATGAACGCAAACATAGAAGGTTTGTTTGTACGTGAGAGTGACACAGATATGCTGAAATGGCACTCTTGAATACATATGTTAAGCATCCCGACAAAACCTACTTACAAAGTTCCAATAACTGGCTCTAAATGTTGACTCTAGGAATATGATACAACCCCCTATCTATCACTCGCATAGGGATCAAGAGGATAAGATTAGATTAATTACAGAGACATTTTAACAATCATTCTTCCCACGCTCCACACGTGAATGGAACGGGTAGAATCCCTAACATGTGGTACCATTCTAAGTACCCACTGTCATGAACTTCGCAGTGGTTTGCATTGCATATACGTAGATGCACATGCACTGTAATTCTGAAGTCAAATTTCGGATTAAGCACAGCAATACTTAACTCTGGGGTTAAGCACAGAGTACTACACTACGTTGCGAGCCAACCGCATTAAATGGGGATCTTGACTTTCCACTTTAAGGTATTTACTCTGGCTATCTGAGACCAAAAATGTAACGTTATCCGCCATTTTATGGTTACGAATGAAATGACGTAGTTTCAGACACTTTACTGGTCTCATACAGATATGATGTTATGTATATAGACTGAAGTGTCGAGTGAAATTTTGTACCAAGGCTCTAACCTGGATCTCTTGCTTACTAGGCACTTGTGTTAGCCACTAAACCACCCTGGCACAGAGGTTCACACAATTGCACGGTTTACCCTCGCATGTCTTGCTCCTCCACCAGTGCACGAAGGCGTATTAGTGGCTAACAAGCCTGCGTAGTAAGTGGAAGACCCAGGTTCGATTCCCAGCCCTGGTACAAATTTTCACTCACCCCCTCAGTCCGTACATAAAATCATATCCGTATGAGACCTGTAAAGTCCCTGAAACTGTGTCATTTCGTTTGTGTAAGTACCTGCTTCTGGGTTTCGTGCTGGATCCCCCATGTACGTTCGATGCTGAGATTTTATTCCAGAACATGGAGGGCCTCCGCAATTCTGTTCGTGTGTAAGGAGGAGTTTAAAGTAGACTGAGGCAGCAGTGGTAACCTGGATCGAGGAGAGAGGCATGCCAGGGTAATCCGTGCAGTTATGTGAATCGCCGTGCCAAGGCGGCTTAGTGCCTAACGCACCTACCTAGTAAGCAGGAGATCCGGGTTCGATTCGTGACCTGGGTAGAAATAATCGCAGCAGCTTCAGTCTGTACACATAAAATTTTATGATTGCTCGTTCACTATGCATGCAGGGTAGTACTGGATTCTGAAATTATTGTGAAACATTTATGCCCTATGATTATAATAGACTAAACCAAACAAAATAATCTATCCGGAATGACCACGTAGTAACGAAGTTACTTCAGCTAGCATTCTTAGCAAGACAATTTTTAAACATGTTTGGTATACACAGTGGTGACAAAAGTCACGGGATAGCGATATGCACGTACACAGAGGGCAGTAGTATGCGTACAGAAGGCAATAAACGGCAGTGCATTGGCGGAGACGTGATTTGTACTCAGGTGATTCAAGTGAAAAGGTTTCTGACGTGATTATGGCCGGGAGACAGGAGTTAACAGACTGTGAATGCGGAATGGTAGTTGGAGCCGGACGCATGGGACATTCCATTCCGCAAACCGTTAGGGATTTTAGTATTCTGAGACCCACAAAGGCAAGAGTGTGCCGAGAATACCAAATTTCGGGCATTACCACTCACCATGGAAAAACACTGTGGCCGACAGCCTTCAGTTAACGACCGAGAGCATTGGCCTTTGCGTAGAGTTTCAGTGCAAACGGACAGTCAATACTGCTTGAAATAAATGCACAAATCAATAGTGGAGGTATGACATACGCCTTTGATACTTTAGTCTTCAAAGGCAAAGAAGTATAGGTGAACTTAATGGCTGTTCGCGGTAGCGACCTGTTTAAAAGAAAATGTCCCCGAGCACTATGAGACTTAACTTCTGAGGTCATCAGTCCCCTACAATTTAGAACTACTTAAACCTAAATAACATAAGGACATCAAACACATCCATGCCCGAGGCAGGATTCGAACCTGCGACCGTAGCGGTCGCGCAGTTCCAGACTGTAGCACCTAGAACCGCTCGGCCACCCCGTATTAGGAGGTACCCTATGACTTTTATCACCTCAGTGTGTAAGGGAATGGAATTCTGAATAATCTTAATGGTCTAGAGATTTAGCATTCAAGAATCAAGTTATTTAGTGACACTGTTTAGCACTGAACAGGACATTATCAGCACTGTTCATTGTCAAGCTGTAATAGCTACAGTCCTATCGTTACACTCCTGGAAATTGAAATAAGAACACCGTGAATTCATTGTCCCAGGAAGGGGAAACTTTATTGACACATTCCTGGGGTCACATACATCACATGATCACACTGACAGAACCACAGGCACATAGACAAAGGCCACAGAGCATGCACAATGTCGGCACCAGTACAGTGTATATCCACCTTTTGCAGCAATGCAGGCTGCTATTCTCCCATAGAGACGATCGTAGAGATGCTGGATGTAGTCCTGTGGAACGGCTTGCCATGCCATTTCCACCTGGCGCCTCAGTTGGACCAGCGTTCATGCTGGACGTGCAGACCGCGTGAGACGACGCTTCATCCAGTCCCAAACATGCTCAATGGGGGACAGATCCGGAGATCTTGCTGGCCGGGGTAGTTGACTTACACCTTCTAGAGCACGTTGGGTGGCACGGGATACATGCGGACGTGCATTGTCCTGTTGGAACAGCAAGTTCCGTTGCCGGTCTAGCAATGGTAGAACGATGGGTTCGATGACGGTTTGGATGTACCGTGCACTATTCAGTGTCCCCTCGACAATCACCAGAGGTGTACGGCCAGTGTAGGAGATCGCTCCCCACACCATGATGCCGGGTGTTGGCCCTGTGTGCCTCGGTCGTATACAGTCCTGATTGTGGCGCTCACCTGCACGGCGCCAAACACGCATACGACCATCATTGGCACTAAGGCAGAAGCGACTCTCATCGCTGAAGACGACACGATTCCATTCGTCCATCCATTCACGCCTGTCGCGACACCACTGGAGGCGGGCTGCACGATGTTGGGCCGTGAGCAGAAGACGGCCTAACGGTGTGCGGGACCGTAGCCCAGCTTCATGGAGACGGTTGCGAATGGTCCTCGCCGATACCCTAGGAGCAACAGTGTCCATAATTTGCTGGGAAGTGGCGGTGCTGTCCCCTACGGCACTGCGTAGGATCCTACGGTCTTGGCGTGCATCCGTGCGTCACTGCAGTCCGGTCCCAGGTCGACGGGCACGTGCACCTTCCGCCGACCATTGGCGACAACATCCATGTACTGTGCAGATCTCACGCCCCACGTGTTGAACAATTCGGCGGTACGTCCACCCGGCCTCCCGCAAGCCCACTATAGGCCCTCGCTCAAAGTCCGTCAACTGCACATACGGTTCACGTCTACGCTGTCGCGGCATGCTACCAGTGTTAAAGACTGCGATGGAGCTCCGTATGCCACGGCAAACTGGCTGACACTGACGGCGGCGGTGCACAAATGCTGCGCAGCTAGCGCCATTCGACGGCCAACACCTCGGTTCCTGGTGTGTCTGCTGTGCCGTGCGTGTGATCATTGCTTGTACAGCCCTCTTGCAGTGTCCGGAGCAAGTATGGTGGGTCTGACACACCGGTGTCAATGTGTTCTTTTTTCCATTTCCAGGAGTATATATATATATATATATATATATATATATATATATATATATATATATATATATATATATAAGACTTACCAAGCGGGAAAGTGCCGGTAGATAGGCAGTGGAAATCAGAATAATTAATTACTCCCGGACAAATATTTTCAACAATAGTTTAAAGAGATAACCTGGAATAACATTTATAATTAACCAAATTTCAACATAAAATTTAATCTACCCCATGGTAAATTCATATTATTATTTGAAAATAGCTTTCTGCATAAGCTAATCCGAGAGGACATTAAACACTCAAGTATGACACCATGGGTCACTAGAGGGAGTAAAGTATCTTGTGAAAGGAAACGAGATGTATATCTATTGGTGAAAACAAGAAGAGATCCTGTAGTAGTTGCACACTACAAAAACGTCTCAAAATTACTAAGAAAACTTATTAAAAATCAAGGAACTTCTTTAAAATGTCACAAGTCAATGATTCCCACAACCGATGCAAGACTATATAGAAATAGTGAAATGAGAAACAGGGCAACCAGCAAAGAACAGGATAACATCACTATTGAGCTGAATGAAAGGCTATGAATGATGAGTCACAGATACAAAATATTTTTAATAATCATTTCTTAAATATAGCCGAAAGTATAGGGACAAGCAGTACAAGAGAAAACTCACAGCAGTATGCTGAAAAAACGACTTTCTCAAAATTCAGTCATATTAATATAACACAAACTTCTCCTTCTGAAATTAAGAAAATCATGTATCCTCTAAAAATTAAAGCTCATCTGGATTTCATGGTGTTCCCAGTAGAGGACTCAAGATTTGTTCCCATGTCTCAAATCAGTAATGCATCACTAACTCAAGGCATTTTTCCAGAGAGACTGAAAAATGCCCTTGTTGAACCCCTCTTTAAGAAAGGTGTTAGAACAGATGTCAATAACTACTTAATTATTTTAATACTGACATCATTTTTCAAATTTTTTGGGAAGGTGATAAATTATAGAATAGCATCTCACTTGAGCAATTGTGATATCCTCTGCAAATCACAGTTTCGATTTCAGAATAGTTGCTCTCCTGATAATGCCATTTACAAGTTCAATCGGCAAATATTACAAGAATTAATCAACAAAATAGTGCCAATTTGAATTTCCTGTGGCCTATCTAAGGCATTCGACTGTGTGAATCACAATATTCTCATATAATTTAATTGGACAGTTAAAATAATGAACTCACCAAAAAGGCAGCAACACATGTGAATAAGGTATAGATATGCAAGCTTTGGCTTCTTCTTCTGACAGAAGGGCTGAAAGGTAAGGAGAAGGAGTGAAGGAAGAGGACTTGTGAGGTATAGAAAATGGGGTAGAATTTGGAAAAGTCACCCTGAACCCCAGGTCAGGAGAGACTTGCTGGATGGAATGAGAAGGAAAGACTGATTGTTGGTGACTATAATGCACAAGATCTGAAAACCTGAGAGCTGAAAGGTGGAAGATACGGTAAAATACAAGACAGAGATTACTGCCAGAACATCATACATGAGTTAATAAGAGCAAAAACCAAAGTGCATTGTTTATGATATATGTGGTAGTGTGAAGGCAAAAATAGACAGATCAAGAGTGAAAGATGTAGAAAACTAAGTTTCCCAAGTCTCAGTCTTATATCTACTACTATTCTTCATATATTTAAATTATTTTCCATCTGTTGCACAACAAGCAGAATTAGGTCCTTTTGCAGATGACTCTAGTATTGTACTCAATCCAAGCATACACGCAGAATCAGAAGAAATGGTAAACAAGCTTCTTAAACATATCATTGACTGGTTTCCTGCAATCGGTCTCATCCTCCATTTTAAAAAACAAAACCTATTCATTTCTGCATATCTAGGGGTACTGCACCAATAATTGTAACTCATGATAGTCAGGGAGGAAAGTAAAAATTGTTAGGTGCGCACATTGATGTGAATTTAAACTCGAAAAAGCACTTTTGGAACTCCTGAAACAACATAGTTCAGCCTTATTTGCACTCAGAATCATTGCAATTCTTGGAGAGAGACAAAACAGTAAGCTGATATACTTGTAGAAATCTGTTTAAGGTGTAGGGTGTTCTGTCTATTGCTTCACAGTCTGTTTATTCCCTCATGACGTTTGCTGTAAATAATCCACTGCAGTTAAAAAGGAATTATGATGTGCATAACTGCAATACCTGAAGAAAAAAAATTGCTTTCATTCTCCACATTAATGTTGTCTTTAGCACAAAAGGGGTGCACATTGCCATAAGTAAAATTTTTGGTAAATTACAAAGTGATATAAAATGTTTGACAAACAGCAAAGTAAAATTTGGAAACAAACTGAAGAAGTTTCTCCTTGGCAGTTCCTTTTATTCTATACAAGAATTGCTGTTACTGTAATGTGTAAAAGATGTTTGGTAAGAATTTATAAGCAATAAAAAATAAAAATAAATAAATAAAAATAAAACAACTTTAAAATGTTCAGCATGTTTCCATATTTACAAATTAATTTGCAGTGTAAATGTAAAATGACTCAGTCCATACTATTAATATTTACTGTGCAAATGACCCATGCAACATGAAAATAAATTACTAAGTTCTTTGTAGCAATTTCACTAAGTTGTTATCAAGATATATTTTGAAAAGAGGAAATTTATATCTCCTGGCTTGAAATTTATTCGGTGGTCTGGGGTAGTTTCAACATTTCCCTTACATCCAAAATCCTGGCCAGAACCATCCAGGGGGTTTGTTGCAACTCTTCTTGTGCATCTAAGACCACATCCCTCTTAAACATTCCAATCTTATTATTCACATCACAGGTGAAAATTTTAAAAATTCTATTCAAAGATATTCTATTATTCTATTATAAGATATGAATTACGATCATGTGATGTGTGTGTGTGTACTGTGATGCTGATAAAGACAGTAAATGATTATTTCAGTGTTCACTGAAACCCATTAATTATTAAATTGTGCATTCAGATGACATGTATACATTCAGTGTATCAAATAACATAATAATCAAACAGATAACAACAGTGTGGCATATGAGACAACTGTACTTTCTAATCAGCTTTTTTTGATGTTATAAGAACCATACTAAAATGCATCCAATTCAAAACCTTTAGTACTTTGTCAGGAGCAGTATCCCACAATAGTGATTTACATTATAAACATTTGGGCAATAGTTATTATTTATCATATACTACCATATTAATCATTGTTTGGTACTGAATATGCTCATAGCTATTTAACTAGTGTGATTTGGTCTCTCTGAGTTTCAATTAGTAACTATGTGATTTCATAGGTCTCTTTTGTGTAGTTCATATATAACATTCACAATCAGAACTAATATTATTCATTGTGTTTTAATTAATAAGGGAAATTTTTTTACATGAACTTTTTACTCAATGAATCTCCTGATTGGGAGCTTTGTAGAACATTAATTGTTGACCCTGTAACATGCATTGGTGTTATATTTTCGTTGTCTGATACTTATCAATTATCTTCATATGCTTTACACATTGACTATAACATGTTCAAATGAACAATAGTTTACAGAAACTCTGGGTGCACTTTGACATCATGCCCATGGCCCAACAGACATGACCACTTTTCCCAACAGCATACTTTGCTAAAAGTTCAATTTTGCAATGTTTCAATATCTAGTTTCAAATAGTCATTATAGTCTGATATACAGGTATTGACTTTCAAGCCACAGCAGCAATAAACTTCAATTTCTTTTGTATAAAATCTAGTTAATATGCTCTCTGACAAATGTAAAATGTTCTCCACTTGTTTAATTGCTTATTCTGCTACATTACCAGCTCAAGTTCATTATTAAAATTTACTTATCTTACAGGTGTGTCAAATGCTGAGATTTATGTATGACCGGAAGTGCTGCAACTGTTACATCTTAGGAACAGGCCCATAAAAAACACTTCAATACTATGCCAGAATGGGTGCTAGGAAGTGAACAAGAAAAATCATCAGTGGTAATTCTGCTGCCTGAAGTCTCAGCAGATAATGAACAGGTTTTCTGATGTTCAGATGGACAATGAAATTTATTCTTTCAAACATTGTGTCAGTAGGATATAAATATAAAAAACAACAGAAATTTACAGTACCTTAAACAAATATGTTGCCATTGAGCAGCTATATGTATAGGAATAATGCACAGAATAACAGAAATCGGATTGAAGCTCCATATAATACATCATAGACTTCTGTTGTCAAACCACATCACAGCTCTTCCAATCAACTTGATTGATCTTTTGTTTCTGATTGGTTGGAAAGAATGAACTGACAACACTGATAAATTATGTAACTAGTCTGACTGTAAATATTTTTGCATGTGATCATCACTGTTTTCCTTCTTAGTTATTTAGGAATTTCATGAACAAAGCATAGATTACAAGTGTGTATAACTTTTTCACACATAAAAATGAATGAGTGAAAGATGCAGTCAAAATATTTTGTACATATGTAGAGTTGACTTCAATTCATTTTTAGCTGTGTTTCTCTGTCACTCTAATAACCCGTCATTTTCTTCGTTATCATCCAGTGTCAGCAGTTGCTCCATTTCTGCTTACCTTGTTATCAGTTTCATGTGCATTTTTCTAATATACCTCTCACGTAAGATGAGCAATTTTGAATGAATGATCATGTGATACTGGGCAATAATCTAAAGAAGTGAACTAAGAGTCGCCCTCATGTACCTTATTGAAGTTCTTATAGCACTTGTCCTAAATTAGAAATCTTCATTGGTAATACCAGTTAATTCTCTTCCTTTTTGCTGGATAATAATTTTTATAAACAGATGCATTTTCATTTTCATTATTTATTAAACAAGTAAGAGTTTGTACTATCAATGTCTGTAAATGTGAAAAAAAAAACAGATATTCTCACCAGTGTTTGCTGCAGTACACCATTATGGATTGGAAAAAGCTTATAAACATTGTTTTACCTTACCACTCAGTTCGTAAATTGTAATGCATCTAACTGTACCTTCTATTTTTATTTCTCTAAAAAGTTTTCCACATATTAAGTAAAGTTCCTCACTTTGCCATCACAACTTGCATCACCTAATTAAATGTTGTTATTAATAGGCTTTCTGACTTTCTGCCTTAATAATTTATTACAGATACCTCTATAATTTTAATTCCATTCACTTTGAGGAAAAATATCCTTGATCCTACCTTATCTGATACATTTACCAAACATGCTTTGCTGTAAAACTGAGCAAGTATGACTTTTGTGTGAGTGCAGGTTGTGCCTAGTTGTAGTGGACAATAAGACAAATTTCCTGACATTTACAAGCAGTTTTCATCATTTACAGTCTCCAAATTATGACACTGATGTTGTTCTGTTCTGATGGAAGCATATATAGGTTTTTTCTGTGACACTTGAAAGAAGCTTCTAAGAGAACTTCAATGACACCATGTATGGGACTTGATCAAATATTATCGAAATAACAGCACTGCAAACTACTGTATCACCACCAGGAAAAGAGGTTCCATCAACATCTGCCCTGTTATACTGACTGTGAGCAAACACAAAACTCAGGTATTGTTCTTGTGTTACCTAAGTGCATAAAGCCCACCAGTCTGTGTTCTGCTGTTGTAACAATCAGACAACTTGCTTGTAAATCTATTGAGACATTCACATTGTGCATTGAGCATTGTTTATGATGAATGTTGTGAAACTGCTTGAGAAGTGGTGCAGTTGTACACTGAAGAGTCTCCAGATTGTGCCAAGCAGTCAGACACTGTCTTTGTAAATGTTATAAATATAGTTACAGAAACTTGAAGTGTGGAGAGTAAAATATGACAATAGAAAAGAAGAGCAACTGATGAAAGATATTAAACTAACATTTTAAAGGATTAACACACAATGTAAATGTCACTAACTTGTAGTTCGTAAGTATGAGAGGTATCAATCAGATGAGAGTTCTGCAAACACTGCATTCCATCATATTTCATCTTCTTCAAATTTCACTACATCTACAGCTTCATGGCAGTGAGTATCTAAATTTGATTACAGCCCTCTGAATGTTATCTACAAAAAGTGCAAAGTGAGGTGGCATATCTAAACAAAATTTTGTTTAATGAAGATGCATCATTTACCAACCATACGCGAGTCTGTCTTCACAATATGCACTAATCATCTGTTGAAAATCCATGCTGACTCAATGAATGCTCTTGGTCTTTCAATATTTGGTGCATGTTTTTCAAAACCCACAACACTACTCTCTGTGTTGTTGATGGAATTCTAAATACATTCAAGTAATGTATGTTCCTAAGATATACTGCTGCTGCATTTATTGGGTGAAACCCCACTGAACATAAGACAGTCAGTGTGGTACCAACATGATGGATATCCCTCTCATTCCACTCATATGTTGACAGGCCCTCTTTAAGAGGACATTTGGAGACCATTGGAGCAGTTGTTCAGGAAATGCAAAGTGGCCTATGGACTCACCTAACTTAACACTTCTACACCTTTATCTCGTGGTGAGATTTAAGACAAGAAGTCTATTACGAAATGCTGATGACTCCCAAAGAAATGAAATGCCTTGTGATGTATTGAGTCTAGATGAAATTCGATGTGCAGTGCTGTTTCACCAGAATCACTTTATAGTGTGCAGCAATGCTCAAGGTCAAAATTTTGGGCACGTGGTATGATAGCCATGATAATACACATAAAAACCATACCCCGAGTTCTGTCCTTGCTTACATTTGGTGTAATAGGACAGAAATTCATGGAACCTCTTCCTCTGATGGTGAGACAGGTCCATGGCGCTGTTACCTTGATGCTGCTTGATCATGTCCATGGAACCTCTTCCCCTGATGGTGAGACAGGCCCATGTTGCTGTTACCTTGATGGCTGGCCACAGTGGTTGAGTGGTTCTAGGCACTTCAGTCTGGAACTGTACAACTGGTAGGGTCACAGGTTCTTATCCTGCCTTGGGCATGGATGTGTGTGATGTCCTTACGTTAGTTAGGTTAAAGTAGTTCAAAAGTTCTAGATGATTTTTGACCTCAGATGTTAAGTCCCATAGTATACAAAGTCATTTGTTATCTTGATACTGTTTGATCATGTCCCATGCATGTTACGTCAATAAAAATTACTTGTGAATATTGGGAAATACACTGTATTGTCTGCTATAACTTGAAAAAAAGTAGCATCTCAATATATTTATTCATTCTGGACATATTTGTGGTGGACTGCCTTAGCTGCCTCAATCTATCTAGAGTAAGTTCTGTTGTAGATGGTGTATAATTGCCTTAATCTAATCCATAGATAATGAATTTCAGTTGTGTGGATGAATCATATGTTACTTTTGTGCTGATAATGTAGTTGTGTGTTACACAGGAATAACAAGAAACATGTAAATCCGATACATGTATGTTATTTTTATGATAAACAAGATTCACTAACATATTTATTAGTGGTGCTCTATACCACTCATATATAGTTTCATTCTACAACACAAATCTCACAGCTTATTTGTCTGTTTTTAACTTTCTACCAATTTTTCTTGGTAGAAATACATGTATAAAGAACACAAAATATATATACCTTTGTTATTTTTATATTAAATAGCAGCAACATTAGATTACTTTTTGGAATTTGAAAGACAATATGTACCTCTAAGAAAGTCCTGTATTCTTGTCACTAATAATACTTTTTGTTTCCAACTACTTCTGTATTTTATGATTAATAAACAAATAAATTAGTATTTTTATTGTTTTTGCTTTTACTTCATAATTCAGTTAGTAGCTGGGATATGGAACAAGTCAGGATATATATTCCCAAACGATACAATGTGCTTCATTTAGTGTGTGGCCATTAATGTCTACTTATGGCACAAGCAGATCATTATCGTTCACTTTAAACTGTGCTTGTGAGACTGACACCTAAACCGTTAGCTGTGAACAACTTGTAGGCCTGTTCAGCTAGTATCTGATCTGTGTCTGCTGAGTTTGAGTTTGGATTCATGCTTGTGTTATCATCAAACATTGTAGCTTCTGCACTGCACTTCAGAGTCACTGAAAGATCATTTCTGTACGTTAGGAACAAGAGCGAGCCCAGTACTGATCCTTGCAGCGCCTCAAGCACTATGTTCTCACACTCTGACATTACTTTCAAGCCTATGTGGCACAATTGATAGGCATACAAGAGGCACTGTCCACTACATTTATGCAAGGCTTCATCAAATCTTCACTGTCATCTCCATTTTGTTACCAATCAGACCTTACTTTCTGAGTAGCCCCATACAGGAGCAGAAAAGGAAATTAGTACACCTGGAAAGACGACATTGAATCTTGTCTGATTATGGCATATGCTACCTGGGAGATAGTAGATGTACAGATAGTGTAGTGGCATAGCTACCAGAGTGCCATCTGTGTCTACTCTTTAATAGGGAATGCTCACAGCCAGAAGGCTCAGCGTGGCCCATGTGTGAAGCAATCATGCAAACATGTCATGGAGATGAACTCATGATACTTTCAGCCAATTGCCCAAGTTTGAAAGGGGTCAAACTGTGACCTTCCGAGTGATAAGATGGTCCTTTCAAAGAATTTCCACACAATTCGGACATGCTGTGTTTGATGTGCAATGATGCTGGTACCAGTGGCACATGAATGTTATCAAACCCAAGATAATAATCTGGATGCCTTTGCAGCACAGATGCCCAGCAGGATCGTTGTGTTGTGAGGGCAGCAATGGCACATTGTGCAGTTATCACAGCACGGATAAGAGGGCTTGTCAGCCCAGACATGTTGACACAAACTGTTGCGAACTGGTTATTGGCAGTGGAACTATGGGCACACACACCTCTAGCCCTTAATTGATTCATGACACAGCATCGACATGCACAGCTCAACTGGTACTACCAGAGGATCACTCGAATATGGCGTGACATGCTGTGGTATTCAGTGATGAAAGTAGAGAGGACTGTAATAGGAGCCACAGGGAAATGTTCCCCCCCCCCCCTCCCCATGAACCAAGGACCTTGCCATTGGTGGGGAGGCTTGCGTGCATCAGCAATACAGATAGCTGCACCATAAGTGCAACCACAATGGAGGGGTATGTGTTGAGAGGCCAGACTAGCATGTGGTTCCTGAAGAGGGGCAGCAGCCTTTTCAGTAGTTACAGGGGCAACAGTCTGGATGATTGACTGATCTGGCCTTGTAACATTAATCAAAACGGCCTTGCTGTGCTGGTACTGCGAACGGCTGAAAGCAAGGGGAAACTACAGCAGCTTTACTGTATGATTAAATGATGATGGCATCCTCTTGGGTAAAATATTCCGGAGGTAAAATAGTCCCCCATTCAGAACTCCGGGCAGGGACTACTCAAGAGGACGTCATTATCAGGAGAAAGAAAACTGGCGTTCTACGGATTGGAGTGTGGAATGTCAGATCCCTTAATCGGGCAGGTAGGTTAAAAAATTTAAAAAGGGAAATGGATAGGTTAAAATTAGATATAGTGGGAATTAGTGAAGTTCGGTGGCAGGAGGAACAAAACTTTTGGTCAGGTGAATACAGGGTTATAAATACCAAATGAAATAGGGGTAATGCAGAAGTAGGTTTAATATTGAATAAAAAAATACGAGTGCGGGTAAGCTACTACAAACAGCATAGTGAATGCATTATTGTGGCTAAGATAGACACAAAGCCCACGTCTACTACAGTAGTATAAGTTTATATGCCAACTAGCTCTGCAGATGATGAAGAACTTGATGAAATGTATGATGAGATAAAAGGAATTATTCAGGTAGTGAAGGGAGACGAAAATTTAATAGTCATGGCTGACTGTTATTCGTCAGTAGGAAAGGGGAGAGAAGGAAACATAGTAAGTGAATATGGATTGGGGGAAGAAATAAAAGAGGAAGCCGTCTGGTAGAATTTTGTTCAGAGCATAACTTCATCATAGCTAATACTTGGTTCAAGAATCCTAAAAGAAGGTTGCATACATGGAAGATTCCTGGAGATACTAAAAGGTATCAGATAGATTATATAATAGTAATACAGAGATTTAGGAATCAGGTTTTAAATTGTAAGACATTTCCAGGGGCAGATGTGGACTCTGACCACAATCTATTGGTTATGAACTGTAGATTAAAACTGTAGAAACTACAAAAATGTGCTGATTTATGGAGATGGGACCTGGATAAACTGAAAGAACCAGAGGTTGTAGAGAGTTTCAGGGAGAGCATTAGGGAACAACTGACAGGAATGGGGGAAAGAAATACAGTAGAAGAAGAATGGGTAGCTCTGAGGGATGAAGTAGTGAAGGCAGCAGACGATCAAGTAGGTAAAAAGACGAGGGCTAATAGAAATCCTTGGCTAACAGAAGAAATATTAAATTTAATTGATGAAAGGAGAAAATATAAAAATGCAGTAAATGAAGCAGGCAAAAAGGAATACAAATGTCTCAAAAATGAGATCGACAGGTAGTGCAAAATGGCTAAGCAGGGATGGCTAGAGGGCAAATGTAAGGATGTAGAGGCTTATATCACTAGGGGCAAGATATATACTGCCTACAGGAAAATTAAAGAGACCTTTGGAGAGAAGAGAACCACTTGTATGAATATCAAGAGCTCCGATGGAAAACCAGTTTAAGCAAAGAAGGGAAGGCGCAAAGGTGGAAGGAGTATATAGAAGGTTTATACAAGGACGATGTACTTGAGGATAATATTATGGAAATGGAAGTGGCTGTAGATTAAGACGAAATGGGAGATAAGATACTGCGTGAAGAGTTTGACAGAGCACTGAAAGACCTGAGTTGAAACAAGGCCCCGGGAGTCGACAACATTCCATTAGAACTACTGACAGCTTTGGGAGAGCCAGTCATGACAAAACTCTACCATATGGTGAGCAAGATGTATGAGACAGGCGAAATACCCTCAGACTTCAAGAAGAATATAATAATTCCAATCCCAAAAAAGCAGGTGTTGACAGATGTGAAAATTACTGAACTATCAGTTTAATAATTCACAGCTGCAAAATACTAACGCAAATTCTTTACAGATGAATGGAAAAGCTGGTAGAAGTGGACCTCGGGGAAGATCAGTTTGGATTCCGTAGGAATGTTGGAATACGTGAGGCAATACTAACCTTACGACTTATCTTAGAAGAAAGATTAAGAAAAGGCAAACCTATGTTTGTAGCATTTGTAGACTTAGAGAAAACTTTTGGTAATGTTAACTGGAATATCCTCTTTCAAATTCTGAAGGTGGCAGGGGTAAAATACAGGGAGCATAAGGCTATTTACAATTTGTACAGAAACCAGATGGCAGATACAAGAGTCGAGGGGCATGAAAGGGAAGCAGTGGATGGGAAGCGAGTGGGACAGGGTTGTAGCCTCTCCCCAATGTTATTCAATCTGTATATTGAGCAAGCAGTAAAGGAAACAAAAGAGAATTCAGAGTAGGTATTAAAATTCATGGAGAAGAAATAAAAACTTTGAGGTTCGCTGATGACATTGTAATTCTGTCATAGCAAAGGACTTGGAAGATCATATAAGATGAACGTAAACAAAAGCAAAATGAGGATAATGGAATGTAGACAAATTAAATCAAGTGATGCTGAGGGAATTAGATTAGGAAATGAGACACTTAAAGTAGGGAAGGAGTTTTGCTATTTAGGGAGTAAAATAACTGATGGTGGTCGAAGTAGAGAGGATATAAAATTTAGACTGGCAATGGCAAGGAAATCGTTTCTGAAGATGAGAAATTTGTTAACATCGAGTATAGATTTAAGTGTAAGGGAGTCGTTTCTGAAAGTTTTTGTATGGAGTGTAGCCATGTATAGAAGTTAAACATGGGCGATAAATAGTTTGGACAAGAAGAGAATAGAAGCTTTCGAAATGTGGTGCTACAGAAGAATGCTGAAGATTAGTTGGGTAGATCACATAATTAATGAGGAGGTATTGAATAGAATTGGGGAGAAGAGGAATTTGTGGCACAATTTGACAAAAAGAAGGTACCGGTTGGTAGGACATGTTTTGAGGCATCAACGGATCACATATTTAGCATTGGAGGGCAGTGTGGAGGGTAAAAATTGTAGAGGGAGACCAAGAGATGAATACACTAAGAAGATTCAGAAGGATGTAGGTTGCAGTAAGTACTGGGAGATGAAGTAACTTGCACAGGATAGAGTAGCATGTAAGGCTGCATCAAACCAGTCTCAGGACTAAAGACACAACAACAACAGTGAAATGTTGACTCATACCATATTTTGACATGGACAGCACCATGAACCACTAACTAACATACAGAAGCTTGTAAGTTTGAGTGAGCTACAACTGAAAACATGCTCAAGTGAGACCTTGAAGTTTTTGTTCTATACTTACATAATATTGACAGCTAAGGAAATGTCTGCACATGATAGAGTGCTAGGGGAGAACCACATTACTGGCAGCTATAGTGGAATAGTCTGATATAGCCTTCATGTAATCAACACCTAAGTATTGTATGCATTATTTCAGACAAGCTTAATGGTACCTCTTTACCAAAGCAAACAAAATACTATTCAGAAAGTAAACAAATGTTTATATTTGGTGAAAAATAAACATTTTGTTTTGAACTACAATTACAAAACTGTAAGTAAATCATTCAAACATCATGCACAGGAAAAACAGCTCTTCTTTTCTAATATTAAGATTTCTCAATTTAAAACAAAATATTCTCTAATTATCTCTAATCATGCAGCAGTTCAAAACAGAATTTAGAATTTATTGGACATTCGTTGAATCCATATGCATGACCTGACCAGTGTAATTTCTGCAACTCTTCATTATGACTTTATTTTAGTTCCCACTTTTTCTGAATAAATAATTTCTAATGGAAACTGTCTCTCACATTTCTTAGAATTTCCACTGAGGGAAATAGTTCCCATATCATTTTTTATTCTACATTCATATAACACCATTTTACTCCCTGAGTATTCTTTGTACTGTTAATGTGAATTGAAAAGTAGCATTTCTCAAATAAAGGAAAATCCAGGTTGATCACAACCTTATAATCCTACCTGCTGACAAAGGCTCCACTACTGTTGTTTTGAACAGCAAGGATCACTTGGAAGATGGACTCCACCAGCTGTCAGATTTATCCACCTACAAATCCTGCCACAGTGACCCCATTTCAGATACCCAGCAAGAGCTCCAGCCTCTACTCAAATCCTTACGCCCATGCCAGAACTTCTCCACAGACTCCATCTTTCTCCTGACCCCTACCATTTCCCACACTTCTACCTTCTACAGGTCTTCCCCCTCCCCTCCCCAAAGACAATCTCTGGTGTTGTAGACCAACACCTACAGCCTATTACCAGCAGCCTATCCTCCTGCATAAAAGATATCAATCATTTCCTCCACCAACTCTGCATGGATCCTATCACATTACCACAGCACCTTGCTCGTCACTGCTGATGCACCTCCCTTTATACTAACAGCCCCAATGCCCAAGGCCTTACCGCTATTGAACACTACCTTTCTCAACACATGATGAATTGCAAACCATCCACTTCCTTCCTAGTTGTCATGACCAACTATATCCTCACCCACAATTACTTCTCCTTTGTAGGCATTATGTACAAACAAATCTGGAGTATGTCTATGGGCAACTGCATGTCACCATCCTATGCTAACCTTTTCATGGGCCATCTAGAGGAATATTTCCTAAACACCCAGAATCCCAAACTCCCCATCTTCATCATCTGGATCCAGGGAAAGGGAAGCCCATCTACATTCCTCCAGAACCTTGACACTTTCTCCCCCATTCACTTCCCCTGGTCCTAGTCAATCCATCAAGCAACTTTCCTCAATGTTGATGTCCACCTCAAAGATGGCTATATCAGTGCCTCTATCTCTATCAAACCTACCACCCATTCAATACCAAGAAGTTCCTTCCATACAGCCTAGCCAGCAATGGCCATTGCATCTGTGGAGATGAGTGGTATCTCTTGAAATATGCCAAGAGTCTCAATGAGGCCTTAACAGATCATAACTACCCTCCCAACCTTCTACAAAAACTGGTCCTCTGTGCCTTATCTTTCCAGTCACTCAATACCTCCCAAAGCTCCACCATCCAGCTACAAAGCAACATTAGCCTTGTGACTAAGTACCAATTCAATTACATTCTCCACCAGGGTTTCAACTACCTCTCATCGTGCACTTAAATGAGAAATGTCCTGCCCACTATCCTTCCATCTCCTCCCACAATGGTATTCTGCCACTCATCAAACCTACTCAATATCCTTGTTCATCCCTACACAACTCCTGCTCCCAACCCCTTGCCTCATGGCTCATATCCCTGTAATAGACAGAGATGCAAGACCTGTCCCACACATCCTCCCACCACCACCTACTCCAGTACTGTCACCTATCCCATAAAAGGCAGGGCTATCTGTAAAACCAGTCATGTGATTACAAGCTAGGTTGCAAACACTGTGCTGCATTCTACATGGACATGACAACCAAGAAGCTGTCTGTCTGCACAAATGGCCACCAACAATCTGTGGCCAAGAAAAAACTAGACAACCCTATTGTTGAGCATGTTGCTGAACATGACATCCTTCATTTCAATGACTGCTTTACAGCCTGTGCCATTTGGAGCCTTCCCACCAACACCAGCTTTCCGAATTGCACACATAGAAACTCTCCCTGCAATACATCCAACATTCCTGTAACCCTCGTGGAATCAACCTTCATTAGTCATTGTCCTTACCCATCTAGCCCCCTCCCTGTTTCTATTCGAGCAGTACATAGCCCTCTATTCTACCAACACACCCAGTACCCAGTCTTTTTACTTCTCTCCTATTCCTCTAACCCTCACTCCACCCCTGCCCTCTATCTAACCTCCCGACTGCACCTAACTGCTCCACTCTCCACTTTGTCCCTGCACACTCCCAGCAGCACTACCATGCTATCCCTCCCCATTCCTGTTCCAGCCTCCTCCTTACCACCACCTGATTGCCTCTCCCATAATGCACTGCTGCTAGCAGTCTGGCTCCAGCTGCCAGAGATTGTGCTCATTTGTGTGTGTGTGTGTGTGTGTGTGTGTGTATGTTTGTGTGTGCGTGCGTGCATGTGTATGTGTGTGTGCACGCACCCGCCAGTGTGTGTGCTTTGTCTATTTCTGAAAAATGCCTTGTTGGCCACAATCTAATTGTCTGACAATCTTTTTCTTGTGCCTTTCTGTGACTTGGCATCTCAGCTATATGGAAAGGAGCATTTCTGTTACATGGAAGAATAGTTTTCTTAAGCCAGTAGATAGCCTTACATTCACATGAATAATAAGAAAGCATCTGATCTTGCCTATCAATGTGAGGCATATTTGCATTTTATTTGAAAATTGGTGGCAGTTTTGAGGTCTTTTGCTGGTGTTAGTTCTGTGGAAATATAGTATCTCATCCCCTATTTTTTATCATTATGCTTTGGGAGCACAGAACAATTATATTTCCTTCTCTCAGTTTGGCAGATGCTTCTTTAAGGATGCTCCTCCTATTTAAGCTTAGTGTTTTTTTTATAAGGAAAAGGGTTTTAGATAATGTATGGCTTTCTTAATAAGTAGGACTGTCCATGTAAATGTGTGAGATTGCCAACATAAGGCTACTTAAAAATGTGTGATAAGCTTTCCAGCATGACTTTTCCAATTATACTGTCAAACGTCCCCTTATGCACACATCAATTATTTGCAAAAACGTCCAGATTCTTCAACATGTATATTCCAATACCATATTTACACATTTTATTTGATGTGTATCATATAAATGATCATCTCCATCTCAACAAAATCATCGATTCATTTAACAGTATCTCTCCATGAGTAATACACTTGACATAATTTGCTGTTAAAATAATTTGGTATAGACCCTAATTAGTATTGCACCATCAGTTCTTTGGGTGTCTTGGCTCTGGAATTTTTTTAGCAAAGTATAATGAGTGTAACGTGATTATAAAGCCATATCTGCACACTTTCATCACTACTACTATCTTTTGAAACTAGAGCTCTTACTTGCAGTAGTCTTGTTATCAGATGGATATCACATTACCTGTATGTAGTGTAACTTTCAAAATTACAAGCCTACTTACTAATCCTAGGTCTATCCTTTGTATTTCCAGTCAAATATATATTCACAGCTTTATCATTCTTTTAACCAACTACAGATTGAAATATGAAATCTGGAAGTATTAAACCTGAGTATTAAACCTAAGTAAATCAATTGGTGTATTACTAGTAGGATGAACATCCTTGTTTTGTAAATGGATGATACTGAATTGCAAGTGATTCTTTATCAGAATTGGTTTTGTTACACTCACTACCCTTATCTTTCCATTCTTCAGCATCGCAAAAAATATTTGAAAGTTCTGTTACACACTATCAGCACTGTGGCAAGTTTCTGTGTGTTTTAGATTCTAGCCATTCTCTTCCAATTAGTTATCTTTCAACTTATAATCAATACTTTCTAATATGTTCAGTAATTGATCATCAGCAAATTTTTCATTCTTCCTATTCTTTTTAGTGTAAGAATGTCCCAGTGTTAATTAATTAGCTGCCACTTCCAAGAATGTACATCAGAAACAATTGTGTACAAGAAAATAACTGCAGCCAAGAAAATCTGTTCTCCAACATTTTGTTGCCTGTGCACACTCCTATTCTACAGCTGCAAAATTAAGACCCAATCATGCCTCTTTGAATGTGTACATTTATCTCAGCCACAATACCTGTTAATATATTAAAAACAAAGATTCCAAGACTTACAAAGCAGGAAAGCGCCGGTAGATAGGCACAATGAATAAAACACACAAACACACACACAGAATTTCGAGCTTTCGCAACCAGTGGCTGCTTCATCAGGAAAGAGGGAAGGAAAAGGAAAGATGAAAGGATGTGGGTTTTAAGGGAGAGGGTAAGGAGTCATTCCAACCCCGGGAGCAGAAAGACTTACCTTAGGGGGAAAAAAGGATAGGTATATACTCGAGCACACACACACACACACACACACACACGCATATCCATCCATACATACACAGACACAAGCAGACATATTTAAAGGCAAAGATTATGGGCAGAGATGTAAGTCAAGGCGGAGGAGTGGAGACAAAGATGATGTTGAATGACAGGTGAGGTATGAGTGGCGGCAACTTGAAATTAGCGGAGATTGAGGCCTGGTGGATAACGAGAAGAGAGGATATATTGAAGGGCAAGTTCCCATCTCCGGAGTTAAGATAGGTTGGTGTTGGTGGGAAGTATCCAGATAACTCGGACAGTGTAACACTGTGCCAAGATGTGCTGGCCGTGCACCAAGGCATGTTTAGCCACAGGGTGATCCTCATTACCAACAAACACTGTCTGCCCCGAAATGAGATCCATCCTTCATGAAATCCTCCCCACTCCACCAAGAGTGTCTTTCCGCCGTCCACCTAACCTTCGTAACCTCTTGGTTCATCCCTATGAAATCCCCAAACCACCTTCCTTACCCTCTGGCTCCTACCCTTGCAACGGCCCCGGTGTAAAACCCGTCCTATGCACCCTCCCACCACCACCTACTCCAGTCCTGTAACCTGGAAGGTGTACACGATCAAAGGCAGAGCCACGTGTGAAAGCACCCACGTGATTTACCAACTGACCTGCCTACACTGTGACGCTTTCTATGTGGGAATGACCAGCAACAAACTGTCCATTCACGTGAATTGGCACAGGCAGACAGTGTTTGTTGGTAATGAGAATCACCCTGTGGCTAAACATGCCTTGGTGCACGGCCAGCACATCTTGGCACAGTGTTACACCGTCCGAGATATCTGGATACATCCCACCAACACCAACCTATCTGAACTCCAGAGATGGGAACTTGGCCTTTAATTTATCCTCTCTTCTCGTTATTCACCAGGCCTCAATCTCTGCTAATTTCAAGTTTCCGCCACTCATACCTCACCTGTCATTCAACATCGTCTTTGCCTCCACACTTCCGCCTTGACTTACATCTTTGCCCATACTCTTTGCCTTTAAATATGTCTGCTTGTGTCTGTGTATGTATGGATGGATATGTGTGTGTGTGTGTGTGTGTGTGTGTGTGTGTGTGTGAGTGTGTGTGTGTGTGCGCGAGTATATACCTATCCTTTTTTCCCCCTAAGGTAAGTCTTTCCGCTCCCGGGATTGGAATGACTCCTTACCCTCTCCCTTAAAACCCACATCCTATCATCTTTCCTTTTCCTTCCCTCTTTCCTGACGAAGCAGCGGCTCGTTGTGAAAGCTCGAAATTCTGTGTGTGTGTTTGTGTGTTTTATTCATTGTGCCTATGTACTGGTGCTTTCCCGCTTGGTAAGTCTAGGAATCTTTGTTTTTAATATATTTTTCCCATGTGGAAGTTTCTTTCTATTTTATTTACAATACCTGTTAATGTGTTTGAGGTTGTCCTATCATGCTTTTTAACTACCTGATGAATTTTACAGTCTCATTAGTTGTCTTTTGGTGGTGCATGCAGTGTCTGAACAAGCAAGACTAACACAACCATATCTGATTGTTTTTTAGGGGTGAAATATTTTTTGCCATAAGTAGGAAGTAATCCTTGAATTATGTGGCCAATGATTTAAGTATCACTTTTGGTAGAGCTATTTTCTTAGGGCTCACTTTCATTTGGGACACAGTTTTTAGTTTGTTCCTTGTTAATGATGCTTCAAATAGTTTTGTCTTATTGTTGTAGCACTTTATGATTTGAGCGTAGAACATGTGTTTCACTTTTCTTAATAATGAACTTGAGGGTTTTACAATGCTGGAGTAAGGAAGTTTCAACATTTTACTACAGATTGGCCTCCTGTTTTGCACTCAGGCATTGCTGAAAGTTAAAACTGGTTCACTGAATTAAGTTAATAAACAACAAATCCTTCCATCAATATAATCAAAACATTGTATCACAAGGAAAGAATACAGTTCTGTTAGTCTAGATAATTAGATTGCAATAACTGTTTGGTTTTGTGGTGTGCCCTTCTCATCCTGGAATCTGAGCAACTTGCTACGCCTTTCCAACCTGCAGTGGCTAAGCCTACTTTCCTCCCTGAAGAATAGACATGAGAAGTTCAGAAAGCTAGAAATAGTCCTGTCTTCTCTCTCTGTATTGATAGTGCTTAGAATTTTGTCTAAAGAAGGGAAGTATTGGCCAGTGACACTGCCTCACTGTAATTTAACATTGGTATTACTTTCTCATCAACCATATATGGGAGTCATCTTGAAAGTTTCAAAGTATGGTTTGTTGGGTTCCAGTATTTCTCTTCTGACATACTGCCTGACAAAACGTGGAGCACCGAGATTGAGAAGCAGGAAACGAAATGAGACTTGTGAAAAAATCTTCTCGAACTTCCATGGGGGTAGCTGCATAAAAAATCCGTGACGTTTTGATGAGTGTCATTCTCATCATCTTCTGGGGAAGCATCGATGGGCTGTGGCCTTCCTCTATATATAGCTGGTTGGTGGCAAGCGGTGGCTGTGCCTCCCCACCACTCCTGGGGGGGGGGGGGGAGAAGCATCGTGGGGCCGGGTGACACCAGCTGCTTGCTGCATTAGTCTAACTTCGAATCACGGAACGTTAGCAGCTGAGCACAGTCCCAGTGTATAGCTGCTATTGCAGGGTTCCATTCCAAACTTAAATGGTAGCCCTTATCCCTGTTGACGAGATTGTCATGTAATCTTATTTTGACCGATTCCTTGATGACGCTCTCCCAGAAGCCACTGGCTCAGCAATGCATTTTTGTTTCTTCTAATTGGAAGCTGTGTCCCTCATCAAGGCTGTGTTCTGCCAAGGCCGATTTGCCCTTGTACCCCCGCCTTAAGCATCTAATGTGTTCCTGACAGCACTGCGAGACGCAGCGTTGTGTTTGACCAATGTACTGGAGCCCACACTTGCATGGTATACTGGGAATCGTCTAATGTGTGCTGTGCTGTAACCATTCTGATGAAACACATCCTTAAAGTGCTGCAGCTCATCTGAAAGGCTATCTTTGTCACAGATGGCTCTTGCTCTGTGAACCAGCATTGTTAGAATGGTGTTTTGGTGTGCTGGGGGATGGCAGCTGGAAGCATGGAGATATAGGTCCATGTGGGTCTTCTTTGTGTATACTGCATGTCCTATCATGCCATCAGCTTTTCTCCTTATAAGAATACATAAAAATAAAAGACATCCATCTTGTTCCAACTCCATTGTGAACTGTATGTTTCTGTGAATGCTGTTCAGGTGTTCATGGAATTCATTCAGGGCTTCTCTTCCATATTCCCACACAATGAATGTGTCATCAACGTAATGGAAGAAGTGTTTAGGTTTGAGCTGTGCCGTTTCTAGTGCCAACTCCATATAGAGATTGGCAATCCCTGGAGCAAGTGGTGAACCCATGGCTACCTCATCAACCTGTTCATAAGATTCCTGGCATTTTGAGATGGTATGTGATGTTATTTTTGGTGATTCCAGAATCAAGTTGAATTTACAAGGAACTTGGCAGTATGAGCCTATGTTTATATAACATTGCACTCTCTCTAGCCTGGATGCATGCACTGATTCCATTGGGAGGGGTGTCATAAAGCCTTTGTATTGTATGCTGAGTTAAGCTGCCCTACAGCTGTTCAACTGGTCTTGATATCCTAGATACTGGCACGGAGATGTAATTGACATCCAAGGTTGCCCCACAAATTTTCTATTGGGAATAGATCTGGGTGTCATGAGGGCTACATCAGTACCTAAGCATCATGCAGACAGTTTATAAAGAGACATGTCATGTGGACAACTGTTATCCTGCTGAAAATTGGCACAACACCACTGTTGCTCAAGAGGTAACACATTAGGACACAGGATGTTAGATGAGAGGTAACTTAATCAGTAGCACCTAAATCATACTTGATGAATCCACACACTATGATGCTAGGAGTAACACAAGAGTGGCTCTCCAAACCATTGGAAGAATTCCATCTCTCCCCAGATTGCTGCCAGATTCACTGACAGTGCCCATCCAGACTAGTGCAGAACCACAGTTCGTTAGTGAATGCGATGTGACAACATTCATCAGCAGTCCATGCTTCCAAGTCATGACATCACTCCAGAAGCAGCTGTTTATGTTTTGGTACTAACTATGGCTTACATATGGGATGGCAACTCCCTAATCCGCCTGCTGCTAGTCTCTGATCAATGGTGTGGGATGGCAAAAAATGTTTCTGGAAGTCAGTCAGTCATTCTCAAATGGCAGGCACAGACATGAAGGGTTACAATATCGTGGTCCTCCCTCGTCATGGTCAGATGTGGTTGAGCGGAACATTGATGACACCTACGCCTGACATCACATTCCCATGCAGTTCAACACTGGGCCACTGTCACATCTGAATGCCTCACAAATTGGGATACTTGACAATTTAGCAAGCTACACAAATTGAGTCCCACAACACTGCTTCTTTCAAACTCCATCATGTAGCAATCGCTCTGTCTGACACAAGTATGCAGCAGCTCTGAGTCCTTCAAAGGGAGCACCCACTGACACTATTCATTCCTCTTACATCCTCTACCAGCCTTAGTAACAACACTAAACATGAACCACACTAATGCACTCAGGTAGCTATTCAACCTTTCACAGAGAATTGCAGTTGTAATCATTAACATACCTGCTGACTGTATGTATATATATAACTGAAGTTATGGATATGTGTGTGTGTGTTTGTGTGTGTGAGCGCGAGTATATACCTATCCTTTTCTCCCCCTGAGGTAAGTCTTTCCACTCCTGGGATTATAATAACTCCTCTCCCTTAAGACCCACATCCTTTCGTCTTTCCCTCTCCTTCCCTCTTTCCTGAAGAAACAACCGTTGGTTGCGAAAGCTAGAAATTTTGTGTGTGTGTTTTTGTGTTATTTTATTGTGCTTGTCTACAGGCGCTTTCCCGCTTGGTAAGTCTTGGAATCTTTGTTTTTAATTTTTTTTTTCCATGTGGAAGTTTCTTTCTATTTTATTTCTAAGTGAAGTTACATTGACATTTGATCATCTTTTTTGAGTGCTTCACTTTCTTTGTCAGGCAGTGCGTACATGGTATTTTTAGAAGTCTACTTAACACTAGAAACAATGATATTTGGACATACCTAGAACTGCGGCTGGGTCACTGATGACCCGCGATCTTTTCATTTATTTCCCCTATGTCAGTGGGTTATTGTTACTGCCAATGAATCTATTGTTAGAAGCACTAGGAAATTTACAAAAGAATTAACAAAAATAAACTAGGCTTACACAAATTATAATTTTACATTTTAAATCTTACATGTATTTGCCGAGTGTTTTTACTGGCTACCATTACATAATGAACACAAATAATAATATTTTGACGTACATTTGCTGCACACAGTTTTCTTGCACGTGTGACACTTTACAAATGATTTGTTTCCTTCACAGTTAGACTTTACAAGGCAACATGTTCGCTATTCTTGTCTGCCAGGAGTGATGCTAGTCTTTCTAGTCACTCTGTACTTCTCAGCAAGCTCCTCCCCCAGCTGCAGGATGATATCCCTGCATTTCAATTTTTTATCATTTAGAGAATTGAACAATACCCACGCATATATCCCACCCAAATCCAGCAAGTTGTAAAATGTGTGAAAAGGCCAATGTCTCAGTGGTGCTTTGACAGATTATTTGTGAGCCATATGCTCGAACATGCCCACTCCATATTGAGAGCAGTTATAAAACGTAACTGTATCTGGCTTCTTTTTTATACCATCCTCAATGGTTACATAAGAATGCATAGTGTTCACAATCAGGACATTCTTTTTGCTCTTACCCTGATAAACAGTCAGTGTGATATAATCATTTATCAACAATACTGTGCTGTATAACTGTTCTCTTGCCTTCTTGATACAGGCGTATTTCCCTGCAAAATCAATTTATTGTGCCCATAAGACTCATATAAATAGCTTTCAGTGTCTCAGAGAGCGCTAAGGAGATGGAAAAATTGTCACAGGTGACATTTATTCCTTTGTTGACGTAAGGTTGCATCAATTTCTTTTAAAACAAAGTCACCAAAACACTCATCACTCCACCTAGTGTCATCCTTTCCTAGATAAGGTATAGCATTCACAATATATTTTGAGTCTTTATCTACTGCCATCCAATACTTTTGCCCATATTTTTCCAGCTTTGAGGCCATAAACTGTGTCAATCTGCAACGGCACTTTGAAGGAAAAAGCTATTCGTCGATTGTTATATATGGTCCCAGTATGCGGCTAGACTGTGCATTCGCAATGAACTCATTCAAGATTTCTGATACCAAAGCAAACTTGTCTTGTTTTAGTCGTTCTGATCTTGTGGATCCAACGTCAAATCTGAGATAACACA
Organism: Schistocerca gregaria; assembly: GCF_023897955.1. Taxonomy (NCBI): domain Eukaryota; kingdom Metazoa; phylum Arthropoda; class Insecta; order Orthoptera; family Acrididae; genus Schistocerca; species Schistocerca gregaria. Next base: position 863,569,992 of record NC_064921.1, read on the forward strand.
TTATCTCTCTGAATCTGTCATGAGCCATTGTTGATTTCACGAAATTATTTGCCCACTTCACTGACCACAGTGTGTCTAGTTCTAAGCTCTTAGCTCCAATGTTGCAGATGGGACTGTACAAAGCAAACAGATCAACACTTAACATTTTGGAGATAGTGATACCATTAAGTGATGTTATGTATACATTTTCCACAAAATATCAGTGTAGAAACTGGTTTATTTCAAAACATTGATTACTTCAAATTTGTTACTCAGAAACATCAAAGCAAATTCTGTCATCGAAATCAAGCAAACTGATAAATTTCAGTAATAAATTTAATTATGTATTACTTTAACAATGTTGAAATTAACTGTTGAGACTGTTGTAAAATATAAATACAAGTATGGTGGAGTCCATGAGGAATCAAAATTCCAATAATATAGGAAATTATGGGAAAGAGAGAAGGAGGAAATTAAGGAAATTATCATCTGGGAAGAGATGCTAGAAGAGAATCACAGTGGAATGAGAGAAATAGGAACTGAAGTGGAGTACATGAAAAGAGGAACAAATCACAGAAATAAAATAACAGAACATTTAACAACAGTAGATATGAGAATAGGGGTAATGGTCAGGTAAATTAGGGGCTGTCCCTCTGGCAGCCTGTCAATTTGGGGCAAAAAAAAGTAGACAGAAAAGATTATGGAAGGATGAGAAACTTTTTGGAGCATACAGGCAGCAAGACAGAGACTGATATGAAGTGAATGGTCTATATTTTGAGAGGAAATTTTGGAGTGCATAAAGGTTGTTTCACATAGAAAATTGGAATAAGTTACTCACAGTGTGGAAGAAGAACTATATACAAAATCATTAACAAAACTTTTCAATTTATCAAGTAACAAACTTTAGTGGGAGAAGAGATAATTGATAATTTTTTTATGAACTTGGGTTGAATAGGTTGCTGATTGAGGAAGCTGCAGATTTTGCTGTGGTTTTGGATCAAAAACTAGTTTAATGTATCATCTCCATGCTACCCTGTTCAGCTCCTGCAACCTACAATCCTTCTCAGTCTGCTTACTGTATTCATCTCTTAGTCTCCCTCTGTTATTTTAACCCCACCCCATCCACATACATTAGATATGTGATCTACACATTTAACCTTCAGCATTCTTCTGTGGCACCACATTCATAAGCTTCTATCCTTTTCTTGTCTAAATTGTTTATTGTCTATTTTTACTTCAATAAATGACTACACTCCATACAAATACTTTCAGAAAAGACTTCTTAACACTTAAATCTACACTCAAAGTTAACAACTTTCTCTTCTTCAGAAATGTTTTTCTTTCTCTTGCCGGTATACATTTTATATCCTTTCTACTTTGGCCATCATCAGTTATTTTGCTCCCCAAATAGCAAACTCAAGTACTCCTTTAAGTGTCTCATTCCCAAATCAAATTCCTTCAGCATAACCTGATTTGATTTGATTAAGTTCCATTATCCTTGATATGCTTTTGTTGATGTTCATCTTATATCCTCCTTTCAAGATGTTGTCCATTCTGTTCAGTGGTCTTCCAAGTCCTTTGCTACCTTTGACAGAATTACAATGTTATCAACTAATCTCTAAGTTTTTATTTATTCTCCCTGGACTTTTAATTCCTATTTCATGATTTTCTTTAGTTTTCTTTACTGGTTGCTCAGTGTACAGTTGAATAACATCAAGGCTGGACTATGACCATGTCACACTCCTTTCTCAACCATTGCTTCCCTTTCATGCCCGTTGACTCTTTATAACTGCCATCTGGTAACTGTACAAGTTGTAAATAGCTTTTTGCTCCCTATATTTTACCCCTGTTACTTTCAGAATTTCAAAGATTTCTCTAAGTCTACGAATGCTGTAAACATAGGTTTGCCTTTCCTTAATCTATCTTCTAAGAGCAGTCATTGGTCAGTATTGGCTCGCGAGTTCCTACATTTTGCCAGGATCAATACTAGTCTTCCCTGAGGTCAGCTTCTACCAGTTTTTCCATTTGTCTGTGTTAGTATTTTGCAACCATGAGTTATTAAACTAATAGTTTGGTAATATTCACATCTTTCAGCACCTGCTTTCTTTGGAATTAGGATATATTCTTCTTGAAGTCTGAGGGTATTTTGTCTGTCTCATACATCTTGTTCATCAGATGGAAGTGTTTTGTCACGGCTGGTTCTCCCAAAGCTGTCAGTAGTTCTAATGGAATGTTCTCTACTCCCGGGGCCTTGTTTCAGCTTAATCTTCCAATGTTCTGTCAAATTCTAAGCACATATCATGCCTCCAATCTCATCTTCATCTACCTTCTTCTCCTGTTTCTTTAATATTGCCGGCAGGTTTAGCTCACTTGTATACAATGTCTGTTTACTGCCACTTTTCAGTTTTCTCTTCTTTTCCTAGTCTGAGCACTTGATGTGCATGTAGCTTCTTCTCTTTCCTCCAAAGGCCTCTTTAATTTTCCTGCAAGTGGTATCTATCGATCCCCCAAATCCTTACATTTGTTCCATAGCCATTACTGCTTAGCCATTTTACACTTCCTGTCAATCTCATTTTTGAGACTCTTGTATTACCTTTCACCTGCTTAATTAACTGCATTTTATATTTCTCCTTTCAACAGTTAAATTAAAAATCTCCTGTCTTATCAAAGGATTTCTCCTTAGCCTTGCTTTTTTATCTATTTGATTCCTCTATTGCCTTCACTATTTCATCTCTCTCTTCTATAGTATTCCTTTCCCCTGTTCTTGTCAATTGTTGCCCAAGCTCCTTCTGATACTCTCAGCAACCTCTGGTTCTTTCAGCTTATCTGGGTCCCATCTCCTTAATTTCCTTTTTATTTTTTTGTAATTTCTTCAGTTTTCAACTACGGTTCACAACCAATAAATTGTGGTCATAGTCTTCACCTCCCCCAGGAAATGACTGAAGGTTTAACATCTCATTCCAAAATCTCTGTCCTACCATTATATAAGCAATCTGAAACCTTAGAGTATCACCAGGTTTCTTCTGCATTTACAACCTTCATTCATGGTTCTTAAACCAGGTGTTAGTGATAATTAAATTGTACTCTGTGCAAAATTCTACCGGTGGCTTCCTCTTTCATTCCTGCCTCCCTGTCCAATTTCACCAACAAATTTTCCTACTATTGAATTCCAGTCACAAATCACTATTAAATTTTCATCTCCCTTAACTACCTGACTAATTTCTTTTATGTCATCATACATTTCTTCAATCTCTTCACCATCTGAGGATCTAGCTGGAATATAAACTTGTACCACTGTGCTGGGTGGGAGCTTTCTGTCTGTCTTGGCTACAATAATGTGTTCACAAAGCAGTACGTAGTACAAGGGTTGCCCAGAAAGCAATTCACCATATTTTTTTCTTCAACAATGCTTTATTGAACATAATGAGAATTACACACACAAAAGAATGGTGTTTTATCTACACACCCTATTTTTCCATGTAATCTCCATCCTCTATTGCCTTCCTCCAGTGTGAAACAAGGTCATGTATGCACTGTCAGAACCAATCTTTGTCCTCGTGGCAGAGCCAGTGCTTCACTGTGTGAATCACCTCCACATTGTACTCAAAATGTCTTCCATGAATAGCATCCTTCAATGGCTGAAAAGAAGTGGAAGTTTGAGGAGCTAGGTCAAGGTTGTCTGGTATGACTGCCATGGATGGTCTCCCCGACCACCCTAAATTGTAGAGCTCTGCCAAACTGCCTGCTGATGACTCCACCCTCCATGCCCGGCAAGTAATTGTACATCTGTTAATAGCAGACCCTCCATAGATTTTGCACAAGTGTTTGTGAATATTCCGCACAGTTTCTTTCTCTGCAGTGAGAAATTCAATGGCAGCACATTGCTTGTAATGTGCTTCACGTACAGACACAATTTTGAAACTGTCCTGCAGCTAAGCTTTCTGTCAAAAGTGAAAGAAACTTTTTGCGCTCACTCAGGAGACTTCACATAATACATACATAATAATTTTGCATTTGTAGCATTATTTTCCGCTAAGGAAAAAAAATTGGTGCGTTAGTTTCTGGGCAACCTTCATAGCTTACCCGCTGAGCCATGCATGGCTCGTGTTCATGCCATTTATTGTTTGTCATCTTCTATTACTGTACTGCTGCCTCATTTTCTTATTCCATTTACTGGTGTTTCTACCTTCTTGCCTCACTTTGCTGTGAGCGGCAGCAGCAGCGCGTATCAATAAGTGTACTATCGCTGGAGTGACCGATCGCAGTTCTGGGTCATCGTTTGTCTGGCAGTCAGTTGCAGATGGACCAGCAGTGCAGTCGCGATGCAGCAGCAGTGAAGTCGGGACAGAGCACCGGTGAGGCACCAACAGCCAGTGCTCGCTGACCACTGGTGACACACATGAACTGTCTGATGGAGGGAGATTGGAGCAGGACAACCGTCAATTGGTTATTCCATTGGTTGTCTCATCAGCCAATGTATATTTCGTCCTTTCACCATTTCCAGGCCTGGGCAGTTGGTTGGTTGGCATGAAGCAGTAAGGAAATCTCCATAGCATAGTTTGGTTGGGGCTGCTGGCAGCGTCTAAGTGTGGTCGAAGTGTGTGGTGCTGTTCCCATTGCTATGAGGTCTCTGCCTCACCAATCCTGCACATGAAAGTTTAGTTTTGACTTAATCTACCAGCAAGTCATGACTGTTCACATTGTGTCATTTGGATTTCATTGTCAGCTGTTGAGACATTCCCGCGAGCAACAACTTGTGTTTTCAACTTGGCAAATTTTAGCTACCCTCCAGTGGAGTTTAACTGGACTTGGTTATTTTGAATTTAAGTGTACCAACAGAATCTTCTGCTTTGTGGCCGTTATTGTTTCAGTCACCTGTCCTGGCCAGTGGCATAAATTCAGGCATCATAGTTTCCTCATTGTGTTGTCGTTGTCCAGCACGGTCTCTAGTTTGACAGCTCAATGTTTAATTGGTTGTGGATGCCAATACTTCTTACATTCTTCCACTGAACTCCCTGTTGTGTGCTGGTCAGGTGAAGTGGAAGTTATCTTGTCAGTGGGTCCGTTGACTGTCTGTCGATTGGGTTGTCGTTGGATCAAGAATGTTTGGGCCGACTGCCTGTCTCACCTAAGCAAGGGTTAGTGTTTGAATTCCAGGCTGATCCTCAGAAACTTCTGAGTGCAGTTGGGTCTACTGCCTTTTCTTTATTTGTTCTTGTTGTTTGTATTTGTATGGCTTCTAGCAGATTTTTAAATTAAGGTTGTTTTGCCCTTAAGGCGTAAGATTCTTTGAGCCTTCAGCCTAATTAAAGAACTGTTTTAAGATAAGGCCTTTCAGCCTTTTAAAAATTTATTTTGGTTGAGTCTTAAGTGATGGGCCTTCAGCTGATTTTTAAATTAAAGTTGTTTTACTCTTAAGGTGTCAGATTGTTTGGGCCTTCAACCTAATTGAAAGAACTGATTTAAGATAAGGCCTCCTGCCTTTTACATTTTAAATTTTGGTTTGAGTCTTAAGTTATTGCCTTTTAGCCGATTTTAAATTAAAGTGGTCTTGCCCTTAAGACATGACATTGTATGGCACATTCAGTCAGTAATTAAGTTCCAAAATTAATGCTGTGTTGTTTTTTTATTTTTATTTTCTTGGCTCTTGTAATGTTTGGTAAAGTAAATAAAGTTGTATGTTTGAGTGTAACTGACAGCTGCTTATTTTGGCCCCTTTCCCCAATTTAAACCACCTGTCCTGTCCTGTAGGTTTAGCAGGGTGTCTCACCGAATTCCTATTTTCTTATTCATTATTAAACCTACCCCTGCACTACCCCCTACTTAATATTGTGTTTATAGCCCTGTATTCACCTGACCAGAAGTCCTATATAACCTGCAATTGAACTTCACTAATTCCTACAATATTTAACTGGAACCTACCCATTTCCCTTACCCCTTCTCAAATTTTATAACCTACCTGCCTGACCAAGAGATCTAACATTCTACATTTCAATCTGTAGAACACAAGTTTTGTTTCACCTGATGATGACATTCTTCTGTATAGTCACCTCCCAGAGATCTGAATGGGGGACTATTTTACCTCTGGAATATTTTACCCAAGAGGATGCTATCAATATTTAACCATACAGCAGAGTTGCATGTCCTTGGGAAAAATCGCAGCTGCAGTTTCCCCTCACTTTCAGCGGTTTGCACTAACAGTACAGCAAGGCCATTTTGGTTGATGTTACAAGGCCAGATCAGTAAATCATCCAGGCTGTTGCTAATGCAACTAATACAACTACTACAACTACTGAAAAGGCTGCTGCCCCACTTCAGGAACCATACATATTTCTGGCATCTCAACAGAAACCCTACATCCCTCTATTGTGACTGCACATATGGTACAGCTATCTGTATTGCTGAGGCAGAAAAACCTCTCCACCAATGGCAAGGTCCATAATTCATGGGAGGAGCAATTTCAGTACAAAATGTTAATTTACTGTTTCTGATGTTGAAGCTGGTGAACTTGGCAATATGTTACTATTGGGGAAGAAGCTATGTTAGGTAGTAATAGTGAGAGGAGTGAAGGGGGTGTCTTAGACAATTACAGTGAGATTAGAGAGGAAGATGTGACTCAATAGTACTGAGAAAAATAAAGATGGTGACGAAGATACTGAAGAGAGGATTGGAAGTCCTATTGACTTTTATTAAGAATTACATGGTATCGTTTATGTGGTGGTTGAAAGCGAAATGTTTGATGAAGGTATTTATGGTGACCGCTGTGAACATATTCAGGAAGGTCATAACTGTGATAGAGAGGTACATGAAAGTGAAATTTTACTGAGTGATATCAGTAAAACAGTAAGCTCTTGTGATGCAAAATGTATAAGTAATGAAATTTTAATAGTAGCTTGGAGTCATTATGATAATGAGAGTTGTGATAGTGAAATATGAGATATGCAGAAAAAGATATGTGAAAGTTTGTATCCAGAATGGTGGAAAGAGACAAGAAATGCTGCAGAGAACTTAGTAAAAACTGGTGTGTCCATGAGAGCCATGCATCTGAAAGTAGAAACACACATAAACAAAGATGAGGTAAAAGATATGGGATTTAAAGAAACTGACAAATATCTTTTGTATAAAGCAGAAAACAAAGAAGATTGTGATATGCAAGGAAGTCTATATATATATATATATATATATATATATATATATTCATATTGAAAGTGATAATTGTGACAGTAGCAGTCTGACAAAGGGAGTACAATATGTACCGTGTCTGAAAAATTAAGAAATGGAACTAAACACACTCAACATTTTGTTGAGTTATCTTTAATAGGTATCAAGATTAGAGGAGCTACTGGATGACATAGTAAAATTGTGAAGTGACAATATTACTGTCAATCTAATATAATTGGACAGTTAAAAAATCTATTCGTCAAACAGCAGCAGGAAAACACACATACAAAGATATAAAAGTTTGCAAGCTTTTGGAGCCTGTGGCTTCTTCTTCTGGCAGAAAGGTTGAAGTGGAAGGGCAAGGGGTGAAGGAAAAGGACTAGTCAGGTTTAGTAAAAGGGGCAGAGTTAGAAAAGTCATCCAGAACCCCGGGTCAGGTGAGACCTACCAGATGGGATGAGAAGGAAGGACTGATTCTTGGGGACTCCACCAAATGAGATATGAAAACCTGAGAGCTTAAAGATGGAAAACAGGGTAATATGCAAGACAGAGATTATTTTGAAATCATTGTGCATGAGTTAATAAGAGTGGAAAGTGAAGAGCATTGTATATGATAAGAGATGGGTGGGAGGAGGTAGCACTAAAAAAGGATGGGTCAGAAAATGAAATATATAAAAATGAAGTGAAGAAAGGAAGAATTTCTGTGAAAAAATGTTGAGACCAAACTAATTAAAGTAAATTATTGCTGACTGGATGGCGAGAACCAAGGATATGTTGTAGTGCCTATCCCAATCTGTGGAGTTCTGAGCAACTGGTATCTCGGGAACAATCCAGATGGCACATGCAGTGAAACAGGCACCAAGGTCATGACTGTCACAATGTACAGCATGCTCTGCAAAGTGATATTGTGTGCTTCCAGTATACACCCTCTGCTATTCCCATTCATCTTAAGTGATAACTTGGTGGTAGTCATGCTACTGTAGAAGGCCGAGCAGTGTTAACATAATAGCTAGTATTGAAGTGTTGTTTCACATCTGACTCTCCCTCTGATAGCATAAGTGTCGTCATTTACAGGACTGGTATGGTTGGTTGTATGAGAGAGAACAGAGCAGTTCTTACAATTGACACGGTCACAGGGGTAGGAGCCATAGCCTAAGGAGATGGGTGGAAAAGGATCATGTGATCTGACAAGTATAGTGCAGAGAATTTGAGGGCGAAGGAAAGATACTCTGTGTGTGGTGGGCAAAATGTCAGGGCATAATTTTGGGAAGTCATAACCTTTTCAAAGTAGCAGGTAAACACATTCAAGAACAGAATACTACTGAGTGACACTTAGTATACTCAGAAGTTCTTTTTTGGAGGGATCAGAAGTACTAGAATTAGATGTGATGGCTCGGGAAATCTGTTTTTGAACTATGCTTTTGGGGTAATTATATCTAGCCGAGGTTGAGGTGAGAATGGTATTGTATTCCTGTAAAGAGTCTGCATCTGAGCAAATACATTTGCCTCAAATGCCAAGGCTGTATGGGAGGGAATATTTTAAATAGAAAGGATTGCAACTGTCAAAATGAAAGTACTCCTGTTTGTTAGAAGGTTTAATGTGAACAGAAGTGTGTAGCTCGCTTTCAGTGAGTATGAAATCAATAGCTCCTATCCCTGTAACCATCACTGCTGTAAGACTTGCCGTATGCCCCCACCTACCATCACCTACACCAGCCCTGTAACTTGCAGAACATATTCTGGGTGCCCCACATGGAAATGGTAAGCCTGACACCCGAGATCCAAGTAACAATGAACTTACCAAAAAAGAATAAATAATAATAATAATAATAATAATAATAACAGTGTTTAAAAATGTAGTTACCTGTTTATAAGATATGCTGAAAATGGGGCCATGGGCATTTTAAAGGCACAATTGGATGCTGAGCTTTCATTAGCAGGAACCATAATAATAAGTAATGAAATAAAGAAATAATTTGAGCCATAGATACAGTCCATGGCTGTATAAATATTGTATGCAGCCACTGGAAACATTTGAAGATTTGTGATCGTCAGGTTATTGGCAGAATAAGAAGCACCTTTTTGTTTTCTAATGGTTATCCTGATTGGACGTATTTTGTTATTCTACCATTAATACTACATTAGTTTATTAATACATTCACGAGTTGTGGAAGGCAATTCTCAATGTAAATGTCATAATTTGATTGTGTTTTATTTCAGAAATACTGTTATTACTAACCTATGTATGCTTTATTTTGTATCTTCAGTCATTGTAAGATTGCAGGGTGACTTGGCATGGCAAAAGATTCTATACTTGTAAGCAAAAAGTCATCCAGACTGATCAACCAGTCTTCTGGTGCTGTGTTATTATGAGTCTGATTTTAGACAAAACACAGTGAGAAGAAACACGGTTAAAAATACATTAAGGAATCTTTAACAGAAAAAGCCAAGCTCAAGTGCCAAGAGTTTGTATGAAACATATTTTACAATTTCATGAACTTAATTGATCTCTATTTAATATTCATTATTATAATTCATTGTATTTTCTCGATCGAGATAAGAACAAGCTAAATTAAAGCATCCAGGCATTGCTGACTTTGTTCAATGATGTTACTAACAACACACTGTAATCTGCAGGCATGATGTAATTAATTTCTCTTGTAGTGGCCGATTAAGATAATCTACTGTGTGAGGGACATAGTCCACCACAGAAATAGCAGAGCTGACGAAAGAGCTTCCTGAGAACATCGAAGAAGCTCACCATTTCACCAGAGAAGGCAAGACTGGAGTCATGGAAGAAGTCAATGCCTCACCTGCATGGATGGATGCCAGAAGCTGAAGAACTACCACCTGGGCACAATGAAATTATGATCAGGAGCTGGACAATCTGAAGAGATGGGGCTTCATAACAGAGGATACGTCCCGTGATTGTGGACCAGGACAAACCGCAAGCCACATGCATCAGTGCCCTTTGTGCCCTACATCCTGCATGAAGAATGATCTCCTGCAAGCCACTACAAGCACCTTGGAGGTTGCGAAGTCCTAGGCATATGTAATATAAATACAATTTGTATATGTATGTGCGTGTATATATTTATTTATTTATGTGTATGGCTACTATAAATTTGTATATTTCTGACTGGAGAATACATAGGGAACATGTTAGTGATGTGAGCCTTATTTTGGTTGCATGGGAGAGCAGCTGCTCCATCTTGTTTAAAAATTGCATACATTTTCTCTGCATCTGTTAACTGTGCATAAAAGGAGTCTAGATATCTAGCACTGTTTAAGGTGTAATTGATGACACACACAAAATGCCTGTCTTCTCAGAGTGGAGAACTTCTTTACATAGAATATGTGGGTCATCCTGTAACCAATATCTTCAATTCTGGGAGTTTATGTAACCTTGCAAATGAAACCAGATATGAAATAATGCAAGGAGTTCAAGTAATGGTTAACAATTGATGTTGACACTCAGTTACAGTAATAAACTGTTTTTTTCTGATCCTCATATTTCAACTCTTCCCCAACATTCACATGATTGGCTTTTAATTTCCTATATTTTAATACACAATGACATGATGTACAAGATACACCAGCCTACTGCAGAAACAATCTTACCAATTTGCGTGAATTACTCGTAATATCCATGCAAATTCTGTCTAGTTTCAGGGGTCCTCACTGTTGGTCGCCTATTTCTATGCACATTCTGATAGGATCCTACATCACTCCACTTCTTGTACAGATGTTAAATAGTGCTGGTTGTGGGAGTTTAGTACCAGAATATTTCACTTGAAATATTTCTTTACATTCCTTGATGGAGCCTGTCTTTATACAACACTCCACAATATCACTTCACTATTCTAATGCAAATTGTCCCGTCTCTATAATAATTCATTAGTGTGAACTTTTGACAGCAACTGAAGCACAAACACACAGCTGCACTCATCTTTCTGATAAATTGCACTGTAGCCAACTTTCGACACAGGGTTGTCACTTCACAAGCAATTTGACAAGAGATGATTCCTAAACCTCAGCAGTCCTTTTTATTCATCCCTTGTCCTACTCCTTCAACATTTCTGCCTGAAGAAGGAGCCACTAGCTCCAAAAGCTTGAAAACTTTAGTACCTTTGTATGTGTGTTCTCCTGTGACTGTTTGGTGGGTAGATTTTTTTATCTATCCAGTTGCATTATATTTTCATAAACTGATTATTTTAGTGAATATTACTGTCCAGTTGAGTTAACAACATACCATTTCTTCAGTGTTCCCCCTGTGATTCCAGAGAGAGGCAAGAAAATTATTTTGGACAAGGGCAGGGATACAATTGTAAAAGTTAAAGCAGGATTCTGTTGCACAAATATGGAATTGTTTTTCACTGAACCTAGATAAAAAATTTTACAACCAACAAAACTTATTACTGCAAATAGCATAAACAGTATTAATCGCATCAGGAGGTTTAAGTGACAGAGGATACTTTGAAGAAGGGGATGATTAACTTGAATAGAGGGGAGATCTAGAATATAATAACAGTTTAGTAGAAGCCAAAGTAGAGGGTGCTAAGAAACTTAATCAGATTCAAAACGATAATTTAAGTAAATTTTTATTGGTGTACTGTGATGTATATAATGAGAAACTGGAGAGAGTGAAGAATTACTAGTGCAAAGTTAAGCTAAGAAGTAGAGATTCTTCCAATCTCAGTTCAAAAAAGAATGTGCATATTTCAACAGATAAAAGTTAGTAGAAATTCATGTGCCAGTAAATACATCAATACATGAATCATTCAACTACTGTAACTGTCATAAATAAACAAAAGATCTTGTCGAGAACCCAACATGAGAAAATTCTAGTCCGACATAAAATCACCAAGCAGGTCAAATGTTTCTGTCCAGTCACATCAATCAGTGTGTTGTGGTAACAGAAGACAGCAAAGGGAAAGATGAAATTTTAAATTTTGCATTTAAAAAAATCATTCATGCAGGGCAATCATACAGACATTGTTGTTCTAACCTAGAATTTGTTTTCCTGAGTAGCTACATTACACTGAGGTGACGAAAATCACAGGATAACGATATGCACATATACAGATGGCGGCAGCATAATGTACACAATGATAAAAGAGCAGTGCATCGATGGAGCTTACATTTGTACACAGGTGATTTATGTGAAAAGGTTTCCGACATGATTATGCCATACAACAGGAATGAACATACTTTGAATGCAGAATGGCAGTTGGAGCCAGACACATGGGATATTCCATTTCTGAAATCGCGAGAGAATTCAGTGTTCGGAGATCCACAGTGTTAAGAGTGTGCAGAGAATACCAAATTTCAGGCATTTCATTTCACCACAGACAACTCAGAGGCCGACGGACTTCATTTACGACCGAGAGCAGCAGCATCAGCTTAGTGATGTCAGTTCTAACAGACAGGCAACACTGCATCAAATAAACGCAGAAATCAATGTGGGGCTTACAATAAATCCATCCGTTAGGACAGTGTGGCGAGATGTGGCATAATGGGCTATGGCAGCAAGTAACAGGCGCGAGTGCCTTTCCTAGCGGCACGAATCGCCTGCAGCACCGCTCCTGGGCTTGTGACCATGTCGGTTGGACTCTAGACGAATGGAAAACCGTGGCCTGGTCAGATGAGTCCCTACCTCAGTTGGTCACAGCTGACAGTAGGGTTCAAGTGTAGCGCACACTCACGAAGCCAAGGACCCAAGTTGCCAGCGAGCAGTTTGGAAGCTGGGGGTGGATCCGTAATGGTGTGGGCCGCGTTTATATGGAGTGGACCGTGTCCTATGGTACAGCTAAAACGATCATTGATTGAAAATGGTTGTGTTCTGTTACTTGGAGACATCTGTATGTTCCCAAACAATGATGTCATCTCACTGTGCCACAGTTGTTCGATAATGGTTTAAAGAACATTCTGAACAATTCAGACGAATGATTTTCTCTACCCAGATCGCCTGACATGAATACAAACTGAATATTTAGGGGACACATTCGAGAAGTCCGTTATGGACAACGTCCTTCAACGGTAACACTTTCGCAGTTATGCACTGCTATAGAGATAGGATGGCTCAGTATCTCTACAGGGAATTTCCAATACTTGTTTGGTCCATTCCACGTCTATCTGCTGCACCACTCCTGGCGAAAAGACGTCTGTCAGAATATTAGGAGGTATCACAGGAATGTTTTCACCTCAGTGTAGTTTATGAAACTGCACCCGATTTCTTGTCATCTATAACAGTTCTAGACGAGCCTTTTCCTCCCTTGTACCCGGCTCTCGTCTAAACCCGAATTGTGAATCACGTATCTCTCTTTAGTCTTCGGTGTATTACGTTTAGTTTATGAGTGCTCAAATAAGGTTATAATCTCCGCCTTTGATACGTTAGTCTTCTAAGGCAAGGAAGTAAAAGTGAACTAAACGATTGTTCGGGGTAGCGACCTGTCTCATAAAAGACGTGAAATATTATATGTATGTATGTAACACCTTTTCTTTATACACACACACACACACACACACACACACATACACACATACACAAAGTATTATCACAAGTTAAAGACACATTAAATTAGAGAAAATGATTTAACCGATAATAAGGAACTGAGTCTTAAACGAGCCACATCCTTTCCACGTACAGCTCTTTTAACTGTGATATATTACACTCAGTCTGTTCCCATGTATCCGCTACTCATACCACTGCGGGATCAGAGGTGTTCTTAACAGGTTGTAGGAGAAGGTCGGGTGATGTTGGACAGCGCACTGTATCGGACGAGGTCTGTTTCTCAACGATAGCACGAGTGGCAGCACCTGTCGCAACGCCACAATGTGACCCATGGAGGACCAAGACCGCTGACACGATTTTGAAACAAAACAACAGTGCCTTTCCAAATGGCAACTTACCTGTGCTAGCGAATTTTTCGGTGCACTAACGTAATTAGATTAGATTACATTAATACTTGTTCCATAGATCATGAATACGACACTTCGTAATGATGTGGAACATGTCAGGTTAATAAAAGATGTTACATCACACAAAATATTGCATGACACTAATGTTTAAGTTTTTTTTTATTTTTTCCCCTTAATTTATATCTAAAAATTCAGCCAATGACTAGAAGGAATTGTCATCTAGAAATTATTTTAATTTATTTTTAAATGTTAGTTGGCTAACTGTCAGGCTTTTGATGCTGTTTGGTTGGTGACCAAAGACTTTTGTGGCAGCGTAATTTACCCCTTCCTTTTCTCCTGGTGTTATAGCTATGCACACTGCTATTACTTTTGAACTGGGTTGGATTATTAACAACAAATTTCATAAGTGAATATATACACTGTGAGGTTACTGTGAGGATCCCTAGATCCTTAAATAGATGTCTGCAGGATGACTGTTGCTGGGCTCCAGCAATTATTCTGATTACACGTTTTTGAGCAATGAATTCTTTTCTACTCAACGATGAATTACCCCAGAATATGATGCCATACGAAAGCAGTGAATGAAAGTAGGCATAGTAAGCTAATTTACTGAGATTCTTATCACCGAAATTTGCAATAACCCTAATAGCATACGTAGCTGAACTCAGACGTTTCAGCAGACCATCAATGTGTTGCTTCCAGTTTAACCTCTCATCAATGGACACACCTAAAAATTTTGAAAATTCTACCTTAGCTACAGACTTCTGTTCAAAGTCTATATTTATTACTGGAATTGTGCCATTTACTGTACGGAACTGTATATACTGTGTTTTATCAAAATTTAAACAGAGTCCGTTTGCTGAGAACCACTTAATAATTTTGTGCCAAACATCTTTTACAATTACATCACTTAGTTCTTGGTTTTTGGATGTTATTACTATACTTGTATCATCAGCAAAAAGAACCATCTTTGCATCTTCATCATTGTGGAATGGTAAGTCATTAATGTACATCAAGAACAGTATAGGAGCTAAGACCAAACCCTACGGGACCCTGTACTTGATAGCCCCACAGTTTCAGGAATCAGCTGTTGCTTTAACATTACATGAACCACTTATTTCAACTTTCTGCATTCTTCCTGTTAAGAATGAATTAAACCATTTGTGCCCTGCCCCGCTGAAACCATAATGAGTTAGCTCATCTAAAAGAATCCCATGATTTACACAACCAAAGCCCTTGAGAGATCACAAAACATACCAATGGGTGATATCCGTTTATTCAGAACATTTAATATTTGATCAGTGAAAGCGTATATAGCATTTTCTGCTGAAAAGCGTTTCTGAAAACCAAAATTACATTTTGTTAGTACTTTATTTTTACAAATATGGGAGGCTACTCTTGAATACATTACTTTCTCAAAAAAAATTTATAGAGCTGTCAGAAGGGAGATTGGGCGATAGTTGTTGACATCTGATGTATCCCTTTTTTATGCAGTGGTGTTACAATGGCATATTTCAGTATTTTGGGGAAAACACCCTGCTAGAAAGGGCTATTACATACGTGGCTGAGAATCCTACTTATCTGTGGGGAACAAGCTTTAAGTACCTTGCTGGAAATGCCATCAATTCCGTAAGTGTTGTGTGTTGTTGCAAGTCTGTAATATTACTTTTTATTTCTGTCTTTAGATACAACTGTTATATTCCCTATATTGCGAGCTGTGACAGTGTCTATGCCAAATAAAAACATTGGGAATGTTAAGCTAAAACGGCAGTATCGGATAAAACAATTTCGGGTTGCATCAGACAAAACAGATTGCAAAAGAACTTAAATTTTTAATATTTGGCTTTAACTAGCAAAACTTTAAAAGTCAAATATAAATGGGGTGAAAACTATATAAAGGAAGGCGTAGAAAAAGACTTCCTGAAACGACATTCCAGGAGAAATATTCAGTTTCAAGAATAAGTTGGATGAAAGACTTAAAGCTGATATAATTACATTTTCCTTAGCACATCAAGCAAAGTATGAAAAAAATTTAAGAATCAAAGTATACGTATTTTAATAAGATCAAGTTTCATAATTCTGCTAGCTGAAAAACACCCGCTTCGCTTTAACTTTCTAAAGCATTTTAAAACATTATTGAACCTTCTGTAGGGTTGTATACTTTATGGAACATTCTGTAACATTCTAGGAGGAACATTTTGGCCTGTCAGCCACGTCGGCACTCTATTTCCAACGCGCTTCATCGACTTCCCATAAGAAATCGAAAGGTGTGATACGCTCTTTTGACACCCATATCCTTAAAACTAACCCCTGCAGTTCCGAAGTATAGTGGATGGAGTAAGGAGGGCTACCAGACCATATGATACCCATAGGGCTGCGGGGACGGCTTGCAGAGTTATAGTGGCGTGCACAGTCATGCCACACTTACATTTATTTTATACACTAAATAATCAAAAATATCCAGAGACCACTACGTAATGCTAAACTGACCGCTGGACGCCACAGAGGGCGGAGTGATTAGTGTGAGAAATGTTTCAGTACAACTTTAGGCAATACTCGTATCATAATTTCGGAAAAGCGTGTTCAATACTTGGACCTTCCTCTAAGCCGAAAGATCTTCGTACCTCCACTGCTAGGCTCGTGTTACCCTCACCATATACTGCAGCAAGCAGCAGCAGGGCGACCACCAGACTCTTCACCTTTGTGGGCTGGAGGCGGTAACTTGGCACATACTGTTCTGCAGTCTCCTTTAAACGGTGCTGATACTTCCTGCTTCGGTGGAACAGGATCATCTCTAAAATCTTATGGCTCTGTGCACTATGGGACTCAACTGCTGTGGTCATTAGTCCCCTAGAACTTAGAACTACTTAACCCTAACGAACCTAAGGACATCACACACATCCATGCCCGAGGCGGGATTCGAAGCTGCGACGGTAGCAGTCGTGCGGTTCCGGACTGAGCGCCTAGAACCGCTAGACCAACGCGGCCGGCTTTTTGTTAGGGTCGTCATAGTGTATGTGCTCCAACGGTCGATTGTTATTGTGTTATGCAGGAGGTCGATACCTTTGCCAACACAATGTTCAATTTATAATTCACGTCTAATAATATTCACATTTTTCTTTCTTCTATCTGTTCGTCCATATCTTCCTCCTCCTCCTCTTCTTGTTCTTCTTCTTCTTCTTCTTCTGCCTCCATTCCTCGTGTCTGAGACCCATTTAAGAATTTCACTTACTGGCCTAAACGCCTCAAAGGGAATAATCTCGCTACAACTCCCCTAATTTTAGCATTCGTAACTTACGACAAATAGCCTTCCATGCCGATGACTTTTTCATTTTGCTAACAATACTGCTGCTTACTAAACCAGCTTCAAGATGATGCACAACTAATTTGCACATGTATGTTAATCTACAGGGTTTTCTTTTCGTATGTATAAAATTCTTTAAGTCTCATCAATATTTACCTTCACTCTACTGATTAACCATAGAATCGTTCTAGTGCTTTCTTCCTGTGCATTTCTTTCCCCAATATTCACAGAAGGAGTTCTTCATATCTTCTAATTTTCCTTCAGTTTCATTGTCGTTTACTGTTACCGTTTACCATCTCCTTCTCTCCCTTCCTCCTCCTCCTCCTTGTCCATGCTTGCATTTCAGTATGTTGTTTAAGAGTTTTGGTGATATTTTCAGTAGAGCTTTCAAGAGTTTCAATTTTTGTAACAACGTATAGATAGATGTTGGTCTGCGTATCACACCATCGAGATGAGTGCAAGACATTCTTCTGAACCTATCCATAGCAAACAGTACACTGATGCAATAATGTATTGCTACACCTACTTTTAAACAAAAACTCCTGTGAATTTCTTCTGTATCAGCCATATTTCAGTTTCGTAGTTTTATCAATAACTACACACATAAAAAAATTGCATCATCTTGGTTCCGAGAGTTCCGGAACCGGTACAGATAACTGGAATAGAGATCAACGTAAACATCTTTTTCGCCATTCTCATTGCTCATGAATACCACAAACTGCATGTTGTACCACCATTCAGCGAGACCTTCAGAGGTGGTGGTCCAAATTTCTGTACACACCGGTACCTCTAATAACCAGTAATATATCCTTCAGCATAGATGCATGCCTGTGTTCATCGTGGCATACTATCCACAAGTTCATCAAGGCACTGTTGGTCCAGATTGTCCCACTCCTCAACGGCGATTCGGCGTAGATCCCTCAGAGTGGTTGGTGGCTCACGTCGTCCATAAACAGCCCTTTTCAGTCTATTCCAGGAACGTTCGAAAGGGTTCACGTCTTAGGAACATGCCGACCACTCTAGTGGAGCGTTGTTGTTATCCTGAAGGAAGTCATTCACAAGATGTGCTCTATGGGGGCGCAAATTGTCGTCCATGAAGACGAATGCTTCGCCAATATGCTGCCGATATGGTTGTACTATCAGTCGGAGGATGGCATTCACGTATCGTACAGCCGTTACGGCACCTTCCATGACCACCAGCGGCGTTCGTCGGCCCCAAATAACGCCATCGCGAAACAGCAGGTGACCTCCGCCTTGCTACACTCGCTGGACGGTGTGTCTAAGCCAAGGCGTTCAGCCTGACTGGGTTGCCTCCAAACGCCGTCTCCGACGATTGTCTGGCTGAAGGCAGATGCGACACTCACCGGTGAAGAGAAAGTGATGCCAATGCTGAGCTGTCCATTCGGCATGTTGTTTTGGCCCGTCTCTATCGCGCTGTATGGAGTCGTGGTTGCAAAGATGGACCTCACCGTAGACGTCGGGAGTGAAGTTGCTAATCAGGCGGCTTTTTACGCACAGTTCGAGTCGCAACACGACGTCCTGTGGCTGCACGAAAATTATTATTCAACATGGTGGTGTTGCTGTCTGGTTTCCTCCGAGCCATAATCCATAGGTAGCGGTCATCCACTGCAGTAATAGCGACGCATGGCAGCGACAGTTCCTGTCATTCTGTATCTCCTTCATGTCCGAACAAAATCGCTTTGGTTCACTCCGAGACACCTGGAACTTTCCCTTTTTGAGAGCCCTTCCTGGCACAAAGTAACAATGTGGACGCGATCGACCCGCGGTATTGACCGTCTAGGCTTCGTTGAACTACAGACAAGACGAGCCATGTACCTCCTTCCGGGTGGAATGACTGGAAGTGATCGGCTGTCGAGCCCTCTCCGTGTAATAGGCGCTACTCACGTGTGGTTGTTGACATTTCTGGGTCGATTTAGTGAGATCTCTGAACAGTCAAAGGGACTGTGTTTGTGATACAATATTCACAGTCAACGTCTATCCTCAGGTGTTCTGGGAACCGGGGTGATGCAAAACTTTTTTTTTTATGTGTGTAGGAACCGTATGGGAGTCACTCCAACAATCCTCTCATATGGTGAAGAACTCATTGAATGACATTTTGGTTTGTAGTGTGGCTTGGTAAATATGCTTTAAATTCAGGCTGACTTATTTGAAAGCATTATCCCCCATCAACAGCATTGGAATCCTTCAGTATGTCTGACTCACATAAAAGACATTAACTTTCATATGATGGCAAAAGTAGAAATATTGCTAGATCTCATCCTGGTTCTCCATTGAAACGTTATCAGTTCTGAATACGCTGTTTGGTTTTACTTTTTCAAGTGGCGGAATATCACTGCTTTCACTGAACGTGTGGTATGTTACTCCCTCGATGCTGTGCGGAATTACCTGCAGTGTTGATATTTGGACTGAAATAACGTTTTTGAAGAATACATATACATGTTCGAAGTGGATCTTTCCCCCTCCCTCCCCCCCCCCCCCCTGCCCACCCAGGGTGTGTGAGCGGTGACAGTACAAGATTAGTCTTCCCACAGGCGGAAGGCCTGATAGTTAAATCGCATTTGTTATTGGGAAGGATTGACCTCCCTTCTCCTAGATGTCAACATCACCACTCCTCGACATTACCCACATGAAAGCAAGTATTATGGAATATTTGAATAGAGCCAATAAAAAACTGTAAATTTGACATGAAGTCACGGAGGAAGAATGCGATCATACTGCAAATTAATATGAGTGCTGCAAAATTGCTGAATTGGTAGCTAAATGAACTGCCACTGGATGAAAAACCAATGCCTTTACTTGATGCGTTTCGGGAGATAACTATCATCAGATAGTCTGGAAACCAAAATAAAACTCACAGGAAGTATGCATAAAGACACGTTGTAACTTCTACAGTTGTCATGGCAGACTAATTTCAATACTACATCATGTAGACAATTTACGCCACCAGAGGGCGGTGAAGCCTGCATAGGTGGTGCTGCACATCGGCGAAAACAGGATGATAAATTTTAATTTATTTACATAGAAATTGTTGAATATAATCCATAACTTTCAGAAAGGTATAGAAAGCAAGAAAGTTAAATAACATGCCACAAAACAGTTTTTACATTGACGTCAAATATCAATAATAAAGCATTAATTTAAAATAATATGCGTAAGGTATATAAACCAATTACACAAAATCAAAATTACGCAAAATGCTGTATTGACAAAAAGTGTGAACCATACTGTTTAGCGATATACAATAAAATATATGAAATTCCAAAGTTGTTCTTATTTTTAAGTAAAGAAAAAGGCAGTCATGGTATACGACACGAGTACAAGCACTCACAGGATCAGGTAATGGAACTACTACCATTGAAAGATACCAAAATAAATCAGGGGAGAGGAGCAACAGGCAAAATAATGTAACAAAGCTCCAGGAATACAAAGCACCAAGGAGGGCGTAACGATACTTTGTAAATGCTTAAAAGTAAACAGTACAAAATATAATGATAAGTAAACAAAAAATACCTGACATTTAAAGGGTATCTGGAACTCAGATCTTCCAGAAAACACATCAAATGCGGTATGTACAGAAAGCCTACGTCCGTATAATGACACATAAAAATGTTACACACATTCTAAAAAGAGCATTAAATCCCACCCTCACATGTCAGGGTGAGGGAGATCGTACAAATAACAGGCGCTGTGACGAAGTACAGTCGTTATGAAATGCATGAAATACATTCACAGTTGTGAAGATGAACAACCATCCGTTGTACAGTGGAATGATAACTATGAAAATTTGTTCTCGACCGGGACTTGAACCCGGATTTCCCGCTTATTGCGGGCGGCCGGCTTACCTTTTCTCTTATTTTTGCTCCAGGACTTATTTTACGGACTGGTCACCTTTTTTTCTTTCGTTTTTGGGAAATGGAGTGTCTACTTCAGGCTGGTGGAGACGTTGTGGGCAGCGGTCGAACCCCGAGACCTGGCCACGATGCCTCCCCCTTCCTTTGGCTGAAAGCCCCTCTGGTTTTACTTTCATTCATTTTTTTATCTTTTTTCAGTTTATTTATTTTGTTCTTCTACTACAAAACTGAGGATACTATTTAATACAAATTGTTTCTGTTAGCACGAAAGCACTTTAAACAAATTAAGGAACATAAATCATCTTAACATGAAATAAATCTATTTTCACCCACATGTACTTTTTTTTCTTTGTCATCAGTCTACTGACTGGTTTGATGCGGCCCGCCACGAATTCCTTTCCTGTGCTAACCTCTTCATCTCAGAGTCACACTTGCAACCTACGTCCTCAATTATTTGCTTGACGTATTCCAATCTCTGTCTTCCTCTACAGTTTTTGCCCTCTACAGCTCCCTCTAGTACCATGGAAGTCATTCCCTCATGTCCTAGCAGATGTCCTATCATCCTGTCCCTTCTCTTTATGAGTGTTTTCCACATATTCCTTTCCTCTCCGATTCTGAATAGAACCTCCTCATTCCTTACCTTATCAGTCCACCTAATTTTCAACATTCGTCTATAGCACAACATCTCAAATGCTTCGATTCTCTTCTGTTCCGGTTTTCCCACAGTCCATGTTTCACTACCATACAATGCTGTACTCCAGACGTACATCCTCAGACATTTCTTCCTCAAATTAAGGCCAGTATTTGATGTTAGTAGACTTCTCTTGGCCAGAAATGCCTTTTTTGCCATAGCGAGTCTGCTTTTGATGTCCTCCTTGCTCCGTCCGTCATTGGTTATTTTACTGCCTAGGTAGCAGAATTCCTTAACTTCATTGACTTCGTGACCATCAATTATGATGTTTAGTTTATTGCTGTTCTCATTTATACTACTTCTCATTACCTTCGTCTTTCTCCGATTTACTCTCAAACCATATTGTGCACTCATTAGACTGTTGATTCCGTTCAGTAGATCGTTTAATTCTTCTTCACTTTCACTCAGGATAGCAATGTCATCAGCGAATCGTATCATTGATATCCTATCACCTTGTATTTTAATTCCACTCCTGAACCTTTCTTTTATTTCCATCACTGCTTCCTCGATGTAGAGATTGAAGAGTAGGGGCGAAAGGCTACAGCCTTGTCTTACACCCTTCTTAATACAAGCACTTCGTTCTTGGTCGTCCACTTTTATTATTCCCTGTTGGTTGTTGTACATATTGTATATGACCCGTCTCTCCCTATAGCTTACCGCAACTTTTTTCAGAATCTCGAACAGCTTGCACCATTTTATATTGTCGAACGCTTTTTCCAGGTCGACAAATCCTATGAACGTGTCTTGAATTTTCTTTAGCCTTGCTTCCATTATTAGCCGTAACGTCAGGATTGCCTCTCTTGTGTCTTTGCTTTTCCTAAAGCCAAACTGATCGTCACCTAGCGGATTCTCAATTTTCTTTTCCATTCTTCTGTATATTATTCTTGTAAGCAGCTTCGATGCATGAGCTGTTAAGCTGATTGTGCGATAATTCTCGCACTTGTCAGCTCTTGCCGTCTTCGGAATTGTGTGGATGATGCTTTTCCGAAAGACAGATGGTATGTCGCCAGACTCATATATTCTACACACCAACGTGAATAGTCGTTTTGTTGCCACTTCTTCTAATGATTTTAGAAATTCTGATGGAATGTTATCTATCCCTTCTGCCTTATTTGACCGTAAGTCCTCCAAAGCTCTTTTAAATTCCGATTCTAATGCTGGATCACCAATCTCTTCTAAATCGACTCATGTTTCTTCTTCTATCACATCAGACAAATCTTCACCCTCATAGAGCCTTTCAATGTATTCTTTCCACCTATCTGCTCTCTCCTCTGCATTTAACAGTGGAATTCCCGCTGCACTCATAATGTTACCACCGTTGCTTTTAATGTCACCAAAGGTTGTTTTGACTTTCCTGTATGCTGAGTCTGTCCTTCCGACAATCATATCTTTTTCGATGTCTTCACATTTTCCCTGCAGCAATTTCGTCTTAGCTTCCCTGCACTTCCTATTTGTTTCATTTCTCAGCGACTT
The DNA here is from genome assembly GCF_023897955.1 of Schistocerca gregaria. Lineage (NCBI taxonomy): Eukaryota > Metazoa > Arthropoda > Insecta > Orthoptera > Acrididae > Schistocerca > Schistocerca gregaria. The sequence goes on from NC_064921.1 coordinate 863,593,393, forward strand.
GTATTTCTGTATTCCTGATTTTCCCGGAACATGTTTGTACTTCCTCCTTTCATCAATCAACTGAAGTATTTCTTCTGTTACCCATGGTTTATTCGCAACTACCTTCTTTGTACCTATGTTTTCCTTCCCAACGTCTGTGATGGCCCTTTTTAGAGGTGTCCATTCCTCTTCAACTGTGCTGCCTACTGCGCTATTAATTATTGCTGTATCTATAGCGTTAGAGAACTTCAAACGTATCTCGTCATTCCTTAGAACTTCCGTACCCCACTTCTTTGCGTATTGATTCTTCCTGATTAATGTCTTGAACTTCAGCCTACTCTTCATCACTACTATATTGTGATCTGAGTCTATATCTGCTCCTGGGTACGCCTTACAATCAGTATCTGATTTCGGAATCTCTGTCTGACCATCATGTAATCTAATTGAAATCTTCCCGTATCTCCCGGCATTTTCCAAGTATACCTCCTCCTCTTGTGATTCTTGAACAGGGTATTCGCTATTACTAGCTGAAACTTGTTAAGAACTCAATTAGTCTCTCTCCTCTTTCTTCCTTGTCCCAAGCCCATATTCTCCTGTAACGTTTTCTTCTACTTCTTCCCCTACAACTGCTTTCTAGTCGCCCATGACTATTAGATTTTCGTCCCTCTTTACATACTGCATTACCCTTTCAATATCCTCATACACTTTCTCTATCTGTCCATCTTCAGCTTGCGACGTCGGCATGTATACCTGAACTATCGTTGTCGGTGTTGGTCTGCTGTCGATTCTGATTAGAACAACCCGGTCACTGAACTGTTCACAGTATCACACCCTCTGCCCTACCTTCCTATTCATAACGAATCCTACACCTGTTATACCATTTTCTGCTGCTGTTGATATTACCCGATACTCATCTGACCAGAAATCCTTGTCTTCCTTCCACTTCACTTCACTGACCCCTACTATATTTAGATTGAGCCTTTGCATTTCCCTTCTCAGATTTTCTAGCTTCCCTATCACGTACAAGCTTCTGACATTCCACGCCCCGACTCGTAGAACATTATCCTTTCGTTGATTATTCAATCTTTTTCTCATGGTAACCTCCCCCTTGGCAGTCCCCTCCCGGAGATCCGAATGGGGGACTATTCCGGAATCTTTTGCCAATGGAGAGATCATCATGACACTTCTTCAACTACAGGCCACATGTCCTGTGGATACACGTTACGTGTCTTTAATACAGTGGTTTCCATTGCCTTCTGCATCCTCATGTCGTTGATCATTGCCGATTCTTCCGCCTTTAGGGGCAATCTCCCACCCCTAGGACAAGAGAGTGCCCAGAACTTCTATCCGCTCCTCCGCCCTCTTTGACAATGCCGTTGGCAGAATGAGGCTGACTTCTTATGCCGGAAGTCTTCGGCCGCCAAAACTGACTATTTATCAAAATTTAGGCAGTGGCGGGGATCGAACCCGGGATTAGGAGATTAGGAACGAAAGACGCTTCCCCGTAGACAACCTGTACTACGACCGTGTAACTTCCAACACACAGGTGACTCTTATTTTTACCCATATTTACTACGGTCGTCCAGCTTCCAACACACAGGTGAACGCTAAACATCCAACAACCACACGGTCAAAGGAAATCATAATAATGATGAAAAACAAAACAGCATGCTATTCCACGCCCGCTTGTCATCTGGGTATAAATTTCATTGGCAGTAAGTTGATAATTATTTCACCTCATGTCAAGGTGAATTACGGGGTGTCGCCTTTTACGCGGTACACCCCAACTGTAAGGGGGTTTATGAAGACACTGTGCAAATAGATTGAGAACAGTTGTTGATAGCGAGGAGTGTGCTCAAGTGTGCTTTGGTTATCTTGGAGATATTGTCCGTAGTCAAAAACCTTCTTCTCATCATCGCAGAATAAGTAATAAATGGACATGCCTTTAAATCATGTTATAGCATGAGTCCTCGCGATCGGGAAGTAAATATCCTCTGGGCTCAGGAAGACCTGTGGGTCAATACTGTGAGGTGGAGCATGCAGGTAACAAGTGAGTATCTTCTGTAGCAGCATCAATACGTCAAACTCTGTCCTGCATGTCAAATGTTAATCGTCAGTGTCCGGGAGGTGGCAGGGCGGACAGAGGGGTGAATCCATCAGCCCAATCGCGTGTAACTTGTGTCGCGTCAAGTATTTTTCAGTTGACCACATGGTACCACGTTGCTCGTATCCGTGTATGGAGGAAGCGTTTGGTTGTTGGACTTCTCTCCACGCCACAGCCCGTAGTGTTCCTAGGCACCCCATATTTGACGAGTAGGCAGGATACAACAGTGAGGGTTTGTGTTTACTCTCAATTACATAGGAAGGGATGTATCTCAGCCTCTCGGCTACAGAGTTCTGGTGGTGGGTAGATCAGGATGCACATAGCTATAGTCAAGTATGAATGCCGAGATGTGGAAAAGAGAGGGAGCAATGGGCGCAATCGTAACAGTTGGTGGGATGAATGCTGGCATCAGTTCCTCGAACAGACTGTGTTAATGGGTCCACAGTTTCAACATTGCACACAAATATGAGGCTGCTTTCCTCGTCAGTACATTTATAATTACACAGCCGCCTTCTCACGGAGCGACGTTGTGAGTGTCGTAGCAGAATTTGAACAGGAATTCAGCAGTAAGGTAACATCCAAATGCAATTTGTAGTCTGTGTGCCATCCGTGTTGGTAATGGAGTACCATGTGTGTCAACTTACTTGATACATAATGGTTAAGATACTGCTGACACTGTAGGACGTCCATGTGTCGAAGTAGGTTCTGGTGGACTTCTGTGCGTATTGCCTACAGTAGTCGTCTATAGTTCATGATAGCTATGCGATTCACATCTAGTGTAAATGTTATGCCCAAAAATCTGATCGCATCCACCTTTCGGAGGGATGCCATGCAGCCTCCTGGAGGACCCTTCTGATATGCATCGCCGCTGACTTGGCTACATTCATGTGGCTTCTCGCCGCCAGTCTATATCGCTTAATCCATTCAGGCATGAATTGCACCTCATCGTTGATTTTACCAGCAGTAGAATGTCAGTTAGCATGTGCTCTGCAGTGAAAGGTGTGGCCCCTCAACGTAATTCCCTGAAGTCTGCTTTTCAGCCCTCCGATGAACGGTTTCAGTGCGATTGCGTAAAAAATCATGGAGACTGGGCATCCTTGTCGAATCGAAGGCCGGTATGGTAAGTGATCCACTGCATGTCCATTTACCAGTACATGGGACGATGCTCCGCGTACGAGGCGGAAAATTACGTAGAAGAAGTCAGATTGGAAGCCCACGTGGGCTAAAACTGACGTAAGAAACTTGTGGTGCACTTTGTCAAAAGCGTGCTTGAAGTTAATTAGGCCACAGCAACTCGAATGTGGCAGGGAGTGGAGAGAGCTACCAAATTTCTACTTTCACCAGTGGCCATTTTCATGTTGGACTCTCCTTCTTGCGTCGTCTGCTCCGTTGAAAGGGTTAGTGGCAGGACCTTCTTTATGCGCACAGGCAGTAACTGGGCAAAGATCGACCTCTGTAAGGATTGTGTATTGAAATGAGTAGTCCGAAAACAGGTTGCATGCAGAACCAAGGGAACGTTAGCCCTTGGTATATAGTGATCCTACGTGTCATGGTCAGGGTTGCAGAAAGTGTGACAGATTCGGGCGGTAGACTATCCGGCATGGGAGACTTGTTAAGTGCACCCTTATCTAGCGCATCCTCAATGTCGTCCTTCGTAATCTCCGCCAAAAGCGACGATGTTGCTGAGTGGTCGAGGATGCACGACACCTGCTGCAAATGTCGTTATCCTTCCTCTCCTCTATACTCTCCTCCTAGTAAAAACGTCGATAATGGTCTGCAAAGGCTTCCACAATGGTTGCCTGCGTGGTTAATGTTCGACCAACCAGCGAAGTGAGGTCCGTAATTAGCCATTGTCGGCGTCGACGGCTATCAAGAACGATGTCGTGCACAGGTGTGATTTTGCTGTTTGCTCGGCCTTGACGCCGCGACCGCACGACAACCCATCCAATTTTCTCCATTCAACGGGAAACATGTTGGCTTTAATTAGGCGGTTTACCCTGTCCGTCTGGTGAGGGCAGTTGGGATCCGCGGTCGTGAAAAATCGTGCAATAAAAGCCCAAAGCATGACGATGCCATGCGGTGATGTACTTTCGATGTTGTATCAGCATCTGCTGGAACGCTGGTTTTGCATATTCTGACCACCATGTCAACATCGAAACGTATCGTGGAAGACTTATCTTTGCATTCCGCCAACGCTATGCCGATAATCTGACAGCATTCTGGGTCCTGCAGGTGTGCCACAGTTCTCTTCCACATACCACGGCTGCGCCATACACGCTATATGTGGATGGTGACCATTCATGAGAACGTACTATGGTCTGAGAAGGCAAGTGGACACCATTCGACGTCCAACCCTCCTGACACAAGATCACGCGAGACACAGATATGATCAAGACGACTGGCCGAGTGACTAGCAAGAAATTTGTGTCCGGAGTAGCCACCTTGCACTCTGTCCCAAGTATCGAGGGGATGCAGGTGTCGCACCAATATCTGAAATTCTCACAAATCGCAAAGTGCGAGACCTGGCCGTTGGAATGGAGCCTACAGTTAAAATAGCCGCAGAAGATATAGTGATCGTAGTGATCAAGAAAGAGAGGCGAGTGGGGGGGGGGGGGGGGGGGGATTTCCTCTGAGTAGAACTGCGACCTTTCGTGGCGTTTGTCGGTTCCCGATGGAGCATACACGTTAATAATACGTGTAACTAGTGCCGTGATCGCCAGCCCCAGGCTGTGGGAAGGAAAATCACATCAATGGGAATACCGTTATGCACTAGTATCGCCGTCAGCTGCCGGCCTGATCACCCTGTATCACATATGTCGCATAACCATAGAAGCCGGGGAGGGACACGAAACGCACTCTTACTGACTGTAATTGTGGCGATACGGTAAGCTTGCCGTCGAACTGCAGGTGCCAAGTAATTCATTAGATCAGAAATGTCTATTGAGTGTCGAGCTGCGTAGTCGGCACTGGCCATTCCCAATACCTCAGCTGGAACCATTCCTCAAGTTCCGGTGCCATCGGTGTAACTTGTATGGCGCCATTGTCATCGTCCTCCGCCCACGCCGTTGAAAGCAGAGCAAGACCATCTACCATAGTTTTCCCAGGGCACGGGATGGGTGCCTGCACTCTAGGAGGAGTGGAGGTATTTGTACGGCAGCACAAATCTCGCCTATCCATGTCTGATCGTTCAGCTGTGCTCCCACGCTGAAGCCGGCGGCGGTTTCCTCTGTGGGAGCATCATCTTGGCAGGAGAAGTCCTCGTCCTCCAGCGGCTGGTCCTCAGTCTGTTCTGAAATTGCTCTGCACCTCTGCTTACGGCGATTTCTTCTGTGCCCTTCCGTTTCAAACGAAGGCAGCGAATCACGACGCTCCTGCACAAAGGCCGCAGGTGGCACCATCAACAAGTCCAGCGGCTGGTCCACAGTCTGTTCTGAAATTGCTCTGTACCTCTGCTTACGGCGATTTCTTCTGTGACCTTCCGTTTCAAACGAAGGCTGCGAATCACGACGCTCCTGCACAAAGGCCGCAGGTGGCACCATCAACAAGTCAATTACCATTTTACTGTTGTGGACATTCCCATCAGCTGTCAAACTGGAGTCCGCAACGCGTAGAACGGGCGTTTCATCTTCCCGCTGAGTCAGAGTATGCTTTGTTGGGTCATCAGGTAGTGTCAGATGCCGCCATGCAGCGGTAGCAGTCGTGAGGGAGGCAACGTAAGTGGGGGCAGCCACGGCGGCGCCATGTCGGCAGGCGGTGGGTGAGTGATCCGGCGATGGACGCACCCGGATCGGAAGTGGACCTCCTTCCTACATCCGGAACAGGTTCTTGGTTGTCCGTCGTAAATGACGATGGCACGGCAGCCGCCGATATAGAGATACTAACGGACATGTTTTTTAAGTTCAGTTTAGACCTGCATGTTCAAAGGAACAGACACTGCGCCGACTGCAGCCGTTTTTGAAATACATGAAATGTACTCGCAGTTGCGAAATGGACAACCATCAGCTGTATAATGGAAAGTCGCTTGCCCAGTCTCGCCGGATAAATACGATATTGTATATTCCAAAGGAACATTGCATCGTAATTCGGAATGGCACAGGCATTGTAATATTGTATTTATCTGCAGACATAGGGCAAGCGATTTTCAAATAAAATATTTCTCCTGTATGGGAATATACGTCATGGATGTACGAGTACAGGTTGTAGACACATGGTTGAGAAGTATGGAAATACTGGTCTGGCCTTGAGTCGTGCTCGGATGGCCTAATGATAACGCGACCGCTGGCGATACGTAGGAAATCCGGGTTTGAATGCCAGTCTGGCACAACTTCTCATTTCCATCACTGCATTTTCGTCACTGCAATTTCGTCATTGCATAATACAGCTGATGGTTGACCAAATTTTCAGTTGCCAATAAATTTCAAGTACATGTTAATGTCATAGAATTACTCAAGAGCCAACGCTAGAGAGTATACGTGACAATCTACCAAGTTACATTTTAACCTTGAATGTTCCACACACACTTGTCCCAGAGGCGTTGGTGGAGTATCAGTTACGTCGCGACCTCGGATCTTGGTCTCGTGTGTATCCTGCTCCACTACTAACATCACTGCGGTTTGGTAGCCCTTGAATAATAAGAGATAGGACGCTCTTATTCACAGGGCATGTACATTAGTATGTTCTGCAGAAATGATTAGCATTTGAACCATGTCGGCCCGCAGGTTCAAGGTAAACATCGGTGTCGTGGCACAACACCACCTAGCAGTAAAATGTGCATGCGGCTCTTATTGTCGCTATAGACTGAAGGTAATGGATCAGTGTCACCTGAGCAGACGTGCAGGATATCTCGCATATGTGAGAGCGAACCGTATCCTCAGATGAGTGAGTTTGAAAGAAGGCAAGTTTTTGGCACGAGGGAATGTGATTCATCCATCTGGCAAACTGCTGCTTCTGCCGGACGAAGAGCTCTGGCAGTGCAACGGGGGTGAGTAAAATGGATCACGGAAGGCCGTAGGACACAATGCGATGGGTCAGGATGCACTAACCGGACCCCACCCCCCCCTCACAGGAAGATCAACACCTCATCCGAATGGCATCGCAGGACCGATCTGCATCCTCCTGCTCTAGAGCAACAGTGGAACAGTGTAACTCACCGCACACTATCAGGTGTAACAGTCCGTTGCCGTATGTTACGGCATGGGTTACGTGCTCGTAGGCCACTTCTCCGCCTACCTTTGACGAATGTGCAGACACTTGCTAGACGGCAATGGTGTATCGAACGACGTCACTGGGGACACAAATGGCATCAGACAGAGTTTTTGGACAAATCCAGGGTCTGTTTGTTTGAAAATGGTGGCCGCATTTTGGTTTGCCGCAGACAAGGTGAGTTGCACAATGGCTGCATTCGCGCAAGACATACAGCGCCAACTTAAGGCCTCATGGCTTGGGGTTGCTTATTGGGTACACATCACAGTTGGTGCGTGACCAGGGCACTGTGACCAATGTGACCTACGTGAATGACATCCTGCGACCCTGGAATATGGTGACACGACGGGTCCAGTGCTGTGATCCAATATCAACCACTGCAGATGAACTTTGGAACAGGGTGAATACAGCAAGGGCGCCATTCGCGCCTTATATATCCATCACGCATGGAACAAGTTATCAGAGCCCATGGCACACCCTGTTCCTACGAGGCAACAGGGCACATGCTGAGCGGAAGTGACTAAAATGCTGATTACGTCCGTAGAACATATTAATGTACAGTCGTGAACAAAACGAGCGAGACCCCTCGCTTTTTCGTTATGCTGATCCGCACAGCTTTAAAGTCTGCTACATAGCATAACAGGCAAGTCGACGAAGTGCTAGCAACATACTATGCACAAGAGTGAAATTGAAAAACCATCCGAATTTTTTCAAACTGTTTTCAATCATGTGTACGACTATATTAATGCTGATTCACAACACGTAAATATAAGATATAAATGAGAGAAGAAACGCTAATCAGTATGAACTGTACTAACAAAAACGTATTTCAGCTTATCGATATAACATAGCTGTTTTAGTAAGGCAAAGTACCCAGATCGATACAAATTAGCAAAATGTTATGCGCATTCCACCGTGAAACGGTCTGTGTCAATGTTCAGACCAGTCATACTGGATTACCGTTGCTGACATTCCATGAAAGTGTGCAAATTTAGCAATGCGTGAAAATTCATAACGAAATTCAGTTAAAAATCATTCAGTATCAACTGACTCATGTAGGAAGATACTGAAAACGCACCTAGAGGACAGAGAGCTTGTGCGTAAGCGCCTCCAAGTTTTCCTTACTAAATGTGAAACAGTTGCGGGGAGAGATCAACTTCTTCGATTACCGTGACGCAGTACTCCGAAGGCAGAGGGAAACTGGAGAACTACGCGCACAAAGATCCGCTGTGAAACAGAAACTGTGAGAGGGAAAAGCCAGTGCTTCCACGTAGTGAGGAATCTGATGCTTCCTTCAGAGAGAACGCTATTCATTAAAAGAAAAAATTACAAGTGTGTACGGCATTATTGGTGGAGGGAACCCATGTGGCGTGTTCGGCCGTCGTTTTACTTGGCGCCACTTCGGCGATTTGGGCGTCGACGATGAGCAAATGACACGGCGCACTTACACACACAAGCGCGCACACACACAAAGTCCCGAGCTGAAAAATCCTCAACCTTGTCAGAAATCGTACCCGGGGCCTCGTGATCCAGAGCTATGCTAACCACGTGATCACGAACTGCTTACACAGTGAAGGAGAATTCACGTTACAGGAAGATCATTCTCTTGTGCATAATTCCACATTCGTTCACCAGCAGCTGTCCAAATAACGGCATCAACGCTATGGATTGGCCGCCACAGCCTGTTGATACGAATAAAGAAAAGCATAGGTGCAAGGAAGTCAAATGTGAAGACACTATGCGTAACAGAAGACATGCCTCAGTAGATCGACGAAAAAAGGAAGTACAAAAATGTTCAGAGAAATTCAGGAATACAGAATTACAAGTAACTGATGAATAAAATAAATTCAAATTGCACAGAAGCTAAGGCGAAACAGCTGATGGAAAACGTGAAGTCAAGGGCGGTAACATTAAAGAGTGCTATGGGAATTCCATTGTTCAATGCAGAGGAGAGAATCGATAAGCAGCAAGAGTGCATTGAAGGCTTCTATGAGGAACAAGACTTTTACGATGACGTGGTGGAACAAGAAACAGGAGTCGACAGGCAAAATATACGGGATCCAGTATTAGAATCACGATTTAAAAGAGCTTTCGATGACTTACGACCAAACAGACAGAAGCAATAGATACCAATCTATTAGAATTCCTGGAATCACTGGCGGGAGTGACAACAAAACGACTATTCAAATTGGCGTGTACATACTATGAGACTCACGATAGACCATCACACTTTCGGAAACGTCATCCACACATAGCAAGAGCCGACAAGGGCAATAATTATAGCAAAACCAGCTTAACAGCTCATGGATTCATGCTGCTGACAAGAACAATATACAGAAGAACAGAAAACACAATTACAGATCTGTCAGATGGCAATCAGATCTGCTTTAGGAAAGGTAGTCACCTGAGAGAGAGTTCTGACGTTGCGATTGATAATGGAAGCAAGACTCAAGAAATATCAAGATACGTTCATAGGATTTGTAGAGTTTGGAAAAGCGTCAGATAATGTAAAGTGGTACAAGAAAGACGAAAGTAATGAGAAGTAGCACAAATAAGAACATCGAGTAACTTAATAACAGAACTGGGGCTCATGAAGTAAACGACGGTAAGGAATTCTGCTACACAGGCTGGAGGACATAAAAATCAGACTATCACTGGTAAACAGGATTCCTGGCCAAGAAAATTCTACTAGTATCAAACATAAGAATTAATTTTAAGGAGATATTTCTGAGAATGTACGTTTGGAGAACAGCATTGTATGGTAGTGAAACATGGACCGTAGGAAAACCGGAATAGAAGACCATCGAAGCATTGGAGATGTGATACTACAGACGAATGTTGAAAATTAGGTGAACTGATATGGTAATGAATCAGGAGGTTCTCCGAGAAATCGACGAGGAAATTAACATACGTACAACACTGGCCAGGAGAAGAGACAGGATGACAGGACATCTGCTAAGACGTCAGGGAACAGCTTCCATGGTACTAGAGGGATCTGTAGACGGTAAAAACCGCAGATGAAACAGAGGTGGGAATACACCCAACAAATAATTGAGGACGTAGGTTGCGAGTGCTACTCTGTGATTAAAAGGTTGGCATAGGAGAGAAATTCGTTTCGGGCTGTATCAAACCAGTCACAAGACTGATGACTTAAAAAAAAGAATCCATTTTAGAATATTTGAGCTGAGGTAGCACGAAAGCTGTCAGATAACCGTTCACGAAACCAACCAGCTACATCTGACGCCCTCCGACACTGTGCTCTTGAAACCTGGTAGAAAGTTTCCTCTTCTGGCAATTACGTGCGATTCCTCACAGATTCCATGCCAAGAGGCATGATTAAATTTAGAAACAATGGGTGATTCTGGGCAAGATATTAGTGAACTAAACCAGAGGCAATAAAATATGAATTAGTTTCCTCTAAGCTCCCTTTTTAACTGACATGAATAATTTAAATATTATTCTTCAGTTTCTCCCGGAGCCCCGTGTGATTAGCCGAGAGGTTTGAGGCGCTGCAGTCATGCGCTGTGCGGCTGGTTCCGGCGGAGGTCCGAGTCCTCCCTCGGGCATGGGTGTGTGTGTTTGTCATTAGGATAATTTAGGTTAAGGTAGTGTGTAAGCTTAGGGACTGATGACCTTGGCAGTTAAGTCCCCATAAGATTTCACACACATTTGAATATTTTTTCTCCCGGCGTATTTGTTCATCGAACAGTCCACGGTTGTAACGCCGGTTCGTAGTGTACAAGGGGAAAAATATTCCGGTGATCAGTATCTTTTAAATATGTTTTTAAACACTACATTTCTCTCTGCGTACATACTTAAAAAGTAATAAATTGGGAGGGAATTTTTAAGGCTATTTTTTGTTGTTTCAAATTCATCTCTCTCTTACCTCTATTGTTCCCTCCTGCATTCTCCCAAAAAAAGTAACAGATTTCTTCTAATATTTATTCACCTTTAATATCCCCTCCCATGTCTCACACTTAACGAGCTATGGGCTGAGATTGGTGGGCAAGCTGGATGCCTCCGTTTGTATACAGCTGTTAATCATAGAAACCCACTTTCGTCGGCTCTTCTGGACTCGATGTGCTGGTTTCCCGTGAGGTCATGAGAACGTTTCTGATGTTTGCGGTGAGAGAGTTACTTGAGGTTTGTTCAGAAAGCTGCACGTTGCGGAGTAACACTTTTAGGGGCATAGCACGCTAGACTAGCGTATATGAGATCCACGGACAGTGCTCAATCGCATTTCTGATATGAAAAGACTAAAAGAATACGTTCTGTCTCTGTGTGTGCGTGTTAGTTTCATCACCAGTATCTGACATCCGAGGGCGAGTGTTGTAGTTTAGCGCAGAAGCGCTTGACTTGATTGTAACAGCTTCAGATAAGAAGAAGTTTTGTTCTCCAAAGTACTAGAAGTCTGTAACAGAAATTTCCGAACGTCCTGTAAAACATGTGACGACCGATAGAAGTTTATATCAAACTGTCAGGCAATAGCTTAGAAGGAACTTCACTGGCTGTGAGATATTACTTTACAAATGTGTCCCACGCTCAATTACATAAACCTTTTATTGCCATTTCCGTCTCGTTATGTCATAAGCGTAGTGCAAACCGAACAGTTTATTCATAAGAACTTTATCTCTCTTCTGAACTTAGCATCAGCGATCATTGTTTTGTATTCGTCGTGGGTAGAAGTTATTTTGCGTTCTTCTGAGTATTATAGACTGTATGACAATTTTACTTTGGAATACCGTATTTCTGTCATCGTATTGTGTTACTTTCTACACTTCCTGCTTCAATTTCTGTGTACCTTTGCATTGTGCTTTTTCGGTAATCTTGATAGTTACACTTTGTTTCATTGCATATTTCGCTTGTATGATATGAAGCTTTACATTACTCGTAGCCTACGGAATTTCTTTTTGGATGTTCGCGTTCTGCAAGGAAAACTCTGTGTTTGTCTTCTAATTTGCATTCCTCTGTTTTGAGGGTAGTGCCAATGACAGTGTTCTCCAGAAATATCTTTCGTACGTCCATAAAGATCAACTGTTTAAGTAAGCATAATGTTTACATTACAAGCATGGTAGACGCTCCAAGAATGTTATTCACGTTTGGTGAATGAGATTTTCAGTTTCCAGTGCGCTTAGAAAGAAAAACAATAGTGGCTGTGACAGCAATTCATTTATGATTTTCAGGTTGCAGTCAGTACATCTGAATGTTATTAGTATCTATGCTTTAGCCCATAAGACTAGTTACAGAAATGGAAGTAAGTGTCATTGCTTAATACTATTCATACTTCGGCTCTTAGTCAACTCGGCAATGTACCTTTGAGAAACGAGCTACAGTCCGCCCTTCCATGTGTGCTCAGAGAAACCGTTCGCAGTGTAAACGTATTATTCCTGTGGCTAGCAAACTGTCAACATCACATAATATGTTAGGCAACTTTGTGATCAACTTACTTCCTGGAAAGGCACAGATTTATTCTGGTAAATTCACTTGAATTTTCATGCAGCTGTATTAAACATTCTGAGTGATTTTCATGTAAGATGAGGAATTGGTTCATCAGATTTATGGTTTTCAGTCGGGAAAGAAAGTTCCACAGAGAAATGAAACTACTCTCGTCTTTTGCGTCGCAGATCTCTATGTCAACTATAAGAATGGCATTGACAGAGCCTGAAACATTATTCTGCTTTCAGTAGTCGTGCGGCTAGGACGTGTGTTTACATCCCTTCCACAGAGCTTCACGGTCACAAGGTTGTTTACTTCGTGTTAGTCTTCGCCAGTGCTTGCACTTTCGACATAGAATGGCGCAGCAGTACCGACAGTCTACCACCAACCTTGGCATCAGTCCGCAGCTGTGGTCTCGCGATGGCGTTCTCGTTTCCCGAGCCCGGGGTCCCGGATTCGATTCCCTGAGTGTTCAGGGACTTTTCTCCTGCCCCGCGATGACTTGGTGTTTGTGTTGCCCACATCATTTCATCATCATTCATGAAAGTGACAAGAGTGGACTGAGCAAAAGTTGGAAAATTATACCGCGCAGTTGAGCGCCCCACAAACTAAACATCATTATCAAATGGTTCAAATGGCTCTGAGCACTATGGGGCTTAACACCTGAGCTCATCAGTCCCCTAGAACTTAGAACTACTTAAACCTAACTAACCTAAGGACATCACACACATCCATGCCCGAGGCAGGATTCGAACCTGCGACGCTAGCTGTCGCGCGGTTCCAGACTGTAGCGCCTAGAACCGCTCGGGCACTCCGGCCGGCGGACTTACGGGGGCTCCGTGTGAACGCATCTCGGATACGCCCCACATGTTCAACGTAAATGCTTGGCTGACTTGTACTCTTCCCTCTACATTTGCAACCAACTTCTAAGACTTTCGTACGCCAATAGTAAATAAGCTTGTACAGCTGTACGTTGCAACTGAACAATGGCTTGACTTGTCGCTCATTCCAATACACAGAATAATTTCTCGTGTGGTCTAGAAGCCATGTGAATGAGTTTTATGTATTACAGTTTGTCTGTAAGATCAGCCGAAGTCTGTTCTTTCTTTTTGAATCATCCGGTATATTAATGACCCAGTAGATAATGTCGGAAAACTTTTCACGGATGATGCTCTTGCACACACAGAAAACTGTACACACTGGAAAACTCTACCGAAATCCAAGAATAACTGCAGAAGGTCGACGCTTGGTGACGGGTATGGTAACTGGCTCTCGACATAGATAAAAGTAACTTACTGTGAGAACATAGAAACAGACCACCTGGCTAGCCACGCGGTCTAACGCGCTGCTTTCCGAGGGGGAAGGCGTGCCGGTCCCCATCACGAATCCGCCCGACGGATTGGTGGTGAGGTCCGGTGTGCAGGCCAGCCCGTGGATGGTTTTTAAGGCGGTTTTCCATGTGCCTCGGCGAATGCGGGCTGGTTCCCCCTATTTCGCCTCAGTTACACTATGTCAGCGATTGCTGCGCATACACTTTCTCCACGTACGTGTATACCATAATTACTCGGACCCAACTACAGAGTAACCTTGGGGGACTGTAGCCTGTTGTACAGTGGCGTTGTGAACCACTGAGGGCTACGGGGGTAACGAAGCCTCTCCGTCGTTTCTAGGTCCTCTGTTCAATACACAGTACACATATGGAGGCCCCTTATTGTATGTGACACTATTGCAGAAAAATCACTGGAAGCAGCTGCTTGTATTAAATATGTAGACGCTTGCATACGGAGCGATCTGAAGGGGAACGACTACATAAAATTAATCGCGGGAAAGTCAGAGGCCACACTGAGATGTTGTGGAAGAATCTTTAGGAAATATGGCCCATCAACAAAGAAAGTGGCTTACAAAGCAGTCGTTCGGCCAGTACTTGCATGCTGGTCGTGAGTTTGGGATCCGTACCAGTTTTAATTAATACAGTAAATAGAGGAAATCCAAAGAAGCGCAGCAAGTTTCGCTTCAGATTCATTAAGTAATCACTAAAGCGTCACGGATATAGACAGTCAGTTCCAATGGCAGAGGCGCTCTGCCTCACGGCAAGGTCTACCGTTCAAATTCCGAGAGCCTACGTTCCTAGAACAGTCAGACAATATATTGACTCCTGCAAAGTTTATATCGTAAAAAATCATTACGATGAAATTAGAGAGATTCAAGTACATACAGAAGGTTACCAGCAATCGTCGTTCCCGCTAACCATATGCGACTGGAACAGGAAAAGGAGGCAGTGACACTGGTTCACAAGGTACCCTCGGCGACACACCGTAAAGTGGCTTCCAGATTATAGATGTAGGCTAAATCTAGAAGCGTTCTTCCACAAGAGAGACGAAATACTCGAAAGCGAGAGAGTATTTAAGTTTTACAACACCTGAATAAAGAAAAGGCCTACATTGTAGACAAATAAGACGTGCATAGATACACGTTTCTCAAGAAAATTCTTTCAGCAGTGAAAAATTGAGATCTATTTATCGAGAAAAATTATTTTCTACTTTATTTGAAAGTTGCAATTACAAAGAAAATAAGAGACAAAGAATAAATTATAAATACGTTATTGTCTGCCTTGTGAAAATTGTTTGATATGCTGTAAATATATCAGTTCTGTCGAGTAAATACATCTACATGTTTTGGAAACGTTTGGACGACATATCTGGTATTCATTTCTCAGTAGTGTAGAGAATTTGTCAAGAACATCCGCTATGAATTTTTCTTGGGTAATTAATATATTCGATTATAAGGTAAGCTTTCGTATACAGAGTGATTTTAATTGTTGCCCACAAGCTGAAGGAGCAGATAGAAGACTCGGAATACAGCAACTTTGGTATGGGAACTCGTGGTCTTGGAAGATATCCTAAGCCAATGAAATGTCAAGTGATTGGAGCTAATAGAGGATCATTCTAACCTGTTTAGTGTGGAAAAGCTATGGGACGTTAGGATAAGACGGAGAAGCTACTTTTGTCACGAATTCTTCTAATCATACTGGATCCACTACTGCAGAACTATGTATTTTAGAGATCGATCAGTCCTCTAGGTCTCTGAAATGCTGTAGTACTTATTCAAGCTATTACAGTAGGTGAACCGCACCTTTATTGTTTCCTCGTTAAGTCTCCTAGTGTCTGTGTTTAGTGTTCTCACTTCCAGGAGTCGCTCTAGCACTTGTTCCCTAAGATATATGGTTAGGATAACGTTCGTTTACCCAATGATTTGAAGCAGTCAGTCCCAATGGAAAACTGGCGGTTCTACAGAATACAACTGTTTTCCTCTAGAATATTACATTTCTTCCCGCATAAGAAAGACGTAAGCTACTTTGGTGTCCATACAAGTGTTTGTTTCCAGAGTACTTCCTGTATTACTTTTGGTTATTTCTTCCCCAGAGATTCAGTATTTTCCATGGACTGTTCGAATAATATCTATTTCTCATACTCATCTCGATTCCAAATACTATTTTAGTGGGGATATGGTATGATCCCAAGGAACATCATAAGACCTTCAATTTACAAATTTTGTTAAGGTCGGGTGACACCAGTAGGGGGTCAATTGAAAGCGATTATAATTGTTAGAAAGACGACATTCAGAATAAGCAAATTTAGATCTCCAGTTACATTACAAAGACAACACGTTTCTGGGTCGTTTATAGCAACACTACAATTGCTGTAATGAGAATTAAAAGTCTCCATATATAGCGAACTGTCGATAGAGTTTAATGAACAGTTGATGCCAGATATTGCTACTGGTCATGATCTTAGGGGTTTATCGAGCGTGTTGGTTAGTACAATGGACTCACATTCAGGAGCACGAAGGTTCAAACCCGCGTCCGGCAATCCAGATTCTATTTTCCGCGATTTCCCTAAATCTGTCCAGGCGAATGCTGGGATGGTTCCTTTGAAAAAGACACTGCAGACTTCCTTCCCCATCCTTGATCCACTTCGCGCTTGTGCTCCGTCTCTAATGACCTCGATGTCGACAACACGTTAAACCCTAATGTCCCTTCCTTCTTCGGTAGAATATTTGAATATGGACATAATTCCGTAGTTTATCTTTGGGCTTTCTATTTATGCAGCTACTTCACTTGAGTCATTTAAACACTAAATTTCATTTTCTTTATCCATAATTGATGGTGTTCTTTATTAATAGTGTAGCTCCCCTATTACCCTCTAGCTTACCTGACGTTACCAAACTGTATACTTAGAAATTAAGTGATGTTCAACGCTTCAACCACGTTTAGTTGAAAGCAGCAGTGGAAATATCCAAAATATGTAAGGAGGTTGATTGATTTGTTTACAAGATTCGCTTCTTCCAGTTCAAATTTTCATCAATATGTACGCTCAAACGTTAGGAGCATTGTACCCTACGTACTGACTGCTGTTAATGTGCTATATCACTTGTTAGTATGGTTCTGTTTGTTGTACAGGATTGAATAAAGTGTGATTGCTTTTTAAAAATTTCCGGTGACAGTGTTGCACTGCATAGTTCACTAAGATAATTACTTATGAAGTTGGAATAACTTTTCAGAATGGCATCAGCATCATATTATATTTCGTCTTTTAGAATTTTAAGAGTTCTGTTAATTTCAGTGAAGGTCGATGGTGCTACTTGTAGTTGCTGTATTTAGAACCTCATTGTTGAAAGTACTTACAGCTTGTGAATTATCAGTCACAACATTGTCATTTAGTTTAACTGTTATGGTATCTTTTACACTGACTGGTTGTCCTGTCTCTCGTTTGACAATGCCTCATGTAGTTTTAATCTTTGTATCTGCATTGTTTATTTTTATTAGCACGTGCACATTTCTGGACCTTCCCATGACTTTCCTTAAAATGCTGCAGTACTTTTTGTAGTATGAAAGTAGTGTCGTATGTTGACTTTCTTTGGCCTGTATATAAATTTCCCTCTTCCTCTTACATGAGATTATTATATTCACGGAATTCACACATGTAACTACCGTGTTAATGTCCATTCTGTGGCTCACTTGTTTTATGGTTTGAAAATACGTTTGTTACCTCTCTGCCCTTCATTTCGGTGACTTTATCTACACTCTAGGACACCCAGTTCAATAGATCGTGACGGTGACATCACTTAACAAGCTCTAGTTATAACCAACGTTGTAGTACTTGAAAATGGCTTAGGGCATAAATAATTACAGTAAAAAAATTAAAAAGTTTGTACGGTTAAAAGGCGTATATATAATTCAGATATTAGGTGGTGTTTTCATGTTCGCTTACAGCTGAGATTGTACATAGTAAAATAAAAGTTATGGGGACTGAAGATGTGTTTGTTTCGTCCTGCAAATACTGGTTGGGTATTGGATGGATTTCGAGGAGCTACTGCCTACACCAGAAGATCAACATATTGAGTAGGATCTGGTTGGATCTCTGAGATTTCTGGCGAACAGAATAAATGGGCAGAAAAGCGGTGCCCTATGCGCACTTGTGCAGTGAGTTTGATCACATGGACATTGGTACTATTTCTTATTACATGACATCAGAGGTTGGACGGAAAAGATGCGATAAGGGAGAGCTAGTTCATTAGAATTAAATATATTTGGAAAGGATATTGTAATTTTAAACACGTTCTTGTATTTTCCCGAGGCCAAGGAACAGGAAGCAAAGGAAACGGAAGAGAAGTAGGATGTTTGTTCCCCTGTGTGAAATTTTATTACTAGTAAAATCAACGAGAACCGAAACTAGAGAAGCTAGTGATGTTGGAAAGCCGGAATCTAGAGCGAAATTGACGTTCCAACTCATTCACAGTTCTTCCGTTCCGTTCAGGCCGGGATTCTGGGCAGATCAACCATTTCTGAAATGTTATTGTCCACAAACGACTGCCACACAGACGCTGCATTGTAACAGAGTGCATTGTCATCGTGATACAATCATCGTCTCCGAACGTTTCCTCTTTTGTACGTAAAATGTGATGATATCCTTCCCCATTTTGCGCTTCCTTCAGAGCAACAAGCGGATCACGCCCTAACCATGAAAAGCAGCCCCCGCCCCCCATGCCGTAACACCACCTCCTCCATACTTCACTGTTTGCTCTACACATGATGCCAGATAGTGTTCTCCAGGTATTGGCCAAACCCAAACCCTTCCATCGGATTGCCACACGGTATATCGTGATTCATTTCACCAAAACACTTGTTGCCAGTCCACTGTCCAATGGCGTCGCTCTTTACACCACCTCAAGTGTCGCTTATCATCGACTACAGAAATGTGTGCCTTATGAGGAGTTGTTTGACCACTGTAGGCCATTTTATCAAAACGATAAGCACAGTCAGTGTGCTCACCAGACTGCTGGTAACTCTTTGGAACTCACGAGTGATTCCGTCTGCTGATTTCATGCGACCTTTAGCAATCGCCCTCCGCAATGCTGGGCAGTCCCTGTCAATACATGGGATCTGCCTGGTCTTTGTTTAGCTATGGTTTTTCCTTGACAATCAAATCACCAACACTTGCGTTGGTCACCTACAGCCGGGGTGAAATGTCCCTGATTGATATGTTACACGAATGGATTACCCTGATTAGAGTATCTTTGAAGTCACTGAGCTCTTATGACCCACCTATTGTGCTTTGCTGATTCTCTATTAACAATACCCCCTGCCTCCTTTTGTAGTGACAGGTCCGCCTCTTGTGATAGCTAATGGTGAATTTTGTGTTACAAAGGGGTGTCCACATCTTCTGACGGGTAGTGTATTTACGACAGTAATAAAAATGGAATGGACGTGGCTAGACATTTAGTCTACAAGTTCTTTACTGGAGTCCTTTACATAAGAAAAGACCAAGAAGGTACGTAAATACTATCTGAAAAGATGAAAAGGCAACAGGAATGCTTATAGTTGAGAACCGTAAAGCATGAGGAGACCTTTATCCGGCCTTGGATGTCAAAGGGATGGTGGTGGTCATGACGAAGCAGAACAAAAAGATGATGATGATGAAGATTTGACCATAAAACGATAATGATTTGCCATAAATGTAATACTAGTAACTGAGTTAATACATAAACGTATATTCCGAAATCGGAAAATGGATTAAAAGGAGTACCACGAGCAGCTGTAGCTACAGATTACTGTTTAATATCGCTGAACAACAAACTGAAATTTAAGAGAATTGTTCAAAAGAATCGATGTGGAGAGAAGTGGGATACTAAAGCACGGAACGAAGTTGGCTGTAGATAATGCAATAACGAATACCAAAAAAATACAGTCGACGAGGAACAGACACCTCTAAAAACTGGTGTCACAGAAAATTGACAGAAAAAAGGGTACGAAGAAGGTAGTTGCGAAGAATCCTTGGGTAACCGAAGAAATAGTTCATCTGAGGCACTGAGAACCATAAGGGCCCAAAACAAGAATACAGAGTTTCGAGAAAAATAGATATTTGTGAAAATCAAATTTGAAGAAAAAGCGCCAGTCTCATAGGTTAGACATTTTTAAAACCAAGCCTCAATTTCCTATATTTCATATAAAAAAATAATATACCCACTTTGATATAAAATATTAATTAATATTTAGGATTATATGAAGCGCTGAGACACATAAGGGCCTAATGCACACCATTGTTGATTTTGAGATTGTGGCTTGAACACATACTCTTGACGTATTTTGATCTTATGGTGAGTTCGGTGTATCTGTGCTGTAGACCCACATTGTACACGCGAACATTCACTAAAATCTGTGTAATAGCTTTCTCTGACATTCCTTCCATATGGGCCCGACGATGGTGTACTTTAGACCTTTCTGGTTATCAGTGCCTGTATTTATTATTAATGTTAATTCACTAAATTTCCATATATCTCCCAGTGACAATAGTGTTTCTTTTTTCAGAATATAAGGAACACATACTAAGTGCACCACGCATATATTTGTGATGACTTGCTCCAGCGCTTCGTGGTCTTTGTTACCATCATTTTCATTAAGCACGTTCTGTGGTTTGAGGTTCAACTAAAACTACCGATATACCTCCAATTACGAAGGACTACTACTACTACTAATACTACTACTAATACTACTACTACATGATTGATGTAGACACTAAATTATGTTGGCAGCCCAGATAACAATTACGCAGAACAAAGAAACAAAATTATGCTCTGTGCTTTGGGACCATGTGAAAACTAGTGCCAGAGAAATCGGTGAGACACTTTGCCTTGAAAGTTCATATATACAATGTGGGCCTACAGCATAGATAAAGCTAGTTAACCATGAGATCGACAGATGTCAGGAGCATGCATACTTGTTAAAATCAAAATCAAGGACGTCGGGCGTTACATCTTCACGGTGCTCAGCGCTTCGATTGTTCGACGAGAGAAGGGACTAAAAAGATGTTCCGAAAAAGTTGCGAATACGACATTGTAAGCTTCTTAGCAATGAAATAAGCAGGAAGTGCAGCAAAGCCAAGGCGAAATGGCTACGGAAAGGGGAAGGAACTGTCTGATGACGTGATAGAAGAATAAATGGGAGTTGATGTGGAAGATGTAGGAGATGAAATATTAGCGTGCGAGCTTAGCAGAGCTTTGGAACACTTCTGATCGAATATAGCGCAAGGTTTAGATACAATTACTACAGAAATTCTAAAATCATTGAAGGATGGTGGCAACCATACGACTAATCAGCCTATCGGAATAATATCATCCACACCATCCCGAAGATAGCAACGACAGAGAAGTGCGAGAACTATCATACAATCAGGTTAACAGCTCGCGCATCCAAGGTGCTAGCAAGAATAGTGTATAGAAGAATAGAAAAGAAAATTGAAAATCTGTTAGATGGCGGTTAGTTTGACCTTATAAAAGGTAAATCCTCTGGAGAGGTGGGTCTGACGTTACACTTAATAATGGAAGCAAGACTTTAGAAAAATCAAGGGACATTAAGAGGATATGTCGATTTGGAATATGCGTTAGAAAGTATAAAATGGTGAGAGATGGCCAGGAAAATAGGGAAAGTCAGACAATATACGATATTTACAAGAACTAAGAGGTAATAATAAGGGTGGAAGACCTAGAATGCAGTGCTCGCATTAAAAAGGGTGTAAAACAGGGCTGCAGTTTTTCACCCCTGCTGCTCATATATACATGGAAGAAGCAATGACGGAAACGAAAGAAAGATCGATACTAAGATAAGTTCAAGTTAAAATATCAATGATAGTGTTTGCAGATGAATCACTGCCCTGATGAGCAAAAGCAAGGAAGAAGCGCAGGAACGAACAGTCCAACGAGCACACAATATGGTTTGATGGTAAATCGAAGAAAGACAGAAGTAATACGAAATGGCAGAAATGAGATTAGCGATAAATTTTGACATCGAACTTGGAAACCACCAAGTTGACAAAGTAAAGAAAGTTTTCTATCGTAGAAAAAAAATCTACACAACGGATGAAGCGTGGAAGAAAGTAGGAGCAGACAAGCATAGACAAAGTGGGCATTCCACGCCAAAGAGGTCTATTAGTATTAAACATCGACTTTAATTTGAGAAATAAATTTCTAAGAATGTTCGTCTGAAACATATCTGTAAGGAAGTGAATCATGGCCTAAGGGAAAGCCGAAGAAGAAGAGACTAGAAGCGTTTGAGATGTGGTGTTATAGAAGTGTGTAGATAATTTGGTGGACCGATAAGATGAGAAGTAAGGTCTCCACAGAATCGAAAAGGAGATGAATTTCTGGAAAACGTCGACAAGAAGAAATGGCAGGATAATAGGACTTTTATTAAGACATCAAGTAATAATATCCATGGTACTCGAGGAAGCTGTAGAGCGTAAAAATTGCAGGGGAAGACAGAGCTTGGAGTACGTCCAACAAATAACTGAGGACGTCGCCTGCAATTGCTGCCCTTTGATGCAAAGGTCGGCACAGGAGAGGAATTCCTGGCGGGCTTCACCAAACCAGTCAGACGACTGACGACAAAAAAAAAGTCGCATCAGGAGACCTTTATCCAGCAATGGATGTCAAAGGGCTGGTGGTGCTGGTGATGGTGGTGGTCGTGATGATGTTGTTGACGTTGACGATTCGGACCAATACATAAACGTATATTACTACGCAATAACATTGCGAATATTGTGTAAAAGTAATGCTTGTAAATACCAAAGGTGGTGATTATCATTATTCATGGACCGAGTCTTACAACTGTTCCTTTCAAAGTAGTCTGTTTTCCCCCCCTTTGTTGCCACTGGGATTTGTTGTTCCGTACTTGCAACAGTATTATGTCTTTTTGCATAGTTGTATATAGAGTTCTGATATCTTCGTTTCCCATCATTCAACTATTATTACACCTGCAACTCATCTTAGAAATCGCATTTCAAATGTTTGCATGTATGTGACAAGTACGGGGTGTGAAAGAAAGTGTCGAATATTTCGAGGGATAATAGTAGTCATCGAAACAAGACATCCAAGCCGAATAAATATAGGTCCGGAACAGTTGTTTATAGGGGAGGATGAAAGATGTCGTGGATATGACTAAGACTACCACCAAGTAAGTTGTTCAGCCGTATTTTATAACGTCTTTGGCACACAGGTTCTCTAACATCCCTAAAGGTGAACAAGGGAAGACCCCGCTCATTCCTCTCGCCAGAGATGGAGGACCATATACTGAATGACTGTGCTGAATTTGTAAGTTAAAATTCTGGCCCAACCACTCAAAAGGTGCAATGCTAGTTTTTTGCGCTTTTCACCATTAGGATGTCAGAATGATTGTAAAAAGGAATCACCCCTGCGTGTACCTACTGATTTTACATTGTTTGTGGTTAGCCTAACAGTTAATTTTCAAATGTCTTTATTATTTCACATGTTTCTAATTATTTTCTTTTATAACTGGCAGTGTATCAACGTAAATATTAAGCTGCGGGTCATGTTCTTTGAAGCACTAAAGAAACTGGTCTAGGCATGCGTATTCATATACATGGATATATAAACAGGTAGAATACGGCGATTCTGTCGGCAGCGCGTGTGACAACACAAGTGTCTGGCGCAGTTGGTAGGTCGGGTACACCTGCTGCAATTGCAGGTTATCAAGATTTAAGTGAGTCTGAACGTGGTGTTATAGTCGGCGCAACGAGCGATGGGACACAGCGTGTCCGAGTAGCGATAAAGAGAGAACTTTCTCGCACGCGCATTTCACGAGTGTATCGTGAATATAAGGACTCCGGTAAAATATCAACTCTCCGGTATCACTGCGGCCGGGAAAAGATCCTGCAAGAACGAGACCAACGGCGACTGAAGAGAATCGTTCAACGTGGCAGAGGTGCAACCCTTACGCAGATTGCTGCATATTTCAAAACTCGGCCATCAACAAGTGTCGGTGTGCGAACCAATCAACTAAACGTCATCGATATTGGCTTTCGAAGCAGAAGGCGCACTCGTGCACCCTTGATGACTGCATGACACAAAGCATGTGCTTCGCCTAGGCCCGTCAACACCAGCATTGGACTCTTCATGATGTAAACATGTTGCCTGGTCGGATGAGTCTCGTTTCAAATTGTACTGACTGGATGGACGTGTACAGATTCAGAGACAGTCTCATTAATCCATGGGCCCTGCATGTCAACAGGGGATGGTTCAAGCTGGTGGAAGCTATGTAATGGTGTGTGGAGTGTGCCTCTGATATGGCTAGATACGACTCTGACAGATGACACGTACGTAAGCATCGTTTGTGACCACCAGCATCCATTCATGTCCATTGTGCGTTCCATCGGATTGGGAAATTCCAGAATTGCTACAGAGTGGCTCCAGAAACAGTCTTCTGGGTTTAAACACTTCCGCTGGCCACCAACTCCAAAGACATGAATATTATTGAACATATATGGAATGTCTTGCAGCGTGCTGTTCAGAAGAGATCTTCACCACCTCGTACTCTTACGGATTTATGGACAACCCTACAGGATTCATGGTGTCAGTTTCCTCCAGCAGTACTTCAGAGATTAGTCGAGTCCCTGCAACGTCGTGTTGCAGCACTTCTGCGTGCTCGCGGGGGCCCTACACGGCATTAGTCAGGTGTACCAGTTTCTTTGTCTCTCCAGCATATTTGTTCCAGCCTTCTGGCTGACGATCACTGCCACTGTGTTAAATTAGTGGATGGCTTGTAAGGTCGCTAAGTGCTTAAGATGGATGTTTGTATCCTAGTACTTAAATCACACGCATATAAATGCCGTATTTTTGGCACTTATGTGAAATGAATGTTTTTAAACTGCTCATAAATTACGGAATTACAATAACATCGTCACGAAGCCAGGGACTAGTTGCACTTGCTGCAAAAATTAAGTTCCTATAAACTCCCACCATCTGATGATGAATCCTCAGAGGCTGTAAAGGAGAGGAACAGGAAAATAATAGTTTCTAAAATTACGAGATGGCAGCAACTGGTCGCAGTCAGTATTAACCATTCGTTAGCAGATATTTAATATAACACACGTACAAATAATGTTTGTTTTTCAAAGAAGAGATTTTTCTCCTAGTATACGGTTCTTTGTTACATTAAATAGTGTAGGGGGAGACACACAGTGAGGATGAACAGCGTATCACAAACGGCGCAAAGAGATTACTAAAGCAAACTTACTTAAAAACGCTGTTAAAAAGTGTCTCATAAGCAATATACATTTCACAGGGAATGCTTATTTAGATATCACTCGGTAGGGGTTTAGTAAAAAGTAGCTCAAGCAAATGATGATAATAAACTATCTTTTCACATAACTCTTTCACACTGTTTTCTCCTTTTTACCTTACTGTCAAAGTTATGCAGTGAATAATAGTTACACATTTCACTCAATTCTAAGGGATCGTGACTCTGTTTTTCAGGCTAGCCAATGAAACGTTGCGGTATACAAAATGAAAGCCAAACATTGTCGCTATGGCCCTCATGTCAGCTGGGAGTAAATGTAGCTTTACGTTATGCAATAATAAGAACGTTGTGTGTTTAGTGGTCGGTAGTAAAAAATGAATGAACGCTGTAACACTAGCTTTTTATATTATTAAATATCTTCTTTGCAAAACAGCGTTCTGCACCAGGAATTAAGCGAATATTGTTGCACTGTTGTAAACAGAATTGGCCTTTTATTCGGGCGTATGAAGACTCTAATGTCCATACAGCTATCCTGATTTAGGTTTTCGGTAAATTAAGGCAAATGATGGGATGATTCCTACTACAAAACCACGATCTACTGCCTTTCCCATCCTTGTCAAACCAGTCCGCTCGGTACATCAAGTCCTGTGTATATGAATTATGCTATTTTTATTGTTCTTAAATTGTAATATCACGACATGTCGAATATCCTTGCAAAAAGGTGTCGAAATAAGGAGGACGAGAGTTCAATGCGTCATCGGAAACGAGGTCCATAGAGAAGCAGAGGCTGCGATGGGAAGGAATTGGAAAAAAAAAATCAAATGTGTGTGAAATCTTATGGGACTTAACTGCTTAGGTCATCAGTCCCTACGCTTACACACTATTTAACCTAAATTATCCTAAGGACAAACACACACTCCCATGCCGGAGGGAGGACTGGAACCTCCTCTGGGACCAGCCGCACAGTGGAAGGAATTCCATCGTGCCCTTTTCTACATCCACGTCTACAAGTACGAGGCGTATTTCTTAAGTAAGTACCGTTTGAAATTAAAAAAAAAAACGTGCTAAGGTATCTCAATAATTTTATTTTTACATGAAAGCCTGTACCCTAATCTACGCACTGACGCGGTTACAGTCTGATTCTTCCTTGTTTACGTTGCTTACTGAGTACGGAAAATGTACTTTGGCGCCAGTAGAATCGCTCTGTAGTTAGCCTTAGGTGCCGGTTATCTAGATTTGCGCAATAGTGTTCCTCGAAAAAACGTAGCCTTCCCTCCGGTGATTCCCATTTGAGTTCCAGAAGCATCTCCGTAATACCTGCGTGTTGTTCGAACCTGCTGGTACAAATTTAGTGACGCGCTTCTGAATTGCTTCGATATCTTCCTTTAATTTGACCTAGTTCGCATCCAAAATAATAGAACAGTACTGAACAATGCGTCACACTAGTTGTCCTAAACTCTGTTTCCTTTACAGACGAACCACACTTTTCAAAAATTCTCCAAATAAACCGAAATCGACCATTCTCCTTCCCTACTACAGTGCTTACTTGGTCATTCCATTCCATATTGCTTTGCAACGTTAGGCTAGAAATTTAATCGACGTTATTGTGTGAAGCAGCACTGTGGATTGATCTATATGCGTTATCTTACATTTCTCTACATTTTTAGCTAGCTACCATTAACCACACCAACTAGAAATTATGTCTAAGTCATCTCGAATCCTTCTACACCCCTTAGCGACGACACCTTTCCATATATATCACATATGTGGGAACCTATTTCGTGCGCTTGTAGCTTAGTTAACAGTCGGCGGTATGGCACCATATCAAATGCTTTACGGAAATCTAGGAAAGTGGAATCCGCCTAGTTGTCCTTCATCCGTAGATCGCAGGATCTCATGTGAGCAAAGGTCAAGCTGAGTTTCGCACGAGCGATAATTCCTAAAAATGTGCTGATTCGTGGTCAGAAGATTTTTCCCCCTCAAAGAAATTTCTTATATTCGAATTGAGAATATGTTCAAGGAGTCTGCAGCAAATTCGATGTTAAAGATATGGGTCTGTAATATTTCAAGCCTGTTCTTTTACTCTTCTTATGTGCAGGAATCATCTGCACTCTTTTAAAGTCGCTTGGGACTTCCCGCTTGGAGAGATATGCGCCAGAAATGCAAGCTAAATAAGGGGCCAATGCTGTAGAGTATTCTCTGTAAACCCGAAATGGGATTTCATCAGGACCTGGCGACTTATTTGCTTTCAATTCTTTCAATTGTTTCTCTATACCAGCGATGATCATTACCAAGTCCTCCATATGGGAGTCTGTGCGATGGTCAAACTATGGTATGTCTGTACGATTCTTCTGCTTGAATGATTTCTTAAACAAGAAATTCAAAACTTCCTCTTTACTTTTGCTATTTTCTGCTGCCACACCAGACTGGTCAACTAGTGACTAGCTAGAAGCCTTAGATGCACTTAGCGATTTTTTGCCCTACGCTTTGTGCATCGATGTTACTACAGGCACACGAATTTCTGTTTCAGAGGAACCATCTTGGCATTTGCCTGCAGCGGTTCAAAAAGTAGCACTTGCCTGAGGCAATTGAAAAATGTATTTCAAATATGAATAAAACTACAAGCGCTAATAACATCAGAGCTACTTAGAGGTTAAAAAGAAAAGAGAGAAAAATGAGTGCCATATAGTGTCCTTGGTCTCCCTCTCTGCAGAATGCATTCACTATTCTTTTTCATCCGCACGCGCCGTTCTAATTTGCAAACTATTACCATTTGCCTATGAAAAATATCAACAGTGGCGAATTTTCCACAGAGCACCGATGCCGGGTAAACCCCCTAAGAGACCGTACCTTACATAGTAAGTGCAATGGCATTTTAAAAGAAAAGAGAAGACTCAGACACGCTGAAATATATCTTAGTAGAAGGGAAAAAAACCCAAGCAATCGTGTGGGATGGCTACCGCGATATTTTATTCCACAAACGTGGCGCACATCGTAAGGTGCGAGTGTTACGGAATGACGGCCGTGGAACGACGCTCTGTGTGTGTGTGTGTGTGTGTGTGTGTGTGTGTGTGTGTGTGTAGAGGACGTGCGCGCTAGACGGAATGCGTGGGCGAGCTAGGCGGGAGGGGAAGCACGCGGAAGCGTCAATGTAGCGGCCCTCACCGCGGAGTCCGGCAGCCAGTCGCAGCCATGCAGGTCGCCGCGCTGCTCATCTGTCTGCTGCTGACCGCGAATACGTCACAGGTTCAGGCGCAGCCCGAGCGCTGGGTAAGCTCCGTCACGTATTTGTGTTGAGAGAGCTGCACCACAAGGAGGTTCCGTAACTGTACTACTTAACCACGATATTATTGTACTTGGCCACTATCGAAAACACACAGCGACGTGACAGTTAACAATCACACTAGTGACTAAGGAAAACGCATCGCATTCTCAATGGCTTCAGGTCAGTTGTCTTATACTATCAACGCCGGTTACGCTCTGACACAATGAGGGGACCGATCTCTCTCACTCAGAGGTGAAATAATATTTTGGTCGAAACTTCCTGAACATTAAAACTGTATTTCGGACCGACACTGGTGCTCCAAATGTTTGACTTTCGTGGGGCAGCACTCTACCAACTGACATAGCCAAGGGATGTAGGGACGAGGTACTGGCGGAAGTACAGCCGAAAAGAGAGGGGTCGTGAGTCGTGTTTGAGTAGCTCAGTTGATAGAGCACTTGCCTGTGAAAGGCAAAGGTCTCGAGTTCTAATATCGATTCGGCACACAGTTTTAGTTTCCCACGAAGTTTCATATCAGCGCGGACTCCTCTGGAAAGCGAAAATTTCGTTCTGGAATTATGCGGTCGACTAACGTGAGCCGCGTGGGGTAGCCGTGCGGTCTGAGGCGCCTTGCCACATTTCGCGTGGCTCCCCCCGGCGGAGGGTCGAGTCCTCCCTCGGGCATGGGTGTGTATGTGTTGTCCTTAGCGGAAGTTAGATTAAGCAGTATGTAACCCTAGGTACCGATGACCTCAGCAGTTTGGACCCATAGGAACTTACCGCAAATTAATACAATATACGCCGGCCAGAGTGGCCGAGCTGTTCTAGGCGCTACAGTCTGGAACCGCGCGCCCGCTACGGTCGCAGGTTCGAATCCTGCCTCGGGCATGGATGTGTGTGATGTCCTTAGGTTAGTTAGGTTCAAGTAGTTCTAAGGTCTAGGGGACTGATGACCTCAGCAGTTAAGTCCCATAGATATCAGAGTCATTTGAACCATACCACATACAGACGTCTGTCAGATACAGATGCAGTTCTGAGCAACTGTGCTGCGAGCTTTTTTATATTGATTGTTCATCTGCATCTACATCAGTACTCGGTAAAGCGCCTTACGTTGTGTGGTACGATCATCCGCTACCCCCTTTCTTGTTCTATTCACCAAAACCCAGGCAGCGATTGTGTGTCGGTACACCTCCGAATGCCATCCAATTTCTCTAAATTTCTCGTCCTCGTCATGTCGTGAGAAGTACATGAGAGAAAATAAAAAATCGCCAGACTCTTCTAGAAACGTATTCTCTCCACAACGTCTCTCTTGTAGCGTCTGGGCTTTGTTGAGCATCTCCATAACGCTCTCTCACCTAGTAAATCATCGCGTGTGGAAACGCGTCGCTCACCTTATGGATGGCTGTTACCGCTGAAACAACCGGTTTTCGGTTGTATCGGTAATATTTCAAGCCATTTTAACCTGACTGTTAAAACCGCTCAAAATAACCGTCTACTGAAATTATCAATTTCGTTTTTTTTGTTCTTATTATTTTCCGTAATAAACGTGGAAATCGAAGATAGATTGAGTAATTCTCTCTTAATTTCAAGATACAAACAGTCAGAATGTTACATTACATAGGAAATTTAAAAGCTCGTCCACAGTTCACTGCTCTTGCGGAAACGTGATAACTGGTTCAACACAACAAAAAATCACATGTATTCTCCTAGTGATTCTAATTTTTTCAAACTCTGCTCAAAAATCATCTTGTAATCGGAGAATATAACACTATTTGGGCATTATGAATGCTCAGTGCTAAAGGGTAAAAAATGATAAGGGTAAAAAATGATACCTGTTTTGTTCACGATAATTAGTCCGTTCACAAGGGGTACAAGCAAATAAAGGAATATTATGTTCACACAGGCAGCAGATAGTTATTTTCTATTTTTATTCAATACTACGAATGAGCTGTTTTAAAGTTTTTAATTTATTATTGTTGCCATAACTTGCTTCCTCTTTTATTATTTCATAGAAATGGCAGACAAATATTTCAACTTTTCAAGCAAATGAAGCGTTGCGCTTTATTGCTACGTAACTTGGTAAACATATTTCCAGACTAGTGTTGGTGTCATTCTGCAATACGACGGATGCCCGTCGACGACAGCGAGAAGCTACCGAATAGATGAGGTGGTGGGAAGTCTTGCACACTGCATGTACGTGCGTACGTTAAGCCAGAATACACGACAACACGGACATTATTGTCTCAGCAGTGCTGTACCAGTTCTTACGCCCTGTGTTTCTTGCTCGTTTCCGTCGGAATTATTACTAAAATAGCACTGCTTACTGTCCTCATTGTGTGTAATAACGCCATATTTAAAACCAATATAAATTTCACAAATAAAACATACTCCTCTTTTAAGAAAGGTTTATTTTAAAAAAAATTTTGAACTCCTGATATGGCTGATTATATTTCGGTTTTTTACTCGGTTATTAGTAAAAAATAAAATAAAAACATGTTATAGTCGAGACGGAAGAACTAAAATACCGCAATGTGTTTTAACCGGTCGGTTTCCCTCATGCCTAGCTCACCGATGGATCTTCTCTATTATATTAATGATAACTAGTAAGTGCCCCAGACTGATGATCAGTCTCAAATGTGTTTTCCAAGGCACTTCTCTTGTGGATGAATGACTTTTCCTTAACATTCTACCAATTAATCTCAGCCTGGCATCCGCATTTCGTACTGGTTGTTTTATATGGACATCCACTTTAGGTCGCTCCGAAAGGTTACTCCTACGTGTTTTACGGTTGATACTGTTTCCATTGATTTGTCGCCGATATTGTAATTGCACATTAGTGGATTTATCTTACTATGTGTGCGCAGTGTGTTACATTTATTTACGTTCAGCCCCTGCCCCACTCATCAATCCTCTGCAGCTCTTCCTGCAGTTCGCAGCAGTCTTCTCATGTTGTTACCTTCTTACACATAACCACAATATCGAAAACAGCCCCATGCAGCTTCAGACGTTGTCGATTAATTCACTAACGTAAATACAGCGGCGTTATAACACTCCTTTCGGATACTCCAGAAATTACTTTCAGAATTCAAATATTTTGGTATCATTTTTGAGAAACAGCGATATTGTAAGCCACATGAAATCAGTTACAAAGCAGGCTAGATCGCGATGCTTATTTTATTATAATGGCCAGAGTCGGCATAGTCTTAGGCTACCTTCAGACAGCACCATCAGCTGCGTACAACACTCAGTTGTACTTAGTCGCTGAAATTGATGAGCAGCAATGGTTGAGTGCGGATTCCTTTTATTTGGCGAAGAGGTTTGGCGCCAGTCTGTGCCCACTCTTTTTTTTCAGGTTGGTGATAGTGTGCCCAGGTTTCATGTAACAATTCTCTCCAGAAGTCCATTACTTTCGACCTGAAAACGACGCAAAAATGCCTCACAATTCAGCAGTCACCTGACGTGGCGCCACCGTTGTATTGAATCGAGCACCTCATAGACAAAATTATATGCTAAGCAGCACTAACATCCAAAACAGTGACTGGTTAGTTTAAATTTGGTCTACAGTTTTCCTTCACAACAGCGGTAATGTTTTCATTCGTTACTGTGCTGCGTCCCTGAACCGGCTGCGGAACACCTTCCACAGAAATTTCTCCTCTTTTACGATTTTTACAACACTCGAACACTTGCTGCAGGGACAAAGATCAATCACCGTACTGTACTTCCATCCTGCGATGTATTTTCACATCTTTAACAGCTTCACTACTCCAGGACGTATCACAGATTCCTGTTGCAAGTGGTGCAAGTCGATAAGGTGTTGGCCACATTTGTACTGACATTGTTTTCTTTTCTATGATACAGTAACAGACTACTAACTGCTCGTCATTTGTCGAAATGCAAGGATAACTTCTGCCAGATTCCAAACCAATGGTACAACTTTTAGGAATTTTATGCCACTTTTGAGGATTTCATTTGGATCGCCCTTGTAAATTGGTTGTTTCTTCTGATCTCAGAGGACAGCCTATGATGATTTGGTTGGCATTGCCCTTCAGCCACACTCACACGAAGCTATTTCTCTCCATTGCAGTCGATGAGTATCCTATCTAAATTTTCCACAGCGGAAACGAAGGCTAAACAGTATCGCTAGAAAATTCTGTTATACCCTCTAGAATCGTACCGCGATCGTAACGGTATGTTCGTGCCTATTTACAGATTGTGTTGTCCCTCAAGTTGGTAAGAAATACGCAAGTTTTTGTTCCATTTTGCACAAAATTGCACTCACAGACGGTGGTGTAGGTCTGCAATCGGATCCGCCATAGTTCTTTGTACTTCGCTTGGGTATCGACAACTTAATCTCCCCTTTCTGCCGACAACATAATAGTGTTTATGCGACGTTGAGACTACGTGAGGTGCTCCATATGTGCAGGCGACTTAATTTCATCACAGGGTTGTGACTGTGACTTCTTTGATGTTGTCTGTACAATTAAGCACGGAAGCCGGACATAGTCTACGTAGAACGTAACGGAACTATAAGATGTGTCGTGGTAGTCAAACGTCCCGTATTCAGTCCCCCGTTTTTCATAAGATTTTTTTCTGAAAAGTTTAATTGGTCCTCACCTCTTGAAGTGCTGTATATATTTACGGGGCATTTCAGGCATTTCATTATTGTATTCCAACCCCCCCCCCCCCCCCCCTCTCCCGTAAGCAGATTGCCTGAGATAAATACATAGATAAACGTATATACAAATGTGGCTCAGGATCATTATTACAAGACGCTCTGATGCATCTTTATCATGATGCAGCAGCCCTTCCCCCCCCCCCCCCCTCCCCTCCCGCCACCCCTCTCCACTCCGGACGCTTTGCTATCGCCACAGTTCCGCAACGGTGGATTCTTCCGAAGAGAACAGCCTGTTACATAAACGTCAAAAATCAGTTGTGCTGACGTTTGAGAAACGACAGCTGGTACAATGTCTAGCACATTCCTTAACTTATAGCTAAAAAGTCTATGATCGCGCCGTGCTAGACACAGTAGACTGATGAAAAAAAAAAACACAATAAATAACGCAATATTGGTTGTAAAATTATCGTGCGGCTTATGTGGATGTTTAACGAAAGAAATGATTAAGTACAAGATACAAAGTGATTTTTGAGGCAGTTAGGTGCCCTGATACGCGGTGACTTGAAATTTGTTACTCAACGATACATTCGAAATATCTTGTGATAAAACGCGATAATTTTCATACAGGTAAACATCACAAGACACCGCGCCACACAATATCGCACTATGGAGACTGAAACAGGGGTGAACATCCAGAAATCGGTTAGAAGTTAGATCCGTGTACGAAGCAATTTTACCACAACATGTTAGGAAGCAACATGCAAAGGTAAAAAAAAAGCCGTCTTCGTGGTAAGCACTACCACTCACCGTCACCGCTTGAATCAAAGATAAGGTGAAGACCTCAGACAAGGCCAGCCGTTTCGGCACTTGTTTAGTAGCTCGTTTGTGTAAATTTGTCGTATGTTCCTATAGGACCAGACTGCTGAGGTCATCGGTCCCTAGGCTTACACACTTTTTAATGTAACTTTAAGGACAACACACACACACACACACACACCCATGCCCGAAGGAGGACTCGAACCTCCGACGGGAGAAGCTACGAGAATCGCGGCAAGGCGCCGAAGACAGCTTGGCTACCTCGTGCGGTAACCACCTAAAATGAAGAACTCTAAGATATACTGACGGAAAAAAATCACAACACCGAAAAATAATTAATGTAGAGTAATGAAATTTCAAGAACACGTTTCTCTAGATAACATATTTAAGTGATTACCAGTGCAAAATCACAGTTTAATGTAAATGCGAGGTAAGGCGTTGCAAATGTGAAATGCTGGTACATTAATGACCGGCGTAAACGCCAGAATGTTGAACACAAGAATGCAAACGTGCATGCATTGTGTAGTAAGGGTGCCAGGTGTCAGTGTGTGCGATGGAATTCGACGCCTGTTGCACTTGGTCAGTGAATAACCGAACAGTTGACGCTGATTGTGGATGGAATTGTCGTCCAATAGTTTCCCAACTGTTCTCGAATGCAGACAGACCTGGTAATCGAGCAGGCCGATGCAATATATCGATATTCCTTGGAGCTTGTTGGATTACAACAGCGGTATGTGGGCGTGCGTTATCCTGCTGGAAAACACCCCCTGGAATGCTTTTCGTCAGTGGCAGCACGACAGGTCGAATCGCCATCATTGGATCTGAGGCTGAAACAACTTTCATCAGAAAACACAACAGACCTCCACCCTGCCTTCCAATGGGCTCTCGCTTGACACCAATGACATCGCAAATGGCGGTGGTTTAGGGTCGGAGGAATGCACACTACGGGACGTCTGGCTTTGAGCTGTTCTTGGAGTAACCAATTTGTAACAATTCGTTGTGTCATTGTGGTGAGAACCGCTGCTCAAATTGCTTCTGCAGATGAAGTGTGACGCGCCAGAGCCACACGCCGAACACGACGGTCTGCCCGCTCGGTAGTGGTGCGTTACCGTCTGGAGCCCGGTCTTCCTGTGACCGTACGTTCTCGTGACCACCGTTGCCAGCAGCCATGTACAATGGCTACATTCCTCCCAAGCCTTTCTGCAATATCACAAAAGGAAAATCCAGATTCTCGTAGCCCTATTACATGACCTCGTTCAGAGTCAGTGAGGTGTTGATAATGACGTATTTGTCGCATTAAAGGCGTTCTCGGCTAACGCCAACTCACTACGTCCAATCTCAAAGGTAACTAACGCTCGTGACCGTTGTAGTGTGTATTTAAAGCAAACCTGATTTGCATCCGCATAGAGGCACTACTAACGCCCCTCTTATCCAGCTGGCGTGAATTTTGGAGGAGGGGGGATTAGTGTTTAACATCCCGCCGACAACGAGGTCATTAGAGACGGAGAACATGCTCGGTTTGTGGAACGATGGGTAAGAAAAACGGCCGTGCTCTTTCGAAGGAAACATCCCAGCACTTGCCTGAAGTGATTTAAGGAAATCACCGAAAACGTAAATCAGAATGGTCGGACGCTTGTTTGAACCGTCGTCCTCCCGAATGAGAGTCCAATGCTCTAACCCCTGAGCCACCTCGCTCAGTCGTGAAATTTGCATAGACATAATATCTCAAATTTTTGTTTATGTCGTACAACTTCTTTTTGGTGTTGCGATTTTTTTCCGTCACTTTATATTGGCTCATCATTCCCGATCCCAGTTTCTTGGGAAACCACCCTGAAGTTCATGCGCGCAGTCGATTCATAATTGACAGTAACAATGGCTAATTGAAATCTAAGCAGTTTTCAGTATCATCGTATATAGGACCTGCAGCGTCCCAGAAATAAAGAAAAGAAACTTTCATGATTGCAGCCGATGTAGGGTAAGATGTCATATAACTGATAGTCAAAACTTTCCAAAAGAAGATACCCCCAGTCTCTCCATAAGAAAACCACACCTATCACAAATGTTCCTGCTGTTAGCTATGCTGCCATTGTTTATAAATAATTTGTCGTCATTACTTTCTCCATTAGAAACTTCACTTTTCAGACTTAAATAAATGTGCACACAGTTCTGGAACATTTGCCTCATTTATGCAAGTATTGACTACATACCAGTCAAATTTGTGTTAGATACACAGAAAATAGTGCTCTGTCTACTAATTCATTCATTATTGACTTATTTGTTATTTGGGTATAATTATTAATCAGTCAGTATATTCCTTAAATACGATACGCTCCATTCCTAAGTACTGTATGATTCCTTAAAGTGGTACACTATCGCCTGTGACCCAACCAACAGCCACACAGCGGTGTAGCGTGGGATGCCGCTCCTACCATACGCCAGGGAAAGAACCGCGGGAGACCACAATCCAGCAGTAACCTCATTACTGAAATAGAAAAGCTGTCAGACAAAAAATTCGTAGGCTAGAAAACCATGCCAGTGACCAAAGATGTGGCAAGTACTCTAAATGGAAAGGAAACTGAGGAGATTAATTCTGTTTCCGACATTTGTTTGGAGAGTGACTACAGCATGGATGAGGTCGCTCTGTTTGCAGAATTCACACCAGATCCTATTGTAATGACTGGTTCTGCAAACGTAGGTGGAAGATATTATATCTTGGCTAAATTAAGATAGGAAAGAGGAATCCATACAACTACAGATGTCTGCGCCATACGAAAAAGGACTGTAAAATGACCTAGAAGTTATGGCTCAAGGGACTGTGGACAAGGACAACAGTTTCCATATTAAAAGAAAAAGACATTTCCTCATGTTGCTAATCCGGTGTAAAATATATCGGTCGTTCAATAAATGCCCCACATTTTTTTAAAAAAAAGGCATTAATATACATAGAAAAACATCCTTGTTGGTGCTTCACATTTGATGTTTGTTCTGTGCGCCGGTGAAGTTTCGAACCGTTCTGACAGATGGCAGGGCCGTAGTACAGCGTCAAAATGACGTCTACAAACGACTTGTGTTCCAAGCAGCTTGCCGTTATGGAATTCTTTTGTGCAGAAAAAGAAACCGTGGTAAGCATCTATAAACGTTCGTGTGCAGTGTATGGCGATGCTGCAGTTGATAGGAGTACAGCTGGGCGATGGGTAAAGGACGTTACAGCCTCAGGAAATTGAGAAACAGAGCTCCACGATCAGCCACGCCCGCGACGTCCTGTCACAACCACTGCTCCAGACATGCTGAATCGTGTGGATGCCTTTATTCTTGACGACCGGCGCATCACAACTCAGCAACTGGCTCTTCAGTTGTCGGTCAGCATTGTAAGTGCGTCTGCAATGGTCGAGACTCTCGGATATTCAAAGAGGTGCTCACGATGGGTTCCACGAATACTGAAAGCGGACCACAAGATTCAAAGAAAGGCCATTTCATCTGAATTGTTGGAGCGTTTTGAGACCGATGGAGAGTCCTTTCTGACACGGATCGTTACGGGGGACGAGAGCTGGGTGCACCGCTTTGCGCCGGAAACAAAAAGGCAGTCAATGGAGTGACATCATCCTCATTCACCACAAAAGAAGAAATTCAAAACAACCTCCTCTGCCGAAAAAGTCATGGTGACAGGCTTCTGGGATTGTGATGGCGTCATTCTCGTGGATGTGGAGAGTGTCAATCATCAGTTCAGAAGCATACGTGAAGACTCAATAAACTCAAGAACTGTTAACATCGTTTTCGATCGGACAAGAATCCAGCAGAAATTACTGCCCATTTGCTAGTTATCAACAAAAAATATTGGACTGTACGAATTTTGCTAGGCCGTTTAAGGTACAAAATGGATTTTTCAGCAGTATTTGCCTGTTAATGATAACTTTTTATTCATAGATATTAAGTGTTACATATTATATATTGGGTGTTCTATAAATAATGTAATATTTTTTAATTATAAAACACATACTTTATTTGAAAACACTAGTATTATTATGTCAACAGTCAATACGGAACACAAAGACTGAGATTAAACATGAAACAGGCAAATGTGTTCCACCCCGCTTCTCTGCAGACATCCACAAAATTTTCAACTATACGAGAGCCAAGTTTCGCTTAAATTTTTATCAACGACGCGTGTAATTTCTGCCTTGGGTTGAGGGCTGGTTCGTGGATTGATCATATAAGCACGAGCTTTGACATGGTGTCAAATTCGGTGGCCAGTTCTGATCTCCATTGCGAGAGATGAGACGAGCAGGGAATCTTATTCTGAACAACCTTGATGTTCAACGGTAGTGTGGCGTGCTTTCCCTCTCCTGGTGGAACTACATGCGTTACATATTCAATTCTTGCAATTGTGGTCATAAAAACTGTGTTATCATATGGCGATAACGATCAAAAGTCACAACTGGAGGCAGATTGCGATACCCACTACACATTGTATGTCAATTTCCGTTGCATTACGACGAGCGGTTTCCAATGTATCAGTAAATTATATGAAGCTAGCACTTTTTATGGCAACTAACACTCCCAGAAATCACTTGAGATCAGTAAGTGTGTAAAGTTTCCCAATTTCATTTGTTCCCGGATATCCACTCATTGCAGGGTAGCACCCTTACGTATTATAGAAATGTATGTACGTATGTATGTTCTACATCTCCTCCTAAATCACTGGAGCGAATTCAACCAAACTTGGTACACGTATCTCTTACTGTCAGTCAGCGATCTCTGTGGGGTTAAGAACGACCTGCCGACTATAGATCAGTAGATATGACATAATAAACAATGAGATGCGTGAAAAACTGCAGCATCATCGGTAAAGTTTTAATATATCTATTCTTTACTACGAAGACATTCCCAGACTCGAATCAACTTAAGGAAATCCCTGACACCCGGCTGCATTTTTGACAGATTTCAGGTGCGAAGCGCAAACAGCTGCAGGCGAAAACAAGTCATAGAGATGGGAAGCAGCTTCGCCCTTTGGGCTGAAACTGTCTAATTTGGATACTGTGCTTATGCATTTGTACGTCATGCATATTTCCTTCTACGACTGCTTCATAATGTCAAAGATGTTTTCAGAAATACAAGGAAATGAAAATTTTTGATATTACACTAAAAATACTGTTCTTTTTTTGTTTTCTTTGCTAATAGATAATTGGAAAATGAATACCCTGGCAATGCCTGTTTTTCAGGTACTGTAACAATAGAACACCATATGTAATCAACCTCTTGGTTCAGATGGCACATCAAACTTTGTGTCCACAGTATAAGTGGCTGGACGTACCGGTTTTCAGGCCAGAGGAAGAGAGAACCATTTCCACCATGATCACGCCATTAAAAGAACGATTATTAAAAAATTACTGTTATATGGATTACCGTATTAAACATAATTTGTGACAGGATTGAGGATTTCTTGGTGGGGAGGACGTAGCTTGTTATGTGATTTCTGGTTTTCTCGGCGTAATTGGTTAAAGGTGTGGTTCTGGATACACAGCCGAGTTGTTGTTTCCATTTTACGCAGAACATTTAGACGACCTACCTAGTCATCTTCTTCAGGTGTCGCGAATTTTCTGTTATGTGCACTCGCTGGCTAGACTCCAGCCACTCTGGTGGGAGTCCAACCAGCGGATGCAGATAAGAGCAAAACTCACAGAACATGAAAATAAGTACTGGGCTGGTCGCCGAAATAATGTGCATAAAATAGAAAAAACTCGGATGTGTACCTGCAAGACACCATGTTATCTTGGATGGACAGTCATCGACGGAAGTGAAAGTAACTTCAGACGTTCCCCAGAGGTGTGTGCGAGCAGCCTTGCTAGTCAAAGTGATTACAATTTTGACAACTTGTTTTAAATCTTCATAAACGTAAAAGCGTTAGTTTTGGAAACATTCGACTCCAACAAACAACTGGGTGTATCAATCAGTAGGAATGTAAAATGGAGTTATCAAATAGGTTCGGTCGTGGGTAAGGTAGGTGACAGACTGGTGCATTGGCGGAATACTAGGGAAATGCGGTCAGTATACAATGGACATGCATTATAAATAACTTGATCCACGTTTTGGTCTATTGCTCGTGTGTGTGGCATACATGCCAAATAGGACTAACAGGAGGCAATGAACGCATACATAGAAGGTTTGTTTGTACGTGAGAGTGACACAGATATGCTGAAATGGCACTCTTGAAGATAGATGTAAAGCATCCCGACAAAACCTACTTACCAAGTTCCAATAACTGGCTCTAAATGTTGACTCTAGGAATATGATACAACCCCCTATCTATCACTCGCATAGGGATCAAGAGGATAAGATTAGATTAATTACAGAGACATTTAAACAATCATTCTTCCCACGCTCCACACGTGAACTGAACGTGTAGAAACCCTAACATGTGGTACCATTCTAAGTACCCACTGTCATGAATTTCGCAGTGGTTTTCATTGCATATCCGTAGATGCGCATGCACTGTAATTCTGAAGTCAAATTTCGGATTAAGCACAGCAATACTTAACTCTGGGATTAAGCACAGGGTACTACACTACGTTGCGAGCCAACCGCATGAAATGAGGATCTTGACTTTCTACTTTAAGGTATTTACTCTGGCTATCTGGGACCAAAAATGTAACGTGATCCTCCATTATATAGTTACGAATGAAATGACGTAGTTTCAGACAATTTACTGGTCTCATACAGATATGATTTTATGTATATAGACTGAAGTGGCGAGTGAAATTTTGTACCAAGGCTCTAACGTGGATCTCTTGCTTACTAGGCACTTGTGTTAGCCACTAAACCACCCTGGCACAGAGGTTCACACAGTTGCACGGTTTACCCTCGCATGTCTTGCTCCTCCACCAGTGCACGAAGGCGTCTTAGTGGATAACAAGCCTCAAGCCTGCGTAGTAAGTGGAAGACCCAGGTTCGATTCCCAGCCCTGGTACAAATTTTCACTCACCACCTCAGTCCGTACATAAAATCATATCTGTATGAGACCTGTAAAGTCTCTGAAACTGTGTCATTTCGTTTGTGTAAGTACCTGTTTCTGGGTTTCGTGCTGGATGCCCCATTTACGTTCGATGCTGAGGTTTTATTCCAGAACATGGAGGGCCTCCGCATTTCTGTTCATGTGTAAGGGGGAGTTTAAAGTAGACTGGGGCAGCAGTGGTAACCTGGATCGAGGAGAGAGGCATGCCAGGGTAATCCGTACAGTTATGTGAATCGCCGTGCCAAGGCGTCTTAGTGCCTAACGAACCTACCTACTAAGCAGGAGCCCCGGGTTCGATTCGTGACCTGGGTACAAATATTCGCAGCAGCTTCAGTCTGTACACATAAAATTTTATGATTGCTCTTTCACTATGCATGCAGGGTAGTACTGGATTCTGAAATTATTGTGAAACATTTATGCCCTATGATTTTAATAGACTAAACCAAACAAAATAATCTATCCGGAATGACCACGTAGTAACGAAGTTACTTCAGCTAGCATTCTTAGCAAGACAATTTTTAAACATGTTTGGTATACACAGTGGTGACAAAAGTCACGGGATAGCGATATGCACGAACACAGAGGGCAGTAGTATGCGTACAGAAGGCAATAAACGGCAGTGAATTGACGGAGACGTGATTTGTACTCAGGTGATTCAAGTGAAAAGGTTTCCAACGTGATTGTGGCCGGGAGACAGGAGTTAACAGACTTTGAATGCGGAATGGTAGTTGGAGCAAGACGCATGGGACATTCCATTCCGCAAACCGTTAGGGATTTTAGTGTTCCGAGACCGACAAAGGCAAGAGTGTGCCGAGAATACCAAATTTCGGGCATTACCACTCACCATGGAAAACACTGTGGCCGACAGCCTTCAGTTAACGACCGAGAGCAGTGGCCTTTGCGTAGAGTTTCAGTGCTAAAGGACAGTCAGCACTGCTTGAAATAAATGCACAGATCAATAGTGGACGTATGACATACGCCTTTGATACGTTAGTCTTCAAAGGCAAAGAAATATAGGTGAACTTAACAACTGTTTGCGGTAGCGACCTGTTTAAAAGAAAATGTCCCTGGGCACTATGAGACTTAACTTCTGAGGTCATTAGTCCCCTAGAATTTAGAACTACTTAAAACTAAATAACATAAGGACATCAAACACATCCATGCCCGAGGCAGGATTCGAACCTGCGACCATAGCGGTCGCGCAGTTCCAGACTGTAGCATCTAGAACTGCTCGGCCACCCTGTATTAGGAGGTACTCTATGACTTTAATCACCACAGTGTGTAAAGAAATGGAATTCTGAATAATCTTAATGGTCTAGAGATTTAGCATTCAAGAATCCAGTTATTTAGTGACAATGTTTAGCACTGAATAGGACATTATCAGCACTATTCATTGTCAAGCTGTAATACCTACAGTCCCATAGTTATATATGACATCGGGGAATTAAGTGAATTTGTATGACGATCAGCTATGGTAAGCCTCACTGAAACATAAGGTTTATGATCTATTTAAGGATAGGTTTCTGTATCATACACTACCTTCGGGCTGCCAGATCAACAGTGAAGCATAAGAGTGGGAAACTGTGACTACCACAGACAGTAAAACTTTGCAAGGTTTCATTTCATGGCAAAATGGCTGCCAACTAAATAACATTGGCTGAAGACCGCATGCTACTCTGCACATGGTGAGAAATACTATACTTACTCACCATCATGATTAAGATAAAATGAATTAATGCTACACACACCAAATTAAATTTATTGATTTTAAATGGGAAAGATGGGTACACGGCTAATGATGACCACATGGAGCATCTACACAAACAGATACAAGGACCTCTAATAAATGGAATTTTTGACACTAAGCTTTACTCAATGTAACAAATTTCACTTGAAAAAAGTTATTGTAATATAAATATAATCATTCCCTTTGCCTGAAGGTGCCACAGATTTAAACAGATCATAACTCATAAAATCCAAGTCAACCTAGAGCTACATCTCCACATTTCAGTGGAGCACCAATACTCACAAGCTCCTCTCAGCAGACTCTTCACTCACAATCTTTTTCTCCCTAAATCAGTCACAACCCTCAGCATCAGTACCCTATGAAGAATGTGGCAAACTGACCAGTTGCCCACACCCACCATAAAGCATGAGATGTTAATCCAATTAGGGTTGGAAAAAACATGAGTATCTATTGCCCTCTTCTTTCTGAACAGAGAAGACTTAGAGGAGATTCTACCCAGCAGGCCACAGGACCAATCAAATGGCACAATTTTAAGAACAGTGTGAAAGTTCTGTTCTTCTGTTAAGATGTGATACTGCCAACTAAGTTTGAAAGGAAAACTAAAAGACATACCCCTGGCCTCCCAAAGGAAGAGGAAAGGAAACCTCCACTGGCTAGCAGCTTTGCTGCCATGGAAATGAGAGTATGGCATTGTGACCTGGGAGTCCCCCA
Source organism: Schistocerca gregaria (assembly GCF_023897955.1). Lineage (NCBI taxonomy): Eukaryota > Metazoa > Arthropoda > Insecta > Orthoptera > Acrididae > Schistocerca > Schistocerca gregaria. The sequence goes on from NC_064921.1 coordinate 863,636,863, forward strand.
TTCAGGGAAGTTTGGCCGCCAAGGGTAAGTATTTGTTTCCATTTCTTTTAGGATACTACCCCAGGATTTAGTAAAAAAGGACTGTAGAGAGAAATAAAATAAAGTTCCACAGAAACATTCCTCCAGGCATTGGCAGGAAGATGAATCACATGATCATCATTAATAAATAATACAGATAAGTCAGTGAATGGCAACATTATGGAGGAGATACAAAAATAATGTATGGCTTTCATCATTCCAATGCCTGAAGTGAAGTTTCCATAGAGACTCAAGGTTTGATATGAAGGATGAGGTTAAAGGAAATTTTGTTAGGCCCTGGGTGGATGGGAATGTATACATGTATATAGGGGTTTTTGACAGAACTCTAGATCCATAGTCAATGCTCTCATTTTTCTTTTGTGACACATCATAAACTAAGTTACAGTTAATTAGTAAACACATGTAATAAGCCTCAAAATGTTGCCAATGTTGCCCAGATGAAAGACACAAGTCCACTCTTAAAATTATGAGACTATGTATTCCAGGATTAACCAACAAATATATTATCCCCTTTTATGCACACATCACATAGAGAGACAGTTGGCTGTACATGGGTAGATATTATTCTTATACACCATAGACAAACTAAATAGGTAGGACAGAAGTGTTATGTATCTCTGCTACACACTTATAATTTGTTCACAGTGTCCTGACTGAGATTTTGGGAAGGTGTGGGGAGAGGAGGACGAAGCAAGCTCCACCTGCTGGATCCCAACACATTGGCAGCTACAGGGACAGTGGTAGTGCAGGCAGGAACAAGTTGCACTTTCCTGACAAAGTTCTGGCACTTCACGTGTGTTTACTGGGTTGGCACAGTACAGCAAGGCAATCACTTCGTAAGGGCTACAGTAACATAGGTACTGTATTTTAGATCACTAATGTTGGCAGCAGCCAGACACAAAACGTTTATGGCCTCTTGTCTGTGGCCTTCTAATGGCCTCAGTTAATCAGGAACTAGGAAGGACATTGTGAGACAACTATGTTGGTGCTTGTGCGGACAGATGTATACATAGGCTCTGTGACGCATGGGTACACATATGGACTGTGAGCATTTTTCTTGATTTGCAGTTCCTTTAATCCCATCTGCTAAGTAATGATCAATACCTATTTTAGAATAAATTATCAAAATTGAGTAAAATATCCTTACTTTTGTACTGATAATGTTAGCATCCATCTCACAATGTTTCCCAGCCCATTTGGTTAAGATTGCCTAATAGTTATTCTATGGATGTTATACACTGCTCCTCCCTCATCTCTGGGGGAAAGTGTGAAGAACTTGATTGTTCCACTATTAACCTATCAATTGTGACCACCAAGAACCATGAAACAACACTGAGCTTTGCAGGACAAATGTAAAAGTATCCTCTTTCTAATCATCTCAGGTTTAACTAGAGCTAATCTTCCTAGTAAAATATTTTGAGTTGAACTCAAAATAAATGTGGTGAACTTTACACCATGAATAATTTGTGTAAATAATATTATTTATATAATCCCATAAATTTTGAGTGCTGTCAGTTTCACAAGTGTCAATGCATTTAGAATATACATTTGCTAACTGTTCATTTAAGTCACATGTATTTTACAGGAGTTAAACTGGAGGGAAAAGGATCCAGAGGACACTATTTCCATTTCATCAGGGAAAGGTATGTGATACGTATCATACTCTTCATTTTAGATCAACAACCTGAACAATTAGTTCAAATGTCTTAAATTGTGTGTCTGAAGCAGTTACCAAATGTCTTCCTAAGATGTTGATATAAATTTAGATATATGCTGTTTGTGATTGTTAAACTGTCTTTCTCTAAGTCTAGTTAACACTTTATCTGTTCCTTCAACTCCATTTTTGTTCCTTTGTTTCCTTTTTTAGTTTCTTTCTTATCTTGAATAAAACTGTGATGACACTGTGTGCAGCTGTAGTGATGATTTTGTATGGGTGTTATTTGCCAGTATTTGATCTTGCATACTTCTGTTGTAGTACCCAACATGAGGTAAACAGTGCTGTACAATTAAGTACACTACCAAGTTAAGTATAGTAGTACACGACACAAGACCTAAAATGTTATACACTTCATGGCATGCACACAGCAAAGACAGTTTGCTCTGATCTGTGTGCTCTGCAGGGGCCCATGGGATGGGCAATGTTATAGCCAGAGCAGGTTGGAAAAGGCTAGTGTCCACTCTGTCTGCTTGCCAGGAGGTTCTAGTCTGAGATGTGGAGCAGGCTCTGCCGGCAGTGACTGAGCGCACTGGGTGCACTCGGCTGCAAATCATTGCTCATGTCAGCACAACTAATGTCTGCTGCCTGGGTTCACAGGCCATCCTTATTTCCTACAGGTAGCAGGCTGAGTTTGTGAAGACAGCAGGTCACGCTCATAGAGTGAAAACAGAGCTAACATTGTGCAGCGTCACTCCCACAAATGACCGTGGTCCTCTGGTTTGGAGGTAATAGGGTGGCTTAAAACAGAGGATCAGACAATTCCTTGATCATTGTGGATGTGGATTTCTTGAGCTCTGGGGTTGGGTGAAGAAGTGTATAGCCCCCTAGGTCAGGTGTGTGCACTACTTGCAGGAAGCAGCTTCCAGGATACCGGCGTATGTGCAGCAGGCACATGTGGATTTCTTAGGATAGAGAAATCCCTCTACACACCTGATAAGACACATTCTGAGTGCGCACAGAATAGCATTCATCATAGAAGATTGGAGAGACAATATGTTAATACTCTATCAGCTAATAGCAAGAGCATCTATGGAAAGATGCCAGAACTAGTCTCATTTATAAATAGTAAAAAATACCCACACAATACGAAGAACAAATAGCTGGCTGAAACTGCATGTCAACAGCAATGAAATCTAAAAGTGTGTTTATAGCAATAAAAAAATACAATAATACCTAGTGAGATGAATCCTTATTGAGACTGTGAAAAAATTTTGATGAAGGTAAGTGTTAAACATGGATCTAACTTGGTCCCTGGATGCTTTTATAGACTCCCTGTGTCAGCAGCAGTTGGCAGAATTGAAGGAACGTAATGTTGATTTCGGTGCTTGTGTTGACCTGTGACTCATTGCTCTACAGTACTAGTATCAAGCACATCAGTACGTAGCATCAACAGGTTAGTGTTCATCACGAACATGGTTTTGCAGTCAGTGCAATGATTAAAAATGCAGAGTTGGCAGATGCCCATTTGATGTATGGATTTGCACATGGAAATAGCCGTGGCGTGGTACATTTGTATTGAGTCAGAAGGTGTCCCGACAGGAAGACATTTGAAGCAATTGATTGGCATCTTAGGGAGCACGGAACATTCCAGCCTATGACTCGCGACTCGGGAAGAACTAGAATGACGAGGACACCTGCAATGGACAAGGCATTTCTTTGTGCTGTTGACGATAAACCTAATGTCAGCGTCAGAGAAGTTGCTGCTGTACAAGGTAATGTTGACCACTTCACTGTATGGAGAGTGCTACGGGAGAACCAGTTGTATCCGTACCATGTACAGCGTGTGCAGGCACTATCAGCAGCTGATTGGCCTCCACGGGTACATTTATGCGAATAGTTCATCCAACAATATGTCAATCCCCATTTCAGTGCAAATGTTCTCTTTAGGGATGAGGCTTCATTCCAACGTGATCAAATTGTAAATGTTTACAATCAACATGTATGGGCTGATGACAATCCGCATGCAATTATGCAATCACGTCATCAACACAGATTTTCTGTGAATGTTTGTGCAGGCATTGTTGGTGATCTCTTGATTGGGCCCCATGTTCTTCCACATACACTCAATGGAGCACGTTATCATGATTTTATACGTGATACTCTACCTGTGCTGCTAGAACATGTGCCTTCACAAGTACAAAACAGCATGTGGTTCATGCACGATGGAGCTCCTGGACATTTCAGTTGAAGTGTTTGTACGCTTCTCAGCAACAGATTTGGTGACCAATAGATTGGTAGAGGTGTACCAATTCCATGGACTCCACACTCTCCTGACCTCAACCCTCTTGACTTTCATTTATGGGGGCATTTGAAAGCTCTTGTCTACACAACGCCGGTACCAAATGTAGAGACTCTTCGTACTCGCATTTTGGACGGAAGTGACACAATACGCCATTCTCCAGGGCTGCATGAGAGCATCAGGGATTCCATGTGATGGAGGGTGGATACATGTATCCTCCCTAATGGAGGACATTTTGAACATTTCCTATAACAAAGTGTTTGAAGTCATGCTGGTACGTTCTGTTGCTGTGTGTTTCCATTCCATGATTAATGTGATTTGAAGAGAAGTAATAAAATGATCTCTAACATGGAAAGTAAGCGTTTCCGGACACATGTCCACATAACATATTTTCTTTCTTTGTGTGTGAGGAATCTTTCCTGAAAGTTCGGCCGTACCTTTTTGTAACACCCTGTATATATATACAGGGTGAGTCGCGTAAGATGTAACACCCCCTTTATTCTGGGGGCGATTGCACATATCGACAAGTGGTGATCAGCAAATCATAGCCAACCATGGGGCACATAGAATGGTATGTGCACAATAATCACAATGTATATGTTGACCGAGATAATGAGGCAAGTATATGTTTTTTAAATTAGATGCTATACTTTTTTTTACCATTGTTTGGATGCTCTGGAAAAGACGTGTATAGTGATGTATCGTATGTTGCTATTGTGATTCAAACATTGCTTAAAACATGCTGGGAAATATTGTACGACTGAATGTCAAGGCAGTCACAAGCAGCTGCTGACTGTAAACACATCTTGCATGATCCGGAAAGCAGGCCAAGTCATAAAACTAGTAGGTCATGCGACGTTCAACCAGTATGACATGCGTCTCGTATCCAGACATGGTTGCTGTTGGAACATTACGTCCATATATATACGCAAAGCAGGAGAAGTTAGTCATGTTACTTCTGTATGGTGAATGTCATAGAAATGATGTCGAACCTGTACGGTAGTACAGAGATACGTATCCTGATCGTTGGTGTTCTACTCACCAGGCCATTGCAAGAATGATTACTACACAAGTGTGAACAGGCAGCTTTAACAGCAGACAAAGGAGGATGAAGAAGACTGCGACCAACAGAGACCATATAGAGGCTCTTCTGGCCATGACGTTTACCGATCCTCATTGTGGCATGAGACGTATTGCTATGGAGTGTGGGGTCAGTCAGATGAGTGTCATGCAGTGGCATGAGACGTATTGCTATGGAGTGTGGGGTCAGTCATATGAGTGTCATGCACAATCTTCACCGGCATTAGTTCCACCCATATCACCTTTCACTCCATCAGACAATCGAAGGATGCGATTTCGAACATTGTATGGAATTTTATCGTTTATTTCTGCGACGCCTGCGAGATGATAATATATTCTTCAAACGTGTGCTCTTCACTGATGAAGCAACTATCGATAATCATGGGAATGGTTTAAATTTATGTAACATGCACTACTAGGCAGCTGAGAACCCACATTGGCTGTGTCAGGACAGGACCAAAGGCCATGGCGTGTCAACGTGTGGTGCAGCATTGTAGGATATTACATTGTAGGACCTTATTTCATTAGAGGAGTATTAAATGGAAATAAGTATGGAGAATTTCTTAGAAACAGTCTATCCATTCTGCTAGGGGATATACAATTCAATGAGCATCTGTGTATGTGGTCCCAACACGACGTCTGCCCAGCTCACTCCTCACGTGTTGCAAGTCAAATATTGAACGAGACATTTCCTGACCCCTGGGTGGGATGGAATGCTGCAGTACAATGGCCTACCAAGTCCCCTGATTTGACTCCACTTGATTTCTTTTTGTGGGGAACACTGAAAAATGCAGTATACAGTGAAGCCCCAACAACACCAGATGACATGCGCCACCAAATCATCACAGGTTGCTCTGCCATTTCATCCACTGACCTTTCATCTGTTACCCAGTCTCTTCAGCATCGATTACAGATGTGTCTTGCAGTCAAAGTAAAGTACAATGCCATGTTTTGTTAAGAACACTATGAATTGTGAAGGTTATCAGTAGGTACCAATGCATTATAAAACAATATGTGTAAATGACCAGTAATATCTTAGAAGTATAAATGTAGCATGTGTGAACAATGTGTATACCATGTAGGTTGTCCTTCTGTCATATTGTTTGGTGGTAGGTGCTCAGCAAATGAATGTGAATAAGATGATTATCTTATCAAACGTGTATTCTCTCTAATTATAATGTCCAATACTATCTTGGAAACAGTAGTTTCACAGCAGACATACTCAGGCATCACCTGGTGAAGAGTTTCCCATTATGCATCCATCAATAACATTATCAATGGCTTACTGTGCGTCAGGTGTGACATGTAAGCAGGAAGGGGGCAAAGCTTAAATGACGAACTATGTGACAAAGTGATTGCTGTGTTCACACAATAACTATTCATTTCAGCCTGGAAATGTTCATATTTTCGGCATTGTTCTCATAATCCCCTTTTGATAAGCAATTCACTAGCATGTGCCACAGTTAAATACAAAACATGAGTTGCCACCCTTGTGCCTATGGTGTATTGTTCATTCTGCATAGAGCACGGCAACTCGGCCTGCGGGTTGAGTGAGGCATGTTTACAGTCTGCAGCCGCTTCTGATCACCTCAACCTTCAATCGTACAATATTTCCCAGCGTCTTTTAAGCAAAGTTTGAATTACAAGAGCAATATGTGTTAACCCACTTTATGAGTCTTTTCCTGAGTGTTCAAATGATGGTAAAAAAAGTATAGCAACTCATTTAAAAAACATTTACTTCCCTCATTATCTCGGTCAATATAAAAGTTGTGATTAATGTGCATGTACCAAAGTATGTGTCCCATAGTTGGCTATGATTCGCCAATCACTGCTTGTCGATACGTGTGATGGCCCCCTGAATAATGGGGGTGTTATGTCTTATGTGACTCAGCTTATATATGTTGTTGTTGTTGTTGTCTTCAGTCCTGAGACTGGTTTGATGCAGCTCTCCATGCTACTCTATCCTGTGCAAGCTGCTTCATCTCCCAGTACCTACTGCAACCTACATCCTTCTGAATCTGCTTAGTGTACTCATGTCTCGGTCTCCCTCTACGATTTTTACCGTCCACGCTGCCCTCCAACGCTAAATTTGTGATCCCTTGATGCCTCAAAACATGTCCTACCAACCTATCCCTTCTTCTAGTCAAGTTGTGCCACAAACTTCTCTTCTCCCCAATCCTATTCAATACCTCCTCATTAGTTACGTGATCTATCCACCTTATCTTCAGTATTCTTCTGTAGCACCACATTTCGAAAGCTTCTATTCTCTTCTTGTCCAAACTAGTTATCATCCATGTTTCACTTCTATACATGGCTACACTCCAAACAAATACTTTCAGAAATGATTTCCTGATACATAAATCTATATTCGATGTTAACAAATTTCTCTTCTTCAGAAACGATTTCCTTGCCATTGCCAGTCTACATTTTGTATCCTCTCTACTTCGACCATCATCAGTTATTTTACTTCCTAAATAGCAAAACTCCTTTACTACTTTAAGTGTCTCATTTCCTAATCTAATTCCCTCACCATCACCTGATTTAAATTGACTACATTCCATTATCCTCGTTTTGCTTTTGTTGATGTTCATCTTATATCCTCCTTTCAAGACACTGTCCATTCCGTTCAACTGCTCTTCCAAGTCCTTTGCCGTCTCTGACAGAATTACAATGTCATCGGCGAACCTCAAAGTTTTTACTTCGTCTCCATGAATTTTAATACCTACTCCGAATTTTTCTTTTGTTTCCTTTACTGCTTGCTCAATATACAGATTGAATAACATCGGGGAGAGGCTACAATCCTGTCTCACTCCTTTCCCAACCACTGCTTCCCTTTCATGCCCCTCGACTTTTATGACGTCCATCTGGTTTCTGTACAAATTGTAAATAGCCTTTCGCTCCCCGTATTTTACCCCTGCAACCTTTACAATTTGAAAAAGAGTATTCCAGTCAATATTGTCAAAAGCTTTCTCTAAGTCTACAAATGCTAGAAACGTAGGTTTGCCTTTTCTTAATCTTTCTTCTAAGATAAGTCGTAAGGTCAGTATTGCCTCACGTGTTCCAACATTTCGACGGAATCCAAACTGATCCTCCCCGAGGTCCGCATCTACCAGTTTTTCCATTCGTCTGTAAAAAATTCACGTTAGTATTTTGCAGCTGTGACTTATTAAACTGATAGTTCGGTAATTTTCACATCTGTCAGCACCTGCTTTCTTTGGGATTGGAATTATTATATTCTTCTTGAAGTCTGAGGGTATTTCGCCTGTCTCATACATCTTGCTCACCAGCTGGAAGAGTTTTGTCATGACTGGCTCTCCCAAGGCCGTCAGTATTTCTAATGGAATGTTGTCTACTCCGGGGGCCTTGTTTTGACTCAGGTCTTTCAGTGCTCTGTCAAACTCTTCACGCAGTATCTTATCTCCCATTTCGTCTTGATCTACATCCTCTTCCATTTCCATAATATTGTCCTCAAGTACATCACCCTTGTATAAACCTTCTATATACTCCTTCCACCTTTCTGCCTTCCCTTCTTTGCTTAGAACTGGGTTGCCATCTGAGCTCTTGATATTCATACACGTGGTTCTCTTCTCTCAAAAGTTCTCTTTAATTTTCCTGTAGGCAGTATCTATCTTACCCCTAGTGAGATAAGCTTCTACATCCTTACATTTGTCTTCTAGCCATCCCTGTTTAGCCATTTTGCACTTCCTGTCGATCTCATTTTTGAGACGTCTGTATTCCTTTTTGCCTGCTTCATTTACTGCATTTTTATATTTTCTCCTTTCATCAATTAAATTCAATATTTCTTCTGTTACCCAAGGATTTCTAGCAGCCCTCGTCTTTTTACCTACTTTATCCTCTGCTGCCTTCACTACTTCATCCCTCAGAGCTACCCATTCTTCTTCTACTGTATTTCTTTCCCCTATTCCTGTCAATTGTCCCCTTATGCTTTCCCTGAAACTCTGTACAACCTCTGGTTCTTTCAGTTTATCCAGGTCCCATCTCCTTAATTTCCCACATTTTTGCAGTTTCTTCAGCTTTAATCTACAGGTCATAACCAATAGATTGTGGTCAGAGTCCACATCTGCACCTGGAAATGTCTTACAACTTAAAACCTGGTTCCTAAATCTCTGTCTTACCATTATATAATCTATTTGATACCTTTTAGTATCTCCAGGGTTCTTCCACGTATACAACCTTCTTTCATGATTCTTAAACCAAGTGTTAGCTATGATTAAGTTGTGCTCTGTGCAAAATTCTACTAGGCGGCTTCCTCTTTCATTTCTTAGCCCCAATCCATATTCACCTACTATGTTTCCTTCTCTCCCTTTTCCTACACTCGAATTCCAGTCACCCATTACTATTAAATTTTCGTCTCCCTTCACTATCTGAACAATTTCTTTTATTTCATCGTACATTTCTTCAATTTCTTCATCATCTGCAGAGCTAGTTGGCATATAAACTTGTACTACTGTAGTAGGTGTGGGCTTCGTATCTATCTTGACCACAATAATGCGTTCACTATGCTGTTTGTAGTAGCTTACCCGCACTCCTATTTTCCTATTCATTATTAAACCTACTCCTGCATTACCCCTATTTGATTTTGTGTTTATAACCCTGTAGTCACCTGACCAGAAGTCTTGTTCCTCCTGCCACCGAACTTCACTAATCCCCACTATATCTAACTTTAACCTATCCATTTCCTTTTTAAAATTTTCTAACCTACCTGCCCGATTAAGGGATCTGACATTCCACGCTCCGATCCGTAGAACGCCAGTTTTCGCAGTACCAGCACAGCAAGGCCATTTTGGTTAATGTTGCAAGGCCAGATCAGTCAATCATCCAGACTGTTGCCCCTGCAACTACTGAAAAGGCTGCTGCCCCTCTTCAGGAACCACATGTTTGTCTGGCCTCTCAACAGATACCCATCCGTTGTGGTTGCACCTACGGTACGGCCATCTGTATCGCTGAGGCACGCAAGCCTCCCCACCAACGGCAAGGTCCATGATTCATGGGGGGCGGCCATCTGTATCGCTGAGGCACGCAAGCCTCCCCACCAACGGCAAGGTCCATGATTCATGGGGGGCTTATATATATATATATATATATATATATATATATATATATATATATATATATATATATATATATATATATATATATACTGCAGAAGCAGCTACTTCCATAAAATATAGGTGTACACATCAAAGGCTGTAATGTTTTTAATTTTTAATTTTTTACTTGAGAATGTCTGCCCCAAATTTTGATTATTGCCTTCTTGCAAAGTAACTTCACAGCTTTTAAATTTTCATTCTCATGCAGACATCCTTAGAAGTGTCAAAACCTAGCTAAATGTATTAAACAAATGTTTGCCACCGGTTGGCATTGTTATTTGTCCATTGCAAGTTATTTATATTAATGCAGAAGACAACTTCAAAAACATTGACACAAGTAGATTTTGTGCCATCAGCAAGCAGAGGTGTGTGCTTGTGAATTAATACTGAAAAATAGATCACTTTTAATTGCAACTGTATATAGATCCCCACTGGAAAATTTTGAACTGTTTATGAGGAGTCTCCATTCCTTGCTATACTGTCAGTTAGCAAGCATTAATAGTCTGTGGTGACACCAGTGTAGATTTACTAAGGGATTTTGATTTTAAAAAAAATGATGTGGATATCTTATTTGAATTCTACAATCTGATCTCAGTAATTAACTTTCCAATATAGGTGAATAAAGACAGAAGAACCCTAACTGATGATATTGTCTTTGGTGACACTCAAAGTAAGAAAATAATTGTTAACCCACTAAAAAATGATCTCGCTGATACCAAAGCAAAGTCAGTGAGGACAAATAAGACATTGCCTTACAATATAGATACTCCTCAGTGGAAATCAGAATAATTAATTACTCCAGGACAAATATTTTCAACCATTGTTTAAAGAGATAACCTGGAATAACATTTATAATTAACCAAATTTCAACATAAAATTTAATCTACCCCATGGCAAATTCATATTATTATTTGAAAATAGGTTTCTACATAAGCTAATCAGGGAGGACATTAAACACTCATGTATGACACCATGGGTCACTAGAGGGAGTAAAGTATCTTGTGAAAGAAATGAGATGTATATCTATTGGTGAAAACAAGAAGACATCCTGTAGTAGTTGCACACTGCAAAAACGTCTCAAAGTTACTAAGAAAACTTACTAAAAATCAAGGAACATCTTTAAAATGTCACAAATCAATGATTCCAACAACAGATGCAAGGCTATATAGAATATAGTGAAATGAGAAACAGGGCAACCAGCAACAGAACAGGATAACATCACTATTGAGCTGAATGGGAAGGCTATAAATGATGAGTCACAGATACAAAATACTTTTAATAATCATTTCTTATATATAGCAGAAAGTATAAGGACAAACGGTACAAGAGAAAAATCACAGCAGTATGCTGAAAAAACAACTAAGAAAATCATGTATCCTCTAAAAATTAAAGCTCATCTGGATTTGATGGTGTTCCCAGTAGAGGACTAAAGATTTGTTCGCATGTCTCAAATTTGTAATGCATCACTAACTCAAGGCATCTTTCCAGAGAGACTGAAATATGCCCTTATTGAACCCATCTTTAAGAAAGGTGTTAGAACAGATGTCAATAACTACTTAATTATTTCACTACTGACATCATTTTCAAATTTTTTGGGAGGGTGATAAATTATAGAATAGCATCTCACTTGATCAATTGTGATATCCTCTGCAAATCACAGTTTTGATTTCAGAATAGTTGCTCTCCTGAGAATGCCATTTACAAGTTCAATCGGCAAATATTACAAGAATTAATCAACAAAATAGTGCCAATTTGAATTTCCTGTAGCCTTTCTAAGGCATTCGACTGTGTGAATCACAATATTCTCATATAATGCACTTGGACAGTTAAAAAAATGAACTCACCAAATGGCAGAAACACATGTGAATAAGGTATAGATATGCAAGCTTTGGCTTCTTCTTCTGACAGAAGGGCTGAAAGGTAAGGAGAAGGAGTGAAGGAAGAGGACTTGTGAGGTATAGGAAATGGGTAGAATTTGGAAAAGTCACCCAGAACCCCAGGTCAGGAGAGACTTGCTGGATGGAATGAGAAGGTAAGACTGATTGTTGGGGACTATAATGCATGAGATCTGAAAACTTGAGAGCTGAAAGGTGGAAGATACGGTAATATACAAGACAGAGATTACTGCCAGAACATCATACATGAGTTAATAAGAGCAAAAACCTAAGTGCATTGTTTCTGATATATGTAGGAGTGTGAAGGCAAAAATAGACAGATCAAGAGTGAAAGATGTAGAAAACTAAGTTTCCCAAGCCTCAGTCTTATATCTACTACCATTCCTCATCTATTTAAATTATTTTCCATCTGTTTTACAACAAGCAGAATTAGTTCCTTTTGCAGATGTCTCTAGTATTGTACTCAATCCAAGCATACATGCAGAATCAGAAGAAATGGTAAACAAGCTTCTTAAACATACCATTGACTGGTTTCCTGCAATTGGTCTCATCCTCCATTTTAAAACAAAAACAGAACCTATTCATTTCTGCATATCTAGGGGTACTGCACCAATAAGTGTAACTCATGATAGTCAAGGAGGAAAGTAAAAATTGTTAGGTGCGCACACTGGTGTGAATTTAGACTGGAAAAAGCACTTTTGGAAAACGCCTGAAACAACATAGTTCAGCCTTATTTGCACTCAGAATCGTTGCAAATCTTGGAGAGAGACAAAACAGTAAGCTGATACATTTGTAGATATCTGTTTAAGGTGTAGGGTGTCCCGACTATTGCGTCACAGTGTGTTTATTCCCTCATGACGTTTGTTGTAAATAATCCAGTGCAGTTCAAAAGGAATTATGATGTGCATAACAGCAATACCTGAAGAAAAAAATTACTTTCATTCTCCACATTAATGTTGTCTTTATCACAAAAGGGGTGCACATTGCCACAAGTAAAATTTTTGATAAATTACAAAGTGATATAAAATGTCTGACAAACAGCAAAGTAAAATGTGAAAACAAACTGAAGAAGTTTCTCCTTGACAGTTCCTTTTATTCTGTAGAAGAATTGCTGTTACTGTAATGTGTAAAAGATGTTTGGTAAGAATTTATAAGCAATAAAAATTGAAAATAAATAAATAAAAATAAAACAACTTAAAATGTTCAACATGTTTCCATATTTACAAAATTAATTTGCAGTGTAAATGTAAAATGACTCAGTCCATACTATTAATATTTATTGTGAAAATGATCCATGGAACATGAAAATAAATTACTAAGTTCTTTGTGGCAATTTCACTAAATTGTTATCAAGATATAATTTGAAAAGAGGGAATTTATATCTCCTGGCTGGAAATTTATTTCGTGGTCTGGGGCAGCTTCAACATTTCTCTTACATCCAAAATCCTGGCCAGAACCATCCAGGGGGCTTCTAGCAACTCTTCTTGTGCACCTAAGACCAGCTCCCTCTTGAACATTCCAATCTTATTATTCAAATCACAGGTAAATATTTTAAAAATTGTATTCAAAGATATTCTATTATTCTATTGTAAGATATGATTTATGATCATGTGATGTGTGTGTGTGCACTGTGGTGCTGATAAAGACAGTGGATGATTATTTCAGTGTTCACTGAGATCCATTAATTATTAAAATGTGCTTTCAGATGACATGTATACATTCAGTGTATCAAATAACTTAATAATCAGACAGATAACGACAGTGTGCCATATGAGACAACTGTACTTTCTAATCAGCTTTTTTTGATGTTATAAGAACCATACTAAAATGCATCCTATTCAAAAACCTTTAGTACTTCGTCAGGAACAGTATCCCATAATAGTGATTTACATTATAAACATGTGGTCTATAGTTATTATTTATCATATACTATCATATTAATCATTGTTTGGTACTGAGTATGCTCATAGCTGTTTAACTAGTGTGATTTGGTCTCTCTGAGTTTCAATTAGTAACTATGTGATTTGATAGGTCTCTTTAGTGTAGTTCATATATAACATTCACAACCAGAACTAATATTATTCATTGTGTTTTAATTAATAAGGGGAATTTTTTTACATGAACTTTTTACTCAGTTAATCTCCTGATTGGGAGCTTTGTAGAATATTAATTATTTACACTGTAACATGCATTGGTGTTATATTTTCGTTGTCTGATACTTATCAATTATCTTCATATGCTTTACACATTGACTATAACATGTTCAAATGAACAATAGTTTACAGAAACTCTGGGTGCACTTTGACATCATGCCCATGGCCCAACAGACATGACCACTTTTCCCAACAGCATACTTTGCTAAAAGTTCAATTTTGCTATGTTTCAATATCTAGTTTCAAATAGTCATTATAGTCTGATATACAGGTATTGACTTTCAAGCCATAGCAGCAATAAACTTCAATTTTTTTGTATAAAATCTAATTAATGTGCTCTCTCACAAATTTAAAGTGTTCTCTAATTGTTTAATTGCTTGATCTGCTACATTACCAGCTCAAATTCATTATTAAAATTTACTTATCTTACAGGTGTCTCAAATGCTGAGATTTATGTATGACCGGAAGTGCTGCAACTGTTACATCTTAGGAGCAGGCCCATAAAAAACACTTCAATACTATGCCAGCATGGGTGCTAGGAAGTGAACAAGAAAAATCATCAGTGGTAATTCTGCTGCCTGAAGGCTCAGCAGATAATGAACACATTTTCTGATGTTCAGATGGACAATGAAATTTATTCTTTCAAACATTGTGTCAGTAGGATATAAATATCAAGAACAACAGAAATTTACAGTACCTTAAACAAATAATAAGTTGCCATTGAGCAGCTATATGTAATAGGAATAATGCACAGAATAACAGAAATCTAATTCAAACTCCATATAATACATCATAGACTTCTGTTGTCAAACCTCATCACAGCTCTTCCAATCCACTTGATTGAGCTTTTGTTTCTGATTGGTTGGAAAGAATGAACTGACAACACTGAGAAATTACGTATCTAGTCTGACTGTAACTATTTTTGCATGTGGTCATCACTGTTTTCCTTCCTAGTTATTTATGAATTTCATGTACAAGGCATAGATTACAAGTGTGAATAACTTTTACACACATAAAAGTGAATGAGTGAAAGATGCAGTCAAAATATTTTGTACGTATGTAGAGTTGACTTCAATTCATTTTTAGCTGTGTTTCTCTGTCACTCTAATAACCCAGCATTTTCTTCGTTATTCATCCAGTGTCAGCAGTTGCTCCATTTCTGTTGACCTTGTTATCAGTTACATGTGCATATTTCTAATATACCTTTCATGTAAGATAAGCAATTTTGAATGAATGATCATGTGATACTGGGCAATAATCTAAGGAAGTGAACTAAGAGTTGCCCTCATGTACCTTATCGAAGTTCTTATAGCACTTGTCCTAAATTAGAAATCTTCATTGGTAATACCAGTTAATTCTCTTCTTTATGCTGGATAATAATTTTTATAAACAGATTCTTTTTCAACAAGTAAGAGTTTGTACTATCAATGTCTATAAACATGAAAAAAACAGATATTGTTACCAGTGGTTGCTGCAGTACACCATCATGGATTGGAAAAAGCTTATAAACGTTGTTTTACCATACCACTCAGTTTGTTACATGCTTTGCTGTAAAACTGAGCAAGTATGACTTTTGTGTGAGTGCAGGTTGTGCCTAGTTGTAGTGGACAATAAGGCAAATTTCCTGACATTTACAAGTAGTATTCATCACTTATAGTCTCCAAATTATGACATTGATGTTGATCTGTTCTGATGGAAGCATATAGTTTTTTTCTGTGACACTTAAAAGAAGCTTCTAAGAGAACTTCAATGACAGCATGTATGGGACTTGATCAAATATTATGAAAATAACAGCACTGCAAACCACTGTATCACCACCAGGAGAAGAGGTTCCATCAACATCTGCCCTGTTATACTGACTGTGAGCAAACACAAAACTCACATATGGTTCTTGTGTTTACCTGAGTAAATAAAGCCCACCAGTCTGTGTTCTGCTGTTGTAACAATCAGACAACTTGCTTGTAAATCTATTGAGACATTCACATTGTGCATTGAGCATTGTTTATGATGAATGTTGTGAAACTGCTAGAGATGTGGTGCAGTTGTACACTGAAGAGTCTCCAGATTGTGCCAAGCAGTCAGACTCTGTCTTTGTAAATGTTATAAATAAAGTTCCAGAAACTTGAAGTGTGGAGAATAAAATACGCCAATGGAAAAGAAGAGCAACTGATGAAAGATATTAAACTAACATTTTAAAGGATAACACACTATGTAAATGTCACTAACTTGTAGTTTGGAAGTATGAGAGGTATCAATCAAATGAGAGTTCTGCAAACACTTCATTCTGTCATATTTCATCTTCTTCAAATTTCACCACATCTACAGCTTCATGGCAGTCAGTATCTAAATTTGATTACAGACCTCTGAATGTCATATACAAAAAGTGCAAAGTGAGGTGGCATATCTAAGCAAAACTTTGTTTAATGAAGAAGCATCATTTACCAACCATACACAAGTCTGCCTTCACAATATGCACTAATCATCTGACTCAATGAATGCTCTGGTCTTTCAATATTTGGTGCATGTTTTCCAAAACCCACAACACTAGTCTTTGTGTTGTTGATGGAATTCTAAATACATTCAAGTAATGTGTGTTCCTAAGATATACTGCTGCTGCATTTATTGGGAGACACCCCACTGAACATAAGGCAGTCAGTGTGGTACCAACATGATGGATATCCCTCTCATTCCACACATATGTTGACAGGCCCTCTTTAAGTGGACATTTGGAGACCATTGGGGCACTTGTTCAGGAAATGCAAAATGGCCTACGGACTCACCTAACTTAACACTTCTACATCTTTATCTGTGGTGAGATTTAAGACAAGAAGTCTATTACGAAACGCTGATGACTCCCAAAGAAATGAAATGCCTTTCAACATATTGAGTCTAGATGAAATTCGATGTGCAGTGCTGTTTCGCCAGAATCACTTTATAGTGTGCAGCAATGCTCAAGGTCAAAATTTTGAGCACATGGTATGGTAGCCATGATAATACACATAAAAACCATACACCGAGTTCTGTCCTTGCTTACATTTGGTGTAATAGGGCAGAAACTCATGGAACCTCTTCCCCTGATGGTGAGAAAGGTCCATGGTGCTGTTACCTTGATACTGCTTGATCATGTCCATGGAACCTCTTCCCCTGATGGTGAGACAGGCCCATGGTGCTGTTACCTTGATGGCCAGCCACTGTGGCTGAGTGGTTCTAGGCACTTCAGTCTGGAACTGTGCAACTGGTAGGGTCACAGGTTCGAATCCTGCCTTGGGCATGGATGTGTGTGATGTCCTTTGGTTAGTTAGGTTAAAGTAGTTCAAAGTTCTAGATGATTGATGACCCCAGATGTTAAGTCCCATAGTATACAAAGTCATTTGTTATCTTGATACTGTTTGATCATGTCCCATGCATGTTATGTCAATAAAAATTGCTTGTGAATATTGGGAAATACACTGTATTGCCTGCTATAACTTGAAAAAAAAGTAGCATCTCAATATATTTATTCATTCTGGACATATTTGTGGTGGCCTGCCTTAGCTGCCTCAATCTATCTAGAGTAAGTTCTGTTGTAGATGGTGTATAATTGCCTTAATCCAATCCATAGATAATGAATCTCAGTTGTGTGGATGAATCATATATGTTACTGTTGTGCTGATAATGTAGTTGTGTGTTACACAGGAATAACAAGAAACATGTAAATCCGATACATGTATGTTATTTTTATGATAAACAAGATTCACTAACACATATATTAGTGGTGCTCTATACCACTCATATATAGTTTCATTCTACAACACAAATCTCACAGCTTGTTTGTCTGTTTTTAACTTTCTACCAATTTTTCTTGGTAGAAATACATGTATAAAGAACACAAAATATATATACCTTTGTTATTTTTATGTTAAATAGCAGCAACATAAGATTACTTTTTGGAATTTGAAAGACAATATATACCTCTAAGAAAATCCTGTATTTTTGTCACTAATAATACTTTTTGTTTCCAGCGACTTATGTATTTTATGAATAATAAACAAATAAATAAGTATTTTTATTGTTTTTGCTTTTACTTCATAATTCAATTAGTAGCTGGGATATGGAACAAGTCATGATATATATTCCCAAACGATACAATGTGCTTCATTTAGTGTGTGGCCATTAATGTCTACTTATGGCACAAGCAGATCATTATCGTTCATTTCAAATTGTGTTTGTGAGACTGATACCTAAACCGTTAGCTGTGAACAACTTGTATGCATGTTCAGCTAGTATCTGATCTGTGTCTGCTGAGTTTGAGTTTGGATTCATGCCTGTGTTATCATCAAACATTGTAGTTTCTGCATTGTACTTCAGAGTCACTGAAAGATCATTTCTGTACTTTAGGAACAAGAACATGTCATGGAGATGCACTCATGATACTTTCAGCCAATTGCACAAGTTTGAAAGGGGTTAAACTGTGACCTTCTGAGTAATAAGATGGTCCTTTCAAAGAATTGCCACACAATTCGGACATGCTGTGCTTGATGTGCAATGATGCTGGTACCAGCGGCACATGAATGTTATCACACCCAAGATGATAATCTGGATACCTTTGCAGCACAGATGCCCAGCAGGATCATTGTGTTGTGAGGGCAGCAATGGCAGATTGTGCAGTTATCACAGCACAGATAAGAGGGCTTGTGAGCCCAGACATGTCGACGCAAACTGTTGCGAACTGGTTATTGGCAGTGGAACTATGGGCACACACACCTCTATCCCTTATTCGATTCATGCCCCAGCATCGACATGCACAGCTCAACTGGCACTGCCAGAGGATCACTCTAAGATGGCGTGACATGCTGTGTTCTTCAGTGATGAAAGCAGAGAGGACTCTTAATAGGAGCCACAGTGAAATGTCCCCCCCCCCCCCCCCACTCCATCGCCATATCCTCATGAGCCATGGACCTTGCTGTTGGTGGGGAGGCTTGCGTGCCTCAGCGATACAGATGGCTGTACCGTAAGTGATACCACAACGGAGGGGTATCTGTTTAGAGGCCAGACAAACGTGTGGTTCCTGAAGAGGGGAAGTAGTCTTTTCAGTAGTTGCAGGGGCAACAGTCTGGATGATTGACTGATCTGCCCTTGTAACAATAACCAAAACGGCCTTGCTGTGCTAGTACTGCGAACAGCTGAAAGCAAGGGGAAACTACAGCCGTAATCTTTCCCGAGGGCATGCAGCTTTACTGTATGATTAAATGATGATGGCGTCCTCTTGGGTAAAATATTCCGGAGGTAAAATAGTCCCCCATTCAGATCTCCGGGCGGGGACTACTCAAGAGGACGTCTTTATCAGGAGAAAGAAAACTGGCGTTCTACGGATCGGAGTGTGGAATGTCACATCCCTTAATCGGGCAGGTAGGTTAAAAAATTTAAAAAGGAAAATGGATAGGTTAAAATTAGATATAGTGGGAATTAGTGAGGTTCGGTGGCAGGAGGAACAAGACTTTTGGTCAGGTGAATACAGGGTTATAAATACAAAATCAAATATGAGTAATGCAGGAGTAGGTTTAATAATGAATAAAAAGAATAGGAGTGACAGTAAGCCACTACAAACAGCATAGTGAATGCATTATTGTGGCCAAGATAGAAACAAAGCCCACATCTACTACAGTAGTACAAGTTTATATGCCAACTAGCTCTGCAGACGATGAAGAAATTGATGAAATGTATGATGAGATAAAAGACATTATTCAGGTAGTGAAGGCAGACGAAAATTTAATAGCCATGGGTGAAGAATTCGTCAATAGGAAAAGGGAGAGAAGGAAACATAGTAGGTGAATATGGATTGGGGGGAAGAAATAAAAGAGGAAACCGTCTGGTAGAATTTTGCTCAGAGCATAACTTAATCATAGCTAATACTTGGTTCAAGAAGCCTAAAAGAAGGTTGTATACATGGAAGAATCCTGGAGATACTAAAAGGTATCAGATCAACTATATAATAGTAAGACAGAAATTTAGGAATCAGGTTTTAAATTGTAAGACATTTCCAGGGGCAGATGTGGACTCTGACCACAATCTACTGTTTATGAACTGTAGATTACAACTGAAGAAACTACAAAAAGGTGCTAATTTAAGAGGATGGACCTGGATAAACAGAAAGAACTAGAGGTTGGAGCGAGTTTCAGGGAGAGCATAAGGGAACAATTGACGGCAATGGGGGAAAGAAATACATTAGAAGAAGAATGGGTAGCTCTGAGAGATGAAGTAGTGAAGGCAGCAGACGATCAAGTAGGTAAAAAGACGAGGGCTAGTAGAAATCATTGGGTAACAGAAGAAATATTGAATTTAATTGATGAAAGGAGAAAATATAAAAATGCAGTAAATGAAGCAGGCAAAAAGGAATACAAACGTCTCAAAAATGAGATCGACAGGAAGTGCAAAATGGCTAAGCAGGGATGGCTAGAGAGCAAATGTAAGGATGTAGAGGCTTATCTCACTAGGGGCAAGATAGATACTGCCTACAGGAAAATTAAAGAGACCTTTAGAGAGAAGAGAACCACTTGTATGAATATCAAGAGCTCCAATGGAAACCCAGTTCTAAGCAAAGAAGGGAAGGTGCAGAGGTGGATGAAGTATATAGAGGGTTTATACAATGATGATGTACTTGAGGACAATATTATGGAAATGGAAGCGGCTGTAGATGAAGATGAAATGGGAGATAAGATTCTGCGTGAAGAGTTTGACAGAGCACTGAAAGACCTGAGTCGAAACAAGGCCCCGGGAATAGACAACATTTGATTAGAACTACTGACAGCCTTGGGAGAGCCAGTCATGACAAAACTTTACCATCTGGTGAGCAAGATGTATGAGACAGGCGAAATACCCTCAGACTTCAAGAAGAATATAATAATTTCAACCCCACAAAAGCAGGTGTTCACAGATGTGAAAATTACCGAACTATCAGTTTAATAAGTCACAGCTGCAAAATACTAACGCAAATTCTTTACAGGCGAATGGAAAAGCTGGTAGAAGCAGACTTTGGGGAAGATCGGTTTGGATTCTGTAGAAATGTTGGAACACGTGAGGCAATACTAACCTTATGACTTATCTTAGAAGAAAGATTAAGAAAAGGCAAACCTATGTTTCTAGCATTTGTAGACTTAGAGAAAACTTTTGACAATGTTAACTCGAATACTCTCTTTCAAATTGTGAAGGTGGCAGGGGTAAAATACAGGGAGCGTAAGGCTATTTACAATTTGTACAGAAACTAGATGGCTGTTATAAGAGTCAAGGAGCATGAAAGGGAAGCAGTGGCTGGGAAGCGAGTGGGACAGGGTTGTAGCCTCTCCCCGATGTTATTCAATCTGTATATTGAGCAAGCAGTAAAGGAAACAAAAGAAAAATTCAGAGTAGGTATTAAAATTCATGGAGAAGAAATAAAAACTTTGAGGTTCGCTGATGACATTGTAATTCTGCCAGAGACAGCAAAGGACTTGGAAGAGCAGTTGAGCTGAATGGACAGTGTCTTGAAAGTAGGATGTAAGATGAACATCAACAAAAGCAAAATGAGGATAATGAAATGTAGTCTAATTAAATCGAGTGATGTTGAGGGAATTAGATTAGGAAAGGAGACACTTAAAGTAGGGAAGGAGTTTTGCTATTTAGGGAGTAAAATAACTGATGATGGTCGAAGTAGAGAGTATATAAAATGTAGACTGGCAATGGCAAGGAAATCGTTTCTGAATCAGAGAAATTTGTTAACATCGAGTATAGATTTAAGTGTAAGGAAGTCGTTTCTGAAAGTATTTGTATGGAGTGTAGCCATGTATGGAAGTGAAACATGGACGATAAATAGTTTGGACAAGAAGAGAATAGAAGCTTTCGAAATGTGGTGCTACAGAAGAATGTTGAAGATTAGGTGGGTAGATCACATAAGAAATGAGGAGGTATTGAATAGCATTGGGGAGAAGAGGAGTTTCTGGCACAACCTGACAAAAAGAAGGTACCAGTTGGTAGGACATGTTTTGAGGCATCAAGGGATCACAAATTTAGCATTGGAGGGCACCGTGGAGGGTAAAAATTGTAGAGGGAGACCAAGAGATGAATACACTAAGCAGATTCAGAAGGATGTAGGTTGCAGTAAGTACTGGGAAATGAAGAAGCTTGCACAGGATAGAGTAGCATGGAGAGCTGCATCAAACCAGTCTCAGGACTAAAGACCACAACAACAACAGTGAAATGTTGACTCTTACCATATTTTGACATGGACAGCAGCATGAACCACTAACTAACATACAGAAGCTTGTAAGTTTGAGTGAGCTACAACTGAAAACATGCTCAAGTGAGACCTTGAAGTTTTTGTTCTATACTTACATAATATTGACAGCTAAAGAAACATCTGCACATGATAGGGTGATATTGGAGAACCACATTACTGGCAGCTGCAGTGGAATAGTCTGATAAAGCCTTCATGTTATCAACACCTAAGTATTGTATGCATTATTTCAGACAAGCTTAATGGTACCTCTTTACCAAAGCAAACAAAATACTATTCAAAAACTAAACAAATGTTTATATTTGGTGAAAAATAAACATTTTGTTTTGAACTACAATTACAAAACAGTAAGTAAAACATTCAAACATCACGCACAGGAAACACAGCTCTTCTTTTCTAATATTAAGATTTCTCAGTTTAAAACAAAATATTCTCTAATTATCTCTAATCATGCAGCAGTTCAAAACAGAATGTAGAATTTATTGGACATTTGTTGAATCCATATGCATGACCTGACCAGTGTAATTGCTGCATCTCTTCCTTATGGCTTCATTTTAGTTCCCACTCTTTCAGAATAAATATTTTCTAATGGAAACTGTTTCTCACATTTCTTAGAATTTCCACTGAGGGAAATAGTTCCCATGTCATTTTTTATTCTACATTCATATAACACCATTTTACTGCCTGAGTATTCTTTGTACAGTTAATGTGAATTGAAAAGCAGCATTTCTCAAATAAAGGAAAATCCATGTTGATCGCAACCTTGTAATCCTACCTGCTGACAAAGGCTCCACTATTGTTGTTTTGAACAGCAAGGATTACTTGGAAGATGGACTCCACCAGCTGTCAGATTTATCCACCTACAAATCCTGCCACAGTGACCCCATTTCAGATATCCAGCAAGAGCTCCAGTCTCTACTCAAATCTTTAGGCCCATCCCAGAACTTCTCCACAGACTCCATCTTTCTCCTGACCCCTACCATTTCCCACACTTCTACCTTCTACACATCTCCCCCCTCCCCTCCCCCAAAACAATCTATGGTGTTGTAGACCAACACCTACAGCCTATTACCAGGAACCTACCCTCCTGCATAAAAGATACCAATCATTTCCTGCACCAACTCTACATGGTTCATGTCGCATAACCACAGCACCCTGCTCGTCACTGCTGCTACACCTCCCTTTATACTAACAGCCCTAATGCCCATGGCCTTACTGCTATTGAACACTACCTTTCTCAACACCTGATGAATTGCAAACCATCCACTTCCTTCCTAGTTGTCATGGCCAACTATATCCTCACCCACAATTACTTCTCCTTTGAAGGCATTACCTACAAACAAATCTGGAGTATGTCTATGGGCAACTGCATGGCACCACCCTATGATAACCTTTTCATGGGCCATCTAGAGGAATCTTTCCTAAACACCCAGAATCCCAAACTCCCCACCTTCATCATCTGGATCCAGGGCTAGGGCAGCCCATCCACATTCCTCCAGAACCTTGACACTTTCTCCCCCATTTGCTTCCCCTGGTCCTAGTCAACCCATCAAGCAACTTTCCTCAATGTTGATGTCCACCTCAAAGATGGCTATATCAGTACCTCTGTCTCTATCAAACCTACCACCCATTCAATACCAAGACGTTCCTTCCATACAGCCTAGCCAGCAATGGCCATTGCATCTGTAGAGATGAGTGGTATCTCTTGAAATATGCCAAGAGTCTCAATGAGGCCTTAAGAGATCATAACTACCCTCCCAACCTTGTACAAAAACTGGTCCTCTGTGCCTTATCTTTCCAGTCATGCAATACCTCCCAAAGCTCCACCATCCAGCTACAAAGCAACATTACCCTTGTGACTAAGTACCAATTCAATTACAGTCTCCACCAGGGTTTCAGCTACCTCTCATCATGCACTGAAATGAGAAATGTCCTGCCCACTATCCTTCCATCTCCTCCCACAATGGTATTCTGCCACTCATCAAACCTACTCCATATCCTTGTTCATCCCTACACAACCCCTGCTCCCAACCCCTTGCCTCATGGCTCATATCCCTGTAATAGACAGTGATGCAAGACCTGTCCCACACATCCTCCCACTACCACCTACTCCAGTACTGTCACCTATCCCATCAAAGGCAGTGCTATCTGTAAAACCAGTCATGTGATTATAAGCTAGGTTGCAAACACTGTGCTGCATTCTACATGGACATGACAGCCAAGAAGCTGTCTGTCTGCACAAATGGCCACCAACAATCTGTGGCCAAGAAAAAACTAGACAACCCTGTTGCTGAGCACGTTGCCCAACATGACATCCTTCATTTCAATGACTGCTTTACAGCCTGTGCCATTTGGAGCCTTCCCACCATCACCAGCTTTTTGAATTGCACACATAGAAACTCTCCCTCCAATACATCCTACATTCCTGTAACCCTCGTGGAATCAACCTTCATTAGTCATTGTCCTTACCCATCTAGCCCCTTCCCTGTTTCCATTCCAGCAGTACACAGCCCTCTATTCTACCCACATACCCAGTACCCAGTCTTTTTACTTCTCTCCTTTTCCTCTAACCCTCACTCTACCCCTGACCTCCATCTATCCTCCCAAATGCGCCTAGCTGCTCCACTCTCCACTTTGTCCCTGCACACTCCCAGCAGCATTACCCTGCTATCCCTTCCCATTCCTGTGCCAGCCTCCTCCTTACCACCACCTAGTTGCCTCTCCCACTTAGCACTGCTGCTAGCAGCCTGGCTCCAGCTGCCAGAGATTGTGGTCGTTTGTGTGTGTGTGTGTGTGTGTGTGTGTGTGTGTGTGTGTGTGTGTGTGTGTGTGTGTGTGTGTGTGTGCATGTGTGTGAGTGTGTGTGTGTGTGTGTGTGTGTGTGTGTGTGTGTGTGTGTGTGCACCCACCCGCCACTGAGTGTGTTTTGTATAATTCTTAAAAATGCCTTGTTGGCCACAATCCAATAGTCTGAAAATATTTTTCGTGTGTCTTTCTGTGACTTGGCCCTCAGCTATATGGAAAGGAGCATTTCTGTTACATGGAAGAATAGTTTTCTTAAGCCAGTAGATAGCTTCACATTCACATGAATAATATGAAAGCATCTGATCTTGCCTATCAATGTGAGGCATATTTGCACTTTATTTGACAATTAGTGGCAGTTTTGTGGTCTTTTGCTGGTGTTAGTTCTGTGGAAATATAGTATCTCATCCCCTATTTTTTATCATTACGCTTTGGGAGTACAGAACAATTGTATTTCCTACTCCCAGTTTGGCAGATGCTTCTTTAAGGATGCTCCTCCTATTTAAGCATAGTGTTTTTTTTATAAGCAAAAGAGTTTTAGATAATGTATGGCTTTCTTAATAAGTAGGACTATCCATGTAAATGTGTGAGATTGCCATCATAAGGCTACTTAAAAATGTGTGATAAGCTTTTCAGCATGACTTTTCCAATTATACTGTCAAGTGTCCCCTTATGCACAATCAATTATTTGCAAAAAGTCCAGATTCTTCAACATGTACATTCCAATAACATATTTACACATTTTATTTGGTATGTATCATATAAATGATAATCTCCATCTCAACAGAATCATCAATTCATTTAACAGTATCTCTCCATGAGTAATACACTTGACATAATTTGCTGTTAAAATAATTTGGTATAGACCCTACTTAGTATTGCACCATCAGTTCTTTGGGTGTGTTGGCTCTTGATTTTTTTAGCAAAGTGTAATGAGTGTAACGTGATTATAAAGCCATATGTGCACACATTCATCACTACTGCTATGTTTTGAAATTAGAGCTCTTACTTGCAGTAGTCTTGTTATCAGATGGTTATCACATTACCTGTATGTAAAGTAACTTTAAAAATTACGAGCATACTTACTAATCCTAGGTCTATCCTTTGTATTTCCAGTCAAATATATATTCACAGCTTTATCATTCTTTTAACCAACTACAGACTGAAGTATGAAATCTGCAAGTATTAAACCTGAGTATTAAACCTAAGTAAATCCGTTGGTGTATTACTAGTAGGATGAACATCCTTGTTTTGTAAATGGATGATACTGAACTTCATGTGATTCTTTATCAGCACTGGTTTTGTTACCCTCACTACCCTTATCTTTTCATTCTTCAGCATCACAAAAAATATTTGAAAGTTCTGTTACACACTATCAGCACTGTGGCAAGTTTCTGTGTGTTTTAGATTCTAGCCATTCTCTTCCAATTAGTTATCTTTCAACTTATAATCAATACTCTCTAATATGTTCAGTAACCGATCATCAGCAAATTTTTCATCTTCCTATTCTTTTTAGTGTAAGAATGTCCCAGTGTTGATTAATTAGCTGCCACTTCCAAGAATGTACATCAGCTGCAAAATTAAGACTAAATCATCCACATTTGAATGTGTACATTTATCTCAGCCACAATAACCGTTAATGTGTTTGAGGTTGTCCTATCATGTCATCATGAACACAGCCAGCAGAATTACTGCTTTTTAACCACCTGATAAATTTTATATTCTCATTAGTTGTCTTTTGGTGGTGCATGCTGTGTCTGAACGAGCATGACTAATACCACCATATCTGATTGTTTATTAGGGGTGAAATGTTTTCTGCCATAGGTAGGAAGTAATCCTTGAATTATGTGGCCAATGATTTAAGTATCACTTTTGGCAGAGCTATTTTCTGAGGGCTCACTTTCTTTTGGGACACAGTTTTTAGTTTGTTCCTTGTTAATGATGCTTCAAATAGTTGTTGTCTTATTCTTGGAGCACTTTATGATTTGAGCATAGAACATGTGTTTCACTTTTCTTAATAATGAACTTGAGGGTTTTACAATGCTGGGGTAAGGAAGTTTTACTACAGATTGACCTCCTGTTTTGCACTCAGGCATTGCTGAAAGTTAGAACTGGTTCACTGAATTAAGTTAATAAACAACAAATCCTTCCATCAATATAATCAAAACATTGTATTGCAAGGAAAGTATACAGTTCTGTTAGTCTAGATAATTAGATTGCAATAACTGTTTGGTTATGTGGTGTGCCCTTCTCATCCTGGAATCTGAACAACTTGCTACTCCTTTCCAACCTGCAGTGGCTAAGTCTACTTTCCTCCCTGAAGAATAGACATGAAAGTTCAGAAAGCTAGAAATAGTTCTGTCTTCTCTCTCTGTATTGACAGTGCTTAGAATTTTGTCTAAAGAAGGGAAGTATTGGCCAGCGACACTGCCTCACTGTAATTTAACATTGGTGTTACTTTCTCATCAGCCATATATGGGAGTCATCTTGAGAGTTTCAAAGCATGGTATGTTGGGTTCCAGTATTTCTCTTCTGACATACTGCCTGACAAAAAGTGGAGCACCGAGATTGGGAAGCAAGAAACAAAATGAGATTTGTGATAAAATCTTCTGGAGTTTCCATCGGGGTAGCTGCGTCAAAAATCCGTGACGTTTTGATGAGTGTCATTGTCATCATCTTCTAGGGAAGTGTCGATGGGCTGTGGCCTTCCTCTATATATAGCTGGTTGGCGGCATGCGGCGGCTGTCCCTCCCCACCACTCCTACCGGCACTGGGCCAGTGGTAGGTGGGGGGGGGGGGGGGGGGGGGGGGAAGCTACGTGGGGCCGGGTGACACCAGCTGCTTGCTGCGTTAGTCTAGCTTAGAATCACGGAACGTTAGCAGCTAAGCACAGTCCCAGTGTATAGCTGCTATTGCAGGGTTCCATGCCAAACTTAAATGGTAGCCCTTATCCCTGTTGACAAGATTGTCATGTAATCTTATTTTGACTGATTCCTTGATGACGCTCTCCCAGAAGGCACTGGCTCAGCAATGCATTTTTGTTTCTTCAAATTGGAAGCTGTCTCCCTCATCAAGGCTGTGTTCTGCCAAGGCCGATTTGCCCTTGTACCCCCGCCTTATGCATCTAATGTGTTCCTGACAGCACTGTGAGATGCAGCGTTGTGTTTGACCAATGTTCTGGAGCCCACACTCGCATGGTATACTGTATATACTTTGAATCGTCTAATGTGTGCTGTGTTGTAACCATTCTGATGAAACACATCCTTAAAGTGCTGTAGCTCAACTGGAAGGCTGTCTTTGTCACAAATGGCTCTTGCCCTGTGAACCAGCATTGCTAGAATGGTGTTTTGTTGTGCTGGGGGATGGCAGCTGGAAGCATGGAGATATGGGTCCATGTGGGTCTTCTTTCTGTATACTGCATGTCCTATCATGCCATCAGATTTTCTCCTTAAAAGAATACATAAAAATAAAATACATCCATCTTGTTCCAACTCCATTGTGAACTGTATGTTTTTGTGAATGCTGTTCAGGTGTTCATGGAAATCATTCAGGGCTTCTCTTCCATGTTCCCACACAATGAATGTGTCATCAACGTAATGGAAGAAGTGTTTAGGTTTGAGCTGTGCCATTTCTAGTGCCAACTCCATATAGAGATTGTCAATCCCTGGAGCAAGTGGTGAACCCATGGCTACCTCATCAACCTGTTCATAAGATTCCTGGCAGTTTGAGATGGTATGTGATGTTATTTTTGGTGATTCCAGAATCAAGTTGAATTTACAAGGAACTTGGAAGTATGAGCCCATTTATCAGTATAACATTGCACACCCTCTAGCCTGAATGCATGCACTGATTCCATTGGGAAGTGTGTCATAAAGCTGTTGTATTGTGTGCTGAGTTAAGCTGCCCTGCAACTGTTCAACTGGTCTTGATATCCTAGATACTGGCACTGAGATGTAGTTGATATCCAAGGTTGCCCCACAAATTTTCTATTGGGAATAAATCTGGGTGTCATGCTGGCTACAGCAGTACCTCAGCATCATGCAGGCAGTTTATAAAGAGACATGTCATGTGGACAACAGTTATCCTGCTGGAAATTGGCGCAACACCACTGTTGCTCAAGAGGTAACACATGAGGACACAGGATGTTGGATGAGAGGTAACTTAATCAGTAGCACTGAAGTCATACTTGATGAATCAACACACTATGATGCTAGGAGTAACACTAGAGTGGTTTTCCAAACCATTGGAAGAATTCCATCTCTCCCCAGATTGCTGCCAGATTCACTGACAGTGCCCATCCAGACTAGTGCAGAACCACAGTTCATTACTGAATGCATTGTGACAACATTCGTCAGCAGTCCATGCTTCCCAGTCATGACATCACTCCACAAGCAGCTGTTTGTGTTTTGGTACTAACCATGGCTTACATATGGGATGGCAATTTCCTAATCCACCTGCTGCTAGTCTCTGATCAATGGTGTGGGATGGCACAATATCTTTCTGGAAGTCAGTCAGTCATTCTCAAATGGCAGGCACAGACATGAAGAGTTACAATATGCCGATCCTCCCTTGTCATGGTCAGATGTGGTTGAGCGGAACATTGATGACACCTACGCCTGTCTTCACATTCCCATGCAGTTCAACATTGGGCCACTGTCACATCTTAATGCCTCACAAATTGGGACACTGGACAATGTAGCAAGCCACCCAAATTGAGTCCCACAACACTGCTCCTTTCAAACTCCATCATGTAGCAATCACCCTGTCTGACACAAGTATGCAGCAGCTCTGTGTCTTTCATAGGGAGCACCCACTGACACTATTCATTCTTCTTACATCCTCTACCAGCCTTAGTAACAACACGAAACATGAACCATACTAATGCACTCAGGTAGCCATTCAACCTTTCACAGAGAATTGCAATTTTAATCATTAACATACCTGCTGACTGTATGTATATATGTAACTGAAGTTACATTGACATTTGACCATCTTTTTTGAGTACTTCACTTTCTTTGTCAGGCAGTGCTTACATGGTATTTTTAGAAGTCTTTCGTTACTAATCTGTGTAATTTTCAGATACCAAACTACTTAACAATAGAAATGATGATATTTGGACATACCTATAACCACGGGTGGGTCACTGATGACCTGCGATCTTTTCCTTTATTTCCCCTATGTCAGTGGGTTATTGTTACTGCCAATGAATCTATTATTAGAAGCACTAGGAAATTTACAATGAAATTAACAAAAATAAACTATGTTTACACAAATTATAATTTTACACTTTAAATCTTACATGTATTTGCCGAGTGTTTTTACTGGCTACCGTTACATAATGAACACAAATAATAGTCTTTTGACGTACATTTGCTGCACACAGTTTTCTTGCAGATGTGACACTTTACAAATGATTTGTTTCCCTCACAGTTAGACTTTACAAGGCAACATGTTTGCTTTTCTTGTCTGTCAGGAGTGATGCTAGTCTTTCTAGTCACTCTGTACTTCTCAGCAAGCTCCTCCCCCAGCTGCAGGATAAAATACCAGCATTTCAATTTTTTATCATTTTGAGAATTGAACAATACCAATGCATACATCCCAGCCAAATCCAGCAAGTTGTAAAATGTGTGAACAGGCCAATGTCTCAGTGGTGCTTTGACAGATTATTTGCGAGACATTTGCTCGAACATGTCCACCCCATATTGAGAGCAGTTATAAAACGTAACTGTATCTGGCTTCTTTTTTATACCATCCTCAATGGTTACATAAGAATGCATAGTGTTCACATTCAGGACATTCTTTTTGCTCTTACCCTGATAAACAGTCAGTGTGGTATAATCGTTTTCAACAATACTGTGCTGTATAACTGTTCTCTTGCCTTCTTGATACAGGCGTATTTCACTGCGAGATCAATTTATTGTGCCCACAAGACTCATAGAATTAGCTTTCAGTGACTCAGAGAGCACTAAGGAGGTGAAAAAATTGTCACATGTGACATTTATTCCTTTGTTGAGGTAAGGTTGCATCAATTTCTTTTACAACAAAGTCACCAAAGACCCTCATCACTCCACCTAGTGTCATCCTTTCCTAGATAAGGTATAGCATTCACAATATATTTTGAGTCTTTATCTACTGCCATCCAATACTTTTGCCCATATTTGTCCAGTTTTGAGGCCATAAACTGTGTCAATCTGCAACGGCACTTTGAAGGAAAAAGCTATTCGTCGATTGTTATATATGGTCCCAGTGTGTGGCTCGACTGTGCATTCACAATGAACTCATTCCAGATTTCTGATACCAAAGCAAACTTGTCTTCTCTTAGTCATTCTGATCTTGTGGATCTAATGCAAAATCTGAGATAATGCATTATCTCTCTGAATCTGTCACGAGCCATTGTCGGTTTCACGAAATTATTTGCCCACTTCACTGACCACAATGTATCTAGTTCTAAGCTCTTAGCTCCAATAGCACCACAGATGTACAATATAGCTATAAAAGCTTCCAGTTCTTCAATTTTTATAGTCCACTCATCTGAGCTCAGTACGCGACGTGCTTCAGTTTCTGTACATTTTACAATATGTTTCAAAATTTTGTCCATTATCATTAGATGCCATGCACTGTCACAGAAATTGAGCATTACTCAATGGTGTGCATCTTTCACAAAGAACACTCACCTGACAGGCACACAAAAAGAAATGAAAACTTTGATAGCTTTCAGATGAAACCTTGGATGGGCTGGAGCAAGTAAAAATGTAATGTTGCAGATGGGACTGTACAAAGCAAACAGATCAACGCCAAATGTTTTGGAGATAGTGATACCATTAAGTGATGTTATGTATACATTTTCCATAAAATATCAGTGTAGAAACTGGTTTATTTCAAAATATTGATTACTTCAAATTTGTTACTGAGAAACATCAAAGCAAATTCTGTCATCGAAATCAAGCAAACTGATAAATTTCAGTAATAAATTTAATTATGTATTACTTTAACAATGTTGAAAGTAACTGTTGAGACTGTTGTAAAATATAAATACAAGTATGGTGGAGTCCATGAGGAATCAAAATTCCAATAATATAGGAAATTATGGAAAAGAGAGAAGGAGGAAATTAAGGAAATTATCATCTGGGAAGAGATGCTAGGAGAGAATCACAGTGGAATGAGAGAAATAGGAACTGAAGTGGAGTACATGAAAAGAGGAACAAATCACAGAAATAAAATAACAGAACATTTAACAACAGTAGATATGAGAATAGGGGTAATGGTCAGGTAAATTAGGGGCTGTCCCTCTGGCAGCCTGTCAATTTGGGGCAAGAAAAAGTAGGCAGAAAAGATTATGGAAGGATGAGAAACTTTGGAGCATACAGGTAGCAAGACAGAGACTGATATGAAGTGAATGGTCTATATTTTGAGAGGAAATTTTGGAGTGCACAAAGGTTGTTTCACATAGAAAATTGGAATAAGTTACTCACAGTGTGGAAGAAGAACTAGATACAAAATCATTAACAAAACTTTTCAATTTATCAAGTAACAAACTTTAGTGGGAGAAGAGATAATTGATAATTTTTTTATGAACTTGGGTTGAATAGGTTGCTGATTGAGGAAGCTGCAGATCTTGCTGTGGTTTTGGATCAAAAACTGGTTTAATGCATCATCTCCATGCTACCCTCTTCAGCTCCAAATAACTCCCCAACCTACAATCCTTCTCAGTCTGATTACTGTATTCATCTCTTAGTCTCCCTCTGTGATTTTAACCCCCCCCCCCCCTCCCCTACCCCATCCACATACATTAGTAATGTGATCTACCCATCTAATCTTCAGCATTCTTCTGTAGCACCACATTCATAAGCTTCTATCCTTTTCTTGTCTAAATTGATTATTGTCTTTTTTTCTTCAATAAATGACTACACTCCATCCAAATACTTTCAGAAAAGACTTCTTAACACTTAAATCTACACTCAAATTTAACAACTTTCTCTTCTTCAGAAATGTTTTTCTTCTCTTCCCGGTATACATTTTATATCCTTTCTACTTTGGACATCATCAGTTATTTTGCTCCCCAAATAGCAAACTCAACTACTACTTTAAGTGTCCCATTCCCAAATCAAATTCCCTCAGCATAACCTGATTTAATTTGATTAAATTCCATTATCCTTGTTATGCTTTTGTTGATGTTCATCTTATGTTCCCCTTTCAAGATGTTGTCCATTCTGTTCAGTGGTCTTCCAAGTCCTTTGCTACCTTTGACAGAATTACAATGTTATCAACTAATCTCTAAGTTTTTATTTATTCTCCCTGGACTTTTAATTCATATTTCATGATTTTCTTTAGTTTTATTTACTGGTTGCTCAATGTACAGTTGAATATCATCAAGGCTGGGCTATGACCATGTCACACCCCTTTCTCAACCACTGCTTCCCTTTCATGCCCGTTGACTCTTTATAACTGCCATCTGGTATCTGTACAAGTTGTAAATAACTTTTTGCTCCCTATATTTTACCCCTGTTACTTTCAGAATTTCAAAGAGAGTTGACAATGTTCCTGTAGGTGGTATCTATCTATACCCAAATCCTTACATTTGTTCCATAGCCATTACTGCTTAGCCATTTTACACTTCCTGTCAATCTCATGTTTGAGACTCTTGTATTACCCTTCACCTGCTTCATTAACTGCATTTTATATTTCTCCTTTCAACAGTTAAATTAAAAATCACCCGTCTTATCAAAGGATTTCTCCTTAGCCTTGCTTTTTTTATCTATTTGATTCCTCTATTGCCTTCACTATTTCATGTCTGAAAGCTACCCATTTCTCTTCTACAGGATTCCTTTCCCCCGTTCTTGTCAATTGTTGCCCAAGCTCCTTCTGATACTCTCAGCAACCTCTGGTTCTTTCAACTTATCTGGGTCCCATCTCCTTAATTTCCTATCTTTTTTTGCAATTTTTTCAGTTTTCAACTACAGTTCACAACCAATAAATCGAGGTCAGAGTCCACACCTCCACCAGGAAATGACTGAAGGTTTAACATCTCATTCGAAAATCTCTGTCCTACCATTATATAAGCAATCTGAAAACTTCCAGTATCACCAGGACTCTTCTGCATTTACAACCTTCATTCATGGTTCTTAAACCAGGTGTTAGTGATAATTAAATTGTACTCTGTGCAAAATTCTACCAGGTGACTTCCTCTTTCATTCCTTTCCCCCTGTCCATATTCACCAACAAATTTTCCTACTATTGAATTCCAGTCACAAATCACTACTAAATTTTCATCTCCCTTAACTATCTGACTAACTTCTTTTATGTCATCATACATTTCTTCAATCTCTTCATCATCTGCAGATCTAGCTGAAATATAAACTTGTACCACTGTGCTGGGTGAGAGCTTTCTGTCTGTCTTGGCAACAATAATGTGTTCACAAAGCTGTACATAGTACAAGTGTTGCCCAGAAAGCAAAGCACCATATTTTTTCTTCAACAATGCTTTATTGAACATAATGAGAATTACACACACAAAAGAATGGTGTTTTATCTAGACACCTTATTTTTCCATGTAATCTCCATCCCGTTCTATTGCCTTCCTCCAGTGTGAAACAAGGGCATGTATGCGCTGTCAGAACCAATCCTTGTCCTGGTGGCAGAGCCAGTGCTTCACTGTATGAATCACCTCCACATTGTACTCAAAATGTCTTCCACGAATAGCATCCTTCAATGGCTGAAAAGAAGTGGAAGTTTGAGGAGCTAGGTCAAGGTTGTCTGGTATGACTGCCGTGGATGGTCTCCCCGACCACCGTAAATTGTGGAGCTCTGCCAAACTGCCTGCTGATGACCTCACCCTCCATACCCTGCAAGGAATTGTACATCTGTTGACAGCATATTCTCCATAGATTTTGCACAAGTGTTTGTGAATATTCCGCACAGTTTCTTTCTCTGCAGTGACAAATTCAATGGCAGCACATTGCTTGTAATGTGCTTCACCTACAGACACAATTTTGAAACTGTCCTGCAGCTAAGCTTTCTGTCAAAAGTGAAAGAAACTTTTTGCGCACACTCAGGAGACTTCACATAATACATACGTAACAATTTTGCATTTGTAGCATTATTTTCCGCTAAGGAAAAAAAATTGGTGCATTAGTTTCTGGGCAACCTTCATAGCTTACCCGCTGAGACATGCATGGCTCGTGTTCATGCCATTTATTGTTTATCATCTTTTATTACTGTACTGCAGCCTCGTTTTCTTGTTCCATTTACTGGTGTTACTACCTGATGGAGGGAGATTGGAGCGGGACAACCGTCAGTTGGTTATTCCACTGGTCGCCTCATCAGCCAATGTATATTTCATCCTTTCACCATTTCCGGGGCTGGGAAGTTGGTTGGTTGGCATGAAGCAGTGCGCCAATCTCCATGGAGCATAGTCTGGTTATGGCCGCTGGCAGCGTGTAAGTGTGGTCGTAGTGTGTGGTGATGTTCCCATTGCTATGAGGTCTCTGGCTCACCAATCCTGGACATGAAAGTTTAGTTTTGACTTAATCTACCAGCAAGTCTGACTGTTGACATTGTGTCATTTGTCAGCTGTTGAGACATTCCTGCGAGCAACAACTTGGCAAATTTTAGCTACCCTCCAGTGAAGTTTAACTGTACTTGGTTATTTTGAATTTAAGTGCACCAGCAGAATCTTTCCTTTGTGGCCGTTATTGTTCCAGTTACCTGCCCTGGCCAGTGGCGTAAATTCAGGCATCATAGTTTCCTCATCGTGTTGTCGTTGTCCAGCACAGTCTCTGGTTTGACAGCTCAATGTGTAATTGGTTGTGGGTGCCAATAGTTCTTACATTGTTCCATTGAACTCCCTGTTGTGTGCTGGTCACGTGAAGTGGAAGTTATCTTGTCAGTGGGTCTGTTGACTGTCTGTCGATTGGGTTGTCGTTGGATCAAGAATGGTTGGGCCGACTGCCTGTCTCACCTAACCAAGGGTTAGTGTTTGAATTCCAGGCTGATCCTTGGAAACTTCTGATTGCAGTTGGGTGTACTGCCTTTTCTTATTTGTTCTTGTTGTTTGTATTTGTATGTTTTCTAGCAGATTTTTAAATTAAGGTTGTTTTGCCCTTAAGGCGTAAGATTGTTTGAGCCTTCAGCCTAATTAAAGAACTGTTTTAAGATAAGGCCTTTCAGCCTTTTAAAAATTTATTTTGGTTGAGTCTTAAGTGATGGGCCTTCAGCTGATTTTTAAATTAAAGTTGTTTTACTCTTAAGGTGTCAGATTGTTTGGGCCTTCAGCCTAATTGAAAGAACTGATTTCAGATAAGGCCTCCTGCCTTTTACATTTTTGATTTTGGTTTGAGTCTTAAGTTATTGCCTTTTAGCCAATTTTAAATTAAAGTGGTCTTGCCCTTAAAACATGACATTGTATGTCACATTCAGCCAGTAATTAAGTTCCAAAATTAATGAAGTGTTCTTTTTAATTTCCTTGGCTCTTGTAATGTTTGGTAAAGTAAATAAAGTTGTATGTTTAAGTGTAACTGACAATAGCTTATTTTGGCCCCTTTCTCCAATTTAAACCACCTGTCCTGTCCTGTAGGTTTAGCAGGGTGTCTCACCCGAATTCCTATTTTCTTATTATTTATTAAACCTACCCCTGCATTACCCCCTACTTAATATTGTGTTTATAACCCTGTATTCACCTGACCAGAAGTCCTATACCACCTGCAATTGAACTTCACTAATTCCTACAATATTTAACTGGAACCTATCCATTTCCCTTACCCCTTCTCAAATTTTATAACGTACCTGCGTGACCAAGAGATCTAACATTCTACATTTCAATCTGTAGAACACAAGTTTTGTTTCACCTGATGATGACATTCTTCTGTATAGTCACCTCCCAGAGATCTGAATGGGGGACTATTTTACCTCTGGAATATTTTACCCAAGAGGATGCTATCAATATTTAACCATACAGCAGAGTTGCATGTCCTTGGGAAAAATCACAGCTGCAGTTTCGCCTCACTTTCAGCGGTTTGCACTAACAGTGCAGCAAGGCCATTTAGGTTGATGTTACAAGGCCAGATCAGTAAATGATCCAGACTGTTGGTAATGGAACTACTGAAAAGGCTGCTGCCTCGCTTCAGGAACCATACATATTTCTGGCATCTCAACAGACATCCCTCCATCCCTCTATTGTGACTGCACATATGGTACAGCTATCTGTATTGCTGAGGCACACAAACCTCTCCACCAATAGCAAGGTCCATAATTCATGGGAGGAGCAATTTCAGTACAAAATGTTAATTTACTGTTTCTAATGTTGAAGCTGGTGAACTTGACAATATGTTACTATGGGGGAAGAAGCTATGTTAGGTAGTAATAGTGAGAGAAGTGAAGGGGGTGTCTTAGACAATTACAGTGAGATTAGTGAGGAAGATGTGACTCAGTAGTA
Organism: Schistocerca gregaria; assembly: GCF_023897955.1. Lineage (NCBI taxonomy): Eukaryota > Metazoa > Arthropoda > Insecta > Orthoptera > Acrididae > Schistocerca > Schistocerca gregaria. Next base: position 863,674,577 of record NC_064921.1, read on the forward strand.
CTGAGAAAAATAAAGATGGTGACGAAGATACTGAAGAGAGGATAGGAAGTCAGATTGACTTTTATTAAGAATTACATGGTATAATTTATGTGGAGGTTGAAAGCAAAATGTTTGAGGAAGGTATTTATGGTGACAGCTGTGAACATATTCAGGAAGGTCATAACTGTGATAGAGAGGTACATGAAACTGAAATTTTACTGGGTGATATCAGTAAAACAGTAATCTCTTGTGAAGACTAAAGAAAGTATGCAAAATGTATAAGTAATGAAATTTTAAGGGTAGCTTGGAGTCATATGATAATGAGAGTTGTGATAGTGGAATATAAGATATGCAGAAAAATGTATGTGAAAGTTTGTATCCAGAATGGTGGAAAGAGACAAGAAACACTGCAGAGAACTTAGTAAAAACTGGTGTGTCCATGAGAGCCATTCATCTGAAAGTAGAAACACACATAAACAAAGATGAGGTAAAAGATATGGGATTTAAAGAAACTGACAAATATCTTTTGTATAAAGCAGAAAACAAAGATGATTGTGATATGCAAGGCAGTCTATATATATTCATATTGAAAGTGATAATTGTGACAGTAGCAGTCTGACACAGGGAGTACAATATGTACCGTGTCTGAAAAATTAAGAAATGGAACTAAACACACTCAACATTTTGTTGAGTTATCTTTAATAGGTACTAAGATTAGAGGAGCTACTGGATGACATAGTAAAATTGTGAAGTGACAATATTACTGTCAATCTAATATAATTGGACAGTTAAAAAATCTATTCGCCAAACAGCAGCAGGAAAACACACATACAAAGATATAAAAGTTTGCAAGCTTTTGGAGCCTGTGGCTCCTTCTTCTGGCAGAAAGGTTGAAGTGGAAGGGCAAGGGGTGAAGGAAAAGGACTAGTCAGGTTTAGTAAAAGGGGCAGAATGCAGAAAAGTCACCCAGAACCCCAGGTCAGGGGAGACTTACCAGACAGGATGAGAAGGGAAGACTGATTGTTGAGGACTGTACCAGATGAGATTTGGAAGCCAAAGAGCTTAAAGATGGAAAACAGGGTAATATGCAAGACAGAGATTATTGTGAAAACATTGTGCATGAGTTAATAAGAGTGGAAAGCTAAGAGCATTGTGTGTGATAAGAGATGGGTGGGGGGAGGTAGCACAAATAAAGGATAGATCAGAAAATGAAAGACATAAAAAACAAAAAGGAAGTGAAGAAAGGAATAGTTACCATGAATAAGTGTTGAGACCAAACAAATTAAAGTAAATTATTGCTGAGTGGACGGCGAGAACCAAGGATATGTTGTAGTGCCTCTCCCAGTCTGTGGAGTTCTGAGAAACTGGTATCTTGGGAAGAATACAGATGGCACATGCAGTGAAACAGGCACCGAGGTCATGACTGTCACAATGTACAGCATGCTCTGCAAAGTGATATTGTCTGCTTCTAGTATACACCCTCTGCTATTCCCATTCATCTTAACTGATAACTTGGTGGTAGTCATGCTACTGTAGAAGGTCGAGCAGTGTTAACATAATAGCTATTATTGAAGTGTTGTTTCACATCTGGCTCTCCCTCTGGTAGCATAAGTGTCATCAGTTACAGGACTGGTATGGTTGGTTGTATGAGAGAGAATAGAGCAGTTCTTACAATGGACACTTTCACAGGGGTAGGAGCCATAGCCTAAGGAGATGGGTGGAAAAGGATCATATGATCTGACAAGTATATTGCAGAGAATTTGAGGGCGAAGGAAAGATACTCTGTGTGTAGTGGGCAAAATGTCAAGGCATTATTTTGGGAAGTCATAACCTTTCCAAAGTAGCAGGTAAACACATTCAAGAACAGAATACTACTGAGTGACGTTTAGTATACTCAGAAGTTGTTTTTTGGAGGGATCAGAAGTACTAGAATTAGATGTGATGGCTCGGGAAATCTGTTTTTGAACAATGCTTTTTGGGGGAATTATATCTAGCCAAGGCTGAGGTGAGAATGGTATTGTATTCCTGTAAAGAGTCTGCATCTGAGCAAATACATTTGCCTCAATTGCCAAGGCTGTAGGGGGGGGGGGGGGAACGTTTGAAATAGAAAGAATTGCAACTGTCAAAATGAAAGTACCCCTGTTTGTTAGAAGGTTTAATGTGAACAGAAGTGTGTAGCTTGCTTTCAGTGAGTATGAAATCAATGGCTCCTCTCCCTGTAACCATCACTGCTGTAAGACTTGCCTATGCACCCACCTACCACCACCTACACCAGCCCTGTAACTTGCAGAAGATATTCTGGGTGTCCCACATGAATCTGGTAAGCCTGACATCTGAGATCAAAGTAACAATGAACTAACCAAAAAAGAATAAATAAGAGTAATAATAATAATATTTAAAAGTGTAGTTCCCTGTTTATAAGAGATGCTGGAAATGGGGCCATGGGTATTTTAAAGGCATAATTGCATGCTGAGCTTTTATTAGCAGGAACCATAATTATAAGTAATGAAATAAAGAAATAATTTGAGCCATAGGTACAGTCCATGTCTGTATAAATATTGCATGCAGCCGCTGGAAACATTTGAAGATTTTTGATTATCAGGTTATTGGCGGAATAAGAAGCACCTTTTTGTTTTCTAATGGTTGTCCAGATTGGACGAATTTTGTAACACCACCATTAATACTACATTAGTTTATTAATATGTTCACGAGTTGCAGAATGCAATTCTCAATGTAAGTGTCATAATTTAATTGTGTTTTGTTTCAGAAATACTGTTATTACTAACCTATGTATGTTTTATTTTGTATCTTCAGTCATTGTAAGATTGCAGGGTGACTTGGCATGGCAAAAGATTCTATACTTGTAAGCAAAAAGTCATCCAGCTTGATCAACCAGTCTTCTGGTGCTGTGTTATTATGAGTCTGATTTTAGACAAAACACAGAGAGAAGAAACACGGTTAAAAATACATGAAGGGATCTTTAACAGAAAAAGCCAAGCTCAAGTGCCAAGGGTTTGTATGAAACATATTTTACCATTTCATTAACTTAATTGATCTCTATTTAATATTCATTATTATAATTCATTGTATTGTCTCGACTGAGATAAGAACAAGCTAAATTAAAGCATCCAGGCATTGCTGACTTTGTTCAATGATGTTACTAAGAACACACTGTAATCTGAAGGCATGATGTAATTAATTTCTCTTGTAATGGCCTATTAAGATAAACTACTGTGTGAGGGACATAATCCACCACAGAAGTGGCAGAGCTCACGAAAGAGCTTCCTGAGAACATCGAAGAATCTCACTATTACAGCAGAGAAGGCAAGACTGGAGTCGTGGAAGAAGTCAATGCCTCACCTGTGTGGATGGATGCCAGAAGCTGAAGAACTACCGCCTGAGCACAATGAAAGCTCACTGGTGTGCAAATCTTTAAACAGATTACAATCAGGAGCTGGACAATCTGAAGAGATAGGGCTTCATAACAGAAGATACGTCCTGTGATTGTGGACCAGGACAAACCACAAGCCACATGCATCAGTGCCCTTTCTGCCCTACATCCTGCATGAAGAATGATCTCCTGCAAGCCATTCCAAGCACCTTGGAAGTTTCGAAGTCCTGGGCATGTGTAATATAAATACAATTTGTATATGAATGTGAGTGTATATATTTATTTATTTATGTGTATGGCTACTATAAATTTGTATATTTCTGACTGGAGAATATATAGGGAACATGTTAGTGATGTGAGCCATATTTTGGTTGCATGGGTGAGCAGCTGCTCCATCTTGTTTAAAAACTGCATACATTTTCTCTGCATCTGTTAACTGTGCATAAAAGGAGTCTAGATATCTGGCACTGTTTAAGGAGTAATTGATGACACATACCAAATGCCTGTCTTCTCAGATTGGAGAGCTTCTTTACATAGAATATGTGGGTCGTCCTATAACCAATATCTTCAATTCTGGGAGTTTATGTAACCTTGCAAATGAAACCAGACATGAAATAATGCAAGGAGTCCAAGTAATGGTTAACAATTGATGTTGACACTCAGTGACAGTAATGAACTGTTTTTTCTGATCCTCAGATTTCAATTCTATCACAACACTCACATGATTGGCTTTTAATTTCCTATATTTTAGTACACAATGACATGATGTACAAGAGACACCAGCCTACTGCAGAAACCATCTTACCAATTTGCGTGAATTTCTCGTAATATCCATGCAAATTCTGTCTAGTTTCAGGGGTCCTAGCTGTTGGTCGCCTATTTCTATGCACATTCTGATAGGATCCTACATCACTCCACTTCTTGTACAGATGTTAAATAGTGCTGGTTGTGGGAGTTTAGTACCAGGATATTTCACTTGAAATATTTCTTTACATTTCTTGATGGAGTCTGTCTTTATACAACACTCCACAATATCACTTCAATATTCTAATGCAAATTGTCCCGTCTCTATATCAATTCACTAACGTGAACTTTTGACAGAAACTGAAGCACAAACACACGGCTGCACTCTCTTTCTGATAAATTGCAGTGTAACCAACTTTCGAGACAGGGTTGTCACTTCACAAGAAATTTGACAAGAGATGATTCCTAAACCTCACCAGTCCTTTTTATTCATCCCTTGTCCTACTCCTTCAACATTTCTGTCTGAAGAAGGAGCCACTAGCTCCAAAAGCTTGAAAACTTTAGTACCTTTGTATGTGTGTTCTCCTGTGACTGCTTGGTGAGTAGATTTATTAATGTATCCAATTTCATTATATTTTCATAAACTGATTATTACAGTCCTGTTGAGTTAACAACATACCATTTTTTCGGTGTTGCCCTGTGATTCCCGAGAGAGGCAAGAAAATTATTTTGGACATGGGCATGGATACAATTGTAAAAGTTAAAGTAGGATTCTGTTGCACAAATATGGAATTGTTTTTCACTGAACCTAGATGAAAAATTTCACAACCAACAAAACTTATTACTGCAAATAACATAAACGGTGTTAATCGCATCAGGACGTTTAGGTGACAGAGGATACTTTGAAGAAGGGGATGATTATCTTGAATAGAGGGGAGATCTAGAATATAATAACAGTTTAGTAGAAGAGAAAGTAGAGGGTGCTAAGAAACGTAATCACATTCAAAAGGAGGATTTAAGTAAATTTTTATGGGTGTACTGTGATGTGTATGATGAGAAACTGGAGAGAGTAAAGAATTACTAGTGCAAAGTTAAGCTAAGAAGCAGAGATTCTTCCACTCTCAGTTCAAAAAGAGAATGTACATATTTCAACAGATAAAAGTTAGTAGAAATCCATGTGCCAGTAAATACATCAATACATGAATCATACAACTACTGTAACTGTCATAAATAAACAAAAGATCTTGTCGAGAACCCAACATGAGAAAATTCTAGTCCGACATAAAACCACCAAGCATGTCAAATGTTTCTGTATAGTCACTCATCAACCAGTGTGTTGTGGCAACAGAAGACAGCAAAGGGAAAGCTGAAATTTTAAATTTTGCATTTAAAAAAATCATTTATGCAGGGCGATCATACAAAAATTGTTGTTCTAACGTAGGATAAGTTTTCCTGAGTAGCTACATTACACTGAGGTGACGAAAATCACAGGATAGCGATATAAACATATACAGATGGCGGCAGCATAATGTACACAACGATAGAACAGCAGTGCATTGATGGAGCTTACATTTGTACACAGGTGATTCATGTGAAAAGGTTTCCGACATGATTATGCCATACAACAGGAATAAACATATTTTGAATGCGGAATGGCAGTTGGAGCTAGACGCATGGGATATTCCATTTCTGAAATCGCGTGAGAATTCAATGTTCCGAGATCCACAGTGTTAAGAGTGTGCCAAGAATACCAAATTTCAGGCATTGTTTTTCACCACGGAGAACTCAGCGGACGGCCTTCATTTAACGACCGAGAGCAGCAGCATCTGCTTACAGATGTCAGTTCTAACAGACAGGCAACACTGCATCAAATAAACGCAGAAATCAATGTGGGGCTTACAATAAATCCATCCGTTAGGACAGTGTGGCGAGATCTGGCATAATGGGCTATGGCAGCAAGTAACAGGCGCGAGTGCCTTTGCTAGCGGCACGAATCGCCTGCAGCGCCGCTCCTGGGCTTGTGACCATGTCGGTTGCACTCTAGACGAATGGAAAACCGTGGCCTGGTCAGATGAGTCCCTATTTCAGTTGGTCACAGCTGATAGTAGGGTTCAAGTGTAGCGCACACTCACGAAGCCAAGGACCCAAGTTGCCAACGAGCACTTTGGAAGCTGGGGGTGGCTCCATAATGGTGTGGGCTGCGTTTACATGGAGTGGACGGTGTCCTCTAGTACAGCTAAAACGATCATTGATTGAAAATGGTTATGTTCTGTTACTTGGAGACATTTGCATGTTCCCAAACATCGATGTCATCTCACTGCGCCACAGTTGTTCGATGCAGGTTTAAAGAACATTCTGAACAATTCAAACGAATGATTTTCTCTACCCAGATCGCCTAACATGAATCCCACTGAATATTTATGGGACACAGTGGAGAGGTCAGCTATGGACAACGTCCTTCAGTGGCAACACTATCGCAGTTATGGACTGCTGTAGAGGCAGAATGGCCCAGTATCTCTACAGGGAATTTCCAATACGTGTTTGGTCCATTCCACGTCGATCTGCTGCACCACTCCTGGCGAAAAGACGTCTAACAGAATTTTAAGAGGTATCCCAGAAATGTTTTCACCTCAGCGTAGTTTATGATACTGCACCCGTTTTCTTGTCGTCTATAACAGTTGTAGACAAGCCTTTTCCTCCCTTGTACCCAGCTCTTGTCTAAACCCAAATTGTGAATCACGTATCTCTCTTTAGCCTTCGGTGTATTACATTTAGTTTATGAGTGCTCAAATAAGGTCATAATCTCTGCCTTTGATACGTTAGTCTTCAAAGGCAAGGAAGTAAAAGTGAACTTAACGACTGTTCGGGGTAGCGACCTGTCTCATAAAAGATGTGAAATATTATATGTATGTATGTAACACTTTTTCTTTATACAATGTGCACACACACACACACACACATACACAAAGTAGTATCACAAGTTAAAGACACATTAAATTCGAGAAAATGATTTCACCGATAATAAGGAACTGAGTCTTAAACGAGCCTCATCCTTTCCACGTACAGCTCTTTTAACTGTGATATATTACACTCAGTCTGTTCCCATGTATCCGCTACTCATACCACTGCGGGATCAGAGGTGTTCTTAACAGGTCGTAGGAGAAGGTCGGGTAGTGTTGGACAGCGCACTGTATCGGACGAGGTCTGTTTCTCAACGATAGCACGAGTGGCAGCAACTTACCTGTTCCTAGCGAGCTTTTCGGTGCACTAACGTAATTAGGTTAGATTAGGTTAATACTTGTTCCAGGGGTCATGAATACGACACTTCGTAATGATGTGGAACGTGTCAGGTTAATAAAAGATTTCTGTACAAGATATTACATTACACAAAATATTGTATGACACTAATGTTTAAGGTTTTTTTTATTTTTCCCCCTTAATTTATATCTAAACATCAGCCAATGAGTAGAAGGAGTTGTCACCTAGAAATTCTTTTAATTTATTTTTAAATGTTAGTTGGCTAACTGTCAGGTTTTTGATGTTGTTTGGTAGGTGACCAAAGACTTTTGTGGCAGCATAATTTACCCTTTTCTTTTCTCCTGGTGTTATAGCTATGCACACTGCTGTTACTTTTGAACTGGGTTGGATTATTAACAACAAATTTCATAAATGAATATATATATATTGTGAGGTTACTGTGAGGATCCCTAGATCCATAAATGGGTGTCTGCAGGATGACTGTGGGTGGGCTCCAGCAATTATTCTGATTACATGGTTTTGAGCAATGAATACTTTTCTACTCAACGATGAATTACCCCAGAATATGATGCCATACGAAAGCAGTGACTGAAAGTAGGCGTAGTAAGCTAATTTACTGAGATTCTTATCACCAAAATTTGCAATAACCCTAACAGCATACGTAGCTGAACTCAGAATTTTCAGCAGACCATCAATGTGTTGCTTCCAGTTTAACCTCTCATCAATGGACACACCTAAAAACTTTGAAAATTCTACCTTAGCTACAGACTTCTGTTCAAAGTCTATATTTATTACTGGAGTTGTGCCATTTACTGTACGGAACTGTATATATTGTGTTTTATCAAAATTTAAAGAGAGTCCGTTTGCTGAGAACCGCTTAATAATTTTATGAAAAACATCATTTACAATTACATCACTTAGTTCTTGGTTTTTGGATGTTATTACTATACTTGTATCATCAGCAACAGAACTATCTTTGCATCTTCATCAATGTGGAATGGTAAGTCATTAATGTACATCAAGAACAGTATAGGACCTAAGACCAAACCCTGTGGGACCCTGTACTTGATAGCCCCCCCCCCCCCCCCCCCCCCAGTTTGAGGAATCAGCTGTTGTTTTAACATTACATGAACCACTTATTTCAACTTTCTTCATTCTTCCAGTTAAGTATGAATTAAACCATTTGTGCACTGCCCCGTTGAAACCATAATGATTTAGCTTATCTAAAAGAATCACATGATTTACATAACAAAAGCCCTTGAGAGATCACAAAACATACTAATGGGTGATATCCGGTTATTCAGAGCATTTAATATTTGATCAGTGAAGGCGTATATAGCATTTTCTGCTGAAAAGCGTTTCTGAAAACCAAAATTACATTTTGTTAGTACTTTATTTTTACAAATATGGGAGGCTACTCTTGAATACATTACTTTCTCAAAATATTTTGATAGAGCTGTCAGAAGAGAGATTGGGTGGTAGTTGTTGACATCCGACGTATCCCTTCTTTATGCAAAGGTGTTGCAATGGCATATTTCAGTCTATTGGGGAAAACTCTCTGCTCCAAAGGGCTATTACATACGTGGCTGAGAATCCTACTTATCTGTGGGGAACAAGCTTTAAGTACTTTGCTGGAAATGCCATCAATTTCGTAAGTGTTGTGTGTTGTTGCAAATCTGTAATATTACTTTTTAATTCTATCTTTAGATACAACTGTTATATTCCCTATATTGCGAGCTGTGACAGTGTCTATGCCAAATAAAAACATTGGGAATGTTAAGCTAAAACGGCGGTATCGGATAAAACAATTTCGGGTTGCATCAGACAAAACAGATTGCAAAAGAACTTAGATTTTTAATATTTGCTTTTAACTAGCAAAAATTCAAATGTCAAATATAAATGGGGTGAAAACAATATAAAGGAAGCCGTAGAAAAAGACTTCGTGAAACGACGTTCCAGGAGAAATATTCAGATTCAATAATATGTAGGATGAAAGACTTAAAGCTGATATAATTACATTTTCCGTGGCACATCAGAGTCTTAGCTATATCTATGATAATGATAGAAGCAAAAGAAACGAATTAAAATATTTGGCACACCTGGGACTTCACACACCTCTCCTTGGTTACTAGGTACGTGGGCTAACCATGACACCGACGCAACGTAGCTAACACACATGCATGGACCACCTAAGTCTAATGCGCCCCCCTCCCGCCCCAAACGTGAAGACAGACGCGAACTGGAGTTTGTGTTGGGGAGGGCATCGGACTAGGGTAGTCCATCCAGCGGTGTTAACTATGCTACCGCAGTGGTGCAATGGCTAGCACACTTGCCTAGTAAGCCAGAAGCACCAGTTGAAGTCCCAGCTGTGGCACAAGCTTTAACTCATTTCTTCAGCTTCTGTCATTGCCGTAGACTTGAAGCTATATGTGAAAACAAAGAGACACCCACAAAGTCTGTTTTATGTACTTATATGCTTTTTTCGATGATGTCAAGTGATGCAGAAGCACCATTGAGTGGCCACACGATTAGGTAGTTTAAGTAGTGTATAAGTCTAGGGACCGATAACCTCACAAGTTTGGTGCCTTAGGAATTCACACACACAGAAAACAATGTTGTGCGATCATGGTAAAAATTTTGGTAACCAACTTGTGCCTTAGAGTAAACACGAGTTCTTAAATTTAGTGCACAAATATGCAGAGCAACGGAAAATGAAGCACTGTCTATAAGACAAAAATGAATACAGGTAAGGACATTCACTAAGTTTGTATGAAAAGACATGGAAACTTAAGGCTGAGAACAGCTGAATCCACGTGTCTGCAGCGAGCAGTAAATGGTTTCAGCTAGGAACAAGCCGACATATTCTTTGACAGACTCAAATTTAGACCCATTCACGATACAAGTAGGTCCTTTTGCAAAATAAAAATGAGTTTTCTGTATATTCACCTCAAAAATTTAAATGTCCGACAGGCAAAGTATGAAAAAAATTTAAGAATCAAAGTATACGTATTCTAATAACATCAAGTTTCATAATTCTGCTAGCTGAAAAACACCCGCTTCGCTTCAACTTTCTAAAGTATTTTAAAACATTATTGAACCTTCCGTAAGGTTGTATACTTTATGGAACATTCTGTAACATTCTAGGAGGAACATTTTGGCCTGTCAGCCACTTCGGCACTCTATTTCCAACGCGCTTCATCGGCTTCCCGTAAGAAATCGAAAGGTGTGATACGCTCTTTTGACACCCATATCCTTAAAACTAACCCCTGCAGTTCCGAAGTATAGTGGATGGAGTAAGGAGGGCTACCAGACCATATGATCCCCATAGGGCTGCGGGGACGGCTTGCAGAGTTATAGTGGCGTGCACAGTCATGTCACACTTACGTTTATTTTATACACTAAATAATCAAAAATATCCAGAGACCACTACGTAATGCTAAACTGATTTCTGGACGTCACAGAGGGGTGAGTGATTAGTGTGAGAAATGTTTCAGTACAACGTTCAGCAAATACTCGTATTATAATTTCGGAAAAGCGTATTCAATACTTCGACCTTCTTCTAAGCCGAAAGATGTTCGTAGCTCCATTGCTAGGCTCGTGTCTCTCTCACCGGATACTGCAGCAAACAGCAGCAGGGCGACCACCAGACTCTTCATCATTGTGGACTGGAGGCGGTAACTTGGCACATACTGTTCCGCAGTCTCCTTTAAACGGTGCTGATACTTCCTGCTTCGGTGGAACAGCATCATCTCTAAAATCTTATCGACAAAATTGGTAGTGAATGTTGCGTACTATATTCGCCCCACCTTCGGATTAGATGTCACATACAGCATTTGCCTTCCTTAAACAAGGCGGAAACTGAAGCCCAGTGCTCGCACTACAATGTGAGGTAAATGACGTAACCACGTTTTCTGATACGCTGTGCAAACTCGGCGATAAGAACAATGGCGCTCTACTGTCACCTCCTTTCTAAGAAAAATCGGTAGCGTATCGAGATCGTGACATTTTCTAAAATTAAATGGAATTCACGCAAGTTTACTTTGGCGCTTTCAGAGCAGGACACTGAACGGTGCTGGCAGGAGGCAAGGAACAAGGTGACGCTCACTGGTGGAGTTGGGTGGGGCGGAGAGGGAAGGGTGCTAGGGGGGACTGTGGGGCAGATCTACGTTTCTGAGCAGCGAACGACCGAAAGTGACTTGCCAGAGTGGAAACCAGAAGACAGACGCAGGTTAAGGGATGTTGGGGGGAGGGGGGGGGGCGAAGCATGTGGTCATGAACCCCCTTCCTCCTCCTCACCTCCCGCAAGCAACTTTTAATAAAAATGTTCATATTTTTACAGTTGTCACTTTCAGATTTTCCATCTAACTTTCGGAGAATACAGTTTTGTGAGAACAACGAGTCTCGTAAATGGCGAAAAATTTAAAAAAAATGCAAGCTGCCGTTGAGAAAGGATACCTTTGTGTTCATGAGAGTTTAGTACGCATAGACTGGGTTTTGGCCTTACTTGCTGTAGTGCTCAACATAATGAGGTATCTCGAACGGATTCCAGAAACATCGATCATGTGAAATTAAATTCGCACTCTGACGTACTGATAGCTTTGGTTCAAGACAGTCAGGTATATGCAGTATTTATTGATTTCCGAAAAGCATTTGGCTCAGTACAAGACCTATGCTTACCGTAAAAAGTATGATCATATGGGGTATAAAGTGAAATTTGTGACTGGGTTGACGAGTTTTTGGTAGGGAGGACGCAGCTTATTATCTTGGATGGACAGTTATCGTCAGGTGTAGAGGTAACTTTAGGAGTGTCCCGGGGAAGTGTATTGGGACCCTTGCTGTTTATGATGGACGCTAATGACTTTTCAGACAATAGTAATACTAATATCACACTTTTTGCAGATGATTCAGTTATCTGTAATAGAGTACTGGCTGAAAGAAGCTGCATAAATATTCAATCAGATCTTGATAAGTTTTCAAGGTGGTAGAATTATTGGCAACTTGCTTTACATGTTCAGCAATTGGAAACTGTACAGTTCACAAAGTGAAGAAACGTTCTATCCCATGACTATAACATCAGTGAGTCAGAGATGGAATTGGCCAACTCACACAGGTACCTGATTGTAGCACTCTGTGGGTATATGAAATGGGTATAACAGCTGGTAGACTTAAGTTTATTGGTAGAATACTGGGGAAGTGCAATTAGTCTTAGACATCACTAGTGTGATCAGTTATAGAATATTGCTCAAGTGTGTGGGACACATACCATATAGGACTAACAGGGGATATTGAAAGTAAACAGAGAAGTTCAGCACGTTTGTGTGACCTGTGGGAGAGTGCAAGAGGGATGCCAGAAAAACTGAACCGCCGACCTTTAAAAATAGACGTGAGTAGTAGGGCGTTGGCATTACAGGTGCAATTTTGATATCAAATTGATATGCAAAATAGTTAAATTGATCAATTAATCATCCCACCCCCGCCACGCTCAACCTAACCCGATGACCTCCGCGCTCGATCACGCCCACATCACCTATAGATGATGTTACACATTTTTCTCAGCCTGCAGGTGTGCCCCAGGCCCTCCCCCTCCCCTCCCACACTCCTCCCCATTCCCCAACCTACACTATCGGCAGAAAATTTGAATTGTGGTGGGAATTGAGAATCTGGTGGAATTTTCGAACTTTGGCGAGAATTTCTTTGTCCCAGGGTTGTGCTGACATCCCACCCTACACCCACCCGGAAACTGACAGGAAATTAAAATTGGTGGTGCCCTTTCTTAGACTCAAGCCCTCATTCTAGTGGATGGAAAGCCCAAGTGCACCCCCTAACACATGGGAACTGTCCAGATGCGGGAGAGGAAGGTTACGTTAGTATACTTTGTTTATTGTGGCTGGGAAACTAACGCAAAAATCGTTCCAAATTACGTAATTAATCACAAAGATTGAGCCTAATTACACAACTATATGCATAGCACTACACAAGGACGGCATAAATGCACAATACAACTCAAAAACTGACGATACCATACAACTGGTGTTATCTTGCTGGGAAAAATTTTCGCAATATCACTCTAAACTAGTGACCGACACACTTAAACTCTACCCTACACCTACAAGCTGGCAGAAATAAAGCACGGGTGTAAGGCACTATCTTTATTCTTTTTAGCAGGAACAATGTTCAACTGATGACATGCTGGTGTAGGTCAGAGAGAAGTTTAAGGAGTGCAATATCTGTAACCATACAGTATCTATCGGTGTTTGACATCAGAGTTCGCTACAGACGCCTGCTCAAAAATCACCTACAGCCAAGGTAACCGGTGACAACACACCATACCACAATTGAAGGAAAAAAGAACGTGTTACAGTTGTAAATACACTTCGAAATTGTTGTGAACAAAACCAGCACTCGTAATGAATGGGTCATAATGCAGCACATGTTCAGGGGAAAATCGTCGTCCTGAAAGACTGCAAGGGGACGGTAGTTGAACGTACATTTTCCGCGATAGGCGTCCACAAACTGCCGGAAATCAAGGCCCTCTTCCTCCCTCCACCCCTCCCCCACCAGCCCGTCCCTCCATCCACCTATGGGGGGGACACAAGCTTCTCGAAACAGCCAGATGCCCCGCCGAGCGTCTCGCGCCCCCGCTACCGCTTCTCTCAGGCTGCTGCCAGCACTAGGCTTTCCACCATGTAGCCGCCACCTGAAGGGAACGCTCCTACGCCAACACAATAAACCGCAAGTTGTTCTCCTAAAACATAGCGGCAGAGCCCACAAACACCTACCCCGAGACAGAGAGCGGCTGTGTAAAGCGACCGCTGACAGCAGACGCAACCCGCTGCCACCCCCTTTGCGTCACTCACGATACGCAGCAGGCCTGGAGCCGGCAGACCTTGACAAAACAAAAGGGAAATTAAGTGGCGTAACCCCGCCCGTTAGGAGAATGCTTCAGATGGCTGTTTCAAAAGTCGACTGCATGTGAAACAGGAAGCCCCTGCCGCATAAAGCGAGCACATCCTCACGCCGCCGAGCTCATCTTCACGCTGGCATCCCTCAGGACCATGATAAATGACTGCTATCCCGAGCGAGAGAGACAGCCGTGGCCCATTAAGGAATTCGCTAGCAAAAGCCCATCGTTATTTGCTGGACTACTTAACATCATGCCGACTACTATAATAAAGAAACTATTAAAAATGAAAAACACAATTTCGAGCTTAATAAATGTCCTCATTCCATGAAAATAGGCAAAGTCCATTCTCATTCAGTTTTATAGGTAAAATCAGTATAGTTTTTACGTTCGACTGCAGTTGTATCTCATTATTTTGTGATGTCCAACGATGTGGACCGCCACCAATCACAAATGATCAGCAGAGACATGCCCACCCTGCGCAAAATCAGGAGAAAAGAAACTTCACTATTTTGCTGTGAAAACTACTGATCACCACAGAACGTCCTTGGTATTTTGAAACTGTCATCATAGTAAAGAAAAAACGATAATTTAAACTACAAAGAAGAAATTAATAATCTGTACTAAGCAATTTCTCTCAGTTTGTTGAACAAATTACATGGCCTGAGAGCGTATCTTGCGTTCAGTGTCTGCAAATAAACTCTCATGCTCGTGAAATGACATTAGAGAATACAATCACAAGTCGGAAGAAACACTGTCATTTTACATTCGACAACAACAAGCTATAATTCAAGAGAATGTAGCTGTTTTGTACACTATGACTGGTCCCATTTTACCAATGCGATGCTATATCATACTAGCGTTTACGAAACAAATCGTGAGTGTCTGTCTCGTCCTATGTAGGTGGGAGATTGAAATTTCGTTACAAGATATCGCTGCAAAGAAAAAAAAGAAAAAAGAAACGCTGAAACGCTTGTCGAGAATCATACTGTGGCGCCCTAGTCGTTTCTCCCACCTTCCAGGCATGTCATTGATATCAATTTGATAGGCTGATTAAATTGATCATGGGAGTCACTTTGCATGGCAAGCAATTTTTGTTTTCAGCAATCGGATTACACTCGCCAATTAGGACAACTGGGAATCCATGTAGGGAACATAATGTTCTTTTCGAGGTACACTATTGATAACCGACATTTGAAGCTAACCGTACAGGTATTCTACAGCCCACACATACATTTTGCGTAAGAACTGCGCTATTAAAAACACAGTCGTAGCGGCTATATTACCATTACCCTGCATGAAAAACGGTCTTGAGTCTACAGGCACACACGTGAGTCGCTGATAGCGTTACGCTTTCGGGTGGAAATGCTGCCTGCAATTTGGAATCGAGTTTATCCATTCTACCACACATATGTGCTGGATTCTGTAGAGACGTCTTTTAATGATTACAGCCAGTGGTGAATCATACTCGTGCAACTCTCGTATCTCGAAACGTGTCACCTTTTTCGAACCTATCTGTTAAGAACCCTATACACCAAGAACTTCAATGCTGTTTTTAGATAGTCCCTCTGTATCTTGTAATTGCTCCCAAGTCTCTGTGCTGCCCTCCCTGCAGCTTAGTCTATGTGATCGTCCCAATTGAAGTCTGACCTGTACATCTAAGACCTTCTGCAAACTGTGGGGAAACAGGACGAGCTGAGTTAATGCGACATCAGCGCGTTTTGGACACTCAGTGGATATGGGAACATGGTGTCATAGCTCCACCATCCGTGTACAGTGTGTAAGGCCAGCGCGAAACGAAGCTTTCCCCTGCAACGCGAGGTAGTAGAAGAGATAGTACAAGCAGGTACGGAGGTGTTTCTTGTTGAGAAAATTAAGAAGACTACACATCATACATGGCATGGAGGAAGGACGAAGATTTTGCTACTGCTTTGCGACACATCTCCAAACTACATACTGGTACTGCAGTCTGAAGGAGATCTGTGTCTCTCAGGGTGCATTCATGTCTATCACCAAAACCTAAGTAGCGAACCTATTAAATATACAGGTATTGTTTCATTGAAACTGGTGGTTCATGATCAAAGTCTCTTTCACAGACCGGTATAAAGTTTCATCACCTGTACTGTAGGATGACCATATCCAACAGGCCATTAATCACACGAGAGGGTTCCTGTATTGTTCTTCATAAGCAGTTTAATTTTTTTTCGGTTGTAACACCAAGTAAGTGTACACCGCCATACACATTGTTTTTTCTACCGTAAGTTAGAGATCCGTGCCAGCTGCTAAACCCACATTGACACGTTTCGATCCTCTGGCTCTCATAGAAAACTGAACATCACATGGCATAAACTATACAGCTACAACAACACAGGCTGGTAGAAATAAAACACAGACACGATGTTTCTCATTGACAAAATGCGGAAGACATTGCAGCAGATGGAAACTGGAAGAGTTTGCAATATTGCAGACGTTTCCAACAGCTATTCGAAGGTGATTACCTGTAAGGTTACTCTCATCTTACCATCGACAGGGTAGTGGATGTCTCAATGCTCCGTTTCGAAAAGCACTGTTGCTTCATTTTGCACGGATGTACATGATTACTGTTCCGCTGCTGACCATCGCCGGAAGGTGCTGTTCGCACTTACTGGTGAAAAAAATAAAAAAATAAAAATAAAAACCTGTGTAGGGTACCTCAGCATATGGAAATAGGACGAGTCTGTAGCAATGAGGAACGCTTCCAAATAATTGTATTAAGGTGATGACCTATATATTTAATCCCATGTTCCACAGCGACAAGTAACAGATATCCGGTGTTCCGTCAAACCTCCCTCCATCTCAACCGAGTGGTGTCTGTCAGTCATTGTGCGGGAATCAACAGTGTACACAATGGACAGTCGGGATGGGAAAGATGCCATTGATATGGGGCGACGTGCTGTAATACTCACTGTAGTTGATAGCGAGATCTATTTTACCCAGAAGTCGGAGAGAGCAATATCTACCACCTTTTGCAACCTGTGTAGAAACAGAGTGAGCTGAGTTAATGCTATAGACCGTGTTTTCACCACTCAATAGAAATGGGAACATATTGTTGTAGCTCCGCCACCCCTGTATGATGTGTAAGGTCAGCTGCAAACAAAGCCTGTTCCTGCAACACGACATAGCATAAAAGACAGTACGAACGGGTACGGTGGTGTTTCTTGTTGGGAGAAATAGGAAGACTCCACATCATACAGGTACTGCAGTCTGAAGCAGATCCGCATCCCTCAGGGTCCATCCACGTCTATCACCCAGACATTCTATCATCGTTTTTCTGCACTATCCAACAGAGAAAAATTACGAACTATAAAAGCTCCACTAACTTCATCCGATAGATTTTGACCACATCTTTCTCTTCCAATATATCGAAAACGAATACCGACTACGTGCTGGCATCGAACATACGCAGCTATCCTATTAAATATACAGGTGTTTATCCATTGGAGCAGGTGGCCAGTGACCGACGTCACTTGCACAGACCGGTATAAAGTTTCATCGCCTGTGCTGTACGACAACCCTCTCCCACATGTTATCAGTCGCAGGAGAGGGTCACTGTTTCGTTGTTTGATACACAGCTTTTTCTGCTGTATCACGCTTTGTACACTGCCATACAGTTTGTTATGTTTTTTCCCGCCACGACTTCGACGTCTGTGTCAGATTCTAAACTGACATTAACACGTTTGGTCCATGGACTCCCCAGGTGATTGTCGACCATCATTCACAGTAATTGGGTAGCTAATGGCGCTGTGTGCCGTTTGTTTGCTTCCTCATATTGCTGCCATGCTCATGATCACTGTTTTGGTGTTAACCATTCCCGGAAGGTGTTGCCTCCTCCAATAAGACTCTTTATCTGTCTCAAATAAGTGATGTCAGTCAATCATTATGTGGTAATCAAGGGCATACCACTGGACTGCTGGGATTGAAAAGACACCGTCGATTTACTGTAATAATAATCATTAGAGTTGATAGTGCGATCAGTTTTAGCAACTTTATCGTAATTTCAACACCAGCCAATGACGTGACAGCATGCTTACCAATTTGTATCATCGCTAAACAGCCCCTCCAATACTTTGCGAGTACCATCGCGAATGTAAGTAGATGACTGTGTAGTGCGTGCATTCATTGTTAATTCTCGAACATACCCAAGAAAGTATACCAGACAGCTACCTACATATGTCGAGTACTTCGATCATAGTGCGTAAATTACGATCTTTCTCATTGTGGGTGGAGTCACAAGGCATTCTCGCATTCTAAGAATAAAGTTAGAGACAAATGTTCAAATGTGTGCGAAATCTTATGGCACTTAACTGCTAAGGTCATCAGTCCCTAAGCTTACGCACTACTTAACCTAAATTATCCTAAGGACAAACACACACACACACATGCCCGAGGAAGTACTCGAACCTCCGCCGGAATCAGCAGCACAGTCCATGATATGAAACTGTTGTGATTATATAACAGATGGTTACGTGCAAGAAATTGGTAGTTTTCAGGCATGAGGGAGCTCCAGAAGGACAGTGTTTGTTGCGTTTTACCCAAATCAACTGCGCTGACCGGTTAGTTGAATGGAAATCAATACTGTTACTATCCCAATGTAAGAAATATTTCCAGCCCATGACCTACATTCTCCTTGCAGGTTTATCTACGATAAACTATGGTGATAAAGTGTAATATGAAAAACTACTTCCTTAAAACATCGATTCTTTGTGATACACGTACAATATAGCTTTGCAGAGTTATATAGCTCCCCACTATTCACATCCGACGACGGTTCCGAAATTATACTGTGTTCGCATCAGCCCTATATAAAATGATTGTTAGTGACGGACAAACCCATAGCAGCGGTGTTTCACATGTGAAATTACCCGTCATCCCGCCATTGACTCCGTAAACAGGACATCTGTCTAGCAAATGTATACACAGGGATTCTAGTCCCTCACAAACACTTGTCGCTAACTGAGAATCACCGCAGTTATGAAATTGAGGACTCTATGTTATGTCCAAGATGCAGCAGGGGTTGGAGAACGTCGTATAAATCTTCGTTAGTCTAGAGGAATGTGTCGAAACAGGATGGAAGTCTTCTGATGACAGAAGGGTTAGCTGTTAACGATCGCAAGTACACAGTGCTCTAAGCCACATACAGAAGACACAGTTGTATGAGAGTAGAACAATATAGACTGAGATTCATTGGAAGAATCCTAAGGAAATGCAATCCGAAAACATAGGAAGTAGTTTACAGTACGCTTGTTCGCCCACTGCTTGAATACTGCTCAGCAGTGTGGGATCCGTACCAGATAGGATTGATAGAAGAGATAGGAAAGATCCAACGGAGAGCAGCGCGCTTTGTTACAGGATCATTTAGTAATCGCGAAAGCGTTACGGAGATGATAGATAAACTCCAGTGGAAGACTCCGCAGGAGAGACGCTCAGTAGCTCGGTACGGGCTTTTGTTAAAGTTTCGAGAACATACCTTAACCGAAGAGTCAAGCAGTATATTGCTCCCTCCTACGTATATCTCGCGAAGAGACCATGAGGATAAAATCAGAGAGATTAGAGCCCACATAGAATCATACCGACAATCCTTCTTTCCACGAACAATACGAGACTGGAATAGAAGGGAGAACCGATTGAGGTACTCAGGGTACCCTCCGCCACACACCGTCAGGTGGCTTGCGGAGTATGGATGTAGATGTAGATGTAGATATAGAACGCAGGTTATATCACACAACTGGTGCGTCCCGACAGAACAACGGCAAAAAATGGTCAAATGACCTACAGCGACTTGCCCCTCTCTCTCTAGAATGCATCGTCAGTGTACCATTAAATCCTATCTCATTACAAATCCACCTCAACTGATCACTCCACCCACTCTCTTCATCCTTTAATACTTATGCAAGCAACTTTAAGGGCAGATGGTACTTTTTTTTTCAGGAAAGCATTAAAGACAGCAGTCAACTCGCGCGTGTCACTATTACCTCAACAGACATACAGTAGAATGTTGCCTCGACGAAAAATAAAAGACTGTTTCCCCGGTTCCTGGTGTTTCATCTCAATGATGTCCCGTATTCATCTTGCTGTCGTATACTCGTTCCCGTGTACAAAAATAGTTCTGCTCCAATCAGAAGACATGCAAGTACTTCCTCAATTTCCCCGCATTTCAGCTTATTTTCCCTCAATTTATACGTATTTTCCGTAATTTATCGATCTTATGTCACTTTTATCCATGTGAATACGACATCACTTACCGTTCCGTGTTACAAAATTGCTTGTAAATGTAGTACAGCTGCCAATACCTAACGCAATTGCACTATTTTTCTTGTCGAGCGGCATAGTATAGCACTGTACTCGAATGCAACCAGTCGCCTCCAACAGCAAATTCTACAGTTGCAGCACGTTTCTGTATGTCTGTAACTGTGCATCTGCCGCGGATGGCTCCCAGGTCTCATAGTTGACCCGAGTTAGCGTTCAAGTGTGGATACGCCAAGAGTTATTCCGGAGTGATGTTGGGATGTGGATTCATAATATACCACATCCGGAACAGGATTTGAAGGTGGAATCGCTGAGCATTATATCCGGAGCTATGTTGAGATGCGCATCCACAACACATCACATGTGGGATTGGGCTCGACGGTGGATCAATCACGTGTTACGTCCGGCGATGTGTTCTGTGTTAGAAGTTGGATCCATGGTGGGAAGAGCACGTCATGCGAATACTGCATTTCCTAACGATTTTCGAAATGGAGTGTCCCACGAGCCTAGCTCCAACTAAGGTTCTGCGTTCATAGTCTGTTAATTCCTGTAGAGTACCCATAACCACACTGGTAACCTTTTCACATGAAACACCTGCATACAAAAAGACAGCTCTGTATACGCACTTTGTACCTTGTCTACGAGATACAACCGCCATCTCTATGTGTGCGTATCGCTATCCCACGACTTTCATCACCTAAGCGTATATCCTTCTTGCTTCGTCTATCATGGTTTATTTTGACACCAAGGTACTAGCATTGCTTCACCTCACTTACATCGTTGCCCTAAAGTTCGATGTTAACCTTGTTATGAACCTCTCATATATTATAACTCGGTATTTTCGTCTTTCTTTGGCTTGTATTGGGTTGTATTTTATCTTAACTGGGGAAACAGAAACAATGGAGAGGCTCCATCCCGGCCGCAGCCGCAGTGGTCCACAAACGATGACTACAGCAGTCCCCTTCACCCCCCCCCCCCCCCCCCACCCGTCCCACACGGAACCACACTTTTAGGGTTATTGTGCGGTTCAGCCCCGGTGCCCCCCCCCCCCCCCCCCCCATCCCCTCCCTCTTCCTCTCCCACAAGAAATGCAGGAAACGTCTCACACCAGACGAGTGTAGCTCCTATGTTTGCATGGTAGAGTAATGGTGGTGTAAGTGCAAGTGTAGAACTTGTCTTTGCAGCAAACGCCAACATAGCGTTGCTGGGGCGGAATAAGGGGAACCAGCCCGCATTCGCCGAGGCAGATGGAAAACCGCCTAAAAACTATCCACAGACTGGCCGGCTCACCGGACCTGGACACAAGTCCGCCGGGCGTATCTGTGCCAGGGACCAGGCGCTCCTTCCCAGTCCGGAAAGCCATGCGTTAGATCGCACGGCTAACCGGGCGTGCATCTTTTTTTGGCTAACTCTCAGGCCAAATTTTGTGCTCGTCAAAGTGTTCATTTCATTCAAAAGGTCTTGCAATAGTTCCTCAAGTTCACTGAAGATGACAAAGCTAGGATATTATACCGTGTATGAAGGTTGTGGCATGGTTAAATAGATAGATGTTTGCAGACATAACGCACACAGGCGTTACTCAATGAGATCAAATTTAATTAGCCTACTGGCTCTCCATAGTCAGATTTAATTCATACCAGTGAGTCTGAGTGCTGAGTATCCTAAACGTAGCGCAACACTGCGCAAGTTTCACTCGCATGTACGTTCGTTTCTTTTTCCTCCTAAGTAACACATACACACGTTTTCAGTGACTTTTTACCTTCTCATCTGGGGTGTATGTGAGTCGGGAAATGAGCTCATGTATTTGCGTTAGGTGTCTTAAGGTGGTCGTTGATTGTCGGCGGTGAACAAAGAACTCACGTAGCTGTGCACCCTCTGGCAGTTCCTGCGCAACGTTAGTATTGAAGGAGATGTAGCAGATTTTCTTTCTTCTCACTGATGTTGCGATACGCGATGAAAGAATTGAATATACACATATCAATAAGAAAAAACATCTTACTATACTCCGTTACTGTGCGTCACATGATTATAACAAAAGCTGTCATCTCGTTTTGAAGGTCTACGTAACCCATTACTTCTCATAACCAAGGGCACTTTGAACTGCTGCATGCAGTGCTTCAGAATCTGAATCACTGAAAGACAAATCACTTACTTCATTGTCACCGTTGAATATATTATCCATAACCTTCAGTAAGCACTCCTCATCATCACCATGAACTAACCTCTTCGTCATGTTAGTTGTTTACTAAGTTAAGCTACCACATGATTAACATGGCCTATGCTTCGTTTTAGAATACCTGTAAGAGCTAACTACAATAGAGGGGGAGAAGGGGCTGTAACAGTTTTAGAGCAGAGGGTCCCATTGTTCTTGTTATGTAAACAAACTGACCACTTTCTAATTACCCTTATGTAAGCAAGCCACTTGCTTGGACTCTTGTTTTACTTATTTAGGACATGATTAATGGGCAGTAACAGTCATTCTAATTAAAATTCATGGCCTTCAACTGCCGTTATAATTACTGCAATTTATAGGCAGTATGTCACTGTTCACGTTTACCCTTATGTCTGAAGGCTTTTAGCGTCAAGTGACAACTGTCATCATGAAGAAGGCACTTCATGACCCTCAAATGTCGTCTTCCCTCCCCCGCTGTTCCAGCGCCCTCCCATCGCACCACCACCTCCTTTAGTGGCTCCAGCATCCTGAGACTGTCATTCATAGTCTGCACCTCGCTCCAGCGACTCCACCACCTCAGCACACTAATTCACCTCAAAGCCTTTTAGCGATTTTTCAAGGAATACAGTAGTAAATACGGAACTTAGCTCCACAGTGCACCAAAATACACTGTTTTTACTCTAATATTACAGTAGATGACGGTGCTTCACAAAAATACAGAATCTAGTAATTAACGTCACATTACACCAAAATATACTATCTTCCTACTTTGACACTATAACATTACAATAAATAACATTGGGATGGGTTAGCTATTTACTTTGTTGGCTCACACTGTACTCGGCTAAGACGAAGGGGGGAGGGGGCGGAAAGATGGGTCATGTCACAGCGCCAGGTGGCTAATGGACTGACCAGCAGTGCCCAATGCAGGCCGGCAGACTGCTGGCTGTGGGTAGTCGCACCTCACCCTCTGGAGTAAACATGGCCCACCGTCTCTCTATACATGATTTGCATCTTATTCAAAGTGCTTAAAGACATGCTGCTGGTTTAGCACAGTTAGTATGGTACCTGTGAACAGACAAAGAGAATGGCTATTATTAAAACTGGTTGTGCTGAATCAGGCTCACATTTTATATGAAAAAAATAAGAAGACATATTAAAAAACCATTTTTTTAGATCCCATTTGTACAATGTTCTCAACAAAGTTTCATAGGAGGTGGACCAAAAGCATGACAGTCTCCATTCAACTGAAAAAGTTTATCACAATAGTCATAATTGGAAATAAACTCGTCAGTCTGAAACACTAGTGGTAGCTTGTGAAATTTATGAGTAATTCTCTAGGAAATAGTAATCTGTTGCATTCAAATTATTGCATCCATCCATAAGAATTTTTTATATATTTCAGGAATCACCTTGCCCTGTCTTATACATTTAGCTATTTCAGTATGTAATATGCGTAACACTCTCCATCTTGTCGGATCCAGACTCTTCTAGTTGCACCATCATCACGTATTTTATTACAATTTGTTCAAATATGTTTATTACGGCTTTAGAATGGCTGTAGACTGCACAGTGTTGAAAGATGCTTCTGTGCTTAGGAGTTGCAGTATGCAATCGTCGCTTGCATTTAAATTAATTACTAATACCACTGCTCACTTCTTATCGCATTTGGCATCTATTGCCATGATCTTATTCATTGTATCAGGGGATAAACTGACTGTGGAGCTCTCTGCACACTTCGTCTTGCACACCTGAAACGAAAGATGATTACATACAGCTCTTTCCTTTTTAATGTTTAATACACTGCTGCATATACAATATATTAACGGCGGTTTAGAATAGCGCTATATCAGTAGTGTAAGACCTCTCAGAGTGAAGATATCAAACCGTGAGTCACAGTTTATCTCTTCATCTTGAGGCAAGTGGCAAGTAAGTATTAGTGGCGGTGGAGATTTACTAAAACAGTGTGACCACACATATGTGTATCTAACATATTTCTTCATCTTCCCACAGGTGAGGCGAAGCCACCGGATGTTAGAGTTATGTCAATAACACAACCTACAGCTAAAATATCAGGAAGAACAAACGTGTTAGTATTGGGGTGATCGTCGATCGCGAGTTCTACCCAGTGCTGGTTTTCAAAAATTCCTTGATATAGCGATCTTCAAATGAAATAACCATAGAGTTTCCTCATGGGACTTCCCTGTCATGATCAAGATTTATACCGAAAAGGAGAGCACTCATCTATAGTAGCAGACATTTATAGAATTAATGTATGCTACTTACGCAATTCTGCATGTTCTGGACAGGTGGCTAAGCTTACAATCATACATGGACAGATTCGACGAGAAACTGTGGAATAATTTTATGGAGTTGGCGCACCAAACTCTTAATCTGTCGGAGAAAATAACTGTTCACCTGTATGATGAATGTTGTGCAATAATACATGGGCATATGTGTGAACCAGCCATACATGCTGTGAGCACTGTATTACAAGCATACTTAAGCATATATAGGATTATAAATGAATAAAAGTGTAAGCGCAATATGTGTTTTTCTTTTCTCTCTATAAAATCCACTGCATGCTCATGTAAACCTGTAGTCTTCGCCATGGCAGAGTGAATGAGACGTCCTCATTACAAGGACTTCGCAGTAACCAGCTGGTTCCACAGTGATGTTGACGCCGAGGAGAAGGAGGGTCAATCCTTCCCAATAGCAAATGCGATTTAACTATCAGGCCTTCCGCCTGTGGGAAAACTAATCTTGTACTGTCACCGCTAACACACCTTGGGGGGGGGGGGGGGGGGGGGGGGGGGGGGGATCCACTTCGGACATGTATATGTATTTTTCAAAAACGTCATTTCAGTCCAAATATCAGAATCTGCAGGTAATTCCGCACAGCATCGAGGGAGTAACACACCAGACGTACAGTGAAAGCAGTAATATTCCGCCACTTGATAAAATAAAACCAAACAGCGCATTCAGAACCGACAACGTTTCACTGGAGAACCAGGATGAGATCTAGCAATATTTCTACTTTTGTCATCATATGAAAATTAATGTCTTTTATGTGAGTCAGACATACTGAAGGATTCCAATGCTGTTGATTGGGGATAATGCTTTCAAATAAGTCAGCCTGAATTTATAGCATATTTACCAAGCCACATTACAAACCAAAATGTCATTCAATGCGTTCTTCACCATATGGGAGGATTGTTGGAGTGACTCCCATATGGCTTCCTACACACATCAAAAAAAAAGTTTTGTATCACTCCGGTTCCCAGAACACCTGAGGATAGACGTTGAATGTGAATATTGTATCACAAACACAGTCCCTTTGACTGTTCAGAGATGTAACTAAATCGACCCAAAGATGTAAACAACCACACATGAGTAGCGTCTATTACACGGAGAGGGTCTGACAGCCGATCAATTCCAGTCATTCCACCCGGAAGGAGGTACATGGCTCGTCTTGCCTGTAGTTCAACGAAGCCTAGATTGTCAATACCGCGGGTCGATCGCGTCCACATTGTTACTTTGTACCAGGAAGGGCTCTCAAAAAGGGAAAGGTCCAGGCGTCTCGGAGTGAACCAAAGCGATTTTGTTCGGACATGAAGGAGATACAGAATGACAGGAACTGTCGCTGCCATGCGTCGCTATTACCGCAGTGGATGACCGCTACCTATGGATTATGGCTCGGAGGAAAACAAACAGCAACGCCACCAAGTTGAATAATAATTTTCGTGCAGCCACAGGACGTCGTGTTGCGACTCGAACTGTGCGTAAAAAGCCACCTGATAAGCAACTTCACTTCCGACGTCTACGGTGAGGTCCATCTTTGCAACCACGACACCATGCAGCGCGATAGAGACGGGCCAAAACAACATGCCGAATGGACCGCTTAGCATTGGCATCACGTTCTCTTCACCGATGAGTGTCGCATATGCCTTCAGCCAGACAATCGTCGGAGACGGCGATTGGAGGCAACCCAGTCAGGCTGAACGCCTTGGCTTAGACACACCGTCCAGCGAGTGTAGCAAGGCGGAGGTCCCCTGCTGTTTCGCGGTAGCGTCATTTGGGGCCGACGAACGCCGCTGGTGGTCGTGGAAGGTTCCGTAACGGCGGTACGATACGTGAATGCCATCCTCCGACCGATAGTACAACCATATCGGCAGCATATTGGCGAAGCATTCGTCTTCATGGACGACAATTTGCGCCCCCCATAGAGCACATCTTGTGAATGACTTCCTTCAGGATAACAACAACGCTCCACTAGAGTGGTCGGCATGTTCCTAAGACGTGAACCCTTTCTAACGTGCCTGGAATAGACAGAAAAGGGATGTTTATAGACGACGTGAGCCAACGACCACTCTGAGGGATCTACGCCGAATCGCCGTTGAGGAGTGGGACAATCTGGACCAACAGTGCCTTGATGAACTTGTGGATAGTATGCCACGGTGAACACAGGAATGCATCAATGCTGAAGGATATATTACTGGTTATTAGAGGTCCCGGGTGTACAGAAATTTGGACCACCTCCACTGAAGGTCTCGCTATATGGTGGTACAACATGCAGTGTGTGGTTTTCATGAGCAATTAGAATGGCGAAAGTGATGTTTACATTGATCCCTATTCCAGTTATCTGTACCGGTTCCGGAACTCTCGGAACCAAGATGATGCAATTTGTTATGTGTTTAGTTATTGATAAAACTACGAAACTGAATTATGGCCGATACAGAAGAAATTCCCAGGAGTATTTGTTTAAAAGACGGTGTAGCAATACATTATGCATCAGTGTATTGTTTGCTATGGATAGGTTCAGAAGAATATCATGCACTCATCTCGATGGTGTAATACGCAGACCAACATCTATACGTTGACAGAAAAACTGAAACTTTTAAAAGCTCTACTGAAAAATCACCAAAACTCTTAAACAACATACTGAAATGCAAGCATGGACAAGGAGGAGGAGGAGCAAGAGAGGGAAGGAGATGGTGTCAAAACAGTAACTGCAAAGGACAATGAAACTGAAGGAAAACTAGAAGCTATAAAAAAACTCCTTCTGTGAGTATTGAGGAAAGAAATGCACAGGAAGAAAGCACTAGAACGATTCTATGGTTAATCAGTAGAGTGAAGGTAAATGTTGATGAGACTGAGCGAATTGTATACATACGAAAAGAAAACCCTGTACATTAACATGCATGTGCAAATAAGTTGTGCACCATCTTGAAGCTGGTTTAGTAAGCAGCAGTATTGTTAGCAAAATGAAAAAGTCATCAGCATGGAAGGCTATTCGTCGTAAGTTACGAATTCTAAAATTAGGGGAGTTGGAGCGAGATTATTCCCTTTGAGGCGTTTAGGCCAGTAAGTGAAATTCTTAAATTGGTCTCAGACACGAGGAATGGAGGCAGAAGAAGAAGAAGAAGAAGAGGAGGAGGAGGAGGAGGATATGGACGAACATAAAGGAGAAAGAAAAATGTGAATATTATTAGACGAGAATTATAAATTGAACATGGTGTGGGCAAAGGTATCGACCTCCAGCATAACAGAATAACAATCGACCGTTGGAGCACATACTCTATGACACCCTAACAAAAAGCCGGCCGCGGTGGTCTAGCGGTTCTAGGCGCTCTGTCCGGAACCGCGCGACTGCTACGGTCGCAGGTTCGAATCCCGCCTCGGGCATGGATGTGTGTGATGTCCTTAGGTTAGTTAGGGTTAAGTAGTTCTGCGTTCTAGGGGACTGATAACCACAGATGTTATGTCCCATAGTGCTCAGAGCCATTTGAACCATTGAACCAACAAAAACATAGAACGGTTACAGCTGCTCAGATTATTGTTTGCCGTGGGGAATAGCGCTCACGAGAACGACATCGTATCAGTCATTTCAGAGCTTCAAGAAAGATGCATTATTGAATCATTATGGACATGGTCAACAAAGAGCTCCATAAACCAGCACAAAAACAAAAAGAACATCAATATGCAAGCGTGTTATTACACGTGGTTTGGATGATTTGTGGCAGGCAGACGTGGATATGAGTCAATATTCAAGAGCAAACAAAGGTTTCATGTATATATTTATGGCTATACATACACATTACAAATTAGCATGCGTTGAACAATTGCTGAAGACAGGGACGAATAACCGCCCAGGCAAACTTCAAACCGACCATGGGAGTGAACTCTACAGTTGGTATTTTAGGGTAGTAATGGATTGGTAGACAATACATCACTCCTCGACATTACCCACATAAAAGCAAGTATTATGGAATATTTGAATAGAGCAAATAAAAAACTGTAAATGTGACATGAAGCCACGCAGGAAGAATGCGATCATACTGCAAATTAATATGAGTGCTGCAAAATTGCTGAATTGGTAGCTAAATGAACTGCCACTGGATGAAAAACCAATGCCTTTACTTGATGCGTTTCTGGAGATACCCATCATCAGATAGTCTGTAAACCAAAATAAAACTCACAGGGAGTATGCATAAAGACACGTTGTAACTTATACAGTTGTCATGGCAGACTAATTTCAAAACTACATCATGTAGACAATTTACGCCACCAGAGGGCGGTGAAGCCTACATAGGTGGTGCTGCACATCGGCGAAAACAGGATGATTAATTTTAATTTATTTACATAAAAATTGTTGAATATAATCCATAACTTTCAGAAAGGTATAGAAAGCAAGAAAGTTAAATAACATGCCACAAAAATTTTTTACATTGACGTCAAATGTCAATAATAAAGCATTAATTTAAAATAATATGCGTAAGGTATAGAAACCAATTACACAAAATCAAAATTATGCAAAATGCTGTATTGACAAAAAGTGTGAACCATACTGTTTAGCGATATACAATAAAATGTATGAAATTCCAAAGTTGTTCATTTTTTTAAGTAAAGGAAAAGGCTGTCATGGCATATGACACGAGTACAAGCTCTCACAGGATCAGGTAATGGAACTAGTACCATTGAAAGATACCAAAATAAATCAGGGGAGAGGTGCAACACACAAAATAATGCAACAAAGCTCCAGGAATACAAAGCACCAAGGAGGGCGTAACGATACTTTGTAAATGCTTAAAAGTAAACAGTACAAAATATAATGATAAGTAAACAAAAAATATCTGACATTTAAAGGGTATCTGGAACTCAGTTCCTCCAGAAAACACATCAAATGCGGTATGTACAGAAAGCCTACATCCGTATAATGACACATAAAAATGTTACACACCTTCTAATAAGAGATTTAAATCCCACCCCCACAGGTTAGGGTGAGGGAGATCGTACAAATAATAGGCGCTGTGACGAAGAACAGTCGTTATGAAATGCATGAAATACATTCACAGTTGTGAAGATGAACAACCATCCGTTGTATAATGGAATGATAACAATGAAAATTTGTTCTCCACCGGGACTTGAACCCGGATTTCCCGTTTATTGCGGGTGGCCGGCTTACCTTTTTTCTTATTTTTTGTTCCAGGACTTATTTTACGGACTGGTCACCTTTTTTTCATTCGTTTGTGGGAAATGGAGTGTCTACTTCAGGCTGGTGGAGACGTTGTGGGCAGGGGTCGAACCCAGAGACCTGGCCACGATGCCTCCCCCTTCCCATGGCTGAAGGCCCCTCTGGTTTTACTTTCATTCATTTTTTATCTTTTTTCAGTTTATTTATTTTGTTCTTCTACTACAAAATTGCAGATACTATTTAATACAAATTGTTTCTGTTAGCAGGAAAGCACTTTAAACAAATTAAAGAACATAAATCATCTTAACATGAAATAAATCTATTGTCACCCACATGTACTACGACCGTCCAACTTCCAGCACACAGTTGACTCTTATTTTTACCCATATTTGCTACGGTCGTCCAGCTTCCAACACACAGACGAATGCTAAACATCCAACAACCACACGGTTAATGATGAAAAACAATACAGCATGCTATTCCACGCCCGCTTCTCATCTGGGTATAAAGTTCATTGGCAGTAAGTTGATAATTATTTCACCTCATGTCAAGGTGAATTACGGGGTGTCTCCTTTTACGCGGTACACCCCAACTGTAAGTGGGTTTATGAAGACACTGTGCAAATAGATTGAGAACAGTTGTTGATAGCAAGGAGTGTGCTCAAGTGTGCTTTGGTTACCTTGGAGATATTGTCCATAGTCAAAAACCTTCTTCTCATCATCGCAGAATAAGTAATAAATGGACATGCCTTTAAATCATGTTATAGCATGAGTCCTCACGATCGGGAAGTAACTATCCTCTGGGCTCAGGAAGAGCTGTGGGTCAATATTGTGAGGTGGAGCATGCAGGTAACAGGTGAGGATCTTCTGTACCAGCATCAATACGTCAAACGCTGTTCTGCACGTAAGATGGTGTTCGTCAGTGTCCAGGAGGTGGCAAGGCGGACAGAGGTGTGAATCCATCAGCCCAATAGCTTGTTACCTGTGTCGCGTCAAGTATTTTTCAGTTGACCACATGGTACCACGTTGCTCGAATCCGTGTGTGGAGGAAGCGTTTGGTTGTTGGACTGCTCTCCAGGCCATCAGCCCAATAGCTTGTTACCTGTGTCGCGTCAAGTATTTTTCAGTTGACCACATGGTACCACGTTGCTCGAATCCGTGTGTGGAGGAAGCGTTTGGTTGTTGGACTGCTCTCCAGGCCACAGGCCGTAGTGTTCCTAGGCACCCCACATTTGACGAGTAGGCAGGATACAACAGTGTGGGTTGGTGTTTACTCTCAATTACATGGCAAGGGATGTATCTCAGCCTCTCGGCTACAAAGTTCTGGTGGTGGGTATATCAGGATGCACATAGCTATAGTCATGTATGAATTCCGAGATGTGGAAAAGAGAGGGCGCAATGTGCGCAATCGTAACAGGTGGTGGGATGAACGCTGCCATCAGTTCCTCGAACAGACTGTGTTAATGGGTCCACAGTTTCGACATTGCACACAAATATGAGGCTGCTTTCCTCGTCAGCACATTTATAATTCTCAGCCGCCTTCTCACGGAGTGAGGGTGTGAGTGTCGTAGCAGACTTTGAATAGGAATTCAGCAGTAAGGTAACATCGAAATGCCATTTGTAGTCTGTGTGCCATCCGTGTTGGTAATGGAGAACCATGTGTGTCAACTCACTTGATACATAAAGGTTAAGATAATGCTGACACTGTAGGACGTCCATGTGTCGAAGTAGGTTCTGGTAGACTTCTGTGCGTATTGCCTACAGTAGTCGTCTATAGTTCATGATAGTGGCCTTTTGCATGTTGGACTCTCCTTTTTGCGTCGTCTGTTCCTTTGAAAGGGTTAGTGGCAGGACCTTCTTTATGCGCACAGGCAGTAACTGGGCAAAGAACGACCTCTGTAAGGATTGTGTATTGAAATGAGTAGTCCATCACCGAAAATAGGTGGCATGCAAAACCAAGGGAACGTTAGCCCTTGGTATATAGTGATCCTACGTGTCATCGTCAAGGTGCACAAAGTGTGACAGATTCGGGCGGTAGGCTATCCGGCCTGGGCGACTTGTTAAGTGCACCCTTATCAAGCGCAGCCTCAATGTCGTCCTGCGTAATCGCCGCTAAAAGCGACGATGTTGCTGAGTGGTCGAGGATGCACGACACCTGCTGCAAATGTCGTTATCCTTCCTCTCCTCTATACTCTCCTCCTAGTAAAAACGTCGATAATGGTCTGCAAAGGCTTCCACAATGGTTGCCTGGGTGGTTAATGTTCGACCAACCAGCGAAGTGAGGTCCGTAATTAGCCATTGTCAGCGTCGACGGCTATCAAGAACGATTTCGTGCATAGGTGAGTTTTTGCCTCTTTCTCGGCCTTGACGCCGCGACCGCACGACGACCCCTTCCAATTTTCTCCATTTAACGGGAAATATGTTGGCTTTAATTAGGCGGCTTACCCTCTCTCCGTCTGGTGAGGGCAGTTGGGATGCGAGGTCGTGAAGAATCGTGCAATAAAAGCCCAAAGCATGACGATGCCATGCGGTGATGTACTTTGGATATTGAATCAGCATCTGCTGGAACGCTGGTTTTGCATATTCTGACCACCATGTCAACATCGAAACGTATCGTGGAAGACTTGTTTTTGCATTCCGCCAACGCGATGCCGATAACCTGACAGCATTCTGGGTCCTGCAGGTGTGCCACAGTTCTCTTCCACCTACCACGGCTGTGCCATACACGCTATTTGTGGATGGTGACCATGCATGGGAAGGGACTATGGTCTGAGAATGCAAGTGGCCACCATTCGACGCCGAACCCTCCTGACACAAGATCACGTGAGACACAGATATGATCAAGACGACTGGCCAAGTGACTAGCAAGAAATGTGTGTCCAGAGTAGCCACCTTACACTCTGTCCCAAGTATCGAGGGGATGCAGGTGTCGTACCAGTATCTGAAATTCTCACAAATCGTAAAGTGCGAGACCTGGCCGTTGGAGTGGAGCCTACACTTAAAATAGCCGCAGAAGATATACTGATCGTAGTGACCAAGAAAGAGGGGCGAGTGGGGAATGGAGGGGGGGGGGGGGGGTGATTTCCTCTGAGTAGAACTGCGACCTTTCGTGGCGTTTGTCGGTTCCCGATGGAGCATACACTTAATAATACGTGTAACTAGTGCCGTGATCGCCAGCCCAGGCTGTGGGAAGGAAAATCACATCAATGGGAATACCGTTATGCACTAGTATCGCCGTCAGCTGCCGGCCTGATCACCCTGTATCGTATATATCGCATAACCATAGAAGCCGGGGAGGGACACGAAACGCACTCTTACTGACTGTAATTGTGGCGATACGGTAAGCTTTCCGTCGAACTGCAGGTGCCAAGTAATTCATTAGATCGGAAATGTCTATTGAGTGTCGAGCTGCGTAATCGGCACTGGCCATCCCAATACCTCAGCCGGAACCATTCCTCAAGTTACGGTGCCATCGGGCCAGTCCCTGTCGGTGTAACTTGTATGGCGTCATCGTCATCGTCCTCCGCCCACGCCGTTGAAAGCAGAGCAAGACCATCTACCATGGTCTCCCCAGGGCACGGGATGGGTGCCTGCAGTCTAGGAGGAGTGGAGGTATTTGTACGGCAGCACAAATCTCGCCTATCGATGTCTGATCGTTCAGCTGTGGGTATGTACGAAACTTCCTCAATCCCATTCTGTGCTCCCACGCTGAAGCCGGCGCGGTTTCCTCTCTGGGAACATCATCTTGGCAGGAGAAGTCCTCGTCCTCCAGCGGCTGGTCCTCAGTCTGTTCTGAAATTTCTCTGCACCTCTGCTTACGGCGGTTTCTTCTGTGCCCTTCCGTTTCAAACGAAGGCAGCGAATGACGACGCTCTTGCACAAAGACCGCAGGTGGCACCATCAACAAGTCAATTACCATTTTACTGTTATGGACATTGTCATCAGCTGATGCGACAGTCGCTGTCGAATTGGAGTCCGCAACGCGTAGAACGGGCGTTTCATCTTCCCGCTGAGTCAGAGTATGCTTTGTTGGGTCATCAGGGAGTGTCAGATGCCGCCATGAAGCGGTAGCAGTCGTGAGAGAGGCAATGTAAGTGGGGGCAGCCACGGCGGCGCCATGTCGGCAGGCGGTGGGTGCATGATCCGGCGATGGACGCACCTGGATCGGAAGTGGCCCTCCTCCCTACATCCGGAACAGGTTCTTGGTTGTCCGTCGTAAATGACAATGTCACGGCAGCCGCCGATATAGAGATACGAACGGACATGTTTTTCAAGTTCAGTTTAGACCTGCATGTTCAAAGGAACAGACACTGCGCCGACTGCAGCCGTTTTTGAAATACATGAAATGTACTCGCAGTTGCGAAATGGACAACCATCAGCTGTATAATGGAAAGTCGCTTGCCCAGTCTCGCCGGATAAATACGATATTGTATATTCCACATTAACATTGCATCGTAATTCGGAATGGCACAGGCATTGTAATATTGTATTTATCTGCAGACACAGGGCAAGCGACTTTCAAATAAAATTTTTCTCCTGTATGGGAATATACATCATGGATGTACGAGTACAGGTTGTAGACACATGGTTGAGAAGTATGGAAATATTGGTCTGGCCTTGAGTCGTGCTCGGATGGCCTAATGATAACGCGACCGCTGGCGATACGTAGGAAATCCGGGTTTGAATGCCAGTCTGGCACAACTTCTCATTTCCATCACTGCATTTTCGTCAGTGCAATTTCGTCATTGCATAATACAGCTGATGGTTGACCAAATTTTCAGTTGCGAATAAATTTCAAGTACATGTTAATGTCATAGAATTACTCAAGAGCCAACGATCACGCTAGAGAGTATACGTGACAATCTACCAAGTTACATTTTAACCTTGAATGTTCCACACACACTTGTCCCAGAGGCGTTTGTGGAGTATCAGTTACGTCACGACCTCGCATCTTGGTCTCGTGTGTATCCTGCTCCACTGCTAACATCCCTGCGGTTTGGTAGCTCTTGAATGATTAGAGATAGGACGCTCTTATTCAGAGGGCATGTACATTAGTATGTTCTGCAGAAATGATTAGCTTTTGAACCATGTCGGCTGGCATGTTCAGGGTAAACATCGGTGTCGCGGCACAACACCACCTACCGGTAAAATGTGGATGCGGCTCTCATTGTCGCTATAGACCGAAGGTAATGGATCAGTGTGACCTGAGCAGACGGGCAGGATATCTCGCAGATGTAAGAACGAACCGTATCCTCAGGTGAGTGAGTTTGAAACAGGACACGTTTTTGGCTTGAGGGAATGTGATTCATCCGTCTGGGAAACTGCTGCTCGTGCAAGACGAAGAGCTCTGGCAGTGCAACGGGGGTGAGTAAAATGGATCACGGAAGGCCGTAGCACACAATGAGATGGGTCAGGTTGCACTAACCGGACAGCCCCCCCTCCCAGGAAGATCAACACCTCATCCGAATGGCATCGCAGGACCGATCTGCATCCTCCGGCTCTAGAGCAACAGTGGAACAGTGTAACTCAGCGCACACTATCAGGTGTAACAGTCCGTTGCCGTATGTTACGCCATGGGTTACGTGCTCGTAGGCCACTTCTCCGCCTACCTTTGACGAATGTGCAGAAACTTGCTAGGCGGCAATGGTGTATCGAACGACGTCACTGGGGACACAAATGGCATCAGACAGAGTTTTTGGACAAATCCAGGGTCTGTTTGTTTGAAAATGGTGGCCGCGTTTTGGTTTGCCGCAGACAAGGGGAGTTGTACAATGGCTGCATTCGCGCAAGACATACAGCGCCAACTTAAGGCCTAATGGCTTGGCGTTGCTTATTGGGTGCGTTGGTGCGTTGAGTGATTACAGTTGGTGCGTGACCAGGGCACTGTGACCAATGTGACCAACGTGAATGACATCCTGCGACCCTGGAATATGGTGACACGACGGGTCCAGTGCTGTGATCCAATGTCAACCACTGCAGATGAACTTTGGAACAGGGTGAATACAGCAAGGACGCCATTCGCACCTTATATATCCATCACGTATGGAACAAGTTATCAGGGCCCATGCCACACCCTGTACCTACGAGGCAACGGGACACATGCTGAGCGGAGGTGACTAAAATGCTGATTACGTCCTCTGAACATATTAATGTACAGTCGTGGACAAAACGAGCGAGAACCCTAGCCTTTTCGTTATGTTGATCCGCACACATTTAATGTCTGCTACACAGCATAACAGGCACGGCGACGAAGTGCTAGCAACATACTATGCACATGAGTGTAATTGAAAAAACATCCGAATTTTTTCAAACTGTTTTCAATCATGTGTAGGGCTATATTAATGCTGATTAGTGAGTTAAACACAACAAGTAAATGTAAGATATAAATGAAAGAAGAAACGCTAATCAGTATGAACTGTACTAACAAAAATGAATTTCAGCTTATCTATATAACATAACTGTTTTAGTAAGAACAAGTACCCAAAATCGATACAAATTAGCAAAATGTTATGCGCATTCCACCGCGAAACGGTCTGTGTCAATGTTCAGACCAGTCATACTGGATTACCGTTGCTGACATTCCATGAAAGTGTGCAAATTTAGCAATGCGTGAAAATTTATAACGAAATTCAGTTAAAAATCATTCAGTATCAACTGCCTCATGCAGGAAGATACTGAAAACGCACCTAGAGGACAGAGAGCTTGTGCGTAAGCGCCTCCAAGTTTTCCTTACTAAATGTGAAACAGTTGCGGCGAGAGATCAACTTCTTCGATTACCGTGACGCAGATCTCTGAAGGCAGAGGGAAACTGGAGAACTACGCGCACAGTGATCCGTTGTGAAACAGAAACTGTGAGAGGGAAAAGCCAGTGCTTCCACGTAGTGTCGAATGTGATGCTTCCTTCAGAGCGGATGCTGTTCATTAAAAGAAAAAATTAAAAGTGCGTACGGCATTATTGGCGGAGAAATCACATGTGGGGTGTTCGATCGTCGTTTTACTTGGCGCCACTTCGGCGATTTGGGCGTCGATGATGAGCAAAAGACACAGGCGTACTTACACACACAAGCACACACACACACACAAAGTCCCGAGCCGAAAAATCCTCAACCTTTCCTTGGCCTCGTGATCCAGAGCTATGCTAACCACGTGACCACGAACTGCTAACACAGTGAAGGAGAACTCACGTTACAGGAAGATTATTCTCCTGTGCATAACTCCACATTCGTTCACCAGCAGCTGTCCAAACAACGGCATCAACGCTATGGATTGGCCGCCACAGCCTGTTGATACGAATAAAGAAAAACATAGGTGCAAGGAAGCCAATGTGAAGATACTATGTGTAACAGAAGAAATGCTTCAGTTGATCGGCGAAAAAAGGAAGTACAAAAATGTTCAGGGAAATTCAGGAATACAGAAATACAAGCAACTTACGAATAAAGTAAATTCAAATTGCACAGAAGCTAAGGCGAAATAGCTGATGGAAAACGTGAAGTCAAGGGCGGTAACATTAAAGAGTGCTGTGGGAATTCCATTGTTCAATGCAGAGGAGAGAATCGATAAGCAGCAAGAGTGCATTGAAGGCTTCTATGAGGAAGAAGACTTTTACGATGATGTAATGGAACAAGATACAGGAGTCGACAGGCAAAATATACGGGATCCAGTATTAGAATCACAATTTAAAAGAGCTTTCGATGACTTAAGACCAAACAGACAGAAGCGATAGATACGATTCCATTAGAATTCCTGAAATCACTGGTGGGAGTGACAACAAAATGACTATTCAAACTGGTGTATAGATACTACGAGACTGACGATAGACCATCACACTTTCGGAAACGTCATCCACACATAGCAAGAGCCGACAAGGGCAATAATTATAGCAAAATCAGCTTAACAGCTCATGGATTCAAGCTGCTGACAAGAACAATATACAGAAGAACGGAAAACACAATTACAGATCTGTCAGATGGCAATCAGATCTGCTTTAGGAAAGGTAGTCACCTGAGAGGCAGTTCTGACGTTGCGATTGATAATGGAAGCAAGAGTCAAGAAATATCAAGATACGTTCATAGGATTTGTAGAGTTTGGAAAAGCGTCAGAGAATGTAAAGTGGTACAAGAAAGACGAAAGTAATGTGAAGTAGCACAAATAAGAACAGCGAGTAACTTAATAACAGAACTGGGGCTCATGAAGTAAACGAAGTTAAGGAATTCTGCTGCACTGGCTGGAGGACATAAAAATCAGACTATCACTGGTAAACAGGATTCCTGGCCAAGAAAATTCTACTAGTATCAAACATAATAATTAATTTTAAGGAGATATTTCCGAGAATGTACGTTTGGAGAACAGCATTGTATGGTAGTGAAACATGGACCGTAGGAAAACCGGAATAGAGATCATCGAAGCATTGGAGATGTGATACTACAGACGAATGTTGAAAATTAGGTGAACTGATATGGTAATGAATCAGGAGGTCCTCCGAGAAATCGTCGAGGTAATGAACAAATGGAAAACACTGACCAGGAGAAGAGACAGGATGACAGGACATCTGCTAAGACGTTAGGGAACAGCTTCCATGGTACTAGAGGCAGCTGTAGACGGTAAAATCCGTAGATGAAACAGAGGTCGGAATACATCCAACAAATAATTGTGGACGTAGGTTGCAAATGCTACTCTGTGATTAAAAGGTTGGCATAGGAGAGAAATTCGTTTCGGGCTGTATCAAACCAGTCACAAGACTGATGACTTGAAAAAAAAATCCATTTTAGAATATTTGAGCTGAGGTAGCATGAAAGCTGTCAGATAACCGTCCACGAAACCAACCAGCTACATCTGACGCCCTCCGACACTGTGCTCTTGAAACCTGGTAGAAAGTTTCCTCTTCTGGCAATTACGTGCGATTCCTCACAGATTCCATGCCAAGACGCATGATTAAATTTAGAAACAATGGGCGATTCTGGACAAGATATGAGAGAACTAAACCAGAGGCAATAAAATATGAATAAGTTTCCTCTAAGTTCCTTTTTTAACTGACATGAATAATTTAAATATTATTCTTCAGTTTCTCCCGGAGCCGCGTGGGATTAGCCGAGAGGTCTGGGGCGCTGCAGTCATGGGCTGTGCGGCTGGTTCCGGCGGATGTTCGAGTCCTCCCTCGGGCATGGGTGTGTGTGTTCGTCATTAGGATAATTTAGGTTAAGGTAGTGTGTAAGCTTGGGGACTAATGACCTTGGCAGTTAAGTCCCATAAGATTTCATACACATTTGAATATTTTTTCTCCCGGCACATTTGTTCATCGAACAGTCCAAGGTTGTAACGCTGGTTCGTAGTGTACAAGGGGAAAAATATTCCGGCGGTAAGTATCTTTTAAATGTGTTTTTAAACACTACATTTCTCTTTCAGTCGCTCTCTGCGCACATACTTAAAAAGTAATAAATTATGAGGGACTTTTTAAGGCTATTTTTTGTTGTCTCGAATCATCTCTCTCTTGCCTCTATTGTTCCCTCCTGCATTCTCCCAAAAAATATCAGATTCCTTCTAATATTTATTCACTTTTAATATCCCCTCCCATGTCTCACACTTAACGAGCTATGGGCTGAGATTGATAGGCAAGCTGGATGCCTCCGTTTGTATACCGCTGTTAATCATAGAAACCCACTTTCGTCGGCTCTTCTGGACTCGATGTGCTGGTTTCCCGTGAGGTCATGAGAACGT
The DNA here is from genome assembly GCF_023897955.1 of Schistocerca gregaria. Taxonomy (NCBI): domain Eukaryota; kingdom Metazoa; phylum Arthropoda; class Insecta; order Orthoptera; family Acrididae; genus Schistocerca; species Schistocerca gregaria. The sequence goes on from NC_064921.1 coordinate 863,714,495, forward strand.
TTCTGATGTTTGCGGTGAGAGAGTTACTTGAGGTTTGTTCAGAAAGCTTTACGTTGCAGAGTAACACTTTTAGGGGCATAGCACGCTAGACTGGCATATATGATATCCACGGAGAGTGCTCAATCGCATTTCTGATATGAAAAGACTAAAAGAATACGTTCTGTCTCTGTGTGTGCGTGTTAGTTTCATCACCAGTATCTGACATCCGAGGGCGAGTGTTTTAGTTTAGCGCAGAAGCGCTTGACTTGATGGTACGAGCTTCAGATAAGAAGAAGTTTTGTTCTACAAAGTACTAGAAGTCTGAAACGAAAATTTCCGAACGTCCTGTAAAACATGTGAGGAACGATAGAAGTTAATTTCAAACTGTCAGGCGATAGCTTAGAAGGAACTTCACTGGCTGTGAGCTATTACTTTACAAATGTGTCCCACGCTCAATTACATAAACCTTTTATTGCCATTTCCCTCTCTTTGTGTCATAAGCGTAGAGCAAACCGAACAGTTTATTAATAAGAACTTTTTCTCTCTTCTGAACATAGCATCAGCGACGATTGTTTTGTATTCGTCGTGGGTAGAAGTTATTTTGCGTTCTTCTGAGTATTATAGCCTGTATGACAATTTTACTTTGGAATATCGTATTTCTGTCATCGTATTGTGTTACTTTCTACACTTCCTGCTTCAATTTCTGTGTACCTTTGCATTGTGCTTTTTCGGTAATCTTGATAGTTGCACTTTGTTTCTTTGCACATTTCGCTTGTATGATATGAAGCTTTACATTACTCGTAGCCTACGGAATTTCTTTTTGGATGTTCGCGTTCTGCAAGGAAAACTCTGTGTTTGTCTTCTAATTTGCATTCCTCTGTTTTGAGGGTAGTGCCAATGACAGTGTTCTCCAGAAATATCTTTCGTACGTCCATAAAGATCAACTGTTTAAGTAAGCATAATGTTTACATTACAAGCATGGTAGACGCTCCAAGAATGTTAATCACATTTGGTGAATGAGATTTTCAGTTTCCAGTGCGCTTAGAAAGAAAAACAATAGTGGCTGTGACAGCAATTCATTTATGATTTTCAGGCTGCAGTCAGTGCATCTGAATGTTATTAGTATCTATGCTTTAGCCCATAAGACTAGTTACAGAAATGTAAGTAAGTGTCATTGCTTAATACTGTTCATATTTCGGCTCTGAGTCAACTCGGCAATGTACTTTTGAGAAACGAGCTACAGTCTGCATTTCCATGTGTGCTCAGAGAAACCGTTCGCAGTGTAAACGTATTATTCGTGTGGCTAGCAAACTGTCAATATCACATAATATGTTAGGAAACTTTGTGATCAAGTTACTTCCTGGAAAGGCACAGATTTAATCTGGTAAATTCACTTGAATTTTCATGCAGCTGTATTAAACAATCTGAGTGATTTTCATGTAAGATGCGGAATTGGTTCATCAGATTTATGGTTTTCAGTCGGGGAAGAAAGTTCCACAGAGAAATGAAACTACTCTCGTCTTTTGCGTCGCAGATCTCTATGTCAGCTATAAGTATGGCATTGACAGAGCCTGAAACATTATTCTGCTTTCAGTAGTCGTGCGGCTAGGACGTCTGTTACATCCCTTCCACAGAGCTTCACGGTCACAAGGTTGTTTACTTCGTGTTAGTCTTCGCCATTGGTTACACTTTCGACATAGAATGGCGCATCAGTACCGACAGTCTACCACCAACATTGGCTTCAGTCCGCAGCTGTGGTCTCGCGATTGCGTTCTCGTTTCCCGAGCCCGGGGTCCCGGGTTCGATTCCCGGAGTGGTCAGGGATTTTTCTCCTGACCCGAGATGATTGGGTGTTTGTGTTGTCCACGTCATTTCATCATCATTCAAGAAATTGACAAGAGTGGACTGAGCAAACGTTGGAAAATTATACCGCGCAGCTGAGCGTCCCACAAACCAAACATCATTATCAAATGGCTCTGAGCACTATGGGGCTTAACATCTGAGGTCATCAGTCCCCTAGAACTTAGAACTACTTAAACCTAACTAACCTAAGGACATCACACACATCCATGCCCGAGGCAGGATTCGAAGCTGCGACCGCAACGGTCGCGCGGTTCCAAGCTGTAGCACCCTGAACCGCTTCGCCAACTCGGTCGGTATCATTATCAACATCGGCTTTAATAATGAATTTGCATGACGGAGGGCGTATGAAGTGAAACAATTTATACGAGAAGAAAATAGAATTGAACCACCAGATATGATTGAAATCCACTTCCCCAATATAAGCAGAGTGGTCTACGGTCTACGTCAAAAACACCAACGATAAGGTGTGTGACAATTTTTTTCTTTTCTTTTTTGGGGTCATCAGTCTTCTGACTGGTTTGATGTGGCCCACCATGAATTCCTCCCCTGTGCCAACCTCTTCATCTCACAGTAGCACTTGCAACCAGCATCCTCAATATTTGCTGGATTTATTCCAATCTCTGTCCTCCTCTACAGTTCTTGCCATCTACAGCTCCCTCTAGTACTATGGAAGTCATTCCGTCTGTCTTAACAGATTTCCAATCATCCTGTCCATTCTTCTTGTCAGTGTTCTCCACATATTCCTGTCCTCTCCGATTCTGCGCAGAACCTCAGTTCTTACAGTATCAGTCCACCTAATTTTCAACATTCGTGTGTAGCACCACATCTCAAATCCTTCGATTCTCTTCTGTGTGCGGCTGGTCCCGGCGGAGGTTCGAGTCCTCCCTCGGGCATGGGTGTGTGTGTTTGTCCTTAGGATAATTTAGGCTAAGTAGTGTGTAAGCTTAGGGACTGATGACCTTAGCGGTTAAGTCCCATAAGATTTCACACACATCTGAACATTTGATTCCCTTCTGTTCCGATTTTCCCGCAGTACGTGTTTCACTACTATACAATGCTGTACTCCAGACTTACACTCTCCGAAATTTCTTCCTTAAATTAAGGCCTATGTTTAATACTAGTAGATTTCTTTTGGCCAGGAATGCCCTTTTTGCCAGTGCTAGTCTGCTTTTGATGTCCTCCTTGCCTAGGTAGCACAATTCATTAACTTCATCTCCTTCTTGACCATCAGTCCTGATGTTAAGATTCTCGCTGTTCTTATTTCTGCTACTTCTCGCCTTTCTTTGATTTACTCTCAATCCATATTCTGTACACTTTAGATTGTTCATTCTATTATGTAATTCTCCTTCACTTTCACTCAGGGTAGCAATGTCATTAGCGAATCGTATCATCGATATCCTGTCACCTCTAATTTTAATACCACTCCTGAACCATTCTTTTATTTCCATCACTGCTTGGCCTGCCGCGGTGGTCTCGCGGTTCTAATCGCGCAGTCCGGAACCGTGCGACTGCTACAGTCGCAGGTTCGAATCCTGCCTCGGGCATGGATGTGTGTGATGTCCTTAGGTTAGTTAGGTTTAAGTAGTTCCAAGTTCTAGGGGACTGATCACCACAGCAGTTGAGTCCCATAGTGCTCAGAGCCATTTGAACCATTTGAACCATCACTGCTCCTTCGAAGTAAAGTCTGAACAGCAGGGGCGAAAGAGTATATCCCTGTCTTATAACCTTTCTAATCCGAGTACTTCATCAGGGCACACCGCTTTAACGTAGCGCTTTCCGTGAGCGCGAGGTGGTTTGGTTGCTCCGGATCTGGAGGGCTTTGCCAGCGACAGCGTAGCTACCAGCAGGGTCACCCATGCCGGACAGGCCGAAGGGGAGGAACCAGACCCCTGTGTCCCACAACGACCTATCGATAACCTCTCTTCTATCCTTTTCCTAACCCTAGCCCATCCTTATCCTTTTCCTTTCCATTTCCCCTCCCCCCCCACTCCCCCCCCTCCCCCGTTAACCGATGCTAGCGGTTAAACCACGCATAGGGCTGCGGAAGTAATGCCAATCCCATATGCAATATGCAAAGCATCTGGGCGATAAGGTGGCAGCCCCACCAAAGAAATCGGAAGCGTTGAGCCAATCACCCGCCCTTCTTAAAAAACCTGAATACTGAAACCGAGACTTTTTTCTTAGTCGTCCACTCTTATTATTCCGTCTTGTCTCTTGTACATAATGTATATAACTCGTTCCGCGCTTTAGTTTACCCCTATTTTTCTCAGGATTTCTAACATTTTGTACCATTTTACATCGTCGAACGCTTTTTCCAGGTCGACAAATCCTATGAACGTGTCTTGATTTTTCTTTAGTCTTGCTTCCATTATCAACCGCAACGTCAGAATTTCCTCTCTGGTCCCTTTACCTTTTCTAAAGCCAAACTGATGGTCATCTAGCATATCCTCAATTTTCTTTTCCATTATTCTTGTCAGCAGCTTGAATGCATGAGCTGTTAAGCTGATTGAGTGATAATTTTCGCACTTGTCAACTCTTGCAGTCTTCGGAATTGTGTGGATGATATTTTTCCGAAAGTCAGACGGTATGTCACCAGACTCATACACTCTACACACCAACGTGAATAGTCATTATGTTGCCAAATCTCCCAACGATTTTAGAAATTCTGATGGAATTTTATCCAGCCCTACTGTCTTATTTGATCTTAAGTCCGCCAAAGGTCTCTTAAATTCTGATTCTAATACTGGATTCCATACCTCTTCTAAATCGACTCCTGCTTCTTCTTTATAGCAGACAAATCTTCCCCCTCATTGAGGCTTTCCACCTATCCGCTCTCTCCTCTGCATTTAACAATGGAATTCCCGTTGCACTCCTAATGTAACCCACCTTGCTTACAATGTCACCGAAGGTTGTTTTCACTTTCCTGTATACTGATTCAGTCTTTCCGACAGACATTTCTTTTTCGATTTCTTCACATTTTTCGAGCAGCCATTTCGTCTTAGCTTAGCTGCACTTCCTATTTATTTAATTCTCCGGTGACTTGAATTTCCGTATCCCGGAGTTTTTCGGAACATTTTTGTAATTCCTCCTTTCATCGATCAAACGAAGTAATTCTTCTGCTACCCATGGTTTCTTCACAGTTATCTTCTTTGTTCCTACGTTTTTCTTTTCAACTTCTGTGAAGGCCCCTTTTAGATATGTCCATTCCTCTTCAAATGTACTGTGTAATGCAGTACCAGTACCCTTAGAGAACTTCAAGCGTATGTCGTCGTTCCTTAGTATTTCCGTATCCCAATTCTTTGCATGTTGATTCTTCCTGACTAATTTCTTAAACTTCATCCTACTCTTTACTACTACTACATTGTGATCTCAGTCTATATCTTCACGTGGTTGCGCCTCACAATGCAGTATCTGATTTCGTAATCTCTGTCTGACCGTGATGTAATCTAATTTAAATCTTCCTGTATCACTCGGCCTTTTCCAAGCATACGTCCTCCTCTTGTGAATCTTGAACAGAGTATTCACTACTACTAGCTGAAATTGGGGACTCAGAAGGAGCCACGTCCGCGCAGTGCCAGAACACTCCGGAACTGCTGGCAGCAGGCATGGACTGCCGTATGGAAGGGCTGTGGTTACAAGGGTGCACGACCTCGTCGTAAACCGGATCCAGCAAGCTTTAAGATGACTGCATTTCAAACCAAGTAGAGAAACCTTCACCATTGTAACATCTCGCGATTCTCCAGTGACTTGGGTTCGTGTTGCTGCTCGTAGTGTCGCCGAGGCGAAGAGAAGCGAGTGGAGTGCTTGGGGAAATCGGATCTGTTTAGCTTTCCTCGACTTCTTAAACTGTTTACTGCGTCCAACTTGTTACAATTTGTTAAGTTCAACCAACGGTAATTTTTCTTGCCTGGTGGCCAGTAACTTCCCAGTTACCTGCCCTGGGGGTTAGTGAATGTAACGGCAGTGTACGTTTCCTCGCCTTGCCGCTGCTGTCAGGTAAGATGTGTAGTTTTGACAGCTTTGTTGACTGTAGGCCGGTTGATGATTCTTCTGCTCCGGTGGTAGTGATTCATTTCTCGTTCCGGCGCTCTAAACACAGTATTCTGGGGACACAGTGCAGACCGACGGTTCCGGCTTTGGCGTATTGTTCCATCGTTGCATTTGGTATATCGGACGGCAGGTATCTTCACCAAGATTATCATTAGTCATTCGCTAGACTGCCACTAGTCTGAGTTACCATCTTGTGAAGTGAATGCTACTCTTGGCTGCCTATCTCATCGCTCGAGGAAAGTGTTTGTTACCGGACCTTGTCAGAGGTCGATTCCTGGAGCACCGTCTGTAGCCCCTTGGTTCGTGTAAGACATGTGTGCTCTAAAAGGAGGTCTGATGGCTAGTAGTTCTGTATAGCGCTCCTTCAGCCCAAGCTTTCTGCGGGTATAATCTGCCTCAGTACCCTTCAAGGAACTTATATATTGGTCCTAGTGATTTATTATTGCATTGTTTATTACAATACCTTGTAATGCCTACATTAGAGGCTACATATGTCTAGTTAATAGTTCTGGTCTCCTTCTGTAATAAATCTGGAGTGTAGTGTTCAGTGGATGTTAAGGGTTGTGATACAAAATTTGCCATTATCTTATTTCACCCATTTGGTGATCAGTTGCTTGTTTTTTAATTAACCTTAATTTTTATATTATTGCCATTCCTGTCGTGTTAGTCCTTCAGCCCTGATCACAGTGGCTTGCTTTTAAAACATTATCTGCTGTATCTGTATTTAATGGTGATTTGCTAAAATGTAACTTACCGAAAACACTATTATTTACACAGTTGTATAATACTTCATTAATAACCTGAGGTATTTTTATTTATTTTCGAATCTGGAATTACTGCTTTAGAATAAATTGTGTGTAACTGTAATAGGCAACCAATAATTATTGTTTACGGCCCCGTCGACAATCATAACTGAATGGTGCCTTCCCTTGACTACCAGGTATCATCTAGATTGAGCCTTTGCATTTCCCTTTTCAGATTTTCCAGTTTTCCTACCACGTTCAAGCTTCTGACATTCCACACCACAGTCTTTTTCTCATGGTCACCTCCCCCTTGGCAGTCCTCTCCCAGAGGTTCGAATGGGGGACTCTTCCGGAATCTTTTGTCGATGGAGAGATCGTCACGACAGTGTTTCAGTTGCAGGCCACGTGTCCTGTGGGCACATTACGTATCTTTAATGTAGTGGTTTCCTTTGCCTTCTGCATCGTACGCCACTACAAAGAAGGACTTAAATTTAAACATTCTCTCGGCCATGTCGAAGCAGTGGCTATTGATCAGGCGTGGCTTGGATTAAGAACTGTTGGAGTATTCGAGCTACAGTTTGAGATTCAGGCTGATATCGCGCTTGCAGCGCTACAACTCTATGGTAACAGAAAAATAGACAACCTACACTAAGTACTCGGAGCTTAATGGGGTGCTACAAATACGGTTCCAACTATCAAAACATCTGTATTCTTATCCCACAGTTGGAGGCTGCAGTGCGGTAGTCATTTATGACGGTCAGCCAAAAACTTGCTCGGATTGTGGTCAGCAAGGCCACGCCCGTTCAGCATGTCTTCAACGGAAAATACTACAAGTACCGACAGGTGAAGATGTAGCAACATCTTTGGTGACATCCCTCCCTCTCACATATACAAACGTGTTCCGGAAGGACGCCCCGTTGAACAGTGACCTCACGCAACAGCTGGACAGTCCCGTCCAAGAGCGGATGACGACACGAGCATGGTGGCGGCGGCGACGCCAACCGCCGAGCAGCAGCGACCGATACCTGTAATACAGAGATCAGGACAGAAAATGGTCATCGATAGTTAGGTAGTGTTGTCAGCTGTTTCCCTCTCAGACCCAGTGGCAACAAAGGCACACGCCCACGTTCTGGTATAGAAACGCACATGCGTAAGCAACGATCTTCGAAAGGGCACAAGAACGACGCCTCACCCCGTCGGACGACTGCTTAACATGATGAAGAAAAGGCCGAAGAAGACGGCCACCGTATGGGTGTACCGACACTTCACATCCAGAACACCACAGTCTCGACAGCAGCATACGCCAAGAGCGACCTGAAGTGGTCGAGCGCGACAACATATAGCTACCAGCAGTCAGCTGCTAATCCGAGTTAGTAGAAGAAACGACACAGAAAGACGTGGTTGGAAAGACCCAGCCGACGGCAAACCTGTTCCAAGGAAACTGGGGTGATGATTGTGAAGTAGTCCCACTTTCGGTCGCAACAGGCGACACGGCGGGGGCGGTGTTCTGTATAAAGTTAGAAATACAGCCAACGCCGGTGGACAAGACGGAGCCACGCACCCTGTCAGTCAACAGCAGGTGGCGTAAGCTCCCATGGCCGATACACACGCGATGCAACGAAGACCGGGATATCGGCTTGCCTCCATCAACATCAATACAATACGATCTTCAATTAAGATGCCTTTACCCAAAGATACGCTACAAGCGGTGAAGATCGACATCGTCCTCCTGTAAGAAGTATGCGCTGACGAATTTCCTGTCATGTACGGGTTCGAATCCAAAGTACAAAAAAAAAAAAATAAAAAAAAAAAAATTTAACTGCTCTGAGCACTATGTGACTTAACTTCTGAGGTCATCAGTCCCCTAGAACTTAGAACAACTTAGACCTAACCAACCGAAGGACGACACACACATCCATGCCAGAGGCAGAATTCGAACCTGCGAGCGTAGCGGTCGCGCGGTTTCAGACTGAAGCGCCTAGAGCCGCTCGGCAACTGCGGCCGGCCCTACGTATCGCACGCCTCTTAAACTGGCAGCCGCATACTAATACTTCTCAGTCAGAGTATCGCGGCAAAGGATGTACTGTACGTACCGTTGGCGCGGGGATTAGCAATGATGGTGCTTGATGTATTACACATCAACATCTGTGCACCCTCCGGTACAGAGAGGAGATGCGAGTGTTTCCGCTTCTTCGCAGAGGAAATTGCCCCGCTCTTCCAAGGTCGACACGACCGCTAATCCTACGAATGTTGGTGCACAATATGCATTGGTTGCCACCTGCGAACATGTCCATGACCTCCATCCTGAATACACCCAAACGACGAGTCATTCCGCTAGCCGTCTCGCCCGAATATATGTTACACGCAATCTTAACGCTGACCTCATCGAAGCCTGTGGCCTGCAGCCTACGATTACTATAAGGCATTAATCTGTACGATATCCGTCCAGCGGTAGCAGGTATGGCGGAGGCGCGATCCTTCGAAAATGACCGGCGCCCATTTGAGAGATGCCATTTAAGTTTGGAGATCTTGCGAACGATTGCTCCAGCCGTATCCTACAATCCTACTTTGGTGCCTGGATTGTACCAAACTGGCGCTACACTGCTCAATAGTAACATACGTTCGTTAGCTTTCTGTGTGGCGACGTGAGACAACGGAATTTTATTTCACAGTGCTACGGGATGCACCGACCAAATGCCTTCTCCGGAGCGGCAAGCGGTAGTACGACGGGCGAAGGCCAGAATTATATCCATGAAGCAACGCCAACCTGAAGGTGCAACGGTCAGGGCACAGACACGAGACAGGGTTACAGGAGAACGCCCAACGATGTGTCATTTCATCAATGAAAGCAAAAGAAGAAGAAGAGCTCTGGGACAAGCTGTGAACAAGGATGATGGCAGACGCCTAACAGCATAACAAGAAGTAGGTAATACCCTTGTAGAACATTGCACTTCGTTTTACACCGCAGTGGATACAGATATGGTGGCAATTACCGATATTACACATACGATATTCGGCACCACTGGACCAGAGGCGGAGGCGCAACTAATGGAGGAGAATACAGAGGAAGAAGTGGTGGAGGCCATTGGTAGGGAAGCGGTGAATAAATAGCCATGACCAGACGGCCTCCCTTTGGTACGTTGTAAGACCTTTAGCTTTGTCATGGCACCCCGATGGACTGCTATCTGCCGTGGATTATAATGTCGCCTGACATGCCCTTCCCGCCGGCTTTTGTCGAGAGGCTAATTATCCCCGATACACAAACCCTTTGGTGGCACACAGATATGGGACTACGACCTTAAAATATTCACCAGACTATTAGCAGCAGTCCTCGAAGAGTATTGCACCAAGTGATCTCACTCGACCAAACGTCGCCCGACGGAGCTGCCAACATGCAGAGGGCACTTTGTGAATATCGTGATTTGATTTCTCTAGCAAACACATGGCTCCTCCATGGAGCACAAAAATCGATAGATTTTGATCAAGCCTTTGATAGAGTGAGTCATACAATTTTTGTAGAAAAAGTACAGATGCACATACGGTTTCCACGACCATTTGATGCGGCTACTCCAAAGTGCTCGTCAATGGATATACGTGAAGTCCTAGATCGTAGCGAGATCGGTCAGACAAGAATAGCCCTTATCTCCTATAGTATGTGCACAGGCCTTCGATGTGTTACTCTGCGGCCATCCTCACCGACAAGACTGACCTTGCGAGGATATACTTTCAAGTGTAAGGCGTGTGCGGATAACCTGGTGCTCGTAGCGCCAAATGGAAATTATACGCACGTGTGTCACATATATGGAGCGGCCACTCGCAGCCGCATAAATGTAGACAAGTCTTCGACGATGGGTATTGTTACTGGACTCACGGAAGAACGTCCAGCACCTTTATGACTAACGGATACCTTCAAATGCCTTGAAATACCAACGACAGCCAGAACATTACGGCCACCTACCCAATGGCCGCTGGAGGAAGCTGACACCACATCTGCACACACAAGTCACCTAATTCCCAAAATTCCGGGGAAGGGGCATTGAACTCTGACGCCACGTTCGGTCACATCCCAGATGTATTCCGTAGGGTTCAGATCTGGCGAGTTTACGAGGAGGATGGCGGGGGGAGGGGCGGCAGTACATCAATTCCAACTCGCCACTGTGTTCCTCGCAGCACTCCATCACACTCCTGGCCTTATGGCATGGCGCATTATCTTGCTGAAAAATGTCACTCTCACCCGGAAACATGATCGTCATGAAGGGGTGAATGTGGTCTGCAAACAGTGTACGGTACTCCTCGGCACGATCTCCACTGAAGATGTATGCCCACCTGAATGTTCCACAGAGCATAATGGAGCCGCCCTCAGCTTGTCTCCGTCTCGTAGTGCAGGCGTCTAGGAGCTGTTCCGCTGGAAAATGACTGATTCGCGCCCTGCCATTGGCATGATGAAGTTATTGGGATTTATCAGACCATACAACACTCTCCCACTGCGCCAACGTCCAGTGCCGATGGTCACATGCCAGAAGCTGCCGATGTTGTGGCGTTAACCTTGGCACATGCATAGGTCGTCGGCTTTGGAGGCCCATCTGGTGCTCTGCTTGTTCAGAAACACTTGTACTCTGGCCAGCATTTAAGTCTGATAAAACTTCCGCCACAGTTCGCCAGCTGTCCTGTTCTACCAGTCAGCCCAGCCTACTCGTCAGATGACGCAGTTATCGCCTGGACGGGTTTATATCGATAGTGGATAGATGATGATTATGATCTCCCTAATGAGTGTACGTCGCACAGCAGCGCATAACCATAACAGACAATGAGTCCGGACAGCGTGAATGGGGACATCATAAGGGCGTTAGACGCTAACCAGCGGGTCACATATGTAAACACCCACCTAGCGTTACCAATACTGCACTCTGCCCAAGTACATACGATGATGGTGATGACAGAACGACGCATACTGGCGGCCTACGGTTCCTTCGTTAGTGTAGGCCTACTACTTACCGTAAGACACGACGCCCTCACCCTCCCTCTTGGTAGGTGTGCATTGGTTCTTCTGCATGTACACGATCAAACGAAGAAGCTATATGTCAGCACAATGTTAAAACTATGGAGACGACAGCAGATATGTCAGAATCTTAATAGAAGAAATTGAACGAGTTTCTCGGACAGTGTCAGTGGCGCTCTAGCTCATTTTCCAGTCATTTCAGCATATAGGCGCTTTATTTATCGAGTACAGCTACGTTCAGATGGCTCTGCCGGAAACCAGACATACAAAGGCGTCCAAATTAATTGTCATGAAGTATGGCGACGGAAACATCATGCTTCCTTAGACATAGAAACACGTGCAATGTCATACTTAACAGTTAATTGTAAAAACGTCGCCCGGTCCATGCGACACGCGATTCATATGACTTATCGCCATTATGCCGTCGGTGCCAAACCCTGGACAACGATGACACCGCCTCGGCGGAAGTGTGGCGTCTGGTGACAAAAATGATCGTTTATTTTCCTTCGAATGGGACAACACAACTTTTGACCGGAGACTGTGTTCTTCTCTGAGCGATGCACTATCCATGTACTAAAACGTATGCAGTAACGTGGCTTCGCGGACGACGGCACAAAGAATATGATAGACTTTTGAACTTTTTACAGAAATGACATTAGATCGTGAGTAGTCTGAAATGCCGACAGTATTTGTCTGTTTTCCTATGGACTACTTTCATGAACCCCCGCCTAGCTAGATCGTCCAGTTAAATTATCAATGCGATGAAACAATGACCGGAAGATAAGAGAGCGGCGGGTAGATTGGAAATCAAATCCTACATTATGCTGCGTCTTTATTTCTTCATGTTGTGCGAGAACGGGGTTACGTTTGTATAGCTTTCAAGCAGTACAGATATATTGTTTCTTGTATTACAATGAAGCCGTTGTTACTAATTCGACTTCACTAAACCCTTATATGTGTAACAGTATTTGGTTTATATATGAAAGATATTCAGTAAAATGTTTAGCATAGTTGGAGAACTATTTTGTTAGAAAATAATTTTATTGTGTTTTCAAATTTCTGATGATCGTTTAACTTTCCAAAGTGTACTAGTTAAGTACAATGTTAGTTTTAGGTCATTCTGGTTATTTGTTATACTATATATTATACTATATACATGGAAGAAATTGTTAATCTCATTCTACAAACTGAAATATAAAGGCAGGTTTTTGTATTTTATTTTGTTCCTGTTAATACGTTGATGTAATTCTCTGAAGAAGGAAAATGAAACTTCCTGCAGATGAGTAAAAATTTGGTCTCTAGTATAGGATTTGAAAGGTGCTCTTCCCTTGCAGTGGCGTGTGACCATGTAAACATGTGAACATCTAAATAGAATGAGGCTTTCTATTAATAAAAAAGTAGACTGCTGGGACATCAGTTAGTATACATTGAAAAAAATATTAAAAAAAGAAAGAGAAAGAAACAGCACTGGCTCTTAGCGTAGTGGTAATGTGATCGCTGTATTCGCTATAGGATGGAAGCTCGCAAGAGGACCATTATTTTGCATCCACATTTCTCATCTTCTTTAAATTGACAGACCGAAAATCGGCAAGAACATCTTGGAAAAACTCTGTAAATATGCTTAGAAAAAAGTTATGCACAAGGCTGGAACTTTCTACGTACTTATGGGCTGAGGCCCAAAGTTTTATCAAGGAGTTGTGATATCACCTAAAAGAGGTGAATAATTTAACTGGGTTTGCTCACTAAATAATAGGTGTAGGTATATACACATAGTACAACTGCTTGGTAAAACTTTGGGCCTCGGTTCATGAGTAGATAAAAGGGTCTAAGCTGAAGCACATATACATGACAGTATCCCCACACCTATTATTAAGTGAGCAACCCAGTTCAGTTATTCACTTGTTTTAGATAATATCACAATTCCTTAACAAATTTTGGGCCTCAATCAATGAGTATATAAAAACTTCTGGGCTGTTGGATTACCTCATTGGTAGGTATGTTTAGTCATGTTGTGTAATTGCTCAATTGTGTAATTCCATATGTAAGTTTAAAAAAAATAGTAACTGAGTAAATTTTACAATATACTAAGGACCGATACATTAAGAAGTTGAGATGTTTGTCTTTGCCTTAACATCATGTTTGTCTTTGCTTTATCATCTTTGGAAACAGTAATGTACTTGAAAATTGGCTTATACCCGAAACCTAACTTGTGCATTAACCGCAATAAAATTTGTGAAGCAAGGCAAAAAACAGCGTTGTTTACGTAATTTACAACGTTCCACCAATAATCCACAATAGAACCAGTTAAAATACATATTTGATTAAATAGTGAGCGGTATTCGACAGTTTACTAAATAACTGGACAATTTCGTCTGTGGCAGACTGAGACCTTGCCATGGTAACGATAAAAAATAGTTTCAAACAACCCCCAGCCTGTTAATGCAACTTAAATTATGTCCCTGGAAGTAATCCAATCATGGGTTACGAAAATATCGTTCTTTGTTTCAGCTAAACCCTCTGTCCAGAGGGGTGTATATAGAATGCTTAACGGCAGATAAAGGAAATCGTTTCCTTCAAACCAACGTATTGCGGTTTCTTAGAATCTCGGCTTCCAGAGAGGTCCTGGGAACATCAACCTGTCTAGTCTTAATACTGCTCGTCAGCTCCTGCATAAATGAAAAATCGAAGGTCACAAAATACAGTAGAAGGGAATGACAAACAGATATGGTGGCTACCGATCACACAGTTGGAATCGCCATATAAGAAATTGATAAAGTCCTTAAGAATGCCAAAAATCCTAAACTATGAGTTTTAGATGATACGAGAATGGAACAAATGAAACATTTAGGAAACGAATGAAGTTCATTTCAGTGTTTACTTGCTCCGAAAAGACGAAAGAAAAAAAATGGTTAAAATGGCTCTGAGCACTGTGGGATTTAACATCTGAGATCATCAGTCCCTAGAACTTAGAACTACTTAAACCTAACTAACCTAAGGACATCACACAGATCCATGCCCGAGCAGGATTCGAACCTGCGACCGTAACGGTCTCACGATTCCAGACTGCAAGGCGTAGAACCGCTCGGCCACTCCGGCCGGCAGAGGTTTAGGAAAATTTGGAAATTATACTTGAAGTTTGTTAGAAATTCCTAAGTGCTCTCTTTATCGAACACAGGGTGAATACAGACTGGATAATTTGCTCGCCATTTTAAGAAAAATATAGGTTTTTCACTCATTTTAATCTGTATGGCGTCATATCTCCTGTATTGTCGGTCGTACAATGGAGTAGTTTTGCAGGTAGATTTAGTTATACCCGTACATGTATGCAAAACGTATTGCGAATAGAGCTAGTAGTAAAGAAGTAATAAATTAAAGCGTGATGCCTGATACAGAAGTCTGACTGTACGACCGGCGAAAATGTTGTAAGCGATAAAGTTCTTTCCTCTCATCATTTTCTGGCGAGGGGGTGGGAGCGGCTATCAGTGAGAAAAAAGTTTCGTAAAGATTTGAAATTATGTAGAAACTTCGTTGAAGTCGTTAACTGCTCTCTTTCTCAAAACCGCATGAATGAAGTCCGTGTACTTGTGCGTCGTTGGATACTTTGCCTCGAGACAAACACATAGTTTGTAACTATAGTGTCTGCCTCGAGACAAACACACAGTTTGTAATTATGGTACTTGTGTTATTGTGTGAAACCTTTAAAATAAGATTATACCCACTAAAAACAGATAATGGCAGCATTTTAAATTTTTAAACTCTCTCAATAATTACGCGAAATACTGAAAATCGGATTTTTGTTGCCCCTATACTACAACTGGTACTTAGTTCCGGGTTCCAGGATGGTGTTTTAGTTATCTTCTATACGACTACATAAAGGCAAGTAGATGTTTATAGTTGTTACGAAAACTCTCGAAAAGTAAATAACTGATTTACTCTAACAATACATAATTCAATAGTAGACATACACTCTAAAAAGGGGACAACATTTGTAGCAAAAATATCGAGAAGTTCGTTACCATTTTACTTCATATTTTACGCAATACTCTAATAAACCTTCGCTGGACATAAGCTATAAATTTTTACAACTTTCTAGAATAGGTTTTTACAAAAACGAACGAAAGAAAATTGGATTTAACGTCCCGTCGACTTCGAGAACATTAGAGACGGAGCACAAGCTCGGATTCCGTCAAGGATGGGGAAGGAAATCAGCCATGACCCTTGAAAGGAAGCATACCGGAGATTTAGAGAAATCACGGACGGGTGGACGCCGGTTCGAATCATAGTCCTCCAGAATGCCAGTGTAGGATGCTGGCCACTGCGTCACCTCACTGGGTCAGATTTTTACACAAGGTCTAATAAACTTTTAGACAAACAGGGGAAAAGTGGTTACCAAAAAATATCGAAAAGTTCTTGATAATTTTGCTTCAAATTTTTACTCGGTTATCTAATTAACATTCAGATGGACAAATGCTATGTAATTTTTTAATATACACTCCTGGAAATTGAAATAAGAACACCGTGAATTCATTGTCCCAGGAAGGGGAAACTTTATTGACACATTCCTGGGGTCAGATACATCACATGATTACACTCACAGAACCACAGGCACATAGACACAGGCAACAGAGCATGCACAATGTCGGCACTAGTACAGTGTATATCCACCTTTCGCAGCAATGCAGGCTGCTATTCTCCCATGGAGACGATCGTAGAGATGCTGGATGTAGTCCTGTGGAACGGCTTGCCATGCCATTTCCACCTGGCGCCTCAGTTGGACCAGCGTTCGTGCTGGACGTGCAGACCGCGTGAGACGACGCTTCATCCAGTCCCAAACATGCTCAATGGGGGACAGATCCAGAGATCCGGAGATCTTGCTGGCCAGGGTAGTTGACTTACACCTTCTAGAGCACATTGGGTGGCACGGGATACATGCGGACGTGCATTGTCCTGTTGGAACAGCAAGTTCCCTTGCCGGTCTAGGAATGGTTGAACGATGGGTTTGATGACGGTTTGGATGTACCGTGCACTATTCAGACGATCACCAGAGGTGTACGGCCAGTGTAGGAGATCGCTCCCCACACCATGATGCCGTGTGTTGGCCCTGTGTGCCTCGGTCGTATGCAATCCTGATTGTGGCTCTCACCTGCACGGCGCCAAACACGCATACGACCATCATTGGCACCAATGCATAAGCGACTCTCATCGCTGAAGACGACACGTCCCCATTCGTCCCTCCATTCACGCCTGTCGCGACACCACTGGAGGCGGGCTGCACGATGTTGGGGCGTGAGCGGAAGACGGCCTAACGGTGTGCGGGACCGTAGCCCAGCTTCATGGAGACGGTTGCGAATGGTCCTCGCCGATACCCCAGGAGCAACAGTGTCCCTAATTTGCTGGGAAGTGGCGGTGCGGTCCCCTACGGCACTGCGTAGGATCCTACGGTCTTGGCGTGCATACGTGCGTCGCTGCGGTCCGGTCACAGGTCGACGGACACGTGCACCTTTCGCTGACCACTGGCGACAACATCGATGTACTGTGGAGACCTCACGCCCCACGTGTTGAGCAATTCGGCGGTACGTCCACCCGGCCTCCCGCATGCCCACTATACGCCCTCGCTCAAAGTCCGTCAACTGCACATACGGTTCACGTCCACGCTGTCGCGGCATGCTACCAGTGTTAAAGACTGCGATGGATCTCCGTATGCCACGGCAAACTGGCTGATACTGACGGCGGTGGTGCACAAATGCTGCGCAGCTAGTGCCATTCGACGGCCAACACCGCGGTTCCTGGTGTGTCCGTTGTGCCGTGCGTGTGATCATTGCTTGTACAGCCCTCTCGCAGTGTGCGGAGCAAGTATGGTGGGTCTGACACACCGGTGTCAATGTGTTCTTTTTTCCATTTCCAGGAGTGTATATATAACAGTCGAATCTTGGTGTTGACGGGCCCAGGCGAGGCGTAAAGCTTTTTATCGTGCAGTCATAAAGGATACACAGCGAGCTTTCGGCTCCGACAGCACATATCGATGATGTTTAGTTGAACGGTTCGGTTCACATGCTGACACTTGTGATGGTCCAGCATTGAAATCTGCAGCAATTTGCGGAAGGGTTGTACTTCTGTCACATTGAACGATTCACTTCAGTCGTGGTTGGTTCCGCTCTTGAAGCAGCTTTTTTGGCCGCAGCGGTTTCGGTGATTTGATGTTCTACCGGATTGCAGGTATTCACGGTAGACTCGTTAAATGGTCGTATGGGAAAATCCCCACTTCATCGCTACCTCGAAGTTGCTGTGTCCCATCGCTCGTGGCGCCGACTATAACACCACATTTAAAGTCACTTAAATCTTGACGACCTGCCATTGTAGCAGCAATTACCGATCTAACAATTGCGGCAGACCCTGGTAGTCGTATATAGGCGTTTTCGACCGCAGCGCCGAGTTCTGCCTGTTTACATGTCTCTATATTTGAATGCCAATGCCTATACCAGTTTATTTGACGCTTCAGTGCAATAATGAGTCACGAGAGATGATAACATGCCTTCTATGTCGCTGACAGTTCTAGACATCGAAACCACGTTTTCGGCAAATGATAGTACGCTAAGACGCATGCATTTTGGTACGTTATAAAGAGTCTTAACTCTTGTATCGGTCGAGGTATTAAAGCAGTAGGATTTTTTAAAGAGAATGATATACTTTTTAACGGGGATCGAAGGCGTTTTAAAAGGCGACGACAATGATATAAAGCTTGTTATTGCAGAGGCTGAAACGCTTCACAGAAGAATCCGAGAAATATTCTAAAACTGGTAATCGGTCGGTTTCGGCTATTGCGTTGCAAATATGCCTATTCCAGGCTACGTTGTGTTTTATTCGCTCCTGGCTTTAGCAACATGCCCATACAGCTGTCTCAATAGTATAATGTCAACTATGACGATATGAACGTGTTGAAGACAACACAACGCCCAGACCCAGAGTAGAGAAAAGTATCAGAATTGGACAAGAACCGAACCCGAGACCCTTAGGTTAGCAATCCGCCACCCTGGCCATGCAGCTACCGATGTGTCAGGCTATATCGTTCTATCAAACCTTTTGACTGTGTTTTTGTCTGCATGCAAAAATAGTAGGAACTGTGTCATCTATTTCTGCTTCATCATTTTTTGCACACAGACGTGTACACCATTTAGGAGAAGTTAGACATGCTACTTTTAATTGGCGAATGGTGACAAGAGACGAGTTGCCACAGAATTTGGGATCAGCCAAAGGAATGTCATTAGCATCTAGCACTGACATTAATTCCACACTTAGCAGCTTTACTATATTAGACACTCGGAGGGTGCGATTTCGAAAATCCTCTGGAATTTTGTTGGTTGCTGTGCATCGCTTGGGAAACGACACTAAGTTTTTCCAACCTGTGCTCTTTAGCTAAGGAGCAATGTTTACCACGATAATGTAAAGTTACGTACAACATGCAGCAGTGCTATACTGAAAATCCACGCTGGCTTCGTTAAGTAGAACAATAATGACCGTGAAGCGTAAATTTATGAAGCGGCATTATAGGAAACACCATTGTGGGACCTTACTTCATCCCAACAACGTGGAACGGAAATAGGTACGCATACTTTGTTAAGAGCATTCTATATGTTCTTCTACTAGAGGTACCACTGGATAGTCGATAATGTATGTGTTTCCGTCACGCCGACTGCCCTGCTCACTCTTCCAGTGTTGCAGCGCAAATATTCAATGAAAAGTTTCCTGGCATTTGGACAGGACGGAATGCTGTAGTGCAGTAGGTGGCCAGATCTCTTGTTTTGAGTTCTCTTGAATCATTTCTGTGGGGAACACTGAAAAACACAATCTAGCACGAAGCCCCAAGTACTCTAGACGATTTCCGCCGTCGAACGGCCATAGCGTACAACGTCATATCATCCAAATCTGTAGACGATTTGAGCACGTACTTAAGTAATGTGTAAAACCATGTTTCGTGAAGAACTTTTCATGTAACTTTCTATGTAACGATTTCTTTCCTTTTGAATGTAGCTCACTAATTTAAAATGTGACCTCCCCGGATAGTTGATCCTGCATTGTCCTTCCCGTCAACAGATGGCAGTCTTTTAGCACCCTGGTTTCTCAGTTTGCCGGCAGCTGTGGCCGAGCGGTTCTTGGCGCTTCAGCCCGGAACTGCGCTGGTGCTATAGTCGCAGGTTCGAATGCTGCCTCGGAGATGGATGTGTGTGATGTCCTTAGGCTAGTTAGGTTTAAGTGGTTCTAAGTCTAGGGGACTGATGACCTCTGATGTTAAGTCCCATAGTGTTTAGAGCCATTTGAAACATTTTGTTTGTCAGTTTGCCTCCCTCTTCGTGTACGCTACTCGGTGCTCTGCACTCGCTGGTGGTACACCGCGATCTGTCCTCGTGCAGCGAGGCGCTCGGGGTCACAGCACAAAGTAATAAGTGTCCTGGCGTTCACTGCATATTTCTTTACCCAGGCAGTGATCCGTAGTATTGGCTGGTGTCGCTTTGCCATTGACTTAGGATTCACCGCACCTACCCCGACCGTTGTTTTTTGAAAATGGAAATATCGTATGGCATTGTTGGCCGGTAGGTCCCATTCGGAGGAGTTCGGCCGCCGTATTGCAAGTCCTGTGTAGTTGACGCCACTTCGGTGACTTACGAGCCAATGATGATGAAAAGGATGATGAAGGACACACAATACCCAGTCTCCTGCCGGGAATCTAACCCGGGCCCTGCGTGGTAAGCGGTAACGCTACCGCTATGCTGCGAAGCATACGCTGTTTTTGGGAATTTGTGGTGGTAAGTTCCCATGGACCAAACTTAACTAACGTAAACTAACTTACTCAAAGGACAACACACACACACCAACATCCGAGGGAGGACTCTAACCTCCAACAGGAGGAGTCGCGCGAACCGTTGCAAGGCGCTGGCCGCGGTTGTCTCGCGGTTCTAGGCGCGCAGTCCGGAACCGTGCGACTGCTACGGTTGCAGGTTCGAATCCTGCCTCGGGCATGGATGTGTGTGATGTCCTTAGGTTAGTTAGGTTTAAGTAGTTCTAAGTTCTAGGGGACTAATGACCACAGCAGTTGAGTCCCATAGTGCTCAGAGCCATTTTTTTTTGCAAGGCGCCTGGGACCACGCGGCTACACCGTGCAGTGCTGTTTTCTAAAATGTTATGTGGAACTTCGTTTTCCCGTTTGTACATGTACTACTGCTTTTAACAACTATTTTTAGCTCCTATCTCTTGTTTATTTTCAGTATGACACTTGATGATGGGCATGTAAGAACCCGAAACTAGTCGTGTTTTAACTAACGAAAAATAAAAAGAACCTTACAATTGAAACGGTACTTTCAACCTTGCTCTAAAGGTGAAGTTGCTACTGTTGCAATCTGTTATAATGCATTAGCTCTTGATCAGTTCGATTATTTCATCTTCCATCTGAAATGGGATTCGAGTATATCCGGCAAGCAGTGCACCGTTCGGCAACTTTATACAAATAACGGCCGAGAAATGGCAAGGGCACAAACATTTTAACATTTAAAATGGAGTTGCAAATTTTAAAAATCGATTTAACGAAACACGTACCTTCTTTTCTCGTGATTCGAGGCTTCAAGGTCCTCGTGGTACACGACGGGCCACCGCAGACGTGCGTCATCTGCAGTTCCACAGGACACATAAAAAGCGGGTGTCTGCGTGCCAAACCGCAGCGTCAATGAAGCACGAAGAGTAACTAACATACATCCAGGTAGGTAGTAGATCCGCCTTCACCAGGCGCACACCCGCCAGGGCCGATTGGAAATCAATGGGGCCACTCGCTCTCAACGAGGAGGTAAACAACTTAGCAAGAAACTGCACTCTGGCTGCCTATAGCGAAAATACGAAGTAGGCAGACGGACTAGTCACACAAACAACAATTTTAGAATGATGACTCAGGCCTATAGGATATCGTACACAGACCTTTGAGCGGAAGGACGTTGATTTCGTACGATGCGTGGCGAAGGGTACCCTAGTCATGCCCCCTCCTGTTCCACATGCAAATAAAGCGAGGGAAAAACGACCGTCTATATGCTTCTGCACAATGCCTAATGTCTCTGATCTTATCTTCATGGTCCTTACGCGAAATGTACGTTGGCAAACATCCTCACATTGCTGCTCACCCTGTCCGCCACATCATTTATGTATGCAGAAAATAACGGCGGTCCCGTCACACTCCCCTAGAGCACTTCTGACGATAGCCTCGTCTCTGATGAACACTGGCTGTCGAGGACAACATACTGGGTTTTGTTACTTAAGAAGTCTTCGAGCCACTCACATGCCTGGAAACTTATTCCACAAGCTTGTGCCTTTGTTAACAGTCTGCATTGCGGCACTAGGAATATGAAATCCTCCTGTTGCCCTTTATCTATCGTTTGCAGGATCTCATGTGAGGGAATGTCACGCTCATTTTCGCACGACCGGTGCTTTGTAAAACCATGCTAATTTGTGAACAGAAGCTTTTCCCTTATAACTAAATTTGTTATACTCGAACTCAGAATAAGTTCAAGGATTCTGCAGGAAACTGATGTTAAGGATAACGGTCTGCAATTTTCCCTATATATTATTTTACCCTTTTTATATACAGGTCTCACCTGCAATTTGACGGCTGTGTTGGCCGAGCGGTTCTAGGCGCAACAGTCTGGAACCGCGCGACCGCTACAGTCGCAGGTTCGAATCCATCCTCGGGCATGGATGTGTGTGATGTCCTTAGGTTAGTTGGGTTCAAGTAGTTTTAAGTTCTAGGGGAGTGATGACATCAGAAGTTAAGTCCCATAGTGCTCAGAGCCATTTTTCACCTGCACTTTTTTCCGTTGCCTTGGGTCTTTGCGCTGGGCGAGAGATTTGCGATAAATGCAACCAAAATAATGAGTCAATGCTGTACTCTGTAAAACCGTGGGAGATCTAATAATTGTAGTTAAATAACGCATAACCCACAGATTATGAATTCCTTTCTATCAAATGTGGATTATTAAACATTACAATGATTTAGTACAATATAACTATTCCCCCAACTTTAGTGTTCTAGGATTAAGAAAGACAGCACAAGAGTTTCCGACTTAGGAAAACACCGGGGCCGAATTTGTTAAGATGAGCGTGGAAGATAAGACAGATGACTTTATGAACACAGCAAACAACAACCTTCCTAATAGTATAACAGCGTGACCCGATGAGATCGTTGAAGAATAGACGCCTCACATTTATGCAACCATATAATATAGTTACTATTGGCAGAACTGAATGGTGGAATGTCTACGGTAATACTTATGTGTATCAGATGCGAACGTAGCAATACTTCAAGAGGTGATCACAGATAAAGTCTCCGACTTTTATGGGACAGTAATAATGTATAAGGTGGGCATATCATCACTCGCAAGTGGGAGAGGCAGTGCGGCAAAAATACACGACCTCTTCTTGGTAAATATAGGGTTGTATCGATACCTAAACCGGAAAACTGCTGTATGGATACCCAGTTTTACAGGGATTATGTTCAGACTGAGCGCCGAAAGATTTACGTCGTCAATAGTGTCAGTGTCACGACTTGCTGGTAGGTGCTGGTACTGATACGGCCTTACAGCTGCAGACAGTCAACATGGGTCTGGACATGGCGAGCAGGACTTATTCGCAGTTTTATCAAAATAACAGCAATAGTTCTGCGGCTCTTCGCCGTTATTGACCCATTTCCTCGTGAGGTCACTTGGTCACTGCATGACAAGATCTGAACCCTTGTGACTTCTGACTGTGGGATTACCAGAAGGACACGGTTTATCATCGGAACACTATCACACATCGGAGGTTGAAGCTCAGCTTGGCGAGGAAGGTAGCCAAAATCCCATGTGATATATTTCGGGCAGCAGTAAAGCCATCTCTAGTGCAGTCCCAGACTATCGTGGATGCACTTGGTCGTCATACTGAGCAACGTTTGTAAGCCTGATATGCAGCTAGCAAATGTTACCTCTCGTATGAAAGTCAAAATGTGTTTCTTTCATCGTTTACCCGTTATTTCTCTTCCGCACGTCTTTACAAATGTTTCCACAAAGTTTCCTTCTCCTACGATCACTCGTTTCTCATGTGGGCTCTCTCAAACAGCAAAAGTTTAACTATAATTGGTATGTATGCTGGTAAACGCTGCGACTCGCTTCACAGACAAACATAGCAGAAGCGTTTTGTTTCGCGACGAAATAGTGAATCTATTAACGGTAGTGCGAGATAATGTAATTTTAAAAGGAAATTTTAATTGTATTTTGCATCGGTAAGATCTGTGCCCTAATTTTAATTTCTGTGAAGAAATTTTCAGGGCTATCGTGACTACCACATCACGGCTCACTACAACAAACAACAGCGCGTCCTGGGACTAGAGATCTAGCAACTAAACATGTCGCTCCTAGATGACGAGGTATTGTACCAAACAGTCGCTGAAACATCGACACGATGTCTCCAGAACCAGTCAAGCCAGTCAAGGCATATTATCGGGTGGATTCAAACTGCAAAACCGCAAAAAGGTAGTGTATTGCCCAAACTGTTGGATGCAATGCTGAAATACTGTTTCTTATGCCTACCAGACCCGTACAATGAACGAACGAATTTGGTAGCAAACACTTTCGAATGACACTCCAAACCAAAAATTTCTGCTTTGTGACTGCAGTCATTGGAAGGCAAAAAAGTGCGAGCACGTCTCACAACTTGTATCAGTCAAGAAAATATTCCGGTATACCAAATTGTAAGGGAAAAGAAAATCAATCAGTACATTTCCCACGAACAATGAAATAGCTACGATCACCAAAGTGGAAATAAGCTTCATACTGAACGGTAGTATATGAATCTTTATCCTGAATCAGAGACCCAACTATGGACGAAGCTTTCCTCTTTAATATACAACCCATAGTTAATGCGGAGAATATCGAAGGGTTTGTCGAAACATCTCGGAAGAAGAAAGAGAATCAATAGTTACAGAATCTCCACGTAACAGATCAGTTGAGTGTCGTTCAAGATTTTGGAACATTATTGTCTATAAACTGACAATAATTTATAACGAACTGTTGGCAGACGATGCATTGTATAGCTTACATATGCAATTCTTCTTGGGGTCGTGATATCTAAATCTGCTTCTACATCCATACTCCGCAAGCAACCTGACGGTGTGTGGTGGAGGGTACCTTGAATACCTCTACCGTTTCTCCCTTCTATTCCAGTGTCGTATTGTTCGTGGAATGAGAGATTTTCGGTATGCCTCTGTTTGGGCTCTAATCTCTCTGATTTTATCCTTACGGTCTCTTCGCGAGACATACGTAGGAGGGAGTAATATACTGCTTGATTCCTCGGTGAACGTATGTTCTCGAAACTTCAACAAAAGACCGTACCGAGCTACTGAGCGTCTCTCCTGCAGAGTCTTCCACTGGAGTTTATCTATCATCTCCGTAACGCTTTCGTGATTACTAAATGATCCCGCAACGAAGCGCGCTGCTCTCCGTTGGATCTTCTCTATTTCTTCTATCAACCCTATCTGGTACTGATCCCCCACCGGTGAGCAGTGTTCAAGCACTGGGCGAACAAGTGTACTGTAACCTACTTAGTTTGTTTTCCGACATCATTTCCTCAGTATTCTTCCAATGAATCTCAGTCTGGCATCTGCTTTACGAAGATTAATTTTATATGGTCCTTCTATTTTAAATCACTCCTAATGCCTACTCCCAGATAATTTATGGAATTAACTGCTTCCAGTTGCTGACCTGCTATATTGTAGCTAAATGATAAAGGATCTTTCTTTCTCTGTATTCGCAGCACATTACACTTGTCTACGTTAAGATTCAATTGCCATTCCCTGCACCATGCGTCAATTCGTTGCAGATACTCCTGCATTTCAGTACAATTTTCCACTTTTACAACCTCTCGATATACTACAATATCATCCGCAAAACGCGTCAGTGAATGTCCGATGTTATCCACAAGGTCATTTATATATATTGTGAATAGCAACGGTCCTACGAGAATCCCCTGCGCCACACCTGAAATCACTCTTAATTCGGAAGACTTCTCTCCATTGAGAATGACATGCTGCGTTCTGTTATCTAGGAACTCTTCAGTCCAATCACACAATTGGTCTGATAGTCCATATGCTCTTACTTTGTTCATTAAACGACTGTATCAAACACCTTGCGGAAGTCAAGAAACACGGCATCTACCTGGGAACCCGCGTCTATGGCCTTCTGAGTCTCGTGGACGAACAGAGCGAGCTGGGTTTCACACGATCGTATTTTTCGAAACTCATGCTGATTCCTACAGAGTAGATTTCTAGTCTCCAGAAAAGCTATTATACTCGAACATATTACGTGTTCCAGAATTCTACAACTGATCGACATTAGAGATATAGATCTATAGTTCTGCACATCTGTTCGGCGTCCCTTCTTGAAAACGGGGATGACCTGTGCCCTTTTCCAATCCTTTGGAACGCTACGCTCTTCTAGAGACCTACGGAACACCACTGCAAGAAAGGGGGCAATTTCCTTCGCGTACTCTGTGTCAATCCGAACTGGTATCCCATCAGGTCCAGCGGCTTTTCCTCTTTTGAGCTATTTTAATTGTTTTTCTATCTCTCTGTCATCTATTTCGATATCTACCATTTTGTCATCTGTGCAACAATCTAGAGAAGGAACTACAGTGCAGTCTTCCTCTGTGAAACAGCTTTGGAAAAATACATTTAGTATTTCGGCCTTCAGTCTGTCATCCTCTGTTTCAGTGCCATTTTGGTCACAGAGTGTCTGGACATTCTGTTTTGACCCACCTACCGGTTTGACATAGGATCAAAATTTCTTAGGAATTTCTGCCAAGTTAGTACATAGAACTTTACTTTCGAATTCTTTGAACGCCTCTCGCATAGCCCTCCTCAAACTACATTTCGCTTCGTGTAATTTTTGTTTGTCTGCAAGGCTTTGACACTTCCGTAGTCATTTTCTAACTCGGTTGTTGTACCACGGTGTCTCTTTTCCATCTCTTACGATCTTTCTTGGCACATACTCATCTAATGCGTATTGTTCGGAGGTTTTGAACTTTGTCCACTGATCCTCAACACTGTCAGTACTTTAGACAAAAGTTTTGTGTTGAGCCGTCAGGTACTCTGAAATCAGCATTTTGTCACTTTTGCTAAATAGAAAAATCTTCCAACTTTTTTAATATTTCTATTTACGGTTGAAATCACCGATGCTTTAACCGCTTTATGATCGCTGATTCCCTGTTCTGCGTTAATTGTTTCAAGTAGTTCGGTTCTGTTTGTCACCAGAAGGCCTAATATGTTATCGCCACGAGTCGGTTCTCTGTCTAACTGCTCAATGTAGTTTTCAGATAAATCACTTAAAAACAAGTTCACTATATTCTTTGTCCCTGCCACCCGTTATAAACGTATGAATCTCCCAGTCTATATCTGTTAAATGAAAATCTCCACCCAAAACTATAACATGGTCGGCAAATCTACTCGAAATATTTTCCAAATTTTCCTTCAGGTGTTCTGCCACAACAGCTGCTGAGCCAGGGGGCCTATAGAGACATACAGTTACCATGTTTCAGCCTGCATTAACCGTGACCTTCACCGAAATTATTTCATATTTCGGGTCTCCGTCAATTCCCTTCGATACTATTGCACTTTTTATCGCTAGAAACACGCCTCCCCCTTCACTGTCCAGCCTGTCTCTGTGGTATACATTCCAATCTGAGTTTAGAATTTCATTGCTGTTTCATTGTTTTAGCCAACATTCCGTCCCTAGTACTGTGTGGGCATTGTGACCGTTTATTAATGAGAGCAGTTCTGGGACCTTTCTATAGATGGTCCAGCAGTTTAATATTACCACATTAATATTGTCAATCCCTGTTGCGTTTTGCCTACTGCTACCTTGTCGCGTCTCAGGATGCGTCTTGTCGGGCCTAGGAAAGGGAATTCTCTAAGCCAAAAGCCCACTTGTGCACTCCATACGTACTCCGCTACCCTTGTAGCCTGTAGCTGTCCTGCGTATAGTGCACGCCTGACCTATTCAATGGCCACCTACATTTCTCCAGCCGATAGCGGAGGTCGCGAAATTTGCACCCCAGATCTCCGCAAAATCGTCTGAGCCTCTGGTTTAAGTCTTCCACTGGGCTCCAAACCAGAGGACGGCGATCGGTTCTGGGAACGACACTGCAGATAGTTAGCTCAGATTCCAGCCCGTGAGCGAGGCTTTCCACCTTCAACAACTCAGCCAACCGCCTGTATGAACTGAGGATGACCTCTGGACCCAGACGGCAGGAGTCTTTGGTGCCGACATGAGCAACAATATGCAGTCGGGTGCACCCAGTGTCTTCTATGCCGCTGCAGTGCTTCCTCCACATCTCGGATGATACCCACCGGCAAGGAGACAGAGTGAACACTGGCCTTCTTTCCCGACCTTTCAGCTGTTCCCCTAAGGGCCTCCATCACCCACCTAACACTGGAGCTCCCAATCACTAATAAACCACTCCCCCCCCCCCCCCCCCCCCCACCCATGTGGCTGCTCGGACCTTTCTGAAGGAGCGGCCCGTGGAAACCACAGGAAACAAAACGTTTCTACAGGTGACGCAAAAATGGCAACACTACTAAGTAAGATAGAAGCAACAGGCGAGCATCAGTGGCAACAAAAAGTTCTTTACGAGCAGAAACTAGCCGAAGACTCAATAGAAGTGAAATTACCTCCAAGGTAGCTATAACTCCTCACCATCCAAATGCTATTTTACTCGAAGGCAAGGTAAGCAGTGCTTTTAAAAATTGACATGTTGCCAAACGGAAGTTTGCCACCTTTGTAATGTTTGTACAATAATTTATTACGTCAACGATCGCTTATATATATTCACATTACCGGTTTCGGAAAAAATTGACATCCTCAGATGTGCTTACCCCACTAAAAGCTTCACACATACAATCAAATATAGTTAGAACTTTCAACGTGATACAGTCATTTAACATTCCACAGACTGTACCTATCGTCACATGACAAAAGACTTGCCGTGAAAAAACAGAGAACGTAGTCGCATGTCAGGTGTGTTGTGAGAACGACGTGTTCTGTAATTTCCACCTATGATAGAATTTTAATGTGTTTGATACACAATTCGAACAAGGAGCTATGAGTAAAAATGAAGATCACTCAGACCAATGATCTATTCTTAATTTGTTGCAATTAACATCACAAAACTCATTACGCAGATTTGTGCAGGATGCGATTAGGTATTGGAAATACTGAGTTGTGACTTGAGATCATCACGGACAAAGCTAAATATATTGTGAGTCCTCATTTTCTTGGGCGAATAAGGCATCAGTAGTGCTGAACGTAATGTCAGACGTGAGAGCACATTCAAATTCTGCCATCGAGCTTTCGAAGGAAGAACACAATGTATAAGTGCATTTTCCTTCGTACGACTACAGTCGTAAATTTCAATCCCAGCAGACGGGTTGAAATGTCTGATGTATAGAAAGAAACTAGAGGACGATGCCTCGGCCTAACAACATAGACGATTTTACTTTGCGGGCAAACATTTTTGTTTTATTTTGGTGGTAGCGGTAGCGACCTGTCGTTGCCATGGTAACCATGCCACGCTCAACAGCGGAAACTATGGTAATGATTGCTGCAATATCATAGTTGATCCAACTGGATCCATGACATACTTTCACCGAACCAATCATCACATTATTGGGCGCTGATGTGCTCGGCGTTTAGCGCCCGTAAGCTCCAAATACACAAACACATTATCGGATTCAAAAACACCAACTACTTTACTAGAATATTTATACAACGGAATAAGTAATTCTGTATGACATACAGCAACTGCTAACTTTGCCAGCCTCTGGTGTAAAAAAAAACATTTTATGGCGTTAACGGAACAAAACGGTAGTTTAAACTTCCTGCAGGTTTAAACTGTGTGCCGCACCGAGACTCGAACTCGGACCTTTGCCTTATGCGGGCAAGTGCTCTACTATCCTTATTTTTAACATCTCATTTTGTTCTACACAGTTCGTTGAATTTGTTCCTGGCGGACGTCCGATGACACCCGTTCAGGTTGCTCGTTGATCCGTTCACTCAGTTTTTTTATTGTAGAGGGTAGCTGAACCCTCTGACGGAACACACTGAGCTACCGCGCCGGCGATGAAGGATGATGATGAAGACGACACAAGAACACTCAGTCATGGCGGGGTAGGAGAAAAGCAAGCTGAGCTACAACAATCTGGAAACTTTCCACAGGCTGTGGCTAAGCATGTGTCGGCAATATCCTTCGTTCCAGGAGTGCTAGTTATGCAGGGATGGCAGAAGCGCTTCTGTGAGGTTTGGAAGGTAGGAGACGAGATACTGGCAGAAGTAAAGCTGTGAGGACGAGGCCTCAGTCGTGCTTGGGTAGCTCAGATGGGCCGGTACGGTAGCTCATCGTGTTCGGTCAGAGGGTTTAGCGACCCACAGTAATAAAAAAACTGAGCGAGCGGATCAACGAACAACCTGAATTGGTGTCATAGGACGTCCGCCACAAACAAATTCAACGAACAATGTAGAACAAAATGAGATCATTAAAAAAGAGATGGTAGAACACTTGCCCGCGAAAGGCAAAGGTCTCCGAGTTCGAGTCTCGGTCCGGCACACAGTTATAATGATGCAAGGAAGTTTCATATCAGCGTACACTCCGCTATAGAGTGAAAATCTCATTCTGAAAACGATAGATGTTTTGCGTCAGGGAGGTACTGAAGAAATCCCAGCTACCGATTTCCTTCGAAGGTCGCAGCTTGAGTCAAAAAAGTGAGGAGCATAGAATGAGAGCAGTCTTCCAGAAACAGGGCAATATCTTACGCTTAAAGTATAGCCTCCACTACATTGATATTGCAGGATCAAAACCACAATCGCATACCTCATGGTCAGTCACGGCTGCGTCGAAAACCAACTGTTCCACATCAGTTTTACACCACACACGATGTGTGAACGTGCTTCGTGAGAAAGAATTGAATCATATCTTCATCAGTTGTATTAATCAATATGATTCCACGAATTGCAAGACCTTCTAAAACAGAACTGTCCCCTGCCAGTTTTCATAACTTCGTTGTTATTGGAGAAAAATTTAACAGTACGAGACAGCTGTGACAAAATCATACACATCCTCATTAACCCAACACTTGCTCAGATACACCAAGGACCGCAGGATTCGTCGAGAGGAAATATCCCTTGCTTGGCTAAAAATCACAGAAATCCAGGCTTAGTTCTTTCGGTCAAAGCAACGTTTGCCATCATGTCCTAGTTCCCATCGAATTCAGCTCTCGGAAGTCTACTGTACCCATAGACCGATCCCAGAATACCAAAGGGATAGAGTAGCATGTACAACTCATGGACTCAGTCATTTGTTGTATATACCAATCTCTGTCTCCCTCTACACTGTGTGTCCTCTGCGTATCCCTCTAGTGCCATGGACGCTATTCTACGATATCGTAACACATATCCTGTCACAGTGTTCCTTCTTGTACTGTGTTTATAACATATTTCTATCCTCCTCTATTCTGTAGATGTATCCTCACTTTTTATCTATGTACACCTAATCTTCAATATACGCCTGTAGCACCACATCTGTGACGATTCGCTTCTCTTCTTTTCTGGTTTTTCCACAGTCAGTGGACGGCTTCTATGCAATGCTGTACTCCAGACGTACATTCCCAATAACTTCTTCCTCAAGTTAAGGTATATGTTTGTTACTAGCAGACTTCTTTTAGCGACGAATTCCCTCTTTACCTGCACTAGTCTGCTGCATACTACAAGTTGCTCACTCTTATAAACGTACCCCGCTATAAATACAACAACTGCAGATATTGTTCTGGCACAATGTTATGATTAGCGCCATAAAAGTGTGGTGGACCGCGTCAATCGTGCAATGCAGTCGTCAAAGCATGTGTGCCTGACGTGCGTAAGTAGTTAAGCAGATACCATAGTGTGAACATTTATAACGCTGATTGAAAATCTATAAAAATACGTATGTGTTCAGTAGAGCTGAAGTCTTACTAGGGAGGCGATTAAATTAGCCGTAATTGTTAAAAATACGGCAATCCGTTGACAAAACGTCATACAGGAGTTGAAACGATTACCATTAGTATTGATAGTGTACGAATATTCCGTGCTACCCTGTTAAAAAAAAAAATTTTGTGCTCAGGATTACACAGTTCAGTACCTCAGTATCTGATACAGAACAACACAGCAGCTCTAAACTCTGTCACTCCCACGGTGCGTGAGTAGGACAAATGATATCTGGGAAGTCGTCCTTTGCTGACACCACCATTGACCTCATCGAACCTAACGCGTAATTTTTCTGGCTAGGAGGCTAGGCAACCCATTATGCCGTCCCAATGACTATAATTTTCTATGAGCTGCACCGCGCGTTGCTGTATGTACTGATCTACAAAGCGGCCAGCGCTGAGACGTTCCTGCATTTTAATGACAAGCTAGCATTCAAGGGCCTTTCGTTTACTGGTCTGTCATCCACACCACGCGATTCTTTAAGGTGAAAGCACTCGTAATTCTACAAGTCTCAGCTTTTTGCGATAATTCTGCAGACTCCGTTGTCTGCTTACTGTGCGATCCGATGACTACCTGGCGTCCCAGTCTTATTATCAATTGTACCTTATCACATGCCCTCTACGTGACAAAAGATGCCATTCCGACAGCAGAGCGCGGGATGTAAAAAAAAAAGAAAAGAAAAAAAAATTGCAGACAAATTCGAGTAGTAGAACTCGCTCTCTTAGGGTCGCTTACAAACTTAATTGCGTATATAGATAGTTGTGGTGGTTTCCATTAACAATTAACATTAATGTCAGCAGTGGACTCAACATGATCCACATTAGTTCTTCTATAGGTTTTGATGAGTCAACTTGCGAATATAAAACAACGTATATTTCGATTGCATTGACTCAGAAGCTTAAATTTTTTACTCTAGTGTCCTTGTAATATTTTTAACGCATTATTAACTCAAATCTCATATCTCTAGAAATATATTATTCAGTTTAAAAAGTAATAGGATGTTTCGGGGATGGAAGCATTCTTAGTTGACTTACCTAAACTACAGACATTTTCAGAATGATTATAATCTATTCACGGGATCGTCTTTGTCATCTCAGTTGTGTGTGACTATTGTGGAAAGATAGCTGTTAGTACCGAGAAAGATAACGCTTCTCCATTTACATGCCTTAAGTTTCGATAAAGGACAAACGCCATTGTTCAGGAATGAACATTCACTGCTTGGAAACATCATATTATATTAACACAGATGACGGTACATAGCGTTAAAAGTGGCTAAATGGAACATTAACACAGTAAAAAGAACAGAAAGCTCCTAATGTCCGATTACAGGATTAGTACCCAGCCTGTGGAACACAGAACATATTTTAATATTTAATAGTGTTAAAGAGCGATGATATATACATAAAACCAGTATTAGTCGGATGGAAGTCTTCTTGGAAGGGTTTGTGGAAAGAGCATACAACGCGCTACTGTAACGAATTTTATAGCAGTGATCCACTGAGGGGAGTCATTATCAGGTAGATATGACTGTAGACGTCGAACGAATTCCGGGACGTTCTCCTAGGATCCTAACATATCGGTATAACGCTTTCGAAAACGTCGCAGGCCCCTTGGGGAAATAACATGTGGATCTTTGGAAAAAAACCTGATGATGTTGTTTCATGGTAAGAAAGACTCCTCCTATTCTGTAGGACGGTTATAAAATCCCCCTACAGCCAACTAGATTTAGGTTTGTCATGATTTCATTAAACAGCTTTAGGCGAATTCTGTGATGGTGTCTATGAAATAGTACGGCCGATTTCCAATTGCAGCCTTGTCCAGTAAACTGAACGTTAAACACCAATATTCCTTCTTTCCTTTAGAAGAAAGGAATCGTTGTCTCGTGAAACCGCGTTGGATAAATTTTGAGAACTTGTGTTCGAAGAAGGCTGTGCGACAATTCTGTCGCCGTCATCATATATGTCACGTAGTGATAATAAAAATAAGGTGAAAGAGATTAAGGTGCGTTGAGAGGCTGTAGGAATTTCTCCCTCTCCCAATAAGCGACTGAAATAGGACAAAAAAATGGCTAATATTGGCACCAAGTACCCTCCGCCATGCACCTTACAGCGGTTTGCGTAATGTATGACTAAATATAGATATTGCTACAGAACTTTAACATGCACTTACGCGGAAAATTATTGCTAATCTTATAATAATGGACAGAAGCTATATGATGAAACAACAATGAGATAGTCGCTTTCCTAGGAAACGACAGCTCAACAAAGCTGCAGAGGGTATATAAAGAAACACGCTGCGACCACATTCAGTACAGTTCAGCAGAGGGGAGGTCAGTGTGGTCGCCTCCCCGTCTCGCCGCCTCCCCGTCTCCCCGCCTCCACGTATCGCCGCCTCCACGTATCGCCGCCTCTACTTATCGCCGCTTCCACGTATCGCCGCCTCCACGTCTCGCCGCCTCCCCGTCTCGCCGCCTGCCCGTCTCGCCGCCTCCACGTCTCGCCGCCTCCCCGTCTCGCCGCCTCCACGTATCGCCGCCTCCACGTATCGCCGTCTCCACGTATCGCCGCCTCCACGTATCACCGCCTCCACGTATCGCCGCCTCCCCGTCTCGCCGCCTCCACGTATCGCCGCCTCCACGTCTCGCCGCCTCCCCGTCTCGCCGCCTCCCCGTCTCGCCGCCTCCCCGTCTCGCCGCCTCCCCGTCTCGCCGCCTCCACGTATCGCCGCCTCCACGTATCGCCGCCCCCACGTATCGTCGCCCCCACGTATCGCCGCCTCCACGTATCGCCGTCTCCACGTATCGCCGCCTCCCCTTCTCGCCGCCTCCACGAATCGTCGCTTCCCCGTATCTTCGCTTCCCCGTCTCGTCGCTTCTCCGTCTGGTCGCATCAACTCCCCTGCAGTGCACCGAGCTACAGAGTCCTCAGTTCCAATCAAGGTTTTTGGGAGGTTTTCCTTGATTGTAAGGCGAATGCCGGAACTGTTTACCTCCTCCCATCGATACAGAGATGTAACTCATGTAAATAATAAATTGAGAAATAAATGCTATAAAAGTACTTTGCCTTGTCTTTAATGAATTTTTATGTAAAGGAACTGAATAATAAATGACAGTGTATAGCTGACTGTTGCTCTGAAGCAGAAAGTTTAGTCTGTTCACATGAACCTAATGGTTTTCAATGGGGTAGGGGAAAAGATAGAAATATAACACAGAAACGAAGAGAGAACAAACATTTGCTCACAGAGCACAGAAAAATGTAGTCCTATGTGTTTTCTTTTACATGTAAATGAAAGAGAACTGATGTTTAACTTAGGTGCATGCAAACATTCAGTGTTAATACGTGAAATATACAACGCTAGTTGTATCTCTATCGTTTCACTGCGTAGTGTTCCACGTACACATTAGTTATTAGGTGGACACATTACTGTAGACATCAGTTATTCAGCTGTTCAGCATTCGTTAGTCGCAAGCAATATCTCTGGATTAGGGAATCTGTGGCAGGCTGGCTGATTGCGTTCACGATTTATTGCACCTGAAAGATATATGCGTTGCTTTTAGCGTCCACTGTGGTTCTTTATATTTACCAAAAGGCTTAACAACTTATCAGCTAAGCACTATAATCTATGCTGGAACAGTAAGTAGAAAATACCACCAAGATATAACATCGCGGTTAACTGATTAATCATAGTGATCTGGTAAACTACGTTCGATCCATATCAGTATGCTGTTGATGAAAGTCTGTGCAATGTAGCTTATTTTTTAACGGTAGCAGTAAGAGGAGTCCAAAAATATTGTTAAATGTTGCTCGTTTTAGCTTTTCATTACCTTTGTGAAGATCACGAGATATAATGAGGTACAGGAAGATGTGAAGGATGTTTATTGAGCAGATACTGTGTACAGTGCGAAGAAGAATATTTACTGAGCAGATATTATGTGCAGTGTGAAGACGGCAAACGTATGTTGTACTGTAGTCGTAAAATGGCATTGTAGTAGTCCATGTTTCGATCAAATAAGTTATCAACTTTTCAGTGTGCTGCTATGAAGCATTCAGAATGTTGTCCTGCAGTAATAGGGTGTAACACAGCATTTCATTCAGCCCTCATTAAAGAAATTGTTCTTATACTCACATAGTTAGTAGGCTTTCCCACTATATTAAGCCTGAGATTAAGTTGAATCGCAGTACAACTCTGAAAGACAAAATTACCTAAATTTAAGGGATCGTTATGGACAGAACACATGTAACAGAAATTGATGTGAAACACTGGAATTGTTCTCAAACGCACAAACCGATGCTATGATAAGACTGGTGTAACATAGTGACGCATATTTTCATTAAAAAAGTCAATACATTACGTTGAATTTTGTACAGATCGCTTGGTTATCTTTAGAATTTGCGAAAGCAAATTATCGAGTGTCTACTGTTTTATGTACTTAAGCATATGAGCTAGTCCATGACAGTAAAGACGAAGAGTTTAATTTTTGTTATGGTTTGATTCTCGCGCAGATAAAAAAGTCGTTTCTACAAAGGAAGACCAGACAGCGGGCTGTGCTATGTTACAGGATAGGAAACAATCCTGGCTGTCAAAACTTTCGTGCCTGCTGACAAGATTTTTCAATACTGTAAGTACCAAAGAATTTGAGGCGAACCCACTGCTCGTTACAGAATTCGTAATCCAGAGGAAGTATTTTTAAGATTCTGATAATCCGTAAACGAATGAGTGCAAATATTTTGTAGTTATCATAAATATAACTTAATTTGCAAGGACCTTAGAACATCCGCATTTGTTAATTGAGCTTTTGATTTGTTGCATCATGTTCATTGGGCCAGGAAACTAAAATATTTTGTATTCGTCAAAACAACGTGAAGCTATGTTCAGGAGTTAACTTATGAAATCCGTCAACTATATTTAGAATACGTTATTTTATTATCGAATTAACATTTCGTGTCACAGCTTCATAGTTGACAAAGGATCATCATTGCGGCATTAACCTTTAATATTGTAGTGATTAAGCCGTTCCACTGAACTATGCGGATCAGTATCGGATCTATTACAATATTAGTTTCCACAAAGAGAGATTCAGTGACAGCGATACTCTGCAAGCAAAGGTATACTACATGGTGGACATCACCTTAAACATATTTTCGCCCGCAGATAGAGCATGGGAAAAATTACTGTAAACCTCCAAATGTACTCTGTTCTCTCTCTTTTTTTCTCTTGATCCTTGAGCGATACATATGCAGAAGACAGTAGAGTTACTTCCTAAGAATTCTCGAAAACTGATTCTCTAGACATATTCAGTGAAGTTTCAAAACAACAATGTCTCCTTGGAGCCAGCAATCACGATTCATTTTCATAAAATAGGTCCCATCTCCGAGTGACCTACAATGCCCTATTTACGATAGAGCTTTGACTTTCTTCGATTTTCTCAGTTAGACAAGCTTTATGAGGGCTTCACACACTGATGTACGACTGCAGAATAACTTGCATTAAGGAGACACGCCCCTGAACTGGCTGCATTTTTAGCATTATCTTCACCCTCACAATGCAGCTGATCTATAAATGAGAGATAGCTGAAAACTCTGAAGTACAATTACGTCTTTAGTCAAAGCATTTCCCAAAAAATCATTGAGATATTTATTATACTTTGGTACTGACAACAATATTTATAATAGTATAAAACACAGACCACTATATCACTGCGGTACCATTTTCTTTGGAACCACTGACTGACTGGAAAAAGAGTCGGAGTACAGACAACATTCACATAAATGTTTTATGCCTCCAGTTTCCTTCCGTAACGCTGACCTGTGAAAAAGACAAGTCATTCATATTACTACAACAAAGATACTTAAAAATATACCTCAAATATCACCGACATCATCATCATGTTATAAATTTTTCAGGAAATAGTAGGCAAGGGAGGTGGCGGGGTCATTCTAAATATCTGTACCAATTTTTGTGAGTTTAACTTAGGTCATTTAGGAGAAAAGTGTACCTGAATGCTGAAAATTCAAGTTTTCGGTAAATCGCAAAAGAAGATTTACAGATTTATTAACTTACCACTATGCTCGTTTAGAACATTCCATCTGTATACTCCAGTTGTCCTCCTGTTTCCTTATCCTCCATACTCTTTCTCTTCATTCTTTTCTTTATCCTTGATTCCTTGGTAGCAGCTTCTGCACCTGTCTCTACTTCGATTATCTGCCGCTTATCAATAGCAATTATAGCTGATGTCATATTCCTTTCCGTCTGGATGTTTAATTTCTTCGTAACATTGATCCTTGAAATTGAAAAATTATTGAATGTTGTTATTGCATCCACGACACCAATCTTCAGCACTGTCAGCCCAACTAATACAGTTTTGGATATTCTCTCCCATATATAGCTGTTGAAGCTTTCATTTGCATTCTGAGAGAGATCATGCATACATT
The DNA here is from genome assembly GCF_023897955.1 of Schistocerca gregaria. Taxonomy (NCBI): domain Eukaryota; kingdom Metazoa; phylum Arthropoda; class Insecta; order Orthoptera; family Acrididae; genus Schistocerca; species Schistocerca gregaria. The sequence goes on from NC_064921.1 coordinate 863,752,632, forward strand.
TCGTAAGTAGATTTTTATTTGCCAGATCCCTATATTAGACCTAACTAACTGCCTCCATTACAGCAAGTGGTAAGACCTGCTTGTGGGTAGCATTGCTCTGCCAGTAATTACACCACGAATCTTCACCTTTTGGACACATAGCATGCTGTGGGGTTTCATTGTTGACACTCTGTGAAACCATGTTGCCCAGACAACTCGTCTCATGTTCTCCAAATCTCCTACATTTATCCTTATTGCTAGTATATAATATTGAGTCAAAGAATCAGTTTCACTTTTGTAAGACGACCTGGACCACCTATGTGTTTTCCGTCTGACAGTTTTCTTCCACTGAAGTCTTTACATAATTTTCCTAGCCGAGCTCCCATTGTTTTTGTACATGCCCAACACATTCAAGCTTTTCTATCAGAGTGTCCCCATTTGGTCTGTCATTAACAACAGTAATGTGTCCTTTACAACCTCCATCTCCAAGGTAGCCTACATACCTCACACTACAACTGACCTCTGATCTTCTAAAAATGTTTAGAACTCCTTTCGTTTCCATATTTCCACTTGGCCGTTAAATTTTTTTACCCAAATATAGGTTCCAATAAATTTACTTGAACAACCCTGACAGTGGTTTGTTAGACATTCATAATATAGTATCTTAACAGTTTCAATAAAAGTGGCAGTTACAGCCCCATTCGGAGAAGTATGACCTCTCTTCTGCCAAGATCCATCAAATGCTGAAACAATGTCTGTATTCTCAGACAAGATTCCTGTTTCTTCTGCTGCTCTTTCCATTGAATGTTCACTTACACCACAATAAGTATTATGTATTAATTTATAGTATCTGTCAAACCTCAGTGGAGGCAGAGTTAAATCCGTCACTGCACAAAAAGTCTGGGCAGCTCTCCTTCCCCTTCCAATACATCGCATTGCGTAAGCAAGCTGAACATTTACAATGTAATGTCGACTATCAGTTACTGGCGGTGTCATAGTATCACTGTGCATCTTCACACGAGTTACAGGCACTCACTAACCGACTTTAAAGACCCTTCCTTGCTGAAATGTACTCAGAATCGTCAATACTATCTTCACAATCGCAGTACTTACATTTCACAGCACTCTTCAGAAGTGTTGACACCATATTTAGATTCAGAATAACATTTCCGTCGTTATTTCTGCTCACAATACTACTAGGCTTGTTCTCATTACGTTCATAAAGTGAAAGTTTACCTCTAGAAGCACTGCCTGTAGACTCAGTTTCCACAGGCGACTTTTGAAGCAACTGATGTGTATTATTCGGTTGTGTTTGGAACTGGGTGACGCGAAGCTTTCGTCTGGGACTAAATTTTTTTTTTACTCTCGGCGTTTGTAGCACAGGAAATACACACACAGAAAGAAAACAATACACAATAACTACAAAACCACACGGTTGTGAATTTCCTAAATCATATATTCTCAGTCTTCTAGACATGGCTGTGCTTTGGTTCTGGGAGTCAATACCTTCTAGCATACACCTGTGTTAACGATCCGTAACTAATGACCGAAAAATCGGAAGAACAAAATAATGCATTACGTATTCTAACGCACTTTAAACTGACAGATGGGCGTAGCCCTGTGCAACATTACGTTCAATCTCAATTTTAGAACGAACGGAAAATGAGAATGCCCATAAACTGTACATTTTTGAAACCAGCATGAAATATTCTTTTCTACAGAGCAAGAAATTTTTGTTATTTTCTCGAGCATATCCCCTTAAACGCTTTTGTGTGACTTTCTGACCATGTGAACGTCCTCTCCCGAATTTTAATAGTCAGCCTCTCAATAATGAACAACTCCTCTCTTGTACCGTCTGCCACTGAAGTTTGGTAAGCAACTACGTAATATTCTGGGGTCGACTAAATGATCCCGTAACAAACGCGCAGTTCCTCTTTAGAACTTGTCTGACTCTTCTATGAATCCAGCCTAGTAACGGTCTAGAACGCGGTCGTCGAAAGCGGCCCGAATCAAGTATTCGTGCAGCCCGCTGTTTTCGGCCGTATTTTATGGCAATATGCTTGTGGAAACTAATAGCACCATCCAGAAACGTCAACTAACGTTAAGACCTTCTTAAAACTGTATGTTTTTCGCTCAGTAACAAACAAACAACATACAGAAACAGTAAAATTTTAAGAAGTGCTTAATTTGGCCGTGGGCTAAGTAAAGTCTGCCACTTACGTCAGGAGCAAAGTGTTATGTACCGAGGTCACTGCAGAGTTAAAAGAAATGAGAGGGGAAAGATTTTATTGTTTTTCTTCCAATGCTGACAACATACAAACGTGCGCAAGTAGCAACGACTAGCTGCTCCGGCATACACTGAACAGTCAAAGAAACTGGTACACCATTCTAATATCGTGTAGGACCCCGGCGGGCCCGCAGATGTGCCGCAACACGACATGACATGGACTTGACTAATTTTAAAAGAGACTCTCCACACAGACAACAAGTTTCCAGTCATCAACAGTCCAATATCGGTGTTGACGGGCCAAGGCGAGGCGTAAAGGTGTGTCGTGCAGTCATGACTATGTGATCCAAAGTATCCGGACACTTAGTTGCGTGTTCCATTGATCAACTGCACGGTACTGTAGCCGTTATGATGTGGAACCTGTCAAGTGCACAAGAAATGCACATGTGAAACAAGATTTCTTGAAATATATATATATATATATATTACAATACAGAGCTAAGTAATAATATTTCTATTATTTACCCCATTCCCTTAAATAGCACTATATTTATAGATTTATTTATTCCTGTTCAAGAATTCATCTTTGGTATACAAGGAGTTGTCAACAAGATATGATTTCAATTTATTTTTGAAGATATTACTACTGTCTGTCAGAGATTTTATTTCATCTGGTAATTTGTCAAAAAATTTTATAGCAACATGTTTTACGCCATTCTGTGCCAAAGATAGTTTCAGTAAAGGATAGTATAAGTCTTTCTTTTTTCTTTTTTCTGGTATTATAATCATGAAATTCACTGTTGTTTTAAACTGGTCCATGTTGTTGAGTACAAATTTCATTAGTGAGTAAATGTACTGTGAGGCTGTTTTAAGAATTCACAATCTTTTAAAAAGATGCCTACAAGATGTGCGACTACGAACCCCTTTCTTTTGAGCAGTGAATACTTTTTGTCTAAATGTTGAGTTACCCCAAACTATTATTCCCTATGACATCGGAGAGTGAAAGTATGCAAAGTATGTTAGCTTACTAATTTCTATATCCTTAAAATTGACAATATTCTAATTTCAAAAGTTGCCAAACCTTGACGCTTTAGAAGATCCAAAATACAAATTTTCCAATTAAGATTGTCATCTATATGTATACCCAAAAACTTAGTATGCACTACCCTGTCTACTGAATTCTGTTGATGTCTTATATTTATTGAAGGAACTGCACTTTTTGCAGCAGATGGTTGGATGTACTATGTTTTTTCAAAGTTTAGAGGAAGCCCATTTGCAGAAAACCAATTAATGACTTATCCAGACACCTCATTTGTACCATCTTCAATTGGAGTTTCTTTTACCAGATTAATAACGATGCTTGTATCATCAGCAAACAGTGTCGGTTTAGCTTCCTCTTTCAGATAGGAAGGTAGGTCGTTTTCATATATCAACAACAGAAGAGGACCCATGATTGAACCTTGTGGAACACCTAATGTAGTTTCACCGTAGTTAGGTAAAGTGGCAAACTTATTTAGATCACTTGAGCCATATAAGGAAACATTTTGCTTCCTGTTCTGTATGTATGACCACTCCTATGTTATTCCATTTACACCATAGAACTGTAATTTCTGTAACATGCTGTAATGGTTCCCAAGATCAAATGCTTTGAACAAGTCACAGAAAATTCCTATTGGTGAAATTTTACTATTTAAAGACTATTATGTGGACAGTGAAATTGTATATTGCTGTCTCAATGGAACAGCATTTTTGAAATCCGAACTGTGATATACCAAGTATCCCGTTACTGTTGAGATGGCTAAACGCTCTTGAGTACATTATTTTCTCGAAGATTTTTGAAAATGCTGTAAATGAGGATACTGGCAGTTAATTATTGAAATCTGTGGTGTCCCCATTTTTGTAGAGTAGCCTGACAATGTCATATTTTGACCTGTCTGGGAAAATGCCTTGAGTTCATGACGCATTACATATGTGACTCAAAACATCACCTGTAATTGCTCCACATTGTTTTAATATCTTATTAGAGACGTCATCTACTCCAACAGAACAATTATTTTTCAAGGATTTAATAATTTCACTTATTTCACAAGAGGTTGTTAGGTGAAATTTAATCTGAGTAAATTTTTTCAAAACAGACTCTTCCATGTACTGTCTGGCTTCTTCTTTTGCATTGTTCTCACCGATTTCTTCTCCTACACTTAAGAAATGGTTGTTAAATATATTAGCTACTTTTGTACTGTTGGTTAGGATAGTCCCTTTCTCCTTGATAGAAATACTACCTACCCCAGTGGTTAGTTTACCTGTCTCCCTTCTATCAACATTACATAATGATTTGAATTTATTGCCAGAGTTGTTAATTTCTTCTGTAACATACGTATTTGTTGATTTCCTTACAACTTTTCTCAGTATGTTACAATAATTTTTATAGTATAAAACTACTTCTGCACTTTTACTAGTTCTTGCTGTCTCATAAAGTTTTCTTTTTCTTTCTGAAGACACTATAATACCTGTAGTAATCCAAGGTTTCTTTGAAAAGTGTGTGGTGTTACATTTAGTAATTTTCTTTGGGAAACAATGTTGAAAAAGGGATATAAATTTATCAAGAAGTATGTTGCATTTATCATTAGCATTTGACTCATTATACACATCTCCCCTATTAAAATTTCTTAAGCTTTCTTTGAAGTGCTTTATAGATACCGGGTTGAGCGACCATACACTTTACTTAATGGTTTCCGAACTGTACATTCTGTTAGGTTTTGTAAGTTAAACATTTGTGCATCATGGTCTGACAACCCATTTACCTCAGGGAGAGCATGTGTTTGTTTTACACTCTATCTCTGTACAAATACCTTACCTATTAGTGTGCTACTGTCTTGAGCTATACGTGTAGGGAAATTCATCACTGATTCTAAGTAATATGTTGTTAATAACACTTCTAGTTTACTTTTCCTCTCAGAATTATTTAGAAAGTTTACATTGAAATCACCACAGATTAATAACTTCTTCTTTTTGTCTGAGAGACAGCACAAAAGGGGGTCAAACTTTTTTATGAATTGCTCCCAGTCTCCTAATGGCCACCTGTACACTGTTGCTAATATCAATACTATATTATCTGGCTGAAGTTCAAATGCACAAACCTTAAAGTGCTGATCAACACAAAGTTTGCTTACATCTACAGTTTTGCATTTATATCCTTGTTTCATGAAAATGGCAACTCCTTTGTTCATCGAAGATTTACAAGTGTAAGATACTAAATTATACCCACTTATACTGTCACTATCCATGCCCAAAAGTACATGCTGATCAGACAGAGTATATCAATCTTATTCTTATTTTTGAGATCATCTAAACACATTAATAGCTGATCTACTTTATTTTTTATTCCCCTGATATTTTGATCAGGTAAGTTGACACTAACCTCATCTTTACCCCAATTTACTGTACATAAAGTTTCCTCTATTCTATTTATCTTGATTGTTGTCTGTCTGGAATTTGGCTTTAATCCAAAAAAATCTATCTGCCTGGATCCATTAACTACAGGGAACACCCGTTGTGTGACTTTGGACCCCCTTACAGTTTTGCTAATAGAGAAGCTAACTTATTTTTCCCCACCCTGTTCAGGTGCAGACCATGTGTAGTGTATCCCCACCTACCAATAGCATTTACTGGAACATCACTTATGTGAGATTTTGTCGGTGCCTGGAGCATCCGGTTCAGCTCAGTGTTAACATGCCTTACAGCAGTGTTTACCCAGTGCTGATCACGGCACTGAAAAACCTCCACAAACCCCACATATGTGTGCTCAGTTTCTGCTCCTATTTTATCCAGGTCACTTCTAATACTGTATCTTGGATTCATAGCCAATTATAATTACCTGATCTTCCTTCCCAAAATCCCTGTATAGCTGACTTACGTTTTCTGTCATCTGGCTAATGCTAGCACGTGGTTTCACAAATCTTGTGATCTGGTACCATGCACCTAATTTCTCCTGAATCTGCTGGCCCACACCCCTCCCATGACTGCTGTGTATATGCAGAATTCTTCTTTTCCTGTTCTGGTTTGACCCCGATCTGTCTTTTTCCTTTAAGCTAATATTCTGCTTCAACCTACTTTCAACTACATCTGGATGAGGCCCTTCCTCCACTTCAGATAGCAAGACAAACTGATTTACTAATTGAATTTCTGGAGTTTTTTCAAGTGTTTCCCTGCTTCGCCCTTTGCCTTCTACCTTTTCCTAGTTCCCAGTCTCTTTCTCCTCCCATAACCTACATAATTCGAAGTTCGCTTTTTCAAATTCAGCCTTAAGCGCACAATTTTTTGCCTCCTTTTCATCTTTCTAAATAACCTACACTGCCATGGAATGTATGAAAATTATTTACAAGTTCATATCGCCCTCCATCGGTAGTGTTGGAATTAAATATGCTACTGTCCCACCCTTACACTTGATGACAGATTTGACTCTCGCAGGGATACGTTCAGTCAGGTGCTGGAAGGTTTCTTGGGGAATGACAGTCCATTCTTTACGGTGTGTTGCCTTGAGGAGAGGTATCGATGTCGGTCGGTGAGGCCTCACACGAAATCGGCGTTCCAAACATCTCACAGGTGTTCTATAGGATTCAGGTCAGGACTCTGTGCAGGCCAGTCCATTACAGGGATGTTATTGTCGTGTAATCACTCCGCCACAGGCCGTTCATTATGAACAGGTGCTCGATCGTGTTGAAAGATGCAATCACCATCCCGAAATGCTCCTCAGCCGTGTGAAGCAAGAAGGTGCTTAAAACATCAATGCAGGCCTGTGATAGTGCGAGGCAAAACAACAAGGGGTGCAAGGCCCCATGGGATCCTATTGCGATGATCCTGTCCACAGTAGCCACCTACGTACGGAAATTTGGTCGCCAATTAAACCTTCAAAAATTCATGTAATTCCAGTATATTACTTTCTTTTACACTTAAGAATACTTGTTGTGATAGCTTACAATATGTAGATCCAAATGTGTAAGTGGTAGGCTTTTGTCAGTAACCATGGTTTAGTGAAATTTGAATTTCTCTTTGAGTGCTCACTTTACTCCCCTCCCTCCCACCTCCCCATGCAGCCCGATGTGTTGCGTTACAATGTCAGTATTGTCTCCTAAGCAAAAAAACTTGACGTCCACTAATCTAGCCTGACGAGCAATGCTCGACAATCGGACCAACAGGTGTTTTCTAAGCCACTCATTTCGTGGATAAATTACATTCTCTTAAGATTCACCCAATGAGTCTGTCTGGCATGTGCTTTTCCCACTATTTATTTTATGTGGTCATTCTGTTTTAGATCTTTCTGGATGTTTACTTCTAGGTAGTTAATATTCCCAGTGATTTGTTGCCAAAAGTGTAATTGTAAAGAAGCAGATTACTTCGCCTTTTGTGCGCATTATGTTATATTTATTTTTCTTCAGCGTCAACTGCCACTTTCTACATCAGTCATCGATTGTCTACAGGTCTTCTTGCAGTTTGTTAGTCATCTAGCGCTCCTTCCTTCTTACAGACAACTGCATCATCAGTCAACAGCCTCGTAGAGATTCCGAAGTTACCTACTATATCCTTTGTACATTGTGTAAATAGTACGGTCCTACTACACTCACTTGGGTTATTCCTGAAATTGCCTTCGCATCTTTCGACTTTGTTCCGATAAGGGCAAAGTGTTGACTTCTATCTGTAAGGGAGCCCTGAATCTATTCACAAACCGGAACAGATACTGGGTAAGCTCACTGCAGAACTGTATAAATGCGTTCCTGATGTCAAGGAGATCAGCATCAAATTGGGCGCCTACGTCTACAGGACTCTGTATCTCATGGACGAACAGAGTGAGCAAGAAATAAAGATGACCACGGCACAGTGCATGCCGCCGCTTGCTCTGGCTGGTGCTTCAGACACTTGGCGGCTGCCAGGGTCAAGCAGATAAGTTGTTCTTATTGCGGCACTCCCTTGTCGCGACACAGCAGGTATGCTGTCGCCTAGACCACACTAAACTGCTTGCCATCATTACGTTCGCTGGGAACTCAACATGAGGTCTGAGTTCATTTGTCGAAATCATTTCGGCTGTTTATAAGATGCAGATGCTTTTTTAATCTGACTCTATGTGGAACCTGGAAATGTTCAGCGACCGCAGTTGTTGGTGAAAGAAGGTACTGCATCAGCCGTAACTGGCGTTAATTGTGCCGGCCGGTGTGGCCGAGCGGTTGTAGGCACTTCAGTCTTGAACCGCACGACCGGTACGATCGCAGGTTCGAATCCTGCCTCGGACACGGATGTGTGTGATGACCTTAGATTGGTTAGGTTTAAGTAGTTCTAAGTTCTAGGGGACTGATGACCTCAGGTGATAAGTCCCGTAGTGCTTAGAGCTATTTGAACCATTTTTTTTCAACCACCAGTCACTTCGCCAATGGATCAGCGACGTCAGTGATCAGTTGAATGTGCCGAGCGTAGAATTCTAAAATCTTTAGCACACTTCAGACGACATAGAGGATGATTCGAAAAGATCATGTCACCCCATAGAGGAAGTTTCAAAGTTTTATGTTAGCGCAGACTTATCCAAACACTTAATATGAGCTCCATGTTTTGCTCATTTCACTCGTGACTAGACAGGTTCCTGTTTACTGACACGACAGCTTGAACAGTTTGACTTCTTAGCTTTCAATAGCAGTATTTTAAGCACCTCTACAGAAAAAAATCTCAAGATGTGAGTACTGGTGACCTGCGAGGCCAAAAGCAATGAACAAGATCTTATCGTCCACCTCTTCCAGTCCAACGAGGTCGGATGAAAGAACACGCCAAATCCCAAGGTGAAAATGAAAGGGGGCGCCGTATGAATAAAAATAAATAATTGAAATCATCGGCTGGTTGAGTAAACAACCAATTTTACAGCATGTCTAGGTATGACATTCGTGTCGTTACACTATCGCAGAAGAATCACTGGAAGCAGTTTCTTGTATTAAACATCTAGAAGCTTGCATACGGAGCGATCTGAAGGGGAACGACTACATAAAATTAATCGTGGGTAAGGTAGAGGCCACACTGAGATACATTGGAAGACTCCTCAGTAAACGTGGCCCATCAACAAAGAAAGTGGCTTATAAAACACTCGCTCGGGCAGTACTTACATGCTGGTCGTCAGTTTGGGACCCGTACCAGTTTTGATTAATAGAATAATATGAGGAGATCCAAAGAATCGTAGCACGTTTCGTTTCAGATTCATTTAGGAAGTACTAAAGCGTCATGGATATGGTCAGTCAGTTCTAATGGCAGAGGCGTCTGCATTACGGTATGGTCTACCGTTCAAATTACGAAGGCCTACGTTCCTAGAACAGTCAGACACTATATTGACTCCTGCGACGTTTATCTCATTAGAAAATCATTAAGATGAAACTAAAGAGATTCAAGCCCATACAGAGGGTTACCAGCAATCGTCGTTCCCGTGAACCATATGCAGCTGGAACAGAAAAAGGAGGAATTGACACTGGAACACAAGGTACCCTCCGCTACACCCCGTAATGTGGCTTTCACATTACATTTTTAGGCTAAATGTAGAAGTGTTCTTTCACAAGAGAGACGAAATACCTGAAAGCGGGAGATTATTTACGTTTTACAATATCTGAATAAAGAAAAGGCCTGCATTGTAGACAAACAAGACGTGCTTGGATACACGTTTTTCAAGAAAATTCTTTCAACAGTGAAAATGCGAGATCTATTTACAGAGGAAAATAATTTTCTACTTTATTTGAAAGCTACGATTACAAGAAAATAACAGACAAAAAATTTTAAAAAAATGCATTATTGTCTGCCTTGTGAAAATTGTTTAATCTGTTGTAAATACATCACTTTTGTCGAGTAAATAAATATGGAAGTTTCGGAAACGTTTGGACGACATATCTTATATTCTTTTCTCAGTAGTGTAGAGAATTTGTCAAGAACATCCGCTATGAATTTTTCTTTGGTAATTAATAAATTGGACTTTAAGGTAAGCTTTCGTATACAGAGTGATTTTAAAGGCTGCGCGCAAACTGAAGGAGCAGATAGAAGAGTCGGAATACAGCAACGTTGGAATAGAAACTCGTGGCCTTGGAAGTTATTCTAAGCCAGTGAAATGTCAATTGAATGGAGCTAATAGAGGATTATTCTAATCTGCCTAATGTGGAAAAGCTATGCGACGTCAGGATAAGACGGAGGAACGACTTTTGTGACGATTTCTTATAATCATACTGGATACAATACTGGAGAACCAAACACATTAATATATTTCTGAGATCGATCTGTCCTCTAGGTCTCTGTAATATTATTCAAGCTATTACAGTAGGTGAACCGCGCCTTTTTTGTTTCCTTAATAAGTCTCCTAGTGTCTGTGTCTAGTGTTCTCTATTATCACTCTAGCGTTTGTTCCCTAAGATATAGTACTAGGCTAACCTTCGATAAGTCAAAGATTTGAAACAGTCAGTCCCAACGGAAAACTGGCGGTTTCAGAGAATACAACTGTTTTCCGCTAGACTATTAAATTTCTTCTCGCTAGACGTATGCCAAACATAAGAAAGTCGTAAGCTTACCTTGGTGTCCATACAAGAGTTTGTTTCCAGAGTACTTCATGCATTACTTTTGGGTATTTCTTCCACCAGCTATTCAGTATTTTCCATGGACAGTTCGAATAATATCTATTCCCCATACCTAGCTCGACGCTCAATACTACTTTAGTGGGGATGTTGTATGATCGCATGGAACATCATAAGACCTTCAATTTCCAAATTTTTTTAATGTCGAGCGACACCGGACTCAAGTCCCCAGTAGGCAGTCATATGAGAGCGAGTACAATTGTTAGAGATCCAACACTCACAATAAGCTAATCTAGATCTTAGCTGCATTACAAAGGCAACACGTTTCTGGGTCGTTAATAGCAGTAATGAGAACTAAAAGTCTCCATAAATAGCGGACAGTCGATGGAGTTTAATGAACAGTTGATGCCAGATATTGCTACTGATCATGGTCTTAGGGGGTTCATCGAGCGCAATTGTTAGTACACTGGACTCACATTCAGGTGAACGAAGGTTTAAATCCGCGTCCGGAAATCCAGATTATATTTTCTGTGATTTCGCTAAATCTCTCCACGCGAATTCCGGGACGGTTCCCTTGAAAAGGGCACGGCAGGTTTCCTTTCCCATCCTGCATCCTTGACCCACTTCGAGCTTGTGCTCCGTCTCTAACGACATCAATGTCGATAACACGTTATACGCCAATGTCCCTTCCTTCTTTCATAGATTATCTGAATACGGACATAATACTGTAATATATCTCTGGTGTTCTATTTATGCAGCTACCTCAGTTTAGTCATTTGAACATTTAAGTTTCGTTTTCTTTATTTGTAATTGATGGTGTTCTTTACTAATAGTGTCGCCCCTCCATTACCCTCTAGCTTACCCAACGTTGCCGGCCAGAGTGGCCGAGCGGTTCTAGGCGCTACAGTTTGGAACAGCGCGACCGCTACGGTCGCAGGTTCGAATCCTGCCTTAGGTTAGTTAGGTTTAAGTAGTTTTAAGTCCTAGGGGACTGATGACCTCAGAAGTCAAGTCCCGTAGTGCTCAGAGCCATTTGAACCATTTGGAACAACTTTTCACAATGCCATCAGCATCACATGATCTGTCATCTTTCAGAATTTTAAGAATTCTGTTAATTTCAATAAAGGTCGCTGGTGCTACTTGTAGTTACTATATTTGGAATGTCATTGTTGAAAGTACTTGCAATTTGTGAATTATCAGTCACAAAATTGTCATTTAGTTCAACTGTTACGGTATAATGTACAATGATTGGTTGTCCTGTCCCTCGTTTGTCAATATCCCATATAGTTTTAATCTTATTATCAACATCATTAATTTTTATTAGCACTTGCACACTTCTGGACCTTCTCATGACTTTCCTTAAAATCCTGCAGTACTTTTTGTAGTATGAAACTAGTGTTGTAGCTTGACTTACTTTGGCCTGTATATAAATTTCCCTCTTCCTCTTACTTCAGATTCTTATATTCACGGAATTCACATATGTAACTACCGTGATAATGTCCATTTGTGGCTCACTTGTTTTATAGTTTGAAAATACATTTCTTACCTGTCTGCCATTCATTTCGGTGACTTTATATTTATCTACACACTGGGACACCCAGTTCAATAGATCTTGACGGTGTCATCACTTTACAAACTCTAATTGAAACCAACATTATCGTACTTCATAATGGCTTACGGGGCAGAAATCGTGATAGTAAAAAAAAATTATAAATTTTGTATGGTTAAAAGCGTACATATAATTCAGAAATTAGGTGGGTGTTTCAGGTTCACTTACAGTTGAGATTGTTTATAGTAAAACTGGTTGGGTATTGGATAGATTCAAGGAGCCATTGCTTACATCAGAGGATCAACAGGTTGAAATGGATCTGGAGGAATCTCTGAGATTTCTGGCGGACAGAATAAAGGGGCAGAAAAGCGGAGTCAAATGCGCAATGGTGCAGTCAGTTTGATCACATTGTATTGGCACAACCGTTTAAGATACGAAAGTTAGATTCAGTGCAATATTTCTGAGTGCACAAGTTACAGCCAAGCGCAGGCCTGTTGACAGTAAGTTACGCTGACCAGCAGTTGCGAAGTAGAATGGAGGCCACAGGGCCGTCGAACCGCTGAAAAGCGTAAACGCAGCAGTTTGCATGGCGCAAGCTACAGGCACAAGTGGCCCACTTGCCCAATCTAGGTGTTATAAGTACGTGACTCGAAGCGGTGCGTTAGCAAAACAGAGGTTCACAGCTGTGTATAAATAGCTGCCGGTTTTCTAACGAGGGGCATTCAAGTGTGGCAGCTCTCCTGGATGGTGGGGCGTGTCACACGCAGCAGCAGACGGTGCGCCAGCACTCCAGTCCACAGCGAGTAGCTGATTCGACCATCCGAGGCCAACGTGGGGTCTGTAGCCAGCCAGCGGCGGGCCACTCGGCAGCTCGCTACCACGGACTGTCTTGTTGGCTCCCAACACACGCCGGAGACATCCAGAGGCGAGAGCCGCAGATTTGGCTGTCGAATTGCAGGCGCCTGTTGTCGCACAAGATCTTAACCACGACGGCGAAGAAGCACGCACCAGGCCTCTCTGTACCTCCCAACGAGTAGTGCTGAGGCAATCGAGACAAAGGCCGCTGAGTCATCTACCGGCGCATCCTGATGACATCAAAACTCCGCGGCTGTACATGGCTGGGACACCGCAGTACTTTTCACGGGTCGCTGAGGTAGCCCTTCCGCACCAAGCTGTTTTCCAGATAGCGAAGTGGCGTCCTCGGCCACACAGGACCCTGCGACACAGACGGAGAGGAACGCGGCAGTGTAACTGGGAATAATGAAACACTTGAAGATCATATTTAATATGGCGCATCCTGTCAGCTTCCATCCACGTCCAACATTCCTCCACCGCTTGCCAACATGTACATTTGGCAGTGACAGCTACAACATTTACATTGATGCTTATTCTGATTACATGACATCAGACGTTGGATGGAAAAGATGCGATAAGGGAGAGCTAGTTCATTAGAAGTAAATAGATAGATATTGGAATTTCAAACACGTTCTTGTATTTTTCTGAGGGCAACGAACAGGAGGTAAAGGAAACGGAAGAGAAGTGCGATATTTGTTTCTTTGTGTGAACTGTTATTACTTGTAAAATCCTCAACAACCGAAACCAGAGAAGCTAGTGATGTTGGAAACCCGGAGTCTAAAGCGAATTTGACGTTCCAGCTCATTCAAAGTTCTTCCGTTCCGTTGAGGTCGGAACTCTGGCCAGGTCTACCATTTCTGGAATGTTTGTGTCCATAAACCATTGCCAAACAGATGCTGCTTTGTAACAGAGTGCATTGTCATTCTGATACTATCATCTTCTCAGAACGTTTCCTCTTTTGCACATAAAACATGATGATATCCTTCCACATTTTGCGTTTTCTTCAGAGCAACAAGCGTATCACGTCCTAACCACGAATAACAGCCCCCACACTCCATGCCGTAACACCACTTCCTCCATACTTCACTGTTCGCTCTACACATGATGCCAGATAGTGTTCTCCAGGTATTCGCCAAACGCAAACCCTTCCATCGGGTTGTCACATGGTATATCGTGATTCATGACTCCAAATCACTCGTTTCCAGTCATCCATTATCTAGTGGGGTCGCTCTGTACACCACCTCAAGTGTGGCTTATCATCGACTACAGAAATGTGTGCCTTATGAGGTGTTAATGACCACTTTACGCCATTCTTTTAAAACCATAAGCACAGTCAGTGTGCTGGCCAGACTTGGGAATTCATGAGTGATTCCTTCTACTGATTTCATGCGGCTTTTAACAACCACCCTTCGCAATGCTGGGCAGTCCCTGTCTGTCAATACATGGGGTCTGCCTGGTCTTGGTTTAGCTAAGGGTTTTTTTCTTGGCGCTTCCACTTGACAATCACATCACCGACAGTTGCTTTGGTCAGCTATAGCTGGGGTGAAATGTCTCCGGTTGATTTGTTACTCGAGTGATATCCCCTTATTAGTGCATCTTCCAAGTCACGAAGCTCTTCTGAGCCACCCATTTTGCTGTTGCTGCTTATCTATTAACAACACAATACCACCGCCTCCTTTTGTAGTGACAGGTCCGCCTCTCGTGACAGCTGGTGGTGAATTTTGTGTTACATAGGGGTGTCCAGACACTTCTGATGGGTAGCATATTTACGACAGTAATGAAAACAGAATGAACTTGGCTAGACATTTATTATACAAGTTCTTTACTGGAGTCCTTTACATAAGAAAAGACTAAGAAAGTAGAATGTACGTAAATACTATCACAAAAGTTGAAAGGGCAACAGTAATGCGTATAGTTAAGAACCATAACACATGAGGAGACGTTTATCTGGCCTTAGATGTCAAAGGGATGGTGGTGGTGGTGATGAAGAAGAAGAAAAGAAAAAGAAGATGATGAAGAAAAAGATGATGGTGAAGATATAACTGTATGAAGATAATGATTTGCCATAAATGTAATACTAGTGACTGAGCTAATATGTATTCCGAATTCGGAAAATGGATTAAAAGGAGTACTCACGAGCAGCTATAGCTACAGATTACTGTTTAGTAACGCTGAACAACAAACCTAAATTTAAGAGAATCGTCAAAAAGAATCGACGTGGAGAGAAGTGGGCTACTGAAGCACGGAATCAAGTTTGCTGTAGATAATGCTATGATGAATACCAAAACAATTCAGTCTACGAGAAACAGATATCTCTAATAAGTGGTGTCATCCTTGGGTAACAGAAGAAATAATACAGTTGAGGCACTGAGAACCATAAGAGCCCAAAACAAGTACACAGACTTTTAAGAAAAATAGATATTTGTGAAAATCAAATTTGTAGAAAAAGTGCCAGTCTCGTAGGTTTGACCTTTTTTTTTAACCAAGCCACAATTTCCTACATTTCATATGAAAAAAATAATATACCCACTTTGATATAAAATAACAATTAATATTTAGGATTGTATGAAGCGCTGAGACACATAAGGTCCTAATGCACACCATTGTTGATTTTGAGATTGTGGCTTGTACACATACTCCTGACATATTTTGATCCTGTGGTGAGTTAGGTCTGCCTGTGCTATAGACCCACACTGTACACGTGAACATTCACTAAAATCTGTCTAACCGATTTCTCTGACATTCCTTTCTATATGGGCCCGACGATGGTGTGCTTTAGGCCCTTCTGCTACTCAGTGCCTACATTTAAGTTTAATGTAAATTCACAAAATTTCCATATATCTCCCAGTGACAATAGTGTCTTTTTTCAGTTATAAAGTTTGTCATTCATGTGAAACTAGAATCAGAATATAAGGAACACATACTAATTGCACCACGCATACAGTTGTGTCTTACTACGATGCTTCATGGTCCTCGTTACCATCATTTTCATTAAGCACGTTCTGTGGTCTGAGGTTCAACTAAAACTACAGATATACCTCCGATTACGAAGTACTACTACTACTACTACTGCCACTACATAAATGATGTAGACACTAAATTATGTTGGCAATCCCACATAACTATTGGACACAACAGAGAAACAAAATTATGTATTGCGCTTTGGGACCATGTGAAAACCAGTACCAGAGAAATCGGTAAGACAGTTTGTCTTGATTGTTCATGTATACAATGTGGGCCTACAGTATAGATAAAGTTGTTTCACTATAAGGTTGACAGATGTCAGGAGCACGCATACATGCTAAAATCTCAAAACCATGGACGACGGGCGTTACATCTTCACTGTGCTCAGCGTCTCGATTGATCGACGAGAGAAGGGACTAAAAAGACGTTATTGTAAAGTTGGGAATACGACAGTGTAAGTTGCTTGTTAATGAAATAAACAGGAAGTGCAGCAAAGCCAAGGCTAAATGACTACGGAAAAACGAGAAAAAATCGAAAAAGAAATGGTCATCGTAAGTTACTTGATTGAATATACAGAAAACCCAAAACAACATTGGTGAAATTAAAAGTAAAGGTGTGAACATCAGAACGAAAGAGTAAACCTACTGTTAAACGGAATAGGAGGGAGTGCATACGTGGAAGGTGTGCAATGAAGTGCTCTGCAAGGGGAAATAACTGTCTGATGACGTGATAGAAGAAGAATTGGTAGTTAATATGGAAGACGAAGGGGATGAAATATTAGCGTGAGAGTTTAGCAGAGATATGGTATACTTGCAGTCTAATATGGTGCAATGTTTAGATAACATTGCTACAGAAATTCAAAATCAATGACGGATGGTGACAACCATACGACTAATCAGTTTGGTTTGTAGAATCTGAGTCCAGACACATACCGTCAGCCTATCGAAATAATATCATCCACACTTTCCCGAAGATGGCAGCGACAGTGAAGCGCGAGGACTACAATCAGCGTAACAGTTCGTACATCCAAATTGTTAGCAAGAGTAGTGTACAGAAGAATAGAAAAGAAAACTGAAAATCTGTTAGATGACGGTTAGTTTGACCTTAGAAAAGCAAAGTCTCCAGAGAGGTGGTTCTGACGTTGCACTTCATAGTGGAAGCAAGACTTTAGAAAAATCAAGGGACATTCGGAGGATATGTCTATGTGGGAAATGCATTCGAAAGTATAAAATGGTGCGAGATTGCCAGGAAAATAGGGAACGACAGACGATATACGATATGTACAAGAACCAAGAGGTAATAATAAGGGTGGAAGACGTAGAATGATGTGCTCGCATTAAAAAGGGTGTAAAAGGGTTTTTAATTTATTATTGCTACCATAACTTCCTTCATATTTTATTATTTCATAGAAATGTCAGACAAATATTTCATCTTTAAAAGCAAATGAAGCTTTGTACTCCATTGCTACGTAACTTGGTAAACATATTTCCAGACTAGTGTTGGTGCCATTCTGCAATACGACGGATGCCCGTCGCCGACAGCGAGAAGCTACCGAATAGATCAGGTTGTGGCAAGTCTTGCACACTGCATGTACGTGCGTACGTTAAGCCAGAACACACGACAACACGGACATTATTGTCTCAGCAATGCTGCACCAATTCTTACGCTCTGTGTTTCTGGCTCGCTTCTGTCGGCATTATTACCGAAATAGCACTGCTTACTGTTCTCATTTTCTATACTAACGCAATATTTCAAACCAATATAAATTTCACGAACAAAAATTGCTCCCCTTTTAAGAAAGGTTTATTTAAAAACAAAAAATTTTAGCACTGCTGATATGGCTAATTGCTATTTCGGATTTTTACTCGGCTATTAATAAAAAATTAAAATACACGTTATAGCCGAGACGAAACAAATACCGGTTATTCAGAACTAAACAACCGGTATGTGTTTTAACCGGTCGGTTTCCCTCATGCCTGGCTCCCCATTAGATCTTCTCTGTCATATTAATGCTAAATGGTAAGTGCCCCAGACTGATAATCGGTCTCAAATGTCTTTTCCAAGGCACTTCTTTTGTGGATGAATGGCGTTTCCTTAACATTCTACCAATTAATCTCAGACTGGCATCCGCTTTTCGTACTGTTTGTTTTTATATGGTTATCCACTTTAGGTCGCTCCGAATGGTTACCCCTACGTATTTTACGGTAGATACTGTTTCCATTCATTTGTCGCCAATATTGTAATTGTACAGTAGTGGATTTCTTTTATTATGTGCGCGCAGTGTCTTACATTTATTTACGTTCAGCCCCTGCCCCACTCATCAATCATCTGCAGCTCTTCTCTTATTGTTACCTTCTTACACACAACTACGCTACCGAAAACAGTCTCAGGCAGATTCAGACGTTGTCGATTAGTTCATTAATGTAAATAAAGCGGCATGATACACGCCTTTCGAATACTCCAGAAATTACTTTCAGAATTCAAAATTTTTGGTAACATTTTTGGGAAACAGCGATCTTATGAGCAATATAAAATCAATGAAAAAATAGGCTGGATCGCGAAGTTATTTTATTAAAATGGCCGGCTTCGGCCTAGTCTTAGGTCATCTTCAGACAGCGCCATCAGCTGCGTACAACACTCAGTTGTACTCAGTCGCTGAAATTGATGAGCAGCAATTGTTAAGTGCGCATTCTTTTTATTTGGCGAAAAGGTACGACACCAATCCGTGATCCGTATTTTCAGTTTGGTGATAGTGTGCCCAGGTTTCACGTAACAATTCTGTCCACGAGCCCGTTACTTTCGACCTGGAAACGACGCAGAAGTTCCTCACAGGTACCGATGCAACGATCTTTCAGTTCAACAGTCAACTGATGTGGCCCCACCGTTGCGCATGCTGTATTGTTTGCAGCACTTCGTAGACAAATGATGTGCTAACCAGCACTAATATCCAAAACAGCGACTAATTAGTTTAAAATAGTTTACATTTTTCCTTCACAACAGCGGTAATGTATTCGTTCGTTACTGTGCTGTGTCCCTGACCTGGCCGTGGAACATCTTACACAAAAATTTCTCCTCTTTTACACTTTCTACACCACTCGTACACTTGCTGCAGGGGCAAACATGAATAACCGTACTGTACTTCCATCCTGCGATATATTTCCACGTGTTTAACAGCTTCACTACTCAACGAGGTATCTCAGATTGCTGTTGCAAGCGGTGCACGTCGATAAGGTGTTGGCCACCGTTATAATGGCACAGTTTTCTTTTCTATGATACAGAAACAGGCTACTAACTGCTCATCATTTCTCGAGATGCAAGGATAACTTCTGACAGCTTCCAAACCAATGGTACAACGTTTAGGAATTTTATGGCTCTCTTAAGGATTTCATTTGGATCGCTATCGCAAATTGGTTGTTTCTTCTGATCTCAGAGGTTAGCCTATGATGATTTGGTTGGCGTCGCCCTTCAGCCACACTCACACGAAGCTATTTCTACCCACTGCAATCGATGATGATCCTATCTAAATTTTCCACGACGGAAACGAAGGATAAACAGTATCACTGGAAAATTCCGTTATACCCTCTAGAATCGTACAGCGATCGTAACGGTATGTTCGTGCATATTTACAGATTGTGTCGTCCCTCATGATGGTAAGAAATACGCAAGTTTTTGTTCCATTTTGCACAAATTTGCACCCGCAGATGGTGGTGTAGCTCTGCATACGGATCAGCCATATTTCTTTGTACTTCGTATTGGTATCGACAACTTAATTTCCCATTTCCTCAGACAACATAATACTGTTTATGCGACGTTGCGATTGCACGAGGTGCAGGACACGTAATTTTATCACAAGGTTGTGACTGTGACTTCTTTGATGTTGTCTGGACAATTAAGCACGGCAGCCGGACATAATCTACGTAGAACGCAACGGAACTATAAGATGTGTCGTGGTAGTCAAATGTCCCCTATTCAGTCCCACGTTTCTCATAAGATATTTTTCTGCGAGTTTAGTTGAACCTCACCTCTTGAGATGCTGTATATATTTACGGGGCATGACAGGCTTACATTATCGTATTCCAACACCCCCGTAAGCAGATTCCTTGAGATAAATAAATGATTAAACGTATATACAAATCTGGGTCAGGATTAGAATTACAAGACGCTCTGATGCATCTTTAGCATAATGCAGCAGCCCCCTCCTCCGCCCCCCCCCCCCTCATTTCCCCCCTCTCCCGCCACCCAAAATCTCAACTGGATGCTTTCGCCACTGTTCAGCAACGGTGGATTCTTCTGAAGAGAATAACCTGTTACATAAACGTCAAACATTAGTTGTACTGACATTTGAGAAACGACAACTGGTAAAATGGCTAGGACATTCCTTAACTTTTAGCTAAAAAGTCTATGATCGCGCCTTGCTAGACACAGTGAACTGATGGAAAAACACAATAAATAAGGTCATGTTGGTTGTAAGCTTAACGTAGTGCTTGTGTGGATGTTTAACGAAAGAAATGATTAAGTACAAGATGTAAAGTGATTTTTGCCCTGAAACCGCGCTGACCTGAAATTTGTTACTCAATGATAAATTCGAAACCTCTTGTGATAAAACGCGATAATTTTCATACAGGTAAAAGTCACTATACACCGTGCCACACAATATGGCACTAAGGAGAGTGGAACAGGGGTGAACATCCAGAAATTGGTTAGAACTTAGGACTGTGGACGAAGCAATTTTACCACATGTTAGGAAGCAACATGCATAAAAAAGCCGTCTTCGTGGTAAGCACTAACACTCAGCGTCACCGCTCGAATCAATGATAAGAGTAAGGCCTCAGACAAGGCCAGCCGTTTCGGCACTTGTTTAGTAGGTCATTTGTGTAAATTTGGGGTAAGTTCCTATGGGACCAGACTGCTGAAGTTACCGGTCCCTAGGCTTACACACTATTTAATGTAACTTCAAGGACAACACACACACCCATGCCCGAGGGAGGATTCGAACCTCCGACGGGAGGAGCGACGCGAACCGTGGCAAGGCGCCTGAGACCACACGGCTACCAGCTAAAACGAAGGACTCTACGATCTACTGGCCAAAAAAGAAAAGAAAAAATCACAGTACCGAAAAATAATTAATGTAGAGTAATGAAATTCGGGAACACATTTCTCTAGATAACATATTTAAGTGATTACCATTGCAAGATCACAGTTCAACGTAAATGCGAGATAAGGCATTGCAAATGTGAAATTCTGGAACAGTAATAACAGGCTTAACCGCCACAATGTTGAACGCAAGAATGCAAACTTGCAGGCATTGTGTAGTAAGGGTGCCAGATGTCAGTTTGTGCGATGGAATTCCACGCCTGTTGCACTTGGTCAGTCAATACCCGAACGGTGGACACTGGTTGTGGATGATGCTCGAGTTGTCGTCCGATAATGTCCCATATGTTATTGATTGGAGACAGATCTGGTAATCGAGCAGGCCGAAACAACATATTGATACTCCTTAGAGCATGTTGGACTACAACAGCGGTATGTGGGCGTGCGTTATCCTGCTGGAAAACACCCCCTGGAATGCTGTTCGTCAGTGGCAGCACAACAGGTCGAATCACCATCATTGGCACTGAGGCTGAAACAACTTTCACCATAAAACACAACAGACCTCCACCCTGCCTTCCAATGGGCTCTCGCTTGACACAACTGACATCGCAAATGGCGGTGGTTTAGGGTCGGTGGAATGCACGCTACAGGACGTCTAGCTTTGAGCTGTTCTTGAGGTAACCAATTTGTAACAATTCGTTGTGTCATTGCGGTGAGAACCGCTGCTCTAATTGCTGCTGCAGATGGAGTGCGACGCGCCAGAGCCAAACGCCGAACACGGCGGTCTTCCCGCTCGGTAGTGGTACGTTGCCGTCTGGAGCCCAGTCTTCTTGCGAGCGTACTTTATCGTGACCACCGTTGTCAGCAGTCATGTATAATGGCTACATTCCTCCCAAGTCTTTCTGCAATATCATCAAACGAACATCCTGATTCTCGTAGCCCTGTTACACGACCTCGTTCAGGGTCAGTGAGGTGTTGATAATGACGTCTTTGGCACCTTAAAGGCGTTCTCGGCTAACATCAACTCACTACGTCCAATCTCAAACCTAAACATCCCGGCATTTGCCTGAAGCGATTTAGAGAAATCACGGAAAACGTAAATCAAAATAGTCGGACGTTGGTTTGAACCGTCGTCGTCCAGAAAGCGGGTCCACTGAGCCACCTCTCTCGGTCGTGAAATTTGAATAGACATAATCTGTCAAACGTTTGTTTATGTCGCACAACTTCATCTACATCTTCATCTACATACATACTCCGCAATTTACGATACGGTGCGTGGCGGAGGATACCTCGTACCACAACTAGCATCTTCTCTCCCTGTTCCAAACCCAAACAGAACGAGGGAAAAATGACTGCCTATATGCCTCTGTACGAGCCCTAATCTCTCTTATCTTATATTTGTGGTCTTTCCGCAAAATGTAAGTTGGCGGCAGTAAAATTGTACTGCAGTCAGCCTCAAATGCTGGTTCTCTAAATTTCCTCAGTAGCGATTCACGAAAAGAATGCTTCCTTTCCTCTAGAGACTCCCACCCGAATTCCTGAACCATTTCCGTAACAATCGCGTAATGATCAAACCCACCAGTAACAAATCTAGCCGCCCGCCTCTGAATTGCTTATATGTCCTCCCTCAATCCGACCTGATAGGGATCCCAAACGCTCGAGCAGTACTCAAGAATAGGTCGTATTCGTGTTTTATAAGCGGTCTCCTTTACAGATGAACCACATCTTCCCAAAATTCTACCAATGAACTGAAGACGACTATCCGCCTTCTCCACAACTGCCATTACATGCTTGTCCCGCTTCATATCCCTCTGCAGTGTTACGCTCAAATATTTAATCGACGTGACTGTGTCATGCAGTACACTACTAATAGAGTATTCAAGCATTACGGGATTCTCTTTCCTATTCATTTAAATTAATTTACATTTATCTATATTTCGAGTTAGCTGCCATTCTTTACATCAGTCACAAATCTTGTCCAAGCCATCTTCCATCCTCCTACAGTAACTCAACGACGATACCTTCCCGTACACCACAGCATCAGCAGCAAACAGCCGCACATTGCTATCCACCCTATCCAAAAGATCATTTACGTAGATAGAAATCAACAGTGGACCTACAACACTTCGCTGGGGAAGTGTTTTTGGTGTTGCGATTTTTTTCCGTCACTTCATTTTTCCCTATCACTCCCTAACCCAGTTTCTTGGAATACCGCCCTCAAGTTCATAAGTGCAATCGAATCATAATTGGCAGCAACAAAGGCTAATTGAAATCAGAGCAGTTTTCAATATAATCGTATACTGGACCTGCAACGTCCGAGAAATAGAGAAAAGAAACTTTCATGGTTGCAGCCAATGTAGGGAATGGTCTCATAAAAGTGATAGTCAAAACTTGCCAAAAAGATGATACCCCCAGTCTGTCCATAAGAAAACCACACCTATCACAAATGTTCCTGCCGTTAGTTATACTGCCATTGTTTAGAAATAGTTAGTCACCATTTCTTTTTCCATTAGAAACTTCACTTTCCAGACTGAAACTCAGTTCTGGAACATTTGTCTCTTTTACGCAAGTATTGACTATATGCCAGTCAAATTTGTGTAAGATACATAGAAAATAGTGCTCTATTTGCAAAGTTATTCATTATTGACATTTTTTGAGTATAATCATTAATCAGTCATTATTCCTTAAATACGAAACGCTCCATTCCAAAATACTGTGTTATGCAGATTCCTTAAAGCGATGCACTGTCGCCTACGACCAAACCAACAGCCACACAGCGGTGTAGCGCGGGATGCCCAACCTACCACACGCGAGGAAAACAATCTCTGGAGACCACAATCCAGCACTAAACTCATTGCTGAAAAGAAAAGGTGCTAAAAACATACATGTGAAAATAAGTTGTGCACCATCTTGAAGCTAGTTTAGTAAACAGTAGTATTTTTGTTGTTGTTGTTGTGGTCTTCAATCCTGAGACTGGTTTGATGCAGCTCTCCATGCTAGTCTAACCTGTGCAAGCTTCTTCATCTCCCAGTACCCACTGCAACCTACATCCTTCTGAATCTGCGTAGTGTAGTCATCTCTTGGTCGCCCTCTACGATTTTTACCCTCCACGCTGCCCTCAAATAATAAATTGGTGATCCCTTCATGCCTCAGAACATGACCTACCAACCGATCCCTTCTTCTAGTCAAGTTGCGCCACAAATTTCTTCTCATCTCCCTAATCCTATTTAACACCTCCGCATTAGTTATGTGATCTACCCATCTAATCTCCAGCATTCTTCTGTAGCACCACATTTCGAAAGCTTCTATTCTCTTCTTGTCCAAACTATTTATCGTCCATGTTTCACTTCCATACATGGCTACACTCCATACGAATACTTTCAGAAACGACTTCCTGACAAATCTATACTCGATGTTAGCAAATTTCTTTTCTTCAGAAACGCTTTCATTGCCATTGCCAGTCTACATTTTATATCCTCTCTACTTCGACCATCATCAGTTATTGTGCTCCCCAAATAGCCAAACTCCTTTACTACTTTAAGTGTCTCATTTCCTAATCTAATTCCCTCATCATCACCCGACTTAATTCGTCTACATTCCATTATCCTCGTTTTGTTTTTGTTGATGTTCATCTTATACCCTCCTTTCAAGACACTGTCCATTCCGTTCAACAGCTCTTGCAAGTCCTTTGCTGTCTTTGACAGAATTACAATGTCATCGGCAAACCTCAAAGTTTTCATTTCTTCTCCATGGATTTTAATACCTACTTCGAACTTTTCTTTTTTTTCCTTTACTGCGTGCACAATATACAAATTGAATAGCATCGTGGAGAGGCTACAAACCTGCCTCACTCACTTCCCAACCACTGCTTACCTTTCATGATGTCCCTCGACTCTTATGACTGCCATCTGGTTTCTGTACAAATTGTAAATAGCCTTTCGCTCCCTGTACTTGACCCCTCTCACCTTCAGAATTTGAAAGAGAGCATTCCAGTCAACATTGTCAAAAGCTTCCTCTATGTCTACAAATGCTAGAAACGTAGGTTTGCCTTTCCTTAATCTAGCTTCGAAGATAAGTCGTAGGGTCAGTATTGCCTCACGTGTTAAAACATTTCTACGGAATCCAAACTGATCTTCCCCGAGGTCGGCTTCCACCAGTTTTTCCATTCGTCTGTAAGGAATTCGCATTAGTATTTTGCAGCTGTGACTTATTAAACTGATAGTTCGGTAATTTTCACATCTGTCAATACCTGCTTTCTTTGGGATTGGAATTATTATATTCTTCTTGAAGTCTGAGGCAATTTCGCGTGTCTCATACATCTTACTCACCAGATGGTAGAGTTTTGTTAGGCCTGGTTCTCCCAAGGCTGTCAGTAGTTCTAATGGAATGTTGTCTACTCCCGGGGCCTTGTTTCGACTCAGGTCTTTGAGTGCTCTATCAAGCTCTTCACGCAGTATCATATCTCCAATTTCATCTTCATCTACATCCTCTTCCATTTCTATAATATTGCCCTCAAGTACATCGCCCTTGTATAGACCCTCTATATACCCCTTATACCTTTCTGCTTTCCCTTTTTTGGTTAGAACTGGGTTTCCATCTGAGCTCTTGATATTCATGCAAGTGGTTCTCTTTTCTCCAAAGGTCTTTCTAATTTTCCTGTAAGAAGTATCTATCTTACCCCTCGTGAGATTAGCCTCTACATCCTTACATTTGTCCTCTAGCCATCCCTGCTTAGCTATTTTGCACTTCCTGTCGATCTCATTTCTGAGACGTTTGTATTCCTTTTTGCCTGCTTCACTTACTGCATTTTTGTAATTTCTCCTTTCATCAATTAAATTCAGTATCTCTTCTGTTACGCAATGATTTCTACTAGCCCTCGCTTTTTTACCGACTTGATCCTTAGCTGCTTTCACTATTTCATTCCTCAAAGCTGCCCATTCTTCTTCTACTATACTTCTTTCCCACATTCCTGTCAATTCTTCCCTTATGCTCTCCCTGAAACTCTGAACAACTTCTGGTTCTTTCAGATTATTCAGGTATCACCTTAAATTCACACCTTTTTGTAGTTTCTTCAGTTATAATCTACAGTTCATAACCAGTAGATTGTGGTCAGAGTCCACATCTGCCCCTGGAAATATCTTACAATTCAAAATCTGGTTCCTAAATCTCTGTCTTACCATTATATAATCTATCTGAAACCTTTTAGTATCTCCGGGGTTATTCCATGTAAGCAACCTTCTTTCATGATTATTGAACCAAGTGTTAGCTATGATTAAGTTATGCTCTGTGCAAAGTTCTACCAAGCGGCTTCCTCTTTCATTTCTTACCCCCAATCCATAGTCACCTACTACGTTTCCTTCTCTTCCTTTTCCTACTGTCTAATTCCAGTCACCCATGACTATTAAATTTTCGACTCCCTTCACTACCTGAATAATTTCTTTTATCTCATCACACATTTCATCAATATCTTCATCAGCTGCAGAGGTAGTTGGCATATAAACTTGTACTACTGTAGTAGGCGTGGGCTTCGTGTCTATCTTGGGCACAATAATGTGTTCACTATGCTGTTCGTCGTAGCTTACCCGCACTCCTATTTTTTTTATTCATTATTAAACCTACTCCTGCATTACTCCTATTTGATTTTGTATTTATAACCCTGTATTCACCTGACCGAAAGTCTTGTTCCTCCTGCCACCGAACTTCACTAATTCCCACTATATCTAACTTTAACCTATCCATTTCCCTTTTTAAATTTTCTAACCTACCTGCCTGATAAAGGGATCTGACATTCCACGCTCCGATCCGTAGAACGCCAGTTTTCTTCCCTTGATAACAACGTCCTCTTGAGTAGTCCCTGCCCGGAGATCCGAATGGAGGATTATTTTACTTCCGGTATATTTTACCCAAGAGGACGCCATCATCATTTAATCATACAGTAAAGCTGAATGCCCTCGGGAAAAATTATGGCTGTAGTTTCCCCTTGCTTTCAGCCGTTCGCAGTACCACAACAGCAAGGCCGTTTTGGTTAGTGTTACAGGGCCAGATCAGTCAATCATCCAGACTGTTGCCCCTGTAACTACTGAAAAGGCTGCTGCCCGTCTCCAGGAACCACACGTTTATCTGGCCTCTCAACAGATACCCTTCCGTTGTGGTTGCACCTACAGTACGGCTATCTGTATCGTTGAGGCACGCAAGCCTACCCACCAACGGCAAGTCCATGGTTCATTGGGGGGGGGGGGCGGTTGGGGGGGGGTTGGGGGGGGGGACAACCTCCTCTGCCAGAAAAGTCACGGTGACAATCTCCTGGGATTGTGATGGCGTCTTCTCGTGGACGTGATGCCAAAAGAACTGTTTCCCTCGTTTTCGATCGGACAAGAATCCAGCAGAAATTACTGTCCATTTTCTAGTTATCAACAAAAAATTTTCGACACAACGAATTTTGCTAGGCCGTTTAAGGTACAAAATGGAGTTTGCAGCAGTATTTGCCTGTTAATGATAACTTTTTATTCATAGATGTTAAGTGTTACATATTATATATTGGGTGTTCCATAAAGAATGCAATATTTAATTTAATAATAAAACACATATTTATTTGAAAACACTAGTATTATTATGTCAACAGTCAATACGGAACACAAAGACTGAGATTAAACATGAAACAGGCAAATGTGTTCCACCACGCTTCGTCTGCAGACTTCCACAAAATTCTCGACTATACGAGAGCAAAGTTTCGCTTAAATTTTTAACAATGGCGCCTTGGGTTGAGGGATGGTTCGTGGATTGATCATATAAACACGAGATTTGACATGGTGTCAAATTCGGTGGCCAGTTCTGATCGCCATTGCGATGGATGAGACGAGCAGGGAATCTTATTCTCAACAACCTTGATGTTCAACGGTAGTGTGGCGTGCTTTCCCTCTCCTGGTGGAACTACATGCGTTCCATATTCAATTCTTGCAACTGTGTTCATAAAAACTGTGTTATCATATGGCTATAACGATCAAAAGCCACTTCTGGAGGCAGATTGTAGTACTCACTTCACTCTGTATGTCATTTTAGTTGCATTATGACGAGCGGTTTCCCATGTATCAATAAATAATATGAAGTCAGCACTTTCTATGGCAACTAACACTCCCAGAAATCATTTGAGACCAGTAAGTGTGTAAAGTTTCCCAATTTCATTTGTTCCCGGATATCCGCTCATTGCAAGGTAGCACCCTTACGTATTATAGAAATGTATGTACGTATGTATGTTCTACATCTCCTCCTAAATCACTGGAGCGAATTCAACCAAACTTGGTACACGTATCTCTTACTGTCAGTCAGCGATCTCTGTGGGGTTAAGAACGACCTGCCGACTATAGTTCTGTAGATATGACATAATAAACAATGAGATGCGTGAAAAACTGCAGCATCATCGGTAAAGTTTTAATATATCTATTCTTTACTGCGAAGACATTCCCAGAGTCGAATCAACTTAAGGAAATCCCTGATACCTGGCTGCATTTTTGACAGATTTCAGGTGCGAAGCGCAAACAGCTGCACGTGAAAACAAGTCATAGAGATGGGAAGCAGCTTCGCCCTTTGGGCGGAAACTGTCTAATTTGGATACTGTGCTTATGCATTTGTACGTTATGCATATTTCCTTCTACGACTGCTTCGTAATGTCAAAGATGTTTTCAGAAATACAAGGAAATGAAATTTTTTGATATTACACTAAAAATACAGTTCAATTTTTGTTTTCGTTGCTAATAGATAATTGCAAACTGAACACCCTGGAAATGCCTGTTTTTCAGCTATTGTAACAATAGAACACCATGTATAAACATCCTCTTGATTGAGATGGCACATCAAACTCTGTGTCCCCGTATAAGTGGCTGGAAGCACCGGTATTCAGGCCAGAGGGAGAGCGAGCCGTTTCCACCTTGATCATGCCATTAAAACAACGATTATTAAAAAGGTACTATTATGTGGAGTACCTACTAAACAAAATTTGTAACAGGATTGAGGATATTTTGGTGGGGAGGACGCAGTTTGTTATGTGATTTCTGGTTTTCTCGGCGTGATTGATTAAAGGTGTGGTTCTGGACACACAGTCGAGTTGTTTCTATTTTACGCACAATATTTCGACGACCTACCTAGTCGTCATCTTCAGGTATCACGAATTTTGCTGTTATATGCACTCGCTGCCTAGACTCCAGCCACTCTGGTGGGAGTCCAAACAGCGAGTGCACATAACAGCATAACTCACAACACATGAAAATAAGTACTGGGCTGGTCGACAAAATAATGTGCATACAATAGAAAAAACTCGTATGTGTACCTGCAAGCACACCATGTTATCTTGGATGGAAAGCCATCGACAGAATTAAAAGTAACTTGAGACTTGCCCCAGAGGTGTGTGCTAGGAGCCTTGTTAGTCAAGGTGATTACAATTTTGACGACTTGTTTTAAATCTTCATAAAAGTAAAAGCGTTAGTTTTGGAAACATTCGACTCGTACAAACAACAGGGTGTAACAATTAGTAGGGATGTAAAATGGAATGATCAAATAGGTTCGGTCGTAGGTAAGGTAGGTGGCAGACTTTGGTGCATTGACGGAATACAAAGGAAATGCAGTCAGCATACAATGGAGATTCATTATAAATCGCTTGATCCCCATTTTAGATTATTGCTCGATTGTGTGGCATGCATACCAAATAGGACTAACAGATGACAATGAACGCAAACATAGAAAGGTGACACGAATGGCCCTAGGTCTGTTTGTACGTGAGGGTGACACAGATATGCTGAAATGGCACTCTTGAAGATAGATGTAAAGCATCCCGCCAAAACCTACTTACAAAGTTCCAAGAACAACATTTAGAGGCCCCTATGTAAAACTCGCATAGGGATCATCAGGACAAAATTAGATTAATTACAGAGACATTTAAACAATAATTCTTCCCACGCTCCACACGTGAGTGGAACGGGAAGAAACCCTAACATGTGGTACCATTCTAAGTAGCCACTGTCATGTACTGCGCAGTGGTTTGACTGCATATACGTGGATGTAGATGCACTGTAATTCTGAAGTCAAATTTCTTAACTCTGAGATTAAGCACAGGGTGTTACACTATGTTGCGAGCTAACCGCATGAAGTGGGGATCTTAACTTTCTACTTCAAGGAATTTACTCTGGCCTTCTTGGACCAAAAATGTTGACTTGATCCGCCATTTTATACTTACAAATGAAATGACGTAGTTTCAGAGACTTTACTGGTCTCATACAGATATGATATTATGTATATACACTGAAATGGCAAGTGAAAATTTGTAGCAAGGCCGGAACTGGAACCTGGATCTTTGCTTACTAGGCAGTTGTGTTAGCCACTAAACCACCTTGGCACAGTGCTTCACACAACTGCACGGATTTCCCTCGCGTGTCTTGCTCCTCCACACTGCACTAAGGCGTCTTAGTGGCTAACATGTCTGCCTATCAAGTGGAAGACCCATATTCGATTCCCAGACTTGGTACAAATTTTCACTCACCACTTCAGTCGGTATACATAAAATTATATCTCTATGAAACCTGTAAAGTCTCTGAAACTGTGTCATTTCGTTTGTATAAGTACCTGTCCCGCGGTTTCGGGCTAGATACCCCATTTACGTTCTATGCAGAGGTGCTATTCCAGAACATAGAGGGCCTCCGCAATTTTGTTCGTGTGTAAGGAGGAGTTGAAAGTAGACTGGGGCAGCAGTGAGAATTTGCGTTGACGAGAGTGGCATGCCAGGGTAATCCTTGCAGTTGCGTGAATCGCTGTGCCAAGGCGACTTAGTGCCTGACGCACCTACCTAGCAAGCAGGAGACCCAGATTCGATTCCTGACTTGGGTTCAAATTTTCGCAGCCGCTTCAGTCTGTACAATAAAATTTTATGAATGCTCGTTCACTAAGCGTGCAGGGTAGTACTGAATTCTGACACGATTGTGAAACATTTAAGCCCTATGATTTTAAGTCTGAACCAAACAAAATAAACTATCCGGAATAATCGCGTAGTAACGAAGTTACTTCAGCGTGCACTCTTAGCAAGACAATTCTTAAACATGTTTAGTATACATTGTGGTGACAAAAGTCACGGGATAGCGATATGCACGAACACAGAGGGCGGTAGTATCGCGTGCAGAAGGCATAAAACGTCGTTGCAATGGCGGGGATGTCATTTATACTCAGGTGATTCAAGTGAAATGGTTTCAGACGTGATTATGGCCGGAAGACAAGAGTTAACAGACTATGAACGCGGAATGGTAGTTGGAGATAGACACACGGGACATTCCATTTCAGTATTCCAAGACCCACAAAGGCAAGACTGTGCCGAGAATACCAAATTTCGGGCATTACCACTCACCATGGAAAACGCAGTAGGCGACAGCCTTCAGTTAACGACCGATAGCAGTGGCGTTTGCATAGTGTTTCAGTGCTAACAGTCAGTCAACACTGCTTGAAATAAATGCACAAATCAATAGTGGACGTACGACGAACGTGTATGTCATGACGAAGCAGCGAAATTTGGCATTAATAGGCTACGGCAGCAGACAACGGATGCGAGTGTCTTTGCATACAGCATGACATCTCCTGCAGCGCTCGTGACCACATCGGTTGGAACCCAGATGACAGAAAAAACGTGGCCTAGTCAGAAAACCCTCGATTTCAGATGGTAAGAGCTAATGTTAGGGATTGAGAGTGGTGCATATCCGATGAAGGCATGGACCAAAGTTGTCAACAAGGCGCTCTGCAAGCTAATTGTACTTCCATGTTGATGGGGGGCTGTGTTTACGTGGAATGGACCGAGTCTTCTGGTCCAACTGAACCGACCGCTGACTGGAAATGGTTATGTTCGGCTGCTTGGAGACCATTTGCAGTCATTCATGGACTTCATGTTCTTAAACAATAACGGAATTTTTATGGATGAAAATGCGCCACGTCACTGGCCCAAAGTTGTTCGCGATTGGTTTGGAGTACAAAAAATGGCTCTGAGCACTATTGGATTTAACTGCTGAGGTCATCAGTCCCCTAGAACTTAGAACTACTTAAACCTAACTAACCTAAGGACATCACACACATCCATGCCCGATGCAGGATTCGAACCTGCAACTGTAGCAGTCGCGCAGTTCCAGACTGAAGCTCCTAGAGCCGCTCGGCCACACTGGCCGGCTTTTGAAGAACATTCTGAACAATTCGAGCCAATTACTAGGCCACCCAGACAGCCCGACATGAATTCCACTAACATTTATTGGATATAATCGAGAGGTCAGTTTGTGCACGAATTGTGCACCAGCAACACTTTTGCAATTAGGGATGGCTATAGAGGCAGCGTGGATAAGTATTTCTACAGGGAACTTCCAGCAACTTGTTAAGTCCCTGCCATGTCGAGGTGCTGTACTACACTGGGCAAAATGAAGTCTGACACGATATTAGGAGGTATCCTATGACTCGTATCACCTCATTGTATAAAGGAATGGGATTCTGAATAATCTTAATGGTCTAGAGATTTAGCATTCAAGAATCCAGTTATTTAGTGGCATTATTTACAACTGAACACGACATTATCAGCACGACTCATTGTCGAGTTGTAATAGCTGTAGTCCCATACTTATATATGTGGTGGGGGAATTAAGTGAAATTGTATGACCATCAGCACTGGTAAGCCTCACTGAAACATATGGTTTGTAATCTATTTAAGGATAGGTTTCTGTATCATACACTACCTTCGGGCTGTCAGATCAACAGTGAAGCATAAGAGTGGGGAAATTGCGACTACCATTGACAGTAAAACTTTGCTAGGATCAGTTAAAGGGCAAAATGGCTGCCAACTAAATAGTACTGGTTGAAGACCACATGCTACTCTGCACATGGTGAGAAATACAATACTCACTCACCATCATGACTATGATACAATGAATTAATGCTACATAATCAAATTGAATTTAGTGATTTTAAATGGGGAGCATGGGTACAAGCGTAATGGTGACTACATGGAGCATGTACACAAACAAAGCCCCTCTAATAAATTGAATTTCTGACACCGAGCTTCGCTCATTGTAACAAATTTCATATGCAAGAAGTTATTTTAATATAAACATAGCTATTCCCTTTGCCGGAAGGTGCCACAGGTTTAAACAGATCCTAACTCATAAAATCCAAGTTAACCTTGACTTACATCTCCACATTTCAATAGAGCATCGATGCTCACAAGCTCCTCTGAGCAGACTCTCCACTCACAATTTTTTTCTCCCTAAACTTGCCACAAGCCTCAGCATCAGTCCTCTATGGAGAGAGTGGCAAACTGACCAGTTGCCCACACCACCATAAAGCATGAAATGTGAACCCAGTTAGGGTTGGAAAAAACACAAGTATCTGTAGCTCTCTTCTTTCTGAACAGAGAAGACTTAGAGAAGATTCCACCCAGCAGGCCACAGGGCCAATCAAATTACACAATTTTAAGCACATTGTGAAAGTTCTGTTCTTCTTCTAAGATGTGATACTGCCAACTAAGTTTGAAAGGGAAACTAAATGACATACCCCTGGCCTCCCATAGGAGGAGGAAAGGAAACCGCCACAGGCTAGCAACTCTGCTGCCTGGAAATGAACGTACAGCATTGTGAGCCGGGAGTCCCACATTCGGGGAAGTTAGGCCGCCAAGGGCAAGTACTAGTTTCCATTTCATGGAGGTTACTACCCCAGGATTTAGTAAAAGAGGAGGCACATGGCTACCAATCACAAATGAATGTAAAGAGAAATAAAACAAAGTTCCAATGAAATTTCAGAATTAGAAGTTTGTGTTACATTCATGAGATTGCATTTTGTGAAAGTTGCTTTTTCAGCGTAATGCTGTGATTTTTCTCTTGTACTGTTTGTCCCTGTATTTCTGCTACATTTAAGAAATGATTATTAAATATATTTGGTACCTGTGACTCATCATTTATAGCCTTTCCAATCAGCTCAATAGTGATGTTATCCTGTTCTGTTGCTAGTTGCCCTGTTTCTCATTTCACTATCTTCTATATAGCCTTGCATCTGTTGTTGGAATCATCGATTTCTGACATTTTACAGATGTTCCTTGATTTTTAATAAGTTTTCTTAGTAATTGTGAAACGTTTTTGTAGTGTGCAACTACTACAGGATCTCTTCTTGTTTTCACCAATAGATATACTTCTCTTTTCCTTTCACAAGATACTTCACTCCCTCTAGTGATGCATGGTATTGTATATGACTGTTTAATGTCCTCTCATATTACTTTATGCAGAAATCTATTTTCAAACAATAATATGAATTTATCATGGAGTACTTTAAATTTTATATTGAAATTCGGTTAATTATAAATTTTATTCCAGGTTATCTCTTTTAACTATGGTTGAAAATATTTGTCCTAGAGTAATTAATTATTCCGATTTCCACTGAGGAGTATCTATACTGTAAGGTATTGTCAGGAAGATGAATCACATAATCATTATCAATAAATAATACAGATAAGTCAGTGAATGGCAATATTTTGGAGGAGGTACAAAAATAATATATGTCTTTTATCATTCCAATGCCTGAAGTGAAGTTTCCATAGAGACACAAGGTTTGACATGAGAGATGAGAAATTTAGTTCATGGGAATATATAGATGTTTATAGGGGTTTTCACAGAACTCTAGGTCCAAAGTCAATGCTCTCATGTTTCTTTTGTGCTGAGTTATAAAATAAATTAAAGTTAATTTATAAATATATGTAATAAGTTTCAAAGTGTTGCCAAGGTTCCCCAGGTGAAGGACACAAGTCCACTCTTCAGGTTATGAGAGTATGTATTCCAAGATTAACCAACAAATATATTACCTCCTTTTATGCACACATCACATATAGAGATAGTTGGCTGTACACAGATAGTAATTATTCTTATAAACCATATACAAATTAAATAGGTAGGAGAGGAGGGTTATGTACCTCTGCTACATACTTACAGTTTGTTCATTACGTTCTGACTGACATTTCAGGAAGGTGTGGGGAGGGGAGGAAGCAAGCTCCACCTACTGCAGCCCAACACATTGGCAGCTACAGGGACAGTGGTAGTGCAGGAGGAACAAGTTGCACTTTCCGGACAAAGTTCTGGCACTTCACATGTGTTTACTGGGTTGGCACAGTATGGCCAGGCAATCACTTCATAATGGCTACAGCACACATAGGTACTGTATTTTAGATCACTGGTATTGGCAGCAGCCAGGCACAAATCGTTCATGGCCCCTAGTCTACCGCCTTTACTGTGCTAAGTCAGTCAGTTACTATGAAGGACATTGTGAGACAACTATACTGGTGCTTGTGGGGACAGATGTATATGTAGACTCCGTGACACATAGGTACACATATGGACTGATTACCACTTTTCGTGATTTGCAGTTCCTTTAACTCCCATCTGATAAGTAATGATTGATACCTATTTTAGTATAAATTATCAAAATTGAGCAAAGAATCCTTATTTTGTTGTGATAATGTTAGCATCCTTCTCACAATGTTTCCCAGCCCGTTCGGTTAAGATTGCCTAAGAGTTATTCTATAGATAGTATACACTGCTCCTCCCACATTCTGTATGTCTCTGAAGATAAGTGTGTAAAACTTGTTTGTTCCGCTATTAACCAATCAATTGTGACCACCAAGCGCAATGAAACAACACTGAGCTTTTCAGGACAAATGTAAAAGTATCATCTTTCTAATCATCTCAATTTTAACTTCAGCTAATCTCCCTAGTAAAATATTTTTTGAGTTGAACTCAACTTTATGCCATGAGTAATTTATGTAAATAATATTATTTATATAATCCCATAAATGTTGAGTGCTGTTAGTTTCACAAGTGTCAATGCATTTAGGATATTCATTTCCTAACTGTTTGTTTAAGTCACATGTATTTTACAGGAATTAAACTGGAGGGAAAAGAATCCAGAGGACACTATTTCCACTTCATCAGGGGAAGGTATGTGATATGTATCGTACTCCTCTTTTTAGGTCAACAAACTGAACAGTTAAGTTCAAATGTTTAAACATTTTGTGTCTGAATCAGTAGCCAAATGTCTTCCTAAGAAGTTAATGTAAATTTAGATATATGCTATTTGTGATAGTTAAACTGTCTTTCACTAAGTATAGTTAACACTTGTATCTGTTCCAGAAACTCCATTTTTGTTCCTTTGTTTCCTTTTTGAGTTTCTTTCTTATCTTGAAAAAAAAACTGTGATGACACTGTGTGCAGCTGTAGTGATGATTTTTTATGGGTGTTATTTGCCAGTATTTGATCTTGCAAACTTCTATTGTAGTACCCAAAATGAGGTAAACAGTGCTGTACTATTAAATACACTACCCAATTCAATATAGTGGTATATGATACGTGGCCTAAAATGACATACACTTCATGGTACACACACAGTGAAGACAGTTTGCTCTGATCTGTGTGCTCTGCAGGGGCCCATGGCATGGACAATGTTATGGCCACAGCAGGTTGGAAAAGGCTAGTGTCCACTCTGTCTGCTTGCCAGGAGGGTCTAGTCTGAGATGTGGAGCAGGCTCTGCCGGCAATGACTGAGCACATTGGGTGCACTCGGCTCTAAATCATTTTTCATGTCAGCATGACTGATGTCTGCTGCCTGGATTCACAGGCCATCCTTAGTTCCTAAACCCAGCAGGCTGATTTGGTGAAGACAGAGGATCATGCTCACAGAGTGAAAACACAGCTAACATTATGCAGCATCACTCCCACAAATGACCATGGTCTTCTGATTTAGAGGTAATAGGGTGGCTTAAAACAGAGGCTCAGACAATTCCTTGATCATTGTGGATGTGGATTTCTTGACCTCTGCTATTGGGTTGAGAAATGTATAGCCCCCTAGGTGAGATGTGTGCACTACATCTACATCTACATGACTACTCTGCAATTCACATTTAAGTGCTTGGCAGAGGGTTCATCGAACCACAATCATACTGTCTCTCTACTATTCCACTCCCGAACAGCGAGCGGGAAAAACGAACACCTAAACCTTTCTGTTCGAGCTCTGATTTCTCTTATTTTATTTTGATGATCATTCCTACCTAAGTAGGTTGGGCTCAACAAAATATTTTCGCATTCGGAAGAGAAAGTTGGTGACTGAAATTTCGTAAAAAGGTCTCGCCGCGACGAAAAACGTCTATGCTGTAATGCCTTCCATCCCAACTCGTGTATCATATCTGCCACACTCTCTCCCCTATAACGCGATAATACAAAACGAGCTGCCCTTCTTTGCACCCTCTCGATGTCCTCCGTCAATCCCACCTGGTAAGGATCCCACACCGCGCAACAATATTCTAACAGAGGACGAACGAGTGTAGTGTAAGCTGTCTCTTTAGTGGACTTGTTGCATCTTCTAAGTGTCCTGCCAATGAAACGCAACCTTTGGCTCGCCTTCCCGACAATATTATCTACGTGGTCGTTCCAACTGAAGTTGTTCGTAATTTTAACACCCAGGTATTTAGTTGAATTGACAGCCTTGAGAATTGTACTATTTATCGAGTAATCGAATTCCAACGGATTTCTTTTGGAACTCCTGTGGATCATCTCACACTTTTCGTTATTTAGCGTCAACTGCCACCTGACACACCATACAGCAATCTTTTCTAAATCGCTTTGCAGCTGATACTGGTCTTCGGATGACCTTACTAGACGGTAAATTACAGCATCATCTGCGAACAGTCTAAGAGAACTGCTCAGATTGTCACCCAGGTCATTTATATAGATCAGGAACAGTAGAGGTCCCAGGACGCTTCCCTGGGGAACACCTGATATCACTTCAGTTTTACTCGATGATTTGCCATCTATTACTACGAACTGCGACCTTCCTGACAGGAAATCACGAATCCAGTCGCACAACTGAGACGATACCCCATAGCTCCGCAGCTTGATTAGAAGTCGCTTGTGAGGAACGGTGTCAAAAGCTTTCCGGAAATCTAGAAATACGGAATCAACTTGAGATCCCCTGTCGATAGCGGCCATTACTTCGTGCGAATATAGAGCTAGCTGCGTTGCACAAGAGCGATGTTTCCTGAAGCCATGCTGATTACGTGTCAATAGATCGTTCCCTTCGAGGTGATTCATAATGTTTGAATACAGTATATGCTCCAAAACCCTACTGCAAACCGACGTCAATGATATAGGTCTGTAGTTAAATGGATTACTCCTACTACCCTTCTTGAACACTGGTGCGACCTGCGCAATTTTCCAATCTGTAGGTACAGATCTATCGGTGAGCGAGCGGTTGTATATGAGTGCTAAGTAGGGAGCTATAGTATCAGCGTAATCTGAAAGGAACCTAATCGGTATACAATCTGGACCTGAAGACTTGCCCGTATCAAGCGATTTGAGTTGCTTCGCAACCCCTAAGGTATCTACTTCTAAGAAACTCATGCTAGCAGATGTTCGTGTTTCAAATTCTGGAATATTCCATTCGTCTTCCCTGGTGAAGGAATTTCGGAAAACTGCGTTCAATAACTCTGCTTTAGCGGCACAGTCGTCGGTAACAGTACCATCGGCACTGCGCAGCGAAGGTATTGACTGCGTCTTGCCGCTTGTGTAATTTACATACGACCAGAATTTCTTCGGATTTTCTACCAAATTTCGAGACAATGTTTCGTTGTTCTACATGCAGGAAGCAGCTACTAGGGCAGCAGAGTATGTGCAGCAGGCACATGTGGATTTCTTAGGATAGAAAAATCCCTCTACACACCTGATAAGACATATTCTGACTGCACACAGAATAGCATTCACCATAGATGATTGGAGAAACAAAATTTTAATAATGTATTACCCAATAGCAAGAGCATATATGGAAAGGTACCAGAACTAGTCTAATTTATAAATAATAAAAAATACCTACATGATATTAGGGACAAATAGCTGGCTGAAGCTGCATGTCAACAGCAATGAAATCTAGACTCCAAGTTGAATGTATATCATAAAAATGTATTGAACACTGTTGGTAAAAGTGTGTTTATAGCAATAAAAAATACAATAATATCTAGTGAGATAAATACTGATTCAGAAAGTGAAAATTTTTTAGTGAAGATAAGTGTTATACGCAGATCAAACATGTACCCTGGATGCTTTTATAGGCTTCCTGACTCAGCAGCAGCAGCAGTATTGGTGGAACACCTGAGGGGAAACTTGGAAAACATTTCATGTAATTTTCCTGTTCATGTGGAGATTTTAACTTACCTGCTATAGTCTGGGAGACTCAAGTGATTAGGATTAGTAGTAGTGACAGAGAATCATTTGAAATTTCTCTAAGTACCTCACCCAAAAATTATAATGAACAGTTAATTGGAGAACCAACTCACGAAGATAAAATCTTAGTAAAACTGTGAGGGCCATAAAAGACTCACCATGCCTGGACAACCATGTTAGTAACCGTAATGGCATTGAAACAGGGAATGCCACAGAAAAGGCTGAAGTACTAAAAGTCTTTCTACAAAACTACTTCACAGAGGAAGATCACAAGGTAGTCCCTCCTTTAAATCGTTGCATGGATGGCAAATAACAGTTATCATAAAAAGTGACCAAGGAATAGAAAAGCAATTGAAATCACTTAGAAGAGGAAAGGGCACTGGACCTGGTTAAATAACAGATCATCTATACACTCCTAGCAAAAGTGAACCATGGGTCTACAGATGTGTGAAGCATTGCTAATGATTGGAAAAAAGCTCAAGTCATTTCCTTTTTCAAGAAGGGTCGTTGAGCAGTTGAATGAAATTATACGCCTATATCTTTGATACTGATCTATTGTAGAACTTTGGAACATGTTTTATGCTCACATATTATCACATTTCTATAGATCAAACATCTCCTCTGTAGACATCGACATCGGTTCCAAAAACAACAATCATATGAAAGCCAGGTAGATGCTGTGTTGCTTGACATCTACATATACACGATTACTCTGCAATTCACATTTATGTGCTTGTGAGAGGGTTCAGCGAACCACAATCATACTATCTCCCTACCATTCCACCCCCGAACAGCGAGCGGCAAAACCGAACACCTAAACCTTTCTGTTCGAGCTCTGATTTCTCTTATTTTAGTTTGATGATCATTCCTACCTATGTAGGTTGGGCTCAACAAAATATTTTCGCACTCGGAAGATGAAATTGGTGACTGGAAATTCGTAAATAGATCTCGTCGCGACGAAAACCGTCTTTGCTTTAATGACTTCCATCCCAAATCGCGTATCATATCTGCCACACTCTCTCCCCTATTACGTGATAATACAAAACGAGCTGCCCTTTTTTGCACCCTTTCGACATCCTCCGTCAATCCCACCTGGTAAGGATCCCACACCGCGCAACAATATTCTAACAGAGGACCAACGAGTGTAGTGTAAGCTGTCTCTTTAGTGGACTTGTTGCATCTTCTAAGTGTCCTGCCAATGAAACGCAACCTTTGGCTCGCCTTCCCCACAATATTATCTAAGTGGTCTTTCCAACTGATGTTGCTCGTAATTTTAACACCCAGGTACTTAGTTGAATTGACAGCCTCGAGAATTGTACTACTTATCCAGTAATCGAATTCCAACGGATTTGTTTTGGAACTCATGTGGATCACCTCACACCTTTCGTTATTTAGTGTCAACTGCCACCTGACACAACATACAGCAATCATTTCTAAATTGCTTTGTAACTGATACTGACCTTACTAGACGGTAAATTACAGCATCATCTGCGAACAACCTAAGAGAACTGCTCAGATTATCACCCAGGTTATTTATATAGATCAGGAACAGCAGAGGTCCCAGGACGCTTTCCTGGAGAGCACCTGATATCACTTCAGTTTTACTCAACGATTTGCCGTCTATTACTACGAACTGTGACCTCCCTGACAGGAAATCACGAATCCAGTCGCACAACTGAGACGATACTCCATGCGCCTGCAGCTTGATAAGAAGTCGCTTGTGAGGAACGGTGTCAAAAGCTTTCCGGTAATCAAAAACTACAGAATCAACTTGAGATCCCCTGTCGATAGCGGCCATTACTTCGTGCGAATATAGAGCTAGCTGCGTTGCACAAGAACGATGTTTTCTGAAACCATGCTGATTACGTATCAATAGATCGTTCCCATCGACGTGATTCATAATGTTTGAATACAGTATGTGCTCCAAAACCCTACTGCAAACCGACGTCAATGATACAGGTCTGTAGTTAAATGGATTACTCCTACTAACCTTCTTAAACACTGGTTCGACCTGGGCAATTTTCCAATCTGTAGGTACAGATGTATCGGTGAGCGACCGGTTGTATATGGTTGCTAAGTAGGGAGCTATTGTATCAGCGTAATCTGAAAGGAACCTAATCGTTATACAATCTGGATCTGAAGACTTCCCCGTATCAAGCGATTTGAGTTGCTTCGAAACCCCTAAGGTATCTACTTCTAAGAAACTCATGCTAGCAGCTGTTCGTGTTTCAAATCCTGGAATATTCCATTCGTCTTCCCTGGTGAAGGAATTTCGGAAAATTGCGTTCAATAACTCCGCTTTAGCGGCACAGTCGTCGGAAACAGTACCATCGGCACTGCGCAGCGAAGGTCTTGACTGCGTCTTGCCGCTTGTGTACTTTACATACGACCAGAATTTCTTCGGATTTTCTACCAAATTTCGAGACAATGTTCCGTTGTGGAACCTATAAAAGGCATCTCGCATTGAAGTCCGTGCCAAATTTTGCGAGTCTGTAAATTTTAGCCAATCTTCGGGATTTTGCGTTCTTCTGAACTTCACATTCTTTTCCCGTTGCCTGTTTCGTGTACCATGGGGGATCAGTTCCATGTCTTAGCAGTTTATGAGTTATGAATCTCTCAATTGCTGTTACTACTATATCCTTGAATTTGAGCCACATCTCGTCTACATTTGCATAGTCAGTTCGGAAGGAATGGAGATTGTCTCTTAGGAAGGCTTCTAGTGACACTTTATCCGCTTTTTTTAAATAAAATTATTTTGCCTTTGTTTCTGGTGGATATGGAAGAAACGGTATTGAGCCTAGCTACAACGACCTTGTGATCACTAATCCCTGTATCAGTCATGATGCTCTCTATTGGCTCTAGATTGTTTGTGGCTAAGAGGTCAAGTGTGTTTTCGCAACCATTTACAATTCGCATGGGTTCGTGGACTAACTGCTCGAAATAATTTTCGGAGAAAGCATTTAGGACAATCTCGGAAGATGTTTTCTGCCTACCACCGGTTTTGAACAAGTATTTTTGCCAACATATCGAGGGAAGGTTGAAGTCTACTATAATCATATCAGTGGGGTATTTATTTGTTACGAGACTCAAATTTTCTCTGAACTGTTCAGCAACTATATCATCGGAGTCTGGGGGTCGGTAGAAGGAGTCAATTATTAACTTAGTTCGGCTGTTAAGTATAACCTCCACCCATACCATTTCGCATGGAGAATCTACTTCGACTTCATTACAAGATAAACCACTACTGACAGACACAAAGAGTCCACTACCAATTCTGCCTAATCTGTCTTTCCTGAACACCATCTGAGACTTCTTAAAAATTTCTGCGGAACTTATTTCAAGCTTTAGCCAGCTTTCTGTACCTATAACGATTTCACCTTTTGTGCTTTCTATTAGCACTTGAAACTCAGGGACTTTCCCAGCACAACTACAACAATTTACAACTACAATTCCGACTGTTCCTTGATCCAAGCACGTTCTGTATTTGCATGCTCCCTTTGAGACTGCAACTTACTAGTACTTTCCAGAGGCCTGCTAACCTAAAAAACTGCCCAGTCCACGCCACACAGCCTCCGCTACCCATGTAGCCGCCAGCTGAGTGTAGTGAACTCCTGACCTATTCAGCGAAACCCCACCACCCTACGGCGCAAGTCAAGGAATCTGCAGCCAACACGGTCGCAAAACCGTCTGAGCCTCTGATTCAGACCCTCCACCCGGCTCTGCACCAAAGGTCCACAGTCGGTTCTGTCAACGATGCTGCAGATGGTGAGCTCTGCCTTCATCTCGTAAGCAAGACTGACCGTCTTCACCAAATCAAATAGTCGCTCGAATCCAGAGAGAATTTCCTCAGATCCAAAGCAGCTCACGTCATTAGTGCTGACATGAGACACCACCTGCAGCTGGCTGCACCCTGTGCTCTTCATGGTATCCGGAAGAACCCTTTCTTCCCCCCCCCCCCCCTTAGTCACCATATCCCTAAGGGGCCCCATTACACGCCTAACATTGGAGCTCCCAACTACCAATAAGCCCACCCTCTGTGATTGCTGATTGCTCTGACCTTGGAGGCTGAGAATCATCCTCTGAAACAGGGCAGGCAGCTGCATTTGGCTCAGCCAGAGACAGTACCTGAAACCTGTTTGTCAGACTCATCGGGGAGGCTTTCTGATCAGCCTCCAGGGACGTCTTTCGCTGCCTGCCACGCCTTGGAACGACCTCCCAACCAACCACAGGCGAGGGCTCAGCCCCACTGCGGGCAGCAACCGGGGAAACCACAGCAGCATACTGATCTGGGGACAGACGGGACGAGGTTGACATCCCCGTGATACCCAAGTCCATCTCCCCACAGTGGTGCCCATTGGTAACAGACTCAAGATGCAGACCGAAGTCAGTGCCTCCTGCAGCCCTTATCCGAACACAGCAATCGCAGTCCCTGTCCATTCTAATTGATGCTGGACAACAGTTACTGAAACATGAGTACATGCCTAGATAACGCAAGGGAAACATGCAAAGAATGTATGAACTAACCTGTACAAATGCCTAACGACTTTGATACAATCTGCCTGAATTTGTTATTACAGTAAGTAAAACTCGAAATTACACCTCCTATATGAAACTATGTAACAAATAAGTGAGCTAGGAGTATATGACTTGCTGCTAGCAGCTGCTTATCCAATGATGGCAGGGAGCACACTGGCTGTGACCAACCGACACTGGCCGTTCAAAACAAAAACAGAAGACAAATGACTACGCGAATTTACACTATTCAGGTAATAAAACGCGATGCTACAACTCTCAAATACTATAATGCTTCCATAAGGTGTTCAATACAGTTCCACACTGCTGCCTAATAAACAAACTACAAGTGTATCACACACACACACACACACACACACACACACACACACACACACACACACACACACACACACAAGTAGCTGCTTCCATAAAATATAAATATACATAACAAAGCCTGGAATGTTTTTAGTTTTTAATTTTTGACTTGAGCATGTTTTCCCTAAACTTTGATTATTGCCTCCTTGCAAAGTAACTTCATGGCTTTTAAATTTTCTTTCTGATGCAAACATTCT
Organism: Schistocerca gregaria; assembly: GCF_023897955.1. Taxonomy (NCBI): domain Eukaryota; kingdom Metazoa; phylum Arthropoda; class Insecta; order Orthoptera; family Acrididae; genus Schistocerca; species Schistocerca gregaria. Next base: position 863,797,217 of record NC_064921.1, read on the forward strand.
TAGAAGTGTCAAAACATAGGTAAATGTATTAAATATTTGCCACCAGTTGGCACTGTTATTTCTCCATTGAAAGTTATTTATATTAATACAGAACACAATTTCAAAAACATTGACACAAGTAGATTTTGAGTCCACAGCAGAAAGAGGTGTGTGCCTGTGTATTAATACTGAAAAATAGATAACTTTTAATTGTAACTGCATATAGTTCCCCACTGGAAAATTTAGAACTGCTTATGAGGAGTCTCCATTCGTTGCTACGCTGTCAGTTAGGCAGTAGCAAGAATTAATAGTCTATTGTGACTTCAGTGTAGATTTCCTAAGGGATTTTGATAGGAAAAATGATGTGGAAACCTTATTTGGATTCTACAATTTGATCTCAGTAATTAACTTTCCAGTACAGATGAATAAAGACACAAGAACCCTAACTGATAATATTTTCTTTGGTGACACTCAAAGTAAGAAAATAATTGTTAACCCAGTAACAAATGACCTCACTGATCACGAAATAAAGTCAGTCAGGATAAATAAGGAAGTGCCTTACAGTGTAGATACCCCTCAGTGGAAATCAGAATAATTAATTACTCCAGGACAAATATTTTCAACCATAGTTTAAAGAGATAACCTGGAATAAAATTTATAATTGCCCGAATTTCAACATTAAATTTAATCTAATCCATGATAAATTCATATTATTATTTGAAAATAGCTTTCTGCATAAGCTAATCAGATAGGACATTAAACACTCATGTATAACAACATGGATCACTAGAGGGAGAAAAGTATCTTGTGAAAGGAAAAGAGAAGTATATCTATTGGTGAAAACAAGAAGAGATCCTGTAGTAGTTGCATACTACAAAAATGTCTCAAAATTACTAAGAAAACTTATTAAAAATCAATGAATATCTGTAAAATGTCAGAAATCGATGATTCCAACAACAGATGCAAGGCTATATAGAAGATAGTGAAATGAGAAACAGGGCAACTAGCAACAGAACAGGATAACATCACTATTGAGCTGATTGGAAAGGCTATAAATGATGAGTCACAGGTACCAAATATATTTAATAATCATTTCTTAAATATAGCAGAAAGTATAGTGACAAACAGTAGAAGAGAAAAATCACAGCAGTATGTTGAAAAAACAACTTCCACAAAATTCAATCATATGAGTATAACACAAACTTCTCCATCTGAAATTAAGAAAATCATATATCCCCTAAAAATTAAAGCTCATCTGGTTTTGATGGTGTTCCCAGTAGAGGATTAAAAATTTGTTCCAATATAATAAGCCCTGTCTTATCTCAAATCTGTAATGCATCACTAACTCAAGGCATCTTTTCAGGGCCGGCCGCGGTGGTCTCGCGGTTCTAGGCGCGCAGTCCGGAACCGTGGGACTGCTACGGTCGCAGGTTCGAATCCTGCCTCGGGCATGGATGTGTGTGATGTCCTTAGGTTAGTTAGGTTTAAGTAGTTCTAAGTTCTAGGGGACTAATGACCACAGCAGTTGAGTCCCATAGTGCTCAGAGCCATTTGAACCATCTTTTCAGAGAGACTGAAATATGCCCTTGTCAAACCCCACTATAAGAAAGGTGTTAGAACAGATGTCAGTAACTACAAAATTGTTTCACAACTGACATCATTTTCCAGATTTTTTGGGAAGGTGATGAATTCTAGAATAGCATCTCACCTGAGCAGTTATGATATCCTCTGCAAATCACAGTTTGGATTTCAGAAGAGTTGCTCTTCAGAGAATGCCATTTACATGTTCAATCACCAAGTATTACAAGAATTAAATAACAAAATAGTGACAATTAGAATTTTCTGCTGCCTATCTAAGGCATTTGACTGTGTGAATCACAATATTCTCATATAATGTAATCTGACAGGAAAAAAAATGTACGCACCAAGTGGCAGCAACACACGTAAATAAGGTATAGATATGCAAAGCTTTTGGAGCCAGTGGTCCCTCCTTCTGACAGAAGGGCTGAAAGGTAAGGAGAAGGAGTGAAGGAAGAGGACTTGTGAGGTGTAGCAAATGGGTAGAGTTTGGAAACGTTACCCAGAACCCCAGGTCAGGTGAGACTTGCTGGATGGGATGAGAAGGAAAGACTGATTGTTGGGGACTATATTGCATGAGATCTGAAAACCTGAGAGCTGAAAGGTGGAAGATAAGGTAATATGCAAGACAGAGATTACCGCCAGAACATCATACATGAGTTAATAGGATCAAAAAGCTAAGTGCATTGTTTACGATAGATGGGGGAGGATGAAGGCAAAAACTAGACAGATCAAGAATGAAAGATGTAGAAAACTAAGTTTCCCAAGGCTCAGGCTTACATCCACTACTTTTCCTCATATAGTAAAATTATTTTCCATCTGTTGTACAACAAGCAGAATTAGTTCTTTTTGCAGATGACTCCAGTACTGTAATCAATCCAAGCATACATGCAGCAACAGAAGAAATGGTAAACAAAGATCTTAAACATATAATTGACTTGTTTTCTGCAAATTGGTCTCACACTCCATTTTAAAAAGCACAACCTATTTAGTTCTGCATATCTAGGGGTACTGCATGAATAAGTGTAACTCATGGTGCGAAAATAATAGTCGTGAGGGTGAAAAATTCAAAAATGTTAGGTGCCCACACTTACGTGAATTTAAACTGGAAAAAGCACTTTTGGAACTAATGAAACAACATAATTCAGCCATATTTACATTCAGAATCATTGCAACTCTTGGGGAGAGACAAATCAGTAAGTTGACATATTTGTAGAAATCTCTTTAAGGTGTAGCGTTTCCTGACTATTGCTTCACAGTATGTTTATTCCCTCATGAAGTTTGTTGTAAATAATCCACTGCAGTTCAAAAGGAATCATGATGTGCATAACTGCAATACCACATGTAAAAATTACTTTCATACTCAACATTAGTGTTGACTGTAGCACAAAAGGGGTGCACGGTGCACAACTAAAATTTTTGACAAATTACCAAGTGATATAAAATGTCTGACAAACAGCAAAGTAATATTTGAAAACAAACTGAAGAAGTTTCTCCTTGACAACTCCTTTTATTCTATAGAAGACTTTCTGTTACTGTAATGTGTAAAAGAAGTTTGGTAAGAATTACTAACTCACAACTGTATAAGCAATAACAAATAAATAATTAAAAATAAAACAGCTTTAAAATGTTCAACATGTTTCCATATTTACAAAATTAATTTGCTGTGTAAATGTAAAATGACTCAGTCCATACAATTAAGATTTATTGTGCAAATGATTCATGGAACATGAAACTAAATTACTGAGTTCTTTGTAGCAATTTCATTAAGTTGTTATCAAGATATATTTTGAAAAGAGGGACGGGATGTTTGTATCTCCTGGCTGGAAATTTATATGATGGTCTGGGATAGCTTCAACATTTCTCTTCCATCAAAAATCCTAGCCAGAACCATCCATGGGGCTTCTAGCAACTCTTAAACATAACAATGTTATTAACCACATGAAAGGTATGAATTTAAAAAAAAAATATTGTAAGAGCTGATTTACGACCATGTGATGTGTGTGTGCACTGTGGTGCTGATAAAGACAATAGATGATTATTTCATTGTTCACTGAGATCTATTAATTATTAAAATGTGTATTCAAATCACATGTGTAAATTCAGTGTATCACATAACATAATAAACAAACAGATAACAACAGTTTACCATTTGAGAACACTGTATTTTCTAATCAACTTTTTGTGATGTTATAAGAATCATGCTAAAATGCATCCAATTCAAAAACTATTAGTACTTTGTCAGGAACACTATCGCATAACAGTGATTTACATTATAAACATGTGGGCTATAGTTATTATATATCATATACTATTGTATTAATCATTGTTTGGTACTGAATATGCTCATAGCTATTTAACTAGTCTGGTTTTAATTAGTGATTATTAGTGATTATTTTATTTGATAGGTCTCCTTTTGTGTGGTTCATATATCACATTCACAATCAGAACTAATATTATTCATTGTGTTTTAATTAATTAAGAGGAGATTTTTCACATGGACTTCTTACCCAATTAACCTCCTCATTGGGAGCTTTGTAAAATATTAATTCTTTACACTGTAACATGCATTGGTGTTATATTTTCATTGTCTCATACTTAATTGTCTTTATATGCTTTATACATTGACTGTAACATGTTCAAATCAACAATAGTTTACAGAAACTCTGGGTGCACTTTGACACCACACCCATGGCCCAACCGACATGTCCACTTTTCCCAACAGCATACTTTGCTAAAAGTTCAACCTTGCTATGTTTCAATATCTAGTTACAAATAGTCAGCATAGTCTGATAGACAGGTATTAGCATTCGAGTCACAGCAGCAATGAACTCCATTTTTTGAATAAAATCTAGTTAATATGCTCTCTGACAAAGTTCAAATGTTCTGTACTTGTTTAATTGCTTGATTTGCTACATTACAGGCTCAAGTTCATTATTAAAATTTACTTCTCTTACAGGTGTGTCAAATGCTGAGATTTATGCAAGACCGGAAGTGCTACAATTGTGACATCTTAGGAATCGACCCATAAAAAAACACTTCAATACTGTGCCAGCATGGGTGCTAGGAACTGAACAAGAAAAACCATCAGTGGTAATTCTGCTGCCTGAAGGCTCAGCAGATAATGAACAGGTTTTCGGATGTGCAGATGGACAATAGAGTTCTATCTTCCAAACATTGTGTCAATAGGAAATAAATATCAAGAACAACAGAAATTTACAGTACCTTAAAGAAGTAATATGTTGCCCTTGAGCAGCTATATGGAATAGGAATAATGCACAGAATAACAGAAATCAGACTGAAACTCAATATAATAGATCGTAGACTTCTGTTATAAAACCTCATCCCAGCTCTTCCAATCCACTTGTATGAGCTTTTGCTTCTGATAGTTTGAAAAGAATGAACTGGCAACACTGATAATTACATATCTAGTCTGACTGTAACTATTTTTGCATGCAGTCATCACTGTTTTCCTTCTTAGTTATTTAAGAATTTCATGTACAAAGCATAGAGTACAAGTGTGAATAACTTTTACACACATGAAAGGGAGTGAGTGAAAGATGCGGTCAAAATATATTGTACATATGTTGAGTTGACTTCAATACATTTTTAGCTGGGTTTCTCTGTCACTCTAATAACCCCTTATTTTCTTCATTATTCAGCCAGTTTCAGCAGTTGCTCCATTTCTGATGACCTTGTTATCAGTTTCATGTACATATTTCTAAGATACTACTCAAGTAAGAAGAGAAATTTTGAATGAATTATCATGTGATACTGGGCAATAATCTAAGGAAGTGAACTAAGATTCTCCCTCATGTACCTTATTGAAGTTCGTATAGCACTTGTCTTAAATTAGATATCTTCATTGGTAATACTAGTTAATTCTCTTCTTTAAGCTGTATAATAGTTATTCTAAACAGATGTCTCTTCGTTGTCATTATTTATTAAACAAATAAGGTTTTGTACTTGCTTATAAATATGAAAAAACAGTACTGTTACCAGTGTTTGCTGCATTACATCATTGTGAATTGGAAAAAAACTTATAAATATTGTTGTACCTTACCACTCAGTTCTTAAATTGTAATGAAACTACCAGCACTTTCTATTTTTATTTCTCAAAAAAGTTTTCCACATATTAAGTAAAGTTCCTCACATTGCCATCACATCTTGCTCTCACCTTATTCAATGTTATTAATGTGGCTTTCTTACTTTCTTCCTTAATAATTTATTACAGTTACCTCTATAATTTTAATTCCATTCACCTTGAGGAAAAATGTGTTTGCACATCCTTGATCCTACCTTATCTGATACGTTTACCAAATTATGCCTTGCTGTAAAACTGAGCAAGTATGACTTTTGTGTGAGTGCAGTTCTTCCCTAGTTTTAGTGGACAATAAGGCAAATTTCATGACATTCACAAGCAATTTTCATCATTTATAGTCTCAAAATTATGACACTGACTTTGCTCTGTTCTAATGGAAATACATGTATTTTTTCTGTGACACTTGAAAGAAGCTTTTAAGAGAACTTCAATGACAGTGCATGTACAGGACTTGATCAAATATTATCAAAATAACAGCACTGCAAACCACTGTCCTGCCACCAGGAGAAGAGATTCCATCAACATCTGCCCTGTCATACTGAATGTAAGCAAACACAAAACTCAGGTATGGTTCTAGTTGAGTGCATGATGCCCAACAGTCTGTGTTCTGCCATTGTAGCAGTCAGACAACTTCCTTGTAAAACTGTTGAGACACTCACATTGTGCATTAAGCATTGTTTATGGTGAATGTAGTAAAACTGTTAGAGAAGTGGTGCAGTTGTACATTGAAGAGTGTCCAGATTGTGCCAAGCAGTATCACTCTGTCTTTGTAAACATTATAAATAAAGTACTAGAAACTTGAAGTGTGGAGAAAAAAATATGTGAAGGGAAAAGAAGAGGAACTGATGAAATCTATTAAAATTAACATTTTAAAGGAGTAACACGCAATGCAAATGTCACTTACTGGTAGTTTGGAAGTACAAGAGGTATGAATCAAATGAGCATGCTGCAAACACTGCATTCTGTCATATTTCATCTTCTTCAAATTTCACTAGATCCACAGCTTCATGGCAGTGACTATCTAAATGAAATTAAAGTCTTCTGAATATTATATACAAAAAGTGCAAATTTAGGTGGCATACCTAAGCAAAATTTTGTTTAAGGAAGAAGCATCATTTACAAATCATAGGCAAGTCAGTCTTCACAACATACACTAAACATCAGGTGAAAATCCATGCTGACTCAATGAATACCCTTGGTCTTTCAATATTTGGTGCATGTTTTTAAGACCCACAACACTGGTCTCTGTGTTGTTGATGGAATTCTGAATACAACAGCTTTGAGGGATTTTTTAAACGTAAATATGATGAAAAACACTGTTGTTGTGACGATACCTCATAGACACGACTTCGTGTATAATGCGTGTGTGAATAAAGAAATTCGTAAAACCAATGCTAGAATAAAACAATTATGCTCTACTTACACAAAATGCAATGTAGTAGATATTAACAGACTGGTGAAAAATCTGCACACTGAACACGGTGAGCATCTGAATTACCAGGGTAAAAAATTACTCTGTCACAAAATAAGCAAAATTATAAACGAAATTCACGAACGCAACTGTCTAGTTTTAAAAGACACTATTTGTATGGACACTTATGGACCTCCTTTTTTAGGCAATACAACGTTACAGGGGAAGGAAGGGTAGAAACCACGATAAGGGAAAAATGCAGAAAAGTAATTAATTCAGATAACTGTGTTGTTTTAGATCAATCAGTGAAAATAAATGAACATACAAGACCTTGTGACATCAAAATACCTTTCTGTGCAGATAACAATGTTCTCCTTTTACATATAAATGTACAATCACTTCGTGGTAAAATCAATAAACTGCAGTACTGGCTTGATAAAATTAACTGCAGTATATTGTGTATCAATGAACACTGGATGAAAGAGTCTGAAATAGGCTTGTGTGTTCCTCCAGGATATTTGCTAGTTACTAGCTATTGCGGAAGAAACATTTCACGTGGTGGAGTGTCAATCTATGTTAAAAGCAAACTAGATTTAGATTATTCAGTAGTAGACCTTAGCAAAATGTGCCTTGAAGGCACATTTGAAGTACCTGGTATGGTAATGCACACACAAAAAATTGTAATTGTGTCAGTGTATCGAACTCCAAGATCTGATGAAATAATACTTATAGAAAAAATTAACACTCTAATTTTGCAGTTGTCCAAATATAAACAACATAAAATTATAATTGTAGGGGATATTAACATAGATATAAGGGCAAAGAAGAAAAATGTTATATATATGGTTAATTCTCTGAAATCACTGAACTATTATTGTCTTAATGAAAAGCCCACCAGACAGTATGCATGTCTTGATAACATAATTAGTAATGTATATAAAGATACTCTTGAATGTGATGTAATAGAATTAGGAATATCAGATCATGCAGGACTATGGCTTCGAATAAAAAATACAAAACTCAACCCTAAAGAAAGACAATTAACATATAGACTTCTAGGAGAATCCAATGTAAATAACATGATTAATGAATTACAGGAAATTGATTGGTCTCATAAAACTAATAATAATAAAACAACTGACAAATGCTTTACTATTTTCCTCACAGAAATTAAACACATTGTAGAAAAGACGTCTCCCCCCCCCCCCCCCCACTGTAACAAAAAGACAACATCCTAATAATACACATAAGCAGTGGCCTACTAACAAGTGATACACTCCAAAACTTAACAAACTTAGGATACTACTCCTAATTCTGAAGGATAAGTGATCAAGACAAGGCAAATTACATAAATATGAGAAAACTCTACAAATCAGAAATGAAAGGGGCTAAGTGCAATGAAAATGATGAATAGATTTTGAATTCCAAAAATAAATGTAAAGCAGCTTGGAAAGTCATAAAACAGGAAATTAATAACAACAATAAAGAAAACAACATCCCTATAGACTGCGATACACTCAATGATTATTTTGTTAACAGTGCCACTACCACTCCACTCAATAATTCTACCACAGATGCAGAAACACTACTCATTCATATAAAACAGACTAGTGAGAAATTTACTTGGACCCCTATCACCCTAAATGGCATTTGCAAATCGATAAACAAACTAAGCAATTCCAAAACAGAAGACTATTATGGACTCAGTAATTTCATCATAAAGCGTATAGCAAAGGAAATCAAAATGCCACTTCTCTCACTGTCAAACAGAGTACTAGATGAAGGAATTTTTCCAGAATGTCTTAAGCTCACAGTTAAACTACCTATGTATAAAAAAGGTGATAAAAACCTCCCAAACAACTACAGACCCATATCAATAGTACCAATCATATCCAAAATAATAGAAAATTGTATGCATATGCAGCTATACAGCTATTTTGAAAGCAACAAACTACCAGGACAGCAATTCGGATTCAGGTCTCACCTATCAACTGTAAAAGCAATTGAAGCTTTGGTGAACAACGTATATGAAGCATATGAAAAGAGGCTGCATATATCTGGAACACTTATTGATTTAAGCAAAGCATTTGATTCAGTGTCTCATGACATAATCATTAAAAAATTAGAATACTATGGTGTTGAAGATATACCAGTCACCTTATTCAAATCTTATTTAAGCAATAGGTTATAGCTTGTATATGCAAATAAACAGAGATCAGCAATACTCCCTATAAAAAGAGGAATACCCCAAGGCTCAGTTCTTGGGCCTTTCCTGTTCATTGTCTATATTAACGATTTCTCAAATTATATTCCATGTAAGAATATACTGTATGCTGACGATATAACACTAATAACCTCAGATGACAATTTACAATCTGTGCTGGATAACAACAGAGAAATAATGCAAATAACTAGTCACTGGTGTCAGGCCAATCAACTGTGCATAAACAATACAAAAACAGAAGAAATAATTTTTAACCTAAAAGCTACAAAAAGTAAAAATAAAACAGTGAAACTACTTGGATTGCACATAGACCAAAAACTCCCCTGGGAAGAACACACCAATCACCTGTGCAGCAAACTAGCCCATGTACTTTTTTTACTGTACAAATTGAGAAACAGTGTGAGCAAACAGCTGTTACTCCAGTCATATTTTGCTTTCTTCCATTCCCATCTGGAGTATGGAATATTGCTCTGGGGTAATTCCTCGGGGGCTAAATGTATTTTCAGATGGCAAAAGAAGGCCATCAAATGTATACTAGGATTAGCACCCAGAGATTCCTCCAGAAACCACTTTAAATATCTAAATGTAATGACAGTACCCAGCATGTACATATATAACTGTTTAATGTATGTTAAAGAAAATCTGGACAAATTTAGCACGAGATGTGATGTACACACACACAATACTAGAAATAGTCGCTTGTTGGATTTTTCTTTCTCGAGGCTAGCTGCTGTACATAATAACTATAAACATTTGGGCATAAAATTTTTCAATAAGTTACTATACTCAGCTCGTACAGCCCCATTTAATAAATTCAAGAGTGTATTGCAAAATTGGTTAAAATGCAGTGACTTCTATACAATTGAAGAATTCCTAGGAAATACTCATTATAATATAAGCTTTTGATAAGTGATAAATGTTTTCAATTCTTAAATAAGCTAAATATAAGTGTTTATTGACCTAGCTGTACTCCATTGTAAACTTTGACGAATCCAATTGTATGAAAAATACTGAAAGGCGAATTAAAAAAAAAAAAAATTCTATTCTATTCTACATTCAGGAAATGTGAGTTCCTAAGATATACTGCTGCTGCAGTTATTGGAAGACACCGCACTGAACATAAGGCAGTCAGTGTGGTACCAACATGATGGATATCCCTCTCATTCCACACATATGTTGACAGGCCCTCTTAAGGGCACATCTAGAGAGCATTGGAATAGTTGTTCAGGAAATGCAAAATGGTCTACAGACTCACCTAACTTAACACTTCTACACCTTTATCTGTGGTGAGATTTAAGACAAGACGTCTATTATGAAACACTGAATGACTCCCAAAGGAATGAAATGCCTTGTAACATATTGAGTCCAGATGAAATTCAATGTGCAATGCTCTTTCACCAGACTAAATTTATAGGGTGCAGCAATGCTCAATGTCAATATTTTGAGCACATGGTATGACAGCCATTAATGTCTACTTATGGCACAACAGATCATTATTGTTCATTCTAAATTGCGTAACATAAGTCTTTGTGAGGCTGAGACTAACTGTTAGCTGTCAACAACTTGTAGGCCTGTTCAGCTAGTATCTGGTCTGTGTCTGCTGAGTTTGAGTTTGGATTTATGCTTGTGTTATCATCAAATATTCTAGCTTCTGCACTGCACTTCAGAGTCACTGAAAGATCATTTCTGTAAGTTAAGAACAAGGGGGAGCCCAGTACTGATCCTTGCAGCATGTCATGTATTATGTTCTCACATTCTGACATTACTTTCAAGCCTATGTCACACAGTTGATAGGTTTACTAGAGACACTGTGCATTACATTTATGCAAAGCTTCATTAAATTTTCACTGTCATCTGCATTATGTGATCGATCGGACCTTACTTTCTGAGTAGCCCCCATACAGGTGCAGAAAAAGAAATTAGTACACCTGGAAAGACAACATTTATTCTGGTCTGATTATGGCATATGCTACCTGGGCGATAGTAGACGTACTGATAATGATTTCAACATCATCCTCCCACAGATAGTGTAGTGACCTAGCTACCAGAGTGCCATCTACGTCTACTATGAAATAGCGAATGCTCACAGCCAGAAGGCTCAGTGTGGTGCACATGTGTGAAGCAATCAGGTAAACATGTCATGGAGATGCACTCATGTTCCCTTCAGCCAATTGCACAAGTTTGAAAGGGGTCAAACTGTGACCTTCCGAGTGATAAGATGGTCCTTTCAAAGAATTGCCATACAATTCAGACACGCTGTGTTAGATGTGGAATGCTGCTGGTACCAGTGGCACATGAATGTTCTCACACTCATGGATGATAATCTGGATGCCTATGCAGCACAGCTGCCCACCAGGATCGCTGTGTTGTAAGGGCAGCATTTGCAGATTGTACAGCTATCACAGCACAGAGAAGAGGTCTTGTGAACCCAGACATGTTATCACAAACTGTTGGGAACTGGTTATTGGCAGTGGAACTATGGGCACACACACCTCTAGCCCTTCTTTAACTCATGCCACAGCACCGACATGCACAGCTAAACTGGTGCTGTCAAAGGACCACTCAGAGATGGTGTGACATGCTGTGGTCTTCAGTGATGAAAGCAGAGAGTACTCTAGTAAGAGCCACAGTGAAATATTATCTCTTACCATATTTTGATTTGGGCAGCACGATGAACCACTAACCAATATACAGAAACTTGTAAGTGTGTGAGGGCCTCAAGCTGAAAACATACCGCCGCTCCACAAGTTCTTTCACGCCACTACAGCAACTTGCGAGTGAATGAGGATGATATGATGATGAAAGACATACAACACCAGTCATCTCAAGGCAGAGAAAAATCCCTGACCCCACCAGGAATCGAACCTGGGGCCCTGTGTGCGGGAAGCAAGAACGTGACCACGAGATCCCAAGCCGCAGTCTAATTGTGGCTAATCATGCAGCAGTTCAAACCCGAATCTTGGATTTATTGGACATTTGTTGAATCTGTATGCATGACCTGACCAGTGTAATTTCTGCATCTCTTCATTATGGCTTCATTTTGGTTCCCACTCTTTCAGAACAAATGTTTTCTAATGGACACTTTTCTCATATTTCTTAGAATTTCCATTGGGGGAAATTGTTCCCATATCATTTTTTATTCTACATTCATACAACTCCATTTTACTCCCTGAGTATTCTTTGTACAGATAATGTAAATAGAAAAGTAGCATTTCTCCAACAAAGGAAAGTGCAAGATGTTCCCAACATTATAATCCTACCCTCTGACAAAGGCTCCACTACTGTTGTTTTGAACAGCAAGGATTACTTGGCAGATGGACTCTGCCAGTTGTCAGGTTCATTCGCTTACAAACCCTGGCACAGTGACCCCATTTCAGGTATCCAGCATGATCTCCAATCTCAACTCAAATCCTTAGGCCTGTCCCAGAACCTCTCCCCAGAGTTCATCTCTCCTAACCCCTACCATTTCCCACACTTCTATCTTCTACACGTCTCCTCCCCTCCCCCCCCCCCCCCCAAGACAATCTACAATCTCTGCTGTTGTAGACCAACACCTACAGCCTATTACCAGCAATCTACCCTCCTGCATGAAATATACTAATCATTTCCTCCACCAACTCTCTATGGTTCCTGTCTCATTGCCACAGCAACCTCCTCGTCACTACTGATGCACCTCCCTTTATACTAACAGACCTAATGCCCATGGTCTTACCACTACTGAACACTAACTTTCTCAACACCTGATGAATTCCTAACCAACCACCTCCTTCCTAGCTGTCATGACCAACCATATCCTCACCCACAATTACTTCTCCTTTGAAGGCATTACCTACAAACAAATCTTGAGTATGTCGATGGATACCCACGTGTCACCATCCTATGCTAACCTTTTCATAGGCCATCTCGAGGAATCCTTCCTAAACACCCACAATCCCAAACTCCTCATCTTCATCATCTGGATCAAGGGCAAAGGCACCCCATCCACATTCCTCCAGAACCTCAACAATTTCTCCCCTATTCACTTCCCATGGTCCTAGTCAACCCATCAAGTCACTTTCCTCAATATTGACGTCCACCTCAAAAATGGCTATATCAGTACCTCTATCTATATCAAACTGACCAACCACCAGCAATACCTCCACTTTGACAGCTGCCACCCATTCAATACCAACAAGTTCCTTCCATACAGCCCAGCCAACAATGGCCGTTGCATATGTAGAGATGAGCGGTCTCTCTTGAAATATACCGAGAGTCTCACTGAGGCCTTAGCAGATCATAATTACCCTCCCAACCTTGTACAAACACAGGTCCTCTGTGCCTTATCTTTCCAGACACCCAATACCTCCCAAAGCTTCACCATCCAGTCACAGAGCAACATTACACTCGTGACTAATTACCAATTCAGTTACATTCTTCACCAGGGTATCGACTACCTCTCATAATGCACTGAAACGATAAATGTCCTGCCCAATATCCTTCCATCTCCTCCCACAATGGTATTCTGCCACTCATCATATCTACACAATATCCTTGTTCCTACACAACCTCTGCTTCCACCCCTTGCCTCTTGGCTCATATCCCTGTAATAGACTCAGATCCAAAACCTGTCCCACACATCTTCCCACCACCACCTACTTCAGTCCTATCACCTATCCCATCAAACGCAGGGCTATCTGTACAACCAGTCATGTGATTACAAGCTAAGCTGCAAACACTGTGCTGCATTCTACAGGGGCTTGCCAACCAACAAGCTGTCTGTCTGCACAAATGGCCACCAACAATCTCTGGCCAAGAATAAACTGGACCACACTGTTGCTGAGCACGCTGCCCAACATGACATCCTTCATTTCAATGACTGCTTTACACCCTGTGCCATTTGGAGCCTTCCCACCAACACCAGCTTTTCTGGATTACACAAGTAGAAACTCTTCCTGCAATACATCCTACATTCCCGAAACTCTCCTGGCCTCAACCTTCATTGGTCATTGTCCTTACCCATCTAGCCCCTTCCCTGTTTCCATTCCAGCAGTACACAGCCCTCTGTTCCACCAACACACCCAGTACCCAGTCTTTGCTTCTCTCCTTTTCCTCTAACCCTCTCTCTACCCCCACCCTCCATCTAAACTCCCGACTGCACTTAGCTGCTCCACTCTCCACCTTGTCCCAGCAGCACTACCCTGCTATCCCTCCCCCTTCCTGTGCCAGCTTCCTCCACCCCCACCACCTGGTTGTTTCTCCCATAATGCACTGCTGCTCGCAGTCTGGCTCCAGCTGCCAGCGATTGTGCTCAAATGTGTGTGTGTGTGTGTGTGTGTGTGTGTGTGTGTGTGTGTGTGTGTGCGAGCGCGCGTGTGCACATGTTTTGTCTAATTCTGAAAAATGCCTCATTGGCCAAAAGCTAATTGTCTGACAGTCTTTTTCTTGTGCTTTGCTGTGACTCGGCATCTCATCTATATGGAAAGGAGCATTTCTGTTACATGGAAGAATAATTTTCTTAAGCCAGCAGATAGCCTTACATTTGCATGAATAATATGAAAGCATCTGATCCTGTCTATCAATGTGAGGCATATTTGCATTTTATTTGACAATTGGTGGAAGTTTTGAGGTCATTTGCTGGTATTAATTCTCTGGAAATATAGTATCTCATCCCCCATTTTTTATCATTACACTTTGTGAGTACAGAACAATTGTATTTCCTTCTTTCAGTTTGGCAGATACTTCTTTAAGGATGCTCCTCCTATTTAAGCTTAGTGTTTTTTTATGAGCAAAAGGGTTTTAGATAATGTATGTCTTTCCTAATAATTAGCCCTGTCCACATAAATGTGTGTGATTACCAACATAAAACTACTTTAAAAAATCTGAAATGAGCTTTCCAGCATGACTTTCCCAACTATATTGTCAAGCGTCCCCTTGTACACAGATCACTTATTTGCAAAACTGTCCAGATTCTTCAACATGCACATTCTGATACCATATTTACACATTTTATTTGATATATATCTTACAAATGACAATCTCTGCCTCAATAGAATAATCAATTCATTTAACAGTATCTCTTCATGAGTAATACACTTGACATACTTTGCTGTTAAAATAATTTGATATAGGCACTACTTAGTATTGCACCATCAGTTCTTTGGGTGTCTTGGCTGTGGATTTTTTAGCAAAGTATAATGAACGTAACATGATCATAGAGCCATAATGCACACACTCATCACTACTGCTCTGTTTTGAAACTATAGATCTTCCTTGCAGTAGTCTTGCTATCTGATGGATATTACGTTACCTGTATGTAATGTAACTTTCAAAAACACAAGCATACTTACTAATCCAAGGTGTATCCTTCATATTTTCAGTCATATATATATTCACAGCATTATCATTCTTTTCACCAACTACAAACTGAAGTATGAGATCTGTAAGTATTAAACCTGAGTATCAAACCTAAGTAAATTCATTGGTGTATTGCTAGTAGGATGAACATTCTTGTTTTGTAAATGGATGAATGTTATGCGATTCTTTATCACCATTGGTTTTGTTACCCTCACTACCCTTATCTTTTGGTTCTTCAGCATCATAAAAAAATATTTGAAAGTTCTGTTCCAGGCTATCATCACTATGGCAAATTTCTGTCCGCTTTAGATTCTAGCCATTCTCCTCCAATCTGTTACTTTCAACTCATAATTAATACCTTCTAATATGTTTAGTAAGTGATTATCAGCAAATTTTTCATTCTTCCTATTCTTTTTAGTGTAAGAGGGGCCCAGTGTTGATTAATTAGCTGCCACTTCCAAGAATGTATATCACAAACAATTTTGTACAAGAAAAAGTTGCAGCCACAAAAATCTGTTCTCCGACACTTTGTTGCCTGTGCACACTCCTATTCTACGGCTGCAAATTTAGACTAAATAATGAACCTTTGAATGTGTAGTGTATACAGTTCCATACAGTAAATGGCTCCAGTAATAAATATAAACTTTGAACAGAAGTCTGTAGCTAAGGTATAATTTTCAAAATTTTTAGGTGTGTCCATTGATGAGAGGTTAAACTGGAAGCAACACATTGATGGTCTGCTGAAACGTCTGAGTTCAGCTATGTATACTATTAGGGTTATTGCAAATTTTGGTGATAAGAATCTCAGTAAATTAGCTTACTATACCTACTTTCATTCACTGCTTTCATATGGCATCATATTCTGGGGTAATTCATTGTTGAGTAGAAAAGTATTCATTGCTCAAAAATGTGTAATCAGAATAAATGCTGGAACCCACTCACGGTCATCCAGCAGTCATCTATTTAAGGATCTAGGGATCCTCACAATAACATCACAGTATATATATTCACTTATAAAATTTGTTGTTAATAATCCAGCCCAGTTCAAAAGTAATAACAGTGTGCATAGCTATAACAACAGGAGAAAGGATGACCTTCACTATGCAGGGTTAAATCTGACTTTGGCACAGAAAGGAGTAAATTATGCTGCCACAACAGTCTTTGGTCACCTACCAAACAGCATCAAACGCCTGACAGTTGGCCAACTAACATTTAAAAATAAATTAAAAGAATTTCTAGATGACAACTCCTTCTACTCATTGGCTGAATTTTTAGATATAAATTAAGAGGAAAAAAAATAAAAAACTTAAACATTAGTGTCATGCTATATTTTGTGTAATGTAATATCTTGTACAGACGTCTTATTAACCTGACACGTTCCACATCATTATGAAGTGTCGTATTCACGATCTATGGAACAAGTGTTAATCTGATCTAATCCATACTTATCTCAGCCACAATAATTGTTAATGTGTTTGGCATTGTCCTGTTATGTCACCATAAACACATTCAGCAGAATTTCAGCTTTTTAACCACCTGATGAGTTTTGTATTCTCATTAGTTATCTTTTGGTAGTGAATGCAAAACTAATGCAACCATATCTAGTAGTTTATTAGGTGTGAAATGTTTGCTGCTATTGGTAGGAAATAGAGCCTAATCCTTGAATTATGTGGCCAATGATTTAAGTATAACTTTTCCCAAGCTATCTTCTGAGGGCTCACATTCATTTGGCATAATGTTTTTGGTTTGGTTCTTGTTAATGATGCTTCAAATAGTTGTTGTCTTTTTTTGGAGCACTTTATGATATGGGCATATGTGTTTCAGTTTTCTTAATAATGAACTTGAGGGTTTTACAATGCTGTGGTAAGGAAGTTTCAACTTTTTACTACAGATTGACCTCCTGTTTTGCACTTAGGCATTGCTGAAAGTTAGAATTGGTTCACTGAATTCAGTTAATTAACAACAAATCCTTCCATCAATATAATCAAAACATTGTATCGCAATGAAAGCATACAGTTCTGTTAGTCTGGATAATTAGTTTGCAATAACTCTTAGGTTATGTGGTGTGTCCTTCTCACCTTGGAATCTGAATGACTTCCTACTACTTTCCAACCTTCAGTAGCTAAGCCTTCTTTCCTCGCTGAAGAACAGTCATGAAAGTCCAGAAAGCTAGAAATAGTCCTTTGTCCTCTCTCTGTATTGACAGTGCTTAGATTATGTCTAAAGAAGTGAAGCATTGGCCAGCGATGCAGCCTCACTGTAATTTAACATTGGTGTTACTTTCTCATCAGCCATAGTTGGGAGTCATTATGAAAGTTTCGAAGTATGATACATTAGGTTCTAATATTTCACTTCTGACATACTGCCTGATAAAACAGTGGTGCACTGAGATTGGGAAGTAGGAGACAAAATGAGACTTGTGGTGAAATCTTCTCGGGCTTCCATCCCAGGAGCTGCATCAAAAATCTGTGACATTTTGATGAGTGTCATTCTCATCATTATCTGGGGAAGTGTCGATGGGCTGTGGCCATCCTCTATATATGTAGCTGGTAGCTGGTCAGTGGCGCATGGTGGCTGTCCCTCGCCACCACTCCTACTGGCACTGGGCCGTTGGCATGAGGTGGGGGGTGGGGGGGGTGGGGGTGGGGGGAGCCGCACAGGGATGGGTGACACCAGCTAGCTTTGAATCGCGGAGCGTTAGCAGCTGAGCACAGTCCCAGTGTATTGCTGCTATTGCAGGGTTCCAGATCAAACTTAAACAGTAGTCCTCATCCCTGTTGACAAGATTGTCATGTAATCTTAATTTGACTGATTCCTTGATGGTGCTCTCCCAGAAGTCACAGGCTCAGCAATGCATTTTTGTTTCTTCAAATTGGAAGCTGTGTCCCTCATCAAGGCTGTGTCCTACCAAGGCCCATTTGCCTTTGTACCCCAGCCTTACGCATCTAATGCATTCCTGGCAGCATTGTGAGATGCAGTGTTGTGTTTGAGCAATGTACTGGAGCCCACACTTGCATGGTATACCATCTACACTGGGAACCTGTAGCTGCAATTTGTCTTTCACTGAGCCCAGTAACTCTTTCACTTTTACAGGTGGTCAAAAAATTGCTTTGATGTTGTTTTCCTCCATTATTCTTGTAATTTTGACTGTTGGGGGCCCCAGTGTAGGGGATAGAGGTGACTTTCTTTTCCTCTTCCTCTTTTTTGTGGATGGCTGCGTCACTCTCTTCCTTCCTCAAAGCACGTCTAATGTGTGCTGTGCTGTGCTGCAACCATTCTGATGAAACACATCCTTAAAGTTCTGCAGCTCAGCTGGAAGGCTGCCTTTGTCACAGATGGTTCTTGCTCTGTGAGCCAGTGTCGTTAGAACAATGTTTTGCTGTGCTGGGGGATGGCAGCTGGAAGCATGGAGATATAGGTCTGTGTGGGTCTTCTTACTGTATACTGCATGTCCTAGTATGCTGTCAGCTTTTCTCCTTATAAGAATCTCCAAAAATGGAAGACATTCATCTTGTTCTAACTCCATTGTGAACTGTATGTTTTTGTGAATGCTGTTGAGGCGTTCATGGAATTCATTCAGGGGTTCTCTTCCATGTTCCCACACAATGAATGTGTCATCAACATAATGAAAGCTTTAAGATGGGCTGTTTCCAGTGCCAACTCCATATAGAGATTGGCAATCCCTGGAGCAAGTAGTGAACCCATGGCTGCCCCATCTACCTGATCATAAAATTCTTGATAGTTTGAAATGGTATGTGATGTTATTTTTGGTGATTCCAGAATCAAGACATATTTACAAGGAACTTGGTAGTATGAGCCCATTTATCAGTATAACATTGAGCTCCCTCTAGCCTGGATGATTCCATTGGGAGGGGTGTCATAAAGCTGTTGTTTTATCTGCTGAGGTAAGCTGGCGTGCAGCTGTTCAACTGGTCTTGATATCCTAGATACTGGCACTGAGATGTAGTTGACATCCAAGGTGGCCCCACAAATTTTCCATTGGAGATAGATCTGGGTATCATGCTGGCTACAGCAGTACCTCAACATCATGCGGACAGTGTATAAAGAGCCACATTGTGTGGACAACTGTTATCCTGCTGAAAATTGGCACACCACCATTGTTGCTCAAGAGGTAACACACACGGACGCAGGATGTTGGAGGAGAGGGAACTTAATCAGTACCACCCAAGTCATACTTGATGAATCCACACACTATAATGCTAGGAGTAACACCAGAGTGGCTCTCCAAATCATTGGAAGAACTCCATCTCTCCCCAGATTGCTGCCAGATTCACTGACAGTACCCATCCAGACTAGTGCAGAACCACAGTTCATTACTGAATGCAAAGTGACACCATTCATCAGCAATCCATGTTTCCCAGTCATGACATCACTCCAAAAGCAGCTGTTCGTGTTTTGGTTGTAACCATGGCATACACATGGGATGGCAATTCCCTAATCCATCTGCTGCTAGTCTCTGATCAATAGTGTGGGATAGCACAAAATCTTTTGGGAAGTCAGTCATTCTCGAATGGCAGGCACAGATATGAAGGAGTTAAAATTGCTGATCCCACTTGTCATGGTCTGATGTGGTTGAGTGGAACCTTGATGACAACTATACCTGACTTCCCATTTCCACGCAGTCCAACATCTGAATGCCTCACAAATTAGAATACTGGACCATTTAACAAGCCACCTAAATTGAGTCCCACAACACTGCTCCTTTCAAACTCCATCATGTACCAATCACACTGTCTGACACAAGTATGCAGCAGCTCTTAGTCCTTCACAGGGAGCACCCACCTGAAAGTATTCATTCGTCTTACATCCTCTATCAGGCTTAGTAACAACACTAAACATGAACAATATTAATACACTCAGATAGCCATTCAAACTTCCACAGAGAATTCCAATTGTAATCATTAACATACCTGCTGATTGTATATATAAAAATGCAGTTACAATGACAATTGACCATCTCTTCTAAGTGCTTCACTTTCTTTGTCAGGCTATGCATACATGGTATTTTTAGAAGTCTTTCATTACTAATCTGTGAAAGTTTTGAAGTACCAAACTACTTATCACTGTATGGGCTGTGATGTTCCAGTCCATGAGACACCAGGTTTTAATTACCAGCATCATGGAGCTGGGAAAGGAGCACTTTCATATAATGACTATAATTTCAGGAGTGGATTAAATAAGTGTGAAAGGGAATATGCAACAGGGGTTTTAAAAAATCCTTATGATGAAACAGACATTCAGTGGTTGCAAAAATTCTGAAGAGGCAGAACTTCTTCAGAAGCTAAGGACTGGACATCTGACAATTGCAGTTATGCAGTTGTTTGTGAAAATTGCGTTGCTATGGGAAAACTTGTGAGGGGGAAAAACCATTTAGTGATATTTAACCCTTGAGTGAGCACACCATTTTTCACAACACAAGGGGGCATCAGGTGCACTTCGTGCACATGTAGAGAATGGCTGTCTTTGTGTTATCTAGGTAAATATATGTATGAGCAAAATCACACTTTCATCTTAGTTTAATTAAACAATCATAAAATAAACTTATTTGATATGAGCTAAAGCAGTATTTAACTAAACAATTATGAGATAAACTTTCATTATATCATTCTTTTGCCACAGACAGGGGTTACCAAAGAGTAATATCCCACTCAAGGCATTAGACAATGCTTTTGCATCAGATGTTAGTCAGCCAATTATTCGATTACTAATTATCTCATGGCCTCATGATTGTGTTGCTAGCTCACAATCAGGTCATTTTCTTGCATGCACAGTAAATTGTTTCTCCCCTAGCTTGCTGTTTATTTTTTATTACTGCTGCTCACTTAGAAATATGACAGCACAACTTATTACTGTGTTAGTTGAAGGAATAGTGGATGACTAGGTATGGGTCCACAGTTGTGAAACAATAACAAAATGGTGCAAAACAGTTTTGTTTGTGTTTGGTGCTCTTTATACGTAGTTGCAACTGGTCAGGGGATAACTTCATCGAAGTGGCACTATGATTGCTTAAGCAGCTTTATCCAAATTCTGTCACTTACAAAAAAATGTACTTATAACAATGATACTGATGATAAAACCTAGGTTTTTTATTTTGATACAGAAATTGAGCATTACTCAATGGTTTGCATCTTTTACCAAGAAACTCACCCGACAGGCACACAGAAAGAAATGAAAACTTTGATAGCTCTCAGACAAAACCTTGGATCAGCTAGAGTAAATAAACACTGTAATGTTGCAGATGGGACAGTACATAGCAAATAGATCAACACAAAATATTTTGAAGATAGTGATACCATTAATTGATGTTATGTATGCATATTCCATAAAATTTCAGTGTGGCAACTGATTTATTTCAAAATATTGATTATTTCAAATTTGTTACTCAGAAACATCAAAGCAAATTCTGTCATCAAAATCAAGTGAACTGATAAATTTCAGTAATACATTTAATTATGTTTTACTTTAACAATGTTGAAAGTTTTCAAAGGCGAGTTTCTGAACGTAAAGAATACTGAAATTTTTATCGAGATTGCTTTCTGTGTTACTTTTCTCGAACCCAGCCGGTGCGCGTGACAGTGCGTCCGCAACAATGTTCTCCTTGCCGGGAATGTAGACTATTGTGAAGTGGAATTCTTGCAGAAACAATGCCTAACGTTTTAACCTGTCATGATTTAATTTTGAAGGCATAAGAAATTGTAATGCATTATGATCACTGTATATTTTTACGTACTTACCATAAAGAAAGAAACTGAATTTGTTAAATGCCCAAACGATAGCTAAAGCTTCTAATTCAGTAACGGAATAATTTTTTTTCAGATTTTGTTAGCAGCCGGCTAGCAAAAGCAATGGTTTTCTGAACGGCAGTGTCATTTTCTATGGCTTCTTGAAATAAATGGGCACCAAGACCGACTTTAGAAGAATCCGTGCTAAGGCATAAATCTTGTGACAGATCTGGATCAGCTAGTATTGGCGTCCCAGTTCCAAATAGTATTTTTTCCAGTGAGAGAACAAAGTTTTGGTGTAACTAGAATTTGCATATTCAGAAAACGACAGTAAAAATTTACGAGACCTAGAAAACTGCGGACTTGTTTTTTTGTGGATGGAACTGGAATGGCTCTGATTGCTTCTAACTTTTGAGGATCCGGCTGAATGCCTTCAGAAGAAATAATATGTCCCAAAAACTTCACCTTTGTTCTACCGAAATCAGACTTTTCCAAGTTAACTGTAATTCCAGATTCTGCAAAAATATGTAACACGCTGTTTAGGATGCGATTATATTGTTCCCATGAGGCTTCCGCTATCAGAATATCGTCCACATATAAGGCGATGTGACGTTTTAAGAACTCAGATAATATTGAATTTAGCCCGCGAATGAATGCTGCCGAAGAAATGTTCAAACCAAAAGGTAGTTTCCGAAACTGATAACAAACGCCGAAACAAAGGAAAGCTGTGTATTTTCTACATTCTGAATGAAGTTCGATCTGATAAAAGCTGGATATGAAATCAATGGAAGACAACACTTTTACACCATTAAAATTTTGAAGAAGTTCTTCCAACCTTTGCGGCCTGTCTGTTTCAGGAATAATTATAGTATTGATTTGTCTCGAATCTTAGACAGACCTGATCGATCCATTTTTCTTCTCAACAACATGTAATGGATTGTTGTATGAGCTTACTGCAGGCTCAATAATGCCCTCGTCAAGCATAGATTGTATTTCTGTTCTAACACAGTCCCTATAATGTGCTGGAATTACGTATGGTCTAACACAAAATTTAGTATGCCCACGAACACGAAATTGGTACTGAAATCCCTTGATTGTTCCTGTTTTGTGAGTAAAAACTGTGGAATGTGCTTGTAAAATCTCAAAAAGGTCCTGCCTATCAGTGTCATTACAATTCTCAATTGCTTGAATTTTATTCTGAATTAACTCATTAGTTTCAAATATGCCGTCGATATCATCCCTGACAGTACTTGCAGAGTGATTGTTAGTGTCTAGTTCCGTAGAAACTTCCGAACTGTTGTCTAACAGAAGGTAAAGCCGATTAATTTCCTCATCATGGTTAGAGAGCCAATCTTCAGATTTCAAAGCTATTGACTTACCTTCTTTCTCTAAACTTATTTCAGCGTCGTGAAAATTCAAGATTGCTTGGTATTCTTTCAAAATTGTCTACTCCCAATTTTTATTTCCGTCGACAATAATGGAACAATAAGAAAGTTCATAGAGAAGCTGTGGCTTTGACAAGAGAATTCTAAGTTGGTTTGTTGGCTTGCATCTACACTTTTCCCAAAGATTGCACCTTGTATTTTAATCTTACGTAACGGTAGTGTGGGGCAGTCGTTCGATTTGTTATATTTGCTAAAGGCTGTTTCACTAATTACTGATATGGGACTGCCTGAGTCAAGTACTGCCGTAAATTTTACGTCCTTTACTCTAATGTGAATTACCGGATATGCAATGTTGTTATGTTTTACGTCGTGTTCCTGGAGTAAGATGTCTCTAATGTCTTCCATATTTACGTAATTACTAGCTACGGCAGCTGCGTCGTCAGTTTCATACGTACGTTTTGTGGCTGCCAGCGGTATGAGTCATTGCCTATTGTCTCTTTGTTGGCGCGCGTCGTTATTGGGATTTGGAGACCTAACTTCTACAAATTCACCTTGTCGAGAGGGCCCAGCCCTGTTTGAATCCCGCCAGTTCTGATGCAATTCAGGTCTGTCGTTACGATCATATCGTCTGTCGTCATGTCGGTAGATTCCATAGTTTCTTTCTTGTCGGTCACGTGGTGGTCAATTTTTCCCTGAATCGGAACTGCGCGCTGGACCGTTGCGTCTAAAGTTATTCTGTCTCCCTTGATAATAATTATTTTGGTTCCCATATTGTCTGTTTCTCTGATTGTCTCTGTGATAGTCCCTACCGCGGAGAGGTGATCTTTCCCTGTAATTATTACTACTCTGCCAACGGTTGTCATACGGGTGATGTGTGTTTTGGTTACGATTTGTATTGTGAGAATAGCCTTGTCGTGTCCAGTTATTATTTCTTTCATCGCAGAATTGTGACGGATGTAACCTGTAATTGTTGTGTTCCTGTTTTCGCGTTCCGCAATTGTGTCAATTTCCAATTCTTGTAACAGTCCCTGAAAAGCTTCACCGTCCTCTTTGCAACGTCCTGCCAAAATAATATGTCGTAAATGTTCAGGCAATTTGATTAAGCAAATGCGGATGAGTTCTGAGGGGCTGTTTGGGTTTGAATGATACTGATTCTTATGTAACATGTCTTCGAAATATTTGACAAGACTGGAAAATTCAGATTGGTCGACATGTGTCATCATTATGATGCTATGTTTTACTCGGTCTTGTATAGCTTGAGACCAATATGCTGAGAGGAAGGCATGATAAAATTCTCCTTCACTGTGACAATCGTGAATGACCGATCACATTTATACAGCTGGGTCATCCTCCAAGTAGCCACACATAAATTCAAACCTGTGTTCCAGTGACCAGTTGGGAGGAAAACAATGAGAGAATTGATGAAGCCATGCTTGTGGATGAATGTCGTTGTCAGAATTCTTAAATGTTTTGAATTTACGTGTAGTAATGAACAGCTTATAGTCAAAATCATCATGTCGGCGAGTCGCATGTCGGTCATTGTTACGTCGTTTCGGCGGTTCCATCTCAAAATTCGGTGTACCTTGCCAATTTCTTTCGTGATTTCCGAAATGCCCTGTGTTATTATTTTGTGGCTTTTCCGTTGGAGCGCGAGTGTCCTCTGAAATATGTAATTCTTGTATTACTTGAGCTAACTGATGTTGTACTTCCCGCATTTCTCTTTTGTACTGTGTGTTGATTTGATTTTGTTTCTGTTTGAATTTTCTAATTTGTTCATACTCTTCAGTGTCAGTGAAGGCTACAGGTTTTGTGTCATTCAGATCATCATCTACCTTTGTAGATAAGTTATTGAACTGATCTGAAAGTTCGGCTACTTTATCCGATAGTGAAATTATTTCCTCTGTATGTTTTTCTGAACCAAGTTTCAGAGTGTCCATTTGTGTTGCAATCGTATCTACTGTGTCCTTTAAGTTTTCCTGAGTTTTTGCAAGTTGCGTAACCGAATCGGTAGATGCAACTGAGTCAACTTTAGCTTGCAAAGTCTCATGATTTTCATGAACAATAGTTTGCAGTTCTTTTATGGCTGCTTCGTGATTCTGTAATGCATTTTCATGCCGCGAAAAAATAGGTTGAAAATGGTCACAAATTTGTGTTTTTACGTCATTACAGACTTTTTGACATTTCGATTAAATGTTATGTAACTCATTAGTTAAATCTTCACGTGTTTGTTCAAGCGTGGTGCCTAATTTCCGAAGATTTTGTTCCATTATGTCTAACTTTTGAAGATTTTGTTGTGTTTGTCTCTGATTTTGCTTCATTTGTGGCATTAATTGCAATAATAATGTATTAGTGTCTGGAATCTGTTCCTCTATGATTTTCGGCAGTGCATTTGCACCGGCAACATTCACATTTTGACAAGCAGATAATGTGTCTTG
Source organism: Schistocerca gregaria (assembly GCF_023897955.1). NCBI lineage: Eukaryota > Metazoa > Arthropoda > Insecta > Orthoptera > Acrididae > Schistocerca > Schistocerca gregaria. Next base: position 863,823,407 of record NC_064921.1, read on the forward strand.
ACTTATTTGAGAAAACGGAGGGACCCGAAACCTGAATGTGCAGTATTTGCAAGATTGTGTCCTGTCATTTCGGATTCCTGACACGAGTTGTTGCCGACCGATCGATCGATAATGCTTCCCTGTTCACTAATTGTTTCACTGCCTACACCATTATTTGCAGCCCGCTCCATTTCCCTATGCACAATTACCAAATTACTACTTTGAACATTAGTTAATTCATTACATGATGGGGCTAACACACTGCTTTCTTCTTCAATGTCATTTCTCAGTTTACTTTGGAGCCTAGTATTAAGTTCTTCACACGCCATTATTGTCACAATATTTCACACAACAATACAAAAAAACACAACTTGAAGACCAAAAATAAGAGAACACATCAACATAGCAAATAATATCTAGTTAATTGCAAGCGCAGCTGCGAAATACTTGGTGCAAATCTACATGCATGCCACAACTGTTTTACTGTACAACAATGAAATACTACAACTACAAAGGAGATTCTCTCTACAATTACGCGCTAGCAATAAACAAAATCTACACTAATTACACAAACTACAAGAAAAAATCAGAAGATTCAAGTGAGTATCCTCGGCTAAGGTTCGACATATGAAACGTCCCCTTAGAAAAATTATACAAGTGTTTGCTTAAACTGACACACAATATTTTTAGCGCAACGCAATCTGACTTTCAATAATCCCTACAAAAGGATGGCCCTGACTAACATTAACCTGTACCTTTCACAAATCACTTACCTCACAAAAATCTTCGTTACTCGAACTACTGCAATACAGAGAGCACCACTACTGCCAGCTAAATAAAATATTCAAACTACTGAAGGCACTAACTACTGATAGGCATAGTTAGCGAATGAAAGATTTTAATAGAGTACAAACAATGTATTTACCTTAATAGTCATAATATATATATCAGTTCATGACACCAATTCCTACAAATTTCAAAACTCCGCCATCTCTCTCCCCACGTCCACCACTGCTGGCGGCTCACCTCCAACTGCGCAACGCTACGCGCTGTTAGCATCCAGCTGCCGCTGCCCAACACTACGATGGCAGACAACAATGCAACCCAGCCACAGACTGCACACGGCACTGCCAGTGATTTTCATACAGAGCGCTACGTGGCGGCGGCGTTACCAGTAAAAAAACTAAACAGCCTACTTACAGAGTGAAGATGTCAAACCATGAATCACAGCTCACCCCTTCCTTGAAACAAGTGGCACGTAAGTATAGAGATTTACTAAAAGCTTGTGACGACACATGTGTGTATCTGACACATTTCTTCATCTTCCCAGAAGTGAGGTAAAGGCACCGGATCTTAGACATACCAGCTACAGGTAAAATATCAGTGACAATAAACGTGTTAGTGTGATGGTGATCTTCGATCGCGATTTCTACCCAGCGCTGGTTTTCAATAAGTCCTAGATATAGTGATTCCAAAGCCATAATATCCTTAGATGAGCTAACCATAGAGTTCCCTTATGGGACTTCCCTGGCATCATCAAAATTTATACCGAAAAGGAGAGTGATCATCTATAGGAGCAGGTATTTATAAACGTAATGTATGCTACTTACGCAATTCAGCATGTTCCGGACAGGTGGCTAAGGTTACAACCATACACGTACAGACTGGACGAGAAAATATGGACCACTTTGATGGAGCTGGCGCGTCAAACCCCTAACTGTAGGAGGAAATCATTGTTCACCTGTATGATGCATGCTGTGCTTCAATACCTGGGAATATATGTAAGCCAACCACACCTGCTGTGAGCACTGTATTACAAGCATACTTAAGCATCTATATTCATCCTTACATAAGTAAGAAATTATAAATCAATAAAAGAGTAAGAGTAATATGGGTTTTTTTTTTTTTTTTTTTTTTCTCTCTATAAAATCCCCTGCATGCTAATGTAAACCTGTAGTAATCGCCATGGCTGAGTGGGTGAAACGTCCAGCTGGTCCCACAATGAAGCTTATACCGCGGAGGAGGGTCAATCCCTCTTAATAACAAATGCGATTTAATTATCAGGCCTTCTGCCTGTGGGAAGACTAACCTAGTACTGTCATCGCGAACACATTTGGAGGGTGGGGACGGGGGAGGGAGGGGGGGGGGGGAAGGATCCACTTCGAACATGTATATGTATTTTTGAAAAACGTTATTTCAGTCCAGGTATCAGCTACTGCAGGTAATTCTGCACAGCATCGAGGGAGTAACATACCAGACGTTCAGTGGAAGCAATGATATTCCATCACCTGTAAAAGTAAAACCAAACAGCGTATTCATATTTAACTTGTTTCAATGGAGAACCAGGATGAGATCCACAAATATTTCTATTTTTACCATCATATGAAAGTTAATATCTTTTATTTGAGTCAGACATACTCATGGATTCCAATGCTGTTGATCGGCTATAATGCTTTCAAACACGTCAGTCTGAATTTAAAGGATATTTACCAAGCCAAACTACAAACCAAAATGTCATTCAATGAGTTCTTCACTATATGCGAGGATTATAGGAATGATTCCCATGTCTTTCTACACACATCAAAAACAGTTTTGCATCACCCCAATTCTCAGAACTCCTGAGGATAGACGTTGGCTGTCAATATTGCATCACAGACACAGTCCCTTTGACTATTCAGAGATGTAACTAAATCAGCCCAAAGATGTAAACAACCATGCCATGCATGAGCAGCGCCTGTTACACGGCAGGGTCCGACAGCCGATCAGTTCCAATCATTCCACCAGGAACAAGGTACACGGCTCGCATTGTCTGTAGTTCAACCATGCCTAGACTGTCAATACCGCTGGTCCATCGCGTCCTCATTGTTACTATGGGCCAGGAAGGGTTCTCAAAAAGGGATGGGTAAAGGCGTCTCGTAGTGAATGATAGCGATGTTGTTCGGACATGGGGGAGGTACAGAGAGACAAGAACTGTCGATGACATGTCTCGCTCAGGCCGCCCAAGAGCTATTATTGTAGTGAATGATCGCTACCTATAGATTATGGCACGGAGGAAAACTGACAGCAACGCCACCATGATGAATAATAATTTTCGTGCAGCTACAAGACGTCGTGTTACGACTCAAACTGTGCGTAAAAAGCTGCATGATGAGCAACTACACTCCCGACGTCTATGGCTAGGTCCATCTTTGCAACCACGACACCATGCAGCGCGGTACAGAGGGGCCAAACAATATGCCGAATGGACCGCTCAGCATTGGCAACACGTTCTCTTCACCGATGAGTGTAGCATATGCCTTCAGCCACGTAATCGTCGGAGACGGCGTTTGGAGGCAACCCAGTCAGGCTGAACACCTTGGCTTAGACACACTGTCCAGTGAATGTAGCAAGGCGGAGGTCCCCTGCTGTTTGTGTTGGCATTATGTAGGGCCGATGAACGCCGCTGGTGGTCATGGAAGACTCCGTAACGGCTGCTCGATACGTCAGTGCCATCCCCCGACCGATAGTGCAAGTATATTGGCAGTATAATGGCGAGGCATTCGTCTTCATGGACGACAATTCGCGCCCCCATCGAGCACATCTTGTGAATGGCTGCCTTCAGGATAGCGACATCGCTCGACTAGAGTGGCTGGCATGTTCTCCAGACATGAACCCTTTCGAACGAGCCTGGAATAGACTGAAAGGGCTGTTTATGGACGACGTGAGCCACCGACCACTCTGAGGGATCTACGCCGAATCGCCGTTGAGGAGTGGGACAATCTGGACCATAAGTGCCTTGATGAACTTGTGGTAGTATGCCACGATGAACACAGGCATGCATCAATGCAGGAGGATATGTTACTGGTTATTAGAGGTACCGGTGTGTACAGAAACCTGGACCACCACCTCTGAAGTTCTCGCTGTATGGTGGTACAACATGCAGTGTGTGGTTTTCATGAGCAATTAGAAAGGCGAACATGATGTTTACGTTGATCTCTATTCCTATTATCTGTACCGGTTCCGGAACTCTCAAGATGATGCAATTTTTTTATGTGTGTAGTTATTGATAAAACTACGAAACTGAATTATGGTCGATGCAGAAGAAATTCCCAAGAGTTTTTGTTTAAAAGACGGTGTAGCAATACATTATGCATCAATGTATTGTTTGCTATGGATAGGTTCAGAAGAATGTCATGCACTCATCTCGATGGTGTGATAGGCAGACCAACATCTATACGTTGAAACAAAAACTGCAACTCTTGAAAGCTCTCTTGAAAATATCACCAAAACTCTTAAACAACATACTGAAATGCAAACATGGAGAAGGGTGAGGAGGAAGGGATAGAAGGAGATGGTGCCAAAACAGTAACTGCAAAGGACAATGAAACTGAAGGAAAATTAGAAGATATAAAAAAAACTCCTTCTGTGAGTATTGAGGAAAGAAATGCACAGGACGAAAGCACTAGAACAATTCTATGGTTAATCAGTAGAGTGAAGGTAAATGTTGATGAGACTGAACGAATTTTATACATACGAAAAGAAAACCCTGTACAGTAACATACATGTGAAAATAAGTTGTGCACCATCTTGAAGATAGTGTAGTAAGCAGCAGTATTGTTAACAAAATGAAAAAGCTATCGGCATGGAAGGCTATTCGTCGTAAATTACGAATGCTAAAATTACGAATGCTAAAATTACGACAGTTGGAGCGAGATTATTCCTTCTGAGGTGTTTGGACCAGTAAGTGAAAGTCTAAAATGGGTCTCAGACACGAGGAATGGAGGCACAAGAAGGAGGAGAAGAAAAAGAAGAAGAAGACGAGGAGGAGGAGGAGGAGGAGGAGGAGATGGCGAACAGAAAGGAGAAAGAAAAATGTGAATATTATTCGACCTGGATTATAAATTGAAAATGGTGTGGACAAAGCTATTGACCTCCAGCATAACAGAATAACAACCTACTGTTGGAGCACATACACTATGACGACCCTAACAAAAACATAGAGCGGTTGCAGCTGCTCAGATTATTGTTTGCCGTGGAGAATACCGCTCACGAGAACGACATCGTATCAGTCATTTCAGAGCTTCAAGAAAGATGCATTATTGAATCACTATGGACATGGTCATCATAAACCAGAGCAAAAAAGAAGAAATAAACATCAATATAAAAGCGTGTTATTACACGTGGTTTGGATGATTTGCGGCAGGCAGATGTCGTGGATATGAGTCAATATTCAAGAGCAAATAAAGGTTTCAAGTATATATTAATGGCTATACATACATATTACAAATTTGGATGTGTTGAACAATTGCTAAAGACAGGGACGAAAAGCCGCCCAGACAAACTTCAAACCGACAATGGGAGTGAACTCTACAGTTGGTATTTTAGGGTAGTAATGGATTGGTAGACAATACACCACTCCTCGACATTACCCACATGAAAGCAAGTATTATGGAATATTTGAATAGAACAAATAAAAAACTGTAATTGTGACATAAAGTCACGCAGGAAGAATGCGATCATACCGCAAATTAATATGAGTGCAGCAAAATTGCTGAATTGGTAGCTAAATGAAATGCCACTGGGTGAAAAACCAATGCCTTTACTTGATGCATTTCTGGAGATACCCATCATCACATACTCTGGAAACCAAAATACAACTCACAGAAAGTATACAAATGTATATAGAGCAACATGACAAGAGTACAACCATTACAAAGTTTCGTCATATTGAGAGCTGACAAGCACACCATGATCATCATCGAAGCCTTCAAATGTAAAGACACGTTGTAACTCATACAGTTGTCATAGCAGACTAATTTCAAAACTACGTCATGAAGACCTTTTACGCCACCAGAGGGCAGTGAAGCATACGTGCTGCACAGCTGCTAAAACAGAATGATAAATTTTAATTTATTTACTTAAAAATTGTTGAATATAACCCATAACTTTCAGAAAGGTATACAAAGCAAGAAAGTTGAATAACATGCCACAAAAAAATTTTTACATTAGCATCAAATGTCATTAATAATGCATTAATTGAAAGTAATGTACGTAAGGGATCTAAACCAATTACAGAAAATCAAAATTATGCACAAATGCTGTATTGACAAAAAGTGTGAACCATTTTGTTTAGTGATATACAATAAAATATATGAAATTCCAAAGTTGTTCTTTTTTTGAAGTAAAGAAAATGGCAGTCATGGCATACGACACGAGTACAACCACTCACAGGATCAGGTAATGGAACCACTACCATTGAAAGATACCAAAATAAATCAAGGGAAAGGCGCAACGCGCAAAATAATGTAACAAAGCTCCAGGAATACAAAGCAGTACGGAGGGTGTAATTATGCTTTGGAAGTGCTGAAAAGTAAACTGAACAAAATATAATGATAAGTAAGTAAAAAATTTCTTGCATTTAAAGGGTATCTGGAACTCAGATCCTCCAGAACACACATCAGATGCACTAAGTACAGAAATCCTACTTCCGTATAACGACACAAAAATGTTACACATTAAAAAACTATAAACCCGCCCGATTGCGAGAAAACACTTAGTGTTAACCCAGGTTTCGGCGCAGATAACTACACCTTCTTCAGAACAACAATAAAACCCACAAGTGCCTAAGAAGACCTTTTTCAATGATTAAAAGGACACCATAGCTATACATTTATAAACAAAAATAAAAGGAAAACACAAACAGTACATATGTACAAAGTCAAAACTACTACTTAATGGTGTACCCTCCACCGCACACCGGCCTATGTTCGATAGGCCATGACCCGCCATAAACTGCAGCTACAAACGGTCGTTCACTTACAAGCCCGACCCGCTACCTATGCACATGCGCAAGACGAGGGAAGTTACTTGAATGCGCATGCGCATACGAATACGAGAATGTTTATACATGGGTCGGGGCTAAATAGCCCATATGTTACCAACCGTGGATCTACGTATATCAAAAAATGGAACGGGTAGAATAAGTGACGAGCTAAATAGGAGATGAAACCTAAAAATAACCGCACACAGTTGCTAATGCTAGGAAAGAAACATAAATGAAACTATCTATGACAACAGGAGGAACTCTTAAAAACTATACCTGAAGCCAGTAGTTAACCTGGGGGGGGGGGGGGGAGGGACTGAGTGGACGTAATCTAAAGACGTCGTGGTAATAAAGATATAGAGATAAAACGTGAGGTGTACAACGAGCTAAAATCACCTTCAGCGTAAAAGGAAAATGAGGATCTACATCTACATGACTATTCTGCAATTCACATTTAAGTGCTTAGCAGAGGGTTCATCGATCCACAAACATACTATCTCTCTACTATTCCACTCCCGAACAGCGAGCGGGAAAAACGAACACCTAAACCTTTCTGTTCGAGCTCTGATTTCTCTTATTTTATTTTGATGATCATTCCTACCTATGTAGGTTGGGATCAACAAAATATTTTCGCATTCAGAAGAGAAAGTTGGTGACTGGAAATTCGTAAAAAGGTCTCGCCGCAACGAAAAACGTCTATGCTGTAATGACTTCCATCCCAACTCGTGTATCATATCTGCCACACTCTCTCTCCTATAACGCGATAATACAAAACGAGCTGCCCTTTTTTGCACCCTTTCGATGTCCTCCGTCAATCCCACCTGGTAAGGATCCCACACCGCGCAGCAATATTCTAACAGAAGACGAACGAGTGTAGTGTAAGCTGTCTCTTTAGTGGACTTGTTGCATCTTCTAAGTGTCCTGCCAATGAAACGCAACCTTTGGCTCGCCTTCCCGACAATATTATCTATGTGGTCCTTCCAACTGAAGTTGTTCGTAATTTTAACACCCAGGTACTTAGTTGAATTGACAGCCTTGAGAATTGTACTATTTATCGAGTAATCGAATTCCAACGGATTTCTTTTGGAACTCATGTGGATCATCTCACACTTTTCGTTATTTAGCGTCAACTGCCACCTGACACACCATACAGCAATCTTTTCTAAATCGCTTTGCAGCTGATACTGGTCTTCGGATGACCTTACTAGATGGTAAATTACAGCATCATCTGCGAACAGTCTAAGAGAACTGCTCAGATTGTCACCCAGGTCATTTATATAGATCAGGAACAGTAGAGGTGCCAGGACGCTTCCCTGGGGAACACCTGATATCACTTCAGTTTTACTCGATGATTTGCCATCTATTTCTACGAACTGCGACCTTCCTGACAGGAAATCACGAATCCAGTCGCACAACTGAGACGATACCCCATAGCTCCGCAGCTTGATTAGAAGTCGCTTGTGAGGAACAGTGTCAAAAGCTTTCCGGAAATCTAGAAATACGGAATCAAATTGAGATCCCCTGTCGATAGCGGCAATTACTTCGTGCGAATAAAGAGCTAGCTGCGTTGCACAAGAGCGATGTTTTCTGAAGCCATGCTGATTACGTGTCAATAGATCGTTCCCTTCGAGGTGATTCATAATGTTTGAATACAGTATATGCTCCAAAACCCTACTGCAAACCGACGTCAATGATATAAGTCTGTAGTTAAATGGATTACTCCTACTACCCTTCTTGAACACTGGTGCGACCTGCGCAATTTTCCAATCTGTAGGTACAGATCTATCGGTGAGCGAGCGGTTGTATATGAGTGCTAAGTAGGGAGCTATAGTATCAGCGTAATCTGAAAGGAACCTAATCGGTATACAATCTGGACCTGAAGACTTGCCCGTATCAAGCGATTTGAGTTGCTTCGCAACCCCTAATGTATCTACTTCTAAGAAACTCATGCTAGCAGATGTTCGTGTTTCAAATTCTGGAATATTCCATTCGTCTTCCCTGGTGAAGGAATTTCGGAAAACTGCGTTCTATAACTCCGCTTTAGCGGCACAGTCGTCGATAACAGTACCATCGGCACTGCGCAGCGAAGGTATTGACTGCGTCTTGCCGCTTGTGTACTTTACATACGACCAGAATTTCTTCGGATTTTCTACCAAATTTCAAGACAATGTTTCGTTGTGGAACCTATTAAAGGCATCTCGCATCGAAGTACGTGCCAAATTTCGCGCGTCTGTAAATTTTAGCCCATCTTCGGGATTTCGCGTTCTTCTGAAATTCGCATGCTTTTTACGTTGCCTGTTTCGTGTACCATGGGGGATCAGTTCCATCTCTTACCAATTTATGAGGTATGAATATCTCAATTGCTGTTGCTACTATATCTTTGAATTTGAGCCACATCTCGTCTACATTCGCAAAGTCAGTTCGGAAGGAATGGAAATTGTCTTTTAGGAAGGCTTCTAGTGGCACTTTATCCGCTTTTTTAAATAAAACTATTTTGCGTTTGTTTCTGATGGATTTGGAAGAAATGGTATTGAGCCTAGCTACAATGACCTTGTGATCACTAATCCCTGTATCAGTCATGATGCTCTCTATCAGCTCTGCATTGTTTGTGGCCAAGAGGTCAAGTGTGTTTTCGCAACCATTTACAATTCGCGTGGGTTCGTGGACTAACTGCTCGAATTTTCGGAGAATGCATTTAGGACAATCTCGGAAGACGTTTTCTGCCTACCACCGGTTTTGAACAAGTATTTTTGCCAACATACCGAGGGTAGGTTGAAGTCCCCACCAACTATAACCGTATGAGTGGGGTATTTATTTGTTACGAGACTCAAACTTTCTCTGAACTGTTCCGCAACTGTATCATCTGAGTCTGGGGGTCGGTAGAAGGAGCCAATTATTAACTTAATTCGGCTGTTAAGTATAACCTTCACCCATACTAATTCGCACTGAGTATCTACTTCGACTTCACTACAAGATAAACCACTACTGACAGACACAAACACTCCACCACCAATTCTGGCTAATCTATCTTTCCTGAACGCCGTCTGAGACTTAGTAAAAATTTCTGCAGAACTTATTTCAGGCTTTAGCCAGTTTTCTGTACCTATAACGATATCAGCTTCTGTGCTTTCTATTAGCGCTTGAAGCTCAGGGACTTTTCCAGTGCAACTACAACAATTTACAACTATAATTCCGACTGTTCCTTGATCCAAGCACGTCCTGTAATTGCCAAGCACCCTTTGACATTGCAGCCCATCCCGCACTTTCCCGAGGCCTTCTAACCTAAAAAACCGCCCAGTCCACGCCACACAGCCTCCGCTACCCGTGTAGCCGCCAGCTCAGTGTAGTGAACTCCTGACCTATTCAGCGGAACCCGAAACCCCACCACCCTATGGCGCAAGTCAAGGAATCTGCAGCCAATACGGTCGCAAAACCGTCTGAGCCTCTGATTCAGACCCTCCACCCGGCTCTGCACCAAAGGTCCGCAGTCGGTTCTGTCAACGATGCTGCAGATGGTGAGCTCTGCCTTCATCTCATAAGCAAGACCGGCAGCCTTCACCAAATCAGATAGCCGCTGGAATCCAGAGAGAATTTCCTCAGATCCAAAGCGACACACGTCATTAGTGCCGACATGTGCCACCACCTGCAGCTGGCTGCACCCTGTGCTCTTCATGGCATCCGGAAGAACACTTTTCACATCAGGAATGACTCCTCCCGGAATGCACACGGAGTGCACACTGGATTTCTTCCCCTCCTTAGCCGCCGTATCCCTAAGGGGCCCCATTACGCGCCTAACATTGGAGCTCCCAACTACCAGTAAGCCCACCCTCTGCGATTGCCCGGAGCTTGAAGGCTGAGAATGATCCTCTGAAACAGGGCAGGCAGCTGCATCTGGCTCAGCCAGAGACAGTGCCTGAAACCGGTTTGTCAGACGCACCGGGGAGGCTTTCTGATCAGCCTCCGGGGACGCCTTTCGCTGCCTGCCACGCCTTGGAACGACCTCCCAATCAACCACAGGCGAGGGCTCAACCCCACTGCGGGCAGCAACCGGGGCAACCACAGCGGCAGACCGATCTGGGGACAGACGGGACGAGGTTGACATCCCCGTGATACCCGAGTCCGGCTCCCCACAGTGGTGCCCATTGGCAACAGCCTCAAGCTGCGCGACCGAAGTCAGCGCCGATTGCAGCTGTGAGCGAAGGGATGCCAAGTCAGCCCTCATCCGAACACAGCAATCGCAGTCCCTGTCCATTCTAATCGATGTTGAACAACAGTTACTGAAACACGAGTCCGTGCCTAGATAACGCAAGCGGAACACGCAAAGAATGTATCAACTAACCTGTACAAATGCCTAACGACTGCGCTACAATCTGCTGAATTTACGATTACAGTAACTAAAACTCGAAATTGCACCTCCTATACGAAAATCACACGCAATTTAAATAAGAATCTACGAAGTAAACACTAAAGCGCGATGCTACAACTGTCAAATACTATAATACGCCCAAAATTTATGAATTAAACAATGCAAGTACCCAAAAACACGCAAAGAAATTAATTAAACTATCTAACAAATAAGTAATCTAGGGTTATACGACTTGCTGCTGCAGCTGCTTATCCAACGGCGGCAGGGAGCACAATGACTGTGACCAACAGACACTGGTTGTTCAAAACAAAAACAGAATACAGACGACTACGCGAATTTACACTATTCAGGTACTAAGGCGCGATGCTACAACTCTCAAATACTATAATACGCCCGAAATATATTAATTAAACAATGCAAGTACCCAAAAACACGCAAAGAAATTAATTAAACTATCTAACAAATAAGTAAGCTAGGGTTATACGACTTGCTGCTGCAGCTGCTTATCCAACGGCGGCAGGGAGCACAATGACTGTGACCAACCGACACTGGCTGTTCAAAACAAAAACAGAAGACAGACGACTACGCGAATTTACACTATTCAGGTACTAAGGCGCGATGCTACAACCCTCAAATACTATAATACGCCCGAAATATATGAATTAAACAAAGAAAAGAAAGAAGATGAACAGATTGAGCAACCGCACTCACCGATCAGCGCACGCGTGTCAAAATCCCCAGATCAGAGTTACCAGTATGAACAACAAATTAAAGGTGCGAAACATTCAAAATAAATTCTTAGTAGAATAGGTGACTCTTAAATTATGGGCTCTGAGTAAACGTCCAAATTTGTAACTTATATTGCCTATGTAAGGGATAGATATTGTTGCCACTTGTTTGTCATCTTGAAACGTCCCCTTAGAAAAATTATTACAAGACTGTGCTTAAACTGAAACACAATATTTTTTAGCGCAACGCAATCTGACTTTCAAAAATCCCTACGAAAGAATGGCCCTGACTAACATTAACCTATACGTTTCACAAATCACTTACCTCACAAAAATCTTCGTTACTCAAGCTACTGCAATACAGCGAGCACCACTACTGCCAGCTAAATAAAATATTCAAACTACTGAAGGCACTAACTACTGATAGGCATAGTTAGCGAATGAAAGATTTTAATAGAGTACAAACAATGTATTTACCTTAATAGTCATAATATATATATCAGTTCATGACACCAATTCCTACAAATTTCAAAACTCCGCCATCTCTCTCCCCACGTCCACCACTGCTGGCGGCTCACCTCCAACTGCGCAACGCTACGCGCTGTTAGCATCCAGCTGCCGCTGCCCAACACTACGATGGCAGACAACAATGCAACCCAGCCACAGACTGCACACGGCACTGCCAGTGATTTTCATACAGAGCGCTACGTGGCGGCGGCGTTACCAGTAAAAAAACTAAACAGCCTACTTACAGAGTGAAGATGTCAAACCATGAATCACAGCTCACCCCTTCCTTGAAACAAGTGGCACGTAAGTATAGAGATTTACTAAAAGCTTGTGACGACACATGTGTGTATCTGACACATTTCTTCATCTTCCCAGAAGTGAGGTAAAGGCACCGGATCTTAGACATACCAGCTACAGGTAAAATATCAGTGACAATAAACGTGTTAGTGTGATGGTGATCTTCGATCGCGATTTCTACCCAGCGCTGGTTTTCAATAAGTCCTAGATATAGTGATTCCAAAGCCATAATATCCTTAGATGAGCTAACCATAGAGTTCCCTTATGGGACTTCCCTGGCATCATCAAAATTTATACCGAAAAGGAGAGTGATCATCTATAGGAGCAGGTATTTATAAACGTAATGTATGCTACTTACGCAATTCAGCATGTTCCGGACAGGTGGCTAAGGTTACAACCATACACGTACAGACTGGACGAGAAAATATGGACCAATTTGATGGAGCTGGCGCGTCAAACCCCTAACTGTAGGAGGAAATCATTGTTCACCTGTATGATGCATGCTGTGCTTCAATACCTGGGAATATATGTAAGCCAACCACACCTGCTGTGAGCACTGTATTACAAGCATACTTAAGCATCTATATTCATCCTTACATAAGTAAGAAATTATAAATCAATAAAAGAGTAAGAGTAATATGTGTTTTTTTTTCTTTTCTCTCTATAAAATCCCCTGCATGCTAATGTAAACCTGTAGTAATCGCCATGGCTGAGTGGGTGAAACGTCCAGCTGGTCCCACAATGAAGCTTATACCGCGGAGGAGGGTCAATCCCTCTTAATAACAAATGCGATTTAATTATCAGGCCTTCTGCCTGTGGGAAGACTAACCTAGTACTGTCATCGCGAACACATTTGGAGGGTGGGGACGGGGGAGGGAGGGGGGGGGGGGAAGGATCCACTTCGAACATGTATATGTATTTTTGAAAAACGTTATTTCAGTCCAGGTATCAGCTACTGCAGGTAATTCTGCACAGCATCGAGGGAGTAACATACCAGACGTTCAGTGGAAGCAATGATATTCCATCACCTGTAAAAGTAAAACCAAACAGCGTATTCATATTTGACTTGTTTCAATGGAGAACCAGGATGAGATCCACAAATATTTCTATTTTTACCATCATATGAAAGTTAATATCTTTTATTTGAGTCAGACATACTCATGGATTCCAATGCTGTTGATCGGCTATAATGCTTTCAAACACGTCTGTCTGAATTTAAAGGATATTTACCAAGCCAAACTACAAACCAAAATGTCATTCAATGAGTTCTTCACTATATGCGAGGATTATAGGAATGATTCCCATGTCTTTCTACACACATCAAAAACAGTTTTGCATCACCCCAATTCTCAGAACTCCTGAGGATAGACGTTGGCTGTCAATATTGCATCACAGACACAGTCCCTTTGACTATTCAGAGATGTAACTAAATCAGCCCAAAGATGTAAACAACCATGCCATGCATGAGCAGCGCCTGTTACACGGCAGGGTCCGACAGCCGATCAGTTCCAATCATTCCACCAGGAACAAGGTACACGGCTCGCATTGTCTGTAGTTCAACCATGCCTAGACTGTCAATACCGCTGGTCCATCGCGTCCTCATTGTTACTATGGGCCAGGAAGGGTTCTCAAAAAGGGATGGGTAAAGGCGTCTCGTAGTGAACGATAGCGATGTTGTTCGGACATGGGGGAGGTACAGAGAGACAAGAACTGTCGATGACATGTCTCGCTCAGGCCGCCCAAGAGCTATTATTGTAGTGAATGATCGCTACCTATGGATTATGGCACGGAGGAAAACTGACAGCAACGCCACCATGATGAATAATAATTTTCGTGCAGCTACAAGACGTCGTGTTACGACTCAAACTGTGCGTAAAAAGCTGCATGATGAGCAACTACACTCCCGACGTCTATGGCTAGGTCCATCTTTGCAACCACGACACCATGCAGCGCGGTACAGAGGGGCCAAACAATATGCCGAATGGACCGCTCAGCATTGGCAACACGTTCTCTTCACCGATGAGTGTAGCATATGCCTTCAGCCACGTAATCGTCGGAGACGGCGTTTGGAAGCAACCCAGTCAGGCTGAACACCTTGGCTTAGACACACTGTCCAGTGAATGTAGCAAGGCGGAGGTCCCCTGCTGTTTGTGTTGGCATTATGTAGGGCCGATGAACGCCGCTGGTGGTCATGGAAGACTCCGTAACGGCTGCTCGATACGTCAGTGCCATCCCCCGACCGATAGTGCAAGTATATTGGCAGTATAATGGCGAGGCATTCGTCTTCATGGACGACAATTCGCGCCCCCATCGAGCACATCTTGTGAATGGCTGCCTTCAGGATAGCGACATCGCTCGACTAGAGTGGCTGGCATGTTCTCCAGACATGAACCCTTTCGAACGAGCCTGGAATAGACTGAAAGGGCTGTTTATGGACGACGTGAGCCACCGACCACTCTGAGGGATCTACGCCGAATCGCCGTTGAGGAGTGGGACAATCTGGACCATCAGTGCCTTGATGAACTTGTGGTAGTATGCCACGATGAACACAGGCATGCATCAATGCAGGAGGATATGTTACTGGTTATTAGAGGTACCGGTGTGTACAGAAACCTGGACCACCACCTCTGAAGTTCTCGCTGTATGGTGGTACAACATGCAGTGTGTGGTTTTCATGAGCAATTAGAAAGGCGAACATGATGTTTACGTTGATCTCTATTCCTATTATCTGTACCGGTTCCGGAACTCTCAAGATGATGCAATTTTTTTATGTGTGTAGTTATTGATAAAACTACGAAACTGATTATGGTCGATGCAGAAGAAATTCCCAAGAGTTTTTGTTTAAAAGACGGTGTAGCAATACATTATGCATCAATGTATTGTTTGCTATGGATAGGTTCAGAAGAATGTCATGCACTCATCTCGATGGTGTGATAGGCAGACCAACATCTATACGTTGAAACAAAAACTGCAACTCTTGAAAGCTCTCTTGAAAATATCACCAAAACTCTTAAACAACATACTGAAATGCAAACATGGAGAAGGGTGAGGAGGAAGGGATAGAAGGAGATGGTGCCAAAACAGTAACTGCAAAGGACAATGAAACTGAAGGAAAATTAGAAGATATAAAAAAACTCCTTCTGTGAGTATTGAGGAAAGAAATGCACAGGACGAAAGCACTAGAACAATTCTATGGTTAATCAGTAGAGTGAAGGTAAATGTTGATGAGACTGAACGAATTTTATACATACGAAAAGAAAACCCTGTACAGTAACATACATGTGAAAATAAGTTGTGCACCATCTTGAAGATAGTGTAGTAAGCAGCAGTATTGTTAACAAAATGAAAAAGCTATCGGCATGGAAGGCTATTCGTCGTAAATTACGAATGCTAAAATTACGAATGCTAAAATTACGACAGTTGGAGCGAGATTATTCCTTCTGAGGTGTTTGGACCAGTAAGTGAAAGTCTAAAATGGGTCTCAGACACGAGGAATGGAGGCACAAGAAGGAGGAGAAGAAAAAGAAGAAGAAGACGAGGAGGAGGAGGAGGAGGAGGAGGAGATGGCGAACAGAAAGGAGAAAGAAAAATGTGAATATTATTCGACCTGGATTATAAATTGAAAATGGTGTGGACAAAGCTATTGACCTCCAGCATAACAGAATAACAACCTACTGTTGGAGCACATACACTATGACGACCCTAACAAAAACATAGAGCGGTTGCAGCTGCTCAGATTATTGTTTGCCGTGGAGAATACCGCTCACGAGAACGACATCGTATCAGTCATTTCAGAGCTTCAAGAAAGATGCATTATTGAATCACTATGGACATGGTCATCATAAACCAGAGCAAAAAAGAAGAAATAAACATCAATATAAAAGCGTGTTATTACACGTGGTTTGGATGATTTGCGGCAGGCAGATGTCGTGGATATGAGTCAATATTCAAGAGCAAATAAAGGTTTCAAGTATATATTAATGGCTATACATACATATTACAAATTTGGATGTGTTGAACAATTGCTAAAGACAGGGACGAAAAGCCGCCCAGACAAACTTCAAACCGACAATGGGAGTGAACTCTACAGTTGGTATTTTAGGGTAGTAATGGATTGGTAGACAATACACCACTCCTCGACATTACCCACATGAAAGCAAGTATTATGGAATATTTGAATAGAACAAATAAAAAACTGTAATTGTGACATAAAGTCACGCAGGAAGAATGCGATCATACCGCAAATTAATATGAGTGCAGCAAAATTGCTGAATTGGTAGCTAAATGAAATGCCACTGGGTGAAAAACCAATGCCTTTACTTGATGCATTTCTGGAGATACCCATCATCACATACTCTGGAAACCAAAATACAACTCACAGAAAGTATACAAATGTATATAGAGCAACATGACAAGAGTACAACCATTACAAAGTTTCGTCATATTGAGAGCTGACAAGCACACCATGATCATCATCGAAGCCTTCAAATGTAAAGACACGTTGTAACTCATACAGTTGTCATAGCAGACTAATTTCAAAACTACGTCATGAAGACCTTTTACGCCACCAGAGGGCAGTGAAGCATACGTGCTGCACAGCTGCTAAAACAGAATGATAAATTTTAATTTATTTACTTAAAAATTGTTGAATATAACCCATAACTTTCAGAAAGGTATACAAAGCAAGAAAGTTGAATAACATGCCACAAAAAAATTTTTACATTAGCATCAAATGTCATTAATAATGCATTAATTGAAAGTAATGTACGTAAGGGATCTAAACCAATTACAGAAAATCAAAATTATGCACAAATGCTGTATTGACAAAAAGTGTGAACCATTTTGTTTAGTGATATACAATAAAATATATGAAATTCCAAAGTTGTTCTTTTTTTGAAGTAAAGAAAATGGCAGTCATGGCATACGACACGAGTACAACCACTCACAGGATCAGGTAATGGAACCACTACCATTGAAAGATACCAAAATAAATCAAGGGAAAGGCGCAACGCGCAAAATAATGTAACAAAGCTCCAGGAATACAAAGCAGTACGGAGGGCGTAATTATGCTTTGGAAGTGCTGAAAAGTAAACTGAACAAAATATAATGATAAGTAAGTAAAAAATTTCTTGCATTTAAAGGGTATCTGGAACTCAGATCCTCCAGAACACACATCAGATGCACTAAGTACAGAAATCCTACTTCCGTATAACGACACAAAAATGTTACACATTAAAAAACTATAAACCCGCCCGATTGCGAGAAAACACTTAGTGTTAACCCAGGTTTCGGCGCAGATAACTACACCTTCTTCAGAACAACAATAAAACCCACAAGTGCCTAAGAAGACCTTTTTCAATGATTAAAAGGACACCATAGCTATACATTTATAAACAAAAATAAAAGGAAAACACAAACAGTACATATGTACAAAGTCAAAACTACTACTTAATGGTGTACCCTCCACCGCACACCGGCCTATGTTCGATAGGCCATGACCCGCCATAAACTGCAGCTACAAACGGTCGTTCACTTACAAGCCCGACCCGCTACCTATGCACATGCGCAAGACGAGGGAAGTTACTTGAATGCGCATGCGCATACGAATACGAGAATGTTTATACATGGGTCGGGGCTAAATAGCCCATATGTTACCAACCGTGGATCTACGTATATCAAAAAATGGAACGGGTAGAATAAGTGACGAGCTAAATAGGAGATGAAACCTAAAAATAACCGCACACAGTTGCTAATGCTAGGAAAGAAACATAAATGAAACTATCTATGACAACAGGAGGAACTCTTAAAAACTATACCTGAAGCCAGTAGTTAACCTGGGGGGGGGGGGGGGGGGGGAGGGACTGAGTGGACGTAATCTAAAGACGTCGTGGTAATAAAGATATAGAGATAAAACGTGAGGTTTACAACGAGCTAAAATCACCTTCAGCGTAAAAGGAAAATGAGGATCTACATCTACATGACTATTCTGCAATTCACATTTAAGTGCTTAGCAGAGGGTTCATCGATCCACAAACATACTATCTCTCTACTATTCCACTCCCGAACAGCGAGCGGGAAAAACGAACACCTAAACCTTTCTGTTCGAGCTCTGATTTCTCTTATTTTATTTTGATGATCATTCCTACCTATGTAGGTTGGGATCAACAAAATATTTTCGCATTCAGAAGAGAAAGTTGGTGACTGGAAATTCGTAAAAAGGTCTCGCCGCAACGAAAAACGTCTATGCTGTAATGACTTCCATCCCAACTCGTGTATCATATCTGCCACACTCTCTCTCCTATAACGCGATAATACAAAACGAGCTGCCCTTTTTTGCACCCTTTCGATGTCCTCCGTCAATCCCACCTGGTAAGGATCCCACACCGCGCAGCAATATTCTAACAGAAGACGAACGAGTGTAGTGTAAGCTGTCTCTTTAGTGGACTTGTTGCATCTTCTAAGTGTCCTGCCAATGAAACGCAACCTTTGGCTCGCCTTCCCGACAATATTATCTATGTGGTCCTTCCAACTGAAGTTGTTCGTAATTTTAACACCCAGGTACTTAGTTGAATTGACAGCCTTGAGAATTGTACTATTTATCGAGTAATCGAATTCCAACGGATTTCTTTTGGAACTCATGTGGATCATCTCACACTTTTCGTTATTTAGCGTCAACTGCCACCGGACACACCATACAGCAATCTTTTCTAAATCGCTTTGCAGCTGATACTGGTCTTCGGATGACCTTACTAGATGGTAAATTACAGCATCATCTGCGAACAGTCTAAGAGAACTGCTCAGATTGTCACCCAGGTCATTTATATAGATCAGGAACAGTAGAGGTGCCAGGACGCTTCCCTGGGGAACACCTGATATCACTTCAGTTTTACTCGATGATTTGCCATCTATTTCTACGAACTGCGACCTTCCTGACAGTTGGTCTTTTATGAGCATTTAATTGTGGTTAGAAGTAAAATTCATACAGGATTTGTCATTGCAGGTTCTAAAACTGTTTATGACTGCCCAGATGTCAGCAGTTACGTTGTGTGAGTTTTGAAGCTTATTTGCAACATAGTTGCTCCTGGTCTGTGTGAGTAAGTCCTTATAGTGTGCTTGATATATTTTGAAGGCTAAACACGCGATCTAGTGTCGTGTCAATAGATCGTTCCCTTCGAGGTGATTCATAATGTTTGAATACAGTATATGCTCCAAAACCCTACTGCAAACCCGACGTCAATGATATAAGTCTGTAGTTAAATGGATTACTCCTACTACCCTTCTTGAACACTGGTGCGACCTGCGCAATTTTCCAATCTGTAGGTACAGATCTATCGGTGAGCGAGCGGTTGTATATGAGTGCTAAGTAGGGAGCTATAGTATCAGCGTAATCTGAAAGGAACCTAATCGGTATACAATCTGGACCTGAAGACTTGCCCGTATCAAGCGATTTGAGTTGCTTCGCAACCCCTAATGTATCTACTTCTAAGAAACTCATGCTAGCAGATGTTCGTGTTTCAAATTCTGGAATATTCCATTCGTCTTCCCTGGTGAAGGAATTTCGGAAAACTGCGTTCTATAACTCCGCTTTAGCGGCACAGTCGTCGATAACAGTACCATCGGCACTGCGCAGCGAAGGTATTGACTGCGTCTTGCCGCTTGTGTACTTTACATACGACCAGAATTTCTTCGGATTTTCTACCAAATTTCAAGACAATGTTTCGTTGTGGAACCTATTAAAGGCATCTCGCATCGAAGTACGTGCCAAATTTCGCGCGTCTGTAAATTTTAGCCCATCTTCGGGATTTCGCGTTCTTCTGAAATTCGCATGCTTTTTACGTTGCCTGTTTCGTGTACCATGGGGGATCAGTTCCATCTCTTACCAATTTATGAGGTATGAATATCTCAATTGCTGTTGCTACTATATCTTTGAATTTGAGCCACATCTCGTCTACATTCGCAAAGTCAGTTCGGAAGGAATGGAAATTGTCTTTTAGGAAGGCTTCTAGTGGCACTTTATCCGCTTTTTTAAATAAAACTATTTTGCGTTTGTTTCTGATGGATTTGGAAGAAATGGTATTGAGCCTAGCTACAATGACCTTGTGATCACTAATCCCTGTATCAGTCATGATGCTCTCTATCAGCTCTGCATTGTTTGTGGCCAAGAGGTCAAGTGTGTTTTCGCAACCATTTACAATTCGCGTGGGTTCGTGGACTAACTGCTCGAATTTTCGGAGAATGCATTTAGGACAATCTCGGAAGACGTTTTCTGCCTACCACCGGTTTTGAACAAGTATTTTTGCCAACATACCGAGGGTAGGTTGAAGTCCCCACCAACTATAACCGTATGAGTGGGGTATTTATTTGTTACGAGACTCAAACTTTCTCTGAACTGTTCCGCAACTGTATCATCTGAGTCTGGGGGTCGGTAGAAGGAGCCAATTATTAACTTAATTCGGCTGTTAAGTATAACCTTCACCCATACTAATTCGCACTGAGTATCTACTTCGACTTCACTACAAGATAAACCACTACTGACAGACACAAACACTCCACCACCAATTCTGGCTAATCTATCTTTCCTGAACGCCGTCTGAGACTTAGTAAAAATTTCTGCAGAACTTATTTCAGGCTTTAGCCAGTTTTCTGTACCTATAACGATATCAGCTTCTGTGCTTTCTATTAGCGCTTGAAGCTCAGGGACTTTTCCAGTGCAACTACAACAATTTACAACTATAATTCCGACTGTTCCTTGATCCAAGCACGTCCTGTAATTGCCAAGCACCCTTTGACATTGCAGCCCATCCCGCACTTTCCCGAGGCCTTCTAACCTAAAAAACCGCCCAGTCCACGCCACACAGCCTCCGCTACCCGTGTAGCCGCCAGCTCAGTGTAGTGAACTCCTGACCTATTCAGCGGAACCCGAAACCCCACCACCCCATGGCGCAAGTCAAGGAATCTGCAGCCAATACGGTCGCAAAACCGTCTGAGCCTCTGATTCAGACCCTCCACCCGGCTCTGCACCAAAGGTCCGCAGTCGGTTCTGTCAACGATGCTGCAGATGGTGAGCTCTGCCTTCATCTCATAAGCAAGACCGGCAGCCTTCACCAAATCAGATAGCCGCTGGAATCCAGAGAGAATTTCCTCAGATCCAAAGCGACACACGTCATTAGTGCCGACATGTGCCACCACCTGCAGCTGGCTGCACCCTGTGCTCTTCATGGCATCCGGAAGAACACTTTTCACATCAGGAATGACTCCTCCCGGAATGCACACGGAGTGCACACTGGATTTCTTCCCCTCCTTAGCCGCCGTATCCCTAAGGGGTCCCATTACGCGCCTAACATTGGAGCTCCCAACTACCAGTAAGCCCACCCTCTGCGATTGCCCGGACCTTGAAGGCTGAGAATGATCCTCTGAAACAGGGCAGGCAGCTGCATCTGGCTCAGCCAGAGACAGTGCCTGAAACCGGTTTGTCAGACGCACCGGGGAGGCTTTCTGATCAGCCTCCGGGGACGCCTTTCGCTGCCTGCCACGCCTTGGAACGACCTCCCAATCAACCACAGGCGAGGGCTCAACCCCACTGCGGGCAGCAACCGGGGCAACCACAGCGGCAGACCGATCTGGGGACAGACGGGACGAGGTTGACATCCCCGTGATACCCGAGTCCGGCTCCCCACAGTGGTGCCCATTGGCAACAGCCTCAAGCTGCGCGACCGAAGTCAGCGCCGATTGCAGCTGTGAGCGAAGGGATGCCAAGTCAGCCCTCATCCGAACACAGCAATCGCAGTCCCTGTCCATTCTAATCGATGTTGAACAACAGTTACTGAAACACGAGTCCGTGCCTAGATAACGCAAGCGGAACACGCAAAGAATGTATCAACTAACCTGTACAAATGCCTAACGACTGCGCTACAATCTGCTGAATTTACGATTACAGTAACTAAAACTCGAAATTGCACCTCCTATACGAAAATCACACGCAATTTAAATAAGAATCTACGAAGTAAACACTAAAGCGCGATGCTACAACTGTCAAATACTATAATACGCCCAAAATTTATGAATTAAACAATGCAAGTACCCAAAAACACGCAAAGAAATTAATTAAACTATCTAACAAATAAGTAATCTAGGGTTATACGACTTGCTGCTGCAGCTGCTTATCCAACGGCGGCAGGGAGCACAATGACTGTGACCAACAGACACTGGTTGTTCAAAACAAAAACAGAATACAGACGACTACGCGAATTTACACTATTCAGGTACTAAGGCGCGATGCTACAACTCTCAAATACTATAATACGCCCGAAATATATTAATTAAACAATGCAAGTACCCAAAAACACGCAAAGAAATTAATTAAACTATCTAACAAATAAGTAAGCTAGGGTTATACGACTTGCTGCTGCAGCTGCTTATCCAACGGCGGCAGGGAGCACAATGACTGTGACCAACCGACACTGGCTGTTCAAAACAAAAACAGAAGACAGACGACTACGCGAATTTACACTATTCAGGTACTAAGGCGCGATGCTACAACCCTCAAATACTATAATACGCCCGAAATATATGAATTAAACAAAGAAAAGAAAGAAGATGAACAGATTGAGCAACCGCACTCACCGATCAGCGCACGCGTGTCAAAATCCCCAGATCAGAGTTACCAGTATGAACAACAAATTAAAGGTGCGAAACATTCAAAATAAATTCTTAGTAGAATAGGTGACTCTTAAATTATGGGCTCTGAGTAAACGTCCAATTTGTAACTTATATTGCCTATGTAAGGGATAGATATTGTTGCCACTTGTTTGTCATCTTGAAACGTCCCCTTAGAAAAATTATTACAAGACTGTGCTTAAACTGAAACTCAATATTTTTTAGCGCAACGCAATCTGACTTTCAAAAATCCCTACGAAAGAATGGCCCTGACGAACATTAACCTATACGTTTCACAAATCACTTACCTCACAAAAATCTTCGTTACTCAAGCTACTGCAATACAGCGAGCACCACTACTGCCAGCTAAATAAAATATTCAAACTACTGAAGGCACTAACTACTGATAGGCATAGTTAGCGAATGAAAGATTTTAATAGAGTACAAACAATGTATTTACCTTAATAGTCATAATATATATATCAGTTCATGACACCAATTCCTACAAATTTCAAAACTCCGCCATCTCTCTCCCCACGTCCACCACTGCTGGCGGCTCACCTCCAACTGCGCAACGCTACGCGCTGTTAGCATCCAGCTGCCGCTGCCCAACACTACGATGGCAGACAACAATGCAACCCAGCCACAGACTGCACACGGCACTGCCAGTGATTTTCATACAGAGCGCTACGTGGCGGCGGCGTTACCAGTAAAAAAAACTAAACAGCCTACTTACAGAGTGAAGATGTCAAACCATGAATCACAGCTCACCCCTTCCTTGAAACACGCGATCTAGTGTTATAGAGATTTACTAAAAGCTTGTGACGACACATGTGTGTATCTGACACATTTCTTCATCTTCCCAGAAGTGAGGTAAAGGCACCGGATCTTAGACATACCAGCTACAGGTAAAATATCAGTGACAATAAACGTGTTAGTGTGATGGTGATCTTCGATCGCGATTTCTACCCAGCGCTGGTTTTCAATAAGTCCTAGATATAGTGATTCCAAAGCCATAATATCCTTAGATGAGCTAACCATAGAGTTCCCTTATGGGACTTCCCTGGCATCATCAAAATTTATACCGAAAAGGAGAGTGATCATCTATAGGAGCAGGTATTTATAAACGTAATGTATGCTACTTACGCAATTCAGCATGTTCCGGACAGGTGGCTAAGGTTACAACCATACACGTACAGACTGGACGAGAAAATATGGACCAATTTGATGGAGCTGGCGCGTCAAACCCCTAACTGTAGGAGGAAATCATTGTTCACCTGTATGATGCATGCTGTGCTTCAATACCTGGGAATATATGTAAGCCAACCACACCTGCTGTGAGCACTGTATTACAAGCATACTTAAGCATCTATATTCATCCTTACATAAGTAAGAAATTATAAATCAATAAAAGAGTAAGAGTAATATGTGTTTTTTTTTCTTTTCTCTCTATAAAATCCCCTGCATGCTAATGTAAACCTGTAGTAATCGCCATGGCTGAGTGGGTGAAACGTCCAGCTGGTCCCACAATGAAGCTTATACCGCGGAGGAGGGTCAATCCCTCTTAATAACAAATGCGATTTAATTATCAGGCCTTCTGCCTGTGGGAAGACTAACCTAGTACTGTCATCGCGAACACATTTGGAGGGTGGGGACGGGGGAGGGAGGGGGGGGGGGGGAAGGATCCACTTCGAACATGTATATGTATTTTTGAAAAACGTTATTTCAGTCCAGGTATCAGCTACTGCAGGTAATTCTGCACAGCATCGAGGGAGTAACATACCAGACGTTCAGTGGAAGCAATGATATTCCATCACCTGTAAAAGTAAAACCAAACAGCGTATTCATATTTGACTTGTTTCAATGGAGAACCAGGATGAGATCCACAAATATTCTATTTTTACCATCATATGAAAGTTAATATCTTTTATTTGAGTCAGGACATACTCATGGATTCCAATGCTGTTGATCGGCTATAATGCTTTCAAACACGTCTGTCTGAATTTAAAGGATATTTACCAAGCCAAACTACAAACCAAAATGTCATTCAATGAGTTCTTCACTATATGCGAGGATTATAGGAATGATTCCCATGTCTTTCTACACACATCAAAAACAGTTTTGCATCACCCCATCTGTCTCGCGTGTGGAGGATAGACGTTGGCTGTCAATATTGCATCACAGACACAGTCCCTTTGACTATTCAGAGATGTAACTAAATCAGCCCAAAGATGTAAACAACCATGCCATGCATGAGCAGCGCCTGTTACACGGCAGGGTCCGACAGCCGATCAGTTCCAATCATTCCACCAGGAACAAGGTACACGGCTCGCATTGTCTGTAGTTCAACCATGCCTAGACTGTCAATACCGCTGGTCCATCGCGTCCTCATTGTTACTATGGGCCAGGAAGGGTTCTCAAAAAGGGATGAGTAAAGGCGTCTCGTAGTGAACGATAGCGATGTTGTTCGGACATGGGGGAGGTACAGAGAGACAAGAACTGTCGATGACATGTCTCGCTCAGGCCGCCCAAGAGCTATTATTGTAGTGAATGATCGCTACCTATGGATTATGGCACGGAGGAAAACTGACAGCAACGCCACCATGATGAATAATAATTTTCGTGCAGCTACAAGACGTCGTGTTACGACTCAAACTGTGCGTAAAAAGCTGCATGATGAGCAACTACACTCCCGACGTCTATGGCTAGGTCCATCTTTGCAACCACGACACCATGCAGCGCGGTACAGAGGGGCCAAACAATATGCCGAATGGACCGCTCAGCATTGGCAACACGTTCTCTTCACCGATGAGTGTAGCATATGCCTTCAGCCACGTAATCGTCGGAGACGGCGTTTGGAAGCAACCCAGTCAGGCTGAACGCCTTGGCTTAGACACACTGTCCAGTGAATGTAGCAAGGCGGAGGTCCCCTGCTGTTTGTGTTGGCATTATGTAGGGCCGATGAACGCCGCTGGTGGTCATGGAAGACTCCGTAACGGCTGCTCGATACGTCAGTGCCATCCCCCGACCGATAGTGCAAGTATATTGGCAGTATAATGGCGAGGCATTCGTCTTCATGGACGACAATTCGCGCCCCCATCGAGCACATCTTGTGAATGGCTGCCTTCAGGATAGCGACATCGCTCGACTAGAGTGGCTGGCATGTTCTCCAGACATGAACCCTTTCGAACGAGCCTGGAATAGACTGAAAGGGCTGTTTATGGACGACGTGAGCCACCGACCACTCTGAGGGATCTACGCCGAATCGCCGTTGAGGAGTGGGACAATCTGGACCATCAGTGCCTTGATGAACTTGTGGTAGTATGCCACGATGAACACAGGCATGCATCAATGCAGGAGGATATGTTACTGGTTATTAGAGGTACCGGTGTGTACAGAAACCTGGACCACCACCTCTGAAGTTCTCGCTGTATGGTGGTACAACATGCAGTGTGTGGTTTTCATGAGCAATTAGAAAGGCGAACATGATGTTTACGTTGATCTCTATTCCTATTATCTGTACCGGTTCCGGAACTCTCAAGATGATGCAATTTTTTTATGTGTGTAGTTATTGATAAAACTACGAAACTGATTATGGTCGATGCAGAAGAAATTCCCAAGAGTTTTTGTTTAAAAGACGGTGTAGCAATACATTATGCATCAATGTATTGTTTGCTATGGATAGGTTCAGAAGAATGTCATGCACTCATCTCGATGGTGTGATAGGCAGACCAACATCTATACGTTGAAACAAAAACTGCAACTCTTGAAAGCTCTCTTGAAAATATCACCAAAACTCTTAAACAACATACTGAAATGCAAACATGGAGAAGGGTGAGGAGGAAGGGATAGAAGGAGATGGTGCCAAAACAGTAACTGCAAAGGACAATGAAACTGAAGGAAAATTAGAAGATATAAAAAAACTCCTTCTGTGAGTATTGAGGAAAGAAATGCACAGGACGAAAGCACTAGAACAATTCTATGGTTAATCAGTAGAGTGAAGGTAAATGTTGATGAGACTGAACGAATTTTATACATACGAAAAGAAAACCCTGTACAGTAACATACATGTGAAAATAAGTTGTGCACCATCTTGAAGATAGTGTAGTAAGCAGCAGTATTGTTAACAAAATGAAAAAGCTATCGGCATGGAAGGCTATTCGTCGTAAATTACGAATGCTAAAATTACGAATGCTAAAATTACGACAGTTGGAGCGAGATTATTCCTTCTGAGGTGTTTGGACCAGTAAGTGAAAGTCTAAAATGGGTCTCAGACACGAGGAATGGAGGCACAAGAAGGAGGAGAAGAAAAAGAAGAAGAAGACGAGGAGGAGGAGGAGGAGGAGGAGGAGATGGCGAACAGAAAGGAGAAAGAAAAATGTGAATATTATTCGACCTGGATTATAAATTGAAAATGGTGTGGACAAAGCTATTGACCTCCAGCATAACAGAATAACAACCTACTGTTGGAGCACATACACTATGACGACCCTAACAAAAACATAGAGCGGTTGCAGCTGCTCAGATTATTGTTTACCGTGGAGAATACCGCTCACGAGAACGACATCGTATCAGTCATTTCAGAGCTTCAAGAAAGATGCATTATTGAATCACTATGGACATGGTCATCATAAACCAGAGCAAAAAAGAAGAAATAAACATCAATATAAAAGCGTGTTATTACACGTGGTTTGGATGATTTGCGGCAGGCAGATGTCGTGGATATGAGTCAATATTCAAGAGCAAATAAAGGTTTCAAGTATATATTAATGGCTATACATACATATTACAAATTTGGATGTGTTGAACAATTGCTAAAGACAGGGACGAAAAGCCGCCCAGACAAACTTCAAACCGACAATGGGAGTGAACTCTACAGTTGGTATTTTAGGGTAGTAATGGATTGGTAGACAATACACCACTCCTCGACATTACCCACATGAAAGCAAGTATTATGGAATATTTGAATAGAACAAATAAAAAACTGTAATTGTGACATAAAGTCACGCAGGAAGAATGCGATCATACCGCAAATTAATATGAGTGCAGCAAAATTGCTGAATTGGTAGCTAAATGAAATGCCACTGGGTGAAAAACCAATGCCTTTACTTGATGCATTTCTGGAGATACCCATCATCACATACTCTGGAAACCAAAATACAACTCACAGAAAGTATACAAATGTATATAGAGCAACATGACAAGAGTACAACCATTACAAAGTTTCGTCATATTGAGAGCTGACAAGCACACCATGATCATCATCGAAGCCTTCAAATGTAAAGACACGTTGTAACTCATACAGTTGTCATAGCAGACTAATTTCAAAACTACGTCATGAAGACCTTTTACGCCACCAGAGGGCAGTGAAGCATACGTGCTGCACAGCTGCTAAAACAGAATGATAAATTTTAATTTATTTACTTAAAAATTGTTGAATATAACCCATAACTTTCAGAAAGGTATACAAAGCAAGAAAGTTGAATAACATGCCACAAAAAAATTTTTACATTAGCATCAAATGTCATTAATAATGCATTAATTGAAAGTAATGTACGTAAGGGATCTAAACCAATTACAGAAAATCAAAATTATGCACAAATGCTGTATTGACAAAAAGTGTGAACCATTTTGTTTAGTGATATACAATAAAATATATGAAATTCCAAAGTTGTTCTTTTTTTGAAGTAAAGAAAATGGCAGTCATGGCATACGACACGAGTACAACCACTCACAGGATCAGGTAATGGAACCACTACCATTGAAAGATACCAAAATAAATCAAGGGAAAGGCGCAACGCGCAAAATAATGTAACAAAGCTCCAGGAATACAAAGCAGTACGGAGGGCGTAATTATGCTTTGGAAGTGCTGAAAAGTAAACTGAACAAAATATAATGATAAGTAAGTAAAAAATTTCTTGCATTTAAAGGGTATCTGGAACTCAGATCCTCCAGAACACACATCAGATGCACTAAGTACAGAAATCCTACTTCCGTATAACGACACAAAAATGTTACACATTAAAAAACTATAAACCCGCCCGATTGCGAGAAAACACTTAGTGTTAACCCAGGTTTCGGCGCAGATAACTACACCTTCTTCAGAACAACAATAAAACCCACAAGTGCCTAAGAAGACCTTTTTCAATGATTAAAAGGACACCATAGCTATACATTTATAAACAAAAATAAAAGGAAAACACAAACAGTACATATGTACAAAGTCAAAACTACTACTTAATGGTGTACCCTCCACCGCACACCGGCCTATGTTCGATAGGCCATGACCCGCCATAAACTGCAGCTACAAACGGTCGTTCACTTACAAGCCCGACCCGCTACCTATGCACATGCGCAAGACGAGGGAAGTTACTTGAATGCGCATGCGCATACGAATACGAGAATGTTTATACATGGGTCGGGGCTAAATAGCCCATATGTTACCAACCGTGGATCTACGTATATCAAAAAATGGAACGGGTAGAATAAGTGACGAGCTAAATAGGAGATGAAACCTAAAAATAACCGCACACAGTTGCTAATGCTAGGAAAGAAACATAAATGAAACTATCTATGACAACAGGAGGAACTCTTAAAAACTATACCTGAAGCCAGTAGTTAACCTGGGGGGGGGGGGGGGGAGGGACTGAGTGGACGTAATCTAAAGACGTCGTGGTAATAAAGATATAGAGATAAAACGTGAGGTGTACAACGAGCTAAAATCACCTTCAGCGTAAAAGGAAAATGAGGATCTACATCTACATGACTATTCTGCAATTCACATTTAAGTGCTTAGCAGAGGGTTCATCGATCCACAAACATACTATCTCTCTACTATTCCACTCCCGAACAGCGAGCGGGAAAAACGAACACCTAAACCTTTCTGTTCGAGCTCTGATTTCTCTTATTTTATTTTGATGATCATTCCTACCTATGTAGGTTGGGATCAACAAAATATTTTCGCATTCAGAAGAGAAAGTTGGTGACTGGAAATTCGTAAAAAGGTCTCGCCGCAACGAAAAACGTCTATGCTGTAATGACTTCCATCCCAACTCGTGTATCATATCTGCCACACTCTCTCTCCTATAACGCGATAATACAAAACGAGCTGCCCTTTTTTGCACCCTTTCGATGTCCTCCGTCAATCCCACCTGGTAAGGATCCCACACCGCGCAGCAATATTCTAACAGAAGACGAACGAGTGTAGTGTAAGCTGTCTCTTTAGTGGACTTGTTGCATCTTCTAAGTGTCCTGCCAATGAAACGCAACCTTTGGCTCGCCTTCCCGACAATATTATCTATGTGGTCCTTCCAACTGAAGTTGTTCGTAATTTTAACACCCAGGTACTTAGTTGAATTGACAGCCTTGAGAATTGTACTATTTATCGAGTAATCGAATTCCAACGGATTTCTTTTGGAACTCATGTGGATCATCTCACACTTTTCGTTATTTAGCGTCAACTGCCACCTGACACACCATACAGCAATCTTTTCTAAATCGCTTTGCAGCTGATACTGGTCTTCGGATGACCTTACTAGATGGTAAATTACAGCATCATCTGCGAACAGTCTAAGAGAACTGCTCAGATTGTCACCCAGGTCATTTATATAGATCAGGAACAGTAGAGGTGCCAGGACGCTTCCCTGGGGAACACCTGATATCACTTCAGTTTTACTCGATGATTTGCCATCTATTTCTACGAACTGCGACCTTCCTGACAGGAAATCACGAATCCAGTCGCACAACTGAGACGATACCCCATAGCTCCGCAGCTTGATTAGAAGTCGCTTGTGAGGAACAGTGTCAAAAGCTTTCCGGAAATCTAGAAATACGGAATCAACTTGAGATCCCCTGTCGATAGCGGCAATTACTTCGTGCGAATAAAGAGCTAGCTGCGTTGCACAAGAGCGATGTTTTCTGAAGCCATGCTGATTACGTGTCAATAGATCGTTCCCTTCGAGGTGATTCATAATGTTTGAATACAGTATATGCTCCAAAACCCTACTGCAAACCGACGTCAATGATATAAGTCTGTAGTTAAATGGATTACTCCTACTACCCTTCTTGAACACTGGTGCGACCTGCGCAATTTTCCAATCTGTAGGTACAGATCTATCGGTGAGCGAGCGGTTGTATATGAGTGCTAAGTAGGGAGCTATAGTATCAGCGTAATCTGAAAGGAACCTAATCGGTATACAATCTGGACCTGAAGACTTGCCCGTATCAAGCGATTTGAGTTGCTTCGCAACCCCTAATGTATCTACTTCTAAGAAACTCATGCTAGCAGATGTTCGTGTTTCAAATTCTGGAATATTCCATTCGTCTTCCCTGGTGAAGGAATTTCGGAAAACTGCGTTCTATAACTCCGCTTTAGCGGCACAGTCGTCGATAACAGTACCATCGGCACTGCGCAGCGAAGGTATTGACTGCGTCTTGCCGCTTGTGTACTTTACATACGACCAGAATTTCTTCGGATTTTCTACCAAATTTCAAGACAATGTTTCGTTGTGGAACCTATTAAAGGCATCTCGCATCGAAGTACGTGCCAAATTTCGCGCGTCTGTAAATTTTAGCCCATCTTCGGGATTTCGCGTTCTTCTGAAATTCGCATGCTTTTTACGTTGCCTGTTTCGTGTACCATGGGGGATCAGTTCCATCTCTTACCAATTTATGAGGTATGAATATCTCAATTGCTGTTGCTACTATATCTTTGAATTTGAGCCACATCTCGTCTACATTCGCAAAGTCAGTTCGGAAGGAATGGAAATTGTCTTTTAGGAAGGCTTCTAGTGGCACTTTATCCGCTTTTTTAAATAAAACTATTTTGCGTTTGTTTCTGATGGATTTGGAAGAAATGGTATTGAGCCTAGCTACAATGACCTTGTGATCACTAATCCCTGTATCAGTCATGATGCTCTCTATCAGCTCTGCATTGTTTGTGGCCAAGAGGTCAAGTGTGTTTTCGCAACCATTTACAATTCGCGTGGGTTCGTGGACTAACTGCTCGAATTTTCGGAGAATGCATTTAGGACAATCTCGGAAGACGTTTTCTGCCTACCACCGGTTTTGAACAAGTATTTTTGCCAACATACCGAGGGTAGGTTGAAGTCCCCACCAACTATAACCGTATGAGTGGGGTATTTATTTGTTACGAGACTCAAACTTTCTCTGAACTGTTCCGCAACTGTATCATCTGAGTCTGGGGGTCGGTAGAAGGAGCCAATTATTAACTTAATTCGGCTGTTAAGTATAACCTTCACCCATACCAATTCGCACTGAGTATCTACTTCGACTTCACTACAATATAAACCACTACTGACAGACACAAACACTCCACCACCAATTCTGGCTAATCTATCTTTCCTGAACGCCGTCTGAGACTTAGTAAAAATTTCTGCAGAACTTATTTCAGGCTTTAGCCAGCTTTCTGTACCTATAACGATATCAGCTTCTGTGCTTTCTATTAGCGCTTGAAGCTCAGGGACTTTTCCAGTGCAACTACAACAATTTACAACTATAATTCCGACTGTTCCTTGATCCAAGCACGTCCTGTAATTTCCAAGCACCCTTTGACATTGCAGCCCATCCCGCACTTTCCCGAGGCCTTCTAACCTAAAAAACCGCCCAGTCCACGCCACACAGCCTCCGCTACCCGTGTAGCCGCCAGCTCAGTGTAGTGAACTCCTGACCTATTCAGCGGAACCCGAAACCCCACCACCCTATGGCGCAAGTCAAGGAATCTGCAGCCAATACGGTCGCAAAACCGTCTGAGCCTCTGATTCAGACCCTCCACCCGGCTCTGCACCAAAGGTCCGCAGTCGGTTCTGTCAACGATGCTGCAGATGGTGAGCTCTGCCTTCATCTCATAAGCAAGACCGGCAGCCTTCACCAAATCAGATAGCCGCTGGAATCCAGAGAGAATTTCCTCAGATCCAAAGCGACACACGTCATTAGTGCCGACATGTGCCACCACCTGCAGCTGGCTGCACCCTGTGCTCTTCATGGCATCCGGAAGAACACTTTTCACATCAGGAATGACTCCTCCCGGAATGCACACGGAGTGCACACTGGATTTCTTCCCCTCCTTAGCCGCCGTATCCCTAAGGGGCCCCATTACGCGCCTAACATTGGAGCTCCCAACTACCAGTAAGCCCACCCTCTGCGATTGCCCGGACCTTGAAGGCTGAGAATGATCCTCTGAAACAGGGCAGGCAGCTGCATCTGGCTCAGCCAGAGACAGTGCCTGAAACCGGTTTGTCAGACGCACCGGGGAGGCTTTCTGATCAGCCTCCGGGGACGCCTTTCGCTGCCTGCCACGCCTTGGAACGACCTCCCAATCAACCACAGGCGAGGGCTCAACCCCACTGCAGGCAGCAACCGGGGCAACCACAGCGGCAGACCGATCTGGGGACAGACGGGACGAGGTTGACATCCCCGTGATACCCGAGTCCGGCTCCCCACAGTGGTGCCCATTGGCAACAGCCTCAAGCTGCGCGACCGAAGTCAGCGCCGATTGCAGCTGTGAGCGAAGGGATGCCAAGTCAGCCCTCATCCGAACACAGCAATCGCAGTCCCTGTCCATTCTAATCGATGTTGAACAACAGTTACTGAAACACGAGTCCGTGCCTAGATAACGCAAGCGGAACACGCAAAGAATGTATCAACTAACCTGTACAAATGCCTAACGACTGCGCTACAATCTGCTGAATTTACGATTACAGTAACTAAAACTCGAAATTGCACCTCCTATACGAAACTCACACGCAATTTAAATAAGAATCTACGAAGTAAACACTAAAGCGCGATGCTACAACTGTCAAATACTATAATACGCCCAAAATTTATGAATTAAACAATGCAAGTACCCAAAAACACGCAAAGAAATTAATTAAACTATCTAACAAATAAGTAATCTAGGGTTATACGACTTGCTGCTGCAGCTGCTTATCCAACGGCGGCAGGGAGCACAATGACTGTGACCAACAGACACTGGTTGTTCAAAACAAAAACAGAATACAGACGACTACGCGAATTTACACTATTCAGGTACTAAGGCGCGATGCTACAACTCTCAAATACTATAATACGCCCGAAATATATTAATTAAACAATGCAAGTACCCAAAAACACGCAAAGAAATTAATTAAACTATCTAACAAATAAGTAAGCTAGGGTTATACGACTTGCTGCTGCAGCTGCTTATCCAACGGCGGCAGGGAGCACAATGACTGTGACCAACCGACACTGGCTGTTCAAAACAAAAACAGAAGACAGACGACTACGCGAATTTACACTATTCAGGTACTAAGGCGCGATGCTACAACCCTCAAATACTATAATACGCCCGAAATATATGAATTAAACAAAGAAAAGAAAGAAGATGAACAGATTGAGCAACCGCACTCACCGATCAGCGCACGCGTGTCAAAATCCCCAGATCAGAGTTACCAGTATGAACAACAAATTAAAGGTGCGAAACATTCAAAATAAATTCTTAGTAGAATAGGTGACTCTTAAATTATGGGCTCTGAGTAAACGTCCAAATTTGTAACTTATATTGCCTATGTAAGGGATAGATATTGTTGCCACTTGTTTGTCATCTTGAAACGTCCCCTTAGAAAAATTATTACAAGACTGTGCTTAAACTGAAACACAATATTTTTTAGCGCAACACAATCTGACTTTCAAAAATCCCTACGAAAGAATGGCCCTGACTAACATTAACCTATACGTTTCACAAATCACTTACCTCACAAAAATCTTCGTTACTCAAGCTACTGCAATACAGCGAGCACCACTACTGCCAGCTAAATAAAATATTCAAACTACTGAAGGCACTAACTACTGATAGGCATAGTTAGCGAATGAAAGATTTTAATAGAGTACAAACAATGTATTTACCTTAATAGTCATAATATATATATCAGTTCATGACACCAATTCTCACAAATTTCAAAACTCCGCCATCTCTCTCCCCACGTCCACCACTGCTGGCGGCTCACCTCCAACTGCGCAACGCTACGCGCTGTTAGCATCCAGCTGCCGCTGCCCAACACTACGATGGCAGACAACAATGCAAACCAGCCACAGACTGCACATGGCACAGCCAGTGATTTTCATACAGAGCGCTACGTGGCGGCGGCGTTACCAATAAAAGAACCTAAACAGCCTACTTACATAGCCCCCATGCTCCCCACAAAAAAATTTACAAATTGTTTTGGGCAGTGGCGAATACAGATTTGAAAATTTTTTTCATAATTGCAATAACAAAGAAATGAAATGCACACACTTATCGATACAATGTTGGTCAAAAGCTAAAATTTTCTCACAGTCCATAAAGACAGTCCTGATCATTCATCAAAATAAAATTGCAGTGTTTTTCTCAAAGTCTGAGTAGTAAAAGAAAATGCACACGGAAGTAGTGGATTTCCATGCAGTCTTGAAGAAGTAGTGTTGTCCTTCCAACGGAAAGACAGTGTCGACTCTTGACATGCAGACAGGTAATGGGCCACAACAGAGCAAACCCACAGTAGAGTCAGTTGCAGTTTTAAAGAATATTGGTAGGTAGGTCGTCACAGAGTAGACCCATTGTAGTCCTGGTAGAGATTATGGTACTGGTGGGCCACCAGAGGTTCAGACCCACTGCAGTCCTTGTAGAAATAATGGTATTGGTGGGTCATCAAAGGTGTAGACCCACTGTAGTCCTTGTAGAGATGGCCAGCAGCCTTCTGTTTGACTGTGCAGGTGCACAATCACCATTGAAGAGTCTTGCGGATAATATAGCAAGTCCATAACCACCACTTGTGCACTCACAAAAATTGTTTTTGAAATGTCCTTAGAACCAGCAATGCTGTTATCCAGTCCCTTACTGAATTATTAACACACGTGCAAACGCTATCAGTCCCTACTTCTCACATATTGTCCATATACTATGACCAACAGAAACGTGTGCAGTGAAATGTAATTTACAAGTTACTTAATTTGATGAACTGGTGTCAGTTACAATTTTATAACATAAGAATGCAATAACAAAGGTACAAAATACATCTTCAAAGAACATAACAATACAGATAACATTTGCAGTAGTACAGGCTTTACAAAAGAATCGAAATAGCAAATACATCAGTGTTACAAAAATTACGACATAAGTACATACGTAAAAGATCAGAATAACTTTTGAAACATCAACTTCACACATGAGCATTAGAACAAAACAGAATAAATAATGCGTAAACATCTTTACGAAGTAAATAACATGTTATTAACGCAAATTATATTTGAGGATAACAGTATTCCTCATCACAGTGAATGTAGCTTAGTATTAGAAGAGAAAAAATTCTATGAAACAGCACACAGAGACAGGAAGAAAACAAATACACAAGGGTACACAAACACATAGCGGGATAACACAAAAGGAAAGGACAGGGTTTGTTTTACTGCAGTATTTTGCAAACAAAACTTTCTTTACTTCTCGGAGATCTCCCTTCATTCTTCATTATTTCCAAAAAGTCCTACCTATACCTGCTTTCTGTACTTTTCTCATATAACCTCTCAGTGCATTTCTTCAAATCCATCGCAACTCATTCTCTTATATAGGCTACCCCCTCTTAAGCTAACTTAAATCTACTGAGCTCAGATGCTGAACTAAGGGACGAGGCAATGCAGCAGCACAAAACAATTTACACAAACAGCAATGATAAAAAATGGAAATTGGCAAAAAAAAGGCAGGAATATTACAACTAATATAAGGCAATGTGCAGCAAACAAGAAAAATAAATCAGTAATAAAATTGGCTTAACCTAGTAATACAAAGTGACATTCAGTAGCACTATGAATTGCAAACAGCCGCAGCAAATGCTATAACTTATACCTAAACATGACAAACCCACAAGCAGAAAAAAGAGGACACTAAAGACAACAATGCATATAAGGACAATGTCTATTCACATCTTAATGTCTATGCAATTAAAGTGGTGCACCACAAAAATTTATTGTAAAAAAATATTACCATGTACTTGAAAAGACAATTCTGTATGCAATTTCTGTGAAGGGAAATGTCTTTTTGTGCTACTTCGTTTTTTTTTTTAAGTACATCATAAAGTTATTATTTACTGGATCTGTAGGCATAAAATATTTATATTAGTACATCCATAAAATTTATTTTAACAAATGCTTCAGTGCAGTTAGAAACTAGATATTAAACAAAATGAGTAAATAAATGCATAAAGCAAGCCACATGGCATTTCTCTCAACTAGCAGGACAATAGCCATGAAATGTTTCTCGTCGTTTCATTGGGCATTTTAGTAAATATCATAAATTAAGAGCTCCACAGTGTAATCATATGTTTTCAAGTTTGGGCGTGTAGTATTTGCGATGCTTTCTACAAAGGAATCTCAATAGCGAGGATAATGGCCTCTTTTTTTTTTCTCCACCTGTGCCTCTGACAGGCACACACTAATGGCTTTCTTTTGTCAGGTGGTTGTCGCGCAGCTGGGTGCCCACGACGCATTACATGCAGGTGGTCACTTAACTGTCTTATCGAAATATTTACGACACCAGTTTCCGCTACAGTGGCAGTCTCATATAAAAAAAATTCACAGATCAAGAATTTGCGTTACAAATCTGTAGAAATAAAATCATTTAAATATAATTGTGTCCAAAAAATTTTCGCCAGCATAGTGATACATTCACGCATATACACTCATTTCATAACTCTTAAAGTACGATTCTTGGTTTCTAACATCCTTTTCATAAATCAGAGTCCCTAACCACTACTCCTTATTTCTTACCTTATTAAACAAGTACATATTCGTCGACACGTCAATCTTGTGGCGACACATCAATATTTCATCATAATAAATACATAGCATAATCAAATAACTCTTATACCATCAGCTTATTGATCACAAACATACCGCAACAGCATAATACACATCGTCGTCGTAATAATATCATAACATTTCAGTCAATTCTCAAAAACGTTGTAGCTTCCTCCAATAATTTCAAAACCTAAAAAAAATTCTCTGCTCATGTCAAAAGTGTCATATACCTCAACCGTACTTTAAAAATCATGATCTCATACCCAATTATTTCATTCAAAGCTCTCATAGTATCACAATGGTTCCGAAAATGTATGAACAGTTCACAAAGTACAGACAAAATACAATTTCGTAAGTGTGAAGTTATCCAACTGCGTAATTACGTAAACATCTGTCACTGATGTAGTATAATAAATGTTTGTTTCTCTCTGTTAAATGATCAGATAGCCGTGTAATTTATGTGTTAGAGAAATATGGTACCGATGTGTAAAGTTGTATAAACAAATACCATATTAGCTAGGGCTCCTTGTGCTTGCCAAACACATGGTACACAAAGTAAGCGTGTACCGCCCTGAGGATTAATGTAATTATATCCTCAGGTGTTACAGATTACAGCAATGGAATGAAATGTATCACGGAAAACTTTCTTTGTAATTAAAATATGTTGAAAAATAAATAGTTTAATGCGTGTCCTGTAGCGCTAAATGTGCGTCTTGCTGTAAGACAATCTTTGTGGAAGTGTCGTAGTTATTGTCCTCCGAAAGCTAAGTTCTACCGAAGTCAATGTACTTACCTCATGATAAACAAAAGTGAAATGCTTTGCGTATAGATGTAGTTGTTACTATGCTTATTGCCGTGATGAAGTAAGTACTGTACTATAACGTATTGTTGTGCTACAGAAAAGGCTGTCTCATTGTAGCTATACCACAAACGTTACTACTAAAACATATTTTACTTTCCAGAAAAATTCAGAAAAACTGTGCAGATATAAAATAGATACACTGCAAAAGCAACATTGTAAATTGTCACTCATTAGTAGCGTCGTGATAAAATCGTGTAGCTGTCACATAAACTAACCACTGTGTCATCTGGTATCTCACAGAAAGTACTTTAAATCCAGAATGTATTTTCAAGTAAACCAAAATGTTGCATTAAAATCTCATTAGCAATACTGGTAAATGTTCTAACTATGTGAGCCTTATAGTCGTTACGTAATCGTGCAACTAACAAGCAAGAATGTACACACGCAATAACACAGTGACGTCTGTTCACTATAACAATGCACTCGTAAATACTGTCTAAATATGTTCCGTAGATTCTAGACTGGATAGTAAACTTCAGACATTGCTGCATGTTAACAGTTTCTCAGTGTGACAAAGCATACTAGAAATGTGAAGTGAAACGTTTTATGGCAAAGACAAAGTTAAAAAGCAGATTATCTTTCAATAAACGGTTTTACATGTGAAATGTGGTGTAAACCTTTACTCTTCCTAGTACGCAGACTGTCAACTGAAAAGCAATTATCATGTGATTACGTCGGTAAGGCACACTGGAATTCTGCTCAAGGTTAACTTATGTTATTTTTCTCTGAGCCAGCGGGCGCACGCGGCTGCCTGCGGTGCGAGTCATTGTCTGTTTCTTTGTTGGCGCGCGTCGTTATTGGGATTAGGAGACCTAACTTCTACCAATTCACCTTGCCGAGAGGGCCCAGCTCTGTTTGAATCCCGCCAGTTCTGATGCAATTCGGGTCTGTCGTTACGATCATATCGTCTGTCGTCATGTCGGTAATTTCTGTAATTAATTTCTTGTCGGTCACGTGGTGGAGAATTTCTCCCTGAATCGTAACTGCGCGCTGGACCATTGCGTCTGAAGTTATTCCGTCTCCCGTGATGATAATAGTTCTGGTTGCCATATTGTCTGTTTCTATGATTGTCTGTGTAATAGTCACTACCGCGGAGAGGTGACCGTTCCCTGTAATTATTACTACTCTGCCAACGGTTGTCATATGGGTGGTGTCTGTTTTGGTCACGATTTGTATTGTGAGAATAGCCTTGTCGTGTCCAGTTATTATTTCTTTCATCGCGGAATTGCGACGGATGTGAGCTGTAATTGTTGTGTTCCTGTTTTCGCGTTCCGCGATTGTCAGTGTCAATTTCTAATTCTTTTAAGAGTCCCTGAAAAGCTTCAATGTCGTCTTTGCAACGGCCTGCCAAAATAATATGCCGTAAATGTTCAGGCAATTTAATTAAGCAAATGCGGATGAGTTCTGACGGGCTGTATGGGTTTGACAGGTACTGATTCTTGTGCAACATGTCTTCAAAATATTTCACAAGACTGGAAAATTCAGATTGTTCGAAATGTTTCATCATCACGATGCCATGTTTTACTCGGTCTTGTGTGGCTTGGGACCAATATGCTGAGAGGAAGGCATGGTAAAATTCTCCTTCACTGTGGCAATCGTGAATGACCGATCGCATTCTTACAGCTGGATTATTCTCTAAGTAACCACACATAAATTCTAATCTGTGCTCTAGTGACCAGTTGGGAGGAAAACAATGAGAGAATTGATGGAGCTACGCTTGTGGATGAATGTCGTTGCCAGAATTCTTAAATGTTTTGAATTTACGTGTAGTAATGAACAGCTTATAGTCAAAATCATCGTGTCGGCGGGTCGCATATCGGTCATTGTTACGTCGTTTTGGCGGTTCCATCTCAAAATTCGGTGTACTTTGCCAATTTCTTTCATAATCTCCAAAGTGCCCTGTGTTGTTATTTTTTGGCAGTTCCGTATTTTTATGTCCCTCTTCCCGCATTGGAGTGCGAGTGTCCTCTGAAATACGTAATTCTTGTATTAGCTGTGTCAACTGATCTTGTACTTCCAGGATTTCTCTTTGGTGTTGCGTATTAATTTGATTCTGATTTTGTTTGAATTTCCTAATTTTTTCGAACTCTTCTGTGTCATTAAAGACTACCGGTTTTGTGTCATTCAGATTATCATCTACCTTCGTAGATAAATTAGTGAACTGATCCGAAAGATCGGCTACTTTCTCTGATAATGACCTAATGTCCTCCATGTGTCTTTCTGAACCAATATTCAGAATATCTACTGTGTCCTTTAAGTTTTCTTGAGTTTTTGCAAGTTGCGTAACCGAATCGGTAGATGCAACTGAGTCAATTTTAGCTTGCAAGGTCTCATGATTTTCATGAACAATTGTTTGCAGTTCTTTTATGGCTGCTTCGTGATTCTGTAATGCATTTTCATGCCGCGAAAAAATAGATTGGAAATGCTCACAAATTTGTGTTTTTACGTCATTACAGACTTTTTGACATTTAGATTCGATCTTATGTAATTCAGTAGTTAAATCTTCACGTGTTTGTTCAAGCGTATGTTCCACTAAGTCTAACTTTTGAAGCTTTTGCTCCATTGCGTCTAACTTTTGCTGTGTTTGTCTCTGATTTTGTTCCATTGTGTCTAACTTTTGAAGATTTTGTTCCATTGTGTCTAACTTTTGAAGATTTTGTTCCATTGTGTCTAACTTTTGAAGCTTTTGCTGTGTTTATCTCTGATTTTGTTCCATTGTGTCTAACTTTTGAAGCTTTTGTCCCATTTGTTGCATTAATTGTAATAAAAATGCACTGGTGTCTGAAACATGTTCCTTAGTGCTATTCGGCAATGCATTTGAACCGGCAATATTCGCAGTTTGAAAAACAGAAAATGTGTCTTGACTTATTTGAGAAAGCGGTGAGGACGCAAAACCTGAATCTACAGTATTTGCAAGAATGTGTCCTGTCATTTCGGAATCCTGAGGCGAGCTGTTGCCGACTGATCGATCAATAATTGTTCCCTGTTCACTACTTATTTCACTGTCCACACCATTGTTTGCAGCCCGCTCCATTTCCCTATGTACAATTACCAAATTACTACTTTGAACATTAGTTAATTCATTACTTGGTGGCGCTAACACACTGCTTTCGTCTTCACTGTCATTTCTCAGTTTACTTTGGAGCCTAGTATTACGTTTTTCACACGCCATTATTGTCACAATATTTCACACGACAACACAGAAAAAAAAAAAAACAATTTGAAGAGCGAAAATAAGAGAATACATTAACATAGAAAATAATATCTAGTTAATTGCAAGCGCAGCTGTGAAATACTTGGTGCAAACCTACATGCATGCTACAACTATTTTACTGTACAGCAATGAAAGACTGCAACTACAGAGGAAATTCTCTCTACAATTACGTGCTAGCAATAAACAAAAGCTACACTAATTACACAAACTACAAGGAAAAAATCAGAAGATTCCAGTGAGGTATCCTGGCAGGGTCGCCATATGAAACGTCCCCTTAGAAAAATTATTACAAGACTGTGCTTAAACTGAAACACAATATTTTTTAGCGCAACGCAATCTGACTTTCAAAAATCCCTACGAAAGAATGGCCCTGAGTAACATTAACCTATACGTTTCACAAATCACTTACCTCACAAAAATCTTCGTTACTCAAGCTACTGCAATACAGCGAGCACCACTACTGCCAGCTAAATAAAATATTCAAACTACTGAAGGCACTAACTACTGATAGGCATAGTTAGCGAATGAAAGATTTTAATAGAGTACAAACAATGTATTTACCTTAATAGTCATAATATATATATCAGTTCATGACACCAATTCTCACAAATTTCAAAACTCCGCCATCTCTCTCCCCACGTCCACCACTGCTGGCGGCTCACCTCCAACTGCGCAACGCTACGCGCTGTTAGCATCCAGCTGCCGCTGCCCAACACTACAATGGCAGACAACAATGCAAACCAGCCACAGACTGCACACGGCACAGCCAGTGATTTTCATACAGAGCGCTATGTGGCGGCGGCGTTACCAATAAAAAAACCTAAACAGCCTACTTACAATCTAACGTAATATTTTTATTTATTTTCTTGTTATACATCTGTCTTACCAACTGAGGCCTATAGCCATTATTTATAGCATATTCTCAAGTGTGACCAGTTAAATTTCTACCGCATCTGGTGCAAGAGGGATAGTTGTAACTTGATGAATATTAGAATGAAAAGAGGCCATATTATGGGGGTACAGATGGGCCGAGGCTGCAGGTATAATATTGTCGGAAAACGTATTTTTCCGAAAAATATTAAATTCTATGCGGTTCTCAACCACAGTTAAAGTGAGGTCCAAAAAACTTAATGACCTAGTATCGGATTCTCGCTCAATTGTAAAACTGATATTATGGTGAAGCTCATTAAAAATCGAAAAAATATGATCTGCATCATTTATCATTTTGGGAACCATCAGTGATTAATAGAATGTCGTCAACATATGTTTTGTAAAAAATTTTTCTCCTCCGAATCTCTCTGTCACTGGCAAAAAAATTTGACTCTAAATAGTTCATAAAAATTTCTGATAAAATCCTAGCTAGGGGACTCCACGTAGCCAAATCTGCTGGTTTGAAGTAAAATCTCCCATTAAATGTAAAGTAGTTGTGTTTTAACACGATCCGTAGCAGCATCATCAACTCATTGACCACTTTCTACAAAAGTTTTTTATTGTGAATTAAATTGCACTCTAGTATTTGCAGTGTGTGGTCGAGCGGTACATTAGTGTATAAACTTGTTACGTCAAACGATACTAGTTTAGAATCTTCAGAACAAGATACCTCGCGTTAACTGGTAGCTAAATGAATGGAGTTTTTAACGGAACAGTTTTTACTAAAAACGAAATTTTCTTTAATTTTAGCATGCAAGTATTTCGCCAGCTTATGATAGGCACTTCCCGTACTGTCAACGATAGGGTGAATTGGGTGATTTAACTTATGAACTTTAAACTGACTTCTCAATTTAGGGGGCTTGGAATTCATGTTTATCAGCTCCTTCTTTTGGGACTCTCCTATCACATTTTTAGTATTTTGGATCCAAGTTCTAATTCCACGCGCGCTTCCCATCTGCGGACAATGTTGATTGGCAGTAAGTTGGTAATCATTTTGCCTCGTGTCAAGGTGAACTATGGGGGGTGGGGGGAGGGGGGTCGCTTTCTACACGGTACGCCCCAACTGTAAGGAGGTTTATGAAGACACTGTGCAAATAGTTTGCGAACAGTTGTTGATAGCGAGGCATGTACCCAAGTGTGCTTCGGTTATCTTGGAGATATCGTCCGTAGTCAAGAACCATCTTGTCATCATCGCAGAATAAGTAATAAATGGACATACCTTTAAAACATGTTATGGCATGAGTCTTCGCGATCGGAAAGTAACTATCCTCTGGGCTCAGGAAGAGCTGTGGGTCAATCCTGTGAGGTGGGCATGAAGGTAACAGGCGAGGATCCTGTGTAACATCATTAATACGTCAGACGCTGTTCTGCATGTCAAATGGTGTTCGTCAGTGTCTGGGAGGTGTTAGGGTGGGCAGAGGGGTGAATCCTAAATAGCATGTAACCTGTGTCATGTCGGGTATTTTTCAGTTGACCACATGGTACCACGTTGCTCGTGTTCGTGTAGGGAGAAAGGGTTTGGTTGTTGGACTGCTGTCCACGCCACAGGCCGTAGTGTTCCTAGGCACCCCATATCTGACGAGTAGGCAGGATACAACAGTGTGGCTGTGTTTTTACTCTCAGTTACAAAGCAAGGGATGTATCTCAGCAGCAAGCGATGCATCTCTCGGCTTCAAAGCTCTGGTGGTGGGCAGATCATGGTGCACATAGCTATATTCGAGTACGAATGAAGACTTGTGGAAAAGAGAGAGAGCGACGTGCGCAATCGTAAAAGGTGGCAGGTTGG
This sequence comes from Schistocerca gregaria, assembly GCF_023897955.1. Lineage (NCBI taxonomy): Eukaryota > Metazoa > Arthropoda > Insecta > Orthoptera > Acrididae > Schistocerca > Schistocerca gregaria. The sequence goes on from NC_064921.1 coordinate 863,868,354, forward strand.
ATTTCGGCATCAGTTCCTCCAACAGACTGTGTTGATGGGTCCACAGTTTTACCATTACACACAAATATAAGGTTGCTGTCCTCGTTCATACATTTATCTCAACCCGCCTTCTCACGGAGGAAGGGTGTGATAGCAGACTTTAAATAGGAATTGAGCAGTAGGGTAACATCGAAATGCCATTTGCAGTCTGCGTGCCATCGATGCCGGTAGTGGGGGAACCTGAGCCATGTGTATCAACATGCGTGCACATGAAGGTTAAGATAAGCTCACACTTTAGGACGTATACAGTAGACGTATACAGTTCATGGTAGCTAATCGATGCACTTCTAGTGTAAATGTTATGCCCAAATATCTGATCGCATCCACCTTTGGGAGGGAAGCCATGCAGCCTCCTGGAGGACTCTTCTGATGTGCATCGCCGCTGACTTGGCTACATTCATGTGGTTTCTCGCCGCCAGTCCATATCGCTTAATCCATTCAGGCACGAAGTGCACCTCATTGTTGACTTTACCAGCAGTAGAACGTCATGAGCATGTGCTCTGCAGTGAAAGGTGTGGCCCCTCAACGTAATTCCCTGAAGTCTGCTTTTCAGCCCTCCTGTGAACGGTTTCAATGCGACTGCCAAAAAATCATGGAGAATGGGCATCCTTGTCGAATCGAACACCGGTCTGGCAAGTGATCCACTGTATGTCCATATACCAGTACATGGGACGCTGCTCCGCGTAAGAGGCGCAAAATTACGTCGAAGAAGTCAGATGGGAAGCCCATGTGGGCTAGAACTGACGTAAGAAACTTGTGGTGCACTTTGTTAAAAGCGTGGGCAAGTTAATTAGGTCACAGGAACTCGAAGGTGGCAGCTACCAAATTCCTACAGTAGCCAGTGGCTGTTTGCATGTTGGACTCTCCTCCTTATGTCGTTTGTTCCGTTGAAAGGGTTAGTGACAGGACCTTCTTTATGCACAGAGGCAGTAACTCAAATTGAGCGTTGTAATCGGGCAGTAGCGATCGACTGACCGACCTCTGTAAGGCTTGTGTATTGAAATGAGTAGTCCATCACCGAATGTAGGTAACACACAAAACCAAGGGGACCTTAGCTCTTAGTACATAATGATCCTGCATGTCATCGTCTGGGTGCAGAAAGTGCGACAGAATTCGGGCGGTATGCTCTCCGGACAGGGCGACTTGTTAAGTGCACCATTATCTAGCGCATCTTCAGTGTCGTCGTGCGTAATCGTCGCTAAAAGTGACGATGCTGCTGAGTCGTCTAGGTGCTGCAAAATGTCGTTATCCTTCCTCTCCTCTGTACTCTCCTCCCAGTAAAGACGTCGATAATGGTCTGCAAAGGCTTCCACAATGGTTTCCTGGGTGGTTAACGTTCGACCAACGGGCGAAGTGAGGTCCGTAATTAACCATTGTCGGCGTCGACGGCTATCAAGAACGATGTCGTGCACAGATAGGATTTCGCCGTTTGCTCAGCCTTGTCACCGCGACTGCACGACGACCCCTTCCAATTTTCTCCATATAACAAGCAATATGTTGGCTTTAATTAGGCGGCTTACCATCTGTCCGTCTAGTGAGAGCAGTTGGGATGCGAGTTCGTGTAGAATCGTGTAATAAAAGTCCAAAGCATGACGATGCCATGCGGCGATGTACTTTCGATATTGTGTTAGCAGCCGCTGGAACGCTGGTTTTGCATATTCTGTCCACCATACCAACATCGAAAGGTAGCGTGGAAGACTTGTTTTGCATTCCGCCAACGCGGTGCCGATAATCTGACAGCATACTGGGTCCTGCAGGTGTGCCACAATTCTCTTCCACATACCACGGCTGCGCCATACACGCTATTTGTGGATGGCGACCATTTATGAGTAGGTACTATGGTCTGAGAAGGCAAGTGACGTCCAACACTCCTGACACAAGGTCACGTGAGACACAGATTTGATCAAGACGACTGTCCAAGTGACTAGCAAGAAATGTGTGTCTGGAGTATCCACCTTGCACTCTGTCCCAAGTATTAAGGGCATGCAGATCTCACACTATTACCTGAAATTCTCACAAGTCGCGAAGTGTGAGACCTGGCCGTTGGAGTGGAGCACACAGTTAAAATCGCCTCAGAAGATTTAGTGATCGTAGTGACTGAGCCACTCTGCGGCTAAAGTAGGTGCCGTTGTAGGTTTCCATCCCCTGTTGGAGGCCAGACTGTATCGTTTACTGGACATCGTTAGCTTTCGCAAGTGTTGCCTGTCCGCTAGTGGCAGCAGTGGTGTTATCGATATGTAGTAACTGCGGCCCTATCTTTGGGGTGACATCGTCATTATTCCGGGTCGTGTGAGTGAGCTGTTTCGTTGGGGACTCCGGAGGAGCCAAGAGGGCAGTGCGAGAACACGCTGGGACCGCTGGCGGAATGCATGCACTGCCGGATGGAAGGGCTGTGGTCGCGAGGGTACACGAACTAGTTGTCAACCGGATCCAGCAAACTTAAAGTGGAATGGATTTTAGTCCTAGCAGTGAAACCACCACCATTGTAAGATCTCGCGATTCTCCAGTGACTTGGGTTCGTGTTGCTGCTCGCCGTGTCGCCAAGACGAAGAGCAGCGAGTGGAGTGCTTGCGGAAGGCGGATTTAATTAGCTTTCCTCGACTTCTTGTTACTAATTACTGCATTCTATGTGTGACTATTTGTTAAGTTCAATCAGTGGTATTTTTCCTGCCTGGTGGCCACCAACGCCCCATTGACTTGCCCTGGAGGTTAGCGTATGTAACGGCAGTGTACGTTTCCTCACCTCGCCGCTGCTGTCTGGTGAGGCGTGTAGTTTTGACAGTTTCCTTGATTTGTAGGTCGGTTGATGTTTCTTCTATTCTGGTAGTACTGGTTCCTTTCTCCTTCCGGACGCTTTAAGCACAGCATTCTGAATACGTAGAGCTGACCGCCGGTTCCGGCTTTGGTGTGGTATTCCATCGTTGCATTGATTATCGGACATTAGGTAGCTTCAGCAGATTATCATCAGTGATTCGTTAGACTGCCACTAGTCTGAGTTACCATCTTGTCAAATGAATGCAACTCTTGGCTGCCTTTCTCATCGCTCGCGAAAGTGTTTTTGGTCTGACCTACTCAGAGGTCGATTCCTAGAGCACTGCCTGTGACTAGCCTTTGTGTTTTATTATTGTTTTATTATCTTATTATTGTATTACCAAGTTACCATCATTTCTCTCATCTGTTTGGTGATCAGTTGCTTGTCCTTCTGAATTAACCTTCTTGTTATATTTGCTGTTTTATTGTATGTTTCTAATTATTTTAAATATAATTGCCATTCTTGACGTTAAAGCAAGTTAAAAAGGTTGTTAAATGAAGCAACAAGTTTACTGTTACCAGTCACCGTTTTATTTATTTCCAAGACGCGTTTCATAGGTTTAAACCTCCATCATCGGGTGGACTTACATTAGTTAGCATGAAATTTGTGTGTGTTTTGTGTTACGATTTTTTGGAGGAACTTGTGGCACTGCCTAGTGGAGAAACAAGACACTATTTCAGAACTTGGTTTTGGATTTCTTCTGACAAAAAATTAAACTGATATCTAATGGTAAACATAAAGTAAGTAAAATAGAGTACCTCCAGTGGTCACAGGTTCCTTTCGCTGTCGTAACACATCACATGTATACTGTCACATTTGTAAAACAAATATGGCGTCTGGAATCTGCTGGGTGCAAGGTTCGTATAGCAGAAGAGAAGACATAATCACAAAGTGCAAAGAATATATTTCGTAACAACATTATTACATAATAATTATTTAAAGGATTTGGAGGTGTTTGTTTTGAGGTATCGAATATATGTGTGTGTACTTCAGGTGGCATATAAATTCGATTTCGACAAGTTAAAACAGCTTAACAGCTTTACACAATCAGGTGAAATATTAAAAGGCTTAAACTTCAAACTTGTTAATAACAATCAGGTGAAATGTTACAGACTTGAAGTACAATAATCATATTGGCTACAGCGGTAAAATTTTACATAGGGGTACAAGCTGTTGGTGTGATGAATTATCAGTAAATGAGGTCAATCTCTTGTACTCTTGGCGGCTGTCAATATTTAGGGTAAATATTAAAATGTGTGTGTGTGCGTGCGTGTGTGTGTGTGTGTGTGTGTGTGTGTGTGTGTGTGTGTGTGTGTGTGTGTGTCTGTGTGTGTGTGCAAAGAATGTAGACAGTGGGTGAAAACAGAGATGATACTATTGTAAATATTGTCATTTAAGATGGATTCTGGTTATTTTCGTTTGGTGTTTGTATATTTGGAGTGTTTCAAGGATGTCTAGTTTTCTGCCTTTCGGTTGGATGTGTAAGATGCTAAACTTGTGTTGTTAACGTGGTGTTTTGTTTCACGCAGGTGTGTGGCTATTGCTGATGTGTGTATTTTTTTGTTTTTTACTGCTGCCATGTGTTCCTTGAATATAATCTCAAATTATCTGCCTGTCTGACCTATGTAGAAACAGTCGCAGTCCAAACATTCAATTTTGAACACGACGCCCCGGCACAAAGGCCGCAGGTGGCACGATCAGCAAGTCAATTATCATTTTATCGTTATGGACATTGTCATCATCTGATGGGACATTCGCTGTCAAAGTGGAGTCCGCAACGCCTAGAACGGGCGTTCCCTCTTCCCGCTGCGTCGGAGTATGCTTTGTTGGGTCATCAGGGAGTGTCAGCTGCTGCCATGAAGCGGTAGCAGTCGTGAGGGAGGGCAACGTAAGTGGGGGAAGCAGTATCGGCTGCAACGGCAGCGCCATGTTCGCAGGCGTGTGGTGCGTGATCCGGCGATGGATGCATCCGGATAGGAAGTGGCCCTCCTTCCTACATCAGGAACAGATTCTTGGTTGTCCGTTGTAAATGACGATGGCACGGCAGCCGCCGATATAGAGATACGAGGGGACATGTTTTTCTAAGTTCAATTTAGACCTGCATGTTGAAAGGAACAGACATTGCACCGACTGCAGCCGGAAATGAAATATACTCGCAATTGCGAAATGGACAACCATCAGCTGTATAATGGAATGGTGACAGTGAAAATTTGTGTCAGACCCGCACTCGAACTCAGATTTCCCGCATATCGCGAGTGGTCGCCTTACCATTAGATTATTTGAGCTCTACGCATGGCCAGACTCACTCTTCCACATGTCGACAACCATGTGTCCACGACCTGTACTCGTACATGTACTGTATACATTCCTGTACAGGGGAGAGATTATACTTGAAAGTCGCTTTTCTTGTGTCGGGACGGAGCGAGGTGGCCCAGTGGTTAGCACACTGGACAGCAACGGTTCAATCCTTCGTCCGGCCATCTTGATTTAGGTTTTCCGTGATTTCCCTAAATCGGTTTAGGTTTAATTCCGGGATGGTTCCTTTGAAAAGGGCGCGGCCGTCATCCTTCCCTATTCCGATGACACAGATGACCGCGCTGTTTGGTCTTCTCCTCCATTCAACCCAACCAATCCGATATCGGCGGATAAATATGATATTGCAAACTCCAAAGGACCATTGCATTGCAATTCGGAACAGTACAATATTGTATTTACCTGCAGACCTAGGGCAAACGACTTTCAAGTAAAATGTCTCGCCTGTATGGGAATATACATCATGGATGTACGAGTACAGGTCGTATACACATGGTTGAGAAGTATGGAAATTTCGGTCTGGCCTTGAGTTGTGCTCGTATGGCTTAATGATAACGCGACCACTCCCGATACGTAGGAAATCCAAGTTCGAATGCCAGTCTGGCACAACTTCCCATTTCCGTCATTGCATTTTCGACGCTGCAATTTCGTTATTGCATTATGCAGCTGATGGTTGTCCAAATTTGCAATTTCGAATAATTTCATGTACATGTTTATGTCATAGAATTACTCAAGAGCCAACCATCACACTGGAGGGTATACGTGACAATCTACCAAGTTACATTTTAACCTTGAATGTACCACACACACTTGTCGCAGAAGCGTTGGTGGGGTATCAGTTACGCCGCGACCTCGGATCTTGGTCTCGTATGTATCCTACTCCACTATTAACATCCCTGCGTTTTGATAGCTCCACAGGACCTAAGCATCAGTTAGTGGCTTCATACGCATATGGCATAACAGAAGTACCGTATTGACACCATTCCTCAGTGAATTGACGTCATCAAGGCTAGAAGTAATGTTACACAACATTAACGTGTTGTACCACGAAAGTGACTATTTTATCTCCATTATGGTTAGACGAATTACGTGTTTCGCTGTTACGCAGAAATAACTGAGATTAAAGAATGGAAGGAAGCTTTTTTCTTTACTATTGTTGTTTCTCGAAATAGGCGAAATGGGAAGGGGGGTGGAAGGAACACTTGTCCTCCCCCTCCCCCTGGACTCTGGCTACACAGCTCTATAAACGACTAGAAGCGAGTTTCCGTGATTTTGGTGCCCATCTCGGTTGTTCAAGGACATCATCATGTGCCTGATGGCAGTGATGCAATTACAGTCACTTTCAGAAAAAAAAGAACATCTTGAATGACTAGATATAGGACGCTCGTATTCACAGGACATGTTCAGTAGTATGTTATGCAGACATTATTAGCATTTGAACCATGTCAGCCAGCGAGTTCAAGGTCAACATCGGTGTCGCGGCACAATACCACCTACCAGTAAAATGAGACTGCACCTCTCATTGTCGCTGTAGACCGAAGGTAATGGATCAGTGTGACCTGAGCAGACGTGCAGGATATCTGGCAGATGTGAGAGCGGACCGTATCCTCAAATGAGTGAGTTCGAAAGAGGGCACATTATTGGCATGAGAGAATGTGATGCATCTGCCTGGGAAATTGCTGCTCGTGCAGGACGAAGAGTTTCGGCAGTGCAACGGGCGTCTGTAAAATGGTTCACGAAAAGCCGTAGGACGCAACGAGATGGGTCACGTTGCGCCAACCAGAGCACCCACCGAGAAGACCAACACCTCATCTGAATGGCATCGCCGGACCGATCTGCAACAGACAGTTTTTTCGGACAAATCCAGGGTGTGTTTGTTTAAAAATGGTGGCTGCATTTTGGTTTGCCGCAGACAAGGGGAGTGGCACAATGACTGCATTCGCACAAGACATACAGTGCGACTTAAGGCATTATGTCTGAGTTGGCATCCCTTCGCTCCCAGCTTCAGGCAGTGTTGGCTTCGGTCACACAGCTTGAGGCTGTTGCTAATGGGCATCAATGTGGGGGTCCGGATGGGGCATTGTCAGGGATGGCCAGCTCGTCCCACGCATCCCCCTATCGGACTATGGCTGTGGCTGCCCGGGATACTGCCCACATTGAGGCTGCCCCTCACCTGTGGTAGAGTGGGAGGTCGTCTCGAGGTGTGGCAGGGGGCGAAAGACATTCCGGAGGGCTGAACGGAAGGCCTGTCCACTTTGTCTGACGAACCAGTTTCAGGCTCTGTCTCACGCTAATATTGATCTTCGGCCAGACATGGCTGCTTGTCCTATTCCAGTGATTGCCCCTCAGTCTGCAAGATCTGGGCGCTCGCAGATGGTGGGCTTACTGTTAGTGAGAGCTCCAAAGTCAGGCGCGTAATGGGGCCCTTAGGGATATGGCTGCAAGGGAGGGGAAGAAAACCAATGTGCACTGTGTGTGCACACCAAGTTAGTCATTCCAGATGTGGGAAGGGTCCTTCCGGATGCCATGAAGGGTACAGGGCGCACCCATCTGCAGGTGGTCGCTCATGTTGGCACCAATGATGTGTGTCGCTATGGATCGGAGGAAATCCTCTCTGGCTTCCAGCGGCTATCTGATTTGATGAAGACAGCCAGTCTCGCTAGCGGGATGAAAGCAGAGCTCACCATCTGCAGCATCGTCTACAGGACTGACTGCGGACCTTCGGTACATAGCCGAGTGGAGGGTCTGAATCAGAGGCTGAGAAGGTTCTGCGACCGTGTGGGCTGCAGATTCCTCGAGTTGCGCCATATGGTGGTGGGGTTTCGGGTTCCGCTGGATAGGTCAGGAGTCCACTACACACAGCAGGCGGCTACATGGGTAGCAGGGGTTGTGTGGCGTGGACTGGGCGGTTCTTTAGGTTAGATGGCCTCGAGCAAGTCCAGAAAGGGCAACAGCCTCAAAGGGCGCAGGGAAATGTCAGAACATGCGGGGATCAAGCAGCAATCGGTATTGTAATTGTAAACTGTCGAAGATGCGTTGGTAAAGTACCGAAACTTCAAGCGCTGATAGAAAGCACCGAAGCTGAAATCGTTATAGGTGTAGAAAGCTGGCTTAAGGCAGAGATAAATTCTGCCGAAATTTTTACAAAGGCACAGACGGTGTTTAGAAAGGATATATTGCCTGCAACCGGTGGTGGCTTGTTTGTCGCTGTTAGTAGTAGTTAACCCTGTAGTGAAATAGAAGTGGATGGTTCCTGTGAATTATTATGGGTGGAGGTTATACTCAACAACCGAGCTAGGTTAATAACTGGCTCCTTTTACCGACCTCCCTACTCAGCAGCATTAGTGGCAGAACAACTGAGAGAAAATGTGGAATAAATTTCACACAAATTTCCTCAGCATGTTATAGTCGTAGGACGAGATTTCAATTTACCAGATATAGACTGGGACACTCAGATGTTTAGGACAGGTGGTAGGGGCAGGGCATCGAGTGACATTATACTGAGTGCACTATCCGAAAATTACCTCGAGCAATTAAACAGAGAACCGACTCGAGGAGATAACATCTTGGACCTAATGATAACAAACAGACCCGAACTTTCCGACTCTGTAAGCGCATAACAGGGAATCAGTGATCAGCATCTCTGGGTATGGAAGTAAATAGGAATATAAAAAAAGGGAGAAAGATGTATCCGTTTAGCAAGAGTAATATGAAGCAGATTTCAGACTACCTAACAGATCAAAACGAAAATTTCTGGTCCGACACTGACAATGTTGAGTGTTTATGGAAAAAGTTCAAGGGAATTGTAAAATGCGTTTTAGACAGGTACGTGCCGAGTAAAACTGTGAGGGACGGGAAAAACCCACTGTGGTTCAACAACAAAGTTAGACAGGTACGTGCCGAGTAAAACTGTGAGGGACGGGAAAAACCCACTGTGGTTCAACAACAAAGTTAGGAAACTACTGAGACAGCAAAGAGATCTTCACTGCAAATATAAACGCAGCCAAAGCCTCTCAGACAAACAGAAGTTAAACGATGTCAAAGTTAGCGCAAGGAAGGCTATGCATGAAGCGTTTAGTGAATTCGAAAGTGAAATTCTATGTACCGACTTGAAAGAAAATCCTACGGAGTTCTGGTCTTACGTTAAATCAGTAAGTGGATCAAAACAGCATATCCACACACTCTGGGATGATAATGGCATTGAAACAGAGGATGACACGCGTAAAGCTGAAATACTAAACACCTTTTTCGAAAGCTGTTTCACAGAGGAAGACCGCACTGCATTTCCATCTCTAAATCCTCGTACAAACGAAAAAATGGCTGACATCGAAATAAGTGTCCAAGGAATAGAAAAGCAACTGAAATCACTCAACAGAGGAAAGCTCACTGGACCTGAGGGGATACCAATTCGATTCTACACAGAGAACGCGAAAGAACTTGCCCCCTTCTAACAGCCGTGTACCTCGAGTCTCTAGAGGAACGGAAGGTTCCAAATGATTGGAAAAGAGCACAGGTAGTCCCAATTTTCAAGAAGAGTCGTCGAGCAGATGTGCAAAACTATAGGCCTACATCTCTGACATCGATCTGTTGTAGAATTTTAGAACAGGTTTTTTACTTGCTTATTATGTCATTTCTTGAAACCCAGAACCTGCTCTGTAGGAATCAACATGGATTCCGGAAACAGCGATCGTGTGAGACCCAACTCGCTTTATTTGTTCATGAGACCCAGAAAATATTAGATACAGGCTCCCAGGTAGATGCCATTTTCCTTGACTTCCGGAAGGCGTTCGATACAGTTCCGCACTGTCGCCTGATAAACAAAGAGCCTACGGAACATCAGACCAGCTGTGTAGCAGGATTGAAGAGTTTTTAGCAAACAGAACACAGCATGTTGTCCTCAATGGAGAGACGTCTACAGACGTTAAAGTAACCTCTGGCGTGCCACAGGGGAGTGTTATGGGACCATTGCTTTTCACAATATATATATATATATATATATATATATGACCTAGTAGATAGTGTCGGAAGTTCCATGCGGCTTTTCGCGGATGATGCTGTAGCATACAGAGAAGTTGCGGCATTAGAAAATTGCAGCGAAATGCAGGAAGATCTGCAGCGGATAGACACTTGGTCAAGGGAGTGGCAACTGACCCTTAACACAGACAAATGTAATGTATTGCGAATACATAGAAAGAAGTATCGTTTATTGTATGATTATATTATAGCGTAACAAACACTGGTAGCAGTTACTTCTGTAAAATATCTGGGAGTATGCGTGCGGAACGATTTGAAGTGGAACGATTACATAAAATTAACTGTTGGCAATGCGGGCGCCAGGTTGATATTCATTGGGAGAGTCCTTAGAAAATGTAGACCATCAACAAGGGAGGTGGCTTACAAACCACTCGTTCGACCTATACTTGCGTGTTGCTCATCAGTGTGGGATCCGTACCAGGTCGGGTTGTCAGAGGAAACAGAGAGGATCCAAGGAAGAGCGGCGCGTTTCGTCACAGGGTTATTTGGTAAACTTGATAGCGTTACGGAGCTGTTTAGCAAACTCAAGTGGCAAACTCTGTAAGAGAGGCGCTCTGCATCGCAGTGTATATTGCTGTCCAGGTTTCGGGATGGTGAGTTTCTGGATGAGGTATCGAATCTGTTGCTTCCCCCTACTTATGCCTCCCGAGGAGATCACGAATGTAAAATTAGAGAGACTCGAGCGCGCATGGAGGCTTTCTGACAGTCGTTCTTCCCGCGAACCATGCGCGACTGGAACAGGAAAGGGAGGTAATGACAGTGGCACATAAAGTGCCCTCCGCCACACACAGTTGGGTGGCTTGCGGAATATACATGTAGATGTAGATGTAGATGTAGATGTAGAACGTCGGCAGTTTCGACCCACAGCTACTCTGTTACAAGATTTTCACGTACCCACACGTAATACTTCATATCGGAAAGAAGTGGTTTATGAACCTTTATTTATGAAGATTATTTCGTCTACTCGCTCCTTTAATTTGTACACTCAGCAGCAAAAGAATTGGGCCATTGTAGATAAAAAGATACAATAGGAACATTTGGCAGTGGCAGCAAAAAGCTGGGTCAGAGACTGCATCAGACAGGGAAAGTGAGTAACTGATCAGGATATGTGAGGTATCCGACCCTCACTCTGTATTCACCTGGTTTCACATGTGCTTCTTTACAACACTGATTATGGAGCACATGAAATGTTCAGAATTGCAACGACAGCGTCTGGTTAAACTGAGGCACAGAGGCTATTGAAATTTTAGGAATGCGTTTGTAATGGTCCCCAAAAAATGCTTCAAATGGCTCTGAGCACTATGGGACTCAACTGCTGTGGTCATTAGTCCCCTAGAACTTAGAACTACTTAAACCTAACTAAGCTAAGGACATCACACACATCCATGCCCGAGGCAGGATTCGAACCTGCGACCGTAGCAGTCGCACGGTTCCGGACTGCGTGCCTAGAACCGCGAGAACACCACGGCCGGCTAATGGTCCCCTACCTACTGTTCAGGCTTAACTAAGAAAGAAAGATCAATCTTACAAATTAATGTTTTAAAAAAAAGTCACTCATATTTGTCTTTTGCAAGTTGAAATGATAGATATGCTCTTTTAGAATAAAGACGCAAGTCACAACATACCTTCGATTACTGATTTCCAAGTGGCTGGTTAAGCGTGATGTTGCATCGCGGACCATTATTAGATCGCTACAAATTTCGTCCGTCACGTATGGGGAACTATTATTTCACTTTCTATTCCCATGACTCTAGTGTTCAAGGAGAGCGCTCTGACAACTGTCTCCAATGGCGTTGTGGTTAGAAGAGTGGAACAGTAATCTGAAGGTGCGGAGCTCAAAGCTACATGTTTGCATTTTTTTTATTTTAAACACTTTTGGAAGGTGACTATGAACAACTGTCAAGTAATGTATCAAATGCATATTTGTCCATCAGCTGCTTTTTTTTAAACCCAAATGTCAAGCTGTTTTAGTCTTGGACCATCTTCACGGGTAAGAGCTAAAATATTTTGAGCTAGCAGATTACGTTAGTCATTACTTAAATAATGGGTAATGCATGCCATGATTATCAGTATATGACAGAGGACTTTTACAAGGAAAAATAGGAATTATTCGTATGTTTGGCATGACTGCACTTGTGCATACGCTGTATCAGGAAACCATTGGTTTCTGGACCGGTTTTTATTAGGATTATTTGCTTGTCTCATTGTCCTGTACTCAGCCCTTTCGTTTGTACCTATAATAATTGAAACAACATGTATATTCTATCATCATCCACTTCTTATACAGTAACAGTCCCTATTCGAAGATGGTTATTCTGTATGTCATTAGAGGCACATTTGTTTTATATGCTACAGATTTCTAACCTTAGTCATAAATTTTGTTTCCTTCCATGTTTTGACTCTTTGAGACTCTTGGAGCCTTTCTCTATGTCTGTAAATGATGTGTGATACGTGATGAGTTTCTTTGCTAGCCTTCACTACTCAAGTGTAAAGTCATAATTGGTTCCTGAGTGTTCATACCTATTTCACATCTCCTCTTTTTTCCTGTACTTCAGCCCTGTTATTAACTTAAAATCGAAAACAGTTGTTACATTCTGCCATTTCTGTCGTATGTTGTGTTTAGTTGTCTTTGTATACTACAAAGCCAGTACGTCGATAACCTTGTGAACAGTGTTGATACACTACATCGTCTGCTGCTATCGCTTTTGCTGAAATTGCATGTCAGCTCGAGATTCTGGCAGGTTATCACAGGAAACATTTTAAGAAACTACGTTTGAAATAATCCATTTAATTTCGGACGTGCAACCACTGAACCTTTATAACGGCCTAAATGTGTACACGTGGTCTACTCGGTGTTCAGTTTAAGAGAGTGATTTGAAATTATTGATCTTGTTTACTTTACCATTAGGTATGCAGTGCTATTCTAAATTTCTTGTTATTCTGTGTCAGTGTGTCCTTTGGAGCTTTACTAATCGAAATTAATCGTTTGTGTTACATCTCGCAGCCTTTTTCTTTCTATACATTTCTCTTCCTCCATTAGTTCCGCAACAGCTAAATTATTACTCCTCTCCCATAAACCAATCCAAGTTCCAGGTAATGCTTGTTGAGAGACTTCTTTCACCCAGTTATTCTGATAGCACATTTCCGTTTCCTGTTCTGTTTCGCCATATAACTTTTAACACTCCTCGTACCATGATATTTCAAATGCTTTACAATGACAATCTGTTTTTTCATGCATGTTTAGAAATTTCTTCGTTAATTCTAGCGTAACAGTCGACAGTAATTTTTACTGAAGAAGCAATATTTTTACTTGTACTGTTATCACTAATGATGGGCAACTTTCATAGCTTCTCTAACTGTGTCTTGTTATTTTAGCGAGTGCTGACATAGGGAACAAGTGAAGGTAAATCAGTCGTCTCACGGGATATACAGTAGCGACCAAATGCTAATTGCCTGGCGAATGAGGAGAAGCAAAATCGGACGCGGTAAGATATTTCAGATTCTCACCATCTGCCTCATCTGGCTTCTGCGTCTCAAGACTGAAAACAGTGACGCCAAAATTTCCGCATCCGCTTAAGTAGGCGTAACTTGAGACAAATTTTAGCATGCAGACGGTTTATCGAAGACGGAGGTCGACAGGATTGCACGGAGATGTTACACTTCCGGGAATTACGTAACATTCTATGTTCCTGTTTCTCGGAGTCTGAGCAGCGTTTTTCCTTGTTCTTTTACATCGAGTCGATGCGCCATGGATTTCTTCATACTGACATTTCGGCTCAAAGTGTCTAACGCGAAAGAGAGAGAAAGAGAGAGAGAGAGAGAGAGAGACGGCAAGTTGGTGGAAAAGATGTATGTATAACAGTTCTGAGTACCGTTTGTGGAAGGGAAGGATTCTAAAATGGCCAAACAAACATGTTATACAGCAATTGTTAAAGCCACATACACTCATGGTCAGAAAAAAAAAAAACAGAACATATTGAACGACTAGAAACAGGACATTCATAGTCACAAGACATGTACATTAGTATGCTCTGCGCACGTAATTAGCATTTTAGTCACCTCCTTTCAGCATGTGTCCTGTTGCTTAGGAGGCACAGGGTGCGCCGTTGGCCCTGATAACTTGTTCCATGCGTGATGGATGTATAAGGCGCGAATGGCGTCCATGCTGTATTCACCTGGTTCCAAAGTTCATCTGCAGTGGTTGACATTGGATCACTGCACTGGACCCGTCGTGTCACCATATTCCAGGGTCGCAGGATGTCATTCACTAGGTCACATTGGTCACAGTGCCCTGGTCAGGCACCAACTGTGATTTGCACCCAATAGCTACCCCACGCCATGAGGCCTTAAGATGGCGCTGTACATCTTGCGCGAATGCAGTCTTTGTGCCGCTCCCCATGTCTGCGGCAAACCAAAATGCGGCCACCATTTTCAAACAAACACATCCTGAATTTAATAACTTTTTCATAATGCGGGCCACAATCATAATATATTCTTTAAAGTCAGTGCCGCAATTAGACTGTTGTTTATTTACAGTGTTACATTTAGGCTTACACAATCATCATTTCGGCTTCAAAGTGCCATTAGCAAGCGTTTTAAACGCTATACATTGCCTAAGATGGCTTACTGTTGCATTAAAAGATGGTATACTCAATGACGAAACAAAGCAGTAGGCTCTGCCAGAAATATCGACTCTTAGACAATGTATCTAATAGTGTATTTTAATATGACAGTATGCCATCTTGGGCAATGTATAACTATTATACACTTGCTAACGTCACTTTGAAGCCGAAATCATGATTTGTAAGTATAAATGTAACACTGTAAATAAACAACAGTCAAATGGTGGTACAGAATTTAAAGAAAGACCCTGGATTTGTCAGAAAACACTGTCTGATGCCATTTGTCTCCCGAGTGACTTCGTTCGATACACCATTGCCGTCTAGCAAGTTTCTGCACATTCGTCAAAGGTGGACTACGCGCAAGTAACCCATGCCGTAATATACGGCAACGGACTGTCACACCTGATAGTGTACGATGTGTTGCACTGTTGCACTACAGTCGAGGAGGATGCAGATCGGTCCAGCGATGCCATTCGGATGAGGCGTTGATCTTCCCGGGGGGTGGTCTGGTTTGTGCAATCTGACCCTTCTCGTTGTGTCCTACGGCCTTCCGTGAACCATTTTACACACGTCCGTTGCACTGGCGAAACTCTTCGTCCGGCACGAGCAGAAATTTCCCAGACGGATGCATCATATTCTCTCATACCAATAAACGTGCCCTCTTTCAAACTCACTCATTTGACGATACGGTTCGCTCTTACATCTGCGAGAGATCCTGCACGTCTGCTCAGGTCACACTGATCCATTACCTTCAGTCTACAGCGACAATGAGAGGCGCAGTCACATTTTACCGGTAGGTGGTGTTGTGCCGCGACACCGATGTTGGCCTTGAACCCGCGGGCCGACATAGTTCTAATACTAATCATTTCTGCAGAACATACTACAGCACATGCCCTGTGAATACTAGCGTCATTCAAGATGTTCCTTTTTTTCTTTTTTTTCTTTTTCCTAAATGTGACTGTAATTGCATCACTGCCATCAGGTACGTGATGATGTCCTTGTCCAAACGACATGTGCACTAAAATCACGGAAAATCGCTTCTAGACGTTTCTAGAACTGTGTAGCCCAGATTCCAAGGGGAGGACAAGTCTTCCTTCCACTTCCTCCCCATTTCCTTATGTCGAGAAACAACAATAGCGAAGAGAAAAACTTAGGTGGTTTTTAATTTTTACTAATATACGACATTCTGCAAAGCATGACGTCAACAGCAGTTACCAAATAATGCAATAACTGCACAAAACTGTCGAAGTTGCAATGTTAATACTATTTATTGCTATATGACTACCTTAGAGCCTAATTTGATGATGAGGTTACGCTCGAAATTAGTCATCAAGTTATAAAGAAAATTAATACTTCAACTTTTTGAAAGACAGCATCTTTACGTCACAGCATGCTTGTCCGAAAATGTTGCATTACGAGAACTGCCTTGTCTATTCTCGGCTATACTGAGCGAGTTTGCGCATATGATTTCCATACTGCTCAGCCTTGTGCCTACAACCTGTACTCGTACACTCATGATGTATATTCCGATTCAGGCGATACATTTTACTTGAAAGTCGCTTGCCCTAAGTCCGCAGATAAATAAAATATTGCAATGCCTGTACTATTCCGAATTACGATGCAATGTTCCTTTGGAGTCTGCAATATCATATTTATCCGCCGACATCGGGCAAGCGACTTTCAAGTAAAATGTCTCCCCTGTGTGGGAATATATACAACAGATGTACGAGTACAGCTCGTGGACACATGGTCGTCGACATGTGGAAGAGTGGGTCTGGTCATGACTCGAGCTCGAATAATCTAATGGTGAGGCGACCACTCGCGACATGCGGGAAATCTGGGTTCGAATGTGGGTCTGACACAAATTTTCACTGTCGCCATTCTGTTAAACAGCTGATGGTCGTCCATTTCGCAATTGCGAGTAAATTTCATGTGTTTCAAAAACGGCTGCAGTCGCAGCAGTGTTTGTTCCTCTGAACATGCAGGTCTAAACTCAACTTAAAAAACATGTCCCCTCATATCTCTCTACCGGCGGCAGCCGTGCCATTGTCATTTACGATGGACTACCAAGAACCTGTTCCGGATGTAGGAAGGAAGGCCACTTCCGTTCCGTAGACATCCATCGCCGGACCACGCACCCATCGCCTGCGGACATGGCGCCGCGTTGCAGCCGATACTGCCTCCCCCACTCACGTTGCCTCCCTCACGACTGCTTCCGCTTCATGGCGGCAGCTGACACTTCCTGATAACCCAACAAAGCATACCTTGACTCAGCGGGAAGATGAAACGACCGCTCTACGCGTTGCGGACTCCAGCTTGGCAGCGACTGCCCATCAGCTGATGACAATGTCCATAACGATAAAATGGTAATTGACTTGCTGATAGCGCCCCCTGCGACCTTTGTGCAGGAGCGTCGTGATTCGCTGCATTCGTTTGAAACGGAAGGGCACAGAAGAAAGCGCCATTAGCAGGGGTGCAGAGCAATTTAAGAACATGCTGAGGACCAGCCGCTGGGGGACGAGGACTTCACCTGCCAAGATGATACTCCTACAGAGGTAACCGCTGCCGGCTGAAACGTGGGCACGCAGAATGGGACTGGGGAAGTTTTGTACATACCCACAGCTGAACGATCAGACATCGATAGGCGAGATTTGTGCTGCCCTCCACGTACCTCCAATCCTCTTGGAGTGCAGGCACCCATCCTGTGCCCCGGGGAGACGATGGTAGATGGTCTTGCTCTGCTTCCAACGGCGTGGGTGGAGGACGATGACGATGACGACATACAAGTTACACCGACAGGGACTGGCCCAGTGGCACCGGCACTTGAGGAATGGTTCCGGCTGAGGTGTTGGGAATGGCCAGTGGCGACGATGCAGCTCGACACTCAATAGACATTTCCGATCTAATAAATGACTTGGCACCTGCAATTCGATGACAACCTTATCGTATCGCCACAATTAAAGTGAGTACGATTCGAACAACGGTGATCATCCATCTGCTACGAGAGATGCTTCGTCTTATTGCGTTTCGTGTCCCTCCCCGACTTCTATAGTTATGCGACATATATGATACAGGGTGATCAGGGTGGCAGCTGTATGGCGATACTAGTGCATGACGGTATTCTCACTGATGTGATTTACCTTCGCTCAGCATGGGGCTGGCGATCACGCTGCTTGTTACACGTATTATTAACGTGCACGCTACATCTGTAATCGACAAACGCCACGAAAGATAGTAGTTCTACTCAGTAGAAAGCACCCCCACTTTCTTGGTCACTATACCTTCTGCGGCGATTTTAACTGTGCGTTCCACTCCAATGGCCAGGTCTCACACTTGACTTCTGAGAATTTCTGATATTGGTGCGAGACCTGCATCACCTCGATACTTGGGACAGAGTGCAAGGTGGCTACTCTGGACACAGGTTTCTTGCTAGTCACTCGGCCAGTCGCCTTTATCGTATCTATGTCTCACCTGATCTTGTGTCAGGAGTGTTGGATGTCGAATGGGGCCCCTTGCCTTCTCAGACCATAGTACTTTCTTATGAATGGTCACCATCCAGCAATAGCGTGTATGGCGCAGCCGTGGTGTGTGGAAGAGAAATGAGGCACAGCTCAGGACCCAGAATGCTGTCAGATTATCGGCACCACGTTGGCGGAATGCAAAACAAGTCTTCCACGATACCTTTCGATGATGGCATGGTGGACAGAATATGCAAAACCAGCGTTCCAGCGGCTACTAATACAATATCGAAAGTACATCACCGAATGCCATCGTCATGCTTTGGACTTTTATTTCACGATTCTTCACGAACTCGCATCCCAACTGCACTCACCAGACGGACAGATGGTAAGCCGCCTAATTAAAGCCAACGTATGGCTTGTTAAGTGGAGAAAATGGAAGGGGTCGTCGTGCGATTGTGGCGTCTAGGCCGAGCAAGAAGCGAAATCCCATCTGTGCACGACATCGTTCTTGATAGCCGTCGACGCCGACAATGGCTAATTACGGACCTCACTTCGCCCGTTGGTCTAACGTTAACAACCCAGGAAACCATTTTGGAAGCCTTTGCAGACCATTATCGACGTTTTTGCTGGGAGGAGAGTACAGAGGAGAGGAAGGATAACGACATTTTGTAGCACTTGTCGCGCATCCTCGACGACTCAGCAACATCGTCCCTTTTAGCGGCGATTACGCAGGACGAGATTGAGGATGCGCTAGATAATGGTGCACTTAACAAGTCGCTCAGGCCGGATAGTCTATCGTCCGAATTCTGTCGCACTTTCTGCACCCTGACGATGACACATAGCATCACTGTATACCAAGAGCTTAGGTCTCCTTGGTTTCGCATGCCACCTATTTTCGGTGATGGACTACTCATTTCAATATACAAGCCTTACAGAGGTCGGTCAGTCGAGCTCTACCGCCCCCATTACAATGCTGAATTTGAACCATAAGATCTTTGCCCAGTTACTGCCGGTCCGCATGAAGAAGGCCCTGTCACTAACCCTTTCAAAGGAGCAAACGACACAAGGAGGAGAGTCCAGAATGCAAACGGCCACTGGCCAATGTAGGAATTTGGTAGCTCTCACTACATCCTGCCACCTTCTACTCCTAGTTGCTGTGACCTAATTGACTTCGACCACGCTTTTCACAAAGTGCACCATAAGTTTCTTAAGTCAGTACTAGCCCTCATGGGCTTCCCATCTGACTTCTTTGACATGATTTTGCGCCTCTTACGTGGAGCATCGTCCCATGTACTGGTAAATGGACATGCAGTGGACTACTTGCCAGACCGGCGCTCGATGCGACGTGGATGCCCATTCTCCATGATTTTTTGGCAGTCGCATTGAAACCGTTCACAGGAGGGCTGAAAAGCAGACTTCAGGGAATTACGTTGAGGGGCCATACCTTTCACTGCAGAGCACATTCTGACTGACATTCTACTGCTGGTAAAATCTACGATAAGGTGCACTTCATGCCTGAATGGATTAAGCGATATGGACTGGCAGCGAGAAACCACATGAATGTCGCCAAGTCAGCGGCGATGCATATCAGAAGGGTCCTCCAGGAGGCTGCATGGCATCCCTCCCAAAGGTGGATGCGATCAGCTATTTGGGCATAACATTTACACTATATGTGCATCGAATAGCTACCATAAACTATATACATCTACTGTAGGCAATACACACAGAAATCCACCAGAATCTACTTTGACACATGGACGTCCTACAGTGTCAGCAGTATCTTAACCTTCAAGTGTGCAAATAAGTTGACAAATATGGCTCAGGTTCTCCCACGACCGACACCGATGGCACGCAGACTGCAAATGGCATTTGGATATTACCTTACTGCTTAATTCCTATTTAAAGAATGCTACGACATCCACACCCTCCCTCTGTGAGAAGGCGGACTGAGACTTATGAATGTATGAACGAGGACAGCAACCTTACATTTATGTGCAGTGGCAAAACTGTGGACCCGTCAACACAGTCTGTTGGAGGAACTGATGCCGAAATCCAACCTGCCACCTGTTACGATTGCGCATATCGCTCTCTCCCTTTTGCACATGTCTTCATTCATACTCGAATGTAGCTATGTGCACCCTGATCTGCCCACCACCAGAGCTTTGAAGCCGAGAGAGATGTATCGCTGGCTGCTGAGATACATCTCTTGCAATGTAATTGAGAGTAAAAACACATCCACACTGTTGTATTCTGCCTGCTCGTCAGATATGGGGTGCCTAGGAACACTACGGCCTGTGGCGTGGAGAGCAGTCCAACAACCAAACCCTTCCTCCCTACACGAACACTAGCAACGTGGTACCATGTGGTCAACTGAAAAATACTTGACATGACACAGGTTGCATGCTATTTAGGATTCACCCTATGCCCACCCTAACACCTCCCAGACACTGACGAACACCATTTGACATGCAGAACAGCGTTTGACTACTGATGCTGCTACAGAAGATCCTCACCTGTTACCTTCATGCCCACCTCACACGACTGACCCACAGATCTTCCTGAGCCCAGTGTATAGTTACTTCCCGATTGCGAAGACTCATGTTATAACATGTTTTAAAGGCATGTCCAATTATTACTTATTCTGCGATGATGAGAAGATGGTTCTTGACTACGGACCATATCTCCAAGATAACCAAAGCACACTTGGGTACATGCCTCGCTATCAACAACTGTTCGCAAACTATTTGCACAGTGTCTTCATAAATGCCGGTAAAAATAGATTTATTTCATGTTAAGATGATTTATGTTCGTTAATTTGTTTAAAGTGCTTTCACACTAACAGAAACAGCTTGTATGAAATGGTATCCGCAATTTTGTAGTAGAAAAACAAAATAAATAAACTGAAAAAGATAAAAAATGAATGAAAGTAAAATCGGAGGGGCCTTTAGGCACGGGCATCGTGGTCAGGTCTCCGGTTTAGACCCCTGCCCACAACGTCTCCACCAGCCTGAAGTAGACGCTTCACTTCCCAAAAACAAAAGAAAAAAGGCACAGGCGGCCGAATTTTACGACGAAGGAATTTCCAAGCTCGTCCATCGCTACGATAAGTGCCTTAATTTAAATGGCAACTATGTAGAAAAGTAGTATTTAAGTATGACTTTCATCTGTATATAATAATAAAAGTTCCAATGCTTTATTTATTTTTAACTCCAAAACGCATTGTACTTTGCGGATAGCCCTCGTATTTATGTTGTGTGTAGAAAGCCATATGGGAATCATTCCAATAATCCTCGCATGTAGTGAAGAAACTCATTGAATGACATTTTGGTTTGTAGTTTGGCTTGGTAAATATGCTTTAAATTCAGACTGACGTGTTTGAAAGCAATATCGCCGATCAACAGCATTGGAATCCATGAATATGTCTGACTCAAATAAAAGACATTAACTTTCATATGATGGCAAAAATAGAAATATTTCTGAATCTCATCCTGGTTCTCCATTGAAACGTTGTCAAATATGACTACGTTGTTTGGTTTTACTTTTTCAGCTGGTGGAATATCACTGCTTTCACTGGACGTCTGGTATGTTACTCCCTCGATGCTGTGCAGAATTACCTACAGTAGCTGATACTTGGACTGAAATACGGTTTGAGACAGCTACGGTCGCAGGTTCGAATCCTGCCTCGGGCATGGATGTGTGTGATGTCCTTAGATTAGTTAGGTTTAACTAGTTCTAAGTTCTAGGGGGCTAATGATCTCAGAAGTTGAGTCCCATAGTGCTCAGAGCCAATTCAACCATTTTTTGAAATACTGTTTTTCAAAAATATAAATATACATATTTGAAGTGGTTCTTCCCCATCCCCCCACCCCTCAGGGTGTGTTAGCGGTGACAGTAGATGGTCAATCTCCCCACAGGCAGAAGATCTGATAATTAAATTGCATTTGTTATTGAGAAGGATTGACGCTCTTTCTCCTCGCTATCAGCATCATTGTGGGACCAGCTCGTTACTGCGAAGTCCTTGTAATCGGACGTTTCATCCACTCAGCCTTGGCAATGACTACAGGTTTACATTAGCATCCATGGGATTTCATAGAGAGAAAAGAAAAAAAAACACATATTACTCTTACTCTTTTATTGATATATAATTTCTTACTTATGTAAGGATAAATATAGATGCTTAAGTATGCCTGTAATCCACTGCTAACATCAGGCGTGGTTGGTTCAGACATATTCGCATATACTGATGCACAGCATGCATCATACAGGTGAACAATGATTTCCTCCACAGTTAGGGGTTTGATGTGCCAACTCCATCAAATTGGTCCACATTTTCTCGTCGAATCTGTATGTGTATGGTTGTAAGCTTAGCCACCTGTCCAGAACATGCTGAATTGCGTAAGTAGTATACATTACGTTTATAAATGTCTGCTCCTATAGATGAATGCTCTCCTTTTAGGTATAAATTTTGATCATGCCAGGAAAGTCCCATAAGGGAACTCTATGGTTAGCTCATCTAAGGATATTATGTGGAATCACTATATCAAGGAATTTTTGAAAACCAGCACTGGGTAGAGCTCGCGATCGAAGATCACCCTCGCAGTAACACGTTTATTGTCACTGATATTTTAACTGTAGCTGATAAGTCTAACATCCGGTGGCTGTGGGAAGATGAAGAAATGTGTTAGATACACACATGTGTCGGCACATGCTTTTAGTAAATCTCCACTTACTTGCCACTTGTCTCAATGAAGGTGTGAGCTGTGATTCATGTTTCGAAATCTTCACTCTAAGAATTCTAACTCGACTGATATAGTGTTATTCTAAATCGCCGTTAATATATAGTATTTGCACCAGTGTATGAAACATTAAAACGAAAAAAACTGTTTGTAATCATCCTTCGTTTCAGGTGTGTAATAAGAAGCGTGCAGAGAGCTCCACAGTCAGTTTATCCCCTGACGCAATGAATAAGATCATGGTAATAGATGCCAAATGAGATAAGAAGTGAGCAGTGGTATTAGTGATTAATTTAAATGCAAGCGATGAGTCTGGATTCGACAAGATGGAGAGTGTTACGCACACTACAAAATGAAATAGCTTAAATCTAGAGGAGGGGGGGAGGTGATACCTGAAATGTATAAAAACATCTTTTGCATGAATACTGTAATCTGAATGCAACAGATTACTATATATTTCCTAGAGAACTGACGTCTGATTTGTGTAATATTACTCATAAATTTCACAAGCTGCCACTAGTGTCTCAGACTGACGAGATTATTTCCAAGTATGGCTATTGTGATAAGCTTTTTCTGTTGAATAGAGACTGCGATGCTTTTGGTCCAACTTCTATTAAACTTTGTTGAAAATATTGTAAAAAAGGGATCGAGTAAAAATAAATTCTTTTTTAATATGTCTCCTTCTTATTTTCATATAAAATGTGAGCCTGATTCAGCACAACCCGCATTAATAATGGCCACTCTCTTTGTCTGCCTACAAGTACCATAGTAATTTTGCTAAACCAGCAGCATGTCTTTAAGCACTTTGAATAGGGTGCAAATCACGTAGAGAGAGAGACAAAGAGAGGCAGTGGGCGATGTGTCCATGTGTTTACTCTAGAGAGGGAGGAAGAGGAAGGTGGAGGAAGGTGCGACTACCCACAGCCAGCGGTCTGTGCCTGCCTGCCTGCATTGGGCACCGCTCGTCAGTTCGTTAGCCACCTCGCGCTGTGACTTAACCCATCATTCCTCCCCCCCCCCCCCCCCCCGCCCCCGTTCGTCTTAGCCGACCACAGTGTCAATAAACAAAGTACATAGCTAATCCATCCCAACGTTATTTACTATAATGTTATAGTGTCACAGTAGAAACATTGTATTTTTTGTTGCGATGTCACATTAGTTACAGGGTTCTGTATTTTTGTGAAAGAACATTATTTACTATAACATTAGAGTAAAAAGAGTGTATTTTGGCGCACTGTGGCGTTATGTTCATATTTACAACTGTATTCCTTAAAAAATCGCTAAAAGGCATTGAGGTGAATTAGTGTGCTGAGGTGGTGGAGTCGCTGGAGCGAGGTACAGACTTTGAACGACAGTCCCAGGATGCTGGAGCCACTAAAGGAGGTGACGTTGCCGTCTTCATGATGAGAGTTGTCACTTGACGCTAAAAGCATTCAGACATCAGGGTAAACATGAACACTGACATATTGCCTATAAATTACAGTAATTATAATGACAGTTAAAGGCCATAAATTTTAATATAATGACTGTTAATCAAAATATCCACGGGTGTACTGCTGGTCTATAGTGTCCAACGGGCACAATATTTCGGCGATCAAACATGTCGCCATCATCAGGTGAACTGACGGACCGAGCTCCTGTGAACGTGCCGGCACGGAGATCCGTACGCTATGGCTGCTCAGGGGGAACTGGGTTCGGTCGCGGCGGCGGCCGATTTAAATACCCTCCGCCCGCGGTGCGCTCCCTCCGCCGTCCGCGCCCCGCGCCACGGTAGCGCGGTGGAACAGATTGCGACGGCGTCTGAGATGACGTCGGTGTGATGGCTCTGTCCGCCGTGGTCGTCACAACTATGCGTTTGCTCGATTTACTCTTGATTAACCCAATCGCTGGTTACCATGCTACTCAAATTGATGACAGTCATGCACGGAACCTGCAGAGATGGTTTGTCAAGGGGACGTGAGAACTTAGCTGTTTGACGTCCTGTAGCCTTCTTATGGGCGGAATCAGCTGACACCCAGGTGACACCATCAATCCAATCCCTGGGATTTTTAGGTATGTCTTGACTTCCACGTATTTTCTTTTTAATGGCGAATACTACGAACAAACGGAGGGAGTCGCCATGGGTAGCCCACTCTCACCGGTGGTAGCGAATTTGTACATGGAGAACTTCGAGGAGGAAGCCCTGTCGTCATCCGAATGGAAACCTACTTGCTTTTTCCGTTACGTGGACGACACGTTCGTCATCTGGCCACATGGTATGGATAAACTCCTTGACTTCCTTACACATCTAAACTCCATACACCCCAACATCAAATTCACTATGGAGACTGAAACGGAGGGTAAATTACCTTTCCTTGACGTCTTGGTCAGGAGAAGGGCTGACGGCACCCTAGGTCATGGGATGTATCGAAAGACAACACACACTGATCTGTATTTGCACGGAGACAGCTGCCACCACCCTTCGCAGAGGAATGGGGTACTTAAAACTCTAGTACATAGGGCGCGCACTATCTCTGACACAGCGAGTCTACCTCAGGAATTGGAACATCTGAGAACTGTGTTTCGAAAGAATGGGTACTCAGAGTGGCAGATCCAACGTGCTCTCCGCCCAACCACTGCAGCACAACCTGTTGAGATGGATGAAGTCACGAGGGAGGAGGTAGGCACTGCATTTATTCCATACACAGGCGCACTCTCGGGGAAAATCGCCCGCATTCTCAAGAAACACCGGATTGGAACTGTGTTTTGTCCTCCGAATAAAACTCGTGCACTGGTGGAGAGCGCCAAAGATGACCTCGGTTTGAGGAAGGCCGGCGTGTACCAGATTCCGTGTCAATGTGGCAAGTCGTATATTGGTCAGACGATGCGTAACGTCGAGGATCGATACCGTGAACACCAGAGGCACACTCGACTGATGTATCCGAGCAAGTCGGCGGTCGCTGAACATTGTTTGTCGGAAAATCACG
The DNA here is from genome assembly GCF_023897955.1 of Schistocerca gregaria. Classification (NCBI taxonomy): domain Eukaryota; kingdom Metazoa; phylum Arthropoda; class Insecta; order Orthoptera; family Acrididae; genus Schistocerca; species Schistocerca gregaria. Next base: position 863,894,334 of record NC_064921.1, read on the forward strand.
CTATGGAGTATGACCGCACGAGGATTCTGGTACAGACGTCGAGATACTGGGACAGCGTTGTTAGAGAGGCTATCGAAATTCGCACCAATGACGACCTCATAAACCGTGACTGTGGCTATAATCTTAGCAAGGCTTGGTAACCAGCGATTGGGTTAATCAAGAGTAAATCGAGCAAACGCATAGTTGTGACGACCGCGGCGGACAGAGCCATCACACCGACGTCATCTCAGACGCCGTCGCAATCTGTTCCACCGCGCTACCGTGGCGCGGGGCGCGGATGGCGGAGGGAGCGCGCCGCGGGCGGAGGGTATTTAAATCGGCCGCCGCCGCGACCGAACCCAGTTCCCCCTGAGCAGCCATAGCGTACGGATCTCCGTGCCGGCACGTTCACAGGAGCTCAGTCCGTCAGTTCACCTGATGATGGCGACATTTTTGATCGCCGAAATATTGTGCCCGTTGGACACTATAGACCGGCAGTACACCCGTGGATATTTTGATTATCAAATACGCCGGGAGAAACTCAAGAATCACATAATGACTGTTGCTGCCCATTAATCATGTCCTAAATAAGCAAAACAAGAATCCAAGCAAATGGTTCAAATGGCTATGAGCACTATGGGACTTGACATCTATGGCCATCAGTCCCCTAGAACTTAGAACGACTTAAACCTAACTAACCTAAGGACATCACACAACACCCAGCCATCACGAGGCAGAGAAAATCCCTGACCCCGCCGGGAATCGAACCCGGACGCGGGAAGCTTTAAAGCTACCGCACGACCACGAGATGCGGGCAATTCAAGCAAGTGACTTGATTACATAAGTGTGACTAGGCAAGTGGCCAGTTTGTTTACATAACAAGAACAATGGGACCCTCTGCTCTGAAACTATTACAAACTCTTCTCCCCTCTATTGTGGTGTCCTCTTAAATGTATTCTAAAACGAAGCACAGGCCATGTGTGTCATGTGGTAGCTTAACTTAGTAAACAACTAAAATGACGAAGAGGTTAGTTCATGGTGATGATGAGGAATGCTTACAGAAGGTTATGAATAATATTTTCAACAATGATAAGGAAGTAAGTGATTTGTCTTTCACTGATTAAGATTCTGAAGAACTGCTAGCAGTAGTTCAAAGTGTCCCAGGTTATGAAAAGTAATGGGTGGTGTAGACCTTCAAAACGAGACGACAGCTCTTGTTATAATCATGGGACGCACAGTAACGGAGTATATGATGGTGAGGTCCCATACTACTAGGAGCGTAGGGAACGATGAGGGAGACGCACACCGCCGACTAGGCAAGGTCGTAGCAGAGGTGGTTTGCCATTGCCTTTCTCCGACGGTAAGACGGTAATGGGGATGAACGATGGAGATGAAGGGAACGCAACAACACCCAGTCATCTGGAAGCAGTGAAAATCCCTGGCACCGCCGGTAATCGAATCCAGGACCCCGTGCGCGGGAAGCTATAATTCTACTTCAAGACCACGAGCTGCGGACAACGGAGTATAATTAGATATTTTTTTCTTATTGATGTATGTATATTCAATTCCTTCATTGTGTATCGAAAGATCAGTGGGCAGGAAAAAAAATCTGCTACATCTCCTTCAATACTAACTTTGCGCAGTAACTGCCAGAGGGTGCACAGCTACGGGAGTTCTTTGTTCACAGGCGGCCATCAACGACCACTTTAAGACACCTAAGGCAAATACATGAGATCATTTCCTGACTCACATACCCCCAGACGAGAAGTAAAAAGTTGCTGAAAAGGTATGTATGTGTTACTTAGGAGGAGAAAGAATCAAACGTGCATGCGAGTGAAAAAAGCGCAGTTTTGCGCTACGTTTAGGATACTGGTATAGATAGGATACTCACTGGTATGAATTAAAAGTGACTATGGAGGAGCCAGCAGGGTAAATAAATATGATCTCATTGAGTTAACGCCGGAATGCGTTATGTCTGCAAACATCCATCTATTTGACCATGTCACTACTTTCATACAAGCAGTTCAGATGGTCGCAGCCAGATGCAGTATGCTCATATGTCAGTAACTTGCGTGATAAATCAAATAAGTATCATTTAATCGTAATAGCAAACAGAAAGCCTCACTTGTATAGTATCCTAGCTTTGTCATCTTCGGTGAACTTGAGAAACTACTGCAAGACATTTTGAGCGAAATAACCACTTTAACGACCACAGAATATGGCCTGAGAGCAAGCCAAGGAAAGGAACCCGCCCAGTTAGCCGTACGGTCTAATCTTGATTGGCAAGGAGTGCCTGGTCCCTGGCACGGATTCGCCCGGCGGACTTCTGTTGAGGTCCGGTGAGCCGGCCAGTCTGAGTGGTTTTTAGGCGGTTTTCCATCTGCCTCGGCGAATGCGGGCTGGTTCCCCTTATTCCGCCTCCCCATCTTTACCCTCGTGGGGGGGGGGGGGGGGCACCGGGGCTGAACGGCACAATAACCCTGAAAGAGTGGTCCGGTGTGGGGCAGTGGAGGGCTGAAGTGGACTGCTGTAGTCGTCGTGGGGTTGTGGACCACTGAGCTTCTCCGTCGTTTCTAGACCCCCAGTTAGAATACAATACAATACAAGCCAAAGAAAGACGAAAATAGTGAGTAATATTAGATAAGAGGTTCAAAAAAAGGTTAACATCGAACTTTAGGGCAACGATTTAAGTGAAGTGAAGCAATGCTGTTACCTTGGAGTCAAAACAAACGCAAGAAAGATGAAGCGAGAAAGATATAAGTTGAGGCGACGGAAGTCGTGAGATAGCGATACGCACACATAGAGATGGCGGTTGTATCGTGTAGACAAGGTAGAAAGTGCGTATGCAGAGCTGTCATTTGTATTCAGGTGATTCATGTGAAAAGTTTCCAGTGTGATTATGGGCACACTACAGGAATTAACAGACTAAGAAAGCAGAACCTTAGTTGGAGCTAGGCTCGTGGGACACTCCATTTCGAAAATCGTTAAGAAATGCAGTATACCCATGACGCGCTCTTCCCGCCAGTGGATCCAACTTCGAACATAGAACACATTTCCGGACGTAACGCGTGGTTGATCCACCTTCGAGCACTATCCCACATGTGACGTGTTGTGGATCTGCATCCCAACATAGCTCTGGATATAATTCTCAGCGTCTCTAACTTCAAATCCTGTTCCGGACGTGGTATATTGTGAATCCGCATCCCAACATCACTTCAGAGGTAGCTCTCGGCGGAACCACATTTGAACGCTAACTGGGGTCAAGTGTGAGACCCGGGAGCCATCCGCACCCATGCACAGTTACAGACATACAGAAACCAGAGCAAACGTGCTGCAACTGTATAATATGCGGTTGGAGGTGACTGGTTGCATTTGAGCACAGTGCAGTTCAAAAACCCCAGGTATGTTCTGAATCCCTAGAGTTCATTGACACTATCAACAGGGCTCGAATAAAACCAAAGCTTTTTAATGCCACCATACAAATAGAAGTCAAACGGTTCAAGTCGGGGAAGGACAGACAGACACTTGAACTCATATTTAAATAAAAAACATACATTTACACACACCACGCACACGCAAACATACAAACCCATATTTATTATCAAAAAATTACATTTCTACACAGCAAATTACACACACACACACACACACATACACAGGCCCACACAACAAATGAAAAACAATAAACACAACAGAAACAAAAGACAGACAAACACACAACCACGGCTGGTAACAATGCACACCGAAAACGCATTTATTTTCATCACCAAATGGAAGTGAAAGTGAAACATTTGATGTGACAAATGTGGATGAAACAACGCCAGAAATCGGCCAGCTGGAGTATGAAGACTAACAAATACATCTCCAGGACCACACACGTGTTAACAGCGCTGGAAATCGTAAGTAACACCGAATGATACATTCACAATAAGTAAATTGTGCTACTAAAGTTACCTCTAATCTAAAAAGCAAGAGAAAAACACGACAAAATGTAATATAACAACATATTATATCCATCACATAATACGTTTATTGTATGTATAAAAAGAACCACGTGTTTCAGGCCACTGACGACGTTTCCCAAATGAAAGAAGCGAAACGTGTATGACAAGAAGCAAACTGTCTTCATTTAATTGCATAGACGGTACATACTCCCACGAATTTAGAGAAACTAAGGGAAAGACGGAAAACAGGTAAAAATGACAATTATTCCTAGGTTTGCTTCGAAAAGTCCTGCGTCATATATCGATATTCATGGCATGCATTACACATTATTCATGTAATGACCTATATAATGGGGTGGCTTAAACTATTTTAACCCATATTCGTGAAGAAAGTCCATGACTGAAACCAGTTGATATTTGCGTTTAAAATAAATGCAGCTGATGGTCAAATAAGCATTTTAAACATTTTTTATTGTTTGTGCGAATGCACTACGATGGAAAAGATAGCGAAACTTCGGACAATGTTCACCAAAATTAAGAAACCGAGTATGAAACTAACGAAATTGCTGCCCTTACTGCATATAGGTTTTGCAACAATTCGAATATTTTTCTTCAAGTGGTTAAAGTCGTGATAGATTTGGTTCCTTATGTCAAAGAAAATATTCAACCACAAAAGCAATTTTTTCGAGAGCTGTTCGCAAAAGACAGAGCCTAACTTGAAATCATTATTAGTTCAGCGCAAGGAATGTCACAAATTCGCACAGCTATACCGAAGTGTTTAGAAGCACTGATTACATTTTGCCAATAAATTAATGATTAGTTCAGCACAAGGAATGTCACAAATTCGTACAACTACACCTACGTATTTAGAAGCACTGATTACATTTTCCCAATAAATTAACGATAGAACACCTTGAGCGACAGCGAACAAGTATCGATGTTACGAGTATCTGTGCGATTACAAATAGCCGTTCAAGCTCTCTTCAAAGGGCAGTTTTATTACATTACTAACCTAAAGTTAGTGGATTACCTGTAAATTTACAGTAGTACATGGAGTCTGTTATGAACATCTAGAAATCAATTAGGTCCACAATTCAAAGCTTTACAAAGGATCTTGAACTCAGCTGTTATTTCGAGTAATGAGTTAAGTGTAAATAATGGCTTTTCCATTGGTATAATTCGTTAAATACAAACGAGACATCATGGTAAATGAATAAAAACAGTGAAAAATCATTATTCGCTGTATCTCCCAGCCGGTAGTCTGCATCACAGTGCAGCTATCAATTGTTTGCTTAAATTTACTAATATTTACTCAGTGACGCACACAACGCCCATGGATGAGCGCCAACGCAAGACAAAATAGTCGATTTCACGGGAGTGATTCGTATCCGTGATCTCCGAAAATGCGTCTTAGTATCTGGCCGAATCGGCTTTCACAAGACGTACCCACATAGACTTGAGGGCAGACCAAAGGAGCAAGAAGTTTTGAACAGGTTTTCGTCAGTTTGTCACAACTACCGCTCCTTTGGACGAAGATATAAATGTTTACTTCCTCCCCAGGCATCAGTATAAGAACGGCAATCAGAAATAATATCACGGGCAGCTATCCGTAACTGCTCACCGAGAGAATACAGTTCGAGAGAGTCGTCGCTCTGACATAAAGAAAGCGGTTTTGCAGCTAGATATGTTAACAGCAGGTCTGGTAGGCCGACTATAACTACAAACAGATGTTGGAGGAACTATTTTGTAAAAGGGACTACAACATATTTCCTGCCTCATACAGGAAGAAACTGAAAACGAACCTAGAGGACAGAGTTCTTGTGCGAAAGTGCCGACAAGTTTTCCTTACTAAACGTGGAACAGTTGCAACGAGAAATCAACTTCCTCGATTACCATGACGCAGATCGCCGAAGGCAGAGGGAAACTGGAGAACTACGCGCACAGAGATCCGCTGTGAAACAGGAACTCTGAGAGGGAAAAGGCAGTACTTCCACGTAGTGACGAATGTGATACTTCCTTCAGAGCGAATGCTATTCATTAAAAGAGAAAAAATAGAAGTGTGTACCGCGTTATTGGCGGAAAAATCACATGTGGGGTGTTCGATCGTCGTTTTACTTGGCGCCACTTCGGCGACTTGGAAGTCGATGATGAAGAAAAGACACACGCGCACTTACACAAACGCACGCACGCATACACAGTCCCGATCGGAAAAATTCTCAACGTTGTCAGAAATCGAAAGTTCGGTCTCGTGATCCAGAGCTATGCTAACCACATGACCACGAACTGCTTACACAGTGAAGGTGAATTCACGTTACAGGAAGATCATTCTCCTATGCATAATTCCACATTAGTTCACCAGCAGGTGTCCAAACAAGGGCATCAACGTTATGGATGGGCCGATACAGCCTGCTGATATGAATTTAAAAAAAAACCATAGGTGCAAGGAAAGCAACCGTGAAGACACCATGAATAACAGAAGAAATACCTCAGTAAGTACAAAACCGTTCATGGAAATTCAGGAATACAGGAGAGCTAACGCGAAACAGCTGATGGAGACTGTGAAGTCAAGGGCGGCAACGTTAAGAGTGCTATGAGAATTCCATCGTTAAATGCAGAGGAGAGAACGGATAGGTGACAAGAGTGCGCTGAAGGCTTCTATGAGGAAGAAGACTTTTACGATGGCGTGATGGAACAAGAAACAGGAGTCGACAGACAAGAGATACGGGATCCAGTATTAGAATCAAAATTTAAAAGAGCTTTGGATGACTTAAGACCAAATAGACAGAAGGGACAGAAACCATTCCATTGGAATTCCTAAAGTCACTGGTGAGAGTGACAACAAAACGACTATTCAGATTGGTGTGTACGTAGTATGAGACTGACGGTAGACCATCAGACTTTCGAAAAAACGTCATCCACACAATGCCGAAGACAATAAGAGCCGACAAGGGCAATAATTATCGCACAATCAGCTTAACAGCTCATGGATCCAAGCTGCTGACAAGAATAATATACAGAAGAAAGGAAAACACAATTACAGTTCTGTCAGATGACAATCAGCTCTGCTGTAGGAAAGGTAGCAGTTCTGACGTGGATTGATAATGGAAGCAAGAGTCACGAAATATAAAGACACTTTCATAGGATTTGTCGAGTTTATAAAAGCGTCAGAGAATGTAAAGTGGTACAATATGTCCGAAATTCTGAGAAAAATACGAGTAAGCTATAGGGAAAGCCGGGTAATACACAATATGTACAAAAAGAGAGCGGGAGACCCAGAACAAAGTGGTCGGATTAAAAAGGGTGTAAGACAGGGATGTGTTCTTTCGTCCCTACTGTTCAGTCTAAACGTCGAAGAAACAATGACGGAAATAAGAGTGGGATTAAAATTAAGGCTGAAAGGATATCAATCGTAATATTTGCTGGTGACATTGCTATCCTCGGTGAAAGTGAAGAGGAATTGCAGGATCTGTTTGATGGAATGTGCAGTCTAATGAGTACAGAATATGGATGGAAATTAAATAGAAGAAAGACGAAAGTAATGAGAAATAGCAGAAATAAGAACAGCGAGCAACTTATAATCAGAACTGGGGATCACGAAGTAAACCAAGTTAAGGAATTCCGCTACACAGGCTGGAGGACATAAAAACTAGACTATCACTGGGAAAGTGGATTCGTGGCCAAGAAAATTCTACTAGTATCAAACATAAGAATTAATTTGAGGGAGATATTTCTGAGAATGCACGCAGTAGCGTTCTCGTTTCCCACGCCCGGGTACCCGGGTTCGATTCTCGGGGGCGTCAGGGATTTTCTCTGCCTCGTGATGACTGGGTACTGTGTGCTGTCCTTAGGTTAGTTAGGTTTATATAGTTCTAAGTTCTAGGGGACTGATGACCATCGATGTTAAGTCCCATAGTGCTCAGCCATTTGAACCATTTGAGAACGCACGTTTGGAGCGCAGTATTGTATGGTAATGAAACATGGGCTGTACAAAAACCAGAATATAAGACAATCGAAGCATTTGAGATGTGATGCTACAGAAGAATGTTGAAAATTAGGTGAACTGATATGATAATGAATCAGGAGGTACTCCGAGGAATCGGCGAGGAAATGAACATATGTGCAACACTAACCAGGAGAAGTTACAGGATGATGGGATATCTGATAAGACGTCAGAGAATAGCTTCCATGGTAGCTGTAGACGGTAAAAACTAGCTGAAACGGAGATCGGAATACATAAAGAAAATAATTGAGGACCTAGTTTACAAGTACTACTCTGAGATCAAAAAGCTGGCACAAGAGAGAATTTCCTGGCGGCTGCATCAAACCAGACACAAGACTGATGACTTAAAAAAGAGAATCCATTGGAGAATATTTGAGATGAGGTAGCACGAAAACTGTCCACGAAACCAGCTAGCTACATCTGACGCCCTCCGAGACTGTGCTCTTGAAACCTGATAGAAAGTTGTCTCATCTGGAAGTTACGTCCGACTCCTCACAGATTCCATGCCAAAACGCATGATTAAAGTTAGAAACAATGGGAGATTCTGGACAAGATATTAGAGAACTGAATCAGAGGTAATAAAATATGAATTAGTTTCCTTTAAGTTCCCTTTTTAATTGACATAAATTTATTTTGAATACTATTCTTCAGTTTCTCCCGGCGTATTTGTTGATCGAATAATCCACGGTTGTAATGCCGGTTCGTAGTACTCAAGGGGCAAAATATTTTGGCGATCAATATCTTTTAAATATGTTTTTAAACACATTTCTCTTTCAGTTGCCCTCTGAGTACATACTTAAAAAGTATTAAACTATGAGGGACTTTTTAAGGCTATTTTTTGTTATTTCAAATTCATCTCTCCCTTGCTCTCTATTTCTACCTCCTACATTCTCCCAAAACAAAGTACCAGATTTCTTCTAATATTGATTCATTTTTAATATCCCCTCTCATGTGTTTATTTCACACTTAACGAGCTATGGGCTGAGACTGGTAGGCAAGCTGGCTTCCTCTGTTTGTATACAGCCATTAATCATGGCAACCCACTTTTGTCGGTTGTTCCGGAATCAATGTGACGGTTCCCCGTGAGGTCATGAGAACTTTTCTGATGTTAGCGGTGAGAGAGTTACCTGAAGTTTGTTCAGAAAGCAGCACGTTGTACTTTTAGGGGCATAGGAGGCTAGAGTAGCGTAGAGGCCCGTGTGTGCGGCAACATATGTGTAGCTGGTCCCGGCGGAGGTTCGAGTCCTCCCTCGGGCATGGCTGTGTGTGTTTGTCCTTAGGATAATTTAGGTTAAGTAGTGTGTAAGCTTCGGGACTGATGACCTTAGCAGTGAAGTCCCATAAGATTTCGCACACATTTTGAACATTTTTTTGGGGCAAAATGCCAAACAAATTTTAGCTACACGGCGATTAGGGAAAAATGTATGGATCTAAACATTTCAGGGACTGCTGGGACCTCGTGTAATTGACGAGTCGGTTATTGTCGCTCGTCAGGGATAGAAGGACGGTCTTAGTGGTCAAATGGACTCAGCTTTATTTCAGCAGTATAGCAGTTTGTCAAAACTGACGTATGGGATCCACAGAGACTGGTCAAGCTCATTTCTGATTTGAAAAGAGCAAAGAATACGCCCTGTTTCTGTGTGTGCGCGTTAGTTTCGTCACAAGTATCTGACATCCGAGTTCGAGTGTTGCAATTTAGCGCAGAAGCGCGTGACTTGATGGTAATAGCAGTTTTGTTCTTCAAAGCACAGTGTATGGAAAGGAAGAAGAAGATGTAACTTAGCGAGGGTAGCCATGTAGAGCGAATAACTACCTACAGGTCTTATGACACTCGTTAAACTGGGAATTTTATGTTTGACTTATTTTTTTTTTTTTTAAATTTTGCTGAAATTTCTAATTATATTTTAGGATACTAGTTGGTGGTCAAGCGATGTACATTGGTGTCCAACAAACAGGTATTTCCCCATGTTGTGTCTACTTCACGGTATAATCATACAAAATATCAACAGATGTCCGTACAATCGTGTTCTTCACGGAAGATGGCATTCTGGTCAATGGACAACCACGCCAACGATGACGTCATGGCTCTTGTCAAACGGAGTAGTTTTTCCCGGTAGTCCCACATCCACAGTCGCTGTGTATACGCTCACAGACGGTGGATTATGGCACCAGACTCTCGGAGGGCCATAAGAAGAATGGAAGCAGGACAGTCACAAACTGATGTACTCGAAGGCTTAATCTGAATCGTTCTGTTGTTTCTCGAAGGTGGTGACAGTTTATAGAGACAGAAACAATACCCCGAAGACCAGGAAACGGCCGACCACGTGTGATATCAAAAGGAGAGGCCGTAAGGATACGACGGTACCGCCTTATCACTGTACCGCAAATGGCACCACTACATGAGTTGTATCGAGGCAAACGGTGTACGTATGGCTTTGGATGAGTAGCCTTTATTGTCTGAGACCTTCTGTATGTGTACCTCTGATGCGTATTCACAGAAGGTAACATCTACAGAGGAGTCGTCAGCATGCCACCTGGCGGTCGAATAGTGGGTCAATGTTGTTTTTGTAGATGAGTCCCGATTTGGTCTGGAGAGAGATTCTCAACGCATTCGCATCTGGAGGGAAAGTGAAACACGAACTCAGGGCCCAAACACTGTGGAAAGAGACCGATATCGAGGAGGATCCTAAATGGTGTGTGCAAGGATTATCTCGACCATTCGTACACCTCTTCATGAAATTGTACTAGTGAATTGGCAAGGTTTAACTGCTGTCAGGTATCACGACGAGATCTTGGGACCTAATGTGCGGTTGTTGCGAGGTACTATAGGCCCATACTTCGAACACCATAGAGCATGTCTGGGATGCACTAGGGAGACAGGTTGCATCACGTCAGCATCCACCAACCACTCTCCAAGACATCCGAGCAGCTCTGCAGGAAGAATGGGCGTTATTGCCTCAAAATGAGGCTGATGACGTCATTCACAGCATGCCCCGTCGTTGCTAGGCCTGTATTGCGGCCAGACATGGTAACGCCCCATGCTGAGCACATTAACCAGTTGTCGCAATGTGTGTGCTAATCCGTTAAGCTGGAAAAAACGGAGAAAATGTTTGTCTATCGTTACATGCATGTTGCACTTGTTTACATTCTGTGCTCTTCACACTGGTTCCACTTTAGTGTCACCTACCTTGCAAACTTTTCGTATGTTGTTTTAATTTTGGATACCGCTGTATATTTCTGTTTCATTTTACGATTTTCCAATGAGTTTTCCATGTTTATCCGTGCTGATGTCACTTGAGAGATCGCTAGTTTTCATTTCTAATGGTCATTCTGGATTTACACTAGTTCTCTACCCAAGCGCTTTAAGTTGAAAAACAGCTGATGAGCTGCTTCTGCAAACCAGTAAATGTGCTCAAAGCGTTATTAAATCCATTCAATAGTCTACATACTCTATGACTGTTTTTGGACATACTGAACGCTTCTAGGGTTGATATCAAACAGTGAGCATTACCATATTTCGAAAATTGCTACATAAAATAGCTTGTTCTAGCAACTGCTCCTCTATGATTCTCGTATGAAGGGCATCCAGAAATTCCCATTACACACTTCTAGGATTTGTGGATGGGAGTGAGTAGATAATATTCTGAGAAGGAACCCATCTCCGGAAACGTACTGTTTCGGTTCTACGAATGCTTCAATTCTGATGTGCAACGCGTAGATGTTTGCTGATGGAAAGAGAAAAAACTCAGAGTTGCTTGTACTGGTGTGCAATAGGGCACAGAGAATGGCGTGCACTGTCAGACCGCCAGCTGATGCCACTTAACGTCTGCCCCATTGCGAGACCTACTCAATGCACTTGCGTCTCCTATACAGTAAATATGGTGCGGTATCAGTTTCCGGAATACAAAGACATCCTCCTTGTGTATGGCGAAACTCGTGGTAACGGAAGAGCTGCTACTCGGCTTTAATACGAACGTCGCACAAATTTTTTTCCCCAGTCACGCAGCGGCTGTGAGAAGCAGGTATCACCATGAGGAGGTGCTGCACGCCCAAATTTGAAGATGTGCTGCATCGCGTTGAACAGAACTCGTTAACTAGAACTCGAACAATTACGCGTGCAGTGGGTGTTAGTTACAGTGCCGTCTGGGACGCTCTGTGTGAGAAAATTACAACCACTTGCTCAGGGTACACGCTACCGGTCCGGCCGATTTACCACAACGAGTTACCTAGAAACTGAAGAGACGTGAGGTGAGATGGTTGGAGACTGTATACGTTCCTTTTTCGTAGGTGCATTATCTGTAACAACGTTGTTGGTCATCACATTGAGCCGCATCAGAATTGTTCTGTATGTACAATATGCTGGTTTCTTTCTTGTTTTTGTGCAATGTAAACACGTAATGTTTACGTTTTAATACAAACAAATGTGCTTCAGTGATAAGTGGATGTTTCGTTATGTTTCCTTTCGAATTTTTATCTCCTAATTGTACTGTGTCACGCATAATGCAATTCCTCAAGCAAAAGTGGAAGAGTTATACATCTGAATTGAAGCCGCCATAGAACGGAAAAGGGAAGTTTCCGTACATGCGTTCCTATTCAAAATACACTACTGGCCATTAAAATCGCTACACCAAGAAGAAATGCAGATTATAAACGGGTATTCATTGGACACAAATATTATACTAGAACTGACGTGTGATTACATTTTCACGCAATTTGAGTGCATAGATCCTGAGAAATCAGTACCCAGAATAACCACCTCTGGCCGTAATAACAGCCTTGATACGCCTGGGCATTGAGCCAAACAGAGCTTGGATGGCGCGTACAGATACAGCTGCCCATGCAGCTTCAACACGATACCACAGTTCATCGAGAGTAGTGACTGGAGTATTGGGACGAGCCAGTTGCTCGGCCACCACTGACCAGACGTTTTCAATGGGCGAGATATCTGGAGAATTTGCTGGCCAGGGCAGCAGTCGAACATTTTCTGTATCCGAAAAGTTCATATAGGACCTGCAACATGCGGTCGTGCATTATCCTGCTGAAATGTAGGGTTTCGCAGGGATCGAATGAAGGGTAGAGCCACGGGTCTTAACTCATCTGAAATGTAACTTCCACTGTTCAAAGTGCTGTCAATGCGAAGAAGAGGTGACCGAGACGTGTAACCAGTGGCAACCCATACCATCACGCCGGGTGATACGCCAGTATGGCGATGACGAATACACGCTTCCAATGTGCGTTCACCGCGATGTCGCCAAATACTGATGCGACCATAATGATGGTGTAAACAAACCTGGATTCATCTGAAAAAATGACGTTTTGCCATTCGTGCACCCAGGTTCGTCGCTGAGTACACCATCGCAGGCGCTCCTGTCTGTGATGCAGCGTCAAGGGTAACCGCAGCCATAGTCTCCGAGCTGATAGTCCATGCTGTTGCAAACGTCGTCGAACTGTTCGTGCAGATGGTTGTTGTCTCGCAACGTCTAAATCTGTTGACTCAGGGATCGAGACGTGGCTGCACGATCCGTTACAGCCATGAGGATAAGATGCCTGTCATCTCGACTGCTAGTGATACGATGCCGTTGGGATCCAGCACGGCGTTCCGAATTACACTCATGAACCCACCGATTGCATATTCTGCTAACAGACATTGGATCTTGACCAACGCTACCATCAATGCCGCTATACGATAAACCGCATTCGCGATAGACTACAAACCGACCTTTATCAAAGTCGGAAACGTGATGGTACGCATTTCTCCTCCTTACACGAGGCATCACAACAACGTTGCACCAGGCAACGCCGGTCAACTGCTGTTTGTGTATGAGAAATCGGATGGGAACTTTCCTCATGTCAGCACGTTGTAGGTGTCGAAACCGGCGCCAACCTTGTTTGCCTCCTTTGAAAAGGTAATCATTTGCATATCACAGCATATTCTTCCTGTCGGTTCAATTTCACGTCTGTAGCACGTCATCTTCGTGGTGTAGCAATTTTAATGGACAGTAGTGTATTATATGCTCACTCCTACCTACAAGTACTAAAGTCTGTAACGGTAATTTCCGAACGCCCAGTGAGTAATGTGAGGACCTAAAGAAGTTAACATCAAACCGTCAGGCAATAACTTAGAAGGAACTGCGCTGGCTGTGAGACATTACTTTGCAAATGTTACATAAACTCAGTTACATAAACCTTTTATTGCTATTTCCGTCTCTCTCTGTAATAAGCGTAGTGCAGACCTAACAGTTTATTCATAAGAACATTTTCAATCTTCTAAACATAGCATCAGCGATGTTTGGTTTGTAGTCGTCGTGGGTAGAAGTTATTCTGCGTTCTTCTGATTTTTATAGATTGTATGGCAATCTTACTTTAGAATACCGTATTAAAGACTTTTCTGTCATCATATTGTGTTCCTTTTTACACTTCCTGCTTTAATTTCTGTATTTCTTTGCATTGCGCTTTTTCGGTAATCTTGATTATTACACATTGTTTCTTTACACATTTCACTTGTATGATTTGAGGCTTTACATCACTCGTAGCTTAAGGAATTTCTTTGTGAATGTACGAGTTCGGCAAGCAATGCTCTGTTTTTGTCTTCTAATTTGCATTCCTCTGTTTTGAGGGTAGTGCCAATGACAGTGTTCTCAAGAAATATCTTTCGTAAGTCTATAAAGATTAAGAAATGTGTTAAGTACGCGTAATGTTTACACTACAAGCACGACCGAGCGAGGTGGCGCAGTGGTTTGACACTGGACTTGCATTCGGGAGGACGACGGTTCAATCCCGCGTCCGGCCGTCCTGATTTAGGTTTTCCGTGATTTCCCTAAATCGCTCCAGCCAATGCCGGGATGGTTCCTTTCAAAGGGCACGGCCGACTTCCTTCCCCGTCCTAACCTAATTCGATGAGACGGATGACCTTGCTGTCTGGTCTCCTTCCCCAAAAACAGCCAACCAACATTACAAGCACGGTAGACGCTTCAAGGATGTTAATCAGATTTGGTGAATGAGATTTTCAGTTCGCAGTACGCCTAGAGAGAAAAACAACAGTGGTTGTGACAGCCATTGATTTATGATTTACAGCTTGCAGTCATTGCATCTGAATCTTATTAGTATCTATGCTTTAGCCCATAAGACTAGTTACAGAAATGGAAGTAAATGTCCTTGGTTAATACAGTTGAGATTTCGGCCCTGGGTCAAATCGGCAATGTACCTTTGAGACGCGAGCTACATTCTGCACTTTCAAGCCAGCTCAGGGAAACCGCTCGCAGTGTAAACGTAATATTCCTGTGGCTAGCAAAATTGTCAACATCGCATAATATGTTTGGCAACTTTGTGATCAAGTTACTTTCTGGAAAGGCACAGATTTATTCTGGTAAATTCACTTGGCATTTTCTTGCAGCTGCAATAAACATTTTGAGTGATTTTCATGTAAGGTGTGGCATTGGTTTATCAGATTTATGGTTTTCAGTCGAGGTAGAAAGTTCCACGGAGAAAATTATCTATGTCAACTATAATTATGGCATTGACAGAGCCTGAAATATTATTCCGCTGTCCGCAATCGTGCGGCCAGGGCGTCTGTTTACGACCCTACCACAGAGCTTCACGCTCACGCGGTTGTTTACTTCGTGTTAGTCTTCGCCAGTGCTGGCACTTTCTATACAGAATGGCACAGCCGTGCCGACAGTGCACCGCCAACATCGGCTTTTGTCCGTAACTCGTGGTCTCGCGGTCACGTTCTCGGCTCCCGGCGGTTTCAAGGATTTTTCCCCTGCCTCGAGATGACTGGGGGTTTGTGTTGTCCTCATTATTTCATCATCATTCATGAAAGTGGTGAGTGTGGGCTGAGCAAAGGTTGAGAATTTATACCGCGTTGTTGAGCACCCCAAAATCCCAACATAATCATGAACATAAGCTTTAATAATTAATTTGCACGATGGAGGGCGTCTGAAGTGGAACAGTTTATACGAGAAGAAAGTAAAACTGAACCACCAGATATGATTGGAATCCACTTCTCCAAAATAAGCAGTGTGGTCTACGTCAAAATGACCAACGACAAGGTGTGTGACAAAACCTTTTTCTTTTGGAGGGTGAGGGGGGGCGGTGGGGGGGGGGGGGGGAGGGTTCATCAGTCTTCTGACTGATTTGATGTGGCCCACCACGAATTCCTCTTTTCTGTCAACCTCTTCATCTAAGAGTAGCACTTGCAACCTACGTCCTCAGTTATTTGCTGCATGTATTCCAATCTCTGTCTTCATCAACAGTTTTTGCTTTCTACAGCTCTATCCAGTACCATGGATGTCATTCCCTCATGTCTTAACAGTTCTGCTATCATCCTGTCCCTTCTTCTTGTCAATGTTCTCCACATATTCCTTTCCTGTCCGATTCTGCGCAGAACCTCCTCAATCCTTACAATATCAGTCCACCTAATTTTCAACATTCGTCTGCAGCACCACATCTAAATTGCTTCAATTCTCTTCTATTCCGGTTTTCCCACAGTCCGTGTTTCACTACAATACAATGCTGTACTCCAGACGTACATTCTCCGAAATTTCTTCCTTAAATTATGGCCAATGTTTCATACTAGACTTCTTTTCGCCAGTGCTAGTCTGCTTTTGATGTCCTCCTTGCCTAGGTAGCAGAATTCATTAACTTCATCCCCTTCGTGACCATCAGTCCTGATGTTAAGATTCTAACTGTTCTTATTTCTGCTACTTCTCATTACTTTCATCTTTCTTCGATTTACTCTCAATCCATGTTCTTTACTCATTAGATTATTCTTTCCATTATGTAATTCTCCTTCACTTTCACTCAGGGTAGCAATGTCATCAGCGAATCGAACCATTGAAATCCTTTCCTCGAATTTTAATTCCACTCCTGAGCTTTTCTTTTATTTCCATCACTGTTTCTTCGATATAGAGAGGGAACAGTAGGGGCGAAAGACTACATCCCTGTCTCACAACCTTTTTAATCCGGGTACTTCGTTCTTCCTCCTCAGGGGACACCTCTTTAACGTAGCACCAAGGAAATCGGAAGTGGCGGGCCAATCACCCGCCCTTCGCAAAAATACCTTAATATTGAAACAGAGACTTTGTTCTTTGTCGTCCACTCTTATTATTCTGTCTTGGCTCTTGTACATAATGTATATTACTCGTCCCCCCTGTAGCTTACCCCTCTATTTCTCAGAATTTCGAATATCTTGTACTATTTTAGATTGTCGAACGCTTTTTCCAGATCAACAAATCCTATGAACGTGCCTTGATTTTTTTTTTTAGTCTTGCTTCCATTATGAACCACAACGTTAGAATTTCCTCTCTGGTGTCTTTACCTTTTCTAAAGAATAAATTATCGTCTTCTAGCACATCCTCAATTTTCTTTTCCATTCTTCTGTATGTTATTCTTGTCAGCAACTTGTATGCATGAGCTGTTAAGCTGATTGTGCGATAATTTTCGCACTTGTCAACTCTTGTTGTCTTCGGAATTGTGTGTATGATATTTTTCCGAAAGTCAGATGGAATGCCGCCAGATTCATTCATTCTACACACTAACGGGTAGACGTTTTGTTGCCACTTCCCCCAACGATTTAGAAATTCTGATGGAATTTTATCCAGCCCTTCTGCCTTATTTGATCTTAAGTCCGCCAAAGCTCTCTTAAATTCTGATTCTACGACTCGATCCCCTACCTGCTATAAATCGATTCCTGTTTCTTCTTCTATCACATCAGACCAGTCTTCCCCCTCATAGAGGCCTTCAATGTACTGTTTCCTGCTTACCGCTCTATCCTCTGCATTGAACAGTGGAATTGCCGTGGCACTCCTAGTGTAATCAATCTTGCTTTTAATGTCACCTAAGGTTGTTTTCACTTTCCTGTATACCGACTCAGTCCTTCCGACAATCATGTCTTTTTCGATTTCTTCACATTTTTCAAGCAGCCATTTCGTCTTAGCTTCCCTGCACTTCCTATTTATACAAGTTACCATGGTTTCTTCAGTTACCTTCTTTGTACCTATGTTTTTCTTTCCAATTTCTGTGATGGTCCTTTCAGATATGTCTATTCCTCTTCAACTTTACTGCCTAATGAACTCTTTCTTATTGTTGTATCTATAAAAATGTTGAAATGTGTGTGAAATCCTATGGGACTTAACTGCTAAGGTCATCAGTCCCTAAGCTTACACACTACTTAACCTAAATTATCCTCAGGACAAACACATACACCCATCCCCGAGTAGGACTCGACCCTCCGCCAGCACCAGTCGCACATTCCATGACTGCAGGACCTCAGACCGCTCGGCTAATCCCGCGCAGCGTTGTATCTAAAGGGTGAGTCACCTAACATTACCGCTGGATATATTTCGTAAACCACATCAAATACTGACGAATCGATTCCACAGACCGAACGTGAGGAGAGGGGCTAGTGTAATTGGTTAATACAAACCACAAAAAACTGCATGGAAGTATATTTTTTATCTCAAACCTACGTTTTATTAAAATGGAACCCCGTTAGTTTTGTTAGCACATCTGAACATATAAACAAATACGTAATCAGTGCCGTTTGTTGCATTGTAAAATGTTAATTACATCCGGAGATATTGTAATCTAAAGTTGACGCTTGAGTACCACTCCTCCGATGTTCGATCGTGTGTATCGGAGAGCACCGAATTACGTAGGGATCCAAAGGCAACGGTGATGGACCTTAGGTACAGAAGAGACTGGAACAACACATCACGTCCACATTCTAACACCTTTTTATTGGTCTTTTTCACTGATGCACAAGTACATTACCATGAGGGGTGAGGTACACGTACACATGTGGTTTCCGTTTTCAATGACGGAGTGGAATAGAGTGTGTCCCGACATGTCAGGCCAATAGATGTTCAATGTGGTGGCCATCATTTGCTGCACACAATTGCAATCTCTGGCGTAATGAATGTCGTACACGCCTCAGTACATCCGGTGTAATGTCGAAGCAGGCTGCCACAATACGTTGTTTCAAATCCTCTGGGGTTGTAGGCACATCACGGTACACATTCTCCTTTAACGTGCCCCACAGAAAGAAGTCCAGAGGTGTAAGATCAGGAGAACGGGCTGGCCAATTTATACATCCTCCACGTCCTATGAAACGCCCGTCGAACATCCTGTCAAGGGTCAGCCTAGTGTTAATTGCGGAATGTGCAGGTGCACCATCATGCTGATACCACATACGTCGTCGCGTTTCCAGTGGTACATTTTCGAGTAACGTTGGCAGATCATTCTGTAAAAACGCGATGTATGCTGCAGCTGTTTGGGCCCCTGCAATGAAGTGAGGACCAATGAGGTGGTCGCCAATGATTCCGCACCATACATTTACAGTCCACGGTCGCTGTCGCTCTACCTGTCTGAGCCAGCGATGATTGTCCACGGAGCAGTGATGCATGTTCCGTAGATTCACTGCCCCGTGGTTTGTGAAACCCGCTTCATCGGTAAACAGGTAGAACTGCAACGCATTCTCTGTTAATGCCCATTGACAGAATTGCACTCGATGATTAAAGTCATCACCATGCAATTGCTGATATAGCGACACATGAAACGGGTGAAAGCGGTGACGATGCAGTATGCGCATGACACTACTTTGACTCAGTCCACCGGCTCTCGCAATGTCCCGTGTACTCATGTGTGGGTTCATGGCAACAGCAGCTAACACACCAACTGCACCCGCTTCTCCTGTGACGGGCCTGTTACGGACCCGTTTGCGTGCTACGACCATACCTGTTGCATACAGTTGGCAGTAGATGTTTTTGCAATGTGCGGCACGTTGGATGCTCTCTGTCCAGGTAACGTTCTGCATACACCCTGCAGGCTTCAGCTGCATTTCGTCGACACTCGCCATAGATGAGTATCATCTCCGCCTTTTCAGAGTTCGAATACACCATGGTCACAGTTCCTACAACACTACACTATCACAGACGTCTGGTAACACGGTGTACTACAGTTGGTCTGCGTGCGGAGACGAATGCAGAATAACAATAGCAGCAATCGCTACATGCGGACACTGCGACAGCTAGACCAAACCACAACAGTGCACTACAGCCACACTCGTAAACACGGTCGTCATCGTAAACATGTCCTGCAGATGCTGCTCGCCGAACTTGGCCCGTGTTTGTTACAACACGCAACTGAACGTCGGAGGTTTCAAGCGTCAACTTTAGGTTACAATATCTCCGGATGTAATTAACATTTTACAACGCAACAAACGGCACTGATTACGTATTTGTTTATATGTTCAGATGTGCTAACAAAACTAACGTGGTTTCATTTTTAAAAATAACGTAGGTTTGCGTTAAAAAACATACTTCCGTGCACTTTTGTGTGGTTTGTATTAAACAATTAAACTAGCCTCTCTCCTCACGTTCGGTCTGTGGAATCGGTCGTCAGTATTTGATGTGGTTTACGAAACATATCTAGCGGTAACGTTAGGTGACTCACCCTGTATAGCCTTAGAGAACATCAAGCGTTTGTCGTCGTTCCTTAGTAGTTCCGTGTCCCACTTCTTTGCATATTGATCCTTCCTGACTAATGTCTTAAACTTGAGCCTACCCTTTACTACTACCACTTTGTGTTCTGAGTCAATATCTTCTGGTTACGCCTTACAATCCAGTATCTAATTTCGGAATCTCTGTCTGACCGTGATGTACTCCGACTGAAATCTTCACCTGTCTCCCGGCCTTTTCCAGGTATACGTCCGCCTCTTGTGCTATTACTACCTGAAATTTATTATAGAACTTAATTAGTCTTTCTCCTCTCTCATTCCTTGTCACAGCCCCATATTCTCCTATAATAGTTTCCCCTGCTCCTTCGAATACAACTACATTGCAGTCCCCCACGAATATTAGATTTTCATCTCTCATTACGTACTGTATTACGCTTTCAATATCCTCATATACTTTCTCTATCTCTTCATCTTCAGGTTGAGACGTCGGCATGTATAGCTGTACTATCGTTGTCCGTGTTGGTTTGCTGTCGATTCTGATAAGAACAACCCTGTCACTAAACTGTCCACAGTAACTCACTCGCTGTCCAACGTTCCTCTTCATAATGAACAATAATCTTGTTATACCATTCTCTGCTGCTGTTGATATTACCCTATACTCATCTGACCAAAAATCCTGGCAGTCCTCTCCAAGAGGTACGACTATTCCGCGACCTCTTGCCAATGGAGAGATCGCCACGACACCTTTTCGGTTGCAGGCCACATGTCCTGTGGGCACATTACGTATCTTTAATTCAGTGGTTTTCATTGCCTTCTGCGTCGTACGCCACTACAAAGATTGACTTAAATTTAAACATTCTGACGGCCATGTCGGAGCTGTAGCTATTGATCAGGCGAGGCTTGGATTAAGAACTGTTGAAGTATTCGAGCTACTATTTGAAATTCCGGCTGATTTCGTAGTTGCCGCGCTACAACTCTATGGTACCAGAAAAATGGACAACCTTTACTAAGTACTCGGAGCTTAATGGGGTGCTACAAATACGGATCCAACTATCAAAACATTTGTAGTCTTATCCCACAATTGGAGGCTGCAGAGCGGGATGTCATTTATGATGGTCAGCCAAAAACTTGCTCGGGTTGTGGTCAGCAAGGCCACGTCCGTTAAGCATGTTTTCCACGGAAAATACGGAAAATACTACAAGTACCGACAGGTGAAGATGTGGCTGCATCTTTGGCGACATCCCTCCCTCTCACATATACAAATGTGTTCCGGAAGGACGCCCCACTGAACAATCACCTCACCCAACAGCTGGACACTCCCATCGAAGAGCGGTTGACGACACGAGCATGGTGGCGGCGGAGGTGCCAACCGCCGAGCAGCAGCGACCGATACCTGCAATACAGAGATCGGGAGAGAAAATGGTCATCGATAGTCGGGTAGTGTTGTCACCTGCTTCGTCTCAGACCCAGAGGCGACAAAGACACACGCCCACGTTCTGGTACAGAAACGCACATAAGGAAGCAACTATCTTCGAAGCGGCACAAGAAACGACGCCTCATCCCGTCGGACGACTGCTTAACACGATGGAGAAAAGGCCGAAGAAGACCGTCTCGACAGCAGCATACGCCAAGAGCGACCTGAAAAGCTCGACAACATATAGCTACCAGCAGTCAGCTGCCAATCCGAAAGACGTGGTTGGAAAGACCCAGCCGACGGCAAAATTGTCCCAAGGAAACTGGGCTGATGATTGTGAAGTAGTCCCAGTGTCGGTGGCAACAGGCAACACGGCGAGGGCGGTGCCCTCTATAAAGTCAGAAATACAACCAACGCCGGTGGACAAGACGGAGCCACGTACCCTGTCAGTCAGCAGTAGGCGTAAGCTCCCACGGTCGACACACACGCGACGCAACGAAGACCGGGATATTGGCTTGCCTCTATCAACATCGTCCTCCTGCAAGAATTTCTTGTCATGTATGGACACGAATCCTACGTATAAAAAAATTAAAAAAATAAAAATTGGTCATCAGGTCATCAGTCCCCTAGAACTTAGAACTACTTAAACCTATCTAACCGAAGGACGACACACACATCCATGACCGAGGCAGAATTCGAACCTGCGACCGTAGCGGTCGCGCGGTTTCAGACTGAAGCGCCTAGAACCGCTCGGTCACTGCTGCCGGCCCTACGTATCACACGCCTCTGAAACTGGCAGCGACATAGCAATACTTCTCAGTGAAAGCATTACGACAGAGGATGTACTGTACGTACCGTTGGCGGGGGGATTAGCAATAACGGTGCTTGATGTACAACATCTCAACATCTATGCACCGTCCGGTACAGACAGGAGACGGGAGTATTTCCGCATCTTCGCAAAGGATATTGCCCCGCTCTTGCAAGGTCGACACGACCGCTTAATCCTACGAATGTTGGTGCACAGTAGGCATTGGTTGCCACCTGACAACATGTCCATGGCCTCCATCCTGAATACACCAATAAGACGAGTCATTCCGCTAGCCGTCTCGCCCGAATACATGTTGCACGCAATCGTAAGGCTGACCTCGTCTAAGCGTACCTGTGGCCTGCAGCCTAGGCCGACCATAAGCCATTAAAATGTACCGTCTCCCTCCGGCGGCAGCAGGTATGGCGTAGCCGCGGTCTTTGGAAAATGAACGTTGCCCATCTGAGAGATGCCATTTATGTTTTGAGATCTTGTGAACGATTGCTCCGGGCGTATCCTACAATCCTACGTTGGTGGATGGATATACCAAACTGGAGCTACGCCGAGCAGTAATTACATAAATTTGTTAGCAGGCAGTGTGGCGACGTGAGACGATGAAATCCTATTTCACTGTGCAACGGGTATGCACCGACCTAGTGCCTTCTCCGGAGCGGCAAGTGGTAGTACGACGATCTAAGGCCAGAATCATATCCATGATGGAACCCCAACCTGAAGATGCTACGGTCATGGCACGGACACTAGACCGGGTTTCAGGAGAACGCCCAACGATGTGTCATATCATCAACGAAAGCAAAAGAAGACGAATAGCTCTGGTACAAGCTATGAACACGGATGATGGCAGACGCCTAACAGCACAACAAGAAGTAGGTAATGCCCTTGTGGAACATTACACTGAGGATTACAGTGCAGTGAATACAGATATGGCAGCAATTACCGATGTTACACTTACGATTTTCGGCACCATTGATCCAGAGGAGGCACAACTGACGGAGGAGATTACAGAGGAGGAAGTGGTGGAGGCCGTTGGTAGGGAAGCGGTGAATAAATCGCCATGACCAGACGGCCTCCCTTTGGTATGTTGTAGGACCTTTAGCTATGTCATGGCACCCCTATGGATTGCTATTTGCCGTGGATTATAATGTCGCCTGACATGCCCTTCCCGCCGACATTGTCGAGAGGCTAATTATCCCCGATACACAAACCCTTTGGTGGCACACAGATACGGGACTGCGACTTTAAAATATTCACCAGACTATTAGCAGCACTCCTCGAGGAGTATTGCACCAAGTGATCTCACTCGACCAAACGTCGCCCGACGGAGCTGCCAACATGTAGAGGGCAGTTTACGAATATCGCTATTTGATTGCTCTAGCAAACACATGGCGCCTCCATGGAGCACAAAAATCGATAGATTTTGGTCAACTCTTTGATAGAGTGAGTCATTCAATTTTTGTAGAAGAAGTACAGATGCACATACGGTTTCCACGACCATTTGTTGCGGCTACTCCGTAGTGCTCGTCATTGGACATATGATGAAGTCCCTCATTGTAGCGAGATCAGTCAGACAAGAATAGTCCTTATCTACTATAGTATGTGCACTGGCCTTCGATGTGATACTCTGCGGCCATCGTCGACGCTTGACCAGACTGACCTTGCAAACATTTACTTTCAAGTGTGAGGCGTGTGCGGATAACCTGGTGCTCGTAGTGCCGAATGGAAAGAATACGCAGGTGGGTCACAAATATGGAGCGGCCACTGGCAGCCGCATACATGTAACCAAGTCTTTGACGATGGGTGTTGGTACTGGACTAACGGAAGAATGTCCAAAACCTTTATGACTAATGCATACCTTGAAATGCCTTGAAATACCAACGACAGGCAGAACATTATGGCCACCTACCTAATGGCCGGTAGGTCCACCTTGCCACGTTTGCACACACAAGTCACCTAATTCCCGTAAAGTCCGGGAAGGGGGCGATGACATCTGACGCCACGTTCCGTTACATCCCAGATGTATTCGGTAGGGTTCAGATCTGGAGAGTTTGCGAGAGGGGGGGGGGGGGGGAGGGGCGGCAGTACATCAATTCAAACTCGTCACCACTCCATCACACTCCTGGCCTTGTGACATGGTGCATTATCTTGCTGAAATATGTCACTGCCGTTGGGAAACGATCGTCATGAAGGGGTGTACGTGGTCTGCAAACAGTGTATGATACTCCTCAGCCATCAAGGTGCCTTACTTGGTCTGCAAACAGTGTACGATTCTCCTCGGCCATCAAGGTGCCTTTCACGATCTCCACTGGAGATGGATGCCCACCTCAATGTTCCCCAGAGCATAATGGAGCAGCCCTCAGCTTGTCTCCGTCTCGTAGTACAGGCGTCAAGGAGCTGTTCCGCTGGAAAATGACGGATTCGCGCCCTGCCATTGGCATAATGTAGTTATTGGGATTCATCAGACCATACAACACTGTCCCACTGCGCCAACGTCCAGTGCCGATGGTCACATGCCAGAAGCTGCCGATGTTGTGGCGTTAACCTTGCCACATGCATACGTCGTCGGCTTTGGAGGCCCATCTGGTGCTCTGCTTGTTCAGAAACACTTGTACTCTGCCCAGCATTAAAGTCTGATAAAAGTTCCTCCACAGTTCGCCAGCTGTCCTGTTCTACCAGTCTGCCCAGTCTACTCATCAGATGACACTGCTATCGCCTGGACGGTTTTATATCGATAATGGATAGATGGTGATTATGTTCTACCTGATCAGTGTACGTCGCACAGCTGCGCATAACCATAAGAGACAATTAGTCCGGACAGCGTCAGTGGGGACATCATAAGGGCGTTGGACGCTAACCAGCAGGTCACATATGTAAACACCGACCTGCCCAAGTACACACGATGATGGTGATGTCCTTCGTTAGTTCAGGGCTACTACTTACTGTAAGACACGACGCCCTTACCCTCCTTCATGGTAAGTGTGCAATGGATCTTCTGCATGTACACTACCAAACGAAGGAGCTATATATCAGCACAATGTTTAAACTGTGGAGACATCAGATATGCCTGACGGGAATCTAAATAGAAGAAACTGAACGAGTTTCTCGGACTGTGGCAGTGGCGCTCTACCACATTTTCCAGTCATTTCACCATATACGGTCTTTACTTATCGAGTACAGCTACGTTCAGATGGCTCTGCCGGAAACCAGACATGCAAAGGCGTCCACATTAATTGTCATGAAGTATGGCGACGGAAATATCATGCTTCCTTAGACATAGAAATACCTGCAATGTCATACCTAACAGTTAATTGTAAAAACGTCGCCCGGTCCATACTCCAAGCCATTCATGGGACGGGTTCGCCATTATGCCGTCGGTGGCAAACCCGCGGCCCCTCGGAAGAAGTGTGGCGTCTGGTGACAAAAATGATCGTTTATTTTCCTTCGAATGGGACAACTCAACTTTTGACCGGAGACAGATGGTGCTCTATTTGTTCAGAGACGGCACAAAGAATGTGATAGGCTTTTGAACTTTTTACAGGAATGACATCAGATCGTGAGCAGTCTGAAATGCCGACAGTATTTGTCTGTCTTCCTATGGAGTACTTTCAAGAACCCCCGCATAGCTGGATCGTCCAGTTAAATTATCGATGCGATGAAACAATGAACGGAAGATAAGAGAGAGCGGGGAGATTGGAAATCAAATCCTACATTATGCTTCGTCTTTATTTCTTCATGTTGTGCGAGAACGGGGTTAAGTTTGTATAGCTTTCAAGCACTACAGAAATATTATTTTGTGGCATTATAATGAAGCCGTTGTTACTAATTCAACTACTTCACTTTACTCTTATATGTGTAACAGAATATGTTTTTATATATGAAAGATATTTATTACAATGTTTAGCATAGTTGGAGAACTGTTTTGTTACAAAGTAATTTTATTGTGTTTTCCATTTTCTGATGATCGTTTAACTTTCCCAAGTGTATTGTTAGTTTTAGGTCACTCTGGTTACTTGTTATACTACAGTATTAAGCTATATATGGAAAAAATTGTTAATCTCATTCTATAAACTGAAATATAAAGGCACGTTTTTGTATTTTATTTTGTTCCTGTTAATACGTTGATGTAATTCTCTGAAGAAGGAAAATGAAACTTCCTGCAGATGAGTAAAAATTTGGGCTCTA
Source organism: Schistocerca gregaria (assembly GCF_023897955.1). Classification (NCBI taxonomy): domain Eukaryota; kingdom Metazoa; phylum Arthropoda; class Insecta; order Orthoptera; family Acrididae; genus Schistocerca; species Schistocerca gregaria. The sequence goes on from NC_064921.1 coordinate 863,921,130, forward strand.
GAATAGGATTTGAAATGTGCTCTTCCCTTGCAGTGGCATGTGACCATGTAAACATGCGAACATCTAAATAGAATGAGGCTTTTTATCAATAAAAAAGTAGACTGCTGGGACATCAAGCCCGTATACACTGAAAAAAATATAAAAAAAGAAAGAGAAAGAAACAGCACTGGCTCTTAGCGTAGTGGTAATGTGATCGCTGTATTCGCTATAGGATGGAAGCTCGCCGGAGGACCATTATTTTGCATCCACATTTCTCATCTTCTTTAAATTGACAGACCGAAAATCGGCAAGAACATCTTGGAAAAACTCTGTAAACATGCTTAGGAACAAAGTTATGCATCAGCCTAGAACTTTTTACATACTCATGGGCTGTGGCACAAAGTTTTATCAAGGAGTTGTGATATCACCTAAAAGAGGTGAATAATTTAACTGGATTTGCTCATTTAATAATAGGTGTAGGGATATACACATATTACAACTCCTTGGTAAAACTTTGGGCCTCGGTCCATGAGTAGATAAAAGGATGTAGGCTGAAGCACATATTCATGTCAGTATCCCCACACCTATCATTAAGTGAGCAACCCAGTTCTGTTATTCACTTCTTTTAGATAATACCACAATTCCTTGACAAGTTTTGGGCCTCAATCCATGAGTATATAAAAACTTCTGGGCTGGTGGATTACTTTATTCGTAGGTATGTTTAGTCATGTTGTGTAATTGCTCAGTTGTGTAATTCCATATGTAAGTTGTAAAAAAATAGTCACTGAGTAAATTTTACAATAAACTAAGGACCGATACATTAAGAAGTTGAGATGTTTGTCTTTGCCTTAACATCATGTTTGCCTTTGTTTTATCATCTTTGGAAACAGTAATGAACTTCTAAATTGGCTTATACCCAAAACCTAGCTTGTGCATTAACCGTAATAAAATTTGTGAAGCAAGACAAAAAACAGCGTTGTTTGCGTAATTTACAACGTTCCACGAAATAAAAAAAAATGGTTCAAATGGCACTGAGCTCCATGGCACTTAACATCTATGGTCAACAGTCCCCTAGAACTTAGAACTACTTAAACCTAACTAACCTAAGGACATCACACACATCCATGCGCGAGGCAGGATTCGAACCTGCAACCGTAGCAGTCACTCCGTTCTGGGCTGAAGAGCCTAGAACCGCTCGACCACCGCTTCCGGCAATGGCGAAAGAAACCATAATACACGTCGTAGACAATTTTATAAATTCCGCGGTTCTTCAATACGCTGACGAGGATCAAAGCAGTCGCACTGCGGTAGGATAAGCTGATTCACTGCACTAGGAAATTCTGCCACCGTGGTACAAATTTATCAGCAAATCCGGATCAACTCCCAACACTTTTTACCGAAACACTTTAGACAAGGATCACCACTCTCGCCTTGGCCTGCGAGACATGGACAAAAACGGTACCTCACATATACCACTTGAGGCGAAACAAGCGCTGCATCATAGTAAGATGAGCAGAGGCGAGCGAGTGTGCCATGGCTTCCCCCAGTTCACCACTACCCGCGCCACGTCATCATAACGCACCTGTGCTTAACATACTAAGGGCTGCATCATAATTTGAGAGAGAAATTAAAAATTAAAGTAACTGTTCGCGTCCGTCAAACGCATGCGTCCGTTGTACCTCGGATGACGTCACAGCTGGGCGGACATGAACGCGTTCTCGGTTAAAGTAGGAAGTGAACTCGCGAGGGCTGTACACCGTCCTGGATCGCTTAGATTTAATGGAAGTACGAGTAATTTTTTGTGTGCCGCCCGTAATGTTGACAAAACCACGTGGCAAGTGACGAGATAATTTTCCTTTTTTAAGACGTGAAATTAACTTTAGTGATTAGAAGTTAGGATGATAGACTATTTTATCTGTGGCTTCCACTATACTGCTAATAGTGCTGTTTCCGATAGGGAGATTAGTTACAATACTAGGACTTGTTTTTGTGTATGTAAACGTTTACAGAATATATCAGTCAGTTAAAACTCGAAACTTTTATTTATAGTCATAGTTCCTGATCCCGCTGAGTAAGTAGAAGGTAGGAACATTTTCTTCCAGTTAGCACAAAGAGTAATCTGGGCTTGCAGACTGAAAATTATGGTCAGTATGTTCTCCATCGCCTCCTGGTAACTACAAAAATAGTTTTCAGGCTCCTGTAAACGACGAAGGTAGGTGGAAAGCACACAGAGACAATTTAAGTCTTTTTCGTAATGATATAAAGAAGTATCGACTATTTGATTGATAAGCTCTGTAGCAACCTCATTACATTACGTTGAGTTCCAGATTACTTGCATTGAACAGGAAACATAAATCACTACCAGTCTCTAATTAACAGACTACGCTTGTTCCCAGCTAAAACACTGCAAAGTCGCCAAAACCCTGAGCGTAAAAAAATTCTCGTTACCATTTTCAAAGCAAAAAAATCGTGATACTTAGTTACTCTCATACTTGATTTCGTAACTGGGGTAAGCGTTTTCCAATAGTTCGCGTCCATTTCATTCTAGATACACATGTAAACGGTAAGAAAATGAGAACTTGTAGCTTTGAACTCTACACTCACTGATTACCGTTCCACTCCTCTAAGCATTGCACCATGAGAGACAGGCGTCAGAGCAGTCTCCTTGAACACTAGCGTCCAGGTGCTCGTCGGAGGTAATTTTCTGGCTTTTAACTTCATGCTAAAATGTTCTAAGTTATGATTTCAAGTTGCAAATGAAGATAGGCAATTTATTGGAAAAAAGGTTGGCAAAATTGGTCTTTCTTTCTAGTTAAACCTGAAAGGTAAACAGCGATTCCTTATAAGCGCATTCTTAAAATTTTTATAGCCTCTGTACTTCACATTTGTAGGTATCCAGATGCTCTCGCTACGGTTCCAACATTTAAATGGTTCAAATAGCTCTCAGTACTATGGGACTTAACATCTATGGTCATCAGTCCCCGAGAACTTAGAACTACTTAAACCTACCTAACCTAAGGACATCACACACTTCCACGCCCGAGGCAGGATTCGACATTGCGACCGTAGCGGTCCCGCGGTTCCAGACTGTAGCGCCTAGAACCGCTCGGCCACACCGGCCGGCCCAAACATTTAGTGAGGTCCCTAATCTGTGTCGTAAAGTAAGAAATCCTTAGCACACGGGCAATAGGTGCGTGCTGAGTGACCATCGGATACGTCGCTTATCCTGAACCAATGACCCACTTCCTCAGTCTGACGTCTCGTCCTAGTCCGGTTCTTATGCTTATGTTGCCAAATGCTCTGAGTTTTCTCCCGTTTTGTGAAACACTTTATAAATACTTTCTGTACTGTCGGTCTCTGTAAATTCTTTCTTGTATGTTTGGAACTCGGAGCATACACGATTTCCTGCACAGGAAGACTCTGCTTTTCTATAACTGCATATGTCGGTCATATAGTAGCTCTGGCGATGGAAGAAGTCATCGATAGGATGAGTTGTCGTTTAAACTTGACGTGGCAAGTAAAGCGTAAACTGCAGTTTTAGAAGCGCTTGTACGAGTCCGGAGCAAATGAAACAAATTTAGCTGTCCTAATTTCAGTAAGGAAAGAGCGGATATGATGATGATAATGATTGTGTTTGTGTAATGAGCATTCCATTTGCGTCCATTTTTTCCACTAGCCACAGATAATATTAAGAGAGAGTGCTGAGAAAGGAGAGTAAGATTGCCAACGCCTTTGAAGAGGAAGCTGTCACGATGCTCTGGTAATGTGGCCGTTCCCGGGAGTGTACCGACTAATTGGTCCAGGTACGACGTTCGCCGTATTAGGCCGGGGAATGCTAGCGATCTCAGGGCGAAATGCGACTTCACAGAACCGCAAGGCCTCCTTCTTGCAACCGGATGCCTCTGCCGCTCTGGAAGATGTTGCACGACAAAGTGTCCACAGCTGTTCTGAGGCAACACGCGGGTGACGCTGTGATTAGGGGACTGGCCAGCGTTGTAAAGAGCACGGTCTCCTGTTTTCAGAGAAGGAAGCACAATTAAAGTCCGTTAGGCATTGTAGTCTTTATAATAATTGGAGGAAATTTGCAGTTCAGCGTCCTTCGACGTCATGGTTATTGGATATGGTACACTTACTAGAAAGAGAAATTCTACATTTATCAGGATAAGAATGCAGGGAGTGAAACGTTACCTACAACTTGTGTAAAAGTCAGACTGCAGTTTGTAGGGCTTCTGCTGCATTGCCTCCTTTCGTTGGTAATTACTCTGCTCCTTGTCGATGATGGGTTGTTTCATCACAAGAAATTCATTGCATATAATGGACTCAGATGCTACTATTCGTTTATTCTATCATTTGTCAAAAAGTAGTATTGAATGATAGTAATAAATCATGCTATAAATTTCAAATAAAATTTCGAATTTCAAGAATGCTTCAATCTAGGACTAACTTCCCAACATGAGAAATAGTGTTCAACCATTAATGCCCGATTCTTTAAAGACTCGAACTCATATACACAAAACAGCTTGAAACATCTAATTACAAATGAGTTACTGAGTTAAACATTTGCTTTTAAGTATGTAAGGCAGAAGAGGTTTAGTAAAGGTTTGAAATTATGCATGAAGTTTATTAGAATTTCCTAAGAGCTCTCGTTATCGTACACTGGGGGAATACAAACTGGGTTATTTGCATGCCACTTTAAACAAAATATAGGTTTTCACTCATCTTAATCTCTATGGCGTCATATCTGCTGTATTGTCTGTCGTAAAATAGAGTAGTTTTGCAGGTCGATTGAGTTATACCAGTGCATGTAGACACTGTATGCAAAACGTATTGCGAATAGAGTTAGTAGTAAAGAAGAAATAAATTAAAGCGTGATACCTGATGCTGAAGTAACTATAGTACCTGCCTCGAGACAAACGCACAGTTTGTAACTATAGAACTTGTACTATTGTGGTAAACCTTTAAAATAAGATTATACCCTCTAAAAACAGATAATGCGAGCATTTTTAATCTCACTCAATAATTGCGCTAAATATTGAAAATATGATTTTTGTTGCCCCTATGCTACAACTGGTACTAAGTTCCGGGTTCCGGAATAGTGATTTAGTTATCTTCTATACTACTAAATAAAGGCAAGCTGATGTTTATAGTTGTTACCAACTCTCTAAAAGTAATTAACTGATTTACTCCAAAATTTTTCATGATACTCTAACAATACAAAATACAATAGTACACATTTAATGTAAAAAGGGGCAACATTCTAGCAAAAATATCGAGAAGTTCCTGACCACTTTACTTCAGACTTTTACACAATACTCTAATAAACCATTTCTGGACATTCGCTATAAATTTTTCAGATACATCTATAAAGAGACATAGAATATATACGTGACTCACAATATATATAGTCTGAAGAGCCAAAGAAATTGGTACACCTGCCTAATATCATGTAGGGCCCCTGCGAGCACGCAGAAGTGCCGCAATACGCCTTGGCAGGGACTCGACTAATGTCTGTAGTAATGCTGGAGGAAATTGACACCATGAATCCTGCAGGGCTGTATAAATCAGTAAGAGTACGACGGTGAGGAGATCTCTTCTGGACAGCACGTTTCAAGGCACTTCACATATGCCCAATAATGTTCATGTCCGTGGAGTTTGGTGGCAAGTGGAAGTGTTTAAATTCAGAAGAGTGTTCCTGAAGCCACTCTGTAACAATTCTCGACGTGTGTGGTCGCATTATCCTGCTAGAATCGACCAACCCCGTCGGAATATACAATGGACACGAATAAATGCAGGTGATCAGACTAGATGGTTACGTACATGTCACCTGTCAGAGCCGTGTCCAGATGTATGAGGGGTCTCAATCACTTCAGATGCACACGTTCCACACCACCATTACAGAGCCTTCACCAGCGTGAACAGTCCCGTGCTGACATTCAGGGCCTGCCGGTGTGGCCGTGCGGTTCTAGGCGCTTCAGTCTGGAATCGCGTGACCGCTACGGTCACAGGTTCGAATCCTGCCTCGGGCATGGATGTGTCTGATGCCCTTAAGTTAGTTACGTTTAAGTAGTTCTAAGTTCTAGGGGACTGATGACCTCAGATGTTAAGTCCCATAGTGCTCAGAGCCATTTGGCCCATTTGACATTCAGGGTCCATGGATTCATGAGGTTGTGTCCATACCCTTACACGTCCATCCGCTCGGTACAAATTTAAACGAGACTCCTTCGACCAGGCAGCATGTTTTCAGTCATCAACAGTCTAATGTTTGTGTTGACAGGTCCAAGCGAGGCGTAAAGCTTTGTGTAGTGCAGTCATCAAGTATACACGAGTGGGCTTTCGGCTCCGAAAAACCATATTGATGATGTTTAGTTGAATTTCTGTGCACGCTGACACTTGTTGATGGTCCAGCACTGAAATCTACAGCAATCTGCGGAAGGGTTGCACTTCGGTCACGTTGAATGATTCTTTTCAGTCGTCGTTGGTGTCATTCTTGCAGCACATTTTTCGGCCGCTGCGGTGTCGGAGATTTGATGTTTTACAGGATTCCTGGTATTCACAGTACACTTGTGAAATGGACGTACTTCATCGCTACCTCGCTGATGATGTGTCCCAACGCTCGTGTGCCGACTATAGCACCACATTTGAAGTCACTTAAATCTTGATAACCTGCCATTGTAGCAGCAGTAACCGATCTAACAATTGTGACAGACACTGGTTTCGTATATAGGCATTGCTGACCCAGCGCCGAATTCTGCCTGTTTACAAATCTATGTACTTGAATATGCATGCCTATACCAGTCCCTTTGGCACTTCAGTGCAATAATGAGTAACGTGAGTCGATAACATACCTTCTATGTCGGTAACGGTTCTAGACATCGATGCGAGGTTTTCGGCAAATGATAGTACACTAAGACGCATGTACGTTGGTACGTGATAAAGAGTCTTAACTCTTGTGTCGATCGAGGTATTAAAGCAGCAGGTTTTTTTTTAAATAGAATGATATACATTTTAACGGCGTTCGAAGGAGTTTGAAAAGGCGACTACAATGATACAATGCTTGTTATTGTAGAGGTTAAAACGCTTCACAGAAGAACCCGAGAAATATTCTAACACCGGTAGTCTGCTGGACTAGGCTATTGTGTTGTAAGTATGCTAATACTAGACTACCTTGTGTTTCTTCCCCTCTCGGCTTTCGGGACATATCCATACAGCTGTCCCAATACTGTAATGTCTGGACATTATACTGTAATGAACTGGACAGGAATCGAAACAGGGACGCTTAAGGTAGCAATCCACCGTGTAGCCACCGAGGCGTCAGGCTATATCGTTGTATCAAACCTTTCGACTGTTTATTTGTCTGCAAGCAGAAGTAGCAGGAACTGTGAAGTCTATTTCTGTTTCATCAGTTTTTGCACACAGCCTTGTACACCAATTAGGAGAAGTTAGACATACTACTTTTAAATGTCGAATGGTGACAAGAGACGAGTTGCCACACAATTTGGAATCAGCCAAAGGAATGTCATTAGCATCCAGCACTGACATAAATTCCACTTAGCAGCACAATCGGAGGGCGTGATGTCGAAAGTCGTATGGAATTTTATTGGTTGCTATGCATCGCTTGGGAAACGACACTAGGTATTTCCAACCTGTGCTCTTTACCGATGAAGCAGTGTTTACTGCGGTAATGTAAATTTACGTACAACGTGCAGTATTGGTATACTGAAAATCAACGCTGGCTTCGTTAAGTACAACAATAATGACCGTGAAGCGTAAATCTATGATGCGGCATTATAGGAAACACCATTGTGGGGCCTTACTTCACCCCAAGAATGTGAAACGGAAATAGCTACGCACACTTTCTTCAGAACATTCTATATGTTCTTTTACTAGAGGTACCACTGCATAATCAACAGTGTACGTGTTTCCGTCACGACGGCTTCCCTGCTCACTCTTCCCGTGTTACAAAGCAAATACTGATTGAAATGTTTCCTGGCCGTTGGACAGGAATACTGCAGTGCAGTAGGTGTCCAGGTCTCTTGAACCGAATTGTCTTCTTGATTTCTTTCTGTGGGGAGCACTGAAAAATACAGTCTAGCACGAAGCCCCAACTACGCCAGACAATTTACGCCGTCGAACGACCATAGCATGCAACGTCTTATCATCCAAATCTGGGGCTTTCACTCGATGGTAGACGATTTGAGCACGTAAAGTGTAAAATCATCTTTCGTTAATAGATTTTCATGTAACTATCTATGTAACGGTTTCTTCCCTTTTGAATGTAAATCTAGGCGCTTTAGTCTGAAACAGCGTGACCGCTAAGGTCGCAGGTTCGAATCCTGCCTCGAACACGGATGTGTGTTATGTCTTTAGGTTAGTTAGGTTTAAGGAGTTCTAAGTTCTAGGGGACTGATGACCACAGATGTTAAGTCCCATAGTGTTCAGAGACATTTTGAATGTAAATCAGTAATTTAAAATGTGAACGTCTCGGCTAGTTGGTCCTGCATTGTCCTTCCCGTCAACAGACGGCAAACCCTGGTTTGTCAGCTTGCTTCCCCCTTCGTGTGCGCTACTCGGTGTTTTGCGCTCTCTGGTGGTACACCGCGTCCTGTACATGTGCAGCGCGGCACTCGGGGTCATAGCACTAAGTGTTAAGTGCCCTGGCGTTCATTGCATATTTCTTTGACCAGGAAGTCGTCCATAGTATTGCCTTTGACTTAGGTTTTACCGCCGCTAGCGAGACCGTTTTTTTGGAAATGGAAATGATCGTATGGCATTGTTGGCCGGGAGGCCCCATTCGGTGGAGTTGGGCCACCGTATTGCAAGTCCTTTTTAGTTGACGCCACTTCGGCGACTTGCGAGTCAATGATGATGAAAATGATGATGAAGGACACACAACATCCCGTCCGCTGACGAGAATCGAACCCGGGCCCCCTGCATAGTAGGCGGTAATGCTACCACTGCGCTACGGTGGTGGACGCACTTTTTGGATATTTGTGGTAGTAAGTACCTATGGGACCAAATTTAACTAACGTAAACTAACTTACGCTAAGGACAACACACAAAAATACCAAAAGGAGGACTCGAGTCTCCAACGGATGCAGCCGCTCGAACCGTGCAAGGCGCCTGAGACTACGTGGCCTACTGGGAGGCGCTCTTTTCTAAAATGTTTTATGGAACTTCGTTTTCCCTTTTGTACATGTACTACTGCTTTTAAAAACTGTTATTAGCTCCGGTCTCTTGTTTATTTTCAGTATGACACCTGATGATGGGCATTTAAGAGCCAGAAACCAGTCATGTTTTAACTACTCAAAAATAAAAAGATCCTTACAATTGAAACGGTACTTTCAACCTCTCCTCTAAAGGTGAAGATATAGTGTTGCAATCTGGTGTACTGGATTAGGTCTTGATCGGTTCGATTATTTAATCTTCCATGTGAAATGGGATTCGAGTATATCCGGCCAGATCCTGTCACCGTTCGGCAACTTTATACAAATAACGGCCGAGAAATGGCAAGGACACAAACATTTTAACGTTTAAAATGGAGTTGCAAATTTTAAAAATCGATTTAACGAAATACGTACCTTCTTTTCTCGTGATTCAAGGCTTCAAGGTCCTCATTGTACACGACGGGCCACCGCAGACGTGCGTCATCTGCAGTTCCACAGGACACATAAAAAGCGGGTGTCTGCGTGCCAAACCGCAGCGTCAGTGAAGCACGAAGAGTAACTAACATACACCCAGGTAGTAGATCCGCCTTCACCAGGCGCAGAGCCGCCAGGGCCGAGTCGAGTTCAATGCGATCACTCGCACTCAGCGCAGAGGTAAACGACATAAGCAAGAAACTGCGCTCTGGCTGCCTCAGAAAATACGAAGTAGGCAGACGGACGAGTCCCGCAAACAAAAATTTTAGAATGAAGACTCGGGCTTATAGCACACAGTACGCAGACCTCCAAGCGGAAGGACGTTGATCGCTTACGATGCGTGGCAGAGGGTACCCTGTACGGCTACTAGTCATTCCCTCTCCTATTCCACTCGCAAATAAAGCGAGGGAAAAACGACCGTCTATATGCTTCTGCATGATGCCTAATCTCTCTAATCTTATCCCACGGTCCTTATGCGAAATGTACGTTGGCAAACAGCCTCACATTGCAGCTCATCCTGTCCACCACATCCTTTATGTATACAGAAAATAACGGCGGTCCCGTCACACTCCCCTAGGACACTTATGAGGATACCCTCGACTCTGATGAACACTGGCTGTCGAGGACAACATACTGGATTCTATTAGTTATGAAGTCTTTGAGCCACTCGCATACCTGGGAACCTATTCCGCATGCTTGTGCCTTTGTTAACAGTCTGCATTGCGGCACTAGGAATATGGAATCCTCCTGTTGCCCTCTATCTATCGTTCGCAAGGATCTCATGTGAGGAAAGGGCAAGCTGATTTTCGCACGACCGATGCTTTCTAAAACCATGCTAATTAGTGAACAAAAGCTTTTCCCTTATAAGGAAATTTGTTATGCTCGAACTTAGAATATGTTCACGGATTCTGCAGCAAACTTATGTTAAAGATAACGGCCTACAATTTTGCCTATATGCTCATTTACCCTTCATATATGCAGGTCTCACCTGCACTTTTTCCAGTTGCTTGCGTTATTGCGCTGGCCGACAGATTTGCGATAAATGCAACCTAAATAATGAGTCAATGCGGTACTCTGTAAAACCGTGGGAGATCTAATAATTGTAGTTAACTAACGCATAACCCATAAGTTATGACGTCCTTTGTATAAAATGTGGAGTATGAAACCTGACAATGATTTAGTACAATATAACTTTTCCCCCCTACTTTAGTGTTCTAGCGTTTAGAAAGACGGCACAAGAGTTTTCGACTTAGGAAAACACCGGGGCCGAATTTATTAAGATGAGCGTGAAAGAAAAGACCGATGACTTTAAGGACACAGCAAACAACAACCTTCCTAATAGGATAACAGCGTCACCCAATGATATCGCTCAAGAACAGACGCCTCACATTCACGAAACTATATAATATAGTTACTATTAGAAGAACTGAATGGTGGAATGTCAACAGTAATACTTATGTGTAGCAGATGCGAACGTAGCTATACTTCAAGAGGTGATCACAGATAAAGCCTCCGACGTTTTTGGGACAGCAATAATGTTTGAGGTGGGTATATCATGTCAAGGACAATCATCACTCGAAAGTGGCAGAGGCAGTGCGTTAAAAATACACGACATCTTCTTGGTAAATATAGGGTTGTATCGATACCTAAACCGGAAAACTGCCGTATGGATACCCAGTTTTACAGGGATTATGTTCAGACTGAGCGCTGCAAGATTTACGTTGTCAATAGTGTCAGTGTCACGACTTGCTGGTAGGTGCTGGTACTGGTACGGCCTTACAGCTGCAGACAGTCAACATGGGTCTGGACATGGCGAGCAGGACTTACTCGCAGTTTTATCAAAATAACAGCAATAGTTCTGCTGCTCTTAGCTGGCATTGGCCCTTTCCTCGTGAGGTGGCTACTGCATCACAAGATCTGAACCCTTGTGACTTCTGGCTGGGGGGTTCCCAGAAGGAAACGGTTTATCATCGGAACACTATCACACATCGGAGGTTGAAGCTCAGCTTGGCGAGGAAGGTAGCCAAAATCCCATGTGATATATTTCGGGCAGCATTAAAGCCATCTCTAGTGCAGTTCCAGACTATCGTGGATGCAGGTGGTCGTCGTACTGAGCAACGTTTGTAAGCCTGAACGTAAACATGATATGCAGCTAGCAAATGTTACCTATCGTGTGAAAGTCAAAATGTGTTTCTTTCAACGTTTACCCGTTATTTCTCTTCCGCACTTCTTTACAAATGTTTCCACAGTTTCCTTCTCCTACGATCACTCGTTTCTCATGCGCGACCTCTCAAACTGCAAAAGTTTAATTATAATTGGAATGTATGCTCGTAAACGCTGCGACTCGATCCGCAGACAAACATGGCAGAAGCGATTTGTTTCGCGACGAAATAGTGAATCTATTAACGGAAATGCGAGATAATGTAATTTTAGGCGGAAATTTTAATTGTGCTTTGCGTCGGTAAGATCTGTGCCCTAATTTTAATTTCTGTGAAGAAGGTATGACCTATTAATTTTCAGGACTATCGTGACTACCACATCACGGCTCACTACAACAGACAACAGCGCCTCCTGGGGCTATAGGTCTAGCAACTGCACATGTCGCTCCTAGATGACGAGGTATTGTACCAAGCAGTCGCTGAAACATGGACACGATGTCTCCAGAACCAGTTAAGGCAGTCAAGGCATATTATCGGGTGGATTCAAACTGCCAAACCGCAAAAAAGGCAGTGTATTGCCCAAACTATTGGATGCAATGCTGAAATACTGTTTCTTATGCCTACCCGACCTGTACAATGAACGAACGAATTTGGTAGCAAATAGTTTTCGAATGGCACAGCAAACCAAAAATTTCTGTTTTGGTACGGCAGTCACTGGAGGGCAAAAAAGTGCAAGCACGTCTCACAACTGATAGCAGTCAAGAAAATATTCCGGTATACCAAATTATAAGGGAACAGAAAATCATTCAGTACATTTCCCACGAACAAGGAAATAGCTACGATCACCAAAGTGCAATTAAGCTACATACTGAACGGTAGTATATGAATCTTTATCCTGAATCAGAGATCCAATTATGGACGAAGCTTTCCTCCTTAATATACAACACATAGTTAATGCGGAGGATAACGAAGGGTTTCTCGAAAACATCTCGGAAGGAGAAAGAGAAACAATAGTTACAGAATCCACGTAACAGATCAGTTGAGTGTCATTGAAGATTTTTGCCCATGAACTAACAATAATTTATAACTAACTGTTGGCAGACGATGCATTGTGTAACTTACACATGCAGTTCTTCTTGGGTTCGTGATATCTACGTCCGCATCTACATCCATACTCCGCAAGCAACCTGACAGTGTGTGGTGGAGGGTACCTTGAATACCTCTGCCGGTTCTCCCTTCTATTCCAGTCTTGTATTGTTCGTGGAAGGAGAGATTTTCGGTATATCTCTGTGTGGGCTCTAATGTCTCTGATTTTATCCTTATGGTCTCTTCGCGAGACATATGTAGGAGGGAGTAACATACTTCTTGATTCCTCGGTGAACGTATGTTCTCGAAACTTCAACAAAAGCCCGTACCGAGCTACTGAGCGTCTCTCCTGCAGAGTCTTCCACTGGAGTTCATCTATCATCTCCGTAACGCTTTCGCGATTACTAAATGATCCCGCAACGAAGCGCGCTGCTCTTCGTTGGATATTCTCTATCTCTTCTATCAACCCTGTCTGGTACTGATCCCACATAGGTGAGCAGTATTCAAGCAGTGGGCGAACAAGTGTAGTGTAACATACTTAGTTTGTTTTCGGACATCATTTTCTCAGGATTCTTCCAATGAATCTCAGTCTGGCATTTGCTTTACCGAAGATTAATTTTATATGGTCATTCCATTTTAAATCACTCCTAATGCTTACTCCCAGATAATTTATGGGATTAACTGCTTCCAGTTGCTGACCTGCTATATTGTATCTAAATGATAAAGGAGCTTTCTTTCTACGTATTCGCAGTACATTACACTTGTCTACATTAAGATTCAATTGCCATTCCCTGCACCATCCGTCAATTCGTTGCAGATACTCCTGCATTTCAGTACAATTTTCCACTGTTACGACCTCTCGGGATACTACAGCATCATCCGCAAAACGCATCAGTGAATTTCCGATGTTATCCACTTATCCACAAGGTCATATATATATATATATATATATATATATATATATATATATATATATATATATACACTCCTGGAAATTGAAATAAGAACACCGTGAATTCATTGTCCCAGGAAGGGGAAACTTTATTGACACATTCCTGGGGTCAGATACATCACATGATCACACTGACAGAACCACAGGCACATAGACACAGGCAACACAGCATGCACAATGTCGGCACTAGTACAGTGTATATCCACCTTTCGCAGCAATGCAGGCTGCTATTCTCCCATGGAGACGATCGTAGAGATGCTGGATGTAGTCCTGTGGAACGGCTTGCCATGCCATTTCCACCTGGCGCCTCAGTTGGACCAGCGTTCGTGCTGGACGTGCAGACCGCGTGAGACGATGCTTCATCCAGTCCCAAACATGCTCAATGAGGGACAGATCCGGAGATCTTGCTGGCCAGGGTAGTTGACTTACACCTTCTAGAGCACGTTGGGTGGCACGGGATACATGCGGACGTGCATTGTCCTGTTGGAACAGCAAGTTCCCTTGCCGGTCTAGGAATGGTAGAACGATGGGTTCGATGACGGTTTGGATGTACCGTGCACTATTCAGTGTCCCCTCGACGATCACCAAAGGTGTACGGCCAGTGTAGGAGATCGCTCCCCACACCATGATGCCGGGTGTTGGCCCTGTGTGCCCCGGTCGTATGCGGTCCTGATTGTGGCGCTCACCTGCACGGCGCCAAACACGCATACGACCATCAATGGCACCAAGGCAGAAGCGACTCTCATCGCTAAAGAATACACGTCTCCATTCGTCCCTCAATTCACGCCTGTCGCGACACCACTAGAGGCGGTCAGCACGATGTTGGGGCGTGAGCGGAAGACGGCATAACGGTGTGCGGGATCGTAGCCCAGCTTCATGGAGACGGTTGCGAATGGTCCTCGCGATACCCGAGGAGCAACAGTGTCCCTAATTTGCTGGGAAGTGGCGGTGTGGTCCCCTACGGCACTGCGTAGGATCCTACGGTCTTGGCGTGCATCCGTGCGTCGCTGCGGTCCGGTCCCAGGTCGATGGGCACGTGCACCTTTCGCCGACGGCTGGCGACAACATCGATGTACTGTGGAGACCTCACGCCCCACGTGTTGGGCAATTCGGCGGTACGTCCACCCGGCCTCCCGCATGCCCACTATACGCCCTCGCTCAAAGTCCGTCAACTGCACATACGGTTCACGTCCACGCTGTCGCGGCATGATACCAGTGTTAAAGACTACGATGGAGCTCCTTATGCCACGGCAAACTGGCTGACACTGACGGCGGCGGTGCACAAATGCTGCGCAGCTAGCGCCATTCGAGGGCCAACATCGCGGTTCCTGGTGTGTCCGCTGTGCCGTGCGTGTGATCATTGCTTGCACAGCCCTCTCGCAGTGTCCGGAGCAAGTATGGTGGGTCTGACACACCGGTGTCAAAGTGTTCTTTTTTCCATTTCCAGGAGTGTATATACACTCCTGGAAATTGAAATAAGAACACCGTGAATTCATTGTCCCAGGAAGGGGAAACTTTATTGACACATTCCTGGGGTCAGATACATCACATGATCACACTGACAGAACCACAGGCACATAGACACAGGCAACAGAGCATGCACAATGTCGGCACTAGTACAGTGTATATCCACCTTTCGCAGCAATGCAGGCTGCTATTCTCCCATGGAGACGATCGTAGAGATGCTGGATGTAGTTTTGTGGAACGGCTTGCCATGCCATTTCCACCTGGCGCCTCAGTTGGACCAGCGTTCGTGCTGGACGTGCAGACCGCGTGAGACGACGCTTCATCCAGTCCCAAACATGCTCAATGGGGGACAGATCCGGAGATCTTGCTGGCCAGGGTAGTTGACTTACACCTTCTAGAGCACGTTGGGTGGCACGGGACACATGCGGACGTGCATTGTCCTGTTGGAACAGCAAGTTCCCTTGCCGGTCTAGGAATGGTAGAACGATGGGTTCGATGACGTTTGCATGTACCGTGCACTATTCAGTGTCCCCTCGACGATCACCAGAGGTGTACGGCCAGTGTAGGAGATCGCTCCCCACACCATAATGCCGGGTGTTGGCCCTGTGTGCCTCGGTCGTATGCAGTCCTGATTGTGGCGCTCACCTGCACGGCGCCAAACACGCATACGACCATCATTGGCACCAAGGCAGAAGCGACTCTCATCGCTGAAGACGACACGTCTCCATTCGTCCCTCCATTCACGCCTGTCGCGACACCACTGGAGGCGGGCTGCACGATGTTGGGGCATGAGCGGAAGACGGCCTAACGGTGTGCGGGACCGTAGCCCAGCTTCATGGAGACGGTTGCGAATGGTCCTCGCCGATACCCCAGGAGCAACAGTGTCCCTAATTTGCTGGTAAGTGGCGGTGCGGTCCCCTACGGCACTGCGTAGGATCCTACAGTCTTGGCGTGCATCCGTGCGTCGCTGCGGTCCGGTCCCAGGTCGACGGGCACGTGCACCTTTCGCCGACCACTGGCGACAACATCGATGTACTGTGGAGACCTCACGCCCCACGTGTTGAGCAATTCGGCGGTACGTCCACCCGGCCTCCCGCATGCCCACTATACGCCCTCGCTCAAAGTCCGTCAACTGCACATACGGTTCACGTCCACGCTGTCGCGGCATGCTACCAGTGTTAAAGACTGCGATGGAGCTCCGTATGCCACGGCAAACTGGCTGACACTGACGGTGGCGGTGCACAAATGCTGCATAGCTAGCGCCATTCGACGGCCAACACCGCGGTTCCTGGTGTGTCCGTTGTGCCGTGCGTGTGATCATTGCTTGTACAGCCCTCTCGCAGTGTCCGCAGCAAGTATGGTGGGTCTGACACACCGGTGTCAATGTGTTCTTTTTTCCATTTCCAGGAGTATATATATATATATATATATATATATATATATATATATATATATATATATATATATATATATATATATTGTGAATAGTAACGATCCTACGACACTCCCCAGCGGCACACCTCAAACCAATCTTAATTTGGAAGACTTCTCTTCATTGAGAATGACATGCTGCGTTCTGTTATCTAGGAACTCTTCAGTCCAATCACACAATTGGTGGTGGTGGTTAGTGTTTAACGTCCCGTCGACAACGAGGTCATTAGAGACGGAGCAAGCTCGGGTTAGGGAAAGATTGGGAAGGAAATCGGCCGTGTCCTTTCAAAGGAACCATCGAGGCATTTGCCTGGAACCATTTAGGGAAATCACGGAAAACCTAAATCAGGATGGCCGGAGGCGAGATTGAGCCGTCGTCCTCCCGAATGCGAGTCCAGTGTGCTAACCACTGCGCCACCTCGCTCGGTCACACACAATTGGTCTGCTAGACCATATGCTCTTACTTTGTTCATTAAACGACTGTATCAAACGCCTTGCGGAAATCGAGAAACACGGCATCTACGTGTGAACCCGTGTCTATGGCCCTCTTAGTCTCGTGGACGAATAGCGCGAGCTGGGTTTCACACGACCGTCTTTTTCGAAAACCATGCTGATTCCTACAGAGTAAATTCGTAGTCTCCAGAAAAGACATTATACTCGAACATAATACGTGTTCCAAAATTCTACAACTGATCGACGTTAGAGATATAGGTCTATAGTTCTGCACATCTGTTCGACGTCCCTTCTTGAAAACGGGGATGACCTGTGCCCTTTTCCGATCCTTTGGAACGCTACGCTCTTCTAGAGACCTACGGTACACCGCTGCAAGAAAGGGGGCAATTTCCTTCTCGTACTCTATGTCAATCCGAACTGGTATCCCATCAGGTCCAGCAGCCTTTCTTCTTTTGCGCTACTTTAATTGTTTTTCTATCCCTCTGTCATCTATTTCGATATCTACCATTTTGTCATCTGTGCAAATATCTAGAGAAGGAACTACAGTGCAGTCTTCCTCTGTGAAACAGCTTTGGAAAAATACATTTAGTATTTCGGCCTTCAGTCTGTCATTCTCTGTTTCAGTACCATTTTGGTCACAGAGTGTCTGGACATTCTGTTTTGATCCACCTACCGCTTTGACATAAGATCAAAATTTCTTACGATTTTCTGCCAAGTTCGTACACAGAACTTTAGTTTCGAATTCTTTGAACGCCTCTAGCATAGCCCTCCTCACACTACATTTCGCTTCGTGTAATTTTTGTTTGTCTTAAAGGCTTTGGCTATGATTAAGTTTGCTGTGAAGTTCCCTTTTCTTCCGTAGCCGTTTTCTAACTCGGTTGTTGTACCACGGTGGCTCTTTTCCATCTCTTACGATCTTTCGTGGCACATACTCATCTAACGCATATTGTACGATGGTTTTGAACTTTGTCCACTGATCCTCACCACTATCTGTACTTTAGACAAAACTTTTGTGTTGAGCCGTCAAGTACTCTGAAATCAGCATTTTGTCACTTTTGCTAAATCTTCCTACCTTTTTTTAATATTACTATTTACGGTTGAAATCACCGATGCTTTAATCGCTTTATGATCGCTAATTTCCTGTTCTGCATTAATTGTTTCAAATAGTTCGGTTCTGTTTGCACCAGAAGGTCTAATATGTTATCGCCACAAGTCGGTTCTCTGTCTAACTGCTCAATGTAGTTTTCAGATAAATCACTTAAAAACAAGTTCACTATATTCTTTGTCCCTGACACCCGTTATAAACGTATGACTCTCCCAGTCTATATCTGTTAAATTAAAATCTCCACCCAAAACTATAACATGGTCGGGAAATCTACTCGAAATATTTTCCAAATTTTCCTCCAGGTGTTCTGCCACAACAGCTGCTGAACCATGTTTGAGCCTCCTATAACCCTGACCTTCACCCAAATTATTTCACATTTCGGATCTCGGTCAATTCCCTTTGATACTATTGCATTTTTTCTTGCTATAAACACGCCTTCCCCTTCACTGTCCAACCTGTCTCTGTGGTATACGTTCCAATCTGAGTTTAGAATTTCATTGCTGTTTCATTGTTTCAGCCAACATTTCGTCCCTAGTACTGTGTGGGCATTGTGACCGTTTACTAATGAGAGCAGTTCTGCGACCTTTCTATAGATGCTCCTGCAGTTTACTATTACCACATTAATATTGTCATTCCCTGTTGCGTTTTGCCTACTGCTACCTTGCCGCGTCTCAGGAGGCGTCTTGTCGGGCCTAGGAAGGGAATTCTCTAAGCTAAAAAAAAAACCACGTGCACTCCACTCCGCTACCCCTGTAGTCTGTAGCTGTCCTGCATATAGTGCACGCCTGACCTATTCAAGGTGACCCTACATTTCTCCAGCCGATAACGGAGGTCGCGAAATTTGCACTCCAGATCTCCGCAGAATCGTCTGAGCCTCTGGTTTAAGTATTCCACTGGGCTCCAAACTAGAGGACCGCGATCGGTTCTGGGAACGACACAAGAAGTAGTTAGCTCAGATTCCACCCCGCGAGCGAGGCTTTCCGCCTTCAACAACTCAGTCAAACGTCTGTTTTAACTGAGGATAACCTCTGAACCCAGACGCCAGGAGTCATTGGTGCCGACATGAGCAACAATTTGCAGTCGGGTGCACCCAGTGCAATGCCGCCGCAAGGCCTCCTCCACATCTCGGATGATACCCACCGGCAAGCAGACAGAGTGAACACTGGCCTTCTTTCCCGACCTTTCAGCTGTTTCCCTAAGGAACTCCATCACCACCTAACACTGGCGCTCCCAATCACTAATAAACCACTCCCCCCCAATGTGGCTGCTCGGACCTTTCTGAAGGAGCGGCCCATGGAAACCACAGGAAACATAAAGCTTATACAGGTGAAGCAAAAATGGCAACACTACTAAGTAAGATAGAAGCAATAGGCGAGCATCAGTGGCAACAAAAAGTTCTTTACGAGCAGAAACTAGCCGAGAACTCAATAGAAGTGAAATTACCTCCAACGTGTCTATGCCTCCTCGTCATCCAAATGATATTTTACTCGAAGACAAGGTAAACAGTGCTTTTACAAATAGACATCTTGCCAAACAGAAGTTTGCGATCGTTGTAATGTTTGTACAATAATTTATTACGTCAACGATCGCTTATGTATATTCACATTACCGGTTTCGGAAAAAAATTGTCATCCTCAGATGTGCTTAACCCACTAAAAGCTTCACACATACAAACAAATATAGTTAGAACTTTCAACGTGATACAGTCATTTAACATTTCACTGAATGTACGTATTGTCACGTGAAAAAAGACTTGGCACGGAAAAGCAGAAAACGTAGTTGCATGTCAAGTGTGTTGTGAGAACGACGTGTTCTGCAATTTCCACGTATGCTAGAATTTTCATGTGTTTGATACACAATTCGAACAAGGAGCTATGAGTAAAAATGAAGATCACTCAGACCAATGACCTTTTCTTAATTTGTTGCAATTAACATCACAAAACTCATTACGCAAATTTGTGCAGGATGCGATTAGGTATTGGAAACACTGAGTTATGACTTGAGATCATCACGGACAAAGCTAAATATATTGTGAGTCCTCATTTTCTTGGGCGAAAAAGGCATCAGTAGTGCTGAACGTAATGTCAGACGTGACAGCACATTCAAATTCTGCTACCGAGACTTCGAAGGAAGAGCACAATGTATAAGTGCATTTTCCTTCGTACGACTACAGTCATAAATTTAAAACCCAGCAGACGGGTTGAAATGTCTGTTGTGTAGAAAGAAACTAGAGGACCATGACTTGGCCTAACAACATAGACGATTTTACTTTGAGTGCAAACATTTTTGTTTTATTTTGGAGGTAGCAGTAGCGTCCTCTCGTTGCTCAACAACGGAAATTATTGTAATGATTGCTGCAATATCATAGTTGATCCAACTGGATCCATGACATACTTTCACCGAATCAATCATCACATTATTGGGCGCTGATATGCTCGGCGTTTAGCGCCCGTAAGCTCCAAATACACAAACACATCATCAGATTCAAAAACATCAACTACTTTACTAGAATATTTATACAGTGGAATAAGTAATTCTGCATGACATACAGCAACTGCCAACTTTGCCAGCCTCTGGTGTAAAAAAGCATTTTATGACGTTAACGGAACAAAATGATAGTTGAAACTTCCTGCAGGTTTAAACTGTGTGCCGGACCGAGACTCGAACTCGGAACCTTTGCCTTATGCGGGCACGTGCCCTACTATCCTTTTTTTTAATATGTCATTTTGTTCTATACAGTCCGTTGAATTTGTTCGTGGCGGACGTCCGATGACACCCGTTGAGGTTGCTCATTGATCCGTTCACTCGGTTTTTTATTACAGAGGATAGCTGAACCCTCTGACCGAACACGCTGAGATACCGCGCCAGCGATGAAGGATGATGATGAAGATGACACAAAAACACCCAGTCATGGCGGGGCAGGTGAAACGCCAGCTGAATTACCCAAGCACGACTCACGCCCCGTCCTCACAGATTTACTTCTGCCAGTATCTAGTCTCCTACCTTCCAAACTTCACAGAATCTCTTATGCGAACCTTGCAGAACTAGCACTCCTGGAAGAAAGGATATTGCGGAGACATGGCCTAGCCAAACAATCTGGAAACATACCACAGGCTGTGGCTAAGCCATGTCTCCGCAATATCCTTCGTTCCAGGGGTGCTAGTTGTGCAGGGATGGTAGAAGCGCTTCTGTGAAGATTGGAAGGTAGGAAACGAGATACTGGCAGAAGTAAAGCTGTGAGGAAGGGGCCTCAGTCGTCTCTGGGTAGCTCAGATGGGCCGGAACGGTAGCTCAGCGTGTTCGGTCAGAGGGTTTAGCGACCCACTGTAATAAAAAAAACTGAGCGAGCGGATCAACGAACAACCTGAATTGGTGTCATCGGACGTCCGCCACAAACAAATTCAACGAACAATGTAGAACAAAATGAGATCATTAAAAAAAAAAAGATGGGAGAACACTTGCCCGCGAAAGGCAAAGGTCCCCGAGTTCGAGTCTCGGTCCGGCACACAGTTATAATGATGCCAGGAAGTTTCATATCAGCGTACACTCCGCTACAGAGTGAAAATTTCATTCTGAAAACGATAGATGTTTTGCGTCAGGGAGGTACTGAAGAAATCCCAGCTACCGATTTCCTTCGAAGGTCGCAGCTTCAGCCAAAAAAGTGAGGAGCATACAATGAGAGCAGTCTCCCAGAAGCAGGGCAATATCTTACGCTTAAAGTATAGCCTCCACTACACTGATGCTGCAGGATCAGAACCACCATCGCATACCTCATGGTCAGTCACGGCTGCTTCGAAAACCATCTGTTCCACATCAGTTTTACTCCACACACGATGTGTGCACGTGCTTCGTGACAAAGACATGAATCATATCTTCCTCAGTTGTATTAATCAATTTGGTTCCACGAACACTCTATTGCAATACTTTCTAAAACAGAACTGTTCCCTGCCAGTTTTCATAACTTCGTTGTTATTGGAGAAAAATTTAACAGCACGAGACAGCTGTGACAATATCATACACATCCTCATTAATCCAACACTCGCTCAGATACACCAAGGACCGCAGGATACGTGGAGAGGAAATATCCCTTGCTTGGCTAAAAATCACAGAAATCCAGGCTTAGTTCTTTCGGTCAATGCAACGTTTACCATCATGTCCTAGTTCCCATCGAATTCAGCTCTTGGAAGTCTACTGTTGCCATAGACTGATCCTAGAATACCAAAGGGATAGAGTAGCATTTACAACGCAGGGACTCAGTTATTTGTTGGATATATTGAAATCTCTGTCTCCCTCTACACTGTGTGTCCTCTGCGTATCCCTCTAGTGCCATGGACGCTATTCTACTATATCGCAAAACATATCCTGTCACAGTGTTCCTTCTTGTACTGTGTTTGTAACATATTTCTATCCTCGTCTATTCAGTAGAGGTATCCTCACTTTTTATCTATGTACACCTAATTTTCAATATCCGCCTGTAGCACCACATCTGTGACGATTCGGTTCTCTTCTTTTCTGGTTTTCCACAGTCAGTGGACGGCTTCTATGCAATGCTGTACTCCACACGTACATTCCCAGTAACTCCTTCCTCAAGTTAAGGTATATGCCTGTTACTAGCAGACTTCTTTTAGCGACGAATTCCCTCTTTACCTGCACTAGTCTGCTGCATACTACACGTTGCTCACTCTTATTAACGTACCCCGCTATAAATACAACTGCAGATATTGTTCTGGCACAATGTTATGATTAGCACCATATAAGTATGGTGGACCGCGTCAATCGTGCAAGATAGCAGTAAGTCGTCAATGCATGTGTGTCTGAAGTGCGTATGTAGCTAAGCAAATATCATACTGTGTAGATTGATAACGCTGGTTGAGAATCTATAAAAATACGTATCTGTTCAGTAGAGCTGAAGTCTAACTAGGGAGGCGATTAAATTAGCCGTAATTGTTAAAAATACTGCAATCCGTTCACAAAACGTCATACAAGAGATGAAACGATTACCATTAGTATTGATAATGTATGCATATTCCGTGCTACCTTGTTAAAAAAAACGCGGTTCTCAGGATTACACAGATCAGTACCTCAGTATCTGATACCGAACTACACAGCAGCTCTAAACTCTGTCACTCCCACGGTGCGTGAGTAGGACAAATGATATCTGGGAAGTCGTCCTTTGCTGACACCACCATTGACCTCATCGAACCTAACGCGTAATTCTTCTGGCTAGGAGGCTAGGCAACCCATTATGCCGCCCCAATGACTATAATTTTCTATGAGCTGCCCCGGCGTTGCTGTATGTACTGATCTACAAAGCGGCCAGCGCTGAGACATTCCTGCATTTTAATGACAAGCTAGCATTCAAGGGCCTTTCGTTTACTGGTCTGTCATCCACACCACGCGATTCTTTAAGGTGAAAGCACTTTTCATTATACAAGTTCCAGCTTTTTGAGATAATTCTGCAGACTCCGTTGTCTGCTTACTGTGCGATCCGATGACTACCTGGCGTCCCAGTCTTATTATCAATTGTACCTTATCACATGCCCTCTACGTGACAAAAGATGCCATTCCGACAGGAGAGCGCGATATATATATTAAGAAACAAACAAAAAATGCGGACAATTACGAGTAGTAGAACTCGTGCTCTGAGGGTCCCTTACAAAGTTAATTGCATATATAGATAGCTAAGGTGGTTTCCATTAATCATTAACATTAATGTCAGCAGTGGGCTCAACATGATCCACATTAGTTCTTTGACAGGTTTTGATGAATAATTTTGCGAATTTAAAAACACCTTTCTTTCGATTGCATTAACTCAGAAGCTTAAATTTTTTACTCTAGTGTCTTTGCAATATTTTTAACGAATTATTAACTCGAATCCCATATCTCTAGAAATATGCTAATCAGTTTAAAAAGTAATAAGATGTTTCGATGATGGAAGCATTCTTAGTTGACTTAACTAAACTACAAACACTTTCAGAATTATTATAATCGATTCACGTGATCGTCTTTGTCACCTAAGATGTGTGTGACTATTGTGAAAGGATAGCTTCTCCATTTACATGACTTAACTTTCGATAAAGGACAAACGCCATTGCTCACGAATGAACATTCACTGCTTGGAAACATCATAACACAGAAGACGGTATACAGCGTTAAAAGTGGCTAAATGGAACATTAATAAAGTAAAAAGAACAAAAAGCTCCTAATATCCGATTACAGGATTGGTGCTCAGCCTGTGGAACACAGAACATATTTTAATTTGTAATAGTGTTAAGAAGCGATAGGAAACGGGATATATACATAAAACCAGTACTAGTCGGATGGAAGTCTTCTTGGAAGGGTTTGTGGAAAGTGCATACAACGCGCTACTGTGACGAATTTTATAGCAGTGATCCACTGATAGGAGTCATTATCAGGTAGATATGACTGTAGACGTCGAACGAATTCCGGGACGTTCTCCTAGGATCCTAACATATCGGTATAACGCCTTCGAAAACGTCGCAGGCACCTTGGGGAAATAACATGTGGATCTTTGGAAGAAAACCAAATCATGTTATTTCTTGGTAAGAAAGACGCCTCCTATTCTGCAGGACGGCGATCAAATCCCCTCACAGCCAACTAGATTTAGGTTTGCCATGATTTCATTAAACAGCTTTAGGCGAATGCTGTGATGGTGTCTTTGAAATAGTACGGCCGATTACCAACTGCTGCCTCTTCCAGTAAACTGAACGTTAAACAGCAATATTCCTTCTTTCCTTTAGAAGAAAGGAGACGTTATCTCGTGAAACCACGTTGGATTGATTTTTAAGAACCTGTGTTCGAAGAAGGCTGTGAGACAGTTCTGTCGCCGTCATCATATATGTCACGTCGAGATGATAAAAATAAGGTGAAAGAGATTAAGGCGCGTTGAGAGGCTGTAGGTATTTCTCCCTCTCCCAATACGCGAGTGAAATAGGCCAAAAAAATGGCTAATATTGGCACCAAGTACCCTCCGCCATGCACTTTACAGCGGTTTGCGTAATGTATAAGTAGATATAGATACTGCTACAGAACTTGAGCATGCACTTACGCGGAAACGTATTGCTAATCTTATAATAATGACAGAAGCTATATGACGAAACAACAATGAGATAGTCGCTTTCTTAGGAAACGACAGCTCAACAAAGCTGCAGAGGGTATATAAAGAAACACGCTGCGACCACATTCAGTACAGTTCAGCAGAGGGGAGGTCAGCATGGTCGCTTCCCTGTATCGTCGCCTCCACGTCTCGCCGCCTCCCCGTCTCGCCACCTCCACGTCTCGCCGCCTCCCCGTCTCGCCGCCTGCCCCTCTCGCCGCCTCCCCGTATCGCCGCCTACACGTATCGCCGCCTCCACGTATCGTCGCCTCCACGTATCGCCGCCTCCACGTATCGCCGCCTCCACGTATCGCCGTCTCGCCGCCTCCACGTCTCGCCGCCTCCACGTCTCGCCGCCTCCCCGTATCGCCGCCTCCCCGTATCGCCGCCTCCCCGTATCGCCCCCTCAACGTATCGCCGCCTCCACGTATCGCCGCCTCCACGTATCGTCGCCTCCACGTATCGCCGCCTCCCCGTCTCGCCGCCTCCACGTCTCGCCGCCTCCCCGTCTCGCCGCCTGCCCCTCTCGCCGCCTCCCCGTATCGCCGCCTACACGTATCGCCGCCTCCACGTATCGTCGCCTCCACGTATCGCCGCCTCCACGTATCGCCGCCTCCACGTATCGCCGTCTCGCCGCCTCCACGTCTCGCCGCCTCCACGTCTCGCCGCCTCCCCGTATCGCCGCCTCCCCGTATCGCCGCCTCCCCGTATCGCCCCCTCAACGTATCGCCGCCTCCACGTATCGCCGCCTCCCCGTCTCGCCGCCTCCCCGTCTCGCCGCCTCCCCGTATCGTCGCTTCTCCGTCTCGTCGCATCAACTCCCCTGCAGTGCACCGAGCTACAGCGTCCTCAGTTCCGATCAAGGTTTTTGGGAGGTTTTCCTTGATTGTAAGGCGAATGCCGGAACTGTTTACCTCCTCCCATCGATACAGAGATGTAATTCATGTAAATAATAAATTGAGAAATAAATGCTATAAGCGTACTTTGCCTTGTCTTTAATGATTTTTTATGTAATGGAACTGAATAATAAATGACAGTGTATAGCTGACTAATGACAGTGTATAGCTGACTTTTGCTCTGAAGCAGAAAGTTTAATCTGTTCACATTAATATGACTAGTGAAATCTATGAACCTAATGGTTTTCAATGAGTAGGGGAAAAGATAGAAATGTAACACAGAAACGAAGAGAGAACAAACATTTGTGACTAGTGAAATCTATGAACCTAATGGTTTTCAATGAGTAGGGGAAAAGATAGAAATATAACACAGAAACGAAGACAGAACAAACATTTGCTCACAGAGCACAGAAAAATGTAGTCCTGTGTGTTTTCTTTTACATGTAAGTGATATAGAACTGATTTTTAACTTAGATGCATGCAAACTTTGTGTAACCACGTGAAATATACAACGCTTGTTGTGTCCCTACTGTTTTACTGCGAAGTATTCCACGTACACCTCAGTTATTAAGTGGACACATTACTGTACACATTCTCAGTTATTCAGCTGTTTAGCATTCGTTAGCCGCAAGTAATATCTCTGGATTAAGAAATCTGCAGCAGGCTGGCTGATAGCGTTAACGATTTATTGCACCTGAAAGGTATATGCGTTGCTTGTAGCGTCCACTGTGGTTCTTTATATTTACCAAAAGGCTGTTAAAATTATCGTCTAAGCACAATAATCTATGCTGGAACGGTAAGTAGAAAATACCACCAAGATCTAACATCGCGGTTAACTGATTAATCGTAGTGATTTGTTAAGCAACGTTTGCTTCATTTCAATATATTGTCGATGAAAGTCTATGCAACTTGTATTCAAATGTAGCATATTTTTAACGGTAGTAGTAAGAGGAGTCGAAAAATATTCTTCAATGTTGCCTCGTTTTAGCTTTTCTCTACCTTTGCTGAAGATCACGAGATATAATGATGTATAGAAAGATATGAAGGATGTTTATTGAGCAGATACTGTGTGCAGTGCGAAGGATATTTACTGAGCAGATATTATTTGCAGTACGAAGATGGTAAAGCAATGTTATACTGTAGTTGTAAACTGGTATTGTAGTAGTCCATGTTTCGATTAAGTAAGTTATCAACATTTCAGTCTGCTATTATGAAGCATTCAGAATGTTGTCTCCCAGTAATAGGGTATAACGTAGTTTTTCATTCAGCCCTCATTAACGAAATTGTGCTTATACTTCCATAGTTAGCAGGCTTTCCCACTATAGTAGGCCTCATTTTAAGTTGAATCGCAGTACAACTCTGAAAGAGAAAATTACCTAAATTTAAGGGATCGTTATAGACAAAACACATGTAACAGAAATTGATATGAAACACTGGAATTGTTCTCAAACGCACACGCCGATGCTATGATAAGACTGGTGTAACATAGTGGCGCATATTTTCCTTAAAAAAGTGAATAAATTACGTTGAATTTTGTACAGATCGCTTGCTTATCTTTAGGATTTGCGAAAACAAATTATCGAATTTCTACTGTTGTATGTATTTATGCATATGACCTAGTCAATAATAGTCAAAACGAAGAGCTTAATTTTTGTTATGGTTTGATTCTCGTACAGATAAAAAGCTTTTTTCTACAGATGAAGAACAGATAGCGGGCTGAACTATGTTACAGGATGGGAAAAATTCTGGCTGTCAAAACGTTCGTGCCTGCTGACAAAATTCTCCAATACTCTATGTACCAAAGAAATTGAGACGAACCAACTGCACGTTGCAGAATTCGTAATGCAGAGGAAGCATTTTTAAGATTCTGATAATGCGTAAACAAATGAGTGCAAATATTTTGTCGTTATCATCAAATATAGCTTAATTTGCAAGGACCTTATAACATCCGCATTTGTTAATTGAGCATTTGATTTGTTGTATCATGTTCATTGGGTCAGGAAACTAAAATATTTTGTATTCGTAAAAACAACTAGAAGCTATGTTCAGGGGTTAACTTATAAAATGCATCAACTGTGTTTGGAATACGTTATTTTATTATCGAATTAACATTTCGTCTCACAGCTTCATGGGTGACAAAGGATCACCATTGCGGCATCAACCTTTAATATTGTAGTGATTAAGCCGTTCCACTGAACTATGCCAATCAGTATCGGATCTATTACAATATTCTCTTCCACATAGAGAGATTCAGTGACAGTGATACTCTGCAAGCAAAGGTATAGTACATGGTGGAGATCACCTTAAACACATTTTAGCCCGCGGATAGAGTGAGGGAAAAATTACGGTAAACCTCCAAATCTACCCTGTTCTCCCTTTTTTTTTCTCATGATCCCTGAGCGATACATATGCAGAAGACAATAGAGTTACTTCCTAAGAATTCTCGAAAACTGGTTCTCTAGACATATTCAGTGCAGTTTTAAAACAACAATGTCTCCTTGGCGCCAAAAACCACCATTCAGTTTCACAAAATAAGTCCCATCTCCGTGTGACCTACAACGCCCATTTACGATAGAGCTTTGAATTGCTTCAATTTTCTCAGTTAGAAAGCTTTATGAGGTCTTCACGCACTGATGTACAACTGTAGAGAAACTTGCATTAAGGGGACACGCCTCTGAACGGGCTCCATTTTTAACATTATCTTCACCCTCACATTGTAACTGATCTATAAATGAGAGATAGCTCAAAATTCTGACACACAGTTAGGGTCATTAGTCAAAGCATTTACCAAAAATTCATTGAGATATTTACTATATTTTGGTACTGAGAACAATATTTATAATAGAAAAAAAGCAACACTATTTCACTGCGGTACCATTTTCTTTGGTACCACTGACTGCACAGCTTGGAAAAAGAGTCAGAGTACAGACAACATTCACATAAATGTTTTATGCCTCAAATTTCCTTCCCTGATGCTGATCTGTGAAAAAGACAAGTAATTTATTTCACTACAACAAAGATATTTAAAACAGTACCTCAAATATCACCGACATCATCATCAAGTTATAAATATTTCAGGAAATAATAGGCACGGGAGGTAGAGGGGGTCATTCTAAATATCTTTACCAATTTTTGTGAGTTTAACTTAGGTCATTTAGAAGAAAAGTGTACCTGAATGCTGAAAATTCAAGTTTTCGGTAAATCGCAAAAGAAGATTTACAGATTTCTTAACTTACCACTATGCTCGTTTAGAACATTCCATCTGTATACTCCAGTTGTTCTCCTGTTTCCTTATCCTCCATACTATTTCTCTTCATTCTTTTCTTTATCCTTGACTCCTAGGTAGCAGCTTGTGCAGCTGTCTCTATTTCGATTACCGGCCGCTTATCAATAGCAATTAGAGCTGATGTCATATTCCTTCCCGTCTGGATGTTCAATTTCTTCGTAACATTGATTCTTGAAAGTGAACCATCATTGAATGTTATTATTGCACCAATCTTCAGCACTGTCAGCCCAACAAATACAGTTTTGGATATTCTCTCCCATATACAGCTGTTGAAGCTTTCATTTGCATTCTGAGAGAGACCATGCATACATTTCGTAAGTAGATTTTTATTTGCCAGATCCCTATATTAGACCCAACTAACTGCCTCCATTACAGAAAGTGGTATGGACTGCTTGTGGGTAGCATTGCTCAGCCAGTAATTACACCACGAATCTTCCCCTTTTGGACACATAGTATGCTGTGGGGTTTCCTCTGTTGACACTCAGTGAAACCGTGTTGCCCAGACAACTCGTCTCATGTTCTCCAAATCTCCTACATATCTCCTTATTACTAGTATATAATATTGAGTCAAAGAATCAGTTTCACTTTTGTAAGACGATCTGGACCACCTATGTGTTTTCAGTCTGACAGTTTTTTTTCCACTGTAGTCTTTACATAATTTTCTCAGCCAAGCTCCCATTCTTTTTTGTACATGCCCAACACATTCAAGCTGTTCTATCAGAGTGTCCCCATATGGTCTGTCATTAACGACAGTAGTGTGTCCTTTACAGTCTCCATCCCCTAGGTAGTCTACAGACCTCTCATCATGTCTGACCTCTGATTTTCTAAAAATGTTTAGAAATCCTTTCGTTTCCATGTTTCCACATGGGTCGTCAATGTTCTTTACACAAACATAAGTGCCAATAAACTTACTTGAACAACCCTGACAGTGCTTTGTTCGACATTCATAATGTAGTATCTTACCAGTTTCAATTAATGTGGCAGTTACAACCCCATATGGAGCATATGGAGAAGTATGACCTCTCTTCTGCCAAGTTCCATCAAATGCTGCCACAATGTCGCTATTCTCAGACAAGGTTCCTACTTCTTTTCATACAATGTTCACTTACACCACTTAAAGCGTTATGTATTAATTTGTTGTATCTGTCTAACCTCAGTGGAAGTAGAGGCAAATCCACCACTGTACGAAAACTCTGGGCAGCTCTCCTTCCCCTTCCAATACATCGCATTACATACTTAAGCTGAATATTTACACTGTAATGTCGATTATCAGTTACTGGCGATGTCATGGTACCACTTTGCATCTTTACACAAGTTACAGGCACTCACTAACCGACTTGAAATACCCTTCCTAGCTGAAATGTCCTTAGAAATACTATCTCCACAATTGCAGTACTTACATTTCACAGCACTCTTCAGAAGTCTGAAAAGCATATTTAGGTTCACAATAATATTTCCGTCGTTATTTCTGCTCACCATAGTACTAGGCTTGTTCATATTACATTCAGAAAGCGAAAGTTTACGTGCCTCTAGAGACAGTTTCCGCATGCGGCTTTTGAAGCAACTGATGTGTATTATTCGGTTGTGTTTGTAATTGGGTGCCGCGAAACTTTCGTTTGGAGCTAAGTTTCTTTACTCTCGGCATTTGTAGCAAGTAAACACACACGCAGAAACAAAACAACACACAATAACAATACAACACACAACAACCACACGCGTATGAAAATCCGAAATCCTATATTCTCATATGTTTCTTTACATTCGAACCATAGTCTTCTAGACATGCCTGTACTTTGGTTCCTGGAGCCAGTGCCTTCTAAAATACACCTGTGTCAACGGTCCGTAACTAACGATGGAAAACACGGAAGAACAAAGTAATGCATCTCGTATTCTGACGCACTTTAAACTGACTGTTAGGCGTGGTGGCCCTGTGCAACATTACGTTCAATCTCAATTTTAGAACGAACGGAAAATGATAATGCCCGTAAACCACAAATGTTTGAAATCAGCAGCCGGCCGCGGTGACCGAGCGGTTCTAGGAACTTCAGTCCGGAACCGTGTGACTGCTACGGTCCCAAGTTCGAATCCTGCCTCAGGCATGGATGTGTGTCATGTCCTTAGGTTAGTTAGGTTGAAGTAGTTGTAGGTTCTAGGGGACTGATGACCTCGAATTTTAAGCCCCAGAGTGCTCAGAGCCATTTGAAATGAGAGAGAAATATTCTTTTCTGTAGACCAAGAAATTTTTGTCAAATATTTGGTATTTTCTCGAACATGTCCCCTTAAACGCATTCGTGTGACTTTCGGACCATGTGAACAGCACTCCTGCGACAATTGCAAGTCTGCCATTTTCCCTTTCTGCTACTGATTTCACCAGTTCGTTTACACAGTCGTGAAGACTGTGGTATTGCATTTGGGAGACGGCAACCTCTGGTCATCAAGATTAACATTTTCCGTGTTTTTCCTTAGGCCCACTTCCTTCCCCGAAACGTGATTGTGTTCCGTCTGTAATTACCGCGGCGCTGATAAGACATTCAATCCTGGACCCCTTCGTTACTTTTTTACACAATGGCTTGTGGTTAAATTGTGTAAGTATGGTTGTAGATGTTTCGAAAACATTTCATCTATCTCCCGCGAGTCAGTTTACGGTGTGAGGAGGAGGGTACTTGGGTTATCCCTGTCTGATCATCCTTTCGTGTTCTATTCGTGAACAGCACACAAGAAGGATGAGTATCGGTAAATCCCCGCTTTGGCTGTAATTTCTTCGATTTTTTTGGTATGCCTATTTCCCGAGGCTTATGTGGAAGGAAGCAGTACGTAGCCAGACTCTTCCGGGATCGTCCTCTCCCGAATTTTACTAGTCAGCCTCTCAATGATGACCAACGCCTCTCTTTTACCGTCTGACAGTGAAGTTCGTTAAGAAACGCCGTAACATTCTTGGGTCAACTAAACGATCCCGTGACAAACGCGCAGTTCTTCTTTAGAACTTGTCTGTCTCTTTTATGAGCCGAGCCTGGTAACGGTGTAGACACGCGGTCGTCGAAAGCGGCCCGAATCAAGCATTCGTGCAGCCCGCTGTTCTCAGCCGTATTTTATGGCAACATGCTTCTAGCAACTAAGAGCACCATCCATAAACGTCAACAAACATTAAGACCTTCTTAAGACTGTATTTTTCTCGCTCAGTAACAAACAAAAAAGAAATAGAAAAACTAAAATTTCAAAATGTGCTTAATTTAATTGACGTTCGTGAACTCGGCCGTGAGCTAAGTAAAGTCTGCCACTTACGTCAGGAGCAAAGTGTTATGTGCCGAGGCCACTGCAGAGTTAAAAGAAGTGAGAGAGGAAAGATTTTATTGTTTTTCATCCAGTGCTGACAACTTACGAACGCCCGCAACGGTCAGCTGCTGCGGTATACACTGAAGAACCAAAGAAACTGGTACACCAGCCTAATACCGTGTAGGACCCCCGCGGGCACGCAGAAGTGCCGGAAGATTACGTGGCATGGACTCGACTAATATTTGAGGTAGTGCTGGAGGGAATTGACACCAGGAATCCTGGAGGACTATCCACAAATCGGTAAGAGTACGAGGTGGTGGAGATCTCTTCTGAAGAGCACGTTGCAAGTCATCCCAGATATGCTCAATAATGTTCATGTATGGTGAGTCTGGTGGGCAGCGGAAGTTTTTAAACTCAGATGAGTGTTACTGGTACCACTCTGTGCACTTCTGGACGTGTGGGGTATCGCTTTATACAGCTGGAATTGTCCAAGTCCGTCGGAATGCACAATGGACATGAATGGATGCACGTGACCAGAAAGGAGGCTTACGTATGTGTCACCTGTCAGAGACGTATCTAGACGTATCAGTGCTCCCATATCACTCCAACTGCACACGCCCCACACCATTACATAGCCTCCACCAACTTCAACAGTCCCCTGATGATATGCATGGGTCCATAGATTCATGAGGTCGTCTCCATACCCGTAACAAAATAGGAATGAGGGTAACCTACTACAAACAGCATAGTGAACACATTTTTGTGGCCAAGATAGGTACGAAGCCCACCCCTACCGCAGTAGTACAAGCTTATTTGCCAACTAGCTCCGCAGATGACGAAGAGGTTGATGAAATGTATGATGAGATAAAAGAAATTATTCAGATAGTGAAGGGAGACGAAAATTTAATAGTCACGGGTGACTGGAATTCTATAGTAGAAAAAAGAAGAGAAGGAAATGTAGTAGGTGAATATGGAATGGGGTATGGAATGAAAGAGGAAGCCGCCTGGTAGAATTTTGCACACAGCATAACTTAATCATTGCTAACACTTGATTCAAGATTCATAAAAGAAAGGTGTATACATTGAAGAAGCTTTGAGATACTGACAGGTATCCGATAGATTATATAATGGTAAACAGAGATTTAGGAAACACGATTTAAATTGCAAGACATTTACAGGGGCAGATGTGGACTCTGACCACAATCTATTGGTTATGAACTGTAGAGTAAAACTAAAGGAACTACAAAAAGGTGGAAATTTAAAGAGATGGGACCTGCATAATCTGACAGAACCAGAGGTGGTAGAGACTTTCAGGGAGAGCATTAGGTAACGATTGACAAGAATGGGGGAAAGAAATGCAGTAGAAGAAGAAGGGTAGCTTTGAAAGATGAAAAGTGAAGGCAGCAGAGGATCAAATAGGTAAAAAGACGAGGGCTAATAGGAATCCATGGATAACAGAAGAGATACTGCATTCAATTGGTGAAAGGAGAAAATAAAAAAAATGTAATAAATGAAGCAGGCAGAAAGGAATACAACCGTCTCAATAATGAGATCGACAGGAAGTGCAAAATGGCTAATTAGGGATGGCTAGAGGACAAATGTAAGGATGTACAGGTGTATATCACTGGGGGTAAGATAGATACTGCCTACAGGAAACTTAAAGATACCTTTGGAGAAAAGAGAACCAGTGGCATGAATATCAAGAGCTATGATAGAAACCCATTTCGAAACAATGAAGGGAAAGCAGAAAGGTGGAAGGAGTATACAGAAGGTCTACACAAGGGCGATGTCATTGATGACAATATTATGGAAATGGACGAGGATGTAGATTAAGATTGAATGGGAGATATGATACTGCGTGAAGTGTTTGACAGAGCAATGAAAGACCTAAGTCGAAACAAGGCCCTGGGAGTAGACAACATTCCGTTAGAACTACTAGTAGCCTTGATAGAGCCAGCCCTGACAAAGCAGGGGTTCACAGATGTGAAAATTACTGAAGTATCAGTTGAATAAGCCACAGCTGCAAACTACTAACACGAATTCTTTACGGACGAATGGAAAAACTGGTGGAAGCTGACCTCAGGGGAAGATCATTTTGGATTCGGTAGAAATATTGGAACACGTTAGGCAATACTGATGCTACGACTTATCTTAGAAAATAGATTAAGGAAAAGCAAACCCACGTTTCTAGCATTTGTAGACTTAGAGAAAGCTTTTGACAAGGTTGACTGAAATGCTCTCTTTCTAATTGTGAAGGTAAAAGGGGTCAAATACAGGGAGCGAAAGGCTATTTACAATTTGTTCAAGAACCAGATGGCAGTTATAAGCATCGAGGGGGATGAAAGGGAAGCAGAGGTTGGGAAGGGAGAGAGACAGGGTTGTAGCCTCTCCGCGATGTTATTCAATCTGTATATTGAGCAAGCAGTAAAGGAAACAGAAGAAAAAATTGGAGTAGGGATTAAAATCTATGGAGAAGAAATTAAAACTTTGAGGTTCGCCGATGTCATTGTAATTCTGTCAGAGACAGCAAACGACCTGTAAGAGCAGCTGAACGGAATGGACAGTGTCCTGAAAGCAGGATATAAGATGAACATCAACAAAAGGAAAAGGAGGATAATGGAATGTAGTCGAATTAAATCGGGTGATGCTGAGGGTATTAGATTAGAAAATGAGACGCTTAAAGTAGTAAATGAGCTTTCCTATTTGGGGAGCAAAATAACTGATGATGGTCGAAGTGGAGAGGATATAAAATGTAGACTGGCAATGGCAAGGAAACCTTTTCTGAAGAAGAGAAATTTGTTAACATCGAGTCTAGATTTAGGTTTGAGGAAGTCTTTTCTGAATGTATTTTTATGGAATGTAGCCATGTATGGAAGTGAAACGTGGACAGTACATAGTTTAGACAGGAAGAGAAGAGAAGCTTTCGAAATGTGGTACTACAGAATGATGCTGAAAATTAGATGGGTAGATAACATAACTAATGAGGAGGTATTGAATTAATTAGGGAGAAGAGATATTTGTAACATAACTTGACAAGAAGATGGCATCGGTTGGTAGGACATATTCTGAGGCATCAAGGGATCACAAATTTAGTACTGGAGGGCAGTGCAGAGGGTAAAAATAGTAGAGGGACACAAAGAGATGAATACACTAAACAGATTCTGAAGGATGTAGGTTGCAGTAGGTACTGGAAGATGAAGAAGCTTGCAGAGGATAGAGTAGCACGAAGATCTGCAGCAAACCAGTCTCTGGACTGAAGACCACAACAACATTTAACCCTTTTCCCTTAAATGTCACAAAATGCATATACTAAATTTATAGATTTATTTATTCCTATTCAAGAATTCATCTGTGATATAGAAGGAGTTTTCAAAGAGATATGATTTCAATTTATTGTTGAAGATATTACTGCTCTCTGTCAGACATATTATTTCATCTGGTAATTTGTCGAAAATTTTTATAGCACCATGTTTTACCCCTTTCTGTGCCAAAGATAGGTTGAGTAAAGGATAGTGTAAGTCTCTCTTTTTTCTGATATTATAATCATGAATGTCACTGTTGTTTTTAAAGTGGCCCATGTTGTTGAGAACAAATTTCATTAGTGAGTAAATGTACTGTGAGGCTGTTGTAAGGATTCACAATCTTTTAAAAAGATGCCTACAAGATGTGCTACTATGAACCCTAACCATTTTCTTTTGAGCAGTGTATACTTTTTGTCTAAATGTTGAGTTACCCGAAAATATTATTCTGTATGACATCAGAGAGTGAAAGTATGCAAAGTATATTACCTCACCGATTTCTATATCCTCAAAATTGGCAATTATTCTTATTCCAAAAGTTGCTTAACCTAGTCGCCTTAGAAGATCCAAAATATAAATTTTCCAATTAAGATTCTTACCACGTGTACACCCAGAAATTTAGTATGCTCTACCCTGTCTACTGACTTCTGTTGATGTGTTATGTTTATTGAAGGAACTGCACTTTTTGCAGCAGAAACTGGGATGTACTGCGTTTTTTTTCAAAGTTTAGAATAAGCCCATTTGCAGAAAACCAATTAATGACTTTTCCAAACAATTTATTTGTATCATTTTCAATTGGAGTTTCTTTCACCGGATTAATAACGATGCTTGTATGATCAGCAAACAGTGTCATTTCTGCTTCCCGTTTAAGATAGGAAGGGATGTCGTTCACATATATCAAAAACAGAAGGGGACCCATGGTTGAACTCTGTGGAACACCTAATGTTATTTCACACCAGTTAGATGAAGTGGCAAACTTATTTAAATCGCTTGACCCATATAAGGAACCTTTTTGCTTCCTGTTCTGTAGGTAAGACATAAACCACTCATATGCTATTCCATTTATACCATAGAACTGTAATTCCTGTAACATCATGTAATTGTTTGCCCGATTAAATGCTTTGGACAAGTCACAGAAAATTCCTATTGGTGAAATTTTACTATTTGAAGACTCCATTATGTGGACAGTGAAATTGTATATTGCTGTCTCAGTGGAACAGCATTTTTGAAATCCGTACTGTGGTTTACCCAAGTATCGCATTACCGCTGAGATGGCTAACCACTCATGAGTATATTACTTTCTCTAAGATTTTTGAAAACGCTGTAATCAAGGCTAGTGGCCGATAATTACTGAAATCAGTGGTGTCCCTCTTTTTATAGATCGGCCTGGCAATGGCATACTTTAACCTGTGTGGGTAAATGCCTTGAGTTAATGATGCATTAGATATGTGATTCAAAACATCAGCTGTAATTGCTCCAAATTGTTTTAATATCTTATTAGTGATGTCATCTACTCCAACAGAACATTTATTTTTCAAAGAATTAGTAATTTTACTTATTTCACAAGAGCTTGTTAGGTGAAACTTAATTTGACTAAATTTTTCAAAACAGACTCTTCCATGTACTGCCTGGGTTTTTATTTTGAACTGTTCTCACCAATTTTTTCTCCTACACTTAAGAAATGGTTGTTAAATACATTAGCTACTTGTGGACTGTTGGTTTACGATAGTCTCGTTCTCCTTAATAGTAATACTACCTACCCCAGTGGTTACTATTCCTGTCTGTCTTCTAACGACATTCCGTATTGATTTGATTTTATTGCCAGAGTTGTTAATTTCTTCTCTAACATACATATTTCTTTATTTCCTTACAATTTTTCTCGGTATGTTACAATCATTTTTATAGTGTAAAACTACTTCTGCATCTTTACTAGTTCTTGCTGTCTCATAAAGTTTTCTTTCGCTTTCAGAAGAAACTTTAATACCTGTAGGAATCCAAGGTTACTTTTAAAAGTGTGTAGAGTTTCATACAGTAATTTTCTTTGGGAAACAATGTTCAAAGATGGATATAAATTTATCAAGAAATATGTTGCATTTATCGTTAGCATTTGGATCATTATATACATCTCCCCAATTAACAATTATTAAGCTTTCTTTGACGTGCTCGATGGATACCAGGTTGAGCGACGTTACAATTTTACTTAATGGTTTCCAAACTGTAAACCCTGTTAGGTTTTGTAAGTTAAACATTTGTGCATCATGGTCTGACAATCCATTTACAACAGGGAAAGCATGTGTTTGTTTTACATCCTCTTTCTGTACAAATACATTACCTATTAGCGTGCTATTGTTTTGAGCAATAAGTGTAGCGAAATAGATCACTGATTCTAAGTTATATGTTGTTAATAACACTTCTATTTCACTTCTCCTCTCAGAGTTATTTAGAAAGTTAACATTGAAATCACCACAGCTTAATAACTTCTTCTTTTTGTCTTACGGAGAGCATAATAGGGAGTCAAAGGTTTTTATGAATAGCTCCCAGTCTCCTAATGGGGACCTGTACACTGTTACTAATATCAAACTACATTATCTAGCTGAAGTTCACATGCACAAACCTCAAAGTGCTGATCAACACAAAATTTGCTCACCTCTACAGTTTTGCATTTACACCATTGTTTTATGAAAATGGCAACTCCTTCTTTATCCATCCTAGATCTACAAGTGTAAGATGCTAAATTAGACCCACTTATATTTACACAATCCACGCCCATAGGTACATGCTGTTCAGACAGACAGATTATATCAATCTCATTCTTATTTTCGAGATCATCTAATCACACTAATAGCTGATCTACTTTATTTTTAATCCCCTGATATTTTGATGAAGTAAGTTGATACTGCTCTTAGCTTTACCCTTATTTACTGTACATAAAGTTTCTTTTATTCTATTTATCTTGATTGTCATCTGTCTGGACTTTGGCATTAACCTAAAAAATCTGTATGCCTGGACCCATTAACCACAGGGATCACCCCTTGTGTGACTGTGGACCCCCTTACAGTTTCCACTAGTAGAGAAGCTAACTCATTTTTCCCCATCCTACTCAGGTGCAGGCCATGTGTAGTGTACCCCCACCTACCAACATCATTTACTGGAACAACACTTACGTGAGATTTTGCCGGTGTCTGGAGCATCCTGTTCAGCTCAGTGCTAACATGCCTTACAGCAGTATTTACCCAGGGCTGATCACGGCGCTGAAAGACCTCCACAAATCCCACATTTTTGTGCTCAGTTTCTGCTCCTATTTTATCCAGGTCACTCCTAATACTGTATCTTGGATTCATGGCCAGGCTGTTTCCTGCTCCCCCAACTACAATTATCTGATCTTCCTTCCCAAAGTCCCTGCATAGCTGACCTAACTTTTCTGTCACCTGGCCAAGGCTAGCACTTGGTTTCACAAAACTTGTGACCTGGTACACTGCACCTAATTTTTCCTCCCTTAACCTACATAATTCCAAGTTCACGTTTTCTAATTCAGCCTTAAGGGCACAAATTTTTTCCCCCAGTTCAGCGATTTTTCTGTCCTTTCTACATAACCTAAACTGCAATGGAATGGCTGAATATTATTTACAAGTTCATCGGGCCCTCCATCGGTAATGCTGGAATTCAATATTGCTACTGACCCACCCTTACACTTGATGACAGATTCCAGTCTCGCAGGTATACGGTCAGTTAGGTTCTGGAAGGTTTCTAGGGGAATGGCAGCCCATTCTTTACTGTGTGTTGCACTGAGGAGAGGTTTCGATGTCGATCGGTGAGGCCTGACAAGAAATCGGCGTTCCAAAAGACCCCAAAGGTGTTCAATAGGATTCAAGACAGGACTCTGTGCAGGCCAGTCCATTACAGGGATGTTATTGACGTCTAATTACTCCTCCACAAGCCGTGAAGTATGAACAGAAGCTCGATCGTGTTGAAAGATGTAATCGCCATCGCCTAATTTCTCCTCGGCAGTGGGAAGCAAGAAGGTGCTTAAAACATCAATGCAGTCCTGTGATACTGCGACGCAAAACAACTAGTGGTGCAAGCCCCCTCCATGGAAAACACGACCACACCATAACACCATCGCCTCCTAATTTTACTGTTGGCACTACACACGCTCGCAGATGACGTTGACCAAGCATTCGCCATACCCACATTCTGCCATCGGATCGCCATATTGTGTACCGTGATTCGTCACTCCACTCACCGTTTTCCACTGTTTAATCGCCCACTGTTTACCCTCCTCACACCAAGCATGGCGTCGTTTGGTCTGATGTCGGCGTGATGTGTGGCATATGAACAGCCGCTCGACCATGAAATCCAAATTTTCTCACCTCCCGCCTAACTTTCATAGTACTTGCAGTGGATCCTGATGCAGTTTGGAATTCCTGTGTGATGGTCTGAATAGATGCCAGCCTATTACATATTACGACCCTTTCAACTGTCGGCGGTCTCTGTCAGTCAACAGACGAAGTCGACCTGTACGCTTTTGTGCTGTATGAATCCCTTCACGTTTTCGCTTCACTATCACACGGGAAACAGTGGACCTATGGATGTTTAGGAGTGTGGAAAATCTTGGGTACAGACGTATGACACAAGTTACACCCAATCACTTGATCACCTTCGAAGTCTGTGAGTTCCGTGGAGCGCTCTATTCTGCTCTCTCACGAAGACTGACGACACTGAGGTCGCTGACATGGAGTATCTGGCAATAGGTGGCAGCACAACGCACCTAATATGAAAAACTTTTGTGTTTGGGACTGTCCGGATACTTTGGATCACATAGTGTAAGGGTACACGTATGGGCCTTTGGCTCCGAAATCGGTGATGTTTCTTTGAATGGTTCGCACGCTGACACTTCTTGATCGCGCAGCACTGAAATGTGCAGCAATTTGCAGAAGTGTTGCATCTCTGTCACCTTGAACGATTCTATCCATTCGTTGTTGGTCCCATTCATGCAGGATCTTCCTCCGGCCTCAGCGATGTCGGAGATTTGGTGTTTTACCGGATCCCTGACATTCACGGTACACTCGTGAAATTGTCGTACGGTGAAAACCCCACTTGATCACTACCTCGGAGATGCTATGTTCCATCGCTTGTGCGTTGACTATAAAACCAGGTTCAAACTCACTTAAATCTTTATAACCTGCCACTGTAGCAGCAGCAAACGACCTAAAAACTGCACTCGTTGGCGGCCGGTGTGGCCGAGCGGTTCTAGGCGCTACAGTCTGTACCGCGCACGGCTACGGTCGCATGTTCGACTCTTGCCTCGGGCATAAATGGCTGTCATGACCTTAGGTTAGTTAGGTATAAGTAGCTCTAAGATCTAGGAGGCTGATGCCCTCAGAAGTTAAGTCCCATTAGTGCTCAGAGCTACTTGAATTTGAACTGCACTTGTTGTCTTACATAGGCGTTGCCGACCGCAGCACCATATTCTGCCTGTTATTTAGTGTCAACTGCCACCTGCCACACCATACAGCAATCTTTTCTAAAACGCTTTGCAACTGATACTGGTCTGCGGATGACCTTACTAGACGGTAAATTACAGCATCATCTGCGAACAACCTCGCATCGCCATTCTATCCATTTGTGTTAATTTTCAATTAATTAAGTTACAAAAATAGCCAGTGTTATGTTATATTTGGCCGCATACAAAAGTCCAATTGAAACGGTCTCCTGCAAGCGCTTGCCATTCTTTCAGGCACTAGGGAATCAAGATTCCTAAAAAATGTGCCTGCAAATCTAAAAAACAACATGGGATCCTATTGCGATGATCTTGTCCACAGCACCCACTTACGTACGGAAATTAGGTCGCTATCTAAACCTTCAGAAAAATTCATGTAATTTCAGTACATTACTTTCTTTCTCACTTAGGAATATTTGTTGTGATGGCTTACAACATGTAGATCCAGATGTGTAAGTGGTAGGCTTATGTCAATAACCATGGTTTAGTGAAATTTGAATTTCTCTTTGAGTGGTCACTTTACTCCCCTCCTTCCCATCTCCCTATGCTGCCCGAGGTGTTGCGTTACAATGTCAGTAATGTCTCCTGAGCAAAAAAAATTGACGTCCACTAATCTAGCCTGACGAGCTATGCTCGAGAAACGGACGAAAAGGTGTTTTCTAAGCCACTTATTTCGTAGATAAATTACATTCTCTTAAGATTCTCCCGATGAGTCTGTCTGGCATCTGCTTTCCCTACTACTTCCTTTATGTGGTTATTCTATTTTAGATGTTCCTGGATGTTACTTCTAGGTATTTTGCTGTAGTTAATTTTCCCAGTGATTCGTTACCAAAAGTGTAGTTGTACAGAAGCAGATTACTTCGCCTTTTGTGCGCATTATGTTATATTTATTTTTCTTCAGGGTCAGCTGCAGCTTCTACATCAATCATTGATCGTCTACAGGTCTTCTTGCAATTAGTTAAGTCATCTAGCGATGCTGCCTTCTTACAGACAACTGCATCTGCCAACAGCCTAGTAGAGATTCTGACTGTATCCACTATATGATTTGTACATAGTTAAATAGTACGGTCCTACTACACTCACTTGGGCTGTTCCTGAAATTGCCTTCCCTTTTTTCGACTTTGTTCCGATAAGAGCGAAATGTTGACCTTTGTCTGCAAGGGAGTCCTGAATCTATTCACAGACCCGAACAGATACTCGGTAAGCTCACCAAACAACAGTGCAGAACTGTATAAATGCCTTCCTGAAGTCAAGGAGCACGGCATCAAATTGGGCACGTACGTGTACAGGACTCTGTATCTCGTGGACGAACAGAGTGAACAAGAAATACAGATGACCACGGCACAGCGCATGCCGCCGCTTGCTGTGGCTGGTGCTACAGACACTTGGCGGCTGCCAGGGTCAAGCAGATAAGTAGTTCTTATTGCGGCACTCCCTTGTCGCGACACAGCAGGTATGCTGTCGCCTAGACCACACCAAACAGCTCTCCATCATTACGTTCACTGGGAATTTAACACTAGGTCCGCTTATTATAAGATACAGATGCTTTTTTAAATCTGACTCTATGTGGAACCTGGAAAGGTTCAGCGATCGTAGTTGTTTGTAATGGTGAAAGAAGGTACTGCAGTCAGTCGTAACTTGTGTTTATTGTATCAGATCTAAATTTCGATCACTGAGTGACCATCTTCATTGCTGAAGTTAATACAGGAATCGATTAAAATACCACTGCATGCATATTAACTCCGAAGTAAAATTGTATAAATTTCACATGCAAGTGTGTGGGTGAAATTAGATAACGTTAACACATTTCAGCCGTTATTTGGCATAATGTCTCTTGGACTAGACACGTGAAAAGTTCAAATTGCACTGAGGCTGCTGATAACAATTGCCTCATAACTGGACTCAGCGTACACCATACATGACTATGTCTCCCTTGATCCAAACGTCGGAATACAATAATGCATTGTCTATACGTAGTTGGTTATTTGTACATCGCAAAAGTAGCCATTTTAAGGAAATACTTTTTTATCGAGGTACAACAGAAGCGACTACAACAGAGTGAGTGATTTTAAAGCTGCAAAAATTCTTTACAGTCAAAGTGGTAGTAATGTGAACTATATTGTGTAGCTGGCTATTGGTATGTACTTAATTGCCATTCATATTGTGTCACAAAACTACATCATGTATAAATGTATCTAGAAACATTACACATCCATTGTTTCTATAAAATTTAACAATATTAAAACCACAATTTTAGATACACCATTATCAGCACATGGTGGTGCTTCTGTGTGCTAGTCACCTCCACAATTCTCATTTATTGTGGTTTCCATATTGTTGCATTGCAACCGGCACTAAAACAGACATAAAATCCAAATAGATATTACTTCAGATGGGAGGATACCTTATCCCACATACCCTCCTGACTTGCTCGGCAACTAGCGTTCACTATGCTCACGCTAATCATCTTTAAATGAATTTTATTCCGAAACTTTATTTTTTTATTTAACTAGAAATAAGTTACTTTAAATCAAGATCTGTTTGTATCATATGTTTTATTACTGGTGCCGATGTGATTCTGGCTGCTAGACAGGAATTAACAGACTCTGAATGGAGAATGATAGTTGTGGCTAGACGCATAGGACATTCCATTTCGGAAATCGTTAGTGCATTCAGAATTCCGGGATCCACTGTGTCAAGAGGGTGCCTAGAATACCAAATTTCAGACAGTATCTCCCACCAAGGACAATGCAGTGACAGACGGCCTTCATTTAACGACCGAAGGTAGCGGCATTTGCGTGGAGTTGTCAGTGCTAACAGACAAGCAAAACAGCGTGAAATAACTGCAGAAAACAATGTTAAACGTATCTCGGACGTATCCGTTTGGACAGTGTGGAGAATGGGATATGGCAGCAGACGACCGATGTGAGTGCCTTTACGGCCTGGCCAGATGAGTCCCGATTTCAGTTGGTAAGAGTTGGAGGTTTGGGTTCGAGTGTGGCGCAGACCTCACGAAGCCGTCGACCCAAGCTGTCAATAAGGGACTGTGAACGCTGACAGTGGCTCCATAACAGTGTGGGTCGTGTTTACATGGAAAGAACCGATTCCTCTGGTAAA
This sequence comes from Schistocerca gregaria, assembly GCF_023897955.1. Classification (NCBI taxonomy): domain Eukaryota; kingdom Metazoa; phylum Arthropoda; class Insecta; order Orthoptera; family Acrididae; genus Schistocerca; species Schistocerca gregaria. The sequence goes on from NC_064921.1 coordinate 863,965,888, forward strand.
ACTGAACCGATCATTGACTGAGAATGGTTATGTTTGGTTACTTGGTGACCATTTGTAGGCATTTATGGATTTCATGCTCCCAAAAACTGATGGAATTTTATAGAGACAATGCACCATGCCACCGGGCCACAATTTTTCGCGATTGGCTTGAAGAACGTTCTGGACAGTTCGAGTGAATGATCTGGTAACCCAGATTGCCCGACATGACTCCCATCCCACGTTTATGAGACAAAAGCGAGAGTTCACTTCATGCATAAAGTCCTTCACCGACAACACTTTCGCAGTTATGGACGGTTATACAGGGTGTCACAAAAAGGTACGGCCAAACTTTCAGGAAACAATCGTCACACACAAATAAAGAAAAGATGTTATGTGAACATGTGTCCAGAAACGCTAATTTCCAAGTTGGAGCTCATTTTAGTTTCGTCAGTATGTACTGTACTTCTTCGATTCACCGCCAGTTGGCCCAATTGAAGGAAGGTAACGTTGACTTCGGTGCTTGTGTTGACATGTGTCTCATTGCTCTACAGTACTAGCATCAAGCACATCAGTACGTAGCATCAACAGGTTAGTGTTCATCACGAACGTGGTTTTGCAGTCAGTGCAATGTTTACAAATGCGGAGTTGGCAGACGTCCATTTGATGAATGAATTAGCACGGGGCAATAGCCGTGGCGCGGTACGTTTGTATCGAGACAGATTTCCAGATGAAGGTGACCCAACAGGAAGACATTCGAAGCAATTGCTTTGCGTCTTAGGGAGCACGGAACATTCCAGCCTATGACTCGTGACTGGGGAAGACCTAGAACGACGAGGACACCTGCAATGGACGAGGCAATTCTTCGCGCAGTTGACGATAACCTTCATATCTGCGTCAGAGAAGTTGCTGTTGTACAAGGTAACGTTGACGACGTCACTGTATGGAGAGTGCTACGGGAGAACCAGTTGTTTCTTACCATGTACAGCGTGTGCAAGCACTATCAGCAGCTGATTGGCCTCCACAGGTACACTTCTGCGAATGTTTCATCCAACAATGTGTCAACCTTCATTTCAGTGCAAATGTTCTCTTTACGGATGAGGCTTCATTCCAACGTGCACAAATTGTAAATTTTCAGAGTCAACATGTGAGGGCTGACGAGAATACGCACACAATTGTGCAATCAACTCATCAACACAGATTTTCAGTGAACGTTTGGGCAGGCATTGTTTGTGATGTCTTGATTGGGCCCCATGTTCTTCCACCTACGCTCAATGGAGCACGTTATCATGATTTTATACGGGATACTCTACCTGTGCTGCTAGAACATGTGACTTTACAAGTACGACACAACATGTGGTTCATGCACGAGGGAGCTCCTGCACATTTCAGTCGAAGTGTTCGTACGCTTCTCAGCAACAGATTTGGTGACCGATGGATTGGTAGAGGCGGACCAATTCCATGGACGCCACTCTCTCCTGACCTCAACCCTCTTGACTTTCATTTATGGGGGCATTTGAAAGCTCTTGTTTACGCAACCCCGGTACCAAATGTAGAGACTCTGCGTGCTAGTATTGTGGACGGCTGTGATACAATACGCCATTCTCCACGGCTGCATCAGCGCATCAGGGATTCCATGCGACGGAGGGTGGATGCATGTATCCTCGCTAACGGAGGACATTTTGAACATTTCCTGTAACAAAGTGTTTGACGTCACACTGGTACGTTCTGTTGCTGTGTGTTTCCATTCCATGATTAATGTGATTTGAAGAGAAGCAATAAAATGAGCTCTAACATGGAAAGTAAGCGTTTCCGGACACATGTCCACATAGCATATTTTCTTTCTTTGTGTGTGAGGAATGTTTCCTGAAAGTTTGGTCACACCTTTTTGTAACACCCTGTGGAGACAACACGGCTCAGTATTTCTGCAGGGGACTACCAACGAAATGTTGAGTCCATGATACGTCGTTTTGCTACACTACGCCGGGCAAAAAACCGGTCCGAAACGATACTGGGTGACTTTTGTCACCTCTATGTATACTTGTTTGATAGCAATTACGTACTTATCCGTAGCTACCTACATGAAGTAGTTCACATTATTACCAGTTAGATTCTAAAGAATTTTTACCGATTTATAATCACCCACTGCTTTAGCGCTTCAGTTTTCCCCCGATAAAAGTGCATTTTGCCGAAGTGCATATAGGGTGAGTTGCGTAAGACGTAACACCCTCATTATTCCGATGGCGATTGCACGTATCGACAAACGGTGTTCGGCGAGTCATACCTGACTATGTGGCACATACTTTGGTACATGCACAATAATCAGAACGTTTATATTGACCGAGATAATGAGGCAAGTACACGTTTTTTAAGTGGGACGCTGTACTTTTTTTTACCACCATTCGTACGCTCTGGAAAAGACACGTAAGGTAATGTAACGCATGTTGCTGTTGTGATTAAAACTTCGCTTAAAAGACGCTGGGGAATATTGTACGATTGAAGGTCGAGGCGGTCGGAAGCAGCTGCAGACTGTAAACACGCCTCGCGCTACTCGCAGGCCAGTTGCCGTGCTATATGCAGCATGCACGGTCTTCGCTACGTAGGTAAATCCTCATCCGCCCTCTTTTAAGCAAACTTTGAATCACATTAGCAACAAGCGTTACATCATTATACCCGTCTTTTCCAGACCGTTAGAATTATGATAAAAAAGTATAGCGTCCCATTTAAAAAATATGTACTTGCCTCATTGACGTCACTGAGGCCATCTGTGAGATAGCAATAAACAGCAGCTCAAGTGCAGTTTAAACTCTTGACATGTCTAGTCCAAGATGGACAACGCCAAATAACGGATGAACTGTGTTAATTTTGTCCGCTGATATGTACCATCCATTTATATGCGAAAATTGTATAATTGTACTTTGGTGTTAACATGTACACGATTCCAGTTTAGTTGGTTAGTGTATTGCCTGTAACACTGAAGATGGTCGTTGAGTGATCGAAATATACATCTGATACAATAAACACAAGTTGTGACTGACTGCTGAATCTTCTTCGACCAGTTGAGATGTGAATGCAATAAAAATTTTCTCGATTCTCATGCCGTGTCATTTCGAAGCGGTATCGCAGCATTTCGGAAGAGATTCAATGTCTTCTCATCCTCTGGCGGAGCGCCAGTGTGTCACAAACAGTCCTTCGGTTTAAGAACGTCGTACAAGAGCGACTTTCTGGTCAAAATCGAGTACTCATTATGGGTGCGTGTCACGTGCTTGCGTGTAAATCAGCCGCCAGTCACTTCGCCAATGGATCAGTGATGTCAATTATCAGTTGAATGTGCCCAGCGTAGAATTCTAAAATCTTGAGTACGCTGCAGACGACATAGATGACGATTCGAAAAAATAATATCATCCCGTAGAGGAAGTTTGAAAGTTTTATGTTCGTGCTTATCCAAACACTTAATATGAGGTCCACGTTTTGCTCATTTCACACATGACTTGACAGGTTCCTGTTTACTGACTAGACAGCTTGAACAGTTTGACTTCTCAGCTTTTGAAGAGTAGTTATTTATGAACCCCTACAGAAAAAAAGTCGCAAAGTGTGAGCTCTGGTGACCTGGGAGGCCGAAAGCAATGAACAAGATCTTATCTTACACCTCTTCCAATCCATCGTGGTGGGATGTTGTTCTTAAGATCACGCCGCATCTCAAGGTGAAAAGGAAACGGGGAGCCGTATGCATGAAAATAAATAATTGAAATCATCGTGTGGTAGAGGAAATAACCAATATGGCAGCATGCCTAGGTATGACATTCCTGTCAGTTTCCTCCGCAAAAAAGAAAGGTCCGTAAACTCTGTGAACAGAAATGGAACAACATTCAGTTTCGGCGAGTCTCTTACATGTTCGATGATGACGCCAAGATTTTGTGTCACCCCCAAATTATTACATTATGGTGGTGTACGTTACCCGATAGATAAAACGTCGATTTGTCAGAAAAAAATGAGTTGTTCGGAAAAAGTGTTCTCTGTCATATGAGACGCAAAATTCGTGTCATCTGTTATGGTCTCCGGGACGCAGTTACTGCAGTAACTGCACCTTGTAAGTTTTCTTACGCAGGTGCCCTTTCAGAACATGCCACACAGTTGTTTGAAGAAGCTGAAGTTCCTGACCTGCCCGCCTTGTGGACTTACGAGGTTCAAAATGGGTCAAATGTCTCTGAGCACTATGGAACTTGACTAATTTGGTCATTAGTCCACTAGAACTTAGAACTACTTAAACCTAACTAACCTAAGGACATCATACACATTCATGCCCGAGGCAGGATTTGAACCTGCGACCGCAGCGGCCACGCGATTCCAGATTGTAGCGCCTAGAACCGCTCGGCCACTCCGGCCGGCGGACTTACGGGGGCTCCGTGTGAACGCATCTCGGATACGCCCCACATGTTCAACGTATATGCTTGGCTGACTTGTGCTCTTCCCTCTACATTTGCAACCAACTTCTAAGACTTTCGTACGCCAGAAGTAAATCAGCTTGTACAGAGGCGGCTTCTTACTGAATCGTTGGCGGAATGCACGTTGCAACTGAACAATGGCTTGACTTGACGCTCATTCCAATACACAGAATGATTTCTCTTGTGGTCTAGAAGCCATGTGAATGAGTTTTATGTTTTACAGTTTGTCTGTAAGATCAGCTGAAGTCTGTTCTTTCTTTTTGAATCATCCGGTATATTAATGACCCAGTAGATAATGTCGGAAAACTTTTCACGGATGATGCTCTTGCACACACGAAAACTGTACACACTGGAAACCTGTACCGAAATCCAGCAATAACTGCAGAAGGTCGACGCTTGGTGACGGGAATGGTAACTTCGACATAGATAAGTGTAACTTACTGTGAGAACATGGAAACAGACCACCTGGCTAGCCACGCGGTCTAACGCGCTGCTTCCCGTGCGTGAAGGCGTGCCGGTCCCCAGCACGAATCCGCCCGACGGATTGGTGGTGAGGTCCGGTGTGCAGGCCAGCCTGTGGATGGTTTTTAAGGCGGTTTTCCATGTGCCTCGGCGAATGCGGGCTGGTTCCCCTTATTCCGCCTCAGTTACACTATGTCAGCGATTGCTGCGCATACACTTTCTCCACGTACGTGTATACCATAATTACTCGGACCCAACTACAGAGTAACCTTGGGGGACTGTAGCCTGTTGTACAGTGGGGTTGTCAACCACTGAAGGCTACGGGGGTAACGAAGCCTCTCCGTCGTTTCTAGGTCCTCTGTTCAATACACAGTACAAATATGAAGGCCCCTTATTCTATGTTACACTATTGCAGAAGAATCACTGGAAGCAGCTTCTTGTATTAAATATCTAGACGCTTGCAAACGGAGCGATCTGAAGGGGAACGACTACATAAAATTAATCGCGGGAAAGTCAGAGGCCATACTGAGATGTTGTGGAAGAATCTTCAGGAAATATGGCCCATCAACAAAGAAAGTGGCTTACAAAGCAGTCGTTCGGCCAGTACTTGCATGCTGGTCGTCAGTTTGGGATCCGTACCAGTTTTAATTAATACAGTAAATAGAGGAAATCCAAAGAAGCGTAGCAAGTTTCGCTTCAGATTCATTTAGTAATCACTAAAGCGTCACGGATATAGACAGTCAGTTCCAATGGCAGAGGCGCTCTGCCTCACGGCAAGGTCTACCGTTCAAATTCCGAGAGCCTACGTTCCTAGAACAGTCAGACAATTTATTGACTCCTGCAAAGTTTATCTCGTAAAAAGTCATTACGATGAAATTAGAGAGATCCAAGTACGTACAGTGGGTTACCAGCAATCGTCGTTGCCGCGAACCATATGCGACTGGAACAGGAAAAGGAGGCAGTGACACTGGTTCACAAGGTACCCTCCGCCACACACCGTAATGTGGCTTCCAGATTATAGATGTAGGCTAAATCTAGAAGCGTTCTTCCACAAGAGAGACGAAATACTCGAAAGCGAGAGAGTATTTACGTTTTACAACATCTGAATAAAGAAAAGGCCTACATTGTAGACAAATAAGACGTGCATGGATACACGTTTCTCAAGAAAATTCTTTCAACAGTCAAAAATCGAGATCTATTTATCGAGAAAAATTATTTTCTACTTTATCTGAAAGTTGCAATTACAAAGAAAATAAGAGACAAAGAATAAATTAAAAATGCGTTATTGTCTGCCTTGTGAAAATTATTTGATATGCTGTAAATATATCAGTTTTGTCGAGTAAATAAATCTACATGTTTTGGAAACGTTTGGACGACATATCTGGTATTCATTTCTCAGTAGTGTAGAGAATTTGTCAAGAACATCCGCTATGAATTTTTCTTGGGTAATTAATATATTCGATTATAAGGTAAACTTTCGTATACAGAGTGATTTTAATTGTTGCCCACAAGCTGAAGGAGCAGATAGAAGAGTCGGAATACAGCAACTTTGGTATAGGAACTCGTGGTCTTGGAAGATATCCTAAGCCAATGAAATGTCAAGTGATTGGAGCTAATAGAGGATCATTCTAACCTGTTTAGTGTGGAAAAGCTATGGGACGTTAGGATAAGACGGAGAAGCTACTTTTGTCACGAATTCTTCTAATCATACTGGATCCACTACTGCAGAACTATGTACTTTAGAGATCGATCAGTCCTCTAGGTCTCTGAAATGCTGTAGTACTTATTCAAGCTATTACAGTAGGTGAACCGCACCTTTATTGTTTCCTCGTTAAGTCTCCTAGTGTCTGTGTTTAGTGTTCTCAGTTCCAGGAGTCGCTCTAGCACTTGTTCCCTAAGATATATGGCTAGGATAACGTTCGTTTACCCAATGATTTGAAGCAGTCAGTCCCAATGGAAAACTGGCGGTTTCACAGAATACAACTGTTTTCCGCTAGAATATTAAATTTCTTCCCGCATAAGAAAGACGTAAGCTACAAGTGTTTGTTTCCAGAGTACTTCCTGTATTACTTTTGGTTATTTCTTCCCCAGAGATTCAGTATTTTCCATGGACTGTTCAAATAATATCTATTTCCCATACTCATCTCGATGCCAAATACTATTTTAGTGGGGATATGGTATGATCCCATGGAACATCATAAGACCTTCAATTTACAAATTTTGTTAAGGTCGTGTGACACCAGTAGGGAGTCAATTGAAAGCGATTATAATTGTTAGAAAGCCGACATTCAGAATAAGCAAATTTAGATCTCCAGTTACATTACAAAGACAACACGTTTCTGGGTCGTTTATAGCAATACTACAATTGCTGTAATGAGAATTAAAAGTCTCCATATATAGCGAACTGTCGATAGAGTTTAATGAACAGTTGATGCCAGATATTGCTACTGGTCATGATCTTAGGGGTTTATCGAGCGTGCTGGTTAGTACAATGGACTCACATTCAGAAGCACGAAGGTTCAAACCCGCGTCCGGCAATCCAGATTCTATTTTCCGCGATTTCCCTAAATCTTTCCAGGCGAATGCCGGGATGGTTCCTTTGAAAAAGACACTGCAGACTTCCTTCCCCATCCTTGATCCACTTCGAGCTTGTGCTCCGTCTCTAATGACCTCGATGTCGACAACACGTTAAACCCTAATGTCCCTTCCTTCTTCGGTAGAGTATTTGAATATGGACACAATTCCGTAGTTTCTCTTTGGGGTTTCTATTTATGCAGCTACTTCACTTGAGTCATTTAAACACTAAATTTCATTTTCTTTATCCATAATTGATGGTGTTCTTTATTAATAGTGTCGCTCCTCTATTACCCTCTAGCTTACCTGACGTTACCAAATTGTATACTTAGAAATTAAGTGATGTTCAACGCTTGAACCACGTTTAGTTGAAAGCAGCAGTGGAAATATCCAAAATATGTAAGGAGGTTGATTGATTTGTTTACAAGATTCGCTTCTTCCAGTTCAAATTTTCATCAATATGTACGCTCAAACGTTAGGAGCATTGTACCCTACTTACTGACTGCTGTTAATGTGCTATATCACTTGTTAGTATGGATCTGTTTGTTGTACAGGACTGAATAAAGTGTGATTGCTTTTTAAAAATTTCCGGTGACAGTGTTGCACTGCATAGTTCACTAAGATCATTACTTATGAAGTTGGAACAACTTTTCAGAATGGCATCAGCATCACATTATATTTCGTCTTTTAGAATTTTAAGAATTCTGTTAATTTCAGTGAGGGTCGATGGTGCTACTTGTAGTTGCTGTATTTAGAACCTCATTGTTGAAAGTACTTACAGCTTGTGAATTATCAGTCACAACATTGTCATTTAGTTTAACTGTTATGGTATCTTTTACACTGACTGGTTGTCCTGTCTCTCGTTTGACAATGCCTGATGTAGTTTTAATCTTTGTATCTGCATTGTTTATTTTTATTAGCACTTGCATATTTCTGGACCTTCCCATGACTTTCCTTAAAATGCTGCAGTACTTTTTGTAGTATGAAAGTAGTGTCGTATGTTGAGTTTCTTTGGCCTGTATATAAATTTCCCTCTTCCTCTTACTTGAGATTATTATATTCACGGAATTCACACATGTAACTACCGTGTTAATGTCCATTCTGTGGCTCACTTGCTTTATGGTTTGAAAATACGTTTGTTACCTGTCTGCCATTCATTTCGGTGACTTTATCTACACTCTGGACACCCAGTTCAATAGATCGTGACGGTGACATCACTTAACAAGCTCTAATTATAACCAACATTGTCGTACTTGATAATGGCTTAGGGCAGAAATAATTACAGTAAAAAAATTAAAAAGTTTGTACGGTTAAAAGGCGTATATATAATTTAGATATTAGGTGGTGTTTTCATGTTCGCTTACAGCTGAGATTGTACATAGTAAAATAAAAGTTATGGGGACTGAAGATGTGTTTGTTTCGTCCTGCAAATAAGGGTTGGGTATTGGATGGATTTCGAGGAGCCACTGCCTACACCAGAAGATCAACAGACTGAGTAGGATCTGGTTGGATCTCTGAGATTTCTGGCGAACAGAATAAAGGGGCAGAAAAGCGGTGCCCTATGCGCACTTGTGCAGTGAGTTTGATCACATGGACATTGGTACTATTTATTATTACATGACATCAGAGGTTGGACGGAAAAGATGCGATAAGGGAGAGCTAGTTCATTAGAATTAAATATATTTGGAAAGGATATTGTAATTTTAAACACGTTCTTGTATTTTCCCGAGGCCAAGGAACAGGAAGCAAAGGAAACGGAAGAGAAGTAGGATGTTTGTTCCCCTGTGTGAAATTTTATTACTAGTAAAATCAACGAGAACCGAAACTAGAGAAGCTAGTGATGTTGGAAAGCCGGAATCTAGAGCGAAATTGACGTTCCAGCTCATTCACAGTTCTTCCGTTCCGTTCAGGCCGGGATTCTGGACAGATCAACCATTTCTGAAATGTTATTGTCCACAAACGACTGCCACACAGACGCTGCATTGTAACAGAGTGCATTGTCATCCTGATACAATCATCGTCTCCGAACGCTTCCTCTTTTGTACGTAAAATGTGATGATATCCTTCCCCATTTTGCGCTTCCTTCAGAGCAACAAGCGGATCACGCCCTAACCATGAAAAGCAGCCCCCGCCCCCCATGCCGCAACACCACCTCCTCCATACTTCACTGTTTGCTCTACACATGATGCCAGATAGTGTTCTCCAGGTATTGGCCAAACCCAAATCCTTCCATCGGATTGTCACATGGTATATCGTGATTCATTTCACCAAAACACTTGTTACCAGTCATCCACTGTCCAATGGCGTCGCCCTTTACACCACCTCAAGTGTCGCTTATCATCGACTACAGAAATGTGTGCCTTATGAGGAGTTGTTTGACCACTGTAGGCCATTCTTTTAAAACCATAAGCACAGTCAGTGTGCTCACCAGACTGCTGGTAACTCTTTGGAACTCACGAGTGATTCCGTCTGCTGATTTCATGCGACCTATAGCAATCGCCCTCCGCAATGCTGGGCAGTCCCTGTCTGTCAATACATGGGATCTGCCTGGTCTTTGTTTAGCTATGGTTTTTCCTTGACAATCAAATCACCAACACTTGCGTTGGTCACCTACAGCTGGGGTGAAATGTCCCTGATTGATATGTTACACGTGTGGATTACCCTGACTAGAGTATCTTCGAAGTCACTGAGCTCTTCTGACCCACCTATTGTGCTTTGCTGATTCTCTATTAACAATACTCCCTGCCTCGCTTTTGTAGTGACAGGTCCGCCTCTTGTGATAGCTGATGGTGAATTTTGTGTTACAAAGGGGTGTCTACATCTTCTGACGGGTAGTGTATTTACGACAGTAATAAAAATGGAATGGACGTGGCTAGACATTTAGTCTACAATTTCTTTACTGGAGTCCTTTACATAAGAAAAGACCAAGAAGGTACGTAAATACTATCAGAAAAGATGAAAAGGCAACAGGAATGCGTATAGTTGAGAACCGTAAAGCATGAGGAGACCTTTATCCGGCCTTGGATGTCAAAGGGATGGTGGTGGTCATGACGAAGCAGAAGAAAAAGATGATGATGATGATGAAGATTTGACCATATAACGATAATGATTTGCCATAAATGTAATACTAGTAACTGAGTTAACACATAAACGTATATTCCGAAATCGGAAAATGGATTAAAAGGAGTACTCACGAGCAGCTGTAGCTACAGATTACTGTTTAATATCGCTGAAAAACAAACTGAAATTTAAGAGAATTGTCCAAAAGAATCGATGTGGAGAGAAGTGGGATACTAAAGCACGGAACGAAGTTGGCTGTAGATAATGCTATAACGAATACCAAAAAAATACAGTCGACGAGGAACAGACACCTCTAAAAACTGGTGTCACAGAAAATAGACAGAAAAAAGGGTACGAAGAAGGTAGTTGCGAAGAATCCTTGGGTAACAGAAGAAATAGTTCATCTGAGGCACTGAGAACCATAAGGGCCCAAAACAAGAACACAGAGTTTCGAGAAAAATAGATATTTGTGAAAATCAAATTTGAAGAAAAAGCGCCAGTCTCATAGGTTAGACTTTTTTTAAAACCAAGCCACAGTTTCCTATATTTCATATAAAAAAATAATATAGCCACTTTGATATAAAATATTAATTAATATTTAGGATTATATGAAGCGCTGAGACACATAAGGGCCTAATGCACACCATTGTTGATTTTGAGATTGTGGCTTTCACACATACTCCTGACATATTTTGATCTTATGGTGAGTTCGGTTTATCTGTGCTGTAGACCCACACTGTACACGCGAACATTCACTAAAATCTGTGTAATAGCTTTCTCTGACATTCCTTCCATATGGGCCCGACGATGGTGTGCTTTAGGCCCTTCTGGTTATCAGTACCTGTATTTATTATTAATGTTAATTCACAAAATTTCCATATGTCTCCCAGTGACAATAGTGTTTCTTTTTTCAGAATATAAGGAACACATACTAAGTGCACCACGCATATATTTGTGATGACTTGCTCCAGCGCTCGCGCATCCAAGGTGCTAGCAAGAATAGTGTATAGAAGAATAGAAAAGAAAATTGAAAATCTGTTAGATGACGGTTAGTTTGACCTTATAAAAGGTAAATACTCTGGAGAGGTGGGTCTGACGTTACACTTGATAATGGAAGCAAGACTAGAAAAATCAAGGGACATTCAGAGGATATGTCGACTTGAAATATGCGTTCGAAAGTATAAAATGGTGAGAGATGGCCAGGAAAATAGGGAAAGTCAGACAATATACGATATTTACAAGAACTAAGAGGTAATAATAAGGGTGGAAGACCTAGAATGCAGTGCTCGCATTAAAAAGGGTGTAAAACAGGGCTGCAGTTTTTCGCCCCTGCTGCTCATATATACATGGAAAAGCAATGACGGAAACGAAAGAAAGATCGATACTAAGATAAGTTCAAGTTAAAATATCAATGATAAGGTTTGCAGATGAATCACTGCCCTGATGAGCAAAAGCAAGGAAGAAGCGCAGGAAAGAACAGTCCAACGAGCACACAATATGGTTTGATGGTAAATCGAAGAAAGACAGAAGTAATACGGAATGGCAGAAATGAGATTAGCGATAAATTTTGACATCGAACTTGGGAACCACCAAGTTGACATGGTATAGAAAGTTTGCTATCGTAGAAAAAAATTCTACACAACGGATGAAGCGAGGAAGAAAGGAGGAGCGGCCTAGCATAGGCAAAGCGGGCATTCCACGCGAAAGAGGTCAATTAGTACTAAACATCCACTTTAATTTAAGAAATAAATTTCTGAGAATGTTCGTTTGAAACAGCTGTAAGGAAGTGAACCATGGCCTAAGGGAAAGCAGAAGAAGAAGAGAATAGAAGCGTTTGAGGTGTGGTGTTATAGAAGGATGTACATAATTTGGTGGACCGATAAGATGAGAAGTAAGGTCTCCACAGAATCGAAAAGGAGATGAATTTGTGGAAAACGTCGACAGGAAGAAATGGCAGGATGATAGGACTTTTATTAAGACATCAAGTAATAATATCAATGGTTCTCGAGGAAGCTGTAGAGCGCAAAAATAGCAGGGGAAGACAGAGCTTGGAATACGTCCAACAAATAACTGAGGACGTCGCCTGCAATTGCTGCCCTTTGATGCAAAGGTCGGCATAGGAGAGGAATTCCTGGCGGGCCTCACCAAACCAGTCAGACGACTGACGACAAAAAAAAAAAAAGTTGCATGAGGAGACCTTTATCCAGCAGTGGATGTCAAAGGGCTGATGGTGCTGGTGATGGTGGTGGTGGTCGTGATGTGGTGTTGACGTTGACGATTCGGACCAATACATAAAAGTATATTACTGTGCAATAACATTGTGGATGTTGTGTAAAAGTAATGTTTGTAAATACCAAAGGTGGTGATTATCATTATTCATGGACCGAGTCTTACAACTGTTCCTTTCAAAGTAGTCTGTTTTTTCCCCTTTGTTGCCACTGGGATTTGTTGTTCCGTAATTGCAACAGTATTATGTCTTTTTGCATAGTTGTATATAGAGTTCTGATATCTTCGTTTCCCATCATTCAACTATTATTACACCTGCAACTCTTCTTAGAAATCGCATTTCAAATGTTTGCATGTATGTGCCAAGTACGGGGTGTGAAAGAAAGTGTCGAATATTTCGAGGGATAATAGTAGTCATCGAAACAAGACATCCAAGCCGAATAAATATAGGTCCGGAACAGTTGTTTATAGGGGAGGATGAAACATGTCGTGGATAAGACTAAGACTACCACCAAGTAAGTTGTTCAGCCGTATTTTATAACGTCTTTGGCACACAGGTTCTCTCGCATCCCTAAAGGTGAACAAGGGAAGACCCCGCTCATTCCTCTCGCCAGAGATGGAGGACCATATACTGAATGACTGTGCTGAATTTGAAAGTTAAAATTCTGGCCCAACCACTCAAAATGTGCAATGCAATTTTTTTGCGCTTTTCACCATTAGAATGTCAGAATGATTGTAAAAAGGAACCACCACTGCGTGTACCTACTGATTTTACATTGTTTGTGGTTAGCCTAACAGTTAATTTTCAAATGTCTTTATTATTTCACATGTTTCTAATTATTTTCTTTTATAACTGGCAGTGTATCAACGTAAATATTAAGCTGCGGGACATGAACTTTGAAGCACTAAAGAAACTGGTCTGGGCATGCGTATTCAAATACATGGATATATAAACAGGTAGAATACGGCGATGCTGTCGGCAACGCGTGTGACAACACAAGTGTCTGACACAGTTGGTAGATCGGGTACACCTGCTGCAATTGCAAGTTATCAAGATTTAAGTGAGTCTGAACGTGGTGTTATAGTCGGCGCCACGAGCGATGGGACACAGCGTGTCCGAGTAGCGATAAAGAGATAACTTTCTCGCACGTGCATTTCACGAGTGTATCGTGAATATAAGGACTCCGGTAAAATATCAACTCTCCGGCATCACTGCGGCCGGGAAAAGATCCGGCAAGAACGAGACCAACGGCGACTGAAGAGAATCGCTCAACGTGGCAGAGGTCCAACCCTTACGCAGATTGCTGCATATTTCAAAACTCGGCCATCAACAAGTGTCAGCGTGTGAACCAATCAACTAAACGTCATCCATATTGGCTTTCGAAGCAGAAGGCGCACTCGTGCACCCTTGATGACTGCATGACACAAAGCATGTGCTTCGCCTAGGCCCGTCAACACCAGCATTGGACTCTTGATGACTGGAAACATGTTTCCTGGTCGGATGAGTCTCGTTTCAAATTGTACTGACTGGATGGACTTGTACAGATACAGAGACAATCTCATTAATCCATGGGCCCTGCATGTCAACAGGGGATGGTTCAAGCTGGTGGAGGCTATGTAATGGTGTGTGGAGTGTGCCTCTGATATGGCTAGATACGACTCTGACAGATGACACGTACGTAAGCATCGTTTCTGACCACCAGCATCCATTCATGTCCATTGTGCGTTCCATCGGATTGAGAAATTCCAGAATTGCTACAGAGTGGCTCCAGAAACAGTCTTCTGGGTTTAAACACTTCCGTTGGCCACCAACTCCAAAGACATGAATATTATTGAGCATATATGGAATGTCTTGCAACGTGCTCTTCAGAACAGATCTTCACCATCTCATACTCTTACTGATTTATGGACAGCCCTACCGGAGTCATGGTGTCAGTTTCCTCCAGCAGTACTTCAGAGATAAGTCGAGTCCCTGCAACGTCGTGTTGCAGCACTTCTGCGTGCTCGCGGGGGCCCTACACAGCATTAGTCAGGTGTACCAGTTTCTTTGTCTCTTCAGCGTATTTGTTCCAGCCTTCTGGCTGACGATCACTGCCACTGTGATAAATTAGTGAATGGCTTGTAATGTCGCTAAGTGCTTCAGATGAATGTTTGTATCCTAGTTCTTAAATCACATGCATATAAATACAGTATTTTCGGCACTTATGTGAAATGGATGTTTTTAAACTGTTCATAAATTACGGAATTACAATAACATCGTCATGAAGCCAGGGACTAGTTGCACTTGCTGCAAAAATGAAGTTCCTATAAATTCCCCCCATCTGATGATGAATCCTCAGAGGCTCTAAAGGAGAGGAACAGGAAAATAATAGTTTCTAAAATTACGTTATGGCAGCAACTAGTCGCAGTCAGTATTAACCATTCGTTAACAGATGTTTAATATAACACATGTACAAATAATTTTTCAAAGAAGAGATTTTTCTACTAGTATACGGTT
Organism: Schistocerca gregaria; assembly: GCF_023897955.1. Classification (NCBI taxonomy): domain Eukaryota; kingdom Metazoa; phylum Arthropoda; class Insecta; order Orthoptera; family Acrididae; genus Schistocerca; species Schistocerca gregaria. The sequence goes on from NC_064921.1 coordinate 863,981,128, forward strand.
CTTTGTTACATTAAATAGTGGTGGGGGGAGACACACAGTGAGGATGAACAGCGTAACACAAACGGCGCAAAGAGATTACTAAAGCAAACTTACTTAAAAACGCTGTTGAAAAGTGTCTCATAAACAATATACTTTTCACAGGGAATGCTTATTTAGATATCACTCGGTAGGGGTTTAGTAAAAAGTAGCTTTTCACATAACTCTTTCACACTATTTTCTCCTTTTTATGGAAAACCTTACAGTCAGAGTTATGCAGTGATTAATAGTTACACATTTCACTCAATTCAAAGGGATGGTGACTCTATTTTTCAGGCTAGCCAATGAAACGTTGCGGTATACAAAATGAAAGCCAAACATTGTCGTTATGGCCCTCATGTCAGCTGGGAGTAAGTGTAGCTTTACATTATGCAATAATAAGAACGTTGTGTGTGTAGTGATCGGTAGTAAAAAATGAATGAACACTGTAACACTAGCTTTTTATATTATTAAATATCTTCTTTGCAAATCAGCATTCTGCACCAGGAATAAAGCGAATATTGTTGCACTGTTGTAAACAGAATTGGCCTTTTATTCGGGCATATGAAGACTCTAATGTCCATACAGCCATCCTGATTTACGTTTTCCGTAAATTAAGGCATATGATGGGATGATTCCTACTACAAAACGACGATCTACTGCCTTTCCAATCCTTGTCAAACCAGTCCGCTCGGTATATAAAGTCCTGTATGTACGAATTATGCTATTTTTATTGTTCTTAAATCGTAATATCACGACATGTCGAATATCCTTGCAAAAAGGTGTCGAAATAAGGAGGACGAGAGTTCAATGCCTCATCGGAAACGAGGTCCATAGAGAAGCAGAGGATGCTATGGGGAGGAATTCGAAAAAAAAAATCAAATGTGTGTGAAATCTTATGGGACTTAACTGCTTAGGTCATCAGTCCCTACGCTTACACACTACTTAACCTAAATTATCCTAAGGACAAACACACACTCCCATGCCCGAGGGAGGACTGGAACCTCCTCTGGGACCAGCCGCACAGTGGAAGGAATTCCATCGTGCCCTTTTCTACATCCACATCTAGAAGTACAAGGCGTATTTCTTAAGTAAGTACCGTTTAGAAATTAAAAAAAAAGACGTGCGAAGGTATCTCAATAATTTTATTTTTACATGAAAGCCTGTACCCTAATCTACGCACTGACGCGGGTACAGTCTGATCCTTCCTTGTTTACGTTGCTTACTGAGTACGGAAAATGTACGTTGGCGCCAGTAGAATCGCTCTGTAGTTAGCCTTAGGTGCCGGTTATCTAGATTTGCGCAATAGTGTTCCTCGAAAACACGTAGCCTTCCCTCCGGTGATTCCCATTTGAGTTCCAGAAGCATCTCCGTAATACCTGCGTGTTATTCGAACCTGCTGGTACAAATTTAGTGACGGGCTTCTGAATTGCTTCGATATCTTCCTTTAATTTGACCTAGTTCGCATCCAAAATACTAGAACAGTACTGAACAATGAGTCACACTAGTTGTCTTATACTCTGTTTCCTTTACAGACGAGCCACACTTTCCAAAAATTCTCCAAATAAACCGAAATCGACCATTCTCCTTCCCTACTACAGTGCTTACTTGGTCATTCCATTCCATATTGCTTTGCAACGTTACGCTAGAAATTTAATCGACGTGATTGTGTGAAGCACCACTGTGGATTCATGTTTCCTATCTATATGCGTCAGCTTACATTTCTCTACATTTTTAGCTAGCTACCATTTATCGCACCAACTAGAAATTATGTCTAAGTCATCTCGAATCCTTCTACAACCCCTTAGCGACGACACCTTCCCACACACTACAGCATCATAAGCCTCGAAGATCTCTCTCTCTCTCTCTCTCTCTCTCTCTCTATATATATATATATATATATATATATATATATATATATACTCCTGGAAATGGAAAAAAGGAACACATTGACACCGGTGTGTCAGACCCACCATACTTGCTCCGGACACTGCGACAGGGCTGTACAAGCAATGATCACATGCACGGCACAGCGGACACACCAGGAACCGCGGTGTTGGCCGTCGAATGGCGCTAGCTGCGCAGCATTTGTACACCGCCGCCGTCAGTGTCAGCCAGTTTGCCGTGGCATACGGAGCTCCATCGCAGTCTTTAACACTGGTAGCATGCCGCGACAGCGTGGACGTGAACCGTATGTGCAGTTGACGGACTTTGAGCGAGGGCGTATAGTGGGCATGCGGGAGGCCGGATGGACGTACCGCCGAATTGCTCAACACGTGGGGCGTGAGGTCTCCACAGTACATCGATGTTGTCGCCAGTGGTCGGCGAAAGGTGCACGTGCCCGTCGACCTGGGACCGGACCGCAGCGACGCACGGATGCACGCCAAGACCGTAGGATCCTACGCAGTGCCGTAGGGGACCGCACCGCCACTTCCCAGCAAATTAGGGACACTGTTGCTCCTGGGGTATCGGCGAGGGCCATTCGCAACCGTCTCCATGAAGCTGGGCTACGGTCCCGCATACCGTTAGGCCGTCTTCCGCTCACGCCCCAACATCGTGCAGCCTGCCTCCAGTGGTGTCGCGACAGGCGTAAATGGAGGGACGAATGGAGACGTGTCGTCTTCAGCGATGAGAGTCGCCTGTGCCTTGGTGCCAATGATGATCCTATGCGTGTTTGGGGCTGTGCAGGTGAGCGCCACAATCAGGACTGCATACGACCGAGGCACACAGGGCCAACACCCGGCATCATGGTGTGGGGAGCGATCTCCTACACTGGCCGTACACCTCTGGTGATCGTCGAGGGGACACTGAATAGTGCAGTGTACATCCAAGCCGTCATCGAACCCATCGTTCTACCATTCCTAGACCGGCAAGGGAACTTGCTGTTCCAACAGGACAATGCACGTCCGCATGTATCCCGTGCCACCCAACGTGCTCTAGAAGGTGTAAGTCAACTACCCTGGCCAGCAAGATCTCCGGATCTGTCCCCCATTGAGCATGTTTGGGACTGGATGAAGCGTCGTCTCACGCGGTCTGCACGTCCAGCACGAACGCTGGTCCAACTGAGGCGCCAGGTGGAAATGGCATGGCAAGCCGTTCCACAGGACTACATCCAGCATCTCTACGATCGTCTCCATGGGAGAATAGCAGCCTGCATTGCTGCGAAAGGTGGATATACACTGTACTAGTGCCGACATTGTGCATGCTCTGTTGCCTGTGTTTATGTGCGTGTGGTTCTGTCAGTGTGATCATGTGATGTATCTGACCCCAGGAATGTGTCAATAAAGTTTCCCCTTCCTGGGACAATGAATTCACGGTGTTCTTATTTCAATTTCCAGGAGTATATATATATATATATATATATATATATATATATATATATATATATATATATATATATATTATCACACGCGCCTCTGGGATATACTCTTGTCTCTGATGAACATTCACTGTCGAGGACAAGAAACTGGGTTCTGTTACTTAAAAAGCGTTCGAGCCACTCACATATGTGGGAACCTATTCCGTGCGCTTGTAGCTTCGTTATCAGTCGGCGGTGTGGCAGCATATCAAATGCTTTACGGAAATCTAGGAAAGTGGATTCCGCCTCTTGCCCTTCATCCGTAGATCGCAGGATCTCATGTGAGCAAAGGGCAAGCTGAGTTTCGCACGAGCGATGATTCCTAAAAATGTGCTGATTCGTGGACAGAAGCTTTTCCCCCTCAAAGAAATTTATTATATTCGAATTGAGAATATATTCAAGGAGTCTGCAGCAAATTCGATGTTAAAGATATGGGTCTGTAATATTGCAAGTCCGTTCTTTTACTCTTCTTATGTGCAGGAGTCATCTGCACTCTTTTCCAGTCGCTTGGGACTTTCCGCTTGGCGAGATATGCGCCAGACATGCAACCTAAATAAGGGGCCAATGCTGTAGAGTATTCTCTGTAAACCCGAAACGGGATTTCTTCAAGACCTGGCGACTTATTTGCTTTCAATTCTTTCAATTGTTTCTCTACACCAGCGATGATCATTACCAAGTCCACTATATGGGAGTCTGTGCGATTGTCAAACTGTGGTATGTCTGTACGATTTTCCTGCTTGAATGATTTCTTAAACACGAAATTCAAAACTTCCTCTTTACTTTTGCTATCTTCTACTGCCACACCAGACTGGTCAACTAGTGACTAGCTAGAAGCCTTAGACGCACTTAGCGATTTTTGTCCTACGCTTTGTGCATCGATGTTACTACAGGCACACGAATTTCTGTTTCAGAGGAACCATCTTGGCATTTGCCTGCAGCGGTTCAAAAAGTAGCACTTGCCTGAGGAAATTTAAAAATGTATTTCAAATATAAATAAAACTACAAGCGCTAATAACATCAGAGCTACTTAGAGGTTAAAAAGAAAAGAGAGAAAAGTGAGTGCCATATAGTGTCCTTGGTCTCCCTCTCTGCAGAATGCATTCACTATTCTCTTTCATCCGCAAGCGCCGTTCTAATTTGCGTGGCCTTCGTTAGGGAGATGGACACCATTAATACAGTATACAGCAAACTATTACCATTTGCCTATGAAAAATAACAACAGTGGCGAATTTTCCACAGAGCACCGATGCCGGGTAAAGCCCCTAAGAGACCGTACATTACATGGCATTTTAAAAGAAAAGAGAAGACTCAGACACGCTGAAATATATCTTAGTAGAAGGGAAAAAAACCCAAGCGATCGTGTGGGATGGCTACCGCGATATTTTATTCCACAAACGTGGCGCACATCGTAAGGTGCGAGTGTTACGGAATGACGGCCGTAGAACGACGCTCTGTGTGTGTGTGTGTGTGTGTGTGTGTGTGTGTGTGTGTGTGTAGAGGACGTGCGCGCTAGACGTAATGCGTGGGTGAGCTAGGCGGGAAGGGAAGCACGCGGAAGCGTCAATATAGCGGCCCTCACCGTGGAGTCCAGCAGCCAGTCGCATCCATGCAGGTCGCCGCGCTGCTCATCTGTCTGCTGCTGACCGCGAATACGTCACAGGTTCAGGCGCAGCCCGAGCGCTGGGTAAGCTCCGTCACGTATTTGTGTTGAGAAAGCTGCACCACAAGGTGGTTCCGAACTGTACTGCTTAACCACGATATTATTGCACTTGGCCGCTATCGAAAACACACAGCGACGTGACAGTAAACAATCACACTAGTGACTAAGGAAAACGCATCGCATTCTCAATGGCTTCAGGTCAGTTGTCTTATATTATCAACGCCGATTACGCTCTGACACAATGAGGGGACCGATCACTCTCACTCAGAGGTGAAATAGTATTTTGGTCGAAACTTCCTTGCAGATTAAAACTGTATTCCGGACCGACACTGGCGCTCCAAATGTTTGACTTTCGTGGGGTAGCACTCTACCAACTGACATAGCCAAGGGATGTAGGGACGAGGTACTGGCGGAAGTACAGCCGAAAAGAGAGGGGTCGTGAGTCGTGTTTGAGTAGCTGAGTTGATAGAGCACTTGCCTGTGAAAGGCAAAGATCTCGCGTTCTAATCTCGATTCGGCACACAGTTTTAGTTTCCCACGAAGTTTCATATCAGCGCAGACTCCTCTGGAAAGCGAAAATTTCGTTCTGGAATTTTGCGGTCGACTAACGCAAGCCGCGTGGGGTAGCCGTGCGGTCTGAGGCGCCTTGCCACATTTCGCGCGGCTCCCCCCGTCGGAGGGTCGAGTCCTCCCTCGGGCATGGGTGTGTATGTGTTGTCCTTAGCGGAAGTTAGATTAAGCAGTATGTAACCCTTAGGGACCGATGACCTCAGCAGTTTGGACCCATAGGAACTTACCACAAATTAATACAATATACGCCGGCCAGAGTGGCCGAGCTGTTCTAGGCGCTACAGTCTGGAACCGCGCGCCCGCTACGGTCGCAGGTTCGAATCCTGCCTCGGGCATGGATGTGTGTGATGTCCTTAGGTTAGTTAGGTTTAAGTAGTTCTAAGGTCTAGGGGACTGATGACCTCAGCAGTTAAGTCCCATAGTGCTCAGACCCATTTGAACCATACAACATACAGACGTCAGTCAGATACAGATGCAGTTCTGAGCAACTGTCTTGCGAGCTTTTTTCTACTGATTGTTTATCTGCATCTACATCAGTACTCGGTAAAGCGCCTTACGTTGTGTGGTTCCATCATCTGCTACCCCTTTTCTTGTTCTATTCACCAAAACCCGGGCAGCGATTGTGTGTCGGTAAACCTCCGAATGCCATCTAATTTCTCTAAATTTCTCGTCCTCGTCATTTCGTGAGAAGTATATGAGAGAAAATAAGAAATCATCAGACTCTTCTAGAAACGTATTCTCTCCATAACGTCTCTCTTGTAGCGTCTGGGCTTTGTTGAGCATCTCCATAACGCTCTCTCACCTAGTAAACCATCGCGTGACGAAACGCGTCGCTCACCGTATGGATGGCTGTTACCACTGAAACAACCGGTTTTCGATTGTATCGGTAATATTTCAAGCCATTTTAACCTGACTGTTAAAACCGCTCAAAATGACCGACTGCTGAAATTATCAATTTCGGTTTCTTTTTGTTCTTATTATTTTCCGTAATAAACGTGGAAATCGAAGACAGATTGGGCAATTCTCTCTTAATTTCAAGATACAAACAGTCAGAATGTTACATTACATAGGCAATTTAAAAGCTCGTCCACAGTTCACTGCTCTTGCGGAAACGTGATAACTGGTTCAACACAACAAAAAATCTCGAGTATTCTCCTAGTGATTCTAATTTTTTCACACTCTGCTCAAAAATCATCTTGTAATCGGAGAATGTAACACTATTTGGGCATTATGAATACTCAGTGCTAAAGGGTAAAAGATGATACCCTTTTTGTTCACGTTAATTAGTCCGTTCACAAGGGCTACAAGCAAATAAAGGAATATTATGTTCACACAGGCAACAGATCAGCTATTTTCTATTTTTATTCAATACTACGAATGAGTTGTTTTAAAGTTTTTAATTTATTATTGTTGCCATAACTTCCTTCCTCTTTTATTATTTCACAGAAATGGCAGACAAACATTTCATCTTTTAAAGCAGATGAAGCGTTGCGCTTTATTGCTACGTAACTTGGTAAACATATTTCCAGACTAGTGTTGGTGTCATTCTGCAATACGACGGATGCCCGTCGACGACAGCGAGAAGCTACGGAATAGATCAGGTTGTGGCAAGTCTTGCACACTGCATGTACGTGCGTGCGTTAAGCCAGAACACACGACAACACAGACATTATTGTCTCAGCAGTGTTCGTTTCAGTCGGCATTATTACTAAAGTAGCACTGCTTACTGTCCTCATTTTGTGTAATAATGCCATATTTAAAACCAATATAAATTTCACAAATAAAACATACTCCTCTTTTAAGAAAGGTTTATTTAAAAAAAGTGTTGCACCCCTGATATGGCTGATTATATATCGGTTTATTACTCGGTTATTTGTAAAAAATAAAATAAAAACATGTTATAGTCGAGACGGAAGAACTAAAATACCGGAATGTGTTTTAACCGGTCGGTTTCCCTCATGCCTAGCTCACCGATGGATCTTCTCTATCGTATTAATGATAACTAGTAAGTGCCCCAGACTGATGATCAGTCTCAAATGTGTTTTTCAAGGCACTTCCCTTGTGGATGAATGACTTTTCCTTAACATTCTACCAATTAATCTCAGCCTGGCATCCGCATTTCGTACTGTTTGTTTTATATGGACATCCACTTTAGGTCGCTCCGAAAGGTTACTCCTACGTATTTTACGGTTGATACTGTTTCCATTGATTTGTCGCCGATATTGTAATTGCACATTAGTGGATTTATCTTACTATGTGTGCGCAGTGTGTTACATTTATTTACGTTCAGCCCCTGCCTCACTCATCAATCCTCTGCAGCTCTTCCTGCAGTTCGCTCCAGTCTTCTCATGTTGTTACCTTCTTACACATAACCACAATATCGAAAACAGCCCCATGCAGCTTCAGACGTTGTCGTTTAATTCACTAACGTAAATACAGCGGCGTTATAACACTCCTTTTGGATACTCCAGAAATTACTTTCAGAATTCAAATTTTTTGGTATAATTTTTGGGAAACAGCGATATTGTAAGCCATATGAAATCAGTTAAAAAGCAGGCTGGATCGCGATGCTTATTTTACTATAATGGCCAGAGTCGGCATAGTCTTAGGCTACCTTCAGACAGCACCATCAGCTGCGTACAACACTCAGTTGTACTTAGTCGCTGAAATTGATGAGCAGCAATGGTTGAGTGCGGATTCCTTTTATTTGGCGAGGAGGTTTGGCGCCAGTATGTGCCCACTCTTTTTTTTCAGGTTGGTGATAGTGTGCCCAGGTTTCATGTAACAATTCTCTCCAGAAGCCCATTACTTTCGACCTGAAAACGACGCAAAAGTGCCTCACAATTCAGCAGTCACCTGACGTGGCGCCACCGTTGTATTGAATCGAGCACCTCATAGACAAAATTATGTGCTAAGCAGCACTAACATCCAAAACAGTTACTGGTTAGTTTAAATTTGGTCTACAGTTTTCCTTCACAACAGCGGTAATGTTTTCATTCGTTACTGTGCTGCGTCCCTGAACCGGCCGCGGAACATCTTCCACAGAAATTTCTCCACTTTTACGATTTTTACAACACTCGTACACTTGCTGCAGGGACAAAGATCAATCACCGTACTGTACTTCCATCCTGCGATGTATTTTCTCATCTTTAACAGCTTCACTACTCCAGGACGTATCTCAGTTCCTGTTGCAAGTGGTGCAAGTCGATAAGGTGTTCGCCACATTTGTACTGACATAGTTTTCTTTTCTATGATACAGTAACAGGCTCCTAACTGCTCGTCATTTGTCGAAATGCAAGGATAACTTCTGCCAGATTCCAAACCAATGGTACAACTTTTAGGAATTTTATGCCACTTTTGAGGATTTCATTTGGATCGCCCTTGCAAATTGGTTGTTTCTTCTGATATCAGAGGACAGCCTATGATGATTTGGTTGGCATCGCCCTTCAGCGACACTCACACGAAGCTATTTCTCTCTACTGCAGTCGATGAGGATCCTATCTAAATTTTCCACGGCGGAAACGAAGGCTAAACACTATCGCTAGAAAATTCTGTTATACCCTCTAGAATCGTACGGCGATCGTAACGGTATGTTCGTGCCTATTTACAGATTGTGTTGTCCCTCATGTTGGTAAGAAATACGCAAGTTTTTGTTCCATTTTGCACAAAATTGCACTCACAGACGGTGGTGTAGGTCTGCAATCTGATCCGCCATAGTTCTTTATACTTCGCTTGGGTATCGACAACTTCATCTCCCCTTTGCGCCGACAACATAATAGTGTTTATGCGACGTTGAGACTGCGTCAGGTGCTCCATATGTGCAGGCCACTTAATTTCATCACAGGATTGTGACTGTGACTTCTTTGATGTTGTCTGTACAATTAAGCACGGAAGCCGGACATAGTCTACGTAGAACGTAACGGAACTATAAGATGTGTCGTGGTAGTCAAACGCCCCGTATTCAGTCCCCCGTTTTTCATAAGATATTCTTCTGAAAAGTTTAATTGGTCCTCACCTCTTGAAGTGCTGTATATATTTACGGGGCGTTTCAGGCATTTCATTATCGTATTCCAACCCCCCCCCCCCCCCCCTCCTCCCGTAAGCAGATTCCCTGAGATAAATAAATAGATAAACATATATACAAATGTGGCTCAGGATCAGAATTACAAGACGCTCTGATGCATCTTTATCACGATGCAGCAGCCCTCCCCCCCCCCCCCCCCTCCCACCTCCCCTCTCCACCCCCGGACGCTTTGCTATCGCCACCTTTCAGCAACGGTGGATTCTTCTGAAGAGAATAGCCTGTTACATAAACGTCAAAAATCAGCTGTGCTAAAGTTTGAGAAACGACAGCTGGTACATTGACTAGCACATTCCTTGACTTATAGCTAAAAAGTCTATGATCGCGCCGTGCTAGACACAGTAGACTGATGAAAAAAAAACACAATAAATAACGCAATATTGGTTGTAAAATTATCGTGCGGCTTGTGTGGATGTTTAACGAAAGAAATGATTAAGTACAAGATATAAAGTGATTTTTGAGGCAGTTAGGTGCCCTGATACGCGGTGACTTGAAATTTGTTACTCAACAATACATTCGAAATATCTTGTGATAAAACGCGATAATTTTCATACAGGTAAACATCACAAGACACCGCGCCACACAATATCGCACTAAGGAGATTGAAACAGGGGTGAACATCCAGAAATCGGTTAGAAGTTAGATCCGTGTACGAAGCAATTTTACCACAACATGTTAGGAAGCAACATGCAAAGGTAAAAAAAAAGCCGTCTTCGTGGTAAGCACTACCACTCACCGTCACCGCTTGAATCAAACATAAGGTGAAGACCTCAGACAAGGCTAGCCGTTTCGGCACTTGTTTAGTAGCTCGTTTGTGTAAATTTGTCGTATGTTCCTATAGGACCAGACTGCTGAGGTCATCGGTCCCTAGGCTTACACACTTTTTAATGTAACTTTAAGGACAACACACACACACACACCCATGCCCGAAGAAGGACTCGAACCTCCGACGGGAGAAGCTACGAGAATCGTGGCAAGGCGCCGAAGACAGCTTGGCTACCTCATGCGGTAACCACCTAAAATGAAGAACTGTAAGATATACTGACGGAAAAAAATCACAACACCGAAAAATAATTAATGTAGAGTAATGAAATTTCAAGAACACATTTCTCTAGATAACATATTTAAGTGATTACCAGTGCAAAATCACAGTTTAATGTAAATGCGAGGTAAGGCGTTGCAAATGTGAAATGCTGGTACATTAATGACCGGCGTAAACGCCAGAATGTTGAACACAAGAATGCAAACGTGCATGCATTGTGTAGTAAGGGTGCCAGGTGTCAGTGTGTGCGATGGAATTCGACGCCTACTGCACTTGGTCAGTGAATACCCGAACGGTTGACGCTGGTTGTGGATGGAATTGTCGTCCAATAATTTCCCAACTGTTCTCGAATGCAGACAGACCTGGTAATCGAGCAGGCCGATGCAATATATCGATATTCCTTGGAGCTTGTTGGATTACAACAGCGGTATGTGGGCGTGCGTTATCCTGCTGGAAAACACCCCCTGGAATGCTTTTCGTCAGTGGCAGCACGACAGGTCGAATCGCCATCATTGGATCTGAGGCTGAAACAACTTTCATCAGAAAACACAACAGACCTCCACCCTGCCTTCCAATGGGCTCTCGCTTGACACCAATGACATCGCAAATGGCGGTGGTTTAGGGTCGGAGGAATGCACACTACAGGACGTCTGGCTTTGAGCTGTTCTTGAAGTAACCAATTTGTAACAATTCGTTGTGTTATTGTGGTGAGAACTGCTGCTCTAATTGCTTCTGCAGATGAAGTGTGACGCGCCAGAGCCACACGCCGAACACGAAGGTCTCCCCGCTCGGTAGTGGTGCGTTACCGTCTGGAGCCCGGTCTTCCTGTGACCGTACGTTCTCTTGACCACCGTTGCCAGCAGCCATGTACAATGGCTACATTCCTCCCAAGTCTTTCTGCAATATCACAAAAGGAAAATCCAGATTCTCGTAGCCCTATTACACGACCTCGTTCAGAGTCAGTGAGGTGTTGATAATGACGTCTGTGTCGCATTAAAGGCGTTCTCGGCTAACGTCAACTCACTACGTCCAATCTCAAAGGTAACTAACGCTCGCGACCGTTGTAGTGTGTATTTAAAGCAAACCTGATTTGCATCCGCATAGAGGCACAACTTACGCCCCTCTTATCCAGCTGGCGTGAATTTTGGAAGAGGGGGGATTAGTGTTTAACATCCCGTCGAACGCGAGGTTATTAGAGACGGGGAACATGCTCGGTTTGTGGAATGATGGGTAAGAAAAACGGCCGTGCTCTTTCAAAGGAAACATCCCAGCATTTGCCTGAAGTGATTTAAGGAAATCACCGAAAACGTAAATCAGAATGGTCGGACGCTTGTTTGAACCGTCGTCCTCCCGAATGAGAGTCCAATGCACTAACCCCTGAGCCACCTCGCTCAGTCGTGAAATTTGCATAGACATAATCTCTCAAATTTTTGTTTATGTCGTACAACTTCTTTTTGGTGTTGCGATTTTTTTCCGTCACTTTATATTGGCTCATCATTCCCGACCCTAGTTTCTTGGGAAACCACCCTGAAGTTCATGCGCGCAGTCGATTCATAATTGACAGTAACAATGGCTAATTGAAATCTAATCAGTTTTCAGTATCATCGTATATAGGACCTGCAGCGTCCCAGAAATAAAGAAAAGAAACTTTCATGATTGCAGCCGATGTAGGGTAAGATGTCATATAACTGATAGTCAAAACTTTCCAAAAGAAGATACCCCCAGTCTCTCCATAAGAAAACCACACCTATCACAAATGTTCCTGCTGTTAGCTATGCTGCCATTGTTTATAAATAATTTGTCGTCATTACTTTCTCCATTAGAAACTTCACTTTTCAGACTTAAATAAATGTGCACACAGTTCTGGAACATTTGCCTCATTTATGCAAGTATTGACTACATACCAGTCAAATTTGTGTTAGATACACAGAAAATAGTGCTCTGTCTACTAATTCATTCATTATTGACTTATTTGTTATTTGGGTATAATTATTAATCAGTCAGTATATTCCTTAAATACGATACGCTCCATTCCTAAGTACTGTATGATTCCTTAAAGTGGTACACTATCGCCTGTGACCCAACCAACAGCCACACAGCGGTGTAGTGTGGGATGCCGCTCCTACCATACGCCAGGGAAAGAACCGCGGGAGACCACAATCCAGCAGTAACCTCATTACTGAAATAGAAAAGCTGTCAGACAAAAAATTCGTAGGCTAGAAAACCATGCCAGTGACCAAAGATGTGGCAAGTACTCTAAATGGAAAGGAAACTGAGGAGATTAATTCTGTTTCCGACATTTGTTTGGAGAGTGACTACAGCATGGATGAGGTCGCTCTGTTTGCAGAATTCACACCAGATCCTATTGTAATGACTGGTTCTGCAAACGTAGGTGGAAGATATTATATCTTGGCTAAATTAAGATAGGAAAGAGGAATCCATACAACTACAGATGTCTGCGCCATACGAAAAAGGACTGTAAAATGACCTAGAAGTTATGGCTCAAGGGACTGTGGACAAGGACAACAGTTTCCATATTAAAAGAAAAAGACATTTCCTCATGTTGCTAATCCGGTGTAAAATATATCGGTCGTTCAATAAATGCCCCACATTTTTTTAAAAAAAGGCATTAATATACATAGAAAAACATCCTTGTTGGTGCTTCACATTTGATGTTTGTTCTGTGCGCCGGTGAAGTTTCGAACCGTTCTGACAGATGGCAGGGCCGTAGTACAGCGTCAAAATGACGTCTACAAACGACTTGTGTTCCAAGCAGCTTGCCGTTATGGAATTCTTTTGTGCAGAAAAAGAAACCGTGGTAAGCATCTATAAACGTTCGTGTGCAGTGTATGGCGATGCTGCAGTTGATAGGAGTACAGCTGGGCGATGGGTAAAGGACGTTACAGCCTCAGGAAATTGAGAAACAGAGCTCCACGATCAGCCACGCCCGCGACGTCCTGTCACAACCACTGCTCCAGACATGCTGAATCGTGTGGATGCCTTTATTCTTGACGACCGGCGCATCACAACTCAGCAACTGGCTCTTCAGTTGTCGGTCAGCATTGTAAGTGCGTCTGCAATGGTCGAGACTCTCGGATATTCAAAGAGGTGCTCACGATGGGTTCCACGAATACTGAAAGCGGACCACAAGATTCAAAGAAAGGCCATTTCATTTGAATTGTTGGAGCGTTTTGAGACCGATGGAGAGTCCTTTCTGACACGGATCGTTACGGGGGACGAGAGCTGGGTGCACCGCTTTGCGCCGGAAACAAAAAGGCAGTCAATGGAGTGACATCATCCTCATTCACCACAAAAGAAGAAATTCAAAACAACCTCCTCTGCCGAAAAAGTCATGATGACAGGCTTCTGGGATTGTGATGGCGTCATTCTCGTGGATGTGGAGAGTGTCAATCATCAGTTCAGAAGCATACGTGAAGACTCTCAATAAACTCAAGAACTGTTAACATCGTTTTCGATCGGACAAGAATCCAGCAGAAATTACTGCCCATTTGCTAGTTATCAACAAAAAATATTGGACTGTACGAATTTTGCTAGGCCGTTTAAGGTACAAAATGGATTTTTCAGCAGTATTTGCCTGATAATGATAACTTTTTATTCATAGATATTAAGTGTTACATATTATATATTGGGTGTTCTATAAATAATGTAATATTTTTTAATTATAAAACACATACTTTATTTGAAAACACTAGTTTTATTATGTCAACAGTCAATACGGAACACAAAGACTGAGATTAAACATGAAACAGGCAAATGTGTTCCACCACGCTTCGTCTGCAGGCTTCCACAAAATTTCCAACTATATGAGAGCCAAGTTGCGCTTAAATTTTTACCAACGACGCGTCTAATTTCTGCCTTGGGTTGAGGGCTGATTCGCGGATTGATCATATAAAGACGAGATTTGATATGGAGTCAAATTCGGTGGCCAGTTCTGATCGCCATTGCGAGAGATGAGACGAGCAGGGAATCTTATTCTCAACAACCTTGATGTTCAACGGTAGTAAAGCGTGCTTTCCCTCTCCTGGTGGAACTACATGCGTTACATATTCAATTCTTGCAATTGTGGTCATAAAAACTGTGCTATCATATGGCGATAACGATCAAAAGTCACAACTGGAGGCAGATTGTGATACCCACTACACACTGTATGTCAATTTTCGTTGCATTACGACGAGCGGTTTCCAATGTATCAGTAAAAAATATGAAGTCAGCACTTTTTATGGTAAGTAACACTCCCAGAAATCACTTGAGACCAGTGAGTGTGTAAAGTTTCCCAATTTCATTTGTTCCCGGATATCCGCTCATTGCAGGGTAGCATCCTTAAATATTATAGAAATGTATGTACGTATGTATGTTCTACATCTCCTCCTAAATCGCTAGAGCGAATTCAACCAAACTTGGTACACGTATCTCTTAGTGTCAGTCAACGATCTCTGTGGGGTTAAAAACGACCAGCCGACTATAGTTCTGTAGATATGACACCATAAACAATGAGATGCGTGAAAAACTGCATCATAATCGGTAAAGTTTTACTATACCTATTCTTTACAACGAAGACATTCCCAGAGTCGAATCAACTTAAGGAAATCCCTGACACCTGGCTGCATTTCTGACAGATTTCAGGTGCGAAGCGCAAACAGCTGCAGGCGAAAACAAGTCATAGAGATGGGAAGCAGCTTCGCCCTTTGGGCGGAAACTGTCTAATTTGGATACTGTGCTTATGCATTTGTACGTTATGCAGATTTCCTTCTACGACTACTTCGTAATGTCAAAGATGGTTTCAGAAATACAAGGAAATGAAATTTTTTGATATTACACTAAAAATACAGTTCATTTTTTGTTTTCTTTGCTAATAGATAATTGGAAAATGAACACCCTGGCAATGCCTGTTTTTCAGGTACTGTAACAATAGAACACCATATATAATCATCCTCTTGGTTCAGATTGCACATCAAACTTTGTGTCCCCGTTTAAGTGGCTGTACGTACCGGTTTTCAGGCCAGAGGAAGAGAGAACCATTTCCACCATTATCACGCCATTAAAAGAACGATTATTAAAAAATTACTATTAGATGGATTACCGTATTAAATATAATTTGTGACAGGATTGATGATTTCTTGGTGGGGAGGACGTAGCTTGTTATGTGATTTCTGGTTTTCTCGGCGTAATTGGTTAAAGGTGTGGTTCTGGATACACAGCCGAGTTGTTGTTTCCATTTTACGCACAACATTTAGACGACCTACCTAGTCATCTTCTTCAGGTGTCGCGAATTTTCTGTTATGTGCACTCGCTGGCTAGACTCCAGCCACTCTGGTGGGAGTCCAACCAGCGGATGCAGATAAGAGCAAAACTCACAGAACATGAAAATAAGTACTGGGCTGGTCGCCGAAATAATGTGCATAAAATAGAAAAAACTCGGATGTGTACCTGCAAGACACCATGTTATCTTGGATGGACAGTCATCGACGGAAGTGAAAGTAACTTCAGACGTTCCCCAGAGGTGTGTGCGAGCAGCCTTGCTAGTCAAAGTGATTACAATTTTGACAACTTGTTTTAAATCTTCATAAACGTAAAAGCGTTAGTTTTGGAAACATTCGACTCCAACAAACAACTGGGTGTATCAATCAGTAGGAATGTAAAATGGAGTTATCAAATAGGTTCGGTCGTGGGTAAGGTAGGTGGCAGACTGGTGCATTGGCGGAATACTAGGGAAATGCGGTCAGTATACAATGGACATGCATTATAAATAACTTGATCCACGTTTTGGTCTATTGCTCGTGTGTGTGGCATACATACCAAATAGGACTAACAGGAGGCAATGAACGCATACATAGAAGGTTTGTTTGTACGTGAGAGTGACACAGATATGCTGAAATGGCACTCTTGAAGATAGATGTAAAGCATCCCGACAAAACCTACTTACCAAGTTCCAATAACTGGCTCTAAATGTTGACTCTAGGAATATGATACAACCCCCTATCTATCACTCGCATAGGGATCAAGAGGATAAGATTAGATTAATTACAGAGACATTTAAACAATCATTCTTCCCACGCTCCACACGTGAACTGAACGTGTAGAAACCCTAACATGTGGTACCATTCTAAGTACCCACTGTCATGAATTTCGCAGTGGTTTTCATTGCATATCCGTAGATGCGCATGCACTGTAATTCTGAAGTCAAATTTCGGATTAAGCACAGCAATACTTAACTCTGGGATTAAGCACAGGGTACTACACTACGTTGCGAGCCAACCGCATGAAATGAGGATCTTGACTTTCTACTTTAAGGTATTTACTCTGGCTATCTGGGACCAAAAATGTAACGTGATCCTCCATTTTATAGTTACGAATGAAATGACGTAGTTTCAGACAATTTACTGGTCTCATACAGATATGATTTTATGTATATAGACTGAAGTGGCGAGTGAAATTTTGTACCAAGGCTCTAACGTGGATCTCTTGCTTACTAGGCACTTGTGTTAGCCACTAAACCACCCTGGCACAGAGGTTCACACAGTTGCACGGTTTACCCTCGCATGTCTTGCTCCTCCACCAGTGCACGAAGGCGTCTTAGTGGATAACAAGCCTCAAGCCTGCGTAGTAAGTGGAAGACCCAGGTTCGATTCCCAGCCCTGGTACAAATTTTCACTCACCACCTCAGTCCGTACATAAAATCATATCTGTATGAGACCTGTAAAGTCTCTGAAACTGTGTCATTTCGTTTGTGTAAGTACCTGTTTCTGGGTTTCGTGCTGGATGCCCCATTTACGTTCGATGCTGAGGTTTTATTCCAGAACATGGAGGGCCTCCGCATTTCTGTTCATGTGTAAGGGGGAGTTTAAAGTAGACTGGGGCAGCAGTGGTAACCTGGATCGAGGAGAGAGGCATGCCAGGGTAATCCGTACAGTTATGTGAATCGCCGTGCCAAGGCGTCTTAGTGCCTAACGAACCTACCTACTAAGCAGGAGCCCCGGGTTCGATTCGTGACCTGGGTACAAATATTCGCAGCAGCTTCAGTCTGTACACATAAAATTTTATGATTGCTCTTTCACTATGCATGCAGGGTAGTACTGGATTCTGAAATTATTGTGAAACATTTATGCCCTATGATTTTAATAGACTAAACCAAACAAAATAATCTATCCGGAATGACCACGTAGTAACGAAGTTACTTCAGCTAGCATTCTTAGCAAGACAATTTTTAAACATGTTTGGTATACACAGTGGTGACAAAAGTCACGGGATAGCGATATGCACGAACACAGAGGGCAGTAGTATGCGTACAGAAGGCAATAAACGGCAGTGAATTGACGGAGACGTGATTTGTACTCAGGTGATTCAAGTGAAAAGGTTTCCAACGTGATTATGGCCGGGAGACAGGAGTTAACAGACTTTGAATGCGGAATGGTAGTTGGAGCAAGACGCATGGGACATTCCATTCCGCAAACCGTTAGGGATTTTAGTGTTCCGAGACCGACAAAGGCAAGAGTGTGCCGAGAATACCAAATTTCGGGCATTACCACTCACCATGGAAAACACTGTGGCCGACAGCCTTCAGTTAATGACCGAGAGCAGTGGCCTTTGCGTAGAGTTTCAGTGCTAAAGGACAGTCAGCACTGCTTGAAATAAAAGCACAGATCAATAGTGGACGTATGACATACGCCTTTGATACGTTAGTCTTCAAAGGCAAAGAAATATAGGTGAACTTAACAACTGTTTGCGGTAGCGACCTGTTTAAAAGAAAATGTCCCTGAGCACTATGAGACTTAACTTCTGAGGTCATTAGTCCCCTAGAATTTAGAACTACTTAAAACTAAATAACATAAGGACATCAAACACATCCATGCCCGAGGCAGGATTTGAACCTGCGACCGTAGCGGTCGCGCAGTTCCAGACTGTAGCATCTAGAACTGCTCGGCCACCCTGTATTAGAAGGTACCCTATGACTTTAATCACCACAGTGTGTAAAGAAATGGAATTCTGAATAATCTTAATGGTCTAGAGATCTAGCATTCAAGAATCCAGTTATTTAGTGACAATGTTTAGCACTGAATAGGACATTATCAGCACTATTCATTGTCAATCTGTAATACCTACAGTCCCATAGTTATATATGACATGGGGGAATTAAGTGAATTTGTATGACGATCAGCTATGGTAAGCCTCACTGAAACATAAGGTTTATGATCTATTTAAGGATAGGTTTCTGTATCATACACTACCTTCGAGCTGCCAGATCAACAGTGAAGCATAAGAGTGGGAAACTGTGACTACCACAGACAGTAAAACTTTGCAAGGTTTCATTTCATGGCAAAATGGCTGCCAACTAAATAACATTGGCTGAAGACCGCATGCTACTCTGCACATGGTGAGAAATACTATACTTACTCACCATCATGATTAAGATAAAATGAATTAATGCTACACACACCAAATTAAATTTATTGATTTTAAATGGGAAAGATGGGTACACGGCTAATGATGACCACATGGAGCATCTACACAAACAGATACAAGGACCTCTAATAAATGGAATTTTTGACACTAAGCTTCACTCAATGTAACAAATTTCACGTGCAAAAAGTTATTGTAATATAAATATAATCATTCCCTTTGCCTGAAGGTGCCACAGATTTAAACAGATCATAACTCATAAAATCCAAGTCAACCTAGAGCTACATCTCCACATTTCAGTGGAGCACCAATACTCACAAGCTCCTCTCAGCAGACTCTTCACTCACAATCTTTTTCTCCCTAAATCAGTCACAACCCTCAGCATCAGTACCCTATGAAGAATGTGGCAAACTGACCAGTTGCCCACACCCACCATAAAGCATGAGATGTTAATCCAATTAGGGTTGGAAAAAACATGAGTATCTATTGCCCTCTTCTTTCTGAACAGAGAAGACTTAGAGGAGATTCTACCCAGCAGGCCACAGGACCAATCAAATGGCACAATTTTAAGAACAGTGTGAAAGTTCTGTTCTTCTGTTAAGATGTGATACTGCCAACTAAGTTTGAAAGGAAAACTAAAAGACATACCCCTGGCCTCCCAAAGGAAGAGGAAAGGAAACCTCCACTGGCTAGCAGCTTTGCTGCCATGGAAATGAGAGTATGGCATTGTGACCTGGGAGTCCCCCATTCGGGGAAGTTTGGCCGCCAAGTGTAAGTATTTGTTTCCATTTCTTTTAGGATACTACCCCAGGATTTAGTAAAAAAGGAGGCACATGGCTACCAATCACAAAAGACTGTAGAGAGAAATAAAATAAAGTTCCACAGAAACATTCCTCCAGGCATTGGCAGGAAGATGAATCACATGATCATCATTAATAAATAATACAGATAAGTCAGTGAATGGCAACATTATGGAGGAGATACAAAAATAATGTATGGCTTTCATCATTCCAATGCCTGAAGTGAAGTTTCCATAGAGACTCAAGGTTTGATATGAAGGATGAGGTTAAAGGAAATTTTGTTAGGCCCTGGGTGGATGGGAATGTATACATGTATATAGGGGTTTTTGACAGAACTCTAGATCCATAGTCAATGCTCTCATTTTTCTTTTGTGACACATCATAAACTAAGTTACAGTTAATTAGTAAACACATGTAATAAGCCTCAAAATGTTGCCAATGTTGCCCAGATGAAAGACACAAGTCCACTCTTAAAATTATGAGACTATGTATTCCAGGATAACCAACAAATATATTATCCCCTTTTATGCACACATCACATAGAGAGACAGTTGGCTGTACATGGATAGATATTATTCTTATACACCATAGACAAACTAAATAGGTAGGACAGAAGTGTTATGTATCTCTGCTACACACTTATAATTTGTTCACAGTGTCCTGACTGAGATTTTGGGAAGGTGTGGGGAGAGGAGGACGAAGCAAGCTCCACCTGCTGGATCCCAACACATTGGCAGCTACAGGGACAGTGGTAGTGCAGGCAGGAACAAGTTGCACTTTCCTGACAAAGTTCTGGCACTTCACGTGTGTTTACTGGGTTGGCACAGTACAGCAACGCAATCACTTCGTAAGGGCTACAGTAACATAGGTACTGTATTTTAGATCACTAATGTTGGCAGCAGCCAGACACAAAACGTTTATGCCCTCTTGTCTGTGGCCTTCTAATGGCCTCAGTTAATCAGGAACTAGGAAGGACATTGTGAGACAACTATGCTGGTGCTTGTGCAGACAGATGTATACATAGGCTCTGTGACGCATGGGTACACATATGGACTGTGAGCATTTTTCTTGATTTGCAGTTCCTTTAATCCCATCTGCTAAGTAATGATCAATACCTATTTTAGAATAAATTATCAAAATTGAGTAAAATATCCTTACTTTTGTACTGATAATGTTAGCATCCATCTCACAATGTTTCCCAGCCCATTTGGTTAAGATTGCCTAATAGTTATTCTATGGATGTTATACACTGCTCCTCCCTCATCTCTGGGGGAAAGTGTGAAGAACTTGATTGTTCCACTATTAACCTATCAATTGTGACCACCAAGAACCATGAAACAACACTGAGCTTTGCAGGACAAATGTAAAAGTATCCTCTTTCTAATCATCTCAGGTTTAACTAGAGCTAATCTTCCTAGTAAAATATTTTGAGTTGAACTCAAAATAAATGTGGTGAACTTTACACCATGAATAATTTGTGTAAATAATATTATTTATATAATCCCATAAATTTTGAGTGCTGTCAGTTTCACAAGTGTCAATGCATTTAGAATATACATTTGCTAACTGTTCATTTAAGTCACATGTATTTTACAGGAGTTAAACTGGAGGGAAAAGGATCCAGAGGACACTATTTCCATTTCATCAGGGAAAGGTATGTGATACGTATCATACTCTTCATTTTAGATCAACAACCTGAACAATTAGTTCAAATGTCTTAAATTGTGGTCTGAAGCAGTTACCAAATGTCTTCCTAAGATGTTGATATAAATTTAGATATATGCTGTTTGTGATTGTTAAACTGTCTTTCTCTAAGTCTAGTTAACACTTTATCTGTTCCTTCAACTCCATTTTTGTTCCTTTGTTTCCTTTTTTAGTTTCTTTCTTATCTTGAATAAAACTGTGATGACACTGTGTGCAGCTGTAGTGATGATTTTGTATGGGTGTTATTTGCCAGTATTTGATCTTGCAAACTTCTGTTGTAGTACCCAACATGAGGTAAACAGTGCTGTACAATTAAGTACACTACCAAGTTAAGTATAGTAGTACACGACACAAGACCTAAAATGTTATACACTTCATGGCATGCACACAGCAAAGACAGTTTGCTCTGATCTGTGTGCTCTGCAGGGGCCCATGGGATGGGCAATGTTATAGCCAGAGCAGGTTGGAAAAGGCTAGTGTCCACTCTGTCTGCTTGCCAGGAGGCTCTAGTCTGAGATGTGGAGCAGGCTCTGCCGGCAGTGACTGAGCGCACTGGGTGCACTCGGCTGCAAATCATTGCTCATGTCAGCACAACTAATGTCTGCTGCCTGGGTTCACAGGCCATCCTTATTTCCTACAGGTAGCAGGCTGAGTTTGTGAAGACAGCAGGTCACGCTCACAGAGTGAAAACAGAGCTAACATTGTGCAGCGTCACTCCCACAAATGACCGTGGTCCTCTGGTTTGGAGGTAATAGGGTGGCTTAAAACAGAGGATCAGACAATTCCTTGATCATTGTGGATGTGGATTTCTTGAGCTCTGGGGTTGGGTGAAGAAGTGTATAGCCCCCTAGGTCAGGTGTGTGCACTACTTGCAGGAAGCAGCTTCCAGGATACCGGCGTATGTGCAGCAGGCACATGTGGATTTCTTAGGATAGAGAAATCCCTCTACACACCTGATAAGTCACATTCTGAGTGCGCACAGAATAGCATTCATCATAGAAGATTGGAGAGACAATATGTTAATACTCTATCAGCTAATAGCAAGAGCATCTATGGAAAGGTGCCAGAACTAGTCTCATTTATAAATAGTAAAAAATACCCACACAATACGAAGAACAAATAGCTGGCTGAAACTGCATGTCAACAGCAATGAAATCTAAAAGTGTGTTTATAGCAATAAAAAAATACAATAATACCTAGTGAGATGAATCCTTATTGAGACTGTGAAAAAATTTTGATGAAGGTAAGTGTTAAACATGGATCTAACTTGGTCCCTGGATGCTTTTATAGACTCCCTGTGTCAGCAGCAGTTGGCAGAATTGAAGGAACGTAATGTTGATTTCGGTGCTTGTGTTGACCTGTGACTCATTGCTCTACAGTACTAGTATCAAGCACATCAGTACGTAGCATCAACAGGTTAGTGTTCATCACGAACATGGTTTTGCGGTCAGTGCAATGATTAAAAATGCAGAGTTGGCAGATGCCCATTTGATGTATGGATTTGCACGGGGAAATAGCCGTGGCGTGGTACATTTGTATTGAGTCAGATTTCCAGAATGAAGGTGTCCCGACAGGAAGACATTTGAAGCAATTGATTGGCATCTTAGGGAGCACGGAACATTCCAGCCTATGACTCGTGACTCGGGAAGAACTAGAATGACGAGGACACCTGCAATGGACAAGGCATTTCTTTGTGCTGTTGACGATAAACCTAATGTCAGCGTCAGAGAAGTTGCTGCTGTACAAGGTAATGTTGACCACTTCACTGTATGGAGAGTGCTACGGGAGAACCAGTTGTATCCGTACCATGTACAGCGTGTGCAGGCACTATCAGCAGCTGATTGGCCTCCACGGGTACATTTCTGCGAATAGTTCATCCAACAATATGTCAATCCCCATTTCAGTGCAAATGTTCTCTTTAGGGATGAGGCTTCATTCCAACGTGATCAAATTGTAAATGTTTACAATCAACATGTATGGGCTGATGACAATCCGCATGCAATTATGCAATCACGTCATCAACACAGATTTTCTGTGAATGTTTGTGCAGGCATTGTTGGTGATCTCTTGATTGGGCCCCATGTTCTTCCACATACACTCAATGGAGCACGTTATCATGATTTTATACGTGATACTCTACCTGTGCTGCTAGAACATGTGCCTTCACAAGTACAAAACAGCATGTGGTTCATGCACGATGGAGCTCCTGGACATTTCAGTTGAAGTGTTCGTACGCTTCTCAGCAACAGATTTGGTGACCAATAGATTGGTAGAGGTGTACCAATTCCATGGACTCCACACTCTCCTGACCTCAACCCTCTTGACTTTCATTTATGGGGGCATTTGAAAGCTCTTGTCTACACAACGCCGGTACCAAATGTAGAGACTCTTCGTACTCGTATTTTGGATGGAAGTGACACAATACGCCATTCTCCAGGGCTGCATGAGAGCATCAGGGATTCCATGTGATGGAGGGTGGATACATGTATCCTCCCTAACGGAGGACATTTTGAACATTTCCTATAACAAAGTGTTTGAAGTCATGCTGGTACGTTCTGTTGCTGTGTGTTTCCATTCCATGATTAATGTGATTTGAAGAGAAGTAATAAAATGATCTCTAACATGGAAAGTAAGCGTTTCCGGACACATGTCCACATAACATATTTTCTTTCTTTGTGTGTGAGGAATCTTTCCTGAAAGTTCGGCCGTACCTTTTTGTAACACCCTGTATATATATACAGGGTGAGTCGCGTAAGATGTAACACCCCCTTTATTCTGGGGGCGATTGCACATATCGACAAGTGGTGATCAGCAAATCATAGCCAACCATGGGGCACATAGAATGGTATGTGCACAATAATCACAATGTATATGTTGACCGAGATAATGAGGCAAGTATATGTTTTTTAAATTAGATGCTATACTTTTTTTTACCATTGTTTGGATACTCTGGAAAAGACGTGTATAGTGATGTATCGTATGTTGCTATTGTGATTCAAACATTGCTTAAAACATGCTGGGAAATATTGTACGACTGAACGTCAAGGCAGTCACAAGCAGCTGCTGACTGTAAACACATCTTGCATGATCCGGAAAGCAGGCGAAGTCATAAAACTAGTAGGTCATGCGACGTTCAACCAGTATGACATGTGTCTCGTATCCAGACATGGTTGCTGCTGGAACATTACGTTCATATATATACACAAAGCAGGAGAAGTTAGTCATGTTACTTCTGTATGGTGAATGTCATAGAAATGATGTCGAACCTGTACGGTAGTACAGAGATACGTATCCTGATCGTTGGTGTTCTACTCACCAGGCCATTGCAAGAATGATTACTACACAAGTGTGAACAGGCAGCTTTAACAGCAGACAAAGGAGGATGAAGAAGACTGCGACCAACAGAGACCATATAGAGGCTCTTCTGGCCATGACGTTTACCGATCCTCATTGTGGCATGAGACGTATTGCTATGGAGTGTGGGGTCAGTCAGATGAGTGTCATGCAGTGGCATGAGACGTATTGCTATGGAGTGTGGGGTCAGTCATATGAGTGTCATGCACAATCTTCACCGGCATTAGTTCCACCCATATCACCTTTCACTCCATCAGACAATCGAAGGATGCGATTTCGAACATTGTATGGAGTTTTATCGTTTATTTCTGCGACGCCTGCGAGATGATAATATATTCTTCAAACGTGTGCTCTTCACTGATGAAGCAACTATTGATAATCATGGGAATGGTTTAAATTTATGTAACATGCACTACTAGGCAGCTGAGAACCCACATTGGCTGTGTCAGGACAGGACCAAAGGCCATGGCGTGTCAACGTGTGGTGCAGCATTGTAGGATATTACATTGTAGGACCTTATTTCATTAGAGGAGTATTAAATGGAAATAAGTATGGAGAATTTCTTAGAAACAGTCTATCCATTCTGCTAGGGGATATACAACTCAATGAGCATCTGTGTATGTGGTCCCAACACGACGTCTGCCCAGCTCACTCCTCACGTGTTGCAAGTCAAATATTGAACGAGACATTTCCTGACCCCTGGGTGGGATGGAATGCTGCAGTACAATGGCCTACCAAGTCCCCTGATTTGACTCCACTTGATTTCTTTTTGTGGGGAACACTGAAAAATGAAGTATACAGTGAAGCCCCAACAACACCAGATGACATGCGCCACCAAATCATCACAGGTTGCTCTGCCATTTCATCCACTGACCTTTCATCTGTTACCCAGTCTCTTCAGCATCGATTACAGATGTGTCTTGCAGTCAAAGTAAAGTACAATGCCATGTTTTGTTAAGAACACTATGAATTGTGAAGGTTATCAGTAGGTACCAATGCATTATAAAACAATATGTGTAAATGACCAGTAATATCTTAGAAGTATAAATGTAGCATGTGTGAACAATGTGTATACCATGTAGGTTGTCCTTCTGTCATATTGTTTGGTGGTAGGTGCTCAGCAAATGAATGTGAATAAGATGATTATCTTATCAAACGTGTATTCTCTCTAATTATAATGTCCAATACTATCTTGGAAACAGTAGTTTCACAGCAGACATACTCAGGCATCACCTGGTGAAGAGTTTCCCATTATGCATCCATCAATAACATTATCAATGGCTTACTGTGCGTCAGGTGTGACATGTAAGCAGGAAGGGGGCAAAGCTTAAATGACGAACTATGTGACAAAGTGATTGCTGTGTTCACACAATAACTATTCATTTCAGCCTGGAAATGTTCATATTTTCGGCATTGTTCTCATAAACCCCTTTTGATAAGCAATTCACTAGCATGTGCCACAGTTAAATACAAAACATGAGTTGCCACCCTTGTGCCTATGGTGTATTGTTCATTCTGCATAGAGCACCGCAACTCGGCCTGCGGGTTGAGTGAGGCATGTTTACAGTCTGCAGCCGCTTCTGATCACCTCAACCTTCAATCGTACAATATTTCCCAGCGTCTTTTAAGCAAAGTTTGAATTACAAGAGCAATATGTGTTACCCCACTTTATGAGTCTTTTCCTGAGTGTTCAAATGATGGTAAAAAAAGTATAGCAACTCATTTAAAAAACATTTACTTCCCTCATTATCTCGGTCAATATAAAAGTTGTCATTAATGTGCATGTACCAAGGTATGTGTCCCATAGTTGGCTATGATTCGCCAATCACTGCTTGTCGATACGTGTGAAGGCCCCCTGAATAATGGGGGTGTTATGTCTTATGTGACTCAGCTTATATATGTTGTTGTTGTTGTTGTCTTCAGTCCTGAGACTGGTTTGATGCAGCTCTCCATGCTACTCTATCCTGTGCAAGCTGCTTCATCTCCCAGTACCTACTGCAACCTACATCCTTCTGAATCTGCTTAGTGTACTCATGTCTCGGTCTCCCTCTACGATTTTTACCCTCCACGCTGCCCTCCAACGCTAAATTTGTGA
Source organism: Schistocerca gregaria (assembly GCF_023897955.1). Taxonomy (NCBI): domain Eukaryota; kingdom Metazoa; phylum Arthropoda; class Insecta; order Orthoptera; family Acrididae; genus Schistocerca; species Schistocerca gregaria. Next base: position 864,008,225 of record NC_064921.1, read on the forward strand.
TCCCTTGATGCCTCAAAACATGTCCTACCAACCTATCCCTTCTTCTAGTCAAGTTGTGCCACAAACTTCTCTTCTCCCCAATCCTATTCAATACCTCCTCATTAGTTACGTGATCTATCCACCTTATCTTCAGTATTCTTCTGTAGCACCACATTTCGAAAGCTTCTATTCTCTTCTTGTCCAAACTAGTTATCATCCATGTTTCACTTCCATACATGGCTACACTCCAAACAAATACTTTCAGAAACGACTTCCTGATACATAAATCTATATTCGATGTTAACAAATTTCTCTTCTTCAGAAACGATTTCCTTGCCATTGCCAGTCTACATTTTATATCCTCTCTACTTCGACCATCATCAGTTATTTTACTTCCTAAATAGCAAAACTCCTTTACTACTTTAAGTGTCTCATTTCCTAATCTAATTCCCTCACCATCACCTGATTTAATTTGACTACATTCCATTATCCTCGTTTTGCTTTTGTTGATGTTCATCTTATATCCTCCTTTCAAGACACTGTCCATTCCGTTCAACTGCTCTTCCAAGTCCTTTGCCGTCTCTGACAGAATTACAATGTCATCGGCGAACCTCAAAGTTTTTACTTCGTCTCCATGAATTTTAATACCTACTCCAAATTTTTCTTTTGTTTCCTTTACTGCTTGCTCAATATACAGATTGAATAACATCGGGGAGAGGCTACAATCCTGTCTCACTCCTTTCCCAACCACTGCTTCCCTTTCATGCCCCTCGACTTTTATGACGGCCATCTGGTTTCTGTACAAATTGTAAATAGCCTTTCGCTCCCCGTATTTTACCCCTGCAACCTTTACAATTTGAAAAAGAGTATTCCAGTCAATATTGTCAAAAGCTTTCTCTAAGTCTACAAATGCTAGAAATGTAGGTTTGCCTTTTCTTAATCTTTCTTCTAAGATAAGTCGTAAGGTCAGTATTGCCTCATGTGTTCCAACATTTCGACGGAATCCAAACTGATCCTCCCCGAGGTCCGCATCTACCAGTTTTTCCATTCGTCTGTAAAAAATTCACGTTAGTATTTTGCAGCTGTGACTTATTAAACTGATAGTTCGGTAATTTTCACATCTGTCAGCACCTGCTTTCTTTGGGATTGGAATTATTATATTCTTCTTGAAGTCTGAGGGTATTTCGCCTGTCTCATACATCTTGCTCACCAGCTGGAAGAGTTTTGTCATGACTGGCTCTCCCAAGGCCATCAGTAGTTCTAATGGAATGTTGTCTACTCCGGGGGCCTTGTTTTGACTCAGGTCTTTCAGTGCTCTGTCAAACTCTTCACGCAGTATCTTATCTCCCATTTCGTCTTGATCTACATCCTCTTCCATTTCCATAATATTGTCCTCAAGTACATCACCCTTGTATAAACCTTCTATATACTCCTTCCACCTTTCTGCCTTCCCTTCTTTGCTTAGAACTGGGTTGCCATCTGAGCTCTTGATATTCATACACGTGGTTCTCTTCTCTCAAAAGTTCTCTTTAATTTTCCTGTAGGCAGTATCTATCTTACCCCTAGTGAGATAAGCTTCTACATCCTTACATTTGTCTTCTAGCCATCCCTGTTTAGCCATTTTGCACTTCCTGTCGATCTCATTTTTGAGACGTCTGTATTCCTTTTTGCCTGCTTCATTTACTGCATTTTTATATTTTCTCCTTTCATCAATTAAATTCAATATTTCTTCTGTTACCCAAGGATTTCTAGCAGCCCTCGTCTTTTTACCTACTTTATCCTCTGCTGCCTTCACTACTTCATTCCTCAGAGCTACCCATTCTTCTTCTACTGTATTTCTTTCCCCTATTCCTGTCAATTGTTCCCTTATGCTTTCCCTGAAACTCTGTACAACCTCTGGTTCTTTCAGTTTATCCAGGTCCCATCTCCTTAATTTCCCACACTTTTGCAGTTTCTTCAGCTTTAATCTACAGGTCATAACCAATAGATTGTGGTCAGAGTCCACATCTGCCCCTGGAAATGTCTTACAACTTAAAACCTGGTTCCTAAATCTCTGTCTTACAATTATATAATCTATTTGATACCTTTTAGTATCTCCAGGGTTCTTCCACGTATACAACCTTCTTTCATGATTCTTAAACCAAGTGTTAGCTATGATTAAGTTGTGCTCTGTGCAAAATTCTACTAGGCGGCTTCCTCTTTCATTTCTTAGCCCCAATCCATATTCACCTACTATGTTTCCTTCTCTCCCTTTTCCTACACTCGAATTCCAGTCACCCATTACTATTAAATTTTCGTCTCCCTTCACTATCTGAACAATTTCTTTTATTTCATCGTACATTTCTTCAATTTCTTCATCATCTGCAGAGCTAGTTGGCATATAAACTTGTACTACTGTAGTAGGTGTGGGCTTCGTATCTATCTTGACCACAATAATGCGTTCACTATGCTGTTTGTAGTAGCTTACCCGCACTCCTATTTTCCTATTCATTATTAAACCTACTCCTGCATTACCCCTATTTGATTTTGTGTTTATAACCCTGTAGTCACCTGACCAGAAGTCTTGTTCCTCCTGCCACCGAACTTCACTAATCCCCACTATATCTAACTTTAACCTATCCATTTCCTTTTTTAAATTTTCTAACCTACCTGCCCGATTAAGGGATCTGACATTCCACGCTCCGATCCGTAGAACGCCAGTTTTCGCAGTACCAGCACAGCAAGGCCATTTTGGTTAATGTTGCAAGGCCAGATCAGTCAATCATCCAGACTGTTGCCCCTGCAACTACTGAAAAGGCTGCTGCCCCTCTTCAGGAACCACATGTTTGTCTGGCCTCTCAACAGATACCCATCCGTTGTGGTTGCACCTACGGTACGGCCATCTGTATCGCTGAGGCACGCAAGCCTCCCCACCAACGGCAAGGTCCATGATTCATGGGGGGCTTATATATATATATATATATATATATATATATATATATATATATATATATATATACTGCAGAAGCAGCTACTTCCATAAAATATAGGTGTACACATCAAAGGCTGTAATGTTTTTAATTTTTAATTTTTTACTTGAGAATGTCTGCCCCAAATTTTGATTATTGCCTTCTTGCAAAGTAACTTCACAGCTTTTAAATTTTCATTCTCATGCAGACATCCTTAGAAGTGTCAAAACCTAGCTAAATGTATTAAACAAATGTTTGCCACCGGTTGGCATTGTTATTTGTCCATTGCAAGTTATTTATATTAATGCAGAAGACAACTTCAAAAACATTGACACAAGTAGATTTTGTGTCATCAGCAAGCAGAGGTGTGTGCTTGTGGATTAATACTGAAAAATAGATCACTTTTAATTGCAACTGTATATAGATCCCCACTGGAAAATTTTGAACTGTTTATGAGGAGTCTCCATTCCTTGCTATACTGTCAGTTAGCAAGCATTAATAGTCTGTGGTGACACCAGTGTAGATTTACTAAGGGATTTTGATTTTTAAAAAAATGATGTGGATATCTTATTTGAATTCTACAATCTGATCTCAGTAATTAACTTTCCAATATAGGTGAATAAAGACAGAAGAACCCTAACTGATGATATTGTCTTTGGTGACACTCAAAGTAAGAAAATAATTGTTAACCCACTAAAAAATGATCTCGCTGATACCAAAGCAAAGTCAGTGAGGACAAATAAGACATTGCCTTACAATATAGATACTCCTCAGTGGAAATCAGAATAATTAATTACTCCAGGACAAATATTTTCAACCATTGTTTAAAGAGATAACCTGGAATAACATTTATAATTAACCAAATTTCAACATAAAATTTAATCTACCCCATGGCAAATTCATATTATTATTTGAAAATAGGTTTCTACATAAGCTAATCAGGGAGGACATTAAACACTCATGTATGACACCATGGGTCACTAGAGGGAGTAAAGTATCTTGTGAAAGAAATGAGATGTATATCTATTGGTGAAAACAAGAAGACATCCTGTAGTAGTTGCACACTGCAAAAACGTCTCAAAGTTACTAAGAAAACTTACTAAAAATCAAGGAACATCTTTAAAATGTCACAAATCAATGATTCCAACAACAGATGCAAGGCTATATAGAATATAGTGAAATGAGAAACAGGGCAACCAGCAACAGAACAGGATAACATCACTATTGAGCTGAATGGAAAGGCTATAAATGATGAGTCACAGATACAAAATACTTTTAATAATCATTTCTTATATATAGCAGAAAGTATAAGGACAAGCGGTACAAGAGAAAAATCACAGCAGTATGCTGAAAAAACAACTAAGAAAATCATGTATCCTCTAAAAATTAAAGCTCATCTGGATTTGATGGTGTTCCCAGTAGAGGACTGAAGATTTGTTCGCATGTCTCAAATTTGTAATGCATCACTAACTCAAGGCATCTTTCCAGAGAGACTGAAATATGCCCTTATTGAACCCCTCTTTAAGAAAGGTGTTAGAACAGATGTCAATAACTACTTAATTATTTCACTACTGACATCATTTTCAAATTTTTTGGGAGGGTGATAAATTATAGAATAGCATCTCACTTGATCAATTGTGATATCCTCTGCAAATCACAGTTTTGATTTCAGAATAGTTGCTCTCCTGAGAATGCCATTTACAAGTTCAATCGGCAAATATTACAAGAATTAATCAACAAAATAGTGCCAATTTGAATTTCCTGTAGCCTTTCTAAGGCATTCGACTGTGTGAATCACAATATTTTCATATAATGCACTTGGACAGTTAAAAAAATGAACTCACCAAATGGCAGAAACACATGTGAATAAGGTATAGATATGCAAGCTTTGGCTTCTTCTTCTGACAGAAGGGCTGAAAGGTAAGGAGAAGGAGTGAAGGAAGAGGACTTGTGAGGTATAGGAAATGGGTAGAATTTGGAAAAGTCACCCAGAACCCCAGGTCAGGAGAGACTTGCTAGATGGAATGAGAAGGTAAGACTGATTGTTGGGGACTATAATGCATGAGATCTGAAAACTTGAGAGCTGAAAGGTGGAAGATACGGTAATATACAAGACAGAGATTACTGCCAGAACATCATACATGAGTTAATAAGAGCAAAAACCTAAGTGCATTGTTTCTTATATATGTGGGAGTGTGAAGGCAAAAATAGACAGATCAAGAGTGAAAGATGTAGAAAACTAAGTTTCCCAAGCCTCAGTCTTATATCTACTACCATTCCTCATCTATTTAAATTATTTTCCATCTGTTTTACAACAAGCAGAATTAGTTCCTTTTGCAGATGTCTCTAGTATTGTACTCAATCCAAGCATACATGCAGAATCAGAAGAAATGGTAAACAAGCTTCTTAAACATACCATTGACTGGTTTCCTGCAATTGGTCTCATCCTCCATTTTAAAACAAAAACAGAACCTATTCATTTCTGCATATCTAGGGGTACTGCACCAATAAGTGTAACTCATGATAGTCAAGGAGGAAAGTAAAAATTGTTAGGTGCGCACACTGGTGTGAATTTAGACTGGAAAAAGCACTTTTGGAAAACGCCTGAAACAACATAGTTCAGCCTTATTTGCACTCAGAATCGTTGCAAATCTTGGAGAGAGACAAAACAGTAAGCTGATATATTTGTAGATATCTGTTTAAGGTGTAGGGTGTCCCGACTATTGCGTCACAGTGTGTTTATTCCCTCATGACGTTTGTTGTAAATAATCCACTGCAGTTCAAAAGGAATTATGATGTGCATAACAGCAATACCTGAAGAAAAAAATTACTTTCATTCTCCACATTAATGTTGTATTTAGCACAAAAGGGGTGCACATTGCCACAAGTAAAATTTTTGATAAATTACAAAGTGATATAAAATGTCTGACAAACAGCAAAGTAAAATGTGAAAACAAACTGAAGAAGTTTCTCCTTGACAGTTCCTTTTATTCTATAGAAGAATTGCTGTTGCTGTAATGTGTAAAAGATGTTTGGTAAGAATTTATAAGCAATAAAAATTGAAAATAAATAAATAAAAATAAAACAACTTAAAATGTTCAGCATGTTTCCATATTTACAAAATTAATTTGCAGTGTAAATGTAAAATGACTCAGTCCATACTATTAATATTTATTGTGCAAATGATCCATGGAACATGAAAATAAATTACTAAGTTCTTTGTGGCAATTTCACTAAATTGTTATCAAGATATAATTTGAAAAGAGGGAATTTATATCTCCTGGCTGGAAATTTATTTCGTGGTCTGGGGCAGCTTCAACATTTCTCTTACATCCAAAATCCTGGCCAGAACCATCCAGGGGGCTTCTAGCAACTCTTCTTGTGCACCTAAGACCAGCTCCCTCTTGAACATTCCAATCTTATTATTCAAATCACAGGTAAATATTTTAAAAATTCTATTCTAAGATATTCTATTATTCTATTGTAAGATATGATTTACGATCATGTGATGTGTGTGTGTGTGCACACTGTGGTGCTGATAAAGACAGTGGATGATTATTTCAGTGTTCACTGAGATCCATTAATTATTAAAATGTGCTTTCAGATGACATGTATACATTCAGTGTATCAAATAACTTAATAATCAGACAGATAACGACAGTGTGCCATATGAGACAACTGTACTTTCTAATCAGCTTTTTTTGATGTTATAAGAACCATACTAAAATGCATCCTATTCAAAAACCTTTAGTACTTCGTCAGGAACAGTATCCCATAATAGTGATTTACATTATAAACATGTGGGCTATAGTTATTATTTATCATATACTATCATATTAATCATTGTTTGGTACTGAGTATGCTCATAGCTGTTTAACTAGTGTGATTTGGTCTCTCTGAGTTTCAATTAGTAACTATGTGATTTGATAGGTCTCTTTAGTGTAGTTCATATATAACATTCACAACCAGAACTAATATTATTCATTGTGTTTTAATTAATAAGGGGAATTTTTTTACATGAACTTTTTACTCAGTTAATCTCCTGATTGGGAGCTTTGTAGAATATTAATTATTTACACTGTAACATGCATTGGTGTTATATTTTCGTTGTCTGATACTTATCAATTGTCTTCATATTCTTTACACATTGACTGTAACATGTTCAAATCAACAATAGTTTACAGAAACTCTCGGTGCTCTTCGACATCATGCCCATGGCCCAACAGACATGACAACTTTTCCCAACAGCATACTTTGCTAAAAGTTCAATTTTGCTATGTTTCAATATCTAGTTTCAAATAGTCATTATAGTCTGATATACAGGTATTGACTTTCAAGCCATAGCAGCAATAAACTTCAATTTTTTTGTATAAAATCTAATTAATGTGCTCTCTCACAAATTTAAAGTGTTCTCTAATTGTTTAATTGCTTGATCTGCTACATTACCAGCTCAAATTCATTATTAAAATTTACTTATCTTACAGGTGTCTCAAATGCTGAGATTTATGTATGACCGGAAGTGCTGCAACTGTTACATCTTAGGAGCAGGCCCATAAAAAACACTTCAATACTATGCCAGCATGGGTGCTAGGAAGTGAACAAGAAAAATCATCAGTGGTAATTCTGCTGCCTGAAGGCTCAGCAGATAATGAACACATTTTCTGATGTTCAGATGGACAATGAAATTTATTCTTTCAAACATTGTGTCAGTAGGATATAAATATCAAGAACAACAGAACTTTACAGTACCTTAAACAAATAATAAGTTGCCATTGAGCAGCTATATGTAATAGGAATAATGCACAGAATAACAGAAATCTAATTCAAACTCCATATAATACATCATAGACTTCTGTTGTCAAACCTCATCACAGCTCTTCCAATCCACTTGATTGAGCTTTTGTTTCTGATTGGTTGGAAAGAATGAACTGACAACACTGAGAAATTACGTATTTAGTCTGACTGTAACTATTTTTGCATGCGGTCATCACTGTTTTCCTTCCTAGTTATTTATGAATTTCATGTACAAGGCATAGATTACAAGTGTGAATAACTTTTACACACATAAAAGTGAATGAGTGAAAGATGCAGTCAAAATATTTTGTACGTATGTAGAGTTGACTTCAATTCATTTTTAGCTGTGTTTCTCTGTCACTCTAATAACCCAGCATTTTCTTCGTTATTCATCCAGTGTCAGCAGTTGCTCCATTTCTGTTGACCTTGTTATCAGTTACATGTGCATATTTCTAATATACCTTTCATGTAAGATAAGCAATTTTGAATGAATGATCATGTGATACTGGGCAATAATCTAAGGAAGTGAACTAAGAGTTGCCCTCATGTACCTTATCGAAGTTCTTATAGCACTTGTCCTAAATTAGAAATCTTCATTGGTAATACCAGTTAATTCTCTTCTTTATGCTGGATAATAATTTTTATAAACAGATTCTTTTTCATTCTCATTATTTATTAAACAAGTAAGAGTTTGTACTATCAATGTCTATAAACATGAAAAAAACAGATATTGTTACCAGTGGTTGCTGCAGTACACCATCATGGATTGGAAAAAGCTTATAAACGTTGTTTTACCATACCACTCAGTTTGTAAATTGTAATGCATCTGGCTGTACCTTCTATTTTTATTTCTCTAAAAAGTTTTCTACATATTAAGTAAAGTTTCTCACTTTGCCATCACAACTTGCATCACCTAATTAGTGTTGTTATTAATGAGGATTTCTGACTTTCTGTCTTAATAATTTATTACAGGTACCTCTATAATTTTAATTCCATTCTCTTTGAGGAAAAATATGTTTGCACATCCTTGATCCTGCCTTATCTGATACATTTACCAAAGCATGCTTTGCTGTAAAACTGAGCAAGTATGACTTTTGTGTGAGTGCAGGTTGTGCCTAGTTGTAGTGGACAATAAGGCAAATTTCCTGATATTTACAAGTAGTATTCATCACTTATAGTCTCCAAATTATGACATTGATGTTGATCTGTTCTGATGGAAGCATATACTTTTTTTCTGTGACACTTAAAAGAAGCTTCTAAGAGAACTTCAATGACAGCATGTATGGGACTTGATCAAATATTATCAAAATAACAGCACTGCAAACCACTGTATCACCACCAGGAGAAGAGGTTCCATCAACATCTGCCCTGTTATACTGACTGTGAGCAAACACAAAACTCACATATGGTTCTTGTGTTTACCTGAGTAAATAAAGCCCACCAGTCTGTGTTCTGCTGTTGTAACAATCAGACAACTTGCTTGTAAATCTATTGAGACATTCACATTGTGCATTGAGCATTGTTTATGATGAATGTTGTGAAACTGCTAGAGATGTGGTGCAGTTGTACACTGAAGAGTCTCCAGATTGTGCCAAGCAGTCAGACTCTGTCTTTGTAAATGTTATAAATAAAGTTCCAGAAACTTGAAGTGTGGAGAATAAAATACGCCAATGGAAAAGAAGAGCAACTGATGAAAGATATTAAACTAACATTTTAAAGGATAACACACTATGTAAATGTCACTAACTTGTAGTTTGGAAGTATGAGAGGTACCAATCAAATGAGAGTTCTGCAAACACTTCATTCTGTCATATTTCATCTTCTTCAAATTTCACCACATCTACAGCTTCATGGCAGTCAGTATCTAAATTTGATTACAGACCTCTGAATGTCATATACAAAAAGTGCAAAGTGAGGTGGCATATCTAAGCAAAACTTTGTTTAATGAAGAAGCATCATTTACCAACCATACACAAGTCTGCCTTCACAATATGCACTAATCATCTGACTCAATGAATGCTCTGGTCTTTCAATATTTGGTGCATGTTTTCCAAAACCCACAACACTAGTCTCTGTGTTGTTGATGGAATTCTAAATACATTCAAGTAATGTGTGTTCCTAAGATATACTGCTGCTGCATTTATTGGGAGACACCCCACTGAACATAAGGCAGTCAGTGTGGTACCAACATGATGGATATCCCTCTCATTCCACACATATGTTGACAGGCCCTCTTTAAGTGGACATTTGGAGACCATTGGAGCACTTGTTCAGGAAATGCAAAATGGCCAACGGACTCACCTAACTTAACACTTCTACACCTTTATCTGTGGTGAGATTTAAGACAAGAAGTCTATTACGAAACGCTGATGACTCCCAAAGAAATGAAATGCCTTTCAACGTATTGAGTCTAGATGAAATTCGATGTGCAGTGCTGTTTCGCCAGAATCACTTTATAGTGTGCAGCAATGCTCAAGGTCAAAATTTTGAGCACATGGTATGGTAGCCATGATAATACACATAAAAACCATACACCGAGTTCTGTTCTTGCTTACATTTGGTGTAATAGGGCAGAAACTCATGGAACCTCTTCCCCTGATGGTGAGAAAGGTCCATGGTGCTGCTACCTTGATACTGCTTGATCATGTCCATGGAACCTCTTCCCCTGATGGTGAGACAGGCCCATGGTGCTGTTACCTTGATGGCCAGCCACTGTGGCTGAGTGGTTCTAGGCACTACAGTCTGGAACTGTGCAACTGGTAGGGTCACAGGTTAGAATCCTGCCTTGGGCATGGATGTGTGTGATGTCCTTAGGTTAGTTAGGTTAAAGTAGTTCAAAGTTCTAGATGATTGATAACCTCAGATGTTAAGTCCCATAGTATACAAAGTCATTTGTTATCTTGATACTGTTTGATCATGTCCCATGCATGTTATGTCAATAAAAATTGCTTGTGAATATTGGGAAATACACTGTATTGCCTGCTATAACTTGAAAAAAAAGTAGCATCTCAATATATTTATTCATTCTGGACATATTTGTGGTGGCCTGCCTTAGCTGCCTCAATCTATCTAGAGTAAGTTCTGTTGTAGATGGTGTATAATTGCCTTAATCCAATCCATAGATAATGAATCTCAGTTGTGTGGATGACTCATATATGTTACTGTTGTGCTGATAATGTAGTTGTGTGTTACACAGGAATAACAAGAAACATGTAAATCCGATACATGTATGTTATTTTTATGATAAACAAGATTCACTAACACATTTATTAGTGGTGCTCTATACCACTCATATATAGTTTCATTCTACAACACAAATCTCACAGCTTGTTTGTCTGTTTTTAACTTTCTACCAATTTTTCTTGGTAGAAATACATGTATAAAGAACACAAAATATATATACCTTTGTTATTTTTATGTTAAATAGCAGCAACATAAGATTACTTTTTGGAATTTGAAAGACAATATATACCTCTAAGAAAATCCTGTATTTTTGTCACTAATAATACTTTTTGTTTCCAGCTACTTATGTATTTTATGAATAATAAACAAATAAATAAGTATTTTTATTGTTTTTGCTTTTACTTCATAATTCAATTAGTAGCTGGGATACGGAACAAGTCATGATATATATTCCCAAACGATACAATGTGCTTCATTTAGTGTGTGGCCATTAATGTCTACTTATGGCACAAGCAGATCATTATCGTTCATTTCAAATTGTGTTTGTGAGACTGATACCTAAACCGTTAGCTGTGAACAACTTGTAGGCATGTTCAGCTAGTATCTGATCTGTGTCTGCTGAGTTTGAGTTTGGATTCATGCTTGTGTTATCATCAAACATTGTAGTTTCTGCATTGTACTTCAGAGTCACTGAAAGATCATTTCTGTACTTTAGGAACAAGAACATGTCATGGAGATGCACTCATGATACTTTCAGCCAATTGCACAAGTTTGAAAGGGGTCAAACTGTGACCTTCTGAGTGATAAGATGGTCCTTTCAAAGAATTGCCACACAATTCGGACATGCTGTGCTTGATGTGCAATGATGCTGGTACCAGCGGCACATGAATGTTATCACACCCAAGATGATAATCTGGATACCTTTGCAGCACAGATGCCCAGCAGGATCATTGTGTTGTGAGGGCAGCAATGGCAGATTGTGCAGTTATCACAGCACAGATAAGAGGGCTTGTGAGCCCAGACATGTTGACGCAAACTGTTGCGAACTGGTTATTGGCAGTGGAACTATGGGCACACACACCTCTATCCCTTATTCGATTCATGCCCCAGCATCGACATGCACAGCTCAACTGGCACTGCCAGAGGATCACTCTAAGATGGCGTGACATGCTGTGTTCTTCAGTGATGAAAGCAGAGAGGACTCTTAATAGGAGCCACAGTGAAATGTCCCCCCCCCCCCCCCCCCACTCCATCGCCATATCCTCATGAGCCATGGACCTTGCTGTTGGTGGGGAGGCTTGCGTGCCTCAGCGATACAGATGGCTGTACCGTAAGTGATACCACAACGGAGGGGTATCTGTTTAGAGGCCAGACAAACGTGTGGTTCCTGAAGAGGGGAAGTAGTCTTTTCAGTAGTTGCAGGGGCAACAGTCTGGATGATTGACTGATCTGGCCTTGTAACAATAACCAAAACGGCCTTGCTGTGCTGGTACTGCGAACAGCTGAAAGCAAGGGGAAACTGCAGCCGTAATCTTTCCCGAGGGCATGCAGCTTTACTGTATGATTAAATGATGATGGCGTCCTCTTGGGTAAAATATTCCGGAGGTAAAATAGTCCCCCATTCAGATCTCCGGGCGGGGACTACTCAAGAGGACGTCTTTATCAGGAGAAAGAAAACTGGCGTTCTACGGATCGGAGTGTGGAATGTCACATCCCTTAAAAAAAAGGTAGGTTAAAAAATTTAAAAAGGAAAATGGATAGGTTAAAATTAGATATAGTGGGAATTAGTGAGGTTCGGTGGCAGGAGGAACAAGACTTTTGGTCAGGTGAATACAGGGATATAAATACAAAATCAAATATGAGTAATGCAGGAGTAGGTTTAATAATGAATAAAAAGAATAGGAGTGACAGTAAGCCACTACAAACAGCATAGTGAATGCATTATTGTGGCCAAGATAGAAACAAAGCCCACATCTACTACAGTAGTACAAGTTTATATGCCAACTAGCTCTGCAGACGATGAAGAAATTGATGAAATGTATGATGAGATAAAAGACATTATTCAGGTAGTGAAGGCAGACGAAAATTTAATAGCCATGGGTGACGAATTCGTCAATAGGAAAAGGGAGAGAAGGAAACATAGTAGGTGAATATGGATTGGGGGGAAGAAATAAAAGAGGAAACCGTCTGGTAGAATTTTGCTCAGAGCATAACTTAATCATAGCTAATACTTGGTTCAAGAACCCTAAAAGAAGGTTGTATATATGGAAGAATCCTGGAGATACTAAAAGGTATCAGATCAACTATATAATAGTAAGACAGAAATTTAGGAATCAGGTTTTAAATTGTAAGACATTTCCAGGGGCAGATGTGGACTCTGACCACAATCTACTGGTTATGAACTGTAGATTACAACTGAAGAAACTACAAAAAGGTGCTAATTTAAGAGGATGGACCTGGATAAACAGAAAGAACTAGAGGTTGGAGCGAGTTTCAGGGAGAGCATAAGGGAACAATTGACGGCAATGGGGGAAAGAAATACATTAGAAGAAGAATGGGTAGCTCTGAGAGATGTAGTGAAGGCAGCAGACGATCAAGTAGGTAAAAAGACGAGGGCTAGTAGAAATCATTGGGTAACAGAAGAAATATTGAATTTAATTGATGAAAGGAGAAAATATAAAAATGCAGTAAATGAAGCAGGCAAAAAGGAATACAAACGTCTCAAAAATGAGATCGACAGGAAGTGCAAAATGGCTAAGCAGGGATGGCTAGAGAGCAAATGTAAGGATGTAGAGGCTTATCTCACTAGGGGCAAGATAGATACTGCCTACAGGAAAATTAAAGAGACCTTTAGAGAGAAGAGAACCACTTGTATGAATATCAAGAGCTCCAATGGAAACCCAGTTCTAAGCAAAGAAGGGAAGGTGCAGAGGTGGATGAAGTATATAGAGGGTTTATACAATGATGATGTACTTGAGGACAATATTATGGAAATGGAAGCGGCTGTAGATGAAGATGAAATGGGAGATAAGATTCTGCGTGAAGAGTTTGACAGAGCACTGAAAGACCTGTGTCGAAACAAGGCCCCGAGAATAGACAACATTTGATTATAACTACTGACAGCCTTGGGAGAGCCAGTCATGACAAAACTTTACCATCTGGTGAGCAAGATGTATGAGACAGGCGAAATACCCTCAGACTTCAAGAAGAATATAATAATTTCAACCCCAAAAAAGCAGGTGTTCACAGATGTGAAAATTACCGAACTATCAGTTTAATAAGTCACAGCTGCAAAATACTAACGCAAATTCTTTACAGGCGAATGGAAAAGCTGGTAGAAGCAGACTTTGGGGAAGATCGGTTTGGATTTTGTAGAAATGTTGGAACACGTGGGGCAATACTAACCTTATGACTTATCTTAGAAGAAAGATTAAGAAAAGGCAAACCTATGTTTCTAGCATTTGTAGACTTAGAGAAAACTTTTGACAATGTTAACTCGAATACTCTCTTTCAAATTGTGAAGGTGGCAGGGGTAAAATACAGGGAGCGTAAGGCTATTTACAATTTGTACAGAAACTAGATGGCTGTTATAAGAGTCAAGGAGCATGAAAGGGAAGCAGTGGCTGGGAAGCGAGTGGGACAGGGTTGTAGCCTCTCCCCGATGTTATTCAATCTGTATATTGAGCAAGCAGTAAAGGAAACAAAAGAAAAATTCAGAGTAGGTATTAAAATTCATGGAGAAGAAATAAAAACTTTGAGGTTCGCTGATGACATTGTAATTCTGCCAGAGACAGCAAAGGACTTGGTAGAGCAGTTGAGCTGAATGGACAGTGTCTTGAAAGGAGGATGTAAGATGAACATCTACAAAAGCAAAATGAGGATAATGAAATGTAGTCTAATTAAATCGAGTGATGTTGAGGGAATTAGATTAGGAAAGGAGACACTTAAAGTAGGGAAGGAGTTTTGCTATTTAGGGAGTAAAATAACTGATGATGGTCGAAGTAGAGAGTATATAAAATGTAGACTGGCAATGGCAAGGAAATCGTTTCTGAATCAGAGAAATTTGTTAACATCGAGTATAGATTTAAGTGTAAGGAAGTCGTTTCTGAAAGTATTTGTATGGAGTG
The DNA here is from genome assembly GCF_023897955.1 of Schistocerca gregaria. NCBI lineage: Eukaryota > Metazoa > Arthropoda > Insecta > Orthoptera > Acrididae > Schistocerca > Schistocerca gregaria. Next base: position 864,023,256 of record NC_064921.1, read on the forward strand.
TAGCCATGTATGGAAGTGAAACATGGATGATAAATAGTTTGGACAAGAAGAGAATAGAAGCTTTCGAAATGTGGTGCTACAGAAGAATGTTGAAGATTAGGTGGGTAGATCACATAAGAAATGAGGAGGTATTGAATAGCATTGGGGAGAAGAGGAGTTTCTGGCACAACCTGACAAAAAGAAGGTACCAGTTGGTAGGACATGTTTTGAGGCATCAAGGGATCACAAATTTAGCATTGGAGGGCACCGTGGAGGGTAAAAATTGTAGAGGGAGACCAAGAGATGAATACACTAAGCAGATTCAGAAGGATGTAGGTTGCAGTAAGTACTGGGAAATGAAGAAGCTTGCACAGGATAGAGTAGCATGGAGAGCTGCATCAAACCAGTCTCAGGACTAAAGACCACAACAACAACAGTGAAATGTTGACTCCTACCATATTTTGACATGGACAGCAGCATGAACCACTAACTAACATACAGAAGCTTGTAAGTTTGAGTGAGCTACAACTGAAAACATGCTCAAGTGAGACCTTGAAGTTTTTCAGTTTAATAAGTCACAGCTGCAAAATACTAACGCAAATTCTTTACAGGCGAATGGAAAAGCTGGTAGAAGCAGACTTTGGGGAAGATCGGTTTGGATTTTGTAGAAATGTTGGAACACGTGAGGCAATACTAACCTTATGACTTATCTTAGAAGAAAGATTAAGAAAAGGCAAACCTATGTTTCTAGCATTTGTAGACTTAGAGAAAACTTTTGACAATGTTAACTCGAATACTCTCTTTCAAATTGTGAAGGTGGCAGGGGTAAAATACAGGGAGCATAAGGCTATTTACAATTTGTACAGAAACTAGATGGCTGTTATAAGAGTCAAGGAGCATGAAAGGGAAGCAGTGGCTGGGAAGCGAGTGGGACAGGGTTGTAGCCTCTCCCCGATGTTATTCAATCTGTATATTGAGCAAGCAGTAAAGGAAACAAAAGAAAAATTCAGAGTAGGTATTAAAATTCATGGAGAAGAAATAAAAACTTTGAGGTTCGCTGATGACATTGTAATTCTGCCAGAGACAGCAAAGGACTTGGTAGAGCAGTTGAGCTGAATGGACAGTGTCTTGAAAGGAGGATGTAAGATGAACATCTACAAAAGCAAAATGAGGATAATGAAATGTAGTCTAATTAAATCGAGTGATGTTGAGGGAATTAGATTAGGAAAGGAGACACTTAAAGTAGGGAAGGAGTTTTGCTATTTAGGGAGTAAAATAACTGATGATGGTCGAAGTAGAGAGTATATAAAATGTAGACTGGCAATGGCAAGGAAATCGTTTCTGAATCAGAGAAATTTGTTAACATCGAGTATAGATTTAAGTGTAAGGAAGTCGTTTCTGAAAGTATTTGTATAGAGTGTAGCCATGTATGGAAGTGAAACATGGATGATAAATAGTTTGGACAAGAAGAGAATAGAAGCTTTCGAAATGTGGTGCTACAGAAGAATGTTGAAGATTAGGTGGGTAGATCACATAAGAAATGAGGAGGTATTGAATAGCATTGGGGAGAAGAGGAGTTTCTGGCACAACCTGACAAAAAGAAGGTACCAGTTGGTAGGACATGTTTTGAGGCATCAAGGGATCACAAATTTAGCATTGGAGGGCACCGTGGAGGGTAAAAATTGTAGAGGGAGACCAAGAGATGAATACACTAAGCAGATTCAGAAGGATGTAGGTTGCAGTAAGTACTGGGAAATGAAGAAGCTTGCACAGGATAGAGTAGCATGGAGAGCTGCATCAAACCAGTCTCAGGACTAAAGACCACAACAACAACAGTGAAATGTTGACTCTTACCATATTTTGACATGGACAGCAGCATGAACCACTAACTAACATACAGAAGCTTGTAAGTTTGAGTGAGCTACAACTGAAAACATGCTCAAGTGAGACCTTGAAGTTTTTGTTCTATACTTACATAATATTGACAGCTAAAGAAACGTCTGCACATGATAGGGTGATATTGGAGAACCACATTACTGGCAGCTGCAGTGGAATAGTCTGATAAAGCCTTCATGTTATCAACACCTAAGTATTGTATGCATTATTTCAGACAAGCTTAATGGTACCTCTTTACCAAAGCAAACAAAATACTATTCAAAAACTAAACAAATGTTTATATTTGGTGAAAAATAAACATTTTGTTTTGAACTACAATTACAAAACAGTAAGTAAAACATTCAAACATCATGCACAGGAAACACAGCTCTTCTTTTCTAATATTAAGATCTCTCAGTTTAAAACAAAATATTCTCTAATTATCTCTAATCATGCACCAGTTCAAAACAGAATGTAAAATTTATTGGACATTTGTTGAATCCATATGCATCTCTTCCTTATGGCTTCATTTTAGTTCCCACTCTTTCAGAATAAATATTTTCTAATGGAAACTGTTTCTCACATTTCTTAGAATTTCCACTGAGGGAAATAGTTCACATGTCATTTTTTATTCTACATTCATATAACACCATTTTACTGCCTGAGTATTCTTTGTACAGTTAATGTAAATTGAAAAGTAGCATTTCTCAAATAAAGGAAAATCCATGTTGATCGCAACCTTATAATCCTACCTGCTGACAAAGGCTCCACTATTGTTGTTTTGAACAGCAAGGATTACTTGGAAGATGGACTCCACCAGCTGTCAGATTTATCCACCTACAAATCCTGCCACAGTGACCCCATTTCAGATATCCAGCAAGAGCTCCAGTCTCTACTCAAATCTTTAGGACCATCCCAGAACTTCTCCACAGACTCCATCTTTCTCCTGACCCCTACCATTTCCCACACTTCTACCTTCTACACATCTCTCCCCTCCCCTCCCCCAAAACAATCTATGGTGTTGTAGACCAACACCTACAGCCTATTACCAGGAACCTACCCTCCTGCATAAAAGATATCAATCATTTCCTGCACCAACTCTACATGGTTCATGTCACATTACCACAGCACCCTGCTCGTCACTGCTGCTACACCTCCCTTTATACTAACAGCCCTAATGCCCATGGCCTTACTGCTATTGAACACTACCTTTCTCAACACCTGATGAATTGCAAACCATCCACTTCCTTCCTAGTTGTCATGGCCAACTATATCCTCACCCACAATTACTTCTCCTTTGAAGGCATTACCTACAAACAAATCTGGAGTATGTCTATGGGCAACTGCATGGCACCACCCTATGATAACCTTTTCATGGGCCATCTAGAGGAATCTTTCCTAAACACCCAGAATCCCAAACTCCCCATCTTCATCATCTGGATCCAGGGCTAGGGCAGCCCATCCACATTCCTCCAGAACCTTGACACTTTCTCCCCCATTCGCTTCCCCTGGTCCTAGTCAACCCATCAAGCAACTTTCCTCAATGTTGATGTCCACCTCAAAGATGGCTATATCAGTACCTCTGTCTCTATCAAACCTACCACCCATTCAATACCAAGACGTTCCTTCCATACAGCCTAGCCAGCAATGGCCATTGCATCTGTAGAGATGAGTGGTATCTCTTGAAATATGCCAAGAGTCTCAATGAGGCCTTAACAGATCATAACTACCCTCCCAACCTTGTACAAAAACTGGTCCTCTGTGCCTTATCTTTCCAGTCATACAATACCTCCCAAAGCTCCACCATCCAGCTACAAAGCAACATTACCCTTGTGACTAAGTACCAATTCAATTACAGTCTCCACCAGGGTTTCAGCTACCTCTCATCATGCACTGAAATGAGAAATGTCCTGCCCACTATACTTCCATCTCCTCCCACAATGGTATTCTGCCACTCATCAAACCTACTCCATATCCTTGTTCATCCCTACACAACCCCTGCTCCCAACCCCTTGCCTCATGGCTCATATCCCTGTAATAGACAGAGATGCAAGACCTGTCCCACACATCCTCCCACCACCACCTACTCCAGTCCTGTCACCTATCCCATCAAAGGCAGGGCTATCTGTAAAACCAGTCATGTGATTACAAGCTAAGCTGCAAACACTGTGTTGCGTTCTACATGGACATGACAACCAACAAGCTGTCTGTCTGCACAAATGACCACCAACAATCTGTGGCCAAGAAAAAACTAGACAACCCTGTTGCTGAGCACGTTGCCCAACATGACATCCTTCATTTCAATGACTGCTTTACAGCCTGTGCCATTTGGAGCCTTCCCACCATCACCAGCTTTCTGAATTGCACACATAGAAACTCTCCCTCCAATACATCCTACATTCCTGTAACCCTCGTGGAATCAACCTTCATTAGTCATTGTCCTTACCCATCTAGCCCCTTCCCTGTTTCCATTCCAGCAGTACACAGCCCTCTATTCTACCCACATACCCAGTACCCAGTCTTTTTACTTCTCTCCTTTTCCTCTAACCCTCACTCTACCCCTGACCTCCATCTATCCTCCCAAATGCGCCTAGCTGCTTCACTCTCCACTTTGTCCCTGCACACTCCCAGCAGCATTACCCTGCTATCCCTTCCCATTCCTGTGCCAGCCTCCTCCTTACCACCACCTAGTTGCCTCTCCCACTTAGCACTGCTGCTAGCAGCCTGGCTCCAGCTGCCAGAGATTGTGCTCGTTTGTGTGTGTGTGTGTGTGTGTGTGGTGTGTGTGTGTGTGTGTGTGTGTGTGTGTGTGTGTGCGTGTGTGTGTGTGTGTGTGCATGTGTGTGTGTGTGTGTGTGTGTGTGTGTGTGTGTGTGTGTGTGCACCCACCCGCCACTGAGTGTGTTTTGTATAATTCTTAAAAATGCCTTGTTGGCCACAATCCAATAGTCTGAAAATATTTTTCGTGTGTCTTTCTGTGACTTGGCCCTCAGCTATATGGAAAGGAGCATTTCTGTTACATGGAAGAATAGTTTTCTTAAGCCAGTAGATAGCCTCACATTCACATGAATAATATGAAAGCATCTGATCTTGCCTATCAATGTGAGGCATATTTGCACTTTATTTGACAATTAGTGGCAGTTTTGTGGTCTTTTGCTGGGGTTAGTTCTGTGGAAATATAGTATCTCATCCCCTATTTTTTATCATTACGCTTTGGGAGTACAGAACAATTGTATTTCCTACTCCCAGTTTGGCAGATGCTTCTTTAAGGATGCTCCTCCTATTTAAGCATAGTGTTTTTTTTATAAGCAAAAGAGTTTTAGATAATGTATGGCTTTCTTAATAAGTAGGACTATCCATGTAAATGTGTGAGATTGCCATCATAAGGCTACTTAAAAATGTGTGATAAGCTTTTCAGCATGACTTTTCCAATTATACTGTCAAGTGTCCCCTTATGCACAATCAATTATTTGCAAAAAGTCCAGATTCTTCAACATGTACATTCCAATAACATATTTACACATTTTATTTGGTATGTATCATATAAATGATAATCTCCATCTCAACAGAATCATCAATTCATTTAACAGTATCTCTCCATGAGTAATACACTTGACATAATTTGCTGTTAAAATAATGTGGTATAGACCCTACTTAGTATTGCACCATCAGTTCTTTGGGTGTGTTGGCTCTTGATTTTTTTAGCAAAGTGTAATGAGTGTAACGTGATTATAAAGCCATATGTGCACACATTCATCACTACTGCTATGTTTTGAAATTAGAGCTCTTACTTGCAGTAGTCTTGTTATCAGATGGTTATCACATTACCTGTATGTAAAGTAACTTTAAAAATTACGAGCATACTTACTAATCCTAGGTCTATCCTTTGTATTTCCAGTCAAATATATATTCACAGCTTTATCATTCTTTTAACCGACTACAGACTGAAGTATGAAATCTGGAAGTATTAAACCTGAGTATTAAACCTAAGTAAATCCGTTGGTGTATTACTAGTAGGATGAACATCCTTGTTTTGTAAATGGATGATACTGAACTTCATGTGATTCTTTATCAGCACTGGTTTTGTTACCCTCACTACCCTTATCTTTTCATTCTTCAGCATCACAAAAAATATTTGAAAGTTCTGTCACACACTATCAGCACTGTGGCAAGTTTCTGTGTGTTTTAGATTCTAGCCATTCTCTTCCAATTAGTTATCTTTCAACTTATAATCAATACTCTCTAATATGTTCAGTAACCGATCATCAGCAAATTTTTCATTCTTCCTATTCTTTTTAGTGTAAGAATGTCCCAGTGTTGATTAATTAGCTGCCACTTCCAAGAATGTACATCAGCTGCAAAATTAAGACTAAATCATCCACATTTGAATGTGTACATTTATCTCAGCCACAATAACCGTTAATGTGTTTGAGGTTGTCCTATCATGTCATCATGAACACAGCCAGCAGAATTACTGCTTTTTAACCACCTGATAAATTTTATATTCTCATTAGTTGTCTTTTGGTGGTGCATGCAGTGTCTGAACGAGCATGACTAATACCACCATATCTGATTGTTTATTAGGGGTGAAATGTTTTCTGCCATAGGTAGGAAGTAATCCTTGAATTATGTGGCCAATGATTTAAGTATCACTTTTGGCAGAGCTATTTTCTGAGGGCTCACTTTCTTTTGGGACACAGTTTTTAGTTTGTTCCTTGTTAATGATGCTTCAAATAGTTGTTGTCTTATTCTTGGAGCACTTTATGATTTGAGCATAGAACATGTGTTTCACTTTTCTTAATAATGAACTTGAGGGTTTTACAATGCTGGGGTAAGGAAGTTTTACTACAGATTGACCTCCTGTTTTGCACTCAGGCATTGCTGAAAGTTAGAACTGGTTCACTGAATTAAGTTAATAAACAACAAATCCTTCCATCAATATAATCAAAACATTGTATTGCAAGGAAAGTATACAGTTCTGTTAGTCTAGATAATTAGATTGCAATAACTGTTTGGTTATGTGGTGTGCCCTTCTCATCCTGGAATCTGAACAACTTGCTACTCCTTTCCAACCTGCAGTGGCTAAGTCTACTTTCCTCCCTGAAGAATAGACATGAAAGTTCAGAAAGCTAGAAATAGTTCTGTCTTCTCTCTCTGTATTGACAGTGCTTAGAATTTTGTCTAAAGAAGGGAAGTATTGGCCAGCGACACTGCCTCACTGTAATTTAACATTGGTGTTACTTTCTCATCAGCCATATATGGGAGTCATCTTGAGAGTTTCAAAGCATGGTATGTTGGGTTCCAGTATTTCTCTTCTGACATACTGCCTGACAAAAAGTGGAGCACCGAGATTGGGAAGCAAGAAACAAAATGAGATTTGTGATAAAATCTTCTGGAGTTTCCATCGGGGTAGCTGCGTCAAAAATCCGTGACGTTTTGATGAGTGTCATTGTCATCATCTTCTAGGGAAGTGTCGATGGGCTGTGGCCTTCCTCTATATATAGCTGGTTGGCGGCATGCGGCGGCTGTCCCTCCCCACCACTCCTACCGGCACTGGGCCAGTGGTGGGTGGGGTGGGGGGGGGGGGGGGGTGGGGGGGAAGCTACGTGGGGCCGGGTGACACCAGCTGCTTGCTGCGTTAGTCTAGCTTAGAATCACGGAACGTTAGCAGCTAAGCACAGTCCCAGTGTATAGCTGCTATTGCAGGGTTCCATGCCAAACTTAAATGGTAGCCCTTATCCCTGTTGACAAGATTGTCATGTAATCTTATTTTGACTGATTCCTTGATGACGCTCTCCCAGAAGGCACTGGCTCAGCAATGCATTTTTGTTTCTTCAAATTGGAAGCTGTCTCCCTCATCAAGGCTGTGTTCTGCCAAGGCCGATTTGCCCTTGTACCCCCGCCTTATGCATCTAATGTGTTCCTGACAGCACTGTGAGATGCAGCGTTGTGTTTGACCAATGTTCTGGAGCCCACACTCGCATGGTATACTGTATATACTTTGAATCGTCTAATGTGTGCTGTGCTGTAACCATTCTGATGAAACACATCCTTAAAGTGCTGTAGCTCAACTGGAAGGCTGTCTTTGTCACAAATGGCTCTTGCCCTGTGAACCAGCATTGCTAGAATGGTGTTTTGTTGTGCTGGGGGATGGCAGCTGGAAGCATGGAGATATGGGTCCATGTGGGTCTTCTTTCTGTATACTGCATGTCCTATCATGCCATCAGATTTTCTCCTTAAAAGAATACATAAAAATAAAATACATCCATCTTGTTCCAACTCCATTGTGAACTGTATGTTTTTGTGAATGCTGTTCAGGTGTTCATGGAAATCATTCAGGGCTTCTCTTCCATGTTCCCACACAATGAATGTGTCATCAACGTAATGGAAGAAGTGTTTAGGTTTGAGCTGTGCCGTTTCTAGTGCCAACTCCATATAGAGATTGTCAATCTCTGGAGCAAGTGGTGAACCCATGGCTACCTCATCAACCTGTTCATAAGATTCCTGGCAGTTTGAGATGGTATGTGATGTTATTTTTGGTGATTCCAGAATCAAGTTGAATTTACAAGGAACTTGGAAGTATGAGCCCATTTATCAGTATAACATTGCACACCCTCTAGCCTGAATGCATGCACTGATTCCATTGGGAAGTGTGTCATAAAGCTGTTGTATTGTGTGCTGAGTTAAGCTGCCCTGCAACTGTTCAACTGGTCTTGATATCCTAGATACTGGCACTGAGATGTAGTTGATATCCAAGGTTGCCCCACAAATTTTCTATTGGGAATAAATCTGAGTGTCATGCTGGCTACAGCAGTACCTCAGCATCATGCAGGCAGTTTATAAAGAGACATGTCATGTGGACAACAGTTATCCTGCTGGAAATTGGCGCAACACCACTGTTGCTCAAGAGGTAACACATGAGGACACAGGATGTTGGATGATAGGTAACTTAATCAGTAGCACTGAAGTCATACTTGATGAATCAACACACTATGATGCTAGGAATAACACTAGAGTGGTTTTCCAAACCATTGGAAGAATTCCATCTCTCCCCAGATTGCTGCCAGATTCACTGACAGTGCCCATCCAGACTAGTGCAGAACCACAGTTCATTACTGAATGCATTGTGACAACATTCGTCAGCAGTCCATGCTTCCCAGTCATGACATCACTCCACAAGCAGCTGTTTGTGTTTTGGTACTAACCATGGGTTACATATGGGATAGCAATTTCCTAATCCGCCTGCTGCTAGTCTCTGATCAATGGTGTGGGATGGCACAATATCTTTCTGGAAGTCAGTCAGTCATTCTCAAATGGCAGGCACAGACATGAAGAGTTACAATATGGCGATCCTCCCTTGTCATGGTCAGATGTGGTTGAGCGGAACATTGATGACACCTACGCCTGTCTTCACATTCCCATGCAGTTCAACATTGGGCCACTGTCACATCTTAATGCCTCACAAACTGGGACACTGGACAATGTAGCAAGCCACCCAAATTGAGTCCCACAACACTGCTCCTTTCAAACTCCATCATGTAGCAATCACCCTGTCTGACACAAGTATGCAGCAGCTCTGTGTCTTTCATAGGGAGCACCCACTGACACTATTCATTCTTCTTACATCCTCTACCAGCCTTAGTAACAACACGAAACATGAACCATACTAATGCACTCAGGTAGCCATTCAACCTTTCACAGAGAATTGCAATTTTAATCATTAACATACCTGCTGACTGTATGTATATATGTAACTGAAGTTACATTGACATTTGACCATCTTTTTTGAGTACTTCACTTTCTTTGTCAGGCGGTGCTTACATGGTATTTTTAGAAGTCTTTCGTTACTAATCTGTGTAGTTTTCAGATACCAAACTACTTAACAATAGAAACGATGATATTTGGACATACCTATAACCACGGGTGGGTCACTGATGACCTGCGATCTTTTCCTTTATTTCCCCTATGTCAGTGGGTTATTGCTACTGCCAATGAATCTATTATTAGAAGCACTAGGAAATTTACAATGAAATTAACAAAAATAAACTATGTTTACACAAATTATAATTTTACACTTTAAATCTTACATGTATTTGCCGAGTGTTTTTACTGGCTACCGTTACATAATGAACACAAATAATAGTCTTTTGACGTACATTTGCTGCACACAGTTTTCTTGCAGATGTGACACTTTACAAATGATTTGTTTCCCTCACAGTTAGACTTTACAAGGCAACATGTTTCCTTTTCTTGTCTGTCAGGAGTGATGCTAGTCTTTCTAGTCACTCTGTACTTCTCAGCAAGCTCCTCCCCCAGCTGCAGGATAAAATACCTGCATTTCAATTTTTTATCATTTTGAGAATTGAACAATACCAATGCATACATCCCAGCCAAATCCAGCAAGTTGTAAAATGTGTGAACAGGCCAATGTCTCAGTGGTGCTTTGACAGATTATTTGCGAGACATTTGCTCGAACATGTCCACCCCATATTGAGAGCAGTTATAAAACGTAACTGTATCTGGCTTCTTTTTTATACCATCCTCAATGGTTACATAAGAATGCATAGTGTTCACATTTAGGACATTCTTTTTGCTCTTACCCTGATAAACAGTCAGTGTGGTATAATCGTTTTCAACAATACTGTGCTGTATAGCTGTTCTCTTGCCTTCTTGATACAGGCGTATTTCACTGCGAGATCAATTTATTGTGCCCACAAGACTCATAGAATTAGCTTTCAGTGTCTCAGAGAGCACTAAGGAGGTGAAAAAATTGTCACATGTGACATTTATTCCTTTGTTGAGGTAAGGTTGCATCAATTTCTTTTACAACAAAGTCACCAAAGACCCTCATCACTCCACCTAGTGTCATCCTTTCCTAGATAAGGTATAGCATTCACAATATATTTTGAGTCTTTATCTACTGCCATCCAATACTTTTGCCCATATTTGTCCAGTTTTGAGGCCATAAACTGTGTCAATCTGCAACGGCACTTTGAAGGAAAAAGCTATTCGTCGATTGTTATATATGGTCCCAGTATGTGGCTCGACTGTGCATTCACAATGAACTCATTCCAGATTTCTGATACCAAAGCAAACTTGTCTTCTCTTAGTCATTCTGATCTTGTGGATCTAATGCAAAATCTGAGATAATGCATTATCTCTCTGAATCTGTCACGAGCCATTGTCGGTTTCACGAAATTATTTGCCCACTTCACTGACCACAATGTATCTAGTTCTAAGCTCTTAGCTCCAATAGCACCACAGATGTACAATATAGCTATAAAAGCTTCCAGTTCTTCAATTTTTATAGTCCACTCATCTGAGCTCAGTACGCGACGTGCTTCAGTTTCTGTACATTTTACAATATGTTTTAAAATTTTGTCCATTATCATTAGATGCCATGCACTGTCACAGAAATTGAGCATTACTCAATGGTGTGCATCTTTCACAAAGAACACTCACCTGACAGGCACACAAAAAGAAATGAAAACTTTGATAACTTTCAGATGAAACCTTGGATGGGCTGGAGCAAGTAAAAATGTAATGTTGCAGATGGGACTGTACAAAGCAAACAGATCAACACCAAATGTTTTGGAGATAGTGATACCATTAAGTGATGTTATGTATACATTTTCCATAAAATATCAGTGTAGAAACTGGTTTATTTCAAAATATTGATTACTTCAAATTTGTTACTGAGAAACATCAAAGCAAATTCTGTCATCGAAATCAAGCAAACTGATAAATTTCAGTAATAAATTTAATTATGTATTACTTTAACAATGTTGAAAGTAACTGTTGAGACTGTTGTAAAATATAAATACAAGTATGGTGGAGTCCATGAGGAATCAAAATTCCAATAATATAGGAAATTATGGGAAAGAGAGAAGGAGGAAATTAAGGAAATTATCATCTGGGAAGAGATGCTAGGAGAGAATCACAGTGGAATGAGAGAAATAGGAACTGAAGTGGAGTACATGAAAAGAGGAACAAATCACAGAAATAAAATAACAGAACATTTAACAACAGTAGATATGAGAATAGGGGTAATGGTCAGGTAAATTAGGGGCTGTCCCTCTGGCAGCCTGTCAATTTGGGGCAAGAAAAAGTAGACAGAAAAGATTATGGAAGGATGAGAAACTTTGGAGCATACAGGCAGCAAGACAGAGACTGATATGAAGTGAATGGTCTATATTTTGAGAGGAAATTTTGGAGTGCACAAAGGTTGTTTCACATAGAAAATTGGAATAAGTTACTCACAGTGTGGAAGAAGAACTAGATACAAAATCATTAACAAAACTTTTCAATTTATCAAGTAACAAACTTTAGTGGGAGAAGAGATAATTGATAATTTTTTTATGAACTTGGGTTGAATAGGTTGCTGATTGAGGAAGCTGCAGATCTTGCTGTGGTTTTGGATCAAAAACTGGTTTAATGCATCATCTCCATGCTACCCTCTTCAGCTCCAAATAACTCCCCAACCTACAATCCTTCTCAGTCTGATTACTGTATTCATCTCTTAGTCTCCCTCTGTGATTTTAACCCCCCCCCCCCCTCCCCTACCCCATCCACATACATTAGTTATGTGATCTACCCATCTAATCTTCAGCATTCTTCTGTAGCACCACATTCATAAGCTTCTATCCTTTTCTTGTCTAAATTGATTATTGTCTTTTTTTCTTCAATAAATGACTACACTCCATCCAAATACTTTCAGAAAAGACTTCTTAACACTTAAATCTACACTAAAATTTAACAACTTTCTCTTCTTCAGAAATGTTTTTCTACTCTTCCCGGTATACATTTTATATCCTTTCTACTTTGGCCATCATCAGTTATTTTGCTCCCCAAATAGCAAACTCAACTATTACTTTAAGTGTCCCATTCCCAAATCAAATTCCCTCAGCATAACCTGATTTAATTTGATTAAATTCCATTATCCTTGTTATGCTTTTGTTGATGTTCATCTTATGTTCCCCTTTCAAGATGTTGTCCATTCTGTTCAGTGGTCTTCCAAGTCCTTTGCTACCTTTGACAGAATTACAATGTTATCAACAAACCTCAAAGTTTTTATTTATTCTCCGTGGACTTTTAATTCATATTTCATGATTTTCTTTAGTTTTATTTACTGGTTGCTCAATGTACAGTTGAATATCATCAAGGCTGGGCTATGACCATGTCACACCCCTTTCTCAACCACTGCTTCCCTTTCATGCCCGTTGACTCTTTATAATTGCCATCTGGTATCTGTACAAGTTGTAAATAACTTTTTGCTCCCTATATTTTACCCCTGTTACTTTCAGAATTTCAAAGAGAGTTGACAATGTTCCTGTAGGTGGTATCTATCTGTCACCCAAATCCTTACATTTGTTCCATAGCCATTACTGCTTAGCCATTTTACACTTCCTGTCAATCTCATTTTTGAGACTCTTGTATTACCCTTCACCTGCTTCATTAACTGCATTTTATATTTCTCCTTTCAACAGTTAAATTAAAAATCACCTGTCTTATCAAAGGATTTCTCCTTAGCTTTGCTTTTTTTATCTATTTGATTCCTCTATTGCCTTCACTATTTCATGTCTGAAAGCTACCCATTTCTCTTCTACAGGATTCCTTTCCCCTGTTCTTGTCAATTGTTGCCCAAGCTCCTTCTGATACTCTCAGCAACCTCTGGTTCTTTCAACTTATCTGGGTCCCATCTCCTTAATTTCCTATCCTTTTTTGCAAATTCATCAGTTTTCAACTACAGTTCACAACCAATAAATCGTGGTCAGAGTGCACACCTCCCCCAGGAAATGACTGAAGGTTTAACATCTCATTCCAAAATCTCTGTCCTACCATTATATAAGCAATCTGAAAACTTCCAGTATCACCAGGACTCTTCTGCATTTACAACCTTCATTCATGGTTCTTAAACCAGGTGTTAGTGATAATTAAATTGTACTCTGTGCAAAATTCTACCAGGTGACTTCCTCTTTCATTCCTTTCCCCCTGTCCATATTCACCAACAAATTTTCCTACTATTGAATTCCAGTCACAAATCACTACTAAATTTTCATCTCCCTTAACTATCTGACTAACTTCTTTTATGTCATCATACATTTCTTCAATCTCTTCATCATCTGCAGATCTAGCTGAAATATAAACTTGTACCACTGTGCTGGGTGAGAGCTTTCTGTCTGTCTTGGCAACAATAATGTGTTCACAAAGCTGTACATAGTACAAGGGTTGCCCAGAAAGCAAAGCACCATATTTTTTTCTTCAACAATGCTTTATTGAACATAATGAGAATTACACACACAAAAGAATGGTGTTTTATCTACACACCTTATTTTTCCATGTAATCTCCGTCCCGTTCTATTGCCTTCCTCCAGTGTGAAACAAGGGCATGTATGCGCTGTCAGAACCAATCCTTGTCCTGGTGGCAGAGCCAGTGCTTCACTGTATGAATCACCTCCACATTGTACTCAAAATGTCTTCCACGAATAGCATCCTTCAATGGCTGAAAAGAAGTGGAAGTTTGAGGAGCTAGGTCAAGGTTGTCTGGTATGACTGCCGTGGATGGTCTCCCCGACCACCGTAAATTGTGGAGCTCTGCCAAACTGCCTGCTGATGACCTCACCCTCCATACCCTGCAAGGAATTGTACATCTGTTGACAGCATATTCTCCATAGATTTTGCACAAGTGTTTGTGAATATTCCGCACAGTTTCTTTCTCTTCAGTGACAAATTCAATGGCAGCACATTGCTTGTAATGTGCTTCACCTACAGACACAATTTTGAAACTGTCCTGCAGCTAAGCTTTCTGTCAAAAGTGAAAGAAACTTTTTGCACACACTCAGGAGACTTCACATAATACATACATAACAATTTTGCATTTGTAGCATTATTTTCCGCTAAGGAAAAAAAATTGGTGCGTTAGTTTCTGGGCAACTTTCATAGCTTACCCGCTGAGCCATGCATGGCTCGTGTTCATGCCATTTATTGTTTATCATCTTTTATTACTGTACTGCAGCCTCGTTTTCTTGTTCCATTTACTGGTGTTACTACCTGATGGAGGGAGATTGGAGCGGGACAACCGTCAGTTGGTTATTCCACTGGTCGCCTCATCAGCCAATGTATATTTCATCCTTTCACCATTTCCGGGGCTGGGAAGTTGGTTGGTTGGCATGAAGCAGTGCGCCAATCTCCATGGAGCATAGTCTGGTTATGGCCGCTGGCAGCGTGTAAGTGTGGTCGTAGTGTGTGGTGATGTTCCCATTGCTATGAGATCTCTGGCTCACCAATCCTGGACATGAAAGTTTAGTTTTGACTTAATCTACCAGCAAGTCTGACTGTTGACATTGTGTCATTTGTCAGCTGTTGAGACATTCCTGCGAGCAACAACTTGGCAAATTTTAGCTACCCTCCAGTGAAGTTTAACTGTACTTGGTTATTTTGAATTTAAGTGCACCAGCAGAATCTTTCCTTTGTGGCCGTTATTGTTCCAGTTACCTGCCCTGGCCAGTGGCGTAAATTCAGGCATCATAGTTTCCTCATCGTGTTGTCGTTGTCCAGCACAGTCTCTAGTTTGACAGCTCAATGTGTAATTGGTTGTGGGTGCCAATAGTTCTTACATTGTTCCATTGAACTCCCTGTTGTGTGCTGGTCACGTGAAGTGGAAGTTATCTTGTCAGTGGGTCTGTTGACTGTCTGTCGATTGGGTTGTCGTTGGATCAAGAATGGTTGGGCCGACTGCCTGTCTCACCTAACCAAGGGTTAGTGTTTGAATTCCAGGCTGATCCTTGGAAACTTCTGATTGCAGTTGGGTGTACTGCCTTTTCTTATTTGTTCTTGTTGTTTGTATTTGTATGTTTTCTAGCAGATTTTTAAATTAAGGTTGTTTTGCCCTTAAGGCGTAAGATTGTTTGAGCCTTCAGCCTAATTAAAGAACTGTTTTAAGATAAGGCCTTTCAGCCTTTTAAAAATTTGTTTTGGTTGAGTCTTAAGTGATGGGCCTTCAGCTGATTTTTAAATTAAAGTTGTTTTACTCTTAAGGTGTCAGATTGTTTGGGCCTTCAGCCTAATTGAAAGAACTGATTTCAGATAAGGCCTCCTGCCTTTTACATTTTTGATTTTGGTTTGAGTCTTAAGTTATTGCCTTTTAGCCAATTTTAAATTAAAGTGGTCTTGCCCTTAAAACATGACATTGTATGTCACATTCAGCCAGTAATTAAGTTCCAAAATTAATGAAGTGTTCTTTTTAATTTCCTTGGCTCTTGTAATGTTTGGTAAAGTAAATAAAGTTGTATGTTTAAGTGTAACTGACAACAGCTTATTTTGGCCCCTTTCTCCAATTTAAACCACCTGTCCTGTCCTGTAGGTTTAGCAGGGTGTCTCACCCAAATTCCTATTTTCTTATTATTTATTAAACCTACCCCTGCATTACCCCCTACTTAATATTGTGTTTATAACCCTGTATTCACCTGACCAGAAGTCCTATACCACCTGCAATTGAACTTCACTAATTCCTACAATATTTAACTGGAACCTATCCATTTCCCTTACCCCTTCTCAAATTTTATAACGTACCTGCGTGACCAAGAGATCTAACATTCTACATTTCAATCTGTAGAACACAAGTTTTGTTTCACCTGATGATGACATTCTTCTGTATAGTCACCTCCCAGAGATCTGAAGGGGGACTATTTTACCTCTGGAATATTTTACCCAAGAGGATGCTATCAATATTTAACCATACAGCAGAGTTGCATGTCCTTGGGAAAAATCACAGCTGCAGTTTCGCCTCACTTTCAGCGGTTTGCACTAACAGTGCAGCAAGGCCATTTAGGTTGATGTTACAAGGCCAGATCAGTAAATGATCCAGACTGTTGGTAATGGAACTACTGAAAAGGCTGCTGCCTCGCTTCAGGAACCATACATATTTCTGGCATCTCAACAGACATCCCTCCATCCCTCTATTGTGACTGCACATATGGTACAGCTATCTGTATTGCTGAGGCACACAAACCTCTCCACCAATAGCAAGGTCCATAATTCATGGGAGGAGCAATTTCAGTACAAAATGTTAATTTACTGTTTCTAATGTTGAAGCTGGTGAACTTGACAATATGTTACTATGGGGGAAGAAGCTATGTTAGGTAGTAATAGTGAGAGAAGTGAAGGGGGTGTCTTAGACAATTACAGTGAGATTAGTGAGGAAGATGTGACTCAGTAGTACTGAGAAAAATAAAGATGGTGACGAAGATACTGAAGAGAGGATAGGAAGTCAGATTGACTTTTATTAAGAATTACATGGTATAATTTATGTGGAGGTTGAAAGCAAAATGTTTGAGGAAGGTATTTATGGTGACAGCTGTGAACATATTCAGGAAGGTCATAACTGTGATAGAGAGGTACATGAAACTGAAATTTTACTGGGTGATATCAGTAAAACAGTAAGCTCTTGTGAAGACTAAAGAAAGTATGCAAAATGTATAAGTAATGAAATTTTAAGGGTAGCTTGGAGTCATATGATAATGAGAGTTGTGATAGTGGAATATAAGATATGCAGAAAAATGTATGTGAAAGTTTGTATCCAGAATGGTGGAAAGAGACAAGAAACACTGCAGAGAACTTAGTAAAAACTGGTGTGTCCATGAGAGCCATTCATCTGAAAGTAGAAACACACATAAACAAAGATGAGGTAAAAGATATGGGATTTAAAGAAACTGACAAATATCTTTTGTATAAAGCAGAAAACAAAGATGATTGTGATATGCAAGGCAGTCTATATATATTCATATTGAAAGGGATAATTGTGACAGTAGCAGCCTGACACAGGGAGTACAATATGTACCGTGTCTGAAAAATTAAGAAATGGAACTAAACACACTCAACATTTTGTTGAGTTATCTTTAATAGGTACTAAGATTAGAGGAGCTACTGGATGACATAGTAAAATTGTGAAGTGACAATATTACTGTCAATCTAATATAACTGGACAGTTAAAAAATCTATTCGCCAAACAGCAGCAGGAAAACACACATACAAAGATATAAAAGTTTGCAAGCTTTTGGAGCCTGTGGCTCCTTCTTCTGGCAGAAAGGTTGAAGTGGAAGGGCAAGGGGTGAAGGAAAAGGACTAGTCAGGTTTAGTAAAAGGGGCAGAATGCAGAAAAGTCACCCAGAACCCCAGGTCAGGGGAGACTTACCAGACAGGATGAGAAGGGAAGACTGATTGTTGAGGACTGTACCAGATGAGATTTGGAAGCCAAAGAGCTTAAAGATGGAAAACAGGGTAATATGCAAGACAGAGATTATTGTGAAAACATTGTGCATGAGTTAATAAGAGTGGAAAGCTAAGAGCATTGTGTGTGATAAGAGATGGGTGGGGGGAGGTAGCACAAATAAAGGATAGATCAGAAAATGAAAGACATAAAAAACAAAAAGGAAGTGAAGAAAGGAATAGTTACCATGAATAAGTGTTGAGACCAAACAAATTAAAGTAAATTATTGCTGAGTGGACGGCGAGAACCAAGGATATGTTGTAGTGCCTCTCCCAGTCTGTGGAGTTCTGAGAAACTGGTATCTTGGGAAGAATACAGATGGCACATGCAGTGAAACAGGCACCGAGGTCATGACTGTCACAATGTACAGCATGCTCTGCAAAGTGATATTGTCTGCTTCTAGTATACACCCTCTGCTATTCCCATTCATCTTAACTGATAACTTGGTGGTAGTCATGCTACTGTAGAAGGTCGAGCAGTGTTAACATAATAGCTATTATTGAAGTGTTGTTTCACATCTGGCTCTCCCTCTGGTAGCATAAGTGTCATCAGTTACAGGACTGGTATGGTTGGTTGTATGAGAGAGAATAGAGCAGTTCTTACAATGGACACTTTCACAGGGGTAGGAGCCATAGCCTAAGGAGATGGGTGGAAAAGGATCATATGATCTGACAAGTATATTGCAGAGAATTTGAGGGCGAAGGAAAGATACTCTGTGTGTGGTGGGCAAAATGTCAAGGCATTATTTTGGGAAGTCATAACCTTTCCAAAGTAGCAGGTAAACACATTCAAGAACAGAATACTACTGAGTGACGTTTAGTATACTCAGAAGTTGTCTTTTGGAGGGATCAGAAGTACTAGAATTAGATGTGATGGCTCGGGAAATCTGTTTTTGAACAATGCTTTTTGGGGGAATTATATCTAGCCAAGGCTGAGGTGAGAATGGTATTGTATTCCTGTAAAGAGTCTGCATCTGAGCAAATACATTTGCCTCAATTGCCAAGGCTGTAGGGGGGGGGGGGGGACGTTTGAAATAGAAAGAATTGCAACTGTCAAAATGAAAGTACCCCTGTTTGTTAGAAGGTTTAATGTGAACAGAAGTGTGTAGCTTGCTTTCAGTGAGTATGAAATCAATGGCTCCTCTCCCTGTAACCATCACTGCTGTAAGACTTGCCTATGCACCCACCTACCACCACCTACACGAGCCCTGTAACTTGCAGAAGATATTCTGGGTGTCCCACATGAATCTGGTAAGCCTGACATCTGAGATCAAAGTAACAATGAACTAACCAAAAAAGAATAAATAAGAGTAATAATAATAATATTTAAAAGTGTAGTTCCCTGTTTATAAGAGATGCTGGAAATGGGGCCATGGGTATTTTAAAGGCATAATTGCATGCTGAGCTTTTATTAGCAGGAACCATAATTATAAGTAATGAAATAAAGAAATAATTTGAGCCATAGGTACAGTCCATGTCTGTATAAATATTGCATGCAGCCGCTGGAAACATTTGAAGATTTTTGATTATCAGGTTATTGGCGGAATAAGAAGCACCTTTTTGTTTTCTAATGGTTGTCCAGATTGGACGAATTTTGTAACACCACCATTAATACTACATTAGTTTATTAATATGTTCACGAGTTGCAGAATGCAATTCTCAATGTAAGTGTCATAATTTAATTGTGTTTTGTTTCAGAAATACTGTTATTACTAACCTATGTATGTTTTATTTTGTATCTTCAGTCATTGTAAGATTGCAGGGTGACTTGGCATGGCAAAAGATTCTATACTTGTAAGCAAAAAGTCATCCAGCTTGATCAACCAGTCTTCTGGTGCTGTGTTATTATGAGTCTGATTTTAGACAAAACACAGAGAGAAGAAACACGGTTAAAAATACATGAAGGGATCTTTAACAGAAAAAGCCAAGCTCAAGTGCCAAGGGTTTGTATGAAACATATTTTACCATTTCATTAACTTAATTGATCTCTATTTAATATTCATTATTATAATTCATTGTATTGTCTCGACTGAGATAAGAACAAGCTAAATTAAAGCATCCAGGCATTGCTGACTTTGTTCAATGATGTTACTAACAACACACTGTAATCTGAAGGCATGATGTAATTAATTTCTCTTGTAATGGCCCATTAAGATAAACTACTGTGTGAGGGACATAATCCACCACAGAAGTGGCAGAGCTCACGAAAGAGCTTCCTGAGAACATCGAAGAAGCTCACTATTACAGCAGAGAAGGCAAGACTGGAGTCGTGGAAGAAGTCAATGCCTCACCTGTGTGGATGGATGCCAGAAGCTGAAGAACTACCACCTGAGCACAATGAAAGCTCACTGGTGTGCAAATCTTTAAACAGATTACAATCAGGAGCTGGACAATCTGAAGAGATAGGGCTTCATAACAGAAGATACGTCCTGTGATTGTGGACCAGGACAAACCACAAGCCACATGCATCAGTGCCCTTTGTGCCCTACATCCTGCATGAAGAATGATCTCCTGCAAGCCATTCCAAGCACCTTGGAGGTTTCGAAGTCCTGGGCATGTGTAATATAAATACAATTTGTATATGAATGTGAGTGTATATATTTATTTATTTATGTGTATGGCTACTATAAATTTGTATATTTCTGACTGGAGAATATATAGGGAACATGTTAGTGATGTGAGCCATATTTTGGTTGCATGGGTGAGCAGCTGCTCCATCTTGTTTAAAAATTGCATACATTTTCTCTGCATCTGTTAACTGTGCATAAAAGGAGTCTAGATATCTGGCACTGTTTAAGGAGTAATTGATGACACATACCAAATGCCTGTCTTCTTAGATTGGAGAGCTTCTTTACATAGAATATGTGGGTCGTCCTATAACCAATATCTTCAATTCTGGGAGTTTATGTAACCTTGCAAATGAAACCAGACATGAAATAATGCAAGGAGTCCAAGTAATGGTTAACAATTGATGTTGACACTCAGTGACAGTAATGAACTGTTTTTTCTGATCCTCAGATTTCAATTCTATCACAACACTCACATGATTGGCTTTTAATTTCCTATATTTTAGTACACAATGACATGATGTACAAGAGACACCAGCCTACTGCAGAAACCATCTTACCAATTTGCGTGAATTTCTCGTAATATCCATGCAAATTCTGTCTAGTTTCAGGGGTCCTCGCTGTTGGTTGCCTATTTCTATGCACATTCTGATAGGATCCTACATCACTCCACTTCTTGTACAGATGTTAAATAGTGCTGGTTGTGGGAGTTTAGTACCAGGATATTTCACTTGAAATATTTCTTTACATTTCTTGATGGAGTCTGTCTTTATACAACACTCCACAATATCACTTCAATATTCTAATGCAAATTGTCCCGTCTCTATAACAATTCACTAACGTGAACTTTTGACAGAAACTGAAGCACAAACACACGGCTGCACTCTCTTTCTGATAAATTGCAGTGTAACCAACTTTCGAGACAGGGTTGTCACTTCACAAGAAATTTGACAAGAGATGATTCCTAAACCTCACCAGTCCTTTTTATTCATCCCTTGTCCTACTCCTTCAACATTTCTGTCTGAAGAAGGAGCCACTAGCTCCAAAAGCTTGAAAACTTTAGTACCTTTGTATGTGTGTTCTCCTGTGACTGCTTGGTGAGTAGATTTATTAATGTATCCAATT
Organism: Schistocerca gregaria; assembly: GCF_023897955.1. Classification (NCBI taxonomy): domain Eukaryota; kingdom Metazoa; phylum Arthropoda; class Insecta; order Orthoptera; family Acrididae; genus Schistocerca; species Schistocerca gregaria. The sequence goes on from NC_064921.1 coordinate 864,045,068, forward strand.
TCATTATATTTTCATAAACTGATTATTACAGTCCTGTTGAGTTAACAACATACCATTTTTTCGGTGTTGCCCTGTGATTCCCGAGAGAGGCAAGAAAATTATTTTGGACATGGGCATGGATACAATTGTAAAAGTTAAAGTAGGATTCTGTTGCACAAATATGGAATTGTTTTTCACTGAACCTAGATGAAAAATTTCACAACCAACAAAACTTATTACTGCAAATAACATAAACGGTGTTAATCGCATCAGGACGTTTAGGTGACAGAGGATACTTTGAAGAAGGGGATGATTATCTTGAATAGAGGGGAGATCTAGAATATAATAACAGTTTAGTAGAAGAGAAAGTAGAGGGTGCTAAGAAACGTAATCACATTCAAAAGGAGGATTTAAGTAAATTTTTATGGGTGTACTGTGATGTGTATGATGAGAAACTGGAGAGAGTAAAGAATTACTAGTGCAAAGTTAAGCTAAGAAGCAGAGATTCTTCCACTCTCAGTTCAAAAAGAGAATGTACATATTTCAACAGATAAAAGTTAGTAGAAATTCATGTGCCAGTAAATACATCAATACATGAATCATACAACTACTGTAACTGTCATAAATAAACAAAAGATCTTGTCGAGAACCCAACATGAGAAAATTCTAGTCCGACATAAAACCACCAAGCATGTCAAATGTTTCTGTCCAGTCACTCATCAACCAGTGTGTTGTGGCAACAGAAGACAGCAAAGGGAAAGCTGAAATTTTAAATTTTGCATTTAAAAAAATCATTTATGCAGGGTGATCATACAAAAATTGTTGTTCTAACGTAGGATAAGTTTTCCTGAGTAGCTACATTACACTGAGGTGACGAAAATCACAGGATAGCGATATAAACATATACAGATGGCGGCAGCATAATGTACACAACGATAGAACAGCAGTGCATTGATGGAGCTTACATTTGTACACAGGTGATTCATGTGAAAAGGTTTCCGACATGATTATGCCATACAACAGGAATAAACATATTTTGAATGCGGAATGGCAGTTGGAGCTAGACGCATGGGATATTCCATTTCTGAAATCGCGTGAGAATTCAATGTTCCGAGATCCACAGTGTTAAGAGTGTGCCAAGAATACCAAATTTCAGGCATTGTTTTTCACCACGGAGAACTCAGCGGACGGCCTTCATTTAACGACCGAGAGCAGCAGCATCTGCTTACAGATGTCAGTTCTAACAGACAGGCAACACTGCATCAAATAAACGCAGAAATCAATGTGGGGCTTACAATAAATCCATCCGTTAGGACAGTGTGGCGAGATCTGGCATAATGGGCTATGGCAGCAAGTAACAGGCGCGAGTGCCTTTGCTAGCGGCACGAATCGCCTGCAGCGCCGCTCCTGGGCTTGTGACCATGTCGGTTGCACTCTAGACGAATGGAAAACCGTGGCCTGGTCAGATGAGTCCCTATTTCAGTTGGTCACAGCTGATAGTAGGGTTCAAGTGTAGCGCACACTCACGAAGCCAAGGACCCAAGTTGCCAACGAGCACTTTGGAAGCTGGGGGTGGCTCCATAATGGTGTGGGCTGCGTTTTCATGGAGTGGACGGTGTCCTCTAGTACAGCTAAAACGATCATTGATTGAAAATGGTTATGTTCTGTTACTTGGAGACATTTGCATGTTCCCAAACATCGATGTCATCTCACTGCGCCACAGTTCTTCGATACTGGTTTAAAGAACATTCTGAACAATTCAAACGAATGATTTTCTCTACCCAGATCGCCTAACATGAATCCCACTGAATATTTATGGGACACAGTGGAGAGGTCAGCTATGGACAACGTCCTTCAGTGGCAACACTATCGCAGTTATGGACTGCTGTAGAGGCAGAATGGCCCAGTATATCTACAGGGAATTTCCAATACTTGTTTGGTCCATTCCACGTCGATCTGCTGCACCACTCCTGGCGAAAAGACGTCTAACAGAATTTTAAGAGGTATCCCAGAAATGTTTTCACCTCAGCGTAGTTTATGATACTGCACCCGTTTTCTTGTCGTCTATAACAGTTGTAGACAAGCCTTTTCCTCCCTTGTACCCAGCTCTTGTCTAAACCCAAATTGTGAATCACGTATCTCTCTTTAGCCTTCGGTGTATTACATTTAGTTTATGAGTGCTCAAATAAGGTCATAATCTCTGCCTTTGATACGTTAGTCTTCAAAGGCAAGGAAGTAAAAGTGAACTTAACGACTGTTCGGGGTAGCGACCTGTCTCATAAAAGATGTGAAATATTATATGTATGTATGTAACACTTTTTCTTTATACAATGTGCACACACACACACACACACACACACACACACACACACACATACACAAAGTAGTATCACAAGTTAAAGACACATTAAATTCGAGAAAATGATTTCACCGATAATAAGGAATTGAGTCTTAAACGAGCCTCATCCTTTCCACGTACAGCTCTTTTAACTGTGATATATTACACTCAGTCTGTTCCCATGTATCCGCTACTCATACCACTGCGGGATCAGAGGTGTTCTTAACAGGTCGTAGGAGAAGGTCGGGTAGTGTTGGACAGCGCACTGTATCGGACGAGGTCTGTTTCTCAACGATAGCACGAGTGGCAGCAACTTACCTGTTCCTAGCGAGCTTTTCGGTGCACTAACGTAATTAGGTTAGATTAGGTTAATACTTGTTCCAGGGGTCATGAATACGACACTTCGTAATGATGTGGAACGTGTCAGGTTAATAAAAGATTTCTGTACAAGATATTACATTACACAAAATATTGTATGACACTAATGTTTAAGGTTTTTTTTTATTTTTTCCCCCTTAATTTATATCTAAACATCAGCCAATGAGTAGAAGGAGTTGTCACCTAGAAATTCTTTTAATTTATTTTTAAATGTTAGTTGGCTAACTGTCAGGCTTTTGATGTTGTTTGGTAGGTGACCAAAGACTTTTGTGGCAGCATAATTTACCTTTTTCTTTTCTCCTGGTGTTATAGCTATGCACACTGCTGTTACTTTTGAACTGGGTTGGATTATTAACAACAAATTTCATAAGTGAATATATATATATATATTGTGAGGTTACTGTGAGGATCCCTAGATCCATAAATGGGTGTCTGCAGGATGACTGTGGGTGGGCTCCAGCAATTATTCTGATTACATGGTTTTGAGCAATGAATACTTTTCTACTCAACGATGAATACCCCAGAATATGATGCCATACGAAAGCAGTGACTGAAAGTAGGCGTAGTAAGCTAATTTACTGAGATTCTTATCACCAAAATTTGCAATAACCCTAACAGCATACGTAGCTGAACTCAGAATTTTCAGCAGACCATCAATGTGTTGCTTCCAGTTTAACCTCTCATCAATGGACACACCTAAAAACTTTGAAAATTCTACCTTAGCTACAGACTTCAGTTCAAAGTCTATATTTATTACTGGAGTTGTGCCATTTACTGTACGGAACTGTATATATTGTGTTTTATCAAAATTTAAAGAGAGTCCGTTTGCTGAGAACCGCTTAATAATTTTATGAAAAACATCATTTACAATTACATCACTTAGTTCTTGGTTTTTGGATGTTATTACTATACTTGTATCATCAGCAACAGAACTATCTTTGCATCTTCATCAATGTGGAATGGTAAGTCATTAATGTACATCAAGAACAGTATAGGACCTAAGACCAAACCCTGTGGGACCCTGCACTTGATAGCCCCCCCCCCCCCCCCCCAGTTTGAGGAATCAGCTGTTGTTTTAACATTACATGAACCACTTATTTCAACTTTCTTCATTCTTCCAGTTAAGTATGAATTAAACCATTTGTGCACTGCCCCACTGAAACCATAATGATTTAGCTTATCTAAAAGAATCACGTGATTTACATAACCAAAGCCCTTGAGAGATCACAAAACATACTAATGGGTGATACCCGGTTATTCAGAGCATTTAATATTTGATCAGTGAAAGCGTATATAGCATTTTCTGCTGAAAAGCGTTTCTGAAAACCAAAATTACATTTTGTTAGTACTTTATTTTTACAAATATGGGAGGCTACTCTTGAATACATTACTTTCTCAAAATATTTTGATAGAGCTATCAGAAGAGAGATTGGGTGGTAGTTGTTGACATCCGACGTATCCCTTCTTTATGCAAAGGTGTTGCAATGGCATATTTCAGTCTATTGGGGAAAACTCTCTGCTCCAAAGGGCTATTACATACGTGGCTGAGAATCCTACTTATCTGTGGGGAACAAGCTTTAAGTACTTTGCTGGAAATGCCATCAATTTCGTAAGTGTTGTGTGTTGTTGCAAATCTGTAATATTACTTTTTAATTCTATCTTTAGATACAACTGTTATATTCCCTATATTGCGAGCTGTGACAGTGTCTATGCCAAATAAAAACATTGGGAATGTTAAGCTAAAACGGCGGTATCGGATAAAACAATTTCGGGTTGCATCAGAGAAAACAGATTGCAAAAGAACTTAGATTTTTAATATTTGCTTTTAACTAGCAAAAATTCAAATGTCAAATATAAATGGGGTGAAAACAATATAAAGGAAGCCGTAGAAAAAGACTTCGTGAAACGACGTTCCAGGAGAAATATTCAGATTCAATAATATGTAGGATGAAAGACTTAAAGCTGATATAATTACATTTTCCGTGGCACATCAGAGTCTTAGCTTTATCTATTATAATGATAGAAGCAAAAGAAACGAATTAAAATATTTGGCACACCTGGGACTTCACACACCTCTCCTTGCTTACTAGGTACGTGGGCTAACCATGACACCGCCGCAACGTAGCTAACACACATGCATGGACCATTTAAGTCTAATGCGCCCCCCTCCCGCCCCAAACGTGAAGACAGACGCGAACTGGAGTTTGTGTTGGGGAGGGCATCGGACTAGGGTAGTCCATCCAGCGGTGTTAACTATGCTACCGCAGTGGTGCAATGGCTAGCACACTTGCCTAGTAAGCCAGAAGCACCAGTTGAAGTCCCAGCTGTGGCACAAGCTTTAACTCATTTCTTCAGCTTCTGTCATTGCCGTAGACTTGAAGCTATATGTGAAAACAAAGAGACGCCCACAAAGTCTGTTTTATGTACTAATATGCTTTTTTTTAGCACTGAAAGACCTGAGTCGAAACAAGGCCCCCGGAGCAGACAACATTCCATTAGAACTACTGACGGCCTTGGGAGAGCCAGTCATGACAAAACTCTACCAGCTGGTGAGCAAGATGTATGAGACAGGCGAAATACCCTCAGACTTCAAGAAGAATATAATAATTCCAATCCCAAAGAAAGCAGGTGCTGACAGATGTGAAAATTACCGAACTATCAGTTTAATAAGCCACGGCTGCAAAATACTAACGCGAATTCTTTACAGACGAATGGAAAAACTGGTAGATGCAGACCTCGGGGAGGATCAGTTTGGATTCCGTCGAAATGTTGGAACACGTGAGGCAATACTGACCTTACGACTTATCTTAGAAGAAAGATTAAGAAAAGGCAAACCTACGTTTCTAGCATTTGTAGACTTAGAGAAAGCTTTTGACAATGTTGACTGGAATACTCTCTTTCAAATACTAAAGGTGGCAGGGGTAAAATACAGGGAGCGAAAGGCTATTTATAATTTGTACAGAAACCAGATGGCAGTAATAAGAGTCGAGGGGCATGAAAGGGAAGCAGTGGTTGGGAAAGGAGTGAGACAGGGTTGTAGCCTCTCCCCGATGTTATTCAATCTGTATATTGAGCAAGCAGTAAAGGAAACAAAAGAAAAATTTGGAGTAGGTATTAAAATTCATGGAGACGAAGTAAAAACCTTGAGGTTCGCCGATGACATTGTAATTCTGTCAGAGACGGCAAAGGACTTGGAAGAGCAGTTGAACGGAATGGACAGTGTCTTGAAAGGAGGATATAAGATGAACATTAACAAAAGCAAAACGAGGATAATGGAATGTAGTCAAATTAAATCGGGTGATGCTGAGGGAATTAGATTAGGAAATGAGACACTTAAAGTAGTAAAGGAGTTTTGCTATTTAGGAAGTAAAATAACTGATGATGGTCGAAGTAGAGAGGATGTAAAATGTAGACTGGCAATGGCAAGGAAAGCGTTTCTGAAGAAGAGAAATTTGTTAACATCGAATATAGATTTATGTATCAGGAAGTCGTTTCTGAAAGTATTTGTATGGAGTGTAGCCATGTATGGAAGTGAAACATGGACGATAACTAGTTTGGACAAGAAGAGAATAGAAGCTTTCGAAATGTGGTGCTACAGAAGAATACTGAAGATAAGGTGGATAGATCACGTAACTAATGAGGAGGTATTGAATAGGATTGGGGAGAAGAGAAGTTTGTGGCACAACTTGACTAGAAGAAGGGATCGGTTGGTAGGACATCTTTTGAGGCATCAAGGGATCACAAATTTAGCATTGGAGGGCAGCGTGGAGGGTAAAAATCGTAGAGGGAGACCGAGAGATGAGTACACTAAGCAGATTCAGAAGGATGTAGGTTGCAGTAGGTACTGGGGGATGAAGCAGCTTGCACAGGATAGAGTAGCATGGAGAGCTGCATCAAACCAGTCTCAGGACTGAAGACGCCAACAACAACAACATGCTTTTTTTGATGATGTCCAGTGATGCAGAAGCACCATTGAGTGGCCACACGATTAGGTAGTTTAAGTAGTGTATAAGTCTAGGGACCGATAACCTCACAAGTTTGGTGCCTTAGGAATTCACACACACAGAAAACAATGTTGTGCGATCATGGTAAAAATTTTGGTAACCAACTTGTGCCTTAGAGTAAACACGAGTTCTTAAATTTAGTGCACAAATATGCAGAGCAACGGAAAATGAAGCACTGTCTATAAGACAAAAATGAATACAGGTAAGGACATTCACTAAGTTTGTATGAAAAGACATGGAAACTTAAGGCTGAGAACAGCTGAATCCACGTGTCTGCAGCGAGCAGTAAATGGTTTCAGCTAGGAACAAGCCGACATATTCTTTGACAGACTCAAATTTAGACCCATTCACGATACAAGTAGGTCCTTTTGCAAAATAAAAATGAGTTTTCTGTACATTCACCTCAAAAATTTAAATGTCCGACAGGCAAAGTATGAAAAAAAATTAAGAATCAAAGTATACGTATTGTAATAACATCAAGTTTCATAATTCTGCTAGCTGAAAAACACCCGCTTCGCTTCAACTTTCTAAAGCATTTTAAAACATTATTGAACCTTCCGTAAGGTTGTATACTTTATGGAACATTCTGTAACATTCTAGGAGGAACATTTTGGCCTGTCAGCCACTTCGGCACTCTATTTCCAACGCGCTTCATCGACTTCCCATAAGAAATCGAAAGGTGTGATACGCTCTTTTGACACCCATATCATTAAAACTAACCCCTGCAGTTCCAAAGTATAGTGGATGGAGTAAGGAGGGCTACCAGACCATATGATCCCCATAGGGCTGCGGGGATGGCTTGCAGAGTTATAGTGGCGTGCACAGTCATGTCACACTTACATTTATTTTATACACTAAATAATCAAAAATATCCAGAGACCACTACGTAATGCTAAACTGATTTCTGGACGTCACAGAGGGCGGAGTGATTAGTGTGAGAAATGTTTCAGTACAACGTTCAGCAAATACCCGTATTATAATTTCGGAAAAGCGTATTCAATACTTCGACCTTCTTCTAAGCCGAAAGATCTTCGTAGCTCCATTGCTAGGCTCGTGTCTCTCTCACCGGATACTGCAGCAAACAGCAGCAGGGCGACCACCAGACTCTTAATCATTGTGGACTGGAGGCGGTAACTTGGCACATACTGTTCCGCAGTCTCCATTAAACGGTGCTGATACTTTCTGCTTCGGTGGAACAGCATCATCACTAAAATCTTATCGACAAAATTGGTAGTGAATGTTGCGTACTATATTCGCCCCACCTTCGGATTAGATGTCACATACAGCATTTGCCTTCCTTAAACAAGGCGGAAACTGAAGCCCAGTGCTCGCACTACAATGTGAGGTAAATGACGTAACCACGTTTTCTGATACGCTGTGCAAACTCGGCGATAAGAACAATGGCGCTCTACTGTCACCTCCTTTCTAAGAAAAATCGGTAGCGTATCGAGATCGTGACATTTTCTAAAATTAAATGGAATTCGCGCAAGTTTTCTTTGGCGCTTTCAGAGCAGGACAGTGAACGGCGATGGCAGGAGGCAAGGGACCGGGTGACACTCACCGGGGGAGTTGGGTGGGGCGGAGAGGGAAGGGTGCTAGGGGGGACTGTGTGGCAGATCTACGTTTCTGAGCAGCGAACGACCGAAAGTGACTTGCCAGAGTGGAAACCAGAAGACAGACGCAGGTTAAGGGATGTTGGGGGGGGGGGGGGGGGGGCGAAGCATGTGGTCATGAACCCCCTTCCTCCTCCTCACCTCCCGCAAGCAACTTTTAATAAAAATGTTCATATTTTTACAGTTGTCACTTTCAGATTTTCCATCTAACTTTCGGAGAATACAGTTTTGTGAGAACAACGAGTCTCGTAAATGGCGAAAAATTTAAAAAAAATGCAAGCTTCCGTTGAGAAAGGATACCTTTAATTTGTGTTCATGAGAGTTTAGTACGCATAGACTGGGTTTCGGCCTTACTTGCTGTAGTGCTCAACATAATGAGGTATCTCGAACGGATTCCAGAAACATCGATCATGTGAAATTAAATTCGCACTCTGACGTACTGATAGCTTTGGTTCAAGACAGTCAGGTATATGCAGTATTTATTGATTTCCGAAAAGCATTTGGCTCAGTACAAGACCTACGCTTACCGTAAAAAGTATGATCATATGGGGTATTAAGTGAAATTTGTGACTGGGTTGACGAGTTTTTGGTAGGGAGGACGCAGCTTATTATCTTGGATGGACAGTTATCGTCAGATGTAGAGGTAACTTTAGGAGTGTCCCGGGGAAGTGTGTTGGGACCCTTGCTGTTTATGATGGACGCTAATGACTTTTCAGACAATAGTAATACTAATATCACACTTTTTGCAGATGATTCACTTATCTGTAATAGAGTACTGTCTGAAAGAAGCTGCATAAATATTCAATCAGATCTTGATAAGTTTTCAAGGTGGTAGAATGATTGCCAACTTGCTTTACATGTTCAGCAATTGGAAACTGTACAATTCACAAAGTGAAGAAACGTTCTATCCCATGACTATAACATCAGTGAGTCAGAGTTGGAATTGGCCAACTCACACAGGTACCTGATTGTAGCACTCTGTGGGTATATGAAATGGGTATAACGGCTGGTAGACTTAAGTTTATTGGTAGAATACTGGGGAAGTGCAATTAGTCTTAGACATCACTCGTGTGATCAGTTATAGAATATTGCTCAAGTGTGTGGGACACATACCATGTAGGACTAACAGGGGATATTGAAAGTACACAGAGAAGGGCAGCACGTTTGTGTGACCTGTGGGAGAGTGCAAGAGGGATGCCAGAAAAACTGAACCGCCGACCATTAAAAATAGACGTGAGTAGTAGGGCTTTGGCGTGACAGGTGCAATTTTGATATCAAATTGGTATGCAAAATAGTTAAATTGATCAATTAATCATCCCACCCCCGCCACGCTCAACCTAACCCGATGACCTCCGCGCTCGATCACGCCCACATCACCTATAGATGATGTTACACATTTTTCTCAGCCTACAGGTGTGCCCCAGCCCCTCCCCCTCCCCTCCCCCACTCCTCCCCCTTCCTCCTACCTACCCTATTGGCAGAAAATTTGAACTGTGGTGGGAATTGAGAATGTGGTGGAATTTTCGAACTTTGGCGAGAATTTCTTTTTCCCAGGGTTGTCCTGACATCCCACCCTACACCCCACCCGGGAACTGACAGGAAATTAAAATTGGTGGTGCCCTTTCTTAGACTCAAGCCCTGATTCTAGTGGATGGAAAGCCCAAGTGCACCCCATAACACATGGGAACTGTCCAGATGCGGGAGAGGAAGGTTAGGTTAGTATACTTTGTTTATTGTGGTTGGGAAACTAACGCAAAAATCGATCCAAATTACGTAATTAATCACAAAGATTGAGCCTAATTACACAACTATATGCATAGCACTACACAAGGACGGCAGAAGTGCACAATACAACTCAAAAACTGACGATACCATACAACTGGTGTTATCGTGCTGGGAAAAATTTTCGCAATATCACTCTAAACTAGTGACCGACACACTTAAACTCTACCCTACACCTACAAGCCGGCAGAAAAAAGGCACGGGTGTAAGGCTCTATCTTTATTCTTTTTAGCAAGAACAATGTTCAACTGACGAGATGCTGGTGTAGGTCAGAGAGAAGTTTAAGGAGTGCAATATCTGTAACCATACAGTATCTATCGGTGTTTGACATCAGAGTTCGCTACAGACGCCTGCTCAAAAATCACCTACAGCCAAGGTAACCGGTGACAACACACCATACCACAATGGAACGAAAAAAGAACGTGTTACAGTTGTAAATACACTCCGAAATTGTTGTGAACAAAACCATCACTCGTAATGAATGGGTCATAATGCAGCACATGTTCAGGGGAAAATCGTCGTCCTGAAAGACTGCAAGGGGACAGTAGTTGAACGTACGTTTTCCTCGATAGGCGTCCACAAACTGCCGGAAATCGAGGCCCTCTTCCTCCCTCCACCCCTCCCCCACCAGCCCGTCCCTCCATCCACCTATGGGGGGGACACAAGATTCCCGAAACAGCCAGATGCCCCGCCGAACGTCTCGCGCCCCCGCTACCGCTTCTCTCAGGCTGCTGCCAGCACTAGGCTTTCCACCATGTAGCCGCCACCTGAAGGGAACGCTCCTACGCCAACACAATAAACCGCAAGTTGTTCTCCTAAAACATAGCGGCAGAGCCCACAAACACCTCCCCCTAGACAGAGAGCGGCTGTGTAAAGCGACCGCTGACAGCAGACGCAACCCGCTGCCACCCTCTTTGCGTTACTCACGATACGCAGCAGGCCTGGAGCCGGCAGACCTAGACAAAACCAAAGGGAAATTAAGTGGCATAACCCCGCCCATCAGGAGAATGCTCCAGATGGCTGTTTCAAAAGTCGACAGCTTTTGAAACAGGAAGAGCCTGCCGCATGAAGCGAGCACATCCTCACGCCGCCGAGCACATCTTCACGCTGGCATCCCTCAGGACCATGATAAATGACTGCTATCCCGAGCGAGAGGGACAGCCGTGGCCCATTAAGGAATTCGCTTGCAAAAGCCCATAGTTATTTGATGGACTACTTAACATCATGTCGACTACTATAATAAAGAAACTACACTCCTGGAAATGGAAAAAAGAACACATTGACACCGGTGTGTCAGACCCACCATACTTGCTCCGGACACTGCGAGAGGGCTGTACAAGCAATGATCACACGCACGGCACAGCGGACACACCAGGAACCATGGTGTTGGCCGTCGAATGGCGCTAGCTGCGCAGCATTTGTGCACCGCCGCCGTCAGTGTCAGCCAGTTTGCCGTGGCATACGGAACTCCATCGCAGTCTTTAACACGGGTAGCATGCCGCGACAGCGTGGACGTGAACCGTATGTGCAGTTGACGGACTTTGAGCGAGGGGGTATAGTGGGCATGCGGGAGGCCGGGTGGACCTACCGCCGAATTGCTCAACACGTGGGGCGTGAGGTCTCCACGGTACATCGATGTTGTCGCCAGTGGTCGGCGGAAGGTGCACGTGCCCGTCGACCTGGAACCGGACCGTAGCGACGCACGGATGCACCCCAAGACCGTAGGATCCTACGCAGTGCCGTAGGGGACCGCACCGGCACTTCTCAGCAAATTAGGGACTCTGTTGCTCCTGGGGTATCGGCGAGGACCATTCGCAACCGTCTCCATGAAGCTGGGCTACGGTCCCGCACACCGTTAGGCCGTCTTCCGCTCACGCCCCAACATCGTGCAGCCCGCTTCCAGTGGTGTCGCGACAGGCGTGAATGGAGGGACGAATGGAGATGTGTCGTCTTCAGCGATGAGAGTCGCTTCTGTCATGGTGCCAATGATGGTCGTATGCGTGTTTGGCGCCGTGCAGGTGAGCGCCACAATCAGGACTGCATACGACCGAGGCACACAGGGCCAACACCCGGCATCATGGTGTGGGGAGCGATCTCCTACACTGGCCGTACACCTCTGGTGATCGTCGAGGGGACACTGAATAGTGCACGGTACATCCAAACCGTCATCAAACCCATCGTTCTGCCATTCCTAGACCGGCAAGGGAACTTGCTGTTCCAGCAGGACAATGCACGTCCGCATGTATCCCGTGTCACCCAACGTGCTCTAGAAGGCGTAAGTCAACTACTCTGGCCAGCAAGATCTCCGGATCTGTCCCCCATTGAGCATGTTTGGGACTGGATGAAGCGTCGTCTCACGCGGTCTGCACGTCCAGCACGAACGCTGGTCCAACTGAGGCGCCAGGTGGAAATGGCATGGCAAGCCGTTCCACACGACTACATCCAGCATCTCTACGGTCATCTCCATTGGAGAATAGCAGCCTGCATTGCTGCGAAAGGTGGATATACACTGTACTTGTGCCGACATTGTGCATACTCTGTTGCCTGTGTCTATGTGCCTGTGGCTCTATCAGTGTGATCATGTGATGTATCTGACCCCACGAATGTGTCAATAAAGTTTCCCCTTCCTGGGACAATGAATTCACGGTGTTCTTATTTCAATTTCCAGGAGTGTATTAAAAATGAAAAACACAATTTCGAGCATAATAAATGTCCTCATTCCATGAAAATAGGCAAAGTCCATTTTCATTCAGTTTTATAGGCAAAATCAGTATAGTTTTACGTTCGACTGCTGTCGCATCTCATTATTTTGTGATGTCCAACGAAATGGACCTCCACCAATCACAAATGATCAGCAGAGACATGCCCACCCTGCGTAAAATCAGGAGAAAAGAAACTTCAACTATTTTGCTGTGAAAACTACTGATCACCACAGAACGTCCTTGGTATTTTGAAACTGTCATCATAGTAAATAAAAAACGTTAATTTAAACTATCAAGAAGAAATTAATAATCTGTACTAAGCAATTTCTCTCAGTTTGTTGAACAAATTACATAGCCTGAGAGCATATCTTGCGTTCAGTGTCTGCAAATAAACTCTCATGCTCGTGAAATGACACTAGAGAATACAATCTTTCATGCCATTGGCTCACAAGTCGGAAGAAACACAGTCATTTTACATTCGACAATAACAAGCTATAATTCAAGAGAATGTAGCTGTTTTGTACACTATGACTGGTCCCATTTTACCATTGCGATGCTATATCATACTAGCGTTCACGAAACAAATCGTGAGTGTCTGTCTCGTCCTATGTAGATGGGAGATTGAAATTTCGTTACAAGATATCGCTGCAAAGACAAAAAAAAGAAAAAAAGAAACGCTTGCCGAGAATCATACTGTGGCGCCCCAGCCATTTCTACCACCATCAAGGTGGCATGTCATTGATATCAATTTGATAGGCTGATTAAATTGGTCATGGGAGTCACTTTGCATGGCAAGCAGTTTTGGTTTTCAGCAGTCGGATTACACCCTCCAACTGGGAATCCATTTGAAGCCAACCGTACAGGTATTCTACAGCCCACACATACATTTTGCGTAAGAACTGCGCTATTAAAAACACAGTCGTAGCGGCTATATTACCATTACCCTGCGTGAAAAACGGTCTTGAGTCTACAGGCACACACATGAGTCGCTGATAGCGTTACGCTTTCGGGTGGAAATGCTGTCTGCAATTTGGAATCAAGTTTATCCATTCTACCACACATATGTGCTGGATTCTGTAGAGACGTCTTTTATTGATTACAGCCACTGGTGAATCATACTCGTGCCACTCTCGTATCTCGAAACGTGTCACCTTTTTTCGAACCCATCTGTTAAGAATCCTATACACCAAGAACTCCAATACTGTTTTTAGACAGTCAATCTGCATCTTGCAATTCCTCCCAAGTCTCTGCGCTGCCCTCCCTGCAGATTAGTCTATGTGATCGTCCCAATTGAAGTCTGACCTGTACATCTAAGACCTTCTGCAAACTGTGGGGAAACAGGACGAGCTGAGTTAATGCTACAGCAGCGCGTTTTGGACACTCAGTGGATATGGGAACATGGTGTCATAGCTCCACCATCCGTGTACAGTGTGTAAGGCCAGCGCGAAACGAAGCTTTCCCCTGCAACGCGAGGTAGTAGAAGAGATAGTACAAGCAGGTACGGAGGTGTTTCTTGCTGGGAAAATTAAGAAGACTACACATCATACATGGCATGGAGGAAGGACGAAGATTTTGCTACTGCTTTGCGACACATCTCCAAACTACATACTGGTACTGCAGTGTGAAGGAGATCTGTGTTTCTCAGGGTGCATTCATGTCTATCACCAAAACCTAAGTGGCGAACCTATTAAATATACAGGTATTGTTTCATTGAAACTGGTGGTTCATGATCGAAGTCACTTCCACAGACCGGTATAAAGTTTCATCACCTGTACTGTAGGATGACCTTATCCAACAGGCCATTAATCACACGAGAGGGTTCCTGTATTGTTCTTCATAAGCAGTTTAATTTTTTTTTCGGTTGTAACACCAAGTAAGTGTACACCGCCATACACATTGTTTTTTCTACCGTGAGTTAGAAATCCGTGCCAGCTGTTAAACCTACATTGACACGTTTCGATCCTCTGGCTCTCACAGAAACGTGAATCACATGGCATAAACTATACAGCTACAACAACACAGGCTGGTAGAAATAAAACACAGACACGATGTTTCTCATTGACAAAATGCGGAAGACATTGCAGCAGATGGAAACTGCAAGAGTTTGCAGTATTGCAGAGCGTTTCCAACAGCTATTCGAAGGTGATTACCTGTAAGGTTACTCTCATCTTCCCATCGACAGGATAGTGGATGTCTCAATGCTCCGTTTCGAAAAGCACTGTTCCTTCATTTTGCACGGATGTACATGATTACTGTTCCGCTGCTGACCATCGCCGGAAGGTGCTGTTCGCACTTACTGGTGAAAAAAACAAAAAAATAAAAATAAAAACCTGTGTAGGGTACCTCAGCATATGGAAACAGGACGAGTCTGTAGCAATGAGGAACGCTTCCAAATAATTGTATTAAGGTGATGACCTCTATATTTAATCCCATGTTCCACAGCGACAAGTAACAGATATCCGGTGTTCCGCCGAACCTTCCTGCATCTCAACCGAGTGGTGTCTGTCAGTCATTGTGCGGGAATCAACAGTGTACCCAGTGGACAGTCGGGATGGGAAAGATGCCATTGATATGGGGAGACGTGCTGTAATACTTACTGTAGTTGATAGCGAGATCTATTTTACCCAGAAGTCGGAGAGAGCAATATCTGCCACGTTTTGCTACCTGTGTAGAAACAGAGTGAGCTGAGTTAATGCTATAGACCGTGTTTTCACCACTCAATAGAAATGGGAACATATTGTTGTAGTTCCGCCACCCGTGTATGATGTGTAAGGTCAGCTGCAAACAACGCCTGCTCCTGCAACACGACATAGCACAAAAGACAGTACGAACGGGTACGGTGGCGTTTCTTGTTGGGAGAAATAGGAAGACTCCACATCATACAGGTACTGCAGTCTGAAGCAGATACGCATCCCTCAGGGTCCATCAACGTCTGTCACCCAAACATTCTATCATCTTTTTTCTGTACTATCCAACAGAGAAAAATTACGAACTATAAAAGCTCCACTAACTTCATCCGGTAGATTTTTACCACATCTTTCTCTTCCGATATATCGAAAACGAATACTGCCTACGTGCTGGCATCGAACATACGCAGCTATCCTATTAAATATACAGGTGTTTATCCATTGGAGCAGGTGGCCAGTGACCGACGTCACTTGCACAGACGGGTATAAAGTTTCATCGCCTGTACTGTACGAGAAACATTCTCCCACATGTCATCAGTCGCAGGAGAGGGTCCCTGTTTCGTTGTTTGATACACAGCTTTATCTGCTGTAACACTCTTTGTACACTGCCATACATTTTTTTTCCCGCCACGACTTCGACGTCTGTGTCAGATTCTAAACTGATATTAACACGTTTGGTCCACTGACTCCCCCAGGTGATTGACGACCATCATTCACAGTAATTGGGCAGCTAATGTCGCTGTGTTCCGTTTGCTTGTTTCCTCATATTGCTGCCATGCTTATGATCACTGTTTTGGTGTTAACCATTCCCGGAAGGTGTTGCCTCCTCCAATAAGACTCTTTATCTACCTCAAATAAGTGATGTCAGTCAATCATTATGTGGTAACCAAGGGCATACCAGTGGACTGCTGGGATTGTAAAGACACCGCCGATTTACTGTAATAATAAACATCGTAGTTGATAGTGCGATCAGTTTTAGCAACTTTATCGTAATTTCAACACCAGCCAATGACGTGATAGCATGCTTACCAATTTGTATCATCGCTAAACAGCCCCTCCAGTACTTTGCGAGTACCATCGCGAATGTAAGTAGATGACTGTGCAGTGCATTCATTGTTAATTCTCGAACATACACACGAAAGTATACCAGACAGCTACCTACTTATGTCGAGCACTTCGATCATAGTGCGTAAATTACGATCTTTCTCATTGTGGGTGGAGTCACAAGGCATTCTCGCATTCTAAGAATAAAGTTAGAGACAAATGTTCAAATGTGTGCGAAATCTTATGGGACTTAACTGCTAAGGTCATCAGTCCCTAAGCTTACGCACTACTTAACCTAAATTATCCTAAGGAGAAACACACACACCCATGCCCGAGGGAGGACTCGAACCTCCGCCGGGATCAGCCGCACAGTCAATGACTGCAGCGCCCAAGACCGCTCGGATAATCCCGCGCGGCAGTTACCGACATAAAGATCTCCTCACATTGTCTTTGACCATCACTCCCTGCACCTGACCAGAAGTAGACCGCTGCATTCCACGTTCCGTGTAGGAACAGTGCGAACCGAGGCTGTAACTGCTGTCCCGCACCCATCCAAGAGCACAAGCTTTCTCCAGATGTCGAGGAGGTTAGCACCCCTTGTCGAAGTACGGTTGATATGAAACTGTTGTGATCATATAACAGATGGTTACGAGCAAGAAATGCATGAGGGAGCTCCAGAAGGACAGTGTTTGTTGCGTTTTACGTAAATCAACTACGCTATCAATTCTAAAGTATTGCTCTAGTGTCTCGGGTCAATACCAAGAAGACACTGGTAAGAGAGAACATAACCACACGCACTCCTAAGGCTATAATGTTCTACACTTAAAACACGCTATAATGTTAGATCGTTGATGTTTCTGACCTGTTAGTCGTATGGAAATCAATACTGTTACTATCCCAATGTAAGAAATATTTCCAGCCCATGACCTGCATTCTCCTTGCAGGTTTCTCTACGATAAACTATGGCGATTAACTGTAATATGAAAAACTACTTCCTTAAAATATCGATTCCTTGTGATACACGTACAATATAGCTTTGCAGAGGTATATAGCTCCCCACTATTCACATCCGAGGACGGTTCCGAAATTATACTGTGTTCGCATCAGCCCTATATAAAATGATCGTTTGTGACGGACAAACCCATAGCAGCGGTGTTTCACATGTGAAATTACCCGTCATCCCGCCATTGACTCAGTAAACAGGACATCCGTCTAGCAAATGTATACACAGGGATCCTAGTGCCTCACAAACACCTGTCGCTAACTGAGAATCGCCGCTGTTATGAAATTGAGGACTCGATTTTATGTCCAAGATGCGGCAGGGGTTGGAGTATGTCGTATAAATCTTCGTTAGTCTAGAGGAATGTGTCGAAATAGGATGGAAGTCCTCTGATGACAGAGAGGTTAGATGTTAACGAACGCAGGT
The DNA here is from genome assembly GCF_023897955.1 of Schistocerca gregaria. Lineage (NCBI taxonomy): Eukaryota > Metazoa > Arthropoda > Insecta > Orthoptera > Acrididae > Schistocerca > Schistocerca gregaria. The sequence goes on from NC_064921.1 coordinate 864,063,021, forward strand.
ACACAGTGCTCTAAGCCACATACAGAACACACAGTTGTATGCGAGTCGAACGCACGTTATATCACAGAACTGATGCGTCCCGACAGAACAACGGAAAAAAATGGTCAAATGACCTACAGCGACTTGTCCCTCTCTCTCTAGAATGCATCGTCAGTGTACCATTAAATCCTACCTCATTACAAATCCACCTCAACTGATCACTCCAGCCACTCTCTTCATCCTTTAACGCATATGCAAGTAACAAGTAACCTTAGAGGCAAATGATGTATTTTTTTTTTTTTTTTTTCAGTAAAGCATCAAAGACAGCAGTCAACTCGCGCGTGTCACTATTACCTCAACAGACATACAGTAGAACGTTGCTTCGACGAAAAATGAAAGACAGTTTCCTCGGTTCCTGGTGTTTCATCTCAATGACTTCCCGTATTCCTATTGCTGTCGTATACTCGTTCCCATATTCAAAAATAGTTCTGCACCAATCAGAAGACATGCAAGTACTTCCTAAATTTCCCCGCATCTCGGCCTATTTTCCCTTAATTTATACGTATTTTCCATAATTTATCGACCTTATGTCACTTCTATCCATGTGAACACGACATCACTTACCGTTCCGTGTTACAAAATTGCTTTTAAATGTAGTACAACTGCCAATACCTAACGCAATTGCACTATTTTTCCTGTCGAGCGGCATAGTATAGCACTGTACTCGAATGCAACCAGTCGCCTCCAGCCGCATATTCTACAGTTGCAGCACTTTTCTGTATGTCTGTAACTGTGCATTTGCCGCGGATGGCTCCCAGGTCTCATAGTTGACCCGAGTTACCGTTCAAGTGTGGATCCGCCAAGAGTTATTCCGGAGTGATGTTGGGATGTGGATTCACAATATACCACATCCGGAACAGGATTTGAAGGTGGAATCGCTGAGCATTATACACTCCTGGAAATTGAAATAAGAACACCGTGAATTCATTGTCCCAGGAAGGGGAAACTTTATTGACACATTCCTGGGGTCAGATACATCACATGATCACACTGACAGAACCACAGGCACATAGACACAGGCAACAGAGCATGTCGCCACTAGTACAGTGTATATCCTCCTTTCGCAGCAATGCAGGCTGCTATTCTCCCATGGAGACGATCGTAGAGATGCTGGATGTAGTCCTGTGGAACGGCTTGCCATGCCATTTCCACCTGGCGCCTCAGTTGGACCAGCGTTCGTGCTGGACGTGCAGACCGCGTGAGACGACGCTTCATCCAGTCCCAAACATGCTCAATGGGGGACAGATCCGGAGATCTTGCTGGCCAGGGTAGTTGACTTACACCTTCTAGAGCACGTTGGGTGGCACGGGATACATGCGGACGTGCATTGTCCTGTTGGAACAGCAAGTTCCCTTGCCGGTCTAGGAATGGTAAAACGATGGGTTCGATGACGGTTTGGATGTACCGTGCACTATTCAGTGTCCCCTTGACGATCACCAGAGGTGTACGGCCAGTGTAGGAGATCACTCCCCACACCATGAAGCCGGGTGTTGGCCCTGTGTGCCTCGGTCGTATGCAGTCCTGATTGTGGCGCTCACCTGCACGGCGCCAAACACGCATACGACCATCATTGGCACCAAGGCAGAAGCGACTCTCATCGCTGAAGACGACACGTCTCCATTCGTCCCTCCATTCACGCCTGTCGCGACACCACTGGAGGCGGGCTGCACGATGTTGGGGCGTGAGCGGAAGACGGCCTAACGGTGTGCGGGACCGTAGCCCAGCTTCATGGAGACGGTTGCGAATGGTCCTCGCCGATACCCCAGGAGCAACAGAGTCCCTAATTTGCTGGGAAGTGGCGGTGCGGTCCCCTACGGCATTGCGTAGGATCCTACGGTCTTGGCGTGCATCCGTGCGTCGCTGCGATCCGGTCCCAGGTCGACGGGCACGTGCACCTTCCGCCGACCACTGGCGACAACATCGATGTACTGTGGAGACCTCACGCCCCACGTGTTGAGCAATTCGGCGGTAAGTCCACCCGGCCTCCCACATGCTCACTATACGCCCTCGCTCAAAGTCCGTCAACTGCACATACGGTTCACGTCCACGCTGTCGCGGCATGCTACCAGTGTTAAAGACTGCGATGGAGCTCCGTATGCCACGGCAAACTGGTTGACACTGACGGCGGCGGTGCACAAGTGCTGCGCAGCTAGCGCCATTCGACGGCCAACACTGCGGTTCCTGGTGTGTCCGCTGTGCCGTGCGTGTGATCATTGCTTGTACAGCCCTCTCGCAGTGTCCGGAGCAAGTATGGTGGGTCTGACACACCAGTGTCAATGTGTTCTTTTTTCAATTTCCAGGAGTGTATCTGGAGCTATGTTGGGATGCGCATCCACAACACATCACATGTGGGATTGGGCTCTATGGTGGATCAATCACTCGTTACGTCCGGAGATGTGTTCTATGTTCGAAGTTGGATCCACTGGCGGGAAGAGCACGTCATGGGAATACTGCATTTCCTAACGATTTTCGAAATGGAGTGTCCCACGAGCCTAGCTCCAACTAAGGTCCTGCGTTCATAGTCTGTTAATTCCTGTAGAGTACCCATAATCACACTGGAAACCTTTTCACATGAAACATTTGCATACAAATGACAGATCTGTATACGCACTTTGTACCTTGTCTACGCGATACAACCGCCATCTCTATGTGTGCGTATCGCTATCTCATGACTTTCATCACCTCAGCGTATATCCTTCTTGCTTCGTCTATCATGGTTTATTTTGACACCAAGGTAACAGCATTGCTTCACTTCACTTACATCGTTGCCCCAAAGTTCGATGTTAACCTTGTTATGAACCTCTCATATATTATTACTCACTATTTTCGTCTTTCTTTGGCTTGTATTGTGTTGTATTTAATCTTAACTGGGGAAACGACGGAGAGGCTCCGTCCCGGCCGCAGCCGCAGTGGTCCACAACCACACGACAAGTACAGCATTCCCGTTCACCCCCCCCCCCCCCCACCCCGCACGGAACCACTCTTTCAGGGTTATTGTGCGGTTCAGCCCCGGTGCCCCTCCCCCCCTCACCTACAAGAAATGCAGGGAATGTCTCACACCAGACGAGTGTAGCTCCTATGTTTGCATGGTAGAGTAATGGTGGTGTACGTGCAAGTGGAGAACTTGTCTGTGCACCAAACGCCAACATAGTTTTGCTGGGGCGGAATAAGAGGAACCAGCCCAAATTCGCCGACGCAGATAGAAACTGCCTAAAAACTATCCACAGACTGGCCGGCTCACCGGACCTCGAGACAAGTCCGCCAGGGACCAGGTGCTCCTTCCCAATCCGGAAGATCGCACGGCTAACCGGGCGGGCATCTTTCTTTGGCTTACTCTCAGGCCATATTTTGTGCTCGTCAAAGTGTTCATTTCATTCAAAAGGTCTTGCAATCGTTCCTCAAGTTCACTGAAGATGACAAAGCTAGAATACTATACAAGTGAGGCTTTGTGTTGCACTGACGTTTAAATGATACTCATTTGATTTATCACGCAAGTTACTGAGAGATGAACATACTGCATCTGGTTGCGACCTTCTGAACTAGGTGTATGAAGGTTGTGACATGGTAAAATAGATGGATGTTTGCAGACATAACGCACACAGGCGTTACTCAATGAGATCATATTTAATTATCCTACTAGCTCTCCATAGTCAGATTTAATTCATACCAGTGAGTTTGAGTGCTGAGAATCCTAAACATAGCGCAACACTGCGCATTTTTCGCTCGCATGCACGTTCGCTTCTTTTTCCTCCTAAGTAACACATACACACCTTTTCAGTGACTTTTTACCTTCTCATCTGGGGGGTACGTGAGGCGGGAAATAATCTCATGTATTTGCCTTAGGTGTCTTAAGGTGGTCGTTGACGGTCGCCTGTGAACAAAGAACTCACGTAGCTGTGCACCCTCTGGCAGTTACTGCGCAAAGTTAGTATTGAAGGAGATGTAGCAGATTTTTTTTTCTTCCCACTGATGTTGCGATACGCGATGAAGGAATTGAATATACACATATCAATAAGAAAAAAACATCTTACTATACTCCGTTACTGTGCGTCACATGATTATAACAAGAGCTGTCATCTTGTTTTGAAGGTCTACACAACCCATTACTTCTCATAACCAAGGGCACTTTGAACTGCTGTTTGCAGTTCGTCAGAATCTGAGTCACTGAAAGACAAATCACTTACTTCATTGTCACCGTTGAAAATATTATCCATAACCTTCAGTAAGCACTCCTCATAGTCACCATGAACTAACCTTCGTCATGTTAGTTGTTTACTAAATTAAGCTACCACATGATAAACATGGCCTATGCTTCGTTTTAGAATACCTGTAAGAGCTAACTACAATAGAGGGGGAGAAGGGGCTGTAACAGTTTTAGAGCAGAGGGGCCCATTGTTCTTGTTATGTAAACAAACTGACCACTTTCTAATTACCCTTATGTAAGCAAGCCACTTGCTTGGACTCTTGTTTTACTTATTTAGGACATGATTAATGGGCAGTAACAGTCATTCTAATTAAAATTCATGGCCTTCAACTGCCGTTATAATTACTGCAATTTATAGGCAGTATGTCACTGTTCACGTTTACCCTTACGTCTGAATGCTTTTAGCGTCAAGTGTCAACTGCCATCACGAAGAAGGCAACTTAGACCCTCAAATGTCGTCTTCCCTCCCCCGCTGTTCCAGCGTCCTCCCACCACACCACCACCTCCTTTAGTGGCTCCAGCATCTTGAGACCGTCATTCATAGTCTGCACCTCTCTCCAGCGACTCCACCACCTCAGCAGACTAATTCACCTCAAAGCCTTTTAGCGATTCTCAAGGAATACAGTTGTAAGTACGGAACATAACTCCACAGTGCACCAAAATACACTGTTTTTAATCTAATATTACAGTATATAACGACCCTTCACAAAAATACAGAGGCTAGTAATTAACGTCACATTGCACCAAAATATACTATCTTCCTACTTTGACACTATAACATTATAATAAATAACATTGGGATGGGTTAGCTATTTGCTTTGTTGGCTCACACTGTACTCGGCTAAGACGAAGGGGGAGAGGGCGGAATGATGGGTCATGTCACAGCGCCAGGTGGCTAATGGACTGACCAGCAGTGCCCAATGCAGGCAGGCGGACTGCTGGCTGTGGCTAGTCGCACCTCACCCTCTGGAGTAAACATGGCCCACCGTCTCTCTCTACATGATTTGCATCTTATTCAAAGTGCTTAAAGACATGCTGCTGGTTTAGCACAGTTAGTATGGTACCTGTGAACAGACAAAGAGAATGGCTATTATTAAAACTGGATGTGCTGAATCAGGCTCACATTTTATATGAAAAACATAAGAAGACACATTAAAAAACCATTTATTTTTATTAGATCCCTTTTTTACAATGTTCTCAACAACGTTTCATGGTAGGTGGACCAAAAGCATCACAGTCTCCATTCAACTGAAAAATTTTGTCACAATATTCATAATTGGAAATAAACTCGTCAGTCTGCAACACTAGTGGTAGCTTGGGAAATATATGAGTAATTCTCTAGGAAATAGATAGTAATCTGTTGCATTCAAATTATAGCATCCATCCATAACAATTTTTTATACATTTCAGGAATCACCTTGCCCCGTCTTATACATTTAAGCTATTTCAGTATGTAATATGCGTAACACTCTCCATCTTGTCGGATCCAGACTCTTCTAGTTGCACCATCGTCACGTATTCCATTATAATTTGTTCAAATATGTTTATAACGGCTTTAGAATGGCTGTAGACTACACAGTGTTGAAAGATGCTTCTGTGCTGAGGAGTTGCAGTATGCAATCGTCGCTTGCATTTAAATTAATGACTAATACCACTGCTCACTTCTTATCGCATTTGGCATCTATTGCCATGATCTTATTCATTGTATCAGGGAATAAACTGACTGTGGAGCTCTCTGCACAATTCTTTTTGCACACCTGAAACGAAAGATGATTACATACACCTTTTTCCTTTTTAATGTTTAATACACTGCTGCATATACAATATATTAACGGCGGTTTAGAATAGCACTATATCAGTCGAGTAAGACCTCTTAGAGTGAAGATATCAAACAGTGAATCACAGTTTATCTCTTCATCTTGAGGCAAGTGGCAAGTAAGTATTAGTGGCGGTGGAGATTTACTAAAAGAGTGTGACCACACATATTTGTATCTAACATATTTCTTCATCTTCCCACAGGTGAGGCGAAGCCACCGGATATTAGAGTTACGTTATATAACACTACCTACAGCTAAAATATCAGGGAGAACAAACGTGTTAGCATTGGGGTGATCTTCGATCGCGAGTTCTACCCAGTGCTCGTTTTCAAAAATTCCTTGATATAGCGATTCCAAAGTCATAATATCCTTAAATGAAATAACCATAGAGTTTCCTCATGGGACTTCCCTGTCATGATCAAGATTTATACCGAAAATGAGAGCACTCGTCTATAGTAGCAGACATTTATAAACTTAATATATGCTACTTACGCAATTATGCATGTCCTGGACAGATGTCTAAGCTTACAATCATACATGTACAAATTCGACGAGAAACTGTGGAATAATTTGGTGGTATTGGCGCTCCAAACTCTTAATCTGTCGGAGAAAATAACTGTTCACCTATGTGATGATTGTTGTGCATTAATACACGGGCATATGTGTGAACCAGCCATGCATGCTGTGAGCACTCTATTACAAGCATACTTAAGCATGTACAGAAATTATAAATTAATAAAAGTGTAAGAGCAATATGTGTTTTTCTTTTCTCTCTATAAAATCCACTGCATGCTAATGTAAACCTGTAGTCTTCACCATGGCAGAGTGAATGAGACGTCCTCATTACAAGGACTTCGCACTAACCAGCTAGTCCCACAGTGATGTTGACACCGAGGAGAAGGAGGGTCAATCCTTCCCAATAGCAAATGCGATTTAACTATCAGGCCTTCCGCCTGTGGGCAAACTAATCTTGTACTGTCACCGCTAACACACCCTGTGGGGTGGGGGTGGGGGAAGGAGGGGGGAAAGATCCACTTCGAACAAGTATATGTATTTTTCAAAAATGTTATTTCAGTCAAGTATCAGCATCTGCAGGTAATTCCGCACAGCATCGAGGGAGTAACATACCAGACGTTCAGTGAAAGCAGTGATATTCCGCCACTTGAGAAAGTAAAACCAAACAGCGTATTCAGAACTGACAACGTTTCAATGGAGAACCAGAATGAGATCTAGAAATATATCTACTTTTGCCATCATATGAAAGTTAATGTCTTTTATGTGAGTCAGACATACTGAAGGATTCCAATGCTGTTGATGGAGGATAATGCTTTCAAATAATTCAGCCTGAATTTAAAGCATATTTACCAAGCCACACTACAAACCAAAATGTCATTCAATGAGTTCTTCACCATATGGGAGGATTGTTGGAGTGACTCCCATATGGCTTCCTATACACATAAAAAAAAGGTTTGCATTACCCCAGTTCCCAGAACACCTTAGGATAGACGTTAACTGTGAATATTGTATCACAAACACAGTCCCTTTGACTGTTCAGAGATGTAACTAAATCGACCCAAAGATGTAAACAACCACACATGAGTAGCGCCTATTACACGGAGAGGGTCCGACAGCCGATCAGTTCCAGTCATTCCACCCGGAAGGAGGTACATGGCTCGTCTTGCCTGTAGTTCAACGAAGCCTACACGGTCAATACCGCAGGTCGATCGCGTCCACATTGTTACTTTGTGCCAGGAAGGGCTCTCAAAAAGGGAAAGGTCCAGGCGTCTCGGAGTGAACCAAAGCGATTTTGTTCGGACATGAAGGAGATACAGACTGACAGGAACTGTCGCTGCCATGCGTCGCTATTACCGCATTGGATGGCCGCTACCTATGGATTATGGCTCGTAGGAAAACAGACAGCAACGCTACCATGTTGAATAATAATTTTCGTGCACCCACAGGACGTCGTGTTGCGAGTCAAACTGTGCGTCAAAAGCCGCCTGATGAGCAACTTCACTCCCGACGTCTACGGTGAGGTCCATCTTTGCAACCACGACACCATGCAGCGCGATAGAGACGGGCCAAAACAACATGCCGAATGGACAGCTCAGCATTGGCATAACGTTCTCTTCACCGATGAGTGTCGCATCTGCCTTCAGCCAGACAATCGTCGGAGACGGCGTTTGGAGGCAACCCAGTCAGGCTGAACGCCTTGGCTTAGACACACCGTCCAGCGAGTGTAGCAAGGCGGAGGTCCCCTGCTGTTTCGCGGTAGCGTCATTTGGGGCCGACGAACGCCGCTGGTGATCATGGAAGGTGCCGTAACGGCTGTACGATACGTGAATGCCATCCTCCGACCGATAGTACAACCATATCGGCAGCATATTGGCGAAGCATTCGTCTTCATGGACGACAATTTGCGCCCCCATAGAGCATATCTTGTGAATGACTTCCTTCAGGATAACAACAACGCTCCACTAGAGTGGTCGGCATGTTCCCAAGACGGGAACCCTTTCGAACGTTCCTGGAATAGACTGAAAAGGGCTGTTTATGGACGACGTGAGCCACCAACCACTCTGAGGGATCTACGCCGAATCGCCGTTGAGGAGTGGGACAATCTGGACCAACAGTGCCTTGATGAACTTGTGGATAGTATGCCACGATGAACACAGACATGCATCAATGCTGAAGGATATATTACTGGTTATTAGAGGTCCCGGGTGTACAGAAATTTGGACCACCTCCACTGAAGGTCTCGCTATATGGTGGTACAACATGCAGTGTGTGGTTTTCATGAGTAATTAGAATGGCGAAAAAGATGTTTACGTTGATGTCTATTCCAGTTATCTGTACCGGTTCCGGAACTCTCGGAACCAAGATGATGCAATTTGTTATGTGTTTAGTTATTGATAAAAATACGAAACTGAATTATGGCCGATACAGAAGAAGTTCACAAGAGTTTTTGTTTAAAAGTCGGTGTAGCAATACATTATTGCATCAGTGTGTTGTTTGCTGTGGATAGGATCAGAAGCATGTCATGCACTCAACTCGATGGCGTGATACGTAGACCGACATCTATCTATACGTTGACACAAAAGTGAAACTCTACTGAAAATATCACCAAAACTCTGAAACAACATACTGAAATGCAAGCATGGACAAGGAGGAGGAAGGGTGGGAAGGAGATGGCGCCTGAACGGTAACTGTAAAGGACAATGAAACTGAAGGAAAATTAGAAGATATGAAAAACTCCTTCTGTGAATATTGGGGAAAGAAATGCACAGAAAGAAAGCACTAGAACGATTCTATGGTTAATCAGTAGAGTGAAGGTAAATGTTGATGAGAGTGGACGAATTTTATACATACGAAAAGGAAACCCTGTACATTAACATACATGTGCAAATAAGTTGTGCACCATCTTGAAACCGGTTTAGTAAGCAGCAGTATTGTTAGCAAAATGAAAAAGTCATCGGCATGGAAGGCTATTCGTCGTAAGTTACGAATGCTAAAATTAGGGGAGTTGGTGCGAGATTATTCCTTTGAGGCGTTTAGGCCGTCGGGAATAGCGCTCACGAGAACGACATCGTATCAGTCATTTCAGAGCTTCAAGAAAGATGCATTATTGAATCATTATGGACATGGTCATCAAAGAGCTCCATAAACCAGCACAAAAAGAAAAAGAACATCAATATGCAAGCGTGCTATTACACGTGGTTTGGATGATTTGCGGCAGGCAGATGTGGATATGAGTCAATATTCGAGAGCAAACAAAGATTTCAAGTATATATTTATGGCTATACATACATATTACAAATTCGCATGCGTTGAACAATTGCTGAAGACAGGGACGAATATCCGTCAAACAAACTTCAAACCGACCATGAGTGTGAACTCTACAGTTGGTATTTTAGGGTAGTAATGGATTGGTAGACAATACACCACTCCTCGACATGGAATATTTGAATAGAACAAATAAAAATCTGTGAATGTGACATGAAGTCTCGCAGGAAGAATGCGATCATACTGCAAATTAATATGAGTGCTGCAAAATTGCTGAATTGGTAGCTAAATGAACTGCCACTGGATGGAAAACCAATGCCTTTACTTGATGCGTTTCGGGAGATACCCATCATCAGATAGTATGGAAACCAAAATACAACTCACAGGAAGTATGCATAAAGTAACTTATACAGTTGTCATGGCAGACTAATTTCAAAACTACATCATGTAGATAATTTACGCCACCAGAGGGCGGTGAAGCCTACACAGGTGGTGCTGCACATCGGCGAAAACAGGGTGATAATTTTAATTTATTTACATAAAAATTGTTGAATATAATCCATAACTTTCAGGAACGTATAGAAAGCAAGAAAGTTAAATAACATGCCACAAAACAATTTTTACATTGACGTCAAATGTCCATAATAAAGCATTAATTTAAAATAATATGCGTAAGGTATATAAACCAATTACACAAAATCAAAATTATGCAAAATGATGTACTGACAAAAAATGTGAACCATACTATGTAGTGTTATACAATAAAATACTTGAAACTGCAAGTTTTTTAAAAAAAAACAAAAAAAGAAGAAGAAGAAGGAAAAGTCAGTCATGGCATATGGCACGATTACAAGCGCTCACAGGATCAGGTAATAGAACTAGTACCATTGAAAGATACCAAAATAAATCAGGGGAGAGGTGAAACACACAAAATAATGTAACAAAGCTCCAGGAATACAAAGCACCAAGGAGGGTGTAACGATACTGTGTAAATGCTTAAAAGTAAACAGTACAAAATATAAAGATAAGTAAACAAAAAATATCTGACATTTAAAGGGTATCTGGAACTCAGATCCTCCAGAAAACACATCAAATGCGGTATGTACAGAAAGCCTGCGTCCGTATAATGACACTAAAAATGTTGCACACATTCTAATAAGAGCATTAAATCCCACCCTCACAGGTCAGGGTGAGGGAGATCGTACAAATAATAGGCGCTGTGACGAAGTACAGTCGTTATGAAATGCATGAAATACATTCACAGTTGTGAAGATGAACAACTATCCGTTGTATAATGGATTTCCCGTTTATTGCGGGCGGCCGGCTTACCTTTTTTCTTATTTTTTGCTCCAGGACTTATTTTACGGACTGGTCACCTTTTTTTCTTTCGTTTCTGGGAAAAGGAGTGTCTACTTCAGGCTGGTGGAGACGTTGTGAACAGGGGTCGAACCCCGAGACCTGACCACGATGCCTCCCCCTTCCCATGGCTGAAGGCCCCTCTGGTCTTACTTTCATTCATTTTTTATCTTTTTTCAATTTATTTATTTTGTTCTTCTACTACAAAATTGCAGATACTATTTAATACAAATTGTTTCTGTTAGCACGAAAGCACTTTAAACAAATTAAAGAACATAAATCATCTTAACATGAAATAAATCTATTTTCACCCACATGTACTACGACCGTCCAACTTCCAACACACAGGTGACTCTTATTTTTACCCATATTTACTACGGTCCTCCAGCTTCCAACACACAGGCGAACGCTAAACATCCAACAACCACACGGTCAAAGAAAATCAAATTAATGATGAAAAACAATAAAGCATGCTCTTCCACGACCGCTTCTCATCTGGGTATAAAGTTCATTGGCAGTAAGTTGATAATTATTTCACCTCATGTCAAGGTGAATTACGGGGTGTCGCCTTTTACGCGGTACAAGCCAACTGTAAGGGGGTTTATGAAGACACTGTGCAAATAGATTGCGAACAGTTGTTGATAGCGAGGAGTGTGCTCAAGTGTGCTTTGGTTATCTTGGAGATATTGTCCGTAGTCAAAAACCATCTTCTCATCATCGCAGAATAAGTAATAAATGGACATGCCTTTAAATAATGTTATAGAATGAGTCTTCACGATCAGGAAGTAACTATCCTCTGGACTCAGGAAGAGCTGTGGGTCAATATTGTGAGGTGGAGCATGCATTGTGACCAATGTGACCTACGTGAATGACATCCTGCGACCCTGGAATATGGTGACACGACGGGTCCAGTGCTGTGAACCAATGTCAACCACTGCAGATGAACTTTGGAACAGGGTGAATACAGCAAGGACGCCAATCGCGCCTTATATATCCATCACACATGGAACAAGTTATCAGGGCCCATGGCACACCCTGTACCTACGAGACAACAGGGCACATGCTGAGCGGAGGTGACTAAAATGCTGATTACGTCCGTAGAACATATTAATGTACAGTCGTGGACAAAACGAGCGAGACCCCTCGCCTTTTCGTTACGCTCATCCGCACAGCTTTAAAGTCTGCTACATAGCATAACAGGCAAGGCGACGAAGTGCTAGCAACATACTATGCACAGGAGTGAAATTGAAAAACCATCCGAATTTTTTCAAACTGTTTTCAATCATGTGTAGGAGTATATTAATGCTGATTAGTGAGTTAAACACAACACGTAAATATAAGATATAAATGAAAGAAGAAACTCTAATCAGTATGAACTGTACTAACAAACCGAATTTCAACTTATCGATATAACATAGCTGTTTTAGTAAGAAAAAGTACCCAAAATCGATACAAATTAGCAAAATGTTGTGCGCATTCCACCGCGAAACGGTCTGTGTCAATGTTCAGACCAGTCATACTGGATTACCGTTGCTGACATTCCATGAAAGTGTGCAAATTTAGCAATGCGTGAAAATTCATAACGAAATTCAGTTAAAAATCATTCAGTATCAACTGACTCCTGCAGGAAGATACTGAAAACGCACCTAGAGGACAGAGAGCTTGTGCGTAAGCGCCTCCAAGTTTTCCTTACTAAATGTAAAACAGTTGCGGCGAGAGATAAACTTCCTCGATTACCGTGACGCAGATCACCGAAGGCAGAGGGAATCTGGAGAACTGCTCGCACAGAGATCCGCTGTGAAACAGGAATTCTGAGAGGAAAAAGCCAGTGCTTCCACTTAGTGACGAATGTGATGCTTCCTTCAGAGCGAATGCTATTCATTCAAAGAAAAAAAATTTAAAGTGCGTACTGCATTATTGGTGGAGAGTCCCCATGTGTGGTGTTCTATCGTAGTTTTACTTGGGGCCACTTCGGCGATTTGGGCGTCGATTATGAGCAAAAGACACAGGCGCACTTACACACACAAGCGGGCACACACACAAAGTCCCGAGCCGAAAAATCCTCAACCTTCCCTTGGCCTCGTGATCCAGAGCTATGCTAACCACGTGACCACGAACTGCTTACACAGTGAAGGAGAACTCACGTTACAGGAAGATCATTCTCCTGTGCTTAACTCCACATTCGTTCACCAGCAGCTGTCCAAACAACGGCATCAACGCTATGGATTGGCCGCCACAGCCTGTTGATACGAATAAAGAAAAACATAGATGCAAGGAAGCCAAATGTGAAGACACTATGCGTAACAGAAGAAATGCCTCAGTTGATCGACGTAAAAAGGAAGTACAAAAATGTTCTGGGAAATTCAGGAATACAGAAATACAAGCAACTTATGAATAAAATAAATTCAAATTGCACAGAAGCTAAGGCGAAACAGCTGATGGAAAAGTGAAGTCAAGGGCGGTAACATTAAAGAGTGCTATGGGAATTCCATTGTTCAATGCAGAGGAGAGAATCGATAAGCAGCACGAGTTCATTGAAGGCTTCTATGAGGAAGAAGACTTCTACGATGACGTGATGGAACAAGAAACAGGAGTCGACAGGCAAAATATACGGGATCCAGTATTAGAATCACAATTTAAAAGAGCTTTCGATGACTTAAGACCAAACAGACAGAAGCGATAGATACCATTCCATTAGAATTCCTGAAATCACTGGTGGGAGTGACAACAAAACGGCTATTCAAATTGGCGTGTAGATACTATGAGACTGAAGATAGACCATCACACTTTCGGAAACGTCATCCACACATAGCAAGAGCCGACAAGGGCAATAATTATAGCAAAATCAGCCTAACAGCTCATGGATTCAAGCTGCTGACAAGAACAATATACAGAAGAACGGAAAACACAATTACAGATCTGTCAGTTGGCAATCAGATCTGCTCTAGGAAAGGTAGTCACCTGAGAGGCAGTTCTCACGCTGCGATTGATAATGGAAGCAAGAGTCAAGAAATATCAAGATACGTTCATAGGATTTGTAGAGTTTGGAAAAGCGTCAGAGAATGGAAAGTCGTACAAGAAAGACGAAAGTAATGAGAAGTAGCAGAAATAAGAACAGCGAGTAACTTAAAAACGGAACTGGGGATCACGAAGTAAACGAAGTTAAGGAATTCTGCTACACAGGCTGGAGGACATAAAAATCAGACTATCACTGGTAAATAGGAAACTGGCCACGAAAATTCTACTACTATCAAACATAAGAATTAATTCTAAGGAGATATTTCCGAGAATGTACGTTTGGAGAACAGCATTGTATGGTGGTGAAACATGGACCGTAGGAAAACCGGAATAGAAGACCATCGAAGCATTTGAGATGTGATACTACAGAAGAATGTTGAGAATTAGGTGAACTGATATGGTAATGAATCAGGAGGTTCTCCGAGAAATCGTCGAGCAAATGAACAAATGGAAAACACTGACCAGGAGAAGAGACAGGACGACAGGACATCTGCTAAGACGTCAGGGATCAGCTTCCATGGTACTAGAGGGAGCTGTAGACGGTAAAATCCGTAGATGAAACAGAGGTGGGAATACATCCAACAAATAATTGTGGACGTGCTACTCTGTGATTGAAAAGTTGGCATAGGAGAGAAATTCGTTTCGGGCTGTATCAAACCAGTCACAAGACTGATGACTTGAAAAAAAAAATCAATTTTAGAATATTTGAGCTGAGGTAGCACGAAAGCTGTCAGATAACCGTCCACGAGACCAGCTAGCTACATCTGACGCCCTCCGAGACTGTGCTCTTGAAACCTGATAGAAAGTTGTCTCATCTGGCAGTTACGTCCGACTCCTCACAGATTCCATGCCAAGACGCATGATTAAATTTAGAAACAATGGGCGATTCTGGACAAGATATTAGAGAACTAAACCAGAGGCAATAAAATATGAATTAGTTTCCTCTAAGTTCCCTTTTTAACTGACATGAATAATTTAAATATTATTCTTCAGTTTCTCCCGGAGCCGCGTGGCATTAGCCGAGCGGTCTGAGGTGCTGCAGTCATGGGCTGTGCGGCTGGTTCCGGCGGAGGTTCCAGTCCTCCCTCGGGCATGGGTGCGTGTGTTCGTCATTAGGATAATTTAGGTTAAGGTAGTGTGTAAGCTTAGGGACTGATGACCTTGACAGTTAAGTCCCATAAGATTTCACACACATTTGAACATTTTTTCTCCCGGCGTATTTGTTCATCGAACAGTCCAAGGTTGTAACGCTGGTTCGTAGTGTACAAGGGGAAAAATATTCCGGCGATAAGTATCTTTTAAATATGTTTTTAAACACTACATTTCTCTTTCAGTCGCTCTCTGCGTACATACTTAAAAAGTAATAAATTATGAGGGACTTTTTAAGGCTATTTTTTGTTGTTTCAAATTCATCTCTCTCTTGCCTCAATTGTTCCCTCCTGTATTCTCCCAAAAAAAAGTAACAGATTTCTTCTAATATTTATTCACCTTTAATATCACTTCCCATGTCTCACACTTAACGAGCTATGGACTGAGATTGGTAGCAACCTGGATGCCTCCGTTTGTATACAGCTGTTAATCATAGAAACCCACTTTCGTCGGCTCTTCTGGACTCGATGTGCCGGTTTCCCGTGAGGTCATGAGAACGTTTCTGATGTTTGCGGTGAGAGAGTTACTTGAGGTTTGTTCAGAAAGCTGCACGTTGCAGAGTAACACTTTTAGGGGCATAGTACGCTAGACGAACGTATATGAGATCCACGGAGAGTGCTCAATCGCATTTCTGATATGAAAAGACTAAAAGAATACGTTCTGTCTCTGTGTGTGCGTGTTAGTTTTATCACCAGTATCTGACATCCGAGGGCGAGTGTTGTAGTTTAGCGCAGAAGCGCTTGACTTGATGGTACGAGCTTCAGATAAGAAGAAGTTTTGTTCTCCAAAGTACTAGAAGTCTGTAACGGAAATTTCCGAACGTCCTGTAAAACATGTGAGGATCGATAGAAGTTAATATCAAACTGTCAGGTAATAAATTAGAAGGAACTTCACTGGCTGTGAGATATTACTTTACAAATGTGCCCCACGCTCAATTACATAAACCTTTTATTGCCATTTCCGTCTCTTTGTGTTATAAGCGTAAGGCAAACCGAACTGTTTATTCATAAGAACTTTTTCTCTCTTCTGAATTTAGCATCAGCAATGATCGTTTT
Organism: Schistocerca gregaria; assembly: GCF_023897955.1. Classification (NCBI taxonomy): domain Eukaryota; kingdom Metazoa; phylum Arthropoda; class Insecta; order Orthoptera; family Acrididae; genus Schistocerca; species Schistocerca gregaria. The sequence continues at coordinate 864,079,439 of NC_064921.1, forward strand.
GTATTCGTCGTGGGTAGAAGTTATTTTGTGTTCTTCTGAGTATTATAGACTGTATGACAATTTTACTTTGGAATACCGTATTTCTGTCATCGTATTGTGTTACTTTCTACACTTCCTGCTTCAATTTCTGTGTATCTTCGCATTGTGCTTTTTCGGTAATCTTGATAATTGCACTTTGTTTCTTTGCACATTTCGCTTGTATGATATGAAGCTTTACATTACTCGTAGCCTACGGAATTTCTTTGTGAATGTTCGCGTCCTGCAAGCAAAACTCTGTGTTTGACTTCTAATTTGCATTCCTCTGTTCTGAGGGTAGTGCCAATGACAGTGTTCTCCATAAAGATCAGAAGATGCTTAAGTAAGCATAGTGTTTACATTACAAGCATGGTAGCCGCTCCAAGAATGTTAATCACATTTGGTGAATGAGATTTTCAGTTTCCAGTGCGCTTAGAAAGAAAAACAATAGTGGCTGTGACAGCAATTCATTTACGATTTTCAGGTTGCAGTCAGTGCATCTGAATTTTATTAGTATCTATACTTTAGCCCATAAGACTAGTTACAGAAATGAAAGTAAGTGTCATTGCTTAATACTGTTCATATTTAGGCCCTGAGTCAACTCGGCAATGTACCTTTGAGAAACGAGGTATAGTCTGCACTTCCATGTCTGCTCACAGAAACCGTTCGCAGTGTAAACGTATTATTCCTGTGGTTAGCAAACTGTCAACATCACATAATATGTTAGGCAACTTTGTGATCAAGTTACTTCCTGGAAAGGCACAGATTTATTCTGGTAAATTCACTTGAATTTTCATGCAGCTGTATTAAACATTCTGAGTGATTTTCATGTACGATGCGGAATTGGTTCATCAGATTTATGGTTTTCAGTCGGGGAAGAAAGTTCCACAGAGAAATGAAACTACTCTCGTCTTTTGCGTCGCAGATCTCTATGTCAACTATAAGTATGGCATTGACAGAGCCTGAAACATTCTGCTTTCAGTAGTCGTGCGGCTATGACGTCTGTTTACATCCCTACCACAGAGCTTCACGCTCACGAGGTTGTTTACTTCGTGTTAGTCTTCGCCAGTGCTTGCACTTTCGACATAGAATGGCGCAGAAGTACCGACAGTCTACCACCAACATCGGCTTCTGTCCGCAGCTGTGGTCTCGCGATGGCGTTCTCGTTTCCCGAGCCCGGGGTCCCGGGTTCGATTCCCGGAGTGGTCAGGGACTTTTCTCCTGCCCCGAAATGACTGGGTATTTGTGTTGTCCACATCATTTCATCATCATTCATGAAAGTGACAAGAGTGGACTGAGCAAACGTTGGAAAATTAAACCGCGCAGCTGAGCGTCCCACAAACCAAACATCATTATCAAATGGCTCTGAGCACTATGGGGCTTAACATCTGAGGTCATCAGTCCCCTAGAACTTAGAACTACTTAAACCTAACTAACCTAAGGACATCACACACATCCATGCCCGAGGCAGGATTCGAAGCTGCGACCGCAACGGTCGCGCGGTTCCAAGCTGTAGCACCCTGAACCGCTTAGCCAACTAGGTCGGCATCATTATCAACATCGGCTTTAATAATGAATTTGCATGACGGAGGGCGCCAGAGAGGGGAACAATTTATACGAGAAGAAAATAGAATTGAACCACCAGATATGATTGAAATCCACTTCCCCAATATAAGCAGAGTGGTCTACGGTCTTCGTCAAAAACACCTACGATAAGGTGTGTGACAATTTTTTTTTTTTTTTTTTTTTTTTTTTTTTTTTTTTTTTTTTGTCATCAGTCTTCTGACTGGTGTGATGTGGCCCACCACGAATTCCTCCCCTGTGCCAACCTCTTCATCTCATAGTAGCACTTGCAACCAGCACCCTCAATATTTGCTGGATTTATTCCAATCTCTGTCCTCCTCTACAGATCTTGCCATCTACAGCTCCCTCTATTACTATGGAAGTCATTCCGTCTGTCTTAACAGATTTCCAATCATCCTGTCCATTCTTCTTGTCAGTGTTCTCCACATATTCCTGTCCTCTCCGATTCTGCGCAGAACCTCAGTTCTTACAGTATCAGTCCACCTAATTTTCAACATTCGTCTGTAGCACCACATCCCAAATCCTTCGATTCTCTTCTGTGTGCGGCTGGTCCCGGGGGAGGTTCGAGTCCTCCCTCGGGCATGGGTGTGTGTGTTTGTCCTTAGGATAATTTAGGCTAAGTAGTGTGTAAGCTTAGGGAGTGATGACCTTAGCGGTTAAGTCCCATAAGATTTCACACACAACTGAACATTTGATTCCCTTCTGTTCCGATTTTCCCGCAGTACGTGTTTCACTACTATACAATGCTGTACTCCAGACTTACACTCTCCGAAATTTCTTCCTTAAATTAAGGCCAATGTTTAATACTAGTAGACTTCTTTTGGCCAGGAATGCCCTTTTTCCCAGTGCTAGTCTGCTTTTGATGTCCTCCTTACCTAGGTAGCAGAATTCATTAACTTCATCTCCTTCTTGACCATCAGTCCTGATGTTAAGATTCTCGCTGTTCTTATTTCTGCTACTTCTCATTACTTTCGTCTTTCTTTGATTTACTCTCAATCCATATTCTGTACACTTTAGATTGTTCATTCTATTATGTAATTCTCCTTCACTTTCACTCAGGGTAGCAATGTCATTAGCGAATCGTATCATCGATATCCTGTCACCTCTAATTTTAATACCACTCCTGAACCTTTCTTTTATTTCCACCACTACTTGGCCTGCCGCGGTGGTCTCGCGGTTCTAGGTGCGCAGTCCAGAACCGTGCGACTGCTACAGTCGCAGGTTCGAATCCTGCCTCGGGCATGGATGTGTGTGATGTCCTTAGGTTAGTTAGGTTTCAGTAGTTCCAAGTTCTAGGGGACTGATCACCACAGCAGTTGAGTCCCATAGTGCTCAGAGCCATTTGAACCATTTGAACCATCACTGCTCCATCGAAGTACAGCCTGAACAGCAGCGGCGAAAGAGTATATCCCTGTCTTACAACCTTTTTAATCCGAGTACTTCATCAGGGCACACCGCTTTAATGTAGCGCTTTCCGTGAGCGGGAGGTGGTTTGGTTGCTCTGGATCTGGAGGGCTTTGCCAGCGACAGCGTAGCTACCAGCAGGGTCACCCATGCCGGACAGGCCGAAGGGGAGGAACCAGACCCCTGTGTCCCACAACGACCTATCGATAACCTCTCTTCTATCCTTTTCCTAACCCTAGCCCATCCTTATCCTTTTCCTTTCCATTTCCCCTCCCCCCCCCACTCCCCCCCTCCCCCGTTAACCGATGCTAGCGGTTAAACCACGCATAGGGCTGCGGAAGTAATGCCAATCCCATATGCAATATGCAAAGCATCTGGGCGATAAGGTGGCAGCCCCACCAAAGAAATCGGAAGCGTTGAGCCAATCACCCGCCCTTCTTAAAAAACCTGAATACTGAAACCGAGACTTTTTTCTTAGTCGTCCACTCTTATTATTCCGTCTTGTCTCTTGTACATAATGTATACAACTCGTCCCGCGCTTTAGTTTACCCCTATTTTTCTCAGGATTTCGAACATTTTGTACCATTTTACACCGTTGAACGCTTTTTCCAGGTCGACAAATCCTATGAATGTGTCTTGATTTTTCTTTAGTCTTGCTTCCATTATCAACCGCAACGTCAGAATTTCCTCTCTGGTCCCTTTACCTTTTCTAAAGCCAAACTGATGGTCATCTAGCATATCCTCAATTTTCTTTCCCATTATTCTTGTCAGCAGCTTGAATGCATGAGCTGTTAAGCTGATTGTGTGATAATTTTCGCACTTGTCAACTCTTGCAGTCTTCGGAATTGTGTGGATGATATTTTTCCGAAAGTCAGACGGTATGTCACCAGACTCATACACTCTACACACCAACGTGAATAGTCATTATGTTGCCAAATCTCCCAACGATTTTAGAAATTCTGATGGAATTTTATCCAGCCCTACTGTCTTATTTGATCTTAAGTCCGCCAAAGCTCTCTTAAATTCTGATTCTAATACTGGATTCCATACCTCTTCTAAATCGACTCCTGCTTCTTCTTCATATCAGACAAATCTTCCCCCTCATTGAGACTTTCCACCTATCCGCTCTCTCCTCTGCATTTAACAATGGAATTCCCGTTGCACTCCTAATGTAACCCACCTTGCTTACAATGTCACCGAAGGTTGTTTTCACTTTCCTGTATACTGATTCAGTCTTTCCGACAGACATTTCTTTTTCGATTTCTTCACATTTTTCGAGCAGCCATTTCGTCTTAGCTTAGCTGCACTTCCTATTTATTCAATTCCCCGGTGACTTGAATTTCCGTATCCCGGAGTTTTTCGGAACTTTTTTGTAATTCCTCCTTTCATCGATCAAATGAAGTAATTCTTCTGCTACCCATGGTTTCTTCACAGTTATCTTCTTTGTTCCTACGTTTTTCTTTTCAACTTCTGTGAAGGCCCCTTTTAGATATGTCTATTCCTCTTCAAACGTACTGTGTAATTCAGTACCAGTAGCCTTAGAGAACTTCAAGCGTATGTCGTCGTTCCTTAGTACTTCCGTATCCCAATTCTTTGCATGTTGATTCTTCCTGATTAATTTCTTAAACTTCATCCTACTCTTTACTACTACTACATTGTGATCTCAGTCTATATCTTCACGTGGTTGCGCCTTACAATGCAGTATGTGATTTCGTAATCTCTGTCTGACCGTGATGTAATCTAATTTAAATCTTCCTGTATCACTCGGCCTTTTCCAAGCATACGTCCTCCTCTTGTGAATCTTGAACAAAGTATTCACTACTACTAGCTGAAATTGGGGACTCAGAAGGAGCCACGTCTGCGCAGTGCCAGAACACTCCGGAACTGCTGGCAGCAGGCATGGACTGCCGGATGGAAGGGCTGTGGTTACAAGGGTGCACTACCTCGTCGTAAACCGGATCCAGCAAGCTTTAAGATGATTGCATTTCAAACCAAGTAGAGAAACCTTCACCATTGTAACATCTCGCGATTCTCCAGTGACTTAGGTTCGTGTTGCTGCTCGTAGTGTCGCCGAGGCGAAGAGAAGCGAGTGGAGTGCTTGGGGAAATCGTATCTGTTTAGCTTTCCTCGACTTCTTAAACTGTTTACTGCGTCCAACTTGTTACAATTTGTTAAGTTCAACCAACGGTAATTTTTCTTGCCTGGTGGCCAGTAACTTCCCAGTTACCTGCCCTGGGGGTTAGTGAATGTAAAGGCAGTGTACGTTTCCTCGCCTTGCCGCTGCTGTCAGGTAAGATGTGTAGTTTTGACAACTTTGTTGACTGTAGGCCGGTTGATGATTCTTCTGCTCCGGTGGTAGTGATTCCTTTCTCGTTCCGGCGCTCTAAACACAGTATTCTGGGGGGACAGTGCAGACCGACGGTTCCGGCTTTGGCGTATTGTTCCATCGTTGCATTTGGTATATCGGACGTCAGGTATCTTCACCAAGATTATCATTCATTAGACTGCCACTAGTCTGAGTTACCATCTTGCAAAGTTAAAGCAACTCTTGGCTGCCTATCTCATCGCTCGAGGAAAGTGTTTGTTACCGGACCTTCTCAGAGGTCGATTCCTGGAGCACCGTCTGTAGCCCCTTGGTTCGTGTAAGACATGTGTGCTCTAAAAGGAGGTCTGATGGCTAGTAGTTCTGTATAGCGCTCCTTCAGCCCACGCCTTCTGCGGGTATAATCTGCCTCAGTACCCTTCAACGAACTTATATATTGGTCCTAGTGATTTATTATTGCATTGTTTATTACAATACCTTGTAATGCCTACATTAGAGGCTACATATGTCTAGTTAATAGTTCTGGTCTCCTTCTGTAATAAATCTGGAGTGTAGTGTTCAGTGGATGTTAAGGGTTGTGTTACAAAATTTGCCATTATCTTATTTCACCCATTTGGTGATCAGTTGCTTGTTTTTTAATTAACCTTAATTTTTATATTATTGCCATTCCTGTCGTGTTAGTCCTTCAGCCCAGATCACAGTGACTTGCTTTTAAAACATTATCTGCTGTATCTGTATTTAATGGTGATTTGCTAAAATGTAACTTACCGAAAACACTATTATTTACACAGTTGTATAATACTTCATTAATAACGTGAGGTATTTTTATTTATTTTCGAATCTGGAATTACTGCTTTAGAATAAATTGTGTGTAACTGTAAGAGGCAACCAATAATTATTGTTTACGGCCCCGTCGACAATCATAACTGAATGGTGCCTTCCCTTGACTACCAGGTATCATCTAGATTGAGCCTTTGCATTTCCCTTTTCAGATTTTCCAGTTTTCCTACCACGTTCAAGCTTCTGACATTCCACACCACAGTCTTTTTCTCATGGTCACCTCCCCCTTGGCAGTCCTCTCCCAGAGGTTCGAATGGGGGACTCTTCCGGAATCTTTTGTCGATGGAGAGATCGTCACGACAGTTTTTCAGTAGCAGGCCACGTGTCCTGTGGGCACATTACGTATCTTTAATGTAGTGGTTTCCATTGCCTTCTGCATCGTACACCACTACAAAGAAGGACTTAAATTTAAACATTCTGTCGGCCATGTCGAAGTAGTGGCTATTGATCAGGCGTGGCTTGGATTAAGAACTGTTGGAGTATTCGAGCTACAGTTTGAGATTCAGGCTGATATCGCGCTTGCAGCGCTACAACTCTATGGTAACAGAAAAATGGACAACCTACACTAAGTACTCGGAGCTTAATGGGGTGCTACAAATACGGTTCCAACTACCAAAACATCTGTATTCTTATCCCACAGTTGGAGGCTGCAGAGCGGTAGTCATTTATGACGGTCAGCCAAAAACTTGCTCGGATTGTGGTCAGCAAGGCCACGCCCGTTCAGCATGTCTTCAACGGAAAATACTACATGTACCGACAGGTGAAGATGTAGCAACATCTTTGGTGACATCCCTCCCTCTCACATATACAAACGTGTTCCGGAAGGACGCCCCGTCGAACAGTGACCTCAAGCAACAGCTGGACAGTCCCGTCCAAGAGCGGATGACGACACGAGCATGGTGGCGGCGGCGACGCCAACCGCCGAGCAGCAGCGACCGATACCTGTAATGCAGAGATCAGGACAGAAAATGGTCATCGATAGTTAGGTAGTGTTATCAGCTGTTTCCCTCTCAGACCCAGTGGCAACAAAGGCACACGCCCACGTTCTGGTATAGAAACGCACATGCGTAAGCAACGATCTTCGAAAGGGCACAAGAACGTCGCCTTACCCCGTCGGACGACTGCTTAACATGATGAAGAAAAGGCCGAAGAAGACGGCCACCGTATGGGGGTACCGACACTTCACATCCAGAACACCACAGTCTCGACAGCAGCATACGCCAAGAGCGACCTGAAGTGGTCGAGCGCGACAACGTAGAGCTACCAGCAGTCAGCTGCTAATCCGAGTTAGTAGAAGAAACGACACAGAAAGACGTGGTTGGAAAGACCCAGCCGACGGCAAACCTGTTCCAAGGAAACTGGGGTGATGATTGTGAAGTAGTCCCACTTTCGGTCGCAACAGGCGACACGGCGGGGGCGGTGTTCTGTATAAAGTTAGAAATACAGCCAACGCCGGTGGACAAGACGGAGCCACGCACCCTGTCAGTCAACAGCAGGTGGCGTAAGCTCCCATGGCCGATACACACGCGATGCAACGAAGACCGGGATATCGGCTTGCCTCCATCAACATCAATACAATACGATCTTCAATTAAGATGCCTTTACCCAAAGATACGCTACAAGCGGTGAAGATCGACATCGTCCTCCTGTAAAAAGTATGCGCTGACGAATTTCCTGTCATGTACGGGTTCGAATACAAAGTGTAAAAAAAAAAAAAATTAAAACTGCTCTGAGCACTATGTGACTTAACTTCTAAGGTCATCAGTCCCCTAGAACTTAGAACAACTTAAACCTAACCAACCGAAGGACGACATACACATCCATGCCAGAGGCAGAATTCGAACCTGCGACCGTAGCGGTCGCGCGGTTTCAGACTGAAGCGCCTAGAGCCGCTCGGCAACTGCGGCCGGCCCTACGTATCGCACGCCTCTTAAACTGGCAGCGGCATACTAATACTTCTCAGTCAGAGTATCGCGGCAAAGGATGTACTGTACGTACCGTTGGCGCGGGGATTAGCAATGATGGTGCTTGATGAATTACACATCAACATCTGTGCACCCTCCGGTACAGACGGGAGATGCGAGTGTTTCCGCTTCTTCGCAGAGGAAATTGCCCCGCTCTTCCAAGGTCGACACGACCGCTAATCCTACGAATGTTGGTGCACAATATGCATTGGTTGCCACCTGCGAACATGTCCATGACCTCCATCCGAATACACCCAAACGACGAGTCATTCCGCTAGCCGTCTCGCCCGAATATATGTTACACGCAATCTTAACGCTGACCTCATCGAAGCCTGTGGCCTGCAGCCTACGCCGACCATAAGGCATTAATCTGTACGATCTCCGTCCAGCGGTAGCAGGTATGGCGGAGGCGCGATCCTTCGAAAATGACCGGCGCCCATTTGAGAGATGCCATTTAAGTTTGGAGATCTTGCGAACGATTGCTCCAGCCGTATCCTACAATACTACTTTGGTGCCTGGATTGTACCAAACTGGCGCTACACTGCTCAATAGTAACATACGTTCGTTAGCTTTCGGTGTGCTGACGTGAGACAACGGAATTTTATTTCACAGTGCTACGGGGTGCACCGACCTAGTGCTCTCTCCGGAGCGGCAAGCGGTAGTACGACGGGCGAAGGCCAGAATTATATCCATGAAGCAACGCCAACCTGAAGGTGCAACGGTCAGGGCACGGACACGAGACAGGGTTACAGGAGAACGCCCAACGATGTGTCATTTCATCAATGAAAGCAAAAGAAGAAGAAGAGCTCTGGGACAAGCTGTGAACACGGATGATGGCACACGCCTAACAGCATAACAAGAAGTAGGTAATACCCTTGTAGAACATTGCACTTCGTTTTACACCGCAGTGTATACAGATATGGTGGCAATTACCGATATTACACATACGATATTCGGCACCACTGGACCAGAGGCGGAGGCGCGACTAATGGAGGAGAATACAGAGGAAGAAGTGGTGGAGGCCATTGGTAGGGAAGCGGTGAATAAATAGCCATGACCAGACGGCCTCCCTTTGGTACGTTGTAGGACCTTTAGCTTTGTCATGGCACCCCGATGGACAGCTATCTGCCGTGGATTACAATGTAGCGAGATCGGTCAGACAAGAATAGCCCTTATCTACTATAGTATGTGCACAGGCCTTCGATGTGTTACTCTGCGGCCATCCTCACCGCTTGACAAGACTGACCTTGCGAGATATACTTTCAAGTGTAAGGCGTGTGTGGATAACCTGGTGCTCGTAGTGCCAAATGGAAATTATACGCGCGTGGGTCACATATATGGAGCGGCTACTCGCAGCCGCAATAATGTAGACAACTCTTCGACGATGGGTATTGGTACTGGACTCACGGAAGAATGTCCAGCACCTTTATGACTAACGGATACCTTCAAATGCCTTGAAATACCAACGACAGCCAGAACATTACGGCCACCTACCCAATGGCCGCTGGAGGAAGCTGACACCACATCTACACACACATGTCACCTAATTCCCAAAATTCCGGGGAAGGGGCATTGAACTCTGACGCCACGTTCGGTCACATCCCAGATGTATTCCGTAGGGTTCAGATCTGGCGAGTTTACGAGGGGGATGGCGGGGGGAGGGACGGCAGTACATCAATTCCAACTAACCACTCTGTTCCTAGCAGCACTCCATCACACTCCTGGCCTTATGGCATGGCGCATTATCTTGCTGAAAAATGTCACTGTCATCCGGAAACATGATCGTCATGAAGGGGTAAATGTGGTCTGCAAACAGTGTACGGTACTCCTCGGCAATCATAGTGCCTTTCACGATCTCCACTGAAGATGTATGCCCACCTGAATGTTCCACAGAGCATAATGGAACCGCCTTCAGCTTGTCTCCGTCTCGTAGTACAGGCGTCTAGGAGCTGTTCCGCTGGAAAATGACGGATTCGCGCCCTGCCATTGGCATAATGTAGTTATTGGGATTCATCAGACCATACAACACTCTCCCACTGCGCCAATGTCCAGTGCCGATGGTGACATGCCAGAAGCTGCCGATGTTGTGGCGTTAACCTTGGCACATGCATACGTCGTCGGCTTTGGAGGCCCGTCTGGTGCTCTGCTTGTTCAGAAACACTTGTACTCTGCCCAGCATTAACGTCTGATAAAACTTCCGCCACAGTTCGCCAGCTGTCCTGTTCTACCAGTCTGCCCAGCCTACTCGTCAGATGACGCTGCTATCGCCTGGACGGGTTTATATCGATAGTGGATAGATGATGATTATGATCTACCTAATGAGTGTACGTCGCACAGCTGCGCATAACCATAACAGACAATGAGTCCGGACAGCGTGAATGGGGACATCATAAGGGCGTTAGACGCTAACCAGCGGGTCACATATGTAAACACCCACCTAGCGTTACCAATACTGCACTCTGCCCAAGTACATACGATGATGGTGATGACAGAACGACGCATACTGGCGGCCTACGGTTCCTTCGTTAGTGCAGGCCTACTACTTACAGCAAGACACGACGCCCTTACCCTCGTTCATCGTAGGTGTGCATTGGATCTGCTGCATGTACACGATCAAACAAAGGAGCTATATATCAGCACAATGTTAAAGCTGTGGAGACGACATCAGGTATGTCAGAATCTTAATAGAAGAAATTGAACGAGTTTCTCGGACTGTGTCGGTGGCGCTCTAGCTCATTTTCCAGTCATTTCAGCATATAGGCGCTTTATTTATCGAGTACAGCTACGTTCAGATGGCTCTGCCGGAAACCAGACATGCAAAGGTGTCCACATTAATTGTCATGAAGTATGGTGACGGAAACATCATGCTTCCTTAGACACAGAAACACGTGCAATGTCATACCTAACAGTTAATTGTAAAAACGTCGCCCGGTCCATACTCCATGCGATTCATAGGGCGGGTTCGCCATTATGCCGTCGGAGGCAAACCCTGGACAACGATGACAACGCCTCATATGCGGCCCCTCGGCAGAAGTGTAGCGTCTGGTGACAAAAATGATCGTATATTTTCCTTCCAATGGGACAACACAACTTTTGACCGGAGACTGTGTTCTTCTCTGAGCGATGCACTATAAATGTACTAAAACGTATGCAGTAACGTGGCTTCGCGGACGACGGCACAAAGAATATGATAGACTTTTGAACTTTTTACAGAAATGACATTAGATCGTGAGTAGTCTGAAATGCCGACAGTATTTGTCTGTCTTCCTATGGACTACTTTCATGAACCCCCGCCTAGCTAGATCGTCCAGTTAAATTATCAATGCGATGAAACAATGACCGGAAGATAAGAGAGCGGCGGGGAGAATGGAAATCAAATCCCACATTATGCTGCGTCTTTATTTCTTCATGTTGTGCGAGAACGGGGTTACGTTTGTATAGCTTTCAAGCAGTACAGATGTATTGTTTCTGGTATTACAATGAAGCCGTTGTTACTAATTCGGCTTCACTAAACCCCTATATATGTGTAACAGGATTTGGTTTATATATGAAAGATATTCAGTAAAATGTTTAGCATAGTTGGAGAACTATTTTGTCAGAAAATAATTTTATTGTGTTTTCCAATTTCTGATGATCGTTTAACTTTCCAAAGTGTACTAGTTAAGTACAATGTTAGTTTTAGGTCATTCTGGTTATTTGTTATACTATATATTATACTATATACATGGAAGAAATTGTTAATCTCATTCTACAAACTGAAATATAAAGGCAGGTTTTTGTATTTTATTTTGTTCCTGTTAATACGTTGATGTAATTCTCTGAAGAAGGAAAATGAAACTTCCTGCAGATGAGTAAAAATTTGGTCTCTAGTATAGGATTTGAAAGGTGCTCTTCCCTTGCAGTGGCGTGTGACCATGTAAACATGTGAACATCTAAATAGAATGAGGCTTTCTATTAATAAAAAAAGTAGACTGCTGGGACATCAGTTAGTATACATTGAAAAAAATATTAAAAAAAGAAAGAGAAAGAAACAGCACTGGCTCTTAGCGTAGTGGCAATGTGATCGCTGTATTCGCTATAGGATGGAAGCTCGCCAGAGGACCATTATTTTGCATCGACATTTCTCATCTTCTTTAAATTGACAGTCCGAAAATCGGCAAGAACATCTTGGAAAGTATATATGAGTATATAAAAACTTCTGGGCTGTTGGATTACCTCATTGGTAGGTATGTTTAGTCATGTTGTGTAATTGCTCAATTGTGTAATTCCATATGTAAGTTTAAAAAAAAAATAGTCACTGAGTAAATTTTACAATATACTAAGGACCGATACATTAAGAAGTTGAGATGTTTGTCTTTGCCTTAACATCATGTTTGTCTTTGCTTTATCATCTTTGGAAACAGTAATGTACTTGAAAATTGGCTTATACCCGAAACCTAACTTGTGCATTAACCGCAATAAAATTTGTGAAGCAAGGCAAAAAACAGCGTTGTTTACGTAATTTACAACGTTCCACCAATAACCCACAGTAGAACCAGTTAAAATACATATTTGATTCAATAGTGAGCGGTATTCGACAGTTTACTAAGTAACTGGACAATTTCGTCTGTGGCAGACTGAGACCTTGCCATGGTAATGAGAAAAAATAGTTTCAAACAACCCCCAACCTGTTAATGCAAATTAAATTATGTCCCTGGAAGTAATCCAATCACGGGTTACGAAAATATCGTTCTTTGTTTCCGCTAAACCCTCTGTCCAGAGGGGTGTATATAGAATGCTTAACGGCAGATAAAGCAAATCGTTTCCTTCAAACCCACGTATTGCGGTTTCTTAGAATCTCGGCTTCCAGAGAGGTCCTGGGAACATCAACCTGTCTAGTCTTAATACTGCTCGTCAGCTCCTACATAAATGAAAAATCGAAGGTCACAAAAATACAACAAAAGGGAATGACAAACAGATATGGTGGCTACCAATCACACAGTTGGAATCGCCATACAAGAAATTGATAAAGTCCTTAAGAATGCCAAAAATCCTAAACTATGAGTTTTAGATGATACGAGAATGGAACAAATGAAACATTCAGGAAACGAATGAAGTTCATTTCAGTGTTTACTTGCTCCGAAAAGACGAAAGAAAAAAAATGGTTAAAATGGCTCTGAGCACTGTGGGATTTAACATCTGAGATCATCAGTCCCTAGAACTTAGAACTACTTAAACCTAACTAACCTAAGGACATTAACACAGATCCATGCCCGAGCAGGATTCGAACCTGCGACCGTAGCGGTCTCACGATTCCAGACTGCAAGGCGTAGAACCGCTCGGCCACTCCGGCCGGCAGTGGTTTAGGAAAATTTGGAAATTATACTTGAAGTTTGTTAGAAATTCCTAAGTGCTCTCTTTATCGAACACAGGGTGAATACAGACTGGATAATTTGCTCGCCATTTTAAGAAAAATATAGGTTTTTCACTCATTTTAATCTGTATGGCGTCATATCTCCTGTATTGTCGGTCGTACAATGGAGTAGTTTTGCAGGTAGATTTAGTTATACCCGTACATGTATGCAAAACGTATTGCGAATAGAGCTAGTAGTAAAGAAGTAATAAATTAAAGCGTGATGCCTGATACAGAAGTCTGACTGTACGACCGGCGAAAATGTTGTAAGCGATAAAGTTCTTTCCTCTCATCATTTTCTGGCGAGGGGGTGGGAGCGGCTATCAGTGAGAAAAAAGTTTCGTAAAGATTTGAAATTATGTAGAAACTTCGTCGAAGTCGTTAACTGCTCTCTTTCTCAAAACCGCATGAATGAAGTCCGTGTACTTGTGCGTCGTTGGATACTTTGCCTCGAGACAAACACATAGTTTGTAACTATAGTGTCTGCCTCGAGACAAACACACAGTTTGTAATTATGGTACTTGTGTTATTGTGTGAAACCTTTAAAATAAGATTATACCCACTAAAAACAGATAATGGCAGCATTTTAAATTTTTAAACTCTCTCAATAATTACGCGAAATATTGAAAATCGGATTTTTGTTGCCCCTATACTACAACTGGTACTTAGTTCCGGGTTCCAGGATGGTGTTTTAGTTATCTTCTATACGACTACATAAAGGCAAGTAGATGTTTATACACTCCTGGAAATTGAAATAAGAACACCGTGAATTCATTGTCCCAGGAAGGGGAAACTTTATTGACACATTCCTGGGGTCAGATACATCACATGATCACACTGACAGAACCACAGGCACATAGACACAGGCAACAGAGCATGCACAATGTCGGCACTAGTACAGTGTATATCCATCTTTCGCAGCAATGCAGGCTGCTATTCTCCCATGGAGACGATCGTAGAGATGCTGGATGTAGTCCTGTGGAACGGCTTGCCATGCCATTTCCACCTGGCGCCTCAGTTGGACCAGCGTTCGTGCTGGATGTGCAGACCGCGTGAGACGACGCTTCACCCAGTCCCAAACATGCTCAATGGGGGACAGATCCGGAGATCTTGCTGGCCAGGGTAGTTCACTTACACCTTCTAGAGCACGTTGGGTGGCACGGGATACATGCGGATGTGCATTGTCCTGTTGGAACAGCAAGTTCCCTTGCCGGTCTTGGAATGGTAGAACGATGGGTTCGATGACGGTTTGGATGTACCGTGCACTATTCAGTGTCCCCTCGACGATCACCAGAGGTGTACGGCCAGTGTAGGAGATCGCTCCCCACACCATGATGCAGGGTGTTGGCCCTGTGTGCCTCGGTCATATGCAGTCCTGATTGTGGCGCTCACCTGCACGGCGCCAAACACGCATACGACCATCATTGGCACCAAGGCAGAAGCGACTCTCATCGCTGAAGACGACACGTCTCCATTCGTCCCTCCATTCACGCCAGTCGCGACACCACTGGAGACGGGCTGCACGATGTTGGGACGTGAGCGGAAGACGGCCAAACGGTGTGCGGGACCGTAGCCCAGCTTCATGGAGACGGTTGCGAATGGTCCTCGCCGATACCCCAGGAGCAACAGTGTCCCTAATTTGCTGGGAAGTGGGGTGCGGTCCCCTACGGCACTGTGTAGGATCCTACGGTCTTGGCGTGCATCCGTGCGTCGCTGCGGTCCGGTCCCAGGTCGACGGGCACGTGCACCTTCCGCCGACCACTGGCGACAACATCGATGTACTGTGGAGACCTCACGCCCCACGTGTTGAGCAATTCGGCGGTACGTCCACCCGGCCTCCCGCATGCCCACTATACGCCCTCGCTCAAAGTCCGTCAACTGCACATACGGTTCACGTCCACGCTGTCGCGGCATGCTACCAGTGTTAAAGACTGCGATGGAGCTCCATATGCCACGGCAAACTGGCTGACACTGATGGCGGCGGTTCACAAATGCTGCGCAGCTAGCGCCATTCGACGGCCAACACCACGGTTCCTGGTGTGTCCGCTGTGCCGTGCGTGTGATCATTGCTTGTACAGCCCTCTCGCAGTGTCCGGAGCAAGTATGGTGGGTCTGACACACCGGTGTAAATGTGTTCTTTTTTCCATTTCCAGGAGTGTAGTTGTTACCAAAACTCTCGAAAAGTAAATAACTGATTTACTCTAACAATACATAATTCAATAGATGATATATACTCTAAAAAGGGGACAACATTTGTAGCAAAAATATCGAGAAGTTCGTTACCATTTTACTTCAGATTTTACGCAATACTCTAATAAACTTTCGCTGGACATATGCTATAAATTTTTACAACTTTCTAGAATAGATTTTTACAAAAACGAACGAAAGAAAATTGGATTTAACGTCCCGCCGACTTCGAGAACATTAGAGACGGAGCACAAGCTCGGATTCCGTCAAGGATGGGGAAGGAAATCAGCAATAACCCTTGAAAGGAAGCATACCGGAGATTTAGAGAAATCACGAACGGATGGACGCCGGTTCGAATCATTGTCCTCCAGTATGCCAGTCCAGGATGCTGGCCACTGCGTCACCTCACTGGGTCAGATTTTTACACAAGGTCTAATAAACTTTTAGACAAACAGGGAAAAAGTGGTTACCAAAAAATATCGAAAAGTTCTTGATAATTTTGCTTCAAATTTTTACTCGGTTATCTAATTAACATTCAGATGGACAAAGGCTATTTAATTTTTTAATATACACTCCTGGAAATTGAAATAAGAACACCGTAAATTCATTGTCCCAGGAAGGGGAAGCTTTATTGACACATTCCTGGGGTCAGATACATCACATGATCACACTGACAGAACCACAGGCACATAGACACAGGCAACAGAGCATGCACAATGTCGGCACTAGTACAGTGTATATCCACCTTTCGCAGCAATGCAGGCTGCTATTCTCCCATGGAGACGATCGTAGAGATGCTCGATGTAGTCCTGTGGAACGGCTTGCCATGCCATTTCCACCTGGCGCCTCAGTTGGACCAGCGTTCGTGCTGGACGTGCTGACCGCGTGAGACGACGCTTCATCCAGTCCCAAACATGCTCAATGGGGGACAGATCCGGAGATCTTGCTGGCCAGGATAGTTGACTTACACCTTCTAGAGCACGTTGGGTGGCACGGGATACATGCGGACGTGCATTGTCCTGTTGGAACAGCAAGTTCCCTTGCCGGTCTAGGAATGGTAGAACGATGGGTTTGATGACGGTTTGGATGTACCGTGCACTATTCAGTGTCCCCTCGACGATCACCAGAGGTGTACGGCCACTTTAGGAGATCGCTCCCCACACCATGATGCCGGGTGTTGGCCCTGTGTGCCTCGGTCGTATGCAGTCCTGATTGTGGCGCTCACCTGCACGGCGCCAAATACGCATACGACCATAATTGGCACCAATGCATAAGCGACTCTCATCGCTGAAGACGACACGTCTCCATTCGTCCCTCCATTCACGCCTGTCGCGACACCACTGGAGGCGGGCTGCACGATGTTGGGGCGTGAGCGGAAGACGGCCTAACGGTGTGCGGGACCGTAGCCCAGCTTCATGGAGACGGTTGCGAATGGTCCTCGCCGATACCCCAGGAGCAACAGTGTCCCTAATTTGCTGGGAAGTGAGGGTGCGGTCCCCTACGGCACTGCGTAGGATCCTACGGTCTTGGCGTGCATACGTGCGTCACTGCGGTCCGGTCCCAGGTCGACGGACACGTGCACCTTCCACCGACCACTGGCGACAACATCAATGTACTGTGGAGACCTCACGCCCCATGTGTTGAGCAATTCGGCGGTACGTCCACCCGGCCTCCCGCATGCCCACTATACGCCCTCGCTCAAAGTCCGTCAACTGCACATACAGTTCACGTCCACGCTGTCGCGGCATGCTACCAGTGTTAAAGACTGCGATGGAGCTCCGTATGCCACGGCAAACTGGCTGACACTGATGGCGGCGGTGCACAAATGCTGCGCAGCTAGCGCCATTCGACGGCCAACACCGCGGTTCCTGGTGTGTCCGCTGTGCCGTGCGTGTGATCATTGCTTGTACAGCCCTCTCGCAATGTCCGGAGCAAGTATGGTGGGTCTGACACACCGGTGTCAATGTGTTCTTTTTTCCATTTCCAGGAGTGTATATATAACAGTCGAATGTTGGTGTTGACGGGCCCAGGCGAGGCGTAAAGCTTTTTATCGTGCAGTCATAAGGGATACACAGCGAGCTTTCGGCTCCGACAGCACATATCGATGATGTTTAGTTGAACGGTTCGGTTCACATGCTGACACTTGTGATGGTCCAGCATTGAAATCTGCAGCAATTTGCGGAAGGGTTGTACTTCTGTCACATTGAACGATTCACTTCAGTCGTGGTTGGTTCCGCTCTTGCAGCAGCTTTTTTGGCCGCAGCGGTTTCGGTAATTTGATGTTCTACCGGATTGCAGGTATTCACGGTAGACTCGTTAAATGGTCGTATGGGAAAATCCCCACTTCATCGCTACCTCGAAGTTGCTGTGTCCCATCGCTCGTGGCGCCGACTAGAACACACTTAAAGTCACTTAAATCTTGTCGACCTGCCATTGTAGCAGCAATTACCGATCTAACAATTGCGGCAGACCCTGGTAGTCGTATATAGGCGTTTTCGACCGCAGCGCCGAGTTCTGCCTGTTTACATGTCTCTATATTTGAATGCCAATGCCAAAACCAGTTTATTTGACGCTTCAGTGCAATAATGAGTCACGAGAGATGATAACATGCCTTCTACGTCGCTGACAGTTCTAGACATCGAAACCACGTTTTCGGCAAATGATAGTACGCTAAGACGCATGCATTTTGGTACGTTATAAAGAGTCTTAACTCTTGTATCGGTCGAGGTATTGAAGCAGTAGGATTTTTTAAAGAGAATGATATACCTTTTAACGGGTATCGAAGGCGTTTTAAAAGGCGACGACAATGATATAAAGCTTGTTACTGCAGAGGCTGAAACGCTTCACAGAAGAATCCGAGAAATATTCTAAAACTGGTAATCGGTCGGTTTCGGCTATTGCGTTGCAAATATGCCTATTCCAGGCTACATTGTGTTTTTTTCCCTTCTGGCTTTAGCAACATGCCCATACAGCTATCTCAATAGTATAATGTCAACTATGACGATATGAACGTGTTGAAGACAACACAACGCCCAGACCCAGAGTAGAGAAAAGTATCAGAATTGGACAAGAACCGAACCCGAGACCCTTAGGTTAGCAATCCGCCACCCTGGCCATGCAGCTACCGATGTGTCAGGCTATATCGTTCTATCAAACCTTTCGACTGTGTTTTTGTCTGCATGCAAAAATAGTAGGAACTGTGTCATCTATTTCTGCTTCATCATTTTTTGCACACAGACGTGTACACCATTTAGGAGAAGTTAGACATGCTACTTTTAATTGGCGAATGGTGACAAGAGACGAGTTGCCACAGAATTTGGGATCAGCCAAAGGAATGTCATTAGCATCTAGCACTGACATTAATTCCACACTTAGCAGCTTTACTCGTATATTAGACACTCGGAGGGTGCGATTTCGAAAATCGTATGGAATTTTGTTGGTTGCTGTGCATCGCTTGGGAAACGACACTAGGTTTTTCCAACCTGTGCTCTTTAGCTAAGAAGCAATGTTTACCACGATAATGTAAAGTTACGTACAACATGCTGCAGTGCTATACTGAAAATCCACGCTGGCTTCGTTAAGTAGAACAATAATGACCGTGAAGCGGAAATTTATGATGCGGCATTATAGGAAACACCATTGTGGGACCTTACTTCATCCCAAGAATGTGGAACGGAAATAGGTACACATACTTTGTTAAGAGCATTCTATATGTTCTTCTACTAAAGGTACCACTGGATAGTCGATAATGTATGTGTTTCCGTCACGCCGACTGCCCTGCTCACTCTTCCAGTGTTGCAGCGCAAATATTCAATGAAAAGTTTCCTGGCATTGGGACAGGACGGAATGCTGTAGTGCAGTAGGTGGCCAGATCTCTTGTTTTGAGTTCTCTTGAATCATTTCTATGGGGAACACTGAAAAATACAACCTAGCACGAAGCCCCAAGTACTCTAGACGATTTCCGCCGTCGAACGGCCATAGCGTACAACGTCATATCATCCAAATCTGAAGACAATTTGAGCACGTACTTAAGTAATGTGTAAAACCATGTTTCGTGAAGAACTTTTCATGTAACTTTCTATGTAACGATTTCTTTCCTTTTGAATGTAGCTCACTAATTTAAAATGTGACCTCCCCGGATAGTTGATCCTGCATTGTCCTTCCCGTCAACAGATGGCAGTCTTTTAGCACCCTGGTTTCTCAGTTTGCCGGCAGCTGTGGCCGAGCGGTTCTCGGCGCTTCAGTCCGGAACCGCGCTGGTGCTATAGTCGCAGGTTCGAATGCTGCCTCGGAGATGGATGTGTGGGATGTCCTTAGGCTAGTTAGGTTTAAGTGGTTCTAAGTCTAGGGGACTGATGACATCTGATGTTAAGTCCCATAGTGTTTAGAGCCATTTGAAACATTTTGTTTGTCAGTTTGCCTCCCCCTTCGTGTACGCTACTCGGTGCTCTGCACTCGCTGGTGGTACACCGCGTCCTGTCCTCGTGCAGCGAGGCGCTCGGGGTCACAGCACAAAGTAATAAGTGTCCTGACGTTCACTGCATATTTCTTTACCCAGGCAGTGATCCGTAGTATTGGCTAGTGTCGCTTTGCCATTGACTTAGGATTCACCGCACCTACCCCGACCGTTGTTTTTTGAAAATGGAAATATCGTATGGCATTGTTGGCCGGGAGGTCCCATTCGGAGGGGTTCGGCCATCGTATTGCAAGTCCTATTTAGTTGACGCCACTTTGGCGACTTACGAGTCAATGATGATGAAAAGGATGATGAAGGACACACAACACCCAGTCTCCTGCGGGAATCTAACCCGGGCCCTGCGTGGTAGGCGGTAACGCTACCGCTATGCTGCGAAGCGGACGCTGTTTTTGGGAATTTGTGGTGGTAAGTTCCCATGGGACCAAACTTAACTAACGTAAACTAACTTACTCAAAGGACAACACACACACACCAACATCCGAGGGAGGACTCGAACCTCCAACAGGAGGAGTCGCGCAAACCGTTGCAAGGCGCCTGGGACCACGCGGCTACACCGTGCAGTGCTGTTTTCTAAAATGTTATGTGGAACTTCGTTTTCCCGTTTGTACATGTACTACTGCTTTTAAAAACTATTTTTAGCTCCTATCTCTTGTTTATTTTCAGTATGACACCTGATAATGGGCATGTAAGAACCCGAAACTAGTCGTGTTTTAACTACTGAAAAATAAAAAGAACCTTACAATTGAAACGGTACTTTCAGCCTTGCTCTAAAGGTGAAGTTGCTACTGTTGCAATCTGGTATAATGCATTAGCTCTTGATCAGTTCGATTATTTCATCTTCCATCTGAAATGGGATTCGAGTATATCCGGCAAGCAGTGCACCGTTCGGCAACTTTATACAAATAACGGCCGAGAAATGGCAACGACACAAACATTTTAACATTTAAAGTGGAGTTGCAAATTTTAAAAATCGATTTAACGAAACACGTACCTTCTTTTCTCGTGATTCGAGGCTTCAAGGTTCTCGTGGTACACGACGGGCCACCGCAGACGTGCGTCATCTGCAGTTCCACAGGACACATAAAAAGCGGGTGTCTGCGTGCCAAACCGCAGCGTCAATGAAGCACGAAGAGTAACTAACATACATCCAGGTAGGTAGTAGATCCGCCTTCACCAGGCGCACACCCGCCAGGGCCGATTGGAAATCAATGGGGCCACTCGCTCTCAACGAGGAGGTAAACAACTTAGCAAGAAACTGCACTCTGGCTGCCTATAGCGAAAATACGAAGTACGCAGACGGACTAGTCACACAAACAACAATTTTAGAATGAAGACTCAGGCCTATAGGATATCGTACACAGACCTTTGAGCGGAAGGACGTTGATCGCGTACGATGCGTGGCGAAGGGTACCCTAGTCATGCCCCCTCCTGTTCCACATGCAAATAAAGCGAGGGAAAAACGACCGTCTATATGCTTCTGCACAATGCCTAATCTCTCTGATCTTATCTTCATGGTCCTTACGCGAAATGTACGTTGGCAAACATCCTCACATTGCTGCTCACCCTGTCCGCCACATGATTTATGTATGCAGAAAATAACGGCGGTCCCGTCACACTCCCCTAGAGCACCTCTGACGATAGCCTCGTCTCTGATGAACACTGTCTGTCGAGGACAACATACTGGGTTTTGTTACTTAAGAGGTCTTCGAGCCACTCACATGCCTGGAAACTTATTCCACAAGCTTGTGCCTTTGTTAACAGTCTGCATTGCGGCACTAGGAATATGAAATCCTCCTGTTGCCCTTTATCTATCGTTTGCAGGATCTCATGTGAGGGAATGACAAGCTCATTTTCGCACGACCGATGCTTTGTAAAACCATGCTAATTTGTGAACAGAAGCTTTTCCCTTATAACTAAATTTGTTATACTCGAAGCCAGAATAAGTTCAAGGATTCTGCAGGAAACTGATGTTAAGGATAACGGTCTGCAATTTTCCCTATATGCTATTTTACCCTTTTTATATACAGGTCTCACCTGCAATTTGACGGCTGTGTTGGCCGAGCGGTTCTAGGCGCAACAGTCTGGAACCGCGCGACCGCTACAGTCGCAGGTTCGAATCCATCCTCGGGCATGGATGTGTGTGATGTCCTTGGGTTAGTTGGGTTCAAGTAGTTTTAAGTTCTAGGGGAGTGATGACATCAGAAGTTAAGTCCCATAGTGCTCAGAGCCATTTTTCACCTGCACTTTTTTCCGTTGCCTTGGGTCTTTGCGCTGGACGAGAGATTTGCGATAAATGCAACCAAAATAATGAGTCAATGCTGTACTCTGTAAAACCGTGGGAGATCTAATAATTGTAGTTAAATAACGCATAACCCATAGATTATGAATTCCTTTCTATCAAATGTGGATTATTAAACATTACAATGATTTAGTACAATATAACTATTCCCCCAACTTTAGTGTTCTAGGATTAAGAAAGACAGCACAAGAGTTTCCGACTTAGGAAAACACCGGGGCCGAATTTGTTAAGATGAGCGTGGAAGATAAGACCGATGACTTTATGAACACAGCAAACAACAACCTTCCTAATAGTATAACAGCGTGACCCGATGAGATCGTTGAAGAATAGACGCCTCACATTTATGCAACCACATAATATAGTTACTATTGGCAGAACTGAATGGTGGAATGTCTACGGTAGTACTTATGTGTAGCAGATGCGAACGTAGCAATACTTCAAGAGGTGATCACAGATAAAGTCTCCGACTTTTATGGGACAGTAATAATGTATAAGGTGGGCATATCATCACTCGCAAATGGGAGAGGCAGTGCGGCAAAAATACACGACCTCTTCTTGGTAAATATAGGGTTGTATCGATACCTAAACCGGAAAACTGCCGTATGAATACCCAGTTTTACAGGGATTATGTTCAGACTGAGCGCCGAAAGATTTACGTCGTCAATAGTGTCAGTGTCACGACTTGCTGGTAGGTGCTGGTACTGGTACGGCCTTACAGCTGCAGCCAGTCAACATGGGTCTGGACATGGCGAGCAGGACTTATTCGCAGTTTTATCAAAATAATAGCAATAGTTCTGCGGCTCTTCGCAGTTATTGACCCATTTCCTCGTGAGGTCACTTGGGCACTGCATGACAAGACCTGAACCCTTGTGACTTCTGACTGTGGGATTACCAGAAGGACACGGTTTATCATCGGAACACTATCACACATCGGAGGTTGATGCTCAGCTTGGCGAGGAAGGTAGCCAAAATCCCATGTGATATATTTCGGGCAGCAGTAAAGCCATCTCTAGTGCAGTCCCAGACTATCGTGGATGCAGGTGGTCGTCATATTGAGAAACGTTTGTAAGCCTGATATGCAGCTAGCAAATGTTACCTCTCGTATGAAAGTCAAATTGTGTTTCTTTCATCGTTTACCCGTTATTTCTCTTCCGCACCTCTTTACAAATGTTTCCACAAAGTTTCCTTCTCCTACGATCACTCGTTTCTCATGTGGGCTCTCTCAAACAGCAAAAGTTTAACTATAATTGGTATGTATGCTGGTAAACGCTGCGACTCGCTCCACAGACAAACATGGCAGAAGCGTTTTGTTTCGCGACGAAATAGTGAATCTATTAACGGAAGTGCGAGATAATGTAATTTTAAAAGGAAATTTTAATTGTATTTTGCATCGGTAAGATCTGTGCCCTAATTTTAATTTCTGTGAAGAAATTTTCAGGGCTATCGTGACTACCACATCACGGCTCACTACTACAAACAACAGCGCCTCCTGGGACTAGAGGTCTAGCAACTAAACATGTCGCTCCTAGATGACGAGGTATTGTACCAAGCAGTCGCTGAAACATCGACACGATGTCTCCAGAACCAGTCAAGCCAGTCAAGGCATATTATCGGGTGGATTCAAACTGCAAAACAGCAAAAAAAAGTAGTGTATTGCCCAAACTGTTGGATGCAATGCTGAAATACTGTTTCTTATGCCTACCCGACCCGTACAATGAACGAACGAATTTGGTAGCAAACAGTTTTCGAATGACACACCAAACCAAAAATTTCTGCTTTGTGACTGCAGTCATTGGAAGGCAAAAAAGTGCGAGCACGTCTCACAACTTGTATCAGTCAAGAAAATATTCCGGTATACAAAATTATAAGGGAACAGAAAATCATTCAGTACATTTCCCACGAACAATGAAATAGCTACGATCACCAAAGTGGAATTAAGCTTCATACTGAACGGTAGTATATGAATCTTTATCCTGAATCAGAGACCCAACTATGGACGAAGCTTTCCTCTTTAATATACAACCCATAGTTAATGCGGAGAATATCGAAGGGTTTGTCGAAACATCTCGGAAGAAGAAAGAGAATCAATAGTTACAGAATCTCCACGTAACATATCGGTTGAGTGTCGTTCAAGATTTTGGAACATTATTGGCTATAAACTGACAATAATTTATAACGAACTGTTGGCAGACGATGCATTGTATAGCTTACATATGCAGTTCTTCTTGGGGTCGTGATATCTACATCTGCATCTACATCCATACTCCGCAAGCAACCTGACGGTGTGTGGTGGAGGGTACCTTGAATATCTCTACCGGTTCTCCCTTCTATTCCAGTGTCGTATTGTTCGTGGAATGAGAGATTTTCGGTATGCCTCTGTTTGGGCTCTAATCTCTCTGATTTTATCCTTACGGTCTCTTCGCGAGACATGCGTAGGAGGGAGAAATATACCGCTTGATTGCTCGGTGAACGTATGTTCTCGAAACTTCAACAAAAGACCGTACCAAGCTACTGAGCGTCTCTCCTGCAGAGTCTTCCACTGGAGTTTATCTACCATCTCCGTAACGCTTTCGCGATTACTAAATGATCCCGCAACGAAGCGCGCTGCTCTCCTTTGGATCTTCTCTATCTCTTCTATCAACCCTATCTGGTACTGATCCCCCACCGGTGAGCAGTGTTCAAGCAGTGGGCGAACAAGTGTACTGTAACCTACTTAGTTTGTTTTCCGACATCATTCCCTCAGGATTCTTCCAATGAATCTCAGTCTGGCATCTGCTTTACGAAGTTTAATTTTATATGGTCATTACATTTTAAATCACTCCTAATGCCTAATCCCAGATAATTTATGGAATTAACTGCTTCCAGTTGCTGACCTGCTATATTGTAGCTAAATTATACAGGATCTTTCTTTCTCTGTATTCGCAGCACATTACACTTGTCTACGTTAAGATTCAATTGCCATTCCGTGCACCATGCGTCAATTCGTTGCAGATACTCCTGCATTTCAGTACAATTTTCCACTTTTACAACCTCTCGATATACTACAGTATCATCCGCAAAACGCGTCAGTGAATGTCCGATATTATCCACAAGGTCATTTATATATATTGTGAATAGCAACGGTCCTACGACAATCCCCTGCGCCACACCTGAAATCACTCTTAATTCGGAAGACTTCTCTCCATTGAGAATGACATGCTGCGTTCTGTTATCTAGGAACTCTTCAATCCAATCACACAATTGGTCTCATAGTCCATATGCTCTTACTTTGTACATTAAACGACTGTATCAAACGCCTTGCGGAAGTCAAGAAACACGGCATCTACCTGGGAACCCGCGTCTATGGCCCTCTGAGTCTCGTGGACGAACAGAGCGAGCTGGATTTCACACGATCGTATTTTTCGAAACTCATGCTGATTCCTACAGAGTAGATTTCTAGTCTCCAGAAAAGCTATTATACTCGAACATATTACGTGTTCCAGAATTCTACAACTGATCGACGTTAGAGTTATAGGTCTATAGTTCTGCACATCTGTTCGACGTCCCTTCTTGAAAACGGGGAGGACCTGTGCCCTTTCCCAATCTTTTGGAATGCTTCGCTCTTCTAGAGACCTACGGAACACCACTGCAAGAAAGGGGGCAATTTCCTTCGCGTACTCTGTGTCAATCCGAACTGGTATCCCATCAGGTCCAGCGGCCTTTCCTCTTTTGAGAGATTTTAATTGTTTTTCTATCTCTCTGTCATCTATTTCGATATCTACCATTTTGTCATCTGTGCAACAATCTAGAGAAATAACTACAGTGCAGTCTTCCTCTGTGAAACAGCTTTGGAAAAATACATTTAGTATTTCGGCCTTCAGTCTGTCATCCTCTGTTTCAGTGCTATTTTGGTCACAGAGTGTCTGGACATTCTGTTTTGATCCACCTACCGCTTTGACATAGGATCAAAATTTCTTAGGAATTTCTGCCAAGTTAGTACATAGAACATTACTTTCGAATCCTTTGAACGCCTCTCGCATAGCCCTCCTCAAACTATATTTCGCTTCGTGTAATTTTTGATTGTCTGCAAGGCTTTGGCTATGATTAAGTTTGCTGTGAAGTTCCCTCTACTTCCGTAGTCGTTTTCTAACTCGGTTGTTGTACCACGGTGGCTCTTTTCCATCTCTTACGATCTTTCTTGGCACATACTCATCTAATGCGTATTGTTCGGAGGTTTTGAACTTTGTCCACTGATCCTCAACACTGTCAGTACTTTAGACAAAACTTTTGTGTTGAGCCGTCAAGTACTCTGAAATCAGCATTTTGTCACTTTTGCTAAATAGAAAAATCTTCCAACTTTTTTAATATTTCTATTTACGGTTGAAATCAGCGATGCTTTAACCGCTTTATGATCGCTGATTCCCTGTTCTGCGTTAATTATTTCAAGTCGTTCGGTTCTGTTTGTCACCAGAAGGCCTAATATGTTATCGCCTCGAGTCGGTTCTCTGTCTAACTGCTCAATGTAGTTTTCAGATAAATCACTTAAAAACAAGTTCACTATATTCTTTGTCCCTGCCACCCGTTATAAACGTATGAATCTCCCAGTCTATATCTGTTAAATGAAAATCTCCACCCAAAACTATAACATGGTCGGGAAATCTACTCGAAATATTTTCCAAATTTTCCTTCAGGTGTTCTGCCACAACAGCTGCTGAGCCAGGGGGCCTATAGAGACATACAGTTACCATGTTTCAGCCTGCTTTAACCGTGACCTTCACCGAAATTATTTCATATTTCGGGTCTCCGTCAATTCCCTTCGATGCTATTGCACTTTTTATCGCTAGAAACACGCCTCCCCCTTCACTGTCCAGCCTGTCTCTGCAGTATACATTCCAATCTGAGTTTAGAATTTCATTGCTGTTTCATTGTTTTAGCCAACATTCCGTCCCTAGTACTGTGTGGTAATTGTGACCGTTTATTAATGAGAGCAGTTCTGGGACCTTTCTGTAGATGCTCCAGCAGTTTAATATTACCACATTAATATTGTCATTCCCTGTTGCGTTTTGCCTACTGCTACCTTGTCACGTCTCAGGATGCGTCTTGTCGGGCCTAGGAAAGGGAATTCTCTGAGCCAAAAAACCCACTTGTGCACTCCATACGTACTCCGCTACCCTTGTAGCCTGTAGCTGTCCAGCGAATAGTGCACGCCTGACCTATTCAATGGCCACCTACATTTCTCCAGCCGATAGCGGACGTCGCGAAATTTGCACTCCAGATCTCCGCAGAATCGTCTGAGCCTCTGGTTTAAGTCTTCCACTGGGCTCCAAACCAGAGGACGGCGATAGGTTCTGGGAACGACACTGCAGATAGTTAGCTCAGATTCCACCCCGCGAGCGAGGCTTTCCACCTTCAACAACTCAGCCAACCGCCTGTATGAACTGAGGATGACCTCTGAACCTAGACGGCAGGAGTCATTGGTGCCGACATGAGCAACAATATGCAGTCGGGTGCACCCAGTGTCCTGTATGCCGCCACAGGGCCTCCTCCACATCTCGGATGATACCCACCGGCAAGCAGACAGAGTGAACACTGGCCTTCTTTCCCGACCTTTCAGCTGTTCCCCTAAGGGCCTCCATCACCCACCTAACACTGGAGCTCCCAATCACTAATAAACCACTCCCCCCCCCCCCCCCCCCCACCCATGTGGCTGCTCGGACGTTTCTGAAGGAGCGGCCCGTGGAAACCACAGGAAACAAAACGTTTCTACAGGTGACGCAAAAATGGCAACACTACTAAGTAAGATAGAAGCAACAGGCGAGCATCAGTGGCAACAAAAAGTTCTTTACGAGCAGAAACTAGCCGAGGACTCAATAGAAGTGAAATTACCTCCAAGGTAGCTATACCTCCTCACCATCCAAATGATATTTTACTCGAAGGCAAGGTAAGCAGTGCTTTTAAAAATTGACATGTTGCCAAACGGAAGTTTGAGACCTTTGTAATGTTTGTACAATAATTTATTACGTCAACGATCGCTTATATATATTCACATTACCGGTTTCGGAAAAAAATTGTCATCCTCAGATGTGCTTACCCCACTAAAAGCTTCACACATACTAACAAATATAGTCAGAACTTTCAACGTGATACAGTCATTTAACATTCCACAGACTGTACCTATCGTCTCATGACAAAAGACTTGCCATGAAAAAACACAGAACGTAGTCGCATGTCAGGTGTGTTGTGAGAACGACGTGTTCTGTAATTTCCACCTATGATGGAATTTTAATGTGTTTGATATACAATTCGAACAAGGAGCTACGAGTAAAAATGAAGATCACTCAGACAATGATCTTTTCTTAATTTGTTGCAATTAACATCTCAAAACTCATTACGCAAATTTGTGCAGGATGCGATTAGGTATTGGAAATACTGAGTTGTGACTTGAGATCATCACGGACAAAGCTAAATATATTGTGAGTCCTCATTTTCTTGGGCGAAAAAGGCATCAGTAGTGCTGAACGTAATGTCAGACGTGACAGCACATTCAAATTCTGGTACCGAGATTTCGAAGGAAGAGCACAATGTATAAGTGCATTTTCCTTCGTACGACTACAGTCGTAAATTTCAATCCCAGCAGACGGGTTGAAATGTCTGTTGTGTAGAAAGAAACTAGAGGACGATGCCTTGGCCTAACAACATAGACGATTTTACTTTGCGGGCAAACATTTTTGTTTTATTTTGGTGGCAGCAGTAGCGGCCTCTCGTTGCCATGTTAACCATGCCACGCTCAACAGCGGAACCTATGGTAATGATTGCTGCAATATCATAGTTGATCCAACTGGATCCATGACATACTTTCACCGAACCAATCATCACATTATTGGGCGCTGATGTGCTCGGCGTTTAGCGCCCGTAAGCTCCAAATACACAAACACATTATCGGATTCAAAAACACCAACTACTTTACTAGAATATTTATACAACGGAATAAGTAATTCTGTATGACATACAGCAACTGCTAACTTTGCCAGCCTCTGGTGTAAAAAAGCATTTTATGGCGTTAACGGAACAAATCGGTAGTTGAAACTTCCTGCAGGTTTAAACTGTGTGCCGCACCGAGACTCGAACTCGGGACCTTTGCCTTATGCGGGCAAGTGCTCTACTATCCTTTTTTTTAACATCTCATTTTGTTCTATACAGTTCGTTGAATTTGTTCCTGGCGGACGTCCGATGACACCCGTTCAGGTTGCTCGTTGATCCGTTCACTCAGTTTTTTTATTGTAGAGGGTAGCTGAACCCTCTGACGGAACACACTGAGCTACCGCGCCGCCGATGAAGGTTGATGATGAAGACGACACAAGAACACTCAGTCATGGCGGGGTAGGAGAAAAGCAAGCTGAGCTACAATAATCTGGAAACTTTCCACAGGCTGTGGCTAAGCCATGTGTCCGCAATATCCTTCGTTCCCGGAGTGCTAGTTATGCAAGGATCGCAGAAGCACTTCTGTGAGGTTTGGAAGGTAGGAGACGAGATACTGGCAGAAGTAAAGCTGTGAGGACGGGGCCTCAGTCGTCCCTGGGTAGCTTAGATGGGCCGGAACGGTAGCTCAGCGTGTTCGGTCAGAGGGTTTAGCGACCCACTGTAATAAAAAAACTGAGCGAGCGGATCAACGAACAACCTGAATTGGTGTCATCGGACGTCCGCCACAAACAAATTCAACGAACAATGTAGAACAAAATGAGATCATCTAAAAAGAGATGGTAGAACACTTGCCCGCGAAAGGCAAAGGTCCCCGAGTTCGAGTCTCGGTCCGGCACACAGTTATAATGATGCCAGGAAGTTTCATATCAGCGTACACTCCGCTATAGAGTGAAAATCTAATTCTGAAAACGATAGTTGTTTTGCGTCAGGGAGGTACTGAAGAAATCCCAGCTACCGATTTCCTTCGAAGGTCGCAGCTTGAGTCAAAAAAGTGAGGAGCATAGAATGAGAGCAGTTTTCCAGAAAGAGGGCGGTATCTTACGCTTAAAGTATAGCCTCCACTACATTGATGTTGCAGGATCACATCCACCATCGCATACCTCATGGTCAGTCACGGCTGCTTCGAAAACCACCTGTTCCACATCAGTTTTACACCACACCCGATGTGTGCACGTGCTTCGTGAGAAAGAATTGAATCATATCTTCATCAGTTGTATTAATCAATATGATTCCGCGAATTGCAAGACCTTCTAAAACAGAACTGTCCCCTGCCAGTTTTCATAACTTCGTTGTTATTGGAGAAAAATTTAACAGTACGAGACAGCTGTGACAAAATCATACACATCCTCATTAACCCAAAACTCGCTCAGATACACCAAGGACCGCAGGATTCGTCGAGAGGAAATATCCCATGCTTGGCTAAAAATCACAGAAATCCAGGCTCAGTTCTTTCAGTCAAAGCAACGTTTGCCATCGTGTCCTAGTTTCCACCGAATTCAGCTCTTGGAAGTCTACTGTACCCATAGACTGATCCCAGAATACCAAAGGGATAGAGTAGCATTTACAATGCATGGACTCAGTCATTTGTTGGATATATTCCAATCTCTGTCTCCCTCTACATTGTGTGTCCTCTGCGTATCCCTCTAGTGCCATGGCGCTATTCTACGATATCGTAACACATATCCTGTCACAGTGTTCCTTCTTGTACTGTGTTTATAACATATTTCTATCCTCGTCTATTCTGTAGAGGTATCCTCACTTTTTATCTATGTACACCTAATTTTCAATATACGCCTGTAGCACCACATCTGTGACGATTCGCTTCTCTTCTTTTCTGGTTTTTCCACAGTCAGTGGACGGCTTCTATGCAGTGCTGTACTCCAGACGTACATTCCCAGTAACTTCTTCCTCAAGTTAAGGTATATGTTTGTTACTAGCAGACTTCTTTTAGCGACGAATTCCCTCTTTACCTGCACTAGTCTGCTGCATACTACACGTTGCTCACTCTTATAAACGTACCCCGCTATAAATACAACAACTGCAAATATTGTTCTGGTACAATTTTATGATTAGCGCCATAAAATTGTGGTGGACCGCGTCAGTCGTGCAATGCAGTCGTCAAAGCATGTGTGCCTGAAGTGCGTAAGTAGTTAAGCAGATACCATAGTGTGAACATTTATAACGCTGATTGAGAATCTATAAAAATACGTATGTGTTCAGTAGAGGTGAAGTCTAACTAGGGAGGCGATTAAATTAGCCGTAATTGTTAAAAATACGGCAATCCGTTGACAAAACGTCATACAGGAGTTTAAATGATTACCATTAGTATTGATAGTGTATGCATATTCCGTGCTACCCTGTTAAAAAAAAATTGTGCTCAGGATTACACAGTTCAGTACCTCAGTATCTGATACAGAACTACACAGCAGCTCTACACTCTGTCACTCCCACGGTGAGTGAGTAGGACAAATGATATCAACGAAGTCGTCCTTTGCTGATACCACCATTGACCTCATCGAACCTAACGCGTAATTTTTCAGGCTAGGAGGCTAGGCAACCCATTATGCCGCCCCAATGACTATAATTTTCTATGAGCTGTCCCGGCGTTGCTGTATGTACTGATCTACAAAGCGGCCAGCGCTGAGACGTTCCTGCATTTTAATGACAAGCTAGCATTCAAGGGCCTTTCGTTTACTGGTCTGTCGCCACACCACGTGATTCTTTAAGGTGAAAGCACTTGTCATTATACAAGTTCCAGCTTTTTGCGATAATTCTGCAGACTCCGTTGTCTGCTTACTGTGCGATCCGACGATTACCTGGCGTCCCAGTCTTATTATTAATTGTACCTTATCACATGCCCTCTACGTGACAAAAGATGCCATTCCCACAACAGAGCGCGGAATGTAAAAAAAAAGAAAAAAAATTGCAGACAAATTCGAGTAGTAGAACTCGCTCTCTGAGGGTCCCTTACAAACTTAATTGCGTATATAGATAGCTGTGGTGGTTTCCATTAATAATTAACATTAATGTCAGCAGTGGGCTCAACATGATCCACATTAGTTCTTCTATAGGTTTTGATGAGTCAATTTGCGAATATCAAATAACGTATCTTTCGATTGCATTGACTCAGAAGCTTAAATATTTTACTCTAGTGTCTTTGTAATATTTTTAACGCATTATTAACTCGAATCTCATATCTCTAGAAATATATTATTCAGTTTAAAAAAGTAATAGGATGTTTCGGGGATGGAAGCATTCTTAGTTGACTTAACTAAACTACAGACATTTTCAGAATGATTATAATCTATTCACGTGATCGTCTTTGTCACCTCAGATGTATGTGACTATTGTGGAAAGATAGCTGTTAGTACCGAGAAAGATAACGCTTCTCCATTTACATGCCTTAAGTTTCGATAAAGGACAAACGCCATTGTTCAGGAATGAACATTCACTACTTGGAAACATCATATTATATTAACACAGATGACGGTATATAGCGTTAAAAATGGCTAAATGGAACATTAACACAGTAAAAAGAACAGAAAGCTCCTAATGTCCGATTACAGGATTAGTACCCAGCCTGTGGAACACAGAACATATTTTAATATTTAATAGTGTTAAAGAGCGATGATATATACATAAAGCCAGTATTAGTCGGATGGAAGTCTTCTTGGAAGGGTTTGTGGAAAGAGCATACAACGCGCTACTGTAACGAATTTTATAGCAGTGATCCACTGAGGGGAGTCATTATCAGGTAGATATGACTGTAGACGTCGAACGAATTCAGGGACGTTCTCCTAGGATCCTAAAATATCGGTATAACGCTTTCGAAAACGTCGCAGCCACCTTGGGGAAATAACATGTGGATCTTTGGAGGAAAACCGGATGATGTTGTTTCGTAGTAAGAAAGACTCCTCCTATTCTGTAGGACGGTTATAAAATTCCCCTAAAGCCAACTAGATTTAGGTTTGTCATGATTTCATTAAACAGCTTTAGGCGAATGCTGTGATGGTGTCTTTAAAATAGTACGGCCAATTTCCAACTGCAGCCTCGTCCAGTAAACTGAACGTTAAACAGCAATATTCCTTCTTTCCTTTAGAAGAAAGGAGTCGTTGTCTCGTGAAACCGCGTTGGATAAATTTTGAGAACCTGTGTTCGAAGAAGGCTGTGCGACAACTCTGTCGCCGTCATCATATATGTCACGTAGTGATAATAAAAATAAGGTGAAAGAGATTAAGGTGCGTTGAGAGGCTGTAGGAATTTCTCCCTCTCCCAATACGCGACTGAAATAGGACAAAAAATGGCTAATATTGGCACCAAGTACCCTCCGCCATGCACCTTACAGCGGTTTGCGTAATGTATGAGTAAATATAGATATTGCTACAGTACTTGAACATGCACTTACGCGGAAAATTATTGCCAATCTTATAATAATGGACAGAAGCTATATGATGAAACAACAATGACATAGTCGCTTTCCTAGGAAACCAGAGCTCAACAGAGCTGCAGAGGGTATATAAAGAAACACGCTGCGACCACATTCAGTACAGTTCAGCAGAGCGGAGGTCAGCGTGGTCGCTTCCCCGTATCGCCGCCTCCCCGTCTCGCCGCCTCCACGTATCGCCGCCTCCACGTATCGCCGCCTCCACGTATCGCCGCCTCCACGTATCGCCGCCTCCACGTATCGCCGCCTCCCCTTCTCGCCACCTCCACGTGTCGCCGCCTCCCCGTCTCGCCGCCTCCACGTATCGCCGCCTCCACGCCTCGCCGCCTCCACGCCTCGCCGCCTCCACGTATCGCCGCCTCCACGTATCGCCGCCTCCACGTATCGCCGCCTCCTCGTATCGCCGCCTCCCCGTCTCGCCACCTCCACGTATCGCCGCCTCCACGTGTCGCCGCCTCCACGTATCGCCGCCTCCACGTATCGCCGCCTCCACGTATCGCCGCCTCCCCGTCTCACCGCCTCCACGTATCGCCGCCTCCACGTATCGCCGCCTCCACGTATCGCCGCCTCCCCGTCTCACCGCCTCCACGTTTCGCCGCCTCCACGTATCGCCGCCTCCACGTATCTCCACCTCCACGTATCGCCGCCTCCACGTATCTCCACCTCCACGTATCGCCACCTCCACGTGTCGCCGCCTCCCCGTCTCGCCGCCTCCACGTATCGCCACCTCCACGCCTCGCCGCCTCCACGCCTCGCCGCCTCCACGTACCGCCGCCTCCACGTATCGCCGCCTCCACGTATCGCCGCCTCCTCGTATCGCCGCCTCCCCGTCTCGCCGCCTCCACGCTCCACGTTTCGCCGCCTCAACGTATCGCCGCCTCCACGTATCGCCGCCTCCACGTATCGCCGCCTCCCCGTCTCACCGCCTCCACGTATCGCCGCCTCCTCGTATCGCCGCCCCCACGTATCATCGCCCCCACGTATCGTCGCCCCCACGTATCGTCGCCATCGTCGCCTCCACGTATCGCCGCCTCCACGTATCGCCGCCTCCACGTATCGCCGCCTCCACGTATCGCCGCCTCCACGTATCGCCGCCTCCACGTATCGCCGCCTCCCCGTCTCGCCGCCTCCCCGTCTCGCCGCCTCCCCGTCTCGCCGCCTCCCCGTCTCGCCGCCTCCACGTATCGCCGCCTCCTCGTATCGCCGCCTCCTCGTATCGCCGCCTCCTCGTATCGCCGCCTCCTCGTATCGCCGCCCCCACGTATCGCCGCCCCCACGTATCGCCGCCTCCACGTATCGCCGCCTCCACGTATCGCCGCCTCCACGTATCGCCGCCTCCACGTATCGCCGCCTCCACGTATCGCCGCCTCCCCTTCTCGTCGCTTCCCCGTCTCGTCGCTTCCCCGTCTCGTCGCTTCCCCGTCTCGTCGCTTCCCCGTCTCGTCGCTTCCCCGTCTCGTCGCTTCCCCGTATCGTCGCTTCCCCGTATCGTCGCTTCCCCGTATCGTCGCTTCCCCGTATCGTCGCTTCCCCGTATCGTCGCTTCCCCGTCTGGTCGCATCAACTTCCCTGCAGTGCACCGAGCTACAGAGTCCTCAGTTCCAATCAAGGTTTTTGGGAGGTTTTCCTTGATTGTAAGGCGAATGCCGGAACTGTTTACCTCCTCCCATCGATACAGAGATGTAATTCATGTAAATAATAAATTGAGAAATAAATGCTATAAGCGTACTTTGCCTTGTCTTTAATGAATTTTTATGTAAAGGAACTGAATAATAAATGACAGTGTATAGCTGACTGTTGCTCTGAAGCAGAAAGTTTAGTCTGTTCACATGAACCTAATGGTTTTCAATGGGGTAGGGGAAAACATAAAAATATAACACAGAAACGAAGAGAGAACAAACATTTACTCACAGAGCACAGAAAAATATAGTCCTATGTGTTTTCTTTTACATGTAAATGAAAGCGAACTGATGTTTAACTTAGGTGCATGCAAACATTCAGTGTTAATACGTGAAATATACAACGCTAGTTGTATCTCTATCGTTTCACTGCGAAGTATTCCACGTACACCTCAGTTATTAGCTGGACACATTACTGTACACATTATCAGTTATTCAGCTGTTCAGCATTCGTTAGTCGCAAGCAATGTCTCTGGATTAAGGAATCTGTGGCAGGCTGGCTGATTGCGTTCACGATTTATTGCACCTGAAAGATATATGCTTTGCTTTTAGCGTCCACTGTGGTTCTTTATATTTACCAAAAGGCTTAACAACTTATCGGCTAACCACAATAATCTATGCTGGAACGGTAAGTAGAAAATACCACCAAGATATAACATCGTGGTTAACTGCTTAATCATTGTGATCTGGTAAACTACTGTTAATGAAAGTCTTTGCAACTTATATTCAAATGTAGCTTATTTTTTAACGGTAAGAGGAGTCCAAAAATATTGTTAAATGTTGCTCGTTTTAGCTTTTCTTTACCTTTGTGAAGATCACGAGGTATAATGAGGTACAGTTAGATGTGAAGGATGTTTATTGAGCAGATACTGTGTACAGTGCGAAGAAGGATATTTACTGAGCAGATATTATGTGCAGTGTGAAGACGGCAAACGTATGTTTCGATCAAATAAGTTATCAACATTTCAGTGTGCTGCTATGAAGCATTCAGAATGTTGTCTTGCAGTAATAGGGAATAACACAGTATTTCATTCAGCCCTCATTAAAGAAATTGTTCTTATACTCACATAGTTAGTAGGCTTTCCCACTATATTATGCCTGAGATTAAGTTGAATCGCAGTACAACTCTGAAAGAGAAAATTACCTAAATTTAAGGGATCGTTATGGACAGAACACATGTAACAGAAATTGATGTGAAACACTGGAATTTTTCTCAAATGCACAAACCGATGCTATGATAAGACTGGTGTAAACATAGTGACGCATATTTTCATTAAAAAAGTCAATACATTACGTTGAATTTTGTACAGATCGCTTGCTTATCTTTAGGATTTGCGAAAGCAAATTATCGAGTGTCTACTGTTTTATGTACTTAAGCATATGAGCTAGTCCATGACAGTAAAGACGAAGAGTTTAATTTTTGTTATGGTTTGATTCTCGCGCAGATAAAAAAGTGTTTTCTACAAAGGAAGAACAGACAGCGGGCTGTGCTATGTTACAGGATAGGAAACAATCCTGGTTGTCAAAACTTTCGTGCCTGCTGACAAGATTTTTCAATACTGTAAGTACCAAAGAATTTGAGGCGAAACCACTGCACGTTACAGAATTCGTAATCCAGAGGAAGTATTTTTAAGATTCTGATAATGCGTAAACGAATGAGTGCAAATATTTTGTAGTTATCATCAAATATAAATTAATTTGCAAGGACCTTAGAACATCCGCATTTGTTAATTGAGCTTTTGATTTGTTGCATCGTGTTCATTGGGTCAGGAAACTAAAATATTTTGTATTCGTAAAAACAACGTGAAGCTATGTTCAGGAGTTAACTTATGAAATCCGTCAACTATATTTAGAATACGTTATTTTATTATCGAATTAACATTTCGTGTCACAGCTTCATAGTTGACAAAGGATCATCATTGCTGCATCAACCTTTAATATTGTAGTGATTAAGCCGTTCCACTGAACTATGCGAATCAGATCTATTACAATATTAGTTTCCACAAAGAGAGATTCAGTGACAGCGATACTCTGCAAGCAAAGATATATTTCATGGTGGAGATCACCTTTAACATTTTTCGCCCGCAGATAGAGCGTGGGAGAAATTACTGCAAACCTCCAAATGTATGTACTCTGTTCTCCCTCTTTTTTCTCTTGATCGTTGAGCGATACATATGCAGAAGACAGTAGAGTTACTTCCTAAGAATTCTCGAAAATTGATTCTCTAGACAAATTCTGTGAAGTTTCAAAACAACAATGTCTCCTTGGCGCCAATAATCACGATTCAGTTTCACAAAATAGGTCCCATCTCCGTGTGACCTACAATGCCCCATTTACGATAGAGCTTTGACTTTCTTCGATTTTCTCAGTTAGACAAGCTTCATGAGGGCTTCACACACTGATGTACGACTGCAGAATAACTTGCATTAAGGGGACACGCCCCTGAACTGGCTGCATTTTTAGCATTATCTTCACCCTCATAATGCAACTGATCTATAAATGAGAGATAGCTGAAAACTCTGAAGCACAATTAGGTCATTAGTCAAAGCATTTCCCAAAAAATCATTGAGATATTTATTATATTTTGGTACTGACAACAATATTTATAACAGTATAAAACACAGACCACTATTTCACTGCGGTACCATTTTCTTTCGAACCACTAGCTGACTCGAAAAAGAGTCGGAGTACAGACAACATTCACATAAATGTTTCATGCCTCCAGTTTCCTTCCCTAACGCTGACCTGCGAAAAAGACAAGTAATTCATTTTACTACAACAAAGATACTTAAAAATATACCTCAAATATCACAACAAAGTTATTTAAAACTGTACCTCAAATATCACCGACATCATCATCATGTTATAAATTTTTCAGGAAATAGTAGGCAAGGGAGGTGGCGGGATCATTCTAAATATCTGTACCAATTTTTGTGAGTTTAACTTAGGTCATTTAGGAGAAAAGTGTACCTAAATGCTGAAAATTCAAGTTTTCGGTAAATCGCAAAAGAAGATTTACAGATTTATTAACTTACCACTATGCTCGTTTAGAACATTCCATCTGTATACTCCAGTTGTTCTCCTGTTTCCTTATCCTCCATACTCTTTCTCTTCATTCTTTTCTTTATCCTTGATTCCTTGGTAGCAGCTTCTGCACCTGTCTCTACTTCGATTACCGGCCGCTTATCAATAGCAATTATAGCTAATGTCATATTCCTTTCCGTCTGGATGTTTAATTTCTTCGTAACATTGATCCTTGAAATTGAACCATTATTGAATGTTGTTATTTCATCCACGACACCAATCTTCAGCACTGTCAGCCCAACTAATACAGTTTTGGATATTCTCTCCCATATATGGCTGTTGAAACTTTCATTTGCATTCTGAGATAGATCATGCATACATTTCGTAAGTAGATTTTTATTTTCCAGATCCCTATATTAGACCTAACTAACTGCCTCCATTACAGCAAGTGGTAAGGACTGCTTGTGGGTAGCATTGCCCAGCCAGTAATTACACCACGAATCTTCCCCTTTTGGACACATACTATGCTGTGGGGTTTCATCTGTTGACACTCTGTGAAACCATGTTGCCCAGACAACTCGTCTCATGTTCTCCAAATCTCCTACATTTCTCCTTATTGCTAGTATATAATATTGAGTCAAAGAATCAGTTTCACTTTTGTAAGACGACCTACACCACCTATGTGTTTTCCGTCTGACAGTTTTCTTCCACTGAAGTCTTTACATAATTTTCCTAGCCGAACTCGCATTGTTTTTGTACATGCCCAACACATTCAAGCTTTTCTATCAGAGTGTCCCCATTTGGTCTGTCATTAACAACAGAAATGTGTCCTTTACAACCTCCATCTCCAAGGTAGCCTACATACCTCACACTACAACTGACCTCTGATCTTCTAAAAATGTTTAGAACTCCTTTCGTTTCCATGTTAGCACTTGGCCGTTAAATTTTTTTACCCAATTATAGGTTCCAATAAATTTACATG
Organism: Schistocerca gregaria; assembly: GCF_023897955.1. Classification (NCBI taxonomy): domain Eukaryota; kingdom Metazoa; phylum Arthropoda; class Insecta; order Orthoptera; family Acrididae; genus Schistocerca; species Schistocerca gregaria. The sequence continues at coordinate 864,119,013 of NC_064921.1, forward strand.
AACAACCCTGACAGTGGTTTGTTAGACATTCATAATATAGTATCTTACCAGTTTCAATAAAAGTGGCCATTACAGCCCCATTCGGAGAAGCATGACCTCTCTTCTGCCAAGATCCATCAAATGCTGCCACAATGTCTGCATTCTTAGACAAGATTCCTGCTTCTTCTGCTGCTCTTTTCATTGAATGTTCACTTACACCACAATAAGTATTATGTATTAATTTATTGTATCTGTCAAACCTCAGTGGAGGCAGAGGTAAATCCATCACTGCACAAAAAGTCTGGGCAGCTCTCCTTCCCCTTCCAATACATCGCAATGCGTAAGCAAGCTGAACATTTACAATGTAATGTCGACTATCAGTTACTGGCGATGTCATAGTATCACTGTGCATCTTCACACGAGTTACAGGCACTCACTAAACGACTTTAAAGACCCTTCCTTGCTGAAATGTACTCAGAATCGTCAATACTATCTTCACAATCGCAGTACTTACATTTCACAGCACTCTTCAGAAGTGTTGACACCATATTTAGATTCAGAATAACATTTCCGTCGTTACTGCTGCTCACAATACTACTAGGCTTGTTCTCATTACGTTTAGAAAGTTAAAGTTTACCTCTAGAAGCACTGCCTGTAGACGCAGTTTCCACAGGCGCAACTGATGTGTATTATTCGGTTGTGTTTGGAACTGGGTGACGCGAAGCTTTCGTCTGGGACTAAATTTCTTCACTCTCGGCGTTTGTAGCACAGAAAACACACACACAGAAAGAAAACAACACACAATAACTACAAAACCACACGCTTGTGAATTTCCGAAATCATATATTCTAAGTCTTCTAGACATGGCTATGCTTTGGTTCTGGGGGTCAGTACCTTCCAGCATACACCTGTGTTAACGATCCGTAACTAATGACCGAAAAATCGGAAGAACAAAATAATGCATTACGTATTCTGAACCACTTTAAACTGACAGATGGGCGTAGCCCTGTGCAACATTACGTTCAATCTCAATTTTAGAACGAACGGAAAATGATAATGCCCATAAACTATACATTTTTGAAATCAGCATGAAATATTCTTTTCTACAGAGCAAGAAATTTTTGTTATTTTCTCGAGCATATCCCCTTAAACGCTTTTGTGTGACTTTCTGACCATGTGAACAGCACTCCTGCGACAAATTCAAGTCTGCCGTTTTCCCTTTCTGCTACTTATTTCACCAGTTCGTTGATACAGTCGTTAAGACAGAGGTATTGCATTTGGGAGACGGCTACCTCTGGTCATCAAGATTAACATTTTCCTTGTTTTTCCTTAGGTCGCTTGAAATAAACGCCATGCTCCTTCATCCAAGGAAGACATGGCCAATTTTCTTGCCCCGAAATGAGTTTGTGTTCCGTCAGTAGTTACCGCGTCGCTGACGGGACATTCAATCCTGGTCTCCCTTCATTACTTATTTACACAATGGCTTGTGGTTAACTTGTGTAAGTCTGGGTGTAGATGTTTTGAAAACATTTCATCTATCTCCCGCGAGCCAGTTTACGGTGTGAGGAGGAGGTTACTTGGGTTATCGCTCTCTGATCATCCTTTCGTGTTCCATTCGTGAACAGCACACAGGAAGGATGAGTGTCGGTAAATCTCCGCGTTAGCTGTAATTTCTTCGTTTTTTTTCTGTACGCTTATTTCCCGAGGCTTATGTGGAAGGAAGCAGTACGTAGCCAGACTCTTCCGGGAACGTCCTCTCCCGAATGTTAATAGTCAGCCTCTCAATAATGAACAACTCCTCTCTTGTACCGTCTGAAACTGAAGTTTGGTAAGCAACTACGTAACATGCTGGGGTCGACTAAACGATCCCGTAACAAACGCGCTGTTCCTCTTTAGAACTTGTCTCTCTCTTCTACGAATCCAGCCTAGTAACGGTCTAGAACGCGTACGTCGAAAGCGGCCCGAATCAAATATTCGCGTAGCCCGCTGTTTTCGGCCGTATTTTATGGCAATATGGTTGTGGAAACTAATAGCACCATCCAGAAACGTCAACTAACGTTAAGACCTTCTTAAAACTGTATGTTTCTCGCTCAGTAACAAACAAAAACATACAGAAACAGTAAAATTTTAAGATGTGCTTAATTTGGCCGTGAGCTAAGTAAAGTCTGCCACTTACGTCAGGAGCAAAGTGTTATGCACCGAGGTCACTGCAGAGTTAAAAGAAATGAGAGGGGAAAGATTTTATTGTTTTTCTTCCAATGCTGACAACATACAAACGTGCGCAAGTAGCAACGAACAGCTGCTGCGGTATACACTGAACAGTCAAAGAAACTGGTACACCAGTCTAATATCGTGTAGGAACCCGGAAGGCACGCAGATGTGCAGCAACACGACGTGACATGGACTCGACTAATTTTAAAAGAGACTCTCCACACAGACAACAAGTTTCCAGTCATCAACAGTCCAATATCGGTGTTGACGGGCCCAGGCGAGGCGTAAAGGTGTGTCGTGCAGTCATGACTATGTGATCCAAAGTATCCGGACACTTAGTTAGTTAGTTGCGTGTTCCATTGATCAATTGCACGGAACTGTAGCCGTTATGATGTGGAACCTGTCAAGTGCACAAGAAATGCACATGTGAAACAAGATTTCTTTATATATATATATATATATATATATATATATATATATATATATATATATATATATATATATTACAATACAGAGCTAAGTAAAAATATTTTTATTATTTACCCCATTCCCTTAAATAGCACTATATTTATAGATTTATTTATTCCTACTCAAAAATTGATCTTTAGTATACAAGGAGTTGTTAATAAGATATGATTTCAATTTATTTTTGAAGATATTACTACTGTCTGTCAGAGATTTTATTTCATCTGGTAATTTGTCAAAAAATTTTATAGCAGCATGTTTTACGCCATTCTGTGCCAAAGATAGATTGAGTAAAGGATAGTGTAAGTCTTTCTTTTTTCTGGTATTATAATCATGAAATTCACTGTTGTTTTAAACTGGTCCATGTTGCTGAGTACAAATTTCATTAGTGAGTGAATGTACTGTGAGGCTGTTTTAAGAATTCACAATCTTTTAAAAAGATGCCTACAAGATGTGCGACTATGAACCCCACACATTATTCTAACCACTTTCTTTTGAGCAGTGAATACTTTTTGTCTAAATGTTGAGTTAACCCAAAATATTATTCCCTATGACACCAGAGAGTGAAAGTATGCAAAGTATGTTAGCTTACTAATTTCTATATCCTTAAAATTGACAATATTCTAATATCAAAAGTTGCTGAACCTTGGCGCTTTAGAAGATCCAAAATACAAATTTTCCAATTAAGATTGTCATCTATATGTACACCCAAAAACTTAGTACGCACTACACTGTCTACTGAATTCTGTTGATGTCTTATATTTATTGAAGGAACTGCACATTTTGCAGCAGATAGTTGGATGTACTATGTTTTTTCAAAGTTTAGAGGAAGCCCATTTGCAGAAAACCAATTAATGACTTATCCAGACACCTTATTTGTACCATCTTCAATTGGAGTTTCTTTTACCAGATTAATAACGATGCTTCTATCATCAGCAAACAGTGTCGGTTTAGCTTCCTGTTTCAGATAGGAAGGTAGGCTGTTTTCATATATCAACAACAGAAGGGGACCCATGACTGAACTTTGTGGAACACCTAATGTAGTTTCATCCCAGTTAGGTGAAGTGGCAAACTTATTTAAATCACTTGACCCATATAAGGAAACAGTTTGCTTCCTGTTCTGTATGTACAACTTAAACCACTCCTATGTTATTCCATTTATACCATAGAACTGTAATTTCTGTAACATACTGTAATGGTTCCTAAGATCAAATGCTTTGAACATCTCACAGAAAATTCCTATTGGTGAAATTTTACTATTTAAAGATTATTATGTGGACAGTGAAATTGTATATTGCTGTCTCAATGGAACAGCATTTTTGAAATCCGAACTGTGATATACCATGTATCCCATTACTGTTGAGATGGGTAAACGCTCTTGAGTATATTATTTTCTCGAAGATTTTTGAAAATGCTGTAAATGAGGATACTGTCAGATAATTATTGAAATCTGTGGTGTCCCCATTTTTGTAGAGAAGCCTGACAATGTCATATTTTAACCTGTCTGGGAAAATGCCTTGAGTTCATGACACATTACGTATGTGACTCAAAACATCAGCTGTAATTGCTCCACATTGTTTTAATATCTTATTAGAGATGTCATCTACTCCAACAGAACAATTATTTTTCAAAGATTTAATAATTTCACTTATTTCACAAGAGGTTGTTAGGTGAAACTTAATCTGACTAAATTTTTTCAAAACAGACTCTTCCATGTACTGTCTGGCTTCTTCTTTTGCACTGTTCTCACCGATTTCTTCTCCTACACTTAAGAAATGGTTGTTAAATATATTAGCTACTTTTGTACTGTTGGTTAGGATAGTCCCATTCTCCTTAATAGTAATACTACCTACCCCAGTGGTTACTTTTCCTGTCTCCCTTCTATCAACATTCCATATTGATTTGAATTTATTGCCAGAGTTGTTAATTTCTTCTGTTACATACGTATTTCTTGATTTCCTTACAACTTTTCTCAGTATGTTACAATAATTTTTATAGTGTAAAACTACTGCTGGACTTTTACTAATTCTCGCTGTCTCATAAAGTTTTCTTTTTCTTTCTGAAGACACTATAATACCTGTAGTAATCCAAGGTTTCTTTGAAAAGTGTGTGGTGTTACATTTAGTAATTTTCTTTGGGAAACAATGTTGAAAAAGGGATATAAATTTCTCAAGAAATATGTTGCATTTATCATTAGTATTTGACTCATTAGACACATCTCCCCTATTAACATTTCTTAAGCTTTCTTTGAAGTGCTTTATAGATACCGGGTTGAGCGACCATACACTTTTACTTAATGGTTTCCGAACTGTACATTCTGTTAGGTTTTGTTAGTTAAACATTTGTGCATCATGGTCTGATAATCCATTTACCACAGGGAGAGCATGTGTCTGTTTTACACTCTATCGCTGTACAAATACGTTACCTATTAGTGTGCTACTGTCTTGAGCTATGCGTGTAGGGAAATTCATCACTGATTCTAAGTTATATGTTCTTAATAACACTTCTAGTTTACTTTTCCTCTCAGAATTATTTAGAAAGTTTACATTGAAATCACCACATATTAATAACTTCTTCTTTTTGTCTGAGAGACAGCATAAAAGGGTGTCAAACTTTTTTATGAATTGCTCCCAGTCTCCTAATGGGCACCTGTACACTGTTGCTAATATCAATACTATATTATCTAGCTGAAGTTCACATGCACAAACCTTAAAGTGCTGATCAACACAAAATTTGCTTACATCTACAGTTTTGTATTTATATCCTTGTTTCATGAAAATGGCAACTCCTTTGTTCATCGTAGATTTACAAGTGTAAGATACGAAATTATACCCACTTATACTGTCACTATCCATGCCCAAAAGTACATGCTGATCAGACAGAGTATATCAATCTTATTCTTATTTTTGAGATCATCTAAACACATTAATAGCTGATCTACTTTAGTTTTTATTCCCCTGATATTTTGATCAGGTAAGTTGATACTAACCTCAGCTTTACCCCAATTTACTGTACATGAAGTTTCTTCTATTCTATTTATCTTGATTGTTGTCTGTCTGGACTTTGGCTTTAACCCAAATAATCTGTCTGCCTGGATCCATTAATTACAGGGATCACCCGTTGTGTGTCTTTGGACCCCCTTACAGTTTCTGCTAATAGAGAAGCTAACTTATTTTCCCCCACCCTGTTCAGGTGCAGACCATGTGTAGTGTATCCCCACCTACCAATAGCATTTACTGGAACATCACTTATGTGAGATTTTGTCGGTGACTGGAGCATCCGGTTCAGCTCAGTGTTAACATGCCTTACAGGAGTGTTTACCCAGTGCTGATCAGGGCACTGAAAGACCTCCAGAAACCCCACATATGTGTGCTCAGTTTCTGCTCCTATTTTATCCAGGTCATATCTAATACTGTATCTTGGATTCATAGCCAATTATAATTACCTGATCTTCCTTCCCAAAATCCCTGCATAGTTGACTTACGTTTTCTGTCATCTGGCTAATGGTAGCACGTGGTTTCACAAAACTTGTGACCTGGTACCCTGCACCTAATTTCTCCTGAAGCTGCTGGTCCACACCCCTCCCTTGACTGCTGCGTATATGCAGAATTCTTCTTTTCCTGTTCTGGTTTGACCCCGATCTGTCTTTTTTCTTTAAGCTAATATTCTGCTTCAACCTACTTTCAACTACATCTGGATGAGGCCCTTTCTCCACTTCAGATAGCAAGACAAACTGATTTACTAATTGAATTTCTGGAGTTTTTTCAAGTGTTTCCCTGCTTCGCCCTTTGCCTTCTACCTTTTCCTAGTTCCCAGTCTCTTTCTCCTCCCCTAACCTACATAATTCGAAGTTCGCGTTTTCAAATTCAGCCTTAAGCGCACAATTTTTTGCCTCCTGTCCATCGATTTTTCTGTCCTTTCTACATAACCTACACTGCCATGGAATGTATGAAAATTATTTACAAGTTCATATCGCCCTCCATCGGTAGTGCTGGAATTAAATATGCTACTGTCCCACCCTTACACTTGATGACAGATTTGACTCTCGCAGGCATACGTTCAGTCAGGTGCTGGAAGGTTTCTTGGGGAATGGCAGCCCATTCTTTACGGTGTGTTGCCTTAAGGAGAGGTATCGATGTCGGTCGGTGAGGCCTGACACGAAATTGGCGTTCCAAAACATCCCAAAGGTGTTCTGTAGGATTCAGGTCAGGACGCTGTGCAGGCCAGTCCATTACAGGGATGTTATTGTCGTGTAATCACTCCGCCACAGGCCGTTCATTATGAACAGGTGCTCGATCCTGTTGAAAGATGCAATCGCCATCCCGAAATGCTCCTCAGCCATGTGAAGCAAGAAGGTGCTTAAAACATCAATGCAGGCCTGTGATACTGCGAGGCAAAACAACAAGGGGTGCAAGGTCCCCCCCGCCCCGCCCCAAGGAAAACACGACCACTCCATAACATCAATGCCTCCGAATTTTACTGTTGTCACTACACACGCTCGCAGATGAAGTTGACCAGGCATTCTACATCCCCACATCCTGCCATCGAATCGCTACATTGTGTACCGTGATTCGTCACTCCACAAACCTTTTCCTACTGTCCAATCGACCACTGTTTACGCTCTTTACACCAAGCGAGGCGTCGTTTGGCATTTACCGCCGTGATGTGTGGCATATGAACACCCACTCGAACATGAAATCCAAGTATTCTCACCTCCCACCAAACTGTCGTAGTACTTGCGGTGGATCCTGATGCAGTTTGGTATTCCTGTGTGATAGTCTGGATAGATGTCAGCCTATTACATATTACGACCCTTTCAACTGTCTGCGGTCTCTGTCTGTCAACAGACGAAGTCGACCTGCACGCCTTTGTGCTGTACGTATCCCTTCACGTTTTAACTTCACTATTACCTAGGAAACAGTGGACCTAGGGATGTTTAGGAGTTTGGAAAATCTCGGGTACAGACGTATGACACAAGTTACACCCAGTCACCTGATCACGTTCGAAGTCCGTGACTTCCGTGAAGCTCCCTATTCTGCTCTCTCACGAAGTCTAATGATACTGAGGTCACTGACATGGGGTAATTGGCAATAGGTGGCACCACAATGCACCTAATATGAAAAACTAATGTTTTTTGGAGTGTCCGTATTCTTTTGATCACATAGTGTAAGCCGGCCGCGGTGGTCTCGCGGTTCTAGGCGCGCAGTCCGGAACCGTGAGCCTGCTACGGTCGCAGGTTCGAATCCTGCCTCGGGCATGGATGTGTGTGACGTCCTTAAGTTAGTTAGGTTTAAGTAGTTCTAAATTCTAGGAGACTGATGACCTCAGAAGTTAGGTCCCATAGTGCCCAGAGCCATTTATTTACAAAGCTGCCATTCGACATCCTAACCATTTGTGTTGATTTTCAATTAATTAAGTTACAAAAATAGCCACTGTTGTGTTATATTTGGCCGAATACAAAAGTCCGATTGAAACGGTCCCCTGCAAGCGGTTGGCAATCTTTCAGATGCTAGGGAATCAAGATACCTAAAAAATGTGCCCGAAAATCTAAAAAACAACATGGGATCCTATTGCGATGATCCTGTCCACAGTAGCCATTTACGTACGGAAATTTGGTCGCCAATGAAACCTTCAGAAAATTCGTGTAATTCCAGTATATTACTTTCTTTTACACTTAAGAATACTTGTTGTGATAGCTTACAATATGTAGATCCAAATGTGTAAGTGGTAGGCTTTTGTCAATAACCATGGCTTAGTGAAATTTGAATTTCTCTTTGAGTGGTCACTTTACTCCCCTCCCTCCCACCTCCCTATGCAGCCCGATGTGTTGCGTTACAATGTCAGTATTGTCTCCTAAGCAAAAAAAAATTGACGTCCACTAATCTAGTCTGACGAGCAATGCTCGATAATCGGACCAACAGGTGTTTTCTAAGCCACTCATTTCGTGGATAAATTACATTCTCTTACGATTCACCCAATGAGTCTGTCTGGCATCTGCTTTTCCCACTATTTCTTTTATGTGGTCATTCTGTTTTAGATCTTTCTGGATGTTTACTTCTAGGTAGTTAATATTCCCAGTGATTTGTTGCCAAAAGTGTAATTGTAAAGAAGCAGATTACTTCGTCTTTTGTGCGCTTTATGTTATATTTATTTTTCTTCAGCGTCAACTGCCACTTTCTACATCAATCATCGATCGTCTGCAGGTCTTCTTGCACTTTGTTAGTCATCTAGCGCTCCTTCCTTCTTACCGACAACTGCATCATCAGTCAACAGCCTCGTAGAGATTCCGACGTTACCCACTATATCCTTTGTACATTGTGTAAATAGTACGGTCCTACTACACTCACTTGGGTTATTCCTGAAATTGCCTTCCCTTTTCTCGACTTTGTTCCGATAAGAAGTGTTGACTTCTAACTGCAAGGGAGCTCTGAATCTATTCACAAACCTGAACAGATACTGGGTAAGCTCACTGCAGAACTGTATAAATGCGTTCCTGATGTCAAGGAGATCAGCATCAAATTGGGCGCGTACGTGTACAGGACTTTGTATCTCGTGGACGAACAGAGTGAGCAAGAAATAAAGATGACCACGGCACAGTGCATGCCGCCGCTTGCTCTGGCTGGTGCTACAGACACTTGGCGGCTGCCAGAGTCAAGCAGATAAGTTGTTCTTATTGCGGCACTCCCTTGGCGCAACACAGCAGGTATGCTGTTGCCTAGACCACACCAAACAGCTCGCCATCATTACGTTCGCTGGGAACTCAACATGAGGTCTGAGTTCATTTGTCGAAATCATTTCGGCTGTTTATAAGATGCAGATGCTTTTTTAATCTGACTCTATGTGGAACCTGGAAATGTTCAGCGACCGCAGTTGTTGGTGAAAGAAGGTACTGCATCAGCCATAACTGGCGTTTATTGTGCCGGCCGGTGTGACCGAGCGGTTGTAGGCACTTCAGTCTTGAACCGCACGACCGGTACGATCGCAGGTTCGAATCCTGCCTCGGGCATGGATGTGTTTCATGTCCTTAGGTTAGTTAGGTTTAAGTAGTTGCCCGACATGAACCCCATCGACATTTAGGGGAGAAAAGCGAGAGTTCACTTCATGCATAAAGCCTTGCACCGGCAACACTTTCGCAATTATGGACGATTATAGAGGTAACACGGCTCAGTATTTCTGCAGTAGACTTCCAACGAAATGTTGAGTCCATGCCACGTCGTTTTTCCACACTACGCCGGGCAAACGGCAGTCAGACATGATACTGGGGGACTTTAATCACCAGAATGGTTCAAATGGCTCTGAGCACTATGGGACTTAACTCCTGAGGAGGTCATCAGTCCCCTAGAACTTAGAACTACTTAAACCTAACTAACCTAAGGACATCACACACACCCATGCCCGAGGAAGGATTCGAACCTGCGACCGTAGCGATTGCGCAGTTCCAGACTGTAGCGCCTAGAACCACTCGGCCACCCCGGCCGGCTCACCTCAAAGCATTCTTGTTTGATAACAATTACGTACTTACCTGTAGCCACCTACAGGAGGTAGTTCACATTACTACGTTCGATTCTAAAGAATTTTTCTGATTTAAAATCGCTCACCGTTTTTAGCGCTTCAGGTTGCCCCGATAAAAATGCATTTCGCCAAAATGGCTACTTATCCCATGACGAATGCCAATGACGAATGTATAGAGGGTTTCATAGTCACGTATGACGTCACTGGGGCCAGCGGTGAGATAGCAGTAAACGGCAACCTCAGTGCAGTTTGAACTCTTGACGTGTGTAGTCCAACATGGACAATGCCAAATAACGGATGAACTGTTATAATTTTGTCTGCTGATATATAACATCCATTTATATGTGAAAATTATATAATTGTACTTTGGTGTTAACATATACACGGTTCCATTTTAATTGGTTAGTGTATTGCCTGTAACACTGAAAATGGTTGCTCACTGACCGAAATATACATTTGCTACAATAAGGACAAGTAGGGATGACTGCTGAACCTTCTTTCACCAGCTGAGATTTTAATGCATTAAAAATTTTCTCGATTTTCAGGCGGCGTCATTTCGAACAGGTTTCTCAGCAATTCTGAACAGATTCAATTTTTTCTCATACTGTGGCTGAGGGCCAGTGTGTCATACACAGTCCGTCGGTTCAAGTCCGTCTTACAAGTACTCGTTATGGGTGCGAGTCACATGCTTGCGTGTAAATCAGCCGCCAGTAGCCAGCCGCTGTGACCGATAGGTTATAGGCGCTTCAGTGCGGAGCCGCGCTGCTGCTACAGTCGCAGGTTCGAACCCTGCCTCGGACACGGATGTGTGTGATGACCTTAGGTTGTTTAGGTTTAAGTAGTTCTAAGTTCTAGGGGACTGATGACCTCAGATGATTAAGTCCCATAGTGCTTAGAGCTATTTGAACCATTTTTTTCAGCCACCAGTCACTTCGCCAATGGATCAGCGACGTCAGTGATCAGTTGAATGTGCCGAGCGTAGAATTCTAAAATCTTGAGCACACTTCAGACGACACAGAGGATGATTCGAAAAGATCATGTCATCCCATAGAGGAAGTTACAAAGTTTTATGTTCGCGCAGACTTATCCAAACACTTAATATGAGATCCATGTTTTGCTCATTTCACTCGTGACTAGACAGGTTCCTGTTTACTGACACGACAGCTTGAACAGTTTGACTTCTTAGCTTTCAATAGCAGTATTTTAAGCACCTCTACAGAAAAAAATCTCAAGATGTGAGTGCTGGTGACCTGCGAGGCCAAAAGCAATGAACAAGATCTTATCGTCCACCTCTTCCAGTCCAACGAGGTCGGATGAAAGAACACGCCAAATCCCAAGGTGAAAATGAAAGGGGGCGCCGTATGAATAAAAATAAATAACTGAAATCATCGGGTGGTTGAGTAAACAACCAATTTTACAGCACGTCTAGGTATGACATTCGTGTCGTTACACTATCGCAGAAGAATCACTGGAAGCAGTTTCTTGTATTAAACTTCTAGAAGCTTGCATACGGAGCGATCTGAAGGGGAACGACTACATAAAATTAATCATGGGTAAGGCAGAGGCCACACTGAGATACATTGGAAGACTCCTCAGTAAACGTGGCCCATCAACAAAGAAAGTGGCTTATAAAACACTCGCTCGGGCAGTACTTACATGCTGGTCTTCAGTTTGGGACCCGTACCAGTTTTGATTAATAAAGTAATATGAGGAGACCCAAAGAATCGTAGCACGTTTCGTTTCAGATTCATTTAGGAAGCACTAAAGCGTCATGGATATGGTCAGTCAGTTCTAATGGCAGAGGCGTCTGCATTACGGTATGGTCTACCGTTCAAATTACGAAGGCCTACAATCCTAGAATAGTCAGACAATATATTGACTCCTGCGACGTTTATCTCATTAGAAAATCATTAAGATGAAACTAAAGAGATTCAAGCCCATACAGAGGGTTACCAGCAATCGTCGTTCCCGTGAACCATATGCAGCTGGAACAGAAAAAGGAGGAATTGACACTGGAACACAAGGTACCCTCCGCTACACCCCGTAATGTGGCTTTCACATTACATTTTTAGGCTAAATGTAGAAGTGTTCTTTCACAAGAGAGACGAAATACCTGAAAGCGGGAGATTATTTACGTTTTACAATATCTGAATAAAGAAAAGGCCTGCATTGTAGACAAACAAGACGTGCTTCGATACACGTTTTTCAAGAAAATTCTTTCAACAGTGAAAATGCGAGATCTATTTACAGAGGAAAATAATTTTCTACTTTATTTGAAAGCTACGATTACAAGAAAATAACAGACAAAGAATTTTTTTAAAAATGCATTATTGTCTGCCTTGTGAAAATTGTTTAATCTGTTGTAAATACATCACTTTTGTCGAGTAAATAAATATGGAAGTTTCGGAAACGTTTGGACGACATATCTTATATTCTTTTCTCAGTAGAGAATTTGTCAAGAACATCCGCTACGAATTTTTGTTTGGTAATTAATAAATTGGACTTTAAGGTAAGCTTTCGTATACAGAGTGATTTTAAAGGCTGCGCGCAAACTGAAGGAGCAGATAGAAGAGTCGGAATACAGCAACTTTGGAATAGAAACTCGTGGCCTTGGAAGTTATTCTAAGCCAGTGAAATGTCAATTGAATGGAGCTAAAAGAGGATTATTCTAATCTGTCTAATGTGGAAAAGCTATGCGACGTCAGGATAAGACGGAGGAACGACTTTTGTGACGATTTCTTATAATCATACTGGATACAATACTAGAGAACCAAACACATTAATATATTTCTGAGATCGATCTGTCCTCTAGGTCTCTGTAATATTATTCAAGCTATTACAGTAGGTGAACCGCGCCTTTTTTGTTTCCTTAATAAGTCTCCTAGTGTCTGTGTCTAGTGTTCTCTATTATCGCTCTAGCGTTTGTTCCCTAAGATATAGTGCTAGGCTAACCTTCGATAAGTCAAAGATTTGAAACAGTCAGTCCCAACGGAAAACTGGCGGTTTCAGAGAATACAACTGTTTTCCGCTAGACTATTAAATTTCTTCTCGCTAGACGTATGCCAAACATAAGAAAGTCGTAAGCTTACCTTGGTGTCCATACAAGAGTTTGTTTCCAGAGTACTTCATGCATTACTTTTGGGTATTTCTTCCAGCAGGTATTCAGTATTTTCCATGGACAGTTCGAATAGTATCTATTCCCCATACTTAGCTCTACGCTCAATACTATTTTAGTGGGGATGTGGTATGATCGCATGGAACATCATAAGACCTTCAATTTCCAAATTTTGTTAATGTCGAGCGACACCGGACTCAAGTCCCCAGTAGGCAGTCATTTGAGAGCGAGTACAATTGTTAGAGAGCCAACACTCACAATAAGCTAATCTAGATCTTCAGCTGCATTACAAAGGCAACACGTTTCTGGGTCGTTAATAGCAGTAATGAGAACTAAAAGTCTCCATAAATAGCGGACAGTCGATGGAGTTTAATGAACAGTTGATGCCAGATATTGCTACTGATCATGGTCTTAGGGGGTTCATCGAGCGCAATTGTTAGTACACTTGACTCACATTCAGGTGAACGAAGGTTTAAATCCGCGTCCGGCAATCCAGATTATATTTTCTGTGATTTCGCTAAATCTCTCCACGCGAATTCCGGGACGGTTCCCTTGAAAAGGACACGGCAGGTTTCCTTTCCCTCCTGCATCCTTGACCCACTTCGAGCTTGTGCTCCGTCTCTAACGACATCAATGTCGATAACACGTTATACGCCAATGTCCCTTCCTTCTTTCATAGATTATCTGAATATGGACATAATACTGTAATATCTCTCCGGGGTTTCTATTTATGCAGCTACCTCAGTTTAGTCATTTGAACATTTAATTTTCGTTTTCTTTATTTGTAATTGATGGTGTTCTTTACTAATAGTGTCGCCCCTCCATTACCCTCTAGCTTACCCAACGTTGCCAGCCAGAGTGGCCGAGCGGTTCTAGGCGCTACAGTTTGGAACAGCGCGGCCGCTACGATAGCAGGTTCGAATCCTGCCTTAGGTTAGTAATGTTTAAGTAGTTTCAAGTCCTAGGGGACTGATGACCTCAGAAGTCAAGTCCCGTAGTGCTCAGAGCCATTTGAACCATTTGGAACAACTTTTCACAATGCCATCAGCATCACATGATCTTTCATCTTTTAGAATTTTAAGAATTCTGTTAATTTCAATGAAGGTCGATGGTGCTACTTGTAGTTGCTATATTTAGAACGTCATTGTTGAAAGTACTTGCAATTTGTGAATTATCAGTCACAAAATTGTCATTTAGTTTAACTGTTACGGTATAATGTACACTGATTGGTTGTCCTGTCCCTCGTTTGTCAATATCGCATACAGTTTTAATCTTATTATCAACATTATTTATTTTTATTAGCACGTGCACACTTCTGGACCTTCTCATGACTTTCCTTAAAATGCTGCAGTACTTTTTGTAGTATGCAACTAGTGTTGTATCTTGACTTACTTTGGCCTGTATATAAATTTCCCTCTTCCTCTTACTTCAGATTCTTATATTCACGGAATTCACATATGTAACTACCGTGTTAATGTCCATTTGTGGCTCACTTGTTTTATAGTTTGAAAATACGTTTCTTACCTGTCTGCCATTCATTTCGGTGACTTTGTATTTATCTACACACTGGGACACCCAGTTCAATAGATCTTGACGGTGACATCACTTTACAAACTCTAATTGAAACCAACATTATCGTACTTGATAATGGCTTAAGGCAGAAATCGTGACAGTAAAAAAAAAAAAAATATAAAGTTTGTACGGTTAAAAGGCGTACATATAATTCAGAAATTAGGTGGGTGTTTCACGTTCACTTACAGTTGAGATTGTACATAGTAAAATAAAAGTTATGGGGACGGAAGATGTATTTCTTTCCTCCTAGAAATACTGGTTGGGTATTGGATAGATTCGAGGAGCCATTGCTTACATCAGAGGATCAACAGGTTGAAATGGATCTGGAGGAATCTCTGAGATTTCTGGCCGACAGAATAAAGGGGCAGAAAAGCGGAGTCAAATGCGCAATGGTGCAGTCAGTTTGATCACATTGTATTGGCACCACTGTTTAAGATACGAAAGTTAGAGTCAGTGCAATATTTCTGAGTGCACAAGTTACAGAAAAGTGCAGGCCTGTTGACAGTAAGTTACGCTGACGAGCAGTTGCGAAGTAGAATGGAGGCCACAGGGCCGTCGAACCGCTGAAAAGCGTAAACGCAGCAGTTTGCATGGCTCAAGCTACAGGCACAAGGGGCCCACTTGCGCAATCTAGGTGTTATGAGTACGTGATGCGAAGCGGCGCGTTAGCAAAACAGAGGTGCACAGCTGTGTATAAATAGGTGCCGGTTTTCTAACGAGGGGCATTCAAGTGTGGCAGCTCTCCTGGATGGTGGGGCGTGTCACACGCAGTAGCAGACGGTGCGCCAGCACTCCAGTCCACAGCGAGTAACTGATTCGACCATCCGAGGCCAACGTGGGGTCTGCAGCCAGCCAGCGGTGGGCCACTCGGCAGCTCGCTACCACGGACAGTCTTGTTGGCTCCCAACACACGCCGGAGACATCCAGAGGCGAGAGCCGCAGATTTGGCTGTCGAATTGCAGGCGCCTGTTGTCGCCCACCATCTTAACCACGACGGCGTAGAAGCACGCAGCAGGCCGCTCTGTTCCTCCCAACGAGTAGTGCTGAGGCAATCGAGACAAGGGCCGCTGAGTCACCTACCGGCGCATCCTGATGACATCAAAACTCCGCGGCTGTACATGGCTGGGACACCGCGGTACTTTGCACGGGTCGCTGAGGTAGCCCTTCCGCACCAAGCTGTTTTCCAGATAGCGAAGTGGCGTCCTCGGCCACACAGGACCCTGCGACACAGACGGAGAGGAACGCGGCACTGTAACTGGGAATAATGAAACACTTGAAGATCATGACCGAGTTTTAATATGCCGCACCCTGACAGTTTCCATCTACGTCCAACATTCCTCCACCACTTGCCAACATGTACATTTGGCAGTGACAGCTACAACATTTACATTGATGCTTATTCTGATTACATGACATCAGATGTTGGATGGAAAAGATGCGATAAGGGAGAGCTAGTTCATTAGAAGTAAATAGATAGATACTGGAATTTCAAACACGTTCTTGTATTTTTCTGAGGGCAACGAACAGGAAGTAAAGGAAACGGAAGAGAAGTGCGATATTTGTTCCTTTGTGTGAACTGTTATTACTTGTAAAATTCTCAATAACCGAAACCAGAGAAGCTAGTGATATTGGAAACCCGGAGTCTAGAGCGAATTTGACGTTCCAGCTCATTCAAAGTGCTTCCGTTCCGTTCAGGTCGGAACTCTGGCCAGGTCTACCATTTCTGGAATGTTTGTGTCCATAAACCATTGCCACACAGATGCTGCTTTGTAACAGAGTGCATTGTCATTCTGATACTATCATCGTCTCAGAACGTTTCCTCTTTTGTACATAAAACATGATGATATCCTTCCACATTTTGCGTTTTCTTCAGAGCAACAAGCGTATCACGCCCTAACCGTGAATAACTGCCCCCACACTCCATCCCGTAACACCACTTACTCCATACTTCACTGTTCGCTCTACACATCATGCCAGATAGTGTTCTCCAGGTATTCGCCAAACCCAAACCCTTCCATCGGGTTGTCATATGCTATATAGTGATTCATGACTCCAAATCACTCGTTTTCAGTCATCCATTATCTAGTGGGGTCGCTCTGTACACCACCTCAAGTATCGCTTATCATCGACTAAAGAAATGTGTGCCTTATGAGGAGTTGATGACCACTTTACGCCATTCTTTTAAAACCATAAGCACAGTCAGTGTGCTGGCCAGACTTGGGAATTCATGAGTGATTCCTTCTACTGATTTCATGCGGCTTTTAACAACCGCCCTTCGCAATGCTGGGCAGTCCCTGTCTGTCAGTACATGGGGTCTGCCTGGTCTTGGTTTAGCTAAGGTTTTTTTTTTCTTGGCGCTTCCACTTGACAATCACGTCACCGCCACTTGCGTTGGTCAGCTATAGCTGGGGTGAAATGTCCCTGGTTGATTTGTTACTCGATTGATATCCCCTTATTAGTGCATCTTCGAAGTCACGAAGCTCTTCTGAGCCACCCATTTTGCTGTTGCTGCTTATCTATTAACAACACAATACCGCCGCCTCCTTTTGTAGCGACAGGCCCGCCTCTCGTGACAGCTAGTGGTGAATTTTGTGTTACATAGGGGTGTCCAGACACTTCTGATGGGTAGCGTATTTACGACAGTAATGAAAACGGAATGAACTTGGCTAGAAAAATTAGTATACAAGTTCTTTACTGGAGTCCTTTACATAAGAAAAGACTAAGAAAGTAGAATGTACGTAAATACTATCAGAAAAGATGAAAGGGCAACAGGAATGCGTATAGTTGAGCACCATAACACATGAGGAGACCTTTATCTGGCCTTAGATGTCAAAGGGATGATGGTGGTAGTGATGAAGAAGAAGAAAAGAAAACGAAGATGATGAAGAAAAAGATGATGTTGAAGATATAACTGTATGATGATAATGATTAGCCATAAATGTAATACTAGTGACTGAGCTAATATATATTCCGAATTCGGAAAATGGATTAAAAGGAGTACTCACGAGCAGCTATAGCTACAGATTACTGTTTAATAACGCTGAACAACAAACCTAAATTTAAGAGAATCGTCAAAAAGAATCGACGTGGAGAGAAGTGGGATACTGAAGTACGGAACCAAGTTTGCTGTAGACAATGCGATGATGAATACCAAAACAATTCAGTCGACGAGAAACAGATATCTCTAATAAGTGGTGTCATCCTTGGGTAACAGAAGAAATAATTCAGTTGAGACACTGAGAACCATAAGAGCCCAAAACAAGTACACAGAGTTTTGAGAAAAATAGATATTTGTGAAAATCAAATTTGTAGAAAAAGTGCCAGTCTCGTAGGTTTGACCTTTTTTTAACCAAGCCACAATTTCCTACATTTCATATGAAAAAATAATATACCCACTTTGATATAAAATAACAATTAATATTTAGGATTGTATGAAGCGCTGAGACACATAATAGCCTGATGCACACCATCGTTGATTTTGAGGTTGTGGCTTGTACACATACTCCTGACATATTTTGATCCTGTGGTGAGTTAGGTTTGCCTGTGCTATAGACCCACACTGTACACGTGAACACTTACTAAAATTTGTCTAACTGATTTCTCTGACATTCCCTTCCATATGGGCCCGACGATGGTGTGCTTCAGGCCCTTCTGCTTCTCAGTGCATACATTTATTATTAATGTTAATTCACAAAATTTCCATATATCTCCTAGTGACAATAGTGTCTTTTTTCAGTTGTAAGGTTTGTCATTAATGTGAAACTAGAATCAGAATATAAGGAACACATACTAATTGCACCACGCATATAGTTGTGTCTTACTACGATGCTTCATGGTCCTCGTTACCATCATTTTCATTAAGCACGTTCTGTGGTCTGAGGATCAACTAAAACTACCGATATACCTCCGATTACGAAGTACTACTACTACTACTACCACTACATAAATGATGTAGACACTAAATTGTGTTGGCAATCCCAGATAACTATTGGACACAACAGAGAAACAAAATTATGCTTTGCGCTTTGGGACCACGTGAAAACCAGTACCAGAGAAATCGGTAAGACAGTTTGTCTTGATTGTTCATGTATACAATGTGGGCCTACAGCATAGATAAAGCTGTTTCACTATAAGGTCGACAGATGTCAGGAGCACGCATACATGCTAAAATATCAAAATCATGGACGACGGGCGTTACATCTTCACTGTGCTCAGCGTCTCGATTGATCGACGAGAGAAGGGACTAAAAAGATGTTCCTGTAAAGTTGGGAATACGACAGTGTAAGTTGCTTGTTAATGAAATAAACAGGAAGTGCAGCAAAGCCAAGGCTAAATGACTACGAAAAAACGAGAAAAAATCGAAAAAGAAATGGTCATCGTAAGGACTTGATTGAATATACAGAAAACCCAAAACAACATTGGTGAAATTAAAAGTAAAGGTGTGAACATCAGAATGCAAAAGTAAACCTACTGTTACACGGAATAGGAGAGAGTGCATACGTGGAAGGTGTGCAATGAAGGGCTCTGCAAGGGGAAATAACTGTCTGATGATGACGTGATAGAAGAAGAATTGGTAGTTAATATGAAAGACGAAGGGGATGAAATATTAGCGTGAGAGTTTAGCAGAGATATGGTATACTTGCAACCTAAAATGGTGCAATGTTTAGATAACATTGCTACAGAAATTCTAAAATCAATGACGGATGGTGGCAACCATACGACTAATCAGTTTGGTTTGTAGAATCTGAGTCCAGAGACGTACCGTCAGCCTATCGGAATAATATCATCCACACTTTCCCGAAGATGGCAGCGACAGTGAAGTGCGAGGACTAAAATCAGCGTAACAGTTCGTACATCCAAATTGTTAGCAAGAGTAGTGTACAGAAGAATAGAAAAGAAAACTGAAAATCTGTTAGATGACGGTTAGTTTGACCTTAGAAAAGCAAAGCCTCCAGAGAGGTGATTCTGACGTTGCACTTCATAGTGGAAGCAAGACTTTAGAAAAAATCAAGGGACATTCGGGGGATATGTCGATTTGGGAAATGCATTCGAAAGTATAAAATGGTGCGAGATTGCCAGGAAAATAGGGAACGACAGACAATATACGATATGTACAAGAACCAAGAGGTAATAATAAGGGTGGAAGACGTAGAATGATGTGCTAGCATTAAAAAGGGTGTAAAAGGGTTTTTAATTTATTATTGTGACCATAACTTCCTTCATATTTTATTATTTCATAGAAGTGTCAGACAAATATTTCATCTCTAAAAGCAAATGAAGCTTTGTACTTCATTGCTACGTAACTTGGTAAAAGTATTTACAGACTAGTGTTGGTGCCATTCTGCAATACGACGGATGCCCGTCGCCGACAGCGAGAAGCTACCGAATAGATCAGGTTGTGGCAAGTCTTGCACACTGCATGTACGTGCGTACGTTAAGCCAGAACACATGACAACACGGACATTATTGTCTCAGCAATGCTGTACCAATTCTTACGCTCTGTGTTTCTGGCTCGCTTCTGTCGGCATTATTACCGAAATAGCACTGGTTACTGTTCTCATTTTCTATACTAACGCAATATTTCAAACCAATATAAATTTCACGAATAAAAATTACTCCCCTTTTAAGAAAGGTTTATTTAAAAATAAAAAATTTTAGCACTGCTGATATGGCTAATTGATATTTCGGATTTTTACTCGGCTATTAACAAAAAATAAAAATAAACGTTATAGCCGAAACGAAACAAATACCGGTTATTCAGAACTAAACTACCGGTATGTGTTTTAACCGGTCGGTTTCCCTCATGCCTGGCTCCCCATTAGATCTTCTCTGTCATATTAATGCTAAATGGTAAGTGCCCCAGACTGATAATCGGTCTCAAATGTCTTTTCCAAGGCACTTCTTTTGTGGATGAATAACGTTTCCTTAACATTCTACCAATTAATCTCAGACTGGCATCCGCTTTTCGTACTGTTTGTTTTTATATGGTTATCCACTTTAGGTCGCTCCGAATGGTTACCCCTACGTATTTTACGGTAGATACTGTTTCCATTCATTTGTCGCCAATATTGTAATTGTACAGTAGTGGATTTCTTTTATTATGTGCGCGCTGTGTCTTACATTTATTTACGTTCAGCCCCTGCCCCACTCATCAATCATCTGCAGCTCTTCTCTTATTGTTACCTTCTTACACACAACTACACTATCGAAAACAGTCCCAGGCAGATTCAGACGTTGTCGATTAGTTCATTAATGCAAATAAAGCGGCA
The DNA here is from genome assembly GCF_023897955.1 of Schistocerca gregaria. Taxonomy (NCBI): domain Eukaryota; kingdom Metazoa; phylum Arthropoda; class Insecta; order Orthoptera; family Acrididae; genus Schistocerca; species Schistocerca gregaria. The sequence goes on from NC_064921.1 coordinate 864,140,136, forward strand.
TGATACACTCCTTTCGAATACTCCAGAAATTACTTTCAGAATTCAAAATTTTTCGTAACATTTTTGAGAAACAGTGATCTTATGAGCAATATAAAATCAGTGAAAAAGTAGGCTGGATCGCGATGGTTCTTATATTAAAATGGCCGGCTTCGGCTTAGTCTTAGGTCATCTTCAGACAGCAACATCAGCTGCGTACAACACTCAGTTGTACTCAGTCGCTGAAATTGATGAGCAGCAATGGTTAAGTGCGCATTCTTTTTATTTGGCGAAGAGGTACGACACCAATCCGTGCTCGGTATTTTCAGTTTGGTGATAGTGTGCCCAGGTTTCACGTAACAATTCTGTCCACGAGCCCATTACTTTCGACCTGGAAACGACGCAAAAGTTCCTCACAGGTACCGATGCAACGATCTTTCAGTTCAACAGTCAACTGACGTGGCGCCACCGTTGCGCACGCTGTATTGTTTGCAGCACTTCGTAGACAAATGATGTGCTAACCAGCACTAATATCCAAAACAGCGACTAATTAGTTTAAATTAGTTTACAGTTTTCCTTCACAACAGCGGTAATGTATTCGTTCGTTACTGTGCTGTGTCCCTGAACTGGCCGTGGAACATCTTCCACAAAAATTTTTCCTCTTTTACACTTTCTACACCACTCGTACACTTGCTGCAGGAACAAACATGAATGACCGTACTGTACTTCCATCCTGCGATATATTTCCACGTGTTTAACAGCTTCACCACTTAACGAGGTATCTCACATTGCTGTTGCAAGCGGTGCAAGTCGATAAGGTGTTGGCCACCTTTATACTGAAACAGTTTTCTTTTCTATGATACAGAAACAGGCTACTAACTGCTCATCATTTGTCGAGATGCAAGGATAACTTCTGACAGCTTCCAAACCAATGGTACAACGTTTAGAAATTTTATGGCTCTCTTAAGGATTTCATTTGGATCGCCCTCGCAAATTGGTTGTTTCTTCTGATCTCAGAGGTTAGCCTATGATGATTTGGTTGGCGTCGCCCTTCAGCCACACTCACAAGAAGCTTTTTCTACCCACTGCAATCGATGATGATCCTATCTAAATTTTCCACGACGGAAACGAAGGGTAAACAGTATCACTAGAAAATTCCGTTATACCCTCTAGAATCGTACCGCGATCGTAACGGTATGTTCGTGCCTATTTACAGATTGTGTCGTCCCTCGTGTTGGTAAGAAGTACGTAAGTTTCTGTTCCATTCTGCACAAATTTGCACCAGCAGATGGTGGTGTAGCTCTGCATACGGATCAGCCGTTTTTCTTTGTACTTCGCATTGGTATCGACAACTTAATTTCCCATTTCCTCCGATAACATAATAGTGTTTATGCGACGTTGCGATTGCACGAGGTGCAGGACACGTAATTTTATCACAAGGTTGTGACTGTGACTTCTTTGATGTTGTCTGGACAATTAAGCACGGCAGCCGGACATAATCTACGTAGAACGCAACGGAACTATGAGATGTGTCGTGGTAGTCAAATGTCCCCTATTCAGTCCCACGTTTCTCATAAGATATTTTTCTGCGAGTTTAGTTGAATCTCACCTCTTGAGATGCTGTATATATTTACGGGGCATGACAGGCTTACATTATCGTATTCCAACACCCCCGTAAGCAGATTCCTTGAGATAAATAAAAAATTAAACGTATATACAAATCTGGGTCAGGATTAGAATTACAAGACGCTCTGATGCTTCTTTAGCATGATGCAGCAGCCCCCTCCCCCCCCCCCCCCACCCGTCATTTCCCCCTCTTCCGCCACCCAAAATCTCAACTGGATGCTTTCGCCACCGTTCAGCAACGGTGGTTTCTTCTGAAGAGAATACCCTGTTACATAAACGTCAAAAATTAGTTGCACTGACATTTGAGAAACGACAACTGGTAAAATGCCTAGGACATTCCTTAACTTTTAGCTAAAAAGTCTATGATCGCGCCTTGCTAGATACAGTGAACTGATGGAAAAAAACACAACAAATAAAGTCATGTTGGTTGTAAGCTTAACGTAGTGCTTGTGTGGATGTTTAACGAAAGAAATGATTAAGTACAAGATATAAAGTGATTTTTGACCTGAAACCGCGCTGACCTGAAATTTGTTACTCAATGATAAATTCGAAACCTCTTGTGATAAAACGCGATAATTTTCATACAGGTAAAAGTCACTATACACCGTGCCACACAATATGGCACTAAGGAGACTGGAACAGGGGTGAACATCCAGAAATTGGTTAGAACTTAGAACGGTGGACGAAACAGTTTTACCACGACATGTTAGGAAGCAACATGCATAAAAAAGTCGTCTTCGTGGTAAGCACTAACACTCAGCGTCACCGCTCGAATCAATTATAAGAGTAAGGCCTCAGACAAGGCCAGCCGTTTCGGCACTTGTTTAGTAGGTTATTTGTGTAAATTTGGGGTAAGTTCCTATGGAACCAGACTGCTGAGCTTATCGGTCCCTAGGCTTACACACTATTTAATGTAACTTCAAATACAACACACACACCCATGCTCGAGGGAGGATTCGAACCTCCGACGGGAGGAGCGAAGCGAACCGTGGCAAGGCGCCTGAGACCACACGGCTACCAGCTAAAACGAAGGACTCTACGATCTACTGGCCATAAAAGAAAAGAAAAAATCTCAATACCGAAAAATAATTAATGTAGAGTAATGAAATTCGGGAACACATTTCGCTAGATAACATATTTAAGTGATTACCATTGGAAGATCACAGTACAATGTAAATGCGAGATAAGGCATTGCAAATATGAAATTCTGGAACAGTAATAACAGGCTTAACCGCCACAATGTTGAACGCAAGAATGCAAACTTGCAGGCATTGTGTAGTAAGGGTGCCAGATGTCAGTTTGTGCTATGGAATTCCACGCCTGTTGCACTTGGTCAGTCAATACCCGAGCGGTGGACAGTGGTTGTGGATGATGCTCGAGTTGTCGTCCTATAATGTCCCATATGTTATTGATTGGAGACAGATCTGGTAATCGAGGAGGCCGAGACAACATATCGATACTCCTTAGAGCATGTTGGATTACAACAGTGGTATGTGGGCGTGCGTTATCCTGCTGGAAAACACCCCCTGGAATGCTGTTCGTCAGTGGCAGCACAACAGGTCGTATCACCATCATTGGCACTGAGGTTGAAACAACTTTCACCAGAAAACACAACAGACCTCCACCCTGCCTTCCAATGGGCTCTCGCTTGACACAACTGACATCGCAAATGGCGGTGGTTTAGGGTCGGTGGAATGCACGCTACAGGACGTCTAGCTTTGAGCTGTTCTTGAGGTAACCAATTTGTAACAATTCGTTGTGTCATTGCGGTGAGAACCGCTGCTCTAGTTGCTGCTGCAGATGGAGTGCGACGCGCCAGAGCCAAACGCCGAACACGACGGTCTTCCCGCTCGGTAGCGGTACGTTGCCGTCTGGAGCCCAGTCTTGTTGCGAGCGTACTTTATCGTGACCGCCGTTGTCAGCAGTCATGTACAATGGGTACAATACTCCCAAGTCTTTCTACAATATCATCAAAGGAACATCCAGATTCCCGTAGCCCTGTTAAACGAGCTCGTTCAGGGTCAGTGAGGTGTTCATAATGACGTCTTTGGCACCTTAAAGGCGTTCTCGGCTAACATCAACTCACTACGTCCAATCTCAAAGTTAAACATCCCGGCATTTGCCTGAAGCGATTTAGAGAAATCACGGAAAACGTAAATCAAAATGGTCGGAAACTGGTTTGAACCGTCGTCGTTCAGAAAGCGGGTCCACTGAGCCACCTCTCTCGGTCGTGAAATTTGAATAGACATAATCTGTCAAACGTTTGTTTATGTCGCACAACTTCATCTACATCTACATCTGCATACATACTTCGCAATCCACGATACGGTGCGTGGCGGAGGGTACCTCGTACCACAACTAACATCTTCTCTCCCTGTTCCACTCCCAAACAGAACGAGGGAAAAATGACTGCCTATATGCCTCTGTACGAGCCCTAATCTCTCTTATCTTATATTTGTGGTCTTTCCGCAAAATGTAAGTTGGCGGCAGTAAAATTGTACTGCAGTCAGCCTAAAATGCTCGTTCTCTAAATTTCCTCAGTAGCGATTCACGAAAAGAATGCTTCCTTTCCTCTAGAGACTCCCACCCGAATTCCTGAAGCATTTCCGTAACACTCGCGTGATGATCAAACCTACCATTAACAAATCTAGCCGCACGCCTCTGAATTGCTTATATGTCCTCCCTCAATCCGACCTGATAGGGATCCCAAACGCTCGAGCAGTACTCAAGAATAGGTCGTATTCGTGTTTTATAAGCGGTCTCCTTTACAGATGAACCACATCTTCCCAAAATTCTACCAATGAACTGAAGACGACTATCCGCCTTCTCCACAACTGCTAGTACATGCTTGTCCCGCTTCATATCGCTCTGCAGTGTTACGCTCAAATATTTAATCGACGTGACTCTGTCAAGCGCTACACTACTAATGGAGTATTCAACCATTACGGGATTCTCTTTCCTATTCATTTAAATTATTTTACATTTATCTATATTTAGGGTTAGCTACCATTCTTTACATCAATCACAAATCTTGTCCAAGCCATCTTCTATCCTCCTACAGTGACTCAACGACGATACCTTCCCGTACACCACAGCATCATCAGCAAACAGCCGCATGTTGCTATCCACCCTATCCAAAAGATCATTTATTTGGATAGAAATCAACAGCGGACCTACAACAGTTCCCTGGGGAAGTGTTTTTGGTGTTGCGATTTTTTTCCGTCACTTCATTTTTCCCTATCAATCCCTAACCCAGTTTCTTGGAATACCGCCCTCAAGTGCAATCGATTCATAATTGGCAGCAACAATGGCTAATTGAAATCTAAGCAGTTTTCAATATCATCGTATACAGGACCTGCAACGTCCGAGAAATAGAGAAAAGAAACTTTCATGATTGCAGCCAATGTAGGGAATGGTATCATAAAACTGATAGTCAAAACTTGCCAAAAAGATGATACCCCCAGTCTGTCCATAAGAAAACCACACCTATCACAAATGTTCCTGCCGTTAGTTATACTGCCATTGTTTAGAAATAGTTAGTCATCATTTCTTTTTCCATTAGAAACTTCACTTTCCAGACTGAAACACATTTGTCTCATTTACGCAAGTATTGACTATATGCCAGTCAAATTTGTGTAAGATACATAGAAAATAGTGCTCTGTTTGCTAAGTTATTCATTATTGACACATTTGTTATTTGGGTATAATTATTAATCAGTCATTATTCCTTAAATACGAAACGCTCCATTCCAAAATACTGTGTTATACAGATTCCTTAAAGTGATGCACTGTCGCCTACGACCAAACCAACAGGCACACAGTGGTGTAGCGCGGGATGCCGCACCTAACACACGCCAGGAAAACAATCTCGGGAGACCACAATCCAGCACTAAACTCACTGCTGAAAAGAAAAGGTGCCAAAAACATACATGTGAAAATAAGTTGTGCACCATCTTGAAGCTAGTTTAGTAAACAGTAGTATTGTTGTTGTTGTTGTGGTCTTCAGTCCTGAGACTGGTTTGATGCGGCTCTCCATGCTACTACATCCTGTGCAAGCTTCTTCATCTCCCAGTACCTACTGCAGCATACATACTTCTGAATCTGTTTAGTGTATTCATCTCTTGGTCTCCCTCTACGATTTTTACCCTCACGCTGCCCTCAAATAATAAATTGGTGATCCCTTCATGCCTCAGAACATGACCTACCAACCGATCCCTTCTTCTAGTCAAGTTGTGCCACAAACTTCTTCTCATCCCCCTAATCCTATTCAACACCTCCTCATTAGTTATGTGATCTACCCATCTAATCTCCAGCATTCTTCTGTAGCACCACATTTCGAAAGCTTCTATTCTCTTCTTGTCCAAACTATTTATCGTCCATGTTTCACTTCCATACATGGCTACACTCCATACAAATACTTTCAGAAACGACTTCCCGACAAATCTATACTCGATGTTAGCAAATTTCTTTTCGTCAGAAACGCTTTCCTTGCCATTGCCAGTCTACATTTTATATCCTCTCTACTTCGACCATCATCAGTTATTTTGCTCCCCAAATAAGAAAAGACTCCTTTACTACTTTAAGTGTCTCATTTCCTAATCTAATTCCCTCAGCATCACCCGACTTAATTCGTCTACATTCCATTATCCTCGTTTTGCTTTTGTTGATGTTCATCTTATACCCACCTTTCAAGACACTGTCCATTCCGTTCAACAGCTCTTCCAAGTCCTTTGCTGTCTCTGACAGAATTACAATGTCATCGGCAAACCTCAAAGTTTTTATTTCTTCTCCATGGATTTTAATACCTACTTCGAACTTTTCTTTTGTTTCCTTTACTGCTTGCTCAAAATACAAATTTAATAGCACCGTGGAGAGGCTACAACCCTGTCTCACTCCCTTCCCAACCACTGCTTCCCTTTCATGTCCCTCGACTCTTATAACTGCCATCTGGTTTCTGTACAAATTGTAAATAGCCTATCGCTCCCTGTACTTGACCCCTGCCACCTTCAGAATTTGAAAGAGAATATTCCAGTCAACATTGTCAAAAGCTTTCTCTAAGTCTACAAATGCTACAAACTTAGGTTTGCCTTTCCTTAATCTAGCTTCGAAGATAAGTCGTAGGGTCAGTATTGCCTCACGTGTTAAAACATTTCTACGGAATCCAAACTGATCTTCCCCGAGGTCGGCTTCTACCAGTTTTTCCATTCGTCTGTAAGGAATTCGCATTAGTATTTTAAAGCTGTGACTTATTAAACTGATAGTTCGGTAATTTTCACATCTGTCAACAGCTGCTTTCTTTGGGATTGGAATTATTATATTCTTCTTGAAGTCTGAGGGAATTTCGCCTGTCTCATACATCTTGCTCACCAGATGGTAGAGTTTTGTTAGGCCTGGTTCTCCCAAGGCTGTCAGTAGTTCTAATGGAATGTTGTCAACTCCCGGGGCCTTGTTTCGACTCAAGTCTTTCAGTGCTCTATCAAACTCTTCACGCAGTATCATATCTCCCTTTTCATCTTCATCTACCTCCTCTTCCATTTCCATAATATTGCCCTCAAGTGCATCGCCCTTGTGTAGACCCTCTATATACTCCTTCCAAATTTCTGCTTTCCCTTCTTTGCTTAGAACTGGGTTTCCATCTGAGCTCTTGATATTCGTGCAAGTGGTTCTCTTTTCTCCAAAGGTGTCTCTAATTTTCCTGTAAGCAGTATCTATCTTACCCCTCGTGAGATAAGCCTCTACATCCTTGCATTTGTCCTCTAGCCATCCCTGCTTAGCCATTTTGCATTTCCTGTCGATCTCATTTTTGAGACGTTTGTATTCCTTTTTGCCTGCTTCCCTTACTGCATTTTTGTAATTTCTCCTTTCATCAATTAAATTCAGTATCTTTTCTGTTACCCAATGATTTCTACTAGCCCTCATCTTTTTACCTACTTGATCCTCAGCTGCTTTCACTATTTCATTCCTCAAAGTTACCCATTCTTCTTCTACTGTATTTCTTTCCCCCATTCCTGTCAATTCTTCCATTATGCTCTCCCTGAAACTCTGAACAACCTCTGGTTCTTTCTTTTTATTCAGGTCCCATCACCTTAAATTCACACCTTTTTCCAGTTTCTTCAGTTATAATATACAGTTCATTACCAGTAGATTGTGGTCAGAGTCCACATTTGCCCCTGGAAATGTCTTACAATTTAAAATCTGGTTCCTAAATCGCTGTCTTACTATTATATAATCTATCTGAAACCTTTTAGTATCTCCGGGGTTCTTCCATGTATACAACCTTCTTTCATGATTCTTGAACCAAGCTATGATTAAGTTATGCTCTGTGCAAAGTTCTACCAAGCGGCTTCCTCTTTCATTTCTTAGCCCCAATCCATATTCACGTACTATGTTTCCTTCTCTTCCTTTTCCTACTGTCGAATTCCAGTCACCCATGACTATTAAATTTTGGACTCCCTTCACTACCTGAATAATTTCTTTTATCTCATCACACATTTCATCAATTTCTTCCTCATCTGCAGAGGTAGTTGGCTTATAAACTTGTACTACTGTAGTAGGCGTGGGCTTCGTGTCTATCTTGGGCACAATAATGTGTTCACTATGCTATTTTTCACAGCTTACACGCACTCGTATTTTTTATTCATTATTAAACCTAATCCTGCATTACCCCTATTTGATTTTGTATTTATAACCCTGTATTCACCTGACCGAAAGTCTTGTTCCTCCTGCCACCGAACTTCACTAATTCCCACTATGTCTAACTTTAACGTATCCATTTCCCTTTTTAAATTTTCTAACCTACCTGCCTGATAAAGGGATCTGACATTCCTCGCTCCGATCCGTAGAACGCCAGTTTTCTTCTCTTGATAACAATGTCCTCTTGAGTAGTCCCCGCCCGGAGATCCGAATGGGGGACTATTTTCCTCCGGAATATTTTACCCAAGAGGACGCCATCATCATTTAATCATAAAGCTGCTAGCCCTAGGGAAAAATTACGGCTGTAGTTCCCCCTTACTTACAGCAAGGCCGTTTTGGTTAGTGTTACAGGGACAGATCACTCAATCATCCAGACTATTTCCCCTGTAACTACTGAAAAGGCTGCTGCCCGTCTCCAGGAACCACACGTTTGTCTGGCCTCTCAACAGATTCCCCTCCGTTGTGGTTGCACCTACGGTACGGCTATCTGTATTGTTGAGACATGCAAGCCTCCCCAACAACGGCAAGGTCCATAGTTCATTGGGGGGTTGGGGAGGGTCAACCTCCTCTGCCGGAAAAGTCACGGTGGCAATCTCCTGGGATTGTGATGGCGTCATTCTCGTGGATGTGATGCCAAGAGTGTCAATCATCATATCAGAAGCATACGTGAAGGCTCTCAATAAACTCAAGAACTGTTTCCATCGTTTTCGATCGGACAAGAATCCAGCAGAAATTACTGTCCATTTTCTAGTTATCAACAAAAATTTTTGGACACTACGAATTTTGCTAGGCCATTTAAGGTACAAAATGGATTTTGCAGCAGTATTTGCCTGTTAATGATAACTTTTTATTCATAGATGTTAAGTGTTACATATTATGTATTGGGTGTTCCATGAAGAATGCAATATTTAATTTAATAATAAAACACTTACTTTATTTGAAAACCACTAGTATTATTATGTCAATGGTCAATACGGAACACAAAGACTGAGATTAAACATGAAACAGGCAAATGTGTTCCACCACGCTTCGTCTGCAGACTTCCACAAAATTTTCGACTATACGAGAGCAAAGTTTCGCTTAAATTTTTACCAATGGCGCCTTGGCTTGAGGGATGGTTCGTGGATTGATCATATAAACACGAGATTTGACATGGTGTCAAATTCGGTGGCCAGTTCTGATCGCCATTGCGAGACATGAGACGAGCAGGGAATCATATTCTCAGCTACCTTGATGTTCAACGGTAGTGTGGCGTGCTTTCCCTCTCCTGGTGGAACTACATGCGTTCCATATTCAATTCTTGCAACTGTGGTCATAAAAACTGTGTTATCATATGGTGTTAACGATCAAAAGCCACAACTGGAGGCAGATTGTAATACCCACTACACACTGTATGTCATTTTCGTTGCATTATGACGAGCGGTTTCCAATGTATCAATAAATAATATGAAGTCAGCACTTTTTATGGCAACTAACACACCTAGAAATCATTTGAGACCAGTAAGTGTGCAATGTTTCCCAATTTCATTTCTTCCCGGATATCCGCTCATTGCAGGGTAGCACCCTTACGTATTATAGAAGTGTATGTACGTATGTATGTTCTACATCTCCTCCTAAATCACTAGAGCGAATTCAACCAAACTTGGTACACGTATCTCTTACTGTCAGTCAACGATCTCTGTGGGGTTAAGAACGATCTGCCGACTATAGTTCCGTAGATATGACATCATAAACAATGAGATGCGTGAAAAACTGCACCATCATCGGTAAAGTTTTAATATATCTATTCTTTACTACGAAGACATTCCCAGAGTCGAATCAACTTACGAAAATCCCTGACACCTGGCTGCATTTTTGACAGATTTCAGGTGCGAAGCTCAAACAGCTTCAGGCGAAAACAAGTCACAGAGATGGGAAGCAACTTCGCCCTTTGGGCGGAAACTGTCTAATTTGGATACTGTGCTTATGCATTTGTACGTTATGTATATTTCCTTCTACGACTGCTTCGTAATGTCAAAGATGTTTTCAGAAATACAAGGAAATGAAATTTTTTGATATTACACTAAAAATACAGTTCATTTTTTGTTTTCTTTGGTAATAGATAATTGGAAATTGAATACCCTGGCAATGCCTCTTTTTCAGGTACTGTAACAATAGAACCCATATATAATCATCCTCTTGGTTCAGATGGCACATCAAACTTTGTGTCCCCGTATAAGTGGCTGGACGTACCGGCTTTCAGGCCAGAGGAAGAGAGAACCATTTCCACCATGATCACGCCATTAAAAGAACGATTATTAAAAAATTACTGTTATATGGATTACCGTATTAAACATAATTTGTGACAGGATTGAGGATTTCTTGGTGGGGAGGACGTAGCTTGTTATGTGATTTCTGGTTTTCTCGGCGTAATTGGTTAAAGGTGTGGTTCTGGATACACAGCCGAGTTGTTGTTTCCATTTTACGCACAATATTTCGACGACCTAACTAGTCATCATCTTCAGGTGTCGCGAATTTTCTTTTATGTGCACTCACTGGCTAGACTCCAGCCACTCTGGTGGGAGTCCAACCAGTGAATGCAGATAAGAGCAAAACTCACAGAACATGAAAATAAGTACTGGGCTGGTCGCCGAAATAATGTGCATAAAATAGAAAAAACTCTTATGTGTACCTGCAAGACACCATGTTATCTTGAATGGACAGTCAGCGACGGAAGTGAAAGTAACTTCAGACGTTCCCCAGAGGTGTGTGCGAGCAGCCTTGTTGGTCAAAGTGATTACAATTTTGACAACTTGTTTTAAATCTTCATATACTAAAAGCGTTAGTTTTGGAAACATTCGACTCCAACAAACAACTGCGTGTAACAATTAGTAGGAATGTAAAATGGAGTTATCAAATAGGTTCGGTTGTGGGTAAGGTAGGTGGCAGACTGGTGCATTGGCGGAATATTAAGGAAATGCGGTCAGTATACAATGGATATATGATTTTCTTAATTTCAGAAGGTGAAGTTTGTGCTATATTCATATGACTGAATTTTGTGAAAGTTGTTTTTTCAACATACTGCTGTGATTTTTCTCTTGTACTGTTTGTCCCTATACTTTCTGCTATATTTAAGAAATGATTATTAAATATATTTGGTACCTGTGACTCATCATTTATAGCCTTCCCATTCAGCTAAATAGTGATGTTATCCTGTTCTATTGCTGGTTGCCCTGTTTCTCATTTCGCTATATTCTATATAGCCTTGCATCTGTTGTTGGAATCATAGATTTCTGACAGTTTACAGATGTTCCTTGATTTTTAATAAGTTTCCTTAGTAATTTTGAGACTTATGTAGTGTGCAACTACTACAGGATCTCTTCTTGTTTTCACCAATAGATATACTTCTGTTTTCCTTTCACAAGATACTTTTCTCCCTCTAGTGATCCATGGCATTGTATATGAGTGTTTAGTGTCCTATCTGATTAGCTTATGCAGAAAGTTATTTTCAAATAATAATATGAATTCATCATGGATTAGATCAAATTTTATGTTGAAATTCGGTTAATTATAAATTTTATTCCAGGTTATCTCTTTAAACTATGGTTGAAAATATGTGTCCTGGAGTAATTAATTATTCTGATTTCCACTGAGGAGTATCTATGCTGTAAGGCATTGTCAGGAAGATGAATCACATAATCATTATTAATAAATAATCCAGATAAGTCAGTGAATGGCAATATTATGGAGGAGGTACAAAAATAATATATGTCTTTCATCATTCCAATGCCTGAAGTGAAGTTTCCATAGAGACTCAAGGTTTGATATGAGAGATGAGAAACATAGTGCATGGGAATATATACATGTTTATAGGGGTTTTCACTCTAGGTCCAGAGTCAATGCTCTCATCTTCTTTTTGTGATGAGTCATAAAATAAATTAAAGTTAATTTATAAACGTATGTAATAAGTTTCAAAATGTTGCCAAGGTTGCCCAGGTGAAGGACACAAGTCCACTCTTCAGATTATGAGAGTATGTTTTCCAAGATTAACCAACAAGAATATTACCTCTTTTATGCACACATCACATAGAGAGATAGTTGGTTGTACACAGATAGTTATTATTCTTACACACCATATACAAATTAAATAGGTAGGAGAGGAGGGTTATGTACCTCTGCTACACACTTACAGTTTGTTCACTACGTTCTGACTGACATTTTAGGAAGGTGTGGGGAGGGGAGGAAGCAAGCTCCACCTACTTGAGCCCAACACATTGGCAGCTTCAGGGACAGTGGTAGTGCAGGAGGAACAAGTTGCACTTTCATGACAAAGTTCTGGAACTTCACATGTGTTTACTGGGTTGGCACACTACAGCCAGGTAATCACTTCATAATGGCTACAGGACACATAGGTACTGTATTTTAGATCACTGGTGCTGGCAGCAGCCAGACACAAAACGTTCATGTCCTCTAGTCTGCTGCCTTCTACTGTCCTAAGTCAATCAGTTACTATGAAGGACATTGTGAGACTACTATACTGGTGCTTGTGGGGACAGATGTGTATGTAGACTCTGTGACACATAGGTACACATATGGACTGATTACCACTTTTTGTGATTTGCAGTTTCTTTAACTCCCATCTGATAAGTAATGATTGAAACCTATTTTAGTATAAATTATAAAAATTGAGCAAAGAATCCTTATTATGCACTGATAATGTTAGCATCCTTCTCACAATGTTTCCCAGCCCATTTGGTTAAGATTGCCTAAGAGTTATTCTATGGATGGTACACACTGCTCCTCCCACATTCTGTATATCTCTGAAGGTAAGTGTGTAAAACTTGATTGTTCCGCTATTAACCAATCAATTGTGACCACCAAGCACAATGAAACAACACTGAGCTTTGGAGGACAAATGTAAAAGTATCCTCTTTCTAATCATCTCAGTTTTAACTACTGCTAATCTCTCTAGTAAAATAATTTTTTAGTTGAACTCAAAACTAATGTTGTGAACTTTGTGCCATGAGTAATTTGTGTAAATAATATTATTTATATAATCCCATAAATGCTGAGTGCTGTTAGTTTCACAAGTGTCAATGCATTTAGGTTATTCATTTCCTAACTGTTTAAGTCACATGTATTTTACAGGAGTTAAACTGGAGGGAAAAGAATCCAGAGGACACTATTTCCACTTCATCAGGGGAAGGTATGTGATAAGTATCATACTCCTCCTTTTAGATCAACAAACTGAACAGTTAAGTTCAAATATTTCAACATTTTGTGTCTGAAGCAGTTGCCAAATGTCTCCCTAAGAAGTTAATGTAAATTTAGATATATGCTATTTGTGATAGTTAAACCGTCTTTCACTAAGTATAGTTAACACTTGTATCTGTTCCAGAAACTACATTTTTGTTCCTTTGTTTCCTTTTTGAGTTTCTTTCTTATCTTGAAAAAAAAACTGTGATGACACTGTGTGCAGCTGTAGTGATGATTTTTTATGGGTGTTATTTGCCAGTATTTGATCTTGCAAACTTCTATTGTAGTACCCAAAATTAGGTAAACAGTGCTGTACTATTAAATACACTACCCAATTCAGTATAGCGGTATACGATACGTGGCCTAAAATGACATACACTTCATGGTACATGTACAGTGAAGACAGTTTGCTCTGATCTGTGTGCTCTGCAGGATCCCATGGCATGGGCAATGTTACAGCCAGAGCAGGTTGGAAAAGGCTAGTGTCCACTCTGTGTGCTTTCCCGGAGGGTGTAGTCTGAGATGTGGAGCAGGCTCTGCTGGCAGTGACTGAGCACATTGGGTGCACTCGGCTGCAAAACATTTTTCATGTCAGCATGACTGATGTCTGCTGCCTGGATTCACAGGCCATCCTTAGTTCCTACAGGCAGCAGGCTGATTGGGTGAAGACAGTGGGTCATGCTCACAGAGTGAAAACACAGCTAACATTATGCAGCATCACTCCCACAAATGACCATGGTCTTCTGATTTGGAGGTAATAGGGTGGCTTAAAACAGAGGCTCAGACAATTCATTGATCATTGTGGATGTTGATTTCTTGACCTCTGCTATTGGGTCGAGCAATGTATAGCCCCCTACATCTACATCTACATCTACATCCGTACTCCGCAAGCCACCTGACGGTGTGTGGCGGAGGGTACCCTGAGTACCTCTATCGGTTCTCCCTTCTATTCCAGTCTCGTATTGTACGTGGAAAGAAGGATTGTCGGTATGCTTCTGTGTGGGCTCTAATCTCTCTGATTTTATCCTCATGGTCTCTTCGCGAGATATACGTAGGAGGGAGCAATATACTGCTTGACTCTTCGGTGAAGGTATGTTCTCGAAACTTTAACAAAAGCCCGTACCGAGCTACTGAGCGTCTCTCCTGCAGAGTCTTCCACTGGAGTTTATCTATCATCTCCGTAACGCTTTCGCGATTACTAAATGATCCTGTAACGAAGCGCGCTGCTCTCCGTTGGATCTTCTCTATCTCTTCTATCAACCCTACCTGGTGCGGATCCCACACTGCTGAGCAGTATTCAAGCATTGGGCGAACAAGCATACTGTAACCTACTTCCTTTGTTGTCGGATTGCATTTCCTTAGGATTCTTCCAATGAATCTCAGTCTGGCATCTGCTTTACCGACGATCAACTTTATATGATCATTCCATTTTAAATCACTCCTAATGCGTACTCCCAGATAATTTGTGGAATTAACTGCTTCCAGTTGCTGACCTGCTATTTTGTAGCTAAATGATAAGGGACCAATCTTTCTATGTATTCGCATCACATTACACTTCGCTACATTGAGATTCAATTGCCATTCCGTGCACCATGCGTCAATTCGCTGCAGATCCTCCTGCATTTCAGTACAATTTTCCATTGTTGCAACCTCTCGATACACCACAGCATCATCTGCAAAAAGCCTCAGTGAACTTCCGATGTCATCCACCAGGTCATTTATGTATATTGTGAATAGCAACGGTCCTATGACACTCCCCTGCGGCACACCTGAAATCACTCTTACTTCGGAAGACTTCTCTCCATTGAGAATGACGTGCTGCGTTCTGTTATCTAGGAACTCCTCAATCCAATCACACAATTGATCTGATAGTCCGTATGCTCTTACTTTGTTCATTAAACGACTGTGGGGAACTGTGTCAAACGCCTTGCGGAAGTCAAGAAACACGGCATCTACCTGTGAACCCGTGTCTAAGGCCCTCTGAGTCTCGTGGACGAATAGCGCGAGCTGGGTTTCACACGATCGTCTTTTTCGAAACCCATGCTGATTCCTACAGAGTAGATTTCTAGTCTCCAGAAAAGACATTATACTCGAACATAATACGTGTTCCAAAATTCTACAACTGATCGACGTTAGAGATATAGGTCTATAGTTCTGCACATCTGTTCGACGTCCCTTCTTGAGAACGGGGATGACCTGTGCCCTTTTCCAATCCTTTGGAACGCTTCGCTCTTCTAGAGACCTACGGTACACTGCTGCAACACACCCTAGGTCGAGTGTGTGCACTACAAGCAGGAAGCAGCTACTAGGGCAGCAGAGTATGTGCAGCAGGCACATGTGGATATCTTAGGATAGAAAAATCCCTCTACACACCTGATAAGACATATTCTGAGTGCACACAGAATAGCATTCAACATAGAAGATTGGAGAAACAAAATTTTAATAATGTATTACCCAATAGCAAGAGCATATATGGAAAGGTACCAGAACTAGTCTAATTTATAAATAATAAAAAAAATACCCACATAATATTAGGGACAAATAGGTGGCTGAAACTGCATGTCAACAGCAATGAAATCTAGACTCCAAGTGGAATGTACGAGGGTCAGTCAAAAAGTAATGCCTCCTATTTTTTTTTTTCTACGTTTAATTGTCAGGAAATTTAAATGCAATTACATAGGTTGAAAACCACAACATTGAGGATCATTTTGTCATTTTTCAATGTAATCTCCGCCCATCTCTACAGTTTTGGTCCATCTTTGAACAAGGGCATGTATCCCAGCACGGTAAAAATCACAGCTCTGCTTCCTAAGCCATTGACGCACGGATGTTTTTACGGCCTCCTCATCTTCAAAATGAATCCCACGATAAGCTTCTTTTAGTGGCCCGAACAGATGGAAGTCTGATGGTGCCAGGTCAGGGTTGTATGGGGGATGAGGCAAAACTTCCCATCCAATTTTGACAATCTCGTCAGAGGTGTGACGACTGGTGTGTGGTCTTGCATTGTCATGCAAAAGAAGAACATCTGCCATTGATTTTGTTGGGCGAACTCGCTGAAGACGTGCTGTAAGTTTTTTGAGGGTTGTGACGTATTGAACAGAATTTATTGTGTATCCCTGCTCCAAAAAATCAACCAGAATCACACCCTCTGTATCCCAGAAAACTGTTGCCATAACTTTCCCTGCCGATCGCACAGTTTTGAATTTTTTCTTCCTCGGCGAGCTTGTGTGACGCCACTCCATTGACTGCCTCTTTGATTCGGGTTCAAAAAAATGCACCCATGTTTCGTCCCCGGTCACAATTTTTTTCAGAAACTCATCTCCCTCCAAACGGAAGCGCTGCAAGTGTTGGGAGGCTATTGTTTTCCTTGCCTCTTTATTCTGATCGGTTAACATTCTTGGAACCCACCGTGCACAAACTTTTGAGTACCCCAATTGTTTAATAATCGTGATCACACTGCCTTTACTAAGAGAAATAATGCGACACACTTCATCTGCAGTCACCCAACGGTCACCACGAATGATGTCATCAACTTGCTGAATGTTGTGTGGAGTCACTGCACTCACCGGCCTGCCGCTCCGTTTTTCGTCAGTCAACGGTGTTTGCCCTTCAGCTTCCTTACAACGACGAACCCATCATCTAACAGTGCTGACATCCACTGTCACAACACCATACACCTTCTTCAGTCTTTCATGAATGCGTATGGGCGTTTCACCTTCTGCATTCAAGAATTCAATCACAAAACGCTGTCTCAAACGAACATCGATGTCGGCCATCTTACAAACTTCTGCTGTGCTGCCACCTGTTGACACAGAAAGTTACTACTGCAGTGGATTGCAGAAGAAGGTTTGAGGAATGGCGCCAAATTCAAATTTTTCACTTAACTTAATTTTTTTAAGTAGAAAAAAAATGGGAGGCATTACTTTTTGACCGACCCTCGTATATCATAAAAATTATACACTCCCTGACTCAGCAGCAATGGTGGAACACCTGAGGGGAAACTTGGAAAAAATTTCATGTAATTTTCATGATCATGTGGAGATTTTAACTTACCAGGGAGACTCAATGATTAGGATTGGTAGTAGTGACAGAGAATTACTTGAAATTTCTCTAAGTACCTTACCCAAAAATTATAATGAACAGTTAATTGGAGAACCAACTCACAAAGATAAAATCTTATATCTGCTGGAGACAAAAAGACATCAACTTTTTGAATCAACACAGATCAGGGAATCAGTGATCATAAGTCCATTACAGTTTCACTGAATATGGCTGTAAATAGTAATACAAAGAAAGGCAGGAAGATCTTTCTGTTTAACATGGGTGACAATAGACAAATTACCGATTGCCTGACAGGCAAACACAAAAATTTCATTTCCAGCACTGATAGTGTTCTGCATCAGTGGACAGATTTGAAGAGCATCTTACAACATGCTTTAGACATATATGTGCTGAGTAAAATTGTGAGGGCCAGAAAAGACTGACCATGCTTGGACAACCATGTTAGTAACCATAATGGCATTGAAACAGGAGATGCCACAGAAAAGGCTGAAATACTAAAAGTCTTTCTACAAAACTACTTCACAGAGGAAGATCACAAGGTAGTTCCTCCTTTAAATTATTCCTTAGGTGGCAAATAACAGTTATCATAACAAGTGACCAAGGAATAGAAAAGCACTTGAAATCCCTTAAAAGAGGAAAGGCCACTGGACCTGGTTGAATACCAGATCATTTCTACACTCCTAGCAAAAGTGAACCATAGGTCTCCACAGGTGTGAAGCATTGCTAATGATTGGAAAAATGCTTAAGTTATTTCAATTTTCAAGAAGGGTCGTTAAGCAGTTGCATGAATTTATAGGCCTATATCTTTGACATTGATCTATTGTAGAACTTTGGAGCATGTTTTATGCTCACATATTATCACATTTCTATAGATCAAACATCTCCCCTGTAGACATCGACATTGGTTCCAAAAACAACAATCCTATGAAAGCCAGGTAGATTCTGTGTTGCTTGATATCTACATCTACATGATTACTCTGCAATTCACATTTAAGTGCTTGGCAGAGGGTTCAACGAACCACAATCATACTATCTCCCTACCATTCCACTCCGGAACAGCGCGCGGGAAACCGAACACCTTAACCTTTCTGTTCAAGCTCTGATTTCTCTTATTTTAGTTTGATGATCACTCCTACCTATGTAGGTTGGGCTCAACAAAATATTTTCGCACTCGGAAGAGGAAATTGGTGACTGAAAGTTCGTAAACAGATCTCGCAGCGACGAAAAACGTCATTGCTTTAATGACTTCCATCCCAAATCGCGTATCATATCTGCCACACTCTCTCCCCTATTACGTGATAATACAAAACGAGCTGCCCTTTGTTGCACCCTTTCGATGTCCTCCGTCAATCCCACCTGGTAAGGATCCCACTTCGCGCACCAATATTCTAACACAGGACGAACGAGTGTAGTGTAAGCTGTCTCTTTAGTGGACTTGTTGCATCTTCTAAGTGTCCTGCCAATGAAACGCAACCTTTGGCTCGCCTTCCCCACAATATTATCTATGTGGTCTTTCCAACTGAAGTTGCTCGTAATTTTAACACCCAGGTACTTAGTTGAATTGACAGCCTTGAGAATTGTACTATTTATCCAGTAATCGAATTCCAACGGATTTGTTTTGGAACTCATGTGGATCACCTCACACCTTTCGTTATTTAGCGCCAACTGCCACCTGCCACACCATACAGCAATCTTTTCGAAATCTCTTTGTAACAGATACTGGTTTTCGGATGACCTTACTCGACGGTAAATTACAGCATCATCTGCGAACAACCTAAGAGAACTGCTCAGATTATCACCCAGGTCATTTATATAGATCAGGAACAGCAGAGGTCCCAGGACGCTTCCCTGGAGAGCACCTGATATCACTTCAGTTTTACTCGACGATTTGCCGTCTATTACTACGAACTGTGACCTTCCTGACAGGAAATCACGAATCCAGTCGCACAACTGAGACGATACTCCATGCGCCCGCAGCTTGATTAGAAGTCGCTTGTGAGGAACGGTGTCAAAAGCTTTCCGGAAATCAAAAACTACGGAATCAACTTGAGATCCCCTGTCGATAACGGCCATTACTTCGTGCGAATAAAGAGCTAGCTGCGTTGCACAATAACGATGTTTTCTGAAACCATGCTGATTACGTGTCAATAGATCGTTCCCTTCGAGGTGATTCATAATGTTTGAATACAGTATATGCTCCAAAACCCTACAGCAAACCGACGTCAATGATATAGGTTTGTAGTTCATGGGTTACTCCTACTAACCTTCTTAAGCACTGGTGCCACCTGGGCAGTTTTCCAATCTGTAGGTACAGATGTATCGGTGAGCGAGCGGTTGTATATGATTGCTAAGTAGGGAGCTATTGTATCAGCGTAATCTGAAAGGAACCTAATCGGTATACAATCTGGATCTGAAGACTTGCCCGTATCAAGCGATTTGAGTTGCTTCGAAACCCCTAAGGTATCTCCTTCTAAGAAACTCATGCTAGCAGCTGTTCGTGTTTCAAATTCTGGAATATTCCATTCGTATTCCCTGGTGAAGGAATTTCGGAAAACTGCGTTCAATAACTCCGCTTTAGCGGCACAGTCGTCGGTAACAGTATCATCGGCACTGCGCAGCGAAGGTTTGCGTCTTTCCGCTTGTGTACTTTACATAGACCAGAATTTCTTCAGATTTTCTACCAAATTTCGAGACAATGTTCCGTTGTGGAACCTATAAAAGGCATCTCGCATTGAAGTCCGTGCCAAATTTTGCGCGTCTGTAAATTTTAGCTAATCTTCGGGGTTTCGCGTTCTTCTGAACTTCACATGCTTTTCCGGTTGCCTGTTTCGTGTACCATGGGGGATCAGTTCCATCTCTTACCAGTTTATGAGGTATGAATCTCTCAATTGCTGTTACTACTATATCCTTGAATTTGAGCCACATCTCCTCTACATTTGCATAGTCAGTTCGGAAGGAATGGAGATTGTCTCTTAGGAACGCATCTAGTGACACTTTATCCGCTTTTGTAAATAAAATTAATTGGCCTTTGTTTCTGGTGGATTTGGAAGAAACGGTATTGAGCCTAGCTACAACGGCCTTGTGATCACTAATCCCTGTATTAGTCATGATGCTTTCTATTAGCTCTGGATTGTTTGTGGCTGAGAGGTCAAGTGTGTTTTCGCAACCATTTACAATTCGCGTGGGTTCGCGGACTAACGGCTCGAAATAATTTTCGGAGAAAGCATTTAGGACAATCTCGGAAGATGTTTTCTGCCTACCACCGGTTTTGAACAAGTATTTTTGCCAACATAGCGAGGGAACTATAACCATATGAGTGGGGTATTTATTTGTTACGAGACTCAAATTTTCTCTGAACTGTTCAGCAACTATATCATCGGAGTCTGGGGGTCGGTAGAACTAGCCAATTATTAACTTAGTACGGCTGTTAAGTATAACCTCCACCCATACCAATTCGCACAAAGAATCTACTTCGACTTCATTACAAGATAAACTACTACTGACAGACACAAACAGTCCACTACCAATTCTGCCTAATTTATCTTTCCTGAACACCGTCTGAGACTTCTTAAAAAGTTCTGCAGAACTTATTTCAGGCTTTAGCCAGCTTCCTGTACCTACAACGATTTCAGCTTCTGTGCTTTCTATTAGCACTTGAAGCTCAGGGACTTTCCCAGCACAACTACAACAATTTACAACTACAATTCTGACTATTCCTTGATCCAAGCACGTTCTGTATTTGCATGCTCCCTTTGAGATTGCAACCCACCCGTACTTTCCCGAGGCCTGTTAACCTAAAAAACTGCCCAGTCCACGGCACACAGCCTCCGCTACCCGTGTAGCAGCCAGCTGAGCGTAGTGAACTCATGACCTATTCAGCGGAACCCCACCATCCTATGGCGCAAGTCAAGGAATCTGCAGCCAACACGGTCGCAAAACTGTCTGAGCCTCTGATTCAGACCCTCCACCCGGCTCTGCACCAAAGGTCCGCAGTTGGTTCTGTCAACGATGCTGCAGATGGTGAGCTCTGCCTTCATCTCGTAAGCAAGACTGACAGCCTTCACCAAATCAGATAGTCGCTCGAATCCAGAGAGAATTTCCTCAGATCCAAAGCGACACACGTCATTAGTGCTGACATGAGCCACCACCTGCAGCTGGCTGCACCCTGTGCTCTTCATGTCATCCGGAAGGACCCTTTCTTCCCCCCCCCCCCCCCCCCCTTAGCAGCCATATCCCTTAGGGGCCCCATTACACGCCTAACATTGGAGCTCCCAACTACCAATAAGCCCACCCTCTGTGATTGCCCTGACCTTGGAGGCTGAGAATCATCCTCTGAAACAGGGCAGGCAGCTGCATTTGGCTCAGCCAGAGACAGTACCTGAAAACTGTTTGTCAGACTCATCGGGGAGGCTTTCTGATCAGCCTCCAGGGACGTCTTTCGCTGCCAGCCACGCCTTTGAACGACCTCCCAATCAACCACAGGCGAGGGCTCAGCCCCACTGCGGGCAGCAACCAGGGAAACCACAGCAGCAGACCGATCTGGGGACAGACGGGACGAGGTTGACATCCCCGTGATACCCAAGTCCATCTCCCCACAGTGGTGCCCATTGGTAACAGACTCAAGCTGCACGACCGAAGTCAACGCCACCTGCAGTCCTCTTCCAAACACAGCAATCACAGCCCCTGTCCATTCTAATTGATGCTGGACAACAGTTATTGAAACATGAGTACATGCCTAGATAACATAAGGGAAACATGCAAAGAATGTATGAACTAACCTGTACAAATGCCTAACGACTTCGCTACAATCTGCCTGAATTTGAGATTACAGTAACTAAAACTCGAAATTACACCTCCTATACGAAACTATGCAACAAATAAGTGAGCAAGGAGTATACGACTTGCTGCTGGCAGCCGCTTATCCAACGGTGGCAGGGAGCACACTGGCTGTGACCAACCGACAATGGCCGTTCAGAACAAAAACAGAAGACAAATGACTACGCGAATTTACACTATTCAGGTACTAAAACGCGATGTTACAACTCTCAAATACTATAATACTTCCAGAAGGTGTTCAATACAGTTCCACACTGCTGCATAATGAACAAAATACAAGTGTATGACACACACACACACACACACACACACACACACACACACACACACACACACACACACACAAGTAGCTGCTTCCATAAAATATAAGTATACCTAACAAAGCCTGGAATGTTTTTAGTTTTTAATTATTGACTTGAGCATGTTTTCCCTAAACTTTGATTATTGCCTTCTCGCAAAGTAACTTCATGGCTTTTAAATTTTCATTCTGATGCAGACATCCTTAGAAGTGTCAAAACATAGGTAAATGTATTAAACAAATATTTCCCACCAGCTGTCACTGTTATTTCTCCATTGAAAGTTATTTATATTAATACAGAACACAATTTCATAAACATTGACACAAGTAGATTTTGAGTCATCAGCAGACAGACGTGTGTGCCTGTGTATTAATACTGAAAAACAGATAACTTTTAATTGTAACTATATATAGTTCCCCACTGGAAAATTTTGAACTGCTTATGAGGACTCTCCATTCCTTGCTACACTGTCAGTTAGGCAGTAGCAAGCATTAATAGTCTATGGTGACTTCAGTGTAGACTTACTAAAGGATTTTGATAGGAAAAATGATGTGGAAACCTTATTTGGATTCTACAATTTGATCTCAGTAATTAACTTTCCAGTACAGATGATAAAGACAGAAGAACCCTAACTGATAATATTTTCTTTGGTGACACTCAAAATAAGAAAATAACTGTTAACCCAGTAACAAATGACCTCACTGATCACGAAGTAAAGTCAGCCAGAGTAAATAAGGAAGTGCCTTACAGTGTAGATACCGCTCAGTGGAAATCAGAATAATTAATTACTCCAGGACACATATTTTCAACCATAATTTAAAGAGATAACCTGGAATAAAATTTATAATTAACCGAATTTCAACATAAAATTTGATCTAATCCATGATAAATTCATATTATTATTTGAAAATAACTTTCTGCATAAGCTAATCAGATAGGACACTAAACACTCATATACAATGCCATGGATCACTAGAGGCAGAAAAATATTTTGTGAAAGGAAAAAAGAAGTATATCTATTGGTGAAAACAAGAAGAGATCCTGTAGTAGTTGCACACTACAAAAACGTCTCAAAATTACTAAGGAAACTTATTAAAAATCAAGGAACATCTGTAAAATGTCAGAAATCTATGATTCCAACAACAGATGCAAGGCTATATAGAATATAGCGAAATGAGAAACAGGGCAACCAGCAATGGAACAGGATAACATCACTATTTAGCTGAATGGAAAGGCTATAAATGATGAGTCACAGGTACCAAATATATTTAATAATCATTTCATAAATATAGCAGAAAGTATAGTGACAAACAGTACAAGAGAAAAATCACAGCAGTATGCTGAAAAAACAACTTTCACAAAATTCAGTCATATGAATATAACACAAACTTCACCTTCTGAAATTAAGAAAATCATATATCCCCTAAAAATTAAAGCTCATCTGGATTTAATGGTGTTCCCAGTAGAGGATTAAAAATTTGTTCCAATATAATTAGCCCTGTCTTATCTCAGATCTGTAATGCATCACTAACTCAAGCCATCTTTTCGGAGAGACTGAAATATGCCCTTGTCAAACCCCGCTTTAAGAAAGGTGTTAGAACAGATGTCAGTAACTACAGATTTGTTTCACTACTGACATCATTTTCCAAATTTTTTGGGAAGGTGATGAATTCTAGAATAGCATCTCACCTGAGCAGTTATGATATCCTCTGCAAATCACAGTTTGGATTACAGAAGACTTGCTCTTCAGAGTATGCCATTTACATGTTCAATCACCAAGTATTACAAGAATTAAATAACAAAATAGTGACAATTGGAATTTTCTGCTGCCTATCTAAGGCATTTGAATGTGTGAATCACAATATTCTCATATAATGTAATCGGACAGGAAAAAAAATTGTACACACCAAGTGGCAGCAACACACGTAAATAAGGTATAGATATGCAAAGCTTTTGGAGCCAGTGGCCCTTCCTTCTGACAGAAGGGCTGAAAGGTAAGGAGAAGGAGTGAAGGAAGAGGACTTGTGTGGTATAGGAAATGGGTGGAGTTTGGAAAAGTTACCCAGAAATCCAGGTCAGGTGAGACTTGCTGGATGGGATGAGAAGGAAAGACAGATTGTTGGGGACTATATTGCATGAGATCTGAAAACCTCAGAGCTGAAAGGTGGAAGATAAGGTAATATGCAAGACAGTTATTACTGCCAGAACATCATACATGAGTTAATAGGATCAAAAAGCTAAGTGCATTGTTTATGATAGATGGGGGAGGATGAAGGCAAAAACTAGACAGATCAAGAGTGAAAGATGTAGAAAACTAAGTTTCCCAAGGTTCAGGCTTACATCGACTACTTTTCCTCATATATTTAAATTATTTTCCATCTATTGTACAAGAAGCAGAATTAGTTCTTTTTGCAGATGACTCTAGTACTTTACTCAATCCAAGCATACATGCAGCAACAGAAGAAATGGTAAACAAAAATCTTAATCATATCATTGACTGATTTTCTGCAAATTGGTCTCACAGTCCATTTTAGAAAGCACAACCTATTCAGTTCTGCATATCTAGGTGTACTGCACCAATAAGTGTAACTCATGGTGAGAAAATAATAGTCGTGAGGGTGAAAAATTCAAAATTGTTAGGTGCCGACACTGATGTGAATTTAAACTGGAAAAAGCACTTTTGGAACTCCTGAAACAACATAGTTCAGCCATATTTGCACTCAGAATCATTGCAAATCTTGGGGAGAGATAAACCAGTATGTTGACATATTTGTAGAAATCTGTTTAAGGTGTAGAGTTTCCTGACTATTGCTTCGCAGTATGTTTATTCCCTCATGAAGTTTGTTGTAAATAATCCACTGCAGTTCAAAAGGAATCATGATGTGCATAACTGCAATACCAGACGTAAAAATTACTTTCATGCTCAACATTAATGTTGTCTGTAGCACAACAGGGGTGCACGGTGCACAACTAAAATTTTTGACAAATTATCAAGTGATATAAAATGTCTGACAAAGAGCAATGTAAAATTTGAAAACAAACTGAAGAAATTTCTCCTTGACAACTCCTTTTATGCTATAGAAGAATTTCTGTTACTGTAATGTGTAAAAGAAGTTTGGTAAGAATTACTAATTCAAAACTGTATAAGCAAAAAAAAAAATAATTAAAAATAAAACAACTTTAAAATGTTCAGCATGTTTCCATATTTACAAATTAATTTGCAGTGTAAATGTAAAATGACTCAGTCCGTACAATTAAGATTTATTGTGCAAATGATTCATGGAACATGAAACTAAATTACTGAGTTCTTTGTAGCAATTTCACTAAGTTGTTATCAAGATATATTTTGCAAAGAAGGAAGGGATGTTTATATCTCCTGACTTGAAATTTATATGATGATCTGGGATACCTTCAACATTTCTCTAACATCCAAAATCCTGGCCAGAACCATCCATGGGGCTTCTAGCAACTCTTAAACATAACAATGTTATTATTCACATGAAAGGCATAAATTTAAAAAAAAATTATTGTAAGAGATGATTTACGACCATGTGATGTGTGTGTGCACTGTGGTGCTGATAAAGACAATAGATGATTATTTCATTGTTCACTGAAATCTATTAATTATTAAAACGTGCATTCAAATGACACGTGTAAATTCAGTGTATCAAATAACATAATAAACAAACAGATAAGATCAGTGTGCCGTATGAGAACACTGTATTTTCTAATCAACTTTTTGTGATGTTATAAGAATCATGCTAAAATGCATCCCATTCAAAAACTATTAGTACTTTGTCACGAACAGTATCCCATAACAGTGATTTACATTATAAACATGTGGACTGTAGTTATTATATATCATATACTATTGTATTAATCATTGTTTTGTACTGAATATGCTCATAGCTAATTAACTAGTCTGGTTTGGTCTCTCTGAGTTTTAATTAGTGATTATTTTATTTGATAGGTCTCCTTTCGTGTGGTTCATATATCACATTCACAATCAGAACTAATATTATTCATTGTGTTTTAATTAATTGAGAGGAGATTTTTTTACATAAACTTTTTACCCAATTAACCTCCTCATTGGGAGCTTTGTAAAATATTAATTCTTTACACTGTAACATGCATTGGTGTCATATTTTCATTGTCTCCTACTTATTAATTGTCTTTATATGCTTTACACACTGACTGTAACATGTTCAAATCAACAATAGTTTACAGAAACTCTGGGTGCACTTTGACACCACACCCATGGCCCAACAGACATGACCACTTTTCCCAACAGCATACTTTGCTAAAAGTTCAACCCTTTTTTTTCAATATGTAGTTACAAATAGTCAGTATAGTCTGATAGACAGGTATTGGCATTCGAGCCACAGCAGCAATGAACTCCATTTTTTTTGTATAAAATCTAGTTAATATGCTCTCTGACAAAGTTCAAATGTTCTTTACTTGTTTAATTGCTTGATCTGCTACATTACAGGCTCAAATTCATAATTAAAATTTACTTATCTTACAGGTGTGTCAAATGCTGAGATATATGTAAGACCGGAAGTGATACAACTGTGACGTCTCAGGAACAGACCCATAAAAAAACACTTCAATACTGTGCCAGCATGGGTGCTAGGAAGTGAACAAGAAAAACCATCAGTGGTAATTCTGCTGCCTGAAGGCTCAGCAGATAATGAATAGGTTTTCTGATGTGTAGATGGACAATAGAGTTTTATCTTCCAAACATTGTGTCAATAGGAAATAAATATCAAGAACAACAGAAATTTAAAGTACTTAAAGAAATAATATGTTGCCATTGAGCAGCTATATGTAATAGGAATAATGCACAGAATAACAGAAATCAGACTGAAACTCAATATAATACATCATAGACCTCTGTTATCAAGCCTCATCACAGCTCTTCCAATCCACTTGTATGAGCTTTTGCTTCTGATAGTTTGAAAAGATTGAACTGCCAACACTGATAAATTACATGTCTAGTCTGACTGTAACTATTTTTGCATGCAGTCATCACTGTTTTCCTTCTTAGTTATTTATGAATTTCATGTACAAAGCATGGAGTACAAGTGTGAATAACTTTTACACATATGAAAGGGAGTGAGTGAAAGATGCAGTCAAAATATATTGTACGTATGTTGAGTTGACTTCAATTCATTTTTAGCTGGGTTTCTCTGTCACTCTAATAACCCCTCATTTTCTTCATTATTCAGCCACTTTCAGCAGTTGCTCCATTTCTTCTGACCTTGTTATCAGTTTCATGTACATATTTCTAAGATACTACTCAAGTAAGAAGAGAAATTTTGAGTGAATTATCATGTGATACTGGTCAATAATCTAAGGAAGTGAACTAAGAGTCTCCCTCATGTACCTTATTGAAGTTCGTGTAGCACTTGTCTTAAATTAGATATCTTCATTGGGAATGCCAGTTAATTCTCTTCTTTAAGCTGTATAATAATTATTGTAAACAGATGCCTCATTGTTGTCATTATTTATTAAACAAATAAGGTTTTCTACTATTAATGCTTATCAATATGAAAAAACAGATACTGTTACCAGTGTTTGCTGCATTACACCATTGTAAATTGGAAAGAAACTTATAAATATTTTTGTATCCTAACACTCAGTTCTTAAATTGTAATGCAACTACCTCCACTTTCTATTTTTATTTCTCAAAAAAGTTTTTCACATATTAAGTAAAGTTCCTCACTTTGCCATCACATCTTGCTCTCACCAATGTTCTTATTAATGTGGCTTTCTTACTTTCAGCCTTAATAATTTATTACAGTTACCTCTATAATTTTAATTCCATTAACCTTGAGGAAAAATGTGTTTGCACATCCTTGATCCTACCTTATCTGATACGTTTACCAAAGCATGCCTTGCTGTAAAACTGAGCAAGTATGTCTTTTGTGTGAGTGCAGTTTCTTCCTAGTTGTAGGGGACAATAAGGCAAATTTCCTGACATTCACAAGCAATTTTCATCATTTATAGTCTCAACATTATGACACTGACTTTGTTCTGTTCTAATGGAAATATATATATTTTTTCTGTGGCACTTGAAAGAAGCTTTTAAGAGAACTTCAATGACAGAACATGTACAGCACTTGATCAAATATTATCAAAATAACAACACTGCAAACCACTGTCCCACCACCAGGAGAAGAGATTCCATCAACATCTGCCCTGTCATACTGAATGTAAGCAAACACAAAACTCAGGTATGGTTCTTGTTGAGTGCATGAAGCCCAACAGTCTGTGTTCTGCCATTGTAGCAGTCAGACAACTTGCTTGTAAAACTATTGAGATACTCACATTGTGCATTGAGCATCGTTTATGGTGAATGTAGTGAAACTGTTAGAGAAGTGGTGCAGTTGTACACTGAAGAGTGTCCAAATTGTGCCAAGCAGTGTCACTCTGTCTTTGTAAACGTTATAAATAAAGTACTAGAAACTTGAAGTGTGGAGGATAAAATATGCGGAGGGAAAAGAAGAGGAACTGATGAAAGCTATTAAAACTAACATTTTAAAGGAGTAACGCACAATGCAAGTGTCACTTACTGGTAGTTCGAAACTACAAGAGGTATCAATCAAATGAGTGTTCTGCAAACACTGCATTCCGTCAAATTTCATCTTCTTCAAATTTCACTAGATCCACAGCTTCATGGCAGTGACTATCTAAATTTGATTAAAGCCTTCTGAATAGTATCTACAAAAAGTGCAAAGTCAGGTGGCATACCTAAGCAAAATTTTGTTTAAGGAAGAAGCATCATTTACAAACCATAGGCAAATCAGTCTTCACAACATGCACTAAACATCAGTTGAAAATCCATGCTGACTCAATGAATGCTCTTGGTCTTTCAATATTTGGTGCATGTTTTTAAGACCCACAACACTGGTCTCTGTGTTGTTGATGGAATTCTGAATACATTCAAGAAATGTGAGTTCCTAAGATATACTGCTGCTGCAGTTATTGGAAGACACCCCACTGAACATAAGGCAGTCAGTGTGGTACCAACATGATGGATATGCCTCTCATTCCACACACATGTTGACAGGCCCTCTTAAGAGCACATCTAAAGAGCATTGGAATAGTTGTTCAGGAAATGGAAAATGGTCTACAGGATCACCTAATTTAACACTTCTACACCTTTGTCTGTGGTGAGATTTAAAACAAGAAGTCTATTATGAAACACTGAATGACTCCCAAAGGAATGAAATGCCATGTAACACATTGAGTCCAGATGAAATTCAATATGCAGTGCTGTTTCACCAGAGTAAATTTATAGGGTGCAGCAATGCTAAAGATCAATATTTTGAGCACATGGTATGATAGCCATGATAATATACATAAAAACCATACCCCGAGTTCCGTCCTTGGTGTAATAGGGCACACGTTCCTGGAACCTCTTCCCCTGATGTTACAGTCGCAGGTTAGAAACCTGCCTCAGACATGGATTGTGTGATGTCCTTAGGTTAGTTAGGTTAAAGCAGTTCAAAGTTCTAGGGGACTGATGACCTTAGATGGTAAGTCTCATTGTGATCAGATTCATTTGTTATCTTGATACTGTTTGATCATGTACCATGCATATTATGTCAATAAAAATTACGTGTGAATATTGGGAAATTCATTGTATTGTCTGGACATATTTGTGATGGCCTACCTTAGCTGCCTCAATCTATCTAGAGTAAGTTCTGTTGTAGGTGGTGTATAATTGCCTTACTCCAATCCATATATAATGAATTTCAGTTGTGCGGATGAATCATATTGGGTTACTGTTATGCTGCTAATGCAGTTGTGTGTTACACAGTAATACCAAGAAACATGTAAATCTGATACCTGTCTGTTATTTTGATGATACATAAAATTCACTAACATATTTATGAGTGGTCTCTATACCACTCATATATAGTTTCCTTCTACAACATAATTCTCACACCTTATTTTTCTGTTTTTAACTTTCTACCAATTTTTCTTGGTAGAAATACTTGTATAAAGAACAAAAAATAAATATTGCTTTGTTATTTTTATTTTAAAAAGCAGCAACATAAGATTACTTTTTGGAAATTGAAAGATAATATATACCTCTAAGAACATCCTGCATTCTTGTCACTAATAACACTTTTTGTTTCCAACTATTTCTGTATTTTATAATTAATAAACAAATAAATATGTTTTTATTATTTTTGCTTTTACTTCATAATTCAGTTAGTAGCTGGTTGTTTACTTTCCATTTTTGGTTGATATTCAGTCATTTACACACAGTGTTCCATAGATCCCATACCTTCAGGGATATGGTACAAGTCGTGATAAATATTTACAAAAGATACAATGTGCTTCATTTAGTGTGTGGCCATTAATGTCTACTTATGGCACAACAGATCATTATTGTTAATTTTAAATTGCGTAACATGTCTTTGTGAGGCTGAGACTTTACTGTTAGCTGTGAACAACTTGTAGGCCTGTCCAGCTAGTATCTGGTCTGTGTCTGCTGAGCTTGAGTTTGGATTTATGCTTGTGTTATCATCAAACATTATAGCTTCTGCACTGCACTTCAGAGTCACTGAAAGATCATTTCTGTAAGTTAAGAACAAGAGGGAGCCCAGTACTGATCCTTGCAGCATGTCATCTATTATGTTCTCACATTCTGACATTACTTTCAAGCCTATGTCACACAGTTGATAGGCTTACTAGAGACAATGTGCATTACATTTATCCAAAGCTTCATTAAATCTTCACTGTCATTTGCATTATGTGATCGATCGGACCTTACTTTCTGAGTAGCCCCCATACAGGTGCAGAAAAAGAAATAAGTACACCTGGAAAAACAACATTTATTCTGGTCTGATTATGGCATATGTTACCTGGGCGATAGTAGACATACTGATAATGATTTCAACATCATCCTCCCACAGATAGTGTAGTGACCTAGCTACCAGAGTGCCGTCTACGTCTACTATAAAATAGGGAATGCTCACAGCCAGAAGGCTCAGTGTGGTGCACATATGTGAAGCAATCAGGTAAACATGTCATGGAGATGCACTCATGTTCTCTTCAGCCAATTGCACAAGTTTGAAAGGGGTCAAACTGTGACCTTCTGAGTGATAAGATGGTCCTTTCAAAGAATTGCCACACAATTCAGACATGCTGTGTTAGATGTGCAATGCTGCTGGTACCAGTGGCACATGAATGTTCTCACACTCATGGATGATAATCTGGATCCCTATGCAGCGCAGTTGCCCACCAGGATCGCTGTGTTGTAAGGGCAGCAGTTGCAGATTGTACAGCTGTCACAGCACAGAGAAGAGGTCTTGTGAACCCAGACATGTTGACACAAACTGTTGGGAACTGGTTATTGGCAGTGGAACTATGGGCACACACACCTCTAGCCCTTCTTTGTCTCATGCCACAGCACCGAGACGCACAGCTAAACTGGTGCTGTCAAAGGAGCATTAAAAAATAGTGTGACATGCTGTGGTCTTCAGTGATGAAAGCAGAGAGTACTCTAGTAGGAGCCACAGTGAAATATTAACTCTTACCATATTTTGATATGGGCAGCACGATGAACCACTAACCAACATACAGAAACTTGTAAGTGTGAGTGAGCCTCAAGCTGAAAACATACCGCAGCTCCACAAGTTCTTTAACGCCACTACGGGAACTTGCGAGTGAATGAGCATGATATGATGATGAAAGACATACAACACCCAGCACCCAGTCATCTC
Organism: Schistocerca gregaria; assembly: GCF_023897955.1. NCBI lineage: Eukaryota > Metazoa > Arthropoda > Insecta > Orthoptera > Acrididae > Schistocerca > Schistocerca gregaria. The sequence continues at coordinate 864,172,603 of NC_064921.1, forward strand.
AAGGCAGAGAAAAATCCTTGATCCCACCAGGAATCGAACCCGGGGCCCTGTGTGCGGAAAGCAAGAATGCAACCACGAGATCACAAGCCGCAGACTAATTGTGGCTAATCATGCAGCAGTTCAAACCAGAATCTAGGATTTATTGGTCATTTGTTGAATCTGTATGCATGACCTGACCAGTGTAATTTCTGCATCTCTTCATTATGGCTTCATTTTGGTTCCCACTCTTTCGGAATAAATGTTTACTAATGGACACTCTTTCTCATATTTCTTAGAATTTCCATTGGGGGAAATTGTTCCCATATCAGTTTTTCTTCTGCATTCATACAACTCCATTTTACTCCCTGAGTATTCTTAGTACAGATAATGTGAATAGAAAAGTAGCATTTCTTCAACAAAGGAAAGTGCAGGATGCTCCCAACATTATGATCCTACCTTCTGACAAAGGCTCCACTACTGTTTTTTTGAACAGCAAGGATTACTTGGCAGATGGACTCTGCCAGTTGTCAGGTTCACACGCCTACAAACCCTGGCACAGTGAGCCCATTTCAGATATCCAGCATGATCTCCAATCTCAACTCAAATCCTTAGGCCCATCCCAGAACCTCTCCCCAGAGTCCCTCTCTCTCCTGACCCCTACCATTTCCCACACTTCTATCTTCTACAAGCCTCCTCTCCTCCCCCCCCCCCCCCCCCCCACCACCCAAGACAATCTACAATCTCTGCTGTTGTAGAGCAACACCTACAGTCTATTACCAGCAATCTACCCTCCTGCATGAAAGATACTAATCATTTCCTCCACCAACTCTCTACGTTTCCTGTCCCATTGCCACGGCAACCTCCTCGTCACTACTGATGCACCTCCCTTTATACTAACACACCTAATGCCCATGGTCTTACCAATACTGAACACTACCTTTCTCAACACCTGATGAATTCCTAACCAACAACCTACATCCTAGTTGTCACGACCAACTATATCCTCACCCACAATTACTTCTCCTTTGAAGGCATTACCTACAAACAAATCTGGAGTATGTCTATGGGCAACCACGTGCCACCATCCTATGCTAACCTTTTCATGGGCCATCTAGAGGAATCCTTCCTAAACACCCACAATCCCAAACTCCTCATCTTCATCATCTGGATCGAGGGCAAGGGCACCCCATCCACATTCCTCCAGAACCTCGACAATTTCTCCCCCATTCACTTCCCATGGTCCTAGTCAACCAATCAAGTCACTTTCCTCAATATTGATATCCACCTCAAAAATGGCTATATCAGTACCTCTGTCTATATCAAACCTACCAACCACAAGCAATACCTCCACTTTGACAGCTGCCACACATTCAATACCAACAAGTTCGTTCCATACAGCCCAGCCACCAATGGCCATTGCATCTGTAGAGATGAGAGGTCTCTCTTGAAATATACCAAGAGTTTCACCGAGGCCTTAACAGATCATAATTACCCTCCCAAACTTGTACAAAAACAGGTCCTCTGTGCCTTATCTTTCCAGTCACCCAATACCTCCCAAAGCTTCACCATCCAGTCACAGAGCAACATTACCCTCATGACTAATTACCAATTCAATTACATTCTCCACCAGGGTATCGACTACCTCTCATCATTCACTGAAATGAGAAATGTCCAGCCCACTATCCTTCCATCTCCTCCCCCAATGGTATTCTGCCACTCATCATATCTACACAATATCCTTGTTCATTCCTACACAACCTCTGCTCCCACCCCTTGCCTCATGGCTCATATCCCTGTAATAGACTCAGATCCAAAACCTGTCCCATACATCCTCCCACCACCACCTACTTCAGTCCTATCACCTATCCCATCAAACATAGGGCTATCTGTAAAACCAGTCATGTGATTACAAGGTAAGCTGCAAACACTGTGCTGCATTCTACATGGGCTTGCCAACCAACAAGCTGTCTGTCTGCACAAATGGCCACCAACAATCTCTGGCTGAGAAAAAACTGGACCAAACTGCTGCTGAGCACACTGCCCAACATGACGTCCTTCATTTCAATGACTGCTTTACAGCCTGTTCCATTTGTAGCCTTCCCACCACCACCAGCTTTTCTGAATTGCACAGGTAGAAACTCTTCCTGCAATACATCCTACATTCCCGAAACTCTCCTGGCCTCAACCTTCATTAGTCATTGTCCTTACCCATCTAGCCCCTTCCCTGTTTCGATTCCAGCAGTACACAGCCCTCTGTTCCACCAACATACCCAGTACCCAGTCTTTACTTCTCTCCTTTCCCTCTAACCCTCTCTCTACCCCCACCCTCCATCTAACCTCCCGACTGCACTTAGCTGCTCCACTCTCCACCTTGTCCCTGCAGCACTACCCTGCTATCCCTCCCCCTTCCTGTGCCAGCCTCCTTCACCTCCACCACCTGGTTGCTTCTCCCATAATGCACTGCTGCTCGCAGTCTGGCTCCAGCTGCCAGAGATTGTGCTCAAATGTATGTGAGTTTTGTGTGTGTGTGTGTGTGTGTGTGTGTGTGTGTGTGTGTGTGTGTGTGTGCGCACGCACGCGTGCGCATGTGCGCATGTTTTGTCTAATTCGGAAAAATGCCTCATTGGCCAAAAGCTAATTGTCTGACAGTCTTTTTCTTGTGCTTTGCTGTGACTCGGCATCTCAGCTATATGGAAAGGAGCATTTCTGTTACATGGAAGAATAATTTTCTTAAGCCAGCAGATAGCCTTACATTTGCATGAATAATATGAAAGCATCTGATCCTGTCTATTAATGTGAGGCATATTTGCATTTTATTTGACAATTGGTGGAAGTTTTGAGGTCATTTGCTGGTGTTAATTCTCTGGAAATATAGTACCTCATCCCCCATTTTTTATCATTACACTTTGTGAGTACAGAACAATTGTATTTCCTTCTCTCAGTTTGGCAGATACTTCTTTAAGGATGCTCCTCCTATTTAAGCTTAGTGTTTTTTTTATGAGCAAAAGGGTTTTAGATAATGTATGTCTTTCCTAATAATTAGCCCTGTCCACGTAAATGTGTGTGATTACCAACATAAAACTACTTTAAAAAATCTGAAATGAGCTTTCCAGCATGACTTTCCCAACTATATTGTCAAGTGTCCCCTTGTACACAGATCACTTATTTGCAAAACTGTCCAGCTTCTTCAACATGTACATTCTAATACCATATTTACACATCTTATTTGGTATGTATCATATAAATGACAATCTCCATCTCAATAGAATCATCAATTCATTTAACAGTATCTCTTCATGAGTAATACACTTGACATACTTTGCTGTTAAAATAATTTGGTATAGGCACTACTTAGTATTGCACCATCAGTTCTTTGGGTGTCTTGGCTGTGGATTTTTTAGCAAAGTATAATGAGCGTAACATGATCATAGAGCCATATCTGCACACACTCATCACTACTGCTCTGTTTTGAAACTATAGATCTTCCTTGCAGTAGTCTTGATATCTGATGGTAATCACGTTACCTGTATGTTATGTAACTTTCAAAAACACAAGCATACTTACTAATCCAAGGTGTATCCTCAGTCAAATATATATTCACAGCATTATCATTCTTTTAATCAACTACAAACTGAAGTATGACATCTGTAAGTATTAAACCTGAGTATCAAACCTAAGTAAATTTATTGGTGTATTACTAGTAGGATGAACATTCTTGTTTTGTAAATGGATGAATGTTATGTGATTCTTTATCACCATTGGTTTTGTTACCCTCACTACTCTTATCTTTTGGTTCTTCAGCATCATAAAAAATATTTGAAAGTTCTGTTCCACACTATCATCACTATGGCAAGTTTCTGTCTGCTTTAGATTCTAGCCATTCTCCTCCAATCAGTTATCTTTCAACTCATAATCAATACCTTCTAATATGTTCAGGAACTGATTATCAGCAAAATTTTCATTCTTCCTATTCTTTTTAGTGTATAAGGGCCCCTGTGTTGATTAATTAGCTGCCACTTCCAAGAATGTATATCACAAACAATTTTGTACAAGAAAAAGTTGCAGCCACAAAAATCTGTTCTCCGACACTTTGTTGCCTGTGCACACTCCTATTCTACAGCTGCAAATTTAGACTAAATAATGCACCTTTGAATGTGTAGTGTATACAGTTCCGTACAGTAAATGGCTCCAGTAATAAATATAGACTTTGACCAGAAGTCTGTAGCTAAGGTAGAATTTACAAAATTTTTAGGTGTGTCCATTGATGAGAGGTTAAACTGGAAGCAACACCTTGATGGTCTGCTGAAATGTCTGAGTTCAGCTACGTATACTATAAGGGTTTTTGCAAATTTTGGTGATACGAATCTCAGTAAATTAGCTTACTATACCTACTTTCATTCACTGCTTTCATATGGCATCATATTCTGGGGTAATTCATCGTTGAGTAGAAAAGTATTCATTGCTCAAAAACGTGTAATCAGAATAATTGCTGGAGCCCACCCAAATTCATCCTGCATACATCTATTTAAGGATCTAGGGATCCTCACAGTATATATATTCACTTATAAAATTTGTTGTTAATAATCCAGCCCAGTTCAAAAGTAATAACAGTGTGCATAGCTATAACACCAGGAGAAAGGATGATCTTCACTATGCAGGGTTAAATCTGACTTTGGCACAGAAAGGGGTAAATTATGCTGCCACAAAAGTCTTTGGTCACCTACCAAACAGCATCAAAACCTGACATATAGCCAACTAACATTTAACAATAACCTAAAGGAATTTATAGATGACAACTCCTTCTACTCATTGGCTGAATTTTTAGATATAAATTAAGGGGAGGGGGGGGGGGGCAAAAAAAAACTTATACCTTAGTGTCATGCAATATTTTGTGTAATGTAATATCTTGTACAGACGTCTTTTATTAACCTGACACATTCCACATCATTACAAAGTGTCGTATTCATGATCTATGGAACAAGTATTAATCTAATTTAATCCATATTTATCTCAGCCACAATAATTGTTAATGTGTTTGGCGTTGTCCTATTATGTCATCATGAACACAGTCAGCAGAATTTCAGCTTTTTAACCATCTGATGAATTTTGTATTCTCATTAGTTGTCTTTTGGTTGTGCATGCAGTGTCTGAACAAGCAAAACTAATGCAACCATATCTGGTTGCTTATTAGGTGTGAAATGTTTGCTGCCATTGGTAGGAAGTAGAGCCTAATCCTTGAATTATGTGGTCGATGATTTAAGTATCACTTTTTCTGAGCTGTCTTCTGAGGGCACACATTCATTTGGATTAATGCTTTTAGTTTGGTTCTTGTTAATGATGCTTCAAATAGTTGTTGTCTTATTCTTGGAGCACTTTATGATATGGGCATATGTGTTTCACTTTTCTTAATAATGAACTTGAGGGTTTTACAATGCTGAGGTAAGGAAGTTTCAACTTTTTACTACAGATTGACCTCCTGTTTTGCAACTAGGCATTGCTGAAAGTTAGAATTGGTTCACTGAATTAAGTTAATTAACAACAAATCCTTCCATCAATATAATCAAAACATTGTATTGCATTGAAAGCATACAATTCCGTTAGTCTGGATAATTAGATTGCAATAACTGTTAGGTTATGTGGTGTGTCCTTCTCATTCTGGAATCTGAATGACTTCCTACTACTTTCCAACCTTCAGTAGGTAAGCCTTCTTTTCTCCCTGAAGAACAGTCATGAAAGTCCAGAAAGCTAGAAATAGTCCTTTCTCCTCTCTCTGTATTGACAGTGCTTGGAATTATACCTAAAGAAGTGAAGTATTGGCCAGCGACACAGCCTCACTGTAATTTAACATTGGTGTTACTTTCTCATCAGCCATATATGGGAGTCATTATGAAAGTTTCGAGGTATGATACATTAGGTTGTAATATTTCACTTCTGACATACTGCCTGATAAAACAGTGGTGCACTGAGATTGGGAAGCAGGAGACAAAATGAGACTTGTGATGAAATCTTCTCAGGCTTCCATCCCGGTAGGTGCACCAAAAATCTGTGATGTTTTGATGAGTGTCATTCTCATCATTATCTGGGGAAGTGTCGATGGGCTGTGGCCACCATCTATATATGTAGCTGGTAGCTGGTCAGTGGCGCATGGTGGCTGTCCCTCGCCACCACTCCTACTGGCGCTGGGCCATTGGGGGGGGGGGGGGGGGGGGGGGAGAGCCGCGCAGGAACGGGCGACACCAGCTAGCTTTGAATCGCGGAGCGTTAGCAGCTGAGCACAGTCCCAGTGTATAGCTGCTATTGCAGGGTTCCAGATCAAACTTAAACAGTAGCCCTCATCCCTGTTGACAAGATTGTCATGTAATCTTAATTTGACTGATTCCTTTATGGTGCTTTCCCAGAAGTCTCTGGCAAAGCAATGCATTTTTGTTTCTTCAAATTGGAAGCTGTGTCCCTCATCAAGGCTGTATTCTTCCAAGGCCCATTTACCCTTGTGTCCCAGTCTTACGCATCTAACGTGTTCCTGGCAGCATTGCGAGATGCAGCGTTGTGTTTGAGCAGTGTACTGGAGCCCACACTTGCACGGTATACCATATACACCGTGAACCTGTAGCTGCAATTTGTCCTTCACTGAGCCCAGTAACTCTTTCATTTTTGGAGGTGGTCAAAAAATTGCTTTGATGTTGTTTTCCTCCATTATTCTTGCAATTTTGACTGTTGGGGGCCCCAATGTAGGGGATAAAGGTTACTTTCTTTTCCTCTTCCTCTTTTTTGTTGATGGCTGTGTCACTCTCTTTCTTCCTCAAAGCACGTCTAATGTGTGCTGTGCTGCAACCATTCTGATGAAACACATCCTTAAAGTGCTGCAGCTGAGGTGGAAGGCTGTCTTTGTCACAGATGACTCTTGCTCTGTGAACCAGTGTTGTTAGAACAGTGTTTTGCTGTGCTGGGGGATGGCAGCTTCAAGCATGGAGATATAGGTTTGTGTGGGTCTTCTTACTGTATACCGCATGTCCTAGTATGCCATCTGCTTTTCTCCTTATAAGAATCTCCAAAAATGGAAGACATCCATCTTGTTCTAACTCCATTGTGAACTGTATGTTTTTGTGAATGCTGTTCAGGCGTTCATGGAATTCATTCAGGGGTTCTCTTCCATGTTCTCACACAATGAATGTGCCATCAACATATTGAAAGGTTTAAGGGGTCCTGTTTCCAGTGCCAACTCCATATAGAGATTGGCAATCCCTGGAGAAAGTAGTGAACCCATGGCTACCCCATCTACCTCTTCATAAAATTCTTGATAGTTTGAGATGGTATGTGATGTTATTTTTGGTGATTCCAGAATCAAGACATATTTACAAGGAACTTGGTAGTATGAGCCCATTTATCAGTATAACATTGTGCTTCCTCTAGCCTGAATGCATGCACTGATTCCATTGGTAGGGGTGTCATACAACTGTTGTTTTATCTGCTAAGGTAAGCTTGTGTGCAGCTGTTCAACTGGTCTTGATCTCCTAGATACTGGCACTGAGATGTAGTTGACATCCAAGGTGGCCCCACAAATTTTCTATTGGGGATAGATCTGGGTATCATGCTGGCTACAGCAGTACCTCAAAATCATGCAGACAGTGTATAAAGAGCCACATCATGTGGACAACTGTTATCCTGCTGAAAATTGGCGCAACACCATTGTTGCTCAAGAGGTAACACACAAGGATGCAGGATATTGGAGGAGAGGTAACTTAACCAGTAGCACCCAAGTCATACTTGATGAATCTACACACTACGATGCTAAGAGTAACACCAGACAGGCTCTCCAAATCACTGGAAGAACTCCATCTCTCCCCAGATTGCTGCCATATTCACTGACAGTGCCCATCCAGACTGAATGCAAAGTGACACCATTCATCAGCAGTCCATGCTTCCCAGTCGTGACATCACTCCAAAAGCAGCTGTTTGTGTTTTGGTTGTAACTGTGGCATACACATGGGATGGCAATTCCCTAATCCATCTGCTGCTAGTCTCTGATCAATCATGCGGGATGGCACAAAATCTTTCTGGGAGTCAGTCAGTCATTCTCAAATGGCAGGCACAGATATGGAGCTAAAATTGCTGATCCTCCCTTGACATGGTCTCATGTGGTTGAGTGGAACCTTGATGACAATTACACCTGACTTCCCATTTCCATGCAGTCCAACATCTGAATGCCACACAAATTGGGATACTGGACAATTTAACAAGCCACCTAAATTGAGTCCCACAACACTGCTCCTTTCAAACTCTATGATGTACCAATCATGCTGTCTGACACAAGTATGCAGCAGCTCTAAGTCCTTCATAGGGAGCACCCACCTGACAGTATTCATTCCTCTTACATCCTCTACCAGGCTTAGTAACAACACTAAACATGAACAATATTAATACACTCAGATAGCCATTCAAACTTTCACAGAGAATTCCAATTGTAATCATTAACATACCTGCTGATTACAATGACATTTGACCATCTCTTCTAAGTGCTTCACTTTCTTTGTCAGGCTATGCATACATGGTATTTTTAGAAGTCTTTCATTACTAATCTGTGAAAGTTTTGTAATACCAAACTACTTATCACTGTATGGGCTGTGATGTTCCAGTCCATGAGACACCAGGTTTTTATTACCAGCATCATGGAGCTGGGAAAGGAACACTTTCATATCATGACTTTAACTTCAGGAGTGGATTAAATAAGTGTGAAAGGGAATATGCAACAGGGGTTTAAAAAAATACTTATGATGAAACAGACATTCAGTGGCTGAAAAATTCTGAAGAGGCAGTACTTCTTCAGAAGCTAAGGACTGGACATCTGACAATTGCAGTTATGCTGTTGTTTGTGAAAATTGCATTGTTATGAGAAAACTTGTGAGGGGGAAAAACCATGTAGCGATACTTAACCCTTAAATGAGAACACCATTTGTCACAACACATGCGGGCATCTGGTGCACTTCGTGCACATGTAGAGAATGGCTACCTTTATGTTATCTACGTAAATATATGTATGAGCAAAATCACACTTTGATCTTAGTTTAATTAAACAATGATAAAATAAACTTATTTGATATGAGCTAAAGCAGTATTTAACTAAACATTTATAAGATAAACTTTCATTATATCATTCTGCTGCCACAGACAGGTGTTACCAAAGAGTAATATACCACTCAAGGCATTAGAAAATGCATATGCATCAGATGTTAGTCAGCCAATTATTCAATTACTAATTAACTCATGGCCTCATGATTGTGCTGCTAGCTCACAATCAGGTCATTTTCTTGCATGCATAGTAAATTTTTTCTCCCCTAGCTTGCTGTTTATTTTTTATTACTGCTGCTCACTTAGAAATATGACAGCACAACTTATTACTGTTTTAGTTGAAGGAGTAGTGGATGACTAGGTATGGGCTCACAGTTGTGAAACAATAACGAAATGGTGCAAAACAGTTTTGTTTGTGTTTGGTGCACTTTATACGTAGTTGCAACCGGTCAGGGGATAACATCATCGAAGTGGCACTATGAATGCTTAAGCAGCTTTGTCCAAATTCTGTCACTTACAAAAAAATGTATTTATAACAATGATACTGATGATAAAACCTAGGTTTTTTATTTTGATACAGAAATTGAGCATTACTCAGTGGTGTGCATCTTTTACCAAGAAACTCACCCGACAGGCACAGAAAAAGAAATGGAAACTTTGATAGCTCTTAGACGAAACCTTGGATGAGCTAGAGTATATAAACACTGTAATGTTGCAGATGGGACTGTATGTAGCAAACAGATCAACACCAAATCTTTTGGAGATAGTGATACCATTAATTGATGTTATGTATGCATATTCCATAAAATTTTAGTGTGGAAACTGGTTTATTTCAAAATGTTGATTATTTCAAATTTGTTACTCAGAAACATCAAAGCAAATTCTGTCATCAAAATCAAGTGAACTGATAAATTTCAGTAATACATTTAATTATGTTTTACTTTAACAATGTTGAAAGTAAATGTTGCCTCTGTTGTAAAATATACATACAAGTATGGTGGAGTCCATGAGGAATTAAAATTGCTATAATATAGGAAATTATGGGAAAGAGAGGAGGAGGAAATTAAGGAAATTATCATCTGGGAAGAGATGCTAGGAGAGAATCACAGTGGAATGATGGATGTAGGAACTGAAGTAGAGAACATGAAAACAGGAACAGATCATGGAAATGAAATAATAGAACATTTAACAACAGTAGATATGAGACTAGGGGCAATGGTCAGGTATATTAGGGGTTATCCCTCTGACAGCCTGTCAATCAGACAGAAAAGATTATGAAAGGATGAGAAACTTTGAAGCATACGTGCAGCAAGACAGAGACTGATATGAACTGAATAGTCTATATTCTGATAGGAAATTTTGGAGTGCACAAACATTGTTATGCATAGAAAATTGGGACAAGTTACTCACAGTGTGGAAGTAGAACTAGATACAAAATCATTAACGAATCTTTGCAATGTATCAAGTAACAGAGTTTTAGTGGGAGAAGAGATAACTGATAATTTTTTTTATACATTTGGGTTACATAAGTTGCAGATTAAGGTTGCAGATGTTGTAGTGGTTTTCAATCCAAAGACTGGTTTAATATATCTTCTCCATGCTCCACTCTTCAGCTCCAAATAACTCCTGCAACCTGCAATCCTTCTAAATCTGCTTACTGTATTCATCTCTTAGTCTCCCTCTATGATTTTATCCCCCCGCATTCCACCCCCATACGGTAGTTATGTAGTCTACTGTGACGTCACTTGGGATTTGTGACATCACATACAAAAGAAACTTTACACACACAGATTATATATAAGGAAACATTCCACGTGGGAAAAATATATCTAAAAACAAAGATGATGTGACTTAATAAAAGAAACACTTGCAGGTTGATAGATGTAAATGGGAAAGCGCCGGTAGACAGGCACAATAAATAAAACACACAAACGCACACACAGAATTTCTAGCTTTCGCAACCAACATTGCTTCTTCAGGAAAGAGGGAAGGAGAGGGAAAGACGAAAGGATGTGGGTTTTAAGGGAGAGGGTAAGGAGTCACTCCAATCCCGGGGGCGGAAAGACTTACCTTAGGGGATAAAAAGGGCAGGTGTACACTCGCACACACACACATATCCAGGTTTATGTGCGGATGGATATGTGTGTGTGTGCGAGTGTACACCTGTCCTTTTTCCCCCCTAAGGTAAGTCTTTCCGCTCCCAGGATTGGAATGACTCCTTACCCTCTCCCTTAAAACCGACATCCTTTCGTCTTACCTTCTCCTTCCCTTTCCCTCTTTCCTGAAGAAGCAACCATTGGTTGCGAAAGCTTGAATTTTGTGTGTATGTTTGTGTTTGTTTGTGTGTTTATCGACCTGCCAGCAGTATATATATAAGATGATGTGACTTAATAAATGAAACACTGGCAGGGTGATAGATGTAATGGGTTGGAGGTGTTGATGTACGTAGGCAGAGATACGTTCTGTGGGCGCTTGTTAACCAGCTACAATGTTGCGGCCGGAATGATTGGGTTTGTGAATTTTAGGAAGAAGGTAGAAGGTAGGGGTGCGGGGTGTCAGTGGGGTCAGGAGGTTGATGGAGTCAGGTGAAAGGTTTTGTAGGGGACCTAAGGTTCTGAGGATTCCTTAAAGCTCTGCTGGACATCAGGAATGGGATTATCTTCGCAAACTATGTATGTGGTGTTGTCTGAAAGCTGCCGCAGTCCCTCAGCCACATACTCCTGATGATCAACTACCACGGTCATGGAACCCTTGTCCGCCGGAAGAATGACTATGGACCGGTCAGCCTTCAGATCATGGTTAGCCTGCTCTTCAGCAGTGGTGATGTAGGGAGTAGGATTAAGGTTTTTTGAGAGGGATTGAGAGGCAAGGCTGGAAGTCAGAAATTCCTGGAAGGTTTGCAGAGGATGATTTTGAGGAAGAGGAGGTGGGTCCCGCTGTGACGGAGAACGGAACTGTTCAAGGCAGGGTTCACTTTGGATAGTGTCATGGGGAGTTGAATCATTAGGAGTAGGCTTAGGATCATTTTTCTTCATGGGAAGGTGATATTTCCAGCAGAGAGTATGAGTGTAGGACAATAAATCTTTGGCGAGGGCTGTTTGGTTGAATCTGGGATAATTTCTGACTTCCAGCGTTGCCTTGCGTCTAATAGTTTGGTAATATTCACACCTTTCAGCACCTGCTTTCTTTGGAATTGGTATATATTCTTCTTGAAGTCTGAGGGTATTCTACCTGTCTCATACACCTTGTTCACCAGATGGAAGTGTTTTGTCATGGCTGGTTATCACACGGTACCATTAGTTCTGACAGAATGTTGTCTACTCGTGGGTCCCTCTTTTAACTTAATACTCCACCGTTCTGTCAAATTATTCTCACATATCATGCGTCCCATCATATCTTCATCTGCTTTCTTGTCGTGTTTCTATAATACTGCCTGCGAGTTCAACTCACTTTTATACAATGTCTATGTACTCCTTCCACTTTTCTTTTCTTAATACTAGTTTTCCATCTGATCTCTTGATGTGCATATAGCTTCTTCTCCTTTCTCCAAAGGCCTCTTTAATTTTATTGTAGCTGGTGTCTATCTTTCCCCCAAATCCTTACATTTTTTCTGTAGCCATTACTGCTTAGCCATTTTACACTTCCTGTTACTCCCATTATTGAGTTTTTTGTATTACCTTTCACCTGCTTAATTAACTGCATTTTATATTTCTCCTTTCAATTGTAAAATTAAAAATCTCCTGTCTTACCAAAGGATTTCTCCTTAGCCTTGTTTTTTTACCTATTTGATTCCTCTATTTCCTTCATTATTTCATTTCTCAAAGCTACCCATTTCTCTTCTACTGTATCCCTTCTCCTGTTCTTGTCATTTGTTACCTAATCTCCTTCTGATGCTCTCAGCAACCTCTGGTGCTTTCAACTTATCTGGATCCCATCTCCTTAATTTCCCATCTTTTTTTGCAATTTCTTCAGTTTTTAACTGCAGTTCACAACCAATAAATCATGGTCGCAGTCCACACCTCCCCAAGAAATGACTGAAAGTTTAATGTCTCGTTCAAAAATCTCTGTCCTACCACTATATTATCAATCTGAAACCTTCTGGTATCACCAGGTCTCTTCTACATGTACAAGCTTCATTCACGGTTCTTAAACCAGGTGTTAGTGATAATTAAACTGTACTCTGTTGAAAATTCTACCAGGTGGCTTCCTCCTTCAGTACTTTCCCCCCAGTCCACATTCATCAACAGTTTTTCCTGCTATTGATTTTCAGTCACAAATCACTATTAAATTTTCATATTCCTTGTTGTTGTTGTTGTTGTTGTGATTTTCAGTCCTGAGACTGGTTTTATGCAGCTCTCCATGCTACTCCATCCTGTGCAAGCTTCTTCATCTCCCAGTACCTACTGCAACCTAAATCCTTCTGAATCTGTATAGTGTATTCATCTCTTGGTCTTCCCCTACGATTTTTACCCTCCACGCTGCCCTCAAACACTAAATTGGTGATCCCTTCATGCCTCAGAACATGTTCTACCAACTAATCAATTCTTCTAGTCAAGTTGTGCCACAAACTTCTCGTCTCCCCAATCCTATTCAATACCTCCTTATTAGTTATATGAGCTACCCATCTAATCTTCAGCATTCTTCTCTAACACCACATTACAAAAGCTTCTATTCTCTTCTTGTCCAAACTAATTATTGTCCATGTTTCACTTCCATACATGGCTATGCTCCACACAATTTTTTTTCAGAAACGACTTCCTGACACTTAAATCTGTACTCAATGTTAACAAATTTCTCTTCTTCAGAAACACTTTCCTTGCCATTCCCAACCTACATTTTATATCGTCTCTACTTTAACCATCATCAGTTATTTTCCTCCCCAAATAGCCAAACTCCTTTACTACTTTAAGTATCTCATTTCCTAATCTAATCCTCTCAGCATCACCTGACTTAATTCGACTACATTCCATTGTCCTCATTTTGCTTTTGTTGTTGTTTATTTTATATCCTCCTTTCAAGACACTATCCATTCCATTCAACAGTTCTTCCAGGTCCTTTGCTGTCTCTGACAGAATTACAATGTCATCAGCGAACCTTCTTCTCTGTGGATTTTAATACCTTCTCTGAATATTTCTTTTGTTTCTTTCACTGCTTGCTCAATATACAAATTGAGTAACATCGGGGATAGGCTACAAACCTGTCTCACTCCCTTCCCAACCACTGTTACCCTATCATGCCCCTCGACTCTTATAACTGCCATCTGGTTTCTGTACAAATTGTGAATAGCCTTTTGCTCCCTGTACTTGACCCCTGCCACCTTCAGAATTTGAAAGAGAATATTCCAGTCAACATTGTCAAAAGCTTTCTCTAAGTCTACAAATGCTACAAACTTAGGTTTGCCTTTCCTTAATCTAGCTTCGAAGATAATTCGTAGGGTCAGTATTGCCTCACGTGTTAAAACATTTCTACGGAATCCAAACTGATCTTCCCCGAGGTCGGCTTCTACCAGTTTTTCCATTCATCTGTAAGGAATTCGCATTAGTATTTTAAAGCTGTGACTTATTAAACTGATAGTTCGGTAATTTTCACATCTGTCAACAGCTGCTTTCTGTGGGATTGGAATTATTATATTCTTCTTGAAGTCTGAGGGAATTTAGCCTGTCTCATACATCTTGCTCACCAGATGGTAGAGTTTTGTTAGGCCTGGTTCTCCCAAGGCTGTCAGTAGTTCTAATGGAATGTTGTCAACTCCCGGGGCCTTGTTTCGACTCAAGTCTTTCAGTGCTCTATCAAACTCTTCACGCAGTATCATATCTCCCTTTTCATCTTCATCTACATCCTCTTCCATTTCCATAATATTGCCCTCAAGTGCATCGCCCTTGTGTAGACCCTCTATATACTCCTTCCAAATTTCTGCTTTCCCTTCTTTGCTTAGAACTGGGTTTCCATCTGAGCTCTTGATATTCGTGCAAGTGGTTCTCTTTTCTCCAAAGGTGTCTCTAATTTTCCTGTAAGCAGTATCTATCCTACCCCTCGTGAGATAAGCCTCTACATCCTTGCATTTGTCCTCTAGCCATCCCTGCTTAGCCGTTTTGCACTTCCTGTCAATCTCATTTTTGAGACGTTTGTATTCCTTTTTGCCTGCTTCATTTACTGCATTTTTATATTTTCTCCTTTCATCAATTCAATTCAATATTTCTTCTGTTACCCAAGGATCCCTACTAGCCTTCATCTTTTTACCTACTTGATCCTCTGCTGCCTTCACTACTTCATCCCTCAAAGCTACCCATTCTTCTTCTACCATATTTCTTTCCCCCATTCCTGTCAATTGCTCCCTTATGCTCTCCCTGAAACTCTGTACAACCTCTGGTTCTTTTAGTTTATCCAGGTCCCCTCTCCTTAAATTCCCACCTTTTTGCAGTTTCTTTAGTTTTAATCTACAGCTCATAACCAATAGATTGTGGTCAGAGTCCACATCTGCCCCTGGAAATGTCTTTCAATTTAAAACCTGGTTCCTTAATCTCTGTCTTACCATTATATAATGTATCTGAAACCTGTCAGTATCTCCAGGCTTCTTCCATGTATACAGCCTTCTTTTATGGTTCTTGGACCAAGTGTTATCTATGATTAAGTTGTGCTCTGTGCAAAATTCTACCAGGAGGCTTCCTCTTTCTTTTCTTTGCCCCAGTCCATATTCACCTACTACGTTTCCTTCTCTCCCTTTTCCTACTACCGAATTCCAGTCACCCATGACTATTAAATTTTCGTCTCCCTTCACTATCGGAATAATTTCTTTTATTTCATCATACATTTCTTTAATTTCTTCATCTGCAGAGCTAGTTGGCATATAAACTTGTACTACTGTTGTAGACGTGGGCTTCATGTCTATCTTGGCCACAATAATGTATTCACTATAGTGTTTGTAGTAGCTTACCCGCACTCCTATTTTTTTATTCATTATTAAACCTACTCCTGCATTACCCCTATTTGATTTTGTATTTATAACCCTGTATTTGCCTGACCAAAAGTCTTGTTCCTGCTGCCAGCAAACTTCACTAATTCCTGCAATATCTAACTTTAAACTATGCTTTTTCCTTTTTAAATTTTCTAACCTACCTGCTCGATTAAGGGATCTGACATTACATGCTCCAATCCATGGACAGCCAGTTTTCTTTCTCCTGATAACAAAGTCCTCCTGAGTATTCCCCGCCCAGAGATCTGAATGGGGGACTATTTTACCTTCAGAATATTTTACCCAAGAGGACGTCATCATCATTTAACCATACATTAAAGATGTAGTTTCCCCTTGCTTTCAGCCGTTTGGAGTACCAGCCCAGCAAGGCCGTTTTGGTTAGTGTTACAAGGCCAGATAAGTCAATCATCCAGACTGTTACCCCTGCAACTATTGAAAAGGCTACTGCCCCTCTTCAGGAACCAAACATTTCTCTAGCCTCTCAACAGATACCCCTCCATTGTGGTTGCAGCTACGGTATAGCTATCTGTATCACTGAGGCACGCAAGCCTCCCCACCAATGGCAAGGTCCATGTTTCTTGGAGGAGGGGGGGGGGTCATCTTCCTTAATTATCTGAATAATTTATTTTATCTCACCATACATTTCTTCAGTCTATTAATCATCTTTAGAGCTAGCTGGAATATAAATTGTATTACTGTGCTGGTTGAGAGCTTTCGGTCTGTCTTGACTACAATAATATGTTCACAAAGCTGTATGTAGTACAAGGGTTGCCCAGAAAGTAAGGCACCACACATTTTTCTTCAACAATTCTTTATTGAACATAATGAGAATTACACACACAAAAGAATGGTGTTTTATCTACACACCCTATTTTTCCATGTAATGTCCATCCCACTCTATTGCCTTCCTCCAGTGTGAAACAAGGGCATGTATGCCCTGTTGGAACCAATCCTTGTCCTGGTGGCAGAGCCAGTGCTTCACTGTGTGAATCACCTCCAGGTTGTCGTCAAAATGTCTTCCATGAAAGGCATCCTTCTATGGCTGAAAACAAGTGGACATCTGAGGGTCTAGGTCACGGATGTCAGGTATGACTGCCGTGGATGGTCTCCCTGCCCACTGTAAATTGTGGAGCTCTGCCAAACTGCCTGCTGACGACCTCACCCTCCATGCCCAGCAACTACCTGTACTTCTGTTGACAGCAGATGCTCCATAGATTTTCCACAAGTGTTTGTGAATATGCCACACAGTTTCTTTCTCTGCAGTGAGAAATTCAATGGCAGCACATTGCTTGTAACGTGCATCACCTACAGACACCATTTTGAAACTGTCCTGCAGCTAAACTTTCTGTCGAAAGTGAAAGAAACTTGATGCACTCACTCAGGAGACTTCAGATAATACATATGTAATAATTTTGCATTTGTAGCATTATTTACAGCAAAGGAAAAAAATGTGGTGCATTACTTTCTGGGCAACCTTCATAACTTACCCATTGAGCCATGCACAGCTCGTGTTCATGCCATTTATTGTTTGTCATCTTCTATTACTGTACTGCTGCCTCGTTTTCTTATTCTATTCACTGGCATCACTGCCTTCCTGCCTTACTTCGCCGTGAGCAGCAGCAGCAGCACGTATCGATAAGTGCACTATCGTACCACTTCTGGAGCGACCAATAGTACGTCTGGGTTATCGTTTGTCTGGCAGTCGGTTGGAGGTTGAATAGCAGTGCAGTCGGGACACAGCAGCAGTGAAGTCGGGGATGGAGCACCAGTGAGGTGCCAACCGCCAGTGCTCGCCGACCAATGGTGACACACATTTACTGTCCGATGGAGGGAGAATGGAGCAGGACAACTGGTTGTTCAGTTGGTCGTCTCATCAGCCAATGTATAATTGGTCCTTGCACTGTTGCTAGGCCTGGGCAGTTCGTCAGTTGGGTGTGGAGTAGTGAGTAAATCTACACAGCGCATTGTTTGTCTAGTACCGTGCACTGTGGAATTTAAATCCACAACAGACGTCATGGATACTGAAGACCCATAGAGGTCTCTCCACCATCGCTCCATAAGCTGTGGTGGCACGCACCTCCTGGCCCGCATTTAGAGTGAGGGCACCACAGTGGAACATGTGGTTGCAGCGGCCAATAGCAGCGTCCCCGATAGAGTACTTAAGTGCCTGCCTGTCGATCAGCCTGCCAGTCTAACCTTGTGTTTGTCTCAGGAGTTACCGCCTTGCATTAGACAGCGTATTTACTTTCGTGTTTTCTTTACGAGTGGATGTGGTTGTCTTGTTCGGGTTTCTTGACTCTGTTGTCCGTTCTTGTTGTTGTTGTAAGGTCCTTCGTTGGTTGTGTCTGTCTTCTCCCGTTGTGTTGTTGTTAGCGGGCCGCTCCGTGGATCCCACCGTGTCACCATTACAACATTTTACGACGAGGTAAACGGTGGTCATTGTTGGTATGGAGGCGAAGTTGGTCTGTCTGCCGGAGCAACAGCAGCAGCTCATACAACAGCAGCAGCTCCAGTTAGACATCTTACAAAAGTCGCTGTAGTTGCTAACAGACAAAGTCGATGCCTGGGACACTTTACCACTACCGCTATTGAGTCCTTGGGTGTCCGATGCTTTCCCATGGCCGCCGTCGTTTCCACCCTTTAATGACGCTAACGGGGACTGGGAAACCTACTTACATAAGCTGAAACATCATTTCATGGCTTTTCAAGTCACGGACGACTCCTTGCCGCAGTCATTGTTTTTGTCTTGGGCCTCCCCTGACTCTTTCTTTCTTCTCCGCAAGTTGGCCCTATTGTCCGATCCTGTGGCTCTCTCTTTCCAGGAGATCTGCCTTTTGCTGACCAATTATTATTCCCAAGGCTACAATGTGGTCACCTCTCGGCTGGAGGTCCACCAGTACCATAAACAGCTTGGTCAATCGTATCGTTCGTGGGTCACGGTCTCAGCCGTCGATGCGATTTTACTTGCAACAATCAGCAATGTAAGGCTTTGTATGCACACTCCCTGATCTGGGATGTGATGGTTAAGCTGGCTCGCGATCCTGAGGTCCGTAATGCGGCGTTGAACTCGACAACGCCTCCTTGGGAGAGATTCTCTGCATTGCCCCCTCCTCGGAAATTGCTCAAGCGGCTATGGCGCGACCGCAAGTGGCGGCGATTGCGGCGTCACGGCGGGTTCCGCTCTCGCGACGTCGACGTGGCCCGGCTGACAGAGGCCAGCGCTGTTGGGACTCCTCGTTGTCCGACGTCTCTACGCCATCAGCGTCTTCGGTTGCCCCTCGTCACCAGTCGCCCCTTGTCGTACACTTTCATCTTGCCCACAGTGCTTTACTGCACATTCGCGGGCTGATTGTCCCCACCGATGGAAAACGTGCACGCTGTGTAACAAGGAGCGCCACATCCGATCGGTCTGTCGTAGTCGCTCGACTCGCTCCAGTCCTGCCCTCCTGGGCCTCAAGATACAGTCCATGCTCTGCAATCAGTCATCCAAAGGACGACCCATCGGTGCGGAAGCTTTTCCTCACGCTCCGCATTTTCACTGAGGATGTCAATTTTCAGGTCGACACTGGGGCCACCGTCTCCTTGATTAATATGATGACATATACCCAGCTGGGCTCTCCTGCATTGTGCCCTCTCTCTCACCGTTTGGTCGCCTCTGGCGACGGTTCCATTCCCCTTCGTGGGCAGTTTGTCGTCCAGGTGACATACAGGTGTGTTCCCCGGCTCCATACCCTCTTTTTCGTCGACCATCCGTCGGCTTTGAATATATTTGGCCTGGATGCGTTTCAACTGTTTGGCGTTTCAATTTCCGACGAAGTTAAGTCGTTTCCACGGCTCTTCGCTTTCAGGACTTGGACGATCTGTGCTCCACTTTTGCGTCGCTGTTTTCACCGGATCTCGGATGTGCTTCTGGCTTTCAGGCGCACATCACCCTATGGTCAGATGCACAGCCTCGCTTTATCTGAGCCCGGCCCCTTCCGGCGGTCTTACAGTCAGCGGCCAAGCAGGAACTTGATCGGCTCCAGCCCGCTGGCGTGCTGGAGCCTGTCATTTACAGTGCATGGACGACAACACTGGTGGTCATACGAAAACCCAATGGGGCCCTTCGGCTGTGTGGGGACTTCAGCTCTACAGTCAATGTTCAGTCCCTCGGTGACACTCACCCCATTCCCCAACAGGAAGACCTTGCCAAGCTTGGCAGGGGAGAGTATTTTTCCAAGATCGAACTGGCTGCGGCATATCACCAGTTGCCCTTGGATGCTGAATCTCATAACATCATGGTTATCAACACGCCTTTCGGATTGTATTAGTACAAGAGCCTTCCCTTATCTGGATAACATCTTGGTCACCGGGCGTTCCCGCCAGGAACATTTGCAAAACCTGAGCGCCTTATTTCACGCTCTGCAGTCTGCTGGTTTATGCTGTCGGGTAAACAAGTGTTGCTTTTTTTAAATCGAAAGTGGAATACTTAGGCCACTGGCTTAGCAAAGATGGCATTCGTCCTTAAGGTCGTAATTTCGCGGTCATTGAGGCCCTTCCTCGCCCCAAAGACTTATCTGAACTCCAGGTGTTTTTGGGCAAGGTTACTTATTACTTAAAGTTCTTGCCCCAGGCTGCCTCCATTGCTCAACCCCTCCATCACTTGCGTCGCAAAGGGGTACCTTTTGATTGGACTCCTGCCTGTGACCAAGCTTTTCTCCATTGAAGGCGATGCTGAAGTCTGCCCCTTGTCTTACCCCCTTTTCTCCGGATGGCCCCTCGGTTGTGGCAGCTAATGCATCGGCGTATGGCATTTGGGCCATCCTTGCGCACCTGGATGCCGATGGCTCCGAACAGCCCATCGCTTATGCCTCTAAGACATTGCCCCAGCACAACGGAACTACTCCCAGATTGAAAAGGAGGCTCTGACGATCGTGTTCACTGTCCATGAATTTCACACCTACCTCTTTGAGGCAAATTTCACCCTCCTGAAGGACCATAGACCCTTGGTAGCACTTTTCGGACCCCACTCTCACTTTTCAGAGCGGATGGCTCAACGTCTCCAGCGCTGGGCATTGCTTTTACATAATCAGGCTTACACCATCCGGTATAAGCCCACTGCCCACCATGCTATTGCGGACACTTTGTCGTGTCTCCCAGTGGGCCCTGATCCTGCCTTTGACCACAGGAGGTCCTCTCCATTCACATTTATTCCACACGCCAGCATGCACTGGACAGTCTGCCTCTTATGGTTGCTCACATTGCTGTGGCTACCTGCCGCGACCCTGTCTTGCAGCAGGTTCTCAACTGCATGGTCCATGGATGGCCATCCTACATCACTTGTCGGATGCAGTCCGATTTCAGACCCTGGCTCCACCTGTTCCAGAGGCTCTACATGGTCAATGATGCCCTTCTGTTGGCCACGGAGTCATATGCCCATCAGGTGGTCATCCCTCCAACCTTGCAGCTTCAGGTGCTCAGTTTGTTACACCGTGGGCACTGGGGTATGTCCCGTATGAAAGTTTTGGCTTGCCAGCATGTGTATTGGCCTGGCATCAAAGGCGATATTGAGAGCCTGGTCCGTGGGTGCACTGTCTGTGCATGTCACCAGGCAAGCCCCCTCAGTCATTTGCACCCGGCCTCTGCCTTGCCGGACCTGGGATCGCATCCATGTCGACTTTGCGGGCCCATTTTTAGGGTCCATGTGGTTACTCATCATTGATGCCTACTACAAATACCCGCATCTTGTCCGAATGGCATCCACCACCACAGAGGCTACACTCATGGCCCTGGCCCAGGTTCTCACCATCGAGGGTCTGCCACACGCATTGGTATCCAATAATGGTCCCCAATTCACAGCATCCTCTGTCAGGCCAACGGTATCAAACATATTCATAGCCCACCTTTCCACCTTTCATCCAATGGCACTACAGAGAGGCTTGCCTGCACTTTTAAACAACGGTTGACTAAGGCAGTTGAGACATCTCCAACAACATCGGCCCTCACCCTGTTTTTGGGCACTTATCGCGCTACGCCCATTGACGAACGCAGTTTGTCAGAGCTCCTTCATGGGCAACAACTGCAGACCCTGCTCCATTTACTGATGCCATACTCCACCCACCCACACTCCAGCCTTCGCAGTGGTGCACCCTTGGCATGGCCGTGTGGACCCACAAGTATGGGTGCAAGGCGGGCTGGACAGTCGCCACGGTCGTCACAGCCCATGGGCAGCAAGTGATGTCAGTGCAGACATCAAAAGGCATGGAGCGCCGCCACCATAATCATCCCCACCCACAAGCCACAAGAGGACTCACGCCGCCACTTCTGTCCCTACCTCCTTCAGGTATGGACGTGGTCCTCAAGTCACCATCCCTGCCCGTGGTTGCCTTCTCCCCAGGGGCCTGCCGCCGCCCTCTCCACCTACGGGTGGATCAGTGGCTCCCTCCTCCACCCTGGACTCTGGGTCAGCTGTCATGGATACCCCAGGCATCCCTTCCTCCCCGCCAATAGCGGTTGATGAGCCCACTCCCTCTTCCCTCTGCCACCCACCTCGGCACAGTCTGGGGCGTTTCAGGGGGAAGGGATCTGGTACTGCTTGCCACGGAATTTTAATCTGCGACAGACACCATGGGCGTCAAAGACCCATAGAGGTCTCTGCGCTGTAAGCTGTGGTGGCACGTGCCTCCTGGCCCGCATTTACAGTGAGGATGCCACAGTGGAACACGTGCTTGCAGCGGCCAATAGCAGCGTCCCTGATAGAGTAATTAAGCGCCTACCTGTTGCTCAGCCTGCCAGTCTAACCTTGCGTTCCCCTCAGGACTTATTGCCTCGAAATAGACAGCATATTTACTTGTGTGTTTTCTTTACGAGTGGACGTGGTTGTCTTGTTTGGGTTTCTTGACTCTGTTGTCTGTTCTTGTTGCTGATGTAAGGTCCTTCGTTGGTTGTGTCCATCCTCTCCCATTGTGTTGTTGTATGCGGACCGGTCCGTGGGTCCCACCACATTTCCGTCACTTCAACCCCGCAACTGTTCCGGTCTCCGTTACAAAAGTTTGGGCTGGCTGCTGGCAGAATCTAAGTGTGGTTGGAGTGTATGGTGCTTTTCCCATTGCTACAAGGTCTGTGGCTCACCGATCCTGGACACGAAATTTGAGTTTTGACTTAATCTACTAGCAAGTCATGACTGTTCATATTGTGTAATTTGGATTTCGTTGTAGGCTGTTGAGACATTACTGCAAGCAACAATGTGTGTTTTCGAGTTGGCAAATTTTAGCCACCCTCTGGTGGAGTTTAACTGTACTTGGTTATTTTGAATTGTAGTGCACCAGCGGAATCTTCTGCTTTCTGGCCATTACTGTTCCTGGTACCTGCCGGTGGTGTAAATTCAGGCAGTGTATTTTCGTCATCGAGTTGTCGCTGTCCAGCACAGTGTCTAGTTTGACAGCTCAATATATAATTGGTTGTGGGCGCCAATGCTTGCTACGTTGTTCCATTGAACTCTCTGTTGTATGCTGGTCAGGTGAAGTGGAAATTATCTTGTCGGTGGGTCCGTTGACTGTCTGTCAGTTGGGTTGTTGTTGGATTGAGAATGGTTGGGCCGACTTAAGTGAGGGTTAGTGTTTGAATTCCAGGCTGACCCTCGGAAACTTCTGACTGCTGTTGGGTGCACTGCCTTTTCTTATTTGTTCTTGTTGTTTGTATTTGTATGGCTTCTAGCCGGTTTTTAAATTAAGGTTGTTTTGCCCTTGAGGCGTAAGATTGTTTGGGCCGCCAGCCTAATTAAGGAACTGTTTCAAGATAAGGCTTTTCAGCCTTTCAAAATTTAGTTTGGTTTGAGTCTTAAGTGATGGGCCTTCAGACAATTTTTAAATTAAAGTTCTTTTGCTGTTAAGGTGTCAGATTGCGTGGGCCTTCAGCATAATTGAAAGAACTGATTTAAGGTAAGCCCTTCTGCCTTCTACATTTCTGATTTTGGTTTGATTCTTAAGTTAATAGCTTTTAGCCGATTTTAAATTAAAGTGGTCTTCCCCTTAAGGCATGAGATTGTATAGCGCATTGAGCCAGTAATTAAGTTCAAAAAATTAATGCTATGTTTTTTTTCTTCGCTCTTGTAGTGTTTGGTCAAGTAAATAATGTATGTTTGAGTGTAACTGACAGATGCTTATTTTGGCCCTTTCCACAATTTAAACTACCTGTCCTGTCCTGCAGGTTTAGCAGGGTGTCTCACCCGAATTCCTATTTTCTTAATCATTATTAAACCTACTCCTACATTACCCCCTATTTAATTTTGTGTTTATAGACCTGCATTCACCTGACCAGAAGTCCTATACCAACTGCAATTGAACTTCACTAATTACTTCAATGTTTAACAGTAACCTATCCATTTTCCTTACCAGTTCTCAAATTTTATAACCTACCTGCCCATCTACACTTCAGTCCATAGAACACCAGTCCAGGCTGTTGCTCCTCCAATGCTGAAAAGGCTGCTGCCCTGCTTCAGGAACCATACATTTTTCTGGCATCTCAACAGACATCCCACCATCGCTCTATTGTGACAGCACCTATGGTACAGCTATCTGTATTGCTGATGCACACAAACCTCTCCACCAATGGCAAGGTCCACAATTCATAGGAGGAGCAATTTCAGATACAAAATGTTAATTTACTGTTTCTAATGTTGAAGCTGGTGAACTTGGCAATCATGTAACTATGGGGGAAGAACCTATGTTAGGTAATAATAGTGGTAAGAGTGATGGGGAGACAATTACAGTGGGATTGGTGAGGAAGATGTGGCATTCAGTAGCAGTGAGAAAAATAAAGATGTTGTTGAAGATACTGAAGAGAGGATAGGAAGTCAAATTGACTTTTATTAAGAATTAGATGGTATGATTAAGGTGGAGGTTGAAGGAGAAACATTTGAGGAAGGTATTTATGGTGGCAGCTGTGAAAATATTCAGGAAGGTCAGAACTGTGATAGAGAGGCACATGTAAGTGAAATTTTACTGGGTGATATCGGTAAAACAATAAGCTCTTGTGAAGATGAAAGAAAGTATGCAAAATGTATAAGTAATGAAATTTTAAAGGTAGCTTGGAGTAATTATGATAATAAGAGTTGTAATAGTGGAATATAAGATATGCTGAAAAAGGTATGTGAAAGTTTGCATCCAGGATTGTGGAAAGAGACAAGAAACGCTGCAGAGAACTTAGGAAAAACTGGTATGTCCCTGAGTGTCGTACAACCGAAAGTAGAAACATACACAAACAAAGATGAGGTAAAAGATGTGGGATTTAAAGAAACTGATAAATATCTTTGGTAGAAAGCAGAAAACAAAGATGATATTGATATGCAACGAAGTCTATATCTATTCATATTGAAAGTGTTAATGTGGACAGTAGCAGTCTGACACGGGGAGTACAATATGTACAGTGTCTGAAAAATTAAGAGATGGAACTAAACACAGTCAACATTTTTTTAGTTATCTTTAATAGGTAATAAGATTAGAGGAGCTACTGGTTGACATAGTAAAATTGTGAAATGACAATATTACTGTCAATATAATATAACTGGGCAGTTAAAAAAATCTATTCACCAAACAGCAGCAGGAAAACACACATACAACGATATAAAAGTTTGCAAGCTTTTGGAGCCTATGGCTTCTTCTTCTGGCAGAAAAGTTGAAGTGGAAGGGCAAGGGGTGAAGGAAAAGGACTGGTCAGGTTTAGTAAAAGGGGCAGAATTCAGAAAAGTCACTCAGAACCCCAGGTCAGGGGAGACTTACCAGACAGGATGAGAAGGGTAGACTGATTGTTGGGGACTGCATCGAACAATATTTGAAAACCTGAGCACTTAAAGATGGAAAAAGGGTAATATGCAAGACAGAGATTATTGTGAAAACAGTGTGCATGAGTTAACACGAGTGGAAAGCTAAGAGCAGTTGTAACGTTCCCTGGCAGCATACACACTATTAATAAAATGAAATTACATTTAATTGTACTATGTACGCTGCTATGAAGCAATTTGTATGTACTGTAATTGTTTAAAAAATGTTATTTAATTTTGTGTAAAGGACGTTGGTTATTATTGTAATATTTTCTGTAATAATATTCTCGATGTATTTACGATTGTAATGTTTCTATACTCATAATGTAATTACGAAGTATGTTAATATCTGCGATGAAAAATTGTGAAATATAGCCACAGAGGAAAATAATGTTGTAAGATTACAAAGAGACATTCACAATCAGCAATAATATAAATAGCGCAACATAATATGCATTCTTTGTCGTCTTCCTCGAGAGCTGAGAGAGAGAGGAACCTGTGACGTAGCATTATATGAATGAGTAGACTTCGTTTGTCTGTATCTATCTTTAGCCGCCATTAGAGAAGAAATTATAAAGGTGTGTAATTTTAATTATTGTTATGGTCTAAATACATTATAATCTATCAAAACTGTGTATTACTAATGTAAATTAGCTTGCCCATGTCATCTATAATATTTCTTTAAATAATTTTCAGCACTTTTAGCGATTATCGTTAGTGTTGCTGGGCTGTGCGGTGACCGAACGATTTGCAGCGGCGGCACATTTAAAAAATTGTTCCGCTATAACATTAACCAAACCCGTAAATCGGGAGCAGGTAAAATTAGCAGTGAATTACGAAATATTTTTCTTTTACAGCGATCCTGAGGCTGACTGAATTTATTACTGGTATTACATTTGTGCATTCATAGGCGGATAATTAACGTTGAAGTTGTTAATCTGTTGGTTCTTTCCATTTCTAAAGCAAATAACTTAAACGTATAGTGAAGTGTGTTTTGTCAATGATAATTAAACGTTCTGGTCGTCTTGGCAATATTTAACCATTTTATGCTAACAGAGACAGCCTTGTGTTCCAGAGCTAACGCCAGGAAAGAATTCAGTAAATATTTAAAAACTCACTTCATCTAGAAAATGTGTGCCAAGGCCGAAATACGTAAAAAAAATTAATTTAAATAAGTTTCAAATGAATGTTATTGATCAGTTAGTTTGAATTTATAAGCATGAGAGGGTTGCTAAGGTTCACGTAATTTTCAATGTGCTTAATTCTGTCCAAATGAATTTTTATTACCACACGTAAATAAGGGGTTCTACAATAAAGTTAGTACTGAAACAGTAAATAACATAAATATTTAAAGCTATTTCTTCCCCATTTTCATCCATTCTCATTGTCACATAATAATTATTTTTTTCATTAAACATTATACGTGTTAAGAGATGGGTGGGGGGAGGCAGCACAAAAAAAGGATGGGTCAGAAACTGAGAGACAAAAAATAAAAAGGAAGTGAAGAAAGGAATAGTTACTGTGAAGAAATGTTGAGACCAAACAAATCAAAGTAAATTATTGCTGGGCGGATGGCGAGAACCAAGCATATGTTGTAGTGCCTCTCCCCAACTGTGGAGTTCTGAGAAACTGGTGTCAGGAGACGAATCCAGATGGCACATGTGATGTAACAGGCACTGAGGTCATGACTGTCACATTGTACAGCATGCTCTGCAACAGGATATAGTGTGCTTCCAATATACACCCTCTGCCTGTGCCCATTCATCTTAACTGATAACATGGTGGTAGTCATGCTACTGTAGAAGGCTGAGCAGAGTTAATGTAGTAGCTGGTATTGAAGTGTTGTTTCACAGCTGCCTCTCCCTTTGATATCGTAAGTGTCACCAATTACAGGACTGGTATGGTTGGTTGTATGAAGGAGAATAGAGCAGTTCTTACAATGAAGATGGTCACAGGGGTAGAAGCCATAGGGTAAGGAGATGGGTGCAAAAGGATCATACGGTCTGACAAGGAGATTGAAGAGATTTGGAGGACGAAGGAAAGATACTCTGGGTGTGGTGGGCAAAATGTCAGTGCACAATTTTGGGAAGTCATAGACTTGTCAAAGTAGCTGGTAAACACATTCAAGACCAGGATACTACTGAGTGACACGTGGTTTACTCCTAAGACGTTTTTTGAGGGATCAGCAGTACTAGAATTAGATGTGATGGCCTGGGAAATCTGTTTTTGAACTATGCTTTTGGTTTAATTACACCCAGCAAAGGCTGAGGTAAAATTGGTGTTGTATTCCTGTAAAGAGTCTGCATCTGAACAAATACATTTGCGTCGAATGCCAAGGCTGTATGGGAGGGAACGTTTGAAATAGAAAGGATGGCAACTGTCAAAATTGAAGTACTCCTGTTTGTTAGAAGGTTTAATGTAAACAGAACTGTGTAGCTCACCTTCAGAGAGTATGAAATCAATGGCTCCTATCCCTGTAACCATCACTTCTGTAAGACTTGCCCTATGCATCCATCTACCACCACCTACACCAGCCCTGTAACTTGCAGAACATATTCTGGGTGTCCCACATGAAACTGGTAACCCTGAGATCCAAGTAACAATGAACTAACCAAAAAAGAATAAATAATAATAATAATCATAATAATAATAATGTTTAAAAATGTAGTTCCCTGTTTATAAGGAATGGTGGAATTGGGGCCATGGGAATTTTAAAGGAATATCTGCATGCTGAGCTTTTATTAGAAGAAACCATAATTATAAGTAATGAAATGAAGAAATAATTTGAGCCATAGATACAGTTCATGGGTGTATAAATATTGTATGCAGCCACTGGAAACATTTGAAGAATTTTGATCATCAGGTTATTGGCTGAATAAGAAGCACCTTTTTGTTTTCTAATGGTTGTCCAGATTGGACGTATTTTGTTACTCCACCATTAATACTACATTAGTTTATTAATATGTTCACGAGTTGCAGAATGCAATTCTCAATGTAAGTGTCATAATTTGGTTGTGTTTTATTTCAGAATATGCTGTTATTACTAACCTATGTATGTTTTACTTTGTATCTGTAGTCATTGTAAGATTGCTTGGTGACTTGGCATGCCAAAAGATTCTGTACTTCTAAGCAAAAAGTCATCGAGCTCGATCAACCATTGTCTTTTGGTGCTGTGTTATTACGAGTCCGATTTTATTCAAAAAGCGGAGAGAAGAAACACGGTTAAAAATACAGAAAAAGCCATGCTTAAGTGCCAAGAGTTTGTATGAAACATATTTTACTAATTCATAAACTTAATTGGTCTCTATTTAATATTCATTATTATAATTGCTTGTATTGTATCGATTCAGATACGAACGAGCTAAATTAAAGCATCCCGGCTTCACTGACTTTGTGCAATGATGTTACTAACAACACACTGTAATTTGCAAGCATGATGTAGTTAATTTCACTTGTAATGGTCTATTTAAGACAGTCTGTTATGTGATGGACATAATCCACCACAGAAGTGGTGGAGCTCGCGAAAGAGCTTCTTGGGACATCGAAGAAGTTCACCATTTCACCAGAGAAGGCAAGACTGGAGTTATGGAAGAAGTTGATGCCTCACCTCCATGGATGGATGCCAGAAGCTGAAGAACTACCATCTAGACACAATGAAAGCTGGCTGGTGTGGAAATCTTTAAATAGATTACGATAAGGAGTTGGACAATCTGAATAGATGGGGCTTCATAACAGAAGATATGTCCTGTGATTGTGGACAAGGACAAACCACAAGCCAGATGCATCAGTGCCCTTTGTGCCCTACATCCAACATGAAGAATGATCTCCTGCAAGCCACTCCAAGCCCCTTGGGGTTTGCATAGTACTGGGCACATGTAATATAAATACAATTTGTACACTCCTGGAAATGGAAAAAAGAACACATTGACACCGGTGTGTCAGACCCACCATACTTGCTCCGGACACTGCGAGAGGGCTGTACAAGCAATGATCACACGCACGGCACAGCGGACACACCATGAACCGCGGTGTTGGCCGTCGAATGGCGCTAGCTGCGCAGCATTTGAGCACCGCCGCCGTCAGTGTCAGCCAGTTTGCGTGGCATATGGAGCTCCATCGCAGTCTTTAACACTGGTAGCATGCCGCGACAGTGTGGACGTTAACCGTATGTGCAGTTGACGGACTTTGAGCGAGGGCGTATAGTGGGTATGCGGGAGGCCTGGTGGACGTACTGCCGAATTGCTCAACACATGGGGTGTGAGGTCTCCACAGTACATCGATGTTGTCGCCAGTGGTCGGCGGAAGGTGCACGTGCCCGTCGACCTGGGACCGGACCGCAGCGATGCACGGATGCACGCCAAGACCGTAGGATCCTACGCAGTGCCGTAGCGGACCGCACCGCCACTTCCCAGCAAATTAGGGACACTGTTGCTCCTGGGGTATCGGCGAGGACCATTCGCAACCGTCTCCATGAAGCTGGGCTACGGTCCCGCACACCGTTAGGCCGTCTTCCACTCACGTCCCAACATCGTGCAGCCCTCCTCCAGTGGTGTCGCGACAGGCGTGAATGGAGGGACGAATGGAGACGTGTCGTCTTCAGCGATGAGAGTCGCTTCTGCCTTGGTGCCAATGATGGTCGTATGTGTGTTTGGCGCCGTGCAGGTGAGCGCCACAATCAGGACTGCATACGACTGAGGCACACAGGGCCAACACCCGGCATCATGGTGTGGGGAGCAATCTCCTACACTGGCCGTACACCTCTGGTGATCGTCGAGGGGACACTGAATAGTGCACGGTACATCCAAACCGTCATCGAACCCATCGTTCTACCATTCCTAGACCGGCAAGGGAACTTGCTGTTCCAACAGGACAATGCACGTCCGCATGTATCCCGTGCCACCCAACGTGCTCTAGAAGGTGTAAGTCAACTACCCTGGCCAGCAAGATCTCCGGATCTGTCCCCCATTGAGCATGTTTGGGACTGGATGAAGCGTCGTCTCACGCGGTCTGCACGTCCAGTACGAACGCTGGTCCAACTGAGGCGCCAGGTGGAAATGGCATGGCAAGCCGTTCCACAGGACTACATCCAGCATCCCTACGATCGTCTCCATGGGAGAGTAGCAGCCTGCATTGCTGCAAAAGGTAGATATACACTGTACTAGTGCCGACATTGTGCATGCTCTGTTGCCTGTGTCTATGTGCCTGTGGTTCTGTCAGTGTGATCATGTGATGTATCTGACCCCAAGAATGTGTCAATAAAGTTTCCCCTTCCTGGGACAATGAATTCACGGTGTTCTTATTTCTATTTCCAGGAGTGTATATGTATGTGTGTGTATATATTTATTTATTTATGTGTATGGCTACCATAAATTTGTATGTTACCGACTCGAGAATATATAGGGAACATGTTAGTGATGTGAGCCATATTTTGGTTGCATGGGTGAGCAGCTGCTCCATCTTGTTTAAAAATTGCATACATCTTCTCTGCATCTGTTAACTGTGCATAAAAAGAGTCTAGATATCTGGCACTGTTAAAGGTGTAATTGAGGACACACACCAAACATCTGTCTTCTCTGAGTGAAATGTGTCCTGTGACCAATATCTTCCATTCTGGCAGTAAGAACAATGCCACTCTACTGTCTCTTCCTTTCCAAGAAAAATCCGTAGCATGTCGAGGTCATGACATTTTCTACAATTAATTGATATTCGCTTAAGTTTTCTTTGGCACTTTCAGTGCTGGACAATGAACGGTGATGGCAGGGAGCAAGGGACAAGGTGACACTCACCAGGGGAGCTGGGTGGGGCGTGGGCACTGGAGAGGGCGGTGAGTTGTGGTGGGGGTGGTGGTGGGGGGAAACGTGCGTTTCTCAGCAGCGAGCGACCGAAAGTGACTTGCCAGAGTGGAAACAAGAAAACAGACGCATTTTAAGGGAGGTTGGAGGAGGGGGCAGAACATGTGATCATGAACCCCCTTCCGCTCCCCACCCCCACAACCAAGTTTTAATAAAAACATTCGTATTTTTTACAGTTGTCACTTTCAAATTTTCCATCTAACTTTCGGAGAATACAGTTCTGTGAGAACAAGTCTCGTAAATGGCGAAAAATTTTAAAAAAAATACAAGCTTCCTTTAAGAAAGGATACCATTCAGTTGGGTTCATGAGAGTTTAGTCCATATAGACTGGGTTTAGGCCTGACTTGCTGTAAACTCAACATAATGAGGTATCTCGAACAGATTCCAACATAATGAGGTATCTCGAACAGATTCCAACAACATAATGAAGTATCTAGAATGGATTCAAAAACACTGATCATGTGAAATCCAATTCGCACTCTGACATACTGATAGCTCTGGATCAAGACAGTCAGGCATATGCAGTATTTATTGATCTCTGAAAAGCATTTGGCTCAGTTCCAGACCTACACTTACTGCAAAAAGTATGATCATATTGGGTATCAAGTGAAATTTGTGACTGGATTGAGGACTTTTTGGTAGGGAGGATGCAGCATATTATCTTGTATGGACAGTTATCATCAGGTGTACAAGTAAATTTGCATGTGTCCTGGGGAAGTGTGTTGGAAACCTTGCTGTTTATGATGTATATTAATGACTTTGCAGACAATAGTGATACTAATATCACACTTTTTGCAGATGATGCAGTTATCTATAATAAAGTACTGTCTGAAAGAAGCTGAATAAATATTCAATCAGATCTTGATAAGTTTTCAAGGTGGTACAAAGATTGTCAACTTGCTTTAAGCGTTCAGCAATTGAAAACTGTACAGTTCACAAAATGAAGAAACGTTCTATCCCATGACTATAACATCAGTGAGTCACAGATGGAATTGGCCAACTCATACAGGTACCTGAGTCTAGCACTGTGTGGGTATATGAAATGGGTAAAAACAGTTGGTAGACTTATGTTTATTGGTAGAATACTGGGGACGTGCAATTAGTCTACAGAGGAGAGTGCTTAGACATCACTCGTGTGATCAGTTATAGAATATTGCTCAAGTGTGTGGGACACATACTAAATAGGACTAACAGGGTATATTGAAAGTATACAGAGAAGGGCAGCAAGTATGGTGACAGGTTTGTCTGACCTGTGGGAGAGTGCAAGAGGGTTTCCAGAAAAACTGAACTGCAAACTTTTAAAAATAGACGTGAGTAGTAGGGCGTTTGGGTTACAGGTGCAATTTTGATATCAAATTGACATGCAAAATAATTAAATTGATCAATTAATCACCCCCACCCCCGCCACCCCCCACCCTACCCCGATCGCCCGCCCCCCCAATCACGCCCACCCCACCCCTAGATGATGTCCCATACTTTTCTCAGCCTGCAAGTGTTCCCCAGCCGTGGCCTGTTAAGGAATTCCCTCGCAGAAGCCCATCGTTCTGTGCTGGATTACGTAACATCATGTCGACTCCTATAACAAAGCAACTATTAAAAATGAAAAACACAATGGCGAGCATAATAAATGTCCTCTTTCAATGAAAATAGGCAAAGTCCATTCTCTTTCAGTTTTATAGGTAAAATCAGTATAGTTTTTATTTTCGACTGCAGTCGCATCTCATTATTTTGTGATGTCCAACGAAGTGGACCGCCACCAATCACAAATGATCAGCAGAGACATGCCCACTCTGCGTAAAACATGAAAAAAGAAACTTCAACTATTTTGCTGTGAAACTACTGATCACCACAGAACGTCCTTGGTATTTTGAAACTGTTATCAGAGCAAAGAAGAAACGATAATTTAAACTACAAAGAAAAAATTAATAATCTATATTAAGCAATTTTTTTCAGTTTGTTGAGCAAATTACATGGCCTGAGAGCGTATCTTGCGTTTAGAGTCTGCAAATAAACTCTCATTCCCCTGAAATGACATTAGAGAATACAATCTTTCATGCCATTGGCTCACAAGTTGGAAGAAACACAGTCATCTTACATTCGACAGCAACAAGCCATAATTCAAGAGAATGTAGCTGTTTTTTACACTATGAAAGGTTCCCTTTTACCAATGCGATGCTATATCATACTAGAGTTTACTAAACAAATCGTGACAGCCTGTCTCGACCTGTGTAGGAGGGAGATTGAAATTTCGTTAGAAGATATCGCTGCAAAGAAAAAAAAGAAAAAGAAACGCTTGTCGAGAATCATAATGTGGCGCCCTAGCCATCTCTTCCACCCGCCAGGCGGCATGTCATTGATATCAATTTGATAGGCTAATTAATTAAATTGATCGCGAGAGTCACTCTGGATGGAAAGTAATTTTTGTTTTCAGCAATAGGATTACACTCGCCAACTAGGACAACTGGGAATTCATGGAGGGAACATGATGTTCTTTCCGAGGAACACTATTGAGAACCGACATTTGAAGCTAACCGTACTGGGATTCTACAGCCCACACATACGTTTTGCGTAAGAACTGCGCTATTAAGAACGCAATCGTAGCGACTATATTACCGTTACCTTGCATAAAAAGTGGTCTTAACTCTACAGTCGCACTCGCGAGTCGCTGAAGGGTTACGCTTTCGGGTGAAAGTTTAGTCTGCAATTTGGAATCAAGTCTATTGATTCTACCACATATTTGAGTTGGATTCTGTAGAGACGTCTTTTAATGATTACAGCCATTGGTGAATCATACTCGTGCCACTCTCATATCTCGAAAAGTGTCACCTTTTTTCGAACCCATCTGTTAAGGATCCTATACACCAAGAACTCCAGTGCTGCTTTTAGACAGTCCCTCTGCATCTTGTAATTGCTCCTAAGTCTCTGTCCTGCCCTCCCTGCAGCTTACAAGGGGAAGACCTCAGACACAGCCAACCGATTCGGCTGAAATTTGGCAGGTCGCTTGTGTACAACCTAAAACTAAGGAATCTAAGATATTTTGGGTCAACACCCCCCGTTTTTGAGAAAATCACCCGTAAAGGTTATGACGAGCAATCAACTCAAAATTGGAGGGATCGATAGATAGTTGTAAATAGAGCATTTCTCCTCATCAGGTATGGGTTCCACAAACGCAAACTTTTCCAGAAATCTAGGTAAGAAACTTTTACCACTGCCACTTCTGTACCCACATGTAAACGCTTTTCGCCGATAGCGACGATAGCGCAACGGCCAAGATAACTGGCTGGGAATCGTGAAAGCGGGGTACGAATCTTGAAGAAGCCTAAACGATGCTATTCTTTTCGTTTGTATTTTTCCATATCTCAATTGACAGGGATAGGAGGGTTAATATGGTAAGTAAATCAATAAGGAATGATAATAATAAGGTAGGCAAACTAATTACCCAAACGCCGTGAGTTAGTAAAGTATTAAACTTTTAAGGCTTGTCAGATGAAAACAACTCCGAGTAAGAGTGCTGCGAATACCTCACGAGGGATCACAGATAGCCAAACGCGCGACGCTTGTTTACAGCGAGGCACGGGACAGAATGCACGAGGGGGAGTTATGTTGTCCCGGTTGCCTCTTCTTCGTATCATACTTGTGAACCTGGAAGAGTGAAGGTGTCCAGCACGAGCCTTATAGAAGTCAATCGGTTCAAATGGCTCTGAGCACTATGGGACTCAACTGCTATGGTCATTAGTCCCCTAGAACTTAGAACTACTTAAACCTAACTAACCTAAGGACATCACACACATCCATGCCCGAGGCAGGATTCGAACCTGCGACCGTAGCAGTCGCACGGTTCCGGACTGCGCGCCTAGAACCGCGAGACCACCGCGACCGGCAGAAGTCAATCGGAAAGAGTTGTTTTCCGTCATTAGGCTGCAACGAACCTCGCCGATACAAGTAGTGATATTTCCCTCATTAATGCGCCGAATGAAATACGTTTTGTGTATGAGTACAGTGTTCTTTTGTAAGTAACATATGACGAGTACTGTATGAATTTTGTAGTAATGACCTCGTCTGTTTATGCCATAGTAACTATCTATTGTTGGTTGTGTCATATCTTTCAGGTGCATAATCTGAATAATGGAGGATGTACACCCGTCGACTAGTGCTGTAATATGTAGTTGGGAGCCTGTCACAGACGATGGCAAGCGGGAAGTTACGGACGCTGTGTTTTGGTTTGTAAAAGTGTTGCAAGACAGTTGCATTATCAATGCACTACCGGAAGCAGGCATTTCTGTTTCTTGGCGTTCCACATTGATAGGAGCGGCTATCGTCGAGCGATTTTTGGAGCTGACGAACGAAGTGACTTTAGTTGATAATGAAGTACTATACCATGAAGACGAAGCAGAAGGTGATTCAGTGGGAGATATCCCGACTAGTGAATCGCAAAATGATCATAACACTTTGGAAATCTCCACGTCACTGGGAATATGTGCTTCATTTGTTCCCGATGAGTATTACGAACCGTTTACTAAACGATTGAACTACGGCGCTGTACCCCTTGAAGTAAATGTAAAGGCGGTAGCGCTCGCCAGCAATCATCCAAATTGAAACTTACAAACACTGAAAACGAATGGAGCAACAACAGCGCTGAAAAGGAAGAAGGACTTGAAATTGTGGGAAAGTTATATCGTTAAAGGAGGGACAAGATACGTCAAATACCAGGCGATAAATAAGTGGACATACGACCGATTTGTCGAATCTCGTTGACGTAATGAGAATGGAACAACGATAATATTTCAGGAGAGGGCTGCAGGTGCAGCGGTTCAACATACGGCCAACAAGGATTTTGCGTTTGCTGTATCATTATCTCGGGCAAGAAATTTCAAATCGGAGCATAAAATTCGTCAACGGCACGTCACTAAATACTTGTCTCAAAAGGATGCCCAAATATAGAAGATATACAGAAAGTGGCGGCTCTTTACAGCACGTAAACGGCGTCACTTATGACCGGTTTTAATCGTGATTACGTGATCAACACCGATCAAACTGGATGCGAGTATTGGGTGAACATTCGACGGACGTTATCGCATAAGGGAGAAAAACGAACCATTGTCGTAGCTGGTAGTAAAAACAAACTAACGCATTCGTACACGGCGCAATATGTCATCACAGCCTCTGGAAAAGTGTTGCCTAAGGTTTTCCTGTGTTTACAAGAAACGAATATTACATTTGGTTCTCGGGTTATAGAAGAGGTCAATCATTTAACCGACTCGTTAAAAAATGTTTACCTTCTATGCTCCAAATCCGGGAAACTGACGAATGCGATTTACAGAACATTTCTTGAGAATGTTTTAAAACCATACGTTTCTGATAACATGTTTGGTCTAATATTGGATTCTTGGAGTGGACAAATTAATACTACAACTTATGACGCAATATTTATAGATGGCGAGGGTCAAACTACGTGCACAGTAAAATACCGCCAAACTGCACGCCTGTTTGCCAGCCGTGTGATGTTTATTTGTATAGCCAGGTTAAAAACTATATTTCCAGGCTTTTGAATTGCTGTGTGCCTCTGGACTAGCGAGAATTCCACATTCGCTCGGATGCGATAACTATTCACAGCATAATTCATAACCAACTTTCAGCACCGGTTTTGCAGGCAATGATATCATATGCGTGGTACGCATCAAAAAAATTACCAAAAAAGGCATATTTTAAAATGTAAACCAAGTTTGTTTTCCGCCTACTCTTCGGAAGGATCAGTGTAGCTGTCGAAAGATCGCATTCATTAGATTTTCTTGGTGCCGTGAGTTCATTTGTTTCGAATGTTTATATGACAAGAAACATCCATTTATTTGTTCGGAGAAAATTGAGGGCACGAAGCAATGACTGGAAGAGCCATTGTAAAGTGACCTGGAGTAACATTTTAGTTGTTTACTATCCCAAGAGGTTTGAGAAATTTGTTTGCCCACCTTATTACTATCATTCCTTATTGATTTACTTACCTTATTAACCCTCCTATCCCTATCAATTGAGATATAAAAAAATACAAAAGAAAAGAAGAACATCCGCTAGGTTTCTTCGAGATTCGAACACGGGTTCTCCGATTCCCAGCCAGTTGCCTTAGCCGTTGCGGTATCGGTGCTGTCAACGAAAAGCGTTTACCATGTGGATACAGAAGCGGCAGTTGTAAAAGTTTCTTACCTCGATTTCTGGAAAAGTATGTGTTTTCGGACCCAGTACCTGATGATGAAAAATGCTGTATTTACAATTATCTATCGATCCCGCCAATTGTGAGTCGATTGCTCGTCATAACCTCTAGGGGTGACTTTCTCAAAAACGTGGGGGTGTTGACCAAAAATATCTTAGATATCTTCGTTTTAGGTTGTACACAAGCGACCTGCCAAATTTGAGCCGAATCGGTTGGCCGTGTCTGAGGCCTTCCCCTTGTTAGTCTATGTGATCGTCCCAATTAAGTATGACCTGTACATCTAAGACCTTTTGCATCCTGTGGGGAAAGATGACGAGCTGAGTTAATGCGGCAGCAGCGCGTTTTGACCACTCAGTGGATATGGGAACATGGTGTCATAGCTCCACCATCCGTGTCCAGTGTGTAAGGCCAGCGCGAAACGAAGCTTTCCCCTGCAACGCGAGGTAGTAGAAGAGATAGTACAAGCAGGTACAGAGGTGTTTCTTGTTGGGCAAATTAGGCAGACTCTACATCATACATGGCATGGAGGAAGGACGAAGATTTTGCTACTTCTTTGTGACACATCTCCAAACTACATACAGGTACTGCAGTCTGAAGGAGATCTGTGTCTCTCAGGGTGCATTCATGTCTATCACCCAAACCTAAGTGGCGAACATATTAAGTATACGGGTATTGGTTCAGTGGAGCAGGTGGTTCAAGATCGAAGTCGCTTCCACAGACTGGTATAAAGTTCCATCACCTGTACTGCAGGATGACCACAGCCAACAGGCCATCAGTCACAGGAGAGGGTTCCTGTATTGTTCCTTCATAAGCAGTTTAATACATTTTTTTGGGTTGTAACACTCAATAAGTGTACACCGCCATACACTTTGTTTTTTTCTACCGTGACTTAGAGATCCGTGTCAGCTGCTTAACCAACATTGCTACGTTTCGACCCTCTGGCTCTCACAGAGAACTGAACATCACATGGCATAAACTATACAGCTACAACAACACAGGCTGGTAGAAATAAAACACAGACACGATATTTCTCATTGACAAAAATGCGGAAGACATTGCAGCAAATGGAAACTGAAAGAGTTTACAGTATTGTAGAGCGTTTCCAACAGCAATTCGAAGGTGATTACCTGTATGGTTACTCTCATCTTCCCATCGACAGGGCAGGGGATGTCTCGGTGCTCCGTTTCAAAAAGCATTGTTCCTTCATTTCGCACTGATGTATATGTTTACTGTTCCACTGTTGACCACCGCGGAAGGTGCTGTTTACACTTACTGGTGAAAAAATAAAAAAAATAAGAATGAAAACCTGTGTAGGGCACCGCAGCATATGGAAATAGGACGAGTCTGTAGCAATGAGGAACGCTTCCAAATAATTGTATGAAGGTGACGTTCTCTACATTTAATCCCATGTTCCACAGCGACAAGTAGCGGATATCCGGTGTTCCGTCAAACCTCCCTCCATCTCAACCGAGTGGTGTCTGTCAGTCATTGTGCGGGAATCAACAGTATACCCAGTGGACAGTCGGGATGGGAAAGATGCCATTGATATGGGGCGACGTACTGTAAAACTCACTGCAGTTGATAGCAAGATCAATTTTACCCAGAAGTCGGAGAGAGCAATATCTGCCACATTTTGCAACCTGTGTACAAACAGAGTGAGCTGAGTTAATGCTATAGACCCTGTTTTGACCACACAATAGAAATGGGAACATATTGTTGTAGCTCCGCCACCCGTGTATGATGTGTAAGGTCAGCTCCAAACAAAGCCTGCTCCGCCAACACGACATAGTATACAAGACAGGACGAACAGTTACGGTGGTGTTTCTTGTTGGGAGAAATAGGAAGACTCCGCATCATACAGGTACTGCAGTCTGAAGCAGATCGGTATCCCTCAGGGTCCATCCACGCCTGTCACCCAAACATTCTATCATCGTTTTTCTGTACTATCCAACAGAGAAAAATTACGAACTATAAAAGCTCCACTAACTTCATTAGACAGATTTTTACCTCATCTTTCTCTTCCGATATATCGAAAACGAATACCGTATACGTGCTGACATCGAATATACGCCTCTATCCTATTAAATATACAAGTGTTTATCCATTGGAGCAGGGGGCCAGTGACCGACGTCACTTGCACAGACCGGTATAAAGTTTCATCGCCTGTGCTGTACGAGAACATTCTCTCACATGTTATCAGTCGCAGGAGAGGGTCCTTGTTTCGTTGTTTGATACACAGCTTTTTCTGATGTACACACTTTGTACACTGTCGTACATTTTGTTATGTTTTTTTCCCGCCACGACTTCGACGTCTGTGTCAGATTCTAAACTGACATTAACACGTTTGGTCCATTGACTCCCCCAGGAAACTAAACATCCCACGGTGTAAATCATGTTGGTGCTGCTTTTCCCACAGCACACCACACACTGGGTGACTGAAATAAAAGAGTCAGAATATAAGGAAACTGGAAGAGTTTTGAGGCATTATGGAGCGTTTCCAAACTGCTTTCCGAAGGTGATTGTCGACCATCATTCACAGTGATGGGGAAGCTAATGTCGCTGTGTTCCGTTTGCTTGTTTCCTCATATTGCTGCCATGCTCATGATCACTGTTTTGGTGTTAACCATTCCCGGAAGGTGTTGCCTCCTCCAATAAGACTCTTTATCTACCTCAAATAAGTGATGTCAGTCAGTCATTATGTGGTAATCAAGAGCTTACCAGTGGACTGCTGGGATTGAAAAGACACCGCAGATTTACTGTAATAATAAGCGATCAGTTTTAACAACTTTATCGTAATTTCAACACCAGCCAATGACGTACCAGCATGCTTACCAATTTGTATCATCACTAAAGAGCCCCTCCAATATCTACATCTACATCTACATCCGTACTCCGCAAGCCACCTGACGGTGTGTGGCGGAGGGTACCCTGAGTACCTCTATCGGTTCTCCCTTCTATTCCAGTCTCGTATTGTACGTGGAAAGAAGGATTGTCGGTATGCTTCTGTGTGGGCTCTAATCTCTCTGATTTTATCCTCATGGTCTCTTCGCGAGATATACGTAGGAGGGAGCAATATACTGCTTGACTCTTCGGTGAAGGTATGTTCTCGAAACTTTAACAAAAGCCCGTACCGAGCTACTGAGCGTCTCTCCTGCAGAGTCTTCCACTGGAGTTTATCTATCATCTCCGTAACGCTTTCGTAATTACTAAATGATCCTGTAACGAAGCGCGCTGCTCTCCGTTGGATCTTCTCTATCTCTTCTATCAACCCTACCTGGTGCGGATCCCACACTGCTGAGCAGTATTCAAGCATTGGGCGAACAAGCGTACTGTAACCTACTTCCTTTGTTGTCGGATTGCATTTCCTTAGGATTCTTCCAATGAATCTCAGTCTGGCATCTGCTTTACCGACGATCAACTTTATATGATCATTCCATTTTAAATCACTCCTAATGCGTACTCCCAGATCTTTTATGGAATTAACTGCTTCCAGTTGCTGACCTGCTATTTTGTAGCTAAATGATAAGGGACCTATCTTTCTATGTATTCGCATCACATTACACTTCGCTACATTGAGATTCAATTGCCATTCCGTGCACCATGCGTCAATTCGCTGCAGATCCTCCTGCATTTCAGTACAATTTTCCATTGTTGCAACCTCTCGATACACCACAGCATCATCTGCAAAAAGCCTCAGTGAACTTCCGATGTCATCCACCAGGTCATTTATGTATATTGTGAATAGCAACGGTCCTATGACACTCCCCTGCGGCACACCTGAAATCACTCTTACTTCGGAAGACTTCTCTCCATTGAGAATGACGTGCTGCGTTCTGTTATCTAGGAACTCCTCAATCCAATCACACAATTGATCTGATAGTCCGTATGCTCTTACTTTGTTCATTAAACGACTATGGGGAACTGTGTCAAACGCCTTGCGGAAGTCAAGAAACACGGCATCTACCTGTGAACCCGTGTCTAAGGCCCTCTGAGTCTCGTGGACGAATAGCGCGAGCTGGGTTTCACACGATCGTCTTTTTCGAAACCCATGCTGATTCCTACAGAGTAGATTTCTAGTCTCCAGAAAAGACATTATACTCGAACATAATACGTGTTCCAAAATTCTACAACTGATCGACGTTAGAGATATAGGTCTATAGTTCTGCACATCTGTTCGACGTCCCTTCTTGAGAACGGGGATGACCTGTGCCCTTTTCCAATCCTTTGGAACGCTTCGCTCTTCTAGAGACCTATGCGAGTACCATCGCGAATGTAAGTAGATGACTGTGCAGTATGCATTCATTGTTAATTCTCGAACATACACACGAAAGTATACCAGACAGCTACCTACATAGGTGTAGCACTTCGATCACAGTGCGTAAACTACGATCTTTCTCATTGTGGGTGGAGTCACAAGGCATTCTCACATTATAAGAATAAAGTTGGAGACAAATGTTCAAATCTGTGTGAAATGTGATGGGACTTAACTGCTAAGGTCATCAGTCCCTAAGCTTACACACTACTTAACCTAAAATATCCTAAGGAGAAACACACACACCCATGCCCGAGGGAGGACTCGAAACTCTGCCGGGATCAGCCGCACAATCCATGACTGCAGCGCCTCAGACCGTTCGGCTAAACCCGCGCGGCAGTTAGAGACATAAAGATCTCCTCACATTGTCTTTGACCATCACACCCTGCACCTGATCAGAAGTAGACTGCTACATTCCACGTTCCGTGTAGCAACAGTGCGAACCGAGGCTGTAACTGCTGTCCCGCACCCATCCAAGAGCACAAGCTTTCTCCAGATGTCGAGAAGGTTAGCACCCCTTATCGAAGTACAGTAGATATGAAACTGTTGTGATGATATAACAGATGGTTACGAACAAGAAATGGGTAGTTTTCATGCATGAGGGAGCTACGGAAGGACAGTGTTTGTTGCGTTTTACGCAAATCAACTGCGCTATCAATTCTAAAGTATTGCTCTAGTGTCTCGGGTCAGTACCAAGAAAGCACTGGTAAGAGAGAACATAACCACATGCACTCCTAAGGCTACAATGTTCTACACTTAAAACACGCTATAATGTTAGATCGTTGCAGTTTCTGACCTGTTAGTTGTATGGAAATCGATACTGTTACTATCCCAATGTAAGAAATATTTCCAGCCCATGACCTACATTCCCCTTGCCGGGGTTTCTCTACGATAAACTATGGTGATAAACTGTAATATGAAAAACTACTTCCTTAAAATATCGATTCTTTGTGATACACGCACAATAAAGCTTTCCAGAGGTGTATAGCTCCCCACTATTCACATCCGACGACGGTTCCGAAATTATACTGTGTTCGCATCAGCCCTATGTAAAATGATCGTTACTGACGGACAAACCCATAGCAGTGGTGTTTCACATGTGAAATTACCCGTCATCCCGCCATTGACTCAGTAAACAGGACATCGTCTAGCAAATGTATACACAGGGATTCTAGTGCCTCACAAACACCTGTCGCTAACTGAGAATCAACGCAGTTATGAAATTGAGGACTCGATTTTATGTCCAAGATGCGGCAAGGGTTGGAGTACGTCGTATAAATCTTCGTTAGTCTAGAGGAACGTGTCGGAACAGGATGGAAGTCCTCTGATGACAGAGAGGTTAGCTGTTAACGATCGCAAGTACACAGTGCTCTAAGCCACATACAGAACACACAGTTGTATGCGAGTCTAACAATATAGACTGAGAGTCATTGGAAGAATCCCAAAGAAATGCAATCCGAAAACAAAGGAAGTAGGTTACAGTACGCTTGTTCGCCCACTGCTTGAATACTGCTCAGCAGTGTGGGATCCGTACTAGATAGGATTGATAGAAGAGATAGAGAAGATCCAACGGTGAGCAGCGCGCTTCGTTACAGGATCATTTAGTAATCGCGAAAGCGTCCAGTGGAAGTCTCTGCAGGAGAGACGCTCAGTAGCTCGGTACGGGCTTTTGTTAAAGTTTTGAGAACATACTTTCATCGAAGAGTCAAGCAGTATATTGCTCCCTCCTACGTATATCTCGCGAAGAGACCATGAGGATAAAATCAGAGAGATTAGAGCCCACACAGAGGCAAACCGACAATCCTTCTTTCCACGAACAATACGAGACTGGAATAGAAGGGAGAACCGATAGAGGTACTAAGGGTACCCTCCGCCACACACCGTCAGGTGACTTGCGGAGTATGGATGTAGGTGTAGATGTAGAACGCAGGTTATATCACATAACTGATGCGCCCCGACAGAACAACGGGAAAAAATGGTCAAATTGCCTACAGCGACTTGCCCCTCTCTCTCTCTAGAATGCATCGTCAGTGTACCATTAAATACTACCTTATTACAAATCCACCTCAACTGATCACTCCATCCACTCTCTTCATCCTTTAACGCATATGCAAGCAACTTCAGAGGCAGATGGTTCTTTTTTTTTTTCAGGAAAGCATCAAAGACAGTAGTCAACTCGCGCGTGTCACTATTACCTCAACAGACATACAGAAGAATGTTGCCTCGACGAAAAATAAAAGACTGTTTCCCCGGTTCCTGGTGTTTCATCTCAATGATTTCCCGTATTCCTCTTGCTGTCGTATACTCGTTCCCATGTACAAAAATAGTTCTGCACCAATCAGAAGACATCCAAGTACTTCCTCAA
Source organism: Schistocerca gregaria (assembly GCF_023897955.1). Classification (NCBI taxonomy): domain Eukaryota; kingdom Metazoa; phylum Arthropoda; class Insecta; order Orthoptera; family Acrididae; genus Schistocerca; species Schistocerca gregaria. The sequence continues at coordinate 864,217,151 of NC_064921.1, forward strand.
TTTCCCCGCATTTCGGCCTATTTTCCCTCAATTTATACGTATTTTCAGTAATTTATCAATATTATGTCACTTATATCCATGTAGACACGACATCACTTACCGTTCCGTGTTACAAAATTGCTTGTAAATGTAGTACAGCTGCCAATACCTAACGCAATTGCACTATTTTTCTTGTCGAGCGGCATAGTATAGCACTGTACTCGAATGCAACCAGTCGCCTCCAATCGCATATTCTACAGTTGCAGCACGTTTCTGTATGTCTGTAACTATGCATGGGCCGCGGATGGCTCCCAGGTCTCATAGTTGACCCGAGTTAGCGTTCAAGTGTGGATACGCCAAGAGTTATTCCGAAGTGATGTTGGGATGTGGATTCACAAAATACCACATCCGGAACAGGATTTGAAGGTGGAATCGCTGAGCATTATATCCGGAGCTATGTTGAGATGCGCATCCACAACACATCACATGTGGGATTGGGCTCTATGGTGGATCAATCACATGTTACGTCCGTAGATGTGTTCTATGTTCGAAGTTGGATCCACTGGCGGGAAGAGCACGTCATGGGAATACTGCATTTCCTAACGATTTTCGAAATGGAGTGTCCCACGAGCCTAGCTCCAACTAAGGTTCTGCGTTCATAGTCTGTTAATTCCTGTAGAGTACCCATAATCACACTGGAGACCTTTTCACATGAAACACCTGCATACAAATGACAGCTCTGTATACGCATTTTGTACCTTGTCTACGAGATACAACCGCCATCTCTATGTGTGCGTATCGCTATCCCACGACTTTCATCACCTCAGCGTATATCCTTCTTGCTCCGTCTATCATGTTTTATTTTGACACCAAGGTAACAGCATTGCTTCACTTTACTTACATCGTTGCCCTAAAGTTCGATGTTAACCTTGTTATGAACCTCTCATATATTATTACTCAGTATTTTCGTCTTTCTTTGGCTTGTATTTTGTGTTGTATTTTATCTTAACTGGGGAAACAGAAATGATGGAGAGGCTCCATCCCGGCCGCAGCCGCAGTGGCCCACAACCACACGACGACTACATCAGTCCCCTTCACCCCTCAATCGCCCCACACGGACCACTCTTTCAGAGTTATTGGGCGGTTCAGCACCGGTGCCCTCCCCCCCCCCCCCCCCCACACACACACACAAATAACGTAGGGAACGTCTCACACCAAGTGTTTGCATGGTAGAGTAATGGTGGTGTATGTGCAAGTGGAGAACTTGTGTGTGCAGCAATCGCCAACATAGTGTTGCTGGAGCGGAATAAGGGGAACCAGCCCGCATTCGCAGAGGCAGATGGAAAACCGCCTAAAAACTATCCACAGACTGGCCGGCTCACCGGACCTCGACACAAGTCAGCTGGGCGTATCTGTGCCAGGGACCAGGCACTGCTTCCCAATCCGGAAAGCCGTGTGTTAGATTGCATGGCTAACCGGGCGGGCATCTTTCTTTGGCTTACTCTCAGGCCGGGTTCCGTGCTTGTCAAAGTGTTCATTTCATTGAAAAGGTCTTGCAACAGTTCCTCAAGTTCACTGAAGATGACAATGCTAGTGAGGCTTTCTGTTGCTATTACGATTAAATGAGACTTGTTTGATTTATCAAATGGTTCTAATGGCTCTGAGCACTATGGGACTTGACATCTATGGTCATCAGTCCCCTAGAACTTAGAACTACTTAAACCTAAGTAACCTAAGAACATCACACACATCCATGCCCGAGGCAGGATTCGAACCTGCGACCATAGCAGTCACGCAGTTCCGAACTGAGCACCTGAACCGCTAGACCACCGTAGCCGGCCTTGATTTATTACGCAGGTTACTGAGATATGAGCATACTGCATCTGGCTGCGACCATCTGAACTGGGTGTATGACGGTAGTGTCATGGTCAAATACAAGTAGGTTTGCAGACATAACGCACGCAGGCGTTTCTCAATGGCAGTTATTGCGCAAAGTTAGTATTGAAGGAGGTGTAGCAGATTTTTTTTTCTTCTCACTAATCTTGCGATACACAATGAAGGAATGTACACATATCAATAAAAAAAAGTCTTACTATACTCCTTTACACCGCGTCACATGATTATAACAAGAGCTGTAATCTCGTTTTGAAGGTCTACGCCACCGATTAATTCTCATAACCAAGGGCACTTTGAACTGCTGCTTGCTGTTTTTCAGAATCTGAGCCACTGAAAGACAAATCACTTACTTCATTGTCACCATTGATAATATTGTGAATAACCTTCAGTAAGCACTCCTCATCATCACCATGAACTAACCTCTTCATCATGTTAGTTGTTTACTAAGTTAAGCTACTGCATGATAAACATGGCCTATGCTTCGTTTTAGAATACATTTAAGAGCCAACAGCAAAGAGGGGAGAAGAGGTTGTAACAGTTAGAGAGCATGGAGTCCCATTGTTCTTGTTATGTAAACAAACTGGCCACTTGCCTAGTTACCCTTATGTAAGGAAGCCACTTGCTTGGACTCTTATTTTGCTTATTTAGGACATGATTAATGGGTAGTAGCTGTCATTATAATTACAATTCATGGGCTTTAACTACTATTATAATTACTGTAATTTATAGGCAATATGTCAGTGCTCATATTTACCCTGATGTCTGATTGTTTTTAGCGTCAAGTAGTAACTGCCATCATGAAGACGGCAGTTTATGACCCTAGACTGTCGTCTGCCCTCCCCCACTGCTGCAGTGTCCTCCCACCGCACAGTCACCTCCTTCAGGGGCTCCAGCATCCTGAGACTGTCATTCATAGTCTGCACCTCGCTCCAGCGACACCACCAGCTCAGCACACTAATTGACCTCAATGCTTTTAAGCGATTTTTAAGGGCTACAGTATTAAATATGGAACTTGACGCCACAGTGCACCAAAATATACTCTTTTTACTCAAATATTATAGTAAATAACTTTCCTTTGCAAAAATACAGAACCTAGTAAGTAATGTGACATCGCAACAAAAAATACTATCTTTCTACTGTGACTCTATAACATTATAGTAAATAACATTGGAATGGATTAGCTATGTACTTTGTTGACTGACACTGTGCTCGGCTAAGACGAAGGGGGGGGGGGGGAGGGGGCGGAAAGATGGGTCATGTCACAACGCCAGGTGGTTAATGGACTGACCAGCGGTGCCCATAGCAGGCAGGCAGATTCCTGGCTGTGGGTAGTCGCACCTTCCTCTTTCTCACTCTCTGGTGTAAACACATGGACACATGGCCCACTCTCTCTCTCTCTCTCTCTCTCTCTCTCTCTCTCTCTCTCTCTCTCTCCCTCTACATGATTTGCATCTTATTCAAAGTGCTTAAAGACATGCTGCTGGTTTAGCAGTCAGTATGGTACTTGTGAACAGACAAAGAGAGTGGCCATTATTAAAGCTAGTTGTGCTAAATCAGGCTCACATTTTATATGAAAATTATTAGAAGACCTATGTAAAAAAATTATCTTTATTCCATCCTTTTTTACAATGTTCTCAACAAAGTTTAAAAGAGGTTGGACCAAAAGCATCACAGTCTCTATTCAACAGTTAAAGCTTATCACAATAGCTATACTTGGAAGTAAACTCGTCAGTCTGGAACACTAGTGGTAGCTTGCGAAATTTATGAGTAATATTACACAAAACAGACGTCAGTTCTGTAGGAAATAGATAGTACTCTGTTGCATTCAAATTATAGTATTCATCAATAAGATGTTTATATACGTTTCAGGAATCAATTTGCCCCCTCTTCTAGATTTAAGCTATTTCATTATGTAATGTGTGTAACACTTGCCATCTTGTCGAATCCAGACTCTTCTAATTGCACCATCGTCAAGTACTGGGTTATAATTTGTTCAAGTATATTTATAGCCGCTTAAGAACGGCTGTCGACTGCAGAGTGTCGAAAGATGCTTCTGCACTGAAGAGTTGCAGTATGCACTCACCGCTTGCATTTAAATTAGTCACTAATGCCACTGTTCACTTCTTATTGCATTTGGCGTCTATTACCATGATCTTATTCATTGTGTCAGGGGATAAACTGACTGTGGAGCTCTCTGCACACTTCTTCTTACACACCTGAAACGAAGGAGGATTGCATACTGTTTTTTTTTTTTCGTTTTTAAAGTTTCATACACTGCTGCTAATACTATGTATTAACGGCGGTTTACAATAGCCCTATATCAGTCGAGTAAAAATTCTTAGAGTTGAAATGTCCCCTTAGAAAAATTATACAAGGCTGTGCTTAAACTGACACACAATATTTTTAGCGCAACGCAATCTGACTTTCAATAATCCTTACAAAAGAATGGCTCTGACTAACATTAACCTATACCTTTCACAAATCACTTACCTCACCAAAAGTGTTCGTTACTCGAACTACTGCAATACAGCGAGCACCACTACTGCCAGCTAAATAAAAGATTCAAACTACGGAAGGCACTAACTACTGATAGCCACAGTTAGCAAATGAATTTTAATAGAGAACAAACAATGTATTTACCTTAATAGTCATTATATATATATATATATATATATATATATATATATATATATATATATATATATCAGTTCATGACATCAATTCTTACAAATTTCAAGACTCCGCCACCTCTCTCCCCACGTCCATCACTGCAGGCGGCTCACCTCCAACTGCGCAACGCTACGCGCTGTTAGCATCCAGCTGCCGCTGCCCAACACTACAATGGCAGACAACAATGCAAATCTGTCGCAGACTGCACACAGCACAGCCAGTGATTTTCATACAGAGCGCTACGTGGAGGCGGCGTTACCAATAAAAAAACCCTAAAAAGCCTACTTATATAGCCCCCATGTTCCCCACAAAAAATTTACAAATTGTTTTGGGCAGTGCCAATACAGATTTGAAAATTTTTTTCATAATTACAATAACAAAGAAAAGAAATGCACACACTTATCGATACAATGTTGGTCAAAAGCTAAAATTTTCTCACAGTCCATAAAGACAGTCCTGATCATTCATCAAAGTAAAATTGCAGTGTTTTTCTCAAAGTCTGAGTAGTAAAAGAAAATGCACACAGAAGCGGTGGATTTCCATGTGTCTTGAAGAAGTAGTGTTGTCCTTCCAACGGAAAGACAGTGCTGACTCTTGACATGCAGACAGGTAATGGGCAACAACAGAGTAAACCCACAGCAGAGTCAGTCGAAGTTTTAAAGAATATTGGTAGGTAGGTCGTCACAGAGTAGACCCCGTTGTAGTCCTGGTAGAGATTATGGTATTGGTGGGCCACCAGAGGTCCAGACCCACTGCAGTCCTTGTAGAAATAATGGTATTGGTGAGTCATCAAAGGTGTAGACCCACTGTAGTCCTTATAGAGATGGCCAGCAGCCATCTGTTTGACTGTGCAGGCGCACAATCACCATTGAAGAGTCTTGCGGATAATATAGCATGTCCATATCCACTACTTGTGCACTCACAAAAATTGTTTTTGAAATGTCCTTAGGATGAGAAAAGCTGTTAAACAATCCCTTATTGAATTATCAACACATGTGCAAACAATAACAGTCACTACATCTCACATATTGTCCATATACTATGACCAACAGAAACGTGTGCAGTGAAATGTAACTTACAAATTACTTAATTTGATCGACTGGTGTCAATTACAATTTTATAACATAAGAATACAATAACAAAGGTACAAAATACATCATTAAAGAACATAACAATATAGATAACATTTGTAGTAATAGGGGCTTTACAAAAGAATCGAAATAACAAATACATCAGTGTTACAAAAATTATGACATAAGTACATACATAAAAGATCAGAATAACTTTTGAAACATCAACTTCACACATGAGCATTAGAACAAAACAGAATAAATAATGTGTAAACATCTTTATGAAGTAAATAACATGTTATTAATGCAAATTATATTTGAGGATAACGGTATTCCTCATCATAGTGAATGTGGCTTAGTATTAGAAGAGAAAAAATTCTATGAAACAGTACACAGAGACAGGAAGAAAACAAATACACAAGGGTGCACAAACACATAGTGGGATAACACAAGAGGAAAGGGCAGGGTTTGTTTTCAGTGTAACATTTGGTACTGCAGTCCAACCCAAAACTTTATTCCATAGATCTTTCGTCTTATTTCAAAATTTGTTTCCACCAAAAAAATCTTATCCAAGATTGTTTTTTGTAGTTATATGTTCACATGTTTCTTACCTCATTGTTTATTTTCCATTATCCTACCTCATCATTTATTTCCAAGAAAATCCTACCTAAACTTGTTGTCTCTAAACCCTACTGTTTTGTTCATATCCTATTTCGAAATACTTTTTTTGGCCAAACCATTTTCTTACAGCTTCTCAATGCATTCCTTCCAATTTATCGCAACTCATTCTCTTGTATAGTCTACCCCCTCTTAAGCTAACTTAAATCTACTGAACTCAGATGCTAAACTAAGGGACGAGGTAATGCAGCAGTAATAAAATTGGCTTAACCTAGTAATACAAAGTGACATTCAGTAGCACTAAGCATGGCAAACAGCAGCAGCAAATGCTATAACTTATACCTAAACATGACAAAGCTCAAGCAGAAAAAATATTACGCTAAAGACAACAATGCAGATAAGGACACTGTCTATTCACATCTTAATGTCTATGTAATTAAAGTGGTGCACCATAAAACTAATTCTAAAAAAGACATTACCAAGTAGTTGAAAAGAAAATTAAGTATGCACTAACTGTTATTAATTCCTTCTTATTGTTCTTTCCTTTTCAAGTGCTCCTTTTTTGAAGAACGTGGATCATAAAATGATTATTTAATAGATCTGTTGACAGAATGTGTTCACATTAGCAAATGCATTTAATTTTATTTTATAAAACCAATGCTGTAACACAGTTGTAAACCAGATATCAAATGAAATAAGCAACTATGAAAGGAAAAGCATAAAAATATCATTCAATAGTCATGTGACATTTCATAAGTTAGTACAAATTCTCTCAACTCTCGTAGAAAGGCACTTGTCATTATCAGGTGTGCAGATGTAAGAATGTTTCCAAGAAATGAGCGTGTCGAATTTGCTGTGCTTTCTACAAAAGAATGTCAATAGCGATGATAATGGCCTCCCTCTTTTTTTTCACCTGTGCCTCTGAAAGGCACACACTAATAGCTTGTTTCCCGGTGGCTGTCGCCCAGCTGGGTGCCCTCGACGCATTACGTGTAGGTGGTCACTTAACTTTCGTACCGAAATATTTACGACACCAGTTTCCGCTACAGTGGCAACCTCATAAAAAAAATTCACATGTCAAGAACTTGCGTTACAAATCTGTAGAAACAAAATCCTTTAAATATAATAGTGTCCAAAAAATATTCGCCAGCATAGCGATACATTCACGCACACATTTCATCACTCTTAAAGTACGATTCTCGGTTTCCAACATCCTTTTTCACAAACCAGAGTCCCTAACCACTACTCATTATTCCTTACCTTATTCGTCGACACTTCTTCAATATTTCATCATAACAGATACGTAGCATAACCAAATAACTCATATAGCGTCAGCTTAAACATACCTCAGCAGCATAATTCACATCGTCGTCGTAATAATAACACCATAACACCTCAGTCAAATCTCAAAAACGTCATAGCTTTCTGCAATAATTTCAAAGCCTAAAAAAAATTCTCTGCTCATGTCATAAGTGTCATCTACCTCAAACGTACTTTAAAAATCATGACCCCATACCAAATACATCATTCAAAGCTCTCATAGTATCACAATGGTCCCAAAAAATTGTGAACAGTTCACAAAGAACAGACCAAATAGAATTTCATATGTGTGAAGTTATCCAACTGTGTAATTACGTAAACATCTGTCACTGATGTAGTAAAATGAATGTTTGTCTCACCCAGTTAAATGATCAGATAGCTGTGTAATTAATGTGTTAGAGAAATGTGGTACCGATGTGTAAGTTGTATAAGCAAATACCATATTAGCTAGGGCTCCTTGTGCTTGCCATACACATGGTACACAAAGTAAGCGTGTACCCCCCTGAGTATTAATGTAATTATATCCTCTGGTGTTACAGATTACAGCAATGGAACGAAATGTATCACGGAAAACCTTTGTATCATTGTACTTCAAATATCTTTAAAAATAAATGTTTTAAGTACAAAATTAATCACTGAAACTGTGCGTCTTGTTGTAAGATAATCTCTGTGGAAGTGTCGTAGTTATCATCCTCCAAAAGCTAAGTTCTGCAGAAGTCAATGTACTTACCTCATGATAAACAAAAGTGAAATGCTTTGCGTATAGATATCGCAGTTACTACGCTTATTGCCGTGATGAAGTAAGTACTGTACTCTAACGTATTGTTGTGCTACAGAAAAGGCTGTCTCATTGTAGCTATACAACAAAGTTACTACTAAAACATGTTTTCCTTTCCAGAAGAATTCAGAAAAACTGTGCAGATATAAAACAGATACACCGCAAAAGCACAATGTAACTTGTGTCACACATTAGTAGCGTCGTGATATAATCGTGTAGCTATCAAAGAAACCAAATGCTAAGTCATCCTTAATCTCACAGAAAGTACTTCAAATAAAGAATGTCTTTTCAAATAAACCAAAATGTTGCATTAAAATCTCATTAACAGTATATGTTCTAAGTATGTAAGCCTTATAGTCGTTACGTAATCGTGCAACTAACAAGCAAGAATGTACAAATAACAACACTGTATCGTCTGTTCACTACAATAATGCATTCGTAATTTCTGTTTAAAAATGTTCCCTAGGTTCTAGACTGGATAGTTAACTTCAAAACATTGTTGCATGTTAACAGTTTCTCAGTGTGACAAAGCATACTAGAAATGTGAAGTGAAATGTTTTATGACAAAGACAAAGTTAAAAAGCAGATTATATTTCAATAAACGGTTTTACATGCGAAATGTGGTGTAAACCTTTACTCTTCCTAGTAAGCAGAGTTTCAACTTCAACGCAATTATCATGTGGTATACGTCGTATTCTGTAAGGTCCATTGTAAACTAGAAAGTATTTGTGACTCAAGTGTTTCTTCTTAAGTGACAATTAATGAACTTTAATGAGAACTTTCTGACCAATATATAATTTCTTTGCATTTGCTTTACAGTGTAATTTTCTCCTTTTGTCTGCAGCAGAATTTATATTTTTAATGGCCAAATCAATTATGTCTTTATGTTGAAGTTTACGTGTATTCGGAAAAGGTACAAGCTCTCTGATTCTGTTCGGTGCTTCTTTATTCTTCAGTACAAGAATAGGTGGTAAAGCAGTTGAGTCACGAGGCATTTCATTCAGCATGTTTTGAAATAAGTGTAAATATCTGTCCCAATGCTGATGCTTTCTGTGACAATAAAGTCTGAAAAGCTTATTGATTTCTTCCATAATCCGTTCAGACGGCTTATAATGTGGTGAGTACAATGAAATAAAAACAGATTTGATTTTATGGTTACGAAGCATACGTGACCAAACAGCAGATCTGAATTGTGATCCGTTATCTGAAATGACTTTACTAACGTGTCCAACTTCACGTAAGAAATTTTTAACAAAGGCGTTGGATACAGACCGTCAGTGGCTTTACGTAACGCAGTGAAAGAAACAAATTTTGAAGTAAGTTCAACAGCGACTAGAGCGTACGAAAATCCATTAGATGTTCTGACAAGCGGTCCCAAGAGATCAACAGCAGCAAATTCTTTTAATTTAGAAGGAATGATAGAAAACAATGGAGCACGATGCGAGACAGTAGAAGATGGTTTCGCCTTTTGATAAAGTTTACAAATAGACAAGACTCTTCGAATTCTCTTTTCCATATTGTTAAAATAACAAGCCGTTCGAAGAATATGATAACATTTTCGTGGACCAAAATGTGCATAGCTGAAATGAATGTACCAAAGGAGCTTATTAACGAAATCGTCTGGAATGCAAAGTACCCATAGCTTGTCATCAACAGTGCAGCGTTTGAACAGTATGTTGTTTCTAACAAGATAATAATGCCGAATCTGTGTGTGTGTCTTTTCATGCCATTTACTTTTGATGTCTTTCCAAATCGGATCTTTATCTTGTTCATGAGCAATGTCCTTTAAAGATGTGGTGATGAAGTTTTCAAAGGCGACTTTCTGAATGTAAAGAATACTGAAATTTTTATCGAGGTTGCTTTTTGTGTTACTCAGTCGGTCGCGTGACAGTGCGTCCGCAATAATGTTCTCCTTGCCGGGAATGTAGACTATTGTGAAGTGGAATTCTTGCAGAAACAATGCCCAACGTTTTAACCTGTCATGATTTAATTTTGAAGACATAAGAAATTGTAATGCACGATGATCACTGTATACTTTTACGTACTTACCATAAAGAAAGAAACGGAATTTGTTAAATGCCCAAGCGATAGCTAAAGCTTCTAATTCAGTAACGGAATAATTTTTTTTCAGATTTTGTTAGCAGTCGGCTAGCAAAAGCAATGGTTTTCTGAACGGTAGTGTCATTTTCTATGGCTTCTTGAAATAAATGAGTACCAAGACCGACTTTAGAAGAATCCGTGCTAAGGCAGAAATCTTGTGACAGATCTGGATAAGCTAGTATTGGCGCGTTAAGTAGCGATTCTTTCAAAGAATTGAATTCCAACTGTCCTTGTTCGTCCCAGTTCCAAATAGTATTTTTTTCCAGTGAGAGAACAAAGTTTTGGTGTAACTAGAATTTGCATATTCAGAAAACGACGGTAAAAACTTACGAGACCTAGAAAACTGCGGACTTTTTTTGTGGATGGAACTGGAATGGCTCTGATTGCTTCTAACTTTTCAGGATCCGGCTGAATGCCTTCAGAAGAAATAATATGTCCCAAAACTTCACCTTTGTCCTATCGAATTCAGACTTTTCCAAGTTAACTGTAATTCCAGATTCTGCAAAAATATGTAACACGCTGTTGAGGATGCGATTATGTTGTTCCCATGAGGCTTCTGTTATTAGAATATCGTCCACTTATAAGGTGATGTGACGTTTTAAGAATTCAGGTAATATGGAATTTAGCCCGCGAATGAATGCTGCCGAAGAAATGTTCAAACCAAAAGGTAGTTTCCGAAACTGATAACAAACGCCGAAACAAAGGAAAGCGGTGTATTTTCTACATTCTGGATGAAGTTCGATCTGATAAAAACTGGATCTCAGATCAATGGAAGACAACACTTTTACACCATTAAAATTTTGAAGAAGTTCTTCCAACCTTTGCGGCCTGTCTGCATCAGGAATAAATATAGTATTGATTTGTCTCGAATCTAAGACAAGCCTGATCGATCCATTTTTCTTTTCAAAAACATGTAATGGATTGTTGTATGAGCTTACTGCAGCCTCAATAATGGCCTCGTCAAGCATAGATTGTATTTCTGTTCTAACACAGTCCCCATAATGTGCTGGAATTACGTATGGTCTAACACAAAATTTAGTATGCTCACGAACGCGAAATTGGTACTGAAATCCCTTGATTGTTCCTGTTTTGTGAGTAAAAACTGTGGAATGTGCTTGTAAAATCTCAGAAAGGTCCTGCCTATCAGTGTCATTACAATTCTCAATTGTTTGAATTTTATTCTGAATTAACTCATTAGTTTCAAATATGACGTCGATATCATCCCTGTCAGTACCTGCAGAGTGATAGTTAGTGTCTAGTTCCGTAGAAACTTCCGAACTGTTGTCTAACAGAAGGTATAGCTGATTAATTTTTAATTTCCTCGTCATTGTTTGAGAGCCAATCTTCAAATTTCAAAGCTATTGACTTACCTTCTTTCTCTAAACTTATTTCATCATCGTGAAAGTTTAAGATTGCCTTGTATTCAAACAAAAAGTCTACTCCCAGTATAATTTCCGTCGACAATAATGGAACAATAAGAAAGTTCAAAGAGAAGCTGTGGCTTTGACAAGAGAATTCTAAGTTGGTTTGTTAGCGTACATCTACGCTTTTCCCAAAGATTGCACCTTGTAATTTAATCTTACGTAACGGCAGTGTGGGGCAGTCGTTCGATTTGTTGCATTTGCTAAAGGCTGTTTCACTAATTACTGAAATGGGACTGCCAGAGTCAAGTACTGCCGTAAATTTTACGTCCTTTACTGTAATGTGAATCACCGGATATGCAATGTTGTTATGTTTTACGTCGTGTTCCTGGAGTAAGATGTCTGTAATGTCTTCCATTTTTACGTAATTACTAGCTACGGCAGCTGCGTCGTCAGTTTCATACGTACGTTTTGTGGCTGCCAGCGGTATGAGTCATTGCCTATTGTCTCTTTGTTGGCGCGCGTCGTCATTGGGATTTGGAGACCTAACTTCTACAAATTCACCTTGTCGAGAGGACCCCGCCCTGTCTGAATCCCGCCAGTTCTGATGCAATTCAGGTCTGTCGTTACGATCATATCGTCTGTCGTCATGTCGGTAGATTCCATAGTTTCTATCTTGTCGGTCACGTGGTGGTGAATTTCCCCCTGAATCGTAACTGCGCGCTGGACCGTTGCGTCTAAAGTTATTGTGTCTCCCTTGATAATAATTATTTTGGTTCCCATATTGTCTGTTTCTCTGACTGTCTCTGTGATAGTGCCTACCGCGGAGAGGTGACCTTTCCCTGTAATTATCACTACTCTGCCAACGGTTGCCATACGGGTGGTGTCTGTTTTGGTCACGATTTGTATTGTTAGAATAGCTTTGTCGTGTCCAGTTATTATTTCTTTCATCGCAGAATTGTGACGGATGTAAGCTGTAATTGTTGTGTTCCTGTTTACGCGTTCCGCGATTGTCAGTGTCAATTTCCAATTCTTGTAACAGTCCCTGAAAAGCTTCAATGTCGTCTTTGCAACGTCCTGCCAAAATAATATGTAGTAGTAGTAGTAGTAGTAGTAGTAGTAGTAGTTTTATTCATCCGTAGATCTCTTTTTACAAGGATATAGGACATGTCAAAGTATTTACAAGCTTAGATCAATTTACAACAAGCTAATTCGTATACACATATATTTACAGACTTCTAGTTAGAGACAATCATTAGATTTTACTCCTGGTATACAATAATTTATTTACAAATAAACTCATTAAATATTATAATGCCACACTATTCACTCATATTTCACTATCAGTCACTGCACACACTATACACACATTGTTTCATAACACTTCACTCACTACATACACACACAAACACACACACACACACACACACACACACAGGTGATCCTTGGGCCATTTTCTGTACTGCAAGTTCCCATTTGCTATCCTGAAAAACTGAGTCAGCATCCCTTCATAATGAGTGAGATGTTGGGCTCAGAAAGAGGAAGAGGTGTTAGTATTGTGCTATGCATAGCTTGAGGGGAGAGTGTCTCTAGAAAGGAAAAAAGAAGAAAAATAATAAAGTGAAGGTGTTATGTGGAATATTGGATGTTTTATAATCATCATTATTATTATTATTTGTTTGTATAACATTTTTTTTATCAGACCCCTACTCTGCTTTATCTACGTAATCCTTCAATGTATAAAATGTATTGCATAACAGGTACTTTTTAGCTGCCTTCTTAAATAAGTGTATTTTTGAAATTTCTTTAATCTCTTTTGGTAATTTATTGTACAGTTTTATTCCTTGGTAGAAAATGCTGTTTTGAGTTTTATGTTTATTTTTTCTTGGTAAATGTAAGTTGAGTCTATCTCTTGTTGCATGGTCATGCACAGAGCTGTTTGTGCAGTAATTGCCAATGTTACTTTTGATGTGTACAACTGACTGGTAAATGTGTTCACATGGAGCAGTTAAAATTCCCAGTGTTTTGAACAGATCTTTACAATGAGCTCGACTACTATTTCTGGTTATTATTCTTATAGCTCTTTTCTGGAGTTTGAAAATTGTGTTCATATTTTGTGGATTTGTTCCCCAAAAAAGAATGCCATAGCTAAGAATTGAGTGTACACATGAATAATATGTAACTAAAAGACACTGCATGTTACACACAGATGATAGAATTCTAAGGGCATAACATGCTGATGACATTCTGTTTGCAAGTACCTTTGTGTGTTCGCACCACTTCAGCTGAGAGTCAATATTCATTCCTAGAAATTTTGCATTTGTTACACAGTCTATAGAGGTGCCATCTACATTTAATTTAACATTGTCATTTTTCCTCTTCAAACTGAAGTTCATGGCATTAGTTTTCTTTATGTTTAATGTCAATTTTTTGCTTATTGACCAATCGTAAACTTCCTTAAGAGTTTCATTTGCTTTCTCGGTAAGGAGTTCTCTTGTTCTCTCAGTGACTATAATATTGCTGTCATCAGCGAAGAGAATTTTCTGTCCATGAGTAACACTACTGGGAAAGTCATTGATGTATATCAGGAATAGTATTGGTCCTAATATGCTACCTTGTGGAACCCCTATATTAATATGTTTTGGTTCTGATAAGTATTTTACTAAATGTTTAGATCTATTTGAAGTATGTGTTATCTCTACTCTTTGTACCCTATCTGTTAGGTATGATTGAAACCAGTCATTAGCTACCCCTCTTATTCCTAATGCTTCTAATTTATTTAATAGAATCTTGTGGTCGACTGTATCAAAAGCCTTAGAAAGATCCAAAAATATTTCTGTGACACACTCATCTTTATCAAGAGCATTAAGTACAACTTTTGTGAATTCTACTATGGCTGACTCCGTATTTTTGCCACTTCGAAAACCAAACTGTGATTTGCTTAAAAGATTGTATTTATTCAGATAATTCATTAATCTGTCTTTCATAATTGCTTCTATTATTTTTGAGAATGCTGACAGCAGGGAAATGGGCCGGTACTTTTCTATGTCTTCTGCATTACCTTTCTTAAGCAAAGGTACAACTCTTGCCTGTTTTAGCTGCTCTGGAAATGTCCCTGATGTGAAGGATTCATTTACTATATTTGTTAATGGGACTTGTATAATCCCTATGCATTGTTTCACTACACACATTGGTACATCATCTAAGCCTTCTCACTTTTTATTTTTTAGCTTTTGAACAGTTTTATTGACTTCATTCTCTGTGGTTGGAAGTAACATCATTGTATCTAGTGCAACAATTTTTGCCGTAAATGTTCAGGCAGTTTGATTAAGCAAATGCGGATGAGTTCTGAGGGGCTGTATGGGTTTGAAAGATACTGATTCTTATACAACATGTCTTCAAAATATTTCATAAGACTGCAAAATTCAGATTGTTCGAAACGTTTCATCATTATGATTCTATGTTTTACTCGGTCTTGTGTAGCTTGAGGCCAATACGCTGAGAGGAAGGCATGATAAAATTCTCCTTCACTGTGACAATCGTGAATGACCGATCGCATTCTTACAGCTGGTTCATTCTCCAAGTAGCCACACATAAATTCGAACCTGTGTTCCAATGACCAATTGGGAGGAAAACAATGAGAGAATTGATGGAGCCATGCTTGTGGATGAATGTCGTTGTCAGAATTCTTAAATGTTTTGAATTTACGTGTAGTAGTGAACAGCTTATAGTCAAAATCATCATGTCGGCGAGTTGCATGTCAGTCATTGTTACGTCGTTTCGGCGGTTCCATCTCAAAATTCGGTGTACTTTGCCAATTTCTTTCATGATTTCCGAAATGCCCTGTGTTATTATTTTGTGGCTTTTCCGTATTTCTAAGATCCTCTTCCCGTGTTGGAGGGCGAATGTCCTCTGAAATATATAATTCTTGTATTACTTGAGCCAACTGATCTTGTACTTCCCGCATTTCTCTTTTGTACTGTGTGTTGATTTGATTTTGATTCTGTTTGTATTTTCTAATTTGTTCATACTCTTCAGTGTCAGTGAAGGCTACAGCTTTTTTGTGTCATTCAGATCATCATCTACCTTTGTAGATAAGTTATTGAACTGATCTGAAAGTTCGGTTACTTTATCCGATAATGAAATTATTTCCTCAGTGTGTTTTTCTGAACCAAGTTTCAGAGTGTCCATTTGTGTTGAAATCGTATCTACTGTGTCCTTTAAGTTTTCCTGAGTTTTTGCAAGTTGCGTAACCGAATCGGTAGATGCAACTGAGTCAATTTTAGCTTGCAAGGTCTCATGATTTTCATGAACAATAGTTTGCAGTTCTTTTATGGCTGCTTCGTGATTCTGTAATGCATTTTCATGCCGCGAAAAAATAGGTTGAAAATGCTCACAAGTTTGTGTTTTTACGTCATTACAGACTTTTTGACATTTCGACTCAATGTTATGTAACTCATTAGTTAAATCTTCAAGTGTTTGTTCAAGTGTGGTGTCTAATTCCGAAGATTTTGTTCCATTGTGTCTAACTTTTGAAGATTTTGTCCCATTTGTTTCTGATTTTGTTCAAGCATTGTGTCTTATTTTTGAAGCTTTTATTGTGTTTGTCTCTTATTTTGTTTCATTTGTTGCTTTAATTGCAATAATAATGTGTTAGTGTCTGGAATCTGTTCCTCTATGCTTTTCGGCAGTGCATTTGCACCGGCAACATTCACATTTTGACAAGCAGAAAATGTGTCTTGACTTATTTGAGAAAATGGTGAGGACGCAAAACCTGAATGTACAGTATTTGCAAGATTGTGTCCTGTCATTTCGGATTCCTGACGCGAGCTGTTGCCGACCGATCGATCGATAATGCTTCCCTGTTCACTAATTGTTTCACTGCCTACACCATTAATTGCAGCCCGCTCCACTATTACCAAATTACTACTTTGAACATTAGTTAATTCATTACATGATGGCACTAACACACTGCTTTCGTCTTCAATGTCATTTCTCAGTTTACTTTGGAGCCTACTATTACGTTTTCACACGCCATTATTGTCACAATATTTCACACGACAGCACAGAAAAACACAATTTGAAGAGCAAAAATAAGAGAACACATTAACATAGCAAATAATATCTAGTTACTAGCAAGCGCAGCCTCGAAATACTTGGTGCAAATCTACATGCATGCCACAACTGTTTTACTGTACAACAATGAAAGACTACAACTACAAAGGAGATTCTCTCTACAATTACGCGCTAGCAATAAACAAAATCTACACTAATTACACAAACTACAAGAAAAAATCAGAAGATTCCAGTGAGGTATCCTCGGCTAAGGGTCGACATAGGAAACGTCCCCTTAGAAAAATTATACAAGTGTTTGCTTAAACTGACACACAATATTTTTAGCGCAACGCAATCTGACTTTCAATAATCCCTACAAAAGAATGGCCCTGACTAACATTAATCTATACCTTTCACAAATCACTTACCTCACCAAGAATCTTCGTTACTCGAACTACTGCAATACAGCATATATATATATCAGTTCATGACATCAATTCTTACAAATTTCAAAACTCCGCCATCTCTCTCCCGACGTCCATCACTGCTGGCGGCTCACCTCCAACTGCGCAACGCTACCCGCTGTTAGCATGCCGCTGCCCAACACTACAATGGCAGACAAGAATGCAAACCAGCCACAGACTGCACACGGCACAGCCAGAGATTTTCATACAGAGCGCTACGTGGCGGCGACGTTACCAATAAAAAAACCTAAACAGCCTACTTACAGAGTGAAGATATCAAACCATGAATCACAGCTCACCGCTTCCTTGAAACAAGTGGCCCGTAAGTATTAGTATAAGTATTACTAAAAGCTTGTGACGACACATGTGTGTATCTGACACATTTCTTCATCTTCCCAGAAGTGAGGTGAAGCCACCGGATCTTAGACTTACCAGCTACAGGTAAAATATCAGTGACAATAAACGTGTTAGTGTGAGGGTGATCTTCGATCGCGATTTCTACCCAGCGCTGGTTTTCAAAAATTCCTTGATATAGTGATTCCAAAGCCATAATATCCTTAGATGAGCTAACCATAGAGTTCCTTTATGGGACTTCCCTGGCATCATCAAAATTTATACCGAAAAGGAGAGTGATCATCTATAGGAGCAGGCATTTATAAACGTAATGTATGCTACTTACACAATTCAGCATGTTCCGGACAGGTGGCTAAGGTTACAACCATACACGTACAGACTGGACGAGAAAATATGGACCAATTTGATGGAGCTGGCGCGTCAAACCCCTGACTGTAGGAGGAAATCATTGTTCACCTGTATGATGCATGCTGTGCATCAATACCTGGGAATATATGTAAGCCAACCACACCTGCTGTGAGCACTGTATTACAAGCATACTTAAGCATCTATATTCATCCTTACATAGATAAGAAATTATAAATCAATAAAAGAGTAAGAGTAATATGTGTTTTTTTTTTCTCTATATAAAATCCCCTGCATGCTAATGTAAACCTGTAGTAATCGCCATGGCTGAGTGGATGAAACGTCCAGCTGGTCCCACAATGATG
Organism: Schistocerca gregaria; assembly: GCF_023897955.1. Classification (NCBI taxonomy): domain Eukaryota; kingdom Metazoa; phylum Arthropoda; class Insecta; order Orthoptera; family Acrididae; genus Schistocerca; species Schistocerca gregaria. Next base: position 864,235,526 of record NC_064921.1, read on the forward strand.
CTTATACCGCGGAGGAGGGTCAATCCCTCTTAATAACAAATGCGATTTAATTATCAGGCCTTCTGCCTGTGGGAAGACTAACCTAGTACTGTCATCGCGAACACATCCAGGAGAGTAGGGGCGGGGTAAGGAGGGGGGGAAGGATCCACTTCGAACATGTACATATATTTTTGAAAAACGTTATTTCAGTCCAGGTATCAGCTACTGCAGGTAATTCCGCACAGCATCGAGGGAGTAACATACCAGACGTTCAGTGAAAGCAATGATATTCCATCACCTGTAAAAGTAAAACCAAACAGCGTATTCATATTTGACACATTTCAATGGAGAACCAGGATGAGATCCAGAAATATTTCTATTTTTGCCATCATATGAAAGTTAATATCTTTTATTTGAGTAAGACATACTCATGGATTCCAATGCTGTTGATCGGCTATAATGCTTTGAAACACGTCAGTCTGAATTTAAAGGATATTTACCAAGCCAAACTACAAACCAAACTGTCATTCAATGAGTTCTTCACTATATGCGAGGATTATTGGAATGATTCCCATATGCCTTTCTACACACATCAAAAACAGTTTTGCATCACCCCAATTCTCAGAAATCCTGAGGATAGACGTTGGCTGTGAATATTGCATCACAGACACAGTCCCTTTGACTGTTCAGAGATGTAACTAAATCGGCCCAAAGATGTAAACAACCATGCTATGCATGAGCAGCGCCTGTTACACGGAGGGGGCCCGACATCCGATCAGTTCCAGTCATTCCACCAGGAACGAGGTACACGGCTCGCATTGTCTGTAGTTCAACCATGCCTAGACGGTCAATACCGCGGGTCGATCGCGTCCACATTGTTACTTTGTGCCAGGAAGGGCTCTCAAAAAGGGAAAGTTCCAGGTGTCTCGGAGTGAACCAAAGAGATTTTGTTCGGACATGAAGGAGATACAGAAAGACAGGAACAGTCGCTGCCATGCGTCGCTATTACTGCAGTGGGTGATCGCTACCTATGGATTATGGCACGGAGGAAAACTGACAGCAACGCCACCATGTTGAATAATAATTTTCGTGCAGCTACAGGACGTCGTGTTACGACTCAAACTGTGGGTAAAAAGCTACATGATGACCAACTACACTCCCGACGTCTACGGCTATGTCCATCTTTGCAACCACGACACCATGCAGCGCGGTACAGACGGGCCAAACAATATGCCGAATGAACCGCTCAGCATTGGCATCACGTTCTCTTCACCGATTAGTGTAGCATATGCCTTCAGCCACCGGAGACGGCGTTTGGAGGCAACCCAGTCAGGCTGAACGCCTTGGCTTAGACACACCGTCCAGTGAGTGTAGCAAGGCGGAGGTCCCCTGCTGTTTTGTGTTGGCATTATGTGGGGCCGACGAACGCCGCTGGTGGTCATGGAAGACTCCGTAACGGCTGCTCGATACGTGAATGCCATCCTCCGACCGATAGTGCAAGCATATTGGCAGTATATTGGGAAGGCATTCGTCTTCATGGACGACAATTCGCGCCCCCATGGAGGACATCTTGTGAATCACTTCCTTCAGGATAACGACATCGGTCGACTAGAGTGGCTGGCATGTTCTCCAGACATAAACCCTTTCGAACGTGCCTGGAATAGACTGAAAAGGGCTGTTTATGGACGACGTGAGCCACCGACCACTCTGAGGAATCTACGCCGAATCGCCGTTGAGGAGTGGGAAATCTGGACCAACAGTGCCTTGATGAACTTGTGGTAGTATACCACATGAACACAGGCATGCATCAATGCAGGAGGATATGTTACTGGTTATTAGAGGTACCGGTGTGTACAGAAATCTGGACCACCACCTCTGAAGGTCTCGCTGTATGGTGATACAACATGCAGTGTGTGGTTTTCATGAGGAATTAGAAAGGCGAACATGATGTTTACGTTGATCTCTATTCCTATTATCTGTACCGGTTCCGGAACTCTCGGAGTCAAGATGATGCAATTTTTTTTTGATGTGTGTAGTTATTGATAAAACTACGAAACTGAATTATGACCGATGCAGAAGAAATTCCCAGGAGTTTTTGCTTAAAAGACGGTGTAGCAATACATTATGCATCAATGTATTGTTTGCTATGGATAGGTTCAGAAGAATGTCATGCACTCATCTCGATGGTGTGATACGCAGACCAACATCTATACGTTGACACAAAAACTGAAACTCTTAAAAGCTCTATTGAAAATATCACCAAAACTCCTAAACAACATAGTGAAATGCAAACATGGAGAAGGAGGAGGAGGAAGAGAGGGAAGGAGATGGTGTCAAAACAGTAACTGCAAAGGACAATGAAACTGAAGGAAAACTAGAAGCTATAAAAAAACTCCTTCTGTGAGTATTGAGGAAAGAAATGCACAGGAAGAAAGCACTAGAACCATTCTATGGTTAATCAGTAGAGTGAAGGTAAATGTTGATGAGACTGAACGAATTTTATACATACGAAAAGAAAACCCTGTACATTGACATACATGTGCAAATAAGTTGTGCACCATCTTGAAGATAGTGTAGTAAGCAGCAGTATTGGTAGCAAAATGAAAAAGCCATCGGCATGGAAGGCTATTCGTCGTGAATTAAGAATGCTAAAATTACGGCAGTTGGAGCGAGATTATTCCTTCTGAGGTGTTTGGGCCAGTAAGTGAAAGTCTAAAATGGGTCTCAGACACGAGTAATGGAGGCAGAAGAAGAAGAAGACGAGGAGGAGGAGGAGGAGATGGCGAACAGAAAGGAGAAAGAAAAATGTGAATATTATTCGACCTGGATTATAAATTGAAAATGGTGAGGACAAAGGTATTGACCTCCAGCATAACAGAATAACAACCGACCGTTGGAGCACATACACTATGACGACCCTAACAAAAACATAGAGCGGTTACACCTGCTCAGATTATTCTTTGTCGTGGGGAATACCGCTCACGAAAACGACATCATATCAATCATTTCAGAGCTTCAAGAAAGATGCATTATTGAATCATTATGGACATGGTCATCAGCAGCGCAAAAAAGAAGAAAAGAACATCAATATAAAAGCGTGTTATTACACGTGGTTTGGATGATTTGCGGCAGGCAAATGTCGTGGATATGATTCAATATTCAAGAGCAAATAAAGGTTTCAAGTATATATATTGATGGCTATACATACATATTACAAATTCGCATGCGTTGAACAATTGCTGAAGACAGGGACGAATAGCCGCCCAGACAAACTTCAAACCGACAATGGGAGTGAACTCTACAGTTGGTATTTTAGGGTAGTAATGGATTGGTAGACAATACACAACTCCTCGACATTACCCACATGAAAGCAAGTATTATGGAATATTTGTATAGAAGAAATAAAGAACTGTAACTGTGGCATAAAGTCACGCAGGAAGAATGCGATCATACCGCAAATTATGAGTGCTGCAAAATTGCTGAATTGGTAGCTAAATGAAATGCCACTGGATGAAAAACCAATGTCTTTACTTGATGCATTTCTGGAGATACCCATCATCACATACTCTGTAAATCAAAATACAACTCACAGAAAGTATACAAAGGTATATAGAGCAACATGACAAGAGTACAACCATTACAAAGTTTCGTCATATTGAGAGCTGACAAACACACCATGATCATCATCGAAGCCTTCAGATGCATAAAGACACGTTGTAACTCATACAGTTGTCATAGCAGACTAATTTCAAAACTACGTCATGAAGACATTTTACGCCACCAGAGGGCAGTGAAGCATACGTGCTGCACAGCCGCTAAAACAGAATGATAAATTTTAATTTATTTACTTGAAAATTGTTGAATAAAACCCATAACTTTCAGAAAGGTATACAAAGCAAGAAAGTTGAATAACATGCCACAAAACAATTTTTACATTGGCATCAAATGTCATTAATAATGCATTAATTGAAAGTAATGTACGTAAGGGATCTAAACCAATTACAGAAAATCAAAATTATGCACAAATGCTGTATTGACAAAAAGTGTGAACCATTCTGTTTAGCGATATACAATAAAATATATGAAATTCCAAAGTTGTTCTTTTTTTTTAAGTTAAGAAAAATGCAGTCATGGCATACGACACGAGTACAAGCACTCACAGGATCAGGTAATGGAACTACTACCATTGAAACATACCAAAATAAATCAAGGGAAAGGCGCAACGCGCAAAATAACGTTACAAAGCTCCAGGAATACAAAGCAGTACGGAGGGCGTAATTATGCTTTGGAAGTGCTGAAAAGTAAACAGAACAAAATATAATGATAAGTAAGTAAAAAAATTCTTGCATTTAAAGGGTATCTGGAACTTAGATCCTCCAGAAAACACATCAGATGCAGTATGTACAGAAATCCTACTTCCGTATAATGACACATAAATGTTACACATTAAAAAACTAAAAACCCGCCTCGATTGCGAAAAAAGCACCTACTGTTAACCCAGGTTTCGACGTAGATAACTACACCTTCTTCAGAACAACAATAAAACCCACAAGTGCCTAAGAAGACCTTTTTCAATGATTAAAAGGACACCATAGCTATACATTTATAAACAAAAATAAAAGGAAAACACAAACAGTACATATGTACAAAGTCAAAACTACTACTTACTGGTGTACGCTCCACCTCGCACCGGGCTATGTTCGATGGGCCATGACCCGCCATGAACTGCAGCTACAAACGGTCGCTCACTTACAAGCCCGACCCGCTACCTATGCACATGCGCAAGACGAGGGAAGTTACTTGAATGCGCATGCGCATACGAATACGAGAATGTTTATACATGGGTCGGGGCTAAATAGCCCATATATTACCAACCGTGGATCAACGTATATCAAAAAATGGAACGGATAGAATAAGTGACGAGCTAAATAGGAGATGAAACCTAAAAATAACCGCACACGGTTGCTAATGCTAGGAAAGACACATAACTGAAGCTACCTATGACAACAGGAGGAACTCTTAAAAACTATACCTGAAGCCAGTAGTTAGCCTGGGGGGGGGGGGGGGGGGAGGGGACTGAGGGTACGTAATCTAAAGACGTCGTGGTAATAAAGATATAGAGATAGAACGTGAGGTGTACAACGAGCTAAAATCGCCTTCAGCGTAAAAGGAAAATGAGGATAAAAGAAAGAAGATGAAAAGCTTGACCAACCGCGCTCACCGATCAGCGCACGCGTGTCAAAATCCCCAGATCAGAGTTACAGGTATGAACAACAAATTGAAGTTGCGAAACATTCAAAAAATTTTCTGTTTTTTAGTAGGAGTTGGTCGTAAAGGATTTTGTCTTTAGCATGTTGCAGATGCTTAAAGATCTGCATTTCTTCCAAAACATCCAGGTTTAAGCCCTTAATCTCGGCATGAAGTAACTCGATATTAACTGGAGGGCTTGGTGCATGATCCGTTTGCAGAAGATGTTCAGCATAAGTAGAGCCCTTAGTACCGTCACCGCTTCTAGTAGGAATTTGCTCTTTATACCTGAGACCCAGAGCTCGTCCCGTTTGCCCGATGTAAAATCTTGGACAGTCTCCGCATGTAATTTTATATACTCCTGATTGGGAAAGTTTATCGCTCTTATTCTGCAAGGAGTGGATTAAATTCCTATGCAAACTATTATTAGTAGAATAGGTGACTCTGAAATTATGGGCTCTGAGTAAACGCCCAAATTTGTAACTTATATTGCCTATGTAAGGGATAGATATCGTTGCCACTTGTTTGTCATCTAACGCATCCCGTAGGGTGAAAGACGTAATATTTTTATTTATTTTCTTGTGATACATCTGTCTTACCAACTGAGGCCTGTAGCCATTATTTATAGCAATATTCTCAAGTGTGACCAGTTTAGTTTCTACTGCATCTGGTGCAAGAGGGATAGCTGTAACTCGATGAATATTAGAATGAAAAAAGGCCATATTATGGGGGTACGGATGGGCCGAGTCTGCAGGTATAATACTGTCGGAAAACGTATTTTTCCGAAAAATATTAAATTCTATGCGGTTGTCAACCACAGTTAAAGTGAGGTCCAAAAAATTTAATGACCTAGTATCGGATTCTCGCTCAATTGTAAAACAGATATTATGGTGAAGCTCATTAAAAATCGAAAAAATATGATCTACATCATTTATCATTTTGAGAACCATCAATGATTAATAGAATGTCGTCAACATATCTTTTGTAAAATTTTATTCTCCTCCGGATCTCTCTGTCACTGGCAAAAAATTTGACTCTAAATAGTTCATAAAAATTTCTGATAAAATCCCAGCTAGGGGGCTCCCCGTAGCCAAATCTGCTGGCTTGAAGTAAAATCTCCCATTAAATGTAAAGTAGTTGTGTTTTAACACGATCCGTAGCAGCATCATCAACTCATTGACCACTTTCTACAAAAGTTTTTTTATTGTGACGTAAATTGCACTCTAGTACTTGCAGTCTGTGGTCGAGCGGTACATTAGTGTATAAACTTGTTACATCAAACGATACTAGTTTAGAATCTTCAGAACAAAGTACCTCGCGTAAACTGGTAGCTAAATGAATGGAATTTTTAACGGAATAATTTTTACTAAAAACTAAATTTTCTTTAATCTTAGCATGCAAGTACTTCGCCAGCTTATGATAGGCACTTCACGTACTGTCAACGATAGGGTGTATTGGGTGATTTAACTTATGAACTTAAAACTGACTTCTCAATTTAGGGGTCTTGGGATTCATGTTCATCAGCCCCTTCTGTCGGAACTCTCCTATCAAATTTTTAGTTTTTTGGATCCCATTTCTAATTCCATGCGCGCTTCCCATCTGCGGACAATGTTGATTGGCAGTGAGTTGGTAATCATTTTGCCTCATATCAAGGTGATCTACGGGGGATCGCTTTCTACATGGTACGCCCCAACTGTAAGGGGGTTTATGAAGACACTGTGCAAATAGTTTGCGAACAGCTGTTGATGGCGAGGCATGTACCCAAGTGTGCTTCGGTTATGTTGGAGATATCGTAGTCCGTAGTCCGTAGTCAAGAACCATCTTCTCATCATCGCAGAATAAGTAATAAATGGACATGCCTTTAAATCATGTTATGGCATGAGTCTTCGCGATCGGGAAGTAACTATCCTCTGGGCTCAGGAAGAGCTGTGGGTAAATCCTGTGAGGTGGGAATGAAGGTAACAGGCGAGAATCTTGTGTACCATCATCAATACGTGAGACGCTGTTCTGCATGTCAAATGGTGTTCGTCAGTGTCCGGGAGGTGTTACGGTGGGCAGAGGGGTGAAACCCAAATAGCATGTAACCTGTGTCATGTCAGGTATTTTTCAGTTGACCACATGGTACCACGTTGCTCGTGTTCGTGTAGGGAGAAAGGGTTTGGTTGTTGGACTGCTCTCCACGCCACAGGCCGTAGTGTTCCTAGGCACCCCATATCTGACGAGTAGGCAGGATACAACAGTGTGGGTGTGTTTTTACTCTCAGTTACAAAGCAAGGGATGTATCTCAGCAGCAAGCGATACATCTCTCGGCTTCAAAGCTCTGGTGGTGGGCAGATCATGGTGCACATAGCTATATTCGAATATGAATGAAGACTTGTGGAAAAGAGAGAGAGCGATATGCGCAATCGTAACAGGTGGCAGGCTGGATGTCGGCATCAGTTCCTCCAAGAGACTGTGACCGGTCCACAGTTTTGCCATTACACACAAATATAAGGTTGCTGTCCTCGTTCACACATTTATAAGTCTCAACCCACCTTCTCACGGAGGAAGGGTGTGGTAGCAGACTTTAAATAGGAATTGAGAGAAAGGTAACATCCAAATGCCATTTGCAGTCTGCGTGCCATCGATGGCGGTAGTGGGGGAACCTGAGCCATGTGTATCAACATGCTTGCACATGAAGGTTAAGATACCGCTGACACTGTAGGACGTCCATGTGTCTAAGTAGGTTCTGGTGGACTTCTGTGGGTATTGCCTACATTAGACGTATATAGTTCATGATAGATATTCGATGCACATCTAGTGTAAATGTTATGCCCAAATAGATGATCATATCCACCTTTGGGAGGGATGCCATGCATCCTCCTGGAGGACTCTTCTGATATGCATCGCCGCTGACTTCGCTACATTCATGTGGTTTCTCGCCGCCAGTCCATATCGCTTAATCCATTCAGGCATGAAGTGCACCTCATCGTTGAATTTACCAGCAGTATAACGTCATGAGCATGTGCTCTGCAGTGAAAGGTGTGGCCCCTCAACGTAATTCCCTGAAGTCTGCTTTTCAGCCCTCCTATGAAAGGTTTCAGTGCAACTGCGCAAAAAATCACAGCTATTAGGCATCCTTGTCGAATCGAACACCGGTCTGGCAAGTGATCCACTGTATGTCCATTTACCAGTACATGGGACGCTGCTCCGCGTAAGAGGCGCAAAATTACGTCCACGAAGTGAGATGGGAAGCCCATGTGGGCTACAACTGATGTAAGAAACTTGTGGTGCACTTTGTTAAAAGCGTGGTCAAAGTCAATTAGGTCATAGGAACTCGAAGGGGGCAGGATGTGGTGAGAGCTACCAAATTCCTACATTCGCCAGTGGCTGTTTGCATGTTGGACTCTCCTCCTTATGTCGTTTGTTCCGTTGAAAGAGTTAGTGACAGGACCTTCTTTATGCACAGAGGCAGTAACAAAAAATTGAGCGTTGTAATCGGGCAGTAGCGATCGACTGACCGACCTCTGTAAGGCTTGTGTATTGAATAAGTAGCCCATAACCGAAAGTAAGTGGCACACAAAACCAAGCGGACCTTAGCTCTTAGTACATAGTGATCCTGCATGTCATCGTCAGGGTGCAGAAAGTGCGACAGAATTCGGGCGGTAGGCTCCCCGGCCAGGGCGACTTGTTAAGTGCACCATTATCTAGCGCATCTTCAGTGTCGTCGGGCGTAATCGTCGCTAAAAGTGACGATGCTGCTGAGTCGTCGAGGTGCTACAAAATGTCGTTATCCTTCCTCTCCTCTGTACTCACCTCCCAGTAAAAACGTCAATAACGGTCTGCAAAGGCTTCCACAATGGTTTCCTGGGTGGTTAACGTTCGACCAACCAGAGAAGTGAGGTCTGTAATTAGCCATTGTCGGCGTCGACGGCTATCAAGAACGATGTCGTGCACAAATGGGATTTCGCCGTTTGCTCAGCCTTGTCACCGCGACTGCACGACGACCCTTCCAATTTTCTCCATTTAAGAAGCAATATGTTGGCTTTAATTAGGCGGCTTACCATCTGTCCGTCTGGTGAGGGCAGTTGGGATGCGAGTTCGTGAAGAATCGTGTAATAAAAGTCCAAAGCATGACGATGCCATGCGGTGATGTACTTTCGATGTTGTATTAGCAGCCGTTGGAACGCTGGTTTTGCATATTCTGTCCACCATACCAACATCGAAAGGTAGCGTGGAAGACTTTTTTTGCATTCCGCCAACGCGGTGCCGATAATCTGACAGCATTCTGGGTCCTGCAGGTGTGCCGCATTTCTCTTCCTCATACCACGGCTGCGTCATACACGTTATTGCTGGATGCTGACCATTCATAAGAATTTACTATGGTCTGAGAGGGCAAGTGGCCACCATTTGACGTCCAACACTCCTGACACAAGGTCACGTGAGACATAGATATGATCAAGACGACTGTCCAAGTGACTAGCAAGAAATGTGTGTCCAGAGTATCCACCTTGCACTCTGTCCCAAGTATCAAGGGCATGCAGGTCTCACACCAGTACCTGAAATTCTCACAAGTCGAGCGAGAGACTTGGCCTTTGGACTGAAGCACACAGTTAAAATCGCCTCAGAAGATACAGTGATCGCAGTGACTGAGCCATTCTGCGGCTCGAGTTGGTGCTGCTGTAGGTTCCCATCCCCTGTTGGAGGCCTGACTGTATCGTTTAGTTGACATCGTTAGGTTTCGCAAGTGTTGCCTGTACGCTAGTGGCAGCAGTGGTGTTATCGATATGTAGTAACTGTGGCCCTATCTTTGGGGTGACATCGTCATTATTCCGGGTCGTGTGAGTGAGCTGTTTCGTTGGGGACTCCGGAAGAGCCAAGAGGGCAGTGCGAGAACACGCTGGGACCACTGGCGGAATGCATGCACTGCCGGATGGAAGGGCTGTGGTCGCGAGGGTACATGATCTAGTTGTCACCCGGATCCAGCAAACTTAAAGTAGAATGGATTTTAGTCTTAGAAGTGAAACCTCCACCATTGTAAGATCTCGCGATTCTCCAGTGACTTGGGCTCTTGTTGCTGCTCGCCGTGTCGCCAAGACGAAGAGCAGCGAGTGGAGTGCTTGGGGAAGGCGGATCTAATTAGCTTTCCTCGACTTCTTGTTACTAATTACTGCATTCTATGTGTGGACTTGCCCTGGAAGTTAGTGTATGTAACGGCAGTGTACGTTTCCTCACCTCGCCGCTGCTGTCTGGTAAGGCGTGTAGTTTTGACAGTTTCCTTGATTTGTAGGTCGGTTGATGTTTCTTCTATTCTGGTAGTAGTGGTTCCTTTCTCCTTCTGGACGCTCTAAGCACAGCATTCTGAGTACGTAGAGCTGACCACCGCTTCCGGCTTTGGTGTGGTATTCCATCGTTGCATTGATTATCGGACGTTAGGTAGCTTCAGCAGATTATCATCAGTCATTCGTTAGACTGCCACTTGTCTGAGTTACCATCTTGTCAAGTGAATGCAACTCTTGGCTGCCTTTCTCATCGCTCGAGAAAGTGTTTTTGGCCTGATGTACTCAGAGGTCGATTCGTAGAGCACTATCTGTGACTAGCCCTTGTGTTTTATTATTGTTTTATTATCTTATTATTGTATTACCATCATTTGTCTCATCTGTTTGGTGATCAGTTGCTTGTCCTCCTGAATTAACCTTGTTGTTATATTTGCTGTTTTATTGTATGTTTCTATTTTTTTAAATATAATTGCCATTCTTGGCGTTAAAGCAAGTTTAAACGGTTGTTAAATGAAGCAACAAGTTTACTGTTACCAGTCACCGTTTTATTTATTTCCAAGACGCGTTTCAAAGGTTTAAACCTCCATCATCGCGTGGATTTACATTAGTTAGTGTGACATTTGTGTGTGTTTTGTGTTACGATTTTTTGGAGGAACTTGTGGCACTGCCTAGTGGAGAAACAAGACACTATTTCAGAACATGGTTTTGGATTTCTTGTGACAAATTTAAACTGATGTCTAATGGTAAACATAAAATAAGTAAAATAGAGTACCTCCAGTGGTCACAGGTTCCTTTCGCTGTTGTAACACATCACATGTATACTGTCACATTTGTAAAACAAATATGGCGTCTGGAATCTGCTGGGTGCAAGGTTCATATAGCAGAAGAGAAGACATAATCACAAAGTGCAAATAATATATTTCGTAACAACATTATCACAGAATAATTATTTAAAGGATATGGTGGTGTTTGTTTTGAGGTGTCGAATATATGTGTGTGTGTACTTCAGGAGGCATATAAATTCGATTTCGACAAGTTAAAACAGCTTAACATTCGTACTCGTTTACACAATCAGGTGAAATATTAAAAGGCTTAAACTTCATACTTGTTAATAACAATCAGGTGAAATGTTACAGACTTGAAGTGCAATAATCATATTGGCTACAGCGGTAAAATTTTACATAGATGATAATATTAGATTGGGATTAATAGACAGATGTGAGAGGCTGGAGTCAGAAGGAGAAGAAGAGAGAGAGAAAGTCAGAGAGAGAGAGAGGGTGGAAAGAGTGATTGTATGAGAGGAAACGCTTCATGGCAATTGGTCTCAAGATTACATGTTACATATATTAGCTGCCTAAAGGTTGGGGTAACACATTGGTTAATGCTATAAAATATGCACACAGATATACAATTTGTGCCAAGCTGATGTAGGCCTACATACAGTTCCAAGCTGACAAGGGGTACAAGCTGTTGGTGTGATGAATTATCTGTAAATGAGGTCAATCTCTTGTACTCTTGGCGGCTGTCAATATTTAGGGTAAATATTAAAGTGTGTGTGTGTGTGTGTGTATGTGCATTTTTAAGAATGTAGACAGTTGATGAAAACAGAGATGATACTATTGTAAATATTGTCATTTTTGTCATTTAAGATGGATTCTGGTTGTTTTCGTTTGGTGTTCGTATATTTGGAGTGTTTCAAGGATGTCTAGTTTTCTGCCTTTCGGTTGGATGTGTAACATGCTAAACTTGTGTTGTTAACATGGTGTTTTGTTTCACGCAGGTGTGTGGCTATTGCTGATGTGTGTATTTTTTTTTTTTTGTTTTGTTTTTTACTGCTGCCATGTGTTCCTTGAATCTAATCTCAAACGATCTGCCTGCCTGGCCTATGTAGAAGCAGTTGCAGTCCAAACAATCAATTTTGTACACGACGCTCAGGCACAAAGGCCGCAAGTGGCACGATCAACAAGTCAATTACCATTTTATCGTTATGGACATTGTCATCATCTGATGGGACATTCGCTGTCAAAGTGGAGTCCGCAACGCCTAGAACGGGCGTTTCATCTTCCCGCTGCGTCGGAGTATGCTTTGTTCGGTCATCAGCGAGTGTCAGCTGCTGCCATGAAGTGGTAGCAGTCGTGAGAGAGGGCAACGTAAGTGGGGGAAGCAGTATCGGCGGCAACGGCAGCGCCATGTTCGCAGGCGTGTGGTGCTTGATCCGGCGACGGATGCATCCGGATAGGAAGTGGCCCTCCTTCCTACATCAGGAACAGGTTCTTGGTTGTACGTTGTAAATGGCGATGGCACGACAGCCGCCGATATAGAGATACGAGGGGACATGTTTTTCTAAGTTCAGTTTAGACCTGCATATTCAAAGGAACAGACATTTCAGCGACTGCAGCCGGAAATGAAATATACTCGCAATTGCGAAATGGACAACCGTCAGCTGTATAATGGAATGATGACAGTGAAAATTTGTGTCAGACCCGCACTCGAACTCAGATTTCCCGCATATCGCGAGTGGTCGCCTTACCATTAGATTATTTGAGCTCTACGCATGGCCAGACTCACTCTTCCACATGTTGACAACCATGTGTCCACGACTTGTACTCGTACATGCACTGTATACATTCCTGTACAGGGGAGACATTATACATGAAAGTCGCTTGCCTGGTGTCGGGACGGAGCGAGGTGGCCCAGTGGTTATCATACTGGACTAGCATTCGGGACAGCAACGGTTCAATCCTTCGTCCGGCCATCCTGATTTGGGTTTTCCGTGATTTCCCTATATCGGTTTAGGTAAATTCTGGGATGGTTCCTTTGAAAAGGGCACGGCCGACATCCTTCCCTATTCCGATGACACAGATGACCGCGCTATTTGGTCTTCTCCTCCATTCAACCCAACGAATTCGGTATGGGCGGATAAATATGATATTGCAGACTTCAAAGGACCATTGCATTGCCATTCGGAACAGCACAATATTGTATTTACTTGCAGACATAGGGCAAACGACTTTCAAGTAAAATGTCTCGCCTGTATGGGAATATACATCATGGATGTACGAGTACAGGTCGTAGACACATGGTTGAGAAGTATGGAAATTTCGCTCTGGCCTTGAGTCATACTCATATGGCCTAATGATAACGCGACCACTCCCGATGCGTAGGAATCCAAGTTCGAATGCCAGTCTGGCACAACTTCCCACTTCTGTCATTGCATTTTCGACACTGCAATTTCATTATTGCATTTTGCAGCTGATGGTTGTCCAAATTTGCAATTTAGAAAAATTTCATATACATGTTTATGTTATAGAATTACTCAAGAGCCAACCATCACCCTGGAGGGTACAAGTGACAATCTACCAAGTTACATTTTAACCTTGAATGTACCACACACACTTGTCCCAGAGGCGTTGGTGGGGTATCAGTTACGCCGCGACCTCGGATCGTGGTCTGTATGTATCCTGCTCCACTACTAACATCCCTGCGTTTTGATAGCTCCACAGTACCTAAGCATCAGTTCGTAGCTTCATGCGCATATGGAACAACAGAAGTACCGTATCGACACCATTCCTCAGTGAATTGACGTCATCAAGGCTAGAGGTCGTGTTACACAACATTAACGTGTTGTATCACGAAAGTGACTATTTTCTTTCCATTATGGTTACACAAGTTACGTGTTTCGCTGTATCCCAGAAATAACTGAGATTAAAGAATGGAAGGAAGCACTATTAGGGATAAATGTCCCATCGACATTGAGGTAATTTAAGATGGAGAACAGTCTCGGAAATTTCAAGGGTGGAGACGAAAATCTGTCGCGCACTTTGAAAGGAACCATACCGCATTGAGCTGGAGTGATTTCGGGAAACCACTAAAATCCTAAATCAGGATTACCAGACGCGACACCTCATTCAGTATAGCTTTGAATAGACAAGGCAGTTTTCGTAATACAACCATTTCGGACAAGCATGCCGTGGAGTGATCACATAAAAATAAAAGATAAAGTTAAAAACCACCTAATTACGCAATAAACTCCAGAGAACCGTCGAAGTTGCAGTATTAATTTTCTTCATAACTTGATGACTCGTTAAAGAGTAAGCTCATCATCAAATTAGGCTCAAAGGCAGTCCTACAGTAACAGAAAGTATTTACATCGCAATTTAGATAGTTCTGTGCAGTTTATTGGATAATTTGATAACGGCTGTTGACGTCATGCCTTCAAGAATGCCAGATAATAGTAAAAATTAAAAATCACCCCATTTTTTCTTTACTATTGTTGTTTCTCGACATAGGCGAAATGGACTCTGGCTGCACAGTTCTATAAACGACAAGAAGCGAGTTTCCGTGATTTTGGTGCCCATCTCGTTTGGTCAAGGACATTATCACGTGCCTGATGGCAGTGATGCAATTACAGTCATATTCAGAAAAAAAAGAACATCTTGAATGACTAGATATAGGACGCTCGTATTCACAGGACATGTTTAGTAGTATGTTCTGCAGAAATGATTAGCATTTGTACCACGTCGGCCCGCGGGTTCAAGGTCAACATCAGTGTCGCGGCACAACACCACCTACCGGTAAAATGTGACTGCGCCTCTCATTGTCGCTGTAGACTGAAGGTAATGGATCAGTGTGACCTGAGCAGACGTGCAGGATATATGGCAGATGTGAGAGTGAACCGTATCCTCAAATGAGTGAGTTTGAAAGATGGCACATTATTGGCATGAGAGAATGTGATGATGGGAAATTGCTGCTCGTGTCGGATGAAGAGTTTCAGCATTGCAACGGGCGTCTGTAAAATGGTTCACGAAAAGCCGTAGGATGCAACGAGATGGGTCACGTTGCGCCAACCAGACCACCCCCCGAGAAGACCAACACTTCATCCGAATGGCATCGCCGGACCGATCTGCATCCTCCTCGGCTCTAGCGCAACAGTGTAACAGTGTAACACATCGCACACTATCAGGTGTGACAGTCTGTTGCTGTATATTACAGCATGGGTTACGTGCGCATAGTCCACTTCTGTGCCTGCCGTTTATGAATGTGCAGAAACTTGCTAGACGGCAATGGTGTATCGAACGATGTCACTGGGGACACAAATGGCATCAGACAGTGTTTTCGGACAAATCCAGGGTCTGTTTGTTTAAAAATGGTGGCCGCATTTTGGTTTGAAGCAGACAAGGGGAGTGGCACAATGACTACATTCGTGCAAGACATACAGTGCGACTGAAGGCATTACGCCTGAGTTGGCATCCCTTCGCTCCCAGCTTCAGGCAGTGTTGGCTTTGGTCACACAGCTTGAGGCTGTTGCCAATGGGCATCAATGTGGGGGTCCGGATGGGGCATTGTCAGGGATGGCCAGCTCGTCCCCCGCCTCCCCCGATCGGACTATGGCTGTGGCTGCCCGGGATACTGCCCACATTGAGATTGCCCCTCACCTTTGGTAGAGTGGGAGGTCGTCTTGAGGTGTGGCAGGGGGCGAAAGACATTCTGAAGGGCTGAACGGAAGGCCTCTCCACTTTGTCTGACGAACCAGTTTCAGGCTCTGTCGCACGCTGATACTGATCTTCGGCCAGACATGGTTGCTTGTCCTATTCCAGTGGTTGCCCCTCAGTCTGCAAGATCCGGGCGGTTACAGAGAGTGGGCTTAATGGTAGTGAGAGCTCCAACGTCAGGCGCGTAATTGGGCCCCTTAGGGATATGGCTGCAAGGGAGGGGAAGAAAACCAATGTGCACTGCGTGTGCATACCGGGGGGAGTCATTCAAGATGTGGAAAGGGTCCTTCCGGATGCCATGAAGGGTACAAGGCGCACCCATCTGCAAGTGGTCGCTCATGTTGGCACCAATGACGTGTGTCGCTATGGATCGGAGGAAATCCTCTCTGGCTTCCGGCGGGATGAAAGCAGAGCTCACCATCTGCAGCATCGTCGACAGGACTGACTGCGGACCTTTGGTACATAGGCGAGTGGAGGGTCTGAATCAGAGGCTGAGATGGTTCTGCGACCGTGTGGGCTGCAGATTCCTCGAGTTGCGCCATATGGTGGTGTGGTTTCATGTTCCACTGGATAGGTCAGGAGTCCACTACACGCAGCGGGCGGCTACACGGGTAGCAGGGGTTGTATTGCGTGGAATGGGCGGTTTTTTAGGTTAGATGGCCTTGGGCAAGTCCAGAAAGGGCAACAGCCTCAAAGGGTGCAGGGAAATGTCAGAATATGCGGGGACCAAGCAGCAATCGGTATTGTAATTGTAAACTGTCGAAGCTGCGTTGGTAAAGTACCGAAACTTCAAGCGCTGGTAGAAAGCACCGAAGCTGAAATCGTTATAGGTACAGAAATCTGGCTGAAGCCAGAGATAAATTCTGCCGAAATTTTTACAAAGGCACAGACGGTGTTTAGAAAGGATATATTGCCTGCAACCGTTGGTGGCTTGTTTGTCGCTGTTAGTAGTAGTTTACCCTGTGGTGAAATAGAAGTGGATAGTTCCTGTGAATTATTATGGGTGCAGGTTCTACTCAACAACCGAGCTAGGTTAATAACTGGCTCCTTTTACCGACGTCCCTACTCAGCAGCATTAGTGGCAGAACAACTGAGAGAAAATATGGAATACATTTCACACAAATTTCCTCAGCATGTTATAGTCGTTGGACGAGATTTCAATTTACCAGATATAGACTGGGATACTCAGATGTTTAGGACGGGTGGTAGGGGCAGGGCATCGAGTGACATTATCCTGAGTGCACTATCCGAAAATTACCTCGAGCAATTAAACAGAGAACCGACTTTTGGAGATAACATCTTGGACCTAATGATAACAAACAGACAAGAACTTTCCGACTCTGTAAGAGCATAACAGGGAATCAGTGATCATAAGGCCGTTGCAGCATCTCTGAGTATGGAAGTAAATAGGAATATTAAAAAAAAGGAAGGAAGGTTTATCCGTTTAGCAAGAGTAATATGAGGCAGATTTCAGACTACCTAACAGATCAAAACGAAAATTTCTTGTCCGACACTGACAATGTTGAGTGCTTATGGAAAAAGTTCAAGGCAATCGTAAAATGCGTTTTAGATAGGTACGTGCCGAGTAAAACTGTGAGGGACGGGAAAAATCCACTGTGGTTCAACAACAAAGTTAAGAAACTACTGCGACAGCAAAGAGATCTTCACTGCAAATATAAACGCAGCCAAAACCTCTCAGACAAACAGAAGCTAAACGATGTCAAAGTTAGCGTAAGAAAGGCTATGCATGAAGCGTTTAGTGAATTCGAAAGTGAAATTCTATGTACCGACTTGACAGAAAATCCTAGGGAGTTCTGGTCTTACGTTCAATCAATAAGTGGATCGAAACAGCATATCCACACACTCTGGGATGATAATGGCATTGAAACAGAGGATGACACGCGTAAAGCTGAAATAATAAACACCTTTTGCGAAAGCTGTTTCACAGAGGAAGACCGCACTGCATTTCCATCTTTAAATACTCGCACGAACGAGAAAATGGCTGACATCGAAATAAGTGTGCAAGGAATAGAAAAGCAACTGAAATCACTCAACAGAGGAAAGTTCACTGGACCTGAGGGGATACCAATTCGATTCTACACAGAGTACGCGAAAGAACTTGCCCCCTTCTAACAGCCGTGTACCGCAAGTCTCTAGAGGAACGAAAGGTTCCAAATGATTGGAAAATAGCACAGGTAGTCCCAATTTTCAAGAAGGGTCGTCGAGCAGATGCGCAAAACTATAGGCCTATATATCTGACATCGATCTGTTGTAGAATTATAGAACATGTTTTTTGCTCGAGTATCATGTCATTTCTGGAAACCCAGAACCTACTCTGTAGGAATCAACATGGATTCCGGAAACAGCGATCGTGTGAGACCCAACTCGCTTTATTTGTTCATGAGACCCAGAAAATATTAGATACAGGCTCCCAGGTAGATGTCATTTTTCTTGACTTCCGGAAGGCGTTCGATACAGTTCCGTACTGTCGCCTGATAAAGTAAGAGCCTACGGAATATCAGACCAGCTGTGTGGCTGGATTGAAGAGTTTTTAGCAAACAGAACAGAGCATGTTTTTATCAGTGGAGAGACGTCTACAGACGTTAAAGTAACCTCTGGCGTGCCACAGGGGAGTGTTATGGGACCATTGCTTTTCACAATATATATAAATGACCTAGTAGATAGTGTTGGAAGTTCCATGCGGCTTTTCGTGGCTGGAAGTTGCAGCATTAGAAAATTGCAGCGAAATGCAGGAAGATCTGCAGCAAATAGACACTTGATCCAGGGAGTGGTAACTGACCCTTAACACAGACAAATGTAATGTATTGCGAATACATAGAAAGAAGGATCGTTTATTGTATGATTATATGATAGCGCAACAAACACTTGCAGCAGTTACTTCTGTAAAATATCTGGGAGTATGCGTGCGGAACGATTTGAAGTGGAACGATTAAATAAAACTAATTGTTGGTAACGCGGGCGCCAGGTTGATATTCATTGGGAGAGTCCTTAGAAAATGTAGACCATCAACAAGGGAGGTGGCTTACAAACCACTCGTTCGACCTATACTTGAGTATTGCTCATCAGTGTGGGATCCGTACTAGGTCGGGTTGTCAGAGGAAACAGAGAGGATCCAAAGAAGATTTGGTAAACGTGATAGCGTTACGGAGATGTTTAGCAAACTCAAGTGGCAAACTCTGCAAGAGAGGCGCTCTGCATCGCGGTGTATATTGCTGTCCAGGTTTCGGGATGGTGCGTTTCTGGATGAGGTATCGAATCTGTTGCTTCCACCAACTTATGCCTCCCGAGGAGACCACGAATGTAAAATTAGAGAGACTCGATCGCGCACGGAGGCTTTCTGACAGTCGTTCTTCCCGCGAACCATACGTGACTGGAACAGAAAAGGGAGGTAATGACAGTGGCACATAAAGTGCCCTCCGTCACACTCCGTTGGGTGGCTTGCGGAGTATAAATGTAGATGTAGAACGTCGGCAGTTTGGACCCACAGGTACTCTGTTACAAGATTTTCACGTACCCACACGTAATACTTCATATCGGAGAAAACGTGGTTTATGAACCTTTATTTATGAGGATTATTTCGTCTACTCTCTCCTTTAATTTGTACACTCAGCAACAAAAGAATTGGGCCATTGTAGATAAAAAGATACAACAATAGGAAGATTTGGCATTGGCAGCAAAAAGCTGGGTCAGAGACTGACATCAGACAGGGGAAGTGAGTAACTGATCAGGATATGTGAGGTATCCGACCCTCACTCTGTATTCACCTGGTTTCACATGTGCTTCTTTACAACACTGATTATGGAGCAAATCAAATGTTCAAAATTGCAGCGACAGCACCTGGTTAAAGTGAGGCACAGAGGCTATTGAAATTTTAAGACTGTACTTGTAATGGTCCCCTACCTACTGTTCAGGCTTAACTAAGAAAGAAAGATCAATCTTACCAATTAATGTTTTTAAAAAAGTCACTAATTTTTGTCTTTTGCAAGTTGAAATGATAGATATGCTCGTTTTAGAATAAAGACGAAAGTCACAACATTACCTTCGATTACTGTTTTCCAATGGCTGGTTAGGCATGATGTTGCATCGTGGACCATTATTAGATCGGTACAAATTTCGTCCGTCAAACCTGGGGAACTATTATTTCACTTTCTATTCCCACGACTCTAGTGTTCAAGGAGAGCGCTCTGACAGCTGTCTCCAATGGCGTTGTGGTTAGAAGAGTGGAATAGTAATCTGAAGGTGCGGAGCTCAAAGCTACATGTTTGCATTTTTTTAAATTTTAAACACTTTTCGAAGGTGATTATGAACAACTGTCAAGTAATGTATCAAACGCATATTTGTCCATCAGCTGCTTTTATTTTAAACCCAAATGTCAAGCTGTTTTAGTCTTGGACCATCTTCACGGGTAAGGGCTAAAATATTTTGAGCCACCAGATTACATTAGTCATTACTTAAATAATAGGTAGTGCATGCCATGATTATCAGTATATGACAGAGGACTTTTAGAAGTAAAAATAGGAATTATTCGTATGTTTGGCATGACTGAACTTGTGCATACGCCGTATCAGGAAACCATTGGTTTCTGGACCGGTTTTTATTAGGATTATTTGCTTGTCTCATTATCCTGTACTCAGCCCTTTCGGGTTTGTACCTATAATAATTGAAACAACATGTATATTCTATCATCATCCACTTCTTATACAGTAACAGTCCCTATTCGAAGATTGTTATTCTGTATGTCACATTTGTTTTATATGCTACAGATTTCTAACCTTTGTAATAAATTTTGTTTCCCTCCATGTTTTGACTCTTTGAGACTCTTGGAGCCTTTCTCTATGTCTGTAAATGTTGCGTGATACGTGATGAGTTTCTTTCCTACCTTTCACTACTCAAGTATAAAGACGTAATTGGTTCCTGAGTGTTCATACCTATTTCACATCTCCTCTTTTTTCCTGTACTTCAGCTCTGTTATTAACTTAAATTTGAAAACAATTGTTACATTCTGCCATTTCTGTCGTATGTTGTGTTTAGTTGTCTTCGTATATTATAAACCCAGTACGTCGATAACCTTGTGAACAGTGTTGATACACTACATCGTCTGCTGCTATCGCTTTTGCTGAAATTGCATGTCAGCTCGAGATTCTGGCTGGTTATCACACAAAACATTTCAAGAAACTGCGTTTGAAATAATCCATTTAATTTCGGACGTGCAACCACTGAACCTTCATTACGGCCTAAATGTGTACACTTGGTCTACTCGGTATTCAGTTTAAGAGAGTGAGTTGAAAGTATTGATCTTGTTTACTTTACCATCAGGTATGCAGTGCTATTATAAATTTCTTGTTATTCTGTTTCAGTATGTCCTTTGGAGCTTTACTATAATCGAAATTAATCATTTGCGTTACATCTCGCAGCCTTTTTCTTTCTATACATTTCTCTTCCTCCATTAGTTCCGCAACAGCTAAATTATTAGTCCTCTCCCATAAACCAATCCAAGTTCCAAGTAATGCTTGTTGAGAGACTTCTTTCGCCCAGTCATTCTGTTAGCACATTTCCGTTTCCTGTTCTGTTTCGCCATATAACTTTTAACACTCCTTGTACCATGATATTTCAAATGCTTTACAACGACAATCTGTTTTTTTGTACATGTTTAGAAATTTCTTCGTCAATTCTAGCGTAACAGTCGACAGTAGTTTTTACTGAAGAAGCAATAATTTTACTTGTACTGTTATCACTAATGATGGGCAACTTTCATAGCTTCTGTAACTGTGTCTTGGTATTTTAGCGAGTGCTGACATAGGGAATAAGTGCAGGTAAATTAGTCGTGTCACGGGATGTACAGTAGCGACCAAATGCTAATTGCCTAGCGAATGAGGAGAAGCAAAATTGGACACGTTAAGAAATTTCAGATTATCTCCATCTGCTTTATCTGGCTTCTGCGTCTCAAGACTGAAAACAGTGACGCCATAATTTCCGCATCCGCTTAAGTAGGCGTAACTTGCGACAAATTTTAGCATGCAGATGGTTTATCGAACACGGAGGTCGACACGATTGCACGGAGATGTTACACTTCCGGGAATTACGTAACATTCTATGTTACTGTTTCTCGGAGTCTGAGCAGCGCTTTTCCTTGTTCTTTTACATCGAGTCGATGCGCCATGGATTTCTTCATACTGATATTTCGGCTGAATGTGTCTAATGCGAAAGAGAGAGAAAGAGAGAGAAAGAGAAGGCAAGTTGGCGGAAAAGATGTATGTATAACAGGAGGGGGGAGGGATTGTTTAGAAAGCGAAAGATTCTAAAATTGCCAAACAGACATGTTATACAGCAACTGTTAAAGCCACATACACTCATGGTCAGAAGAAAAACAGAACATATTGAACGACTAGAGACAGGACATCCATAGTCACAAGACATGTACAATAGTATGCTCTGCGCACGTAATTAGCATGTAGATGGATGTATAAGGCGCGAATGGCGCCCATGCTGTATTCACCTGGTTCCAAATTTCATCTGCAGTGGTTGACATGGGATCACAAAACTGGACCTGTCGTTTCACAATATTCCAGGGTCGCAGGATGTCATTCACTAGGTCACATTGGTCACAGTGCGCTGGTCAGGCACCAACTATGATTTGTACCCAATAGCAACCCCACGCCATGAGGCCTTAAGATGGCGCTGTATGTTTTGAGCGAATGCAGTCATTGTGCGCTCCCCATGTCTGCGGCAAACCAAAATGCGGCCACCATGTTCAAACAAACACATCCTGAATTTAATAACGTTTTCATAATGGGGCCACAATTATAATATATTCTTTAAAGTCAGTCCGCAATTAGACTGTTGTTTATTTACAGTGTTACATTTAGGCTTACACAATCATCATTTCGGCTTCAAAGTGCCATTAGCAAGCGTTTTAAGTGCTATGCATTGTCTAAGATGGCATACTGTACATTAAAAGATGGTATACTGAATGACGAAACAAAGCAGTACGCTCTGCCAGAAATATCTACTGTTAGACAATGTATCTAATATTGTATTTTAATATGACAGTATGCCATCTTGGGCAATGTATAACTATTAAAACACTTGCTAATGTCACTTTGAAGCCGAAATCATGATTTGTAAGTGTAAATGTAACACTCTAAATAAACAACAGTCTAATGGTGGTACAGAATTTGAAGAAAGACCCTGGATTTTTCAGAAAACACTGTCTGATGCCATTTGTCTCCCGAGTGACGTCGTTCGATACACCATTGCCGTCTAGCAAGTTTCTGCACATTCGTCAAAGGTAGGCGGAGAAGTGGACTACGCGCAAGTAACCAATGCCGTAATATACGGCAACGGACTGTCACACCTGATAGTGTACGATGTGTTCCACTGTTGCACTACAGTCGAGGAGGATGCAGATCGGTCCTGCGATGCCATTCGGATGAGGCGTTGATCTTCCCGGGGGGTGGTCTGGTTTGTGCAATCTGACCCTTCTCGTTGTGTCCTATGGCCTTCCGTGAACCATTTTACACACGTCCGTTGCACTGCCGAAACTCTTCGTCCGGCACTAGCAGCAATTTCCCAGGTGGATGCATCACATTCTCTCATGCCAATAAACGTGCCCTCTTTCAAACTCACTCATTTGACGATACGGTTCGCTCTTACATCTGCGAGAGATCCTGCACGTCTGTTCAGGTCACACTGATCCATTAACTTCGGTCTACAGCGACAATGAGAGGCGCAGTCACATTTTACCGGTAAGTGGTGTTGTGACGCGACACCGATGTTGACCTTGAACCCGCGGGCGGACATGGTTCTAATGCTAATCATTTCTGCAGAACATACTACTACACATGCCCTGTAAATACGAGCGTCATTCAAGATGTTCTGTTTTTGGTTTTTTTTTTTACTTTTTCCTAAATGTGACTGTAATTTCATCACTGCCATCAGGCACGTGATCATGTCCTTGTCCAAACGACATGTGCACTAAAATCAGGGAAAATCGCTTCTAGACGTTTATAGATCTGTGTAGCCCAGATTCGAGGGGGAGGACAAGTCTTCCTTCCACTCCATCCCCATTTCGTTATGTCGAGAAACAACAATAGCGAAGATAAAAAGTGAGGTGATTTTTAATTTTTACTAATACCCGACATTCTGGAAGGCATGACGTCAACAGCAGTTATCAAATAATGCAATAACTGCAGAGAACTGTCGAAGCTGCAATGTTAATACTATTTATTGCTATATCACTAACTTAGAGCCTAATTTGATGATGAGGTTACGCTCGAAATTAGTCATCAAGTTATAAAGAAAATTAATACTGCAACTTTTTGGAGGACAGCATCTTTACGTCACGGCATGCTTGTCCGAAAATGTTGCATAACGATAACTGCCTTGTCTATTCTCGGCTATACTGAGCGAGTTTGCGCGTATGATTATTTAGATTTAGGTTGTCAGTGGTTACTCGAAATCGATCCAGGTCAATGCCGGGATGGTTCCTTTCAAAGGGTGCCATAGATTTTCATCTCCATCCTTGAAATTTCCGAGACTGTGCTCCATCTCAAATGAAATCGATGTCGACGAGACGTTAGTCCTTAATCGTGTTTCCTTTCTTTCTTTATTCTCAGTTATTTATGGTAAATTACAAAACACGTAATTTGTGTAACCACAACGGACAGAAAATAGTCACTTGCGTGACACAACACGCTAATATTGCGTAACACTACCTTGATGACGTCAATTCACTGAGAAACGGGGTCGATACAGTGCTTAAGCTATACCATATGGGTATGAAGCCACTAACTGATTCTTAGGTGCTGTGGAGGTACCAAAACGGAGGGATGTTAGTAGTGGAGCAGGATACATACGAGACCAAGACCCGAGGTCGCGGTGTAGCTGATGCCACACAAACGCCTCTGTGTGTGGTACATTCAAGGTTAGATTGTCACGCATATCCTTCAGGGTGATCTTGGTTCTTGAGTAACTCTGTGACATAAAGACGTTGTACATGAAATTTATTCGCAATTGAAAATTTCGACAACCATCAGCTGTATAATATAATGATGAAATTGCAAAGACGAAAATGCAATGACGAAAATGAGAAGTTGTACCAGACTGGCATTCGAACCAGTTTTTCCTACTTATAGCGAGCGGTCACGTTATCATTAGGCCATCCAAGCACGACTCAAGGCCAGACCGAAATTTCCATACTTCTCAGCTTTGTGTCTACAACCTCTACTCGTACACCCATGATGTATATTCCCATACAGGCAAGACATTTTACTTGAAAGTCGCTTGCCCTAAGACTGCAGATAAATAAAACATTGCAATGTTAGTGCTATTGCGAATTACGATGCAATGTTCCTTTGGAGTCTGCAATATCATAACTATCCGCCGACACGGGGCAAGCGACTTTCAAGTAAAATGTCTCCCCTGTGTGGGAATACATGAAACAGATGTACGAGTACAGCTCGTGGTCACATGGTCGTCGACATGTGGAAGAGTGGGTCTGGCCATGACTCGAGCTCGAATAATCTAATGGTGAGGCGACCACTCTCGACATGAGGGAAATCTGGGTTCGAATGCGGATCTGACACAAATTTTCACTGTCGCCATTCTGTTAAACAGCTGATGGTCGTCCATTTCGCAATTGCGAGTAAATTTCATGTGTTTCAAAAACGGCTGCAGTCGCCGCAGTGTTTGTTCCTCTGAACATGCAGGTCTAAACTCAACTTAAAAAACATGTCCCCTCATATCTCTCTACCGGCGGCAGCCGTGCCATTGTCATTTACGATGGACTACCAAGAACCTGTTCCGGATGTAGGAAGGAAGGCCACTTACGTTGCCTCCCTCACGACTGCTACCGCTTCATGGCGACAGCTGACACTTCCTGATGACCCAACAAAGCATACCCTGACTCAGCGGGAAGATGGAACGACCGTTCTACGCGTTGCGGACTCCAGCTTGACAGCGACTGCCCATCAGCTGATGACAATGTCCATAACGATAAAATGGTAATTGACTTGCTGACAGCGCCACCTGCGGCCTTTGTGCAGGAGCGTCGTGATTCGCTGCATTCGTTTGAAACGGAAGGGCACAGAAGAAAGCGCCATTAGCAGGGGTGCAGAGCAATTTCAGAACATGCTGAGGACCAGCCGCTGGGGGACGAGGACTTCACCTGCCAAGATGATACTCCTACAGAGGTAACCGCTGCCGGCTGCAACGTGGGCACGAAGAATGGGACTGGGGAAGTTTTGTACATACCCACAGCTGAACGATCAGACATCGATAGGTGAGATTTGTGCTGCCCTCCACGTACCTCCAATCCTCCTGGAGTGCAGGCACTGATCCCCTGCCCCGGGGAGACGATGGTAGATGGTCTTGATCTGCTTACAACGGCGTGGGCGGAGGACGATGACGATGACGACATACAAGTTACACCGACAGGGCCTGGACCAGGGGCACCGGCACTTGAGGAATGGTTCCGGCTGAGGTGTTGGGAATGGCCAGTGGCGACGATGCAGCTCGACACTCAATAGGCATTTCCGATCTAATGAATGACTTGGCACCTGCAATTCGACGACAAGCTTATCGTATCGCCACAATTAAAGTCAGTACGATTCGAGCAACGGTGATCATCCCTCTGCTCCGAGAGATGCTTTGCCTTATTGCAAGAAGTGCGTTTCGTGTCCCTCCCCGACTTCTATAGTTATGCGACATATATGATACAGGGTGATCAGGCTGGCAGCTGTATGGCGATACTAGTGCATGACGGTATTCTCACTGATGTGATTTACCTTTGTTCAGCCTGAGGCTGGCGATCACGCTGCTGGTTACACGTATTATTAACGTGCACGCTACATCTGGAACCAACAAACACCACGAAAGATGGCAGTTCTACTCAGTAGAAAGCACCTCCCACTTTCTTGGTCACTATACCTTCTGCGGCGATTTTAACTGTGCGTTCCACTCCAAGGGCCAGGTCTCACACTCGACTTGTGAGAATTTCTGATATTGGTGCGAGACCTGCATCCCCTCGATACTTGGGACAGAGTGCAAGGTGGCTACTCTGGACACACATTTCTTGCTAGTCACTCGGCCAGTCGCCTTTATCATATCTGTGCCTCACCTGATCTTGTGTCAGGAGTGTTGGACGTCGAATGGGGCCCCTTGCCCATCTCAGACCATAGTACCTTCTTATGAACGGTCACCTACCAGCAATAGCGTGTATGGCGCAGCCGTGGTATGTGGAAGAGAAATTCGGCACACCTGCACGACCCAGAATGCTGTCAGATTATCGGCACCGCGTTGGCGGAATGCAAAACAAGTCTTCCACGATACCTTTAGATGTTGGCATGGTGGACAGAATATGCAAAACCAGCGTTCCAGCGGCTACTACGTAGTGCTTCCACGTAGTGGGGAATGTGATGCTTCCTTCAGAGCGGATGCTATTCATTAAAAGAAAAAATTAAAAGTGCGTACTGCATTATTGGCGGAGAAATCAGATGTGGGGTGTTCGATCGTCTTTTTACTTGGCGCCACTTTGGCGACTTTGAAGTCGATGATGAGGAAAAGACACACGCGCACTTACACAAACGCACGCACGCATACACAGTCCCGATCGGAAAAATTCTCTTAATGACATGACCACGAACTGCTTACACAGGGAAGGTGAATTCACGTTACAGGAAGATCATTCTCCTGTGCATAATTCCACATTAGTTCACCAGCAGGTGTCCAAACAAGGGCATCAACGTTATGGATGGGCCGATACAGCCTGCTGATATGAATTAAAAAAAAAAAAAAAAAAAAAAAAAAAAAAAAAAAAAAAAAAAACATAGGTGCAAGGAAAGCAACCGTGAAGACACCATGCATAACAGAAGAAATTCCTCAGCTGATCGACAAAAAACTAAGTACAAAACCGTTCATGGAAATTCAGGAATGCAGGAATACAAGTGCTATGGGAATTCCATCGTTAAATGCAGAGGACAGAACGGATAGGTTACAAGAGTGCGCTGAAGGCTTCTATGAGGAAGAAGACTTTTACGATGACGTGATAGAACAAGAAACAGGAGCCGACAGACAAGAGATACGGGATCCAGTATTAGAATCACAATTTAAAAGAGCTTTGGATGACTTAAGACAAAGTAGACAGAAGGGATAGAAACCATTCCATTGGAATTCCTAAAATAACTGGTGAGAGTGAAAACAAAACGACTATTCAGATTGATGTGTTCATATTATGAGACTGACGATAGACCACCAGACTTTCGAAAAAACGTCATCCACACAATGCCGAAGATAATAAGAGCCGACAAGGGCAATAATTATCGCACAATCAGTTTAACAGCTCATGGATCCAAGCTGCTGACAAGAATAATATACAGAAGAAAGGAAAACACAATTACAGATCTGTCAGATGACAATCAGCTCTGCTATAGGAAAGGTAGCAGTTCTGACGTGGATTGATAATGGAAGCAAGAGTCACGAAATATAAAGACACTTTCATAGGATTTGTCGAGTTGGTAAAAGCGTCAGAGAATGTAAAGTGGTACAAGATGTCCGAAATTCTGAGAAAAATATGAGTAAGCTATAGGGAAAGCCGGGTAATATACAATATGTACAAAAAGAGAGCGGGAGACCCAGAACAAAGTGGTCGGATTAAAACGGGTGTAAGACAGGGATGTGTTCTTTCGTCCCTATTGTTCAGTCTATACGTCGAAGAAACAATGACGGAAATAAAAGAAACATTTAAGAGTGGGATTAAAATTAAGGCTGAAAGGATATCAATCGTAATATTTGCTGGTGACATTGCTATCCTCAGTGAAAGTGAAGAGGAATTGCAGGATCTGTTTGATGAAATGTGCAGTCTAATGTGTACAGAATATGGATGGAAATTAAATACAAGAAAGACGAAAGTAATGAGAAGTAGCAGAAATAAGAACAGCGAGCAACTTATAATCAGAACTGGGGATCACGAAGTAAACCAAGTTAAGTAATTCTGCTATACAGGCTGGAGGACACAAAAACCAGACTATCACTGGGAAAGTGGATTTGTGGCCAAGAAAATTCTACTAGTATCAAACATAAGAATTAATTTGAGGGAGATATTTCTGAGAATGCACGCAGTTGCGTTCTCGTTTCCCACGCCCGGATACCCGGGTTCGATTCCCAGCGGGGTCAGAGATTTTCTCTTCCTCGTGATGACTGGGTGTTGTGTGCTGTCCTTAGGTTAGTTAGGTTTAAGTAGTTCTAAGTTCTAGGGGACTCATGACCATTGATGTTAAGTCCCATAGTGCTCAGAGTCATTGGAAACATTTGAGAATGCACGTTTGGAGCGCAGTATTGTATGGTAATGAAACATGGGCTGTAGAAAAACCAGAATATAAGACAATCAAAGCATTTGAGATGTGATGCTACAGAAGAATGTTGAAAATTAGGTGAAGTGATATGATAATGAATCAGGAGGTACTCCGAGGAATCGGCGAGGAAATGAACATATGTACAACACTGGCCAGGAGAAGATACAGGATGATGGGATATCTGCTAAGACGTCAGAGAATAGATTCCATGGTAGCTGTAGCTGTAGACGGTAAAAACTGTAGATGAAACAGAGATCGGAATACATCAAGAAAATAATTGAGGACGTAATTTGCAAGTGCTACTCTGAGATCAAAAAGTTGGCACAGGAGAGAATTTCGTGGCGGCTGCATCAAACCAGACACAAGACTGATGACTTAAAAAAAAGAATCCATTGCAGAAAATTTGAGCTGAGGAAGCACGAAAACTGTCCACGAAACCAGCTAGCTACATCTGACGCCCTCCGAGACTGTGCTCTTGAAACCTGATAGAAAGTTGTCTCATCTGGCAGTTACGTCCGATTCTTCACAGATTTCATGCCAAGACGCATGATTAAAGTTAGAAACAATGGGAGATTCTGGACAAGATATTAGAGAACTGAATCAGAGGTAATAAAATATGGATTAGTTTTCTTTAAGTTCCCTTTTTAATTGACATAAATTTATTTTAAATATTATTCTTCAGTTTCTCCCGGCGTATTTGTTGATCGAACAGTCCACGGTTGCAATGCCGGTTGGTAGTACTCAAGGGGCAAAATATTTTGACAATCAATATCTTTTAAATATGTTTTTAAACACATTTCTCTTTCAGTTGCCCTCTGAGTACATACTTAAAAAGTAATAAACTATGAGGGACTTTCTAAGGCTATTTTTTGTTATTTCAAATTCGTCTCTCCCTTTCCCTCTATTTCTACCTCCTACATTCTCCCAAAACAAAGTAACAGATTTCTTGTAATATTTATTCATCTTTAATATCCCCTCTCATGTGTTTATTTCACACTTAACGAGCTATGGGCTGAGATTGGTAGGCAAGCTGGCTTCCTCTGTTTGTATACAGCCATTAATCATGGCAACCCACTTTTGTCGGTTGTTCCGGAATCAATGTGACGGTTCCCCGTGAGGTCATGAGAACTTTTCTGATGTTTGCGGTGAGAGAGTTACCTGAAGTTTGTTCAGAAAGCACCACGTTGTACTTTTAGGGGCATAGGAGGCTAGACTAGGGTAGAGGCCCGTGTGTGGGGCAACATCTGTGCAGCTGGTCCCGGCGGAGGTTCGAGTCCTCCCTCGGGCATGGGTGTGTGTGTTTGTCCTTAGGATAATTTAGTTTAAGTAGTGTGTAAGCTTAGGGACTGATGACCGTAGCAGTTAAGTCCCATAAGACTTCACACACAGGTTGAACATTTTTTGGGGGCAAAATGCAAACTAATTGTAGCTACGTGGCGATTAGGGAAAAATGTATGGATCTAAACATTTCAGGGACTGCTGGGACCTCGTGGAATTGAGGAGTCGGTTATTGTCGCTCGTCAGGGATAGAAGGACGGTCTTAGTGGTCAAATGGACTCAGCTTTATTTCAGCAGTATACCAGTTTGTCAAAACTGACTATGGGATCCACAGAGACTGGTCAAACTCATTACTGATACGAAAAGAGTACAAGAATACGTCCTGTTTCTGTGTGTGCGCGTTAGTTTCGTCGCCAGTATCTGACATCCGAGGGCGAGTGTTGTAATTTAGCGCAGAAGCGCTTGACTTGATGGTAAATAGCAGTTTTGTTCTTCAAAGCACAGTGTATGGAAAGGAAGATGATGTAACTTACCGAGGGCAGCCTTGTAGAGCGAATAACTACCTACAGGTCTTATGACACTCGTTAAAATGGGAATTTTTTGTTTAACTTGATTTTTTAAAATTTTGCTGAAATTTCTAATTATATTTTAGGATACTATTTGGATGTCAAGCTATGTACATTGGTGTCCAACAAACAGGTATTTCCCCATGTTGTGTCTACTTCAGGGTATAATCATACAAAATCTCAACAGATGTCCCTACAATCGTGTTCTTCACGGAAGATGGCATTCTGGTCAATGGACAACCACGCCAACGATGACGTCATGGCTCTTGTCAAACGAAGTAGATTTTCCCGGTAGTTCCACATCCACAGTCCCTGTGTATACGCTCACAGACGGTGGATTATGGCACCAGACTCTCGGAGGGCCATAAGAAGAATGGAAGCAGGACAGTCACAAACTGATGTACTCGAAGGCTTAATCTCAATCGTTCTGTTGTTTCTCGAAGGTGGTGACAGTTTATAGAGACAGAAACAATACCCCGAAGACCAGGGCACGGCCGACCACGTGTGATATCAAAAGGAGAGGCCGTAAGGACACGACGGTACCACCTTATCACTGCACCGCAAATGGCACCACTAGATGAGTTGTATCGAGGCAAACGGTGTACGGAAGGCTTTGGATGAGTAGCCTTTATTGTCTGAGACCTTCTGTATGTGTACCTCTGATGAGTATTCACAGAAGGTAACATCTAGAGAGGAGTCGTCAGCATGCCACCTGGTGGTCGAATAGTGGGTCAATGTTCTTTTTGTAGATGAGTCCCGATTTGGTCTGGAGAGAGATTCTCAACGCATTTGCATCTGGAGGGAAAGTGGAACACGAACTCAGGGCCCAAACACTCTGGAAAGAGACCGATATCGAGGAGGATCCTAAATAGTGTAGGCAGGGATTATCTCGACCATTCGAACACCTCTTCATGAAATTTTACTGGTGAATTGGCAAGATTTAACTGCTGTCAGGTATCACGACGAGATCTTGGGACCTCATGTGCGGTTGTTGCGAGGTGCTATAGGCCCAGACTTCGAACACCATAGAGCATGTCTGGGATGCACTAGGGAGACAGGTTGCATCACGTCAGTATCCACCAACCACTCTCCAAGACATCCGAGCAGCTCTGCAGGAAGAATGGGCGTTATTGCATCAAAATGAGACTGATGACGTCACTCATAGCATGCCACGTCGTTAACAGGCCTGTATTGCGGCCAGACATGGTAACGCCCCATGCTGAGCACATTAACCAGTTGTCGCAATATGTGTGCTAATGCGTTAAGCTGAAAAAAACGGAGAAAATATTTGTCTATCGTTAGGAATGTTGAAGTTGCTTACGTTCTGTACTCTTCACACTAGTTCCACTTTAGTGTCACCTACCTTGCAAAATTTTCGTATGTTGTTTTAATTTTGGATACCGCTATATATTTCTGTTTCATTTTACGATTTTCCAATGAGTTTTTCATGTTTATCCGTGCTGATATCACTTGAGAGATCGCTAGTTTTCATTTCTAATGGTCGTTCTGGTTTTACACTAGTTGTCTATCCAAGTGCTTTAAGTTAAAAAAAGAGCTGATGAGCAGCTTCTGCAGACTAGTAAATGTGCTCAAAGCGTTATTAAGTCTATTCAATAGTCTACATATTTTATGACTGTATTTGGACATACTAAACTCTTCAAGGGTTGATATCAACGATGAGCATTACCTTATTTCGTAAACTGCTACATAAAATAGCTTGTTCAAGCAACTGCTCCTCTATGATTCTCGTATGAAGGGCATCCAGAAATTCCCGTTACATACTTCTATGATTTGTGGAGGGGAGTGAGTAGATAATTTTCTGAGAAGGAACCCATCTCCGGAAACGTACTGTTTCAGTTCTACGACTGCTTCAATTCTGATGTGCAACGCGTCGATGTTTGCTGATGGAAAGAGAAAAAACTCAGAGGTGCTTGTACTGGTGTGGCAGAGAGAATGGCGTGCACCATGTCAGACCGCCAGCTGATGCCACTTAACGTCTGTCCCATTGCGAGACCTACTCAATGCACGTGCGTCTCCTATACAGTAAATATGGTGCGGTATCAGTTTTTGGAATACAAAGACATCCTCCTTGTGTATGGCGAAACTCGTGGTAACGGAAGAGCTGCTACTCGGCTGTAATACGAACGTCTCCCGTATGTAGCGCGTCATCGCACACATTTTTTTCCCCCAGTCACGCAGCGGCTGTGAGAAGCAGGTATCACCATGAGGAGGTGCTGCACGCCAAAATTTGAAGATGTGCTGCATCGCTTTGAACAGAACTCGTTAACTAGAACTCGAACAATTACGCGTGCAGTGGGTGTTAGTAACAGTGCCGTCTGGGACGCTCTGTGTGAGCAAAATTACAACCACTTGCTGAGGGTACACGCTATCGGTCCGGCCGATTTACCACAACGCGTTGCCTAGAAACTGAAGAGACGTGAGTTGAGATGGTTGGAGACGGTATACGTTCATTTTTCGTAGATGTATTATCTGTAACAACGTTGGTGGTCATCACATCGAGCCGCCGGTGTAATGCATCAGAATTGCTCTGTATGTACAATATGCTGGTTTCCTTTTTGTTTTAGTGTAATGTAAACACGTAATGTTTACGTTTTAATACAAACAAAATGTGGTTCAATGATAAATGGATGTTTCGAATTTTTACCTGCTAATTGTACTGTGTCACGCATAATTCAATTCCTCAAGCAAAAGTGGAAGAGTTAAACATCTGAATTGAAATCGCCATAGAACGGAAAAGGGAAGTTTCCGTACATGCGTTCCTATTCAAAATACACTACTGGCTATTAAAATTGCTACACCAAGAAGAAATGCAGATGATAAACGGGTATTCATTGGACACATATATTATACTACAACTGACGTGTGATTACATTTTCACGCAATTTGGGTGCATGGATCCTGAGATATCAGTACCCAGAACAACCACCTCTGCGACGTGTGATTACATTTTCACGCAATTTGGGTGCATTGGTCCTGAGAAATCAGTACCCAGAACAACCACCTCTGGCCGTAGTAACAGCCTTGATACGCCTGGGCATTGAGCCAAAAAGAGCTTGGATGGCGCGTACAGATACAGCTGCCCATGCAGCTTCAACACGATACCACAGTTCATCAAGAGTAGTGACTGGAGTATTGGGACGAGCCAGTTGCTCGGCCACCATTGACCAGACGTTTTCAATTGGCGAGAGATCTGGAGAAGGTGCTGGCCAGGGCAGCAGTCGAACATTTTCTGTATCCGAAAAGCTCATATAGGACCTGCACAATGCGGTCGTGCATTATCCTGCTGAAATGTAGGGTTTCGCAGGGATCGAATGAAGGGTAGAGCCACGGGTCGTAACTCATCTGAAATGTAACGTCCAGTGTTGAAAGTGCTGTCAATGCGAAGAAGAGGTGACCGAGACGTGTAACCAATGGCACCCCATACCATCACGCTGGGTGATACGCCAGTATGGCGATGACGAATACACGCTTCCAATGTGCGTTCACCGCGATATCGCCAAACACGGATGCGACAATCATGATGCTGTAAACAAACCTGGATTCATCTGAAAAAATGCTGTTTTGCCATTCGTGCACCCAGATTCGTCGCTGAGTACACCATCGCAGGCGCTCCTGTCTGTGATGCAGCGTCAAGGGTAACCGCAGCCATAGTCTCCGAGCTGATAGTCCATGCTGCTGCAAACGTCGTCGAACTGTTCGTGCAGATGGTTGTTGTCTCGCAACGTCCAAATCTGTTGACTCAGGGATCGAGACGTGGCTGCACGATCCGTTACAGCCATGAGGATAAGATGCCTGTCATCTCGACTGCTAGTGATACGATGCCGTTGGGATCCAGCACGGCGTTCCGAATTACACTCATGAACCCACCGATTGCATATTCTGCTAACAGACATTGGATCTTGACCAACGCGACCATCAGTGCCGCTATACGATAAACCGTATTCGCGATAGGCTACAATCCGACCTTTATCAAAGTCGGAAACGTGATGGTACGCATTTCTCCTCCTTACACGAGGCATCACAACAACGTTTCACCAGTCAATGCCGGTCAACTGCTGTCTGTGTATGGGAAATCGAATGGGAACTTTCCTCATGTGAGCACGTTGTAAGTGTCGAAACCGGCGCCAACCTTGTGTGACTGCTTTGAAAAGCTAATCATTTGCATACCACAGCATAGTCTTCCTGTCGGTTAAATTTCACGTCTGTAGCACGTCATCTTCGTGGTGTAGCAATTTTAATGGCCAGTAGTGTATTATATGCTCACTCCTACCTACAAGTACTAAAGACTGTAACGGAAATTTCCGAACGCCCAGTGAATAATGTGAGGACCTAAAGAAGTTAACATCAAACCGTGAGGAAATAACTTAGAAGGAACTGCGCTGGCTATGAGACATTACTTTGCAAATGTGCCCCACACTCAGTTACATAAACCTTTTATTGCTATTTCCGTCTCTCTCTGTAATAAGCGTAGTGCAAACCGAACATCTTCACTCTTCTAAACATAGCATCAGCGATGTTTCTTTTGTAGTCGTCGTGGGTAGAAGTTATTTTGCGTTCTTATGATTTTTATGGATTGTATGACAATCTTACTTTAGAATACCGTATTAAAGACTTTTCTGTCATCATATTGTGTTCCTTTTTACACTTCCTGCTTTAATTTCTGTATATCTTTGCAGTGCGCTTTTTCGGTAATCTTGATAATTACACATTGTTTCTTTACACGTTTCACTTGTATGATTTGAGGCTTTACATCACTCGTAGCTTAAGGAATTTCTTTGTGAATGTTCTTTGCAATGCTCTGTTTTTGTCTTCTAATTTGCATTCCTCTGTTTTGAGGGTAGTGCCAATGACAGTGTTCTCAAGAAATATCTTTCGTAAGTCTATAAAGATCAAAAAAATGTGTTAAGTACGCATAATGTTTACACTACAAGCACGACCGAGCGAGGTGGCGCAATGGTTTGACACTGGACTTGCATTCGGGAGGACGACGGTTCAATCCCGCGTCCGGGCGTCCTGATTTAGGTTTTCCGTGATTTCCCTAAATCACTCCAGCCAATGCCGGGCACGGTTGACTCCCTTCCCCGTCCTAACCTAATTCGATGAGACCGATGACCTCGCTGTCTGGTCTCCTTCCCCAAAAACAGGCAACCAACATTACAAGCACGGTAGACGCTTCAAGGATGTTAATCACATTTGGTGAATGAGATTTTCAGTTTGCAGTACGCCTAGAGAGAGAAAAAAAAACAGTGGTTATGACAGCCATTGATTTATGATTTTCACCTTGCAGTCATTGCATCTGAATCTTATTAGTATCTATGCTTTAGCTCATAAGACTAGTTACAGAAATGAAAGTAAATGTCATTGGTTAATACTGTTGAGGTTTCGGCCCTGGGTCAACGCGGCAATGTACCTTTGAGACGCGAACTACATTCTGCACTTCAATGCCTGCTCCGGGAAACCGTTCGCAGTGTAAACATAATATTCATGTGGCTAGCAAAATTGTCAACATCGCATAATATGTTTGGCAACTTTGTGATCAAGTTATTTCCTGGAAAGGCACAGATTTATTCTGGTAAATTCACATGGCATTTTCTTGCAGCTGCAATAAACATTTTGAGTGATTTTCATGTAAGGTGTGGCATTGGTTTATCAGATTTATGGTTTTCAGTCGAGGTAGAAAGTTCCAATTCCACTCCTGAGCCTTTCTTTTATTTCCATCACTGTTTCTTTGATATACAGATGGATCAGTAGGGGCGAAAGACTACATCCCTGTCGAACGCTTTTTCCAGATCAACAAATCCTATGAACGTGCCTTGATTTTTTTTTTTTTTAGTCTTGCTTCCATTATGAACCAAAAAGTTAGAATTTCCTCTCTTGTGTCTTTACCTTTTCTAAAGAATAAATTATCGTCATCTAGCACATCCGCAATTTTCTTTTCCATTCTTCTGTATGTTATTCTTGTCAGCAACTTGTATGCATGAGCTGTTAAGCTGATT
This sequence comes from Schistocerca gregaria, assembly GCF_023897955.1. Lineage (NCBI taxonomy): Eukaryota > Metazoa > Arthropoda > Insecta > Orthoptera > Acrididae > Schistocerca > Schistocerca gregaria. The sequence goes on from NC_064921.1 coordinate 864,272,733, forward strand.
GTGCGACAATTTTCGCACTTGTCAACTCTTGCTGTCTTTACTGTCTTCAAAATTGTGTGTATGATATATCCCGAAAGTCAGATGGAATGCCGCCAGATTCATTCATTCTACACACTAACGGAAATAGTCGTTTTGTTGCCACTTCCCCCCACGATTTAGAAATTCTGATGGAATTTTATCCAGTCCTTCTGCCTTATTTGATCTTAAGTCCGCCAAAGCTCTCTTAAATTCTGATTCTAATACTCGATCCCCTACCTGCTATAAATCGATTCCTGTTTCTTCTTCTATCACATCAGACCAGTCTTCCCCCTCATAGACGCCTTCAATGTACTGTTTCCTGTTTACCGCTGTATCCTCTGCATTGAACAGTGGAATTGCCCTGGCACTCCTAGTGTAACCAGTCTTGCTTTTAATGTCACCTAAGGTTGTTTTCACTTTCCTGTATAACGACTCAGTCCTTCCGACAATCATATCTTTTTCGATTTCTTCACATTTTGCAAGTAGCCATTTCGTCTTAGCTTCCCTGCACTTCCTATTTATACAAGTTACCCATGGTTTCTTCACAGTTACCTTCTTTGTACCTATGTTTTTGTTTCCAATTTCTGTGATGGTCCTTTTTAGATATGTCTATTCCTCTTCAACTTTGCCAGGCGCGGTGGCCGTGCGGCTCTGGCGCTGCAGTCCAGAACCGCGGGGCTGCTACAGTCACAGGTTTGAATCCTGCCTCAGGCATGGGTGTGTGTTATGTCCTTAGGTTAGTTAGGTTTAAGTAATTCTAAGTTCTAGGGGACTTATGACCTAAGATGTTGAGTCCCATAGTGCTCGGAGCCATTTGAACCTCTTCAACTTTACTGCCTAATGAACTCTTTCTTATTGTTGTATCTATAAAAATGTTGAAATGTGTGTGAAATCTTATGGGACTTAACTGCTAAGGTCATCAGTCCCTAAGCTTACACACTACTTAACCTAAATTATCCTAAGGACAAACACACACACCCATCCCCGAGTAGGACTCGACCCTCCGCCAGCACCAGTCGCACATTCCATGACTGCAGGGCCCCAAGACAGCTCGGCTAATCCCGCGCAGCGTTGTATCTAAAGGGTGAGTCACCTAACATTACAGCTGGATATATTTCGTAAACCACATCAAATACTGACGAATCGATTCCACTGACCGAACGTGAGGAGAGGGGCTAGTGTAATTGGTTAACACAAACCATAAAAAAGTGCATGGAAGTATATTTTTCAACACAAACCTACGTTTTTTTTTTTTTTTCAAATTAAAAACCCCGTTAGTTTCTGTTAGCACATCTGAACATATGAACAAATACGTAATCAGTGCCGTTTGTTGCATTGTAAAATGTTAATTACATCCGGAGATATTATAACCTACAGTTGACGCTTGAGTACCACTCCTCCGCTGTTCGATCGTGTGTATCGGAGAGCACCGAATTACGCAGGGATCCAAAGGCAACGGTGATGGACCTTAGGTACAGAAGAGACTGGAGCAACACATTAAGTCCAGATGCTAACACCTTTTTATTGGTCTTTTTCACTGACGCACATGTACATTACCATGAGGGGTGAGGTACACGTACACATGTGGTTTCCGTTTTCAATGACGGAGTGGAATAGAGTGTGTCCCGACATGTCAGGGCAATAGATGTTAAATGTGGTGGCCATCATTTGCTGCACACAATTGCAATCTCTGGCGTAATGAATGTCGTACACGCCTCAGTACATCCGGTGTAATGTCGCAGCAGGCTGCCACAATACGTTGTTTCAAATCCTCTGGGGTTGTTGGCACATCACGGTACACATTCTCCTTTAACGTGCCCCACAGAAAGAAGTCCAGAGGTGTAAGATCAGGAGAACGGGCTGGCCAATTTATGCGTCCTCCACGTCCTATGAAACGCCCGTCGAACATCCTTTCAAGGGTCATCCTAGTGTTAATTGTGGAATGTGCAGGTGCACCATCATGCTGATACCACATACGTCGACTTGTTTCCAGTGGTACATTTTCGAGCAACGTTGGCAGATCATTCTGTAAAAACGCGATGTATGCTGCAGCTGTTTGGACCCCTGCAATGAAGTGAGGACCAATGAGGTGGTCGCCAATGATTCCGCACCATACATTTACAGTCCACGGTCGCTGTCGCTCTACCTGTCTGAGCCAGCGAGGATTGTCCACGGACCAGTAATGCATGTTCCGTAGATTCACTGCCCCGTGGTTTGTGAAACCCGCTTCATCGGTAAACAGGTAGAACTGCAACGCATTCTCTGTTAATGCCCATTGACAGAATTGTACTCGATGATTAAAGTCATCACCATGCAATTGCTGATATAGCGACACATGAAACGGGAGAAAGCGGTGACAATGCAGTATGCGCATGACACTACTTTGACTCAGTCCACCGGCTCTCACAATGTCCCGTGTACTCATGTGTGGGTCCATGGCAACAGCAGCTAACACACCAACTGCACCCGCTTCTCCTGTGACGGGCCTGTTACGGACCCGTTTGCGTGCTACGACCATACCTGTTGCATACAGCAGGCAGATGTTTTGCAATGTGCGGCACGTTGGATGCTCTCTGTACCGTTCTGCATACACCCTGCAGGCTTCAGCTGCATTTCGTCGACACTCGCCATAGATGAGTATCATCTCCGCCTTATCAGAGTTCGAATACACCATGGTCACAGTTCCTACAACACTACACTACCACAGACGTTTGGTAACACGGTGTACTACAGTTGGTCTGCGTGCGGAGACGAATGCAGAATAACAATAGCAGCAATCGCTACATGCGGACACTGCGACAGCTAGACCAAACCACAACAGTGCACTACAGCCACACTCGTAAACACGGTCGTCATCGTAAACATGTCCCTGCAGATGCTGCTCGCCGACGGTGGCCCGTGTTTGTTACAACACGCAACTGAACGTCGGAGGTTTCAAGAGTCAACTTTAGGTTACAATACCTCCGGATGTAATTAACATTTTAACCCAACAAACGGCACTGATTACGTATTTGTTTATATGTTCAGGTGTGCTAACAAAACTAACGTGGTTCCAGTTTTAAAAAAAAACGTAGGTTTGCGTTAAAAAACATACTTCCGTGCACTTTTGTATGGTTTGTATTAAACAATTGCACTAGCCCCTCTCCTCACGTTCGGTCTGTGGAATCGGTTCGTCAGTATTTGATGTGGTTTACGAAACATATCTAGCGGTAACGTTAGGTGACTCACCCTGTATAGCCTTAGAGAACTTCAGGCGTTTGTCGTCATTCCTTAGTAGTTCCGTTTCCCACTTCTTTGCATACTGATTCTTCCTGACTAATGTCTTAAACTTCATCCTACTCTTTACTACTACCACATTGTGATCTGAGTCAATATCTTCTGGTTACGCCTTACAATCCAGTATCTGATTTCGGAATCTCTGTCTGACCGTGATGTACTCTGACTGAAATCTTCACCTGTCACCCGGCCTTTTCCAGGTATACGTCCGCCTCTTGTGCTATTACTACCTGAAATTTATTATAGAACTCAATTAGTCTTTCTCCTCTCTCATTCCTTGTCACAGCCCCATATTCTCCTATAATAGTTTCTCCTGCTCCTTCGAATACAACTACATTGCAGTCCCCCACGAATATTAGATTTTCATCTCCCATTACGTACTGTATTACGCTTTCAATATCCTCATATACTTTCTCTATCTCTTCATCTGCAGGTTGAGACGTCGGCATGTATAGCTGTACTATCGTTGTCCGTGTTGGTTTGCTGTCGATTCTGATAAGAGCAAACCTGTCACTGAACTGTCCACAGTAACTCACTCTCTGTCCAGCCTTCCTCTTCATAATGAACAATAATCTTGTTATACCATTCTCTGCTGCTGTTGATATTACCCTATACTCATCTGACCAAAAATCCTGGCAGTCCTCTCCAAGAGGTACGACTATTCCGCAACCTCTTGCCAATGGAGAGATCGCCACGACATCTTTTCAGTTGCAGGCCACATGTCCTGTGGGCACATTACGTATCTTTAATGCAGTGGTTTCCATTGCCTTCTGCGTCGTACGCCACTACAAAGATGGACTTAAATTTAAACGTTCTGACGGCCATGTCGGAGCTGTAGCTATTGATCAGGCGAAGCTTGGATTAAGAACTGTTGAAGTATTCGAGCTGCTATTTGAGATTCCGGCTGATTTCGTAGTTGCCGCGCTACAACTCTATGGTACCAGAAAAATGGACAACCTTTACTAAGTACTCGGAGCTTAATGGGGTGCTACAAATACGGATCCAACTATCAAAACATTTGTAGTCTTATCACACAATTGGAGGCTGCAGAGCGGTATGTCATTTATGATGGTCAGCCAAAAACTTGCTCGGGTTGTGGTCAGCAAGGCCACGTCCGTTAAGCACGTTTCCACGGAAAATACTACATGTACCGACAGGTGAAGATGTGGCTGCATCTTTGGCGACATCCCTCCCTCTCACATACACAAATGTTTTCCGGAAGGACGCCCCACTGAACAATCACCTCACCCAACAGCTGGACACTCCCATCGAAGAGCGGATGACGACACGAGCATTGTGGCGGCGGCGGTGCCAACCGCCGAGCAGCAGCGACCGATACCTACAATACAGAGATCGGGAGAGAAAACGGTCATCGATAGTCGGGTAGTGTTGTCACCTGCTTCGTCTCAGACCCAGAGGCGACAAAGACACACGCCCACGTTCTGGTACAGAAACGCACATAAGGAAGCAACTATGTTCGAAGCGGCACAAGAAACGACGCCTCATCCCGTCGGACGACTGCTTAACACGATGAAGAAAAGGCCGAAGAAGACGGCCACTTTATAGGCGTACCGAGACTCCACATCCAGAACACCACCGTCTCGACAGCAGCATACGCCAAGAGCGACCTGAAAATCTCGACAACATATAGCTACCAGCACTCAGCTGCCAATCCGAATTAGTAGAAGAAACGACACAGAAAGACGTGGTTGGAAAGACCCAGCCGACGGCAAAATTGTCCCAAGGAAACTGGGCTGATGATTGTGAAGTAGTCCCAGTGTCGGTGGCAACAGGCAACACGGCGAGGGCGGTGCCCTCTATAAAGTCAGAAATACAAACAACGCCGGTGGACAAGACGGAGCCACGTACCCTGTCAGTCAGCAGTAGGCGTAAGCTCCCATGGCCGATACACACGTGACGCAACGTAGAGCGGGATATCGGCTTGCCTCTATCAACATCGTCCTCCTGCAAGAATTTCTTGTCATTTATGGACACGAATCCTACGTATAAAAAAATTAATAAAAATAAAAAGTGGTTCAAATCGCTCTGAGCATTACGAGAATTAACATCTGAGGTCATCAGGTCATCAGTCCCTAGAACTTAGAACTACTTAAACCTATCTAACCGAAGGACGACACACACATCACACACATCCATGCCCGAGGCAGAATTCGAACCTGCGACCGTAGCGGTCGCGCGGTTTCAGACTGAAGCGCCTAGAACCGCTCGGTCACTGCTGCCGGCCCTACGTATCACACGCCTCTGAAACTGGCAGCGACATAGCAATACTTCTCAGTGAAAGCATTACGGCAGAGGATGTATACGTACCGTTGGCGGGGGGATTAGCAATGAAGGTACTTGATGTACAACATCTCAACATCTATGCAACGTCCGGTACAGACAGGAGACGGGAGTATTTCCGCATCTTCTAAAAGGATATTGCCCCGCACTTCCAAGGTCGAAACGACCGTTTAATCCTACGAATGTTGGTGCACAGTTTGCATTGGTTGCCACCTGACAACATGTCCATGGCCTCCATCCTGAATACACCCATAAGACGAGCCATTCCGCTAGCCGTCTCGCACGAATACAAGTTGCACGCAATCGTAACGCTGACCTCGTCGAAGCGTACCTGTGACCTGCAGCCTAGGCCGACCATAAGCCATTAAAATGTACCGTCTCCCTCCGGCGGCAGCAGGTATGGCGTAGCCGCGGTCTTTGGAAAATGAACGTCGCCCATCTGAGAGATGCCATTTATGTTTTGAGATCTTGTGAACGATTGCTCCGGGCGTATCCAACAATCCTACGTTGGTGGATGGATATACCAAACTCGAGCTACGCCGAGCAGTAATTACATACGTTTGTTAGCAGGCAGTGTGGCGACGTGAGACGATGTGCTACGGGATGCACCGACCAAGTGCCTTCTCCGGAGCGGCAAGCGGTATTACGACGATCTAAGGCCAGAATTATATCCATGAAGCAACGCCAACCTGAAGATCCTACGGTCAGGACACGGACACTAGACCGGGTTACAGGAGAACGCCCAACGATGCGTCATATCATCAACGAAAGCAAAAGAAGACGAATAGCTCTGGTACAAGCTATGAACACGGATGATGGCAGACGCCTAACAGCACAACAAGAAGTAGGTAATACCCTTGTGGAACATTACACTGAGGATTACACTGCAGTGAATACAGATATGGCAGCAGTTACCGATGTTACACTTACCATTTTCGGCACCATTGATCCAGAGGAGGCACAACTGACGGAGGAGATTACAGAGGAGGAAGTGGTGGAGGCCATTGGTAGGGAAGCGGTGAATAAATCGCCATGACCAGACGGCCTCCCTTTGGTATGTTGTAGGACCTTTAGCTATGTCATGGCACCCCTATGGACTGCTATTTGCCGTGGATTGTAATGTCGCCTGACATGCCCTTCCCGCCGACTTTGTCGAGAGGCTAATTATCCCCGATACACAAACCCTTTGGTGGCCCACAGATACGGGAATGCGACTTTAAAATATTCACCAGACTATTAGCAGCACACCTCGAAGAGTATTGCACCAAGTGATCTCACTCGACCAAACGTCGCCCGACGGAGCTGCCAACATGCAGAGGGCAGTTTGTGAATATCGCTATTTGATTGCTCTAGCAAACACATGGCGCCTCCATGGAGCACAAAAATCGATGGATTTTGGTCAAGCCTTTGATAGAGTGAGTCATTCAATTTTTGTAGAAGAAGTACAGATGCACATACGGTTTCCACGACCATTTGATGCGGCTACTCCAAAGTGCTCGTCAGTGGACATAGATGAAATCCCTCATCGTAGCGAGATCAGCCAGACAAGAATAGCCCTTATCTACTATAGTATGTGCACTGGCCTTCGATGTGATACTCTGCGGCCATCGTCGACGCTTGACAAGACTGACCTTGCAAAGATTTACTTTCAAGTGTAAGGCGTGTGCGGATAACCTGGTGCTCGTAGTGCCAAATGGAAACAATACGCAGGTGGGTCACAAATATGGAGCGGCCACTGGCAGCCGCATACATGTAGACAAGTCTTTGACGATGGGTGTTGGTACTGGACTAACGGAAGAAAGTCCAGAACCTTTATGACTAATGCATACCTTGAAATGCCTTGAAATACCAACGACAGGCAGAACATTATGGCCACCTACCTAATTGCCGGTAGGTCCACCTTGCCACGTTTGCACACACAAGTCACCTAATTCCCGTAAAGTCCGGGAAGGGGGCGATGAGATCTGACGCCACGTTCCGTCACATCACAGATGTATTCGGTAGGGTTCAGATCTGGAGAGTTTGCGAGGGGGGGGGGGGGGGGGGGGGGGAACGGCGGCAGTACATCAGTTCCAACTCGCCACAGTGTTCCTCGCACCACTCCATCACACTCCTGGCCTTGTGACATGGTGCATTATCTTGCTGAAATATGTCACTGCCGTCGGGAAACATGATCGTCATGAAGGGGTGTACGTGGTCTGCGAACAGTGTACGATACTCCTCGGCCATCAAGGTTCCTTTCACGATCTGCACTGGAGATGGATGCCCACCTCAATGTTCCCCAGAGCATAATGGAGCCGCCCTCAGCTTGTCTCCGTCTCGTAGTACAGGCGTCAAGGAGCTGTTCCGCTGGAAAATAACGGATTCGCGCCCTCCCATTGCCATGGTGAAGTTATAGGGATTCATCAGACCATACAACACTGTCCCACTGCGCCAACGTCCAGTGCAGATGGTCACATGCGAGAAGCTGCCGATGTTGTGGCGTTAACCTTGCCACATGCATAGGTCGTCGGCTTCGGAGGCCCATCTGGTGCTCTTCTTGTTCATAAACACTTGTACTTTGCCCAGCGTTAAAGTCTGATAAAAGTTTCGCCACTGTTCGCCAGCTGTCCTGTTCTACCAGTCTGCCCAGTCTACTCATCAGATGACACTGCTATCGCCTGGACGGTTTTATATCGATAATGGATAGATGGTGATTATGTTCTACCTGATCAGTGTACTTCGCACAGCTGCGCATAACCATAAGAGACAATTAGTCCGGACAGCGTCAGTGGGGACATCATAAGGGCGTTAGACGCTAACCAGCAGGTCACATATGTAAACACCCACCTAGCGTTACGAATACCGCATTCTGCCCAAGTACACACGATGATGGTGATGTCCTTCGTTAGTTCAGGGCTACTACTTACTGTAAGACACGACGCCCTTACCCTCCTTCATGGTAAGTGTGCAATGGATCTTGTGCATGTACACTACCAAACGAAGGAGCTATATATCAGCACAATGTTAAAACTGTGGAGACGACAACAGATATGCCTGACGGGAATCTAAATAGAAGAAATTGAACGAGTTTCTCGGACTGTGGCAGTGGCGCTCTACCACATTTTCCAGTCATTTCATCATATACGGTCTTTACTTATCGATTACAGCTACGTTCAGATGGCTCTGCCGGAAACCAGACATGCAAAGGCGTCCACATTAATTGTCATGAAGTATGGCGACGGAAACATCATGCTTCCTTAGACATAGAAACACGTGCAATGTCATACCTAACAGTTAATTGTAAAAACGTCGCCCGGTCCATACACCATGCGATTCATAGGGCGGGTTCGCCATTATGCCGTCGGTGCCAAACCCTGGACAACGATGACACCGCCTCATATGTGGCGTCTCGGCGGAAGTGTGGCGTCTGGTGACAAAAATGATCGTTTATTTTCCTTCCAATGGGACAACACAACTTTTGACCGGAGACTGTGTTCTTCTCTGAGCGATGCACTATCCATGTACTAAAACGTATGCAGTAACGTGGCTTCGCGGACAGATGGTGCTCTATTTGTTCAGAGACGGCACAAAGAATGTGATAGGCTTTTGAACTTTTTACAGGAATGACATCAGATCGTGAGCAGTCTGAAATGCCGACAGTATTTGTCTGTCTTCCTATGGAGTACTTTCAAGAACCCCCGCATAACTGGATCGTCCAGTTAAATTATCGATGCGATGAAACAATGAACGGAAGATAAGAGAGAGCGGGGAGATTGGAAATCAAATCCTACATTATGTTTCGTCTTTATTTCTTCGTGTTGTGCGAGAACGGGGTTAAGTTTGTATAGCTTTCAAGCACTATAGAAATATTATTTTGTGGCATTACAATGAAGCCGTTGTTACTAATTCGACTACTTCACTTTACTCTTATATGTGTAACAGAATATGTTTTTATATATGAAAGATATTTATTAAAATGTTTAGCATAGTTGGAAAACTATTTTGTTACAAAATAATTTTATTGTGTTTTCCATTTTCTGATGATCGTTTAACGTTCCCAAGTGTATTGTTAGTTTTAGGTCACTCTGGTTACTTGTTATACTACAGTATTAAGCTATATATGGAAAAAATTGTTAATCTCATTCTATAAACTGAAATATAAAGGCACGTTTTTGTATTTTATTTTGTTCCTGTTAATACGTTGATGTAATTCTCTGAAGAAGGAAAATGAAACTTCCTGCAGATGAGTAAAAATTTGGGCTCTAGTATAGGATTTGAAAGGTGCTCTTCCCTTGCAGTGGCATGTGAGCATGTAAACATGCGAACATCTAAATAGAATGAGGCGTTTTATCAATAAAAAGTAGACTGCTGGGATATCAAGCCTGTATACACTGAAAAAAATATAAAAAAGAAAGAGAAAGAAACAGCACTGGCTCTTAGCGTAGTGGTAACGTGATCGCTGTATTCGCTATAGGATGGAAGCTCGCCGGAGGACCACTATTTTGCATCCACATTTCTCATCTTCTTTAAACTGACAGACCGAAAATCGGCAAGAACATCTTGGAAAAACTCTGTAAACATTCTTAGGAACAAAGTTATGCATCAGCCTAGAACTTTTTATATACTCATGGGCTGTGGCACAAAGTTTTATCAAGGAGTTGTGATATCACCTAAAAGAGGTGAATAATTTAACTGGATTTGCTCATTTAATAATAGGTGTAGGGATATACACATATTACAACTCCTTGGTAAAACTTTGGGCCTCGGTCCATGAGTAGATAAAAGGATGTAGGCTGAAGCATATATTCATGTCAGTATCCCCACACCTATCATTAAGTGAACAACCCAGTTCTGTTATTCACTTCTTTTAGATAATAGCACAATTCCTTGACAAGTTTTGGGCCTCAATCCATGAGTATATAAAAACTTCTGGGCTGATGGATTATTTTATTCGTAGGTATGTTTAGTCATGTTGTGTAATTGCTCAATTGTGTAATTCCATATGTAAGTTGTAAAAAAATAGTCACTGAGTAAATATTACAATAAACTAAGGACCAATACATTAAGAAGTTGAGATGTTTGTTTTTGCCTTAACATCATGTTTGCCTTTGCTTTATCATCTTTGGAAACAGTAATGTACTTCAAAACTGGCTTATACCTGAAACCTAGCTCGTGCATTAACCGTAATGAAATTTTTTGAAGCAAGGCAAAAAACAGCGTTGTTTGCGTAATTTACAACGTTCCACAAATAACAAAAAAAGGTTGAAATGGCACTGAGCACCATGGGACTTAACATCTATGGTCAACAGTCTCCTAGAACTTAGAACTACTTAAACCTAACTAACCTAAGGACATCACACACATCCATGCGCGAGGCAGGATTCGAACCTACAACTGTAGCAGTCGCTCAGTTCCGGACTGAAGAGCCTAGAACCGCTCGACCACCGTGGCAGGCTATGGCGAAAGAAACCCCAATACTCGTCGTAGACAGTTTTATAAATTCCGCGGTTCTTCGATACTCTGACGAGTATCAAAGCAGTCGCACTGCGATAGGATAAGCTGATTCACAGTACTAGGAAATTCTGCCAACGTGGTACAAAATTATCAGTAAATCCGGATCAACTCTCACCACTTTTTACCGAAACACTTTAGACAAGGATCACCACTCTCGCCTTGGCCTGCGAGACATGGACAAAAACGGTACCTCAAGCATGCCACTTGAGGCGAAAAAAGCGCTGCATCCTAGTAAGATGAACAGAGGCGAGCGAGTGTGCCATGGCTTGCCCCAGTTCACCACTACCCGCGCCACGTCATCATAACCCACCTGTGCTTAACATACTAAGGGCTGCATCATAATTTGAGAGAGAAATTAAAAATTAAAGTAACTGTTCGCGTCCGTCAAACGCCTGCGTCCGTTGTACGTCGGATGACGTCAGAGTTGGGCGCACATGAACGCGTTTTCGGTTAAAGTAGGAAGTGAACTCGCAAGGGCTGTACACCGTCCTGGATCGCTTAGATTTAACGGAAGTACTAGTAACTTTTTGTGTGCCGCCCGTAATGTTGACAAAACCAGTTGCAAATGAAGATAGGCAACTTTTTGGAAAAAAAGTTGGCAAAATTGGTCTTTCTTTCTTAGTTAAACCTGAAAGGTAAATAGCGATTCCTTATATGCGCATTCTTAAAACTTTTATAGCCTCTGTACTTCACATTTGTTGGTATCCAGAAGCTCGTGCTACGGTTCCAACATTTAAATGGTTCAAATATCTCTCAGTACTATGGGACTTAACTTCTTAGGTCATCAGTCCCCGAGAACTTAGAACTACTTAAACCTAACTAACCTAAGGACATCACACACTTCCACGCCCGAGGCAGGATTCGACATTGCGACCGTAGCGGTCCCGCGGTTCCAGACTGTAGCGCCTAGAACCGCTCGGCCTCACAGGTCGGCTCCAACATTTAGTCAGGTCCCTAATCTATGTCGTAAAGTAAGTAATCCTTAGCACACGGGGAATAGGTGAGTGCTGAGTGACCATTGGATATGTCGCTTATCCTGAACCAATGACCCACTTCCTCAGTCTGACGTCTCGTCCTAGTCCGGTTCTTATGCTTATGTTGCCAAATGCTCTGATTTTTCTCCCGTTTTATCAAACACTTTATAAATACTTTCTGTACTGTCGGTCTCTGTAAATTCTTTCTTGTATGTTTGGGACTCGGAGCATACACGATTTCCTGCACAGGAAGACTCTGCTTTTCTATAACTGCATATGTCGGTCATATAGTGGTTCTGGCGATGGAGGAAGTCATCGATAGGATGAGTTGTCGTTTAAACTTGACGTGGCAAGTAAAGCGTAAACTTCAGTTTTAGAAGCGCTTGCAAATGAAACAAATTTAGCTGTCCTAATTTCAGTAAGGAAAGAGCGGATATGATGATGATAATGATTGTGTTTGTGTAATGAGCATTCCATTTGCGTCCATTTCTTCCACTAGCCACAGATAATATTCAGAGAGAGTGCTGAGAACGGAGAGTAAGATTGCCAACGCCTTTGAAGAGGAATCTGTCACGATGCTCTGGTAATATGGCCGTTCCCGGGAGTGTACCGACTAATTGGTCCAGGTACGACGTTCGCCGTATTACGCCGGGGAATGCTAGCGATCTCAGGGCGAAATGCGACTTCACAGAACCGCAAGGCCTCGTTCTTACAACCGGATGCCTCTGCAGCTCTGGAGGATGTTGCACGACAAAGTGTCCACAGCTGTTCTGGGGCAACATGCGGGTGACGCTGTGATTAGGGGACTGGCCAGCGTTGTAAAGAGCACGGTCTCCTGTTTTCAGAGAAGGAAACACAATTAAAGTCCGTTAGGCATTGTAGTCTTTATAATAATTGGAGGAAATTTGCAGTTTAGCGTCCTTCGACGTCATGGTTATTGGAGATGGTACACTTACTAGATAGGGAAATTCTACATTTATCAGGATAAGAATGCAGGGAGTGAAACGTTACCTACAACTTGTGTAAAAGTCAGACTGCAGTTTGTAGGGCTTCTGCTGCATTGCATCCTTTCGTTGGTAATTACTCTGCTCCTTGTCGATGATGGGTTGTTTCATCACAAGAAATTCATTGCGCATAATGGACTCAGACGCTACTATTCGTTTATTCTATCATTTGTCAAAAAGTAGTATTGAATGATAGTAATAAATCATGCCATAAATTTCAAATAAAATGTCGACTTTCAAGAATGCTTCAATCTAGGACTAACTTGCCAACATGAGAACTAGTGTTCAACCATTAATGCCCGATTCTTTAAAGACTCGAACTCATATACGCAAAACAGCTTGAAACATCTAATTACAAATGAGTTACTGTGTTAAACATTTGCTTTTAAGCATGTAAGGCAGAAGAGGTTTAGTAAAGATTTGAAATTATGCTTGAGGTTTGTTAGAATTTCCTAAGTGCTCTCGTTATCGTACACTGGGTGAATACAAACTGGGTGATTTGCAAGCCACTTTAAACAAAATATAGGTTTTCGCTCATCTTAATCTGTATGGCGTCATATCTGCAGTATTGTCTGTCGTAAAATAGAGTAGTTTTGCAGGTCGATTGAGTTATACCAGTGCATGTAGACACTGTATGCAAAACGTATTGCGAATAGAGTTAGTAGTAAAGAAGAAATAAATTAAAGCGTGATACCTGATGCTGAAGTCTGACTGCACGAAAGGTGAAAATGTAGTAAGCGATAAAGTGCTTTCCTTTCACCATTTTTCGGGGAGGTGACGGGAGCGGCTATCACAGAGAAAATAATTTCGTAAAGATTTGAAATTATGTGTAAATTTCGTTGGAAGTAGTTAACTGGTCTCTTTCTGAAATACTGGATGAATCAAGTCCGTTTACTTGTGCGTCGTTGGATACGTTGCCTCGAGACAAACACATACTTTGTAACTATAGTACCTGCCTCGAGACAAACGCACAGTTTGTAACTATAGTACTTGTGCTGTTGTGTTAAACCTTTAAAATAAGATTATACCCCCTAAAAACAGATAATTCGAGCATTTTAAATTTTAATCTCACTCAATAATTACGCTAAATATTGAAAATATGATTTTTGTTGCCCCTATGCTACAACTGGTACTAAGTTCCGGGTTCCGGAATAGTGTTTTAGTTATCTTCTATACTACTAAATAAAGGCAAGCTGATGTTTATAGTTGTTACCAACTCTCTAAAAGTAATTAACTGATTTACTCCAAAATTTTTCATGATACCCTAACAATACAAAATACAATAGTACACATTTACTGTAAAAAGGGGCAACATTCTAGCAAAAATATCCAGAAGTTCCTGACCATTTTACTTCAGACTTTTACGCAATACTCTAATAAACCATTTCTGGACATTCGCTATAAATTTTTCAGATACATCTATAAAGAGACATAGAATATATGCGTGACTCACAATATATATTATCTGAAGAGCCAAAGAAATTGGTACACCTGCCTAATATCATGTAGGCCCCTGCGAGCACGCAGAAGTGCCGCAACACGACGTGGCAGGGACTCGACTAATGTCTGTAGTAATGCTGGAGGAAATTGACACCATGAATCCTGCAGGGCTGTCCATAAATCAGTAAGAGTACGACGGTGAGGAGATCTCTTCTGGACAGCACGTTTCAAGGCACTTTACATATGCCCAATAATGTTCATGTCTGTGGAAGTGTTTAAATTCAGAAGAGTGTTGCTGAAGCCACTCTGGTAACAATTCTCGACGTGTGTGGTCGCCTTATCCTGCTAGAATCGACCAACCCCGTCGGAATATACAATGGACACGAATAAATGCAGGTGATCAGACTAGATGGTTACGTACATGTCACCTGTCAGAGCCGTGTCCAGATGTATCAGGGGTCTCAATCACTTCAGATGCACACGTTCCACACCACCATTACAGAGCCTTCACCAGCGTGAATAGTCCCGTGCTGACATTCAGGGCCTGCCGGTGTGGCCGTGCGGTTCTAGGCGCTTCAGTCTGGAATCGCGTGACCGCTATGGTCACAGGTTCGAATCCTGCCTCGGACATGGATGTGTGTGATGCCCTTAAGTTAGTTAGTTTTAAGTAGTTCTAAGTTCTAGGGGACTGATGACCTCAGATGTTAAGTCCCATAGTGCTCAGAGCCATTTGACCCATTTGACATTCAGGGTTATGGATTCATGAGGTTGTGTCCATACCTTTACACGTCCATCCACTCGGTACAAATTTAAACGAGACTCCTTCGACCAGGCAGCATGTTTTCAGTCGAGAACAGTCTAATGTTTGTGTTGACAGGCCCAAGCGAGGCGTAAAGCTTTGTGTAGTGCTGTCATCAAGGGTACACGAGTGGGCTTTCGGCTCCGAAAACCCATATTGATGATGTTTAGTTGAATGGTTTGCACGCTGACACTTGTTGATGGTCCAGCACTGAAATCTGCAACAATCTGCGGACGGGTTGCACTTCGGTCACGTTGAATGATTCTCTTTAGTCGTCGTTGGTCTCATTCTTGCAGCACATTTTTCGGCGGCCGCGGTGTCGGAGATTTGATGTTTTACAGGATTCTTGGTGTTCACGGTACACTTGTGAAATGGTCGTACTTCATCGCTACCTCGGAGATGCTGTGTCCCACCGCTCGTGAGCCGACTATAGCACCACATTTAAAGTCACTTAAATCTTGATAACCTGCCATTGTAGTAGCATAACCGATCTAACAATTGTGCCAGACACTGGTTTCGTATATAGGCATTGCTGACCCAGCGCCGAATTCTGCCTGTTTACATATCTCTGTACATGAATATGCATGCCTATACCAGTCTCTTTGTCACTTCAGTGCAATAATGAGTAACGCGAGACGATAACATACCTTCTATGTCGGTAACGGTTCTAGACATCGAAGCGAGGTTTTCGGCAAATGATAGTACACTAAGACGCATGTACGTTGGTACGTGATAAAGAGTCTTAACTTTTGTGTCGATCAAGGTATTAAAGCAGCAGATTTTTTTTTTTAATAGAATGATATACATTTTAACGGCGTTCGAAGGAGGCGACTACAATGATACAATGCTTGTTATTCAAGAGGTTAAAACGCTTCACAGAATAACCCGAAAAATATTCTAAAACCGGTAGTCGGCTGGACTCGGCTATTGTGTTGTAAATATGCTCATACCAGACTACATTGTGTTTTTTCCCCTCCCGGCTTTCGGGACATGCTCATACAGCTATCCCAATACTGTAATGTCAACTATGACAATACGAACGTGAAGACAACACAACGCCAAGGCCCAGAGTAGAGAAAATTCTGAACTGGACAGGAATCGAACCAGGGACGCTTAAGGTAGCAATCCACCGTGTAGCCACCGAGGCGTCAGGCTATATCGTTGTATCAAACCTCTCGACTGTTTATTTGTCTGCAAGCAGAAGTAGCACGAACTGTGAAGTCTATTTCTGTTTCATCAGTTTTTGCACACAGCCTTGTACACCAATTAGGAGAAGTTAGACATACTACTTTTAAATGTCGAATGGTGACAAGAGACGAGTTGACACACAATTTGGAATCAGCCAAAGGAATGTCATTAGCATCCAGCACTGACATAATTTCCACTTAGCAGCACAATCGGAGGGCGTGATTTCGAAAGTCGTATGGAATTTTGTTGGTTGCAATGCATCGCTTGGGAAACGACACTAGGTATTTCCAACCTGTGCTCTTTACCGATGAAGCAATGTTTACTGCGGTAATGTAAAGTTACGTACAACGTGCAGTACTGGTATACTGAAAATCAACGCTGGCTTCGTTAAGTACAACAATAATGACCGTAAATCTATGATGCGGCATTATAGGAAACACCATTGTGGGGCCTTACTTCACCCCAAGAATGTGAAACGGAAATAGCTACGCACACTTTCTTCAGAACATTCTATATGTTCTTTTACAAGAGGTACCACTGCACAATCAACAGTGTACGTGTTTCCGTCACGACGGCTTCCCTGCTCACTCTTCTCGTGTTGCAAAGCAAATACTGAATGAAACGTTTCCTGGTCGTTGGACAGAAATACTGCAGTGCAGTAGGTGACCAGGTCTCTTGAACCGAATTGTCTTCTTGATTTCTTTCTGTGAGGAGCACTGAAAAATACAATCTAGCACGAAGCCCCAACTACGCCAGACAATTTACGCCGTCGAACGGCCATAGCATGCAAGGTCTTATCATCCAAATCTGGGGCTTGCACTCGATGGTAGACGATTTGAGCACGTAAAGTGTAAAATCATCTTTCGTTAATAGATTTTCATGTAACTTTCTATGTAACGGTTTCTTCCCTTTTGAGTATAAATCTAGGCGCTTCAGTCTGGAACCGCGTGACCGCTACGGTCGCAGGTTCGAATCCTGCCTCGGGCCGGATGTGTGTGATGTCCTTAGGTTAGTTAAGTTTTCCCTTTTGTACATGTACTACTGCTTTTAAAAAGCCAGAAACCAGTCATGTTTTAACTACTGAAAAATAAAAAGAACCTTACAATTGAAACGGTACTTTCAACCTCTTCTCTAAAGGTGAAGTTCTAGTGTTGCAATCTGGTGTACTGGATTAGGTCTTGATCGGTTCGATTATTTAATCTTCCATGTAAAATGGGATTCGAGTATATCTGGCCAGAGCCTGTCACCGTTTTGCAACTTTATACAAATAATGGCCGATAAATGGCAAGGACACAAACATTTTAACGTTTAAAATGGAGCTGCAAATTTTAAAAATCGATTTAACGAAACACGTACCTTCTTTTCTCGTGATTCGAGGCTTCAAGGTCCTCGTGGTACACGACGTGCATCATCTGCAATTCCACAGGACACATAAAAAGCGGGTGTCTGCGTGCCAAACCGCAGCGTCAATGAAGCACGAAGAGTAACTAACATACACCCAGGTAGTAGATCCGCCTTCACCAGGCGCAGAGCCGCCAGGGCCGAGTCGAGTTCAATGGGACCACTCGCACTCAGCGCAGAGGTAAACGACATAAGCAACAAACTGCGCTCGGGCTGCCTCAGAAAATACAAAGTAGGCAGACGGACGAGTCCTACAAACAAAAATTTTAGAATGAAGACTCGGGCTTATAGCACACAGTACGCAGACCTCCAAGCGGAAGGACGTTGATCGCTTACGATGCGTGGCAGAGGGTACCCTGTACTGCTACTACTCATTCCCTCTCCTATTCCACTCGCAAATAAAGCGAGGGAAAAACGACCGTCTATATGCTTCTGCACGATGCCCAATCTCTCTAATCTTATCCCATGGTCCTTACGCTAAATTTACGTTGGCAAACAGCCTCACATTGCAGCTCATCCTGTCCTCCACATCCTTTATGTATAGAGAAAATAACGGCGGTCCCGTCACACTCCCCTAGGGGACTTTTGAGGATACCCTCGACTCTGATGAACACTGGCTGTCGAGGACAACATACTGGATTCTATTACTTATGAAGTCTTTGAGCCACTCGCATACCTGGGAACCTATTCCGCATGCTTGTGCCTTTGTTAACAGTCTGCATTGCGGCACTAAGAATATGGAATCCTCCTGTTGCCCTTTATCTATCGTTCGCAAGGATCTCATGTGAGGAAAGGGCAAGCTGATTTTCGCACGACCGATGCTTTCTAAAACCATGCTAATTTGTGAACAAAAGCTTTTCCCTTATAAGGAAATTTGTTATGCTCGAACTCAGAATATGTTCACGGATTCTGCAGCAAACTTATGTTAAAGATAACGGTCTGCAATTTTGCCTATATGCTCATTTACTCTTCTTATATGCAGATCTCACCTGCACTTTTTCCAGTCGCTTGGGTCTTTGCGCTGGCCGACAGATTTGCGATAAATGCAACCTAAATAATGAGTCAATGCGGTACTCTGTAAAACCGTGGGAGATCTAATAATTGTAGTTAACTAACGCATAACCCATAAGTTATGTAGTCCTTTGTATAAAATGTGGAGTATTAAACTTAACAATGATTTATTACAATATAACTTTAGTGTTCTAGGGTTTAGAAAGACAGCATAAGAGTTTTCGACTTAGGAAAACACCGGGGCCGAATTTGTTCAGATGAGCGTGGAAGATAAGACCGATGACTTTATGGACACAGCAAACAACAACCTTCCTAATAGGATAACAGCGTCACCCAATGATATCGCTCAAGAACAGACGCCTCACATTCACGAAACCATATAATATAGTTACTATTAGAAGAACTGAATGGTGGAATGTCTACAGTAATACTTATGTGGAGCAGATTCGAACGTAGCTATACTTCAAGAGGTGATCACAGATAAAGTCTCCGACGTTTTTGGGACAGCAATAATGTTTAAGGTGGGCATATCATGCCAAGGACAATCATCACTCGAAAGTGTCAGAGGCAGTGCGGCAAAAATACACGACCTCTTCTTGGAAAATATAGGGTTGTATCGATACCTAAACCGGGAAACTGCCGTATGGATACCCAGTTTTCAGGGATTATGTTCAGACTGTGCGCTGAAAGATTTACGTAGTTAGTAGTGTCAGTGTCACGACTTGCTGGTAGGTGCTGGTACTGGTACTGTGACGTAGGGGCAAACACAAGGATCATGGTGCATTAGAGCTGCAGACGGTCAACATGGGTGTGGAGATGGCGAGCAGGACGTACTAGTAGTTTTACGAAAATAACAGCAATAGTTCTGCTGCTCTTCGCTGTTATTGACCCTTTCCTCGTGTGGTTACTTGGTCACTGTGACTTCTGGCTGTGGGGTTACAAGAAGGACAGGGTTTATCATCGGAACGCAATCACACATCGGAGGTTGATGCACAGCATGGCGAGGAAGGTACGCAAAATCCTACGTGATATATTTCGGGCAGCAGTAAAGCCATCTCTAGTGCAGTCCCAGGTTGTCGTGGATGCAGGTGGTCGTCATATTGAGCAAAGTTTGTAAGGCTGAACGTAAACATGATATGCAGCTAGCAAATGTTACCTCTTGTGTGGAAGTCAAAATGCGTTTCTTTCAGTGTTTATCCATTATTTCTCTTCCGCACTTCTATACAAATGTTTCCACAAAGTTTCCTTCTCCTACGATCACTCGTTTCTCTTGCGGGCCCTCTCAAACAGCAAAAGTTTAATTATAATTGGTATGTATACCCGTAAACGCTGCGACTCGCTCCACAGACAAACATGGCAGAAGCGATTTTTTTCGCGACAAAACAGTGAATCTATTATGGAAATGCGAGATAATGTAATTTTAAGAGGAAATTTTAATTGTGTTTTGCGTCGGTAAGATCTGTGCCCTAATTTTAATTTCTGTGAAGAAGGTATGACCTATTAATTTTCAGGACCATCGTGACTACCACATCACGGCTCACTACAACAAACAACAGCGCCTCCTAGGGCTAGAGGTCTAGCAACTGCACATGTCGCTCCTAGATGGCGAGGCATTGTACCAAGCAGTCCCTGAAACATTGACACGATGTCTCCAGAACCAGTCAAGTCAGTCAAGGCATATTATCGGGTGGATTCAAACTGCAAAACCCCAAAAAAGGCAGTGTATTGCCCAAACTATTGGATGCAATGCTGAAATACTGTTTATTATGCCTACCCGACCTGTACAATGAACGAATTCGGTACCAAATAGTTTTCGAATGACACACCAAACCAAAAATTTCTGTTTTGGTACGGCAGTCACTGGAAGGCAAAAAAGTACGATCACGTCTCACAACTGATATCAGTCAAGTAAAAAATTCCGGTATACCAAATTATAAGGGAAGAGAAAATCATTCAGTACATTCCCCACGAACAAGGAAGTAGCTATAATCACCAAAGTGCAATTAATCTACATATTGAACGGTAGTATATGAATCTTTATCCTGAATCAGAGACCCAACTATGGACGAAGCTTTCCTCTTTAATATACAACCCATAGTTAATGCGGAGGATAACGAAAGGTTTCTCGAAAACATCTCGGAAGAAGAAAGAGAAACAATAGTTACAGAATCCACGTAACAGATCAGTTGAGTGTCATTGAAGATTTTGGAACATTATTGGCCATGAACTAACAATAATTTATAACGAACTGTTGGCAGACGAAGCATTGTATAACTTACACATGCAGCTCTTCTTGGGGTCGTGATATCTACGTCTGCATCTACATCCATACTCCGCAAGTAACCTGACAGTGTGTGGTGGAGGGTACCTTGTATTGTTCGTGGAAGAAGAGATTTTCGGTATGCCTCTGTGTGGGCTCTAATCTCTCTGATTTTATCCTTATGGTCTCATCCCGCGACGTACGTAGGAGGGAGTAGTATACTGCTTGATTCCTCGGTGAACGTATGTTCTCGAAACTTCAACAAAAGCCCGTACCGAGCTACTGAGCGTCTCTCCTGCAGAGTCTTCCACTGGAGTTTATCTATCATCTCCGTAACGCTTTCGCGATTACTAAATGATCGCGCAAAGAAGCGCGCTGCTCTCCGTTGGATCTTCTCTATCTCTTCTAACAACCCCATCTGGTACTGATCCCACACAGGTGAGCAATATTCAAGCAGTGGGCGAACAAGTGTACTGTAACCTACTTAGTTTGTTTTCGGACATCATTTCCTCAGGATTTTTCCAATGAATCTCAGTCTGGCAACTGCTTTACCGAAGATTAATTTTATATGGTCATTCCATTTTAAATCACTCTTAATGTCTACTCCCAGATAATTTATGGAATTAACTGCTTCCAGTTGCTGACCTGCTATATTGTAGCTAAATGGTAAAGGACCTTTCTTTCTATGTATTCGCAGTACATTACACTTGTCTACATTAAGATTCAATTGCCATTCCCTGCACCATGCGTCAGTACGTTGCAGATACTCCTGCATTTCAGTACAATTTTCCAGTGTTACAACCTCTCGAGATACTACAGCATCATCCGCAAAACGCGTCAGTGAATTTCCTATGTTATCCACAAGGTCATTTATATATAATGTGAATAGTAACGTTCCTACGACACTCCCCTGCGGCACACCTGAAATCACTCTTAATTCGGAAGACTTCTCTTCATTGAGAATGACATGCTGTGTTCTGTTATCTAGGAACTCTTCAATCCGATCACACAATTGGTCTGATAGTCCATATGCTCTTACTTTGTTCATTAAACGACTGTATCAAACGCCTTGCGGAAATCGAGAAACACGGCGTCTACCTGTGAACCCGTGTCTATGGCCCTCTTAGTCTCGTGGACGAATAGCGCTAGCTGGGTTTCACACGACCGTCTTTTTCGAAAACCATGCTGATTCGTACAGAGTAGATTTCTAGTCTCCAGAAAAGTCATTATACTCGAACATAATACGTGTTCCAAAATTCTACAACTGATCGACATTAGAGATATAGGTCTACAGTTCTGCACATCTGTTCGACGTCCCTTCTTCAAAACGGGGATGTCCTGTGCCCTTTACGAATCCTTTGGAACGCTACGCTCTTCTAGAGACCTAAGGTACACCGCTGCAAGAAAGGGGGAAATTTCCTTCTCGTACTCTGTGTCATTCCGAACTGGTATCCCATCAGGTCCAGCGGCCTTTCTTCTTTTGAGCGATTTTAATTGTTTTTCTATCCCTCTGTCATCTATTTCGATATCTACCATTTTGTCATCTGTGCAACAATCTAGAGAAAGAACTACAGTGCAGTCTTCCTCTGTGAAAAAGCTTTGGAAAAATACGTTTAGTACCTCGGCCTTCACTCTGAAATCCTCTGTTTCAGTACCATTTTGGTCACAGAGTGTCTGGACATTCTGTTTTGATCCAAATACAGCTTTGACATAAGATCAAAATTTCTTAGGATTTTCTGCCAAGTTAGTACACAGAACTTTAGTTTTGAATTCTTTGAACGCCTCTAGCATAGCCCTCCTTACACTACATTTCGCTTCGTGTAATTTTTGTTTGTCTGCAAGGCTTTGGCTATGATTAAGTTTGATGTGAAGTTCCCGTTTCTTCCGTAGCCGTTTTCTAACTCGGTTGTTGTACCACGGTGGCTCTTTTCCATCTCTTACGATCTTTCGTGGCACTCATCTAATGCATATTGTTCGAACGTTTTGAACTTTGTCCACTGATCCTCAACACTATCTGTACTTGAGACAAAACTTTTGTGTTGAGCCGTCAAGTACTCTGAAATCAGCATTTTGTCACTTTTGCTAAATAGAAAAATCTTCCTACCTTCTTAATATTTCTATTTACGGTTGAAATCACCGATGCATTAACAGCTTTATGATCACTGATTCCCTGTTCTGCGTTAATTGTTTCAAATAGTTCGGTTCTGTTTTTCACCAGAAGGTCTAATATGCTATCGCCACGAGTCGGTTCTCTGTCTAACTGATCAATGCAGTTTTCAGATAAATCACTTAAAAACAAGTTCACTATATTCTTTGTCCCTAACCCCCGTTATAAACGTATGCATCTCCCAGTCTATATCTATTAAATTAAAATCTCCACCCAAAACTATAACATGGCCGAGAAATCTACTCGAAATATTTTCTAAATTTTCCTTCAGGTGTTCTGCCACAACAGCTGCTGAACCAGGGCGCCTATAGAGACATCCAACTACCATGTATGAGCCTCCTTTAACCCTGACCTTAACCCAAATTATTTCACATTTCGGATCTCGGTCAATTCACTTCAATAGTATTGCACTTTTTATCGCTATTAACACGCCTCCCCCTTCACTGTCCAGCCTGTCTCTGCGGTATTCCAATGTGAGTTTAGAGTTTCATTGCTATTTCATTGTTTCAGCCAACATTCCGTCCCTAGTACTGTGTGGGCATTGTGACCGTTTATTAATGAGAGCAGATCTGGGACCTTTTTATAGATGCTCCTGCAGTTTACTATTACCACATTAATAATGTCATTCCCTGTTGCGTTATGCCTACTGCTACCTTGTCGCATCTCTGGAGGCGTCTTGTCGGGCCTAGGAAGGGAATTCTCTAAGCTAAAAAAAAACTATGAGCACTCCACACGTACTCCGCTACCCTTGTAGTCTGTAGCTGTCCCGCGTATTGTGCACACCTGACCTATTCATGGGGACCCTACATTTTTCCAGCCGATAGCGGAGGTCGCGAAATTTGCACCCCAGATCTCCGCAGAATCGTCTGAGCATCTGGTTTAAGTATTCCACTGGGCTCCAAACCAGAGGACCGCGATCGGTTCTGGGAACTACACTAGAAATAGTTAGCTCAGATTCCACCCCGCGAGCCCGGCTTTCCGCCTTCAACAACTCAGCCAAACGCCTGTATTAACTGTGCATGACCTCTGAACCCAGACGCCAAGAGTCATTGGTGCCGACATGAGAAACAATTTGCAGTCGGGTGCACCCAGTGCCCTGTATGCCGCCACAGGGCCTCCTGCACATCTCGGATGATACCCACGGGCAAGCAGACAGAGTGAACACTGGCCTTCTTTCCCGACCTTTCAGCTGTTTCCCTAAGGAACTCCATCACCCACCTAACACTGGAGCTCCCAATCAATAATAAAACACTCCTCTCCCCCATGTGGCTGCTCGGATCTTTCTGAAGGAGCGGCCCGTGGAAACCACAAGAAACAAAACGTTTATACAGGTGACGAAAAAATGGAAACACTACTAAGTAAGACAGAAGCAATAAGCGAGCATCAGTGGCAACAAAAAGTTCTTTACGAGCAGAAACTAGCCGAGGACTCAATAGAAGTGTAATTACCTCCAAGGTAGCTATACCTCCTCGCCATGCAAATGATACTTTACTCGAAGGCAAGGAAAACGACATGCCTCCAAGGTAAGCAGTGCTTTTAAAAATTGACATGTTGCCAAATGGAAGTTTGCGATCGTTGTAATGTTTGTACAATAATTTATTACGTCAACGATCGCTTATATATATTCACATTACCGGATTTCGGAAAAAAATGTCATCCTCAGATGTGCTTAACCCACTAAAAGCTTCACACATACAAATAAATATGGTTAGAACTTTCAACGTGATACAGTCATTTAACATTTCACTGAATGTACGTTTCGTCACATGACAAAAGACTTGGCACGGAAAAGCAGAGAACGTAGTTGCATGTCAAGTGTTTTGTGAGAACAACGTGTTCTGCAATTTCCACCTATGCTGGAATTTTAATGTGTTTGATATACAACCTGAACAAGGAGCTATGAGTAAAAATGAAGATCACTCAGACCAATGACCTTTTCTTAATTTGTTGCAATTAACATCACAAAACTCATTAGGCAAATTTGTGCAGAATGCGATTAGGTATTGGAAATACTGAGTTGTGACTTGAGATCATCATGGACAAAGCTAAATATATTGTGAGTCCTTATTTTCTTGGGCGGAAGAGGCATCAGTAGTGCTGAACGTTATGTCAGACGTGACAGCACATTCAAATACTGCTACCGAGACTTCGAAGAAAGAGCACAATGTATAAGTGCATTTTCCTTCGTACGACTACAGTCGTAAATTTAAAACCCAGCAGACGGGTTGAAATGTCTGTTGTGTAGAAAGAAACTAGAGGACCAGGACTTGGCCTAACAACATAGACGATTTTACTTTGAGTGCAAACATTTTTGTTTTATTTTGGAGGTAGCAGTAGCGTCCTCCCGTTGCTCAACAGCGGAAATTATGGTAATGATTGCTGCAATACCATATTTTATCCAACTGGATCACTGACATACTTTTACCGAACCAATCATCACATTATTGGGCGCTGATATGGTCGGCGTTTAGCGCCCGTAAGCTCCAAATACACAAACACATTGTTGGTTTCAAAAACATCAACTACTTTACTAGAATATTTATACAGCGGAATAAGTAATTCTGCATGACATACAGCAACTGCTAACTTTGCCAGCCTCTGGTGTAAAGAAGCATTTTATGGAATTAACGGAACAAAACGATAGTTGAAACTTCCTGCAGGTTTAAACTGTGTGCCGGACCGAGACTCGAACTCGGGACCTTTGCCTTATGCGGGCACGTGCTCTACTATCCTTTTTTTAATATCTTTTTTTGTTCTATACAGTTTGTTGAATTTGTTCGTGGCGGACGTCCGATGACACCAGTTCAGGTTGCTCGTTGATCCGTTCATTCAGTTTTTTTATTACAGAGGGTAGCTGAACCCTCTGACCGAACACGCTGAGATACCGCGCCAGCGATGAAGGATGATGATGAAGATGACACAAAAACACCCAGTCATGGCGGGGCAGGTGAAACGCCAGCTGAATTACCCAAGCACGACTCACGCCCCGTCCTCACAGATTCACTTCTGCCAGTATCTAGTCTCCTACCTTCCAAACTTCACAGAATCTCTTATGCGAACGTTGCGGAACTAGCACTCCTGGAAGAAAGTATATTGCGGAGACATGGCTTAGCGAAACAATCTGGAAACATACCACAGGCTGTGGCTAAGCCATGTCTCCGCAATATCATTCGTTGCTGGAGTGCTAGTTATGCAGGGATGGCAGAAGCGCTTCTATGAAGTTTGGAAGGTAGGAGACGAGATACTGGCAGAAGTAAAGCTATGAGAAAGGGGCCTCAGTCGTGCTTGGGTAGCTCAGATGGGCCGGAACGGTAGCTCAGCGCGTTTGGTTAGAGGGTTTAGCGACCCTCTGTAATAAAATAACTGAGTGAACGGATCAACGAACAACCTGAATTGGTGTCATCGGACGTCCGCCACAAACAAATTCAACGAACAATGTAGAACAACATGAGATCATTAAAAAAAAAAAAGATGGTAGAACACTTGCCCGCGAAAGGCAAAGGTCCCCGAGTTCGAGTCTCGGTCCGGCATACAGTTATAATGATGCGTACACTCCGCTACAGGGTGAAAATCTAATTCTGAAAACGATAGATGTTTTGCGTCAGGGAGGTACTGAAGAAATCCCAGCTACCGATTTCCTTCGAAGGTCGCAGCTTCAGCCAAAAAAGTGAGGAGCATACAATGAGAGCAGTCTCCCAGAAGCTGGGCAATATCTTACGCTTAAAGTATAGCCTCCACTACACTGATGCTGCAGGATCAGAACCACCATCGCATACCTCATGGTCAGTCACGGCTGCTTCGAAAACCATCTGTTCCACATCAGTTTTATACCACACACGATGTGTGCACATGCTTCGTGAGAAAGACATGAATCATATCATCCTCAGTTGTGTTAATCAATTTGATTCCACGAATACTCAATTGCAAGACCTTCTAAAACAGAACTGTCCCCTGCCACTTTTCATAACTTCGTTGTTATTGGAGAAAAATTTAACAGCACGAGACAGCTGTGACAAAATCATACACATCCTCATTAACCCAACACTCGCTCAGATACACCAAGGACCACAGGATACGTGGAGAGGAAATATCCCTTGCTTGGCTAAAAATCACAGAAATCCAGGCTTAGTTCTTTCGGTCAATGCAACGTTTACCATCATGTCCTAGTTCCCATCGAATTCAGATCTTGGAAGTCCGCTGTTGCCATAGACTGACCCCAGAATACCAAAGGGATGGAGTAGCATTTAACGCATGGACGCAGTTATTTGTTGGATATATTCCAATCTCTGTCTCCTTCTACACGGTGTGTCCTCTGCGTATCCCTCTATTGCCGTGGACGCTATTCTACGATATCGTAACACATATCCTGTCACAGTGTTCCTTCTTGTACTGTGTTCATAACATATTTCTATGCTCGTCTGATCAGTAGAGGTATCCTCACCTTTTATCTATGTACACCTAATTTTCAATATCCGCCTGTAACACCAAATCTGTGACGATTCTGTTCTCTTCTTTTCTGGTTTTCCACAGTCAGTGGACGGCTTCTATGCAACGCTGTACTCCAGACGTACATTCCCAGTAACTTCTTCCTCAAGTTAAGGTATATGTTTGTTACTAGCAGACTTCTTTTAGCGACGAATTCCCTCTTTACCTGCACTAGTCTGCTGCATACTACAAGTTGCTCACTCTTATAAACGTACCCCGCTATAAATACAACTGCAGATATTGTTCTGGCACAATGTTATGATTAGCGCCACATAAGTGTGGTGGACAGCGTAATCGTTCAAGATAGCAGTAAGTCGTCAATGCATGTGCGTCTGAAGTGCGTAAGTAGCTAAGCAGATAGCATAGTGTGTAGATGTATAACGATGATTGAGAATCTATGAAAATACGTATGTGTTCAGTAGAGCTGAAGTCTAACTAGGGAGGCGATTAAGTTAGCCGTAATTGTTAAAAATACGGTAATCCGTTGACAAAACGTCATACAGGAGTTGAAACGATTACCATTAGTATTGATAATGTCTTCATATTCCGTGCTACCTTGTTTAAAAAAAGCGGTGCTCAGGATTACACAGTTCAGTACCTCAGTATCTGATACAGAACTAAACAGCAGCTCTAAACTCTGTCACTCCCACGGTGCGTGAGTAGGACAAATGATATCTGGGAAGTCGTCCTTTGCTGACATCACCATTGACCTCATCGAACCTAACACGTAATTCTTCTGGCTAGGAGGCTAGGCAACCCATTATGCCGCCCCAATGACTATAATTTTCTATGAGCTGTCCCGGCGTTGCTGTATGTACTGATCTACAAAGCGGCCAGCGCTGAGACGTTCCTGCATTTTAATGACAAGCTAGCATTCAAGGGCCTTTCGTTTACTGGTCTGTCATCCACACCACGCGATTATTTAAGGCGAAAGCACTCGTAATTCTACAAGTCTCAGCTTTTTCCGATAATTCTGCAGACTCCGTTGTCTGCTTACTGTGCGATCCGATGACTACCTGGCGACCCAGTCTTATTATCAGTTGTACCTTATCACATACCCTCTACGTAACAAA
The DNA here is from genome assembly GCF_023897955.1 of Schistocerca gregaria. Classification (NCBI taxonomy): domain Eukaryota; kingdom Metazoa; phylum Arthropoda; class Insecta; order Orthoptera; family Acrididae; genus Schistocerca; species Schistocerca gregaria. Next base: position 864,301,626 of record NC_064921.1, read on the forward strand.
AGATGACATTCCGACAGCAGAGCGACGGATGTAAAAATAATAATAATAATAACTGCGTACAAATGCGAGTAGTAGAACTCGCGCTCTGAGGGTCCCTTACAAACTTAATTGCATATATAGATAGCTAAGGTGGTTTCCATTGATCATTAACATTAATGTCAGCAGTGGTCTCAACATGATCCACATTAGTTCTTCTACAGGTTTTGATGAGTCATTTTGCGAATATCAAAACACCTATCTTTCGATTGCATTAACTCAGAAGCTTAAATTTTTTACTCTAGTGTCTTTGTAATATTTTTAACGAATTATTAACTGGAATCCCATATCTCTAGAAATATATTAATCAGTTTAAAAAGTAATAAGATGTCTCGGGGATGGAAGCATTCTTAGTTGACTTAACTAAACTACAGACACTTTCAGAATGATTATAATCAATTCACGTGATCGTCTTTGTCACCGCAGATGTGTGTGACTATTGTGGAAGGATAGCTGTCAGTACGGAGAAAGATAACGCTTCTCCATTTACATGCCTTAACTTTCGATATAGGACAAACGCCATTGCTCAGGAATGAACATTCACTGCTTGGAAACATCATAGTATATTGACACAGAAGATGGTATACAGCGTTAAAAGTGGCTAAATGGAACATTAACAAAGTGAAAAGAACAAAAAGCTCCTAATATCCGATTACACGATTAGTACCCAGCCTGTGGAACACATAACATATTTTAATATTTAATAGTGTTAAAGAGCGATGATATATACATAAAACCAGTATTAGTCGGATGGAAGTCTTCTTGGAAGGGTTTGTGGAAAGAGCATACAACGCGCTACTGGAACAATTTTTATAGCAGTGATCCACTAAGGGGAGTCATTATCAGGTAGATATGACTGTAGACGTCGAACGAATTCCGGGACGTTCTCCTAGGATCCTAAAATATCGGTATAACGCTTTCGAAAACGTCGCAGCCACCTTGGGGAAATAACATGTGTATCTTTGGAAGAAAACCGAATGATGTTGTTTCTTGGTAAGAAAGACGCCTCCTATTCTGTAGGACGGCTATCAAATCCCACTACATCCAATTAGATTTAGGTTTGTCATGATTTCATTAAACAACTTTAGGCGAATGCTGTGATGGTGTCTTTGAAACAGTACGGCCGATTTCCAACTGCAGCCTCTTCCAGTAAACTGAACGTTAAACAGCAATATTCCATCTTTCCTTTAGAAGAAAGGAGACGTTATCTCGTGAAACCACATTGGATAAATTTTGACAACCTGTGTTCGAAGAAGGCTGTGAGACAGTTCTGTCGCCGTCATCATATATGTCACGTCGAGATGATAAAAATAAGGTGAAAGAGATTAAGGCGCGTTGAGAGGCTGTAGGTATTTCTCCCTCTCCGAATACGCGAGTGAAATAGGACAAAAAATGGCTAATATTGGCACCAAGTATTCTCCGCCATGCACCTTACAGAGGTTTGTGTAAAGTATGAGTAGATATAGATACTGCTACAGAACTTGAGCATGCACTTACGCGGAAACGTATTGCTAATCTTATAATAATGGACAGAAGCTATATGACGAAACAACAATGACATAGTCGCTTTCCTAGGAAACGACATCTCAACAAAGCTGCAGAGGGTATATAAAGAAACACGCTGCGACCACATTCAGTACAGTTCAGCAGAGGGGAGGTCAGCATGGTCGCTTCCCCGTATCGCCGCCTCCCAGTATCGCCGCCTCCACGTCTCGCCGCTTCCACATATCGCCGCCTCCACGCCTCGCCGCCTCCCCGTCTCGCCACCTCCACGTCTCGCCGCCTCCAAGTCTCGCCACCTCCACGTCTCGCTGCCTCCACGTCTCGTCGCCTCAACGTATCGTCTCTTCCCCGAATCGTCGCTTCCCCGTATCGCCGCCTCCACGTCTCGCCGCCTCCACGTCTCGCCGCCTCCACGTCTCGCCGCCTCCCTGTATCGCCGCCTCCCCATATCGTCGCCTCCCCATATCGTCGCTTCCCCGTATCGCCGCCTCCACGTATCGCCGCCTCCACGTATAGCCGCCTCCCCGTCTCGCCACCTCCCAGTATCGCCGCCTCCACGTCTCGCCGCCTCCGCGTCTCGCCGCCTCCCCGTCTCGCCGCCTCCGCGTCTCGCCGCCTCCCCGTCTCGCCGCCTCCCCGTCTCGCCGCCTCCCCGTCTCGCCGCCTCCCCGTCTCGCCGCCTCCACGTATCGCCGCCTCCACGTATCGCCGCCTCCACGTATCGGCGCTTCCCCGTATCGGCGCTTCCCCGTATCGGCGCTTCCCCGTATCGGCGCTTCCCCGTATCGTCGCTTCCCCGTATCGTCGCTTCCCCGTATCGTCGCTTCCCCGTATCGTCGCTTCCCCATATCGCCGCCTCCACGTATCGCCGTCTCCCCGTATCGTCGCTTTCCCGTCTCGTCGCTTCTCCATTTCGTCGCACCAACTCCCCTGCAGTGCACCGAGCTACAGGGTCCTCAGTTCCGATCAAGGTTTTTGGGAGGTTTCCCTTGGTTGTAAGGCGAATGCCGGAACTGTTTACCTCCTCCCATCGATACAGAGATTTAATTCATGTAAATAATAAATTGAGAAATAAATGCTATAAGCGTACTTTGCCTTGTCTTTAATGAATTTTTATGTAATGGAACTGAATAATAAATCACAGCGTATAGCTGACTTTTGCTCTGAAACATAAAGTTTAATCTGTATGTGACTAGTGAAATCTATGAACCTAATGGTTTTCAATGAGTAGGGGAAAAGATAGAAATATAACACAGAAATGAAGAGAGAACAAACATTTGCTCACAGAGCAAAGAAAAATGTAGTCCTGTGTGTTTTCTTTTACATGGAAGTGGTAGAGAACTGATAACATTTGCTCACAGAGCAAAGAAAAATGTAGTCCTGTGTGTTTTCTTTTACTTGGAAGTGATAGAGAACTGATTTTTAACTTAGATGCATGCACACTTCCAGTGTAACTACGTGAAATATACAACGCTTGTTGTATCCCTATTTCTTCACTGCGAAGTATTCCACGTACACCTCAGTTATTAAGTGGACACATCACTGTACACATTCTCCGTTATTCAGCTGTTAAGTATTCGTTAGTCGCAAGTAATATCTCTGGATTAAGAAATCTGTGGCAGGCTGGCTGTTAGCGTTAACGATTTATTGCACCTGAAAGATATATGCGTTACTTGTAGCGTCCACTGTGGTTCTTTATATTTACCAAAAGCCTGTTAAAATTATTGGCTAAGCACAATAATCTATGCTGGAACGGTAAGTAGAAAATACCACCAAGATCTATCATCGCGGTTAACTGATTAATCGTAGTGATCTGTATTTCAATATATTGTTGATGAAAGACTGTGCAACTTGTATTCAAATGTAGCATATTTTTTAACCGTAGCAGTAAGAGGAGTCGAAAAATATTCCTCAATGTTGCCTCGTTTTAGCTTTTCTTTACCTTTGCTGAAGATCACGAGTTATAATGTGGTATAGGAAGATGTGAAGGATGTTTATTGAGCAGATACTGTGTTCAGTGCGAAGGATATTTACTGAGCAGATATTATTTGCAGTGCGAAGATGGTAAACGTATGTTATACTGTAGTCGTAAACTGGTATTGTAGTAGTCCATGTTTCGATTAAGTAAGTTATCAACATTACAGTCTGCTATTATGAAGCATTCAGAATGTTGTCTCCAAGTAATAGGGTATAACGTAGTTTTTCATTCAGCTCTCATTAACGAAATTGTGCTTATACTCCCATAGTTAGTAGGCTTTCCCACTATAGTAGGCCTGATAATAAGTTGAATCGCAGTACAACTCTGAAAGAGAAAATTAGATAAATTTAAGGCATCGTTATAGACAAAACACATGTAACAGAAATTGATATGAAACACTGGAATTGTTCTCAAACGCACAAGCCGATGCTATGATAAGACTGGTGTAACATAGTGACGCATATTTTCATTAAAAAAGTGAATACATTACGTTGAATTTTGTCCAGATCGCTTGCTTATCTTTAGGATTTGCAAAAACAAATTATCGAATGTCTACTGTTGTATGTAATTAAGCATATTACCTAGTCAATAACAGTCAAAACGAAGAGCTTAATTTTTGTTATGGTTTGATTCTAGCACAGATAAAAAACTTTTTTCTACAAATGAAGAACCGATAGCGGGCTGAACTATGTTACAGAATGGGAAAAATCCTGGCTGTCAAAACGTTCGTGCCTGCTGACAAAATTCTCCAATACTGTAAGTACCAAAGAAATTGAGACGAACCCACTGCACGTTGCAGAATTCGTAATGTAGGGGAAGCATTTTTCAGATTCTGATAAAGCGTAAACAAATGAGTGCAAATATTTTGTCATTATCATCAAATATAGCTTAATTTGCAAGGACCTTAGAACATCCGCATTTGTTAATTGAGCTTTTGATTTGTTGCATCATGTGCATTGAGTCAGGAAACTAAAATATTTTATATTCGTGAAAACAAGGAGTTAACTTATAAAATCCGTCAACTTGATTTGGAAAATGTTATTTTATTATCGAATTAACATTTCGTCTCACAGCTTCATGGTTAACAAAGGATCACCATTGCGGCATCAACCTTTAATATTGTAGTGATTAAGCCTTTCCACTGAACTATGCGAATCAGTATCGGATCTATTACAATATTTGCTTCCACATAGAGAGATTCAGTGACAGTGATATCCTGCAAGCAAAGGTGGAGATCACCTTAAACATATTTTAGCCCGTGGATAGAGTGAGGGAAAAACTACGGTAAACCTGCAAATGTACTCTGTTCTCCCTTTTTTCTCATGATCCCTGAGCGATACATATGCAGAAGACAGTGGAGTTACTTCCTGAGAATTCTCGAAAACTGGTTCTCTAGACATATTCAGTGGAGTTTCAAAACAGCAATGTCTCCTTGGCGCCAACAATCACCATTCTGTTTTACAAAATAGGCCCCATCTCTGTGTGACCTACAACGCCCATTTACGATAGAGCTTTGAATTGCTTCGATTTTCTCAGTTAGAAAGCTTTATGAGGGCTTCACGCACTGATGTACAACTGTATAGTAACTTGCATTAAGGGGACACGTCCCTGAACGGCCTCCATTTTTAACATTATATTCACCCTCACATTGTAACTGATCTATAAATGAGAGTTAGCTGAAAATTCTGACACACAATTAGGATCATTAGTCAAAGCATTTACCAAAATATCATTGAGATATTTACTATATTTTGGCACTGAGAACAATATTTATAAGAGAAAAAAAAGCAACACTATTTCACTGCGGTACCATTTTCTTTGGTACCACTGACTGCACAGCTTGGAAAAAGAGTCAGAGTACAGACAACATTCACATAAATGTTTTATGCCTCCAATTTCCTTCCTTGATGCTGATCTGTGAAAAAGACAAGTAATATATTTCACTACAACAAAGATATTTAAAACTGTACCTCAAATATCACCGACATCATCATCATGTTATAAATTTTTCAGGAAATAGTGGGCACGGGATATATCTTTACCAAATTTTGTGAGTTAAAGTTAAGTCATTTAGAAAAAAAGTGTACCTGAATGCTGAAAATTCAAGTTTTCGGTAAATCGCAAAAGAAGATTTACAGATTTCTTAACTTACCACTACGCTCGTTTAGAACATTCCATCTGTATACTCCGGTTGTTCTCCTGTTTCCTTATCCTCCATACTCTTTCTCTTCATTCTTTTCTTTATCCTTGACTCCTTGGTAGCAGCTTCCGCAGCTGTCTCTATTTCGATTACCGGCCGCTTATCAATAGCAATTAGAGCTGATGTCATATTCCTTTCCGTCTGGATGTTAAATTTCTTCGTAACATTGATCCTTGAAATTGCACCATCATTGAATGTTATTATTGCATCCATTACACCAGTCTTGAGCACTGTCAGCCCAACAAATACAGTTTTGGATATTCTCTCCCATATACAGCTGTTGAAGCTTTCATTTGCATTCTGAGAGAGACCATGCATACAATGCGTAAGAAGATTTTTATTTGCTAGATCCCTATATTAGACCTAACTAACTGCCTCCATTACAGCAAGTGGTATGGACTGCTTGTGGTTATCATTGCTCAACCAGTAATTACGCCACGAATCTTCCCCTTTTGGACACATAGTATGCTGTGGGGTTTCATCTATTGACACTCAGTGAAACCATGTTGCCCAGACAAGTCGTCTCATGTTCTCCAAATCTCCTACATTTCTCCTTATTGCTAGTATATAATATTGAGTCAAAGAATCAGTTTCACTTTTGTAAGACGACCGGGACCACCTATGTGTTTTCCGTCTGACAGTTTTTTTCCACTGAAGTCTTTACATAATTTTCTCAGCCAAGCTCCCATTCTTTTTTGTACATGCCCAACACGTTCAAGCTTTTCTATCAGTGTGTCCCCATATGGTCTGTCATTAACAACAGTAGTGTATCCTTTACAGTCTCCATCCCCTAGGTAGTCTACATACCTCTCACCATGACTGACCTCTGATCTTCTAAAAATGTTTAGAACTCCTTTCGTTTCCATGTTTCCACATGGGTCGTCAATGTTCTTTACACAAACATAAGTGCCAATAAACTTACTTGAACAACCCTGACAGTGCTTTGTTCGACATTCATAATGTAGTATCTCACCAGTTTCAATTAATGTGGCAGTTACAACCCCATATCGAGCATATGGAGAAGTATGACCGCTCTTCTGCCAAGTTCCATCAAATGCTGCCATAATGTCTGTATTCTGAGACACGGTTCCTACTTCCTTGCTACACTTTTCATAGAATGTTCACTTACACCACGTAAAGCGTTATGTATTAATTTATTGTATCTGTCAAACCTCAGTGGAGGCAGAGGTAAATCCATCACTGCACAAAAAGTCTGGGCAGCTCTCCTTCCCCTTCCAATACATTGCATTGCAGAAGCAAGCTGAATATTTACACTGTAATGTCGACTATCAGTTACTGGCGATGTCATAGTATCACTGTACATCTTCACACGAGTTACAGGCAATCACTATCCGACTTGAAAGACCCTTCCTAACTGAAATGTCCTTAGAAATACTATCTCCACAATTGCAGTATTTACATTTCACAGCAGTCTTCAGAAGTCTTGACAGCATATTTAGGTTCACAATAACATTTCCGTCGTTATTTCTGCTCACAATAGTACTAGGCTTGTTCATATTACATTCAGAAAGCGAAAGTTTACGTCTAGAAGCACTGCCTCTAGAGACAGTTTCCGCATGCGGCTTTTGAAGCAACTAATGTGTATTATTCGGTTGTGTTTGTAATTGGGTGCCGCGGAACTTTCGTTTGGAACTAAGTTTCTTTACTCTCGGCATTTGTAGCAAGTAAACACACAGGCAGAAACAAAAGAACACACAATAACAAAACAACACACAATAACCACACGCGTATGAAAATCCGAAATCCTATATTCTCATATGTTTCTTTACATTCGAACCATAGTCTTCTAGACATGCCTGTACTTTGGTTCCGGGAGTCAGTGCCTTCTAAAATACACCTGTGTCAACGGTCCGTAACTAACGATGGAAAACGCGGAAGAACAAAGTAATGCATCTCGTACTCTGACGCACTTTAAACTGACTGATAGGCGTGGTGGCCCTGTGCAACATTACGTTCAATCTCAATTTTAGAACGAACAGAAAATGATAATGCCCATAAACCACAAGTGTTTGAAATCAGCAGCCGGCCGCGGTGACCGAGCGGTTATAGGAACTTCAGTCCGGAACCGTCTGACTGCTACGGTCGCAAGTTCGAATCCTGCCTCAGGCATGGATGTGTGTCGTGTCCTTAGGTTAGTTAGGTTGAAGTAGTTGTAGGTTCTAGGGGACTGATGACCTCGGATTTTAAGTCCCAGAGTGCTCAGAGCCATTTGAAATGAGAAAGAAATATTCTTTTCTGTAGACCAAGAAATTTTATCAAATATTTGGTATTTTCTCGAACATGTCCCCTTAAACGCATTCGTGTTACTTTCGGGCCATCTGAACAGCACTCCTGCGACAATTGCAAGTCTGCCATTTTCCCTTTCTGCTTCTGATTTCACCAGTTCGTTTACACAGTCGTGAAGACAGTGGTATTACATTTGGGAGACGGCAACCTCTGGTCATCAAGATTAACATTTTCCGTGTTTTTCCTTAGGCCCACTTCCTTCCCCGAAACGTGATTGTGTTTCGCCTGTAATTACCCGTTGGTGATAACACATTCAATCCTGGACCCCTTCGTTACTTTTTTACACAATGGCTTGTGGTTAATTTGTGTAAGTATGGGTGTAGATGTTTCGAAAACATTTCATCTATCTCCCGCGAGCCAGTTTACGGTGTGAGGAGGAGGGTATTTGGGTTATCCCTGTCTGATCATCCTTTCGTGTTCTACTCGTGAACAGCACACAGGAAGGATGAGTATCGGTAAATCCCCTCGTTGGCTGTAATTTCTTCGATTTTTTCGGTATGATTATTTCCCGAGTCTTATGTGGAAGGAAGCAGTACGTAGCCATACTCTTCCGGGAACGTACTCTCCCGAATTAATAGTCAGCCTCTCAATGATGGCGTTCTCTCTTGTACCGTCTGACAGTGAAGTTCGTTAAGAAACGCAGCAACATTCAAGGGGCAACTAAACGATCCCGTGACAAACGCGCAGTTCTTCTTTAGAACTTGTCTGCCTCTTCTATGAGCCCAGCCTGGTAACGGTCTAGACACGCGGTCGTCGAAAGCGGCCCGAATCAAGCATTCGTGCAGCCCGTTGTTCTCAGCCGTATTTTATGGCAATATGCTTCTAGCAACTAACAGCACCATCCAGAAACGTCAACTAACGTTAAGACCTTCTTAAGACTGTATTTTTCTCGCTCAGTAACAAACAAAAAAGAAATAGAAACAGTAAAATTTCAAAATGCGCTTAATTTAATTGACGTTCATGAATTCAGCCGTGAGCTAATTAAAGTCTGCCACTTACGTCAGGAGTAAAGTGTTATGTGCCGAGGCCACTGCAGAGTGAAAAGAAGTGAGAGGGGAAAGATTTTATTGTTTTTCATCCAGTGCTGACAACTTACGAACGCGCGCAAGTAGCAACGGTGAGCTGCTGCGGTATACACTGAAGAACCAAAGAAACTGGTACACCAGCCTAATACCGTGTAGGACCCCCGCGAGCACACAGAAGTGCCGCAACACTACGTGGCATGGACTCGACTAATATTTGAGTTAGTGCTGGAGGGAATTGACACTAGGAATCCTGGAGAGCTATCCATAAATCGGTAAGAGTACGAGGTGGTGGAGATCTCTTCTGAAGAGCACGTTGTAAGGCATCCCAGATATGCTCAATAATGTTCATGTCTGGTGAGTCTGGTCGGCAGCGGAAGTCTTTAAACTCAGAAGAGTGTTATTGGTACCACTCTGTGCACTTCTGGACGTGTGGGGTGTCGCTTTATACAGCTGGAATTGCCCAAGTCCGTCGGAATGCACAATGGACATGAATGGGTGCACGTGACCAGAAAGGATGCTTACGTATGTGTCACCTGTCAGAGACGTATCTAGACGTATCAGTGCTCCCATATCACTCCAACTGCACACGCCCCACACCATTACAAAGCCTCCACCAACTTCAACAGTCCCCTGATGATATTCAGGGTCCATATATTCATGAGGTCGTCCCCATACCCGTAACAAAATAGGAATGAGGGTAACATACTACAAACAGCACAGTGAACACATTTTTGTGGCCGAGATAAGTATGAAGCCCACCGCTACCGCAGTAGTACAAGTTTATATGCCAACTAGCCCAGCAAATGACGAAGAGGTTGATGAAATGTATGATAAGGTAAAAGAAATTATTCAGATAGTGAAGAGAAACTAAAATTTTAATAGTCTCGGGTGACTGCAATTCTATAATAGAAAAAAGAAGATAAGGAAATGTAGTAGGTGAATATGGAATGGGGTAAGGAATGAAAGAGGAAGCCGCCTGGTAGAATTTTGCACACAGCATAACGTAATCATTACTAACACTTGGTTCAAGTTTCATAAAAGAAAGGTGTGTACATGGAAGAAGGTTTGAGTTACTGACAGATATCCAATAGATTATATAATGGTGAGCAGAGATTTAGGAACCAGGTTTTAAATTGTAAGACATTTCCAGGGGCAGATGTGGACTCTGACCACAATATACTGGTTATGAACTGTAGATTAAAACTAAAAGATCTACAAAAAGGTGGAAATTTAAAGAGATGAGACCTGTATAAACTGACTGAACCAGAGGTGGTAGAGAGTTTCAGGGAGAGCTTTAGGGAACGATTGACAGTAATAGGGGAAAGAAATACAGTAGAAGAAGAATGGGTAGCTTTGAGGGATGAAGTAGTGAAGGCAGCAGAGGATCAAGTAAGTAAAGGCAAAAAGGAATACAGACGTCTCAAAAATGAGATCGACAGGAAGTGCATAATTGCTAATTAGGGATGGCTAGAGGACGAATGTAAGGATGTACAGGTGTATATCACTATGGGTAAGATAGATACTCCCTACAGGAAACTTAAAGAGACCTATGGAGAAAAGAGAACCACTTGTATGAATATCAAGAGCTGTGATAGAAACCCATTTCTAAACAATTAAAGGAAAGCAGAAAAGTGGAAGGAGTATATAGAAGGTCTACACATGGGCGATGTCCTTCATGACAATATTATGGAAATGGACGAAGATGTAGATTAAGATGGAATGGGAGATATGACACTGCGTGAAGAGTTTGACAGAGCAATGAAAGACCTAAGACGAAACAAGGCCAACGGGAGTAAACAACATTCCGTTAGAACTACTAGTAGCCTTGGTAGAGGCACCCCTGACAAGGCAGGGGTTCACAGATGTGAAAATTACCGAAGTATCAATTTAATAAGCCACAGCTGCAAACTACTAACACGAATTCTTTACAGACGAATGGAAAAACTGGTGGAAGCTAACCTCGGGGAGGATCATTTTGGATTCCGTAGAAATATTGGAACACGTTAGGCAATACTGATGCTACGAATTATCTCAGAAAATAGATTAAGGAAAAGCAAACCCACGTTTCTAGCATTTGTAGACTTAGAGAAAGCTTTTGACAAGGTTGACTGAAATGCTCTCTTTCTAATTGTGAAGGTAGCAGGGGTCAAATACAGGGAGCGAAAGGCTATTTACAATTTGTTCAAGAACCAGATGGCAGTTTTAAGAATCGAGAGGGATGAAAGGGAAGCAGAGGTTGGGAAGGCAGTGAGACAGGGTTGTAGCCTCTCTCCGATGTTATTCAATCTGTATATTGAGCAAGCAGTAAAGGAAACAAAAGAAAAAATTGGAGTAGGGATTAAAATGTATGGTGAAGAAATTAAAACTTTGAGGTTCGCCGATGACATTGTAATTCTGTCAGAGACAGCAAACGACCTGTAAGAGCAGCTGAACGGAATGGACAGTGTACTGAAAGGAGGATATAAGATGAACATCAACAAAAGGAAAAGGAGGATAATGGAATGTAGTCGAATTAAATCGGGTGATGCTGAGGGTACTAGATTAGAAAATGAGATGCTTAAAGTAGTAAATGAGCTTTCCTACTTGGGGAGCAAAATAACTGATGATGGTCGAAGTAGAGAGGATATAAAATGTAGACTGGCAATGGCAAGGAAAGCTTTTCTGAAGAAGAGAAATTTGTTAACATCGAGTCTAGATTTAGGTTTGAGGAAGTCTTTTCTGAATGTATTTTTATGGAGTGTAGCCATGTATGGAAGTGAAACGTGGACAGTATATAATTTAGACAGGAAGAGAAGAGAAGCTTCCGAAATGTGGTGCTACAGAAGGATGCTGAAAATTAGATGGGTATATCACATAACTAATGAGGAGGCATTATTGAATTAATTAGGGAGAAGAGAAATTTGTAACACAACTTGACAAGAAAAAGCCATCGGTTGGTAGGACATATTCTGAGGCATCAAGGGATCACCAATTTAGTATTGGAGGGCAGCGCAGAGGGATAAAATCGTAGAGGGACACAAAGAGATGACTACACTAAACAGATTCAGAAGAATGTAGGTTGCAGTAGGTACTGGAAGATGAAGAAGCTTGCACAGGATGGAGTAGCATGAAGAGCTGCAGCAAACCAGTCTCTGGACTGAAGACCACAACAACAGTTAACCCTTTCCCTTAAATGGCACAAAATGCATATACTAAATTTATAGGTTTATTTATTCCTATTCAAGAATTCATCTGTGATATAGAAGGAGTTGTCATGGAGATATGATTTCAATTTATTGTTGAAGATATTACTCCTCTCTGTCAGAAATATTATTTCATCTGGTAATTTGTCGAAAATTTTTATAGCACCATGTTTTACCCCTTTCTGTGCCAAAGATAGGTTGAGTAAAGGATAGTGTAAGTCTCTCTATTTTCTGATATTATAATCACGAATGTCACTGTTGTTTTAAACTGGTCCATGTTGTTGAGAACAAATTTCATTAGTGAGTAAATGAACTGTGAGGCTGTTGTAAGGATTCACAATCTTTTAAAAAGATGCCTACAAGATGTGCTACTATGAACCCCACACATTATTCTAACCACTTTCTTTTGTGCAGTGAATGCTTTTTGTCTAAATGTTGAGTTACCCGTAAATATTATTCCGTGTGACATCAGAGAGTGAAAGTATGCAAAGTATATTATCTCACCCTTCCCCCATGAATCATGGACCTTGCCGTTGGTGGGGAGGCTTGCGTGCCTCAGCGATACAGATAGCCGTACCGTAGGTGCAACCACAATGGAAGGGTATCTGTTGAGAGGCCAGACAAACGTGTGGTATCTGAAGAGGGACAGCAGCCTTTTCAGTAGTTGCAGGGGCAACAGCCTGGATGATAGACTGATCTGGCCTTGTAACAATAACCAAAACGGCCTTCCTGTGCTGGTACTGCGAACGGCTGAAAGCAAGGGGAAACTACGGCCGTAATTTTTCGCGAGGGCATGCAGCTTTACTGTGTGATTAAATGATGATGGCGTCCTCTTGGGTAAAATATTCCGGAGGTAAAATAGTCCCCCATTTGGATCTCCGGGCGGGGACTACACAAGAGGATGTCATTATCAGGAGAAAGAAAACTGGCGTTCTACGGATCGGAGCGTGGAACGTCAAATCCCTTAATCGGGCAGGTAGGTTAGAAAATTTAAAAAGGGAAATGGATAGGTTAAAGTTAGATACAGTTGGAATTAGTGAAGTGCGGCGGCAGGAGGAACAAGACTTTTCGTCAGGTGACTACAGGGCTTTAAACACAAAATCAAATAGGGGTAATGCAGGAGTAGGTTTAATAATGAATAGAAAAATAGGAATGCGGGTAAGCTACTACAAACAGCATAGTGAACGCATTATTGTGGCCAAGATAGATAAGAAGCCCACAGCTATTACAGTAGTACAAGTTTATATGCCAACTAGCTCTGCAGATGACGAAGAAATTGATGAAATGTATGATCAAATAAAAGAAATTATTCAGATAGTGAAGGGTTACGAACATTTAATAGTCATGGGTGACTGGAATTCGGTAGTAGGGAAAGGGAGAGAAGGAAACGTAGTAGGCGAATATGGACTGGGGCAAAGAAATGAAAGAGGAAGCCGCTTGGTAGAATTTTGCACAGGGCACAACTTCATCACAGCTAACACTTGGTTCAAGAATCATAAAAGAAGGCTGTATACATGGAAGAAGCCTGGAGATACTGACAGGTTTCAGATAGGTTATATAATGGTAAGGCAGAGATTTAGGAACCAGCCTTTAAATTGTAAGACATTTCCAGGGGCACATGTGGGCTCTGAGCACAATCTATTGGTTATGACCTGTAGATTAAAACTAAAGAAACTGCAAAAAGTTGGGAATTTAAGGAGATGTGACCTGCATAAACTAAAAGAACGAGAGGTTGTACAGAGTTTCAGGGAGAGCATAAGGGAGAAATTGACAGGAATGGGGGAAAGAAATACGGTAGAAGAAGAATGGGTAGCTTTGAGGGATGAAGTAGTGAAGGCAGCAGAGGATCAAGTAAGTAAAAAGATGAAGGCTAGTAGAAATCCTTGGGTAACAGAAGAAATATAGAATTTAATTGATGAAAGGAGAAAATATAAAAATGCAGTAAATGAAGCAGGCAAAAAGGAATACAGACGTCTCAAAAATGAGATCGTCAGGAAGTGCAAAATGGCTAAGCAGGGATGGCTAGAGGACAAATGTAAGGATGTAGAGGCTTATCTCACTAGGGGTAAGATAGATACCACCTACAGGAAAATTAAAGAGACATTTGGAGATAACAGAACCAATCGTATGAACATCAAGGGATCAGATGGAAACCCAGTTCTAAGCAAAGAAGGGAAAGCAGAAAGGTGGAAGAAGTATACCGAAGGTCTATACAAGGGCGATGTACTTGAGGACAATATTATGGAAATGGAAGAGGATGTAGATGAAGACGAAATGGGAGATACGATACTGCGTGAAGAGTTTGACAGAACACTGAAAGACCTGAGTCGAAACAAGGCCCCTGGAGTAGACTACATTCCATTGGAACTACTGACGGCCTTGGGAGAGCCAGTCCTGACAAAACTCTACCACCTGGAGAGCAAGATGTATGAGACAGGCGAAATACCCTCAGACTTCAAGAAGAATATAATAATTCCAATCCCAAAGAAAGCAGGTGTTGACAGATGTGAAAATTACCGAACTATCAGTTTAATAAGTCACAGCTGCAAACTACTAACGCGAATTCTTTACAGACAGATGGAAAAACTAGTAGAAGCCGACCTCGGGGAAGATCAATTTGGATTCCGTAGAAATGTTGGAACACGTGAAGCAATACTGTCACTACGACTTATCTTAGAAGCTAGATTAAGGAAGGGCAAACCTACGTTTCTAGCATTTGTAGACTTAGAGAAAGCTTTTGACAATGTTGATTGGAATACTCTCTTTCAAATTCTGAAGGTAGCAAGTGTAAAATACAGGGAGCGAAAGGCTATTTACAATTTGTACAGAAACCAGATGGCAGTTATAAGAGTCGTGGGACATGAAAGGGAAGCAGTGGTTGGGAAGAGAGTGAGACAGGTTTGCAGTCTCTCCCCGATGTTATTCAATCTGTATATTGAGCAAGCAGTAAAGGAAACAAAAGAAAAATTTGGAGTAGGTATTAAAATCCATGGAGAAGAAAAAAAAATGTTCTGGTTCACCGATGACATCGTAATTCTGTCAGAGACAGCAAAGGACTTGGAAGAGCAGTTGAACGGAACGGATAGTGTCTTGAAAGGAGGATATAAGATGATCGTCAACAAAAGCAAAACGAGGATAATGGAATGTAGTCGAATCAAGTCGGGTGATGCTGATGAAGAGCAGTTGAACGGAATGGATAGTGTCTTGAAAGGAGGATATAAGATGATCATCAACAAAAGCAAAACGAGGATAATGGAATGAAGTCGAATCAAGTCGGGTGATGCTAATGGAATTAGATTAGGAAGTGAGACACTTAAAATAGCAAAGGAGTTTTGCTATTTGGGGAGCAAAATAACTGATAATGGTCGAAGTAGAGAGGATATAAAATGTAGACTGGCAATGGCAAGGAGAGCGTTTCTGAAGAAGAGAAATTTGTTAACATCGAGTATACATTTAAGTGTCAGGAAGTCATTTCTGAAAGTATTTGTATGGAGTGTAGCCATGTATGGAAGTGAAACGTGGACAGTATATAATTTAGACAGGAAGAGAAGAGAAGCTTTCGTAATGTGGTGCTACAGAAGAATGCTGAAGATTAGATGGGTAGATCACATAACTAATGAAGAAGTATTGAATAGGATTGGAGAGAAGAGAAGTTTGTGGCAAAACTTGACCAGAAGAAGGGATCGGTTTGTAGGACATGTTCTGAGGCATCAAGGGATTTGTTATTAGAGGGCAGCGTGGAGGGTATAAATCGTAGAGGGAGACCAAGAGATGACTACACTAAGCATATTCAGAAGGATGTAGGTGGCAGTAGGTACTGGGAGATGAAGAAGCTTGCACAAGATAGAGTAGCATCGAGAGCTGCATCAAACCAGTCTCAGGACTGAAGACCACAAGAACAACAACATTACCTCAAAATTGGCAATTATTCTTATTCCAAAAGTTGCTTAACCTAGTCGCCTTAGAAGATCCAAAATATAAATTTTCCAATTAAAATTCTTATCACGTGTACACCCAGAAACTTAGTATGCTCTACCCTGTCTACTGACTTATGTTGATGTGTTATGTTTATTGAAGGAACTGCACTTTTTGCAGTAGAAAATGGGATGTACTGTGTTTTTTCAAAGTTTAGAGCAAGCCCATTTGCAGAAAACCAATTAATGACTTTTCCAAACAACTTATTTGTATCGTTTTCAATTGGAGTTTCTTTCACCGGATTAATAACGATGCTTGTATGATCAGCGAACAGTGTCATTTCTGCTTCCTGTTTCAGATAGGAAGGGAGGTTGTTCACATATATTATGCACAGAAGGGGACCAATGGTTGAACTCTGTAGAACACCCAATGTTATTTCACACCAGTTAGATGAAGTGGCAAACTTATTTAAATCACTTAACCCATACAAGGAACCTTTCTGCTTCCTGTTCTGTATGTACGACATAAACCACTCATATGCTATTCCATTTATACCATAGAACTGTAATTTCTGTAACATAATGTAACTGTTCGCACGATCAAATGCTTTGCACAAGTCACAGAAAATTCCTATTGGTGAAATTTTACTATTTAAATACTCTATTATGTGGACAGTGAAATTGTATATTGCTGTCTCAGTGGAACAGCATTTTTGAAATCCGTACTGTGGTTTACCCAAGTATCGCATTACTGCTGAGATGGCTAACCACTCATGAGTATATTACTTTCTCTAAGATTTTTGAAAATGCTGTAATCATGGTTAGTGGCCGATAATTACTGGAATCAGTGGTGTCCCCCTTTTTATAGATCGGCCTGACAATGGCATACTTTAACCTGTGTGGGTAAATGCCTTGAGTTCATGATGCATTACATATGTGATTCAAAACATCACCTGTAATTGCTCCAAATTGTTTTAATATCTTATTAGAGATGTCATCTACTCCAACAGAACATTTATTTTTCAAAGAATTAGTAATTTTACTTATTTCACAAGAGCTTGTTAGGTGAAACTTAATTTGACTAAATTTTTCAAAACAGACTTTTCCATGTACTGCCTGACTTTTTATTTTGAACTATTCTCACCAATTTTTTCTCCTACACTTAAGAAATGGTTGTTCAATACATTAGCTACTTGTGGACTGTTGGTTTACGATAGTCTCGTTCTCCTTAATATTAATACTACCTGCCCCAGTGGTTACTATTCCTGTCTGTCTTCTAACGACATTCCGTATTGATTTGATTTTATTGCCGAAGTTGTTAATTTCTTCTCTAACATGCATATTTCTTGATTTCCTTACAACTTTTCTCGGTATGTTACAATAATTTTTATAGTGTAAAACTACTTCTGCATCTTTACTAGTTCTTGCTGTCTCATAAAGTTTTCTTTCGCTTTCAGAAGAAACTTTAATACCTGTAGGAATCCAAGGTTACTTTTAAAAGTGTGTGGTGCTACATTTAGTAATTTTCTTTGGGAAACAATGTTCAAAAAGGGATATAAATTTATCAAGAAATATGTTGCATTTATCGTTAGCATTTGGATCATTATATACATCTCCCCAATTAACAATTATTAAGCTTTCTTTGAAGTGCTCAGTGGATACCGAGTTGAGCGACCTTACAATTATACTTAATGGTTTCCGAACTGTACACCCTGTTAGGTTTTGTAAGTTAAACATTTGTGCATCATGGTCTTACAATCCATTTACAACAGGGAAAGCAGGTGTTTGTTTTACATCCTCTTTCTGCACAAATACATTACCTATTAGCGTGCTACTGTTTTGTGCAATAAGTGTAGCGAAATTGGTCACTGATTCTAAGCTATATGTTGTTAATAACACTTCTATTTCACTTCTCCTCTCAGAGTTATTTAGAAAGTTTACACTGAAATCACCACAGTTTAATAACTTGTTCTTTTTGTCTGACAGACAGCATAATAGCGATCAAACGTTTTTATGAATAGCTCCCAGTCTCCTAATGGGGACCTGTACACTGTTGCTAACATCAACACTACATTATCTAGCTGAAGTTCACATGCACAAACCTCAAAGTGCTGATCAACACAAAATTTGCTCATGTCTACAGTTTGCATTTACACCATTGTTTTATGAAAAAGGCAACTCCTCCTTTACCCATCCTAGATCTACAAGTGTAAGATGCTAAGTTATACCCACTTATACTTACACAATTGACGCCCATAATTATTTTCGAGATCATCTAATCACACTAATATCTGATCTACTTTATTTTTATTCCCCTGATATTTTGATGAAGTAAGTTGATACTGCTCTTGGCTTTACCCTTATTTACTGTACATAAAGTTTCTTTTATTCCATTTATCTTGATTGTCATCTGTCTGGACTTTGGCTTTAACCTAAAAAATTTGTCTCCCGGACCCATTAACCACAGGGATCACCCATTGTGTGACTGTGGACCCCCTTACAGTTTCCACTAGTTGAGAAGCTAACTCATTTTTCCCCATCCTATTCAGGTACAGGCCATGTGTAGTGTACCCCCACCTACCAACATCATTTACTGGAACAACACTTACGTGAGATTTTGCCGGTGTCTGGAGCATCCTGTTCAGCTCAGTGCTAACATGCCTTACAGCAGTGTTTACCCAGGGCTGATCACGGCGCTGAAAGACCTCCACAAACCCCACATTTGTGTGCTCAGTTTCTGCTCCTATTTTATCCAGGTCACTCCTAATACTGTATCTTGGATTCATAGCCATGCTGTTTCCTTCTCCCCCAACTATAATTATCTGATCTTCCTTCCCAAAGTCCCTGCATAGCTGACCTAAGTTTTCTGTCACCTGGCTAAGGCTAGCACTTGATTTCACAAAACTTGTGACCTGGTACAGTGCACCTAATTTTTCCTCCCTTAACCTACATAATTCCAAGTTCGCGTTTTCTAATTCAGCCTTAGGGGCACAAATTTTTGCCTCCTGTTCAGCGATTTTTCTGTCCTTTCTACATAACCTAAACTGCAATGGAAAGGCTGAAAATTATTTACAAGTCCATCGGACCCTCCATCGGTAATTCTGGAATTCAATATGCTACTGGCCCACCCTTACACTTGATGACAGATTCCAGTCTCGCTAGCATACGGTCAGTCAGGTTCTGGAAGTTTTCTAGGGGAATGGCAGCCCATTCCTTACGGTGTGTTGCACTGAGGAGAGGTATCGATGTCGATCGGTGAGGCCTGACAAGAAATCGGCGTTCCAAAAGACCCCAAAGGTGTCCTATAGGATTCAAGACAGGACTCTGTGCAGGCTAGTCCATTACAGGGATGTTATTGTCGTCTAATTACTCCGCCACAGGCCGTAAATTAAGAACAGAAGCTCCATCGTGTTGAAAGATGTAATCGCCATCGCCTAATTTCTCCTCAGCAGTGGGAAGCAAGAAGGTGCTTAAAACATCAATGCAGGCCTGTGATACTGCGACGCAAAACAACAAGTGGTGCAAGCCCCCTCCATGGAAAACACGACCACACCATAACACCATCGCCTCCTAATTTTACTGTTGGCACTAACACGCTCGCAGATGACGTTGACCAAGCATTCGCCATACCCACATCCTGACATCGGATCGCCATATTGTGTACCGTGATTCGCCAATCCACTCACCGTTTTCCACTGTTAAATCGTCCACTGTTTACCCTCCTTACACCAAGCATGGCGTCGTTTGGCCTTTACCGGCGTGATGTGTAGCATATGAACAGCCGCTCGACGTTGAAATCCAAATTTTCTCACCTCCCGCCTAAATGTCATAGTACTTGCAGTGGATCCTGATGCAGTTTGGAATTCCTGTGTGACGGTCTGAATAGATGTCAGCCTATTACAAATTACGACCCTTTCAACTGTCGGCGGTCTCTGTCAGACAACAGACGAAGTCGACCTGTACGCTTTTGTGCTGTATGAATCCCTTCACGTTTTCGCTTCACTATCACATCGGAAACAGTGGACATATGGATGTTTAGGAGTGTGGATAATCTTGGGTACAGACGTATGACACAAGTTACACCCAATCACTTGATCACCTTCGAAGTCCGTGAGTTCCGTGGAGCGCTCTATTCTGCTCTCTCACGAAGACTGACGACACTGAGGTCGCTGACATGGAGTATCTGGCAATAGGTGGCAGTACAACGCACCGAACATGAAAAACTTTTGTTTTGGTGACTGTCCGGATACTTTTGATCACATAGTGTAAGGGTACATGTATGGGCCTTTGGCTCCGAATATCGGTGATATTTCTTTGAATGGTTCGCACGCTAACACTTCTTGATCGCGCAGCACTGAAATCTGCAGCAATTTGCAGAAGTGTTGCATCTCTGTCACCTTGAACGATTCTATCCATTCGTTGTTGGTCCCATTCATGCAGGATCTTTCTCCGGCCGCAGCGATGTCGGAGATTTGGTGTTTTACCGGATTCCTGATATTCACGGTACACTCGTGAAATGGTTGTACGGTAAAAACCCCACTTGATCGCTACCTCGGAGATGCTATGTTCCATCGCTTGTGCGTTGACTATAAAACCAGGTTCAAAGTCACTTAAATCTTTATAACCTGCCATTGTAGCAGCAGCAAACGACCTAACAACTGCACTCGTTGGCGGCAGGTGTGGCCGAGCGGTTCTAGGCGCTACAGTCTGAACCGCGCACGGCTACGGTCGCATCATGTTCCACTCTTGCCTCGGGCATGGATGGCTGTCATGACCTTAGGTTAGTTAGGTATAAGTAGCTCTAAGATCTAGGGGGCTGATGCCCTCAGAAGTTAAGTCCAATTAGTGCTCAGAGCTACTTGAATTTGAACTGCACTTGTTGTCTTACATAGGCGTCGCCGACCGCAGCACCGTATTCTGCCTGTTTACATATCTCTGTATTTGAATACGCATGCCCTTACCAGTTTCCTTGACCCTTCAGTGTAAATATCAAACGGAAGTAAAATGGTCTAGTGAATTCGCATTGTAGAGACGGTTATCTTCAAATGTGGTACATATTTGCAGCAGGTATATTAAATCATATTAAGGTTGACGTACGAAAAAGTAATGAGTAAAAGAAAAATGACATTCCAAACATTTAGGAAACATTTTTGATCGTGTTTCTTATTGTAGTTACTGATATTAACTAATACAGCGTACTAATTTTATGTATTTTACTGATTGATAGTAAGGTCGGCCAGGTTGGGAATAGTGGGCACTGGATACTTTTTGCCTTGAAAATCGCTGAGCCTGCCGGTAAGTGGTCAGACAGTTCTAATATACATCACCATTGTTCACAGAGAGGTTGACAGAGGAAGCTTGTTCAATTATTTTTAGTAAATTCTTTTTTGTTTTTGAGAGGCCAGATGTAAGATGGTGCCTTCTTTTTCTTCTGAACAATTAGAACAACTACGGAACTGTCACCTAGATGTTCCAATTGCTCGAGAAGAAAATAAATCATTTATGTTATTCTTACTATCTTACTTAAATGAAGAGTAATAATTTATTTCTATATCAATGTTCAACCAACGTATTTCATGCGAAAAAAGCAGTTCCTTATTACTTATTTCACTTTCATAGTTCTTCCTGTGAATCACTCAAGTCGACGTGGCGTCCGATCGGGTAAAGTGCCCGCACTACTCGCGAGAGAAGTGGCCAAAGTGTTCACCGCAGCGAGTATTAGTTGCACGTAAAAAACACGTCTAATACAACAGATAAAACTAACTTCCAAACCATTTCATATGCAAATCTATCTACATCTACATCTACACGACTACTCTGCAATTCACATTTAAGTGTTTGGCAGAGGGTTCATCGAACCACAATCATACTATCTCTCTACCATTCCACTCCCGAACAGCGCCCGGGAAAAACGAACACCTAAACCTTTCTGTTCGAGCTCTGATTTCTCTTATTTTATTTTGATGATCAATCCTACCTATGTAGGTTCGGCTCAACAAAATATTTTCCCATTCGGAAGAGAAAGTTGGTGACTGAAATTTCGTAAATAGATCTCGCCGCGACGAAAAACGTCTTTGCTTTAATGACTTCCATCCACACTCTCTCCCCTACTACGTGATAATACAAAACGAGATGCCCTTTTTTGCACCCTTTCGATGTCCTCCGTCAATCCCTTCTGGCAAGGACCCCACACCACGCAGCAATATTAGGACGAATGAGTGTACTGTCAGCTGTCTCTTTAGTGGACCTGTTGCATCTTCTAAGTGTTCTGCCAATGAAACGCAACCTTTGGCTCGCCTTCCCCACAATATTATCTATGTGGTCTTTCCAACTGAAGTTGTTCGTAATTTTTACACCCAGGTACTTAGCTGGATTGACAGCCTTGAGAATTGTACTATTTATCGAGTAATCGAATTCCAACGGATTTCTTTTGGAACTCATGTGGATCACCTCACACTTTTCGTTATTTAGCGTCAACTGCCACCTGCCACACCATACAGCAATCTTTTCTAAAACGCTTTGCAACTGATGCTGGTCTTCGGATGACCTTACTAGACGGTAAATTACAGCATCATCTGCGAACAACCTCGCATCGCCATTCTATCCATTTGTGTTAATTTTCAATTAATTAAGTTACAAAAATAGCCAGTGTTATGTTATATTTGGCCGCATACAAAAGTCCAATTGAAACGGTCTCCTGCAAGCGCTTGCCATTCTTTCAGGCACTAGGGAATCAAGATTCCTAAAAAATGTGCCTGCAAATCTAAAAAAAAACTTGGGATCCTATTGCTATGATCTTGTCCACAGCACCCACTTACGTACGGAAATTAGGTCGCTATCTAAACCTTCAGACAAATTCATGTAATTTCAGTACATTACTTTCTTTCTCAGTTAAGAATATTTGTTGTGATGGCTTACAACATGTAGATCCAGATGTGTAAGTGGTAGGCTTATGTCAATAACCATGGTTTAGTGAAATTTGAATTTCTCTTTGAGTGGTCACTTTACTCCCCTCCTTCCCATCTCCCTATGCTGCCAGAGGTGTTGCGTTACAATGTCAGTAATGTCTCCTGAGCAAAAAAATTTCACGTCCTCTAACCTAGCCTGACGTGCTATGCTCGAGAATCGGACGAAAAGGTGTTTTCTAAGCCACTTATTTCGTAGATAAATTCTCCCGATGAGTCTATCTGTCATCTGCTTTTCCTACTACTTCCTTTATGTGGTTATTCTATTTTAGATCTTCCTGGATGTTTACTTCTAGGTATTTTGCTGTAGTTAATATTCCCAGTGGTTCGTTACCAAAAGTGTAGTTGTACAGAAGCAGATTACTTCGCCTTTTGTGCACATTATGTTATATTTATTTTTCTTCAGGGTCAGCTGCAGCTTCTACATCAATCATTGATCGTCTACAGGTCTTCTTGCAATTACTTAAGTCATCTAGCGATGCTGCCTTCTTACAGACAACTGCATCTGCCAACAGCCTAGTAGAGATTCTGACTGTATCCACTATATCATTTGTACATAGTTAAATAGTACGGTCCTACTACAGTCACTTGGTCTATTCCTGAAATTGCCTTCCCTTTTTTCGACTTTGTTCCGATAAGAGCGAAATGTTGACCTTTGTCTGCAAGGGAGTCCTGAATCTATTCACAAACCCGAACAGATACTCGGTAAGCTCATTAAACAACAGTGCAGAACTGTATAAATGCCTTCCTGAAGTCAAGGAGCACGGCATCAAATTGGGCACGCACGTGTACAGGACTCTGTATCTAGTGGACGAACAGAGTGAACAAGAAATACAGATGACCACGGCACAGCGCATGCCGTCGCTTGGTCTAGCTGGTGCTACAGACACTTGGCGGCTGCCAGGGTCAAGCAGATAAGTTGTTCTTATTGCGGCACTCCCTTGTCGCGACACAGCAGGTATGCTGTCGCCTAGACCACACCAAACAGCTCTCCATCATTACGTTCACTGGGAATTCAACACTAGGTCGGCTTATTATAAGATACAGATGTTTTTTTTAAATCTGACTCTATGTGGAACCTGGGAATGTTCAGCGATCGTAGTTGTTGGTAATCGTGAAAGAAGGTACTGCAGTCAGTCGTAACTTGTGTTTATTGTATCAGATATAATTTCGATCACTGAGTGACCATCTTCATTGCTGACGTTAGTACAGGAATCAATTAAAATACCACTGCATGCATATTAACTCCGAAGTACAATTGTATAAATTTCACATGCAAGTGTGTAGGTGAAATTATATAACGTTAACACATTTCAGCCGTTATTTGGCATAATGTCTCTTGGACTAGACAGGTGAAAAGTTCAAATTGCACTGAGGCTGCTGATAACAAATGCCTCATAACTTATCCCACATACGCTCCTGACTTGCTCGGCAACTAGCGTTCACTATGCTCACACTAATCAGCTTTAAATGAATTTTATTCCGAAACTTTATTTTTTTTATTTAACTAGAAATAAGTTACTTTAAATCAAGATCTGTTTGTATCATATGTTTTATTACTGGTGCCGATGTGATTCTGGCTGCTAGGCAGGAATTAACAGACTCTGAACGGAGAATGATAGTTGTGGCTAGACGCATAGGACATTCCATTTCGGAAATCGTTAGGGCATTCAGAATTCCGGGATACACTGTGTCAAGAGGGTGCCTAGAATACCAAATTTCAGACAGTATCTCCCACCAAGGACAATGCAGTGACAGACGGCCTTCATTTAACGACCGAAGGTAGCGGCATTTGCGTGGAGTTGTCAGTGCTAACAGACAAGCAAAACTGCGTGAAATAACTGCAGAAAACAATGTTTAACGTATCTCGGACGTATCCGTTTGGACAGTGTGGAGAATGGGGTATGGCAGCAGACGACCGATGTGAGTGCCTTTACGGCCTGGCCAGATGAGTCCCGATTTCAGTTGGTAAGAGTTGGAGGTTTGGGTTCGAGTGTGGCGCAGACCCCACGAAGCCATAGACCCAAGCTGTCAATAAGGGACTGTGCACGCTGACAGTGGCTCCATAACAGCGTGAGTCGTGTTTACATGGAAAAAACCGGATCCTCTGGTAAAACTGAACCGATCGTTGACTGAGAATGGTTATGTTTGGTTACTTGGTGACCATTTGCAGGCATTTATGGATTTCATGTACCAAAAACTGAAGGAATTTTTATAGATGACAATGCACCATGCCACTGGGCCACAATGTTTCGCGATTGGCTTGAAGAACGTTCTGGACAGTTCGAGTGAATGATCTGGTAACCCAGATTGCCCGACATGAATCCCATCCCACGTTTATGAGACAAAAGAGAGAGTTCACTTCATGCATAAAGTCCTTCACCGACAACACTTTCGCAGTTATGGACGGTTATACAGGGTGTTACAATAAGGTACGGACAAACTTTCAGCAAACATTCCTCACACACAAATAAAGAAAAGATGTTATGTGGACATGTTTCCGGAAACGCTAATTTCCAAGTTAGGGCTCATTTTAATTTCGTCAGTATGTACTGTACTTCCTCGATTCACCGCCAGTTGGCCCAATTGAAGAAAGGTAATGTTGACTTCGGTGCTTGTGTTGACATGCGACTCATTGCTCTACAGTACTAGCATCAAGCACATCAACAGGTTAGTGTTCATCACGAACGTGGTTTTGCAGTCAGTGCAATGTTTACAAATGCGGAGTTGGCAGATGCCCATTTGATGTAAGGATTAGCACGGGGCAATAGCCGTGGCGCGGTACGTTTGTATCGAGACAGATTTCCAGAATGAAGGTGTCCCAACAGGAAGACATTCTAAGCAAATGCTTTGCGTCTTAGGGAGCAGGGAACATTCCAGCCTATGACTCGCGACTGGGGAAGACCTAGAACGACGAGGACACCTGCAATGGACGAGGCATTTTTTCGCGCAGTTGACGATAACCTTCATATCTGCGTCAGTGAAGTTGCTGCTGTACGAGCTAATGTTGACCAAGTCACTGTATGGAGAGTGCTACGGGAGAACCAGTTGTTTCTTACCATGTACAGCGTGTGCAGGCAGTGTCAGCAGCTGATTGGCCTCCACGGGTACACTTCTGCGAATGGTTCATCCAACAATGTGTCAACCTTCATTTCAGTGCAAATGTTCTCTTTACGGATGAGGCTTCATTCCAACGTGAAAAAATTGTAAATTTTCACAGTCAACATGTGAGGGCTGACGAGAATACGCACACAATTGTGCAATCAACTCATCAACACAGATTTTCTGTGAACGTTTGGGTAGGCATTGTTAGTGATGTCTTGATTGGGCCCCATGTTCTTCCACCTACGCTCAATGGAGCACGTTATCATGATTTTATACGGGATACTCTACCTGTGCTGCTAGAACATGTGACTTTACAAGTACGACACAACATGTGGTTCATGCACGATAGAGCTCCTGCACATTTCAGTAGAAGTGTTCGTACGCTTCTCAATAAAAGATTCGGTGACCGATGAATTGGTAGAGGAGGACCAATTCCATGGCCTCCACGCTCTCCTGACCTCAACCCTCTTGACTTTCATTTATGGGGGCATTTGAAAGCTCTTGTCTACGCAACCCCGGTACCAAATGTAGAGACTCTTTGTGCTCGTATTGTGGACGGCTGTGATACAATACGCCATTCTCCAGGGCTGCATCAGCGCATCAGGGATTCTATGCGACGGAGGGTGGATGCATGTATCCTAGCTAACGGAGGACATTTTGAACATTTCCTGTAACAAAGTGTTTGACGTCACACTGGTACGTTCTGTTGCTGTGTGTTTCCATTCCATGATTAATGTGATTTGAAGAAAAGCAATAAAATGAGCTCTAACATGGAAAGTAAGCGTTTCCGGACACATGTCCACATAGCATATTTTCTTTCTCTGTGTGTGAGGAATGTTTCCTCAAAGTTGGTCATACCTTTTTGTAACACCCTGTAGAGACAACACGGCTCAGTATTTCTGCAGGGGACTTCCAACGAAATGTTGAGTCCATGATACGTCGTTTTGCTACACTACGCCGGGCAAAACACGGTCCGAAACGATACTGGGTGACATTTGTCACCTCAATGTATACTTGTTTGATATCAGTTACGTACTTATCCGAAGCTACCTACATGAAGTAGTTCACATTATTACCAGTTAGATACTAAAGAATTTTTACCGATTTTAGCGCTTCAGTTTTCCCCCGATAAAAGTGCATTTTGCCGAAGTGCATATAGGGTGAGTCGCGTAAGACGTAACACCCCAATTATTCCGATGGCGATTGCACGTATCGACAAACGGTGTTCGGCGAGTCATAGCTGACTATGCGGCACATACTTTGGTTCATGCACAATAATCAGAACGTTTATATTGACCGAGATAATGAGGCAAGTACATGTTTTTTAAGTGGGACGCTGTCCTTTTTTTACAATAATTCGTACGCTCTCGAAAAGACACGTAAGGTGATGTAACGCATGTTGCTGTTGTGATTCAAACGTCGCTTAAAAACGCTGGGAAATATTGTACGATTGAAGGTCGAGGCGGTCGGAAGCAGCTGCAGACTGTAAACACGCCTCGCGCGACTCGCAGGCCAGTTGACGTGCTCTATTACGTAGGTAAATCCTCATCCGCCCTCTTTCAAGCAAACTTTGAATCACAATAGCAACATGCGTTACATCACTATACGCGTCTTTTCCAGACTGTTAGAATTATGATAAAAAAGTATAGCGTCCCATTTAAAAAATATGTACTTGCCTCATTGACGTCACTGAGTCCATCTGTGAGATAGCAATAAACAGCAGCTCAAGTGCAGTTTAAACTCTTGACATGTCTAGTCCAAGATGGACAACGCCAAATAACGGATGAACTGTGTTAATTTTGTCCGCTGATATGTACCATACATTTATATGCGAAAATTGTATAATTGTACTTTGGTGTTAGCATGTACACGATTCCAGTTTAGTTGGTTAGTGTATTGCCTGTTACACTGAAGATGGTCGTTGAGTGATCGAAATATACATCTGCTACAATAAACACAAGTTGTGACTGACTGCTGAATCTTCTTCGACCACTTGAGAAGTGAATGCTATAAAAATTTTCTCGATTCTCATGCCGTGTCATTTCGAAGCGGTATCGCAGCATTTCGGAAGAGATTCATTTTCTTCTCATCCTCTGGCGGAGCGCATGTGTGTCACAAACAGTCCGTCGGTTTAAGACCGTCGTACAAGAGCGACTTTCTGGTCAAAATCGAGCACTCGTTATAGGTGCGTGTCCTGTGCTTGCGTGTAAATCTGCCGTCAGTCACTTCGCCAATGGATCAGTGATGTCAATTATCAGTTGAATGTGCCCAGCGTAGAATTCTAAAATCTTGAGTACGCTGCAGACGACATAGAGGACGATTCGAAAATATAATGTCACCCCGTAGAGGAAGTTTGAAAGTTTTGTTTGTGTTTATCCAGACACTTAATATGAGGTCCACGTTTTGCTCATTTCACACATCACCTGACAGGTTCCTGCTTACTGACTAGACAGCTTGAACAGTTTGACTTACCAGCTTTTGAAGAGCAGTTATTTATGAACCACTACAGAAAAAAAGTCGCAAGGTGTGAGGTCTGGTGACCTGCGAGGCCGAAAGCAATGAACAAGATCTTATCCTACACCTCTTCCAATCCATCGTGGTGGGATGTTGTTGTTAAGATCACGCCGCATCTCAAGGTGAAAATGAAACGGGGAGCCGTATGCATGAAAATAAATAATTGAAATCATCGTGTGGTAGAGGAAATAACCAATATGGCAGCATGCCTAGGTATGACATTCCTGTCAGTTTCCTCCGCAAAAAAGAAAGGTCCCTAAACTCTGTGAACAGAAATGGAACAACATTCAATTTCGGTGAGTCTCTTACATGTTCGATGATGAAGTCAGGATTTTGTGACACCCCCAAATTATTACATTATAGTCGTGTACGTTACCCGATAGATGAAACGTCGATTCGTCAGAAAAAAATGAGTTGTTCGGAAAAAGTGTTCTCTGTCATATGCTGGAGAATTGAGACGCAAAATTAGTGCCATTTGTTATGGTCTCCGGGACGCAGTTGCTGCAGTAACTGCACCTTGTAAGTTTTCTTACGCAGGTGCCCTTTCAGAACATGCCACACTGTTGTTTGAAGAAGCTGAAGTTCCTGACCTGCCCGCCTTGTGGACTTACGAGGTTCAAAATGGTTCAAATGAGCACTATGGGACTTGACTTCTTTGGTCATTAGTCCCCAATAACTTAGAACTACTTAAACCTAACTAACCTAAGGACATCATAAACATTCATGCCCGAGGTAGGATTTGAACCTGCGATCGTAGCGGCCGCGCGATTTCAGACTGTAGCGCCTAGAACCGCTCGGCCACTCCGGCCGGAGGACTTACGGGGGCTCCGTGTGAACGCATCTCGGATACGCCCCACATGTTCAACGTATATGCTTGGCCGACTTGCGCTCTTCCCTCTACATTTGCAACCAACTTCTAAGACTTTCGTAGGCCAGTAGTAAATCAGCTTGTACAGAGGCGGCTTCTTACTGAATCGACGGCGGAATGCACGTTGCAACTGAACAATGGGTTGACTTGGCGCTCATTCCAAAACACAGAATGATTTCTCTTGTGGTCTAGAGGCCATTTGAATGAGTTTTATGTTTTACAGTTTGTCTGTAAGAACCGCTGAAGTCTCTTCTTTCTTTTTGAATCATCCGGTATATTAATGACCCAGTTGATAATGTCGCAAAACTTTTCACGGATGATGCTGTTGCACACACAGAAAACTGTACACACTAGAAAACTGTACCGAAATCCAGGAATAACTGCAGAAGGTCGACGCTTGGTGACGGGTATGGTAACTGGCTCTCGACATAGATAAATGTAACTTACTGTGAGAACATAGAAACAGACCACCTGGCTAGCCACGCGGTCTAACGCGCTGCTTTCCGAGCGGGAAGGCGTGCCGGTCCCCATCACGAATCCGCCCGACGGATTGGTGGTGAGGTCCGGTGTGCAGGCCAGCCTGTGGATGGTTTTTAAGGCGGTTTTCCATGTGCCTCGGCGAATGCGGGCTGGTTCCCCCTATTCCGCCTCAGTTACACTATGTCAGCGATTGCTGCGCATACACTTTCTCCACGTACGTGTATACCATAATTACTCAACCGGCAAAAATTGTGGTTAGACTCGTCAGCTGGGGGGGGGGGGGGGGGGGGGGAGCATCAACATGGGACTCAACTACAGAGTAACCTTGGGGGGCTGTAGCCTGTTGTACAGTGGGGTTGTGAACCACTGAGAGCTACGGCCGTGACGAAGCCTCTCCGTCTTTTCTAGGTCCTCTGTTCAATACAAAGTACGTATATGAAGGCCCCTTATTGTATGTTACACTATTGCAGAAGAATCACTGGAAGCAGCTGCTTGTATTAAATATCTAGACGCTTGCATACGGAGCGATCTGAAGGGGAACAACTACATAAAATTAATTGCGGGAAAGTCAGAGGCCACACTGAGATATTCTGGAAGAATCTTTAGGAAATATTGCCCATCAACAAAGAAAGTGGCTTACAAAGCAGTCGTTCGGCCAGTACTTGCATGCTGGTCGTCAGTTTGGGATCCGCACCAGTTTTGATTAATACAGTAAATAGAGGAGATCCAAAGAAGCGTAACACGTTTCGTTTCAGATTCATTTAGTAATCACTAAAGCGTTACGGATATAGACAGTCAGTTCCAATGGCAGAGGCGCTCTGCCTCACGGTAAGGTCAACCGTTCAAATTCCGAGAGCCTACGTTCCTAGAAAAGTCAGACAATATATTGACTCCTGCAAAGTTTATCTCGTAAAAAATCATTACGATGAAATTAGAGAGATCCAAGTACATACAGAAGGTTACCAGCAATCGTCGTTCCTGCGAAACATATGCGACTGGAACAGGAAAAGGAGGAAGTGACACTGGTACACAAGGTACCCTCCGCCACACACCGTAAAGTGGCTTCCAGATTATAGATGTAGGCTAAAACTAGAAGCGTTCTTCTACAAGAGAGAAGAAATACTCGAAAGCGAGAGAGTATTTACGTTTTACAACATCTGAATAAAGAAAAGGCCTACATTGTAGACAAATAAGACGTGCATGGATACACGTTTCTCAATAAAATTCTTTCAACAGTGAAAAATCGAGATCTATTTATCGAGAAAAATAATTTTCTACTTTATTTGAAAGTTGCAATTACAAAGAAAATAAGAGACAAAGAATAAATTAAAAATGCGTTATTTTCTGCCTTGTGAAAATTGTTTGATATGCTGTAAATATATCAGTTTTGTCGAGTAAATAAACCTACATGTTTTGGAAACGTTTGGACGACATATCTGATATTCATTTCTCTGTAGTGTAGAGAATTTGTCAAGAACATCGGCTATGAATTTTTCTTTGGTAATTAATATATTTGATTATAAGGTAAGCTTTCGCATACAGAGTGATTTTAATTGTTGCCCACAAGCTGAAGGAGCAGATAGAAGAGTCGGAATACAGCAACTTTGGTATAGGAACTCGTGGTCTTGGAAAATATCCTAAGCCAATGAAATGTCAAGTGAATGGAGCTAATAGAGGATTATTCTAATCTGTTTAGTGTGGAAAAGCTATGGGACATCAGGATAAGACGGAGAAGCTACTTTTCTCACGAATTCTTCTAATCATACTGGATCCACTACTGCAGAACTATGTATTTTAGAGATCGATCAGTCCTCTAGGTCTTTGAAATGCTGCAGTCCTTATTCAAGCTATTACAGTAGGTGAACCGCACCTTTATTGTTTCCTCGTTAAGTCTCCTAGTGTCTGTGTTTAGTGTTCTCAATTCCAGGAGTCGCTCTAACACCTGTTCCCTAAGATATATGGCTAGGATAACGTTCGTTTAGCCAATGATTTGAAGCATACAGTCCCAACGGAAAACTGGCGGTTTCACAGAATACAACTGTTTTCCGCTAGAATATTAAATTTCTTCCCGCATAAGAAAGTCGTAAGCTACTTTGGTGTCCATACAAGTGTTTGTTTCCTGAGTACTTCCTGTATTACTTTTGGTTATTTCCTCCCCAGACATTCAGTATTTTCCATGGACTGTTTGAATAATATCTATTTCCCATACTCATCTCGATGCCAAATACTATTTTAGTGGGGATATGGTATGCTCCCATGGAACATCATAAGACCTTCAATTTACAAATTTTGTTAAGGTCGGGTGACACCAGTTGGGGGTCAATTGAAAGCGAGTATAATTGTTAGAAAGCCGACATTCAGAATAAGCAAATCTAGATTTCCAGTTATAATACAAAGACAACACGTTTCTGGGTCGTTTATAGCAATACTACAATTGCTGTAATGAGAATTAAAAGTCTCCATATATAGCGAACGGTCGATAGAGTTTAATGAACAGTTGATGCCAAATATTGCTACTGGTCATGATCTTAGGGGTTTATCGAGCGTGCTGGTTAGTACAATGGACTCACATTCAGGAGCACGAAGGTCAAACCCACGTGCGGCAATCCAGATTCTATTTTCTGTGATTTCCCTAAATCTGTCCAGGCGAATGCCGGGATGGTTCCTTTGAAAAAGACACTGCAGACTTCCTTCCCCATCCTTGATCCACTTCGAGCTTGTGCTCCGTCTCTAATGACCTCGATGTCGACAACACGTTAAACCCTAATGTCCCTTCCTTCTTCGGTAGAGTATTTGAATATGGACACAATTCCGTAGTTTCTCTTTGGGGTTTCTATTTATGCAGCTACTTCACTTGAGTCATTTAAGCACTAAATTTCATTTTCTTTATCCATAATTGATGGTGTTCTTTATTAATAGTGTCGCTCCTCCATTACCCTCTAGCTTACCCGACGTTACCAACTTGTATCCTTAGAAATTAAGTGATGTTCAACGCTTGAACCACGTTTAGTTGAAAGCAGCAGTGCAAATATCCAAAATATGTAAGGAGGTTGATTGATTTGTTTACAAGATTCGCTTCTTCCAGTTCAAATTTTCATCAATATGTACGCTCAAACGTTAGGAGAATTGTACCCTACTTACTGACTGCTGTTAATGTGCTATATCACTTGTTAGTATGATTCTGTTTGTTATACAGGACTGAATAAAGTGTTATTGCTTTTTAAAAATTTCCGGTGACAGTGTTGCACTGCATAGGTCACTACGATCATTACTTATGAAGTTGGAACAACTTTTCAGAATGGCATCAGCAACATATGATATTTCGTATTTTAGAATTTTAAGAATTCTGTTAATTTCAGTAAAGGTCGATGGTGCTACTTGTAGTTGCTGTATTTAGAACCTCATTGTTGAAAGTACTTACAGCTTGTGAATTATCAGTCACAACATTGTCATTTAGTTTAACTGTTATGGTATCTTGTACAGACTGGTTGTCCTGTCTCGCGTTTGACAATGCCTCATGTAGTTTTAATCTTTGTATCTGCGTTGTTTATTTTTATTAGCACTTGCATATTTGTGGACCTTCCCATGACTTTCCTTAAAATGCTACAGTACTTTTTGTAGTATGAAAGTAGTGTCGTATGTTGACTTACTTTGGCCTGTATATAAATTTCCTTCTTCCTCTTACTTGAGGTTATTATATTCACGGAATTCACACATGTAACTACCGTGTTAATGTCCATTCTGTGGCTCACTTGTTTTATGGTTTGAAAATACGTTTGTTACCTGTCTGCCATTCATTTCGGTGACTTTATCTACTCTCTAGGACACCCAGTTCAATAGATCGTGACGGTGACATCACTTAACAAGCTCTAATTATAACCAACATTGTCGTACTTGATAACGGCTTAAGGCAGAAATAATTACAGTAAAAAAATTAAAAAGTCTGTACGGTTAAAAGGCGTATATATAATTCAGATATTAGGTGGTGTTTTCATGTTCGCTTACAGCTGATATTGTACATAGTAAAACAAAAGTTATGGGGACTGAAGATGTGTTTGTTTCGTCCTAGAAATACTGGTTGGGTATTGGATGGATTTCGAGGAGCCACTGCCTACACCAGAAGATCAACAGATTGAGATGGATCTGTTTGGATCTCTGAGATTTCTGGCGAACAGAATAAATGGGCAGAAAAGCGGTGCCCTATGCGCATTTGTGCAGTGAGTTTGAACACATGGACATTGGTACTATTTATTATTACATGACATCAGAGGTTGGACGGAAAAGATGCGATAAGGGAGAGCTAGTTCATTAGAATTAAATAGACTTGGAAAGGATATTGTAATTTTAAACACGTTCTTGCATTTACCAGAGCCCAAGGAACAGGAAGCAAAGGAAACGGAAGAGAAGCAGGATGTTTGTTCCCCTGTGTGAAATGTTATTGCTAGTAAAATCAACGAAAACCGAAACTAGAGAAGCTAGTGATGTTGGAAAGCCGGAGTCTAGAGCGAAGTTGACGTTCCAACTCATTCAAAGTTCTTCCGTTCCGTTCAGGCCGGGATTCTGGGCAGGTCAACCATTTCTGGAATGTTATTATCCACAAACGATTGCCACGCAGAGGCTGCATTGTAACAGAGTGCATTGTCATCCTGATACAATCATCGTCTCCGAACGTTTCCTCTTCTGTACGTACAATGTGATGATATCTTTCCCCATTTTGCTCTTCCTTCAGAGCAACAAGCGGATCACGCCCTAACCATGAAAAGCAGCCCCCGCCCCCCATGCCGTAACACCACCTCCTCCACACTTCACTGTTTGCTCTACGCATGATGCCAGATAGTGTTCTCCAGGTATTGGCCAAACACAAACCCTTCCATCGGATTGCCACACGGTATATCGTGATTCATTTCACCAAACACTTGTTACCAGTCATCCACTGTCCAATGGCGTCGCTCTTTACATCACCTCAAGTGTCGCTTATCATCGGCTACAGAAATGTGTGCCTTATGAGAAGTTGTTTGACCACTGTAGACCATTCTTTTAAAACCATAAGCACAGTCAGTGTGCTGACCAGACTGCTGGTAACTCTTTGGAACTCACGAGTGATTCCGTCTGCTGATTTCATGCGACCTTTAGCAATCGCCCTCCGCACTGCTGGGCAGTCCCTGTCAATACATGGGATCTGCCTGGTCTTTGTTTAGCTATGGTTTTTCCTTGACAATCAAATCACCAACAGTTGCGTTGGTCACCTACAGCCGGGGTGAAATGTCCCTGATTGATTTGTTACGCGAGTAGATTCCCCTGATTAGTGTATCTTCGAAGTCACTGAGCTCTTCTGACCCACCTATTGTGCTTTGCTGATTATCTTTTAACAATACTCCCTGCCTCCTTTTGTAGTGACAGGTCCGCCTCTCGTGACAGCTAATGGTGAATTTTGTGTTACAAAGGGGTGTCCACATCTTCTGACGGGTAGTGTATTTACGACAGTAATAAAAACGGTATGGACGTGGCTAGACATTTAGTCTACAAGTTCTTTACTGGAGTCCTTTACATAAGAAAAGACCAAGAAGGTACGTAAATACTATCAGAAAAGATGAAAAGGCAACAGGAATGCGTATAGTTGAGAACCGTAAGGAATGAGGAGACCTTTATCAGGCCTTGGATGTCAAAGGGATGGTGGAGGTGATGATGAAGAAGAAGAAAAGAAGAAGAAGATGATGACGAAGATTTGACCATATAATGATAATGATTTGCAATAAATGTAATACTAGTAACTGAGTTAATACATAAACGTATATTCCAAAATCGGAAATGGATTAAAAAGAGTACTCACGAGCAGCTGTAGCTACAGATTACTGTTTAATATCGCTGAACAACAAACTGAAATTTAAGAGAATTGTCCAAAAGAATCGATGTGGAGAGAAGTGGGATACTAAAGCACGGAACGAAGTTGGATGTAGATAATGCTATAACGAATACCAAAAAATACAGTCGACGAGGAACAGACACCTCTAAAAACTGGTGTCACAGAAAATTGGCAGACAAAAAGGGTACGAAGAAGGTAGTTGCGAAGAATCCTTGGGTAACAGAAGAAATAGTTCATCTGAGGCACTGAGAACCATAAGGGCCTAAAACAAGAACACAGAGTTTCGAGGAAAATAAATATTTGTGAAAATCAAATTTGTAGAAAAAGCGCCAGTCTCATTGGCTAGACTCTTTTTTAAACCAAGACTCAATTTCCTATATTTCATATTAAAAAATGGATCTTCTCTATCATATTAATGGTAACTAGTCTCAGTCTCAAATGTGTTTTCCAAGGCACTTCTCTTGTGGATGAATGACTTTTCCTTAACATTCTACCAATTAATCTCAGCCTGGCATCCGCATTTCGTACTGTTTGTTTTATATGGACATCCACTTTAGGTCGCTCCGAAAGGTTACTCCTACGTATTTTACGGTTGATACTGTTTCCATTGATTTGTCGCCGATATTGTAATTGCACATTAGTGGATTTATCTTACTATGTGTGAGCAGTATGTTACATTTATTTACGTTCAGCCCCTGCCCCACTCATCAATCCTCTGCAGCTCTTCCTGCGGTTCGCTGCAGTCTTCTCATGTTGTTACCTTCTTACACATAACCACAATATCGAAAACAGCCCCATGCAGCTTCAGACGTTGTCGATTAATTCACTAACGTAAATACAGCGGCTTTATAACACTCCTTTCGGATACTCCAGAAATTACTTTCAGAATTCAAATATTTTGGTATCATTTTTGGGAAACAGCGATATTGTAAGCCATATGAAATCACTTAAAAAGCAGGCTAGATCGTGATGCTTATTTTATTATAATGGCCAGTTTCGGCATAGTCTTAGGCTATCTTCAGACAGCATCATCAGCTGCCTACAACACTCAGTTGTACTTAGTCGCTGAAATTGATGAGCAGCAATGGTTGAGTGCGGATTCCTTTTATTTGGCGAAGAGGTTTGGCGCCAGTCTGTGCCCACTCTTTTTTTTCAGGTTGGTGATAGTGTGCCCAGGTTTCATGTAACAATTCGCTCCAGAAGCCCATTACTTTCGACCTGAAAAGGACGCAAAAGTGCCTCACAATTCAGCAGTCACCTGACGTGGCGCCACCGTTGTATTGAATCGAGCACCTCATAGACAAAATTATGTGCTAAGCAGCAGTAACATCCAAAACAGTGACTGGTTAGTTTAAATTTGGTCTACAGTTTTCCTTCACAACAGCAGTAATGTTTTCGTTCGTTACTATGCTGCGTCCCCGAACCGGCCGCAGAACATCTTCCACAGAAATTTCTCCTCTTTTACGATTTTTGCAACACTCGTACACTTGCTGCAGGGACAAAGATCAATCACCGTACTGTACTTCCATCCTCTGATGTATTTTCACATCTTTAAGAGCTTCACTACTCCAGGACGTATCTCAGATTCCTGTTGCAAGTGGTGCAAGTCGATAAGGTGTTGGCCACATTTGTACTGACATAGTTTTCTTTTCTATGATACAGTAACAGACTACTAACTGCTCGTCATTTGTCGAAATGCAAGGATAACTTCTGCCAGATTCCAAACCAATGGTACAACTTTTAGGAATTTTATACCACTTTTGAGGATTTCATTTGGATCGCCCTTGCAATTTGGTTGTGTCTTCTGATCTCAGAGGAAAGCCTATGATGATTTGGTTGGCATCGCCCTTCAGCCACACTCACACGAAGCTATTTCTCTCCACTGCAATCGATGAGTATCCTATATAAATTTTCCACGGCGGAAACGAAGGCTAAACAGTATCGCTAGAAAATTCTGTTATACCCTCTAGAATCGTACCGCGATCGTAACGGTATGTTCGTGCCTATTTACAGATTATGTTGTCCCTCATGTTGGTAAGAAATACGCAAGTTTTTGTTCCATTTTGCACAAAATTGCACTCACAGACGGTGGTGTAGGTCTGCAATCGGACCCGCCATAGTTCTTTGTACTTCGCTTGGGTATCGACATCTTAATCTCCCCTTTCCGCCGACAACATAATAGTGTTTATGCGACGTTGAGACTACGTGAGGTGCTCCATATGTGCAGGCGACTTAATTTCATCACAGGGTTGTGACTGTGACTTCTTTGAAGTTGTCTGTACAATTAAGCACGGAAGCCGGACATAGTCTACGTAGAACGTAACGGAACTATAAGATGTGTCGTGGTAGTCAAACGTCCCTTATTCAGTCCCCCGTTTTTCATAAGATATTTTTCTGAAAAGTTTAATTGGTCCTCGCCTCTTGAAGTGCTGTTTATATTTACGGGGCATTTCAGGCATTTCATTATTGTATTCCAACCCCCCCACCCCTCTCCCGTAAGCAGATTCCTTGAGATAAATAAATAGATAAACATATATACAAATGTGGCTCAGGATCAGAATTACAAGACGCTCTGATGCATCTTTATCAAGATGCAGCAGCCCTCCCCCCCCCCCCCTCTCCCGCCACCCCTCTCCACCCCCGGACGCTTTGCTATCGCCACCGTGCAGCAACGGTGGATTCTTCCGAAGAGAATAGCCTGTTACATGAACGTCAAACATCAGTTGTGCTGACGTTTGAGAAACGACAGCTGGTACAATGTCTAGCACATTCCTTAACTTATAGCTAAAAAGTCTATGATCGCGCCGTGCTAGACACAGTAGACTGATGAAAAAAAAACACAATAAATAACGCAATATTGGTTGTAAAATTATCGTGCGGCTTGTGTGAATGTTTAACGAAAGAAATGATTAAGTACAAGATATAAATTGATTTTTGAGGTAGTTATGTGCCCTGATACGCGGTGACTTGAAATTTGTTACTCAACGATACATTCGAAATATCTTGTGATAAAACGCGATAATTTTCATACAGGTAAACATCACAAGACACCGCGCCACACAATATCGCACTATGGAGACTGAAACAGGGGTGAACATCCAGAAATCGGTTAGAAGTTAGATCCGTGTACGAAGCAATTTTACCACAACATGTTAGGAAGCAACATGCAAAGGTAAAAAGAAAGCCGTCTTCGTGGTAAGCACTAACACTCACGGTCACTGCTGGACTCGAAGATAAGGTGAAGACCTCATACAAGGCCAGCCGTTTCGGCACTTGTTTTGTGTAAATTTGTCGTAAGTTCCTATAGGACCAGACTGCTGAGGTCATCGGTCCCTAGGCTTACACACTTTTTAATGTAACTTTAAGGACAACACACACACACACACACACATGCCCGAAGGAGGACTCGAACCTCCGACGGGAGAAGCTACGAGAATCGCGGCAAGGCGCCGAAGACAGCTTGGCTACCTCGTGCGGTAACCACCTAAAATGAAGAACTCTAAGATATACTGACGGAAAAAAATCACAACACCGAAAAATAATTAATGTAGAGTAATGAAATTTCAAGAACACATTTCTCTAGATAACATATTTAAGTGATTACCAGTGCAAAATCACAGTTTAATGTAAATGCAAGGTAAGGCGTTGCAAATGTGAAACGCTGGTACATTAATGACCGGCGTAAACGCCAGAATGTTGAACACAAGAATGCAAACGTGCATGCATTGTGTAGTAAGGGTGCCAGATGTCAGTGTGTGCGATGGAATTCGACGCCTGTTGCACTTTGTCAGTCAATACCCGAACGGTTGACGCTGGTTGTGGATGACTATGGAATTGTCGTCCAATAATGTCCCAACTGTTCTCGATTGCAGACAGGCCTGGTAACCGAGCAGGCCGATGCAACATATCGATATTCCTTGGAGCTTGTTGGATTACAACATCGTGCGTTATTCTGCTGGAAAACACCCCCTGGAATGCTGTTAGTCATTAGCAGCACGACAGGGCGAATTGCCATCATTGGATCTGCGACTGAAACAACTTTCATCAGAAAACACAACAGACCTCCACCCTGCCTTCCAATGGGCTCTCGCTTGACACCACTGAAATCGCAAATGTCGTTGGTTTTTGGGTGGGAGGAATGCACACTACGGGACGTCTGGCTTTGAGCTGTTCTTGAAGTAACCAATTTGTAACAATTCGTTGTGTCATTGTGGTGAGAACCGCTGCTCAAATTGCTGCTGCAGATGAAGTGTGACGCGCCAGAGCCATACGCCGAACACGACGGTCTGTCCGCTCGGTAGTGGTGCGTTACCGTCTGGAGCCCGGTCTTCCTGTGACCGTACGTTCTCGTGACCACCGTTGCCAGCAGTCATGTACAATGGCTACAATCCTTCCAAGTTTTTCTGCAATATCACAAAAGGAATATCCACATTCTCGTAGGCCTATTACACGACCTCGTTCAGAGTCAGTGAGGTGTTGATAATGACGTCTTTGTTACATTAAAGGCGTTCTCGGCTAACGTTAACTCACTACGTCCAATCTCAAAGGTAACTAACGCTCGTGACCGTTGTAGTGTGTATTTAAAGCAAACCTGATTTGCATCCGCATAGAGGCACTACTAACGCCCCTCTTATCCAGTTGGCGTGAATTTTGGAGGAGGGGGGATTAGAGTTTAACATCCCGTCGACAACGAGGTCATTAGAGACGGAGAACATGCTCGGTTTGTGGAACGATGGGTAAGAAAAACGGCCGTGCTCTTTCGAAGGAAACATCCCAGCACGTTCCTGAAGTGATTTAAGGAAATCACCGAAAACGTAAATCAGAATGTTCGGACGCTTGTTTGAACCGTCGTCCTCCCGAATGCGAGTCCAATGCACTAACCCCTGAGCCACCTCGCTCAGTTGTGAAATTTGCGTAGACATAATCTGTCAAATTTTTGTTTATGTCGTACAACTTCTTTTTGGTGTTGCGATTTTTTTCCGTCACTTTATATTGGCTCATCATTCCCGACCCCAATTTCTTGGGAAACTACCCTGAAGTTCATGCACGCAGTCGATTCATAATTGACAGTAACAATGGCTAATTGAAATCTGAGCAGTTTTCAGTATCATCGTATATGGGACCTGCAGCGTCCGACAAATAAATAAAAGATACTTTCATGATTGCAACCGATGTAGGGTAAGATGTCATAAAACTGGTAGTCAAAACTTGCCAAAAAGAAGATACCCCCAGTCTCTCCATAAGAAAACCACACCTATCACAAATGTTCCTGCTGTTAACTATATTGCCATTGTTTATAAATAATTTGTCATCATTTCTTTCTCCATTAGAAACTTCACTTTTCAGACTTAAATAAATGTGTACACAGTTCTGGAACATTTGCCTCATTTATGCAAGTATTGACTACATACCAGTCAAATTTGTGTTAGATACACAGAAAATAGTGCTCTGTCTACTAATTTATTCATTATTGACACATTTGTTATTTGGGTATAATTATTAATCAGTCAGTATATTCCTTAAATACGATACACTCCATTCCTAAGTACTGTATGATTCCTTAAAGTAGTACACTGTCGCCTGTGACCCAACCAATAGCCACACAGTGGTGTAGCGCGGGATGCCGCACCTACCATACGCCAGGGAAACAACCGCGGGAGACCACAATCCAGCAGTAACCTCATTGCTGAAATACGTAGAAAAGTCGTCAA
The DNA here is from genome assembly GCF_023897955.1 of Schistocerca gregaria. Taxonomy (NCBI): domain Eukaryota; kingdom Metazoa; phylum Arthropoda; class Insecta; order Orthoptera; family Acrididae; genus Schistocerca; species Schistocerca gregaria. The sequence continues at coordinate 864,343,277 of NC_064921.1, forward strand.
ACAAAAAATTCGTAGGCCAGAAAATCATGCCAGTAACCAAAGTTGTGGCAAGTACTCTAAATGGAAAGGAAACTGAGGAGATTAATTCTGTTTCCGACATTTGTTTGGAGAGTGACTACAGCATGGATGAGGTCGCTCTGTTTGCAGAATTCACACCAGATCCTATTGTAATGATTTATCAGGCAAACGTAGGTGGAAGACATTATATCTTGGCTAAATTAAGATAGGAAAGAGGAATCCATACAACTACAGATGTCTGCGCCATACGAAAAAGGACTGTAAAATGACCTAGAAGTTATGGCTCTAGGGACTGTGGACAAGGATAACAGTCTTCATATTAAAAGAAAAAGACAATTCCTCATGTTGCTAATGGGGTGGAAAATATATCGGTCGTTCAATAAATTGCCCACATTTTATAAAAAAAAGGCATTAATATACATAGACAAACTTCCTTGTTGGTGCTTCACATTTGATGTTTGTTCTGTGCGCCGGTGAAGTTTCAGACCGTTCTGACAGATGGCAGAGCCGTAGTACAGCGTCAAAATGACGTCTACAAACGACTTGTGTTCCAAGCAGCTTGCCGTTATGGAATTCTTTTGTGCAGAAAAAGAAACCGTGGGAAGCATCTATAAACGTTCGTGTGCAGTGTATGGCGATGCTGCATTTGATAGGAGTACAGCTGGGCGATGGGTAAAGGACGTTACAGCCTCAGGAAATGGAGAAACAGAGCTCCACGATCAGCCACGCCCGGGACGTCCTGTCACAGCCACTGCTCCAGACATGCTAAATCGTGCGGATGCCTTTATCCGTGACGACCGGCGCAACACAACTCAGCAACTGGCTCTTCAGTTGTCGGTCAGCATTGCAAGTGCGTCTGCAATGATCGAGACTCTCGGATATTCAAAGAGGTGCTCACGATGGGTTCCACGAATGCTCAAAGCGGACCACAAGATTCAAAGAAAGGCCATTTCATCTGAATTGTTGGAGCGTTATGAGATTGATGGAGAGGCCTTTCTGTCACGTATCGTTACTGGACACGAAAGCTGGGTGCACCGCTTTGCGCCGGAAACAAAAAGGCAGTCAATGGAGTGGCATCATCCTCATTCACCTCTAAAGAAGAAATTCAAAACAACCTCCTCTGCCGGAAAAGTCATGGTGACAGTCGTCTGGGATTGTGATGGCGTCATTCTCGTGGTTGTGGAGGGTGTCAATCATCAGTTCAGAAGCATACGTGAAGACTCTCAATAAACTCAAGAACTGTTTCCATCGTTTTCGATCGGACAAGAATCCAGCAAAAATTACTGTCCATTTGCTAGTTATCAACAAAAAATATTGGACACTACGAATTTTACTAGGCCGTTTAAGGTACAAAATGGATTTTGCAGCAGTATTTGCCTGTTAATGATAACTTTTATTCATAGATATTAAGTGTTACATATTAGATATTGGGTGTTCCATAAATAATGTAACATTTTTTAATTATAAAACGCATAATTTATTTGAAAACACTAGTATTATTACGTCAACAGTCAATACGGAACACAAAGACCGAGATTAAACATGAAACAGGCAAATGTGTTCCACCACGCTTCGTCTGCAGACTTCCACAAAATTTTCCACTATACGAGAGCAAAGTTTCGCTTAAATTTTTACCAACGACGCGTCTAATTTCTGCCTTGGGTTGAGGGCTGGTTCGTGGATTGATCATATAAACACGAGATTTGACATGGAGTCAAATTCGGTGGCCAGTTCTGATCGCCATTGCGAGAGATGAGACGAGCAGGGAATCTTATTCTCAACAACCTTGATGTTCAACGGTAGTGTGGCATCCTTTCCCTCTCCTGGTGAAACTACATGCTTTACATATTCAATTCTTGCAATTGTGGTCATAAAAACTGTGTTATCATATGGCGATAACGATCAGAAGTCACAACTGGAGGCAGATTGTGATACCCACTACACATTGTATGTCAATTTTCGTTGCATTACGACGAGCGGTTTCCAATGTATCAGTAAATAATATGAAGTCAGCACTTTCTATGGCAACTAACACTCCTAGAAATCACTTGAGACCAGTAAGTGTATAAAGTTCCCCAATTTCATTTGTTCCCGGATATCCGCTCATTGCAGGGTAGCACCCTTACATATTATAGAAATGCATGTACGTATGTATGTTCTACATCTCCTCCTTAATCACTGGAGCGAATTCAACCAAACTTGGTACACGTATTTCTTACTGTCATTCAACGATCTCTGTGGGGTTAAGAACGACCTGCCGACTATAGATCAGTAGATATGACATAATAAACAATGAGATGCGTGAAAAACTGCAGCTTCATCGGTAAAGTTTTAATATATCTATTCTTTACTGCGAAGACATTCCCAGAGTCGAATCAACTTAAGGAAATCCCTGATACCTGGCTGCATTTTTGACAGATTTTAGGTGCGAAGCGCAAACAGCTGCAGGCGAAAACAAGTCATATAGATGGGAAGCAGCTTCGCCCTTTGGGCGGAAACTGTCTAATTTGGATACTGTGCTTATGCATTTGTACGTTATGCATATTTCCTTCTGCGACTACTTAGTAATATCAAAGATGTTTTCAGAAATACAAGGAAATGAAATTTTTTGATATTACACTAAAATTACTGTTCATTTTTTGTTTTCTTTGTTAATAGACAATTGGAAAATGAATACCCTGGCAATGCCTGTTTTTCAGCTACTGTAACAATAGAACACCATATATAATCATCCTCTTGGTTCAGATGGCACATCAAACTTTGTGTCCCCATATAAGTGGCTGGACGTACCGGTTTTCAGGCCAGAGGAAGAGAGAACCATTTCCACCACGATCACGCCATTAAAACAACGATTATTAAAAAATTACTATTATATGGATTACCGTATTAAACATAATTTGTGACAGGATTGAGAATTTCTTGGTGGGGAGGACGAAGCTTGTTATGTGATTTCTGGTTTTCTCGGCGTAATTGGTTAAAGGTGTGGTTCTGGATACACGGCCGAGTTGTTGTTTCCATTTTACGCACAATATTTCGACGACCTACCAAGTCATCATCTTCAGGTGTCGCGAATTTTCTGTTATGTGCACTCGCTGGCTAGACTCCAGCCACTCTGGTGGGAGTCCAACCAGCGAATGCAGATAAGAGCAAAACTCACAGAACATGAAAATAGTACTGGGCTGGTCGCCGAAATAATGTGCATAAAATAGAAAAAACTCGGATGTGTACCTGCAAGACACCATGTTATCTTGGAATGACAGTCATCGACCGAAGTGAAAGTAACTTTAGACGTTCCCCAGAGGTTTGTGCGAGCAGCCTTGTTAGTCAAAGTGATTGCAATTTTGACAACTTGTTTTAAATCTTCATAAACGTAAAAGCGTTAGTTTTGGAAACATTCGACTCCAACAAACAACTGGGTGTAACAATTAGTAGGAATGTAAAATGGAGTTATCAAATAGGTTCGGTCGTGGGTAAGGTAGGTGGCAGACTGGTGCATTGGCGGAATACTAGGGAAATGTGGTCAGAATACAATGGACATTCATTATAAATAACTTGATTGCTAAGGTGTGTGGCATACATATCAAATAGGACTAAGAGGAGACAATGAACGCAAACATAGAAGGTTTGTTTGCACGTGAGAGTGACACAGATATGCTGAAATGGCACTCTTGAATACATATGTTAAGCAACCCGACAAAACCTACTTACAAAGTTCCAATAACTGGCTCTAAATGTTGACTCTAGGAATATGATACAACCCCCTATCTATCACTCGCATAGGGATCAGGAGGATAAGATTAGATTAATTACAGAGACATTTAAACAATCACTTCGCACTGGTTTTCATTGCATATACTTAGATGCACATGCACTGTAATTCTGAAGTCAAATTTCGGATTAAGCACAGCAATACTTAACTCTGGGATTAAGCACAGGGTACTACACTACGTTGCGAGCCAACCGCATTAAATGGGGATCTTGACTTTCTACTTTAAGGTATTTACTCTGGCTATCTGAGACCAAAAATGTAACGTTATCCGCCATTTTATGGTTACGAATGAAATGACATAGTTTCAGGCACTTTACTGGTCTCATACAGTTATGATTTTATGTATATAGACTGAAGTGGCGAGTGAAATTTTGTACCAAGGCTCTAACCTGGATCTCTTGCTTACTAGGCACTTGTGTTAGCCACTAAACCACCCTGGCACAGAGGTTCACACAATTGCACGGTTTACCCTCGCATGTCTTGCTCCTCCACCAGTGCACGAAGGCGTCTTAGTGGATAACAAGCCTGCGTAGTAAGTGGAAGACCCAGGTTCGATTCCCAGGCCTGGTACAAATTTTCACTCACCACCTCAGTCCGTACATAAAATCATATCCGTATGAGACCTGTAAAGTCTCTGAAACTGTGTCATTTCTTTTATGTAACTACCTGCTTCTGGGTTTCGTGCTGGATGCCCCATTTACGTTCGATGCTGAGATTTTATTCCAGAACATGGAGGGCCTCCGCAATTCTGTTCGTGTGTAAGGAGGAGTTTAAAGTAGACTGAGGCAGCAGTGGTAACCTGGATCGAGGAGAGAGGCATGTCAGGGTAATCCGTGCAGTTATGTGAATCGCCGTGCCAAGGCGGCTTAGTGCCTAACGCACCTACCTAGTGAGCAGGAAACCCGGGTTCGATTCATGACCTGGGTACAAATATTCGCAGCAGCTTCAGTCTGTACACATAAAATTTTATGATTGCTCGTTCACTATGCATGCAGGGTAGTACTGGATTCTGAAATTATTGTGAAACATTTATGCCCTATGATTTTAATAGACTAAACCAAACAAAATAATCTATCCGGAATGACCACGTAGTAACGAAGTTACTTCAGCTAGCATTCTTAGCAAGACAATTCTTAAACATGTTTGGTATACACAGTGGTGACAAAAGTCACGGGATAGCGATATGCACGAACACAGAGGGCAGTAGTATGCGTACAGAAGGCAATAAACGGCAGTGAATTGGCGGAGACGTGATTTGTACTCAGGTGATTCAAGTGAAAAGGTTTCCAACGTGATTGTGGCCGGGAGACACGAGTTAACAGACTGTGAATGCGGAATGGTACTTGGAGCCAGACGCATGGGACATTCCATTCCGCAAACCGTTAGGGATTTTAGTATTCCGAGACCCACAAAGGCAAGAGTGTGCCCAGAATACCAAATTTCGGGCATTACCACTCACCATGGAAAACACTGTGGCCGACAGTCTTCAGTTAACGACCGAGAGCAGTGGCCTTTGCGTATAGTTTCAGTGCTAACGTACAGTCAACACTGCTTGAAATAAATGCACAAATCAATAGTGGAGGTATGACATACGCCTTTGATACTTTAGTCTTCAAAGGCAAAGAAGTATAGGTGAACTTAATGACTGTTTGCGGTAGCTACCTGTTTAAAAGAAAATGTCCCCGAGCACCATGAGACTTAACTTCTGAGGTCATCAGTCCCCTATAATTTAGAACTACTTAAACCTAACTAACATAAGGACATCAAACACATCCATGCCCGAGGCAGGATTCGAACATGCGACCGTACCGATCGCGCAGTTCCAGACTGTAGGACCTAGAACCGCTCGGCCACCACGTATTAGGAGGTACCCTGTGACTTTTATCACCTCAGTGTGTAAAGGAATGGAATTCTGAATAATCTTAATGGTCTAGAGATTTAACATTCAAGAATCCAGTTATTTGGTGACACTGTTTATCACTGAACAGGACATTATCAGCACTGTTCATTGTCAAGCTGTAATAGCTACAGTCCCATAGTTATATATGACGTGGGGGAATTAAGTGAATTTGTATGACTATCAGCTATGGTAAGCCTCACTGAAACATAAGGTTTATAATTTATTTAAGGATAGGTTTCTGTATCATACACTACCTTCGGGCTGCCAGATCAACAGTGAAGCATAGGAGTGGGAAACTGCCACTACCATAGACAGTAAAACTTTGCAAGGATTCATATAATGGAATAATGGCTGCCAAATAAATAACATTGGCTGAAGACCACATGCTACTCTGCACATGGTGAGAAATACTATACTTACTCGCCATCATGATTAAGATAAAAGGAATTAATGCTACACACATCAAATTGAATTTATTGATTTTAAATGGGGAAGATGGGTACAAGCCTAATGATGACTACATGGAGCATCTACACAAACAGATACAAGGACCTCTAATAAATGGAATTTTTGACACTAATCTTCACTTGATGTAACAAATTTCACATGCAAAAAATTATTTTAATATAAATATAATCATTCCCTTTGCCTGAAGGTGCCACAGGTTTAAACAGATCCTAACTCATAAAATCCAAGTCAAACTAGAGCTACATCTCCACATTTCAGTGGATCATCAATACTCACAAGCTCCTCTCAGCAGACTCTCCACTCACAATCTTTTTCTCCCAAAACCAGTCACAACCCTCAGCATCAGTACTCTACGGAGAGAGTGGCAAACTTACCAGTAGCCCACACCCACCATAAAGCATGAGATGTTAACCCAATTAGGATTGGAAAAAACATGAGTATCTATTGCCCTCTTCTTTCTGAACAGAGAAGACTCAGAGAAGATTCTACCCTGAAGGCCACAGGACCAATCAAATGGCACAATTTTAAGAACAGTGTGAAAGTTCCGTTCTTCTGTTAAGATGTGATACTGCCAACTAAGTTTGAAAGGAAAACTAAAAGACATACCCCTGGCCTCCCAAAGGAGGAAGAAAGGAAACCTCCACTGGCTAGCAGATTTGCTGCCATGGAAATGAGAGTATGGCATTGTGACCTGGGAGTACCCCATTCAGGGAAGTTCGGCCTCCAAGGGTAAGTATTTGTTTCCATTTCATGGAGGTTACTACCCCAGGATTTAGTAAAGAAGCACATGGCTACCAGTCACAAAAGACTATAGAGAGAAATAAAATAAAGTTCCACAGAAACATTCCTCCAGGCAATGGCAGGAAGATGAATCACATGATCATTATTAATAAATAATACAGTTAAGTCAGTGAATGGCAACATTATGGAGGAGGTACAAAAATAACGTATGTCTTTCATCATTCCAATGCCTGAAGTGAAGTTTCCATAGAGACTCAAGGTTTGATATGAAGGATGTGGTTAAAGGAAATTTTGTTAGGCCCTGGGTGGATGGGAATGTATACATGTTTATAGGGGTTTTTGACAGAACTCTAGGTCCATAGTCAATGCTCTCATCTTTCTTTTGTGACACATCATAAACTAAGTTACTCTTAAAATTATGAGACTATGTATCCAGGATTAACCAACAAATATACTACCCCCTTTTATGCACACATCACATAGAGAGATAGTTGGCTGTACACGGATAGATATTATTCTTATACACCATATACAAACTAAATAGGTAGGAGAGGAGGGTTATGCACCTCTGCTACACACTTATAGTTTGTTCACAGTGTCCTGACTGAGATTTAGGGAAGGTGTGCAGAGAAGAGGATGAAGCAAGCTCCACCTACTGGATCCCAACACATTGGCCCCTACAGGGGCAGTGGTAGTGCAGGGAGAACAAGTTGCACTTTCCTGACAAAGTTCTGGCACTTCACGTGTGTTTACTGGGTTGGCACAGTACAGCAAGGCAATCACTTGGTAAGGGCTACAGTAACATAGGTACTGTATTTTAGATCACTAATGTTGGCAGCATCCAGGCTCAAAACGTTTATGGCCTCTTGTCTGTGGCCTTCTAGTGGCCGCAGTTAATCAGGAACTAGGAAGGACATTGTGAGACAACTATGCTGGTGCTTGTGACGACAGATGTATACATAGACTCTGTGACGCATGGGTACACATATGGACTGTGAGCATTTTTTGTGATTTGCAGTTCCTTTAAATCCCATCTGCTAAATAATGATCAATATCTATTTTAGTATAAATTATCAAAATTAAGTAAAGTATCCTTACCCAACATGAGGTAAACAGTACTGTACAATGAAATACACTACCAAGTTAAGTATAGCAGTATATGATACATGACCTAAAATATTATACACTTCATGGCATGCACACAGCGAAGACAGTTTGCTCTGACCTGTGTGCTCTGCAGGGGCCCATGGGATGGGCAATGTTATGGCCAGAGCAGGTTGGAAAAGGCTAGTGTCCACTCTGTTTGCTTGCCAGGAGGTTCTAGTCTGAGATGTGGAGGAGGCTCTGCTGGCAGTGACTGAGCACACTGGGTGCACTCGGCTGCAAATCATTGCTCATATCAGCACAACTAATGTCTGCTGCCTGGATTTACAGGCCATCCTTAGTTCCTACAGGTAGCAGGCTGAGTTTGTGAAGACAGCAGGTCATGCTCACAGAGTGAAAACAGAGCTAACATTGTGCAGCGTCACTCCCACAAATGACCATGGTCCTCTGGTTTGGAGGTAATAGGGAGGCTACCAGGATAGCGGCGTATGTGCAGCAGGCACATGTGGATTTCTCAGGATAGAGAAATCCCTCTACACACCTGATAAGACACATTCTGAGTGCACACAGAATAGTATTCATCATAGAAGATTAGAGAAACAATATGTTAACACTGTGTAAGCTAATAGGAAGAGCATCTATGGAAAGGTGCCACAACTAGTCTCATTTATAAATAGTAAAAAGTACCCACACAATACGAACAACAAATAGCTGGCTGAAACTGCATGTCAACAGCAATGAAATCTAGACTCCAACTGGAATGTATATCATAAAAATACATTCAATGCTGGTGGTAAAGGTGTGTTTATAGCAATAAAAAATACAATCATATCTAGTGAGATGAATACTGATTCAGACTGTGAAAATTTTGGGTGAAGGCAAGTGTTAAACATGGATCAAACTTGGTCCCTGGATGCTTTTATAGACTCCCTGCCTCAGCAGCAGCAGCAGCAGCAGCAATGGTGGAACACCTGAGGGGAAACTTACTGTTTCACTTAATATGGCTGTAAATAGTAATACAAAGGAAGGTAGGAAAATCTTTCTGTTTAACAAGGGTGACAAGAGACACATTCCAGATTGCATGACAGGCAAACACAAAAAATTCATTTCCAGCTCTGATAGTGTTCTGCATCAGTGGACAGATTTGAAGAGTATCATACAATATGCTTTAGACAGGTATGTGCTAAGTAAAACTGTGAGGCCTGGAAAAGACTCATCATGGTTGGACAACCATGTTAGTAACCATAATGGCTTTGAAACAGGGGATGTCACAGAAAAGGCTGAGATACTAAAAGTCTTTCTAAAAACTATTTCACAGAGAAAGATCACAAGGTAGTTCCTCCTTTAAATCATTGCATGGATGGGAAATGACAGTTATCATAACAATTGACCAAGGAATAGAAAAGCAGTTGAAATCACTTAGAAGAGGAAAGGCCGCTGGACCTGGTTGGATACCTGTTCATTCCTACACTCGTAGCAGAAGTGAACCATTGGTCTCATGAGATGTGAAGCATTGCTAATGATTCGAAAAAGCTCAAGTCATTCCCATTTTCAAGAAGGGTCAAGGAACAGACGCCCGAAATTATAGGCCTACATATTTGACCTTGATCTGTTGTAGGACTTTGGAACACGTTTTATGCTCATATACTATGACATTTCTATAGATCAAACATCTCCTCTGTAGACATCAATATGGGTTCCAAAAACAACAATCATATGAAACCCTGGTAGATGCTGTGTTCCTTGACTTCCAGAAGATGTTCAATACAGTTCCACACCGCTGCCTAATGAAGAAAATACAAGTAAAATAGAAAGAAACTTCCACATGGGAAAAATATATTAAAAACAAAGATTCCAAAACTTACCAAGTGGGAAAGCACCGGCACACAGGCACAATGAACAAAACACACAAACACACACACAGAATTACTAGCTTTTGCAACCGATGGTTGCTTCTTCAGGAAGGAGAGGGTAAGACGAAAGGATGTGGGCTTTAAGGGAGAGGGTAAGGAGTCATTCCAATCCCGGGAGTGGAAAGACTTCCCTTAGGGGAAAAAAAGGACAGGTGTACACTCGCGCACGCACACACACACACATATATCCATCCGCACATACACAGACACAAGCAGACATATTTAAAGGCAAAGAGTAAGGGCAGAGATGTCAGTCGACGCGGAAGTACAGAGGCAAAGAAGTTGTTGAAAGACAGGTGAGGTATGAGCGGCGGCAACTTGAAATTAGCGGAGGTTGAGGCCTGGCGGATATCGAGAAGAGCTCCACTCCCCCCAACACCTCAAAATTCCAGTCAACACAATCTGGAACCACAACACCCCAATTCAGTAGTTAACCTTTCCTCCAAACCCCTCTCCCAATCGGAAACCTCTGTCCTATCCAAAGGCCTCACCTTCAGCCCCACTCCCAGGTTCAACCAAACTGCCCTTGTCAAAGATTTACTGTCCTACACTCGTAGTCTCTGCTGGAAATATCACTTAGCCACGAAGAAAAATAATCCTCATCCCACTCCTAATGATCCAACTCCCCAAGACACTATCCAAATTGAACCCTGCCTGCAACAGTTCCGTCCTCCATCACAGCGGGACACACCTCCTCTTCCTCAAAATCACCCTCTCCAAACCTTCCAGGAATTTCTCACTTCCAGCCTTGCCTCTCAATCTTTCTTGAAAAACCTTAATCCTACTCCCAACATCACCACAGCTGAAGCCCAGGCTATCCGTGATCTGAAAGCTGACCAACCCATCATCATTCTTCCGGCTGACAAGGGTTCCACGACCGTGGTACTTGATCGTCGGGAGTATGTGGCTGAGGAACTGCGTCAGCTTTCAGACAACTCTACATACAAAGTTTGCCAAGGTAATCCCATTCCTGATGTCCAGGCGGAGCTTCAAGGAATCCTCAGAACCTTAGGCACTCTACAAAACCTATCACCTGACTCCATCAAACTCCTGACCCCACTGACACCTCGCACTCCTACCTTCTACCTACTTCCTAAAATCCACAAACCCAAACATCCTGGCCACCCCATTGTAGCTGGTTACCAAGCCCCCACAGAACGTATCTCTGCCTACGTAGATCAACACCTTCAACCCATAACATGCAGTCTCCCATCCTTCATCAAAGACACCAACCACTTTCTGGAACGCCTGGAATCTGAACCCAGTCTGTTACCCCCGGAAACCATCCTTGTAACCATTGATGCCACTTCCCTATACACGAATATACCGCACGTCCAGGGCCTCGCTGCAATGGAGCACTTCCTTTCACGCCGATCACCTGCCACCCTACCTAAAACCTCTTTCCTCGTCACCTTGGCCAGCTTCATCCTGACCCACAACTTCTTCACTTTTGAAGGCCAGACATACCAACAATTAAAGGGAACAGCCATGGGTACCAGGATGGCCCCTTCATATGCCAACCTATTTATGGGTCGCTTAGAGGAAGCCTTCTTGGTTACACAAGCCTGCCAACCCAAAGTTTGGTACAGATTTATTGATGACATCTTCATGATCTGGACTCACAGTGAAGAACAACTCCAGAATTTCCTCTCCAACCTCAACTCCTTTGGATCCATCAGATTCACCTGGTCCTACTCCAAATCCCATGCCACTTTCCTAGACGTTGACCTCCATCTGTCCATTGGCCAGCTCCACACATCCGTCCACATCAAACCCACCAACAAGCAACAGTACCTCCATTATGACAGCTGCCACCCATTCCATATCAAACGGTCCCTTCCCTACAGCCTAGGCCTTCATGGCAAACGAATCTGCTCCAGTCCTGAATCCCTCGACCATTACACCAACAACCTGGAAACAGCTTTCGCATCCAACAACTACCCTCCCGACCTGGTACAGAAGCAGATAACCAGAGCCACTTCCTCATCCCCTCAAACCAAGAACCTCTCACAGAAGAACCCCAAAAGTGACCCACTTGTGACAGAATACTTCCCGGGACTGGATCAGACCTTGAATGTGGCCCTCCAGCAGGGATACGACTTCCTAAAATCCTGCCCCGAAATGAGATCCCTCCTTCATGAAATCCTCCCCACTCCACCAAGAGTGTCTTTCCGCCGTCCACCTAACCTTCGTAACCTCTTGGTTCATCCCTATGAAATCCCCAAACCACCTTCCCTACCCTCTGGCTCCTACCCTTGCAACCGCCCCCGGTGTTAAAACCTCTCCTATGCACCCTCCCACCACCACCTACTCCAGTCCTGTAACCCGGAAGGTGTACACGATCAAAGTGAGAGCCACATGTGAAAGCACCCACATGATTTACCAACTAACCTGCCTGCACTGTGACGCTTTCTATGTGGGAATGACCAGCAACAAACTGTCCATTCGCATGAATGGACACAGGCAGACAGTGTTTGTTGGTAATGAGGATCACCCTGTGGCTAAACATGAGTTGGTGCACGGCCAGCACATCTTGGCACAGTGTTACGCCGTCCGAGTTATCTGGATACTTCCCACCAACACCAACCTATCCGAACTCCGGAGATGGGAACTCGCCCTTCAGTATATCCTCTCTTCTCGATATCCGCCAGGCCTCAACCTCCGCTAATTTCAAGTTGCCGCCGCTCATAGCTCACCTGTCTTTCAACAACTTCTTTGCCTCTGTATTTCCGCATAGACTGACATCTCTGCCCTTACTCTTTGCCTTTAAATATGTCTGTTTGTGTCTGTGTATGTGCGGATGGATATGTGTGTGTGTTGTTTAGCTACGGTTTTTCCTTGACAATCAAATCACCAACAGTTGCGTTGGTCACCTACAGCCGGGGTGAAATGTCCCTGATTGATTTGTTACGCGAGTAGATTCCCCTGATTAGTGTATCTTCGAAGTCACTGAGCTCTTCTGACCCACCTATTGTGCTTTGCTGATTATCTTTTAACAATACTCCCTGCCTCCTTTTGTAGTGACAGGTCCGCCTCTCGTGACAGCTAATGGTGAATTTTGTGTTACAAAGGGGTGTCCACATCTTCTGACGGGTAGTGTATTTACGACAGTAATAAAAACGGTATGGACGTGGCTAGACATTTAGTCTACAAGTTCTTTACTAGAGTCCTTTACATAAGAAAAGACCAAGAAGGTACGTAAATACTATCAGAAAAGATGAAAAGGCAACAGGAATGCGTATAGTTGAGAACCGTAAGGCATGAGGAGACCTTTATCAGGCCTTGGATGTCAAAGGGATGGTGGTGGTGATGACGAAGAAGAAGAAAAGAAGAAGAAGATGATGACGAAGATTTGACCATATAATGATAATGATTTGCCATAAATGTAATACTAGTAACTGAGTTAATACATAAACGTATATTCCAAAATCGGAAATGGATTAAAAAGAGTACTCACGAGCAGCTGTAGCTACAGATTACTGTTTAATATCGCTGAACAACAAACTGAAATTTAAGAGAATTGTCCAAAAGAATCGATGTGGAGAGAAGTGGGATACTAAAGCACGGAACGAAGTTGGATGTAGATAATGCTATAACGAATACCAAAAAATACAGTCGACGAGGAACAGACACCTCTAAAAACTGGTGTCACAGAAAATTGACAGACAAAAGGGTACGAAGAAGGTAGTTGCGAAGAATCCTTGGGTAACAGAAGAAATAGTTCATCTGAGGCACTGAGAACCATAAGGGCCTAAAACAAGAACACAGAGTTTCGAGGAAAATAATATTTGTGAAAATCAAATTTGTAGAAAAAGCGCCAGTCTCATTGGCTAGACTCTTTTTTAAACCAAGACTCAATTTCCTATATTTCATATTAAAAAATGGATCTTCTCTATCATATTAATGATAACTAGTCTCAGTCTCAAATGTGTTTTCCAAGGCACTTCTCTTATGGATGAATGACTTTTCCTTAACATTCTACCAATTAATCTCAGCCTGGCATCCGCATTTGGTACTGTTTGTTTTATATGGACATCCACTTTAGGTCGCTCCGAAAGGTTACTCCTACGTATTTTACGGTTGATACTGTTTCCATTGATTTGTCGCCGATATTGTAATTGCACATTAGTGGATTTATCTTACTATGTGTGAGCAGTATGTTACATTTATTTACGTTCAGCCCCTGCCCCACATCAATCCTCTGCAGCTCTTCCTGCGGTTCGCTGCAGTCTTCTCATGTTGTTACCTTCTTACACATAACCACAATATCGAAAACAGCCCCATGCAGCTTCAGACGTTGTCGATTAATTCACTAACGTAAATACAGCGGCTTTATAACACTCCTTTCGGATACTCCAGAAATTACTTTCAGAATTCAAATTTTTTGGTATCATTTTTGGGAAACAGCGATATTGTAAGCCATATGAAATCACTTAAAAAGCAGGCTAGATCGCGATGCTTATTTTATTATAATGGCCAGTTTCGGCATAGTCTTAGGCTATCTTCATACAGCATCATCAGCTGCCTACAACACTCAGTTATACTTAGTCGCTGAAATTGATGAGCAGCAATGGTTGAGTGCGGATTCCTTTTATTTGGCGAAGAGGTTTGGCGCCAGTCTGTGCCCACTCTTTTTTTTCAGGTTGGTGATAGTGTGCCCAGGTTTCATGTAACAATTCGCTCCAGAAGCCCATTACTTTCGACCTGAAAAGGACGCAAAAGTGCCTCACAATTCAGCAGTCACCTGACGTGGCGCCACCGTTGTATTGAATCGAGCACCTCATAGACAAAATTATGTGCTAAGCAGCAGTAACATCCAAAACAGTGACTGGTTAGTTTAAATTTGGTCTACAGTTTTCCTTCACAACAGCAGTAATGTTTTCGTTCGTTACTATGCTGCGTCCCCGAACCGGCCGCAGAACATCTTCCACAGAAATTTCTCCTCTTTTACGATTTTTGCAACACTCGTACACTTGCTGCAGGGACAAAGATCAATCACCGTACTGTACTTCCATCCTGCGATGTATTTTCACATCTTTAAGAGCTTCACTACTCCAGGACGTATCTCAGATTCCAGTTGCAAGTGGTGCAAGTCGATAAGGTGTTGGCCACATTTGTACTGACATAGTTTTCTTTTCTATGATACAGTAACAGACTACTAACTGCTCGTCATTTGTCGAAATGCAAGGATAACTTCTGCCAGATTCCAAACCAATGGTACAACTTTTAGGAATTTTATACCACTTTTGAGGATTTCATTTGGATCGCCCTTGCAAATTGCACTCACAGACGGTGGTGTAGGTCTGCAATCGGACCCGCCATAGTTCTTTGTACTTCGCTTGGGTATCGACAACTTAATCTCCCCTTTCCGCCGACAACATAATAGTGTTTATGCGACGTTGAGACTACGTGAGGTGCTCCATATGTGCAGGCGACTTAATTTCATCACAGGGTTGTGACTGTGACTTCTTTGATGTTGTCTGTACAATTATGCACGGAAGCCGGACATAGTCTACGTAGAACGTAACGGAACTATCCGTTTTTCATAAGATTTTTTTCTGAAAAGTTTAATTGGTCGTCACCTCTTGAAGTGCTGTATATATTTACGGCGCATTTCAGGCATTTCATTATTGTATTCCAACCCCTCCCCCCCTCTCCCGTAAGCAGATTCCCTGAGATAAATAAATAGATAAACATATATACAAATGTGGCTCAGGATCAGAATTACAAGACGCTCTGATGCATCTTTATCACGATGCAGCAGCCCTTCCCCCCCCCCCCCCCCCCCCCTCTCCCGCCTCCCCTCTCCACCCCCGGACGCTTTGCTATCGCCACCGTTCAGCAACGGTGGATTCCTCCGGAGAGAATAGCCTGTTACATAAACGTCAAAAATCAGTTGTGCTGACGTTTGAGAAACGACAGCTCGTACAATGTCTAGCACATTCCTTAACTTATAGCTAAAAAGTCTATGATCGCGCCGTGCTAGACACAGTAGACTGATGAAAAAAAAAAACACAATAAATAACGCAATATTGGTTGTAAAATTATCGTGCGGCTTGTGTGAATGTTTAACGAAAGAAATGATTAAGTACAAGATATAAATTGATTTTTGAGGTAGTTATGTGCCCTGATACGCGGTGACTTGAAATTTGTTACTCAACGATACATTCGAAATATCTTGTGATAAAACGCGATAATTTTCATACAGGTAAACATCACAAGACACCGCGCCACACAATATCGCACTATGGAGACTGAAACAGGGGTGAACATCCAGAAATCGGTTAGAAGTTAGATCCGTGTACGAAGCAATTTTACCACAACATGTTAGGAAGCAACATGCAAAGGTAAAAAAAAAGCCGTCTTCGTGGTAAGCACTAACACTCACGGTCATTGCTGGACTCGAAGATAAGGTGAAGACCTCATACAAGGCCAGCCGTTTCGGCAATTGTTTAGTAGCTCGTTTGTGTAAATTTGTCGTAAGTTCCTATAGGACCAGACTGCTGAGGTCATCGGTCCCCAGGCTTACACACTTTTTAATGTAACTTTAAGGACAACACACACACACACACACACACACATGCCCGAAGGAGGACTCGAACCTCCGACGGGAGAAGCTACGAGAATCGCGGCAAGGCGCCGAAGACAGCTTGGCTACCTCGTGCGGTAACCACCTAAAATGAAGAACTCTAAGATATACTGACGGAAAAAAATCACAACACCGAAAAATAATTAATGTAGAGTAATGAAATTTCAAGAACACATTTCTCTAGATAACATATTTAAGTGATTACCAGTGCAAAATCACAGTTTAATGTAAAGGCAAGGTAAGGCGTTGCAAATGTGAAACGCTGGTACATTAATGACCGGCGTAAACGCCAGAATGTTGAACACAAGAATGCAAACGTGCATGCATTGTGTAGTAAGGGTGCCAGATGTCAGTGTGTGCGATGGAATTCGACGCCTGTTGCACTTTGTCAGTCAATACCCGAACGGTTGACGCTGGTTGTGGATGACTATGGAATTGTCGTCCAATAATGTCCCAACTGTTCTCGATTGCAGACAGGCCTGGTAACCGAGCAGGCCGATGCAACATATCGATATTCCTTGGAGCTTGTTGGATTACAACATCGTGCGTTATTCTGCTGGAAAACACCCCCTGGAATGCTGTTAGTCATTAGCAGCACGACAGGGCGAATTGCCATCATTGGATCTGCGACTGAAACAACTTTCATCAGAAAACACAACAGACCTCCACCCTGCCTTCCAATGGGCTCTCGCTTGACACCACTGAAATCGCAAATGTCGTTGGTTTTTGGGTGGGAGGAATGCACACTACGGGACGTCTGGCTTTGAGCTGTTCTTGAAGTAACCAATTTATAACAATTCGTTGTGTCATTGTGGTGAGAACTGCTGCTCTAATTGCTTCTGCAGATGAAGTGTGACGCGCCAGAGCCACACGCCGAACACGACGGTCTGTCCTCTCAGTAGTGGTGCGTTACCGTCTGGAGCCCGGTCTTCCTGTGACCGTACGTTCTCGTGACCACCGTTGCCAGCAGCCATGTACAATGGCTACAATCCTTCCAAGTTTTTCTGCAATATCACAAAAGGAACATTCAGATTCTCGTAGGCCTATTACACGACCTCGTTCAGAGTCAGTGAGGTGTCTTTGTTGCATTAAAGGCATTCTCGGCTAACGTTAACTCGCTACGTCCAATCTCAAAGGTAACTAACGCTCGTGACCGTTGTAGTGTGTATTTAAAGCAAACCTGATTTGCATCCGCATAGAGGCACTACTAACGCCCCTCTTATCCAGTTGGCGTGAATTTTGGAGGAGGGGGGATTAGCGTTTAACATCCCGTCGACAACGAGGTCATTAGAGGCGGAGAACATGCTCGGTTTGTGGAACGATGGGTAAGAAAAAAGGCCGTGCTCTTTCGAAGGAAACATCCCAGCACTTGCCTGAAGTGATTTAAGGAAATCACCGAAAACGTAAATCAGAATGGTCGCACGCTTGTTTGAACCGTCGTCCTCCCGAATGCGAGTCCAATGCACTAACCCCTGAGCCACCTCGCTCAGTCGTGAAATTTGCATAGACATAATCTGTCAAATTTTTGTTTATGTCGTACAACTTCTTTTTGGTGTTGCGATTTTTTTCCGTCACTTTATATTGGCTCATCATTCCCGACCCCAATTTCTTGGGAAACTACCCTGAAGTTCATGCGCGCAGTCTATTCATAATTGACAGTTGTTGTTGTTGTTGTTGTTGTCTTCAGTCCTGAGACTGGTTTGATGCAGCTCTCCATGCTACTCTATCCTGTGCAAGCTGCTTCATCTCCCAGTACCTACTGCAACCCACATCCTTCTGAATCTGCTTAGTGTACTCATCTCTCGGTCTCCCTCTACGATTTTTACCCTCCACGCTGCCCTCCAATGCTAAATTTGTGATCCCTTGATGCCTCAAAACATGTCCTACCAACCGATCCCTTCTTCTAGTCAAGTTGTGCCACAAACTTCCCTTCTCTCCAATCCTATTCAATACCTCCTCATTAGTTATGTGATCTACCCACTTAATCTTCAGCATTCTTCTGTAGCACCACATTTCAAAAGCTTCTATTCTCTTCTTGTCCAAACTAGTTATCGTCCATGTTTCACTTCCATACATGGCTACACTCCAAACAAATACTTTCAGAAACGACTTCCTGAAACATTAATCTATATTCGATGTTAACAAATTTCTCTTCTTCAGAAACGCTTTCCTTGCCATTGCCAGTCTACATTTTATATCCTCCCTACTTCGACCATGATCAGTTATTTTACTTCCTAAATAGCAAAACTCCTTCACTACTTTAAGTGTCTCATTTCCTAATCTAATTCCCTCAGCATCACCCGATTTAATTTGACTACATTCCATTATACTAGTTTTGCTTTTGTTGATGTTCATCTTATATCCTCTTTTCAAGACACTGTCCATTCCGTTCAACTGCTCTTCCAAATCCTTTGCCGTCTCTGACAGAATTACAATGTCGTCGGCGAACCTCAAAGTTTTTACTTCTTCTCCATGAATTTTAATACCTCCTCCAAATTTTTCTTTTGTTTCCTTTACTGCTTGCTCAATATACAGATTGAATAACATCGGGGTGAGGCTACAACCCTGTCTCACTCCTTTCCCAACCACTGCTTCCCTTTCATGCCCCTCGACTTTAATAACTGCCATCTGGTTTCTGTACAAATTGTAAATAGCCTTTCGCTCCCTGTATTTTACCCCTGCCACCTTTAGAATTTGAAAGAGAGTATTCCAGTCAACATTGTCAAAAGCTTTCTCTAAGTCTACAAATGCTAGAAACGTAGGTTTGCCTTTTCTTAATCTTTCTTCTAAGATAAGTCGTAAGGTCAGTATTGCCTCACGTGTTCCAACATTTCGACGGAATCCAAACTAATCCTCCCCGAGGTCTGCATCTACCAGTTTTTCCATTCGTCTGTAAAGAATTCGCGTTAGTATTTTGCAGCCGTGGCTTATTAAACTGATGGTTCGGTAATTTTCACATCTGTCAGCACCTGCTATTTTTGGGATTGGAATTATTATATTCTTCTTGAAGTCTGAGGGTATTTCGCCTGTCTCATACATCTTGCTCACTAGCTGGTAGAGTTTTGTCAGGACTGGTTCTCCCAAGGCCGTCAGTAATTCTAATGGAATGTTGTCTACTCCGGGGGCCTTGTTTCGACTAAGGTCTTTCAGTGCTCTGTCAAACTCTTCACGCAGTATCGTATCTCCCATTTCGTCTTCATCTACATCTTCTTCCATTTCCATAATATTGTCCTCAAGTACATCGCCCTTGTATAAACCTTCTATATACTCCTTCCACCTTTCTACCTCCCCTTCTTTGCTTAGAACTGGGCTGCCATCTGAGCTCTTGATATTGATACACATGGTTCTCTTCTCTCCAAAGGTCTCTTTAATTTTCCTGTAGGCAGTATCTATCTTACCTCTAGTGAGATAAGCTTCTACATCCTTACATTTGTCCTCTAGCCATCCCTGTTTAGCCATTTTGCACTTCCTGTTGATCTCATTTTTGAGACGTTTGTATTCCTTTTTGCCTGCTTCATTTACTGCATTTTTAAATTTTCTCCTTTCATCAATTAAATTCAATATTTCTTCTGTTACCCAAGGATTTCTAGCAGCCCTCGTCTTTGTACCTACTTTATCCTCTGCTGCCTTCACTACTTCACCCCTCAGAGCTACCCATTCTTCTTCTACTGTATTTCTTTCCCCCATTCCTGTCAATTGTTCCCTAATGCTCTCCCTGAAACTCTGTACAACCTCTGGTTCTTTCAGTTTATTCAGGTCCCATCTCCTTAATTTCCCACATTTTTGCAGTTTCTTCAGTTTTAATCTACAGGTCATAACCAATAGATTGTGGTCAGAGTCCACATCTGCCCCTGGAAATGTCTTACAACTTAAAACCTGGTTCCTAAATCTCTGTCTTACCATTATATAATCTATCTGATACCTTTTAGTACCTCCAGGGTTCTTCCACGTAACAACCTTCTTTCATGATTCTTAAACCAAGTGTTAGCTATGAATAAGTTGTTCTCTGTGCAAAATTCTACTAGGCGGCTTCCTCTTTCATTTCTTAGCGCCAATCCACACTCACCTACTATGTTTCCTTCTCTCCCTTTTCCTACACTCGAATTCCAGTCACCCATTACTATTAAATTTTCGTCTCCCTTCACTATCTAAATAATTTCTCTTATTTCATCGTACATTTCTTCAATTTCTTCATCATCTGCAGAGCTAGTTGGCATATAAACTTGTACTACTGTAGTAGGTGTGGGCTTCGTATCTATCTTGGCCACAACAATGCGTTCACTATGCTGTTTGTAGTAGCTTACCCGCATTCCTATTTTCCTATTCATTATTAAACCTACTCCTGCATTACCCCTATTTGATCTTGTGTTTATGACCCTGCAGTCACCTGACCAGAAGTCCTGTTCCTCCTGCCACCGAACTTCACTAATTCCCACTATATCTAACTTCAACCTATCCATTTCCCTTTTTAAATTTTCTAACCTACCTGCCCGATTAAGGGATCTGACATTCCACGCTCCGATCCGTAGAAAGCCAGTTTTCTTTCTCCTGATAACGACATCCTCCTGAGTAGTCCCCGCCCGGAGATCCGAATGGGGGACTATTTTACCTCCGGAATATTTTACCCAAGAGGATGCCATCATCATTTAATCATACAGTAAAGCTGCATGTCCTCGGGAAAAATTACGGCTGTAGTTTCCCCTTGCTTTCAGCCGTTCGCAGTACCAGCACAGCAAGGCCGTTTTGGTTAATGTTGCAAGGCCAGATCAGTCAATCATCCAGACTGTTGCCCCTGCAACTACTGAAAAGGCTGCTGCCCCTCTTCAGGAACCACACGTTTGTCTGGCCTCTCAATAGATACCCCTCCGTTGTGGTTGCACCTACGGTACGGCCATCTGTATCGCTGAGGCACGCAAGCCTCCCCACCAACGGCAAGGTCCATGGTTCATGGGGGGAGGAATTGACAGTAACAATGGCTAATTGAAATCTGAGCAGTTTTCAGTATCATCGTATATGGGACCTGCAGCGTCCGACAAATAAATAAAAGATACTTTCATGATTGCAACCGATGTAGGGTATGATGTCATAAAACTGGTAGTCAAAACTTGCCAAAAAGAAGATACCCCCAGTCTCCCCATAAGAAAACCACACCTATCACAAATGTTCCTGCTGTTAACTATATTGCCATTGTTTATAAATAATTTGTCATCATTTCTTTCTCCATTAGAAACTTCACTTTTCAGACTTAAATAAATGTGTACACAGTTCTGGAACATTTGCCTCATTTATGCAAGTATTGACTACATACCAGTCAAATTTGTGTTAGATACACAGAAAATAGTGCTCTGTCTACTAATTTATTCATTATTGACACATTTGTTATTTGGGTATAATTATTAATCAGTCAGTATATTCCTTAAATACGATACACTCCATTCCTAAGTACTGTATCATTCCTTAAAGTGGTACACTGTCGCCTGTGACCCAACCAATAGCCACACAGTGGTGTAGCGCCGGATGCCGCACTTACCATACGCCAGGGAAACAACCGCGGGAGACCACAATCCAGCAGTAACCTCATTGCTGAAATACGTAGAAAAGTCGTCAAACAAAAAATTCGTAGGCCAGAAAATCATGCCAGTGACCAAAGTTAGGGCAAGTACTCTAAATGGAAAGGAAACTGAGGAGATTAATTCTGTTTCCGACATTTGTTTGGAGAGTGACTACAGCATGGATGAGGTCGCTCTGTTTGCAGAATTCACACCAGATCCTATTGTAATGATTTATCAGGCAAACGTAGGTGGAAGACATTATATCTTGGCTAAATTAAGATAGGAAAGAGGAATCCATACAACTACAGATGTCTGCGCCATACGAAAAAGGACTGTAAAATGACCTAGAAGTTATGGCTCTAGGGACTGTGGACAAGGATAACAGTCTTCATATTAAAAGAAAAAGACAATTCCTCATGTTGCTAATGGGGTGGAAAATATATCGGTCGTTCAATAAATTGCCCACATTTTATAAAAAAAGGCATTAATATACATAGACAAACTTCCTTGTTGGTGCTTCACATTTGATGTTTGTTCTGTGCGCCGGGGAAGTTTCAGACCGTTCTGACAGATGGCAGAGCCGTAGTACAGCGTCAAAATGACGTCTACAAACGACTTGTGTTCCAAGCAGCTTGCCGTTATGGAATTCTTTTGTGCAGAAAAAGAAACCGTGGGAAGCATCTATAAACGTTCGTGTGCAGTGTATGGCGATGCTGCATTTGATAGGAGTACAGCTGGGCGATGGGTAAAGGACGTTACAGCCTCAGGAAATGGAGAAACAGAGCTCCACGATCAGCCACGCCCGGGACGTCCTGTCACAGCCATTGCTCCAGACATGCTGAATCGTGCGGATGCCTTTATCCGTGACGACCGGCGCAACACAACTCAGCAACTGGCTCTTCAGTTGTCGGTCAGCATTTAAGTGCGTCTGCAATGATCGAGACTCTCGGATATTCAAAGAGGTGCTCACTATGGGTTCCACGAATGCTCAAAGCGGACCACAAGATTCAAAGAAAGGCCATTTCATCTGAATTGTTGGAGCGTTATGAGATTGATGGAGAGGCCTTTCTGTCACGTATCGTTACTGGACACGAAAGCTGGGTGCACCGCTTTGCGCCGGAAACAAAAAGGCAGTCAATGGAGTGGCATCATCCTCATTCACCTCAAAAGAAGAAATGCAAAACAACCTCCTCAGCCGGAAAAGTCATGGTGACAGTCTTCTGGGATTGTGATGGCGTCATTCTCGTGGATGTGGAGGGTGTCAATCATCAGTTCAGAAGCATGCGTGAAGACTCTCAATAAACTCAAGAACTGTTTCCATCGTTTTCGATCGGACAAGAATCCAGCAAAAATTACTGTCCATTTGCTAGTTATCAACAAAAAATATTGGACACTACGAATTTTACTAGGCCGTTTAAGGTACAAAATGTATTTTGCAGCAGTATTTGCCTGTTAATGATAACTTTTTATTCATAGATATTGAGTGTTACATATTATATATTGGGTGTTCCATAAATAATGTAATATTTTTTAATTATAAAACACGTACTTTATTTGAAAACACTAGTATTATTACGTCAACAGTCAATACGGAACACAAAGACTGAGATTAAACATGAAACAGGCAAATGTGTTCCACCACGCTTCGTCTGCAGACTTCCACAAAATTTTCCACTATACGAGAGCAAAGTTTCGCTTAAATTTTTACCAACGACGCGTCTAATTTCTGCCTTGGGTGGAGGGCTGGTTCGTGGATTGATCATATAAACACGAGATTTGACATGGAGTCAAATTCGGTGGCCAGTTCTGATCGCCATTGCGAGAGATGAGACGAGCAGGGAATCTTATTCTCAACAACCTTGATGTTCAACGGTAGTGTGGCGTGCTTTCCCTCTCCTGGTGAAACTACATGCGTTACATATTCAATTCTTGCAATTGTGGTCATAAAAACTGTGTTAACATATGGCGATAACGATCAAAAGTCACAACTGGAGGCAGATTGTGATACCCACTACACATTGTATGTCAATTTTCGTTGCATTACGACGAGCGGTATCCAATGTATCAGTAAATAATATGAAGTCAGAACTTTCTATGGCAACTAACACTCCCAGAAATCACTTTAGACCAGTAAGTGTGTAAAGTTTCCCAATTTCATTTGTTCCTGGATATCCGCTCATTGCAGGGTAGCACCCTTGCGTATTATAGAAATGCATGTACGTATGTATGTTCTACATCTCCTCCTTAATCACTGGAGCGAATTCAACCAAACTTGGTACACGTATTTCTTACTGTCATTCAACGATCTCTGTGGGGTTAAGAACGAAATGCCGACTATAGATCAGTAGATATGACATAATAAACAATGAGATGCGTGAAAAACTGCAGCATCATCGGTAAGGTTGCTTCGTCACGAAATCAGCCGCCGGTTGCGAAAGCTCAAATTCTGTGTGTGTGTTTGTGTTTTATTCATTGTGCCTATCTACTGGCGCTTTCCCGCTTGGTAAGTCTTGGAATCTTTGTTTTTAATATATTTTCCCATGTGGAAGTTTCTTTCTATTTTATTTGCATCATCATTAATTTGAACCCAACAATTACGTTTGTTATTGTCTCTGTTGCATTTCGAAATCTTCTCTATCATCTTACTTTCTCTTTTTGTTTGTACAAGTAGTTTCACTTTGCCCTCTTTCCTGACGAAGCAGCCGCCGGTTGCGAAAGCTCAAATTCTGTGTGTGTGTTTGTGTTTTATTCATTGTTCCTATCTACCGGCACTTTCCTGCTTGGTAAGTCTTATATACCAAACAAAAGCGCTGGCAGGTCAATAGACACACAAACATACACACAAAATTCAAGCGTTCGCAACCAGTGGTTGCTTCTTCATTAAAGAGGGAAGGATTTTGGTTTTAAGGGAGAGGGTAAGGAGTCATTCCAATCCCGGGAGCGGAAAGACTTACCTTAGGGGGAAATCAAGGACAAGTATACACGAGCGCACACACACACACACATATCCATCCGCACATACACATACACAAACAGACATTTGTGAAGGCAGAGGGTTTGGGCAGAGATGTCATTCAAGGCGGAAGTACAGAGGCAAAGATGTTGTTGAAAGACAGGTGAGGTATGAGTGGCAGCAACTTGAAATTAGCAGAGGTTGAGGCCTGGCGGATAACGAGATGAGAGGATATACTGAAGGGCAAGTTCCCATATCCGGAGTTCTGACAGGTTGGTGTTAGTGGGAAGTAACCAGATAACCCGGATGGTGTAACACTGCAGAAGTAGCTACTTCTATAAAATATAGGTGTACACATCAAAGGCTGTAATATTTTTAGTTTTTAATTTTTTACTTAAGCATGTCTGCCGCAAATTTTGATTATTGCCTTCTCGCAAAGTAACTTCACAGCCTTTAAATTTTCATTCTGATGCAGACATCCTTCGAAGTGTCAAAACCTAGCTAAATGTATTAAACAAATGTTTGCCACCGGTTGGCACTGTTATTTGTCCATTGCAAGTTATTTATACCAATATAGAACACAACTTCAAAAACATTGACACAAGTAGATTTTGTGTCATCAGCAAGCAGAGGTGTGTGCTTGTGAATTAATGCTGAAAAATAGATCTCTTTTAATTGCAACTGTATATAGTTCCCCACTGGAAAATTTTGAACTGTTTATGAGGAGTCTCCAGTCCTTGCTACACTGTCAGTTAGTAAGCATTAAATAGTCTGTGGTGACACCAGTGTAGATTTACTAAGGGATTTTGATAGAAAAAATGATGTGGATAGCTTATTTGAATTCCACAATCTGATCTCAGTAATTAACTTTCCAATACAGGCGAATAAAGGCAGAAGAACCCTAACTATTTTCTTTGGTGACACTCAAAGTAAGAAAATAATTGTTAACCCAGTAAAAAATGATCTCACTGATCACAAAGCAAAGTCAGTGAGGATAAATAAGACATTGCCTTACAGTATAGATACTCCTCAGTGGAAATCAGAATAATTAATTACTCCCGGACAAATATTTTCAACCATAGTTTAAAGAGATAACCTGGAATAACATTTATAATTAACCAAATTTCAACATAAAATTTAATCTACACCATGGTAAATTCATATTATTATTTGAAAATAGGTTTCTGCATAAGCTAATCAGAGAGGACATTAAACACTCATGTATGACACCATGGGTCACTAGAGGGAGTAAAGTATCTTGTGAAAGAAATGAGATGTATATCTATTGGTGAAAACAAGAAGACATCCTGTAGTAGATGCACACTACAGAAACGTCTCAAAATTACTAAGAAAACTTACTAAAATCAAGGAACATCTTTAAAATGTCACAAATCAATGACTCCAACAACAGATGCAAGACTATATAGAAATAGTGAAATGAGAAACAGGGCAACCAGCAACAGAACAGGATAATATCACTATTGAGCTTAATGGAAAGGCTATAAATGATGAGTCACAAATACAAAATATTTTTAATCATCATCAGAAAGTATAGGGACAAGCGGTACAAGAGAAAACTCACAGCAGTATGCTGAAAAAACGACTTTCTCAAAATTCAGTCATATGAATATAACACAAACTTCTCCTTCTGAAATTAAGAAAATCATGTATCCTCTAAAAATTAAAGCTCATCTGGATTTGATGGTGTTCCCAGTAGAGGACTCAAGATTTGTTCCCATGTCTCAAATCTGTAATGCATCACTAACTCAAGGCATCTTTCCAGAGAGACTGAAATATGCCCTTGTTGAACCCCTCTTTAAGAAAGGTGTTAGAACAGATGTCAATAACTACTTAATTATTTCACTACTGACATCATTTTTCAAATTTTTTGGGAAGGTGATAAATTATGGAATAGCATCTCACTTGAGCAATTGTGATATCCTCTGCAAATCACAGTTTCGATTTCAGAATAGTTGCTCTCCTGAGAATGCCATTTACAAGTTCAATCGGCAAATATTACAAGAATTAATCAACAAAATAGTGCCAATTTGAATTTCCTGTGGCCTATCTAAGGCATTCGACTGTGTGAATCACAATATTCTCATATAATTTAATTGGACAGTTAAAAAAATGAACTCACCAAATGGCAGCAACACACTTGAATAAGGTATAGATATGCAAGCTTTGGCTTCTTCTTCTGACAGAAGGGCTGAAAGGTAAGGAGAAGGAGTGAAGGAAGAGGACTTGTGAGGTATAGAAAAGGGGTAGAACTTGGAAAAGTCACCCTGAACCCCAGGTCAGGAGAGACTTGCTGGATGGAATGAGACGGAAAGACTGATTGTTGGTGACTATAATGCACGAGATCTGAAAACCTGAGAGCTGAAAGGTGGAAGATACGGTAATATACAAGACAGAGATTACTGCCAGAACATCATACATGAGTTAATAAGAGCAAACACCTAAGTGCTTTCTTTATGATATATGTGGGAGTGTGAAGGCAAAAATAGACAGATCAAGAGTGAAAGATGTAGAAAACTGAGTTTCCCAAGTCTCAGTCTTATATCTACTACTATTCCTCATATATTTAAATTATTTTCCATCTGTTGCACAACAAGCAGAATTAGTTCCTTTTGCAGATGACTCTAGTATTGTACTCAATCCAAGCATACGTGCAGAATCAGAAGAAATGGTAAACAAGCTTCTTAAACATATCATTGACTGGTTTCCTGCAATCAGTCTCATCCTCCATTTTAAAAAACACATTATATTCATTTCTGCATATCTAGGGGTACTGCACCAATAAGTGTAACTCATGATAGTGAAGGAGGAAAGTAAAAATTGTTAGGTGCACACACTGATGTGAATTTAAACTCGAAAAAGCACTTTTGGAACTCCTGATACAACATAGTTCAGCCTTATTTGCACTCAGAATCATTGCAAATCTTGGAGAGAGACAAAACAGTAAGCTGATATACTTGTAGAAATCCGTTTAAGGTGTAGGGTGTCCTGTCTATTGCCTCACAGTCTGTTTATTCCCTCATGACGTTTGCTGTAAATAATCCACTGCAGTTAAAAAGGAATTATGATGTGCATAACTGCAATACCTGAAGAAAAAAATTGCTTTCATTCTCCACATTAATGTTGTCTTTATCACAAAAAGGGTGCACATTGCCATAAGTAAAATTTTTGATAAATTACAAGGTGATATAAAATGTCTGACAAACAGCAAAGTAAAATTTGGAAACAAACTGAAGAAGTTTCTCCTTGACAGTTCCTTTTATGCTATAGAAGAATTGCTGTTACTGTAATGTGTAAAAGATGTTTGGTAAGAATTTATAAGCAATAAAAAATAAAAATAAATAAATAAAAATAAAACAACTTTAAAATGTTCAGCATGTTTCCATATTTACAAATTAATTTGCAGTGTAAATGTAAAATGACTCAGTCCATACTATTAATATTTATTGTGCAAATGATCCATGCAACATGAAAATAAATTACTAAGTTCTTTGTAGCAATTTCACTAAGTCGTTATCAAGATATATTTTGAAAAGAGGGAATTTATATCTCCTGGCTGGAAATTTATTTGGTGGTCTGGGGTAGCTTCAACATTTCCCTTACATCCAAAATCCTGCCCAGAACCATCCAGGGGGCTTCTAGCAACTCTTCTTGTGCACCTAAGACCACCTCCCTCTTAAACATTCCAATCTTATTATTCACATCACAGGTGAAAATTTTAAAAATTCTACTCAAAGATATTCTATTATTCTATTATAAGATATGAATTACGATCATGTGATGTGTGTGTGTGTGTGCGCTGTGATGCTGATAAAGACAGTAAATGATTATTTCAGTGTTCACTGAAACCCATTAATTATTAAAATGTGCATTCAGATGACATGTATACATTCAGTGTATCAAATAACATAATAATCAAACAGATAACAACAGTGTGCCATATGAGACAACTGTACTTTCTAATCAGCTTTTTTTGATGTTATAAGAACCATACTAAAATGCATCCAATTCAAAAACCTTTAGTACTTTGTCAGGAGCAGTATCCCATAGTAGTGATTTACATTATAAACATTTGGGCAATAGTTATTATTTATCATATACTACCATATTAATCATTGTTTGGTACTGAATATGCTCATAGCTATTTAACTAGTGTGATTTGGTCTCTCTGAGTTTCAATTAGTAACTATGTGATTTCATAGGTCTCTTTTGTGTAGTTCATATATAACATTCACAATCAGAACTAATATTATTCATTGTGTTTTAATTAATAAGGGGAATTTTTTTACATGAACTTTTTACTCAATTAATCTCCTGATTGGGAGCTTTGTAGAACATTAATTGTTTACCCTGTAACATGCATTGGTGCTATATTTTCGTTGTCTGATACTTATCAATTGTCTTCATATGCTTTAAACATTGACTATAACATGTTCAAATCAACAATAGTTTACAGAAACTCTGGGTGCACTTTGACATCATGCCCATGGCCCAACAGACATGACCACTTTTCCCAACAGTATACTTTGCTAAAAGTTCAATTTTGCAATGTTTCAATATCTAGTTTCAAATAGTCATTATAGTCTGATATACAGGTATTGACTTTCAAGCCACAGCAGCAATAAACTTCAATTTTTTGTATAAAATCTAGTTAATATGCTCTCTGACAAATTTAAAATGTTCTCCACTTGTTTAATTGCTTATTCTGATACATTACCAGCTCAAATTCATTATTAAAATTTACTTATCTTACAGGTGTGTCAAATGCTGAGATTTATGTATGACTGGAAGTGCTGCAACTGTTACATCTTAGGAACAGGCCCATAAAAAACACTTCAATACTATGCCAGCATGGGTGCTAGGAAGTGAACAAGAAAAATCATCAATGGTAATTCTGCTGCCTGAAGTCTCAGAAGATAATGAACAGGTTTTCTGATGTTCAGATGGACAATGAAATTTATTCTTTCAAACATTCTGTCTGTAGGATATAAATATCAAGAACAACAGAAATTTACGGTACCTTAAACAAATATGTTGCCATTGAGCAGCTATATGTAATAGGAATAATGCACAGAATAACAGAAATTGGATTGAAGCTCCATATAATACATCATAGACTTCTGTTGTCAAACCTCATCACAGCTCTTCCAATCCACTTGATTGAGCTTTTGTTTCTGATTGGTTGGAAAGAATGAACTGACAACACTGATAAATTACGTATCTAGTCTGACTGCAAATATTTTTGCATGTGGTCATCACTGTTTTCCTTCTTAGTTATTTATGAATTTCATGAACAAAGCATAGATTACAAGTGTGAATAACTTTTACACACATAAAAGTGAATGAGTGAAAGATGCAGTCAAAATATTTTGTATGTATGTAGAGATGACTTCAATTCATTTTTAGCTGTGTTTCTCTGTCACTCTAATAACCCATCATTTTCTTCATTATTCATCCAGTGTCAGCAGTTGCTCCATTTCTGCTGACCTTGTTATCAGTTTCATGTGCATATTTCTAATATACCTCTCATGTAAGATGAGCAATTTTGAATGAATGATCATGTGATACTGGGCAATAATCTAAGGAAGTGAACTAAGAGTCGCCCTCATGTACCTTATCAAAGTTCTTATAGCACTTGTCCTAAATTAGAAATCTCCATTGGTAATACCAGTTAATTCTCTTCATTTTTGCTGGATAATAATTTTTATAAACAGGTGCATTTTCATTTTCATTATTTATTAAACAAGTAAGAGTTTCTACTATCAATGTCTGTAAATGTGAAAAAAACAGATATTCTTACCAGTGTTTGCTGCAGTACACCATTATGATTTGGAAAAAGCTGATAAACATTGTTTTACCTTACCATTCAGTTCGTAAATTGTAATGCATCTAACTGTACTTTCTATTTTTATTTCTCTAAAAAGTTTTCCACAAATTAGGTAAAGTTTCTCACTTTGCCATCACAACTTGCATCACCTAATTAATGTTGTTTTTAATGAGGATTTCTGACTTTCTGGATTAATAATTTATTACAGGTACCTCTATAATTTTAATTCCATTCTCTTTGAGGAAAAATATGTTTGCACATCCTTGATCCTGCCTTATCTGATACATTTACCAAACATGCTTTGCTGTAAAACTGAGCAAGTATGACTTTTGTGTGAGTGCAGGTTGTGCCTAGTTGTAGTGGACAATAAGGCAAATTTCCTGACATTTACAAGTAGTTTTCATCATTTACAGTCTCCAAATTATGACACTGATGTTGTTCTGTTCTGATGGAAGCATATATAGGTTTTTTCTGTGACACTTGAAAGAAGCTTCTAAGAGAACTTCAATGACACCATGTATGGGACTTGATCAAATATTATCGAAATAACAACACTGCAAACCACTGTATCACCACCAGGAAAAGAGGTTCCATCAACATATGCCCTGTTATACTGACTGTGAGCAAACACAAAACTCAGGTATGGTTCTTGTGTTTACCTGAGTGCATAAAGCCCACCAGTCTGTGTTCTGCTGTTGTAACAATCAGACAACTTGCTTGTAAATCTATTGAGACACTCACATTGTGCATTGAGCATTTTTTATGATGAATGTTGTGAAACTGCTAGAGAAGTGGTGCAGTTGTACACTGAAGAGTCTCCAAGCAGTCAGACTCTGTCTTTGTAAATGTTATAAATAAAGTTACAGAAACTTGAAGTGTGGAGAGTAAAATATGCCAATAGAAAAGAAGAGCAACTGATGAAAGATATTAAACTAACATTTTAAAGGATTAACACACAATATAAATGTCACTAACTTGTAGTTCGGAAGTACGAGAGGTATCAATCAAATGAGATTAGATTAGATTAATACTTGTTCCATAGATCATGAATACGACACTTCGTAATGATGTGGAACGTGTCAGGTTAATAAAAGATGTCTGTACAAGAAATTACATTACACAAAATATTGCATGACACTAGTGATTAAGTTTTTTTTTTTTTTTTTTTTTTTTTTTTTTTTTTTTTTACTTAGTTTATATCTAAAAATTCAGCCAATGAGTAGAAGGAGTTGTCATCTAGAAATTCTTTTAATTTATTTTTAAATGTTAGTTGGCTATCTGTCAGGCTTTTGATGCTGTTTGGTAGGTGCCCAAAGACTTTTGTGGCAGCATAATTTACCCCTTTCTGTGCCAAAGTCAGATTTAACCCTGCATAGTGAAGATCATCCTTTCTCCTGGTGTTATAGGTATGCACACTGCTATTACTTTTGAATTGGGTTGGATTATTATCAACAAATTTCATAAGGGAATATATATACTGTGAGGTTACTGTGAGGATCCCTAGATCCTTAAATAGATGTCTGCAGGATGACCGTGGGTGGGTTCCAGCAATTATTCTGATTACACGTTTTTGTGCAATGAATACTTTTCTACTCAACGATGAATTACCCCAGAATATGATGCCATACGAAAGCAGTGAATGAAAGTAGGCATAGTAAGCTAATTTACGGAGATTCTTATCACCAAACACTGCATTCCATCATATTTCATCTTCTTCAAATTTCACTACATCTACAGCTTCATGGCAGTGAGTATCTAAATTTGATTACAGCCCTCTGAATGTTATCTACAAAAAGTGCAAAGTGATGTGGAATATCTAAGAAAAATTTTGTTTAATGAAGATGCATCATTTACCAACCATACGCAAGTCTGTCTTCACAATATGCACCAATCATCTGTTGAAAATCCATGCTGACTCAATGAATGCTCTTGGTCTTTCAATATTTGGTGCATGTTTTTCAAAACCCACAACACTACTCTCTGTGTTGTTGATGGAATTCTAAATACATTCAAGTAATGTATGTTCCTAAGATATACTGCTGCTGCATTTATCGGGAGACACCCCACTGAACATAAGGCAGTCAGTGTGGTACCAACATTCCACTCATATGTTGACAGGCCCTCTTTAAGAGGACATTTGGAGACCATTGGAGCAGTTGTTCAGGAAATGCAAAATGGCCTATGGACTCACCTAACGTAACACTTCTACACCTTTATCTGTGGTGAGATTTAAGACAAGAAGTCTATTATGAAACGCTGATGACTCCCAAAGAAATGAAATGCCCTGTAATGTATTGAGTCTAGATGAAATTCGATGTGCAGTGCTGTTTCACCAGAATCACTTTATAGTGTGCAGCAATGCTCAATGTCAAAATTTTGAGCACATGGTATGATAGCCATGATAATACACATAAAAACCATACCCCGAGTTCTGTCCTTGCTTACGTTTGGTGTAATAGGGCAGAAATTCATGGAACCTCTTCCCCTGATGGTGAGACAGATCCATGGTGCTGTTACCTTGATACTGCTTGATCATGTCCATGGAACTTCTTCCCCTGATGGTGAGACAGGCCCATGTTGCTGTTACCTTGATGGCCGGCCACAGTGGTTGAGTGGTTCTAGGCACTTCAGTCTGGAACTGTACAACTGGTAGGGTCACAGGTTCTTATCCTGCCTTGGGCATTGATGTGGGTGATGTCCTTAGGTTAGTTAGGTTAAAGTAGTTCAAAGTTCTAGATGATTGATGACCTCAGATGTTAAGTCCCATAGTATACAAAGTCATTTGTTATCTTGATACTGTTTGATCATGTCCCATGCATGTTATGTCAATAAAAAATACTTGTGAATATTGGGAAATACACTGTATTGTCTGCTATAACTTGAAAAAAAGTAGCATCTCAATATATTTATTCATTCTGGACATATTTGTGGTGGCCTGCCTTAGCTGCCTCAATCTATCTAGAGTTAGTTCTGTTGTAGATGGTGTATAATTGCCTTAATCCAATCCATAGATAATGAATCTTAGTTGTATGGATGAATCATATATGTTACTGTTGTGCTGATAATGTAGTTGAGTGTTACACAGGAATAACAAGAAACATGTAAATCCGATACATGTATGTTATTTTTATAATAAACAAGATTTACTAACATATTTATTAGTGGTGCTCTATACCACTCATATATAGTTTCATTCTACAACACAAATCTCACAGCTTATTTGTCTGTTTTTAACTTTCTACCAATTTTTCTTGGTAGAAATACATGTACAAAGAACACAAAATATAATACCTTTGTTATTTTTATATTAAATAGCAGCAACATAAGATTACTTTTTGGAATTTGAAAGACAATATGTACCTCTAAGAAAGTCCTGTATTCTTGTCACTAATAATACTTTTTGTTTCCAACTACTTCTGTATTTTATGATTAATAAACAAATAAATAAGTATTTTTATTGTTTTTGCTTTTACTTCATAATTCAGTTAGTAGCTGGGATATGGAACAAGTCAGGATATATATTCCCAAACGATACAATGTGCTTCATTTAGTGTGTGGCCATTAATGTCTACTTATGGCACAAGCAGATCATTATTGTTCATTTTAAACTGTGCTTGTGAGACTGACACCTAAACCGTTAGCTGTGAACAACTTGTAGGCCTGTTCAGCTAGTATCTGATCTGTGTCTGCTGGGTTTGAGTTTGAATTCATGCTTGTGTTATCATCAAACATTGTAGCTTCTGCATTGCACTTCAGAGTCACTGAAAGATCATTTCTGTACGTTAGGAACAAGAGCGAGCCTAGTACTGATCCTTGCAGCATCTCATGTGCTATGTTCTCACATTCTGACATTAATTTCAAGCCTATGTGGCACAATTGATAGGCATACAAGAGGCACTGTCCACTACACTTATGCAAGGCTTCATCAAATCTTCACTATCATCTCCATTTTGTTACCGATCAGACCTTACTTTCTGAGTAGCCCCATACAGGGGCAGAAAAAGAAATTAGTACACCTGAAAAGACGACAATGAATCTTGTCTGATTATGGCATATGCTACCTGGGAGATAGTAGATGTACTGATAATGAATTCAACATCATCCACCCACAGATAGTGTAGTGGCATAGCTGCCAGGGTGCCATCTGTGTCTACTCTTTAATAGGGAATGCTCACAGCCAGAAGGCTCAGCGTGGCCCATGCGTGAAGCAATCAGGCAAACATGTCATGGAGATGCACTCATGATACTTTCAGCCAATTGCACAAGTTTGAAAGGGGTCAAACTGTGACCTTCCGAGTGATAAGACGGTCCTTTCAAAGAATTTCCACACAATTCAGACATGCTGTGTTTGATGTGCAATGATGCTATTACCAGCGGCACATGAATGTTATCACACCCAAGATAATAATCTGGATGTCTTTGCAGCACAGATGACCAGCAGGATCATTGTGTTGTGAGGGCAGCAATGGCAGATTGTGCAGTTATCACAGCACAGATAAGAGGGCTTGTCAGCCCAGACATGTTGGCACAAACTGTTGCGAACTGGTTACTGGCAGTGGAACTATGGGCACACACACCTCTAGCCCTTAATCGATTCATGCCACAGCATCAACATGCACAGCTCAACTGGTACTACCAGAGGATCACTCCCAGAGGATCACTCGAATATGGCGTGACATGCTGTGGTATTCAGTGATGAAAGTAGAGAGGACTGTAATAGGAGCCACAGGGAAATGTCCCCCCCCCCCCCCCCCCATGAACCAAGGACCTTGCCATTGGTGGGGAGGCTTGCGTGCCTCAGCAATACAGATAGCTGCACCATAAGTGCAACCACAATGGAGGGGTATCTGTTGAGAGGCCAGACTAGCGTGTGGTTCCTGAAGAGGGGCAGCAGGCTTTTCAGTAGTTACAGGGGCAACAGTCTGGATGATTGACTGATCTGGCCTTGTAACATTAATCAAAACGGCCTTGCTGTGCTGGTACTACGAACGGCTGAAAGCAAGGGGAAACTACAGCCATAATTTTTCTCAAGGGCATGCAGCTTTACTGTATGATTAAATGATGATGGCATCCTCTTGGGTAAAATATTCCGGAGGTAAAATAGTCCCCCATTCAGAACTCTGGGCGGGGACTACTCAAGAGGACGTCATTATCAGGAGAAAGAAAACGCATTCTACGGACTGGAGTGTGGAATGTCAGATCCCTTAATCGGGCAGGTAGGTTAAAAAATTTAAAAAGGGAAATGGATAGGTTAAAATTAGATATAGTGGGAATTAGTGAAGTTCGGTGGCAGGAGGAACAAAACTTTTGGTCAGGTGAATACAGGGTTATAAATACCAAATCAAATAGGGGTAACGCAGAAGTAGGTTTAATTTTATTTAAAAAAATATGAGTGTGGGTAAGCCACTACAAACAGCATAGTGAATGCATTATTGTGGCCAAGATAGACACAAAGCCCATGTCTACTACAGTAGTATAAGTTTATATGCCAACTAGCTCTGCAGATGATGAAGAAATTGATGAAATGTATGATCAGATGAAAGAAATTCTTCAGGTAGTGAAGGGAGACGAAAATTTAATAGTCATGGCTGACTGGAATTTGTCAGTAGGAAAGGGAGAGAAGGAAACATAGTAAGTGAATATGGATTGGGGGAAGAAATAAAAGAGGAAGCCGTCTGGTAGAATTTCGCTCAGAGCATAACTTAATCATAGCTAATACTTGGTTCAAGAATCCTAAAAGAAGGCTGCCTACATGGAAGAATCCTGGAGATACTAAAAGGTATCAGATACATTATATAATAGTAAGACAGAGATTTAGGAATCAGGTTTTAAATTGTAAGACATTTCCAGGGGCAGATCTGGACTCTGACCACAATCTATTGGTTATGAACTGTAGATTAAAACTGAAGAAACTACAAAAAGGTGCTGATTTATGGAGATGGGACCTGGATAAACTGAAAGAACCAGAGGTTGTAGAGAGTTTCAGGGAGAGCATAAGGCAACAACTGACAGGAATGGGGGAAAGAAATACAGTAGAAGAAGAATGGGTAGCTCTGAGGGATGAAGTAGTGAAGGCAGCAGACGATCAAGTAGGTAAAAAGACGAGGGCTAATAGAAGTCCTTGGCTAACAGAAGAAATATTGAATTTAATTGATGAAAGGAGAAAATATAAAAATGCAGTAAATGAAGCAGGCAAAAAGTAATACAACAGTCTCAAAAATGAGATCGACAGGTAGTGCAAAATGGCTAAGCAGGGATGGCTAGAGGGCAAATGTAAGGATGTAGAGGCTTATCTCACTAGGGGCAAGATTGATACTGCCTACAGGAAAATTAAAGAGACCTTTGGAGTGAAGAGAACCACTTGTATAAATATCAAGAGCTCCGATAGAAAACCAGTTTAAGCAAAGAAGGGAAGGCGCAAAGGTGGAAGGAGTATATAGAGGGTTTATACAAGGACGATGTACTTGAGGATAATATTATGGAAATGGAAGTGGCTGTAGATGAAGACGAAATGGAAGATAAGATACTGCGTGAAGAGTTTGACAGAGCACTGAAAGACCTGAGTTGAAACAAGGCCCCGGGAGTCGACAACATTCCATTAGAACTACTGACAGCTTTGGGAGAGCCCGTCATGACAAAACTCTACCATCTGGTGAGCAAGATGTATGAGACAGGCAAAATACCCTCAGACTTCAAGAAGAATATAATAATTCCAATCCCAAAAAAGCAGGTGTTGACAGATGTGAAAATTACTGAACTATCAGTTTAATAATTCACAGCTGCAAAATACTAACGCAAATTCTTTACAGATGAATGGAAAAGCTGGTAGAAGTGGACCTCGGGGAAGATCAGTTTGGATTCCATAGGAATGTTGGAATACGTGAGGCAATACTAACCTTACGACTTATCTTAGAAGAAAGTTGACAATCTTAACTGGAATACTCTCTTTCAAATTCTGAAGGTGGCAGGGGTAAAATACAGGGAGCATAAGGCTATTTACAATTTGTAAAGAAACCAGATGGCAGATACAATAGTCGAGGGGCATGAAAGGGAAGCAGTGGCTGGGAAGCGAGTGGGACAGGGTTATAGCCTCTCCCCGATGTTATTCAATCTGTATATTGAGCAAGCAGTAAAGGAAACAAAAGAAAATTCAGAGAAGTATTAAAATTCATGGAGAAGAAATAAAAACTTTGTGGTTCGCTGATGACATTGTAATTCTGTCAGAGACAGCAAAGTACTTGGAAGAGCAGTTGAGCGGAATGGACAGTGTCTTGAAAGGAGGATATAAGATGAACATAAACAAAAGCAAAATGAGGATAATGGAATGTAGACAAATTAAATCGAGTGATTCTGGGGGAATTAGATTAGGAAATGAGACACTTAAAGTAGGGAAGGAGTTTTGCTATTTAGGGAGTACAGTAACTGATGATGGTCGAAGTAGAGAGGATATAAAATTTAGACTGGCAATGGCAAGGAAATCGTTTCTGAAGATAAGAAATTTGTTAACATCGAGTATAGATTTAAGTGTAAGGGAGTCGTTTCTGAAAGTTTTTGTATGGAGTGTAGCCATGTATAGAAGTTAAACATGGGCAATAAATAGTTTGGACAAGAAGAGAATAGAAGCTTTCGAAATGTGGTGCTATAGAAGAATGCTGAAGATTAGGTGGGTAGGTCACATAACTAATGAGGAGGTATTGAATTGAATTGGGGAGAAGAGGAGTTTGTGGCACAATTTGACAAAAAGTAGGTACCGGTTGGTAGGACATCTTTTGAGGCATCAAGGGATCACATATTTAGCATTGGAGGGCAGTGTGGAGGGTAAAAATTGTAGAGGGAGACCAAGAGATGAATACACTAAGAAGATTGAGAAGGATGTAGGTTGCAGTAAGTACTGGGAGATGAAGAAACTTGCACAGGATAGAGTAGCATGGAGAGCTGCATCAAACCAGTCTCAGGACTAAAGACCACAACAACAACAACTGTGAAATGTTGACTCTTACCATATTTTGACATGGACAGCAGCATGAACCACTAACTAACATACAGAAGCTTGTACGTTTGAGCGAGCTACAACTGAAAACATGCTCAAGTGAGACCTTGAAGTTTTTGTTCTTTACTTACATAATATTGACAGCTAAAGAAATGTCTGCACATGATAGAGTGCTAGGGGAGAACCACATTACTGGCAGCTGTAGTGGAATAGTCTGATATAGCCTTCATGTAATCAACACCTAAGTATTGTATGCACTATTTCAGACAAGCTTAATGGTACCTCTTTACAAAAGCAAACAAAATACTATTCAGAAACTAAACAAATGTTTATTTTTGGTGAAAAATAAACATTTTGTTTTGAACTACAATTACAAAACTGTAAGTAAAACATTCAAACATCATGCACAGGAAAAACAGCTCTTCTTTTCTAATATTAAGGTTTCTCAGTTTAAAACAAAATATTCTCTAATTATCTCTAATCATGCAGCAGTTCAAAACAGAATGTAGAATTTATTGGACATTCGTTGAATCCATATGCATGACCTGACCAGTGTAATTTCTGCATCTCTTCATTATGACTTTATTTTAGTTCCCACTTTTTCTGAATAAATAATTTCTAATGGAAACTGTTTCTCACATTTCTTAGAATTTCCACTGAGGGAAATAGTTCCCATATAATTTTTTATTCTACATTCATAGAACACCATTTTACTGCCTGAGTATTCTTTGTACTGTTAATGTGAATTGAAAAGTAGCATTTCTCAAATAAAGGAAAATCCAGGTTGATCGCAACCTTATAATCCTACCTGCTGACAAAGGCTCCACTACTGTTGTTTTGAACAGCAAGGATTACTTGGAAGATGGACTCCACCAGCTGTCAGATTTAACCACCTACAAATCCTGCCACAGTGACCCCATTTCAGATATCCAGCAAGAGCTCCAGTCTCTACTCAAATCCTTAGGCCCATCCCAGAACTTCTCCACAGACTCCATCTTTCTCCTGAACCCTACCATTCCCCACACTTCTACCTTCTACACGTCTTCCCCCTCCCCTCCCCGAAGACAATCTCTGGTGTTGTAGACCAACACCTACAGCCTATTACCAGCAGCCTACCCTCCTGCATAAAAGATATCAATCATTTCCTCCACCAACTCTACATGGATCCTGTCACATTACCACAGCACCTTGCTCGTCACTGCTGATGCACTTCCCTTTATACTAACAGCCCTAATGCCCAAGGCCTTACCGATATTGAACACTCCCTTTCTCAACACCTGATGAATTGCAAACCATCCACTTCCTTCCTAGTTGTCATGACCAACTAAATCCTCACCCACAATTACTTCTCCTTTGAAGGCATTACGTACAAACAAATCTGGAGTATGTCTATGGGCAACCGCATGTCACCATCCTATGCTAACCATTTCATGGGCCATCTAGAGGAATCTTTCCTAAACACCCAGAATCCCAAAGTCCCCATCTTCATCATCTGGATCCAGGGAAAGGGCAGCCCATCCACATTCCTCCAGAACCTTGACACTTTCTCCCCCATTCACTTCCCCTGGTCCTAGTCAACCCATCAAGCAACTTTCCTCAATGTTGATGTCCACCTCAAAGATGGCTATATCAGTACCTCTATCTGTATCAAACCTACCACCCATTCAATACCAAGAAGTTCCTTCCATACAGCCTAGCCAGCAATGGCCATTGCATCTGTAGAGATGAGTGGTATCTCTTGAAGTATGCCAAGAGTCTCAATGAGGCCTTAACAGATCATAACTACCCTTCCAACCTTCTACAAAAACTGGTCCTCTGTGCCTTATCTTTCCAGTCACTCAATACCTCCCAAAGCTCCACCATCCAGCTACAAAGCAACATTACCCTTGTGACTAAGTACCAATTCAATTACATTCTCCACCAGGGTTTCAACTACCTCTCATCATGCACTTAAATGAGAAATGTCCTGCCCACTATCCTTCCATCTCCTCCCACAATGGTATTCTGCCACTCATCAAACCTACTCAATATCCTTGTTTATCCCTACACAACCCCTGCTCCCAACCCCTTGCCTCATGGCTCATATCCCTGTAATAGACAGAGATGCAAGACCTGTCCCACACATCCTCCCACCACCACCTACTCCAGTACTGTCACCTATCCCATCAAAGGCAGGGCTATCTGTAAAACCAGTCATGTGATTATAAGCTAGGTCGCAAACACTGTGCTGCATTATACATGGAAATGACAGCCAAGAAGTTGTCTGTCTGCACAAATGGCCACCAACAATCTGTGGCCAAGAAAAAACTAGACAACCCTGTTGCTGAGCATGTTGCCCAACATGACATCCTTCATTTCAATGACTGCTTTACAGCCTGTGCCATTTGGAGCCTTCCCACCAACACCAGCTTTCCGAATTGCACACATAGAAACTCTCCCTGCAATACATCCTACATTCCTGTAACCCTCGTGGAATCAACCTTCATTAGTCATTGTCCTTACCCATCTAGCACCCTCCCTGTTTCTATTCGAGCAGTACATAGCCCTCTATTCTACCAACACGCCCAGTACCCAGTCTTTTTACTTCTCTCCTTTTCCTCTAACTCTCACTCTACCACTGCCCTCTCCCTAACCTCCCGACTGCACCTAACTGCTCCACTCACCACTTTGTCCCTGCACACTCCCAGCAGCACTACCATGCTATCCCTCCCCATTCCTGTTCCAGCCTCCTCCTTACCACCACCTGGTTGCCTCTCCCATAATGCACTGCTGCTAGCAGTCTGGCTCCAGCTGCCAGAGATTGTGCTCATTCGTGTGTGTGTGTGTGTGTGTGTGTGTGTGTGTGTGTGTGTGTGTGTGTGTGTTTGTGTGTGCGTGTGTGCATGCGTGTGTGTGTGTGCATGCCCCCGCCAGTGTGAGTGCTATGTCTATTTCTGAAAAATGCCTTGTTGGCCACAATCTAATTGTCTGACAATCTTTTTCTTGTGCCTTTCTGTGACTCGGCATCTCAGCTATATGGAAAGGAGCACTTCTGTTACATGGAAGAATAGTTTTCTTAAGCCAGTATATAGCCTTACATTCACATGAATAATATGAAAGCATCTGATCTTGCCTATCAATGTGAGGCATATTTGCATTTTATTTGACAATTGGTGGCAGTTTTGAGGTCTTTTGCTGGTGTTAGTTCTGTGGAAATATAGTATCTCATCCCCTATTTTTTATCATTACGCTTTGGGAGTACAGAACAATTGTATTTCCTTCTCTCAGTTTGGCAGATGCTTCTTTAAGGATGCTCCTCCTATTTAAGCTTAGTTTTTTTTTTTTTTTTTTTTTTTTTTTTTTTTTTTTTTTTTTTTTTTTTTTTTTAATAAGCAAAAGGGTTTTAGATAATGTATGGCTTTCTTAATAAGTAGGACTGTCCATGTAAATGTGTGAGATTGCCAACATAAGGCTACTTAAAAATGTGTGATAAGCTTTTCAGCATGACTTTTCCAATTATACTGTCAAGCGTCTCCTTATGCACACATCAATTATTTGCGAAAAGGTCCAGATTCTTCAACATGTATATTCCAATACCATATTTACACATTTTATTTGATATGTATCATATAAATGATCATCTCCATCTCAACAAAATCATCAATTCATTTAACACTATCTCTCCATGGGTAATACACTTGACATAATTTGCTGTTAAAATAATTTGGTATAGACCCTACTTACTATTGCACCATCAGTTCTTTGGGTGTCTTGGCTCTGGATTTTTTTAGCAAAGTATAATGAGTGTAACGTGATTATAAAGCCATATCTGCACACTTTCATCACTACTACTATGTTTTGAAACTAGAGCTCTTACTTGCAGTAATCTTGTTATCAGATGGATATCACATTACCTGTATGTAGTG
This sequence comes from Schistocerca gregaria, assembly GCF_023897955.1. Classification (NCBI taxonomy): domain Eukaryota; kingdom Metazoa; phylum Arthropoda; class Insecta; order Orthoptera; family Acrididae; genus Schistocerca; species Schistocerca gregaria. The sequence continues at coordinate 864,386,024 of NC_064921.1, forward strand.
GAACTTTCAAAATTACAATCCTAGGTCTATCCTTTGTATTTCCAGTCAAATATATATTCACAGCTTTATCATTCTTTTAACCAACTACAGATTGAAGTATGAAATCTGGAAGTATTAAACCTGAGTATTAAACCTAAGTAAATCAATTGGTGTATTACTAGTAGGATGAACATCCTTGTTTTGTAAATGGATGATACTGAATTTCAAGTGATTCTTTATCAGCATTGGTTTTGTTACCCTCACTACCCTTATCTTACCATTCTTCAGCATTGCAAAAAAAATTTGAAAGTTTTGTTACACACTATCAGCACTGTGGCAAGTTTCTGTGTGTTTTAGATTCTAGCCATTCTCTTCCAATTAGTTATCTTACAACTTATAATCAATACTTTCTAATATGTTCAGTAATTGATCATCAGCAAATTTTTCATTCTTCCTATTCTTTTTAGTGTAAGAATGTCCCAGTGTTAATTAATTAGCTACCACTTCCAAGAATGTACATCAGAAACAATTGTGTACAAGAAAATAACTGCAGCCAAGAAAATCTGTTCTCCAACATTTTGTTGCCTGTGCACACTCCTATTCTACAGCTGCAAAATTAAGACTCAATCATGCCTCTTTGAATGTGTACATTTATCTCAGCCACAATATCTATTAATATATTAAAAACAAAGATTCCAAGACTTACCAAGCAGGAAAGCACCAGTAGATAGGCACAATGAATAAAACACACAAACACAAACACAGAATTTTGAGCTTTCGCAACCAGCAGCTGCTTCATCAGGCAAGAGGGAAGGAAAAGGAAAGATGAAAGGATGTGGGTTTTAAGGGAGAGGGTAAGGAGTCATTCCAATTCCAGGAGTGGAAAGACTTACCTTAGGGGGAAAAAAGGATAGGTATATACTCACACACACACACACACACACACACACACACACACACGCACGCATATCCATCCATGCATACACAGACACAAGCAGACATATTTAAAGGCAAAGAGTATGGGCGGAGATGTAAGTCAAGGCGGAAGTGTGCAGGCAAAGATGATGTTGAATGGCAGGTGAGGTATGAGTGGCGGAAACTTGAAATTAGCGGAGATTGAGGCCTGATGGATAACGACAAGAGAGGATATACTGAAGGGCAAGTTCCCATCTCCGGAGTTCGGATAGGTTGGTGTTGGTGGGAAGTATCCAGATAACTCGGACAGTGTAACACTGTGCCAAGATGTGCTGGCCGTGCACCAAGGCATGTTTAGCCACAGGGTGATCCTCATTACCAACAAACACTGTCTGCCCCGAAATGAGATCTATCCTTCATGAAATCCTCCCCACTCCACCAAGAGTGTCTTTCCGCCGTCCACCTAACCTTCGTAACCTCTTGGTTCATCCCTATGAAATCCCCAAACCACCTTCCCTACCCTCTGGCTCCTACCCTTGCAACCGCCCCCGGTGTAAAACCTGTCCTATGCACCCTCCGACCACCTCCTACTCCAGTCCTGTAACCTGGAAGGTGTACACAATCAAGGGCAGAGCCACGTGTGAAAGCACCCACGTGATTTACCAACTGACCTGCCTACACTGTGATGCTTTCTATGTGGGAATGATCAGCAACAAACTGTCCATTCACATGAATTGACACAGGCAGACAGTGTTTGTTGGTAATGAGGATCACACTGTGGCTAAACATGCCTTGGTGCAATGCCAGCACATCTTGGCACTGTGTTACACCGTCCGAGATATCTGGATACTTCCCACCAACACCAACCTATCTGAACTCCGGAGATGGGAACTTGCCCTTTAATTTATCCTCTCTTCTTGTTATCCACCAGGCCTCAATCTCCGCTAATTTCAAGCTTCCGCCACACATACCTCACCTGTCATTCAACATCATCTTTGCCTCCACACTTCTGCCTTGACTTACATCTCTGCCCATACTCTTTGCCTTTAAATATGTCTGCTTGTGTCTGTGTATGTATGGATGGATATGCGTGTGTGTGAGTGTGTGTGTGTGTGTGTGTGTGTGTGTGTGTGTGTGTGTGTGTGTGTGTGTGCAAGTATATACCTATCCTTTTCCCCCCTAAGGTAAGTCTTTCCGCTCCCGGGATTGGAATGACCCCTTACCCTCTCCCTTAAAACCCACATCCTATAATCTTTCCTTTTCCTTCCCTCTTTCCTGACAAAGCAGCCGCTGGTTGCGAAAGCTCGAAATTCTGTGTGTGTGTTTGTGTGTTTTATTCATTGTGCCTATGTACCGGCACTTTCCCGCTTGATAAGTCTTGGAATCTTTGTTTTTAATATATTTTTCCCATGTGGAAGTTTCTTTCTATTTTATTTACAATACCTGTTAATGTGTTTGAGGTTGTCCTATCATGCTTTTTAACCACCTGATGAATTTTACACTCTCATTAATTGTCTTTTGGTGGTGCATGCAGTGTCTGAACAAGCAAGACTAATGCAACCATATCGGATTGTTTTTTAGGGGTGAAATATTTTTTGCCATAGGTAGGAAGTAATCCTTGAATTATGTGGCCAATGATTTAAGTATCACTTTTGGTAGAGCTATTTTCTGAGGGCTCACTTTCATTTGGGACACAGTTTTTAGTTTGTTCCTTGTTAATGATGCTTCAAATAGTTGTTGTCTTATTCTTGTAGCACTTTATGATTTGAGCGTAGAACATGTGTTTCACTTTTCTTAATAATGAACTTGAGTTTTTTACAATGCTCGGGTAAGAAGTTTCAACGTTTTACTACAGATTGACCTCCTGTTTTGCACTCAGGTATTGCTGAAAGTTAGAACTGGTTCACTGAATTAAGTTAATAAACTACAAATCCTTCCATCAATATAATCAAAACATTGTATCGCAAGGAAAGCATACAGTTCTATTAGTCTAGATAATTAGATTGCAATAACTGTTTGGTTTTGTGGTGTGCCCTTCTCATCGTGGAATCTGAGCAACTTGCTACGCCTTTCCAACCTGCAGTGGCGAAGCCTACTTTCATCCCTGAAGAATAGACATGAGAAGTTCAGAAAGCTAGAAATAGTCCTGTCTTCTCTCTCTGTATTGACAGTGCTTAGAATTTTGTCTAAAGAAGGGAAGTATTGGCCAGTAACACTGCCTCATTGTAATTTAACATTGGTGTTACTTTCTCATCAGCCATATATGGGAGTCATCTTGAAAGTTTCAAAGTATGGTATGTTGGGTTCCAGTATTTCTCTTCTGACATACTGCCTGACAAAACGTGGAGCACCAAGATTGGGAAGCAGGAAACAAAATGATACTTGTGAAAAAATCTTCTCGAGCTTCCATCGGGGTAGCTGCATAAAAAATCCGTGACGTTTCGATGAGTGTCATTCTCATCATCTTCTGGGGAAGCATCGATGGTCTGTGGCCTTCCTCTATATATAGCTGGTTGGTGGCAAGTGGCGGCTGTCCCTCCCCACCACTCCTACCGGCGCTGGTCCAGTGGCGGGAGGGGAGGGGGGGAACCTACGTGGGGCCGGGTTACACCAGCTGCTTGCTGCGTTAGTCTAGCTTCGAATCACGGAACATTAGCAGCTGAGCACAGTCCCAGTGTATGGCTGCTATTGCAGGGTTCCATGCCAAACTTAAATGGTAGCCCTTATCCCTGTTGACGAGATTGTCATGTAATCTTATTTTGACCGATTCCTTGATGACGCTCTCCCAGAAGCCACTGGCTCAGCAATGCATTTTTGTTTTTCAAATTGGAAGCTGTGTCCCTCATCAAGGCTGTGTTCTGCCAAGGCCGATTTGCCCTTGTACCCCTGCCTTAAGCATCTAATGTGTTCCTGACAGCACTGCGAGACGCAGCATTGTGTTTGACCAATGTACTGGAGCCCACACTAGCATGGTATACTGTATATACTGGGAATCGTCTAATGTCTGCTGTGCTGTAACCATTCTGATGAAACACATCCTTAAAGTGCTGCAGCTCATCTGGAAGGCTATCTTTGTCACAGATGGCTCTTGCTCTGTGAACCAGCATTGTTAGAATGGTGTTTTGGTGTGCTGGGGGATGGCAGCTGGAAGCATGGAGATATAGGTCCATGTGGGTCTTCTTTCTGTATACTGCGTGTCCTATCATGCCATCAGCTTTTCTCCTTATAAGAATACATAAAAATAAAAGACATCCATCTTGTTCCAACTCCATTGTGAACTGTATGTTTTTGTGAATGCTGTTCAGGTGTTCATGGAATTCATTCAGGGCTTCTCTTCCATATTCCCACACAATGAATGTGTCATCAACGTAATGGAAGAAGTGTTTAGGTTTGAGCTGTGCTGTTTCTAGTGCCAACTCCATATAGAGATTGGCAATCCCTGGCGCAAGTGGTGAACCCATGGCTACCTCATCAACCTGTTCACAAGATTCCTGGCAATTTGAGATGATATGTGATGTTATTTTTGGTGATTCCAGAATCAAGTTGAATTTACAAGGAACTTGGCAGTATGAGCCTATTTTTATATAACACTTCACTCTCTCTAGCCTGGATGCATGCACTGATTCCGTTGGGAGGGGTGTCATAAAGCCTTTGTATTGTGTGCTGAGTTAAGCTGCCCTACAGCTGTTCAACTGGTCTTGATATCCTAGATACTGGCACTGAGATGTAGTTGACATCCAAGGTTGCCCCACAAATTTTCTATTGGGAATAGATCTGGGTGTCATGCTGGCTAGATCAGTACCTAAGCATCATGCAGACAGTTTATAAAGAGACATGTCATGTGGACAACTGTTATCCTGCTGAAAATTGGCACAACACCACTGTTGCTGAAGAGGTAACACATTAGGACACAGGATGTTGGATGAGAGGTAACTTAATCAGCAGCACCGAAGTCATACTTGATGAATCCACACACTATGATGCTAGGAGTAACACAAGAGTGGCTCTCCAAACCATTGGAAGAATTCCATCTCTCCCCAGATTGTTGCCAGTTTCACTGACAGTGCCCATCCAGACTAGTGCAGAACCACAGTTCATTACTGAATGCAATGTGACAACATTCATCAGCAGTCCATGCTTCCAAGTCATGACATCACTCCAGAAGCAGCTGTTTATGTTTTGGTACTAACCATGGCTTACATATGGGATGGCAACTCCTTAATCCGCCTGCTGCTAGTCTCTGATCAATGGTGTGGGATGGCACAAAACCTTTCTGGAAGTCAGTCAGTCATTCTCAAATGGCAGGCACAGACATGAAGAGTTACAATATGGTGATCCTCCCTCGTCATGGTCAGATGTGGTTGAGCGGAACATTGATGACACCTGCGCCTGACTTCACATTCCCATGCAGTTCAACATTGGGCCACTGTCACATCTGAATGCCTCTCAAATTGGGATACTGGACAATTTAGCAAGCTACACAAATTGAGTCCCACAACACTGCTTCTTTCAAACTCCATCATGTAGCAATCACCCTGTCTGACACAAATATGCAGCAGCTCTGAGTCCTTCATAGGGAGCACACAATTCATTCCTCTTACACCCTCTACCAGCCTTAGTAACAACACTAAACATGAACCACACTAATGCACTCAGGTAGCTATTCAACCTTTCACAGAGAATTGCAATTGTAATCATTAACATACCTGCTGACTGTATGTATATATATAACTGAAGTTATGGATATGTGTGTGTGTGTGTGTGTGTGTGTGTGTGTGTGTGTGTGTGTGTGTGTGTGTGTGTGTGTGTGTGTGCAAAAGTATATACCTATCCTTTTCTCCCCCTGAGGTAGGTCTTTCCACTCCTGGGTTTATAATGACTCCTTACCCTCTCCCTTAAGACCCACATCCTTTCGTCTTTCCCTCTCCTTCCCTCTTTCCTGAAGAAACAACCGTTGGTTGCGAAAGCTAGAAATTTTGTGTGTGTGTTTTTGTGTTATTTTATTGTGCCTGTCTACCTGCACTTTCCCGCTTGGTAAGTCTTGGAATCTTTGTTTTTAATATTTTTTTTCCATGTGGAAGTTTCTTTCTATTTTATTTCTAAGTGAAGTTACATTGACATTTGATCATCTTTTTTGAGTGCTTCACATTCTTTGTCAGGCAGTTCTTACATGGTATTTTTAGAAGTCTTTCGTTACTAATCTGTGTAAGTTTTCAAATACCAAACTACTTAACACTAGAAACAATGATATTTGGACATACCTAGAACTGCGGCTGGGTCACTGATGACCCGCGATCTTTTCCTTTATTTCCCCTATGTCAGTGGGTTATTGTTACTGCCAATGAATCTATTGTTAGAAGCACTAGGAAATTTACAAAAAAAATTAACAAAAATAAACTAGGCTTACACAAATTATAATTTTACATTTTAAATCTTACATGTATTTGCCGAGTGTTTTTACTGGCTACCATTACATAATGAACACAAATAATAATCTTTTAACGTACATTTGCTGCACGCAGTTTTCTTGCAGATGTGACACTTTACAAATGATTTGTTTCCTTCACAGTTAGACTTTACAAGGCAACATGTTCGCTTTTCTTGTCTGTCAGGAGTGATGCTAGTCTTTCTAGTCACTGTGTACTTCTCAGCAAGCTCCTCCCCCAGCTGCAGGATGATATCCCTGCATTTCAATTTTTTATCATTTAGAGAATTGAACAATACCCACGCATATATCCCAGCCAAATCAAGCAAGTTGTAAAATGTGTGAAAAGGCCAATGTCTCAGTGGTGCTTTGACAGATTATTTGCTAGCCATTTGCTCGAACATGTCCACTCCATATTGAGAGCAGTTATAAAACGTAACTGTATCTGGCTTCTTTTTTATACCATCCTCAGTGGTTACATAAGAATGCTTAGTGTTCACAATCAGGACATTCTTTTTTCTCTTACCCTGATAAACAGTCAGTGTGATATAATCGTTTATCAACAATACTGTGCTGCATAACTGTTCTCTTGCCTTCTTGATACAGGCATATTTCCCTGTAGAATCAATTTATTGTGCCCATAAGACTCATAGAAATAGCTTTCAGTGTCTCAGAGAGCGCTAAGGAGGTGAAAAAATTGTAACATGTAACATTTATTCCTTTGTTGAGGTAAGGTTGCATCAATTTCTTTTACAACAAAGTCACCAAAACACTCATCACTCCACCTACTGTCATCCTTTCCTAGATAAGGTATAGCATTCACAATATTTTTTGAGTCTTTATCTACTGCCATCCAATACTTTTGCCCATATTTTTCCAGCTTTGAGCCCATAAACTGTGTCAATCTGCAACGGCACTTTGAACGAAAAAGCTATTCGTCGATTGTTATATATGGTCCCAGTATGTGGCTAGACTGTGCATTCACAATTAACTCATTCAAGATTTCTGATACCAAAGCAAACTTGTCTTCTTTTAGTCATTCTGATCTTGTGGATCCAATGTCAAATCTGAGATAATGCATTATCTCTCTGAATCTGTCATAAGCCATTGTTGATTTCACGAAATTATTTGCCCACTTCACTGACCACAGTGTGTCTAGTTCTAAGCTCTTAGCTCCAATGTTTCAGATGGGACTGTACAAAGCAAACAGATCAACACTTAACATTTTGGAGATAGTTATACCATTAAGTGATATTATGTATACATCTTCCACAAAATATCAGTGTAGAAACTGGTTTATTTCAAAATATTGATTATTTCAAATTTGTTACTCAGAAACATCAAAGTAAATTCTGTCATCGAAATCAAGCAAACTGATAAATTTCAGTAATAAATTTAATTATGTATTACTTTAACAATGTTGAAAGTAACAGTTGACACTGTTGTAAAATATAAATACAAGTATGGTGGAGTCCATGAGGAATCAAAATTCCAATAATATAGGAAATTATGGGAAAGAGAGAAGGAGGAAATTAAGGAAATTATCATCTGGGAAGAGATGCTAGGAGAGAATCACAGTGGAATGAGAGAAATAGGAACTGAAGTAGAGTACATGAAAAGAGGAACAGATCACAGAAATAAAATAACAGAACATTTAACAACAATAGATATGAGAATAGGGGCAATGGTCAGGTAAATTAGGGGTTGTCCCTCTGGCAACCTGTCAATTTGGGGCAAGAAAAAGTAGACAGAAAAGAAGGATGAGAAACTTTGGAGCATACAGGCAGAAAGACAGAGACTGATATAAAGTGAATGGTCTATATTTTGACAGGAAATTTTGGAGTGCACAAAGATTGTTTCGCATAGAAAATTGGAATAAGTTACTCACAGTGTGGAAGAAGAACTAGATACAAAATCATTTACAAATCTTTGCAATGTATCAAGTAACAAAGTTTTAGTGGGAGAAGAGATAATTGATAATTTTTTTATGAATTTGGGTTAAATAAGTTGCTGACTGAGGAAGTTGCAGATCTTATTATGGTTTTGGATCCAAAGACTGGTTTAATGCATCATCTCCATGCTACCCTCTTCAGCTCCTGCAACCTACAATCCTTCTTCGTCTGCTTACTGTATTCATCTCTTAGTCTCCCTCTGTTATTTTAACCCCCCCCCCCCCCTCCCCCATCCACATACATTAGATATGTGATCTACACATTTAACCTTCAGCATTCTTCTGTGGCACCACATTCATAAGCTTCTATCCTTTTCTTGTCTAAATTGTTTATTGTCTATTTTTACTTCAATAAATGACTACACTCCATACAAATACTTTCAGAAAAGACTTCTTAACACTTAAATCTACACTCAAAGTTAAAAACTTTCTCTTCTTCAGAAATGTTTTTCTTTCTCTTGCCAGTATACATTTTATATCCTTTCTACTTTGGCCATCATCAGTTATTTTGCTCCCCAAATAGCAAACTCAACTACTACTTTAAGTGTCTCATTCCCAAATCAAATTCCCTCAGTATAACCTGATTTAATTTGATTAAATTCTGTTATCCTTGTTATGCTTTTGTTGATGTTCATCTTATATCCTCTTTTCAAGATGTTGTCCATTCTGTTCAGTGGTCTTCCAAGTCCTTTGCTACCTTTGACAGAATTACAATGTTATCAACAAATCTCAAAGTTTTTATTTATTCTCCCTGGACTTTTAATTCCTATTTCATGATTTTCTTTAGTTTTCTTTACTGGTTGCTCAATGTACAGTTGAATAACATCAAGGCTGCGCTATGACCATGTCACACTCCTTTCTCAACCATTGCTTCCCTTTCATGCCCCTTGACTCTTTATAACTGCCATCTGGTATCTGTACAAGTTGTAAATAGCTTTTTGCTCCCTATATTTTACCCCTGTTACTTTCAGAATTTCAAAGATTTCTCTAAGTCTACGAATGCTGTAAACATAGGTTTGCCTTTCCTTAATCTATCTTCTAAGAGCAGTCATTGGTCAGTATTGGCTCGCAAGTTCCTACATTTTGCCAGGATCAATACTAGTCTTCCCTGAGGTCAGATTCTACCAGTTTTTCCATTTGTCTATGTTAGTATTTTGCAACCATGAGTTATTAAACTAATAGTTTGGTAATATTCACATCTTTCAGCACCTGCTTTCTTTGGAATTAGGATATATTCTTCTTGAAGTCTGAGGGTATTTTGTCTGTCTCATACATCTTGTTCGGCAGATGGAAGTGTTTTGTCATGGATGGTTCTCCCACGGCTATCAGTAGTTCTGACAGAATGTCATCTATTACTGGTGCCTTCTTTCAACTTAATCTTCCAATGTTCTGTCAAAATCTTCGCACATATCATGCCTCCAATCTTATCTTCATCTACCTTCTTGTCCTGTTTCTTTAATATTGCCGGCAGGTTTAGCTCACTTGTATACAATGTCTGTGTACTCCCACTTTTCAGTTTTCTCTTCTTTTGCTAGTCTGAGCACTTGATGTGCATATACCCTCCTGGAAATTGAAATAAGAACACCGTGAATTCATTGTCCCAGGAAGAGGAAACTTTATTGGCACATTCCTGGGGTCAGATACATCACATGATCACACTGACAGAACCACAGGCACATAGACACAGGCAACAGAGCATGCACAATGTCGGCACTAGTACAGTGTATATCCATCTTTCGCAGCAATGCAGGCTGCTATTCTCCCATGGAGACGATCATAGAGATGTTGGATGTAGTCCTATGGAACGGCTTGCCATGCCATTTCCACCTGGCGCCTCAGTTGGACCAGCGTTCGTGCTGGACCTGCTGACCGCGTGAGACGACGCTTCATCCAGTCCCAAACATGCTCAATGGGGGACAGATCTGGAGATCTTGCAGGCCAGGGTAGTTGACTTACACCTTCTAGAGCACGTTGGGTGGCACGGGATACATGCAGACGTGCATTATCCTGTTGGAACATCAAGTTCCCTTGCCGGTCTAGGAATGGTAGAATGATGGGTTCGATGACGGTTTGGATGTACCGTGCACTATTCAGTGTCCCCTCAACGATCACCAGAGGTGTACGTCCAGTGTAGGAGATCGCTCCAAACACCATGATGTCGGGTGTTGGCCCTGTGTGCCTCGGTCGTATGCAGTCCTGATTGTGGCGCTCACCTGCACGGCGCCAAACACGCATACGACCATCATTGGCACCAAGACAGAAGCAACTCTCATCGCTGAAGACGACACGTCTCCATTCGTCCCTCCATTCATGCCTGTCGCGACACCACTGGAGGCGGGCTGCACGATGTTGGGGCGTGAGTGGAATATGGCCTAACGGTGTGCGGGACCGTAGCCCAGCTTCATGGAGACGGTTGCGAATGGTCCTCACTGATACCCCAGGAGCAACAGTGTCCCTAATTTGCTGGGAAGTGGCGGTGCGGTCCCCTTCGGCACTGCGTAGGATCCTATGGTCTTGGCGTGCATCCGTGCGTCGCTGCGGTCGGGCACATGCACCTTCCGCCAACCACTGTCGACAACATCGATGTACTGTGGAGACCTCACACCCCACGTGTTGAGCAATTCGGCGGTACATCCACCCGGCCTCCTGCATGCCCGCTATACGCCCTCGCTCAAAGTCCGTCAACTGTACATACGGTTCACGTCCACGCTGTCACGGCATGCTACCAGTGTTAAATACTGCGATGGATCTCTGTATGCCACGGCAAACTGGCTGACACTGACGGCGGTGTTTCACAAATGCTGCACAGCCAGCGCCATTCGATGGCCAACACTGCGGTTCCTGGTGTGTCCGCTGTGCCGTGCGTGTGATGATTGCTTGTACAGCCCTCTCGCAGTGTCCGGAGCAAGTATGGTGGGTCTGACACACCGGTGTCAATGAGTTCTTTTTTCCATTTCCAGGAGTGTAGCTTCTACTTTTTCCTCCAAACGCCTCTTTAATTTTCCTGCAAGTGGTATCTATCTATCCCCCAAATCCTCAATTCCTTACATGTGTTCCATAGCCATTACTGCTTAGCCATTTTACACTTCCTGTCAATCTCATTTTTGAGACTCTTGTATTACCTTTCACCTGCTTAATTAACTGCATTTTATATTTCTCCTTTCAGCAGTTAAATTAAAAATCTTCTGTCTTATCAAAGGATTTCTCCTTAGCCTTGCTTTTTTATCTATTTGATTCCTCTATTGCCTTCACTATTTCATCTCTGAAAGCTACCCATTTCTCTTCTATAGTATTCGTTTCCCCTGTTCTTGTCAATTGTTGCCCAAGCTCCTTCTGATACTCTCAGCAACCTCTGGTTCTTTCAGCTTATCTGGATCCCATCTCCTTAATTTCCTTTTTTTTGTAATTTCTTCAGTTTTCAACTACAGTTCACAACCAATAAATCGTGGTCATAGTCTTCACCCCCCCCCCCCCCTCCCCCCAGGAAATGACTGAAGGTTTAACATCTCGTTCCAAAATCTCTGTCCTACCATTATATAAGCAATCTGAAACATTCCAGTATCACCAGGTTTCTTCTGCATTTACAACCTTCATTCATGGTTCTTAAACCAGGTGTTAGTGATAATTAAATTGTACTCAGTGCAAAATTCTACCAGGTGGCTTCCTCTTTCATTCCTTTCTCCCTGTCCACATTCACCAACAAATTTTCCTACTATTGAATTCCAGTCACAAATCACTGTTAAATTTTCATCTCCCTTAACTATCTGACAAATTTCTTTTATGTCATTATACATTTCTTCAATCTCTTCATCATCTGTGGATCTAGCTGGAATATAAACTTGTACCACTGTGCTGGGTGGTGTAACATTACAGGGCATATTGGGACATATTGAAGTATTCGATACTGTAGACTTTTAGGGGATGTCGATACAGATATGCAAAATGTAAAGGGAAACTTTGGTGATGTTTAAATATTGTACTGTGTCAATATTAGGACATTTTGCACAGAAAGAACAAAAATAGAATTAATGTAAATATATATTAGTGTTAGTAACCTATTTTCATTCAGTTTTGTAATTATATTTCATTTTGTAAAAGAAAGACTCACTGTTTGTTGTAGCTCTGATTAATTGTATAAATTATCAGTTTTGAGCTAAATTATTTCTTATAATATGGACAAGATACTTTTAAAAAATCACCAGCTAAAGAGAAAGTCTGTAAATGAACGTTTAATGCACACTTCTGGAACTTTCTATGGAGAAATTCTATATTATGATCGCAAAAATACGAAAACTTGTGAAAACTGTTTCATAACCTAATTTTGAAAGACGACTTGTATCAAGAAATATTGCTAAAAAGATTTATTTACGTTTTGAAACACGTTTTAATCATTTTACATATAAATAGTTGTTCTAAATCACTCAAGAAATATCCAGAATCAAATGTCAATATATTTCTGGAAACATCGGTACAAATCTGGTGAAGGTTATCCAGAAGCTGGTAGAAAAATGTCATAAAATCTATTTGGAAATTATGCTTGTAAGAATTTATATATACTGATCCTTTTACTTACTTTAATCTGTACTAAAATTCTGTAATGTCTAATTTAGATTTGGGTCGTGAATTGCCATCATATTGTAAACAAAACATTGTTAAAGACTCTTATTGTTTGGAAAGATATTAATACACCTAGGAGTTGTCAGTTGCCAGTTCGGATAGGCAGTGCGGTTAGCTCAGAGAGTCAGTTGTTGAGTCTGTGAAGTCTGTCAGCTCTGTTTGTAAATAAACGTCTGTAATGAAGAATTACTTGTTGTCATCAATATGAACTCAAGACCTTTTGCACGAAGCAGACACCTCCTAATACAACGTTTTAATTTGGTGTTGAGGAGCTGAAATGTTATAATATGGTGGAGGAGCTGGGACGTTATAGTGGAAGCTTTCTGTCTGTCTTGGCTACAATAATGTGTTCACAAAGCTGTACGTAGTACAAGGGTTGCCCAGAAAGCAATTCACCATATTTTTTTCTCCAACAATGCTTTATTGAACATAATGAGAATTACACACACAAAAGAATGATGTTTTATCTACACACCTTATTTTTCCATGTAATCTCCATCCCGTTCTATTGCCTTCCTCCAGTGTGAAACAAGGTCATGTATGCACTGTCAGAACCAATCCTTGTCCTCGTGGCAGAGCCAGTGCTTCACTATGTGAATCACCTCCACATTGTACTCAAAATGTCTTCCATGAATAGCATCCTTCAACGCCTAAAAAGAAGTGGAAGTTTGAGGAGCTAGGTCAAGGTTGTCTGGTATGACTGCCATGGATGGTCTCCCCGACCACCGTAAATTGTAGAGCTCTGCCAAACTGCCTGCTGATGAACTCACCCTCCATGCCCGGCAAGTAATTGTACATCTGTTGACAGCAGACCCTCCATAGATTTTGCACAAGTGTTTGTGAATGTTCCGCACAGTTTCTTTCTCTGCAGTGAGAAATTCAATGGCAGCACATTGCTTGTAATGTGCTTCACGTACAGACACAATTTTGAAACTGTCCTGCAGCTAAGCTTTCTGTCAAAAGTGAAAGAAACTTTTTGCGCTCACTCAGGAGACTTCACATAATACATACATAATAATTTTGCATTTGTAGCATTATTTTCCGCTAAGGAAAAAAAATTGGTGCGTTAGTGTCTGGGCAACCTTCATAGCTTACCCGCTGAGACATGCGTGGCTCATGTTCATGCCATTTATTGTTTGTCATCTTCTATTACTGTACTGCTGCCTCATTTTCTTATTCCCTTTGCTGGTGTTTCTACCTTCTTGCCTCACTTTGCTGTGAGCGGCAGCAGCAGCGCGTATCAATAAGTGTACTATCGCTGGAGTGACCGATCGTAGTTCTGGGTCATCGTTTGTCTGGCAGTCAGTTGCAGATGGACCAGCAGTGCAGTCGCGATGCAGCAGCAGTGAAGTTGGGGACAGAGCACCGGTGAGGCACCAACAGCCAGTGCTCGCCGACCACTGGCGACACACATGAACTGTCTGATGGAGGGAGATTGGAGCAGGACAACCATCAATTGGTTATCCTATTGGTCGTCTCATCAGCCAATGTATATTTCGTCCTATCACCATTTCCGGGCCTGGGCAGTTGGTTGGTTGGCATGAAGCAGTGAGGAAATCTCCATGGCATAGTTTGGTTGGGGCCGCTGGCAGCGTCTAAGTGTGGCCGAAGTGTGTGGTGCTGTTCCCATTGCTATGAGGTCTCTGGCTCACCAATCCTGCACATGAAAGTTTAGTTTTGACTTAATCTACCAGCAAGTCATGACTGTTCACATTGTGTCATTTGGATTTCATTGTCAGCTGTTGAGACATTCCTGTGAGCAACAACTTGTGTTTCCAACTTGGCAAATTTTAGCTACCCTCCAGTGGAGTTTAACTGGACTTGGTTATTTTGAATTTCAGTGTACCAGCAGAATCTTCTGCTTTGTGGCCATTATTGTTTCAGTCACCTGTACTGGCCAGTGGCATAAATTCAGGCATCATAGTTTCCTCATCGTGTTGTTGTTGTCCAGCACGATCTCTAGTTTGACAGCTCAATGTTTAATTGGTTGTGGATGCCAATACTTCTTACGTTCTTCCATTGAACTCCCTGTTGTGTGCTGGTCAGGTGAAGTGGAAGTTATCTTGTCAGTGGGTCCATTGACTGTCTGTCGATTGGGTTGTCATTGGACCAAGAATGGTTGGGCCGACTGCCTGTCTCACCTAAGCAAGGGTTAGTGTTTGAATTCCAGGCTGATCCTCAGAAACTTCTGAGTGCAGTTGGGTGTACTGCGTTTTCTTTATTTGTTCTTGTTGTTTGTATTTGTATGGCTTCTGGCTGATTTTTAAATTAAGCTTGTTTTGCCCTTAAGGCGTAAGATTGTTTGAGCCTTCAGCCTAATTAAAGAACTGTTTTAAGATAAGGCCTTTCAGCCTTTTAAAAATTTATTTTGGTTTCAGTCTTAAGTGATGGGCCTTCAGCTGATTTTTTAATTAAAGTTGTTTTACTCTTAAGGTGTCAGATTGTTTGGGCCTTCAGCCTAATTGAGAGAACTGATTTAAGATAAGGCCTCCTGCCTTTTACATTTTTGATTTTGGTTTGAGTCTTAAGTTATTGCCTTTTAGCCAATTTTAAATTAAAGTGGTCTTGCCCTTAAGACATGACATTGTATGGCACATTCAGTCAGTAATTAAGTTTCAAAATTAATGCTGTGTTGTTTTTTTTAAATTATTTTCTTGGCTCTTGTAATGTTTGGTAAAGTAAATAAAGTTGTAAGTTTGAGTGTAACTGACAGCTGCTTATTTTGGCCCCTTTCCCCAATTTAAACCACCTGTCCTGTCCTATAGGTTTAGCAGGGTGTCTCACCCGAATTCCTATTTTCTTATTCATTATTAAACCTACCCCTGCAGAAGCCCCTACTTAATATTGTGTTTATAACCCTGTATTCACCTGACGAGAAGTCCTATACCACCTGCAATTGAACTTCACTAATTCCTACAATATTTAACTGGAACCTACCCATTTCCCTTACCCCTTCTCAAATTTTATAACCTACCTGCCTGACCAAGAGACCTAACATTCTACATTTCAGTCCGTAGATCACCAGTTTTGTTTCACCTGATGATGACATTCTCCTGTGTAGTCACCTCCCAGAGATCTGAATGGGGGACTATTTTACCTCTGGAATATTTTACCCAAGAGGATGTTATCAATATTTAACCATACAGCAGAGTTGCATGTCCTTGGGAAAAATCGCAGCTGCAGTTTCCCCTCACTTTCAGCGGTTGGCACTAACAGTACAGCAAGGCCATTTTGGTTGATGTTACAAGGTCACATCAGTAAATCATTCAGACTGTTGCTAATGCAACTAATGCAACTACTGCAACTACTGAAAAGGCTGCTGCCCCGCTTCAGGAACCATACATATTTCTGGCATCTCAAACAGACACCCCTCCATCCCTCTATTGTGACTGCACATATGGTACAGCTATCTGTATTGCTGATGCACACAAACCTCTCCACTAATGGCAAGGTCCATAATTCATGGGAGGAGCAATTTCAGTACAAAATGTTAATTTACTGTTTCTGATGTTGAAGCTGGTGAACTTGGCAATATGTTACTATTGGGGAAGAAGCTATGTTAGGTAGTAATAGTGAGAGGAGTGAAGGGGGTGTCTTAGACAATTACAGTGAGATTAGTGAGGAAGATGTGACTCAATAGTACTGAGAAAAATAAAGATGGTGTTGAAGATACTGAAGAGAGGATAGGTAGTCAGATTGACTTTTATTAAGAATTAGATGGTATTATTTATGTGGAGGTTGAAAGCGAAATGTTTGAGGAAGGTACTTATGGTGACAGCTGTAAACAAATTCAGGAAGGTCATAACTGTGATAGAGAGGTACATGTAAGTGAAATTTTACTGGATAATATCAGTAAAACAGTAAGCTCTTGTGAAGACTAAAGAAAGTATGCAAAATGTATAAGTAATGAAATTTTAAGGGTAGCTTGGAGTCATTATGATAATGAGAGTTGTGATAGTGAAATATAAGATATGCAGAAAAAGACATGTGAAAGTTTGTATCCAGAATGGTGGAAAGAGACAAGAAACGCTGCAGAGAACTTAGTAAAAACTGGTGTGTCCATGAGAGCCATGCATCTGAAAGCAGAAACACACATAAACAAAGATGAGGTAAAAGATATGCGATTTAAAGAAACTGACAAATATCTTTTGTATAAAGCAGAAAACAAAGATGATTGTGATATGCAAGGAAGTCTATATATATATTCATATTGAAAGTGATAATTGTGACAGTAGCAGTCTGACACAGGGAGTACAATATGTACCGTGTCTGAAAAATTAAGAAATGGAACTAAACACACTCAACATTTTGTTGAGTTATCTTTAATAGGTACTAAGATTAGAGGAGCTACTGGATGACATAGTAAAATTGTGAAGTGACAATATTACTGTCAATCTAATATAATTGGACAGTTAAAAAATCTATTCGCCAAACAGCAGCAGGAAAACACACATACAAAGATATAAAAGTTTGCAAGCTTTTGGAGTCTGTGGCTCCTTCTTCTGGCAGAAAGGTTGAAGTGGAAGGGCAAGGGGTGAAGGAAAAGGACTAGTCAGGTTTAGTAAAAGGGGCTGAGTTCAGAAAAGTCATCCAGAACCCCGGGTCAGGTGAGACCTACCAGATGGGATGAGAAGGAAGGACTGATTGTTGGGGACTCCACCAAACGAGATATGAAAACCTGAGAGCTTAAAGATGGAAAACAGGGTAATATGCAAGACAGAGATTATTTTGAAATCATTGTGCATGAGTTAATAAGAGTGGAAAGTGAAGAGCATTGTATATGATAAGAGATGGGTGGGAGGAGGTAGCACTAAAAAAAGGATGGGTCAGAAAATGAAAGACATAAAAAGGAAGTGAAGAAAGGAACAATTTCTGTGAAAAAATGTTGAGACCAAACTAATTAAAGTAAATTATTGCTGACTGGATGGCGAGAACCAAGGATATGTTGTAGTGCCTGTCTCCATCTGTGGAGTTCTGAGCAACTGGTATCTCGGGAAGAATCCAGATGGCACATGCAGTGAAACAGGCACCAAGGTCATGACTGTCACAATGTACAGCATGCTCTGCAAAGTGATATACCCTCTGCTATTCCCATTCATCTTAACTGATAACTTGGTGGTAGTCATGCTACTGTAGAAGGCCGAGCAGTGTTAACATAATAGCTAGTATTGAAGTGTTGTTTCACAGCTGACTCTCCCTCTGATAGCATAAGTGTCATCATTTACAGGACTGGTATGGTTGGTTGTATGAGAGAGAATAGAGCAGTTCTTACAATTGACACGGTCACAGGGGTAGGAGCCATAGCCTAAGGAGATGGGTGGGAATGCACACGGTCACAGGGGTAGGAGCCATAGCCTAAGGAGATGGGTGGAAAAGGATCATATGATCTGACAAGTATAGTGCAGAGAATTTGAGGGCGAAGGAAAGATACTCTGTATGTGGTGGGCAAAATGTCAGGGCATAATTTAGGGAAGTCATAACCTTTTCAAAGTAGCAGATAAACACATTCAAGAACAGAATACTACTGAGTGACACTTAGTATACTCAGAAGTTCTTTTTTAGAGGAATCCGAAGTACTAGAATTAGATGTGATGGCTCGGGAAATCTGTTTTTGAACTATGCTTTTGGGGTAATTATATCTAGCCAAGGCTGAGGTGAGAATGGTATTGTATTCCTGTAAAGAGTCTGCATCTGAGCAAATACATTTGCCTCAAATGCCAAGGCTGTATGGGAGGGAACATTTTAAATAGAAAGGATTGCAACTGTCAAAATGAAAGTACTCCTGTTTGTTAGAAGGTTTAATGTGAACAGAAGTGTGTAGCTCGCTTTCAGTGAGTATGAAATCAATAGCTCCTATCCCTGTAACCATCACTGCTGTAAGACTTGCCCTATGCCCCCACCTACCATCACCTACACCAGCCCTGTAACTTGCAGAACATATTCTGGGTGCCCCACATGGAACTGGTAAGCCTGACACCCGAGATCCAAGTAACAATGAACTTACCAAAAAAGAATAAATAGTAATAATAATAATAACAGTGTTTAAAAATGTAGTTACCTCTTTATAAGATATGCTGGAAATGGGGCCATGAGAATTTTAAAGGCACAATTGGGTGCTGAGCTTTTATTAGCAGGAACTATAATTATAAGTAATGAAATAAAGAAATAATTTGAGCCATAGATACAGTCCATGGCTGTATAAATATTGTATGCAGCCACTGGAAACATTTGAAGATTTTTGATCGTCAGGTTATTGGCAGAATAAGAAGCACCTTTTTGTTTTCTAATGGTTGTCCTGATTGGACATATTTTAATTATTCCACCATTAATACTACATTAGTTTATTAATACATTCACGAGTTGTAGAAGGCAATTCTCAATGTAAATGTCATAATTTGATTGTGTTTTATTTCAGAAATACTGTTATTACTAACCTATGTATGCTTTATTTTGTATCTTCAGTCATTGTAAGATTGCAGGGTGACTTGGCATGGCAAAAGATTCTATACTTGTAAGCAAAAAGTCATCCAGCTTGATCAACCAGTCTTCTGGTGCTGTGTTATTATGAGTCTGATTTTAGACAAAACACAGTGAGAAGAAACACGGTTAAAAATACATGAAGGGATCTTTAACAGAAAAGGCCAAGCTCAAGTGCCAAGAGTTTGTATGAAACATATTTTACCATTTCATGAACTTAATTGATCTCTATTTAATATTCATTATTATAATTCATTGTATTGTCTCGCTCGAGATAAGAACGAGCTAAATTAAAGCATCCAGGCATTGCTGACTTTGTTCAATGATGTTACTAACAACACACTGTAATCTGCAAGCATGATGTAATTAATTTCTCTTGTAGTGGATGATTAAGATAATCTACTGTGTGAGGGACATAGTCCACCACAGAAATAGCAGAGCTGATGAAAGAGCTTCCTGAGAACATTGAAGAAGCTCACCATTTCACCAGAGAAGGCAAGACTGGAGTCATGGAAGAAGTCAATGCCTCACCTGCATGGATGGATGCCAGAAGCTGAAGAACTACCACCTGGGCACAATGAAAGCATGCTGGTGTGCAAATCTTTAAACAGATTACGATCAGGAGCTGGACAATTTGAAGAGATGGGGCTTCATAACAGAGGATACGTCCTGTGATTGTGGACCAGGACAAACCACAAGCCACATGCATCAGTGCCCTTTGTGCCCTACATCCTGCATGAAGAATGATCTCCTGCAAGCCACTACAAGCACCTTGGAGGTTGCGAAGTCCTAGGCACGTGTAATATAAATACAATTTGTATATGTATGTGTGTGTATATATTTATAAAACAGAAAGAAACTTCCACATGGGAAAAATATATTAAAAACAAAGATTCCAAGACTTACCAAGCGTGAAAGCGCCGGCAGACAGGCACATGAACAAAACACACAAACACACACACAGAATTACGAGCTTTCGCAACTGGCAGTTGCTTCGTCAGGAAAGAGGGAAGGAGAGGGAAAAATGAAAGGACGAAGCAACTGCCAGTTGCGAAAGCTCGTAATTCTGTGTGTGTATTTGTGTGTTTTGTTCATGTACCTGTCTGCCGGCGCTTTCCCACTTGGTAAGTCTTGGAATCTTTGTTTTTAATGTGTATATATTTATTTATTTATGTGTATGGCTACTATAAATTTGTATATTTCTGACTGGAGAATACATAGGGAACATGTTAGTGATGTGAGCCTTATTTTGGTTGCATGGGTGAGCAGCTGCTCCATCTTGTTTAAAAATTGCATACATTTTCTCTGCATCTGTTAACTGTGCATAAAAGGAGTCTAGATATCTGGCACTGTTTAAGGTGTAATTGATGACACACACAAAATGCCTGTCTTCTCAGAGTGGTGAGCTTCTTTACATAGAATATGTGGGTCATCCTGTAACCAATATCTTCAATTCTGGGAGTTTACGTAACCTTGCAAATGAAACCAGATATGAAATAATGCAAGGAGTTCAAGTAATGGTTAACAATTGATGTTGACACTCAGTTACAGTAATGAACTGTTTTTTTCTGATCCTCATATTTCAACTCTTCCACAACACTCACATGATTGTCTTTTAATTTCCTATTTTTTAGTACACAATGACATGATGTACAAGATACACCAGCCTACTGCAGAAACCATCTTACCTATTTGCGTGAATTTCTCGTAATATCCATGCAAATTCTGTCTAGTTTCACGGGTCCTCACTGTTGGTCGCCTATTTCTCCACAATATCACTTCACTATTCTAATGCAAATTGTCCCGTCTCTATCATAATTCATTAATGTCTACTTTTGACAGCAACTGAAGCACAAACACACAGCTGCACTCATCTTTCTGATAAATTGCACTGTAGCCAACTTTCGACACAGGGTTGTCACTTCACAAGCAATTTGACAAGAGATGATTCCTAAACCTCAGCAGTCCTTTTTATTCATCCCTTGCCCTACTCCTTCAACATTTCTGCCTGAAGAAGGAGCCACTAGCTCCAAAAGCTTGAAAACTTGAGTACCTTTTTATGTGTGTTCTCCTGTGACTGTTTGGTGAGTAGATTTTTTTATCTATCCAATTGCATTATATTTTCATAAACTGATTATTTTAGTGAATATTACTGTCCTGTTGAGTTAACAACATACCATTTCTTCAGTGTTGCCCTGTGATTCCAGAGAGAGGCAAGACAATTATTTTGGACAAGGGCATGGATACAATTGTAAAAGTTAAAGCAGGATTCTGTTGCACAAATATGGAATTGTTTTTCACTGAACCTAGATAAAAAATTTTACAACCAACAAAACTTATTACTGCAAATAGCATAAACAGTATTAATCGCATCAGGAGGTTTAGGTGACAGAGGATACTTTGAAGAAGGGGATGATTATATTGAATAGAGGGGAGATCTAGAATATAATAACATTTTAGTAGAAGCCAAAGTAGACGGTGCTAAGAAACTTAATCAGATTCAAAAGGAGAATTTAAGTAAATTTTTATGGGTGTACTGTGATGTGTATAATGAGAAACTGGAGAGAGTGAAGAATTACTAGTGCAAAGTTAAGCTAAGAAGCAGACATTCTTCCACTCTCAGTTCAAAAAAGAATGTGCATATTTCAACAGATAAAAGTTAGTAGAAATTCATGTGCCAGTAAATACATCAATACATGAATCATTCAACTACTGTAACTGTCATAAATAAACAAAAGATCTAGTCGAGAACCCAACATGAGAACATTCTAGTCCGACATAAAATCACCAAGCAGGTCAAATGTTTCTGTCCAGTCACATCAACCAGTGTGTTGTGGCAACAGAAGACAGCAAAGGGAAAGCTGAAATTTTAAATTTTGCATTTAAAAAAATCATTCATGCAGGGCGATCATACAGACATTGTTGTTCTAACCTAGAATAAGTTTTCCTGAGTAGCTACATTACACTAAGGTGACGAAAATCACAGGATAACGATATGCACATATACAGATGGCGGCAGCATAATGTACACAATGATAAAAGAGCAGTGCATTGATGGAGCTTACATTTGTACACAGGTGATTCATGTGAAAAGGTTTCCGACATGATTATGCCATACAACAGGAATGAACATACTTTGAATGCAGAATGGCAGTTGGAGCCAGACTCATGGGATATTCCATATCTGAAATCGCGAGAGAATTCAATGTTCCGAGATCCACAGTGTTAAGAGAGTGCAGAGAATACCAAATTTCAGGCATTTCATTTCACCACGGACAACTCAGCGGCCGACGGCCTTCATTTACGACCGAGAGCAGCAGCATCTGCTTACAGATGTCTGTTCTAACAGACAGGCAACACTGCATCAAATAAACGCAGAAATCAATGTGGGGCTTACAATAAATCCATCCGTTAGGACAGTGTGGCGAGATGTGGCATAATGGGCTATGGCAGCAAGTAACAGGCATGAGTGCCTTTTCTAGCGGCACGAATCGCCTGCAGCGCCGCTCCTGGGCTTGTGACCATGTCGGTTGCACTCTAGACGAATGGAAAACCGTGGCCTGGTCAGACGAGTCCCTATTTCAGTTGGTCACAGCTGATAGTAGGGTTCAAGTGTAGCGCACACTCACGAAGCCAAGGACCCAAGTTGCCAACGAGCACTTTGGAAGCTGGGGGTGGCTCCATAATGGTGTGGGCTGCGTTTACATGGAGTGGACCGTGTCCTCTAGTACAGCTAAAACGATCATTGATTGAAAATGGTTATGTTCTGTTACTTGGAGACATTTGCATGTTCCCAAACATCGATGTCATCTCACTGCGCCACAGTTGTTCGATACTGGTTTAAAGAACATTCTGAACAATTCAGACGAATGATTTTCTCTACCCAGATCGCCTAACATGAATCCCACTGAATATTTATGGGACACAGTGGAGAGGTCAGCTATGGACAACGTCCTTCAGTGGCAACACTATCGCAGTTATGGACTGCTGTAGAGGCAGAATGGCCCAGTATCTCTAAAGGGAATTTCCAATACTTGTTTGTTCCATTCCACGTCGATCTGCAGCACCACTCCTGGCGAAAAGACGTCTAACAGAATTTTAAGAGGTATCCCAGAAATGTTTTCACCTCAGCGTAGTTTATGATGTTGTTGTTGTTGTTGTCTTCAGTCCTGAGACTGGTTTGATGCAGCTCTCCATGCTACTCTATCCTGTGCAAGCTGCTTCATCTCCCAGTACCTACTGCAACCTACATCCTTCTGAATCTGCTTAGTGTACTCATCTCTCGGTCTCCCTCTACGATTTTTACCCTCCACGCTGCCCTCCAATGCTAAATTTGTGATCCCTTGGTGCCTCAAAACATGTCCTACCAACCGATCCCTTCTTCTAGTCAAGTTGTGCCACAAACTTCTCTTCTCCCCAATCCTATTCAATACCTCCTCATTAGTTACGTGATCTATCCACCTTATCTTCAGTATTCTTCTGTAGCACCACATTTCGAAAGCTTCTATTCTCTTCTTGTCCAAACTAGTTATCGTCCATGTTTCACTTCCATACATGGCTACACTCCAAACAAATACTTTCAGAAACGACTTCCTGATACATAAATCTATATTCGATGTTAACAAATTTCTCTTCTTCAGAAACGCTTTCCTTGCCATT
The DNA here is from genome assembly GCF_023897955.1 of Schistocerca gregaria. Classification (NCBI taxonomy): domain Eukaryota; kingdom Metazoa; phylum Arthropoda; class Insecta; order Orthoptera; family Acrididae; genus Schistocerca; species Schistocerca gregaria. The sequence continues at coordinate 864,410,047 of NC_064921.1, forward strand.
GCCAGTCTACATTTTATATCCTCTCTACTTCGACCATCATCAGTTATTTTACTTCCTAAATAGCAAAACTCCTTTACTACTTTAAGTGTCTCATTTCCTAATCTAATTCCCTCAGCATCACCCGATTTAATTTGACTACATTCCATTATCCTCGTTTTGCTTTTGTTAATGTTCATCTTATATCCTCCTTTCAAGACACTGTCCATTCCGTTCAACTGCTCTTCCAAGTCCTTTGCCGTCTCTGACAGAATTACAATGTCATCGGCGAACCTCAAAGTTTTTACTTCGTCTCCATGAATTTTAATACCTACTCCAAATTTTTCTTTTGTTTCCTTTACTGCTTGCTCAATATACAGATTGAATAACATCGGGGAGAGACTGCAAACCTGTCTCACTCTCTTCCCAACCACTGCTTCCCTTTCATGTCCCACGACTCTTATAACTGCCATCTGGTTTCTGTACAAATTGTAAATAGCCTTTCGCTCCCTGTATTTTACCCCTGCCACCTTTAGAATTTGAAAAAGAGTATTCCAGTCAACATTGTCAAAAGCTTTCTCTAAGTCTACAAATGCTAGAAACGTAGGTTTGCCTTTTCTTAATCTTTCTTCTAAGATAAGTCGTAAGGTCAGTATTGCCTCACGTGTTCCAACATTTCGACGGAATCCAAACTGATCCTCCCCGAGGTCTGCATCTACCAGTTTTTCCATTCGTCTGTAAAGAATTCGCGTTAGTATTTTGCAGCCGTGGCTTATTAAACTGATAGTTCGGTAATTTTCACATCTGTCAGCACCTGCTTTCTTTGGGATTGGAATTATTATATTCTTCTTGAAGTCTGAGGGTATTTCGCCTGTCTCATACATCTTGCTCACCAGCTGGTAGAGTTTTGTCATGACTGGCTCTCCCAAGGCCGTTAGTAGTTCTAATGGAATGTTGTCTACTCCGGGGGCCTTGTTTCGACTCAGGTCTTTCAGTGCTCTGTCAAACTCTTCACGCAGTATCGTATCTCCCATTTCGTCTTCATCTACATCCTCTTCTATTTCCATAATATTGTCCTCAAGTACATCGCCCTTGTATAAACCTTCTATATACTCCTTCCACCTTTCTGCCTTCCCTTCTTTGCTTAGAACTGGGCTGCCATCTGAGCTCTTGATATTCATACACGTGGTTCTCTTCTCTCCAAAGATCTCTTTAATTTTCCTATAGGCAGTATCTATCTTACCCCTAGTGAGATAAGCTTCTACATCCTTACATTTGTCCTCTAGCCATCCCTGTTTAGCCATTTTGCACTTCCTGTCGATCTCATTTTTGAGACGTTTGTATTCCTTTTTGCCTGCTTCATTTACTGCATTTTTATATTTTCTCCTTTCATCAATTAAATTCAATATTTCTTCTGTTACCCAAGGATTTCTAGCAGCCCTCGTCTTTGTACCTACTTTATCCTCTGCTGCCTTCACTACTACATCCCTCAGAGCTACCCATTCTTCTTCTACTGTATTTCTTTCCCCTATTCCTGTCAATTGTTCCCTTATGCTCTCTCTGAAACTCTGTACAACCCCTGGTTCTTTCAGTTTATCCAGGTCCCATCTCCTTAATTTCCCACATTTTTGCAGTTTCTTCAGTTTTAATCTACAGGTCATAACCAATAGATTGTGGTCAGAGTCCACATCTGCCCCTGGAAATGTCTTACAACTTAAAACCTGGTTCCTAAATCTCTGTCTTACCATTATATAATCTATCTGATACCTTTTAGTATCTCCAGGGTTCTTCCACGTATACAACCTTCTTTCATGATTCTTAAACCAAGTGTTAGCTATGATTAAGTTGTGCTCTGTGCAAAATTCTACTAGGCGGCTTCCTCTTTCATTTCTTAGCCCCAATCCATATTCACCTACTATGTTTCCTTCTCTCCCTTTTCCTACACTCGAATTCCAGTCACCCATTACTATTAAATTTTCGTCTCCCTTCACTATCTGAATGATTTCTTTTATTTCATCGTACATTTCTTCAATTTCTTCATCCTCTGCAGAGCTAGTTGGCATATAAACTTGTACTACTGTAGTAGGTGTGGGCTTCGTATCTATCTTGGCCACAATAATGCGTTCACTATGCTGTTTGTAGTAGCTTACCCGCATTCCTATTTTCCTATTCATTATTAAACCTACTCCTGCATTACCCCTATTTGATTTTGTGTTTATAACCCTGTAGTCACCTGACCAGAAGTCTTGTTCCTCCTGCCACCGAACTTCACTAATTCCCACTATATCTAACTTTAACCTATCCATTTCCCTTTTTAAATTTTCTAACCTACCTGCCCTATTAAGGGATCTGACATTCCACGCTCCGATCCGTAGAACGCCAGTTTCCTTTCTCCTGATAACGACATCCTCCTGAGTAGTCCCCGCCCGGAGATCCGAATGGGGGACTATTTTACCTCCGGAATATTTTACCCAAGAGGATGCCATCATCATTTAATCATACAGTAAAGCTGCATGTCCTCGGGAAAAATTACGGCTGTAGTTTCCCCTTGCTTTCAGCCGTTCGCAGTACCAGCACAGCAAGGCCGTTTTGGTCAATGTTGCAAGGCCAGATCAGTCAATCATCCAGGCTGTTGCCCCTGCAACTACTGAAAAGGCTGCTGCCCCTCTTCAGGAACCACACGTTTGTCTGGCCTCTCAACAGATACCCCTCCGTTGTGGTTGCACCTACGGTACGGCCATCTGTATCGCTGAGGCACGCAAGCCTCCCCACCAACGGCAAGGTCCATGGTTCATGGGGGGAGGTAGTTTATGATACTGCACCCGTTTTCTTGTCATCTATAACAGTTGTAGACAAGCCTTTTCCTCCCTTGTACCCAGCTCTTGTCTAAACCCAAATTGTGAATCACGTATCTCTCTTTAGCCTTCGGTGTATTACATTTAGTTTATGAGTGCTCAAATAAGGTCATAATCTCTGCCTTTGATACGTTTGTCTTCAAAGGCAAGGAAGTAAAAGTGAACTTAACGACTGTTCGGGGTAGCGACCTGTCTCATAAAAGATGTGAAATATTATATGTATGTATGTAACACATTTTCTTTATACAATACACACACACACACACACACACACACACACACACACACACACACACAAAGTATTATCACAAGTTAAAGACACATTAAATTCGAGAAAATGATTTCACCGATAATAAGGAACTGAGTCTTAAACGAGCCTCATCCTTTCCACGTACAGCTCTTTTAACTGTGATATATTACACTCAGTCTGTTCCCATGTATCCGCTACTCATACCGCTGCGGGATCAGAGGTGTTCTTAACAGGTCGTAGGAGAAGGTCGGGTAGTGTTGGACAGCGCACTGTATCGGACGAGGTCTGTTTCTCAACGATAGCACGAGTGGCAGCACCTGTCGCAACGCCACAATGTGACCCATGGTCGGACCAAGACTGCTGACACGATTTTGAATCAAAACAACAGTGCCTTTCCAAGTGGCAACTTACCTGTTCCTAGCGAGCTTTTCGGTGCACTAACGTAATTAGGTTAGATTAGATTAATACTTGTTCCATAGGTCATGAATACGACACTACGTAATGATGTGGAACGTGTCAGGTTAATAAAAGATGTTACATTACACAAAATATTGCATGACACTAATGTTTAAGTTTTTTTTATTTTTTCCCCTTAATTTATATCTAAAAATTCAGCCAATGACTAGAAGGAGTTGTCATCTAGAAATTCTTTTAATTTATTTTTAAATGTTAGTTGACTAACTGTCAGGCTTTTGATGCTGTTTGGTAGGTGACCAAAGACTTTTGTGGCAGCGTAATTTACCCCTTCCTTTTCTCCTGGTGTTATAGCTATGCACACTGCTATTACTTTCGAACTGGGTTGGATTATTAACAACAAATTTCATAAGGGAATATATATACTGTGAGGTTACTGTGAGGATCCCTAGATCCTTAAATAGATGTCTGCAGGATGACCGTGGGTGGGTTCCAGCAATTATTCTGATTACACGTTTTTGAGCAATGAATTCTTTTCTACTCAACGATGAATTACCCCAGAATATGATGCCATACGAAAGCAGTGAATGAAAGTAGGCATAGTAAGCTAATTTACTGAGATTCTTATCACCAAAATTTGCAATAACCCTAATAGCATACGTAGCTGAACTCAGACGTTTCAGCAGACCTTTAATGTGTTGCTTCCAGTTTAACCTCTCATCAATGGACACACCTAAAAATTTTGAAAATTCTACCTTAGCTACAGACCTCTGTTCAAAGTCTATATTTATTACTGGAGTTGTGCCATTTACTGTACGGGACTGTATATACTGTGTTTTATCAAAATTTAAAGAGAGTCCGTTTGCTGAGAACCACTTAATAATTTTGTGAAAAACATCTTTTACAATTACATCACTTAGTTCTTGGTTTTTGGATGTTATTACTATACTTCTATCATCAGCAAAAAGAACCATCTTTGCATCTTCATCATTGTGGAATGGTAAGTCATTAATGTACATCAAGAACAGTATAGGAGCTAAGACCAAACCCTACGGGACCCTGTACTTGATAGCCCCCCTGTTTGAGGAATCAGCTGTTGCTTTAACATTACATGAACCACTTATTTCAACTTTCTGCATTCTTCCAGTTAAGTATGAATTAAACCATTTGTGCCCTGCCCCGCTGAAACCATAATGAGTTAGCTCATCTAAAAGAATCCCATGATTTACACAACCAAAGCCCTTGAGAGATCACAAAACATACCAATGTGTGATATCCGGTTATTCAGAGCATTTAATATTTGATCAGTGAAAGCGTATATAGCATTTTCTGCTGAAAAGCGTTTCTGAAAACCAAAATTACATTTTGTTAGTACTTTATTTTTACAAATATGGGAGGCTACTCTTCAATACATTACTTTCACAAAAAAATTTTATAGAGCCGTCAGAAGAGAGATTGGGCGATAGTTGTTGACATCCGATGTATCCCTTTTTTATGCAGTGGTGTTACAATGGCATATTTCAGTATTTTGGGTAAAACACCCTGCTAGAAAGGGCTATTACATACGTGACTGAGAATCCTACTTATCTGTGGGGAACAAGCTTTAAGTACCTTGCTGGAAATGCCATCAATTCCGTAAGTGTTGTGTGTTGTTGCAAGTCTGTAATATTACTTTTTAATTCTGTCTTTAGATACAACTGTTATATTCCGTATATTGCGAGCTGTGACAGTGTCTAGGCCAAATAAAAACATTGGGAATGTTAAGCTAAAACGGCGGTATCGGACAAAACAATTTCGGGTTGCATCAGACAAAACAGATTGCAAAAGAACTTAAATTTTTAATATTTGCCTTTAACTAGCAAAACTTTAAAAGTCAAATATAAATGGGGTGAAAACAATATAAAGGAAGGCGTAGAAAAAGACTTCCTGAAACGACATTCCAGGAGAAATATTCAGTTTCAAGAATAAGTTGGATGAAAGACTTAAAGCTGATATAATTACATTTTCCTTAGCACATCAGAGTCTTAGCTTTATCTATGATAGTGATGGAAGCTAAAGAAATGAATTAAAATATTTGGCACACCTGGGACTTAACACACCTCTCCTTGCTTACTAGGTACGTGGGCTAACCATGACACCGCCGCAACGTAGCTAACACACATGCATGGACCATTTAAGTCTAATGCGCCCCCCTCCCGCCCCAAACGTGAAGACAGACGCGAACTGGAGTTTGTGTTGGGGAGGGCATCGGACTAGGGTGGTCCATCCAGCGGTGTTAACTATGCTTCCGCGGTGGTGCAATGGCTTGCACACTTGCATAGTAAGCCAGAAGCACCAGTTGAAGTCCCAGCTGTGGCACAAGCTTTAACTCATTTCTTCAGCTTCTGTCAGTACCGTAGACTTGAAGCTATATGTGAAAACAAAGAGACGCCCACAAACTCTGTTTTATGTACTAATATGCTTTTTTCGATAATGTCCAGTGATGCAGAAGCACCATGGAGTGGCCACGCGATTAGGTAGATTAAGTAGTGTATAAGTCTAGGGACCGATAACCTAACAAGTTTGGTGCCTTAGGAATTCACACACACAGAAAACAATGTTGTGCGATCATGGTAAAAATTTTGGTAACCAACTTGTGCCTTAGAGTAAACACGAGTTCTTAAATTTAGTGCACAAATATGCAGAGCAACGGAAAATGAAGCACTGTCTATAAGACAAAAATGAATACAGGTAAGGACATTCACTAAGTTTGTATGAAAAGACATGGAAACTTAAGGCTGAGAACAGCTGAATCCACGTGTCTGCAGCGAGCAGTAAATGGTTTCAGCTAGGAACAAGCCGACATATTATTTGTCAGACTCAAATTTAGACCCATTCACGATACAAGTAGGTCCTTTTGCAAAATAAAAATGAGTTTTCTGTACATTCACCTCAATGTTCGATATAACCCTCAAAAATTTAAATGTCCGACAGGCAAAGTATGAAAAAAATTTAAGAATCAAAGTATACGTATTCCAATAACATCAAGTTTCATAATTCTGCTAGCTGAAAAACACCCGCTTCGCTTTAACTTTCTAAAGCATTTTAAAACATTATTGAACATTCTGTAAGATTGTATACTTTATGGAACATTCTGTAACATTTTAGGAGGAACATTTTGGCCTGTCAGCCACGTCGGCACTCTATTTCCAACGCGCTTCATCGACTTCCCGTAAGAAATCGAAAGGTGTGATACGCTCTTTTGACACCCATATCCTTAAAACTAACCCCTGCAGTTCCGAAGTATAGCGGATGGAGTAAGGAGGGCTACCAGACCATATGATCCCCATAGGGCTGCGGGGACGGCTTGCAGAGATATAGTGGCGTGCACAGTCATGTCACACTTACATTTATTTTATACACTAAATAATCAAAAATATCCAGAGACCACTACGTAATGCTAAACTGACCGCTGGACGTCACAGAGGGCGGAGTGATTAGTGTGAGAAATGTTTCAGTACAACTTCAGGCAACACTCGTATCATAATTTCGGAAAAGCGTATTCAATACTTGGACCTTCCTCTAAGCCGAAAGATCTTCGTAGCTCCACTGCTAGGCTCGTGTCACCCTTACCTTATACTGCAGCAAACAGCAGCAGGGCTACCACCAGACTCTTCACCTTTGTGGGCTGGAGGCGGTAACTTGTCACATACTGTTCCGCAGTCTCCTTTAAACGGTGCTGATACTTCCTGCTTTGGTGGAACAGGATCATCTCTAAAATCTTATGGCTCTGAGCACTATGGGAGTCAACTGCTGTGGTCATTAGCCCCCTAGAACTTAGAACTACTTAAACCTAACTAACCTAAGGACATCACACACATCCATGCCCGAGGCAGGATTCGAACCTGCGACCGTAGCAGTCGCACGGTTTCGTACTGCGCGCCTAGAACCGCGAGACCACCGCGGCCGGCTAAAATCTTATCGACAAAATTGGTAGTGAATGTTGCGTAGTATATTCGCCCCACCTTCGGATTAGATGTCACATACAGCATTTGCCTTCCTTAAACAAGGCGGAAACTGATGCCCAGTGCTCCCACTACAATGTATGGTAAATGACGTAACCGCATTTTCTGATTCGCTGTGCAAACTCGGCGATAAGAACAATGGCGCTCTACTGTCACCTCCTTTCTAAGAAAAATCGGTAGCGTATCGAGATCGTGACATTTTCTAAAATTAAATGGAATTCGCGCAAGTTTTCTTTGGCGCTTTCAGAGCAGGACACTGAACGGCGATGGCAGGAGGCAAGGGACAGGGTGACACTCACTGGGGGAGTTGGGTGGGGCGGAGAGGGAAGGGTGCTAGGGGTTACTGTGGGGCAGATCTACGTTTCTGAACAGCGAACGACCGAAAGTGACTTGCCAGAGTGGAAACCAGAAGACAGACGCAGGTTAAGGGAGGTTGGGGGGGGGGGGGGGGCGGAGCGTGTGGTCACAAACCCCCTTCCCCCTCCTCACCTCCCGCAAGCAACTTTTAATAAAAATGTTCATATTTTTACAGTTGTCACTTTCAGATTTTCCATCTAACTTTCGGAGAATACAGTTTTGTGAGAACAACGAGTCCCGTAAATGGCGAAAAATTTAAAAAAATGCAAGCTTCCTTTGAGAAAGGATACCTTTAATTTGTGTTTATGAGAGTTTAGTACGCATAGACTGGGTTTCGGCCTTACTTGCTGTAGAGCTTAACATTATGAGGTATCTCGAATGGATTCCAAAAACACAATGAGATATCTCGAACGGAATCCAAAAACACCGCTCATGTGAAATCAAATTAGCACTCTGACGTACTGATAGCTTTGGTTCAAGACAGTCAGGTATATGCAGTATTTATTGATTTCCGAAAGGCGTTTGGCTCAGTACAAGACCTACTATTACCGTAAAAAGTATGATCATATGGGGTATCAAGTGAAATTTGTGGCTGGGTTGACGACTTTTTGGTAGGGAGGACGCAGCATATTATCTTGCATGGACAGTTATCGTCAGGTGTAGAAGTAACTTTGGGAGTGTTCCGGGGAACTGTGTTGGGACCCTTGCTGTTTATGATGGATGCTAATGACTTTTCAGACAATAGTAATACTAATATCACACTTTTTGCAGATGATTCAGTTGTCTGTAATAGAGTACTGTCTGAAAGAAGCTCCATAAATATTCAATCAGATCTTGATAAGTTTTCAAGGTAGTACAATGATTGGCAACTTGCTTTACATGTTCAGCAATTGGAAACTGTACAATTCACAAAATGAAGAAACGTTCTATCCCATGACTATAACATCAGTGAGTCGCAGATGGAATTGGCCAACTCACACAGGTACGTGATTGTAGCACCCTGTGGGTGTATGAAATGGGTAAAACAGCTGGTAGACTTAGGTTTATTGGTAGAATACTGGGGAAGTGCAATTAGTCTACAAAGGAGAGTGCTTAGACATCACTCGTGTGATCAGTTATAGAATATTGCTCAAGTGTGTGGGACACATACCAAATAGCACTAACAGGGGATATTGAAAGTATACAGAGGAGGGCAGCACGTTTGTGTGACCTGTGGGAGAGTGCAAGAGGGATGCCAGAAAAACTGAACCGCCGACCTTTAAAAATAGACGTGAGTAGTAGGACGTTGGCGTGACAGGTGCAATTTTGATATCAAATTGGTATCAATTAACCATCCCACTCCCGCCACGCCCACCCTACCCCGATGACCTCCGCGCCCGATCACGCCCACCCCACCCCTAGATGACGTCACATGTTTCTGTCAGCATGCAGGTGTGCCCCAGCCCCTCCCCCTCCCCTCCCCCACTCCTCCCCCTCCCCCAACCTACCCAATTGGCAGAAAATTTGAATTGTGGTGGGAATTGAGAATCTTTTGGAATTTTCGAATTTTGGCGAGAATTTCTTTGTCCCAGGGTTGTGCTGACATCCCACCCTACACTCCACCCGGGAATTGACAGAAAATTAAAATTGGTGGTGCCCTTTCTTGGACTCCAGCCCTGATTCTAGTGGATGGAAACCCCAAGTGCACCCACTAACACATGGGAACTCTCCAGATGCGGGAGAGGAAGGTTAGCTTAGTATGCTTTGTTTATTTTTGTTGGGAAACTAACGCAAATATCGATCCAAATTACGTAAATAATCACGAAGATTGGGCCTAATTACACAACTATATGCATAGCACTACACAAGGACGGCATCAAAGCACAATACAGCTCAAAAACTGACAATACCATACAACTGGTGTTATCGTGCTGGGAAAAATTTTCGCAATATCACTCTAAACTAGTGACCGACACTCTCAAACTCTACCCTACACCTACAAGCCGGCAGAAAAAAGGCACGGGTGTAAGGCACTATCTTTATTCTTTTTAGCAGGAACAATGTTCAACTGACGAGACGCTGGTGTTGGTCAGAGAGAAGTTTAAGGAGTGCAATATCTGTAACTATACAGTATCTATCGTTGTTTGACATCAGAGTTCGCTACAGACGCCTGCTCAAAAATCACCTACAGCCAAGGTAACCGGTGACAACACACCATACCACAATGGAAGGAAAAAAGAACGTGTTACAGTTGTAAATACAATTCGAAATTGATGTGAACAAAACCAGCACTCGTAATGAATGGGTCATAATGCAGCACATGTTCAGGGGAAAATCGTCGTCCTGAAAGACTGCAAGGGGACGGTAGTTGAACGTACATTTTCCTCGATAGGCGTCCACAAACTGCCGGAAATCAAGGCCCTCTTCCTCCCTCCACCCCTCCCCCACCCCCCGTCCTCCATCCACCTATGGGGGGACACAAGATTCCCGAAACAGCCAGATGCCCCGCCGAGCGTCTCGCGCCCCCGCTACCGCTTCTCTCAGGCTGCTGCCAGCACTAGGCTTTCCGCCATGTAGCCGCCACCTGAAGGGAACGCTCCTACGCCAACACAATAAACCGCAACTTGGTCTCCTGAAACATAGCGGCAGAGCCCCCACACACCTCCCCCTACACAGAGAGTGGCTGTGTACAGCGACCGCTGACAGCAGACGCGACCCCTGCCACCCCCTTTGCGTCACTCACGATACGCAACAGGCCTGGAGCCGGCAGATCTAGACAAAACGAAAGGTAAATTAAGTGGCATAACCCCGCCCATCAGGACAATGCTCCAGATGGCTGTTTCAAAAGTCGACTGCAAGTGAAACAGGAAGCCCCTGCCGCATAAAGCGAGCACATCCTCACGCCGACGAGCACATCCTCACGCTGGCATCCCTCAGGACCATGATAAATGACTGCTACCCCGAGCGAGAGAGAGAGCCGTGGCCCGTTAAGGAATTCGCCCGCAGAAGCCCATCTTTCTGTGCTGGACTACTTAACATCATGTCGACTACTATAATAAAGCAACTATTAAAAATGAAAAACACAATTGCAAGCATAATAAATGTCCTCATTCCATAAAAATAGGCAAAGTCCAAACTCTTTCAGTTTTATAGGCAAAATCAATGTAGTTTTTACGTTCGACTGCAGTCGCATCTCATTATTTTGTGATGTCCAACGAAATGGACCTCCACCAATCACAAATGATCAGCAGAGACATGCCCACCCTGCGTAAAATCAGGAGAAAAGAAACTTCAACTATTTTGCTGTGAAGACTACTGATCACCACAGAACGTCCTTGGTATTTTGAAACTGTCATCATAGTAAGAAAAAACGATAATTTAAACTACAAAGAAAAAATTAATAATCTATATTAAGCAATTTCTTTCAGTTTGTTGAGCAAATTACATATCCTGAGAGCGTATCTTGCGTTCAGTGTCTGCAAATAAACTCTCATGCTCGTGAAATGACATTAGAGAATACAATCTTTCGTGCCATTGGCTCACAAGTCAGAAGAAACACAGTCATTTTACATTCGACAACAACAAGCTATAATTCAAGAGAATGTAGCTGTTTTGTACACTATGACTGGTCCCATTTTACCAATGCGACGCTATATCATACTAGCGTTTACGAAACAAATCGTGAGGTTCTGTCTCGTCCTGTGTAGGTGGGACATTGAAATTTCGTTACAAGATATCGCTGCAAAGAAAAAAAAAAGAAAAAAAGAAACGCTTGTCGAGAATCATACTGTGGCGCCCTAGCCATTTCTACCACCTTCCAGGTATCATGTCATTGATATCAATTTGATAGGCTGATTAAATTGATCATGGGAGTCATTTTATTGGCAAGCAATTTTTGTTTTCAGCAATCGGATTACACTCGCCAATTAGGAGAACTGGGAAACCATGGAGGGAACATGATGTTCTTTTCGAGGGACACTAGTGATAACCGACATTTGAAGCTAACCGTACAGGTATTCTACAGCCCACACATATGCGACGCTATATCATACTAGCGTTTACGAAAGAAATCGTGAGGGTCTGTCTCGTCCTGTGTAGGTGGGAGATTGAAATTTCGTTACAAAATATCGCTGCAAAGAAAAAAAAAGAAAAAAAGAAACGCTTGTCGAGAATCATACTGTGGCGCCCTAGCCATTTCTACCACTTTCCAGGTGTCATGTCATTGATATCAATTTGATAGGCTGATTAAATTGATCATGGGAGTCACTTTATTGGCAAGCAATTTTTGTTTTCAGCAATCGGATTACACTCGCCAATTAGGAGAACTGGGAATCCATGGAGGGAACATGATGTTCTTTTCGAGGGACACTATTGATAACCGACATTTGAAGCTAACCGTACAGGTATTCTACAGCCCACACATACATTTTGCGTAAGAACTGCGCTAATAAAAACACAGTCGTAGTGGCTATATTACCATTATCCTGCATAATAAACGGTCATGAGTCTACAGGCACAAACGTGAGTCGCTGATAGCGTTACGCTTTCGGGTGGAAATGCTTTCTGCAATTTGGAATCAAGTTTAACCATTCTACCACACGTATGTGCTGGATTCTGTAGAGACGTATTTTAATGATTACAACCACTGGTGAATCATACTCGTGCAACTCACGTATCTCGAAACTTGTCACCTTTTTTCGAACCCATCTGTTAAGAATCCTATACACCAAGAACTCCAATGCTGTTTTTAGACAGCCCCTCTGTATCTTGTAATTGCTCCCAAGTCTCTGCGCTGCCCTCCCTACAGCTTAGTCTATGTGATCGTCCCAATTGAAGTCTGACCTGTACATCTAAGACTCACGTATCTCGAAACTTGTCACCTTTTTTCGAACCCATCTGTTAAGAATCCTATACACCAAGAACTCCAATGCTGTTTTTAGACAGCCCCTCTGTATCTTGTAATTGCTCCCAAGTCTCTGCGCTGCCCTCCCTACAGCTTAGTCTATGTGATCGTCCCAATTGAAGTCTGACCTGTACATCTAAGACCTTCTGCAAACTGTGGGGAACCAGGACGAGCTGAGTTAATGCGACAGCAGCGCGTTTTGGACACTCAGTGGATATGGGAACATGGTGTCATAGCTCCACCATCCGTGTACAGTGTGTAAGGCCAGAGCGAAACGAAGCTTTCCCCTGCAACGCGAGGTAGTAGAAGAGATAGTACAAGCAGGTACGGAGGTGTTTCTTGTTGGGAAAATTAGGAAGACTACACATCATACATGGCATGGAGGAAGGACGAAGATTTTGCTACTGCTTTGCGACACATCTCCAAACTACATACAGGTACTGAAGTCTGAGGGAGATCTGTGTCTCTCATGGTGCATTCATGTCTATCACCCAAACCTAAGTGGCGAACCTATTAAATATACAGGTATTGGTTCATTGAAGCAGGTGGTTCATGATCGAAGTCGCATCCACAGACCAGTATAAAGTTTCATCACCTGTGCTGTACGACAACCCTCTCCCACATTTTATCAGTCGCAGGAGAGGGTCCCTGTTTCGTTGTTTGATACACAGCTTTTTCTGCTGTAACACGCTTTGTACACTGCCATACATTTTGTTTGTTGTTTTTTCCCGCCATGGTTTCAACGTCTGTGTCAGATTCTAAACTGACATTGACACGTTTGGTCCATTGACTCCTCCAGGTGATTGTCGACCGTCATTCACAGTGATTAGGTAGGTAATGTCGCTGTGTTCCGTTTGCTTGTTTCCTCATATTGCTGTCATGCTCATGATCACTGTTTTGGTGTTAACCATTCCTGGAAGGTGTTGCCTACTCCAATAAGACTCTTTATCTGTCTCAAATAAGTGATGTCAGTCAATCATTATGTGGTAATCAAGGGCATACCAGTGGACTGCTGGGATTGAAAAGACACCGTCGATTTACTGTAATAATAAGCATTAGAGTTGATAGTGCGATCAGTTTTAGCAACTTTATCGTAATTTCAACACCAGACAATGACGTGACAGCATGCTTACCAATTTGTAACATCGCTAAACAGCCCCTCCAATACTTTGCGAGTACCATCGCGAATGTAAGTAGATGACTGTGCAGTGCGTGCATTCATTGTTAATTCTCGAACATACACACGAAAGTATACCAGACAGCTACCTACATATGTCTAGCACTTCGATCATAGTTCGTAAATTACGATCTTTCTCATTGTGGGTGGAGTCACAAGGCATTCTCACATTCTAAGAATAAAGTTAGAGACAAATGTTCAAATGTGTGCGAAATCTTATGGGACTTAACTACTATGGTCATCAGTCCCTAAGCTTACGCACTACTGAACCTAAATTATCCTAAGGAGAAACACACACACCCATGCCCGAGGGAGGACGCGAACCTCCGCCGGGATCAGCCGCACAGTCCATGACTGCAGCGCCTGAGACCGCTCGGCTGATTCCGCGCGGCAGTTAGAGACATAAAGATCTCCTCACATTGTCTTTGACCATCACTCCCCGCAGCTGACCAGAAGTAGACCGCTACATTCCACGTTCCGCTTAGGAACAGTGCGAACCGAGGCTGTATCTGATATCCCGCACCCATCCAAGAGCACAAGCTTTCTCCAGATGTCGAGGATGTTAACCCACTTATCAAAGTACGGTAGATATGAAACTGTTGTGATGAGATAACAGATGGTTAAGAACAAGAAATGGGTAGTTTTCATGCATGAGGGAGTTCCAGAAGGACAGTGTTTTTTGCGCTTTACGTAAATCAACTACTCTATCAATTCTAAAGTATTGCTCTAGTGTCTCGGGCCAGTACCAAGAAGGCACTGGTAAGAGAGAACATAACCACATGCTCTCCTAAGGCTTCAGTGTTCTACACTTAAAACACGCTATAATGTTAGATCGTTTCAGTTTCTGATCTGTTAGTCGTATGGAAATCAATACTGTTACTATCCCAATGTAAGAAATATTTCCAGCCCATGACCTACATACTCCTTGCAGGTTTCTCTACGATAAACTATGGTGATAATCTGTAATATGAAAAACTACTTCCTTAAAACATCGATTCATTCTGATAAACGTAAAAAAGAGATTTCCAGAGGTGTATAGCTCCCCACTATTCACATCCGACGACGGTTCCGAAATTATACTGTGTTCGCATGAGCCCTATATAAAGTGATCGTTAGTGACGGACAAACCCATAGCAGCGGTGTTTCACATGTGAAATTACCCGTCATACCGCCATTGACTCCGTAAACAGGACATCTGCCTAGCAAATGTATACACAGGGATTCTAGTGCCTCCCAAACACCTGTCGCTAACTGAGAATCACAGCAGTTATTAAATTGAGGACTCGATTTTTTGTCCAAGATGCGGCAGGTGTTGGAGTACGTCGTATAAATCTTCGTTAGTCTAGAGGAATGTGTCGGAACAGGATGGAAGTCCTCTGATGACAGAGAGGTTAGCTGTTAACGATCGCAAGTACACAGTGCTCTAAGCCACATACAGAACACACAGTTTTATGCGAGTCGAACGCAGGTTATATCACACAACTGATGCTTCCCGACAGAAGAACGGAAAAAAATGGTCAAATGACCTACATCGACTTGCCCCTCTCTCTCTAGAATGCATCGTCAGTGTACCATTAAATCCTACCTCATTACAAATCCACCTCAACTGATCACTCCATCCACTCTCTTCATCCTTTAACGCATATGCAAGTAACTTTAGAGGCAGATGGTTATTTTTTTTTTTTTTCAGGAAAGCATCAAAGACAGCAGTCAACTCGCGCATGTCACTATTACCTCAACAGACATACAGTAGAACGTTGCCTCGACGAAAAATAAAAGACTGTTTCCCCGGTTCCTGGTGTTTCATCTCAATGATTTCCCGTATTCCTCTTGCTGTCGTATACTCGTTCCCATGTACAAAAATAGTTCTGCACCAATCAGAAGACATGCAAGAACTTCCTCAATTTCACCGCTTTTTCTCTCAATTTATACGTATTTTCCGTAATTTATCGATCTTATGTCACATCTATCCATGTGAGCACGACATCACTCACCGTTCAATGTTACAAAATTGCTTATAAATGAAGTATAGCTGCCAATACCTAACGCAATTGCACTATTTTTCTTGTCGAGCGGCATAGTATAGCACTGTACTCGAATGCAACCAGTCGCCTCCAACCGCATATTCTACAGTTGCAGCACGTTTCTGTATGTCTGTAACTGTGCATGGGACGCGGATGGCTCCCAGGTCTCACAGTTGACCCGAGTTAGCGTTCAAGTGTGGATACGCCAAGAGTTATTCCGGAGTGATGTTGGGATGTGGATTCACAATATACCACATCCGGAACAGGATTTGAAGGTGGAATCGCTGAGCATTATATCCGGAGCTATGTAGGGATGCGGATCAACAACACATGTGGGATTGGGCTCGACGGTGGATCAATCACGCGTTACGTCCGGAGATGTGTTCTGTGTTCGAAGTTGGATCCATGGTGGGAAGAGCACGTCATGGGAATACTGCATTTCCTAACGATTTTCGAAATGGAGTGTCCCGAGAGCCTAGCTCCAGCTAAGGTTCTGCGTTCATAGTCTGTTAATTCCTGTAGAGTACCCATAATCACACTGGAAACCTTTTCACATGAAACACCTGCATAAAAATGACTTCTCTGTATACGCACTTTGTACCTTGTCTACGCGATACAACCGCCATCTCTATTTGTGCGTATCGCTATTCCACGACTTTCATCACCTCAGCGTATATCCTTCTTGCTTCGTCTATCATGGTTTATTTCGACACCAAGGTAACAGCATTGCTTCACTTCAATTACATCGTTGCCCTAAAGTTCGATGTTAACTTTGTTAGGAACCTCTCACATATTATGACTCACTATTTTCACCTTTCTTTGGCTTGTACTGCGTTGTATTTTATGTTATCTGGGGAAACAGAAACGATGGAGAGGCACCGTCCCGGCCGCAGCCGCAGTGGTCCACAACCACACGACGACTACAGCAGTCCCTTCACCGCCCCCCCCCCCCCCCCCCCCCATCGCCCCACACGGAACCACTCTTTCAGGGTTATTGTGCGGTTCAGCCCCGGTGCCCCCCCTCCCCCGCCCCTGTCCCACAAGAAATGCAGGGAACGTCTCACACCAGACGAGTGTAGCTCCTATGTTTGCATGGTAGAGTAATGCTGGTGTACGTGCAAGTGGAGAACTTGTCTGTGCAGCAAACTCCAAACGCCAACATAGTGTTGCTGGGACGGAATAAGGTGAACCAGCCCAAATTCGTAGACGCAGATGGAAAACCGCCTAAAGCTATCCACAGACTGGCCGGCTCACCGGACCTCGACACAAGTCCGCCGGGCGTATCTGTGCCAGGGACCAGGCGCTCCTTCCCAATCCCGAAAGCCGTGCGTTAGATCGCACGGCTAACCGGGCGGCCATCTTTCTTTGGCTTACTCTCAGGCCATATTTTGTGCTCGTCAAAGAGTTCATTTCATTCAAAAGGTCTTCCAATCGTTCCTCAAGTTCACTGAAGATGACAAAGCTAGAATACTATACAAGTGAGGCTTTCTGTTGCATTTACGCAGGTTACTGAGAGATGAACATACTGCATCTGGCTGCGACCTTCTGAACTAGGTGTATGAAGGTTGTGACATGGTCAAATAGATGGATGTTTGCAGACATAACGCACACAGGCTTTACTCAATGAGATCATATTTAATTAGCCTACTGGCTCTCCATAGTCAGATTTAATTCATACCAGTGAGTCTGAGTGCTGAGTATCCTAAACGTAGCGCAACACTGCGCATTTTTCACTCTCATGCACGTTCGCTTCTTTTTCCTCCTAAGTAACACATACACACCTTTTCAGGGACTTTTTACCTTCTCATCTGGAGGACATGTGAGTCGGGAAATCAGCTCATGTATTTGCCATAGGTGTCTTAAGGTGGTCGTTGACGGTCGCTTGTGAACAAAGAACTCACGTAGCTGTGCACCCTCTGGCAGTTACTGCGCAACGTTAGTATTGAAGGAGATGTAGCAGATTTTTTTTCTTACCGATGATCTTGCGATACGCGATGAAGGAATTGAATATACACATATCAATAAGAAAAAAACATCTTACTATACTCCGTTACTGTGTGTCACATGATAATAACAAGAGCTGTCATCTCGTTTTGAAGGTCTACGCAACCCATTACTTCTTATAACCAAGGGCACTTTGAACTGCTGCTTGCAGTTCTTCAGAATCTGAGTCCTGAAAGACAAATAACTTACCTCATTGTCACCGTTAAAAAGGTTATCCATAACCTTCAGTAAGCACTCCTCATCATCACCATGAACTAACCTCTTTGTCATGTTAGTTGTTTACTAAGTTAAGCTACCGCTTGGTAAACATGGCCTATGCTTCGTTTTAGAATACATTTATGAGCTAACTAAAATAGAGGGGGAGAAGGGGCTGTAACAGTTTTAGAGCAGAGGGTCCCATTGTTCTTGTTATGTAAACAAACTGGCCACTTTCTAATTACCCTTATGTAAGCAAGCCACTTGCTTGGACTCTTGTTTTACTTATTTAGGACATGATTAATGGGCAGTAACAGTCATTATAATTAAAATTCATGGCCTTTAACTGTCGTTATAATTACTGCAATTTATAGGCAGTATGTCACTGTTCACGTTTACCCTTACGTCTGAATGCTTTTAGCGTCAAGTGAGAACTGTCATCACGAAGAAGGCAACTTAGACCCTCAAATGTCGTCTTCCCTGCCCCGCTGTTCCAGCGTCCTCCCATCACACCACCACCTCCTTTAGTGACTCCAGCATCCTGAGACTCTCATTCATAGTCTGCACCTCGCTCCAGCGACTCCACTAATTCACCTCAAAGCCTTTTAGCGATTTTTCAAGGAGTATAGTTGTAAATAAGGAACTTGACTCCACAATGCACCAAAATACACTGTTTTACTCTAATATTACATTAGATAACGGTCCTTCACAAAAATACAGAACCTAGTAATTAACGTCATATTGCACCAAAAATACTATCTTCCTACTTTGACACTATAACATTATAAAAAATAACAATGGAATGCGTTAGCTATTTACTTTGTTGGCTCACACTGAGCTCGGCTAAGACGGTGGGGGGAGGGGGCGGAAAGATGGGTCATGTCACAGCTCCAGGTGGCTAATGGACTGACCAGCAGTGCCCAATGCAGGCAGGCAGACTGCTGGCTGTGGGTAGTCGCACCTCACCCTCTGGAGTAAACATGGCCCACCGTCTCTCTCTTCATGATTTGCATCTTATTCAAAGTGCTTAAAGACATGCTGCTGGTTTAGCACAGTTAGTATGGTGCCTGTGAATAGACAATGCGAATGGCTATTATTAAAACTGGTTGTGCTGAATCAGGCTCACATTTTATATGAAAAAAATAAGAAGACATATTAAAAAACCATTTATTTTTATTACATCCCTTTTTTACAATGTTCTCAACAAAGTTTCATAGGAGGTGGACTAAAAGCATCACAGTCTCCATTCAACTGAAAAAGTTTGTCACAATAGTCATAATTGGAAATAAACTCGTCAGTCTGAAACACTAGTGGTAGCTTGGGAAATTTATGAGTAATTCTCTAGGAAATAGATAGTCATCTGTTGCATTCAAATTATAGCATCCATCCATAAGATTTTTTTATGCATTTCAGGAATCACCTTGCCCCCTCTTATAGATTTAAGCTATTTCAGTATGTAATATGCGTAACACTCTCCATCTTGTCGGATCCAGACTCTTGTAGTTGCACCGTCGTCAAGTATTCTATTATAATTTGTTCAAAAATATATTTATAACGGCTGTAGAATGGCTGTAGACTGCACAGTGTTGAAAGATGCTTCTGTGCTGAGGAGTTGCAGTATGCAATCGTCGCTTGCATTTAAATTAATGGCTAATACCACTGCTCACTTCTTATCGCATTTGGCATCTATTGCCATGATCTTATTCATTGTATCAGGGGATAAGCTGACTGTGGAGCTCTCTGCACACTTCTTGTTGCACACCTGAAACGAAAGATGATTACATACAGCTTTTTCCTTTTTAATGTTTAATACACTGCTGCATATACAATATATTAACGGCGGTTTAGAATAGCACTATATCAGTCGAGTAAGACCTCTTAGAGTGAAGATATCAAACCGTGAGTCACAGTTCATCTCTTCGTCTTGAAGCAAATGGCAAGTAAGTTTTAGTGGCGGTGGAGATTTACTAAAAGAGTGTGACCACACATATGTGTATCTAACATATTTCTTCATCTTCCCACAGGTGAGGCGAAGCCACCGGATGTTAGAGTTATGTTATATAACACCACCTACAGCTAAAATATCAGGGACAACAAACGTGTTAGTATTGGGGTGATCTTCGACCGCGAGTTCTACCCAGTGCTGGTTTTCAAAAATTCCTTGATATAGCGTATCCAAAGTCATAATATCCTTAGATGAAATAACCATAGAGTTTCCTTATGGGACTTCCCTGGCATGATCAAGATTTCTACCGAAAAGGAGAGCACTCATCTAGAGTAGCAGACATTTATAAACTTAATGTATGCTACTTACGCAATTCTGCATGTTCTGGACTGGTGGCTAAGCTTACAATCATACATGTATAGATTCTACGAGAAACTGTGGAATAATTTGATGGAGTTGGCGCACCAAACTCTTAATCTGTCGGAGAAAATAACTGTTCACCTGTATGATTAACGTTGTGCATTAATACATGGGCATATGTGTGAACCAGCCATGGATGCTGTGAGCACTGTATTACAAGCATACTTAAGCATATATAGGAATTATAAATCAATAAAAGTGTAAGAGCAATATGTGTTTTTCTTTTCTCTCTATAAAATCCACTGCATGCTAATGTAAACCTGTAGTCTTCGCCATGGCCGAGTGAATGAGACGTTCTCATACAAGGACTTCGCAGTAACCAGCTGGTTCCACAGTGATGTTGACACCGAGGAGAAGGAAGGTCAATCCTTCCCAATAACAAATGCGATTTAACTATCAGGCCTTCCGCCTGTGGGAAGACTAATCTTGTACTGTCACCGCTCACACACCCTGGGGGGGTGGGGGGGGGGGGTGGGAGGGGGGAAGGATCCACTTCGAACATATGTATTCTTCAAAAACGTTATTTCAGTCCAAAAATCAGCATCTGCAGGTAATTCCGCACAGCATCGAGGGAGTAACATACCAGACGTTCAGTGAAACCAGTGATATTCCGCCATTTGAAAAAGTAAAACTAAACAGCGTATTCAGAACTGATAACGTTTCAATGGAGAACCAGGATGAGATCTAGCAAGATTTCTACTTTTGCCATCATATGAAAATTAATGTCCTTTATGTGAGTCAGACATACTGAAGGATTCCAATGCTGTTGATGGGGGATAATGCTTTCAAATAAGTCAGCCTGAATTTAAATCATATTTACCAAGCCACACTACAAACCAAAGTGTCATTCAATGAGTTCTTCACCATATGGGAGGATTGTTGGAGTGACTCCTATACGGCTTCCTACACACATCAAAAAACAAAAAAAGTTTTGTATCACTCCGGTTCCCAGAACACCTGAGGATAGACGTTGACTGTGAGTATTGTATCACAAACACAGTCCCTTTGACTGTTCAGAGATGTCACTAAATCGACCCAGAAATGTAAACAACCACACATGAGTAGCGCCTATTACACAGAGAGGGGCCGACAGCCGATCACTTCCAATCATTCCACCCGGAAGGAGGTACATGGCTCGTCTTGTCTGTAGTTTAACGAAGCCTAGGCGGTCAATACCCCGGGTCGATCGCGTCCACATTGTTACTTTGTGCCAGGAAGTGCTCTCAAAAAGGGAAAGGTGCAGGCGTCTCGGAGTGAACCAAAGCGATTTTGTTCGGACATGAAGGAGATACAGAATGACAGGAATTGTCGCTGCCATGCGTCGCTATTACTGCAGTGGGTGACCGCTACCTATGGATTATGGCACGGAGGAAACAGACAGAAACGCCACCATGTTGAATAATTATTTTTGTGCAGCCACAGGACGCCGTGTTGCGACTCAAACTGTGCGTAAAAAGCCGCCTGATTAGCAACTTCACTCCCGACGTCTAACGGTGAGGTCCATCTTTGCAACCACGACACCATGCAGCGCGATAGAGACGGGCCAGAACAACATGCCGAATGGACCGCTCAACATTGGTATCACTTTCTCTTCACCGGTGAGTGTCGCATCTGCCTTCAACCAGACAATCGTCGGAGACGGCGTTTGGAGGCAACTCAGTCAGGCTGAACGCCTTGGCTTAGACACACCGTCCAGCGAGTGTAGCAAGGCGGAAGTACCCTGCTGTTTTGTGATGACATTATGTGGGGCCAATGAACGCCGTTGGTGGTCATGGAAGGTGCCGTAACGGCTGTACGATATGTGAATGCCATCCTCCGACCGATAGAACAACCATATCGGCAGCATATTGGCGAGGAATTCGTCTTCATAGACGACAATTCAAGCCCCCCATAGAGCACATCTTGTGAATGACTTCCTTCAGAATAACGACATCGCTCGACTAGAGTGGCTGGCATGTTCTCCAGACATAAACCCTTTCGAACGTGCCTGGAATAGACTGAAAAGGGCTGTTTATGGACGACGTGAGCCAACGACCACTCTGAGGGATCTACGCCGAATCGCCGTTGAGGAGTGGGAAATCTGGACCAACAGTGCCTTGATGAACTTGTGGATAGTATGCCACGATGAACACAGGCATGCATCTATGCTGAAGGATATATTACTGGTTATTAGAGGTACCGGTGTGTACAGAAATTTGGACCACCACCTCTGAAGGTCTCGCTGTATGGTGTTACAACATGCAGTTTGTGGTTTTCATGAGCAATTAGAATGGCGAAAAAGATGTTTACGTTGATCTCTATTCCAGTTGTCTGTACCGGTTCCGGAACTCTCGGAACCAAGATGATGCAATTTTTTTTATGTGTGTAGTTATTGACAAAACTACGAAACTGAAATATGGCTGATACAGAAGAAATTCACAGAAGTTTTTGTTTAAAAGTAGGTGTAGCAATACATTATTGCATCAGTGTACTGTTTGCTATGGATAGGTTCAGAAGAATGTCATGCACTCATCTCGATGGTGTGATACGCAGACCAACATCTATCTATACGTTGTTACAAAAATTGAAACTCTTGAAAGCTCTACTGAAAATATCACCAAAACTCTTATACAACATACTGAAATGCAAGCATGGACAAGGAGGAGGAGGAGGAAGGGAGAGAAGGAGATGGTAAACGGTAACAGTAAAGGACAATGAAACTGAAGCAAAATTAGAAGATATGAAGAACTCCTTCTGTGAATATTGGGGAAAGAAATGCACAGGAAGAAAGCACTAGAACGATTCTATGGTTAATCAGTAGAGTGAAGGTAAATACTGATGAGACTGAACGAATTTTATACATACGAAAAGAAAACCCTGTAGATTAACATACATGTGCAAATTAGTTGTGCATCATCTTGAAGCTGGTTTAGTAAGCAGCAGTATTGTTAGCAAAACGAAAAAGTCATCGGTATGGATGGCTATTCGTCGTAAGTTACGAATGCTAAAATTAGGGGAGTTGTAGCGAGATTATTCCCTTTGAGGCGTTTAGGCCAGTAAGTGAAATTCTTAAATGGGTCTCAGACACGAGGAATGGAGGCAGAAGAAGAAGAAGAAGAAGTGGAGGAGGAGGAAGATATGGACGAACAGATAGAAGAAAGAAAAATGTGAATATTATTAGACGTGAATTATAAATTGAACATGGTGTGGGCAAAGGTATCGACCTCCAGCATAACACAATAACAATCGACCGTTGGACCACATACACTATGACGACCCTAACAAAAAGCCGGCCGCGTTGGTCTAGCGGTTCTAGGCGCTCAGTCCGGAACCGCGCGACTGCTACCGTCGCAGGTTCGAATCCCGCCTCGGGCATGGATGTGTGTGATGTCCTTAGGTTCGTTAGGATTAAGTAGTTCTGCGTTCTAGGGGACTGATAACCACAGATGTTAAGTCCCATGGTGCTCAGAGCCATTTGAAGCATTGAACCTAACAAAAACATAGAACGGTTACAGCTGCTCAGATTATTGTTTGCCGTGGGGAATAGCGCTCACGAGAACGACATCGTATCAGTCATTTCAGAGCTTCAAGAAAGATGCATTATTGAATCATTATGGATATGGTCATCAAAGAGCTCCATAAACCAGCTCAAAAAGAAAAAGAACATCAATATGTAAGCGTGTTATTACACGTGGTTTGGATGATTTGCGGCAGGCAGATGTGGATATGAGTCAATATTCAAGAGCAAACAAAGGTTTCAAGTATATATTTATGGATACACATACATATTACAAATTTTCGTGCGTTGAACAATTGCTGAAGACAGGGACGAATAACCGCCCAGACAAACTTCAAACCGACCATGGGAGTGAACTCTACAGTTGGTATTTTAGGGTAGTAATGGATAGGTAGACAATACACCACTCCTCGACATTACCCACATGAAAGCAAGTATTATGGAATATTTGAATAGAACAAATAAAAAACTGTAAATGTGACATGAAGCCACGCAGGAAGAATGCGATCATACTGCAAATTAATATGAGTGCTGCAAAATTGCTGAATTGGTAGCTAAATGAACTGCCACTGGATGAAAAACCAATGCCTTTACTTGATGCGTTTCGGGAGATAACTATCATCAGATAGTCTGGAAACCAAAATAAAACTCACAGGAAGTATGCATAAAGACACGTTGTAACTTATACAGTTGTCATGGCAGACTAATTTCAAAACTACATCATGTAGACAATTTACGCCACCAGAGGGCGGTGAAGCCTACATAGGTGATGCTGCACATCGGCGAAAACAGGATGATAAATTTTAATTTATTTACATAGAAATTGTTGAATATAATCCATAACTTTCAGAAAGGTATAGAAAGCAAGAAAGTTAAATAACATGCCACAAAACAATTTTTACATTGACGTCAAATATCAATAATAAAGCATTAATTTAAAATAATATGCGTAAGGTATATAAACCAATTACACAAAATCAAAATTATGCAAAATGCTGTATTGACAAAAAGTGTTAACCATACTGTCTAGCGATATACAATAATATATATGAAATTCCAAAGTTGTTCTTTTTTTTAAGTAAAGAAAAAGGCAGTCATGGTATACGACACGAGTACAAGCACTCACAGGATCCGGTAATGGAACTACTACCATTGAAAGATACCAAAATAAATCAGGGGAGAGGTGCAACACGCAAAATAATGTAACAAAGCTCCAGGAATACAAAGCACCAAGGAGGGCGTAACGATACTTTGTAAATGCTTAAAAGTAAACAGTACAAAATATAATAATAAGTAAACAAAAAATACCTGACATTTAAAGGGTATCTGGAACTCAGATCTTCCAGAAAACACATCAAATGCGGTATGTACAGAAAGCCTACGTCCGTATAATGACACATAAAAATGTTACACACATTCTAATAAGAGAATTAAATCCCACCCTCACATGTCAGGGTGAGGGAGATCGTACAAATAACAGGCGCTGTGACGAAGTACAGTCGTTATGAAATGCATGAAATACATTCACAGTTGTGAAGATGAACAACCATCCGTTGTACAATGGAATGATAACAATGAAAATTTGTTCTCGACCGCGACTTGAAACCGGATTTCCCGCTTATTGCGGGCGGCCGGCTTACCTTTTCTCTTATTTTTGCTCCAGGACTTATTTTACGGACTGGTCACCTTTTTTCTTTCGTTTTTGGGAAATGGAGTGTCTACTTCAGGCTGGTGGAGACGTTGTGGGCAGGGGTCGAACCCCGAGACCTGGCCACGATGCCTCCCCCTTCCTTTGGCTGAAAGCCCCTCTAGTTTTACTTTCATTCATTTTTTATCTTTTTTCAGTATTTATTTTGTTCTTCTACTACAAAACTGCGGATACTATTTAATACAAATTGTTTCTGTTAGCACGAAAGCACTTTAAACAAATTAAATAACATCAATCATCTTAACATGAAATAAATCTATTTTCACCCACATGTACTTTTTTTTTTTTTTTGGTCATCAGTCTACTGACTGGTTTGATGCGGCCCACCACGAATTACTTTCCTGTGCTAACCTCTTCATCTCAGAGTAGCACTTGCAACCTACGTCTTCAATTATTTGCTTGACGTATTCCAATCTCTGTCTTCCTCTACAGTTTTTGCCCTCTACAGCTCCCTTTAGTACCATGGAAGTCATTCCCTCATGTTCTAGCAGATGTCCTATCATCCTGTCCCTTCTCTTTATCAGTGTTTTCCACATATTCCTTTCCTCTCCGATTCTGTGTAGAACCTCCTCATTCCTTACCTTATCAGTCCACCTAATTTTCAACATTCGTCTATAGCACATCTCAAATGCTTCGATTCTCTTCTGTTCCGGTTTTCCAACAGTCCATGTTTCACTACCATACAATGCTGTACTCCAGACGTACATCCTCAGAAATTTCTTCCTCAAATTAAGGCCGGTATTTGATGTTAGTAGACTTCTCTTGGCCAGAAATGCCTTTTTTGCCATAGCGAGTCTGCTTTTGATGTCCTCCTTGCTGCGTCCGTCATTGGTTATTTTACTGCCTAGGTAACAGAATTCCATAACTTCATTGACTTCGTGACCATCAATTATGATGTTTAGTTTCTTGCTGTTCTCATTTCTACTACTTCTCATTACCTTCGTCTTTCTCCGATTTACTCTCAAACCATACTGTGCACTCATTAGACTGTTGATTCCGTTCAGCAGATCGTTTAATACTTCTTCACTTTCACTCAGGATAGCAATGTCATCAGCGAATCGTATCATTGATATTCTTTCACCTTGTATTTTAATTCCACTCCTGAACCTTTCTTTTATTTCCATCACTGCTTCCTCGATGTACAGATTGAAGAGTAGGGGCGAAAGGCTATAGCCTTGTCTTACACCCTTCTTAATACAAGCATTTCGTTCTTGGTCGTCCACTCTTATTATTCCCTCTTGGTTGTTGTACATATTGTATATGACCCGTCTCTCCCTATAGCTTACATCAACTTTTTTCAGAATCTCGAACAGCTTGCACCAATTTTATATTGTCGAACACTTTTTCCAGGTCGACAAATCCTATGAACGTGTCTTGATTTTTCTTTAACCTTGCTTCCATTATTAGCCGTAACGTCAGAATTGCCTCTCTCGTGCCTTTGCTTTTCCTAAAGCCAAACTGATCGTCACCTAGCGCATTCTCAATTTTCTTTTCCATTCTTCTGTATATTATTCTTGTAAGCAGCTTCGATGCATGAGCTGTTAAGCTGATTGTGCGATAATTCTCGCACTTGTCAGCTCTTGCCGTCTTCGGAATTGTGTGGATGATGCTTTTCCGAAAGACAGATGGTATGTCGCCAGACGCATATATTCCACACACCAACGTGAATAGTCGTTTTGTTGCCACTTCCTCTAATGATTTTAGAAATTCTGATGGAATGTTATCTATCCCTTCTGCCTTATTTGACCGTAAGTCCTCCAAAGCTCTTTTAAATTCCGATTCTAATACTGGATCCCCAATCTCTTCTAAATCGACTCATGTTTCTTCTTCTATCACATCAGACAAATCTTCACCCTCATAGAGCCTTTCAATGTATTCTTTCCGCCTATCTTCTCTCTCCTCTGCATTTAACAGTGGAATTCCCATTGCACTCTTAATGCTACCACCGTTCCATTTAATGTCACCAAAGGTTGTTTTGACTTTCCTGTATGCTGAGTCTGTCCTTCCGACAATCATATCTTTTTCGATGTCTTCACATTTTTCCTGCAGCAATTTCGTCTTAGCTTCCCTGCACTTCCTATTTATTTCATTTCTCAGCGACTTGTATTTCTGTATTCCTGATTTTACCGGAACATGTTTGTACTTCCTCCTTTCATCAATCAACTGAAGTATTTCTTCTGTTACCCATGGTTTCTTCGCAGCTACCTTCTTTGTACCTATGTTTTCCTTCCCAACGTCTGTGATGGCCCTTTTTAGAGATGTCCATTCCTCTTCAACTGTGCTGCCTACTGCGCTATTCCTTATTGCTGTATCTATAGCGTTAGAGAACTTCAAACGTATCTCGTCATTCCATAGAACTTCCGTACCCCACTTCTTTGCGTATTGATTCTTCCTGATTAATGTCTTGAACTTCAGCCTACTCTTCATCACTACTAAATTGTGATCTGAGTCTATACCTGCTCCTGGGTACGCCTTACAATCCAGTATCTGATTTCGGAATCTCTGTCTGACCATGATGTAATCTAATTGAAATCTTCCCGTATCTCCCGGCCTTTTCCAAGTATACCTCCTCATCTTGTGATTCTTGAACAGGGTATTCGCTATTACTAGCTGAAACTTGTTACAGAACTCAATTAGTCTTTCTCCTCTTTCATTCCTTGTCCCAAGCCCATATTCTCCTGTAACGTTTTCTTCTACTTCTTCCCCTACAACTGCTTTCTAGTCGCCCATGACTATTAGATTTTCGTCCCTCTTTACATACTGCATTATCCTTTCAATATCCTCATACACTTTCTCTATCTGTTCATCTTCAGCTTGCGACGTCGGCATGTATACCTGAACTATCGTTGTCGGTGTTGGTCTGCTGTCGATTCTGATTAGAACAACTCGGTCACTGAACTGTTCACAGTATCACACCCTCTGCTCTACCTTCCTATTCATAACGAATCCTACACCTGTTATACCATTTTCTGCTGCTGTTGATATTACCCGATACTCATCTGACCAGAAATCCTTGTCTTCCTTCCACTTCACTTCACTGACCCCTACTATATTTAGATTGAGCCTTTGCATTTCCCTTTTCAGATTTTCTAGCTTCCCTATCACGTTCAAGGATCTGACATTCCACGCCCCGACTCGTAGAACATTATCCCCTCCCGGAGATCCGAATGGGGAACTATTCCGGAATCTTTTGCCAATGGAGAGATCATCATGACACTTCTTCAACTACAGGCCACATGTCCTGTGGATACACGTTACGTGTCTTTAATACAGTGGTTTCCATTACCTTCTGCATCTTCATGTCGTTGATCATTGCTGATTCTTCCGCCTTTAGGAGCAATTTCCCACCCCTAGAACAAGAGAGTGCCCAGAACCTCTATCCGCTCCTCCGCCCTCTTTGACAAGGCCGTTGGCAGAATGAGGCTGACTTCTTGTGCCGGAAGTCTTGGGCCGCCAAAACTGACTATTTATCAAAATTTTGGCAGTGGCGGGGATCGATCCCGGGACCGAAAACGTTTAGATTAGGAATGAAAGACGCTTCCCCGTAGACCACGTGTACTACGACCGTGTAACTTCCAACACACAGGTGACTCTTATTTTTACCCATATTTACTACGGTCGTCCAGCTTTCAACACACAGGTGGAAGCTAAACATCCAACAACCACACGGTCAAAGGAAATCATAATAATGATGAAAAACAAAACAGCATGCTATTCCACGCCCGCTTATCATCTGGGTATAAATTTCATTGGCAGTAAGTTGATAATTATTTCACCTCATGTCAAGGTGAATTACGGGGTGTCGCCTTTTATGCGGTACACGCCAACTGTAAGGGGGTTTATGAAAACACTGTGCAAATAGATTGAGAACAGTTGTTGATAGCGAGGAGTGTGCTCAAGTGTGCTTTGGTTATCTTGGAGATATTGTCCGTAGTCAAAAACCATCTTCTCATCACCACAGAATAAGTAATAAATGGACATGCCTTTAAATCATGTTATAACATGAGTCTTCACGATCGGGAAGTAACTATCCTCTGCGCTCAGGAAGAGCTGTGGGTCAATACTGTGAGGTGGAGCATGCAGGTAACAAGTGAGTATCTTCTGTAGCAGCATCAATACGTCAAACTCTGTTCTGCATGTCAAATGTTATTCGTCAGTGTCGGGGAGGTGGCAGGGCGGACAGAGGGGTGAATCCATCAGCCCAATCGCGTGTAACCTGTGTCGCGTCAAGTATTTTTCAGTTGACCACATGGTACCACGTTGCTCGTATCCGTGTATGGAGGAAGCGTTTGGTTGTTGGACTGCTCTCCACGCCACAGGCCGTAGTGTTCCTAGGCACCCCATATTTGACGAGTAGGCAGGATACAACAGTGAGGGTTTGTGTTTACTCTCAATTATATAGCAAGGGATGTATCTCAGCCTCTCGGCTACAGAGTTCTGGTGGTGGGTAGATCAGGATGCACATAGCTATAGTCAAGTATGAATGACGAGATGTGGAAAAGAGAGGGAGCAATGGGCGCAATCGTAACAGGTGGTGGGATGAATGCTGGCATCAGTTCCTCGAACAGACTGTGTTAATGGGTCCTCGGCTACAGAGTTCTGGTGGTGGGTAGATCAGGATGCACATAGCTATAGTCAAGTATGAATGACGAGATGTGGAAAAGAGAGGGAGCAATGGGCGCAATCGTAACAGGTGGTGGGATGAATGCTGGCATCAGTTCCTCGAACAGACTGTGTTAATGGGTCCACAGTTTCAACATTGCACACAAATATGAGGCTGCTTTCCTCGTCAGTACATTTATAATTACACAGCCGCCTTCTCACGGAGTGAGGTTGTGAGTGTCGTAGAAGACTTTGAACAGGAATTCAGCAGTAAGGTAACATCCAAATGTAATTTGTAGTCTGTGTGCCATCCGTGTTGGTAATGGAGTACCATGTGTGTCAACTTACTTGATACATAAAGGTTAAGATACTGCTGACACTGTAGGACGTCCATGTGTCGAAGTAGGTTCTGGTGGACTTCTGTGCGTATTGCCCACAGTAGTTGTCTATAGTTCATGATAGCTGTGCGATGCACATCTAGTGTGAATGTTATGCCCAAAAATCTGATCGCATCCACCTTTCGGAGGGATGCCATGCAGCCTCCTGGAGGACCCTTCTGATATGCATCGCCGCTGACTTGGCTACATTCATGTGGCTTCTCGCCGCCAGTCTATATCGCTTAATCCATTCAGGCATGAATTGCACATCATCGTTGATTTTACCAGTAGTAGAATGTCAGTTAGCATGTGCTCTGCAGTGAAAGGTGTGGCCCCTCAACGTAATTCCCTGAAGTCTGCTTTTCAGCCCTCCCATGAACGGTTTCAGTGCGACTGCGACAAAATCATGGAGACTGGGCATCCTTGTCGAATCGAACGCCGGTATGGCAAGTGATCCACTGCATGTCCATTTACCAGTACATGGGACGATGCTCCGCGTACGAGGTGGTAAATTACGTAGAAGAAGTCAGATTGGAAGCCCACGTGGCTAGAACTGACGTAAGAAACTTGTGGTGCACTTTGTCAAAAGCGTGCTTGAAGTTAATTAGGCCACAGCAACTCGAATGTGGCAGGTAGTGGAGAGAGCTACCAAATTCCTACTTTCACCAGTGGCCTTTTGCATGTTGGACTCTCCTTCTTGCGTCGTCTGCTCCGGTGAAAGGGTTAGTGGCAGGACCTTCTTTATGCGCACAGGCAGTAACTGGGCAAAGATTGACCTCTGTAAGGATTGTGTATTGGAATGAGTAGTCTATCGCCGAAAATAGGTGGCATGCAAAACCAAGGGAACGTTAGCCCTTGATATATAGTGATACTACGTGTCATCGTCAGGGTGCAGAAAGTGTGACAGAATCGGACGGTAGACTATCCGGCCTGGGCGACTTGTTAAGTGCACCCTTATCCAGCGCATCCTCAATGTCGTCCTGCGTAATCGCCGCTAAAAGCGACGATGTTGCTGAGTGGTCGAGGATGCACGACACCTGCTGCAAATGTCGTTATCCTTCCTCTCCTCTATACTCTCCTCCTAGTAAAAACGTCGATAATGGTCTGCAAAGGCTTCCACAATGGTTGCCTGGGTGGTTAATGTTCGACCAACCAGCGAAGTGAGGTCCGTAATTAGCCATTGTCGGCGTCGACAGCTATCAAGAACGATGTCGTGCACAGATGTGATTTTGTTGTTTGCTCGGCCTTGACGCCGCGACCGCACGACAACGCATCCAATTTTCTCCATTTAACGGGAAACATGTTGGCTTTAATTAGGCGGCTTACCCTGTCCGTCTGGTGAGGGCAGTTGGGATCGGAGGTCGTGAAAAATCGTGCAATAAAAGCCCAAAGCATGACGATGCCATGCGGTGATGTACTTTCGATGTTGTATCAGCATCTGCTGGAACGCTGGTTTTGCATATTCTGACCACCATGTCAACATCGAAACCTATCGTGGAAGACTTGTTTTTGCATTCCGCCAACGAGATGCCGATAATCTGACAGCATTCTGGGTCCTCCAGGTGTGCCACAGTTCTCTTCCACATACCACGGTTGCGCCATACACGCTATTTGTGGATGGTGACCATTCATGAGAACGTACTATGGTCTGAGAAGGCAAGTGGCCACCATTCGACGTCCAATCCTCCTGACACAAGATCACGGGAGACACAGATATGATCAAGACGACTGGCCGAGTGACTAGCAAGAAATGTGTGTCCGGAGTATCCACCTTGCACTCTGTCCCTAGTATCGAGGGGATGCAGGTGTCGCACCAATATCTGAAATTCTCACAAATCGTAAAGTGCGAGACCTGGCCGTTGGAATGGAGCCTACAGTTAAAATAGCCGCAGAAGATATAGTGATCGTAGTGACCAAGAAAGAGAGGCGAGTTGGAGGGGGGGGGGGGGGGATTTCCTCTGAGTAGAACTGCGACCTTTCGTGGCGTTTTCGGTTCCCGATGGAGCATACACGTTAATAATACGTGTAACTAGTGCCGTGATCGCCAGCCCCAGGCTGTGGGAAGGAAAATCACATCAATGGGAATACCGTTATGCACTACTATCGTCGTCAGCTGCCGGCCTGATCACCCTGTATCATATATTTCGCATAACCATAGAAGCCGGGGAGGGACACGAAACGCACTCTTACTGACTGTAATTGTGGCGATAAGGTAGGCTTGCCGTTGAACTGCAGGTGCCAAGTAATTCATTAGATCGGAAATGTCTATTGAGTGTCGAGCTGCGTAGTCGGCACTGGCCATTCCCAATACCTAAGCCGGAACCATTCCTCAAGTTACGGTGCCATCGGGCCCGGCCCTCTCCGTGTAACTTGCATGGCGTCATCATCATCGTCCTCCGTCCACACCGTTGAAAGCAGAGCAAGACCATCTACCGTGGTCTCCCCAGGGCACGGGATGGGTGCCTGCACTCTAGGAGGAGTGGAGGTATTTGTACGGCAGCACAAATCTCGCCTATCCATGTCTGATCGTTCAGCTGTGGGTATGTACGAAACTTCCTCAATCCCGTTCTGTGCTCCCACGCTGAAGCCGGCGCGGTTTCCTCTCTGGGAACATCATCTCAGCAGGAGAAGTCCTCGTCCTCCAGCGGCTGGTCCTCAGTCTGTTCTGAAATTGCTCTGCACCTCTGCTTACGGCGATTTCTTCTGTGCCCTTCCGTTTCAAACGAATGCAGCGAATCACGACGCTCCTGCACAAAGGCCGCAGGTGGCACCATCAACAAGTCAATTACCATTTTACTGTTGTGGACATTGTCATCAGCTGATGAGACAGTCGCTGTCAAACTGGAGTCCGCAACGCGTAGAACGGGCGTTTCATCTTCCCGCTGAGTCAGAGTATGCTTTGTTGGGTCATCAGGGAGTCTCAGATGCCGCCATGCAGCGGTAGCAGTCGTGAGAGAGGCAATGTAAGTGGGGGCAGCCACGGCGGCGCCATGTCGGCAGGCGGTGGGTGCGTGATCCGGCGATGGACGCACCTGGATCGGAAGTGGCCCTCCTCCCTACATCCGGAACAGGTTCTTGGTTGTCCGTCGTAAATGACGATGGCACGGCAGCCGCCGATATAGAGATACGAACGGACATGTTTTTTAAGTTCAGTTTAGACCTGCATGTTCAAAGGAACAGACACTGCGCCGACTGCAGCCGTTTTTGAAATACATGAAATGTACTCGCAGTTGCGAAATGGACAACCATCAGCTGTATAATGGGAAGTCGCTTGCCCAGCCTCGCCGGATAAATACGATATTGTAGATTCCACATTAACATTGCATCGCAATTCGGAATGGCACAGGTATTGTAATACTGTATTTATCTGCAGACATAGGGAAAGCGATTTTCAAGTAAATTCTTTCTCCTGTATGGGAATATACATAATGGATGTACGAGTACAGGTTGTAGACACATGGTTGAGAAGTCTGGAAATATTGGTCTGGCCTTACGTCGTGCTCGGATGGCCTAATGATAACGCGACCGCTGGCGATACGTAGGAAATCCGGGTTTGAATGCCAGTCTGGCACAACTTCTCATTTCCATCACTGCATTTTCGTCACTGCAATTTCGTCATTGCATAATACAGCTGATGGTTGACCAAATTTTCAGTTGCCAATAAATTTCAAGTACATGTTAATGTCATAGAATTACTCAAGAGCCAACGATCACGCTAGAGAGTATACGTGACAATCTACCAAGTTACATTTTAACCTTGAATGTTCCACACACACTTGTCCCAGAGGCGTTGGTGGAGTATCAGTTACGTCGCGACCTCGCATCTTGGTCTCGTGTGTATCCTGCTCCACTACTAACATCACTGCGGTTTGGTAGCCCTTGAATGATAAGAGATAGGACGCTCTTATTCACAGGGCATGTACATTAGTATGTTCTGCAGAAATGATTAGCATTTGAACCATGTCGGCCCGCAGGTTCAAGGTAAACATCGGTGTCGCGGCACAACATCACCTAGCAGTAAAATGTGCATGCGGTTCTTATTGTCGCTATAGACCGAAGGTAATGGATCAGTGTCACCTGAGCAGACGTGCAGGATATCTCGCAGATGTAAGAGCGAACCGTATCCTCAGATGAGTGAGTTTGAAAGAAGGCAAGTTCTTGGCATGAGGGAATGTGATTCATCCATCTGGGAAACTGCTGCTCGTGCCGGACGAAGAGTTCTGGCAGTGCAACGGGTGTGAGTAAAATGGATCACGGAAGGCCGTAGCACACAATGAGATGGGTCAGGTTGCACTAACCGGACAGCCCCCCCTCCCAGGAAGATCAACACTTCATCCGAATGGCATCGCAGGACCGATCTGCATCCTCCTGCTCTAGAGCAACAGTGGAACAGTGTAACTCACCGCACACTATCAGGTGTAACAGTCCGTTGCCGTATGTTACGCCATGGGTTACGTGCTCTTAAGCCACTTCTCCGCCCACCTTTGACGAATGTGCAGAAACTTGCTAGACGGCAATGGTGTATCGAACGACGTCACTGGCGACAGAATTAGCATCAGACAGAGTTTTTGGACAAATCCAGGGTCTGTTTATTTGAAAATGGTGGCCGCATTTTGGTTTGCTGCAGACAAGGGGAGCTGCACAATGGCTGCATTCGCGCAAAACATACAGCGCCAACTTAAGGCCTCATGGCTTGGGGTTGCTTATTGGGTACACATCACACTTGGTGCGTGACCAGGGCATTGTGACCAATGTGACCTACGTGAATGACATCCTGCGACCCTGGAATATGGTGACACGACGGGTCCAGTGCTGTGATCCAATGTCAACCACTGCAGATGAAGTTTGGAACAGGGTGAATACAGCAAGGACGCCAATCGCGCCTTATATATCCATCACGCATGGAACAAGTTATCAGGGCCAATGGCACACCCTGTACCTACGAGGCAACAGGGCACATGCTGAGCGGAGGTGACTAAAATGCTGATTACTTCCGTAGAACATATTAATGTACAGTCGTGGACAAAACGAGCGAGACCCCTCGCCTTTTCGTTATGCTCATCCGCACAGCTTTAAAGTCTGCTACATAGCATAACAGGCAAGGCGACGAAGTGCTAGCAACATACTATGCACAGGAGTGAAATTGAAAAACCATCCGAATTTTTTCAAACTGTTTTCAATCATGTGTAGGACTATATTAATGCTGATTAGTGAATTAAACACAACACGTAAATATAAGATATAAATGAAAGAAGAAACGCTAATCAGTATGAACTGTACTAACAAAAACGAATTTCAACTTATCGATATAACATACCTGTTTTAGTAAGAAAAAGTACCAAAAATCGATACAAATTAGCAAAATGTTGTGCGCATTCCACCGCGAAACGGTCTGTGTCAATGTTCAGACCAGTCATACTGGATTACCGTTGCTGACATTCCATGAAAGTGTGCAAATTTAGCAATGCGTGAAAATTCATAACGAAATTCAGTTAAAAATCATTCAGTATCAACTGCCTCATGCAGGAAGATACTGAACACGTACCTAGAGGACAGAGAGCTTGTGCGTAAGCGCCTCCAAGTTTTCCTTACTAAATGTAAAACAGTTGCGGCGAGAGATCAACTTCCTCGATTACCGTGACGCAGATCGCCGAAGGCAGAGGGAATCTGGAGAACTGCTCGCACAGAGATCCGCTGTGAAACAGGAACTCTGAGAGAAAAAAGCCAGTGCTTCCACTTAGTGACGAATGTGATGCTTCCTTCAGAGCGAATGCTATTCATTCAAAGAAAAAAAATTTAAAGTGCGTACTGCATTATTGGTGGAGAGTCCCCATGTGTGGTGTTCTATCGTAGTTTTACTTGGGGCCACTTCGGCGATTTGGGTGTCGATGATGAGCAAAAGACACAGGCGCACTTACACACACAAGCGCACACACACACAAAGTCCCGAGCCGAAAAATCCTCAACCTTCCCTTGGCCTCGTGATCCAGAGCTATGCTAACCACGTGACCACGAACTGCTTACACAGTGAAGGAGAACTCACGTTACAGGAAGATCATTCTCCTGTGCTTAACTCCACATTCGTTCACCAGCAGCTGTCCAAACAACGGCATCAACGCTATGGATTGGCCGCCACAGCCTGTTGATACGAATAAAGAAAAACATAGGTGCAAGGAAGCCAAATGTGAAGACACTATGCGTAACAGAAGAAATGCCTCAGTTGATCGACGTAAAAAGGAAGTACAAAAATGTTCTGGGAAATTCAGGAATACAGAAATACAAGCAACTTATGAATAAAATAAATTCAAATTGCACAGAAGCTAAGGCGAAACAGCTGATGGAAAAGTGAAGTCAAGGGCGGTAACATTAAAGAGTCCTATGGGAATTCCATTGTTCAATGCAGAGGAGAGAATCGATAAGCAGCACGAGTGCATTGAAGGCTTCTATGAGGAAGAAGACTTCTACGATGACGTGATGGAACAAGAAACAGGAGTCGACAGGCAAAATATACGGGATCCAGTATTAGAATCACAATTTAAAAGAGCTTTCGATGACTTAAGACCAAACAGACAGAAGCGATAGATACCATTCCATTAGAATTCCTGAAATCACTGGTGGGAGTGACAACAAAACGGCTATTCAAATTGGCGTGTAGATACTATGAGACTGAAGATAGACCATCACACTTTCGGAAACGTCATCCACACATAGCAAGAGCCGACAAGGGCAATAATTATAGCAAAATCAGCCTAACAGCTCATGGATTCAAGCTGCTGACAAGAACAATATACAGAAGAACGGAAAACACAATTACAGATCTGTCAGTTGGCAATCAGATCTGCTCTAGGAAAGGTAGTCACCTGAGAGGCAGTTCTCACGCTGCGATTGATAATGGAAGCAAGAGTCAAGAAATATCAAGATACGTTCATAGGATTTGTAGAGTTTGGAAAAGCGTCAGAGAATGTAAAGTGGTACAAGAAAGACGAAAGTAATAAGAAGTAGCAGAAATAAGAACAGCGAGTAACTTAAAAACGGAACTGGGGATCACGAAGTAAACGAAGTTAAGGAATTCTGCTACACAGGCTGGAGGACATAAAAATCAGACTATCACTGGTAAATAGGAAACTGGCCAAGAAAATTCTACTACTATCAAACATAAGAATTAATTCTAAGGAGATATTTCCGAGAATGTACGTTTGGAGAACAGCATTGTATGGTGGTGAAACATGGACCGTAGGTAAACCGGAATAGAAGACCATCGAAGCATTTGAGATGTGATACTACAGAAGAATGTTGAGAATTAGGTGAACTGATATGGTAATGAATCAGGAGGTTCTCCGAGAAATCGTCGAGCAAATGAACAAATGGAAAACACTGACCAGGAGAAGAGACAGGACGACAGGACATCTGCTAAGACGTCAGGGAACAGCTTCCATGGTACTAGAGGGAGCTGTAGACGGTAAAATCCGTAGATGAAACAGAGGTCGGAATACATCCAACAAATAATTGAGGACGTAGGTTGCAAGTGCTACTCTGTGATTGAAAAGTTGGCATAGGAGAGAAATTCGTTTCGGGCTGTATCAAACCAGTCACAAGACTGATGACTTGAAAAAAAAATCCATTTTAGAATATTTGAGCTGAGGTAGCACGAAAGCTGTCAGATAACCGTCCACGAGACCAGCTAGCTACATCTGACGCCCTCCGAGACTGTGCTCTTGAAACCTGATAGAAAGTTGTCTCATCTGGCAGTTACGTCCGACTCCTCACAGATTCCATGCCAAGACGCATGATTAAATTTAGAAACAATGGGCGATTCTGGACAAGATATTAGAGAACTAAACCAGAGGCAATAAAATATGAATTAGTTTCCTCTAAGTTCCCTTTTTAACTGACATGAATAATTTAAATATTATTCTTCAGTTTCTCCCGGAGCCGCGTGGCATTAGCCAAGCGGTCTGAGGTGCTGAAGTCATGGGCTGTGCGGCTGGTTCCGGCGGAGGTTCCAGTCCTCCCTCGGGCATGGGTGTGTGTGTTCGTCATTAGGATAATTTAGGTTAAGGTAGTGTGTAAGCTTAGGGACTGATGACCTTGGCAGTTAAGTCCCATAAGATTTCACACACATTTGAACATTTTTTCTCCCGGCGTATTTGTTCATCGAACAGTCCAAGATTGTAACGCTGGTTCGTAGTGTACAAGGGGAAAAATATTCCGGCGATAAGTATCTTTTAAATATGTTTTTAAACACTACATTTCTCTTTCAGTCGCTCTCTGCGTACATACTTAAAAAGTAATAAATTATGAGGGACTTTTTAAGGCTATTTTTTGTTGTTTCAAATTCATCTCTCTCTTGCCTCTATTGTTCCCTCCTGTATTCTCCCAAAAAAAAGTAACAGATTTCTTCTAATATTTATTCACCTTTAATATCACTTCCCATGTCTCACACTTAACGAGCTATGGGCTGAGATTGGTAGCAACCTGGATGCCTCCGTTTGTATACAGCTGTTAATCATAGAAACCCACTTTCGTCGGCTCTTCTGGACTCGATGTGCTGGTTTCCCGTGAGGTCATGAGAACGTTTCTGATGTTTGCGGTGAGAGAGTTACTTCAGGTTTGTTCAGAAAGCTGCACGTTGCAGAGTAACACTTTTAGGGGCATAGTACGCTAGACGAACGTATATGAGATCCACGGAGAGTGCTCAAGCGCATTTCTGATATGAAAAGACTAAAAGAATACGTTCTGTCTCTGTGTGTGCGTGTTAGTTTCATCACCAGTATCTGACATCCGAGGGCGAGTGTTGTAGTTTAGCGCAGAAGCGCTTGACTTGATGGTACGAGCTTCAGATAAGAAGAAGTTTTGTTCTCCAAAGTACTAGAAGTCTGTAACGGAAATTTCCGAACGTCCTGTAAAACATGTGAGGACTGATAGAAGTTTATATCAAACTGTCAGGTAATAACTTAGAAGGAACTTCACTGGCTGTGAGATATTACTTTACAAATGTGCCCCACGCTCAATTACATAAACCTTTTATTGCCATTTCCGTCTCTTTGTGTTATAAGCGTAAGGCAAACCGAACTGTTTATTCATAAGAACTTTTTCTCTCTTCTGAATTTAGCATCAGCAATGATCGTTTTGTATTCGTCGTGGGTAGAAGTTATTTTGTGTTCTTCTGAGTATTATAGAATGTGTAACAATTTTACTTTGGAATACCGTATTTCTGTCATCGTATTGTGTTACTTTCTACACTTCCTGCTTCAATTTCTGTGTATCTTCGCATTAGTTACACTTTGTTTCTTTGCACATTTCGCTTGTATGATATGAAGCTTTACATTACTAGTAGCCTACGGAATTTCTTTGTGAATGTTCGCGTCCTGCAAGGAAAACTCTGTGTTTGACTTCTAATTTGCATTCCTCTGTTCTGAGGATAGTGCCAATGACAGTGTTCTCCATAAAGATCAGAAGATGCTTAAGTAAGCATAGTGTTTACATTACAAGCATGGTAGCCGCTCCAAGAATGTTAATCACATTTGGTGAATGAGATTTTCAGTTTCCAGTGCGCTTAGAAAGAAAAACAATAGTGGCTGTGACAGCAATTCATTTACGATTTTCGGGTTGCAGTCAGTGCATCTGAATTTTATTAGTATATATACTTTAGCCCATAAGACTAGTTACAGAAATGAAAGTAAGTGTCATTGCTTAATACTGTTCATATTTAGGCCCTGAGTCAACTCGGCAATGAACCTTTGAGAAACGAGGTACAGTCTGCACTTCCATGTCTGCTCACAGAAACCGTTCGCAGTGTAAACGTATTATTCCTGTGGCTAGCAAACTGTCAACATCACATAATATGTTAGGCAACATTGTGATCAAGTTACTTCCTGGAAAGGCACAGATTTATTCTGGTAAATTCATTTGAATTTTCATGCAGCTGTATTAAACATTCTGAGTGATTTTCATGTAAGATGCGGAATTGGTTCATCAGATTTATGGTTTTCAGTCGGGGAAGAAAGTTCCACAGAGAAATGAAACTACTCTCGTCTTTTGCGTCGCAGATCTCTACGTCAACTATAAGTATGGCATTGACAGAGCCTGAAACATTCTGCTTTCAGTAGTCGTGCGGCTATGACGTCTGTTTACATCCCTACCACAGAGCTTCACGCTCACGAGGTTGTTTACTTCGTGTTAGTCTTCGCCAGTGCTTGCACTTTCGACATAGAATGGCGCAGCCGTACCGACAGTCTACCACCAACATCGGCTTCTGTCCGCAGCTATGGTCTCGCGATGGCGTTCTCGTTTCCCGAGCCCGGGGTCCCGGGTTCGATTCCCGGAGTGGTCAGGGATTTTTCTCCTGCCCCGAGATGACTGGGTATTTGTGTTGTCCACATCATTTCATCATCATTCATGAAAGTGAAAAGAGTGGACTGAGCAAACGTTGGAAAATTAAATCGCGCAGCTGAGCGTCCCACAAACCAAACATCATTATCAAATGGCTCTGAGCACTATGGGGCTTAACATCTGAGGTCGTCAGTCCCCTAGAACTTATAACTACTTAAACCTAACTAACCTAAGGACATCACACACATCCAT
Source organism: Schistocerca gregaria (assembly GCF_023897955.1). NCBI lineage: Eukaryota > Metazoa > Arthropoda > Insecta > Orthoptera > Acrididae > Schistocerca > Schistocerca gregaria. Next base: position 864,451,317 of record NC_064921.1, read on the forward strand.
GCCCGAGGCAGGATTCGAAGCTGCGACCGCAACGGTCGCGCGGTTCCAAGCTGTAGCACCCTGAACCGCTTAGCCAACTCGGTCGGCATCATTATCAACATCGGCTTTAATAATGAATTTGCATGACAGAGGGCCTCTGAAGTGAAACAATTTACACGAGGAGAAAATAGAACTGAACCACCAGATATGATTGAAATCCACTTCTCCAATATAATCAGAGTGGTCTACGGCCTTCGTCAAAAACACCTACGATAAGGTGCGTGACAATTTTTTTTTTTTTTTTTTTTTTTTTTTTTCTTTTTGTCCTCAGTCTTCTGACTGGTTTGATGTGGCCCACCACGAATTCCTCCCCTGTGCCAACCTCTTCATCTCATAGTAGCACTTGCAACCAGCATCCTCAATATTTGCTGGATTTATTCCAATCTCTGTCCTCCTCTACAGTTCTTGCCATCTACAGCTCCCTCTAGTACTATGGAAGTCATTCCGTCTGTCTTAACAGATTTCCAATCATCCTGTCCATTCTTCTTGTCAGTGTTCTCCACATATTCCTGTCCTCTCCGATTCTGCGCAGAACCTCAGTTCTTACAGTATCAGTCCACCTAATTTTCAACATTCGTCTGTAGCACCACATCCCAAATCCTTCGATTCTCTTCTGTGTGCGGCTGGTCCCGGCTGAGGTTCGAGTCCTCCCTCGGGCATGGGTGTGTGTGTTTGTCCTTAGGATAATTTAGGCTAAGTAGTGTGTAAGCTTAGGGAGTGATGACCTTAGCGGTTAACTCCCATACGATTTCACACACATCTGAACATTTGATTCCCTTCTGTTCCGATTTTCCCGCAGTACGTGTTTCACTACTATACAATGCTGTACTCCAGACTTACACTTTCCGAAATTTCTTCCTTAAATTAAGGCCAATGTTTAATACTAGTAGACTTCTTTTGGCCAGGAATGCCCTTTTTCCCAGTGCTAGTCTGCTTTTGATGTCCTCCTTGCCTAGGTAGCAGAATTGATTAACTTCATCTCCTTCTTGACCATCAGTCCTGATGTTAAGATTCTCGCTGTTCTTATTTCTGCTACTTCTCATTACTTTCGTCTTTCTTTGATTTACTCTCAATCCATATTCTGTACACTTTAGATTGTTAATTCTATTATGTAATTCTCCTTCACTTTCACTCAGGGTAGCAATGCCATTAGCGAATCGTATCATCGATATCCTGTCACCTCTAATTTTAATACCACTCCTGAACCTTTCTTTTATTTCCACCACAGCTTGGCCTGCCGCGGTGGTCTCGCGGTTCTAGGCGCGCAGTCCAGAACCGTGCGACTGCTACAGTCGCAGGTTCGAATCCTGCCTCGGGCATGGATGTGTGTGATGTCCTTAGGTTAGTTAGGTTTAAGTAGTTCCAAGTTCTAGGGGACTGATCACCACAGCAGTTGAGTCCCATAGTGCTCAGAGCCATTTGAACCATTTGAACCATCACTGCTCCATCGAAGTACAGCCTGAACAGCAGCGGCGAAATAGTATATCCCTGTCTTACAACCTTTTTAATCCGAGTACTTCATCAGGGCACACCGCTTTAACGTAGCGCTTTCCGTGAGCGCGAGGAGGTTTGGTTGCTCTGGATCTGGAGGGCTTTGCCAGCGACAGCGTAGCTACCAGCAGGGTCACCCATGCCGGACAGGCCGAAGGGGAGGAACCAGACCCCTGTGTCCCACAACGACCTATCGATATCCTCTCTTCTATCCTTTTCCTAACCCTAGCCCATCCTTGTTCTTTTCCTTTCCATTCCCCCCCCCCCCCCCGCTCCACCCCCCTCCCGCTCCCCCACCCCCCACCCCGTTAACCGATGCTGGCGGTTAAACCAAGCATAGGTCTGCGGAAGTAATGCCAATCCCCAGCCCCACCAAAGAAATCGGAAGCATTGAGCCAATCACCCGCCCTTCTTAAAAAACCTGAATACTGAAACCGAGACTTTTTTCTTAGTCGTCCACTCTTATTATTCCATCTTGTCTCTTGTACATAATGTATATAACTCGTTCCGCGCTTTAGTTTACCCCTATTTTTCTCAGGATTTCGAACATTTTGTACCGTTTTACATCGTCGAACGCTTTTTCCAGGTCGACAAATCCTATGAACGTGTCTTGATTTTTCTTTAGTCTTGCTTCCATTATCAACCGCAACGTCAGAATTTCCTCTCTGGTCCCTTTACCTTTTCTAAAGCCAAACTGATGGTCATCTAGCATATCCTTAATTTTCTTTCCCATTCTTCTTGTCAGCAGCTTGAATGCATGAGCTGTTAAGCTGATTGTGTGATAATTTTCGCACTTGTCAACTCTTGCAGTCTTGGGAATTGTGTGGATGATATTTTTCCGAAAGTCAGACGGTATGTCACCAGACTCATACACTCTACACACCAACGTGAATAGTCATTATGTTGCCAAATCTCCCAACGATTTTAGAAATTCTGATGGAATTTTATCCAGCCCTACTGTCTTATTTGATCTTAAGTCCGCCAAAGCTCTCTTAAATTCTGATTCTAATACTGGATTCCATACCTCTTCTAAATCGACTCGTGCTTCTTCTTCATATCAGACAAATCTTCCCCCTCATTGAGACTTTCCACCTATCCGCTCTCTCCTCTGCATTTAACAATGGAATTCCCGTTGCACTCCTAATGTAACCCACCTTGCTTACAATGTGACCGAAGGTTGTTTTCACTTTACTGTATACTGATTCAGTCTTTCCGACAGACATTTCTTTTTCGATTTCTTCACATTTTTCGAGCAGCCATTTCGTCTTAGCTTAGCTGCACTTCCTATTTATTCAATTCCCCGGTGACTTGAATTTCCGTATCCCGGAGTTTTTCGGAACTTTTTTGTAATTCCTCCTTTCATCGATCAAATGAAGTAATTCTTCTGCTACCCATGGTTTCTTCACAGTTATCTTCTTTGTTCCTACGTTTTTCTTTTCAACTTCTGTGAAGGCCCCTTTTAGATATGTCCATTCCTCTTCAAATGTACTGTGTAATGCAGTACCAGTAGCCTTAGAGAACTTCAAGCGTATGTCGTCGTTCCTTAGTACTTCCGTATCCCAATTCTTTGCATGTTGATTCTTCCTGACTAATTTCTTAAACTTCATCGTACTCTTTACTACTACTACATTGTGATCTCAGTCTATATCTTCACGTGGTTGCGCCTTACAATGCAGTATGTGATTTCGTAATCTCTGTCTGACCGTGATGTAATCTAATTTAAATCCTACTCTATCACTCGGCCTTTTCCAAGCATACGTCCTCCCCTTGTGAATCTTGAACAGAGTATTCACTACTACTAGCTGAAATTAGGGACTCAGAAGGAGCCACGTCTGCGCAGTGCCAGAACACTCCGGAACTGCTGGCAGCAGGCATGGACTGCCGGATGGAAGGGCTGTGGTTACAAGGGTGCACTACCTCGTCGTAAACCGGATCCAGCAAGCTTTAAGATGATTGCATTTCAAACCAAGTAGAGAAACCTTCACCATTGTAACATCTCGCGATTCTCCAGTGACTTAGGTTCGTGTTGCTGCTCGTAGTGTCGCCGAGGCGAAGAGAAGCGAGTGGAGTGCTTGGGGAAATCGTATCTGTTTAGCTTTCCTCGACTTCTTAAACTGTTTACTGCGTCCAACTTGTTACAGTTTGTTAAGTTCAACCAACGGTAATTTTTCTTGCCTGGTGGCCACTAACTTCCCAGTTACCTGCCCTGGGGGTTAGTGAATGTAACGGCAGTGTACGTTTCCTCGCCTTGCCGCTGCTGTCAGGTAAGATGTGTAGTTTTGACAGCTTTGTTGACTGTAGGCCGGTTGATGATTCTTCTGCTCCGGTGGTAGTGATTCCTTTCTCGTTCCGGCGCTCTAAACACAGTATTCTGGGGACACAGTGCAGACCGACGGTTCCGGCTTTGGCGTATTGTTCCATCGTTGCATTTGGTATATCGGACGTCAGGTATCTTCGCCAAGATTATCATTCATTAGACTGCCACTAGTCTGAGTTACCATCTTGCAAAGTTAAAGCAACTCTTGGCTGCCTATCTCATCGCTCGAGGAAAGTGTTTGTTACCGGACCTTCTCAGAGGTCGATTCCTGGAGCACCGTCTGTAGCCCCTTGGTTCGTGTAAGACATGTGTGCTCTAAAAGGAGGTCTGATGGCTAGTAGTTCTGTATAGCGCTCCTTCAGCCCACGCCTTCTGCGGGTATAATCTGCCTCAGTACCCTTCAACGAACTTATATATTGGTCCTAGTGATTTATTATTGCATTGTTTATTACAATACCTTGTAATGCCTACATTAGAGGCTACATATGTCTAGTTAATAGTTCTGGTCTCCTTCTGTAATAAATCTGGAGTGTAGTGTTCAGTGGATGTTAAGGGTTGTGTTACAAAATTTGCCATTATCTTATTTCACCCATTTGGTGATCAGTTGCTTGTTTTTTAATTAATCTTAATTTTTATATTATTGCCATTCCTGTTGTGTTAGTCCTTCAGCCCAGATCACAGTGGCTTGCTTTTAAAACATTATTTGCTGTATCTGTATTTAATGGTGATTTGCTAAAATGTAACTTACCGAAAACACTATTATTTACACAGTTGTATAATACTTCATTAATAACGTGAGGTATTTTTATTTATTTTCGAATCTGGAATTACTGCTTTAGAGTAAATTGTGTGTAACTGTAATAGGCAACCAATAATTATTGTTTACGGCCCCGTCGGCAATCATAACTGAATGGTGCCTTCCCTTGACTACCAGGTATCATCTAGATTGAGCCTTTGCATTTCCCTTTTCAGATTTTCCAGTTTTCCTACCACGTTCAAGCTTCTGACACTCCACACCACAGTCTTTTTCTCATGGTCACCTCTCCCAGAGGTTCGAATGGGGGACTCTTCCGGAATCTTTTGTCGATGGAGAGATCGTTTTCAGTTCCAGGCCACGTGTCCTGTGGGCACATTACGTATCTTTAATGTAGTGGTTTCCATTGCCTTCTGCATCGTACGCCACTACAAAGAAGGACTTAAATTTAAACATTCTGTCGGCCATGTCGAAGCAGTGGCTATTGATCAGGCGTGGCTTGGATTAAGAACTGTTGGAGTATTTGAGCTACAGTTTGAGATTCAGGCTGATATCGCGCTTGCAGCGCAACAACTCTATGGTAACAGAAAAATGGACAACCTACACTAAGTACTCGGAGCTTAATGGGGTGCTACAAATACGGTTCCAACTATCAAAACATCTGTATTCTTATCCCACAGTTGGAGGCTGCAGAGCGGTAGTCATTTATGACGGTCAGCCAAAAACTTGCTCGGATTGTGGTCAGCAAGGCCACGCCCGTTCAGCATGTCTTCAACGGAAAATACTACAAGTACCGACAGGTGAAGATGTAGCAACATCTTTGGTGACATCCCTCCCTCTCACATATACAAACGTGTTCCGGACGGACGCCCCGTCGAACAGTGACCTCACGCAACAGCTGGACAGTCCCGTCCAAGAGCGGATGACGACACGAGCATGGTGGCGGCGGCGACGCCAACCGCCGAGCAGCAGCGACCGATACCTGTAATACAGAGATCAGGACAGAAAATGGTCATCGATAGTTAGGTAGTGTTATCAGCTGTTTCCCTCTCAGACCCAGTGGCAACAAAGGCACACGCCCACGTTCTGGTATAGAAACGCACATGCGTAAGCAACGATCTTCGAAAGGGCACAAGAACGGCGCCTCACCCCGTCGGACGACTGCTTAACATGATGAAGAAAAGGCCGAAGAAGACGGCCACCGTATGGGGGTACCGACACTTCACATCCAGAACACCACAGTCTCGACAGCAGCATACGCCAAGAGCGACCTGAAGTGGTCGAGCGCGACAACGTAGAGCTACCAGCAGTCAGCTGCTAATCCGAGTTAGTAGAAGAAACGACACAGAAAGACGTGGTTGGAAAGACCCAGCCGACGGCAAACCTGTTCCAAGGAAACTGGGGTGATGATTGTGAAGTAGTCCCACTTTCGGTCGCAACAGGCGACACGGCGGGGGCGGTGTTCTGTATAAAGTTAGAAATACAGCCAACGCCGGTGGACAAGACAGAGCCACGCACCCTGTCAGTCAACAGCAGGTGGCGTAAGCTCCCATGGCCGATACACACGCGATGCAACGAAGACCGGGATATCGGCTTGCCTCCATCAACATCAATACAATACGATCTTCAATTAAGATGCCTTTACCCAAAGATACGCTACAAGCGGTGAAGATCGACATCGTCCTCCTGTAAAAAGTATGCGCTGACGAATTTCCTGTCATGTACGGGTTCGAATACAAAGTGTAAAAAAAAATAAATTTAAACTGCTCTGAGCACTATGTGACTTAACTTCTGAGGTCATCAGTCCCCTAGAACTTAGAACAACTTAAACCTAACCAACCGAAGGACGACATACACGTCCATGCCAGAGGCAGAATTCGAACCTGCGACCGTAGCGGTCGCGCGGTTTCAGACTGAAGCGCCTAGAGCCGCTCGGCAACTGCGGCCGGCCCTACGTATCGCACGCCTCTTAAACTGGCAGCGGCATACTAATACTTCTCAGTCAGAGTATCGCAGCAAAAGGATGTACTGTACGTACCGTTGGCGCGGGGATTAGCAATGATGGTGCTTGATGAATTACACATCAACATCTGTGCACCCTCCGGTACAGACAGGAGATGCGAGTGTTTCCGCTTCTTCGCAGAGGAAATTGCCCCGCTCTTCCAAGGTCGACACGACCGCTAATCCTACGAATGTTGGTGCACAATATGCATTGGTTGCCACCTGCGAACATGTCCATGACCTCCATCCTGAATACACCCAAACGACGAGTCATTCCGCTAGCCGTCTCGCCCGAATATATGTTACACGCAATCTTAACGCTGACCTCATCGAAGCCTGTGGCCTGCAGCCTACGCTGACTATAAGGCATTAATCTGTACGATATCCGTCCAGCGGTAGCAGGTATGGCGGAGGCGCGATCCTTCGAAAATGACCGGCGCCCATTTGAGAGATGCCATTTAAGTTTGGAGATCTTGCGAACGATTGCTCCAGCCGTATCCTACAATCCTACTTTGGTGCCTGGATTGTACCAAACTGGCGCTACACTGCTCAATAGTAACATACGTTCGTTAGCTTTCGGTGTGCCGACGTGAGACAACGGAATTTTATTTCACAGTGCTACGGGGTGCACCGACCAAGTGCCTTCTCCGGAGCGGCAAGCGGTAGTACGACGGGCGAAGGCCAGAATTATATCCATGAAGCAACGCCAACCTGAAGGTGCAACGGTCAGGGCACGGACACGAGACAGGGTTACAGGAGAACGCCCAACGATGTGTCATTTCATCAATGAAAGCAAAAGAAGAAGAAGAGCTCTGGGACAAGCTGTGAACACGGATGATGGCACACGCCTAACAGCATAACAAGAAGTAGGTAATACCCTTGTAGAACATTGCACTTCGTTTTACACCGCAGTGGATACAGATATGGTGGCAATTACCGATATTACACATACGATATTCGGCACCACTGGACCAGAGGCGGAGGCGCGACTAATGGAGGAGAATACAGAGGAAGAAGTGGTGGAGGCCATTGGTAGGGAAGCGGTGAATAAATAGCCATGACCAGACGGCCTCCCTTTGGTACGTTGTAGGACCTTTAGCTTTGTCATGGCACCCCGATGGACAGCTATCTGCCGTGGATTATAACGTCGCCTGACATGCCCTTCCCGCCGGTTTTGTCGAGAGGCTAATTATCCCCGATACACAAACCCTTTGATGGCACACAGATATGGGACTACGACCTTAAAATATTCACCAGACTATTAGCAGCAGTCCTCGAAGAGCATTGCACCAAGTGATCTCACTCGACCAAACGTCGCCCGACGGAGCTGCCAACATGCAGAGGGCACTTTGTGAATATCGTGATTTGATTTCTCTAGCAAACACATGGCTCCTCCATGGAGCACAAAAATCGATAGATTTTGATCAAGCCTTTGATAGAGTGAGTCATACAATTTTTGCACATACGATTTCCACGACCATTTGATGCGGCTACTCCAAAGTGCTCGTCAATGGACATACGTGAAGTCCCAGATCGTAGCGAGATCGGTCAGACAAGAGTAGCCCTTATCTACTATAGTATGTGCACAGGTCTTCGATGTGTTACTCTGCGGCCATCCTCACCGCCTGACAAGACTGGCCTTGTGAGGACATACTTTCAAGTGTAAGGCGTGTGCGGATAACCTGGTGCTCGTAGCGCCAAATGGAAATTATACGCACGTTGGTCACATATGGAGCGGCCACTCGCAGCCGCAAAAATGTAGACAAGTCTTCGACGATGGGTATTGGTACTGGACTCACGGAAGAATGTCCAGCAGCTTTATGACTAACGGATACCTTGAAATGCCTTGAAATTCCAACGACAGCCCGAACATTACGGCCACCTACCCAATGGCCGGTATGTCCACCTTGACACGGATAACAGCTGCGACGCATCGTAGGATGAAAGCAATGAGGTCTTGGTAGGTCGCTGGAGGAAGCTGACACCACATCTGCACACACAAGTCACCTAATGCCAGAAATTCCGCGGAAGGGGCATTGAACTCTGACGCCACGTTTGGTCACATCCCAGATGTATTCGGTAGGGTTCAGATCTGGAGAGTTTACGAGGGGGAGGGGGGTGGGGAGCGGCGGCAATACATCAGTTCCAACTCGCCACTGTGTTCTTAGCAGCACTCCATCACACTCCTGGCCTTATGGCATGGCGCATTATCTTGCTGAAAAATGTCACTGTCATCCGGAAACATGATCGTCATGAAGGGGTGAATGTGGTCTGCAAACAGTGTACGGTACTCCTCGGCAATCATAGTGTCTTTCACGATCTCCACTGAAGATGTATCCCCATCTGAATGTTCTACAGAGCATAATGGAACCGCCCTCAGCTTGTCTCCGTCTCGTAGTACAGGCGTCTAGGAGCTGTTCCGCTGGAAAATGACGGATTCGCGCCCTGCCATTGGCATAATGTAGTTATTGGGATTCATCAGACCATACAACACTCTCCCACTGCGCCAATGTCCAGTGCCGATGGTCACCTGCCAGAAGCTGCCGATGTTGTGGCGTTAACCTTGCCACATGCATAGGTCGTCGGCTTTGGAGGCCCATCTGGTGCTCTGCTTGTTCAGAAACACTTGTACTCTGGCCAGCATTTAAGTCTGATAAAACTTCCGCCACTGTTCGCCAGCTGTCCTGTTCTACCAGTCTGCCCAGTCTACTCCTCAGATGACGCTGCTATCGCCTGGACGGGTTTATATCGATAGTGGATAGGTGATGATTATGATATACCTAATCAGTGTACGTCGCACAGCAGCGCATAACCATAACAGAGAATGAGTCCGGACAGCGTCAACGGGGACATCATAAGGGCGTTAGACGCTAACCAGCGGGTCACATATGTAAACACCCACCTAGCGTTACGAATACCGCATTCTGCCCAAGTACATACGATGATGGTAATGACAGAACGACGCATACTGGCGGCCTACGGTTCCTTCGTTAGTGCAAGCCTACTACTTACAGCAAGACACGACGCCCTTACCCTCGTTCATCGTAGGTGTGCATTGGATCTTCTGCATGTACACGATCAAACGAAGGATCTATGTATCAGCACAATGTTAAAACTGTGGAGACGACATCAGATATGTCAGAATATTAATAGAAGAACTTAAATTATGTCCCTGGATGTAATCCAATCACGGGTTACGAAAAAATCGTTCTTTGTTTCAGCTAAACCCTCTGTCCAGAGGGGTGTATCTAGAATGCTTAACGGCAGATAAACGAAATCGTTTCATTCAAACCCACGTAGTGCAGTTTGTCTGCAACTACTCATACGCTTGGTCGGTATTATAAAGGTAGAATCTCGGCTTCGAGAGAGGTCCTGGGAACATCAACCTGTCTAGTCTTAATACTGCTCGTCAGCTCTTGCATAAATGAAAAATCGAGGGTCACAAAAATACAACAGAAGGTAACGACAAACAGATATGGACGCTAGCAATCACACAGTTGGAATCGCCATACAAGAAATTGATAAAGTGCTTAAAAATTCCAAAAATCCTAAACTATGAGTTTTAGATGATACGAGAATGGAAGAAATAAAACATTCAGGAAACGAATGAAGTTCATCTACATCTACATCTACATGACTACTCTGCAATTCACATTTAAGTGCTTGGCAGAGGGTTCATCGGACCACAATCATACTATCTCTCTACAATTCCATTCCCGAACAGCGAGCGGGAAAGACGAACACCTAAACCTTTCTGTTCGAGCTCTGATTTCTCTTATTTTATTTTGATGATCATTCCTACCTATGTAGGTTGGGCTCAACAAAATATTTTCGCATTCGGAAGAGAAAGTTGGTGACTGAAATTTCGTAAAAAGGTCTCGCCGCGACGAAAAACGTTTATGCTGTAATGACTTCCATCCCATTTCGTGTATCATATCTGCTACACTCTCTCCCCTATAACGCGATAATACAAAACGAGCTGGCCTTTTTTGCACCCTTTCGATGTCCTCCGTCAATCCCACCTGGTAAGGATCCCACACCGCGCAGCAATATTCTAACAGAGGACGAACGAGTGTAGTGTAAGCTGTCTCTTTAGTGGACTTGTTGCATCTTCTAAGTGTCCTGCCAATGAAACGCAACCTTTGGCTCGCCTTCCCGACAATATTATCTATGTGGTCCTTCCAACTGAAGTTGTTCGTAATTTTAACACCCAGGTACTTAGTTGAATTGACAGCCTTGAGAATTGTACTATTTATCGAGTAATCGAATTCCAACGGATTTCTTTTGGAACTCATGTGGATCATCTCACACTTTTCGTTATTTAGCGTCAACTGCCACCTGCCACACCATACAGCAATCTTTTCTAAATCGCTTTGCAGCTGATACTGGTCTTCGGATGACCTTACTAGACGGTAAATTACAGCATCATCTGCGAACAGTCTAAGAGAACTGCTCAGATTGTCACCCAGGTCATTTATATAGATCAGGAACAGTAGAGGTCCCAGGACGCTTCCCTGGGGAACACCTGATATCACTTCAGTTTTACTCGATGATTTGCCCTCTATTACCACGAATTGCGACCTTCCTGACAGGAAATCGCGAATCCAGTCGCACAACTGAGACGATACCCCATAGCTCCGCAGCTTGATTAGAAGTCGCTTATGAGGAACGGTGTCAAAAGCTTTCCGGAAATCTATAAATACGGAATCAACTTGAGATCCCCTGTCGATAGCGGCCATTACTTCGTGCGAATAAAGAGCTAGCTGCGTTGCACAAGAGCGATGTTTTCTGAAGACATGCTGATTACGTGTCAATAGATCGTTGCCTTCGGGGTGATTCAAAATGTTTGAATACAGTATATGCTCCAAAACCCTACTGCAAACCGACGTCAATGATATAGGTCTGTAGTTAACTGGATTACTCTTACTACCCTTCTTGAACACTGGTGCGACCTGCGCAATTTTCCAATCTGTAGGTACAGATCTATCGGTGAGCGAGCGGTTGTATATGAGTGCTAAGTAGGGAGCTATAGTATCAGCGTAATCTGAAAGGAACCTAATCGGTATACAATCTGGACCTGAAGACTTGCCCGTATCAAGCGATTTGAGTTGCTTCGCAACCCCTAAGGTATCTACTTCTAAGAAACTCATGCTAGCAGATGTTCGTGTTTCAAATTCTGGAATATTCCATTCGTCTTCCCTGGTGAAGGAATTTCGGAAAACTGCGTTCAATAACTCCGCTTTAGCGGCACAGTCGTCGATAACAGTACCATCGGCACTGCGCAGCGAAGGTATTGACTGCGTCTTGCCGCTTGTGTACTTCACATACGACCAGAATTTCTTCGGATTTTCTACCAAATTTCGAGCCAATGTTTCGTTATGGAACCTATTAAAGGCATCTCGCATCGAAGTACGTGCCAAATTTCGCGCGTCTGTAAATTTTAGCCCATCTTCGGGATTTCGCGTTCTTCTGAACTTCGCATGCTTTTTCCGTTGCCTCTGCAACAGCGTTCGGACCTTTTTTGTGTACCACGGGGGATCCGTTCCATCTCTTACCAATTTATGAGGTATGAATATCTCAATTGCTGTTGCTACTATATCTTTGAATTTGAGCCACATCTCGTTTACATTCGCATAGTCAGTTCGGAAGGAATGGAAATTGTCTTTTAGGAAGGCTTCTAGTGGCACTTTATCCGCTTTTTTTAAATAAAATTATTTTGCGTTTGTTTCTGATGGATTTGGAAGAAATGGTGTTGAGCCTAGCTACAATGACCTTGTGATCACTAATCCCTGTATCAGTCATGATGCTCTCTATCAGCTCTGGATTGTTTGTGGCCAAGAGGTCAAGTGTGTTTTCGCAACCATTTACAATTTGCGTGGGTTCGTGGACTAACTGCTCGAAATAATTTTCGGAGAATGCATTTAGGACAATCTCGGAAGACGTTTTCTGCCTACCACCGGTTTTGAACAAGTATTTTTGCCAACATACCGAGGGTAGGTTGAAGTCCCCACCAACTATAACCGTATGAGTGGGGTATTTATTTGTTACGAGACTCAAACTTTCTCTGAACTGTTCCGCAACTGTATCATCGGAGTCTGGGGGTCGGTAGAAGGAGCCAATTATTAACTTAATTCGGCTGTTAAGTATAACCTCCACCAAAACCAATCCGCACGGAGTATCTACTTCGACTTCACAACAAGATAAACCACTACTGACAGACAGAAACACTCCACCACCAATTCTGCCTAATCTATCTTTCCTCAACACCGTCTGAGACTTCGTAAAAATGTCTGCAGAACTTATTTCAGGCTTTAGCCAGCTTTCTGTACCTATAACGATATCAGCTTCTGTGCTTTCTATTAGCGCTTGAAGCTCAGGGACTTTTCCAGCGCAACTACAACAATTTACAACTATAATTCCGACTGTTCCTTGATCCAAGCACGTCCTGTATTTGCCAAGCACCCTTTGACATTGCAGCCCATCCCGCACTTTCCCGAGGCCTTCTAACCTAAAAAACCGCCCAGTCCACGCCACACAGCCTCCGCTACCCGTGTAGCCGCCAGCTGAGTGTAGTGAACTCCTGACCCATTCAGCGGAACTCGAAACCCCACCACCGCTATGGCGCAAGTAAAGGAATCTGCAGCCAATACGGTCGCAAAACCGTCTGAGCCTCTGATTCAGACCCTCCACCCGGCTCCTCACCAAAGGTCCGCAGTCGGTTCTGTAAACGATGCTGCAGATGGTGAGCTCTGCCTTCATCTCGTAAGCAAGATCGGCAGCCTTGACCAAATCAGATAGCCGCTGGAATCCAGAGAGAATTTCCTCAGATTCAAAGCGACACACGTCATTAGTGCCGACATGTGCCAGCACCTGCAGCTGGCTGCACCCTGTGCTCTTCATGGCATCCGGAAGGACCCTTTCCACATCAGGAATGACTCCTCCCGGAATGCACACGGAGTGCACACTGGATTTCTTCCCCTCCTTAGCCGCCGTATCCCTAAGGGGCCCCATTACGCGCCTAACATTGGAGCTCCCAACTACCAGTAAGCCCACCCTCTGCGATTGCCCGGACCTTGAAGGCTGAGAATGATCCTCTGAAACAGGGCAGGCAGCAGTATCTGGCTCAGCCAGAGACACTGCTTGAAACCGGTTTGTCAGACGCACCGGGGAGGCTTTCTGATCAGCCTCCGGGGACGCCTTTCGCTGCCTGCCACGCCTTGGAACGACCTCCCAATCAACCACAGGCGAGGGCTCAGCCCCACTGCGAGCAGCAACCGGGGCAACCACAGCGGCAGACCGATCTGGGGACAGACGGGACGAGGTTGACATCCCCGTGATACCCAAGTCCGGCTCCCCACAGTGGTGCCCATTGGCAACAGCCTCAAGCTGCGCGACCGAAGTCAGCGCCGATTGCTGCTGTGAGCGAAGGGATGCCAAGTCAGCCCCCATCCGAACACAGCAATCGCAGTCCCTGTCCATTCTAATCGATGTTTAACAACAGTTACCGAAACACGAGTCCGTGCCTAGATAACTGCTGAATTTACGATTACAGTAACTAAAACTCGAAATTGCACCTCCTATACGAAACTCACACGCAATTTAAATAAGAATCTACGAAGTAAACACTAAAGCGCGATGCTACAACTGTCAAATACTATAATACGCCCGAAATATATGAATTAAACAATGCAAGTACCCAAAAACACGCAAAGAAATTAATTAAACTATCTAACAAATAAGTAAGCTAGGGTTATACGACTTGCTGCTGCAGGTGCTTATCCAACGGCGGCAGTGTTTACTTGCTCCGAAAAGACGAAAGAAAAAAAATGGTTCAAATGGCTCTGAGCACTGTGGGATTTAACATCTGACATCATCAGTCCCCTAGAACTTAGAACTACTTGAACCTAACTAACCTAAGGACATCACACACATCCATGCCCGAGGCAGGATTCGAACCTGCGACCGTATTTAGTTATACCCGTACATGTAGACACTATATGCAAAACGTATTGCAAATAGAGTTAGTAGTAAAGAAGTAATAAATTAAAGCGTGATGCCTAATACAGAAGTCTGACTGTACGGCCGGCGAAAATGTTGTAAGCGATAAAGTTCTTTCCTCTCATCATTTTCTGGGGAGGGGGCGGGAGCGGCTATCAGTGAGAAAAAAGTTTCGTAAAGATTTGAAATTATGTAGAAACTTCGTCGAAGTCGTTAACTGCTCTCTTTCTCAAAACCGCATGAATGAAGTCCGTGTACTTGTGCGTCGTTGGATACTGTGCCTCGAGACAAACACATAGTTTGTACCTATAGTATCTGCCTCGAGACAAACACACAGTTTCTAATTATAGTACTTGTGTTATTGTGTTAAACCTTTAAAATAAGATTATACCCACTAAAAACAGATAATGATAGCATTTTAAATTTTTAAACTCTCTAAATAATTACGCGAAATATCGAAAATCGGATTTTTGTTGTCCCTATGCTACAACTGGTACTAGGTTTCGGGTTCTGGGATGGTGTTTTAGCTATCTTCCATACGACTACATAAAGGCAAGTAGATGTTTATAGTTGTTACCAAAACTCTCGAAAAGTAAATAACTGATTTACTCTAACAATACATAATTCAATAGTACACATATACTCTAAAAAATGGGCAACATTTTTAGCAAAAATATCGAGAAGTTCGTTACCATTTTACTTCAGATTTTATGCAATACTCTAATAAACCTTCGCTGGACATACGCTATAAATTTTTACAACTTTCTAGAATAGATTTTTACAAAAACGAACGAAAGAAAATTGGATTTAACGTCCCGTCGACTTCGAGAACATTAGAGACGGAGCACCAGCTCGGATTCCGTCAAGGATGGGGAAGGAAATCAGCCATGACCCTTGAAAGGAAGCATACCGGAGATTTAGAGAAATCACGGACGGATGGACGCCGGTTCGAACCGTTGTCCTCCAGAATGCCAGTCCAGGATGCTGGCCACTGCGTCACCTCACTGGGTCAGATTTTTACACAAAGTCTAATAAACTTTTAGACAAACAGGGGAAACGTTGTTACCAAAAAATATCGAAAAGTTCTTAATAATTTTGCTTCAAATTTTTACTCAGTTATCTAATTAACATTCAGATGGACAAAGGCTATGTAATTTTTAATATATATAATACATAAATACACATGTGATGTGTAAATGGGAAGACTGTTACCAAACATCTCGGAAAGTTCTTGACAAATTTAAATCCAATTCTTATGCGATACTCTTCGGATTCACATTTGTTACACACAAACACACACACACACACACATATGTCGAATGTTGGTGTTGACGGGCCCAGGCGAGGCGTAAAGCTTTTTATCGTGCAGTCATAAAGGATACACAGCGAGCTTTCGGCTCCGAAAGCCCATGTCGATGATGTTTAGTTGAACGGTTCTCATGTTGACACTTGTCGATGGTCCTGCATTGAAATCTGCAGCAATTTGCGGAAGGGTTGCACTTCTGTCACGTTGAACGATTCTCTTCAGTCCTGGTTGGTTCCGCTCTTGCAGCAGCTTTTTTGGCCGCAGCGGTTTCGGAGATTTGATGTTCTACCGGATTGCAGGTATTCACGGTACACTCGTTAAATGGTCATATGGGAAAATCCCCACTTCATCGCTACCTCGAAGATGCTGTGTCCCAACGCTCGTGGCTCCGATTATAACACTACATTTAAAGTCACTTAAATCTTGATGACCTGCCATTGTAGCAGCAATAACCGATCTAACAATTGCGCCAGACCCTGGTTGTCGTATAATAGGCGTTCTCGACCGCAGCGCCGAGTTCTGCCTGTTTACATGTCTCTATATTGAATGCCAATGCATATACCAGTTTATTTGGCGCTTCAGTGCATTAATGAGTCACGAGAGATGATAACATGCCCACTATGTATGTGGCAGTTCTAGACACCGAAACCAGGTTTTCGGCAAATGATAGTACGCTAAGACGCATGCACTTTGGTACGTTATAAAGAGTCTTAACTCTTGTATCGGTCGAGGTATTAAAGCAGTAGGATTTTTTAAAGAGAATGATATACCTTTTACGGGGATCGAAGGCGTTTTAAAAGGCGACTACAATGATATAATACTTGTTATTGTAGAGGCTGAAACGCTTCACAGAAGAATCCGAGAAATATTCTAAAACTGGTAATCGGTCGGTTTCGGCTATTGCGTTGCAAATATGCCTATTCCAGGCTACGTTGGGTTTTTTTCCCTCCTGGCTTTCGGGACATGCCCATACAGCTATCTCAATAGTATAATGTCAACTATGACGATATAAACGTGTTGAAGACAACACAACGCCCAGACCCAGAGTATAGAAAAGTATCAGAATTGGACAAGAACCGAACCCGAGACCCTTAGGTTAGCAATCCGCCACCCTGACCATGCACCTACCGAGGCGTCAGGCTATATCGTCTTATCAAAGCTTTCGACTGTGTATTTGTCTGCATGCAAAAATAGTAGGAACTGTGTCATCTATTTCTGCTTCATCATTTTTTGCACACAGACATGTACACCATTTAGGAGAAGTTAGACATGCTACTTTTAATTGGCGAATGGTGACAAGAGACGAGTTGCCACAGAATTTGGGATCAGCCAAAGGAATGTCATTAGCATCTAGCACTGACATTAATTCCACACTTAGCAGCTTTACTATATTAGGCACTCGGAGGGGGCGATTTCGAAAATCGTATGGAATTTTGTTGGTTGCTGTGCATCGCTTGGGAAACGACACTAGGTTTTTTCCAACCTGTGCTCTTTAGCTAAGGAGCAATGTTTATCACGATAATGTAAAGTTACGTACAACATGCAGCAGTGCTATACTGAAAATCCACGCTGGCTTCGTTAAGTAGAACAATAATGGCCGTGAAGCTTAAATGTATGATGCGGCATTATAGGAAACTCCATTGTGCGACCTTACTTCATCCCAAGAATGTGGAACGGAAATAGGTACTCATACTTTGTCAAGAGCATTCTATATGTTCTTCTACTAGAGGTACCACTGGATAGTCGATAGTGTACCTGTATGTGTTTCCGTCACGCCGACTGCCCTGCTCACTCTTCCCCTGTTGCAGCGCAGATATTGAATGAAACGTTTCCTGGCAGTTGAACAGGACGGAATGCTGTAGTGCAGTAGTTGGCCAGGTCTCTTGTTTTGAGTTCTCCTGATTTATTTCTGTGGGGAGCACTGAAAAATACAATCTAGCACGAAGCCCCAACTACCCCAGACGATTTCCGCCGTCGAACGGCCATAGCGTACAACGTCATATCATCCAAATCTGTGGCTTGCACACGATGGAGACGATTTGAGCACTTACTTAAGTAAAGTGTAAAACCATGTTTCGTGAAGAGCTTTTCATGTAACTTTCTATGTAACGATTTCTTTCCTTTTGAATGTAACTCACTAATTTAAAATGTGAACACCCGGGATAGTTGATCCTGCATTGTCCTTCCCGTCAACAGATGGCAGTACTTTTGGCACCCTGGTTTGTCAGTTTGCCGGCAGCTGTGGCCGAGCCGTTCTCGGCGCTTCAGTCCGGAACCGTGTTGCTGCTATAGTCGCAGGTTCGAATGCTGCCTCGGAGATGGATGTGTGTGATGTCCTTAGGTTAGTTAGGTTTAAGTGGTTCTAAGTCTAGGGGACTGATGACCTCTGATGTTAAGTCCCATAGCGTTTAGAGCCATTTGAATCATTTTGTTTGAAAGTTTGCTTCCCCCTTCGTGTTCGCAACTCGGTGCTCTGCACTCGCTGGTGGTACATCGCGTCGTGTCCTCGTGCAGCGCGGCGCTCGGATTCACAGCACAAAGTGTTAAGTGTCCTGACGTTCACTGCATATTTCTTTACCCAGGCAGTCGTCCGTAGTATTCGCTGTGTCGCTTTGCCACTGACTTAGGATTCACCGCACCTACCCCGGCCGTTGTTTTTGAAAATGGAAATTATCGTATGGCATTGTTGGCCGGGAGGTCCCATTCGGAGGAGTTCGGCCGCCGTATTGCAAGTCCTGTGTAGTTGACGCCACTTCGGCGACTTACGAGCCAATGATGATGAAAAGGATGATGAAGGACACACAACACCCAGTCTCCTGCCGGGAATCTAACCCGGGCCCTGTGTGGTAGGCGGTAACGCTACCGCTATGCTGAGAAGCGGACGCTGTTTTTGGGAATTTGTGGTGGTAAGTTCCCATGGGACCAAACTTAACTAACGTAAACTAACCTACTCAAAGGACAACACACACACCAATATCCGAGGGAGGACTCTAACCTCCAACGGGAGGAGCCGCGCGAACCGTTGCAAGGCGCCTGGGACCACGCGGCTACAACGTGAGGTGCTGTTGTCTAAAATGTTATATCGAACTTCGTTTTCCCGTTTGTACATGTACTACTGCTTTTAAAAACTATTTTTAGCTCCTATCTCTTGTTTATTTTCAGTATGACACCTGATGATGGGCATGTAAGAACCCGAAAGTAGTCGTGTTTTAACTACTGAAAAATAAAAAGAACCTTACAATTGAAACGGTACTTTCAACCTCTGCTCTAAAGGTGAAGTTGCTAATGTTGCAATCTGGTATAATGCATTAACTCCAGTTCGATTGTTTAATTCTCGTGATTCGAGGCTTCAAGGTCCTCGTGGTATACGACGGGCCACCGCAGACGTGCGTCATCTGCAGTTCCACAGGACACATAAAAAGCGAGTGTCTGCGTGCCAAACCGCAGCGTCAATGAAGCACGATGAGTAACTAACATACACCCAGGTAGTAGATCCGCCTTCACCAGGCGCAAAGCCGCCAGGGCCGAGTCGAGATCAATGGGGCCACTCGCACTCAACGAGGAGGTAAACAAATTAGCAAGAAACTGCACTCTGGCTGCCTCTAGTGAGAATACGAAGTAGGCAGACGGACTAGTCACACAAACAACAATTTTAGAATGAAGACTCAGGCCTATAGCATACCGTACACAGACCTTTGAGCGGAAGGACGTCGATCGCGTACGATGCGTGGCGGAGGGTACCCTAGTCATGCCCCCTCCTGTTCCACACGCAAATAAAGCGAGGGAAATACGACCGTCTATATGCTTCTGCACGATGCCTAATCTCTCTGACCTTATCTTCGTGGTCCTTACGCGAAATGTACGTTGGCAAACATCCTCACATTGACGCTCACCCTGTCCGCCACATCATTTATGTATACATAAAATAACGGCGATCCCGTCACACTCCCATAGAGCACTTCTGACGATAGCCTCGTCTCTGATGAACACTGGCTGTCGAGGACAACATACTGGGTTTTGTTACTTAAGAAGTCTTCGAGCCACTCACATACCTGGAAACTTATTCCACAAGCTTGTGCCTTTGTTAACAGTCTGCATTGCGGCACTAGGAATATGAAATCCTCCTGTTGCCCTTTATCTATCGTTTGCACGATCTCATGTGAGGGAATGACAAGCAGATTTTCGCACGATCGGTGCTTTGTAAAACCATGCTCATTTGTGAACAGAAGCTTTTCCCTTATAAGTAAATTTGTTATACTCGAACTCAGAATAAGTTCAAGGATTCTGCAGGAAACTGATGTTAAGGATAACGGTCTGCAATTTTCCCTATATGCTATTTTACCCTTTTTATATACAGGTCTCACCTGCACTTTGACGGCTGGGGTGGCCGAGCGGTTCTAGGTGCAACAGTCTGGAACCGCGCGACTGCTACAGTCGCAGGTTCGAAACCATCCTCGGGCATGGATGTGTGTGATGTCCTTAGGTTAGTTGGGTTCAAGTAGTTCTAAGTTCTAGGGGAGTGATGACATCAGAAGTTATGTCCCATAGTGCTCAGAGCCATTTTTCACCTGCACTTTTTTCCGTTCCCTTGGGTCTTTGCGCTGGGCGAGAGATTTGCGATAAATGCAACCAAAATAATGAGTCAATGCTATACTCTGTAAAACCGGGGGAGATCTAATAATTGTAGTTAAATAACGCATAACCCATAGATTATGAATTCCTTTCTATCAAATGTGGATTATTAAACATTACAATGATTTAGTACAATATAACTATTCCCCCAACTTTAGTGTTCTAGGATTAAGAAAGACAGCACAAGAGTTTCCGACTTAGGAAAACACCGGGGCCGAATTTGTTAAGATGAGCGTAGAAGAAAAGACCGATGACTTTATGAACACAGCAAACAACAACCTTCCTAATAGTATAACAGCGTGACCCGATGAGATCGTTGAAGAATAGACGCCTCACATTTATGCAACCATATAATATAGTTACTATTGTCAGAACTGAATGGTGGAATGTCTACGGTAATACTTACGTGTAGCACATGCGAACGTAGCAATACTTCAAGACGTGATCACAGATAAAGTCTCCAACGTTTATGGGACAGTAATAATATATAAGGTGGGCATATCATCACTCGAAAGTGGGAGAGGCAGTGCGGCAAAAATACACGACCTCTTCTTGGTAAATATAGGGTTGTATCAATACCTAAACCGGAAAACTGCCGTATGGATACCCAGTTTTACAGGGATTATGTTCAGACTGTGCGCTGCAAGATTTACGTTGTCAATAGTGTCAGTGTCACGACTTGCTGGTAGGTGCTGGTACTGGTACGGCCTTACAGCTGCAGACCGTCAACATGAGTCTGGACATGGCGAGCAGGACTTACTCGCAGTTTTATCAAATTAACAGCAATAGTTCTGCGGCTCTTCGCCGTTATTGACCCTTTCCTCGTGAGGTGGCCACTGCATCACAAGATCTGAACCCTTGTGACTTCTGGCTGTGGGGTTCCCAGAAGGAAACGGTTTATCATCGGAACACTATCACACATCGGAGGTTGAAGCTCAGCTTGGCGAGGAAGGTAGGCAAAATCCCATGTGATATATTTCGGGCAGCAGTAAAGCCATCTCTAGTGCAGTCCCAGACTATCGTGGATGCAGGTGGTCGTCATATTGAGCAACGTTTGCAAGCCTGATAAGCAGCTAGCAAATGTTACCTCTCGTATGAAAGTCAAAATGTGTTTCTTTCATCGTTTAGCCGTTATTTCTCTTCCGCGCGTCTTTACAAATGTTTCCACAATGTTTCCTTCTCCTACGATCACTCGTTTCTCATGTGGGCTCTCTCAAAGAGCAAAAGTTTAACTATAATTGGTATGTATGCTGGTAAACGCTGCGACTCGCTCCACAGACAAACATGGCAGAAGCGTTTTGTTTCGCGACGAAATAGTGAATCTATTAACGGAAGTGCGAGATAATGCAATTTTAAAAGGAATTTTAATTGTGTTTTGCGTCGGTAAGATCTGTGCCCTAATTTTAATTTCTGTGAAGAAATTTTCAGGGCTATCGTGACTACCACATCACGGCTCACTACTACAAACAACAGCGCCTCCTGGGACTACAGGTCTAGCAACTAAACATGTCGCTCCTAGATGACGAGGTATTGTACCAAACAGTCGCTGAAACATGGACACGATGTCTCCAGAACCAGTCAAGCCAGTCAAGGCATATTATCGGGTGGATTCAAACTGCAAAACCGCAAAGAAGGTAGTGTATTGCCCAGACTGTTGGATGCAATGCTGAAATACTGTTTCTTATGCCTACCCGACCCGTACAATGAACGAACGAATTTGGTAGCAAACAGTTTTCGAATGACACACCAAACCAAAAATTTCTGCTTTGTGACTGCATTCATTGGAAGGCAAAAAAGTGCGATCACGTCTCACAACTTGTATCAGTCAAGAAAATATTACGGTATACCAAACTATAACGAACAAGGACATAGTTACGATCACCAAAGTGCAATTAAGCTTAATACTGAACGGTAGTATATGAATCTTTATCCTGAATCAGAGACCCAACTATGGACGAAGCTTTCCTCTTTAATTTACAACCCATAGTTAATGCGGAGGATATCGAAGGGTTTGTCGAAACATCTCGGAAGAAGAAAGAGAAACAATAGTTACAGAATCTCCACGTAACAGATCAGTTGAGTGTCGTTCAAGATTTTGGAACATTATTGGCTATAAACTGACAATAATTTATAACGAACTGTTGGCACACGATGCATTGTATAGCTTACATACGCGGTTCTTCTATGGGTCGTGATATCTACATCTGCATCTACATCCATACTCCGCAAGCAACCTGACGGTGTGTGGTGGAGGGTACCTTGAATACCTCTACCGGTTCTCCCTTCTATTCCAGTCTCCTATTGTTCGTGGAATGAGAGATTTTCGGTATGCCTCTGTTTGGGCTCTAATCTCTCTGATTTTATCCTTACGGTCTCTTCGCGAGACATATACGTAGGAGGGAGTAATATACTGCTTGATACCTCGGTGAACGTATGTTCTCGAAACTTCAACAAAAGCCCGTACCGAGCTACTGAGCGTCTCTCCTGCAGAGTCTTCCACTGGAGTTTATCTGTTATCTCCGTAACGCTTTCGCGATTACTAAATGATCCCGCAACGAAGCGCGCTGCTCTCCGTTGGATCTTCTCTATCTCTTCTATCAACCCTATCTGGTACTGATCCCCCACCGGTGAGCAGTGTTCAAGCAGTGGGCTAACAAGTGTACTGTAACCTACTTAGTTTGTTTTCGGACATCATTTCCTCAGGATTCTTCCAATGAATCTCAGTCTGGCATCTGCTTTACCGAAGATTCATTTTATATGGTCATTCCATTTTAAATCACTCCTAATGCCTACTCCCAGATAATTTATGGAATTAACTGCTTCCAGTTGCTGACCTGCTATATTGTAGCTAAATGATAAAGGATCTTTCTTTCTTTGTATTCGCAGTACATTACACTTGTCTACATTAAGATTCAATTGCCATTCCCTGCACCATGCGTCAATTCGTTGCAGATACTCCTGCATTTCAGTACAATTTTCCACTGTTACAACCTCTCGAAATACTACAGTATCATCCGCAAAACGCGTCAGTGAATGTCCGATGTTATCCACAAGGTCATTTATACATATTGTGAATAGCAACGGTCCTACGACACTCCCCTGCGGCACACTTGAAATCAATCTTAATTCGGAAGACTTCTCTCCATTGAGAATGACATGCTGCGTTCTGTTATCTAGGAACTCTTCAATCCAATCACACAATTGGTCTGATAGTCCATATGCTCTTACTTTGTTCATTAAACGACTGTATCAAACGCCTTGCGGAAGTCAAGAAACACGGCATCTACATGGGAACCCGCGTCTATGGCCCTCTGAGTCTCTTGGACGAACAGAGCGAGCTGGGTTTCACACGATCGTATTTTCGAAACTCATGCTGATTCCTACAGAGTAGATTTCTAGTCTCCAGAAAAGCTATTATACTCGAACATAATACGTGTTCCAGAATTCTACAACTGATCGACGTTAGAGATATAGGTCTATAGTTCTGCACATCTGTTCGACGTCCCTTCATGAAAACGGGGATGACCTGTGCCCTTTCCCAATCTTTTGGAACTCTACGCTCTTCTAGAGACCTACGGAACACCACTGCAAGAAAGGGGGAAATTTCCTTCGCGTACTCTGTGTCAAACCGAACTGGTATCCCATCAGGTCCAGCGGCCTTTCCTCTTTTGAGCGATTTTAATTGTTTTTCTATCTCTCTGTCATCTATTTCGATATCTACCATTTTGTCATCTGTGCAACAATCTAGAGAAGGAATTACAGTGCAGTCTTCCTCTGTGAAACAGATTTGGAAAAATACATTAGGTATTTCGGCCTTCAGTCTGTCATCCTCTGTTTCAGTGCCATTTTGGTCACAGAGTGTCTGGACATTCAATTTTGATCCACCTACCGGTTTGACATAAGATCAAAATTTCTTAGGATTTTCTGCCAATTTAGTACATAGAACATTACTTTCGAATTCTTTGAACGCCTCTCGCATAGCCCTCCTCAAACTACATTTCGCTTCGTGTAATTTTTGTTTGTCTGCAAAGCTTTGGCTATGATTAACTTTGCTGTGAAGTTCCCTTTCCTTCCGTAGCCGTTTTCTAACTCGGTTGTTGTACCACGGTAGCTCTTTTCCATCTCTTGCGATCTTTCTTGGCACATACTCATCTAATGCATATTGTTCGAAGGTTTTGAACTTTGTCCACTGATCCTCAACACTATCAGTACTTGAGACAAAACTTTTGTGTTGAGCCGTCAAGTACTCTGAAATCAGGATTTTGTCACTTTTGCTAAATACAAAAATCTTCCAACTTTTTTTTATATTTCTATTTACGGTTGAAATCACCGATGCTTTAACCGCTTTATGATCGCTGATTCCCTGTTCTGCGTTAATTGTTTCAAGTAGTTCGGTTCTGTTTGTCACCAGAAGGTCTAATATGATATCGCCACGATACGGTTCTCTGTCTAACTGCTCAATGTAGTTTTCAGATAAATCACTTAAAAACAAGTTCACTATATTCTTTGTCCCTGCCACCCGTTATAAACGTATGAATCTCCCAGTCTATATCTGTTAAATGAAAATCTCCACCCAAAACTATAACATGGTCGGGAAATCTACTCGAAATATTTTCCAAATTTTCCTTCAGGTGTTCTGCCACAACAGCTGCTGAGGCAGGGGGCCTATAGAGACATTCAATTACCATGTTTCAGCCGTGACCTTCACCGAAATTATTTCATATTTCGGGTCTCCGTCAATTCCCTTCGATACTATTGCACTTTTTATCGCTATAAACACGCCTCCCCCTTCACTGTCCAGCTTGTCTCTGCGGTATACATTCCAATCTGAGTTTAGAATTTCATTGCTGTTTACATCTTCTTTCAGCCAACTTTCCGTCCCTAGTACTGTGTGGGCATTGTGACCGTTTATTAATGAGAGCAGTTCTGGGACCTTTCTATAGATGCTCCAGCAGTTTAATATTACCACATTAATATTGTCATTCCCTGTTGCGTTTTGCCTACTGCTACCTTGTCACTTCTCAGGAGGCATCTTGTCACGCCTAGGAAGGGAATTCTCTAAGCCAAAAAACCCACTTGTGCACTCCATACGTACTCCGCTACCGTTGTAGCCTGTAGCTGTCCCGCGTATAGTACACGCCTGACCTATTCAGGGGCAACCTACATTTCTCCAGCCGATAGCGGAGGTCACGAAATTTGCACCCCAGATCTCCGCAAAACCGTCTGAGCCTCTGGTTTAAGTCTTCCACTGGGCTCCAAACCAGAGGACGGCGATCGGTTCTGGGAACGACACTGCAGATAGTTAGCTCAGATTCCACCCCGCGAGCGAGGCTTTCCACCTTCAACAACTCAGCCAGCCGCCTGTATGAACTGAGGATGACCTCTGAACCCAGACGGCAGGAGACTTTGGTGCCGACATGAGCAACAATATGCAGTCGGGTGCACCCAGTGTCTTCTATGCCGCTGCAGTGCTTCCTCCACATCTCGGATGATACCCACCGGCTAGGAGACAGAGTGAACACTGGCCTTCTTTCCCGACCTTTCAGCTGTTCCCCTAAGGGCCTCCATCACCCACCTAACACTGGAGCTCCCAATCACTAATAAACCACTCCCCCCACCCCCACCCATGTGGCTGCTCGGACCTTTCTGAAGGAGCGGCCCGTGGAAACCACAGGAAACAAAACGTTTCTACAGGTGACGCAAAAATGGCAACACTAATAAGTAGGATAGAAGCAACAGGCGAGCATCAGTGGCAACAAAAAGTTCTTTACGAGCAGAAACTAGCCGAGGACTCAATAGAAGTGAAATTACCTCCAAGGTAGCTATACCTCCTCACCATCCAAATGATATTTTACTCGAAGGCAAGGTAAGCAGTGCTTTTAAAAATTGACATGTTTCCAAACGGAAGTTTGCAACCTTTGTAATGTTTGTACAATAATTTATTACGTCAACGATCACTTATATATATTCACATTACCGGTTTCGGAAAAAATTGTCATCCTCAGATGTGCTTACCCCATTAAAAGCTTCACACATACAAACAAATATAGTTAGAACTTTCAACGTGATACAGTCATTTAACATTCCACAGACTGTACCTATCGTCTCATGACAAAAGACTTGCCATGAAAAAACAGAGAACGTAGTCGCATGTCAGGTGTGTTGTGAGAACGACGTGTTCTGTAATTTCCACCTATGATGGAATTTTAATGTGTTTGATATACAATTCGAACAAGGAGCTATGAGTAAAAATGAAGATCACTCAGACCAATGATCTTTTCTTAATTTGTTTCAATTAACATCTCAAAACTCATTACGCAAATTTGTGCAGGTTGCGATTAGGTATTGGAAATACTGAGTTGTGACTTGAGATCATCACGGACAAAGCTAAATATATTGTGAGTCCTCATTTTCTTTGGCGAAAAAGGCATCAGACGTGAGGACATTCAAATTCTGCTACCGAGATTTCGAAGGAAGAGCACAATGTATAAGTGCATTTTCCTTCGTACGACCACAGTCATAAATTTCAATCCCAGCAGACGGGTTGAAATGTCTGTTGTGTAGAAAGAAACTAGAGGACGATGCCTCGGCCTAACAACATAGACGATTTTACTTTGCGGGCAAACATTTTTGTTTTATTTTGGTGGCAGCAGTAGCGACCTGTCGTTGCCATGGTAACCATGCCACGCTCAACAGCGGAAACTATGGTAATGATTGCTGCAATATTATAGTTGATCCAACTGGATCCATGACATACTTTCACCGAACCAATCATCACATTATAGGGCGCTGATGTGCTCGGCGTTTAGCGCCCGTAAGCTCCAAATACACAAACACATTATCGGATTCAAAAACACCAACTACTTTACTAGAATATTTATAAAACGGAATAAGTAATTCTGTATGACATACAGCAACTGCTAACTTTGCCAGCCTCTGGCGTAAAACAGCATTTTATGGCGTTACCTGAACAAAACGATAGTTGAAACTTCCTGTAGGTTTAAACTGTGTGCCGCACCGAGACTCGAACTCGGGACCTTTGCCTTATGCGGGCAAGTGCTCTACTATTCTTTTTTTTAATATCTCATTTTGTTCTATACAGTTCGTTGAATTTGTTCGTGGCGGACGTCCAATGACACTCGTTCAGGTTGCTCGTTGATCCGTTCACTCAGTTTTTTTATTATAGAGGGTAGCTGAACCCTCTAACGGAACACACTGAGCTACCACGCCGGCGATGAAGGATGATGATGAAGACGACACAACAACACTCAGTCATGGTGGGGCTGGAGAAAAGCAAGCTGAGCTACAACAATCTGGAAAGTTTCCATAGTCTGTGGCTAAGCCATGAGTCCGCAATATCCTTCGTTCAGGAGTGCTAGTTATGCAAGGATCGCAGAAGCGCTTCTGTGAGGTTTGGAAGGTAGGAGACGAGATACTGGCAGAAGTAAAGCTGTGAGGAAGGGGCCTCAGTCGTGCTTGGGTAGCTCAGATGGGCCGGAACGGTAGTTCAACGTGTTCGGTCAGAGGGCTTAGCGACCCACTGTAATAAAAACGGAGTGAGCGGATCAACGAACAACCTGAATTGGTGTCATCGGACGTCCGCCACAAACAAATTCAACGAACAATGTAGAACAAAATGAGATCATTAAAAAAAAAAGATGGTAGAACACTTGCCTGCGAAAGGCAAAGGTCCCCGAGTTCGAGTCTCGGTCCGGCACACAGTTTTAATGATGCCAGGAAGTTTCATATCAGCGTACACTCCGCTACAGAGTGAAAATCTAACTCTGAAAACGATAGATGTTTTGCGTCAGGGAGGTACTGAAGAAATCCCAGCTACCGATTTCCTTCGAAGGTCGCAGCTTGAGTCAAAAAAGTGAGGAGCATAGAATGAGAGCAGTCTTCCAGAAACAGGGCGATATCTTACGCTTAAAGTAAAGCCTCCACTACATTGATGTTGCAGGCTCACAACCACCATCGCATACCTCATGGTCAGTCACGGATGCTTCGAAAACCACCTGTTCCACATCAGTCTTACATCACACACGATGTGAGCACGTGCTTCGTGAGAAAGAATTCAATCATATCTTCATCAGTTGTATTAATCAATATGATTCCGCGAATTGCAAGACCTTCTAAAACAAAATTGTCCCCTGCTAGTTTTCATAACTTCGTTGTTATTGGAGAAAAATTAAAGAGTACGAGAAAGCTGTGACAAAATCATACACATCCTCATTTACCCAACACTCGCTCAGATACACCAAGGACCGCAGGATTCGTCGAGAGGAAATATCCCTTGCTTGGCTAAAAATCACAGAAATACAGGCTTAGTTCTTTCGGTCAAAGCAACGTTTGCCATCATGTCCTAGTTCCCACCGAATTCAGCTCTTGGAAGTCTACTGTACCCGTAGACTGATCCCAGAATACCAAAGGGCTAGAGTAGCATTTACAACGCATGGACTCAGTCATTTGTTGGATATATTCCAATCTCTGTCTCCCTCTACATTGTGTGTCCTCTGCGTATCCCTCTAGTGCCATGGACGCTATTCTACGATATCGTAACACATATCCTGTCACAGTGTTCCTTCTTGTACTGTGTTTATAACATATTACTATCCTCGTCTATTCTGTAGAGGTATCCTCACTTTTTATCTATGTACACCTAATTTTCAATATACGCCTGTAGCACCACATCTGTGACGATTCGCTTCTCTTCTTTTCTGGTTTTTCCACAGTCAGTGGACGGCTTCTATGCAATGCTGTACTCCAGACGTACATTCCCAGTAACTTCTTCCTCAAGTTAAGGTATATGTTTGTTACTAGCAGACTTCTTTTAGCGACGAATTCCCTCTTTACCTGCACTAGTCTGCTGCATACTACAAGTTGCTCACTCTTATAAACGTACCCCGCTATAAATACAACAACTGCATATATTGTTCTGTACAATTTTATGATTAGCGCCATAAAATTGTGGTGGACCGCGTCAATCGAGCAATGCAGTCGTCAATGCATGTGTGCCTGAAGTGCCTAAGTAGTTAAGCAGATACCATAGTGTGAACATTTATAAGGCTGATTGAGAATCTATGAAAATACGTATGTGTTCAGTAGAGCTGAAGGCGATTAAATTAGCCGTAATTGTTAAAAATACGGCAATCCGTTGACAAAACGTCATACAGGAGTTGAAATGATTACCACTAGTATTGATAGTGTATGCATATTCCGTGCTACCTTGCTAAAAAAATGTTGTGCTCAGGATCACACAGTTCAGTACCTCAGTATCTGATACAGAAGTACACAGCAGCTCTACACTCTGTCACTCCCACGGTGAGCGAGTAGGACAAATGATATCTGGGAAGTCGTCCTTTGCTGACACCACCATTGACCTCATCGAACCTAACACGTAATTTTTCTGGCTAGGAGGCTAGGCAACCCATAATGCCGCCCCAATGACTATAATTTTCGATGAGCTGCACCGCGCGTTGCTGTATGTACTGATCCACAAAGCAGCCAGCGCTGAGACGTTCCTGCATTTTAATGACAAGCTATCATTCAAGGGCCTTTCGTTTACTGGTCTGTCATCCACACCATGCGATTCCTTAAGGCGAAAGCACTCGTCATTCTACAAGTCGCAGCTTTTTCCGATAATTCTGCAGACTCCGTTGTCTGCTTACTGTGCGATCCGATGTTTACCTGGCGTCCCAGTCTTATTATCAATTGTACCTTATCACATGCCCTCTACGTGACAAAAGATGCCATTGCGACAGCAGAGCGCGGGATGTAAAAAAAAAAAAGAAAAAAATATTGCAGACAAATTCGAGTAGTAGAACTCGCTCTCTGAGGGTCCCTTACAAACTTAATTGCGTATATAGATAGCTGTGGTGGTTTCCATTAATAATTAACATTAATGTCAGCAGTGGGCTCAACATGATCCACATTAGTTCTTCTATAGGTTTTGATGAGTCAACTTGCGAATATAAAACAACGTATATTTCGATTGCATTGACTCAGAAGCTTAAATTTTTTACTCTAGTGTCTTTGTAATATTTTTAACGCATTATTAACTCGAATCTCATATCTCTAGAAATATATTATTCAGTTAGAAAGTAATAGGATGTTTCGGGGATGGAAGCATTCTTAGTTGACTTAACTAAACTACAGACATTTTCAGAATGATTATAATGTATTCACGTGATCGTCTTTGTCACCTCAGATGTGTGTGACTATTGTGGAAAGATAGCTGTTAGTACCGAGAAAGATAACGCTTCTCCATTTACATGCCTTAAGTTTCGATAAAGGACAAACGCCATTGTTCAGGAATGAACATTCACTGCTTGGAAACATCATATTATATTAACACAGATGACGGTATATAGCGTTAAAAGTGGCTAAATGGAACATTAACACAGTAAAAAGAACAGAAAGCTCCTAATGTCCGATTACAGGATTAGTACCCAGCCTGTAGAACACAGAACATATTTTAATATTTAATAGTGTTAAAGAGCGATGGTATATACATAAAACCAGTATTAGTCGGATGGAAGTCTTCTTGGAAGGGTTTGTGGAAAGAGCATACAACGCGCTACTGTAACGAATTTTATAGCAGTGATCCACTGAGGGGAGTCATTATCAGGTAGATATGACTGTATACGTCGAACGAATTCCGGGACGTTCTCCTAGGATCCTAACATATCGGTATAACGCTTTCGAAAACGTCGCAGGCACCTTGGGGAAATAACATGTGGATCTTTGGGAAAAAAACCGGATGATGTTGTTTCGTGGTAAGAAAGACTCCTCCTGTTCTGTAGGACGGTTATAAAATCCCCCTACAGCCAACTAGATTTAGGTTTGTCATGATTTCATTAAACAGCTTTAGGCGAATTCTGTGATAGTGTCTTTGAAATAGTACGGCCGATTTCCAACTGCAGCCTCGTCCAGTAAACTGAACGTTAAACAGCAATATTCCTTCTTTCCTTTAGAAGAAAGGAATCGTTGTCTCGTGAAACCGCGTTGGATAAATTTTGAGAACCTGTGTTCGAAGAAGGCTGTGCGACAATTCTGTCACCGTCATCATATATGTCACGTAGTAATAATAAAAATAAGGTGAAAGAGATTAAGGTGCGTTGAGAGGCTGTAGAAATTTCTCCCTCTCCCAACACGCGACTGAAATAGGACAAAAAATGGCTAATATTGGCACCAAGTACCCTCCGCCATGCACCTTACAGCGGTTTGCGTAATGTATGAGTAAATATAGATATTGCTACAGAACTTGAACATGCACTTACGAGGAAAATTTTTGCTAATCTTATAATAATGGACAGAAGCTATATGATGAAACAACAATGAGATAGTCGCTTTCCTAGGAAACGACAGCTCAACAAAGCTGCAGAGGGTATATAAAGAAACACGCTGCGACCACATTCAGTACAGTTCAGCACAGGGGAGGTCAGCATGGTCGCTTCCCCGTATCGTCGCCTCCCCGTCTCGCCGCCTCCCCGTCTCGTCGCCTCCACGTATCCCCGCCTCCACGTATCGTCGCCTCCCCATCTCGCCGCCTCCCCGTCTCGTCGCCTCCACGTATCCCCGCCTCCACGTATCGCCGCCTCCACGTATCGCCGCCTCCACGTATCGCCGCCTCCACGTATCGCCGCCTCCACGTATCGCCGCTTCCACGTATCGCCGCCTCCACGTATCTCCGCCTCCCCGTCTCGCCGTCTGCCCGACTCGCCGCCTACACGTATCGCCGCCTCCACGTATCGCCGCCTCCACGTATCGCCGCCTCCACGTATCGCCGCCTCCACGTCTCGCCGCCTCCCCGTCTCGCCGCCTCCACGTATCGCCGCCTCCACGTATCGCCGCCTCCACGTATCGTCGCGCCCACGTATCGTCGCCCCCACGTATCGCCGCCCCCACGTATCGCCGCCCCCACGTATCGCCGCCCCCACGTATCGCCGCCTCCCCGTCTCGCCGCCTCCCCGTCTCGCCGCCTCCCCGTATCGCCGCCTCCCCGTATCGCCGCCTCCCCGTCTCGCCGCCTCCCCGTCTCGCCGCCTCCCAGTCTCGCCGCCTCCCCGTCTCGCCGCCTCCCCGTCTCGCCGCCTCCCCGTCTCGCCGCCTCCCCGTCTCGCCGCCTCCCCGTCTCGCCGCCTCCACGTATCGCCGCCTCCACGTATCGCCGCCTCCACGTATCGTCGCCCCCACGCATCGTCGCCCCCACGTATCGCCGCCTCCACGTATCGCCGCCTCCCCTTCTGGCCGCCTCCACGAATCGTCGCCTCCCCTTCTCGCCGCCTCCACGAATCGTCGCTTCCCCGTATCTTCGCTTCCCCGTCTCGTCGCTTCTCCGTCTGGTCGCATCAACTTCCCTGCAGTGCACCGAGCTACAGAGTCCTCAGTTCCAATCAAGGTTTTTGGGAGGTTTTCCTTGATTGTAAGGCGAATGCCGGAACTGTTTACCTCCTCCCATCGATACAGAGATGTAATTCATGTAAATAATAAATTGAGAAATAAATGCTATAAGCGTACTTTGCCTTGTCTTTAATGAATTTTTATGTAAAGGAACTGAATTATAAATGACAGTGTATAGCTGACTGTTGCTCTGAAGCAGAAAGTTTAGTCTGTTCACATGAACCTAATGGTTTTCAATGGGGTAGGGGAAAAGATAGAAATATAACACAGAAACGAAGAGAGAACAAACATTTGCTCACAGAGCACAGAAAAATGTAGTCCTATGTGTTTTATTTTACATGTAAATGAAAGAGAACTGATGTTTAACTTAGGTGCACGCAGACATTCAGTGTTAATACGTGAAATATACAACGCTAGTTGTATCTCTATCGTTTCACTGCGTAGTGTTCCACGTACACATTAGTTATTAGGTGGACACATTATCAGTTATTCAGCTGTTCAGCATTCGTTAGTCGCAAGCAATATCTCTGGATTAGGGAACCTGTGGCAGGCTGGCTGATTGCGTTCACGATTTATTGCACCTGAAAGATATATGCGTTGCTTTTAGCGTCCACTGTGGTTCTTTATATTTACCAAAAGGCTTAACAACTTATCAGCTAAGCACTATAATCTATGCTGGAACAGTAAGTAGAAAATACCACCAAGATATAACATCGCGGTTAACTGATTAATCATAGTGATCTGGTAAACTACGTTCGATCCATATCAGTATGCTGTTGATGAAAGTCTGTGCAACTTATTTTCAAATGTAGCTTATTTTTTAACGGTAGCAGTAAGAGGAGTCCAAAAATATTGTTAAATGTTGCTCGTTTTAGCTTTTCATTACCTTTGTGAAGATCACGAGATATACACTCCTGGAAATTGAAATAAGAACACCGTGAATTCATTGTCCCAGGAAGGGGAAACTTTATTGACACATTCCTGGGGTCAGATACATCACATGATCACACTGACAGAACCACAGGCACATTGACACAGGCAACAGAGCATGCACAATGTCGGCACTAGTACAGTGTATATCCACCTTTCGCAGCAATGCAGGTTGCTATTCTCCCATGGAGACGATCGTAGAGATGCTGGATGTAGTCCTGTGGAACGGCTTGCCATGCCATTTCCACCTGGCGCCCCAGTTGGACCAGCGTTCGTGCTGGACGTGCAGACCACGTGAGACGAAGCTTCACCCAGTCCCAAACATGCTCAATGGGGGACAGATCCGGAGATCTTGCTGGCCAGGGTAGTTGACTTACACCTTCTAGAGCACGTTGGGTGGCACGGGATACATGCGGACGTGCATTGTCCTGTTGGAACAGCAAGTTCCCTTGAAGGTCTAGGAAAGGTAGAACGATGGGTTCGATGACGGTTTGGATGTACCGTGCACTATTCAGTGTCCCCTCGACGATCACCAGAGGTGTACGGCCAGTGTAGGAGATCGCTCCCCACACCATGATGCCGGATGTTGGCCCTGTGTGCCTCGGTCGTATGCAGTCCTGATTGTGGCGCTCACCTGCACGGCGCCAAACACGCATACGACCATCATTGGCACGAAGGCAGAAGCGACTCTCATCGCTGAAGACGACACGTCTCCATTCGTCCCTCCATTCACGCCTATCGCGACACCACTGGAGGCGGGCTGCACGATGTTGGGGCGTGAGCGGAAGACGGCCTAACGGTGTGCGGGACCGTGGCCCAGCTATATGGATACGGTTGCGAATGGTCCTCGCCGATACCCCAGGAGCAACAGTGTCCCTAATTTGCTGGGAAGTGGCGGTGCGGTCCCCTACGGCACTGCGTAGGATCCTACGGTCTTGGCGTGCATCCGTGCGTCACTGCGGTCCGGTCCCAGGTCGACGGGCACATGCACCTTCCGCCGACCACTGGCGACAACATCGATGTTCTGTGGAGACCTCACGCTCCACGTGATGAGCAATTCGGCGGTACGTCCACCCGGCCTCCCGCATGCCCACTATACGCCCTCGCTCAAAGTCCGTCATCTGCACATACGGTTCACGTCCACGATGTCGCGGCATGCTACCAGTGTTAAAGACTGCGATGGAGCTCCGTATGCCACGGCAAACTTGCTGACACTGACGGCGGCGGTGCACAAATGCTGCGCAGCTAGCGCCATTCGACGGCCAACACCGCGGTTCCTGGTGTGTCCGCTGTACCGTGCGTGTGATCATTGCTTGTACAGCCCTCTCGCAGTGTCCGGAGCAAGTATGGTGGGTCTGACAAACCGGTGTCAATGTGTTCTTTTTTCCATTTCCAGGAGTGTAATGAGGTACAGGAAGATGTGAAGGATGTTTATTGAGCAGATACTGTGTACAGTGCGAAGAAGGATATTTACTGAGCAGATATTATGTGCAGTGTGAAGACGGCAAACGTATGTTGTACTGTAGTCGTAAACTGGCATTGTAGTAGTCTATGTTTCGATCAAATAAGTTATCAACATTTCAGTGTGCTGCTATGAAGCATTCAGAATGCTGTCCTGTAGTAATAGGGTGTAACACAGCATTTCATTCAGCCCTCATTAAACAAATTGTTCTTATACTCACATAGTTAGTAGGCTTTCCCACTATATTAAGCCTGAGATTAAGTAGAATCGCAGTACAACTCTGAAAGAGAAAATTACCTAAATTTAAGGGATCGTTATGGACAGAACACATGTAACATAAATTGATGTGAAACACTGGAATTGTTCTCAAACGCACAAACCGATGCTATGATAAGACTGGTGTAATAACACAGTGACGCATATTTTCATTAAAAAAGTCAATACATTACGTTGAATTTTGTACAGATCGCTTGCTTATCTTTAGGATTTGCGAAAGCAAATTATCGAGTGTCTACTGTTTTATGTACTTAAGCATATGAGCTAGTCCATGACAGTAAAGACGAAGAGTTTAATTTTTGTTATGGTTTGATTCTCGCGCAGATAAAAAAGTGGTTTTTACAAAGGAAGACCAGACAGCGGGCTGGGCTATGTTACAGGATAGGAAACAATCCTGGCTGTCAAAAATTTCGTGCCTGCTGACAAGATTTTTCAATACTGTAAGTACCAAAGAATTTGAGGCGAACCCACTGCTCGTTACAGAATTCGTAATCCAGAGGAAGTATTTTTAAGATTCTGATAATCCGTGAACGAATGAGTGCAAATATTTTGTAGTTATCATAAATATAACTTAATTTGCAAGGACCTTAGAACATCCGCATTTGTTAATTGAGCTTTTGATTTTTTGCATCATTTCCATTGGGTCAGGAAACTAAAATATTTTGTATTCGTAAAAACAACGTGAAGCTATGTTCAGGAGTTAACTTATGAAATCCGTCAACTATATTTCGAATACGTTATTATAGAATTAACATTTCGTGTCACAGCTTCATAGTTGACAAAGGATCATCATTGCGGCATCAACCTTTAATATTGTAGTGATTAAGCCGTTCCACTGAACTATGCCAATCAGTAGCGGATCTATTACAATATTAGTTTCCACAAAGAGAGATTCAGTGACAGCGATACTCTGCAAGCAAAGGTATACTACATGGTGGAGATCACCTTAAACATATTTTCGCCCGCCGATAGAGCGTGGGAAAAATTACTGTAAACCTCCAAATGTACTCTGTTTTCCCTCTTTCTTCTCTTGATCCTTGAGCGATACATATGCAGAAGACAGTAGAGTTACTTCCTAAGAATTCTCGAAAACTGATTCTCTAGACATATTCAGTGAAGTTTCAAAACAACAATGTCTCCTTGGCGACAACAATCACGATTCAGTTTCACAAAATAGGTCCTATCTCCGTGTGACCTACAATGCCCCATTTACGATAGAGCTTTGACTTTCTTCGATTTTCTCAGTTAGACAAGCTTTATGAGGGCTTCACACACTGATGTACGACTGCAGAATAACTTGCATTAAGGGGACACGCCCCTGAACTGGCTGCATTTTTAGCATTATCTTCACTCTCATAATGCAGCTGATCTATAAATGAGAGATAGCTGAAAACTCTGAAGTACAATTAGGTCTTTAGTCAAAGCATTTCCCAAAAAATCATTGAGATATTTATTATACTTTGGTACTGACAACAATATTTATAATAGTATAAAACACAGACCACATTTCACTGTGGTACCATTTTCTTTGGAACCACTGACTGACTGGAAAAAGAGTCGGAGTACAGACAACATTCACATAAATGTTTTATGCCTCCAGTTTCCTTCCGTAATGCTGACCTGTGAAAAAGACAACTCATTCATTTTACTACAACAAAGATACTTAAAAATATACCTCAAATATCACCGACATCATCATCATGTTAAAAAATTTTCAGGAAATAGTAGGCAAGGGAGGTGGTGGGGTCATTCTAAATATCTGTACCAATTTTTGTGAGTTTAACTTAGGTCATTTAGGAGAAAAGTGTACCTGAATGCTGAAAATTCAAGTTTTCGGTAAATCGCAAAAGAAGATTTACAGATTTATTAACTTACCACTATGCTCGTTTAGAACATTCCATCTGTATACTCCAGTTGTCCTCCTGTTTCCTTATCCTCCATACTCTTTCTCTTCATTCTTTTCTTTATCCTTGATTCCTTGGTAGCAGCTTCTGCACCTGTCTCTACTTCGATTACCGGCCGCTTATCAATAGCAATTATAGCTGGATGTTTAATGTCTTCGTAACATTGATCCTTGAAATTGAAAAATTATTGAATGTTGTTATTGCATCCACGACACCAATCTTCAGCACTGTCAGCCCAACTAATACAGTTTTGGATATTCTCTCCCATATATGGCTGTTGAAGCTTTCATTTGCATTCTGAGAGAGATCATGCATACATTTCGTAAGTAGATTTTTATTTGCCAGATCCCTATATTAGACTTAACTAACTGCCTACATTACAGCAAGTGGTAACGACTGCTTGTGGGTAGCATTGCTCTGCCAGTAATTACACCACGAATCTTCCCCTTTTGGACACATAGCATGCTGTGGGGTTTCATCTGTTGACACTCTGTGAAACCATGTTGCCCAGACAACTCGTCTCATGTTCTCCAAATCTCCTACATTTCTCCTTATTGCTAGTATATAATATTGAGTCAAAGAATCAGTTTCACTTTTGTAAGACGACCTGGACCACCTATGTGTTTTCCGTCTGACAGTTTTCTTCCACTGAAGTCTTTACATAATTTTCCTAGCCGAGCTCCCATTGTTTTTGTACATGCCCAACACATTCAAGCTTTTCTATCAGAGTGTCCCCATTTGGTCTGTCATTAACAACAGTAATGTGTCCTTTACAACCTCCATCTCCAAGGTAGCCTACGTACCTCAAACTACAACTGACCTCTGATCTTCTAAAAATGTTTAGAACTCCTTTCGTTTCCATGTTTCCACTTGGCCGTTAAATGTTTTTACCCAAATATAGGTTCCAATAAATTTACTTGAACAACCCTGACAGTGGTTTGTTAGACATTCATAATATGGTATCTTACCAGTTTCAATAAAAGTGGCAGTTACAGCCGCATTCGGAGAAGTATGACCTCTCTTCTGCCAAGATCCATCTAATGCTGCCACAATGTCTGTATTCTCAGACAAGATTCCTATTTCTTGTGCTGCTCTTTTCATTGAATGTTCACTTACACCACAATAAGTATTATGTATTAATTTATAGTATCTGTCAAACCTCAGTGGAGGCAGAGGTAAATCCGTCACTGCACAAAAAGTCTGGGCAGCTCTCCTTCCCCTTCCAATACATCGCATTGCATAAGCAAGCTGAACATTTACAATGTAATGTCGACTATCAGTTACTGGCGGTGTCATAGTATCACTGTGCATCTTCACACGAGTTACAGGCACTCACTAACCGACTTTAAAGACCCTTCCTTGCTGAAATGTACTCAGAATCGTCAATACTATCTTCACAATCGCAGTACTTACATTTCACACCACTCTTCAGAAGTATTGACACCATATTTAGATTCAGAATAACATTTCCGTCGTTATTTCTGCTCACAATACTACTAGGCATGTTCTCATTACGTTCAGAAAGTGAAAGTTTACCTCTAGAAGCCCTGCCTGTAGACGCACTTTCCACAGGCGACTTTTGAAGCAACTGATGTGTATTATTCGGTTGTGTTTGAAACTGGGTGCCGCAAAGCTTTCGTCTGGGACTAAATTTCTTTACTCTCGGCGTTTGTAGCACAGGAAATACACACATAGAAAGAAAACAATACACAATAACTACAAAACCACACGCTTGTGAATTTCCGAAATCATATATTCTCAGTCTTCTAGACATGGCTGTGCTTTGGTTCTGGGAGTCAATACCTTCTAGCATACAACTGTGTTGACGATCCGTAACTAATGACCGAAAAATCGGAAGAACAAAATAATGCATTACGTATTCTGACGCACTTTAAACTGACAGATGGGCGCAGCCCTGTGCAACATTACGTTTAATCTCAATTTTAGAACGAACGGAAAATGATAATGCCCATAAACTACACATTTTTGAAATCAGCATGAAATATTCTTTTCTACAGAGCAAGAAATTTTGGTTATTTTCTCGAGCATATCCCCTTAAACGCTTTTGTGTGACTTTCTGACCATGTGAACGTCCTCTCCCGAATTTTAATAGTGAGCCTCTCAATAATGAACAACTCCTCTCTTGTACCGTCTGCCACTGAAGTTTGGTAAGCAACTACGTAACATTCTGGGGTCGACTAAATGATCCCGTAACAAACGCGCAGTTCCTCTTTAGAACTTGTCTGTCTCTTCTATGAATCCAGCCTAGTAACGGTCTAGAACGCGGTCGTCGAAAGCGGCCCGAATCAAGTATTCGTGCAGTCCGCTGTTTTCGGCCGTATTTATGGCAATATGCTTGTGGAAACTAATACCACCATCCAGAAACGTCAACTAACGTTAAGACCTTCTTAAAACTGTATGTTTTTCGCTCAGTAACAAACAAACAAGATACAGAAATAGTAAAATTTTAAGAAGTGCGTAATTTGGCCGTGAGCTAAGTAAAGTCTGTCACTTACGTCAGGAGCAAAGTGTTATGTACCGAGGTCACTGCAGAGTTAAAAGAAATGAGAGGGGAAAGATTTTATTGTTTTTCTTCCAATGCTGACAACATACAAACGTGCGCAAGTAGCAACGACTAGCTGCTCCGGTATACACTGAACAGTCAAAGAAACTGGTACACCAGTGTAATATCGTGTAGGACCCCGGCAGGCATGCAGATGTGCCACAACACGACGTGACATGGACTCGACTAATTTTGAAAGAGACTCTCCACACAGACAACAAGTTTCCAGTCATCAACAGTCCAATATCGGTGTTAACGGGCCCAGGCGAGGCGTAAAGGTGTGTTGTGCAGTCAGGCCTATGAGATCCAAAGTATCCGGACACTTAGTTAGTTAGTTGCGTGTTCCATTGATCATTTGCACGGTACTGTAGCCGTTATGATGTGGAACCTGTCAAGTGCACAAGAAATGCACATGTGAAACAAGATTTCTTTATATATATATTTCAATGCAGAGCTAATTAATAATCTTTCTATTATTTACCCCATTCCGTTAAATAGCACTATATTTATAGATTTATTTATTCCTATTCAAGAATTCATCTTTGGTATACAAGGAGTTGTCAACAAGATATGATTTCAATTTATTTTTGAAGATATTACTACTGTCTGTCAGAGATTTTATTTCATCTGGTAATTTGTCAAAAAATTTTATAGCAGCATGTTTTACGCCATTCTGTGCCAAAGATAGATTGAGTAAAGGATAGTGTAAGTCTTTCTTTTTTCTGGTATTATAATCATGAAATTCACTTTTGTTTTAAACTGGTCCATGTTGTTGAGCACAAATTTCATTAATGAGTGAATGTACTGTGAGGTTGTTTTAAGAATTCACAATCTTTTAAAAAGATGCCTACAAGATGTGCGACTATGAACCCCACACATTATTCTAACCACTTTCATTGAGCAGTGAATACGTTTTGTCTAAATGTTGAGTTATCCCAAACTATTATTCCCTATGACATCGTAGAGTGAAAGTATGCAAAGTATGTTAGCTTACTAATTTCTATATCCTTAAAATTGACAATATTCTAATTTCAAAAGTTGCCGAACCTTGTCGCTTTAGAAGATCCAAAATAAAAATTTTTCAATTGCACTACCCTGTCTACTGAATTCTGTTGATGTCTTATATTTATTGAAGGAACTGCACTTTTTGCAGCAGATAGTTGGATGTACTATGTTTTTTCAAAGTTTAGAGGAAGCCCATTTGCAGAAAACCAATTAATGACTTATCAAGACACCTCATTTGTACCATCTTCAATTGGAGTTTCTTTTACCAGATTAATAACGATGCTTGTATCATCAGCAAACAGTGTCGGTTTAGCTTCCTCTTTCAGATAGGAAGGTAGGTCGTTTTCATATATCAACAACAGAAGGGGACCCATGATTGAATCTTGTGGAACACCTAATGCAGTTTCACCCCAGTTAGGTAAAGTGGCAAACTTATTTAAATCACTTGAGCCATATAAGGAAACATTTTGCTTCCTGTTCTGTATGTACGACTTAAACCACTCCTATGTTATTCCATTTATACCATAGAACTGTAATTTCTGTAACATACTGTAATGGTTCCTAAGATCAAATGCTTTGAACAAGTCACAGAAAATTCCTATTGGTGAAATTTTACTATTTAAAGACTATTATGTGGACATTGAAATTGTATATTGCTGTCTCAATGGAACAGCATTTTTGAAATCCGAACTGTTATATACCAAGTATCCCGTTACTGTTGAGATGGCTAAACGCTCTTGAGTACATTATTTTCTCGAAGATTTTTGAAAACGCTGTAAATGAGGATACTGGCAGATAATTATTGAAATCTGCGGTGTCCCCATTTTTGTAGAGTAGCCTGACAGTGTCATATTTTGACCTGTCTGGGAAAATGCCTTGAGTTCATGACGCATTACATATGTGACTCAAAACATCAGCTGTAATTGCTCCACATTGTTTTAATATCTTATTAGAGATGTCATCTACTCCAACAGAACAATTATTTTTCAAAGATTTAATAATTTCACTTATTTCACAAGAGGTTGTTAGGTGAAACTTAATCTGACTAAATTTTTTCAAAACAGACTCTTCCATGTACTGTCTGGCTTCTTCTTTTGCACTGTTCTCACCGATTTCTTCTCCTACACTTAAGAAATGGTTGTTAAATATATTAGCTACTTTTGTACTGTTGGTTAGGATAGTCCCATTCTCCTTAATAGTAATACTACCTACCCCAGTGGTTACTTTTCCTGTCTCCCTTCTATCAACATTCCATAATGATTTGAATTTATTGCCAGAGTTGTTAATTTCTTCTGTTACATACGTATTTCTTGATTTCCTTACAACTTTTCTCAGTATGTTACAATAATTTTTATAGTGTAAAACTACTTCTGGACTGTTACTAGTTCTTGCTGTCTCATAAAGTTTTGTTTTTCTTTCTGAAGACACTATAATACCTGTAGTAATCCAAGGTTTCCTTGAAAAGTGTGTGGTGTTACATTTAGTAATTTTCTTTAGGAAACAATGTTGAAAAAGGGATATAAATTTATAAAGAAATATGTTGCATTTATCATTAGTATTTGACTCATTATACACATCTCCCCTATTAACATTTCTTAAGCTTTCTTAGAAGTGCTTTATAGATACCGGGTTGAGCGACCATACACTTTTACTTAATGGTTTCCGAACTGTACATTCTGTTAGGGTTTGTAAGTTAAACATTTGTGCATCATGGTCTGACAATCCATTTACCTCAGGGAGAGCATGTGTTTGTTTTACACTCTATCTCTGTACAAATACGTTACCTATTAGTGTGCTACTGTCTTGAGCTATACGTGTAGGGTAATTCATCACTGATTCTAAGTTATATGTTCTTAATAACACTTCTAGTTTACTTTTCCTCTCAGAATTATTTAGAAAGTTTACATTGAAATCACCACATATTAATAACTTCTTCTTTTTGTCTGAGAGACAGCATAAAAGGGTGTCAAACTTTTTTATGAATTGCTCCCAGTCTCCTAATGGGCACCTGTACACTGTTGCTAATATCAATACTATATTATCTAGCTGAAGTTCACATGCACAATCCTTAAAGTGCTGATCAACACAAAATTTGCTTACATCTACAGTTTTGCATTTATATCCTTGTTTCATGAAAATGGCAACTCCTTTCTTCATCGAAGATTTACAAGTGTAAGATACTAAATTATACCCACTTATACTGTCACTATCCATGCCCAAACGTACATGCTGATCAGACAGAGTATATCAATCTTATTCTTATTTTTGAGATCATCTAAACACATTAATAGCTGATCTACTTTATTTTTTATTCCCCTGATATTTTGATCAGGTAAGTTGACACTAACCTCATCTTTACCCCAATTTACTGTACATAAAGTTTCCTCTATTCTATTTACCTTGATTGTTGTCTGTCTGGACTTTGGCTTTAATCCAAAAAAATCTGTCTGCCTGGATCCATTAACTACAGGGAACACCCGTTGTGTGACTTTGGACCCCCTTACAGTTTCTGCTAATAGAGAAGCTAACTTATTTTTCCCCACCCTGTTCAGGTGCAGACCATGTGTAGTGTATCCCCACCTACCAATAGCATTTACTGGAACATCACTTATGTGAGATTTTGTCGGTGCCTGGAGCATCCGGTTCAGCTCAGTGTTAATATGCCTTACAGCAGTGTTTACCCAGTGCTGATCACGGCACTGAAAAACCTCCACAAACCCCACATATGTGTGCTCAGTTTCTGCTCCTATTTTATCCAGGTCACTTCTAATACTGTATCTTGGATTCATAGCCAATTATAATTACCTGATCTTCCTTCCCAAAATCCCTGC
Organism: Schistocerca gregaria; assembly: GCF_023897955.1. Lineage (NCBI taxonomy): Eukaryota > Metazoa > Arthropoda > Insecta > Orthoptera > Acrididae > Schistocerca > Schistocerca gregaria. The sequence continues at coordinate 864,495,228 of NC_064921.1, forward strand.
ATAGCTGACTTCCGTTTTCTGTCATCTGGCTAATGCTAGCACGTGGTTTCACAAAACTTGTGACCTGGTACCCTGCACCTAATTTCTCCTGAAGCTGCTGGCCCACACCCCTAACATGACTGCTGCGTATATGCAGAATTCTTCTTTTCCTGTTCTGGTTTGACCCCGATCTGTCTTTTTTCTTTAAGCTAATATTCTGCTTCAACCTACTTTCAACTACATCTGGATGAGGCCCTTCCTCCACTTCAGATAGCAAGACAAACTGATTTACTAATTGAATTTCTGGAGTTTTTTCAAGTGTTTCCCTGCTTCGCCCTTTGCCTTCTACCTTTTCCTAGTTCCCTGTCTCTTTCTCCTCCCCTAACCTACATAATACGAAGTTCGCGTTTTCAAATTCAGCCTTAAGCGCACAATTTTTTGCCTCCTTTTCATCTTTCTACATAATCTACACTGCCATGGAATGTATGAAAATTATTTACAAGTTCATATCGCCCTCCATCGGTAGTGCTGTAATTAAATATGCTACTGTCCCACCCTTACACTTGATGACAGATTTGACTCTCGCAGGCATACGTTCAGTCAGGTGCTGGAAGGTTTCTTGGGGAATGGCAGTCCATTCTTTAAGGTGTGTTGCCTTGAGGTGAGGTATCGATGTCGGTCGGTGAGGCCTCAAACGAAATCGGCGTTCCAAAACATCTCACAGCTGTTCTGTAGGATTCAGGTCAGGACTCTGTGCAGGCCAGTCCATTACAGGGATGTTATTGTCGTGTAATCACTCCGCCACAGGCCGTTCATTATGAACAGGTGCTCGATCCTGTTGAAAGATGCAATCGCCATCCCGAAATGCTCCTCAGCCGTGTGAAGCAAGAAGGTGCTTAAAACATCAATGCAGGCCTGTGGTAGTGCGAGGCAAAACAACAAGGGGTGCAAGCCCCCCTCCCTCGCCCCCCCCCCCCCCCAAAGGAAAACACGGCCACTCCATAACACCACTGCCTCCGAATTTCACTTTTGGCACTACACACCCTCGCAGATGAAGTTGACCAGGCATTCGCCATACCCACATCCTGCCATCGAATCGCTACATTGTGTACCGTGATTCGTCACTCCACAAACCTTTTCCTACTGTCCAATCGACCACTGTTTACGTTCTTTACACCAAGCGAGTCGTCGTTTGGCATTTACCGCCGTGATGTGTGGCATATGAACACACACTCGAACATGAAATCCAAGTATTCTCACCTCCCACCAAACTGTCGTAGTACTTGCGGTGGATCCTGATGCAGTTTGGTATTCCTGTGTGATGGTCTGGACAGATGTCAGCCTATTACATATTACGACCCTTTCAACTGTCTGCGGTCTCTGTCTGTCAACAGACGAAGTCGACCTGCACGTCTTTGTGCTGTACGTATCCCTTCACGTTTTAACTTCACTATTACCTAGGAAACAGTGGATCTAGGGATGTTTAGGAGTTTGGAAAATCTCGGGTACAGACGTATGACACAAGTTACACCCAGTCACCTGATCACGTTCTAAGTCCGTGAAGCTTCCTATTCTGCTCTCTCACGAAGTCTAATGATACTGAGGTCGCTGACATGGGGTAATTGGCAATAGGTGGCAGCACAATGCACCTAATATGAAAAACTAATGTTTTTGGGAGTGTCCGTATACTTTTGATCACATAGTGTAAGGGTACACGAATGGGCCTTTGGCTCCGAAAGCCCATATCGCTGATGTTTCTTTTTATGGTTCACACACTGACACTTCTTGAACGCCCAGCACTGAAATCTGCAGCAATTTGCAGAAGTGTTGCACCTGTGTCACGTTGAACGATTCTATTCACTCGTTGTTATGCAGGATATTTTTCCGGCCTCAGCGATTTCGGATATTTGGTGTTTTACCGGATTCCTGATATTCACGGTACACTCGTGAAATGGCCGTACGGGAAAATCCCCGCTTGATCGCTACCTCGGAGATTGTGTGTCCCTTCGCTTGTATGTCGACTGTAAAATCACGTTCAAACTCACATAAATCTTTATAACCTGCCATTGTAGCAGCAGTAAACGATCTAAGAACTGCACTCGTTGCCGGCTGATGTGGCCGAGCGGTTCTAGGCGCTACAGTCTTGAACCGCGTGATAGCTACGGTCGCAGGTTCGAATCGTGCCACGGGCATGGATGTGTGTGATGTCCTTAGGTTAATTAGGCTTAAGTAGTTCTACGTTCTAGGGGACTGATGACCTCACAAGTTAGGTCCCATAGTGCCCAGAGCCATTTATTTACAAAGCTGCCATTCGACATCCTAACCATTTGTGTTGATTTTCAATTAATTAAGTTACAAAAATAGCCACTGTTGTGTTATATTTGGCCGAATACAAAAGTCCGATTGAAACGGTCTCCTGCAAGCGGTTGGCAATCTTTCAGATGCTAGGGAATCAAGATTCCTAAAAAATGTGCCCGAAAATCTAAAAAACAACATGGGATCCTATTGCGATGATCCTGTCCACAGTAGCCACTTACGTACGGAAATGTGGTCGCCAATTAAACCTTCAGAAAATTCATGTAATTCCAGTATATTACTTTGTTTTACACTTAAGAACACTTCTTGTGATAGCTTACAATATGTAGATCCAAATGTGTAAGTGGTAGGCTTTTGTCAATAACCATGGTTTAGTGAAATTTGAATTTCTCTTTGAGTGGTCACTTTACTCCCCTCCCTCCCACCTCCCTATGCAGCCCGATGTGTTGCGTTACAATGTCAGTACTGTCTCCTAAGCAAAAAAACTTGACGTCTACGAATCTAGCCTGACGAGCAATGCTCGATAATCGGACCAACAGGTGTTTTCTAAGCCACTCATTTCGTGGATAAATTACATTCTCTTAAGATTCACCCAATGAGTCTGTCTGGCATCTGCTTTTCCCACTATTTCTTTTATGTGGTCATTCTGTTTTAGATCTTTCTGGATGTTTACTTCTAGGTAGTTAATATTCCCAGTGATTTGTTGCCAAAAGTGTAATTGTAAAGACGCAGATTACTTCGCCTTTTGTGCGCATTATGTTATATTTATTTTTCTTCAGCGTCAACTGCCAGTTTCTACATCAATCAACGATCGTCTGCAGGTCTTCTTGCAATTTGTTAGTCATCTAGCGAACCTTCCTTCTTACAGACAACTGCATCATCAGTCAACAGCCTCGTAGAGATTCCGAAGTTACCTACTATATCCTTTGTACAACGTGTAAATAGTACGGTCCTACTACACTCACTTGGGTTATTCCTGAAATTGCCTTCGCATCTTTCGTCTTTGTTCCGATAAGAGCGAAGTGTTGACTTCTATCTGTAAGGGAGCCCTGAATCTATTCACAAACCTGAACAGATACTGGGTAAGCTCACTGCAGAACTGTATAAATGCGTTCCTGATGTCAAGGAGAACAGCATCAAATTGGGCGCCTACGTCTACAGGACTCTGTATCTCGTGGACGAACAGAGTGAGCAAGAAATAAAGATGACCAAGGCACAGCGCATGCCGCCGCTTGCTCTGGCTGTGCTACAGACACTTGGCGGCTGCCAGGGTCAAGCAGATAAGTTGTTCTTATTGCGGCACTCCCTTGTCGCGACACGTCAGGTATGCTGTCGCCTAGACCACACCAAACAGCTTGCCATCATTAGTTCGTTTGGAACTCACCATGATGTCTGAGTTCATTCGTCGTGATCATTTCGGCTGTTTATAAGATGCAGATGCTTTTTTAATCTGACTCTATGTGGAACCTGGAAATGTTCAGCGACCGCAGTTGTTGGTGAAAGAAGGTACTGCATCTGACGTAACTTGCGTTTATTGTGCAGCCCGGTGTGGCCGAGCGGTTGTAGGCACTTCAGTCTTGAACCGCACGACCGCTACGATCGCAGGTTCGAATCCTGCCTCGGGCATGGATGTGTTTCATGTCCTTAGGTTAGTTAGGTTTAAGTAGTTACCCGACATTAACCCCATCGAACATTTAGGGGAGATAAGCGAGAGTTCACTTCATGCATAAAGTCTTGCACTGGCAACACTTTCGCAATTATGGACGATTGTGGAGGTAACACGGCTCAGTATTTCTGCAGTGGACTTCCAACGAAATGAGTCGATGCCACGTCGTCTTTCCACACTACGCAGGGCAAACGGCAGTCAGACATGATACTGGGGGACTGTAATCACCAGAATGGTTCAAATGGCTCTGAGCACTATGGGACTTAACTCCTGAGGTCATCAGTCCCCTAGAACTTAGAACTACTTAAACCTAACTAACCTAAGGACATCACACACACCCATGCCCGAGGAAGGATTCGAACCTGTGACCGTAGCGGTCGCGCAGTTCCAGACTGTAGCGCCTAGAAGCGCTCGGCCACCCCGGCCGGCTCACCTGAATGCATGCTTGTTTGATAACAATTACATATTTATCTGTAGCCACCTACAGGAGGTAGTTCACATTACTACGTTCGATTCTAAAGAATTTTTCTGATTTAAAATCACCGTTTTTAGCGCTTCAGGTTGCCCCGATAAAAATGCATTTCGCCGAAATGGCTACTTATGCCATGACGAATGCCAATGACGAATCTATGACATCACTGGGGCCAGCGGTGAGATGGCAGTAAACGGCAGCCTGAGTGCAGTTTGAACTCTTGACGTGTGTGGTCCAACATGGACAATGCCAAGTAACGGATCAATTGTTATAATTTTGTCTGCTGATATATACCATCCATTTATATGTGAAAATTATATAATTGTACTTTGGTATTAACATGTACACGGTTCCATTTTAATTGGTTAGTGTATTGCCTGTAACACTGAAAATGGTTGCTCACTGATCGAAATATATATTTGCTACAATAAACACAAGTAGGGATGACTGCTGAACCTTCTTTCACCAGCTGAGACTTTAATGCAATAAACATTTTCTCGATTTTCAGGCCGCGTCATTTCGAACCGGTTTCTCAGCATTTCTGAACAGATTCATTTTCTTCTCATACTGTGGCTGAGGGCCAGTGTGTCATATACAGTCCGTCGGTTCAAGTCCGTCTTACAAGTACTCGTTATGGGTGCGCGTCACATGCTTGCGTGTAAATCAGCCGCCAGTAGCCAGCCGCTGTGACCGATAGGTTATAGGCGCTTCAGTGCGGAGCCGCGCTGCTGCTACGGTCGCAGGTTCGAATCCTGCCTCGGACACGCATGTGTGTGATGACCTTAGGTTGGTTAGGTTTAAGTAGTTCTAAGTTCTAGGGGACTGTTGACCTCAGGTGATAAGTCCCATAGTGCTTAGAGCTATTTGAACCATTTTTTTCAGCCACCAGTCACTTCGCCAATGGATCAGCGACGTCAGTGATCAGTTGAATGTGCCGAGCGTAGAATTCTAAAATCTTGAGCACACTTCAGACGACATAGAGGATGATTCGAAAAGATCATGTCACCCCATAGGGAAAGTTTCAAAGTTTTATGTTCGCGCAGACTTATCCAAACACTTAATATGAGCTCCATGATTTGCTCATTTCACTGGTGACTTGACAGGTTCCTGTTTACTGACACGACAGCTTGAACAGTTTGACTTCTTAGCTTTCAATAGCAGTATTTTAAGCACCTCTACAGAAATATTCTCAAGGTGTGAGTACTGGTGACCTGTTAGGCAAAAAGCAAAGAACAAAATCTTATCGTCCACCTCTTCCAGTCCAACGTGGTCGGATGGTGTTGTTAAGATCACGCCAAATCCCAAGGTGAAAATGAAAGAGGGCGCCGTGAAATATCAAGTGAATGGAGCTAATAGAGGATTATTCTAATCAGTTTAATGTGGAAAAGCTATGCGACGTCAGGATAAGACGGAGGATCGACTTTAGTGACGAATTCTTCTAATCATACTGGATCCAGTACTGGAGAACCAAACACATTAATATATTTCTGAGATCGATCTGTCCTCTAGGTCTCTGTAATGTTGTTCAAGCTATTACAGTACGTGAACCGCGCCTTTTTTGTTTCCTTAATATGTCTCCTAGTGTCTGTGTCTAGTGCTCTCTATTATCGCTCTAGCATTTGTTCCCTAAGATATAGTGCTTGGCTAACCTTCGATAAGCCAAAGATTTGAAACAGTCAGTCCCAACGGAAAACTGGCGGTTTCAGAGAATACAACTGTTTTCCGCTAGACTATTAAATTTCTTCTCGCTAGATGTATGCCAAACATAAGAAAGTCGTAAGCTTACCTTGGTGTCCATACAAGAGTTTGTTTCCAGAGTACTTCATGCATTACTTTTGGGTATTTCTTCCACCAGGTATTCAGTATTTTCCATGGACAGTTCGAATAATATCTGGTCCCCATATTTAGCTCGACGCTCAATACTATTTTAGTGGGGATATGGTATGATCACATGGAACATCATAATATCTTCAATTTCCAAATATTGTTAATGTCGAGCGACAGCAGACTCAAGTCCCCAGTAGGCAGTCATTTGAGAGCGAGTACAATTGTTAGAGAGCCAACACTCACAATAAGCTAATCTAGATCTTCAGCAGCATTACAAAGGCAACACGTTTCTGGGTCGTTAATAGCAGTAATGCGAAGTAAATGTCTCCATAAATAGCGGACAGTCGATGGAGTTTAATGAACAGTTGATGCCAGATATTGCTACTGGTCATGATCTTAGGAGGTTCATCGAGCGCAATTGTTAGTACACTGGACTCACATTCAGGAGAACGAAGGTTTAAATCCACGTCAGGCAATCCAGTTTATATTTTCTGTGATTTCCCTAAATCTCTCCACGCGAATTCCGGGACGGTTCCCTTGAAAAGGACACGGCAGGTTTCCTTTCCCATCCTGCATCCTTGACCCACTTCGAGCTTGTGCTCCGTCTCTAACGACATCAATGTCGATAACACGTTATACGCCAATGTCCCTTCCTTCTTTCATAGATTATCTGAATACGGCCATAATACTGTAATATCTCTCTGGTGTTCTATTTATGCAGCTTCCTCAGTTTAGTCATTTGAACATTTAAGTTTCGTTTTCTTTATTTGTAATTGATGGTGTTCTTTACTAATAGTGTCGCTCCCCAATTACCATCTAGCTTACCCAACGTTGCCGGCCAGAGTGGCCGAGCGGTTCTAGGCGCTACAGCTTTGAACAGCGCGACCGCTACGGTCGCAGGGTCGAATCCTGCCTTGGGCATTGATGTGTGTGATGTCCTTAGGTTAGTTAGGTTTAAGTAGTTCTAAGTCCTAGGGGACTGATGACCTCAGAAGTCAAGTCCCGTAGTGCTCAGAGCCATTTGAACCATTTGGAACAACTTTTCACAATGCCATCAGCGTCACATGATCTTTCGTCTTTTAGAATTTTAACAATTCTGTTAATTTCAGTGAAGGTCGGCGGTGCTACTTGTAGTTGCTATATTTAGAACCTCATTGTTGAAAGTACTTGCAATTTGTGAATTATCAGTCACAAAATTGTCATTTAGTTTAACTGTTACGGTATAATGTACACTGATTGGTTGTCCTGTCCCTCGTTTGTCAATATCCTATATAGTTTTAATCTTACTATCAACATTATGTATTTTTATTAGCACGTGCATACTTCTGGGCCTTCTCATGAATTTCCTTAAAATGCTGCAGTACTTTTTGTAGTATGCAACTAGTGTTGTATCTTGACTTACTTTGGCCTGTATATAAATTTCCCTCTTCCTCTTACTTGAGATTATTATATTCACGGAATTCACATATGTAACTACCGTGTTAATGTCCATTTGTGGCTCACTTGTTTTATAGTTTGAAAATACGTTTCTTACCTTTCTGCCATTCGTATCGGTGACTTTATATTTATCTACACACTGGGACACCCAGTTCAATAGATCTTGACGGTGACATCACTTTACAAACTCTAATTGTAACCATCATTATCGTATTTGATAATGGCTTAGAAGTTTGTACGGTTAAAAGGCGTACATATAATTCAGAAATTAGTTGGGGGTTTCACGTTTACTTACAGTTGAGATTGTACATAGTAAATTAAAAGTTATGGTGACTGAAGATGTATTTCTTTCGTCCTAGAAATACTGGTTGGGTATTGGATAGATTTGAGGAGCCATTGCTTACATCAGAGGATCAACAGGTTGAAATGTATCTGGAGGAATCTCTGAGATTTCTGGCAGACAGAATAAAGGGGCAGAAAAGCGGTGTCATATGCGCAGTGGTGCAGTCAGTATAATCACATTGTATTGGCACCACCGTTTAAGTTACGAAAGTTAGATTCAGTGCAATATTTCTGAGTGCACAAGTTACAGAAAAGTGCAGGCCTGTTGACAGTAAGTTACGCTGACGAGCAGTTGCGAAGTAGAATGGAGGCCACAGGGCCGTCGAACCGCTGAAAAGCGTAAACGCAGCAGTTTGCATGGCTCAAGCTACAGGCACAATCTAGGTGTTATGAGTACGTGAAGCGAAGCGGCGCGTTAGCAAAACAGAGGTGCACAGCTGTGTATAAATAGTTGCCGGTTTTCTAACGAGGAGCATTCAATTGTGGCAGCTCTCCTGAATGGTGGGGCGTGTCACACGCAGCAGCAGACGGTGCGCCAGCACTCCAGTCCACAGCGAGTAGCTGATTCGACCATCCGAGGCCAACGTGGGGTCTGCAGCCAGCCAGCGGCGGTCCACTCGGCAGCTCGCTACCACGGACTGTCTTGTTGGCTCCCAACACACGCCGGAGACATCCAGAGGCGAGAGCCGCAGATTTGGCTGTCGAATTGCAGGCGCCTGTTGTCGCCCACGATCTTAACCACGACGGCGAAGAAGCATGCAGCAGGCCGCTCTGTGGCTCCCAACGAGTAGTGCTGAGGCAATCGAGACAAAGGCCGCAGAGTCATCTACCGGCGCATCCTAATGACATCAAAACTCCGCGGCTGTACATGGCTGGGACACCGCAGTACTTTGCAAGGGTCGCTGAGGTAGCCCTTCCGCACCAAGCTGTTTTCCAGATAGCGAAGTGGCGTCCTCGGCCACACGGGACCCTGCGACACAGACGGAGAGGAACGCGGCACTGTAATTGGGAATAATGAAACACTTGAAGATCATGACCGAGTTTTAATATGGAGCACCGTGACAGTTTCCATCCACGTCCAACATTTCTCTACTACACACCAACATGTACATTTGGCAGTGACAGCTACAACATGGACATTGATACTTATTCTGATTACATGACATCAGAGGTTGGATGGAAAAGATGCGATAAGAGAGAGCGAGTTTATTAGAAGTAAATAGATTTCAAAAGGATATTGGAATTTCAAACACGTTCTTGTATTTTTCTGAGGGCAACGAACAGGAAGTAAAGGAAACGGAAGAGAAGTGCGATATTTGTTCCTTTGTGTGAACTGTTATTACTTATAAAATCCTCAATAACCGAAACCAGTTAAGCTAGTGATGTTGGAAAGCCGGAGTCTAGAGCGAATTTGACGTTCCAGTTCATTCAAAGTTATTCCGTTCCGTTCAGGTCGGAACTCCGGCCAGGTCTACCATTTCTGGAATGTTAGTGTCCATAAACCATTGCCACACAGATGCTGCTTTGTAACAGAGTGCATTGTCATTCTGATACTGTCATCGTCTCCGAACGTTTCCTCTTTTGTACATAAAACATGATGATATCCTTCCACATTTTGCGTTTTTTTCAGAGCAACAAGCGTATCACGCCCTAACCATGAATAACAGCCCCCACACTCGATGCCGTAACACCACTTCCTCCATACTTCACTGTTCGCTCTACACATGATGCCAGATAATGTTCTCCAGGTATTCGCCAAACCCAAACCGTTCCATCGGGTTGCCACATGGTATATCGTGATTCATGACTCCAAATCACTCGTTTCCAGTCATCCGTTATCTAGTGGGGTTGCTCTGTACACCACCTCAAGTGTCACTTATCATCGACTACAGAAATGTGTGCCTTATGAGGAGTTGATGACCACTTTAGGCCATTCTTTTAAAACCATAAGCACAGTCAGTGTGCTGGCCAGACTTGGGAATTCATGAGTGATTCCTTCTACTGATTTCATGCGGCTTTTAACAACCGCCCTTCGCAATGCTGGGCAGTCCCTGTCTGTCAATACATGGGGTCGGCCTGGTCTAGGTTTAGCTAAGGGTTTTTTTTTTTTCCTTGACGCTTCCACTTGACAATCACGTCACCGACAGTTGCGTTCGTCAGCTATAGCTGGGGTGAAATGTTTCTGGTTGATTTTTTACTCTAGTGACATCCCCTTATTGTGCATCTTCGAAGTCACGAAGCTCTTCTGACCCACCCATTTTGCTGTTGCTGCTTATCTATTAACAACACAATACCACCGCCTCCTTTTGTAGTGACTGGTCCGCCTCTCGTGACAGCTAGCGGTGAATTTTGTGTTACATATGGGTGTCCAGATACTCGTGATGGATAGCGTGTTTACGACAGTAATGAAAACGGAATGATCTTGGCTGGACATTTAGTATACAAGTTCTTTACTGGAGTCCTTTGCATAAGAGAACACTAAGAAGGTATAATGTACGTAAATACTATCTAAAAAGATGAAAGGGCAACAGGAATGCGTATAGTTGAGAACCATAACACATGAGGAGACCTTTATCTGGTCTTAGATGTCAAAGGGATGGTGGTGGTGCTGATGAAGATGAAGAAAAGAAAAAGGAGATGATGAAGAAAAAGATGATGATGAAGATATGACTGTATGATGATAATGATTTGCCATAAATGTAATACTAGTGACTGAGCTAATATATGTTCCGAATTCGGAAAATGGATTAAAAGTAGAACTCACGAGCAGCTACAGCTACAGATTACTGTTTAATAACGCTGAACAACAAACCTAAATTTAAGATAATCGTCAAATAGAATCGAGGTGGAGTGAAGTGGGATGCTGAAGCACTGAACCAAGTTTGCTGTAGATTCAGTCGACGAGAAACAGATATCTCTAATAAGTGGTGTCATCCTTGGGTAACAGAAGAAATAATTCAGTTGAGGCACTGAGAACCATAAGAGCCCAAAACAAGTACACAGACTTTTGAGAAAAATAGATGTTTGTGAAAACCAAGCCACAATTTCCTACATTTCATATGAAAAAATAATATACCCACTTTGATATAAAATAACAATATTTAGGATTGTATGAAGCGCTAAGACACATAAGGGCCTAATGCACACCATCGTTGATTTTGAGATTGTGGCTTGTACACATACTCTTGACATATTTTGATCCTGTGGTGAGTTAGGTTTGCCTGTGCTATAGACCCACACTGTACACGTGAACATTCACTAAAATCTGTCTAACCGATTTCTCTGACATTCCTTTCTATATGGGCCCGACGATGGTGTGCTTTAGGCCCTTCTGCTTCTCAGTGCCTACATTTATGTTTAATGTTAATTCACAAAATTTCCATATATCTCCTAGTGACAATAGTGTCTTTTTTCAGTTGTAAAGTTTGTCATTAATGTGAAACTAGAATCAGAATATAAGGATCACATACTAATTGCACCACGCATACAGTTGTGTCTTACTACGATGATTCATGGTCCTCGATACCATCATTTTCATTAAGCACGTTCTGTGGTCTGAGGTTCAACTAAAACTACCGATATACCTCCGATTACGAAGTACTACTACTACTGCTACTACTACCACTAAATAATTGATGTAGACACTAAATTATGTTGGCAATCCCAGATAACTATTGGACACAACAGAGAAACAAAATTATGTATTGCGCTTTGGGACCATGTGAAAACCAGTACCAGAGAAATCGGTAAGACAGTTTGTCTTGATTGTTCATGTATACAATGTGGGCCTACAGCATGGATAAAGCTGTTTCACTATAAGGTTGACAGATGTCAGGAGCACGCATACATGCTAAAATCTCAAAACCATGGAAGTCGGGCGTTACATCTTCACTGTGCTCAGCGTCTCGATTGATCGACGAGAGAAGGGACTAAAAAGATGTTCCTGTAAAGTTGGGAATACGACAGTGTAAGTTGCATGTTAATGAAATAAACAGGAAGTGCAGCAAAGCCAAGGCTAAATGACTACGGAAAAACGAGAAAAAATCGAAAAAGAAATGGTCATCGTAAGGACTTGATTGAATATACAGAAAACCCAAAACAACATTGGTGAAATTAAAAGTAAAGGTGTGAACATCTGAACGCAAGAGTAAACCTACTGTTAAACGGAATAGGAGAGAGTGCATACGTGGAAGGTGTGCAATGAAGTGCTCTGAAAGGGGAAATAACTGTCTGATGACGTGATAGAAGAAGAATTGGTAGTTAATATGGAAGACGAAGGGGATGAAATATTAGCGTGAGAGTTTAGCAGAGATATGGTATACTTGCAGTCTAATATGGTGCAATGTTTAGATAACATTGCTACAGATATTCAAAATCAATGACGGATGGTGGCAACCATACGACTAATCAGCTTGGTTTGTAGAATCTGAGTCCAGACACATACCGTCAGCCTATCGGAATAATATCATCCACATTTTCCCGAAGATGGCAGCGACAGTGAAGTGCGAGGACTACAATCAGCGTAACAGTTCGTACATCCAAATTGTTAGAAAGAGTAGTGTACAGAAGAATAGAAAAGAAAACTGAAAATCTGTTAGATGACGGTTAGTTTGACCTTAGAAAAGCAAAGCCTCCAGAGAGGTGGTTCTGACGTTGCACTTCATAGTGGAAGCAAGACTTTAGAAAAATCAAGGGACATTCGGAGGATATGTCGATTTGGGAAATGCATTCGAAAGTATAAAATGGTGCGAGATTGCCAGGAAAATAGGGAACGACAGACAATATACGATATGTACAAGAACCAAGAGGTAATAATAAGGGTGGAAGACGTAGAATGATGTGCTCGCATTAAAAAGGGTGTAAAAGGGTTTTTAATTTATTATTGTTACCATAACTTCCTTCATATTTTATTATTTCATAGAAATGTCAGACAAATTTTGCATCTTTAAAAGCAAATGAAGCTTTGTACTCCATTGCTACGTAACTTGGTAAAAGTATTTACAGACTAGTGTTGGTGCCATTCTGCAATATGACGGATGCCCGTCGCCGACAGCGAGAAGCTACCGAATAGATCAGGTTGTGGCAAGTCTTGCACACTGCATGTACGTGCGTACGTTAAGCCAGAACACACGACAACACGGACATTATTGTCTCAGCAATGCTGTACCAATTCTTACGCTCTGTATTTCTGGCTCGCTTCTGTCGGCATTATTACCGAAATAGCACTGGTTACTGTTCTCATTTTCTATACTAACGCAATATTTCAAACCAATATAAATTTCACGAATAAAAATTACTCCCCTTTTAAGAAAGGTTTATTTAAAAATAAAAAATTTTAGCACTGCTGATATGGCTAATTGATATTTCGGATTTTTACTCGACTATAAACAAAAAATAAAAATACACGTTATAGCCGAAACGAAACAAATACCGGTTATTCAGAACTAAACTACCGGTATGTGTTTTAAACGGTCGGTTTCCCTCATGCCTGGCTCCCCATTAGATCTTCTCTGTCATATTAATGCTAAATGGTAATTGCCCCAGACTGATAATCGGTCTCAAATGTCTTTTCCAAGGCACTTCTTTTGTGGATGAATGACGTTTCCTTAACATTCTACCAATTAATCTCAGACTGGCATCCGCTTTTCGTACTGTTTGTTTTTATATGGTTATCCACTTTAGGTCGCTCCGAATGGTTACCCCTACGTATTTTACGGTAGATACTGTTTCCATTCATTTGTCGCCAATATTGTAATTGTACAGTAGTGGATTTCTTTTATTATGTGCGCGCTGTGTCTTACATTTATCTACGTTCAGCCCCTGCCCACTTATCTATCCTCTGCAGCTCTTCTCTTATTGTTACCTTCTTACACACAACTACACTATCGAAAACAGTCCCAGGCAGATTCAGACGTTGTCGATTAGTTCATTAATGTAAATAAAGCGGCATGATACACTCCTTTCGAATACTCCAGAAATTACTTTCAGAATTCAAAATTTTTGGTAACATTTTTGGGAAACAGCGATCTTATGAGCAATATAAAATCAATGAAAAAATATGCTGGATCGCGATGTTATTTTATTAAAATGGCCGGCTTCGGCCTAGTCTTAGGTCATCTTCAGACAGTACCATCAGCTGCGTACAACACTCAGTTGTACTCAGTCGCTGAAATTGATGAGCAGGAATGGTTAAGTGCGCATTCTTTTTATTTGGCCAAAAGGTACGACACCAATCCGTGCTCGGTATTTTCAGTTTGGTGATAGTGTGCCCAGGTTTCACGTAACAATTCTGTCCACGAGCCCATTACTTTCAACCTGGAAACGACGCAAAAGTTCCTCACAGGTACCGATGCAACGATCTTTCAGTTCAACAGTCAACTGACGTGGCGCCACCGTTGCGCACGCTGTATTGTTTGCAGCACTTCGTAGACAAATGATGTGCTAACCAGCACTAATATCCAAAACAGCGACTAATTAGTTTAAATTAGTTTACAGTTTTCCTTCACAACAGCGGTAATGTATTCGTTCGTTACTGTGCTGTGTCCCTGAACTGGCCACAAAAAATTTTCCTCTTTTACACTTTCTACACCACTCGTACACTTGCTGCAAGGGCAAACATGAATAACCGTACTGTACTTCCATCCTGCGATATATTTCCACGTGTTTAACAGCTTCACCACTCAACGAGGTATCTCAGATTGCTGTTGCAAGCGGTGCACGTCGATAAGGTGTTGGCCACCTTTATAATGGCACAGTTTTCTTTTCTATGATACAGAAACAGGCTACTAACTGCTCATCATTTGTCGAGATGCAAGGATAACTTCTGACAGCTTCCAGACCAATGGTACAACGTTTAGGAATTTTATGGCTCTCTTAAGGATTTCATTTGGATCGCCCTCGCAAATTGGTTGTTTCTTCTGATCTCAGAGGTTAGCCTACGATGATTTGGTTGGCGTCGCCCTTCAGCCACACTCACACGAAGCTATTTCTACCCACTGCAATCGATGATGATCCTATCTAAATTTTCCACGACGGAAACGAAGGATAAACAGTATCACTAGAAAATTCCGTTATATCCTCTAGAATCGTACAGCGATCGTAACGGTATGTTCGTGCATATTTACAGATTGTGTCGTCCCTCATGGTGGTAAGAAATACGCAAGATTTTGTTCCATTTTGCACAAATTTGCACCCGCAGATGGTGGTGTAGCTCTGCATACGGATCAGCCATATTTCTTTGTACTTCGCATTGGTATCGACAACTTTTTCCTCCGACAACATAATAGTGTTTATGCGACGTTGCGATTGCACGAGGTGCTCCATGTCTGCAGGCCACGTAATTTTATCACAAGGTTGTGACTGTGACTTCTTTGATGTTGTCTGGACAATTAAGCACGGCAGCTGGACATAATCTACGTAGAACGCAACGGAACTATAAGATGTGTCGTGGAAGTCAAATGTCCCCTATTAAGTCCCCCGTTTCTCATAAGATATTTTTCTGCGAGTTTAGTTGGCCCTCACCTCTCGAGATGCTGTAAATATTTACGGGGCATGACAGGCTTACATTATCGTATTCCAACACCCCCGTAAGCAGATTCCTTGAGATAAATAAATGATTAAACGTATATACAAATCTGGGTCAGGATTAGAATTACAAGACGCTCTGATGCGTCTTTAGCATAATGCAGCAGCCCCCTCCTCCCAACCCCCCCCCCCCCCCCCCCCGTCATTTCCCCCCTCTCCCGCCACCCAAAATCTCAACTGGATGCTTTCGCCACTGTTCAGCAACGGTGGATTCTTCTGAAGAGAATAACCTGTTACATAAACGTCAAACATTAGTTGTACTGACATTTGAGAAACGACAACTGGTAAAATTCCTAGGACATTCCTTAACTTTTAGCTAAAAAGTCTATGATCGCGCCTTGCTAGACACAGTGAACTGATGGAAAAAACACAATAAATAACGTCATGTTGGTTGAAAGCTTAACGTAGTGCTTGTGTGGATGTTTAACGAAAGAAATGATTAAGTACAAGATACAAAGTGATTTTTGACCTGAAACCGCGCTGACCTGAAATTTGTTACTCAATGATAAATTCGAAACCTCTTGTGATAAAACGCGATAATTTTCATAGAGGTAAAAGTCACTATACACCGTGCCACACAATATGGCACTAAGGAGACTGGAACAGGGGTGAACATCCAGAAATTGGTTAGAACTTAGGACTGTGGACGAAGCAATTTTACCACGACATGTTAGGAAGCAACATGCATAAAAAAGCCGTCTTCGTGGTAAGCACTAACACTCAGCGTCACCGCTCGAATCAATGATAAGAGTAAGGCCTCAGACAAGGCCAGCCGTTTCGGCACTTGTTTAGTAGGTCATTTGTGTAAATTTGGGGTACGTTCCTATGGGACCAGACTGCTGAAGTTACCGGTCCCTAGGCTTACACACTATTTAATGCAACTTCAAGGACAACACACATACCCATGCCCGAGGGAGGATTCGAACCTCCGACGGGAGGAGCGACGCGAACCGTGGCAAGGCGCCTGAGACCACACGGCTACAAGCTAAAACGAAGGACTCTACGATTTTCTGGCCAAAAAAGAAAAGAAAAAATCACAGTACCGGAAAATAATTAATGTAGAGTAATGAAATTCGGGAACACATTTCTCTAGATAACATATTTAAGTGATTACCATTGCAAGATCACAGTTCAACGTAAATGCGAGATAAGGCATTGCAAATGTGAAATTCTGGAACAGTAATAACAGGCTTAACCGCCACAATGTTGAACGCAAGAATGCAAACTTGCAGGAATTGTGTACTAAGGGTTCCAGATGTCAGTTTGTGCGATGGAATTCCACGCCTGTTGCACTTGGTCAGTCAATACCCGAACGGTGGACACTGGTTGTGGATGATGCTCGAGTTGTCGTCCGATAATGTCCCATATGTTATTGATTGGAGACAGATCTGGTAATCGAGCAGGCCGAGACAATATATCGATACTCCTTAGAGCATGTTGGATTACAACAGCGATATGTGGGCTTGCGTTATCCTGCTGGAAAACACCCCCTGGAATGCTGTTCGTCAGTGGCAGCACAACAGGTCGAATCACCATCATTAGCACTGAGGCTGAAACAACTTTCACCAGAAAACACAACAGACCTCCACCCTGCCTTCCAATGGGCTCTCGCTTGACACAACTGACATCGCAAATGGCGGTAGTTTAGGGTCGGTGGAATGCACGCTACAGGACGTCTAGCTTTGAGCTGTTCTTGAGGTAACCAATTTGTAACAATTCGTTGTGTCATTGCGGTGAGAACCGCTGCTCTAATTGCTGCTGCAGATGGAGTGCGACGCGCCAGAGCCAAACGCCGAACACGACGGTCTTCCCGCTCGGTAGTGGTACGTTACCGTCTGGAGCCCGGTCTTCCTGTGACCGTACGTTATCGTGACCACCGTTGTCAGCAGTCATGTACAATGGCTACAATCCTCCCAAGTCTTTCTACAATATCATCAAAGGAACATCCAGATTCTCGTAGCCCTGTTACACGACCTCGTTCAGGGTCAGTGAGGTGTTGATAATGACGTCTTTGGCACCTTAAAGGCGTTCTCGGCTAACATCAACTCACTACGTCCAATCTCAAAGCTAAACATCCCGGCATTTGCCTGAAGCGATTTAGAGAAATCACGGAAAACGTAAATCAAAATAGTCGGACGCTGGTTTGAACCGTCGTCGTCCAGAAAGCGGGTCCACTGAGCCACCTCTCTCGGTCGTGAAATTTGAATAGACATAATCTGTCAAACGTTTGTTTATGTCGCACAACTTCATCTACATCTACATCTACATACATACTTCGCAATCCACGATACGGTGCGTGGCGGAGGGTACCTCGTACCACAACTAGTATCTTCTCTCCCTGTTCCACTCCCAAACAGAACGAGGGAAAAATGACTGCCTATATGCCTCTGTACGAGCCCTAATCTCTCTTATCTTATATTTGTGGTCTTTCTGCAAAATGTAAGTTGGCGGCAGTAAAATTGTACTGCAGTCAGCCTCAAATGCTCGTTCTCTAAATTTCCTCAGTAGCGATTCACGAAAAGAATGCTTCCTTTCCTCTAGAGACTACCACCCGAATTCCTGAAGCATTTCCGTAACACTCGCGTGATAATCGGACCTACCACTAAGAAATCTAGCCGCCCGCCTCTGAATTGCTTATATGTCCTCCCTCAATCCGACCTGATAGGGATCCCAAACGCTCGAGCAGTACTCAAGAATAGGTCGTACTCGTGTTTTATAAGCGGTCTCCTTTACAGATGAACCACATCTTCCCAAAATTCTACCAATGAACTGAAGACGACTATCTGCCTTCTCCACAACTGCCATTACATGCTTTTCCCGCTTCATATCGCTCTGCAGTGTTACGCTCAAATATTTAATCGACGTGCCTGTGTCAAGCGCTACACTACTAATGGAGTATTCAACCATTACGGGATTCTTTTTCCTATTCCTTTAAATTATTTTACATTTATCTATATTTAGAGTTAGCTACCATTCTTTACATCAATCACAAATCTTGGCCGAGCCATCTTCTATCCTCCTACAGTGACTCAACGACGATACCTTCCCGTACACCACAGCATCATCAGCAAACACTCGCACGTTACTATCCACCCTATCCAAAAGATCATTTATGTAAATAGAAATCAACAGCGGACCTACAACAGTTCCCTGGGGAAGTGTTTTTGGTGTTGCGATTTTTTTCCGTCACTTCATTTTTCCCTATCAATCCCTAACCCAGTTTCTTGGAATACCGCCCTCAAGTTCATAAGTGCAATCGATTCATAATTGGCAGCAACAATGGCTAATTGAAATCTGAGCAGTTTTCAATATCATCGTATACTGGACCTGCAACGTCCGAGAAATAGAGAAAAGCAACTTTCATGATTGCAGCCAATGTAAGGAATGGTATCATAAAAGTGATAGTCAAAACTTGCCAAAAAGATGATACCCCCAGTCTGTCCATAAGAAAACCACACCTATCACTAATGTTCCTGCCGTTAGTTATACTGCCATTGTTTAGAAATAGTTAGTCATCATTTCTTTTTCCATTAGAAACTTCATTTTCCAGACTGAAACACAGTTCTGGAACATTTGTCTCATTTACGCAAGTATTGACTATCTGCCAGTCAAATTTGTGTAAGATACATAGAAAATAGTGCTCTGTTTGCTAAATTATTCATTATTGACACATTTGTTATTTGGGTATAATTATTAATCAGTCATTATTCCTTAAATACGAAACGCTCCATTCCAAAATACTGTGTTATACAGATTCCTTAAAGTGATGCACTGTCGCCTACGACCAATCCAACAGGCACACAGCGGTGTAGCGCGGGATGCCGCACCTAACACACGCCAGGAAAACAATATCGGGAGACCACAATCCAGCACTAAACTCACTGCTGAAAATAAAAGGTGCCAAAATCATACATGTGAAAATAAGTTGTGCACCATCTTGAAGTTAGTTTAGTAAACAGAAGTATTGTTGTTGTTGTTGTTGTTGTGGTCTTCAGTCCTGAGACTGGTTTGATGCGGCTCTCCATGCTAGTCTATCCTGTGCAAGCTTCTTCATCTCCCAGTACCTACTGCAGCCTACATCCTTCTGAATCCGCTTAGTGTATTCATCTCATGGTCTCTCTCTACGATTTTTACCCTCACGCTGCCCTCAAATAATAAATTGGTGATCCCTTCATGCCTCAGAACATGACCTACCAACCGATCCCTTCTTCTAGTCAAGTTGTGCCACAAACTACTTCTCATCTCCCTAATCCTATTCCACACCTCCTCATTAGTTATGTGATCTACCCATCTAATCTCCAGCATTCTTCTGTAGCACCACATTTCGAAAGTTTCTATTCTCTTCTTGTCCAAACTATTTATCGTCCATGTTTCACTTCCATACATGGCTACACCCATACAAATAATTTCAGAAACGACTTCCCGACAAATCTATACTCGATGTTAGCAAATTTCTTTTCGTCAGAAACTCTTTCCTTGCCATTTCCAGTCTACATTTTATATCCTCTCTACTTCGACCATCATCAGTTATTTTGCTCCCCAAATAGCAAAACTCCTTTACTACTTTAAGTGTCTCATTTCCTAATCTAATTCCCTCAGCATCACCCTACTTAATTCGTCTACATTCCATTATCCTCGTTTTGCTTTTGTTGATGTTCATCTTATACCCTCCTTTCAAGACACTGTCCATTCCGTTCAACAGCTCTTCCAAGTCCTTTGCTGTCTCTGACAGAATTACAATGTCATCGGCAAACCTCAAAGTTTTTATTTCTTCTCCATGGATTTTGATACCTACTTCGAACTTTTCTTTTGTTTCCTTTACTGCGTGCTCAATATACAAATTGAATAGCATCGTGGAGAGGCTACAACCCTGTCTCACTCCCTTCCCAACCACTGCTTCCCTTTCATGTCCCTCGACTCTTATAACTGCCATCTGGTTTCTGTACAAATTGTAAATAGCCTTTCGCTCCCTGTACTTGACCCCTGCCACCTTCAGAATTTGAAAGAGAGTATTCCAGTCAACACTGTCAAAAGCTTTCTCTAAGTCTACAAATGCTAGAAACGTAGGTTTGCCTTTCCTTAATCTAGCTTCGAAGATAAGTCGTAGGGTCAGTATTGCCTCACGTGTTAAAACATTTCTACGGAATCCAAACTGATCTTCCCCAAGGTCGGCTTCTACCAGTTTTTACATTCGTGTGTGAGGAATTCGCATTAGTATTTTGCAACTGTGACTTATTAAACTGATAGTTCGGTAATTTTCACATCTGTGAACACCTGCTTTCTTTGGGCCTGGAATTATTATATTCTTCTTGAACTCTGAGGGAATTTCGCCTGTCTCATACAGCTTGCTCACCAGATGGTAGAGTTTTGTTAGGCCTGGTTCTCCCAAGGCTTTCAGTAGTTCTAATGGAATTTGGTCTACTCCCGGGGCCTTGTTTCAACTCAGGTCTTTCAGTGCTCTATCAAACTCTTCACGCAGTATCATATCTCCCATTTCATCTTCATCTACATCCTCTTCCATTTCCATAATTATGCGCTCAATTACATCGCCCTTGTATAGACCCTCTATATACTCCTTGCACCTTTCTGCTTTCCCTTCTTTGCTTAGAACTGGGTTTCCATCTGAGCTCTTGATATTTATGCAAGTGGTTCTCTTTTCTCCAAAGGTCTCTCTAATTTTCCTGTAAGCAGTATCTATCTTACCCCTCGTTAGATAAGCCTCTACATCCTTACCTTTGTCCTCTAGCCATCCCTGCTTAGCGATTTTGCACTTACTGTCGATCTCATTTTTGAGACGTTTGTATTCCTTTTTGCCTGCTTCACTTACTGCATTTTTGTAATTTATCCTTTCATCAATTAAAGTCAGTATCTCTTCTGTTACCCAATGATTTCTACTAGCCCTCGTCTTTTTACCTACTTGATCCTCAGCTGCTTTCACGATTTCATTCCTCAAAGCAGCCCATTCTTCTTCTACTGTACTTCTTTCCCCCATTACTCTCAATTCTTCCCTTATGCTCTCCCTGAAACTCTGAACAACCTCAGGTTCTTTCAGTTTATTCAGGTCCTATCACCTTAAATTCACATCTTTTTGCAGTTTCTTCAGTTATAATCTACAGTTCATAACCAGTAGATTGAGGTCAGAGTCCACATCTGCCCCTGAAAATGTCTTACAATTCAAAATCTGGTTCCTAAATCTCTGTCTTACCATTATATAATCTATCTGAAACCTTTTAGTATCTCCGGGGTTATTCCATGCATGCAACCTTCTTTCATGATTCTTGAACCAAGTGTTAGCTATGATTACGTTATGCTCTGTGCAAAGTTCTACCAAGCGGCTTCCTTTTTCATTTCTTAGCCCCAATCCATATTCACCTACTACGTTTCCTTCTCTTCCTTTTCCTACTGTCGAATTCCAGTCACCCAAGACTATTAAATTTTCAACTCCCTTCACTACCTGAATAATTTCTTTTATCTCTTCACACATTTCATCAATTTCTTCATCATCTGCAGAGGTAGTTGGCGTATAAACTTGTACTACTGTAGCAGGCGTGGGCTTCGTGTCTATCTTGGGCACACTAATGTGTTCACTATGCTGTTTGTCGTAGCTTACCCGCACTCCTATTTTTTATTCATTATTAAACCTACTCCTGCATTACCCCCATTTGATTTTGTATTTATAACCCGGTATTCACCTGACCGAAAGTCTTGTTCCTCCTGCCACCGAACTTCAGTAATTCCCACTATATCTAACTTTAACCTATCCATTTCCCTTTTTAAATTTTCTAACCTACCTGCACGATTAAGGGATCTGACATTCCACACTCCGATCCGTAGAACACCAGTTTTCTTTCTCCTGATAACGAC
Organism: Schistocerca gregaria; assembly: GCF_023897955.1. Classification (NCBI taxonomy): domain Eukaryota; kingdom Metazoa; phylum Arthropoda; class Insecta; order Orthoptera; family Acrididae; genus Schistocerca; species Schistocerca gregaria. Next base: position 864,517,715 of record NC_064921.1, read on the forward strand.
ATCCTCCTGAGTAGTCCCCACCCGGATATCCGAATGGGGGACTATTTTACCTCCGGAATATTTTACCCAAGAGGACGCCATCATCATTTAATCATACAGTAAAGCTGAATGCCCTGGGGAAAAATTACGGCTTTAGTTTCCCATTGTTTTCAGCCGTTCGCAGTACCACAACAGCAAGGCCGTTTTGGTTAGTGTTACAGGGCCAGATCAGTCAATCATCCAGACTGTTGCCCCTGTAACTACTGAAAAGGCTGCTGCCCGTCTCCGGGAACCACACGTTTGTCTGTCCTCTCAACAGATACCACTCTGTTGTGGTTGCACCTATGGTACGGCTATCTGTATCGTTGAGGCACGCAAGGCTCCCCACCAACGGCAAGGTCCATGGTTCATTGGGTGGTTGGGGGGGGGGGGAGGGGGACAACCTAATCTACCGGAAATGTCACGGCGACAATCTCCTGGGATTGTGATGGCGTCATTCTCATGGATGTGATGCCAAGAGTGTCAATCATCATATCAGAAACATGCGTGAAGGCTCTCAATAAACTCAAGAACTGTTTCCATCGTTTTCGATCGGACGAGAATCCAGCAGAAATTACTGTCCATTTTCTAGTTATCAACAAAAAAATTTGGACAGTACGAATTTTGCTAGGCCGTTTAAGGTTCAAAATGGATTTTGCAGCAGTATTTGCCTGTTAATGATAACTATTTATTCATAGATGTTAAGTGTTACATATTATATATTGGGTGTTCCATAAATAATGTAATATTTTTTAATTATTAAACACATACTTTATTTGTAAACCACTAGAATTTTTATGTCAATAGTCAATACGGAACACAAAGACTGAGATTAAACATGAAACAGGCAAATGTGTTCCATCACGCTTCGTCTGCAGACATCCACAAAATTTTCAACTATACGAGAGCAAAGTTTCGCTTAAATTTTTACCAACGACGCGTCTAATTTCTGCCTTGGGTTGAGGGCTGGTTCGTGGATTGATCATATAAACACGAGATTTGACATGGAGTCAAATTCGGTGGCCAGTTCTGATCGCCATTGCGAGAGATGAGACGAGCAGGGAATCTTATTCTCAACAACCTTGATATTCAACGGTAGTGTGGGGTGCTTTCCCTCTCCTGGTGGAACTACATGCATTACATATTCAATTCTTGCAATTGTGGTCATAAAAACTGTGTTATCTATGGCGATAACGATCAAAAGCCACAACTGGAGGCAGATTGTGATACCCACTACACATTGTATGTCAATTTTCGTTGCATTACGACGAGCGGTTTCCAATGTATCAGTAAATAATATGCAGTCAGCACTTTTTATGGCAACTAAAACTCCCAGAAATCACTTGAGACCAATAAGTGTGTAAAGTTTCCCAATTTCATTTGTTCCCCGATATCCGCTCATTGCAGGGTAGCAACCTTACGTATTATAGAAATGTATGTACGTGTGTATGTTCTACATCTCCTCCTTAATCACTGGAGCGAATTCAACCAAACTTGGTACACGTATCTCTTACTGTCATTCAACGATCTCTGTGGGGTTAAGAACGACTTGCCGACTATAGATCAGTAGATATGACATAATAAACAATGAGATGCGTGAAAAACTGCAGCACCATCGGTAAAGTTTTAATATATCTATTCTTTACTACGAAGACATTTCCAGAGTCGAAACAACTTAAGGAAATCCCTGACACCTGGCTGCATTTTTGACAGACTTCAGGTGCGAAGCGCAAACAGCTGCAGGCGAAAACAAGTCATAGAGATGGGAAGCAGCTTCGCCCTTTGGGCGGAAACTGTCTAATTTGGATACTGTGCTTATGCATTTGTACGTTATGCATATTTCCTTCTGCGACTGCTTCGTAATGTCAAAGATGTTTTCAGAAATACAAGGAAATGAAATTTTTTGATATTACACTAAAATTACTGTTCATTTTTTGTTTTCTTTGTTAATAGATAATTGGAAAATGAATACCCTGGCAATGCCTGTTTTTCAGCTACTGTAACAATAGAACACCATATATAATCATCCTCTTGGTTCAGATAGCACATCAAACTTTGTGTCCCCGTATAAGTGGCTGGACGTACCGGTTTTCAGGCCAGAGGAAGAGAGAACCATTTCCACCATGATCACGCCATTAAAACAACGATTATTAAAAAATTACTATTATATGGATTACCGTATTAAACATAATTTGTGACAGGATTGAGGATTTCTTGGTGGGGAGGACGTAGCTTGTTATGTGATTTCTGGTTTTCTCGGCGTAATTGGTTAAAGGTGTGGTTCTGGATACACAGCCGAGTTGTTGTTTCCATTTTACGCACAATATTTCGACGACCTACCTAGTCATCATCTTCAGGTGTCGCGAATTTTCTGTTATGTGCACTCGCTGGCTAGACTCCAGCCACTCTGGTGGGAGTCCAACCAGCGAATGCAGATAAGAGCAAAACTCACAGAACATGAAAATAAGTACTGGGCTGGTCGCCGAAATAATGTGCATAAAATAGAAAAAACTCTTATGTGTACCTGCAAGACACCATGTTATCTTGGATGGACAGTCATCGACCGAAGTGAAAGTAACTTCAGACGTTCCCCAGAGGTGTGTGCGAGCAGCCTTGTTAGTCAAAGTGATTGCAATTTTGACAACTTGTTTTAAATCTTCATAAACGTAAAAGCGTTAGTTTTGGAAACATTCGACTCCAACAAACAACTGGGTGTAACAATTAGTAGGAATGTAAAATGGAGTTATCAAATAGGTTCGGTCGTGGGTAAGGTAGGTGGCAGACTGGTGCATTGGCGGAATACTAGGGAAATGCGGTCAGTATACAATGGACATTCATTATACATAACTTGATCCCCGTTTTGGTCTATTGCTCGGGTGTGTGGCATACATATCAAATAGGACTAACAGGAGGAAATGAACGCAAACATAGAAGGTTTCTTTGTACGTGAGAGTGACACAGATATGCTGAAATGGCACTCTTGAATACATATGTTAAGCATCCCGACAAAACCTACTTACAAAGTTCCAATAACTGGCTCTAAATGTTGACTCTAGGAATATGATACAACCCCCTATCTATCACTCGCATAGGGATCAAGAGGATAAGATTAGATTAATTACAGAGACATTTTAACAATCATTCTTCCCACGCTCCACACGTGAACTGAACGTGTAGAAACCCTAACATGTGGTACCATTCTAAGTACCCACTGTCATGAATTTCGCAGTGGTTTTCATTGCATATCCGTAGATGCGCATGCACTGTAATTCTGAAGTCAAATTTCGGATTAAGCACAGCAATACTTAACTCTGGGATTAAGCACAGAGTACTACACTACGTTGCGAGCCAACCGCATGAAATGAGGATTTTGACTTTCTACTTTAAGGTATTTACTCTGGCTATCTGGGACCAAAAATGTAACGTGATCCTCCATTTTATAGTTACGAATGAAATGACGTAGTTTCAGACACTTTACTGGTCTCATACAGATATGATTTTATGTATATAGAATGAAGTGGCGAGTGAAATTTTGTACCAAGGCTCTAACGTGGATCTATTGCTTACTAGGCACTTGTGTTAGCCACTAAACCACCCTGGCACAGAGGTTCACACAGTTGCACGGTTTACCCTCGCATGTCTTGCTCCTCCACCAGTGCACGAAGGCGTCTTAGTGGATAACAAGCCTCAAGCCTGCGTAGTGAGTGGAAGACCCAGGTTCGATTCCCAGCCCTGGTACAAATTTTCACTCACCACCTCAGTCCGTACATAAAATCATATCTGTATGAGACCTGTAAAGTCTCTGAAACTGTGTCATTTCGTTTGTGTAAGTACCTGCTTCTGGGTTTCGTGCTGGATGCCCCATTTACGTTCGATGCTGAGGTTTTATTCCAGAACATGGAGGGCCTCCGCAATTCTGTTCATGTGTAAGGGGGAGTTTAAAGTAGACTGGGGCAGCAGTGGTAACCTGGATCGAGGAGAGAGGCATGCCAGGGTAATCCGTACAGTTATGTGAATCGCCGTGCCAAGGCGTCTTAGTGCCTAACGAACCTACCTACTAAGCAGGAGCCCCGGGTTCGATTCGTGACCTGGGTACAAATATTCGCAGCAGCTTCAGTCTGTACACATAAAATTTTATGATTGCTCTTTCACTATGCATGCAGGGTAGTACTGGATTCTGAAATTATTGTGAAACATTTATGCCCTATGATTTTAATAGACTAAACCAAACAAAATAATCTATCCGGAATGACCACGTAGTAACGAAGTTACTTCAGCTAGCATTCTTAGCAAGACAATTTTTAAACATGTTTGGTGTACACAGTGGTGACAAAAGTCACGGGATAGCGATATGCACGTACACAGAGGGCAGTAGTATGCGGACTGAAGGCAATAAACGGCAGTGCATTGGCGGAGACGTGATTTGTACTCAGGTGATTCAAGTGTAAAGGTTTCAGACGTGATTATGGCCGGGAGAAAGGATTTAACAGACTATGAATGCGGAATGGTAGTTGGAGCAAGACGCACGGGACATTCCATTCCCCAAACCGTTAGGGATTTTAGTATTCCGAGACCCACAAAGGCAAGAGTGTGCCGAGAATACCAAATTTCGGGCATTGCCACTCACCATGGAAAAACACTGTGGCCGACAGCCTTCAGTTAATGACCGAGAGCATTGGCCTTTGAGTAGAGTTTCAATGCTAACGGACAGTCAATACTGCTTGAAATAAATGCACAAATCAATAGTGGAGGTATGACATACGCCTTTGATACTTTAGTCTTCAAAGGCAAAGAAGTATAGGTGAACTTAATGACTGTTCGCGGTAGCGACCTGTTTAAAAGAAAAGTCCCCGAGCACTATGAGACTTAACTTCTGAGGTCATCAGTCCCCTAGAATTTAGAACTACTTAAACCTAAATAACATAAGGACATCAAACACATCCATGCCCGAGGCAGGATTCGAACCTGCGACCGTAGCGGTCGCGCAGTTCCAGGCTGTAGCACCTAGAACCGCTCGGCCACCCCGTATTAGGAGGCACCCTATGACTTTTATCACCTCAGTGTGTAAAGGAATGGAATTCTGAATAATCTTAATGGTCTAGAGATTTAGCATTCAAGAATCCAGTTATTTAGTGACACTGTTTAGCACTGAACAGGACATTATCAGCACTGTTCATTGTCAAGCTGTAATAGCTACAGTCCCATAGTTATATATGACGTGGGGGAATATGGTGAATTTGTATGACGATCAGCTATGGTAAGCCTCACTGAAACATAAGGTTTATAATTTATTTAAGGATAGGTTTCTGTATCATACACTACCTTCGACTGCCAGATCAACAGTGAAGCATAAGAGTGGGAAACTGCGACTACCACAGACAGTAAAACTTTGCAAGGATTCATTTAATGGCAAAATGGCTGCCAAATAAATAACATTGGCTGATGACCACATGCTACTCTGCACATGGTGAGAAATACTATACTTACTCGCCATCATGATTAAGATAAAAGGAATTAATGCTACACACATCAAATGGAATTTATTGATTTTAAATGGGGAAGATGGGTACAAGCCTAATGATGACTACATGGAGCATCTACACAAACAGATACAAGGACCTCTAATAAATAGAATTTTTGACACTAAGCTTCACTTGATGTAACAAATTTCACATGAAAAAAGTTATTTTAATATAATCATTCCCTTTGCCTGAAGGTGCAACAGGTTTAAACAGATCCTAACTCATAAAATCCAAGTCAACCTAGAGCTACATCTCCACATTTCAGTGGAGCATCAATACTCACAAGCTCCTCTCAGCAGACTCTCCACTCACAATCTTTTTCTCCCAAAACCAGTCACAACCCTCAGCATCAGTACTCTACGGAGAGAGTGGCAAACTGACCAGTAGCCTACACCCACCATAAAGCATGAGATGTTAACACAATTAGGGTTGGAAAAAACATGAGTATCTATTGCCCTCTTCTTTCTGAACAGAGAAGACTTAGAGAAGATTCTACCCAGAAGGCCACAGGACCAATCAAATGGCACAATTTTAAGAACAGTGTGAAAGTTCCGTTCTTCTGTTAAGATGTGATACTGCCAATTAAGTTTGAAAGGAAAACTAAAAGACATACCCCTGGCCTCCCAAAGGAGGAGGAATGGAAACCTCCACTGGGTAGCAGCTTTGCTGGCATGGAAATGAGAGTATGGCATTGTGATCTGGGAGTCCCCCATTCGGGGAAGTTTGGCCGCCAAGGGTAAGTATTTGTTTCCATTTCATGGAGGTTACTACCCCAGGATTTAGAAAAAAAGGAGACACATGGCTACCAAGCACAAAAGACTGTAGATAGAAATAAAATAAAGTTCCACAGAAACATTCCTCCAGGCATTGGCAGGAAGATGAATCACATGATCATTATTAATAAATAATACAGTTAAGTCAATGAATGGCAACATTATGGAGAAAGGGACAAAAATAATGTATGTCTTTCATCATTCCAATGCCTGAAGTGAAGTTTCCATAGAGACTCAAGGTTTGATATGAAGGATGAGGTTAAAGGAAATTTTGTTAGGCCCTGGGTGGATGGGAATGTATACATGTTTATAGGGGCTTTTTGACAGAACTCTAGGTCCATAGTCAATGCTCTCATCTTTCTTTTGTGACACATCATAAACTAAGTTACAGTTAATTAGTAAACACATGTAATAAGCCTCAAAATGTTGCCAATGTTGCCCAGATGAAAGACACAAGTACACTCTTAAAATTATGAGACTTGTATTCCAGGATTAACCGACAAATATATTACCCCCTTTTATGCACAAATCACATAGAGAGATAGTTGGCTGTACACGAATAGGTATTATTCTTATACACTATATACAAACTAAATAGGTAGGAGAGGAGGGTTATGCACCTCTGCTACACACTTATAGTTTGTTCACAGTGTCCTGACTGAGATTTCGGGAAGGTGTGGGGAGAGGAGGACGAAGCAAGCTCCACCTACTGGATCCCAACACATTGGCAGCTACAGGGACAGTGGTAGCGCAGGGATAACAAGTTGCACTTTCCTTACAAATTTCTGGCACTTCACGTGTGTTTACTGGTTTGGCAGAGTACAGCAAGGCAATCACTTCGGAAGGGCTACAGTAACATAGGTACTGTATTTTAGATCACTAATGTTGGCAGCAGCCAGGCACAAAACGTTTATGGCCTCTTGTCTGTGGCCTTCTAGTGGCCTCAGTTAATCAGGAACTAGGAAGGACATTGTGAGACAACTATGCTGGTGCTTGTGAGGACAGATGTATACATAGACTCTGTGATGCATGGGTACACATATGGACTGTGAGCATTCTTTTGTGATTTGCAGTTCCTTTAAATCCCATCTGGTAAGTAATGATCAATACCTATTTTAGTATAAATTATCAAAATTGAGTAAAGTATCCTTACCCAACATGAGCTAAACAGTTCTGTGCAATTAAATACACTAACAGGTTAATTATAGCAGTATACGATACATGACCTAAAATGTTATACACTTCATGGCATGAACAGTGAAGACAGTTTGCTCTGATCTGTGTGCTGTGGAGGGGCCCATGGGATGGGCAATGTTATAGCCAGAGCAGGTTGGAAAAGGCTAGTGTCCACTCTGTCTGCTTGCCAGGAGGTTCTAGTCTGAGATATTGAGGAAGCTCTGCCGGCAGTGACTGAGCACACTGGGTGCAGTCGGCTGCAAATCATTCCTCATCTCAGCACAACTAATGCCTGCTGAATGGGTTCACAGGCCATCCTTAGTTTCTACAGGTAGCAGGCTGAGTTTGTGAAGACAGCAGGTCATGCTCACAGAGTGAAAACAGAGCTAACATTGTACAGCGTCACTCCCACAAAAGACCATGGTCCTCCGGTTTGGAGGTAATAGGGAGGCTTAAAACAGAGGCTCAGACAATTCCTTGATCATTGTGGATGTGGATTTCTTGAGATCTGCTGTTGGGTGAAGAAGTATACAGCCCCCTAGGTCAGGTGTGTGCACTACTTGCAGGAAGCAGCTACCAGGATAGCGGTGTATGTGCACCAGGCACATGTGGATTTCTCAGGATAGAGAAATCCCTCTACACACCTGATAAGACACTTTCTGAGTGCACACAGAATAGCATTCATCATAGAATATTGGAGAAACAATATGTTAACACTGTGTAAGCTAATAGGAAGAGCATCTATGGAAAGGTGCCCCAACTAGTCTCATTTATAAATAGTAAAAAGTACCCACACAATACGAACAACAAATAGCTGGCTGAAACTGCATGTCAACAGCAATGAAATCTAGACTCCAACTGGAATGTATATCATAAAAATACACTGAATGCTGGTGGTAAAGATGTGTTTATAGCAATAAAAAAAAACAATAATATCTAGTGAGATGAGTACTGATTCAGACTGTGAAAATTTTGGGTGAAGGTAAGTGTTAAACATGGATCAAACATGGTCCCTGGATGCTTTTATAGACTCCCTGCCTCAGCAGCAGCAGCAGCAGCAGCAGCAATGGTGGAACACCTGAGGGGAAACTTACAGTTTCACTGAATATGGCTGTAAACAGGAATACAAAGAAAGGTAGGAAAATCTTTCTGTTTAACAAGGGTGACAGGAGACACATTCCAGATTGCGTGACAGGCAAACACAAAAAATTCATTTCCAGCTCTGATAGTGTTCTGCATCAGTGGACAGATTTGAAGAGTATCATACAATATGCTTTAGACAGGTATGTGCTAAGTAAAACTGTGAGGGCTGGAAAAGACTCATCATGCTTGGACAACCATGTTAGTAACCATAATGGCTTTGAAACAGGGGATGTCACAGAAAAGGCTGAGATACTAAAAGTCTTTCTAAAAACTATTTCACAGAGAAAGATCACAAGGTAGTTCCTCCTTTAAATCATTGCATGGATGGGAAATGACAGTTATCATAACAATTAACCAAGGAATAGAAAAGCAGTTGAAATCACTTAGAAGAGGAAAGGCCACTGGACCTGGTTGGATACCTGTTCATTCCTACACTCATAGCAGAAGTGAACCCTAGGTCTCATGAGATGTGAAGCATTGCTAATGATTCGAAAAAGCTCAAGTCGTTCCCATTTTCAAGAAGGGTCAAGGAACAGATGCCCGAAATTATAGGCCTATATCTTTGATGTTGATCTGTTGTAGGTCTTTGGAACACGTTTTACGCTCATATATTATGACATTTCTATAGATCAAACATCTCCTCTGTAGACATCAATATGGGTTCCAAAAACAACAACCATATGAAACCCTGGTAGATGCTGTGTTCCTTGACTTCCAGAAGGTGTTCAATACAGTTCCACACCGCTGCCTAATGAAGAAAATACAAGTGTATGACACACACACACACACACACACACACACACACACACACACACACACATATATATATGTGTGTGTGTGTGTGTGTGTGTGTGTGTGTGTGTGCGTGTGTGTGTGTGTGTGTGTGTGTGTATCTGGAAATTGAAATAAGAACACCGTGAATTCATTGTCCCAGGAAGGGGAAACTTTATTGACACATTCCTAGGGTCACATACATCACATGATCACACTGACAGAACCACAGGCACATAGACACAGGCCACAGAGCATGCACAATGTCAGCACTAGTACAGTGTATATCCACCTTTCACAGCAATGCAGGCTGCTATTCTCCCATGGAGACGATCGTAGAGATGCTGGATGTAGTCCTGTGGAACGGCTTGCCATGCCATTTCCACCTGGCACCTCAGTTGGACCAGCGTTCGTGCTGGACGTGCAGACCGCGTGAGACGACGCTTCATCCAGTCCCAAACATGCTCAATGGGGGACAGATCCGGAGATCTCGCTGGCCAGGGTAGTTACTTACACCTTCTAGAGCACATTGGGTAGCACGGGATACATGCAGACGTGCATTGTCCTGTTGGAACAGCAAGTTCCCTTGCCGGTCTAGGAATGGTAGAACGATGGATTTTGATGATGGTTTGGATGTACCGTGCACTATTCAGTGTCCCCTCGATGATCACCAGAGGTGTACGGCCAGTGTAGGAGATCGCTCCCCACACCATGATGCCGGGTGTGGGCCCTGTGTGCCTCGGTCGTATGCAGTCCTGATTGTGGCGCTCACCTGCACAGCGCCAAACACGCATACGACCATCATTGGCACCAAGGCAGAAGCGACTCTCATCGCTGAAGACGACACATCTCCATTCGTCCCTCTATTCATGCCTCTCACGACACCACTGGAGGCGGGGTCTGACACACCGGTGTCAATGTGTTCTTTTTTCCAGGAGTATATATATATATATATATATATATATATATATATATATATATATATAAGACATACCAAGCGGGAAAGTGCCCGTAGATAGGCAGTGAAAATCAGAATAATTAATTACTCCTGGACAAATATTTTCAACTATAGTTTAAAGAGATAACCTGGAATAACATTTATAATTAACCAAATTTCAACATAAAATTTAATCTACCCCATGGTAAATTCATATTATTATTTGAAAATAGGTTTCTGCATAAGCTAATCAGAGAGGACATTATACACCCATGTATGACACCATGGATCACTAGGGGGAGTAAAGTATCTTGTGAAAGGAAACGAGATGTATATCTATTGGTGAAAACAAGAAGAGATCCTGTAGTAGTTGCACACTACAAAAACGTCTCAAAATTACTAAGAAAACTTATTAAAAATCAAGGAACATCTTTAAAATGTCACAAATCAATGATTCCCACAACTGATGCAAGAATATATAGAAATAGTGAAATGAGAAACAGGGCAACCAGCAACAGAACAGGATAACATCACTATTGAGCTGAATGGAAAGGCTATAAATGATGAGTCACAGATACAAAATATTTTTAATAATCATTTCTTAAATATAGCAGAAAGTATAGGGACAAGCAGTACAAAAGAAAACTCACAGCAGTATGCTGAAAAAACGACTTTCTCAAAATTCAGTCATATGAATATAACACAAACTTCTCCTTCTGAAATTAAGAAAATCATGTATCCTCTAAAAATTAAAGCTCATCTGGATTTGATGGTGTTCCCAGTAGAGGACTAAAGATTTGTTCCCATGTCTCAAATCTGTAATCCATCACTAACTCAAGGCATCTTTCCAGAGAGACTGAAATATGCCCTTGTTGAACCCCTCTTTAAGAAAGGTGTTAGAACAGATGTCAATAACTACTTAATTATTTCACTACTGACATCATTTTTCAAATTTTTTGGGGAAGGTGATAAATTAAAAACAGCATCTCACTTGATCAATTGTGATATCCTCTGCAAATCACAGTTTCGATTTCAGAATAGTTGCTCTCCTGTGAATGCCATTTACAAGTTCAGTCGGCAAATATTACAAGAATTAATCAACAAAATAGTGCCAATTTGAATTTCCTATGGCCTATCTAAGGCATTCGACTGTGTGAATCACAATATTCTCATATAATTTAATTGGACAGTTAAAATAATGAACTCACCAAATGGCAGCAACACATGTGAATAAGGTATAGATATGCAAGCTTTGGCTTCTTCTTCTGACAGAAGGTCTGAAAGGTAAGGAGAAGGAGTGAAGGAAGAAGACTTGTGAGGTATAGAAAATGGGGTAGAATTTGGAAAAGTCACCCTGAACCCCAGGTCAGGAGAGACTTGCTGGATGGAATGAGAAGGAAAGACTGATTGTTGGTGACTATAATGCACAAGATCTGAAAACCTGAGAGCTGAAAGGTGGAAGATACGGTAAAATACAAGACAGAGATTACTGTCAGAACGTCATACATGAGTTAGTAAGAGCAAAAACCTAAGTGCATTGTTTATGATATATGTGGGAGTGTGAAGGCAAAAATAGATAGATCAAGAGTGAAAGATGTAGAAAACTGTGTTTCCCAAGTCTCAGTCTTATATCTACTACTATTCCTCATATATTTAAATTATTTTCCATCTGTTGCACAACCAGCAGAATTAGGTCCTTTTGCAGATGTCTGTAGTATTGTACTCAATCCAAGCATACACGCAGAATCAGAAGAAATGGTAAACAAGCTTCTTAAACATATCATTGACTGGTTTCCTGCAATCGGTCTCATCCTCCATTTTAAAAAACAAAACCATTTCTGCATATCTAGGGGTACTGCACCAATAAGTGTAACTCATGATAGTCAGGGAGGAAAGTAAAAATTGTTAGGTGCGCACACTGATGTGAATTTAAACTCGAAAAAGCACTTTTGGAACTCCAGAAACAACATAGTTCAGCCTTATTTGCACTCAGAATCATTGCAAATCTTGGAGAGAGACAAAACAGTGAGCTGATATACTTGTAGAAATCTGTTTAAGGTGTAGGGTGTCCTGTCTATTGCTTCACAGTCTGTTTATTCCCTCATGACGTTTGCTGTAAATAATCCACTGCAGTTAAAAAGGAATTATGATATGCATAGCTGCAATACCTGAAGAAAAAAATTGCTTTCATTCTCCACATTAATGTTGTCTTTAGCACAAAAGGGGTGCACATTGCCATAAGTAAAATTTTTGATAAATTACAAAGTGATATAAAATGTCTGACAAACAGCAAAGTAAAATTTGGAAACAAACTGAAGAAGTTTCTCCTTGACAGTTCCTTTTATTCTATAGAAGAATTGCTGTTACTGTAATGTGTAAAAGATGTTTGGTAAGAATTTATAAGCAATAAAAAATAAAAATAAATAAATAAAAATAAAACAACTTTAAAATGTTCAGCATTTTTCCATATTTACAAATTAATTTGCAGTGTAAATGTAAAATGACTCAGTCCATACTATTAATATTTATTGTGCAAATGACCCATGCAACATGAAAATAAATTACTAAGTTCTTTGTAGCAATTTCACTAAGTTGTTATCAAGATATATTTTGAAAAGAGGGAATTTATATCCCCTGGCTGGAAATTTATTCCGTGGTCTGGGGTAGCTTCAACATTTCCCTTACATCCAAAATCCTGGCCAGAACCATCCAGGGGGCTTGTTGCAACTCTTCCTGTGCATCTAAGACCACCTCACTCTTAAACATTCCAATCTTATTATTCACATCACAGGTGAAAATTTTAAAAATTCTATTCAAAGATATTCTATTATTCTATTATAAGATATGAATTACGATCATGTGATGTGTGTGTGTGCACTGTGACGCTGATAAAGACAGTAAATGATTATTTCAGTGTTCACTGAAACCCATTAATTATTAAAATGTGCATTCAGATAACATGTATACATTCAGTGTATCAAATAACATAATAATCAAACAGATAACAACAGTGTGGCATATGAGACAACTGTACTTTCTAATCAGCTTTTCTTGATGTTATAAGAACCATACTAAAATGCATCCAATTCAAAACCTTTAGTACTTTGTCAGGAGCAGTATCCCACAATAGTGATTTACATTATAAACATTTGGGCAATAGTTATTATTTATCATATACTACCACATTAATCATTGTTTGGTACTGAATATGCTCATAGCTATTTAACTAGTGTGATTTGGTCCCTCTGAGTTTCAATTAGTAACTACGTGATTTCATAGGTCTCTTTTGTGTAGTTCATATATAACATTCACAATCAGAACTAATATTATTCATTGTGTTTTAATTAATAAGGGGAATTTTTTTACATGAACTTTTTACTCAATTAATCTCCTGATTGGGACCTTTGTAGAACATTAATTGTTTACCCTGTAACATGCATTGGTGTTATATTTTCGTTGTCTGATACTTATCAATTGTCTTCATATGCTTTACACATTGACTATAACATGTTCAAATCAACAATAGTTTACAGAAACTCTGGGTGCACTTTGACATCATGCCCATGGCCCAACAGACATGACCACTTTTCCCAACAGCATACTTTGCTAAAAGTTCAATTTTGCAATGTTTCAATATCTAGTTTCAATTAGTCATTATAGCCTGATATACAGGTATTGACTTTCAAGCCATAGCAGCAATAAACTTCAATTTCTTTTGTATAAAATCTAGTTAATATGCTCTCTGACAAATGTAAAATGTTCTCCACTTGTTTAATTGCTTATTCTGCTACATTACCAGCTCAAGTTCATTATTAAAATTTACTTACCTTACAGGTGTGTCAAATGCTGAGATTTATGTATGACCGGAAGTGCTGCAACTGTTACATCTTAGGAACAGGCCCATAAAGAACACTTCAATACTATGACAGAATGGGTGCTAGGAAGTGAACAACAAAAATCATCGGTGGTAATTCTGCTGCCTGAAGTCTCAGCAGATAATGAACAGGTTTTCTGATGTTCAGATGGACAATGAAATTTATTCTTTCAAACATTGTGTCAGTAGGATATAAATATCAAGGAAAAGAGAAATTTACAGTACCTTAAACAAATATGTTGCCATTGAGCAGCTATATGTAATAGGAATAATGCGCAGAATAACAGAAATCGGATTGAAGCTCCATATAATACATCATAGACTTCTGTTGTCAAACCTCATCACAGCTCTTCCAATCCACTTGATTGAGCTTTTGTTTCTGATTGGTTGGAAAGAATGAACTGACAACACTGATAAATTACGTATCTAGTCTGACTGTAAATATTTTTGCATGTGGTCATCACTGTTTTCCTTCTTGGTTATTTATGAATTTCATGAACAGAGCATAGATTACAAGTGTGAATAACTTTTACACACATAAAAGTGAATGAGTGAAAGATGCAGTCAAAATATTTTGTACGTATGTAGAGTTCACTTCAATTCATTTTTAGCTGTGTTTCTCTGTCACTCTAATAACCCATCATTTTCTTTGTTATTCATCCAGTGTCAGCAGTTGCTCCATTTCTGCTGACCTTGTTATCAGTTTCATGTGCATATTTCTAATATACCTCTCATGTAAGATGGGCAATTTTGAATGAATTATCATGTGATACTGGGCAACAATCTAAGGAAGTGAACTAAGAGTCGCCCTCATGTACCTCATCAAAGTTCTTATAGCACTTGTCCTAAATTAGAAATCTCCATTGGTAATACCAGTTAATTCTCTTCCTTTTTGCTGGATAATAATTTTTATAAACAGATGCATTTTCATTTTCATTATTTATTAAACAAGTAAGAGTTTGTACTATCAATGTCTGTAAATGTGAAAAAAAAAACAGATATTCTCACCAGTGTTTGCTACTGTACACCATTATGGACTGGAAAAAGCTGATAAACATTATTTTACCTTACCACTCAGTTTGTAAATTGTTATGCATCTGACTGTACCTTCTACTTTTATTTCTCTAAAAATTTTTCCACATATTAAGTAAAGTTTCTCACTTTGCCATCACAACTTGCATCACCTAATTAAATGTTGTTATTAATGAGGATTTCTGACTTTCTGGCTTAATAATTTATTACAGGTACCTCTATAATTTTAATTCCATTCACTTTGAGGAAAAATATCCTTGATCCTACCTTATCTGATACATTTACCAAACATGCTTTGCTGTAAAACTGAGCAAGTATGACTTTTGTGTGAGTGCAGGTTGTGCCTAGTTGTAGTGGACAATAAGACAAATTTCCTGACATTTACAAGTAGTTTTCATCATTTACAGTCTCCAAATTATGACACTGATGTTGTTCTGTTCTGATGGAAGCATATATAGGTTTTTTCTGTGACACTTGAAAGAAGCTTCTAAGAGAACTTCAATGATAGCATGTACGGGACTTGATCAAATATTATCGAAATAACAGCACTGCAAACCACTGTATCACCAACAGGAAAAGAGGTTCCACCAACATCTGCCCTGTTATACTGACTGTGAGCAAACACAAAACTCAGGTATGGTTCTTGTGTTTACCTAAGTGCATAAAGCCCACCAGTCTGTGTTCTGCTGTTGTAACAATCAGACAACTTGCTTGTAAATCTATTGAGACATTCACATTGTGCATTGAGCATTGTTTATGATGAATGTTGTGAAACTGCTAGAGAAGTGGTGCAGTTGTACACTGAAGAGTCTCCAGATTGTGCCAAGCAGTCAGACTCTGTCTTTGTAAATGTTATAAATAAAGTTACAGAAACTTGAAGTGTGGAGAGTAAAATATGCCAATACAAAAGAAGGGCAACTGATGAAAGATATTAAACTAACATTTTAAAGGATTAACACACAATGAAAATGTCACTAACTTGTAGTTCGTAAGTACGAGAGGTATCAATCAAATGAGAGTTCTGCAAACACTGCATTCCATCATATTTCATCTTCTTCCAATTTCACTACATCTACAGCTTCATGGCAGTAAGTATCTAAATTTGATTACAGCCCTCTGAATGTTATCTACAAAAAGTGCAAAGTGAGGTGGCATATCTAAGCAAAATTTTGTTTAACGAAGATGCATCATTTACCAACCATACGCAAGTCTGTCTTCAAAATATGCACTAATCATCTGTTGAAAATCCATGCTGACTCAATGAATGCTCTTGGTCTTTCAATATTTGGTGCATGTTTTTCAAAACCCACAACACTACTCTCTGTGTTGTTGATGGAATTCTAAATACATTCAAGTAATGTATGTTCCTAAGATATACTGCTGTTGCATTTATTGGGTGACACCCCACTGAACATAAGGCAGTCAGTGTGGTACCAACATGATGGATATCCCTCTCATTCCACTCATATGTTTACAGGCCCTCTTTAAGAGGACATTTGGAGACCATTGGAGCAGTTGTTCAGGAAATGCAAAGTGGCCTATGGACTCACCTAACTTAACACTTCTACACCTTTATCTGTGGTGAGATTTAAGACAAGAAGTCTATTATGAAACACTGAATGACTCCCAAAGAAATGAAATGCCTTGTAATGTATTGAGTCTAGATGAAATTCGATGTGCAGTGCTGTTTCACCAGAATCACTTTATAGTGTGCAGCAATGCTCAGGGTCAAAATTTTGAGCACATGGTATGATAGCCATGATAATACACATAAAAACCATACCCCGAGTTCTGTCCTTGCTTACATTTGGTGTAATAGGGCAGAAATTCATGGAACCTCTTCCTCTGATGGTGAGAGAGGTCCATGGTGCTGTTACCTTGATCATGTCCATGGAACCTCTTCCCCTGATGGTGAGACAGGCCCATGTTGTTGTTACCTTGATGGCTGGCCACAGTGGTTGAGTGGTTCTAGGCACTTCAGTCTGGAACTGTACAACTGGTAGGGTCACAGGTTCTTATCCTGCCTTGGGCATGGATGTGTGTGATGTCCTTAGGTTAGTTAGGTTAAGGTAGTTCAAAAGTTCTATATGATTGATGACCTCAGATGTTAAGTCCCATAGTATACAAAGTCATTTGTTATCTTGATACTGTTTGATCATGTCCCATGCATGTTATGTCAATAAAAGTTACTTGTGAATATTGGGAAATACACTGTATTGTCTGCTATAACTTGAAAAAAGTAGCATCTCAATATATTTATTCATTCTAATCATGCAGCAGTTCAAAACAGAATTTAGAATTTATTGGACATTCGTTGAATCCATATGCATGACCTGACCAGTGTAATTTCTGCAACTCTTCATTATGACTTTATTTTAGTTCCCACTTTTTCTGAATAAATAATTTCTAATGGAAACTGTTTCTCACATTTCTTAGAATTTCCACTGAGGGAAATAGTTCCCATATCATTTTTTATTCTACATTCATATAACACCATTTTACTGCCTGAGTATTCTTTGTACAGTTAATGTGAATTGAAAAGTAGCATTTCTCAAATAAAGGAAAATCCAGGTTGATCGCAACCTTATAATCCTACCTGCTGACAAAGGCTCCACTACTGTTGTTTTGAACAGCAAGGATTACTTGGAAGATGGACTCCACCAGCTGTCAGATTTATCCACCTACAAATCCTGCCACAGTGACCCCATTTCAGATATCCAGCAAGAGCTCCAGTCTCTACTCAAATCCTTAGGCCCATCCCAGAACTTCTCCACAGACTCCATCTTTCTCCTGAACCCTACCATTTCCCACACTTCTACCTTCTACACGTCTTCCCCCTCCCTGCCCCGAAGACAATCTCTGGTGTTGTAGACCAACACCTACAGCCTATTACCAGCAGCCTATCCTCCTGCATAAAAGATATCAATCATTTCCTCCACCAACTCTACATGGATCCTGTCACATTACCACAGCACCTTGCTCGTCACTGCTAATGCACCTCCCTTTACACTAACAGCCCTAATGCCCAAGGCCTTACCGCTATTGAACACTACCTTTCTCAACACCTGATGAATTGCAAACCATCCACTTCCTTCCTAGTTGTCATGACCAACTATATCCTCACCCACAATTACTTCTCCTTTGAAGGCATTACGTACTAACAAATCTGGAGTATGTCTATGGGCAACCGCATGTCACCATCCTATGCTAACTTTTTCATGGGCCATCTAGAGGAATATTTCCTAAACACCCTGAATCCCAAACTCCCCATCTTCATCATCTGGATGGGTGCTTTCAAACGTGGCTCTGCCTTTGATCGTGTACACCTTCCGGGTTACAGGACTGGAGTAGGTGGTGGTGGGAGGGTGTGAAAGCACCCACGTGATTTACCAACTGACCTGCCTACACTGTGACGCTTTCTATGTGGGAATGACCAGCAACAAACTGTCCATTCACATGAATTGACACAGGCAGACAGTGTTTGTTGGTAATGAGAATCACCCTGTGGCTAAACATGCCTTGGTGCATGGCCAGCACATCTTGGCACAGTGATACACCGTCCGAGATATCTGGATACTTCCCACCAACACCAACCTATCTGAACTCCAGAGATGGGAACTTGCCCTTTAATTTATCCTCTCTTCTCGTTATCCACCAGGCCTCAATCTCCGCTAATTTCAAGTTTCCGCCACTCATACCTCACCTGTCATTCAACATCATCTTTGCCTCCACACTTCCGCCTTGACTTACATCTCTGCCCATACTCTTTGCCTTTAAATATGTCTGCTTGTGCCTGTGTATGTATGGATGGATATGCGTGTGTGTGTGTGTGTGTGTGTGTGTGTGTATGTGTGAGTGAGTGTGTGCGCGAGTATATACCTATCCTTTTTTCCCCCTAAGGTAAGTCTTTCCGCTCTCGGGATTGGAATGACTCCTTACCCTCTCCCTTAAAACCCACATCCTATCATCTTTCCTTTTCCTTCCCTCTTTCCTGACAAAGCAGCCGCTGGTTGTGAAAGCTTGAAATTCTGTGTGTGTGTTTTATTCATTGTGCCTATGTACCGGCGCTTTCCCGCTTGGTAAGTCTGGGAATCTTTGTTTTTAATATATTTTTCCCATGTGGAAGTTTCTTTCTATTTTATTTACTATACCTGTTAATGTGTTTGAGGTTGTCCTATCATGCTTTTTAACCACCTGATGAATTTTACATTCTCATTAGTTGTCTTTTGGTGGTGCATGCAGTGTCTGAACAAGCAAACCTAACGCAACCCTATCTGATTGTTTTTTAGGGGTGAAATATTTTTTGCCATAGGTAGGAAGTAATCCTTGAATTATGTGGCCAATGATTTAAGTATCACTTTTGGTAGAGCTATTTTCTTAGGGCTCACTTTCATTTGGGACACAGTTTTTAGTTTGTTCCTTGTTAATAATGCTTCAAATAGTTGTTGTCTTATTCTTGTAGCACTTTATGATTTGAGCGTAGAACATGTGTTTCACTTTTCTTAATAATGAACTTGAGGGTTTTACAATGCTGGGGTAAGGAAGTTTCAACGTTTTACTACAGATTGGCCTTCTGTTTTGCACTCAGGCATTGCTGAAAGTTAAAACTGGTTCACTGAATTAAGTTAATAAACAACAAATCCTTCCATCAATATAATCAAAACATTGTATCACAAGGAAAGCATACAGTTCTGTTAGTCTAGATAATTAGATTGCAATAACTGTTTGGTTTTGTGGTGTGCCCTTCTCATCCTGGAATCTGAGCAACTTGCTATGCCTTTCTAACCTGCAGTGGCTAAGCCTACTTTCCTCCCTGAAGAATAGACATGAGAAGCTCAGAAAGCTAGAAATAGACCTGTCTTCTCTCTCTGTATTGACAGTGCATAGAATTTTGTCTAAAGAAGGGAAGTATTGGCCAGTGACACTGTCTCACTGTAATTTAACATTGGTGTTACTTTCTCATCAACCATATATGGGAGTCATCTTGAAAGTTTCAAAGTAAGGTATGTTGGGTTCCAGTATTTCTCTTCTGACATACTGCCTGACAAAACGTGGAGCACCGAGATTGAGAAGCAGGAAACAAAATGAGACTTGTGAAAAAATCTTCTCGAGCTTCCATGGGGGTAGCTGCATAAAAAATCCATGACGTTTTGATGAGTGTCATTCTCATCATCTTCTGGGGAAGCGTCGATGGGCTGTGGCCTTCCTCTATATATAGCTGGTTGGTGGCAAGCGGCGGTTGTGCCTCCCCACCACTCCTACCGGCGCTGGGCCAATGGTGTTAGGGGGGGGGGGGGGGAGAAGCTATGTGGGGCCGGGTGACACCAGCTGCTTGCTGCGTTAGTCTAACTTCGAATCACGGAACGTTAGCAGCTGAATACAGTCCCAGTGTATAGCTGCTATTGCAGGGTTCCATTCCAAACTTAAATGGTGGCCCTTATCCCTGTTGACGAGATTGTCATGTAATCTTATTTTGACCGATTCCTTGATGACGCTCTCCCAGAAGCCACTGGCTCAACAATGCATTTTTGTTTCTTCAAATTGGAAGCTGTGTCCCTCATCAAGGCTGTGTTCTGCCAAGGCCGATTTGCTCTTGTACCCCCGCCTTAAGCATCTAATGCGTTCCTGACAGCACTGCGAGACGCAGCGTTGTGTTTGACCAATGTACTGGAGCCCACACTCGGAAGGTATACTGTATATACTGGGAATCGTCTAATGTGTGCTGTGCTGTAACCATTCTGATGAAACACATCCTTAAAGTGCTGCAGCTCATCTGGAAGGCTATCTTTGTCACAGATGGCTCTTGCTCTGTGAACCAGCATTGTTAGAATGGTGTTTTGGTGTGCTGGGGGATGGCAGGTGGAAGCATGGAGATATAGGTCCATGTGGGTCTTCTTTCTGTATACTGCATGTCCTATCATGCCATCAGCTTTTCTCCTTATAAGAATACATAAAAATAAAAGACATCCATCTTGTTCCAACTCCATTGTGAACTGTATGTTTCTGTGAATGCTGTTCAGGTGTTCATGGAATTCATTCAGGGCTTCTCTTCCATATTCCCACACAATGAATGTGTCATCAACGTAGTGGAAGAAGTGTTTAGGTTTGAGCTGTGCCATTTCTAGTGCCAACTCCACATAGAGATTGGCAATCCCTGGAGCAAGTGGTGAACCCATGGCTACCTCATCAACCTGTTCATAAGATTCCTGGCAATTTGAGATGGTATGTGATGTTATTTTTGGTGATTCCAGAATCAAGTTGAATTTACAAGGAACTTGGCAGTATGAGCCTATTTTTATATAACATTGCACTCTCTCTAGCCTGGATGCATGCACTGATTCCGTTGGGAGGGCTGTCATAAAGCCTTTGTATTGTGTGCTGAGTTAAGCTGGTCTTGATATCCTAGATACTGGCACTGAGATGTAGTTGACATCCAAGGTTGCCCCACAAATTTTCTATTGGGAATAGATCTGGGTGTCATGCTGGCTAGAGCAGTACCTAAGCATCATGCAGACAGTTTATAAAGAGACATGTCATGTGGACAACTGTTATCCTGCTGAAAATTGGCACAACACCACTGTTGCTGAAGAGGTAACACATTAGGACACAGGATGTTGGATGAGAGGTAACTTAATCAGTAGCACCTAAGTCATACTTGATGAATCCACACACTATGATGCTAGGAGTAACACAAGAGTGGCTCTCCAAATCATTGGAAGAATTCCATCTCTCCCCAGATTGCTGCCAGATTCACTGACAGTGCCCATCCAGACTAGTGCAGAACCACAGTTCATTACTGAATGCAATGTGACAACATTCATCAGCAGTCTATGCTTCCAAGTCATGACATCACTCCAGAAGCAGCTGTTTATGTTTTGGTACTAACCATGGCCTACATATGGGATGGCAACTCCCTAATCCGCCTGCTGCTAGTCTCTGATCAATGGTGTAGGTTGGCACAAAATCTTTCTGGAAGTCAGTCAGTCATTGTCAAGTGGCAGGCACAGACATGAAGAGTTACAATATCGTGATCCTCCCTCGTCATGGTCAGATGTGGTTGAGCGGAACATTGATGACACCTACGCCTGACTTCACATTCCCATGCAGTTCAAAATTGGCCCACTGTCACATCTGAATGCCTCACAAATTGGGATACTGGACAATTTAGCAAGCTACACAAATTGAGTCCCACAACACTGCTTCTTTCGAACTCCATCATGTAGCAATCGCCCTGTCTGACACAAGTATGCAGCAGCTCTGAGTCCTTCATAAGGAGCACCCACTGACGCTATTCATTCCTCTTACATCCTCTACCAGCCTTAGTAACAACACTAAACATGAACCACACTAATGCACTCAGGTAGCTATTCAACCTTTCACAGAGAATTGCAATTGTAATCATTAACATACCTGCTGACTGTATGTATATATATAACTGAAGTTATGGATATGTGTGTGTGTGTGTGTGTGTGTGTGTGTGTGTGTGTGTGTGTGTGTGTGTGTGTGTGTGTGCGTGTGCGCGAGTATATACCTATCCTTTTCTCCCCCTGAGGTAAGTCTTTCCACTCCTGGGATTATAATGACTCCTCTCCCTTAAGACCCACATCCTTTCGTCTTTCCCTCTCCTTCCCTCTTTCCTGAAGAAACAACCGTTGGTTGCGAAAGCTAGAAATTTTGTGTGTGTGTTTTTGTGTTATTTTATTGTGCCTGTCTACCAGCGCTTTCCTGCTTGGTAAGTCTTGGAATCTTTGTTTTTAATTTTTTTTTCCATGAGGAAGTTTCTTTCTATTTTATTTCTAAGTGAAGTTACATTGACATTTGATCATCTTTTTTGAGTGCTTCACTTTCTTTGTCAGGCAGTGCTTACATGGTATTTTTAGAAGTCTTTCGTTATTAATCTGTGTAAGTTTCCAAATTCCAAACTACTTAACACTAGAAACAATGATATTTGGACATACTTAGAACTGCGGCTGGGTCACTGATGACCCGTGATCTTTTCCTTTATTTCTCCTATGTCAGTGGGTTATTGTTACTGCCAGTGAATCTATTGTTAGAAGCACTAGGAAATTTACAAAAAAATTAACAAAAATAGTCTAGGCTTACACAAATTATAATTTTACATTTTAAATCTTACATGTATTTGCTGAGTGTTTTTACTGGCTACCATTACATAATGAACACAAATAATAATATTTTGACGTACATTTGCTGCACACAGTTTCCTTGCAGATGTGACACTTTACAAATGATTTGTTTCCTTCACAGTTAGACTTTACAAGGCAACATGTTCGCTATTATTGTCTGCCAGGAGTGATGCTAGTCTTTCTAGTCACTGTGTACTTCTCAGCAAGCTCCTCCCCCAGCTGCAGAATGATATCCCTGCATTTCAATTTTTTATCATTTAGAGAATTGAACAATACCCACGCATATATCCCAGCCAAATCCAGCAAGTTGTAAAATGTGTGAAAAGGCCAATGTCTCAGTGGTGCTTTGCCAGATTATTTGTGAGCCATATGCTCGAACATGTCCACTCCATATTGAGAGCAGTTATAAAACGTAACTGTATCTGGCTTCTTTTTTATACCATCCTCAATGGTTACATAAGAATGCATAGTGTTCATAATCAGGACATTCTTTTTGCTCTTACCCTGATAAACAGTCAGTGTGATATAATCATTTATCAACAATACTGTGCTGTATAACTGTTCTCTTGCCTTCTTGATACAGGCGTATTTCCCTGCGAAATCAATTTATTGTGCCCATAAGACTCATAGAAATAGCTTTCAGTGTCCCAGAGAGCGCTAAGGAGATGGAAAAGTTGTCACAGGTGACATTTATTTCTTTTACAACAAAGTCACCAAAACACTCATCACTCCACCTAGTGTCATCCTTTCCTAGATAAGGTATAGCATTCACAATATATTTTGAGTCTTTATCTACTGCCATCCAATACTTTTGCCCATATTTGTCCAGTTTTGAGGCCATAAACTGTGTCAATCTGCAACGGCACTTTGAAGGAAAAAGCTATTTGTCGATTGTTATATATGGTCCCAGTTTGTGGCTAGACTGTACATTCGCAATGAACTCATTCAAGATTTCTGATACAAAAGCAAACTTGTCTTGTTTTAGTCGCTCTGATCTTGTGGATCCAACGTCAAATCTGAGATAACACATTATCTCTCTGAATCTGTCATGAGCCATTGTTGATTTCACGAAATTATTTGCCCACTTCACTGACCACAGTGTGTCTAGTTCTAAGCTCTTAGCTCCAATGTTGCAGATGGGACTGTACAAAGCAAACAGATCAACACTTAACATTTTGGAGATAGTGATACCATTAAGTGATGTTATGAATACATTTTCCACAAAATATCAGTGTAGAAACTGGTTTATTTCAAAATATTGATTATTTCAAATTTGTTACTCAGAAACATCAAAGTAAATTCTGTCATTGAAATCAAGCAAACTGATAAATTTCAGTAATAAATTTAATTATGTATTACTTTAACAATGTTGAAAGTAACAGTTGACACTGTTGTAAAATATAAATACAAGTATGGTGGAGTCAATGAGTAATCAAAATTCCAATAATATAGGAAATTATGGGAAAGAGAGAAGGAAGAAATTAAGGAAATTATCGTATGGGAAGAGATGCTAGGAAAGAATCACAGTGGAATGAGAGAAACAGGAACTGAAGTAGAGTACATGAAAAGAGGAACAGATCACAGAAATAAAATAACAGAACATTTAACAGCAATAGATATGAGAAGAGGGGCAATTGTCAGGTAAATTAGGGGTTGTCCCTCTGGCAGCCTGTCAATTTGGGGCAAGAAAAAGTAGACAGAAAAGATTATGGAAGGATGAGAAACTTTGGAGGATAGAGGCAGCAAGACAGAGACTGATATGAAGTGAATGGTCTATATTTTGACAGGAAATTTTGGAGTGCACAAAGATTGTTTTGCATAGAAAATTGGAATAAGTTACTCACAGTGTGGAAGAAGAACTAGATACAAAATCATTTACAAATCTTTGCAATGTATCAAGTAACAAAGTTTTAGTGGGAGAAGAGATAATTGATAATTTTTTTATGAATTTGGGTTAAATAAGTTGCTGATTGAGGAAGTTACAGATCTTATTATGGTTTTGGATCCAAAAACTGGTTTAATGCATCATCTCCATGCTACCCTCTTCAGCTGCTGCAACCTACAATCCTTCTCAGTCTGCCTACTGTATTCATCTCTTAGTCTCCCTCTGTTATTTTAACCCCCCCCCCCCCCCTGCCCCATCCACAGACATTAGATATGTGATCTACACATTTAATCTTACGCATTCTTCTGTGGCACCACATTCATAAGCATCTATCCTTTTCTTGTCTAAATTGTTTATTGTCTATTTTTACTTCCATAAATGACTACACTCCATACAAATACTTTCAGGAAAGACTTCTTAACACTTAAATCTACACTCAAAGTTAACAACTTTCTCTTCTTCAGAAATGTTTTTCTTTCTCTTGCCGGTATACATTTTATATCCTTTCTACTTTGGCCATCATCAGTTATTTTGCTCCCCAAATAGCAAACTCAACTACTACTGTAAGTGTCTCATTCCCAAATCAAATTCCTTCAGCATAACCTGATTTGATTTGATTAAGTTCCATTATCCTTGATATGCTTTTGTTGATGTTCATCTTATATCCTCCTTTCAAGATGTTGTCCATTCTGTTCAGTGGTCTTCCAATTCCTTTGCTACCTTTGACAGAATTACAATGTTATCAACAAATCTCAAAGTTTTTATTTATTCTCCCTGGACTTTTAATTCCTATTTCATGATTTTCTTTAGTTTTCTTTACTGGTTGCTCAATGTACAGTTGAATAACATCAAGGCTGGGCTATGACCATGTCACACTCCTTTCTCAACCATTGCTTCCCTTTCATGCCCGTTGACTCTTTATAACTGCCATCTGGTATCTGTACAAGTTGTAAATAACTTTTTGCTCCCTATATTTTACCCCTGTTACTTTCAGAATTTCAAAGATTTCTCTAAGTCTACGAATGCTGTAAACATAGGTTTGCCTTTCCTTAATCTATCTTCTAAGAGCAGTCGTTGGTCAGTATTTGCTCGCGAGTTCCTACATTTTGCCAGGATCAATACTAGACTTCCCTGAGGTCAGCTTCTACCAGTTTTTCCATTTGTCTGTGTTAGTATTTTGCAACCATGAGTTATTAAACTAATAGTTTGTAATATTCACATCTTTCAGAACCTGCTTTCTTTCGAATTAGGATATATTCTTCTTGAAGTCTGAGGGTATTTTGTCTGTCTCATACATCTTGTTCATCAGATGGAAGTGTTTTGTCATGGCTGGTTCTCCCACGGCTATCAGTAGTTCTGACAGAATGTCGTCTATTCCTGGTGCCTTCTTTCAACTTAATCTTCCAATGTTCTGTCAAATTCTTCGCACATATCATGCCTCCAACCTCATCTTCATCTACCTCCTTCTCCTGTTTCTTTAATATTGCCGGCAGGTTTAGCTCGCTTGTATACAGTGTCTGTGTACTGCCACTTTTCAGTTTTCTCTTCTTTTCCTAGTCTGAACACTTGATGTGCATATAGCTTCTTCTCTTTCCTCCAAAGGCCTCTTTAATTTTCCTGCAAGTGGTATCTATCTATCCCCCAAATCCTTACATTTGTTCCATAGTCATTACTGCTTAGCCATTTTACACTTCCTGTAAATCTCATTTTTGAGACTCTTGTTTTACCTTTCACCTGCTTAATTAACTGCATTTTATATTTCTCCTTTCAACAGTTAAATTAAAAATCTCCTGTCTTATCAAAGAATTTCTCCTTAGCCTTGCTTTTTTATCTATTTGATTCCTCTATTGCCTTCACTATTTCATCTCTGAAAGCTACCCATTTCTCTTCTATAGTATTCCTTTCCCCTGTTCTTGTCAATTGTTGCCCAAGCTCCTTCTGATACTCTCAGCAACCTCTGGTTCTTTCAGCTTATCTGGGTCCCATCTCCTTAATTTCCTTTTTATTTTTTTGTAATTTCTTCAGTTTTCAACTACGGTTCACAACCAATAAATTGTGGTCATAGTCTTCACCTCCCCCAGGAAATGACTGAAGGTTTAACATCTCGTTCCAAAATCTCTGTCCTACCATTATATAAGCAATCTGAAACCTTAGAGTATCACCAGGTTTCTTCTGCATTTACAACCTTCATTAATGGTTCTTAAACCAGGTGTTAGTGATAATTAAATTGTACTCTGTGCAAAATTCTACCAGGTGGCTTCCTCTTTCATTCCTGTCTCCCTGTCCACATTCACCAACAAATTTTCCTACTATTGAATTCCAGTCACAAATCACTATCAAATTTTCATCTCCCTTAACTATCTGACTAATTTCTTTTATGTCATCATACATTTCTTCAATCTCTTCATCATCTGTGGATCTAGCTGGAATATAAACTTGTACCACTGTGCTGGGTGGGAGCTTTCTGTCTGTCTTTGCTACAATAATGTGTTCACAAAGCTGTACGTACTACAAGGGTTGCCCAGAAAGCAATTCACCATATTTTTTTCTTCAACAATGCTTTATTGAACATAATGAGAATTACACACACAAAAGAATGGTGTTTTATCTACACACCCTATTTTTCCATGTAATCTCCATCCCGTTCTATTGCCTTCCTCCAGTGTGAAACAAGGTCACGTATGCACTGTCAGAACCAATCCTTGTCCTCGTGGCAGAGCCAGTGCTTCACTGTGTGAATCACCTCCACATTGTACTCAAAATGTCTTCCATGAATAGCATCCTTCAATGGCTGAAAAGAAGTGGAAATTTGAGGAGCTAGGTCAAGGTTGTCTTGTATGACTGCCATGGATGGTCTCCCTGACCACCGTAAATTGTAGAGCTCTGCCAAACTGCCTTTTGATGACTCCACCCTCCATGCCCAGGAAGTAATTGTACATCTGTTGACAGCAGACCCTCCATAGATTTTGCACAAGTGTTTGTGAATATTCCGCACAGTTTCTTTCTCTGCAGTGAGAAATTCAGTGGCAGCACGTTGCTTGTAATGTGCTTCACGTACAGACACAATTTTGAAACTGTCCTGCAGCTAAGCTTTCTGTCAAAAGTGAAAGAAACTTTTTGCGCTCACTCAGGAGACTTCACATAATACATACATAATAATTTTGCATTTGTAGCATTATTTTCCGCTAAGGAAAAAAAACTGGTGCGTTAGTTTCTGGGCAACCTTCATAGCTTACCCGCTGAGCCATGCATGGCTTGTGTTCATGCCATTTATTGTTTGTCATCTTCTATTACTGTACTGCTGCCTCATTTTCTTATTCCATTTGCTGGTGTTTCTACCTTCTTGCCTCACTTTGCTGTGAGCGGCAGCAGCAGCGCGTATCAATAAGTGTACTATCGCTGGAGTGACTGATCGTAGTTCTGGGTCATCGTTTGTCTGGCAGTCAGTTGCAGATGGACCAGCAGTGCAGTCGCGATGCAGCAGCAGTGAAGTCGGGGACAGAGCACCGGTGAGGCACCAACAGCCAGTGCTCGCCGACCACTGGCGACACACATGAACTGTCTGATGGAGGGAGATTGGAGCAGGACAACTGTCAATTGGTTATTCCATTGGTCGTCTCATCAGCCAATGTATATTTCGTCCTTTCACCATTTCCGGGCCTGGGCAGTTGGTTGGTTGGTATGAAGATGTAAGGAAATCTCCATAGCATAGTTTGGTTGGGGCCGCTGGCAGCGTCTAAGTGTGGTCGAAGTGTGTGGTGCTGTTCCCATTGCTATGAGGTCTCTGGCTCACCAATCCTGCACATGAAAGTTTAGTTTTGACTTAATCTACCAGCAAGTCATAACTGTTCACATTGTGTCATTTGGATTTCATTGTCAGCTGTTGAGACATTCCCATGAGCAACAACTTGTGTTTTCAACTTGGCAAATTTTAGCTACCCTCCAGTGGAGTTTAACTGTACTTGTTTATTTTGAATTTAAGTGTACCAGCAGAATCTTCTGCTTTGTGGCCGTTATTGTTTCAGTCACTTGTCCTGGCCAGTGGCATAAATTCAGGCATCATAGTTTCCTCATTGTGTTGTCGTTGTCCAGCACGGACTCTAGTTTGACAGCTCAATGTTTAATTGGTTGTGGATGCCAATAATTCTTACGTTCTTCCATTGAACTCCCTGTTGTGTGCTGGTCAGGTGAAGTGGAAGTTATCTTGTCAGTGGGTTGTCGTTGGATCAAAAATGGTTGGGCCGACTGCCTGTCTCGCCTAAGCAAGGGTTAGTGTTTCAATTCCAGGCTGATCCTCAGAAACCTCTGAGTGCAGTTGGGCCTACTGCCTTTTCTTTATTTGTTCTTGTTGTTTGTATTTGTATGGCTTCTAGCAGATTTTTAAATTAAGGTTGTTTTGCCCTTAAGGCATAAGATTGTTTGAGCCTTCAGCCTAATTAAAGAACTGTTTTACGATAAGGCCTTTCAGCCTTTTAAAAATTTATTTTGGTTTCAGTCTTAAGTGATGGGCCTTCAGCTGATTTTTAAATTAAAGTTGTTTTACTCTTAAGGTGCCAGATTGTTTGGGCCTTCATCCTAATTGAAAGAACTGATTTAAGATAAGGCCTCCTGCCTTTTACATTTTTGATTTTGGTTTGAGTCTTAAGTTATTGCCTTTTAGCCTATTTTAAATTAAAGTGGTCTTGCCCTTAAGACATGACATTGTATGGCACATTCAGTCAGTAATTAAAATCCTAAATTAATGCTGTGTTGTTTTTTTATTTTTATTTTCTTGGCTCTTGTAATGTTTGGTAAAGTAAATAAAGTTGTATGTTTAAGTGTAACTGACAGCTGCTTATTTTGGCCCCTTTCCCCAATTTAAACCACCTGTCCTGTCCTGTAGGTTTAGCAGGGTGTCTCACCCGAATTCCTATTTTCTTATTCATTATTAAACCTACCCCTGCACTACCCCCTACTTAATATTGTGTTTATAACCCTGTATTCACCTGACCAGAAGTCCTATATAACCTGCAATTGAACTTCACTAATTCCTAAAATATGTAACTGGAACCTACCCATTTCCCTTACCCCTTCTCAAATTTTATAACCTACCTGCCTGACCAAGAGACCTAACATTCTACATTTCAGTCCGTAGAACACCAGTTTTGTTTCACCTGATGATGACATTCTCCTGTGTAGTCACCTCCCAGAGATCTGAATGGGGGACTATTTTACCTCTGGAATATTTTACCCAAGAGGATGCTATCAATATTTAACCATACAGCAGAGTTGCATGTCCTTGGGAAAAATCGCAGCTGCAGTTTCCCCTCACTTTCAGCGGTTTGCACTAACAGTACGGCAAGGCCATTTTGGTTGATGTTACAAGGCCAGATCAGTAAATCATCCAGGCTGTTGCTAATGCAACTAATACAACTACTACAATTACTGAAAAGGCTGCTGCCCCACTTCAGGAACCATACATATTTCTGGCATCTCAACAGACAACCCTACATCCCTCTATTGTGACTGCACATATGGAACAGCTATCTGTATTGCTGAGGCACAAAAACCTCTCCACCAATGGCAAGGTCCATAATTCATGGGAGGAGCAATTTCAGTACAAAATGTTAATTTACTGTTTCTGATGTTGAAGCTGGTGAACTTGGCAATATGTTACTATTGGGGAAGAAGCTATAGTGAGAGGAGTGAAGGGGGTGTCTTAGACAATTACAGTGAGATTAGAGAGGAAGATGTGACTCAATAGTACTGAGAAAAATAAAGATGGTGACGAAGATACTGAAGAGAGGATTGGAAGTCCTATTGACTTTTATTAAGAATTACATGGTATCGTTTATGTGGAGGTTGAAAGCGAAATGTTTGATGAAGGTATTTATGGTGACCGCTGTGAACATATTCAGGAAGGTCATAACTGTGATAGAGAGGTACATGAAAGTGAAATTTTACTGAGTGATATCAGTAAAACAGTAAGCTCTTGTGATGCAAAATGTATAAGTAATGAAATTTTAAGAGTAGCTTGGAGTCATTATGATAATGAGAGTTGTGATAGTGAAATATGAGATATGCAGAAAAAGATATGTGAAAGTTTGTATCCAGAATGGTGGAAAGAGACAAGAAATGCTGCAGAGAACTTAGTAAAAACTGGTGTGTCCATGAGAGCCATGCATCTGAAAGAAGAAACACACATAAACAAAGATGAGGTAAAAGATATGGGATTTAAAGAAACTGACAAATATCTTTTGTATAAAGCAGAAAACAAAGATGATTGTGATATGCAAGGAAGTCTATATATATATATATTCATATTGAAAGTGATAATTGTGACAGTAGCAGTCTGACAAAGGGAGTACAATATGTACCGTGTCTGAAAAATTAAGAAATGGAACTAAACACACTCAACATTTTGTTGAGTTATCTTTAATAGGTATCAAGATTAGAGGAGCGACTGGATGACATAGTAAAATTGTGAAGTGACAATATTACTGTCAATCTAATATAATTGGACAGTTAAAAAATCTATTCGTCAAACAGCAGCAGGAAAACACACATACAAAGATATAAAAGTTTGCAAGCTTTTGGAGCCTGTGGCTTCTTCTTCTGGCAGAAAGGTTGAAGTGGAAGGGCAAGGGGTGAAGGAAAAGGACTAGTCAGGTTTAGTAAAAGGGGCAGAGTTCAGAAAAGTCATCCAGAACCCCGGGTCAGGTGAGACCTACCAGATGGGATGAGAAGGAAGGACTGATTCTTGGGGACTCCACCAAATGAGATATGAAAACCTGAGAGCTTAAAGATGGAAAACAGGGTAATATGCAAGACAGAGATTATTTTGAAATCATTGTGCATGAGTTAATAAGAGTGGAAAGTGAAGAGCATTGTATATGATAAGAGATGGGTGGGAGGAGGTAGCACTAAAAAAGGATGGGTCAGAAAATGAAATATATAAAAATGAAGTGAAGAAAGGAAGAATTTCTGTGAAAAAATGTTGAGACCAAACTAATTAAAGTAAATTATTGCTGACTGGATGGCGAGAACCAAGGATATGTTGTAGTGCCTATCCCAATCTGTGGAGTTCTGAGCAACTGGTATCTCGGGAAGAATCCAGATGGCACATGCAGTGAAACAGGCACCAAGGTCATGACTGTCACAATGTACAGCATGCTCTGCAAAGTGATATTGTGTGCTTCCAGTATACACCCTCTGCTATTCCCATTCATCTTAAGTGATAACTTGGTGGTAGTCATGCTACTGTAGAAGGCCGAGCAGTGTTAACATAATAGCTAGTATTGAAGTGTTGTTTCACATCTGACTCTCCCTCTGATAGCATAAGTGTCGTCATTTACAGGACTGGTATGGTTGGTTGTATGAGAGAGAACAGAGCAGTTCTTACAATTGACACGGTCACAGGGGTAGGAGCCATAGCCTAAGGAGATGGGTGGAAAAGGATCATGTGATCTGACAAGTATAGTGCAGAGAATTTGAGGGCGAAGGAAAGATACTCTGTGTGTGGTGGGCAAAATGTCAGGGCATAATTTTGGGAAGTCATAACCTTTTCAAAGTAGCAGGTAAACACATTCAAGAACAGAATACTACTGAGTGACACTTAGTATACTCAGAAGTTCTTTTTTGGAGGGATCAGAAGTACTAGAATTAGATGTGATGGCTCGGGAAATCTGTTTTTGAACTATGCTTTTGGGGTAATTATATCTAGCCGAGGTTGAGGTGAGAATGGTATTGTATTCCTGTAAAGAGTCTGCATCTGAGCAAATACATTTGCCTCAAATGCCAAGGCTGTATGGGAGGGAATATTTTAAATAGAAAGGATTGCAACTGTCAAAATGAAAGTACTCCTATTTGTTAGAAGGTTTAATGTGAACAGAAGTGTGTAGCTCGCTTTCAGTGAGTATGAAATCAATAGCTCCTATCCCTGTAACCATCACTGCTGTAAGACTTGCCGTATGCCCCCACCTACCATCACCTACACCAGCCCTGTAACTTGCAGAACATATTCTGGGTGCCCCACATGGAAATGGTAAGCCTGACACCCGAGATCCAAGTAACAATGAACTTACCAAAAAAGAATAAATAATAATAATAATAATAATAATAATAATAATAATAACAGTGTTTAAAAATGTAGTTACCTGTTTATAAGATATGCTGAAAATGGGGCCATGGGCATTTTAAAGGCACAATTGGATGCTGAGCTTTCATTAGCAGGAACCATAATTATAAGTAATGAAATAAAGAAATAATTTGAGCCATAGATACAGTCCATGGCTGTATAAATATTGTATGCAGCCACTGGAAACATTTGAAGATTTGTGATCGTCAGGTTATTGGCAGAATAAGAAGCACCTTTTTGTTTTCTAATGGTTATCCTGATTGGACGTATTTTGTTATTCTACCATTAATACTACATTAGTTTATTAATACATTCACGAGTTGTGGAAGGCAATTCTCAATGTAAATGTCATACTTTGATTGTGTTTTATTTCAGAAATACTGTTATTACTAACCTATGTATGCTTTATTTTGTATCTTCAGTCATTGTAAGATTGCAGGGTGACTTGGCATGGCAAAAGATTCTATACTTGTAAGCAAAAAGTCATCCAGATTGATCAACCAGTCTTCTGGTGCTGTGTTATTATGAGTCTGATTTTAGACAAAACACAGTGAGAAGAAACACGGTTAAAAATACATTAAGGGATGTGACTTCTGAAATTTTCCCGGCGTATTTGTTCTTCTAATATTTCCAAGTGAAGAACATTAAGGGATCTTTAACAGAAAAAGCCAAGCTCAAGTGCCAAGAGTTTGTATGAAACATATTTTACAATTTCATGAACTTAATTGATCTCTATTTAATATTCATTATTATAATTCATTGTATTTTCTCGATCAAGATAAGAACAAGCTAAATTAAAGCATCCAGGCATTGCTGACTTTGTTCAATGATGTTACTAACAACACACTGTAATCTGCAGGCATGATGTAATTAATTTCTCTTGTAGTGGCCGATTAAGATAATCTACTGTGTGAGGGACATAGTCCACCACAGAAATAGCAGAGCTGACGAAAGTGCTTCCTGAGAACATCGAAGAAGCTCACCATTTCACCAGAGAAGGCAAGACTGGAGTCATGGAAGAAGTCAATGCCTCACCTGCATGGATGGATGCCAGAAGCTGAAGAACTACCACCTGGGCACAATGAAATTATGATCAGGAGCTGGACAATCTGAAGAGATGGGGCTTCATAACAGAAGATACGTCCCGTGATTGTGGACCAGGACAAACCACAAGCCACATGCATCAGTGCCCTTTGTGCCCTACATCCTGCATTTAGAATGATCTCCTGCAAGCCACTACAAGCACCTTGGAGGTTGCGAAGTCCTAGGCATATGTAATATAAATACAATTTCTATATGTATGTGTGTGTATATATTTATTTATTTATGTGTATGGCTACTATAAATTTGTATATTTCTGACTGGAGAATACATAGGGAACATGTTAGTGATGTGAGCCTTATTTTGGTTGCATGGGTGAGCAGCTGCTCCATCTTGTTTAAAAATTGCATACATTTTCTCTGCATCTGTTAACTGTGCATAAAAGGAGTCTAGATATCTAGCACTGTTTAAGGTGTAATTGATGACACACACAAAATGCCTGTCTTCTCAGAGTGGAGAACTTCTTTACATAGAATATGTGGGTCATCCTGTAACCAATATCTTCAATTCTGGGAGTTTATGTAACCTTGCAAATGAAACCAGATATGAAATAATGCAAGGAGTTCAAGTAATGGTTAACAATTGATGTTGACACTCAGTTACAGTAATAAACTGTTTTTTTCTGATCCTCATATTTCAACTCTTCCACAACATTCACATGATTGGCTTTTAATTTCCTATATTTTAATACACAATGACATGATGTACAAGATACACCAGCCTACTGCAGAAACAATCTTACCAATTTGCGTGAATTACTCGTAATATCCACGCAAATTCTGTCTAGTTTCAGGGGTCCTCACTGTTGGTCGCCTATTTCTATGCACATTCTGATAGGATCCTACATCACTCCACTTCTTGTACAGATGTTAAATAGTGCTGGTTGTGGGAGTTTAGTACCAGAATATTTCACTTGAAATATTTCTTTACATTCCTTGATGGAGCCTGTCTTTATACAACACTCCACAATATCACTTCACTATTCTAATGCAAATTGTCCCGTCTCTATAATAATTCATTAGTGTGAACTTTTGACAGCAACTGAAGCACAAACACACAGCTGCACTCATCTTTCTGATAAATTGCACTGTAGCCAACTTTCAACACAGGGTTGTCACTTCACAAGCAATTTGACAAGAGATGATTCCTAAACCTCAGCAGTCCTTTTTATTCATCCCTTGTCCTACTCCTTCAACATTTCTGCCTGAAGAAGGAGCCACTAGCTCCAAAAGCTTGAAAACTTTAGTACCTTTGTATGTGTGTTCTCCTGTGACTGTTTGGTGAGTAGATTTTTTTATCTATCCAGTTGCATTATATTTTCATAAACTGATTATTTTAGTGAATATTACTGTCCAGTTGAGTTAACAACATACCATTTCTTCAGTGTTCCCCCTGTGATTCCAGAGAAAGGCAAGAAAATTATTTTGGACAAGGGCAGGGATACAATTGTAAAAGTTAAAGCAGGATTCTGTTGCACAAATATGGAATTGTTTTTCACTGAACCTAGATAAAAAATTTTACAACCAACAAAACTTATTACTGCAAATAGCATAAACAGTATTAATCGCATCAGGAGGTTTAGGTGACAGAGGATACTTTGAAGAAGGGGATGATTATCTTGAATAGAGGGGAGATCTAGAATATAATAACAGTTTAGTAGAAGCCAAAGTAGAGGGTGCTAAGAAACTTAATCAGATTCAAAACGATAATTTAAGTAAATTTTTATTGGTGTACTGTGATGTATATAATGAGAAACTGGAGAGAGTGAAGAATTACTAGTGCAAAGTTAAGCTAAGAAGTAGAGATTCTTCCACTCTCAGTTCAAAAAAGAATGTGCATATTTCAACAGATAAAAGTTAGTAGAAATTCATGTGCCAGTAAATACATCAATACATGAATCATTCAACTACTGTAACTGTCATAAATAAACAAAAGTTCTTGTCGAGAACCCAACTTGAGAAAATTCTAGTCCGACATAAAATCACCAAGCAGGTCAAATGTTTCTGTCCAGTCACATCAACCAGTGTGTTGTGGCAACAGAAGACAGCAAAGGGAAAGCTGAAATTTTAAATTTTGCATTTAAAAAATCATTCATACAGGGCAATCATACAGACATTGTTGTTCTAACCTAGAATAAGTTTTCCTGAGTAGCTACATTACACTGAGGTGACGAAAATCACAGGATAACGATATGCACATATACAGATGGCGGCAGCATAATGTACAAAATGATAAAAGAGCAGTGCATTGATGGAGCTTACATTTGTACACAGGTGATTCATGTGAAAAGGTTTCCGACATGATTATGCCATACAACAGGAATAAACATACTTTGAATGCAGAATGGCAGTTGGAGCCAGACACATGGGATATTCCATTTCTGAAATCTATTGCCATGATCTTATTCATTGTATCAGGGGATAAGCTCACTGTGGAACTCTCTGCACACTTCTTCTTGCACACCTGAAACGAAAGATGATTACATACAGCTTTTTCCTTTTTAATGTTTAATACACTGCTTCATATACAATATATTAACAGCGGTTTAGATTAGCACTATATCAGTCGAGTAAGACCTCTTAGAGTGAAGATATCAAATCGTGAGTCACAGTTTATCTTTTCATCTTGAAGCAAGTGGCAAGTAAGTTTTAGTGGCGGTGGAGATTTACTAAAAGAGTGTGACCACACATATGTGTATCTAACATATTTCTTCATCTTCCCACAGGTGAGGCGAAGCCACCGGATGTTAGAGTTCTACATCTACATGACTACTCTGCAATTCACATTTAAGTGCTTGGCAGAGGGTTCATCGAACCACAATCATACTATCTCTCTACTATTCCACTCCCGAACAGCGCGCGGGAAAAACGAACACCTAAACCTTTCTGTTCGAGCTCTGATTTCTCTTATTTTATTTTGATGATCATTCCTACCTATGTAGAGTTACGTTATATAACACTACCTACAGCTAAAATATCAGGGAGAACAAACGTGTTAGTATTGGGGTGATCTTCGATCGCGAGTTCTACCCAGTGCTGGTTTTCAAAAATTCCTTGATATAGCGATTCCAAAGTCATAACATCCTTATGGAACTTCCCTGGCATGATCAAGATTTATACCGAAAAGGAGAGCACTCATCTATAGTAGCAGACATTTATAAACTTAATGTATGCTACTTACGCAATTCTGCATGTTCTGGACTGGTGGCTAAGCTTATAATCATACATGTATAGATTCGACGAGAAACTGTGGAATAATTTGATGGAGTTGGCACACCAAACTCTTAATCTGTCGGAGAAAATAACTGTTCACCTGTATGGTTAATGTAGTGCATTACTACATGGGCATATGTGTGAACCAGCCATGCATGCTGTGAGCACTGTATTACAAGCATACTTAAGCATGTATAGGAATTATAAATGAATAAAAGTGTAAGAGCAATATGTGTTTTTCTTTTCTCTATATAAAATCCACTGCATGCTAATGTAAACCTGTAGTCTTCACCATGGCAGAGTGACTGAGATGTTCTCATACAAGGACTTCGCAGTAACCAGCTGGTTCCACAGTGATGTTGACACCGAGGAGAAGGAAGGTTAATCCTTCCCAATAACAAATGCAATTTAACTATCAGGCCTTCCGCCTGTGGGAAGACTAATCTTGTACTGTCACCGCCCACACACCCTGGGGGGGGGGGGGGGGGGGGGGGGAAGGAAGGGGGGAAGGATCCACTTCGAACATGTATATGTATTCTTCAAAAACGTTATTTCAGTCCAAATATCAGCATCTTCAGGTAATTCCGCACAGCATCGAGGGAGTAACATACCAGACGATCAGTGAAAGCAGTGATATTCCGCCACTTGAAAAAGTAAAACCAAACAGCGTATTCAGAACTGATAACGTTTCAATGGAGAACCAGGATGAGATCTAGCAATATTTCTACTTTTGCCATCATATGAAAGTTAATGTCTTTTATGTGAGTCAGACATACTGAAGAATTCCAATGCTGTTGATGGGGGATAATGCTTTCAAAAAAGTCAGCCTGAATTTAAAGCATATTTACCAAGCCACACTACAAACCAAAATGTCATTCAATGAGTTCTTCACCATATGGGAGGATTGTTGGAGTGACTCCCATACGGCTTCCTACACACATAAAAAAAAAAAAAGTTTTGCATCACCCCGGTTCCCAGAACACCTGAGGATAGACGTTGACTGTGAATATTGTATCACAAACACAGTCCCTTTGACTGTTCAGAGATCTCACTAAATCGACCCAGAAATGTAAAAAACCACACATGAGTAGCGCCTATTACACGGAGAGGGCTCGACAGCCGAGCACTTACAGTCATTCCACCCGGAAGGAGGTACATGGCTCGTCTTGTCTGTAGTTCAACGAAGCCTAGACGGTCAATACAGCGGGTCGATCGCGTCCACATTGTTACTTTGTGCCAGGAAGGGCTCTCAAAAAGGGAAAGTTCCAGGTGTCTCGGAGTGAACCAAAGCGATTTTGTTCGGACATGAAGGAGATACAGAATGACAGGAACTGTCGCTGCCATGCGTCGCTATTACTGCAGTGGATGACCGCTACCTATGGATTATGGCTCGGAGGAAACCAGACAGCAACGCCACCAAGTTGAATAATAATTTTCGAGCAGCCACAGGACGTCGTGTTGCGACTCGAACTGTGCGTAAAAAGCCGCCTGATTAGCAACTTCACTCCCGACGTCTACGGTGAGGTCCATCTTTGCAACCAAGACACCATGCAGCGCGATAGAGACGGGCCAAAACAACATGCCGGGTGGACCGTTCAGCATTGGCATCACTTTCTCTTCACCGGTGAGTGTCGCATCTGCCTTCAGCCAGACAATCGTCGGAGACGGCGTTTAGAGGCAACCCAGTCAGGCTGAACGCCTTGGCTTAGACACACCGTCCAGCGAGTGTAGCAAGGCGGAGGTCCCCTGCTGTTTCGCGGTGGCTACATTTGGGGCCGACGAACGCCGCTGGTGGTCATGGAAGGTGCCGTAACGGCTGTACGATACGTGAATGCCATCCTCCGACCGCTAGTACAACCATATCGGGAGCATATTGGCGAAGCATTCGTCTTCATGGACGACAATTTGCGCCCCCCCATAGAGCACATCTTGTGAATGACTTCCTTCAGGATAACAACAACGCTCCACTAGAGTGGTCGGCATGTTCTCCAGACATGAACCCTTTCGAACGAGCATTTGGTAGACAGAAAACGGCTGTTTATGGATGACGTGAGCCACCGACTACTCTGAAGGATCAACGCCGAATCGCCGTTGAGGAGTGGGACAATCTGGACCAACAGTGCCTTAATGAACTTGTGGATAGTATGCCACCATGAACACAGGCATGCATCTATGCTAAAGGATATATTACTGGTTATTAGAGGTACCGGTGTGTAAAGAAATTTGGACCACCACCTCTGAAGGTCTCGCTGTATGGTGGTAGAACATGCAGTTTGTGGTATTCATGAGCAATTAGAATGGCGAATAAGATGTTTACGTTGATCTCTATTCCAGTTATCTGTACCGGTTCCGGAACTCTCGGAACCAAGATGATGCAATTTTTTTTTATGTGTGTAGTTATTGATAAAACTACGAAACTGAAATATGGCTGATACAGAAGAAATTCACGGGAGTTTTTGTTTAAAAGTAGGTGTAGCAATACATTATTGCATCAGTGTACTGTTTGCTATGGATAGGTTCAGAAGAATGTCTTGCACTCATCTCGATGGTGTGATACGCAGACCAACATCTATCTATACGTTGTTACAAAAATTGAAACTCTTGAAAGCTCTACTGAAAATATCACCAAAACTCTTATACAACATACTGAAATGCAAGCATGGACAAGGAGGAGGAGGAGGAAGGGAGAGAAGGAGATGGTAAACGGTAACAGTAAAGGACAATGAAACTGAAGCAAAATTAGAAGATATGAAGAACTCCTTCTGTGAATATTGGGGAAAGAAATGCACAGGAAGAAAGCACTAGAAGGATTCTATGGTTAATCAGTAGAGTGAAGGTAAATATTGATGAGACTGAACGAATTTTATACATACGAAAAGAAAACCCTGTAGATTAACATACATGTGCAAATTAGTTGTGCATCATCTTGAAACTGGTTTCGTAAGCAGCAGTATTGTTAGCAAAACGAAAAAGTCATCGGTATGGAAGGCTATTCGTCGTAAGTTACGAATGCTAAAATTAGGGGAGTTGTAGCGAGATTATTCCCTTTGAGGCGTTTAGGCCAGTAAGTGAAATTCTTAAATGGGTCTCAGACACGAGGAATGGAGGCAGAAGAAGAAGAAGAAGAAGAGGAGGAGGAGGAGGAGGAAGATATGGACGAACAGATAGAAGAAAGAAAAATGTGAATATTATTAGACGTGAATTATAAATTGAACATGGTGTGGGCAAAGGTATCGACCTCCAGCAGAACACAATAACAATCGACCGTTGGAGCACATACACTATGACGACCCTAACAAAAAGCCGGCCGCGTTGGTCTAGCGGTTCTAGGCGCTCAGTCCGGAACCGCGCGACTGCTACCGTCGCAGGTTCGAATCCCGCCTCGGGCATGGATGTGTGTGATGTCCTTAGGTTCGTTAGGATTAAGTAGTTCTGCGTTCTAGGGGACTGATAACCACAGATGTTAAGTCCCATGGTGCTCAGAGCCATTTGAAGCATTGAACCTAACAAAAACATAGAACGGTTACAGCTGCTCAGATTATTGTTTGCCGTGGGGAATAGCGCTCACGAGAACGACATCGTATCAGTCATTTCAGAGCTTCAAGAAAGATGCATTATTGAATCTATATGGATATGGTCATCAAAGAGCTCCATAAACCAGCTCAAAAAGAAAAAGAACATCAATATGCAAGCGTGTTATTACACGTGGTTTGGATGATTTGCGGCAGGCAGATGTGGATATGAGTCAATATTCAAGAGCAAACAAAGGTTTCAAGTATATATTTATGGATATACATACATATTACAAATTCTCGTGCGTTGAACAATTGCTGAAGACAGGGACGAATAACCGCCCAGGCAAACTTCAAACCGACCATGGGAGTGAACTCTACAGTTGGTATTTTAGGGTAGTAATGGATTGGTAGACAATACACCACTCCTCGACATTACCCACATGAAAGCAAGTATTATGGAATATTTGAATAGAACAAATAAAAAACTGTAAATGTGACATGAAGCCACGCAGGAAGAATGCGATCATACTGCAAATTAATATGAGTGCTGCAAAATTGCTGAATTGGTAGGTAAATGAACTGCCACTGGATGAAAAACCAATGCCTTTACTTGATGCGTTTCGGAAGATAACTATCATCAGATAGTCTGGAAACCTAAATAAAACTCACAGGAAGTATGCATAAAGACACGTTGTAACTTATACAGTTGTTATGGCAGACTAATTTCAAAACTACATCATGTAGACAATTTACGCCACCAGAGGGCGGTGAAGCCTACATAGGTGGTGCTGCACATCGGCGAAAACAGGATGATAAATTTTAATTTATTTACATAGAAATTGTTGAATATAATCCATAACTTTCAGAAAGGTATAGAAAGCAAGAAAGTTAAATAACATGCCACAAAACAATTTTTACATTGACGTCAAATATCAATAATAAAGCATTAATTTAAAATAATATGCGTAAGGTATATAAATCAATTACACAAAATCAAAATTATGCAAAATGCTTTATTGACAAAAAGTGTGAACCATACTGTCTAGCGATATACAATAAAATATATGAAATTCCAAAGTTGTTCTTTTTTTTAAGTAAAGAAAAAGGCAGTCATGGTATACGACACGAGTACAAGCACTCACAGGATCAGGTAATGGAACTACTACCATTGAAAGATACCAAAATAAATCAGGGGAGAGGTGCAACACGCAAAATAATGTAACAAAGCTCCAGGAATACAAAGCACCAAGGAGGGCGTAACGATACTTTGTAAATGCTTAAAAGTAAACAGTACAAACTATAATGATAAGTAAACAAAAAAATCTGACATTTAGAGCGTATCTGGAACTCAGATCTTCCAGAAAACACATCAAATGCGGTATGTACAGAAAGCCTACGTCCGTATAATGACACATAAAAATGTTACACACATTCTAATAAGAGCATTAAATCCCACCCTCACATGTCAGGGTGAGGGAGATCGTACAAATAACAGGCGCTGTGACGAACTACAGTCGTTATGAAATGCATGAAATACATTCACAGTTGTGAAGATGAACAACCATCCGTTGTACGATGGAATTTAACAATGAAAATTTGTTCTCGACCGGGACTTGAACCCGGATTTCCCGCTTATTGCGGGCGGCCGGCTTACCTTTTCCCTTATTTTTGCTCCAGGACTTATTTTACGGACTGGTCACCTTTTTTCTTTCGTTTTTGGGAAATGGAGTGTCTACTTCAGGCTGGTGGAGACGTTGTGGGCAGGGGTCGAACCCCGAGACCTGGCCACGATGCCTCCCCCTTCCTTTGGCTGAAAGCCCCTCTGGTTTTACTTTCATTCATTTTTTATCTTTTTTCAGTTTATTTATTTTGTTCTTCTACTACAAAACTGCGGATACTATTTAATACAAATTGTTTCTGTTAGCACGAAAGCACTTTAAACAAATTAAAGAACATAAATCATCTTAACATGAAATAAATCTGTTTTCACCCACATGTACTTTTTTTTTTTTGGTCATCAGTCTACTGACTGGTTTGATGCGGCCCGCCACGAATTCCTTTTCTTCATCTCAGAGTAGCACTTGCAACCTACGTCCTCAATTATTTGCTTGACGTATTCCAATCTCTGTCTTCCTCTACAGTTTTTGCCCTCTACAGCTCCCTCTAGTACCATGGAAGTCATTCCCTCATGTCCTAGCAGATGTCTTATCATCCTGTCCCTTCTCTTTATCAGTGTTTTCCACATATTCCTTTCCTCTCCGATTCTGCGTAGAACCTCCTCATTCCTTACCTTATCAGTCCACCTAATTTTCAACATTCGTCTATAGCACAACATCTCAAATGCTTCGATTCTCTTCTGTTCCGGTTTTCCCACAGTCCATGTTTCACTACCATACAATGCTGTACTCCAGACGTACATCCTCAGAAATTTCTTCCTCAAAGTAAGGCCGGTATTTGATGTTAGTAGACTTCTCTTGGCCAGAAATGCCTTTTT
This sequence comes from Schistocerca gregaria, assembly GCF_023897955.1. Taxonomy (NCBI): domain Eukaryota; kingdom Metazoa; phylum Arthropoda; class Insecta; order Orthoptera; family Acrididae; genus Schistocerca; species Schistocerca gregaria. The sequence goes on from NC_064921.1 coordinate 864,561,428, forward strand.
TGCCATAGCGAGTCTGCTTTTGATGTCCTCCTTGCTGCGTCCGTCATTTGGTATTTTACTGCCTAGGTAGCAGAATTCCATAACTTCATTGACTTCGTGACCATCAATTATGATGTTTAGTTTCTTGCTGTTCTCATTTCTACTACTTCTCATTACCTTCGTCTTTCTCCGATTTACTCTCAAACATACTGTGCACTCATTAGACTGTTGATTCCGTTCAGCAGATCGTTTAATTCTTCTTCACTTTCACTCAGGATAGCAAAGTCATCAGCGAATCGTATCATTGATATTCTTTCACCTTGTATTTTAATTTCACTCCTGAACCTTTCTTTTATTTCCATCACTGCTTCCTCGATGTACAGATTGAAGAGTAGGGGCGAAAGGCTACAGCCTTGTCTTACACCCTTCTTAATGCAAGCACTTCGTTCTTGGTCGTCCACTCTTATTATTCCCTCTTGGTTGTTGTACATATTGTATATGACCCGTCTCTCCCTATAGTTTACCCCAACTTTTTTCAGAATCTCGAACAGCTTGCACTATTTTATATTGTCGAACGCTTTTTCCAGGTCGACAAATCCTATGAACGCGTCTTGATTTTTCTTTAGCCTTGCTTCCATTATTAGCCGTAACGTCAGAATTGCCTCTCTCGTGCCTTTGCTTTTCCTAAAGCCAAACTGATCGTCACCTAGCGCATTCTCAATTTTCTTTTCCATTCTTCTGTATATTATTCTTGTAAGCAGATTCGATGCATGAGCTGTTAAGCTGATTGTGCGATAATTCTCGCACTTGTCAGCTCTTGCCGCCTTCGGAATTGTGTGGATGATGCTTTTCCGAAAGTCAGATGGTATGTCGCCAGACGCATATATTCTACACACCAACGTGAATAGTCGTTTTGTTGCCACTCCTCTAATGATTTTAGAAATTCTGATGGAATGTTATCTATCCCTTCTGCCTTATTTGACCGTTAGTCCTCCAAAGCTCTTTTAAATTCCGATTCTAATACTGGATTCCCAATCTCTTCTAAATCGACTCATGTTTCTTCTTCTATCACATCAGACAAATCTTCACCTTCATAGAGCCTTTCAATGTATTCTTTCCACCTATCTGCTCTCTCCTCTGCATTTAACAGTGGAATTCCCGTTGCACTCATAATGTTACCACCGTTGCTTTTAATGTCACCAAAGGTTGTTTTGACTTTCCTGTATGCTGAGTCTGTCCTTCCGACAATCATATCTTTTTCGATGTCTTCACATTTTTCCTGCAGCAATTTCGTCTTAGCTTCCCTGCACTTCCTATTTATTTCATTTCTCAGCGACTTGTATTTCTGTATTCCTGATTTTCCCTGAACATGTTTGTACTTCCTCCTTTCATCAATCAACTGAAGTATTTCTTCTGTTACCCATGGTTTCTTCGCAGCTACCTTCTTTGTACCTATGTTTTCCTTCCCAACGTCTGTGATGGCCCTTTATAGAGATGTCCATTCCTCTTCAACTGTGCTGCCTACTGCGCTATTAATTATTGCTGTATCTATAGCGTTAGAGAACTTCAAACGTATCTCGTCATTCCTTAGAACTTCCGTACCCCACTTCTTTGCGTATTGATTCTTCCTGATTAATGTCTTGAACTTCAGCCTACTCTTCATCACTACTACATTGTGATCTGAGTCTATATCTGCTCCTGGGTACGCCTTACAATCCAGTATCTGATTTCGGAATCTCTGTCTGACCATGATGTAATCTAATTGAAATCTTTCCGTATCTCCCGGCATTTTCCAAGTATACCTCCTCCTCTTGTGATTCTTGAACAGGGTATTCGCTATTACTAGCTGAAACTTGTTACAGAACTCAATTAGTCTTTCTCCTCTTTCATTCCTTGTCCCAAACCCATAATCTCCTGTAACGTTTTCTTCTACTTCTTCCCCTAGAACTGCTTTCTAGTCGCCCATGACTATTACATTTTCGTCCCTCTTTACATACTGCATTACCCTTTCAATATCCTCATACACTTTCTCTATCTGTTCATCTTCAGCTTGCGACGTCGGCATGTATACCTGAACTATCGTTGTCGGTGTTGGTCTGCTGTCGATTCTGATTAGAACAACTCGGTCACTGAACTGTTCACAGTATCACACCCTCTGCCCTACCTTCCTATTCATAACGAATCCTACACTGTTATACCATTTTCTGCTGCTGTTGATATTACCCGATACTCATCTGACCAGAAATCCTTGTCTTCCTTCCACTTCACTTCACTGACCCCTACTATATTTAGATTGAGCCTTTGCATTTCCCTTTTCAGATTTTCTAGCATCCCTATCACGTTCAAGCTTCTGACATTCCGCGCCCCGACTCGTAGAACATTATCCTTTCGTTGATTATTCAATCTTTTTGTCATCGTAACCTCCCCCTTGGCAGTCCCCTCCCGGAGATCCGAATGGGGGACTATTCCGGAATCTTTGGCCAATGGAGAGATCATCATGACACTTCTTCAACTACAGGCCACATGTCCTGTGGATACACGTTACGTGTCTTTAATACAGTGGTTTCCATTGCCTTCTGCATGCCCATGTCGTTGATCATTGCTGATTCTTCCGCCTTTAGGGGCAATTTCCCACCCCTAGGACAAGAGAGTGCCCAGAATCTCTATCCGCTCCTCCGCCCTCTTTGACAAGGCCGTTGGCAGAATGAGGCTGGCTTCTTATGCCGGAAGTCTTCGGCCGCCAATGCTGATTATTTATCAAAATGTAGACAGTGGCGCGGATCGAACCCGGGACCGAAGACGTTTAGATTATGAATGAAAGACGCTTCCCCGTAGACCACGTGTACAACGACCGTCTAACTTCTAGCAGACAGGTGACTCTTATTTTTACCCATATTTACTACGGTCGTCCAGCTTCCAACACACAGGTGAACGCTAAACATCCAACAACCACACGGTCAAAGGAAATCATAATAATGATGAAAAACAAAACAGCATGCTATTCCACGCCGGCTTATCATCTGGGTATAAATTTCATTGGCAGTAAGTTGATAATTATTTCACCTCATGTCAAGGTGAATTACGGGGTGTCGCCTTTTACGCGGTACACGCCAACTGTAAGGGGGTTTATGAAAACACTGTGCAAATAGATTGAGAACAGTTGTTGATAGCAAGGAGTGTGCTCAAGTGTGCTTTGGTTATCTTGGAGATATTGTCCGTAGTCAAAAACCATCTTCTCATCACCACAGAATAAGTAATAAATGGACATGCCTTTAAATCATGTTATAGCATGAGTCTTCACGATCGGGAAGTAACTATCCTCTGCGCTCAGGAAGAGCTGTGGGTCAATACTGTGAGGTGGAGAATGCAGGTAACAGGTGAGTATCTTCTGTAGCAGCATCAATACGTCAAACTATGTTCTGCATGTCAAACGTTATTCTTCAGTGTCCGGGAGGTGGCAGGGCGGACAGAGGGGTGAATCCATCAGCCCAATCGCGTGTAACCTGTGTCGCGTCAAGTATTTTTCAGTTGACCACATGGTACCGCGTTACTCGTATCCGTGTATGGAGGAAGCGTTTGGTTGTTGGACTGCTCTCCACGCCACAGGCCGTAGTGTTCCTAGGCACCCCATATTTGACGAGTAGGCAGGATACAACAGTGAGGGTTTGTGTTTACTCTCAATTACATAGCAAGGGATGCATCTCAGACTCTCGGCTACGGGGTTCTGGTGGTGGGTAGATCAGGATGCTATAGCTATAGTCAAGTATGAATGCCGAGATGTGGAAAAGAGAGGGAGTAATGGGCGCAATCGTAACAGGTGGTGGGATGAATGCTGGCATCAGTTCCTCGAACAGACTGTGTTAATGGGTCCACAGTTTCAACATTGCACACAAATATGAGGCTGCTTTCCTCGTCAGTACATTTATAATTCTCAGCCGCCTTCTCACGAAGTGAGGTTGTGAGTGTCGTAGCAGACTTTGAACAGGAATTCAGCAGTAAGGTAACATCCAAATGCAATTTGTAGTCTGTGTGCCATCCGTGTTGGTAATGGAGTACCATGTGTGTCAACTTGCTTGATACATAAAGGTTAAGATACTGCTGACACTGTAGGACGTCCATGTGTCGAAGTAGGTTCTGGTGGACTTCTGTGCGTATCGCCTACAGTAGTTGTCTATAGTTCATGATAGCTGTGCAATGCACATCTAGTGTGAATGTTATGCCCAAAAATCTGATCGCATCCACCTTTCGGAGGGATGCCATGCAGCCTCCTGGAGGACCCTTCTGATATGCATCGCCGCTGACTTGGCTACATTCATGTAGCTTCTCGCCGCCAGTTTATATCGCTTAATCCATTGAGGCATGAATTGCACCTCATCGTTGATTTTACCAGCAGTAGAATGTCAGTCAGCATGTGCTCTGCAGTGAAAGGTGTGGCCCTCAACGTAATTCCCTGAAGTCTGCTTTACAACCCTCCCATGAACGGTTTCAGTGCGACTGCGGAAAAATCATGGAGACTGGGCATCCTTGTCGAATCGAACGCCGGTATGGCAAATGATCCACTGCATGTCCATTTACCAGTACATGGGACGATGCTCCGCGTACGAGGCGGAAAATTACGTAGAAGAAGTCAGATTGGAAGCCCACGTGGGCTAGAACTGACGTAATAAACTTGTGGAGCACTTTGTCAAAAGCGTGCTTGAAGTTAATTAGGTCACAGCAACTCGAATGTGGCAGGGAGTGGAGAGAGTTACCAAATTCCTACTTTCACCAGTGGCCTTTTGCATGTTGGACTCTCCTTCTTGCGTCGTCTGCTCCGTTGAAAGGGTTAGTGGCAGGACCTTCTTTATGCACACAGGCAGTAACTGGGCAAAGATCGACCTCTGTAAGGATTGTGTATTGAAATGAGTAGTCCATCGCCGAAAATAGGTGCCATGCAAAACCAAGGGAACGTTAGCCCTTGGTATATAGTGATCCTACGTGTCATCGTCAGGGTGCAGAAAGTGTGACAGATTCGGGCGGTAGACTATCCGGCATGGGCGACTTGTTATGTGCACCCTTATCTAGCGCATCCTCAATGTCGTCCTGCGTAATCGCCGCTAAAAGCGACGATGTTGCTGAGTGGTCGAGAATGCAGGACACCTGCTGCAAATGTCGTTATCCTTCCTCTCCTCTATACTCTCCTCCTAGTAAAAACGTCGATAATGGTCTGCAAAGGCTTCCACAATGGTTGCCTCGGTGGTTAATGTTCGACCAACCAGCGAAGTGAGGTCCGTAAATAGCCATTGTCGGCGTCGACAGCTATCAAGAACGATGTCGTGCACAGGTGTGATTTTGCTGCTTGCTCGGCCTTGACGCCGCGACCGCACGACAACCCATCCAATTTTCTCCATTTAACGGGAAACATGTTGGCTTTAATTAGGCGGCTTACCCTGTCCGTCTGGTGAGGGCAGTTGGGATCCGAGGTCGTGAAAAATCGTGCAATAAAAGCCCAAAGCATGACGATGCCATGCGGTGATGTACTTTCGATGTTGTATCAGCATCTGCTGGAACGCTGGTTTTGCATATTCTGAGCACCATGTCAACATCGAAACGTATCGTGGAAGACTTGTCTTTGTATTCCGCCAACGCGATGCCGATAATCTGACAGCATTCTGGGTCCTGCAGGTGTGCCACAGTTCTCTTCCACATACCACGGCTGCGCCATACACGCTGTTTGTGGATGGTGACCATTCATGAGAAGGTACTATGGTCTGAGAAGGCAAGTGGCCACCATTCGACGTCCAACCCTCCTGACACAAGATCACGCGAGACACAGATATGATGAAGAAGAGTGGCCGAGTGACTAGCAAGAAATGTGTGTCCAGAGTAGCCACCTTGCACTCTGTCCCAAGTATCGAGGGGATGCAGGTGTCGCACCAATATCTGAAATTCTCACAAATCGTAAAATGCGAGACCTGGCCGTTGGAATGGAGCCTACAGTTAAAATAGCCGCAGTAGATATAGTGATTTTAGTGACCAAGAAAGAGAGGCGAGTGGGAGGGGGGGGGGGGGGGATTTACTCTGAGTAGGACTGCGACCTTTCGTGGCGTTTGTCGGTTCCCGATGGAGCATACACGTTAATAATACGTGTAACTAGTGCCGTGATCGCCAGCCCCAGGCTGTGGGAAGGAAAATCACATCAATGGGAATACCGTTATGCACTAGTATCGCCGTCAGCTGCCGGCCTGATCATCCTGTATCATATATGTCGCATAACCATAGAAGCCGGGGAGGGACACGAAACGCACTCTTACTGACTGTAATTGTGGCGATACGGTAAGCTTGCCGTTGAACTGCAGGTGCCAAGTAATTCATTAGATCGGAAATGTCTATTGAGTGTCGAGCTGCGTAATCGGCATTGGCCATCCCAATACCTCAGCCGGAACCATTCCTCAAGTGCCGGTGCCACTCGGCCAGTCCCTGTCGGTGTAACTTGTATGGCGTCATCGTCATCGTCCTCCGTCCACGCCGTTGAAAGCAGAGCAAGACCATCTACTATGGTCTCCCCGGGGCACAGGATGGGTCCTGCACTCTAGGAGGAGTGGAGGTATTTGTACGGCAGCACAAATCTCGCCTATCCATGTCTGATCGTTCAGCTGTGGGTATGTACGAAACTTCCTCAATCCCATTCTGTGCTCCCACGCTGAATCCGGCGGCGGTTTCCTCTGTGGGAGGAGAAGTCCTCGTCCTCCAGCGGCTGGTCCTCAGTCTGTTCTGAAATTGCTCTGCACCTCTGCTTACGGCGCTTTCTTCTGTGTCCTTCCGTTTCAAACGAAGGCAGCGAATCACGACGCTCCTGCACAAAGACCGCAGGTGGCACCATCAACAAGTCAATTACCATTTTACTGTTATGGACAATGTCATCAGCTGATGCGACAGTCGCTGTCGAAGTGGAGTCCGCAACGCGTAGAACGGGCGTTTCATCTTCCCGCCGAGTCAGAGTATGCTTTGTTGGGTCATCAGGGAGTGTCAGATGCCGCCATGCAGCGGTAGCAGTCGTGAGGGAGGCAACGTAAGTGGGGGCAGCCACGACGGCGCCATGTCGGCAGGCGGTGGGTGCGTGATCCGGCGATGGACGCACCCGGATCGGAAGTGGCCCTCCTTCCTACATCCGGAACAGGTTCTTGGTTGTCCGTCGTAAATGACGATGGCACGGCAGCCGCCGATATAGAGATACGAACGGACATGTTTTTTAAGTTCAGTTTAGACCTGCATGTTCAAAGGAACAGACACTGCGCCGACTGCAGCCGTTTTTGAAATACATGAAATGTAGTCGCAGTTGCGAAATGGACAACCATCAGCTGTATAATGGAAAGTCGCTTGCCCAGTCTCGCCGGATAAATACGATATTGTAGATTCCACATTAACATTGCATCGTAATTCGGAATGGCACAGGCATTGTAATATTGTATTTATCTGCAGACATAGGGCAAGCGATTTTCAAATAAAATATTTCTCCTGTATGGGAATATACATCATGGATGTACGAGTACAGGTCGTAGACACATGGTTGAGAAGTATGGAAATATTGGTCTGGCCTTGAGTCGTGCTCGGATGGCCTAATGATAACGCGACCGCTGGCGATACGTAGGAAATCCGGGTTTGAATGACAGTCTGGCACAACTTCTCATTTCCATCACTGCATTTTCGTGACTGCAATTTCGTCATTGCATTATACAGCTGATGGTTGACCAAATTTGCAGTTGCCAATAAATTTCAAATACATGTTAGTGTCGTAGAATTACTCAAGAGCCAACGATGACACAAGAGAGGATACGTGACAATCTACCAAGCTACATTTTAACCTTGAATGTTCCACACACACTTGTCCCAGAGGCGTTGGTGGAGTATCAGTTACGTCGCGACCTCGGATCTTGGTCTCGTGTGTATCCTGCTCCACAACTAACATCACTGCGGTTTGGTAGCTCTTGAATGATAAGAGATAGGACGCTCTTATTCACAGGGCATGTACATTAGTATGTTCTGCAGAAATGATTAGCATTTGAACCATGTCGGCCCGCAGGTTCAAGGTAAACATCGGTGTCGCGGCACAACATCACCTAGCAGTAAAATGTGCATGCGGTTCTTATTGTCGCTATCGACCGAAGGTAATGGATCAGTGTCACCTGAGCAGACGTGCAGGATATCTCGCAGATGTAAGAGCGAACCGTATCCTCAGATGAGTGAGTTTGAAAGAAGGCAAGTTTTTGGCATGAGGGAATGTGATTCATCCATCTGGGAAACTGCTGCTCGTGCCGGACGAAGAGCTCTGGCAGTGCAACGGGTGTGAGTAAAATGGATCACGGAATGCCGTAGCACACAATGAGATGGGTCAGGTTGCACTAACCGGACAGCCCCCCCTCCTAGGAAGATCAACACCTCATCCGAATGGCATCGCAGGACCGATCTGCATCCTCCGCCTCTAGAGCAACAGTGGAACAGTGTAACTCATCGCACACTATCAGGTGTAACACTTTGTTGCCGTATGTTACGGCATGGGTTGCGTGCTCGTAGGCCACTTCTCGGCCTACCTTTGACGAATGTGCAGAAACTTGCTAGACGGTAATGGTGTATCGAACGACGTCACTGGGGACACAAATGGCATCAGACAGAGTTTTTGGACAAATCCAGGGTCTGTTTGTTTGAAAATGGTGGCCGCATTTTGGTTTGCCGCAGACAAGGTGAGTTGCACAACGGCTGCATTCGCGCAAGACATACAGCGCCAACTTAAGGCCTCATGGCTTGGGGTTGCTTATTGGGTACACATCACAGTTGGTGCGTGACCAGGGCGCTGTGACCAATGTGACCTACGTGAATGACTTCCTGCGACCCTGGAATATGGTGACACGACGGGTCCAGTGCTGTGATCCAATGTCAACCACTGCAGATGAACTTTGGAACAGGGTGAATACAGCAAGGACGCCAATCGCGCCTTATATATCCATCACGCATGGAACAAGTTATCAGGGCCCATGGCACACCCTGTACCTACGAGGCAACAGGGCACATGCTGAGCGGAGGTGACTAAAATGCTGATTACGTCCGCAGAACATATTAATGTACAGTCGTGGACAAAACGAGCGAGACCCCTCGCCTTTTCGTTATGCTCATCCGCACAGCTTTAAAGTCTGCTACATAGCATAACAGGCAAGGCGACGAAGTGGTAGCAACATACTATGCACAGGAGTGAAATTGAAAAACCATCCGAATTTTTTCAAACTGTTTTCAATCATGTGTAGGACTATATTAATGCTGATTAGTGAGTTAAACACAACACGTAAATATAAGATATAAATGAAAGAAGAAACGCTAATCAGTATGAACTGTACTAACAAAAACGAATTTCAGCTTATCGATGTAACATAGCTGTTTTAGTAAGACAAAGTACCCAGATCGATACAAATTAGCAAAATGTTATGCGCATTCCACCGTGAAACGGTTTGTGTCAATGTTCAGATCAGTCAGACTGGATTACCGTTGCTGACATTCCATGAAAGTGAGCAAATTTAGCAATGCGTGAAAATTCATAACGAAATTCAGTTAAAAATCATTCAGTATCAACTGCCTCATGCAGGAAGATACTGAAAACGCACCTAGAGGACAGAGAGCTTGTGCGTAAGCGCCTCCAAGTTTTCCTTACTAAATGTGAAACAGTTGCGGCGAGAGATCAACTTCTTCGATTACCGTGACGCAGATCTCCGAAGGCAGAGGGAAACTGCAGAACTACGCGCACAAAGATCCGCTGTGAAACAGGAACTCTGAGAGGGAAAAGCCAGTACTTCCACGTAGTGAGGAATCTGATGCTTCCTTCAGAGAGAACGCTATTCATTAAAAGAAAAAATTAAAAGTGTGTACGGCATTATTGGTGGAGGGAACCCATGTGGCGTGTTCGGTCGTCGTTTTACTTGGCGCCACTTCGGCGATTCGGGCGTCAACGATGAGCAAATGACACAGGCGCACCTGCACACACAAGCGCACACACACACAAAGTCCCGAGCCGAAAAATCCTCAACCTTGTCAGAAATCGTACCCGGGGCCTCGTGATCCAGAGCTATGCTAACCACATGATCACGAACTGCTTACACAGTGAAGGAGAATTCACGTTACAGGAAGATCATTCTCCTGTGCATAACTCCACATTCGTTCACCAGCAGCTGTCCAAACAACGGCATCAACGCTATGGATTGGCCGCCACAGCCTGTTGATACGAATAAAGAAAAACATAGGTGCAAGGAAGCCAAATGTGAAGACACTATGCGTAACAGAAGAAATGCCTCAGTTGATCGACGTAAAAAGAAAGTACAAAAATGTTATGGGAAATTCAGGAATACAGAAATACAAGCAACTTATGAATAAAATAAATTCAAATTGCACAGAAGCTAAGGCGAAACAGCTGATGGAAAACGTGAAGTCAAGGGCGGTAACATTAAAGAGTGCTATGGGAATTCCATTGTTCAATGCAGAGGAGAGAATCGATAAGCAGCACGAGTGCATTGAAGGTTTCTATGAGGAAGAAGACTTTTACGATGACGTGATGGAACAAGAAACAGGAGTCGACAGGCAAAATATACGGGATCCAGTATAAGAACCACAATTTAAAAGAGCTTTCGATGACTTAAGACCAAACAGACAGAAGCGAGATACGATTCCATTAGAATTCCTGAAATCACTGGTGGGAGTGACAACAAAACGACTATTCAAACTGGTGTGTAGATACTATGAGACTGACGATAGACCATCAGACTTTCTGAAAAACGTCATCCACACAATACCGAAGATAGAAAGAGTCGTCAAGGGAAATAATTATCGCATAATCAGGTTAACAGCTCATGGATCCAATCTGCTGACAAGAATAATATACAGAAGAACGGAAAACACAGATCTATCAGATGACAATAAGCTCCGCTTTAGGAAAGGTAGTCACCAGAGAGGCAGTTCTAACGTTGATAATGGAAGCAAGACTCAAGAAATATCAAGATACGTTCATAGGATTTGTAGAGTTTGGAAAAGCGTCAGAGAATGTAGTGGTACAAGAAAGACGAAAGTAATGAGAAGTAGCAGAAATAAGAACAGCGAGTAACTTAATAACAGAACTGGGGATCACAAAGTAAACGAAGTTAAGGAATTCTGCTACACAGGCTGGAGGACATAAAAAACAGACTATCACTGGTAAACAGGATTCCTGGCCAAGAAAATTCTACTAGTATCAAACATAAGAACTAATTTTCAGGAGATATTTCTGAGAATGTACGTTTGGAGAACAGCATTGTATGGTAGTGAAACATGGACCGTAGGAAAACCGGAATAGAAGACCATCGAAGCATTTGAGATGTGATACTATAGAAGAATATTGAAAATTAGGTGAACTGATATGGTAATGAATCAGGAGGTTCTCCGAGAAATCGTCGAGGAAATGAACAAATGGGAAACACTGACCAGGAGAAGAGACAGGATGACAGGACATCTGCTAAGACGTCAGGGAACAGCTTCCATGGTACTAGAGGGAGCTGTAGACGGTAAAAACCGTAGATGCAACAGAGGTGGGAATACATCCAACAAATAATTGACGACGTAGGTTGCAAGTGCTACTCTGTGATTAAAAGGTTGGCACAGGAGAGAAATTCGTTTCGGGCTGTATCAAACCAGTCACAAGACTGATGACTTGAAAAAAAAGTATCCATTTTAGAATATTTGAGGTGAGGTAGCACGAAAGCTGTCAGATACCCGTCCACGAAACCAACCAGTTACATCTGACGCCCACCGACACTGTGCTCTTGAAACTGGTAGAAACTTTCCTCTTCTGGCAATTACGTGCGATTCCTCACAGATTACATGCCAAGACGCATGATTAAATTTAGAAACAATGGGTGATTCTGGACAAGATATTAGAGAACTAAACCAGAGGCAATAAAATATGAATTAGTTTCCTCTAAGTTCCCTTTTTAACTGACATGAATTATTTAAATATTATTCTTCAGTTTCTCCCGGAGCCCCGTGGCATTAGCCGAGAGGTCTGAGGCGCTGCAGTCATGGGCTGTGCGGCTGGTTCCGGCGGAGGTTCCAGTCCTCCCTGGAGCATGGGTGTGCGTGTTTGTCATTAGGACAATTTAGGTTAAGGTAGTGTGTAAGCTTAGGGACTGATGACCTTGGCAGTTAAGTCCCATAAGATTTCATACACATTTGAACATTTTTTCTCCAGGCGTATTTGTTCATCGAACAGTCCAAGGTTGTAACGCTGGTTCGTAGTGTACAAGGGGAAAAATATTCCGGCGGTAAGTATCTTTTAAATATGTTTTTAAACACTACATTTCTCTTTCAGTCGCTCTCTGCGTACATACTTAAAAAGTAATAAATTATGAGGGACTTTTTAAGGCTATTTTTTGTTGTTTCAAATTCATCTCTCTCTTGCCTCAATTGTTCCCTCCTGTATTCTCCCAAAAAAAAGTAACAGATTTCTTCTAATATTTATTCAGCTTTAATATCACTTCCCATGTCTCACACTTAACGAGCTATGGGCTGAGATTGGTAGCAAGCTGGATGCCTCCGTTTGTATACAGCTGTTAATCAGGGAAAACCACTTTAGTCGGCTCTTCTGGACTCGATGTGTTGGTTTCCCGTGAGGTCATGAGAACGTTTCTGATGTTTGCGGTGAGAGAGTTACTTGAGGTTTGTTCAGAAAGCTGCACGTTGCGGAGTAACACTTTTAGGGGCATAGCACGCTAGACTAGCGTATATGAGATCCACGGAGAGTGCTCAATCGCATTTCTGATATGTAAAGACTAAAAGAATGCGTTTTGTCTCTGTGTGTGCGTGTTAGTTTCATCACCAGTATCTGACATCCGAGGGCGCTTGTTGTAGTTTAGCGCAGAAGCCTTGACTTGATGGTACGCGTTTCAGATAAGAAGAAGGTTTGTTCCTCAAAGTACTAGAAGTCTGTAACGGAAATTTCCGAACGTCCTCTAAAACATGTGAGGACCGATAGAAGTTTATATCACACTGTCAGGCAATAACTTAGAAGGAACTTCACTGGCTGTGAGATATTACTTTACAAATGTGCCCCACGCTCAATTACATAAACCTTTTATTGCCATTTCGCTAGACTGCCACTAGTCTGAGTTACCATCTTGTGAAGTAAATGCTACTCTTGGCTGCCTATCTCATCGTTCGAGGAAAGTGTTTGTTACCGGACCTTCTCATAGGTCGATTCCTGGAGCACCGTCTGTAGCCCCTTGGTTCGTGTAAGACATGTGTGCTCTAAAAGGAGGTCTGATGGCTAGAAGTTCTGTATAGCGCTCCTTCAGCCCACGCCTTCTGCGGGTATAATCTGCCTCAGTACCCTTCAAGGAACTTATATACTGGTCCTAGTGATTTATTATTGCATTGTTTATTACAATACCTTGTAATGCCTGCATTGGAGGCTACATATGTCTAGTTATTAGTTCTGGTCGCCTTCTGTAATAAATCTGGAGTGTAGTGTTCAGTGGGTGTTGAGGGTTGTGTTACAAAATTTACCATCATCTTATTTCACACATTTGGTGATCAGTTGCTTGTTTTTTAATTAACCTTAATTTTTATATTATTGCCATTCCTGTCGTGTAAGTCCTTCAGCCCAGATCACAGTGGCTTGCTTTTAAAACATTATCTGCTGTATCTGTATTTAATGGTGATTTGCTAAAATGTAACTTACCGAAAACACTATTATTTACACAGTTGTTTATTCCTTCATTAATAACGTGTGGTATTTTTATTTATTTTCGAATCTGGAATTACTGGTTTAGAATAAATTGTGTGTAACTGTAATAGGTAACCAATAATTATTGTTTACGGCCCCATCGACAATCATAACTGAATGGTGCCTTCCCTTGACTACCAGGTATCATCTAGATTGAGCCTTTGCATTTCCCTTTTCAGATTTTCCAGTTTTCCTACCACGTTCAAGCTTGTGACATTCCACACCACAGTCTTTTTCTCATGGTCACCTACCCCTTGGCAGTCCTCTCCCAGAGGTTGGAATGGGGGACTCTTCCAGAATCTTTTGTCGATGGAGAGATCGTCACGACAGTTTTTCAGTTGCAGGCCACTTGTCCTGTGGGCACATTACGTATCTTTAATGCAGTTGTTTCCATTGCCTTCTGCATCGTACGTCACTACAAAGAAAGACTTAAATTTAAACATTCTGTCGGCCATGTCGAAGCAGTGGCTATTAATCAGGCGTGGCTTGGATTAAGAACTGTTGGAGTATTCGAGCTACAATTTGAGATTCAGGCTGATATCGTGCTTGCAGCGCTACAACCCTGTGGTAGCAGAAAAATGGACAACCTACACTAAGTAGTCGGAGATTAATGGGGTGCTACAAATGCGGATCCAACTATCAAAACATCTGTAGTCTTATCCCACAGTTGGAGGCTGATGGTCAGCCAAAAAATTGCTCCGATTGTGGTCAGCAAGGCCACGCCCGTTCAGCATGTCTTCAACGGAAAATACTACAAGTACCGACAGGTGAAGATGTAGCAACATCTTTGGTGACATCCCTCCCTCTCACATATACAAACGTGTTCCGGAAGAACGCCCCGCTGAACAGTGACCTCACCCAACAGCTGGACAGTCCCGTCAAAGAGCGGATGACGACACGAGCATGGTGGCGGCGGCGACGCCAACCGCCGAGCAGCAGCGACCGATACCTGTAATACAGAGATCAGGACAGAAAATGGTCATCGATAGTTAGGTACTGTTATCAGCTGTTTCCCTCTCAGACCCAGTGGCAACAAAGACACACGCCAACGTTCTGGTACAGAAACGCACATGCGTAAGCAACGATCTTCGAAAGGGCACAAGAAACGACGCCTCACTCCGTCGGACGACTGCTTAACACGATGAAGAAAAGGCCCAAGAAGACGGTCACCGTATGGGGGTACCGACACTTCACATCCAGAACACCACAGTCTCGACAGCAGCATACGCCAAGAGCGACCTGAAGAGCTCGAGCGCGACAACGTAGAGCTACCAGCAGTCAGCTGCCAATCCGAGTTGGTAGAAGAAACGACACAGAAAGACGTGGTTGGAAATACCCAGCCGCGGCAAACCTGTCCCAAGGAAATTGGGCTGATGATTGTGAAGTAGTCCCACTTTCGGTCGCAACAGGCGACACGGCGGGGGCGGTGTTCTGTATAAAGTTAGAAATACAGTCATCGCCGGTGGACAAGTCGGAACCACGCACCCTGTCAGTCAACAGCAGGTGGCGTAAGCTCCCATGGCCGTTACACACGCGATGCAACGAAGACTGGGATATCGGCTTGCCTCCAGCAACATCAATACAATACGATCTTCAATTAAGATGCCTTTACCCAAAGATACGCTACAAGCGGTGAAGATCGACATCGTCCTCCTGTAAGAAGTATGCGCTGACGAATTTCCTGTCATGTACGGGTACGAATCCAACGTATAAAAAAAATAATAATAATTTAAAACTGCTCTGAGCACTATGTGACTTAACATCTGAGGTCATCAGTCCCCTAGAACGTAGAACAACTTAAACCTAACCACCGAAGGACGACACACACATCCATGCCAGAGGCAGAATTCGAACCTGCGACCGTAGCGGTCGCGCGGTTTCAGACTGAAGCGCCTAGAGAAGCTCGGCCACTGCGGCTGGCCCTACGTATCACACGCCTCTGAAACTGGCAGCGGCATACTAATATTTCTCAGTCAGAGTATCGCGGCAAAGGATGTACTGTACGTACCGTTGGCGCGGGGATTAGCAATGAGGGTGCTCGATGTATGACACATCAACATCTGTGCACCCTCCGGTACAGACAGTGTTTCCTCTTCTTCGCAGAGGAAATTGCCACGCTCTTCCAAGGTCGAGACGACCGTTTAATCCTACGAATGTTGTGGAACAATATGCATTGGTTGCCACCTGCGAACATGTCCATGACCTCCATCCTGAATACACCCAAACGACGAGTCATTCCGCTAGCCGTCTCCCCCGAATATATGTTGCACGCAGTCTTAACGCTGACCTCATCGAAGCCTGTGGCCTGCAGCCTACGCCGACCATAAGGCATTAATCTGTACGATCTCCGTCCAGCGGTAGCAGGCATGGCGGAGGCGCGATCCTTAGAAAATGAACGTTGCCCATTTGAGAAGTGCCATTTAAGTTTGCAGATCTGGCGAACGATTACACCAGCCGTATCCTACAATCCTACGTTGGTGGCTGTATTGTACCAAACTGGCGCTACGCTGCACAATAGTAACATACGTTCGTTAGCTTTCAGTGTGGCGACGTGAGACAACGGAATTTTATTTCACGGTGCTACGGGATGCACCGACCAAGTGCCTTCTCCGGAGCGGCAAGCGGTAGTACGACGGGCGAAGGCCAGAATTATATCCATGATGCAACGCCCACCTGAAGATGCTACGGTCAGGGCACGGACACTAGACCGGGTTACGGGAGAACGCCCAACATGTGTCATATCATCAACGAAAGCAAAAGAAGACGAAGAGCTCTGGTACAAGCTGTGAACACGGATGATGGCAGACGCCTAACAGCATAACAAGATGTAGGTAATACCCTTGTAGAACATTGAACTCAGCTTTACACCGCAGTGGATACAGATATGGTGGCAATTACCGATATTACACATACGATATTCGGCACCACTGAACCAGAGGCGGAGGCACAACTAATGGAGGAGAATACAGAGGAAGAAGTGGTGGAGGCCATTTTTAGGGAAGCGGTGAATAAATCGCCATGACCAGACGGCCTCCCTTTGGTACGTTGCAGGACCTTTAGCTTTGTCATGCCACCCGGTGGACTGCTATCTGCCGTGGATTATAATGTCGCCTGACATGCCCTTACCGCCGGCTTTTGTCGAGAGGCTAGTTATCCCCGATACACAAACCCTTTGGTGGCACATAGATATGGGACTGCGACTTTAAAATATTCACCAGACTATTAGCAGCACTCCTCGAAGTGTATTGCACCAAGTGATCTCACTCGACCAAACGTCGCCCGACGGAGCTGCCAACATACAGAGGGCAGTTTGTGAATATCGCTATTTGATTGCTATAGAAAACACATGGCTCCTCCATGGAGCACAAAAATCGAAAGATTTTGATCAAGCCTTTGATAGAGTGAGTCATACAATTTTTGTAGAAAAAGTACAGATGCACATACGGTTTCCACGACCATTTGATGCGGCTACTCCAAAGTGCTCGTCAATGGACATACGTGAAATCCCAGATCGTAGCGAGATCGGTCAGACAAGAATACACCTTATCTACTATAGTATGTGCACTGGCTTTCGATGTGTTACTCTGCGGCCATCCTCACCGCTTGACAAGACTGACCTTGCGAGATATACTTTCAAGTGTAAGGCGTGTGCGGATAACCTGGTGCTCGTAGCGCCAAATGGAAATTATACGCACGTGGGTCACATATATGGAGCGGCCACTCGCAGCCGCATAAATGTAGACAAGTCTTCGACGATGGGTATTGTTACTGGACTCACGGAAGAATGTCCAGCACCTTTATGACTAACGGATACCTTCAAATGCCTTGAAATACCAACGACAGCCAGAACATTACTGCCACCTACCCAATGGCCGGTATGTATACCTTGACACGGATAACATCGGCGACGCATCGTAGGATGAAAGCAATGAGGTCTTGGTAGGTCGCTGGAGGAAGCTGACACCACATCTGCACACACAAGTCACCTAATTCCCAAAATTCCGGGGAAGGGGCATTGAACTCTGACGCCACGTTTGGTCACATCCCAGATGTATTCGGTAGGCGAGTTCACGACTGGGAGGGGGGGGGGGGGGGGTGAGCGGCGGCAGTACATCAGTTCCAACTCTCCACTCTGTTCCTCGCAGCACTCCATCACACTCCTGGCCTTATGTCATGGCGCATTATTTTGCTGAAAAATGTCATTGCCATCCGGAAACATGATCGTCATGAAGGGGTGAATGTGGTCTGCAAACAGTGTACGATACTCCTCGGCAATCATAGTGCCTTTCACGATCTCCTCTGGAGATGTATGCCCACCTGAATGTTCCACAGAGCATAATGGAGCCGCTCTCAGCTTGTCTCCGTCTCGTAGTACAGGCGTCAAGGAGCTGTTCCGCTGGATAGTGACAGATTCGCGCCCTACCATTGGCATGATGAAGTTATTGGGATTCATCAGACCATACAACACTCTCCTACTGCGCCAACGTCTAGTGCTGATGGTCACATGCCATAAGCTGCCGATGTTGTGGAGCTAACCTTGGCACATGCATACGTCGTCGGCTTTGGAGGCCCATCTGGTGCTCTGCTTGTTCAGAAACACTTGTACTCTGCCCAGCATTAAAGTCTGATAAAAGTTCCGCCACAGTTCGCCAGCTGTCCTGTTCTACCAGTCTGCCCAGCCTACTCGTCAGATGACGCTGCTATCTCCTGGACGGGTTTATATCGGTAGTGGATAGGTGACGATTATGATCTACCTAATCAGTGTACGTCGCACAGCAGCGCATAACCATAACAGACAATGAGTCCGGACAGCGTCAATGGGGACATCATAAGGGCGTTAGACGCTAATCATGCGGGTCACTTATGTAAACACCCACCTAGCGTTACCAATACTGCACTCTGTCCAAATACATACGATGATGGTGATGACAGAATGACGCATACTGGCGGCCTACGGTTCCTTCGTTAGTGCAGCCCTACTACTTACAGCAAGATACGACGCCCTTACCCTCGTTCATCGTAGGTGTGCATTGGATCTTCAGCATGTACACGATCAAACGAAGGAGCTATATATCAGCACAATGTTAAAACTGTGGAGACGACATCAGATATGTCAGAATCTTAATAGAAGAAATTGAACGAGTTTCTCGGACAGTGTCAGTGGCGCTCTAGCTCATTTTCCAGTCATTTCAGCATATAGGCGCTTTATTTATCGAGAACAGCTACGTTCAGATGGCTCTTCCGGAAACCAGACATGCAAAGGCGTCCAAATTAATTGTCATGAAGTATGGCGACGGAAACATCATGTTTCCTTAGACAAAGAAACACGTGCAATGTCATACCTAACAGTTAATTGTAAAAACGTCGCCCGGTCCATACTCCACGCGATTCATAGGACGGATCGCCATTATGCCGTCGGTGCCAAACCCTGGACAACGATGACACCGCCTCATATGTGGCCCCTCGGCGGAAGTGTGGCGTCTGGTGACAAAAATGATCGTTTATTTTCCCTCGAATGGGACAACACAACTTTTGACGGGAGACTGTATTCTTCTCGGAGCGATGCACTATCCATGTACTAAAACGTATGCAGTAACGTGGCATCGCGGACGACGGCACAAAGAATATGATAGACTTCTGAACTTTTTACAGAAATGACATCATATCGTGAGCAGTCTGAAATGCCGACAGTATTTGTCTGTCTTCCTATGGAGTAATTTCACGAACCACCGCATAGCTAGATCGTCCAGTTAAATTATCGATGCGATGAAACAATGAACGGAAGATAAGAGAGCGGCAGGGAGATTGGAAATCAAATCCTACATTATTCTGCATCTTTATTTCTTCATGTTGTGCGACAACGGGGCTACGTTTGTATAGCTTTCAAGCAGTACAGATATATTATTTGTGGTATTACAATGAAGCCGTTGTTACTAATTCGACTTCACTAAACTCTTATATGTGTAACAGGATTTGTTTTTATATATGAAAGATATCCATTAAAATTTTTAGCATAGTTGGAGAACTATTTTGTTAGAAAATATTTTTATTGTGTTTTCCAATTTCTGATGATCGTTTAACATTCCAAAGTGTACTAGTTAAGTACAAAGTTAGTTTTAGGTCATTCTGGTTATTTGTTATACTATATATTATACTATATATATGGAAGAAGTTGTTAATCTCATTCTACAAACTGAAATATACAGGCAGGTTTTTGTATTTTATTTTGTTCCTGTTAATAAGTTGATGTAATTCTCTGAAGAAGGAAAATGAAACTTCCTGCAGATGAGTAAAAATTTGGTCTCTAGTATAGGATTTGAAAGGTGCTCTTCCCTTGCAGTGGCATGTGACCATGTAAACATGTGAACATCTAAATAGAATGAGGCTTTCTATCAATAAAAAAGTAGACTGCTGGGACATCAAGCCCGTATACATTGAAAAAATATATAAAAAAGAAAGAGAAAGAAGCAGCACTTGCTCTTAGCGTAGTGGTAATGTGATAGCTGTATTCGCTATAGGTTGGAAGCTCTCCGGAGGACCATTATTTTGCATCCACATTTCTCATCTTCTTTAAATTGACAGACCGAAAATCGGCAAGAACATCTTGGAAAAACTCTGTAAACATGCTTAGGAACAAAATTATGCACCAGCCTGGAACTTTCTACGTACTTATGGGCTGAGGCCCAATGTTTTATCAAGGAGTTGTGATATCACCTAAAAGAGGTGAATAATTTAACTGGATTTGCTCACTAAATAATAGGTGTTGGGATATACACATAGTTCAACTGCTTGGTAAAACTTTGGGCCTCGGTCCATGAGTAGATAAAAGGGTCTAAGCTGAAGCACTTATACATGTCAGTATCCCCACACCTATTATTAAGTGAGCAACCCATTTCAATTATACACTTGTTTTAGATAATATCACAATTCCTTGACAAATTTTGGGCCTCAATCCATGAGTATATAAAAACTTCTGGGCTGGTGGATTACTTCATTGGTAGGTATGTTTAGTCATGTTGCGTAATTGCTCAATTGTGTAATTCCGTATGTTAGTTGTAAAAAAATTGTCACTGAGTAAATTTTACAATAAACTAAAGACCGATACGTTAAGAAGTTGATATGTTTGTCTTTGCCTTAACATCATGTTTGTCTTTGCCTTATCGTCTTTGGAAACAGTAATGTACTTGGAAATTGGCTTATAGCCGAAACCTAGCTTGTGCAATAACCGCAATAAAATTTGTGAAGCAAGGCAAAAAACTGCGTTGTTTACGTAATTTACAACGTTCCACCAATAACCCACAGTAGAACCAGTTAAAATTCATATTTGATTAAATAGTGAGCGGTATTCGACAGTTTGCTAAGTAACTGGACAATTTCGTCAGTGGCAGACTGATACCTTGCCATGGTAACGATAAAAAATAGTTTCAAACAATCAATCCCCAGCCTGTTAATGGAACTTAAATTATGTCCCTGGATGTAATCCAATCATGGGTTACTAAAATATCCTTCTTTGTTTCAGCTAAACCCTCTGTCCAGAGGGGTGTATCTAGAATGCTTAACGGCAGATAAACGAAATCGTTTCATTCAAACCCACGTATTGCGGTTTCTCTTCAACTACTCGAAACGCTTGGTCGGTATTGTAAAGGTAGAATCTCGGCTGCGAGAGAGGTCCTGGGAACATCAACCTGTCTAGTCTTAATACTGCTCGTCAGCTCTTGCATAAATGAAAAATCGAGGGTCACAAAAATACAACAGGAGGGAATGACAAACAGATATGGTGGCTAGCACTCACACAATTGGAATCATCATACAAGAAATTGATAAAGTCCTTAAGAATGCCATAAATCCTAAACTATGAGTTTTAGATACGAGAATGGAACAAATGAAACATTCAGGCAACGAATGAAGTTTATTTCAGTGTTTACTTGCTCCGAAAATAAGAAAGAAAAAAAATGGTTCAAATGGTTCTGAGCACTGTGGGATATAACATCTGAGATCATCAGTCCCCTAGAACTTAGAACTAATTGAACCTAACTAACCTAAGGACATCACACACATCCATGCCCGAGGCAGGATTCGAACCTGCGACCGAAGCGGTCTCACGATTCCAGACTGCAGGGCCTAGAACCGCTCGGCCACTCCGGCCGGCAGAGGTTTAGGAAAGTTTGGAAATTATACTTGAAGTTTGTTAGAATTTCCTAAGTACTCTCGTTATCGAACACAGGGTGAATAAAAACTGGATAATTTGCTCACCATTGTAAGAAAAATATAGATTTTCACTCATCTTAATCTGTATGGCGTCATATCTCCTGTATTGTCTGTCGTAAATTGGAGTAGTTTTGCAGGTAGATTTAGTTATACGCGTACATGTAGACACTGTATGCAAAACGTATTGCAAATAGAGTTAGTAGTAAAGAAGTAATAAATTAATGCGTGATGCCTAATACAGAAGTCTGACTGTACGACCGGCGAAAATGTAGTAAGCGATAAAGTTCTTTCCTCTCATCATTTTCTGGGGAGGGGGCGGGAGCGGCTATCAGTGAGAAAAAAGTTTCGTAAAGATTTGAAATTATGTTGAAACTTCGTTGAAGTCGTTAACTGCTCTCTTTCTCAAAACCGCATGAATGAAGTCCGTGTACTTGTGCGTCGTTGGATACTTTGCCTCGAGACAAACACATAGTTTGTAACTGTAGTATCCGCCTCGAGACAAACACACAGTTTGTAATTATAGTACTTGTGTTAATGTGTTAAACCTTTAAAATAAGATTATACCCACAAAAAACAGATAATGACAGCATTTTAAATTTTTAAACTCTCTCAATAATTACGCGAAATATTGAAAATCGGGTTTTTGTTGCCCCTATGCTACAACTTGTACTAAGTTCCGGATTCTGGGATGGTGTTTTAGTTATCTTCTATACGACTACATAAAGGCAAGTAGATGTTTATAGTTGTTACCAAAACTCTCGAAAAGTAAATAACTGATTTACTCCAACAATACATAATTCAATAGTAGGCATATACTCTAAAAAGGGGGCAACATTATTTGGCAAAAATATCGAGAAGTTCGTTACCATTTTACTTCAGATTTTACACAATACCCTAATAAACCATCGCTGGACATACGCTATAAATTTTTACAACTTTCTAGAATAGATTTTTACAAAAACGAACGAAAGAAAATTGGATTTAACGTCCCGTCGACTTCGAGAACATTAGAGACGGAGCACAAGCTCCGATTCCGTCAAGGATGGGGAAGGAAATCAGCCATGACCCTTGAAAGGAAGCATACCGGAGATTTAGAGAAATCACGGACGGATGGACGCCGGTTCGAACCGTTGTCCTCCAGAATTCCAGTCCAGGATGCTGGCCACTCCGTCACCTCACTGGGTCAGATTTTTACACAAAGTCTAATAAATTTTTAGACAAACAGGGGAAACGTTGTTACCAAAAAATATCGAAAAGTTCCTAATATTTTTGCTTCAAATTTTTACTCAGTTATCTAATTAACTTTCAGATGGACAAAGGCTATGTAATTTTTTAATGTATATAATATGGAAATACAAATGTGATGTGTAAATGGGAAGACTGTTACCAAACGTCTCAGAAAGTTCTTGACAACTTTAAATCCAATTCTTATGCGATACTCTTCGGACGCACATTTGTTACACACAAACACACACACACACACACACACACACACACATATGTCGAATGTTGGTGTTGACGGGCCCAGGCGAGGCGTAAAGCTTTTTATCGTGCAGTCATAAAGGATACACAGCGAGCTTTCGGCTCCGAAAGCCCATATCGATGATGTTTAGTTGAACGGTTCTCATGTTGACACTTGTCGATGGTCCTGCATTAAAATCTGCAGCAATTTGCGGAAGGGTTGCACTTCTGTCACGTTGAACGATTCTCTTCAGTCCTGGTTGGTTCCGCTCTTGCAGCAGCTTTTTTGGCCGCAGCGGTTTCGGAGATTTGATGTTCTACCGAATTGCAGGTATTCACGGTACACTCGTTAAATGGTCATATGGGAAAATGCCCACTTCATCGCTACTTCGAAGATGCTGTGTCCCATCG
This sequence comes from Schistocerca gregaria, assembly GCF_023897955.1. Lineage (NCBI taxonomy): Eukaryota > Metazoa > Arthropoda > Insecta > Orthoptera > Acrididae > Schistocerca > Schistocerca gregaria. The sequence goes on from NC_064921.1 coordinate 864,585,258, forward strand.
CTCGTGGCGCCGACTATAGCACCACATTTAAAGTCACTTAAATCTCGATGACCTGCCATTGTAGCAGCAATAACCGATCTAACAATTGCGCCAGACCCTGGTTGTCGTATATAGGCGTTTTCGACCGTAGCGCCGAGTTCTGCCTGTTTACATGTCTCTATATTTGAATGCCAATGCCTATACCAGATTATTTGGCGCTTCAGTGCAATAAAGAGTCACGAGTGATGATAATATGCCTTCTATGTCGGTGACAGTTCTAGACATCGAAACCAGGTTTTCGGCAAATGATAGTACGCTAAGACGCACGCACGTTGGTACGGTAAAGAGTCTTAACTCTTGTATCGGTCGAGGTATTAAAGCAGTAGGATTTTTTAAAGAGAATGATATACCTTTTAACGGCGATCGAAGGCGTTTTAAAAGGCGACTACAATGATATAATGCTTGTTATTGTAGAGGATGAAACGCTTCACAGAAGAATCCGAGAAATATTCTGAAACTGGTAATCAGTCGGTTTCGGCTATTGCGTTGCAAGTATGCCTATTCCAGGCTACGTCGTGTTTTCTCCCCTCCAGACTTTCGGGACATGCCCATACAGCTATCTCAATAGTATAATGTCAACTATGACGATATAAACGTGTTGAAGACAACACAACGCCCAGACGCAGAGTAGAGAAAAGTATCATAATTGGACAGGAACCGAACCCGAGACCCTTAGGTTAGCAATCCTCCACCCTGACCATGCAGCTACCGAGGCGTCAGGCTATATCGTTCTATCAAATCTTTCGACTGTGTATTTGTCTGCATGCAAAAATGGTAGGAACTGTGTTATCTATTTCTGCTTCATCATTTTTTGCACACAGACATGTACACCATTTAGGAGAAGTTAGACATGCTACTTTTAATTGGCGAATGGTGACAAGAGACGAGTTGCCACAGAATTTGGGATCAACCAAAGGAATGTCATTAGCATTTAGCACTGACATTAATTCGACACTTATCAGCTTGACTATATTAGGCACTCGGAGGGTGCGATTTCGAAAATCGTATGGAATTTTGTTGGTTGCTGTGCATCGCTTAGGAAACGACACTAGGTTTTTCCAACCTGTGCTCTTTAGCTAAGAAGCAATGTTTACCACGATAATGTAAAGTTACGTACAACATGCAGCAGTACTATACTGAAAATCCACGCTGGCTTCGTTAAGTAGAACAATAATGACCGTGAAGCGTAAATCTATGATGCGGCACTATAGGAAACACCATTGTGGGACCTTACTTCATCTCAAGAATGTGGAACGGAAATAGGTACGCATACTTTGTTAAGAGCATTCTATATGTTCTTCTACTAGAGGTACCACTGGATAGTCGATAGTGTATGTCTTTCCGTCACGCCGACTGCCCTGCTCACTCTTCCCGTGTTGCAGCGCAAATAATGAATGAAAAGTTTCCTGGCAGTTGGACAGGACGGAATGCTGTAGTGCAGTAGGTGTCCAGATCTCTTGTTTTGAGTTCTATTGGTTTATTTCTGTGAGGAGCACCGAAAAATACAATCTAGCACGAAGCCCCATCTACCCCAGACGATTTCCGCCGTCGAACGGCCATAGCGTACAACGTCATATCATCCAAATCTGTGGCTTCCACTCGATGTAGACGATTTGAGCACGTACTTAAGTAAAGTGTAAAACCATGTTTCGTGAAGAGCTTTTCATGTAACTTTCTATGTAACGATTTCTTTCCTTTTGAATGTAACTCACTAATTTAAAATGTGAACAGCCGGATAGTTGATCCTGCATTGTCCTTCCCGTCAACAGATGGCAGTACTTTTAGCACCCTGGTTTGTCAGTTTGCCGGCAGCTGTGGCCGAGCGGTTCTCGCACTTCAGTCCGGAACCGCGCTGCTGCTATAGTCGCAGGTTCGAATGCTGCCTCGGAGATGGATGTGTGTGATGTCCTTAGGCTAGTTAGGTTTAAGTGGTTCTAAGTCTAGGGGACTGATGACCTCTGATGTTAAGTCCCATAGTGTTTAGAGCCATTTGCACCATTTTGTTTGTCAGTTTGCTTCCCCCTTCGTGTACGCTACTCGGTGCTCTGCACTCGCTGGTGGTACACCACTTCCTTTCCTCGTGCAGGGCGGCGCTCGGGGTCACAGCACAAAGTGTTAAGTGTCCTGGCGTTCACTGCATATTTCTTTACCCAGGCAGTCGTCCGTAGTATTCGCTGTGTCGCTTTGCCACTGACTTAGGATTCACCGCACCTACCCCGGCCGTTGTTTTTGAAAATGGAAATTATCGTATGGCATTGTTGGCCGGGAGGTCCCATTCGGAGGAGTTCGGCCGCCGTATTGCAAGTCCTGTGTAGTTGCCACTTCGGCGACTTACGAGCCAATGATGATGAAAAGGATGATAAAAGACACACAACACCCAGTCTCCTGCCGGGAATCTAACCCGGGCCCTGTGTGGTAGGCGGTAACGCTACCGCTATGCTGCGAAGCGGACGCTGTTTTTGGGAATTTGTGGTGGTAAGTTCCCATGGGACCAAACTTAACTAACGTAAACTAACTTACTCAAAGGACAACACACACACCAATATCCGAGGGAGGACTCGAACCTCCAACGGGAGGAGCCGCGCGAACCGTTGCAAGGCGCCTGGGACCACGCGGCTACAACGTGCAGTGCTGTTTTCTAAAATGTTATGTGGAACTTCGTTTTCCCGTTTGTACATGTACTACTGCTTTAAAAACTATTTTTAGCTCCTATCTCTTGTTTATTTTCAGTATGACACCTGATGATGGGCACGTAAGAACCCGAAACTAGTCGTGTTTTAACTACTGAAAAATAAAAAGAACCTTACAATTGAAACGGTACTTTCAACCACTGCTCTAAAGGTGAAGTTGCTACTGTTGCAATCTGGTATAATGCATTAACTCCAGTTCGATTGTTTAATTCTCGTGATTCGAGGCTTCAAGGTCCTCGTGGTACACGACGGGCCACCGCAGACGTGCGTCATCTGCAGTTCCACAGGACACATTAAAAGCGGGTGTCTGCGTGCCAAACCGCAGCGTCAATGAAGCACGAAGAGTAACTAACATACACCCAGGTAGTAGATCCGCCTTCACCAAGCGCAGAGCCGCCAGGGCCGAGTCGAGATCAATGGGGCCACTCGCACTCAACGAGGAGGTAAACAAATTTGCAAGAAACTGCACTCTGGCTACCTCTAGTGAAAATACGAAGTAGGCAGACGGACTAGTCACACAAACAACAATTTTAGAATGAAGACTCAGGCCTATAGCACACCGTACACAGACCTTTGAGCGGAAGGACGTCGATCGCGTACGATGCGTGGCGGAGGGTACCCTAGTCATGCCCCCTCCTGTTCCACACGCAAATAAAGCGAGGGAAAAACGACCGTCTATATGCTTCTGCACGATGCCTAATCTCTCTGACCTTATCTTCGTGGTCCTTACGAGAAATGTACGTTGGCAAACATCCTCACACTGATGCTCACCCTGTCCGCCACATCATTTATGTATACAGAAAATAACGGCGATCCCGTCACACTCCCATAGAGCACTTCTGACGATAGCCTCGTCTCTGATGAACACTGGCTGTCGAGGACAACATACTGGGTTTTGTTACTTAAGAAGTGTTCGAGCCACTCACATACCTGGAAACTTATTCCACAAGCTTGTGCCTTTGCTAACAGTCTGCATTGCGGCACTAGGAATATGAAATCCTTCTGTTGCCCTTTATCTATCGTTTGCAGGATCTCATGTGAGGGAATGACAAGCTGATTTTCGCACGACCGGTGGTTTGTAAAACCATGCTAATTTGTGAACAGAAGCTTTTCCCTTATAAGTAAATTTGTTATACTCGAACTCCGAATAAGTTCAAGGATTCTGCAGAAAACTGATGTTAAGGATAACGGTCTGCAATTTTCCCTATATGCTATTTTACCCTTTTTATATACAGGTCTCACCTGCACTTTGACGGCTGGTGTGGCCGAGCGGTTCTAGGCGCAACAGTCTGGAACCGCGCGACCGCTACAGTCGCAGGTTCGAATCCATTCTCGGGCATTGATGTGTGTGATGTCCTTAGGTTAGTTGGGTTCAAGTAGCTCTAAGTTCTAGGGGAGTAATGTCATCAGAAGTTAAGTCCCATAGTGCTCAGAGCCATTTTTCACCTGCACTTTTTTCCGTTCCCTTGGGTCTTTGCGCTGGGCGAGAGATTTGCGATAAATGCAACCAAAATAATGAGTCAATGCTGTACTCGGTAAAACCGTGGGAGATCTAATAACTGTAGTTAAATAGCGCATGATCCATAGATTATAAATTCCTTTCTGTCAAATGAGGAGTATTAAACATTACAATGATTTAGTACAATATAACTATTCCACCAACTTTAGTGTTCTAGGATTAAGAAAGACAGCACAAGAGTTTCCGACTTAGGAAAACACCGGGGCCAAATTTGTTAAGATGCGCCTGGAAGATAAGACCGATCACTTTATGAACATAGCAAACAACAACCTTCCTAATAGTATAACAGCGTGACCCGATGAGATCGTTGAAGAATAGACGCCTCACATTTATGCAACCATATAATATAGTTTCTATTGGCAGAACTGAATGGTGGAATGTCTACGGTAATACTTATGTGTAGGAGATGCGAACGTAGCAATACTTCAAGAGGTGATCACAGATAAAGTCTCCGACGTTTATGGGACAGTAATAATGTATAAGGTGGGCATATCATCACTCGAAAGTGGGAGAGGCAGTGCGGCAAAAATACACGACCTCTTCTTGGTAAATATAGGGTTGTATCGATACCTAAACCGGAAAACTGCCGTATGGATACCCAGTTTTACAGGGATTATGTTCAGACTGTGCGCTGCAAGATTTACGTTGTCAATAGTGTCAGTGTCACGACTTGCTGGTAGGTGCTGGTACTGGTACGGCGTACAGCTGCAGACAGTCAACATGGGTCTGGACATGGCGAGCAGGACTTACTCGCAGTTTTATCAAAATAACAGCAATAGTTCTTCTGCTCTTAGCTGGCATTGACCCTTTCCTCGTGAGGTGGACACTGCATCACAAGATCTGAACCCTTGTGACTTCTATCTGTGGGGTTCCCAGAAGGAAACGGTTTATCATCGGAACACTATCACACATCGGAGGTTGAAGCTCAGCTTGGCGAGGAAGGTAGCCAAAATCCCATGTGATATATTTCGGGCAGAAGTAAAGCCATCTCTAGTGCAGTCCCAGACTATTGTGGATGCAGGTGGTCGTCATATTGAGCAACTTTTGTAAACCTAATCTGCAGCTAGCAATCGTATCTCATGTGGGCTCTCTCAAACAGCAAAAGTTGAACTATAATTGGTATGTATGCTGGTAAACGCTACGACTCGTTCCACAGACAAACATGGCAAAAGCGTTTTGTTTCGCGACGAAATAGTGAATCTACACTCCTGGAAATTGAAATAAGAACACCGTGAATTCATTGTCCCAGGAAGGGGGAACTTTATTGACACATTCCTGGGGTCAGGACTGACAGAACCACAGGCACATAAACACAGGCAACAGAGCATGCACAATGTCGGCACTAGTACAGTGTATATCCACCTTTCGCAGCAATGCAGGCTGCTATTCCCCATGGAGATGATCGTAGAGATGCTGGATGTAGTCCTGTGGAACGGCTTGCCATGCCATTTCCACCTGGCGCCTCAGTTGGACCAGCGTTCGTGCTGGACGTGCAGACCGCGTGAGACGACGCTTCATCCAGTCCCAAACATGCTCAATGGGGGACAGATCCGGAGATCTTGCTGGCCAGGGTAGTTGACTTACACCTTCTAGAGCACGTTGGGTGGCACGGGATACATGCGGACGTGCATTGTCCTGTTGTAACAGCAAGTTCCCTTGCCGGCCTAGGAATGGTAGAACGATGGGTTCGATGACGGTTTGGATGTACCGTGCACTATTCAGTGTCCCCTCGACGATCACCAGAGGTGTACGGCCAGTGTAGGAGATCGCTCCCCACACCATGATGCCGGGTGTTGGCCCTGTGTGCCTCGGTCGTATGCAGTCCTGATTGTGGCGCTCACCTGCACGGCGCCAAACATGCATACCACCATCATTGGCACCAAGGCAGAAGCGACTCTCATCGCTGAAGACGACACGTCTCCATTCGTCCCTCCATTCACGCCTGTCGCGACACCACTGGAGACGGGCTGCACGATGTTGGGGAGTGAGCGGAAGACGGCCTAACGGTGTGCGGGACCGTAGCCCAGCTTCATGGAGACGGTTGCGAATGGTCCTCGCCGATACGCCAGGAGCAACAGTGTCCCTAATTTTCTGGGAAGTGGCGGTGCGGTCCCCTACGGCACTGCGTAGGATCCTACGGTCTTGGCGTGCATCCGTGCGTCGCTGCGGTCCGGTCCCAGGTCGACGGGCACGTGCACCTTCCGCCGACCACTGGCGACAACATCGATGTACTGTGGAGACCTCACGCCCCACGTGTTGAGCAATTCGGCGGTACGTCCACCAGGCCTCCCGCATGCCCACTATACGCCCTCGCTCAAAGTCCGTCAATTGCACATACGGTTCACGTCCACGCTGTCGCGGCATGCTACCAGTGTTAAAGACTGCGATGAAGCTCCGTATGCCACGGCAAACTGGCTGACAATGACGGCAGCGGTGCACAAATGCTGCGCAGCTAGCGCCATTCGACGGCCAACACCGCGGTTCCTGGTGTGTCCGCTGTCCCGTATCTGTGATCATTGCTTGTACAGCCCTCTCGCAGTGTCCGGAGCAAGTATGGTGGGTCTGACACACCGGTGTCAATGTGTTCTTTTTTCCATTTCCAGGAGTGTATTATTCAGTTTAAAAAGTAATAGGATGTTTCGGGGATGGAAGCATTCTTAGTTGACTTAACTAAACTACAGACATTTTCAGAATGATTATAATCGATTCACGTGATCGTCTTTGTCACCTCAGATGTGTGTGACTATTGTGGAAAGATAGCTGTTAGTACCGAGAAAGATAACGCTTCTCCATTTACATGCCTTAAGTTTCGATAAAGGACAAACGCCATTGTTCAGGAATGAACATTCACTGCTTGGAAACATCATATTATATTAACACAGAAGACGGCATATAGTGTCAAAAGTGGCTAAATGGAACATTAACACAGTAAAAAGAACAGAAAGCTCCTAATGTCCGATTACAGGATTAGTACCCAACCTGTGGAACACAGAACATATTTTAATATTTAATAGTGTTAAAGAGCGATGATATATACATAAAACCAGTATTAGTCAGATGGAAGTCTTCTTGGAAGGGTTTGTGGAAAGAGCATACAACGCGCTACTGTAACGAATTTTATAGCAGTGATCCACTGATGGGAGTCATTATCAGGTAGATATGACTGTAGACGTCGAACGAATTCCGGGACGTTCTCCTTGGATCCTAACATATCGGTATAACGCTTTCGAAAAGGTTGCAGGCACCTTGGGGAAATAACATGTGGATCTTTGGAAGAAAACCGAATGATGTTGCTTCGTGGTAAGAAAGATTCCTCCTATTCTGTAGGACGGTTATAAAATGCCCCTACAGCCAACTAGATTTAGGTTTGTCATGATTTCATTAAACAGCTTTAGGAGAATGGTGTGATGGTGTCTTTGAAATAGTACGGCCGATTTCCAACTGCAGCCTCTTCCAGTAAAATGAACGTTAAACAGCATATTCCTTCTTTCCTTTAGAAGAAAGGAGTCGTTGTCTCGTGAAACCGCGTTGGATAAATTTTGAGAACCTGTGTTCGAAGAAGGCTGTGCGACAATTCTGTCGCCGTCATCATATATGTCACGTAGTGATAATAAAAATAAGGTGAAAGAGATTAAGGCGCGTTGAGAGTCTGTAGGTATTTCTCCCTCTCACAATACGCGACTGAAATAGGACAAAAAAATGGCTAATATTGGCACCAAGTACCCTCCGCCACGCACCTTACAGCGGTTTGCGTAATGTATGAGTAAATATAGATATTGCTACAGAACTTGAACATGCACTTACGCGGAAACGTATTGCTAATCTTATAATAATGGACAGAAGCTATATGATGAAACAACAATGAGATAGTCGCTTTCCTAGGAAACGACAGCTCATCAAAGCTGCAGAGGGTATATAAAGAAACACGCTGCGACCACATTCAGTACAGTTCAGCCGAGGGGAGGTCAGCATGGTCGCTTCCCCGTATCGTCGCCTCCCCGTCTCGCCGCCTCCCCGTCTCGCCGCCTCCCCGTCTCGCCGCCTCCCCGTCTCGCCGCCCCCACGTATCGTCGCCAACCACGTATCGTCGCCACCACGTATCGTCGCCTCCACGTCTCGCCGCCTCCACGTCTCGCCGCCCCCACGTATCGTCGCCAACCACGTATCGTCGCCTCCACGTATCGTCGCCTCCACGTATCGCCGCCTCCACGTCTCGCCGCCTCCACGTCTCGCCGTCTCCACGTCTCGCCGTCTCCACGTATCGCCGCCTCCCCGCCTCGCCGCCTCCTCGTATCGCCGCCTCCACGTATCGCCGCCCCCACGTATCGCCGCCCCCACGTATCGCCGCCCCCACGTATCGCCGCCCCCACATATCGTCGCCTCCACATATCGCCGCCTGCCCGTCTCGCCGCCTCCACGTATCGCCGCCCCCACGTATAGCCGCCCCCACGTATCGCCGCCCCCACGTATCGTCGCCTCCACGTATCGCCGCCTGCCCGTCTCGCCGCCTCCACGTATCGCCGCCTCCACGTATCGCAGCCTCCACGTATCGCCGCCTCCCCGTCTCGCCGCCTCCACGTATTGTCGCCAACCACGTATCGTCGCTCCCACGTATCGTCGCCTCCACATCTCGCCGCCTCCACGTCTCGCCGCCTCCACGTCTCGCCGTCTCCCCGTCTCGCCGCCTCCCCGTCTCGCCGCCTCCACGTATCGCCGCCCCCACGTATCGTCGCCAACCACGGATCGTCGCCTCCACGTATCGCCGCCTCCACGTATCGTCGCCTCCACGTTTCGCCGCCTCCACGTCTCGCCGCCTCCACGTCTCGCCGTCTCCACGTCTCGCCGTCTCCACGTCTCGCCGTCTCCACGCATCGCCGCCTCCCCGTCTCGCCGCCTCCACGTATCGTCGCCAACCACGTATCGTCGCCAACCACGTATCGTCGCCAACCACGTATCGTCGCCAACCACGTATCGCCGCCTCCACGTATCGCCGCCTCCACGTATCGCTGCCTCCCCGTCTCGTCGCTTCTCCGTTTCGTCGCATCAACTTCCCTGCAGTGCACCGAGCTACAGAGTCCTCAGTTCCGATCAAGGTTTTTGGGAGGTTTTCCTTGATTGTAAGGCGAATGCCGGAACTGTTTACCTCCTCCCATCGATACAGAGATGTAATTCATGTAAATAATAAATTGAGAAATAAATGCTATAAGCGTACTTTGCCTTGTCTTTAACGAATTTTTATGTAAAGGAACTGAATAATAAATGACAGTGTATAGCTGACTGGTGCTCTGAAGCAGAATGTTCAGTCTCTTCACATTGGTATGTGACTAGTGAAATCTATAAACCTAATGGTTTTCAATGGGGTAGGGGAAAAGATAAAAATATAACACAGAAACGAAGAGATAGCAAACATTTGCTCACAGAGCACAGAAAAATGTAGTCCTATGTGTTTTCTTTTACATGTAAATGAAAGAGAACTGATGTTTAACTTAGGTGCAAGCAAACATTCAGTGTTAATACTTGAAATATACAACGCTAGTTGTATCTCTATCGTTTCACTGCGAAGTGTTCCACGTACACCTCAGTTATTAGGTGGACACATTACTGTACACATTATCAGTTATTCAGCTGTTCAGCATTCGTTAGTCGCAAGCAATATCTCTGGATTAGGGAATCTGTGGAAGGCTGGCTGGCTGGTTGCGTTCACGATTTATTGCACCTGAAAGATATATGCGTTGCTTTTATCGTCCACTGTGGTTCTTCATATTTACCAAAAGTCTCAACAACTTATCAGCTAAGCACAATAATCTATGCTGGAACAGTAAGTAGAAAATACTACCAAGATATAACATCGCGGTTAACTGATTAATCATAGTGATCTGGTAAACTACGTTCGATCCATATCAATATGCTGTTGATGAAAGTCTGTGCAACTTATATTCAAATGTAGCTTATTTTTTAACGGTAGCAGTAAGAGGAGTCCAAAAATATTGTTAAATGTTGCTCGTTTTAGCTTTTCTTTACCTTTGTGAAGATCACGAGATATAATGATGTACAGGAAGATGTGAAGGATGTTTATTGAGCAGATACTGTGTACAGTGCGAAGAAGAATATTTACTGAGCAGATATTATGTGCAGTGTGAAGACGGCAAACGTATGTTGTACTGTAGTCGTAAACTGGCATTGTAGTAGTCCATGTTTCGATCAAATAAATTATCAACATTTCAGTGTGCTGCTATGAAGCATTCAGAATGTTGTCTTGGAGTAATAGGGTATAACACAGTATTTCATTCAGCCCTCATTAAAGAAATTGTTCTTATACTCACATAGTTAGTAGGCTTTCCCACTATATTAAGCCTGAGATTAAGTTGATCGCAGTACAACTCTGAAAGAGAAAATTACCTAGATTTAAGGGATCGTTATGGACAGAACACATGTAACAGAAATTGATGTGAAACACTGGAATTGTTCTCAAACGCACAAACCTATGCTATGATAAGACTGGTGTAACATAATGACGCATATTTTCATTAAAAAAGTCAATACATTACGTTGAATTTTGTACAGATCGCTAGCTTATCTTTAGGATTTGCGAAAGCAAATTATCGAGTGTCTACTGTTTTATGTACTTAAGCATATGAGCTAGTCCATGACAGTAAAGACGAAGAGTTTAATTTTTGTTATGGTTTGATTCTCCCGCAGATAAAGAAGTGCTTTCTACAAAGGAAGAACAGACAGCGGGCTGTGCTATGTTACAGGATAGGAAACAATCCTGGCTGTCATAACTTTCGTGTCTGCTGTCAAGATTTTTCAAAACTGTAAGTACCAAAGAAATTGAGGCGAACCCACTGCACGTTACAGAATTCGTAATCCAGAGGAAGTATTTTTAAGATTCTGATAATGCGTAAACGAATGAGTGCAAATATTTTGTAGTTATCATCAAATATAACTGAATTTGCAAGGACCTTATAACATCCGCATTTGTTAATTGAGCTTTTGATTTGTTGTATCATGTTCATTGGGTCAGGAAACTAAAATATTTTGTATTCGTAAAAACAACGTGAAGCTATGTTCAGGAGTTAACTTATGAAATCTGTCAACTATATTTAGAATACGTTATTTTATTATCGAACTAACATTTCGTGTCACAGCTTCATAGTTGACAAAGGATCATCATTGCGGCATCAACCTTTAATATTGTAGTGATTAAGCCGTTCCACTGAACTATGCGAATCAGTATCGGATCTATTACAATATTTGTTTCTACAAATTCAGTGACAGCGATACTCAGCAAGCAGGTGGAGATCACCTTAAACATATTTTCGCCCCCACATAGAGCGTGGGAAAAATTACTGTAAACCTCCATATGTACTCTGTTCTCCCTCTTTTTTCTCTTGATCCTTGAGCGATACATATGCAGAAGACAGTAGAGTTACTTCCTAAGAATTCTCGAAAACTGATTTTCTAGACATATTCAGTGAAGTTTCAAAACAACAATGTCTCCTTGGCACCAACAATCACGATTCAGTTTCACAAAATAGGTCCCATCTCCGTGTGACCTACAATGCCCTATTTACGATAGAGCTTTGACTTTCTTCGATTTTCTCAGTTAGAAAGCTTTATGAGGGCTTCACACACTGATGTACGACTGTAGAATAACTTGCATTAAGGGGACACGCCCCTGAACTGGCTGCATTTTTAGCATTATCTTCACCCTCATAATGCAACTGATCTATAAATGAGAGATAGCTGAAAACTCTGAAGCACAATTAGGTCATTAGTCAAAGCATTTCCCAAAAAATCATTGAGATATTTATTATACTTTGGTACTGACATTAATATTTATAATAGTATAAAACACAGACCACTATTTCACTGCGGTACCATTTTCTTTGGAACTACTGACTGCAGTCAGAGTACAGACAATATTCACATAAATGTTTTATGCCTCCAATTTACTTCCTTGATGCTGATCTGTGATAAAGACAAGTAATTTATTTTACTACAACAAAGATATTTAAAAATATACCTCAAATATCACCGACATCATCATCATGCTATAAATTTTTCAGGAAATAGTAGGCAAGGGAGGTAGAGGGGGTCATTCTAAATATCTGTACCAACTTTTGTGAGTTTAACGTAGGTCATTTAGGAGAAAAGTGTACCTGAATGCTGAAAATTCAAGTTTTCGGTAAATCGCAAAAGAAGATTTACAGATTTCTTAACTTACCACTATGCTCGTTTAGAACATTCCATCTCTATACTCCAGTTGTCCTCCTGTTTCCTTATCCTCCATACTCTTTCTCTTCATTCTTTTCTTATCCTTGATTCCTTGGTAGCAGCTTCTGCACCTGTCTCTACTTCGATTACCGGCCGCTTATCAATAGCAATTATAGCTGATGTCATACTCCTTTCCGTCTGGATGTTTAATTTCTTCGTAACATTGATCCTTGAAATTGAACCATTATTGAATGTTGTTGTTGCATCCACGACACCAATCTTCAGCACTGTCAGCCCAATTAATACAGTTTTGGATATTCTCTCCCATATATGGCTGTTGAAGCTTTCATTTGCATTTTGAGAGAGACCATGCATACATTTCGTAAGTAGATTTTTATTTGCCAGATGCCTATATTAGACCTAACTAACTGCCTCCATTACAGCAAGTGGTAAGGACTGCTTGTGGGTAGCGTTGCTCAGCCTGTAATTACACCACGAATCTTCCCCTTCTGCACAAAAAGTCTGGGCAGCTCTCCTTCCCCTTCCAATACATCGCATTGCATAAGCAAGCTGATAATTTACAATCTAATGTCGACTATCAGTTACTGGCGGTGTGATAGTATCACTGTGCATATTCACACGAGTTACAGGCACTCACTAACCGACTTTAAAGACCCTTCCTTGCTGAAATGTACTCAGAAACGTCAATACTGTCTTCACAATCGCAGTACTTACATTTCACACCACTCTTCAGAAGTGTTGACACCATATTTAGATTCAGAATAACATTTCCGTCGTTATTTGTGCTCACAATACGACTAGGCTTGTTCTCATTACGTTAAGAAAGTGAAACTTTACCTCTAGAAGACTTGCCTGTAGAAGCACTTTCCACAGGCGACTTTTGGAGCAACTGATGTGTATTATTCGGTTGTGTTTGAAACTGGGTGCCGCGAAGCTTTCGTCTGGGACTAAATTTCTTTACTCTCGGCGTTTGTAGCTCAGGAAACACACGCACAGAAAGAAAACAACACACAATAACTACAAAACCACACGGTTGTGAATTTCCGAAATCATATATTCTCAGTCTTCTAGACATGGCTGTGCTTTGGTTGCGGGAGTCAGTACCTTCTAGCATACACCTGTGTTAACGATCCGTAACTAATTACCGAAAAATCGGAAGAACAAAATAATGCATTACGTATTCTGACGCACTTTAAACTGACAGATGGGCGTAGCCCTGTGCAACATTACGTTCAATCTCAATTTTAGAACGAACGGAAAATGATAATGCCCATAAACTATACATTTTTGAAATCAGCATGAAATATTCTTTTCTACAGAGCAAGAAATTTTTGTTATTTTCTCGAGCATGTCCCCTTAAACGCTTTTGTGTGACTTTGTGACCATGTGAGCAGCACTCCTGCGACAAATGCAAGTCTGCTGTTTTCCCTTTCTGCTACTTATTTCAACAGTTCGTTGATACAGTCGTTAAGACAGAGGTATTGCATTTGGGAGACGGCTACCTCTGGTCATCAAGATTAACATTTTCCTTGTTTTTCCTTAGGTCGCTTGAAATACCTGCCAGGCTCATTCATCCAAGGAAGACATGGCCAATTTTCTTGCCCCGAAATGAGTTTGTGTTCCGTCAGTAGTTACCGCGTCGCTGACGGGACATTCAATCCTGCTCTCCCTTCATTACTTATTTACTCAATGGCTTGTGGTTAACTTGTGTAAGTCTGGGTATAGATGTTTTGAAAACATTTCATCTATCTCCCGTGAGCCAGTTTACGGTGTGAGGAGGAGGTTACTTGGGTTATCGCTGTCTGATCATCCTTTCGTGTTCCATTCGTGAACAGCACACAGGAAGGATGAGTGTCGGTAAATCTCCGCGTTAGCTGTAATTTCTTCGTTTTTTTCTGTACGCTTATTTCCCGAGGCTTATGTGGAAGGAAGCAGTACATAGCCAGACTCTTCCGGGAACGTCCTCTCCCGAATTTTAATAGTCAGCCTCTAATAATGAACAACTCCTCTCTTGTACAGTCTGCCACAGAAAGTTTGGTAAGCAACTACGTAACGTTCTGGGGTCGACTAAACGATCCCGTAACAAACGCGCAGTTCCTCTTTAGAACTTGTCTGTCTCTTCTATGAACCCAGCCTAGTAACGGTCTAGAACGCGGTCGTCGAAAGCGGCCCGAATCAAGTATTCGTGCAGCCCGCTGTTTTGGCCGTATTTTATGGCAATATGCTTGTGGAAACTAATAGCACCATCCAGTAACGTCAACTAACGTTAAGACCTTCTTAAAACTGTATTTTTCTCGCTCAGTAACAAACAAAAAACATACAGAAACAGTAAAATTTTAAGATGTGCTTAATTTGGCCGTGAGCTAAGTAAAGTCAGCCACTTACGTCAGGAGCAAAGTGTTATGTACCGAGGTCACTGCAGAGTTAAAAGATATGAGAGGGGAAAAATTTTATTGTTTTTCTTCCAATGCTGACAACATACAAACGTGCGCAAGTAGCAACGACTAGCTGCTCCGGTATACACTGAACAGTCAAAGAAACTGGTACACCATTCTAATACAGTGTAGGACCCCGGCAGGCACGCAGATGTGCCGCAACACGACGTGACATGGACTCGCCTAATTTTAAAAGAGACTCTCCACACAGACAACAAGTTTCCAGTCATCAACAGTCCAATATCGGTGTTGACGGGCCCAGGCGAGGCGTAAAGGTGTGTCGTGCAGTCATGACTATGTGATCCAAAGTATCCGGACACTTAGTTAGTTAGTTGCGTGTTCCATTGATCAATTGCACGGTACTGTAGCCGTTATGATGTGGAACCTGTCAAGTGCACAAGAAATGCACATGTGAAACAAGATTTCTTGAAATATATTTATATATTACAATACAGAGCTAAGTAATAATATTTCTATTATTTACCCCATTCCCTTAAATAGCACTATATTTATAGATTTATTTATTCCTATTCAAGAATTCATCTTTGGTATACAAGGAGTTGTCAACAAGATATGATTTCAATTTATTTTTGAAGATATTACTACTGTCTGTCAGAGATTTTATTTCATCTGGTAATTTGTCAAAAAAATTTATAGCAGCATGTTTTACGGCATTCTGTGCCAAAGATAAATTGAGTAAAGGATAGTATAAGTCTTTCTTTTTTCTGGTATTATAATCATGAAATTCACTGTTGTTTTAAACTGGTCCATGTTGTTGAGTACAAATTTCATTAGTGAGTAAATGTACTGTGAGGCTGTTTTAAGAATTCACAATCTTTTAAAAAGATGCCTACAAGATGTGCGACTAAGAACCCCACACATTATTCTAAACACTTTCTTTTGAGCAGTGAATACTTTTTGTCTAAATGTTGAGTTACCCCAAAATATTATTCCCTATGACATCGGAGAGTGAAAGTATGCAAAGTATGTTAGCTTACTAATTTCTATATCCTTAAAATTGACAATATTCTAATTTCAAAAGTTGTTGAACCTTGTCGCTTTAGAAGATCCAAAATACAAATATTCCAATTAAGATTGTCATTTATATGTACACTCAAAAACTTAGTATGCACTACCCTGTCTACTGAATTCTGTTGATGTCTTATATTTATTGAAGGAACTGCACTTTTTGCAGCAGATAGTTGGATGTACTACGTTTTTTCAAAGTTTAGAGGAAGCCCGTTTGCAGAAAACCAATTAATGACTTATCCAGACACCTTATTTGTACCATCTTCAATTGGAGTTTCTTTCACCAGATTAATAACGATGCTTGTATCATCAGCAAACAGTGTCGGTTTAGCTTCCTGTTTCAGATAGGAAGGTAGGTCGTTTTCCTACATCAACAACAGAAGAGGACCCATGATTGAACCTTGTGGAACACCTAATGTAGTTTCACCCCAGTTAGTTTAATCTGACTCTATGTGGAACCTGGAAAAGTTCAGCGACCGCAGTTGTTGGTGAAAGAAGGTACTGCATCAGCCGTAACTTGCGTTTATTGTGCAGGCCGGTGTGGCCGAGCGGTTGTAGGCACTTCAGTCTTGAACCGCACGACCGCTACGATCGCAGGTTCGAATCCTGCCCCGGGCATGGATGTGTTTCATGTCCTTAGGTTAGTTAGGTTTAAGTAGTTGCCCGACATGAACCCCATCGAACATTTAGGGGAGAAAAGCGAGAGTTCACTTCATGCATAAAGTCTTGCACCGGTAACACTTTCGCAATTATGGACGATTATAGAGGTAACACGGCTCAGTATTTCTGCAGTGGACTTCCAACGAAATGTTGAGTCCATGCCACGTCGTTTTTCCACACTACGCAGGGCAAACGGCAGTCAGACATGATACTGGGTTACTTTAATCACCAGAATGGTTCAAATGGCTCTGAGCACTATGGGACTTAACTCCTGAGGTCATCAGTCCCCTAGAACTTAGAACTACTTAAACCTAACTAACCTAAGGACATCACACACACCCATGCCCGAGGAAGGACACGAACCTGCCACCCAGGCCGGCTCACCTCAATGCATGCTTGTTTGATAACAATTACATACTTATCTGTAGCCACCTACAGGAGGTAGTTCACATTACTACGTTCGATTCTAAAGAATTTTTCTGATTTAAAATCGCTCACCGTTTTTAGCGCTTCAGGTTGCCCCGATAAAAATGCATTTCGCCGAAATGGCTACTTATGCCATGACGAGTGCCAATGACGAATGTATGACGTCACTGGGGCCAGAGGTGAGATGGCAGTAAACGGCAGCCTGAGTGCAGTTTGAACCCTTGACGTGTGTAGTCCAACATGGAAAATGCCAAGTAACGGATCAACTTTTATAATTTTGTCTGCTGATATATACCATCCATTTATATGTGAAAATTATATAATTGTACTTTGGTGTTAACATGTACACGGTTCCATTTTAATTGGTTAGTGTATTGCCTGTAACACTGAAAATGGTTGCTCACTGACCGAAATTTACATTTGCTACAATAAACACAAGTAGGGATGACTGCTGAACCTTCTTTCACCAGCTGAGACTATAATGCAATAAACATTTTCTCGATTTTCAGGCCCCGTCATTTCGAACCGGTTTCTCAGCATTTCTGAACAGATTCATTTTCTTCTCATACTGTGGCTGAGGGCCAGTGTGTCATACACAGTCCGTCGGTTTAAGTCCGTCTTAGAAGTACTCGTTATGGGTGCGTGTCACATGCTTGCGTGTAAATCAGCCGCCAGTAGCCAGCCGTTGTGACCGATAGGTTATAGGCGCTTCACTGCGGAGCCGCGCTGCTGCTACGGTCGCAGGTTCGAATCCTGTCTCGGACACGGATGTGTGTGATGACCTTAGGTTGGTTAGGTTTAAGTAGTTCTAAGTTCTAGGGGACTGATGACCTCAGATGATAAGTCCCATAGTGCTTAGAGCTATTTGAACCATTTTTTTTTTTTCAGCCACCAGTCACTTCGCCAATGGATCAGCGACGTCAGTGATCAGTTGAATGTGCCGAGCGTAGAATTCTAAGATCTTGAGCACACTTCAGACGACATAGAGGATGATTCGAAAAGATCATGTCACCCCATAGAGGAAGTTTCAAAGTTTTATGTTCGCGCAGACTTATCCAAACACTTAATATGAGCTTCATGTTTTGCTCATTTTACTCGTGACTTGACAGGTTCCTGTTTACTGACACGACAGCTTGAACAGTTTGACTTCTTAGCTTTCAATAGCAGTATTTTAAGCACCTCTACAGAAATATTCTCAAGGTGTGAGTACTGGTGACCTGCGAGGCCAAAAGCAAAGAACAAAATCTTATCGTCCACCTCTTCCAGTCCAACGTGGTCGGATGGTGTTGTTAAGATCACGCCAAATCCCAAGGTGAAAATGAAAGGGGGCGCCGTATGAATAAAAATAAATAATTGAAATCATCGTATGGTTGAGTAAACAACCAATTTTACAGCATGTCTAGGTATGACATTCGTGTCGTTACACTATTGCAGAAGAATCATTGGAAGCAGTTGCTTGTATTAAACATCTAGAAGCTTGCATACGGAGTGATCTGAAGGGGAACGACTACATAAAATTAATCGTGGGTAAGGCAGAGGCCACAGTGAGATACATTGGAAGACTCCTCAGTTAACGTGGCCCATCAACAAAGAAAGTGGCTTACAAAACATTCGCTCTGCCAGTACTTACATGCTGGTCGTCAGTTTGGGACCCGTACCAGTTTTGATTAATAGAGTAATATGAGGAGATCCAAAGAATCGCAGCACGTTTCGTTTCAGATTCATTTAGGACGCACTAAAGCGTCATGGATATGGTCAGTCAGTTCTAATGGCAGAGGCGTCTGCATTACGGTATGGTCTACCGTTCAAATTACGAAGGCCTACGTTCCTAGAACAGTGAGACAATATACTGACTCCTGCGACGTTTATCTCATAAGAAAATCATTAAGATGAAACTAAAGAGATTCAAGCCCATACAGAGGGTTACCGGCAATCGTCGTTCCCGTGAACCATTTGCAGCTGGAACAGAAAAAGGAGGAATTGACACTGGAATACAAGGTACCCTACGCCACACCCCGTAAAGTGGCTTTCACATTACATATTTAGGCTAAATGTAGAAGTGTTTTTTCACAAGAGAGACGAAATACCTGAAAGCGGGAGATTATTTACGTTTTACAATATCTGAATAAAGAAAAGGCCTGCATTGTAGACAAACAAGACGTGCTTGGATACACACTTTTCAAGAAAATTCTTTCAACAGTGAAAATGCGATATCTATTTATAGAGAAAAATAAATTTCTACGTTATTTGAAAGCTACGATTACAAGAAAATAACAGACAAAGAATTTTAAAAAAAATGCGTTATTGTCTGCCTTGTGAAAATTGTTACTGTGTTGTAAGTACATCACTTTTGTCGAGTAAATAAATATGGATGTTTTGGAAACGTTTGGACGACATATCTTATATTCTTTTCTCAGTAGTGTAGAGAATTTGTCAAGAACATCCGCTATGAATGTTTCTTTGGTAATTAATAAATTGGACTTTAAGGTAAGCTTTCGTATACAGAGTGATTTTAAAGGCTGCGCGCAAACTGAAGGAGCAGATAGAAGAGTCGGAATACAGCAACTTTGGAATAGAAACTCGTGGCCTTGGAAGTTATTCTAAGCCAGTGAAATGTCAAGTGAATGGATCTAATAGAGGATTATTTTAATCTGTTTAATGTGGAAAAGCTATGCGACGTCAGGATAAGACGGAGAAGCGACTTTTGTGACGAATTCTTCTAATCATACTGGATCCAATACTGGAGAACCAAACACATTAATATATTTCTGAGATCGATCTGTCCTCTACGTGTCTGTAATGTTGTTCAAGCTATTACAGCAGGTGAACCGCGCCTTTTTTGTTTACTTAATAAGTCTCCTAGTATCTGTGTCTAGTGTTCTCTATTATCGGTCTAGCGTTTGTTTCCTAAGATATAGTGCTAGGCTAACCTTCGATAAGCCAAAGATTTGAAACAGTCAGTCCCAACGGAAAACTGGCGGTTTAAGAGAATACAACTGTTTTCCGCTAGACTACTAAATTCCGTCTCGCTAGATGTATGTCAAACATAAGAAAGTCGTAAGCTTGCCTTAGTGTCCATACAAAAGTTTGTTTCCAGAGTACTTCATGCATTACTTTTGGGTATTTCTTCCACCAGGTATTCAGTATCTTCCATGGACAGTTCGAATAATATCTATTCCCCATACTTAGCTAGACGCTCAATACTATTTTAGTGGGGATATGGCATGATCGCATGGAACATCATAAGACCTTCAATTTCCAAATTTCGTTAATGTCGAGCGACACCGGACTCAAGTCCCCAGTGGGCAGTCATTTGAGAGCGAGTACAATTGTTAGAGAGCCAACACTCACAATAAGCTAATCTAGATCTTCAGCTGCATTACAAAGGCAACACGTTTTTGGGTCGTTAATAGCAGTACCCCAAGCGCTGTAATGAGAACTAAAAGCCTCCATAAATAGCGGACGGTCGATGGAATTTAATGAACAGTTGATGCCAGATATTGCTACTGGTGATGATCTTAGGGGGTTCATGGAGCGCAATTGTTAGTACATTGGACTCACATTCAGGAGAACGAAGGTTGAAATCCGCGTCCGGCAATTCAGATTATATTTTCTGTGATTTCCCTAAATCTCTCCACGCGAATTCAGGGACGGTTCCCTTGAAAAGGACACGGCAGGTTTCCTTTCCCATCCTGCATCCTTGACCCACTTCGAGCTTGTGCTCCGTCTCTAATGACATCAATGTCGATAACACGTTATACGCCAATGTCCCTTCCTTCTTTTATAGATTATCTAAATATGGACATAATACTGTAATTTCTCTCTGGGGTTTCTATTTATGCAACTACCTCAGTTTAGTCATTTGAACATTTAAGTTTCGTTTTCTTTATTTGTAACTGATGGTGTTCTTTACTAATAGAGTCGCTCCTCCATTACCCTCTAGCTTACCCAACGTTGCCGGCCAGAGTGGCCGAGCGGTTCTAGGCGCTACAGTTTGGAACAGTGCGACCGCTACGGTCGCAGGTTCGAATCCTGCCTTGGGCATTGATGTGTGTGATGTCCTTAGGTTAGTTAGGTTTAAGTAGTTCTAAGTCCTAGGGGACTGATGACCTCAGAAGTCAAGTCCCGTAGTGCTCAGAGCCATTTGAACCATTTGGAACAACTTTTCACAATGCCATCAGCATCACATGATCTTTCGTCTTTTAGAATTTTAAGAATTCTGTTAATTTCAGTGAAGGTCGGCGGTGCTACTTGTAGTTGCTATATTTAGAACCTCATTGTTGAAAGTACTTGCAATTTCTGAATTATCAGTCACAAAATTGTCATTTAGTTTAACTGTTACGGTATAATGTACACTGACTGGTTGTCCTGTCTCTCGTTTGACAATGCCTCCTGTAGTTTTAATCTTTGTATCTGCATTGTTTATTTTTATTAGCACGTGCATATTTCTGGACCTTCTCATGACTTTCCTTAAAATGCTGCAGTAATTTTTGTAGTATACAACTAGTGTTGTATCTTGACTTACTTTGGCCTGTATACAAATTTCCCTCTTACTCTTACTTCAGATTCTTATATTCACGGAATTCACATATGTAACTACCGTGTTAATGTCCATTTGTGGCTCATTTGTTTTATTGTTTGAAAATACGTTTCTTACCTGTCTGCCATTCATTTCGGTGACTTTATATTTATCTACACACTGGGGCACCCAGTTCAAAGATCTTGATGGTGATATCACTTTACGAACTCTAATTGTAACCAACATTATCGTACTTGATAATGGCTTAAGGCAGAAATCACGACAGTAAAAAGAATTAAAAAGTTTGTACGGGTAAAAGGCGTACATATAATTCAGAAATTAGGTGGGGGTTTCACGTTCACTTACAGTTGAGATTGTACATAGCAAAATAAAAGTTATAGCGACTGAAGATGTATTTCTTTCGTCCTAGAAATACTGGTTGCGTATTGGATAGATTCGAGGACCCATTGCTTACATCAGAGGATCAATAGGTTGAAATGTATCTGGAGGGATCTCTGAGATTTCTGGCGGACAGAATAAAGGGGCAGAAAGGCGGTGTCATATGCGCAATAGTGCAGTCAGTTTGATCACATTGTATCGTCACCACCGTTCAATATACGAAAGTTAGATTCAGTGCAATATTTCTGAGTGCACAAGTTACAGCCAAGCGCAAGCCTCTTGAAAGTAAGTTACGCTGACCAGCAGTTGCGAAGTAGAATGGAGGCCACAGGGCCGTCGAACCGCTGAAAAGCGTAAACTCAGCAGTTTGCATGGCGCAAGCTACAGGCACAAGTGGCCTACTTGCCCAATGTAGGTGTTACGACTAAGTGACGCGAAGCGGCGCGTTAGCAAAACAGAGGTGCACAGCTGTGTATAAATAGGTGCCGGTTTTCTAACGAGGGGCATTCAAGTGTGGCAGCTCTCCTCGATGGTGGGGCGTGTCACACCACCAGCTACACGCAGCAGCAGATGGTGCGCCAGCACTCCAGTCCACAGCGAGTAGCTGATTCGACCATCCGAGGTCAACGTGGGGTCTGTAGCCAGCCAGCGGCGGGCCACTCGGCAGCTCGCTACCACGGACAGTCTTGTTGGCTCCCAACACACACCGGAGACATCCAGAGGCGAGAGCCGCAGATTTGGCTGTCGAATTGCAGGCGCCTGTTGTCGCCCACGATCTTAACCCCGACGGCGAAGAAGCACGCAGCAAGCCGCTCTGTCCCTCCCAACGAGTAGTGCTGAGGCAATCGAGACAAAGGCCGCTGAGTCATCTACCGGCGCATATTGATGACATAAAAACTCCGCGGCTGTACATGGCTGGGACACCGCAGTACTTTGCACGGGTCGCTGAAGTAGCCCTTCCGCACCAAGCTATTTTTCAGATAGAGAAGTGGCGTCCTCGGCCACACAGGACCCTGCGACACAGACGGAGAGGAACGCGGCACTGTAACTGGGAATAATGAAACACTTGAAGATCATGACCGAGTTTTAATATGCCGCACCCTGACAGTTTCCATCCACGTCCAACATTCCTCTACCATACGCCAACATGTACATTTGGCAGTGACAGCTACAACATGGACATCGATACTTATTCTGATTACAGGACATCAGAGGTTGGATGGAAAAGATGCGATAAAGGAGAGCTAGTTCATTAGAAGTAAATAGATTTCAAAAGGATATTGGAATTTCAAACACGTTCTTGTATTGTTCTGAGGGCAACGAACAGGAAGTAAAGGAAACGGAAGAGAAATGCGATATTTGTTCCTTTGTGTGAATTGTTATTACTTGTAAAATCCTCAATAACCGAAACCAGAGAAGCTAGTGATGTTGGAAAGCCGGAGTCTAGAGCGAATTTGACGTTCCATCTCATTCAAAGTTCTTCCGTTCCGTTCAGGTCGGAACTCTGGGCAGGTCTACCATTTCTGGAATGGTAGTGTCCTAAAACCATTGCCACACAGATGCTGCTTTGTAACAGAGTGCATTGTCATTCTGATACTATCATCGTCTCAGAACGTTTCCTCTTTTGTACATAAAACATGATGATATCCTTCCACATTTTGCGTTTTCTTCAGAGCAACAAGCGTATCACGCCCTAACCATGAATAACAGCCCCCACACTCCATGCCGTAACACCACTCATCCATACTTCACTGTTCGCTCTACCATGATGCCAGATAGTGTTCCCAGGTATTCGCCAAACCCAAACCCTACCATCGGGCTGTCACATGGTATATCGTGATTCATGACTCCAAATCACTCGTTTCCAGTCACCCATTACCTAGTGGGGTCGCTCTGTACACCACCTCAAGTGTCGCTTATCATCGACTAAGGAAATGTGTGCCTTATGAGGAGTTGTTTGACCACTGTAGGCCATTCTTTTAAAACCATAAGCACAGTCAGTGTGCTGGCCAGACTTGGGAATTCATGAGTGATTCCTTCTACTGATTTCATGCGGCTTTTAACAACCGCCCTTCGCAATGCTGGGCAGTCCCTGTCTGTCAATACATGGGGTCTGCCTGGTCTTGATTTAGCTAAGGTTTATTTCTTGGATCTTTCACTTGACAATGGCGTCACCGACAGTTGCGTTGGTCAGCTATAGCTGGGGTGAAATGTCCCTGGTTGATTTGTTACTCGAGTGACATCCCCTTATTAGTGCATCTTCGAAGTCACGAAGCTCTTCTGACCCACCCATTTTGCTGTTGCTGCTTATCTATTAACAACACAATACCACCGCCTCCTTTTGTACTGACAGGTCCGCCTCTCGTGACAGCTAGTGGTGAATTTTGTGTTACGTAGGGGTGTCCAGACACTTCTGATGGGTAGCGTGTTTACGACAGTAATGAAAACGGAATGAACTTGGCTAGACATTTAGTATACAAGTTCTTTGCTGGAGTCCTTTACATAAGAAAAGACTAAGAAGGTAGAATCTACGTAAATACTATCTGAAAAGATGAAAGGGGAACAGAAATGCGTATAGTTGAGAACCATAACACATGAGGAGACCTTTACCCGGCCTTAGATGTCAAAGGGATGGTGGTGGTGGTGGTGATGAAGAAGAAGAAAAGAAAAAGAAGATGATGAAGAAAAAGATGATGATGAAGATATGACTGTATGATGATAATGATTTGCCATAAATGTAATACTAGTGACTGAGCTAATATATATTCCGAATTCGGAAAATGGATTGAAAGGAGTACTCACGAGCAGCTATAGCTACAGATTACTGTTTAATAACGCTGAACAACAAACCTCAATTTAAGAGAATCGTCAAAAAGAATCGACGTGGAGTGAAGTGGGATACTGAAGCACGGAACCAAGTTTGCTGTAGATAATGCTATGATGAATACCAAAACAATTCAGTCGACGAGAAACAGATATCTCTAATAAGTGGTGTCATCCTTGTGTAACAGAAGAAATAATTCAATTGAGGCACTGAGAACCATAAGAGCCCAAAACAAGTACACAGACTTTTGGGAAAAATAGATGTTTATGAAAATCAAATCTGTACGAAAAGTGCCAGTCTCGTAAGTTTGACCTTTTTTTTAACCAAGCCACAATTTCCTTCATTTCATATGAAAAAATAATATACCCACTTTGATATAAAATAACAATTAATATTTAGGATTGTATGAAGCGCTGAGACACATAAGGGCCTAATGCACACCATCGTTGATTTTGAGACTGTGGCTTGTACACATACTCCTGACATATTTGGATTCTGTGGTGAGTTAGGTCTGCCTGTGCTATAGACCCACACTGTACACGTGAACATTCACTAAAATCTGTCTAACCGATTTCTCTGACATTCCTTTCTATATGGGGCCGACGATGGTGTGCTTTAAGACCTTCTGCTTCTCAGTGCCTACATTTATGTTTAATGTAAATTCACAAAATTTCCATATATCTCCTAGTGACAATAGTGTCTTTTTTTCGTTGTAAAGTTTGTCATTAATGTGAAACTAGAATCAGAATATAAGGAACACATACTAATTGCACCACGCATACAGTTGTGTCTTAATACGATGCTTCATGGTCCTCGTTACCATCATTTTCATTAAGCACGTTCTGTGGTTTGAGGTTCAACTAAAACTACCGATATACCTCCGATTACGAAGTACTACTACTACTACTACTACTACTACTATTACCACTACATAAATGATGTAGACACTAAATTATGTTGGCAATCCCAGATAACTATTGGACACAACAGAGAAACAAAATTATGTTTTGCGCTTTGGGACCATGTGAAAACCAGTACCAGAGAAATCGGTAAGACAGTTTGTCTTGATTGTTCATGAATACAATGTGGGCCTACAGCATAGATAAAGCTGTTTCACTATAAGGTCGACAGATGTCAGGAGCACGCATACATGCTAAAATCTCAAAACCATGGACGTCGGGCGTTACATCTTCACTGTGCTCAGCGTCTCGATTGATCGACGAGAGAAGGGACTATAAAGATCTTCCTGTAAAGTTGGGAATACGACAGTGTAAGTTGCTTGTTAATGAAATAAACAGGAAGTGCAGCAAAAACCAAGGCTAAATGACTACGGAAAAACGAGAAAAAATCGAAAAAGAAATGGTCATCGTAAGGACTTGATTGAATATACAGAAAACCCAAAACAACATTGGTGAAATTAAAAGTAAAGGTGTGAACATCAGAACGCAAGAGTAAACCTACTGTTAAACGGAATAGGAGAGAGTGCATACGTGGAAGGTGTGCAATGAAGTGCTCTGCAAGGGGAAATAACTGTCTGATGACGTGATAGAAGAAGAATTGGTAGTTAATATGGAAGACGAAGGGGATGAAATATTAGCGTGAGAGTTTAGCAGATATATGGTATACTTGCAGTCTAATATGGTGCAATGTTTAGATAACATTGCTACAGAAATTCAAAATCAATGACGGATGGTGGCAACCATTCGACTAATCAGTTTGGTTTGTAGAATCTGAGTCCAGACACAAACCGTCAGCCTGTCGGAATAATATCATCCACACTTTCCCGAAGATGGCAGCGACAGTGAAGTGTGAGGACTAAAATCAGCGTAACAGTTCGTACATCCAAATTGTTAGCAAGAGTAGTGTACAGAAGAATAGAAAAGAAAACTGAAAATCTGTTAGATGACGGTTAGTTTGACCTTAGAAAAGCAAAGCCTCCAGAGAGGTGGTTCTGACGTTGCACTTCATAGTGGAAGCAAGACTTTAGAAAAATCAAGGGACATTCGGAGGATATGTCGATTTGGGAAATGCATTCGAAAGCATAAAATGGTGCGAGATTGCCAGGAAAATAGGGAACGACAGAAAATATACGATATGTACAAGAACCAAGAGGTAATAATAAGGGTGGAAGACCTAGAATTATGTGCTCGCATTAAAAAGGGTGTAAAAGGGTTTTTAATTTATTATTGTTACCATAACTTCCTTCATATTTTATTATTTCATAGAAATGTCAGACAAATATTTCATCTTTAAAAGCAAATGAAGCTTTGTACTCCATTGCTACGTAACTTGGTAAAAGTATTTACAGACTAGTGTTGGTGCCATTCTGCAATACGACGGATGCCCGTCGCCGACAGCGAGAAGCTACCGAATAGATCAGGTTGTGGCAAGTCTTGCACACTGCATGTACGTGCGTACGTTAAGCCAGAACACACGACAACACGGACATTATTGTCTCAGCAATGCTGTACCAATTCTTACGCTCTGTGTTTCTGGCTCGCTTCTGTCGGCATTATTACCGAAATAGCACTGCTTACTGTTCTCATTTTCTGTACTAACGCAATATTTCAAACCAATATAAATTTCACGAACAAAATTTACTCCCCTTTTAAGAAAGGTTTATTTAAAAAGAAAAAAATTTAGCACTGCTGATATGGCTAATTGATATTTCGGATTTTTACTCGGCTATTAATAAAAAATAAAAATACACGTTATAGCCGAGACGAAACAAATACCGGTTATTCAGAACTAAACAACCGGTATGTGTTTTAACCGGTCGGTTTCCCTCATGCCTGGCTCCCCATTAGATCTTCTCTGTCATATTAATGCTAAAAGGTAAGTGCCCCAGACTGATAATCGGTCTCAAATGTCTTTTCCAAGGCACTTCTTTTGTGGATGAATGGCGTTTCCTTAACATTCTACCAATTAATCTCAGACTGGCATCCGCTTTTCGTACTGTTTGTTTTTATATGGTTATCCACTTTAGGTCGCTCCGAATGGTTACCCCTACGTATTTTACGATAGATACTGTTTCCATTCATTTGTCGCCAATATTGTAATTGTTCAGTAGTGGATTTCTTTTATTATGTGCGCGCAGTGTCTTACATTTATTTACGTTCAGCCCCTGCCCCACTCATCAATCATCTGCAGCTCTTCTCGTATTGTTACCTTCTTACACACAACTACGCTACCGAAAACAGTCTCAGGCAGATTCAGACGTTGTCGATTAGTTCATTAATGTAAATAAAGCGGCATGATGCACTCCTTTCGAATACTCCAGAAATTACTTTCAGAATTCAAAATTTTTGGTAACATTTTTGGGAAACAGCAATCTTATGAGCAATATAAACTCAATGAAAAAATAGGCTGGATCGCGATGTTATTTTATTAAAATGGCCGGCTTCGGCCTAGTCTTAGGTCATCTTCAGACAGTACCATCAGCTGCGTACAACACTCAGTTGTACTCAGTCGCTGAAATTGATGAGCAGCAATGGTTAAGTGCGCATTCTTTTTATTTGGCGAAAAGGTACGACACCAATCCGTGCTCGGTATTTTCAGTTTGGTGATAGTGTGCCCAGGTTTCACGTAACAATTCTGTCCACCAGCCCATTACTTTCGACCTGGAAACGACGCAAAAGTTCCTCACAGGTACCGATGCAACGATCTTTCAGTTCAACAGTCAACTGACGTGGCGCCACCGTTGCGCACGCTGTATTGTTTGCAGCACTTCGTAGACAAATGATGTGCTAACCAGCACTAATATCCAAAACAGAAAACTAATTACTTTAAATTAGTTTACATTTTTCCTTCACAACAGCGGTAATGTATTCGTTCGTTACTGTGCTGTGTCCCTGAACTGGCCGTGGAACATCTTACACAAAAATTTCTCCTCTTTTACACTTTCTACACCACTCGTACACTTGCTGCAGGGGCAAACATGAATAACCGTACTGTACTTCCATCCTGCGATATATTTCCACGTGTTTAACAGCTTCACCACTCAACGAGGTATCTCAGATTGCTGTTGCAAGCGGTGCACGTCGATAAGGTGTTGGCCACCTTTATAATGGCACAGTTTTCTTTTCTATGATACTGAAACAGGCTACTAACTGCTCATCATTTGTCGAGATGCAAGGATAACTTCTGACAGCTTCCAAACCAATGGTACAACGTTTAGGAATTTTATGGCTCTCTTAAGGATTTCATTTGGATCGCCCTCGCAAATTGGTTGTTTCTTCTGATCTCAGAGGTTACCCTATGATGATTTGGTTGGCGTCGCCCTTCAGCCACACTCACACGAAGCTATTTCTATCCACTGCAATCGATGATGATCCTATCTAAATTTTCCACGACGGAAACGAAGGATAAACAGTATCACTAGAAAATTCCGTTATACCCTCTAGAATCGTACAGCGATCGTAACGGTATGTTCGTGCATATTTACAGATTGTGTCGTCCCTCACGGTGGTAAGAAATACGCAAGTTTTTGTTCCATTTTGCACAAATTTGCACCCGCAGATGGTGGTGTAGCTCTGCATACGGATCAGCCATATTTCTTTGTACTTCGCATTGGTATCGACAACTTAATTTCCCATTTCCTCAGATAACATAATACTGTTTATGCGACGTTGCGATTGCACGAGGTGCAAGACACGTAATTTTATCACAAGGTTGTGACTGTGACTTCTTTGATGTTGTCTGGACAATTAAGCACGGCAGCCGGACATAATCTACGTAGAACGCAACGGAACTATAAGATGTGTCGTGGTAGTCAAATGTCCCCTATTCAGTCCCACGTTTCTCATAAAATATTTTTCTGCGAGTTTAGTTGAACCTCACCTCTTGAGATGCTGTATATATTTACGGGGCATGACAGGCTTACATTATCGTATTCCAACACCCCCGTAAGCAGATTCCTAGAGATAAATAAATGATTAAACGCATATACAAATCTGGGTCAGGATTAGAATTACAAGACGCTCTGATGCATCTTTAGCATAATGCAGCAGCCCCCTCCTCCCCCCCCCCCCCCCCCCGTCATTTTCCCCCTCTCCCGCTACCCAAAATCTCAACTGGATGCTTTCGCCACTGTTCAGCAACGGTGGATTCTTCTGAAGAGAATAACCTGTTACATAAACGTCAAACATTAGTTTTACTGACATTTGAGAAACGACAACTGGTAAAATGCCTAGGACATTCCTTAACTTTTAGCTAAAAAGTCTATGATCGCGCCTTGCTAGACACAGTGAACTCATGGAAAAAACACAATAAATAACGTCATGTTGGTTGAAAGCTTAACGTAGTGCTTGTGTGGATGTTTAACGAAAGAAATGATTAAGTACAAGATATAAAGTGATTTTTGCCCTGAAACCGCGCTGACCTGAAATTTGTCACTCAATGATAAATTCGAAACCTCTTGTGATAAAACTCGATAATTTTCATACAGGTAAAAGTCACTATACACCGTGCCACACAATATGGCACTAAGGAGACTGGAACAGGGGTGAACATCCAGAAATTGGTTAGAACTTAGGACCGTGGACGAAGCAATTTTACCACGACATGTTAGGAAGCAACATGCATAAAAAAGCCGTCTTCGTGGTAAGCACTAACACTCAGCGTCACCGATCGAATCAATGATAAGAGTAAGGCCTCAGACAAGGCCAGCCGTTTCGGCACTTGTTTAGAAGGTCATTTGTGTAAATTTGGGGTAAGTTCCTATGGAACCAGACTGCTGAGGTTATCGGTCCCTAGGCTTACACACTATTTAATGTAACTTCAAAGACAACACACACACGCATGCCCGAGGGAGGATTCGAACCTCCGACGGGAGGAGCGACGCGAACCGTGGCTAGGCGCCTGAGACCACACAGCTACCAGCTAAAACGAAGGACTCTACGATCTACTGGCCAAAAAAGAAAAGAAAAAATCAAAGTACCGAAAAATAATTAATGTAGAGTAATGAAATTCGGGAACACATTTCGCTAGATAACATATTTAAGTGATTACCATTGCAAGATCACAGTACAATGTAAATGCGAGATAAGGCATTGCAAATATGAAATTCTGGAACAGTAATAACAGGCTTAATCGCCACAACGTTGAAAGCAAGAATGCAAACTTGCAGTCACTGTGTAGTAAGGGTGCCAGATGTCAGTTTGTGCGATGGAATTCCAACGCCTGTTGCACTTGGTCAGTCAATACCCGAGCGGTGGACACTGGTTGTGGATGATGCTCGAGTTGTCGTCCGATAATGTCCCATATGTTATTGATTGGAGACAGATCTGGTAATCGAGGAGGCCGAGACAACATATCGATACTACTTAGAGCATGTTGGATTACAACAGCGGTATGTGGGCGTGCGTTATCCTGCTGGAAAACACCCCTTGGAATGCTGTTCGTCACTGGCAGCACAACAGGTCGAAACACCATCATTGGCACTGAGGCTGAAACAACTTTCACCAGAAAACACAACAGACCTACACCCTGCCTTCCAATGGGCTCTCGCTTGACACCACTGACATCGCAAATGGCGGTGGTTTAGGGTCGGTGGAATGCACGCTACAGGACGTCTAGCTTTGAGCTGTTCTTGAGGTAACCAATTTGTAACAATTCGTTGTGTCATTGCGGTGAGAACCGCTGCTCTAATTGCTGCTGCAGATGGAGTGCGACGCGCCAGAGCCAAACGCCGAACACGAAGGTCTTCCCGCTCGGTAGCGGTACGTTGCCGTCTGGAGCCCAGTCTTCTTGCGACCGTACTTTATCGTGACCACCGCTGTCAGCAGTCATGTACTATGGGTACAATCCTCCCAAGTCTTTCTACAATATCATCAAAGGAACATCCACATTCTCGTAGACCTGTTACACAACCTCGTTCAGGGTCAGTGAGGTGTTCATAATGACGTCTTTGGCACCTTAAAGGCGTTCTCGGCTAACATCAACTCTCTACGCCCAATCTCAAAGCTAAACATCCCGGCATTTGCCTGAAGCGATTTAGAGAAATCACGGAAAACGTAAATCAAAATAGTCGGACGCTGGTTTGAACCGTCGTCGTCCAGAAAGCGGGTCCACTGAGCCACCTCTCTCGGTCGTGAAATTTGAATAGACATAATCTGTCAAACGTTTGTTTATGTCGCACAACTTCATCTACATCTACATCTACATACATACTTCGCAATCCACGATACGGTGCGTGGCGGAGGGTACCTCGTACCACAACTAGTATCTCCTCTCCCTGTTCCACTCCCAAACAGAACGAGGGAAAAATGACTGCCTATATGCCTCTGTACGAGCCCTAATCTCTCTTATCTTATATTTGTGGTCTTTCCGCAAAATGTAAGTTGGCGGCAGTAAAATTGTACTGCAGTCAGCCTCAAATGCTCGTTCTCTAAAATTTCCTCAGTAGCGATTCACGAAAAGAATGCTTCCTTTCCTCTAGAGACTCCCACCCGAATTCCTGAAGCAATTCCCGTAACACTCGCGTGATAATCAAACCCACCAGTAACAAATCTAGCCGCCCGCCTCTGAATTGCTTATATGTCCTCCCTCAATCCGACCTGATAGGGATCCCAAACGCTCGAGAAGTACTCAAGAATAGGTCGCATTCGTGTTTTATAAGCGGCCTCCTTTACAGATGAACCACATCTTCCCAAAATTCTACCAATGAACTGAAGACGACTATCCGCCTTCTCCACAACTGCCATTACATGCTTGTCCCGCTTCATATCGCTGTGCAGTGTTACGCTCAAATATTTAATCGACGTGACTGTGTCAAGCGCTACACTACTAATGGAGTATTCAACCTTTACGGGATTCTTTTTCCTATTCCTTTAAATTATTTTACATTTATCTATATTTAGAGTTAGCTACCATTCTTTACATCAATCACAAATCTTGTCCGAGCCATCTTCTATCCTCCTACAGTGACTCAACGACGATACCTTCCCGTACACCACAGCATCATCAGCAAACAGCCGCACGTTACTATCCACCCTATCCAAAAGATCATTTATGTAGATAGAAATCAACAGCGGACCTACAACAGTTCCCTGGGGAAGTGTTTTTGGTGTTGCGATTTTTTTCCGTCACTTCATTTTTCCCTATCAATCCCTAACCCAGTTTCTTGGAATACCGCCCTCAAGTTCATAAGTGCAATCGATTCATAATTGGCAGCAACAATGGCTAATTGAAATCTGAGCAGTTTTCAATATCATCGTATACGGGACCTGCAACGTCCGAGAAATAGAGAAAAGAAACTTTCATGATTGCAGCCAATGTAAGGAATGGTATCATAAAAGTGATAGTCAAAACTTTCCAAAAAGATGATACCCACAGTCTGTCCATAAGAAAACCACACCTATCACAAATGTTCCTGCTGTTAATTATACTGCCATTGTTTAGAAATAGTTAGTCATCATTTCTTTTTCCATTAGAAACTTCATTTTCCAGACTGAAACACAGTTCTGGAACATTTGTCTCATTTACGCAAGTATTGACTATATGCCAGTCAAATTTGTGTAAGATACATAGAAAATAGTGCTCTGTTTGCAAAGTTATTCATTATTGACACATTTGTTATTTGGGTATAATTATTAATCAGTCATTATTCCTTAAATACCAAACGCTCCATTCCAAAATACTGTGTTTTACAGATTCCTTAAAGTGATGCACTGTCGCCTACGACCAATCCAACAGGCACACAGCGGTGTAGCGCGGGATGCCGCACCTAACACACGCCAGGAAAACAATATCGGAAGACCACAATCCAGCACTAAACTCCACTGCTGAAAAGAAAAGGTGCCAAAAACATACATGTGAAAATAAGTTGTGCACCATCTTGAGGCTAGTTTAGTGGACAGTAGTATTGTTGTTGTTGTTGTTGTTGTTGTTGTTGTTGTTGTTGTGGTCTTCAGTCCTGAGACTGGTTTGATGCGGCTCTCCATGCTAGTCTATCCTGTGCAAGCTTCTTCATCTCCCAGTACCTACTGCAACCTACATCCTTCTGAATCTGTTTAGTGTACTCATCTCTAGGTCTCCCTCTACGATTTTTACCCTCCACACTGCCCTCAAATATTAAATTGGCAATCCCTTCATGCCTCAGAACATGTCCTACCAACCAATCCATTACTCTAGTCAAGTTGTGCCACAAACTTCTTCTCATCTCCGTAATCCTATTCAACACCTCCTCATTAGTTATGTGATCTACCCATCTAATCTCCAGCATTCTTCTGTAGCACCACATTTCGAAAGCTTCCATTCTCTCCTTGTCCAAACTATTTATCGTCCATGTTTCACTTCCATACATGGCTACACCCATACAAATACTTTCAGAAACGACTTCCCGACAAATCTATACTCGATGTTAGCAAATTTCTTTTCGTCAGAAACTCTTTCCTTGCCATTTCCAGTCTATATTTTATATCCTCTCTACTTCGACCATCATCAGTTATTTTGCTCCCCAAATAGCAAAACTCCTTTACTACTTTAAGTGACTCATTTCCTAATCTAATTCCCTCAGCATCACCCGACTTAATTCGTCTACATTCCATTATCCTCGTTTTGCTTTCGTTTATGTTCATCTTATACCCTCCTTTCAAGACACTGTCCATTCCGTTCAACAGCTCTTCCAAGTCCTTTGCTGTCTCTGACAGAATTACAATGTCATCGGCAAACCTCAAAGTTTTTATTTCTTCTCCGTGGATTTTGATACCTACTTCGAACTTTCCTTTGGTTTCCTTTACTGCGTGCTCAATATACAAATTGAATAGCATCGTGGAGAGGCTACAACCCTGTCTCACTCCCTACCCAACCACTGCTTCCCTTTCACGTCCCTCGACTCTTATAACTGCCATCTGGTTTCTGTACAAATTGTAAATAGCCTTTCGCTCCCTGTACTTGACCCCTGCCACCTTCAGAATTTGAAAGAGAGTATTCCAGTCAACATTGTCAAAAGCTTTCTCTAAGTCTACAAATGCTAGAAACGTAGGTTTGCCTTTCCTTAATCTAGCTTCGAGGATAAGTCGTAGGGTCAGTATTGCCTCACGTGTTAAAACATTTCTACGGAATCCAAACTGATCATCCCCGAGGTCGGCTTCTACCAGTTTTTCCATTCGTGTGTGAGGAATTCGCATTAGTATTTTGCAACTGTGACTTATTAAACTGATAGTTCGGTAATTTTCACATCTGTCAACACCTGCTTTCTTTGGGACTGGAATTATTATATTCTTCTTGAACTCTGAGGGAATTTCGACTGTCTCATACAGCTTGCTCACCAGGTGGTAGAGTTTTGTTAGACCTGGTTCTCCCAAGGCTGTCAGTATTTCTAATGGAATTTGGTCTACTCCCGGGGCCTTGTTTCAACTCAGGTCTTTCAGTGCTCTATCAAACTCTTCACGCAGTATCATATCTCCCATTTCATCTTCATCTACATCCTCTTCCATTTCCATAATTATGCGCTCAAGTACATCACCCTTGTATAGACCCTCTATATACTCCTTGCACCTTTCTGCTTTCCCTTCTTTGCTTAGAACTGGGTTTCCATCTGAGCTCTTGATATTCATGCAAGTGGATCTCTTTTCTCTAAAGGTCTCTCTAATTTTCCTGTAAGCAGTATCTATCTTACCCCTCGTTAGATAAGCCTCTACATCCTTACATTTGTCCTCTAGCCATCCCTGCTTAGTGATTTTGCACTTACCGTCGATCTCATTTTTGAGACGTTTTTATTCCTTTTTGCCTGCTTCACTTACTGCATTTTTGTAATTTCTCCTTTCAGCAATAAAATTCAGTATCTCTTCTGTTACCCAATGATTTCTACTAGCCCTCGTCTTTTTACCTACTTGACCCTCAGCTGCTTTCACTATTTCATTCCTCAAAGTTACACATTCTTCTTCTACTGTATTTCTTTCCTCCATTCCTGTCAATTCTTCCCTTATGCTCTCCCTGAAACTCTGAACAACCTCTGGTTCTTTCTTTTTATTCAGGTCCCATCACCTTAAATTCACACATTTTTCCAGTTTCTTCAGTTATAATCTACAGTTCATAACCAGTAGATTGTGGTCAGAGTCCACATCTGCCCCTGAAAATGTCTTACAATTCAAAATCTGGTTCCTAAATCTCTGTCTTACCATTATATAATCTATCTGAAACCTTTTAGTATCTTCGGGGTTATTCCATGTATGCAACCTTCTTTCATGATTCTTGAACCAAGTGTTAGCTATGATTAAGTTATGCTCTGTGCAAAGTTCTACCAAGCGGCTTCCTCTTTCATTTCTTAGCCCCAATCCATATTCACCTACTACGTTTCCTTCTCTTCCTTTTCCTACTGTCGAATTCCAGTCTCCCAAGACTATTAAATTTTCAACTCCCTTCACTACCTGAATAATTTCTTTTATCTCATCACACATTTCATCAATTTCTTCATCATCTGCAGAGGTAGTTGGCATATAAACTTGTACTACTGTAGTAGGCGTGGGCTTCGTGTCTATCTTGGGCACACTAATGTGTTCACTATGCTGTTTGTCGTAGCTTACCCGCACTCCTATTTTTTATTCATTATTAAACCTACTCCTGCATTACCCCCATTTGATTTTGTATTTATAACCCGGTATTCACCCGACGGAAAGTCTTGTTCCTCCTGCCACCGAACTTCACTAATTCCCACTAAATATAACTTTAACCTATCCATTTCCCTTTTTAAATTTTCTAACCTACCTGCCTGATAAAGGGATCTGACATTCCACGCTCCGATCCGTAGAACGCCAGTTTTCTTCTCTTGATAACAACGTCCTCTTGAGTAGTCCCCGCCCGGAGATCCGAATGGGGGACTATTTTACCTCTGGAATATTTTACCTAAGAGGACGCCATCATCATTTAATCATACAGTAAAGCTGAATGTCCTCGGGAAAAATTACGGCTGTAGTTTCCCCTTGCTTTCAGCCGTTCGCAGTACCACAACAGCAAGGCCGTTTTGTTTAGTGTTACAGGGCCAGATCAGTTAATCATCCAGACTGTTGCCCCTGTAACTACTGAAAAGGCTGCTGCCCGTCTCCGGGAACCACACGTTTGTCTGTCCTCTCAACAGATACCCCTCTGTTGTGGTTGCACCTATGGTACGGCTATCTGTATCGTTGAGGCACGCAAGCCTCCCCACCAACGGCAAGGTCCATGGTTCATTGGCGGTTTGGGGGGGGGGGGGGGACAACCTCCTCTACCGGAAATATGACGGTGACAATCTCCTGGGATTGTGATGGCGTCATTCTCGTGGATGTGATGCCAAGAGTGTCAATCATAATATCAGAAATATACGTGAAGGCTCTCAATAAACTCAAGAACTGTTTCCAGCTTTTTCGATTGGACAAGAATCCAGCAGAAATTACTGACCATTTTCTAGTTATCAACAAAAAATTTTGGACAGTACGAATTTTGCTAGGCCGTTTAAGGTACAAAATGGATTTTGCAGCAGCATTTGCCTGTTAATGATAACTATTTATTCATAGATGTTAAGTGTTACATATTATATATTGGGTGTTCCATAAAGAATGTAATATTTAATTTAATAATAAAACACATACTTTATTTGAAAACCACTAGTATTATTATGTCAATGGTCAATACGGAACACAAAGACTGAGATTAAACATGAAGCAGGCAAATGTGTTCCACCA
Organism: Schistocerca gregaria; assembly: GCF_023897955.1. NCBI lineage: Eukaryota > Metazoa > Arthropoda > Insecta > Orthoptera > Acrididae > Schistocerca > Schistocerca gregaria. The sequence continues at coordinate 864,622,698 of NC_064921.1, forward strand.
CGCTTCGTCTGCAGACTTCCACAAAATTCTCGACTATACGAGAGCAAAGTTTCGCTTAAATTTTTACCAATGGCGCCTTGGGTTGAGGGATGGTTCGTGGATTGATCATATAAACACGAGATTTGACATTGTGTCAAATTCGGTGGCCAGTACTGATCGCCATTGCGAGAGAGGAGACAAGCAGGGAATCTTATTCTATGCTACCTTGATGTTCAACGGTAGTGTGGCGTGCTTTCCCTCTCCTGGTGGAACTACATGCGTTACATATTCAATTCTTGCAATTGTGGTCATAAAAATTGTGTTATCATATGGCGATAACGATCAAAAGCCACAACTGGAGGCAGATTGTAATACTAACTACACACTGTATGTCATTTTCGTTGCATTATGACGAGCGGTAGCCAATGTATCAGTAAATAATATGAAGACAGCACTTTTTATGGCAACTAACACTCCTAGAAATCACTTGAGACCAGTTAGTGTGAAATATTTCATAATTTCATTTTTTCCCGGTTATCCACTCATTGCAGGCTAGCATTCTTACATATTATAGAAAAGTATGTATGCATGTATGTATGTTCCACATCTCCTCCTAAATCACTGGAGCGAATTCAACCAAACTTAGTACACGTATCTTTTACTGTCAGTCAACGATCGCTGTGGTGTTAAGAACCACCTGCCGACTATAGTTCAGTAGATATGGCATCATAAACAATCAGATGCGTGAAAAACTGCCGCATCATGCATGATGTTTAAATTTATTGCTCTTGTGATACAAAAACTCGCAGACCGTACCTACATATGACACTAAATCCACCTACAACATTATATCCTGGTACCACACATTAGGACAGGATATATAACGTCATAAACTCTGAGATGCCTGAAAAACTGCGGCATCATAGGTAAAGTTTTAATACATTTATTCTTTACTACGAAGACATTCCCAGAGTCAAGTCAGCTTAAGGCTGCATTTTTGACAGCTTTCAGGTGCGAAGCGCAAACAGCTGCATGCGAAAACAAGTCATAGAGATGGGAAGCAGCTTCGCCCTTTGGGCGGAAACTGTCTAATTTGGTTACTGTGCTTATGCATTTGTACGTTGTGCATATTTCCTTCTACTACTGCTTCGTAATGTCAAAGATGTTTTCAGAAATACAAGGAAATGAAATTTTTTGATATTACACTAAAAATACAGTTCAATTTTTGTTTTCGTTGCTAATAGATAATTGGAAAATGAGTACCCTGGCAATGCCTGTTTTTCAGCTACTGTAACAATAGAACACCATGTATAAACATCCTCTTGATTCAGATGGCACATCAAACTCTGTGTCCCCGTATAAGTGGCTGGAAGCACCGGTATTCAGGCCAGAGGGAGAGCGAGCCATTTCCACCTTGATCACGCCATTAAAACAACGATTATTAAAAAGGTACTATTATGTGGAGTACCGTATTAAACAAAATTTGTGACAGGATTGAGGATATTTTGGTGGGGAGGACTTAGCTTGTTATGTGATTTCTGGTTTTCTCGGCGTGGTTGATTAAAAGTGCGGTTCTGGACACACAGTCGAGTTGTTTCCATTTTACGCACAATATTTCGACGACCTACCTAGTCGTCATCTTCACGTATCACGAATTTTGCTGTTATATGCACTCGCTGCCTAGACTCCAGCCACTCTGGTGGGAGTCCAACCAGCAAGTGCACATAACAGCAAAACTCACAACACATGAAAATAAGTACTGGGCTGGTCGACAAAATAATGTGCATACAATAGAAAAAACTCGTATGTGTGCCTGCAAGCACACCATGTTATCTTGGATGGAAAGCCATCGACAGAATTAAAAGTAACTTGAGACTTGCCCCAGAGGTGTGTGCTAGGAGCCTTGTTAGCCAAGGTGATTACAATTTTGACGACTTGTTTTAAATCTTCATAAAAGTAAAAGCGTTAGTTTTGGAAACATTCGACTAGTACAAACAACAGGGTGTAACAATTAGTAGGGATGTAAAATTGAATGACCAAATAGGTTCGGTCGTAGGTAAGGTAGGTGGCAGACTTTGGTGCATTGACGGAATACAAAGGAAATGCAGTCAGCATACAATGGAGATTCATTATAAATCCCTTGATCCCCATTTTGGATTATTGCTCGATTGTGTGGCATGCATACCAAATAGGACTAACAGAAGACAATGAACGCAAACATAGAAAGGTGACACGAATGGCCTTAGGTCTGTTTATACGTGAGAGTGACACAGATATGCTGAAATGGCACTCTTGAAGACAGATGTAAAGCATCCCGACAAAACCTACTTACAAAGTTCCAAGAACTGGCTCTAAATGTTGACTCTAGGAATATGATGCAACCCCCTATGTAAAACTCGCATAGGGATCATCAGGACAAAATTAGATTAATTACAGAGACATTTAAACAATCATTCTTCCCACGCTCCACACGTGAGCGGAACTGGAAGAAACCCTAACATGTTGTACCATTCTAAGTACCTACTGTCATGCGCTGCGCAGTGGTTTGAATGCATATGCGTAGATGCAGATGCACTGTAATTCTGAAGTCAAATTTCAGCTCAAGCGCAACAGCACTTAACTCTGAGATTTAGCACAGGGTACTACACTATGTTTCGAGCCAACCGCATGAAATGGGGATCTAAACTTTTAAGGAATTTACTCTGGCCTTCTCGGACCAAAAATGTTGACGTGATCCGCAATTTTATACTTACAAATGAAATGACGTAGTTTCAGAGACTTTACTGGTCTCATACAGATATGATATTATGTATATACACTGAAATGGGAAGTGAAAATTTGTAGTAAGGCCGGAACTGGAACCTGGATCTTTGCTTACTAGGCAGTTGTGTTAACCAGTAAACCACCTTGGCACAGTGCTTCACACAAATGCACGGATTTCCCTGACATGTCTTGCTCCTCCACACTGCACTAAGGCGTCTTAGTGGCTAACATGTCTGCCTAGCAAGTGGAAGACCCAGATTCGATTCCCAGACTTGGTACAAATTTTCACTCACCACTTCAGTCTGTATACATAAAATTATATCTCTATGAAACCTGTAAAGTCGCTGAAACTGTGTCATTTCGTTTGTATAAGTACATGTTCCGGGGTTACGGGCTAGATGCCCCATTTACGTTCTATGCTGAGGTGCTATTCCAGAACATAGAAGGCCTCTGCAATTTTGTTCGTATGTAAGGGGGAGTTAAAGTAGACTGGGGCAGCAGTGAGAATTTGCGTTGAGGAGAGCGGCATGCCAGGGTAAACGTTGCAGTTGTGTTAATCGCTGTGCCAAGGCAACTTAGTGCCTGACGCACCTACCTAGTTAGCAGGAGACCCAGGTTCGATTCCTGACTTGGGAACAAATTTTCGCAGCCGCTTCAGTCTGTACACATAAAATTTTATGAATGCTCGTTCACTAAGCGTGCAGGGTAGTACTGAATTCTGACATGATTGTGAAACATTTAAGCCCTATGATTTTAACAGTCTGAACCAAACAAAATAAACTATCCGGAATAATCGCGTAGTAACGAAGTTACTTCAGCGTGCACTCTTAGCAAGACAATTCTTAAACATGTTTGGTATACATTGTGGTGACAAAAGTCACGAGATAGCGATATGCACGAACACAGAGGGCGGTAGTATCGCGTGAAGAAGGCATAAAATGGCATTGCAATGGCGGAGATGTCATTTGTACTCAGGTGATTCAAGTGAAAAGGTTTCAGACGTGATTATTGCCGCAAGACAGGACTTAACAGACTATGAACGCGGAAAGGTAGTTGCTGCTACGGCAGCAGACGACGGATGCGAGTGTCTTTGCATTCAGCATGACATCTCCTGCAGCGCTCGTGACCACATCGGTTGGAACCCAGATGACAGAAAAAACGCGGCCTAGTCAGAAAACCCTCGATTTCAGGTGGTAAGAGCTAATGTTAGGGATTGAGAGTGGTGCATATCCGATGAAGGCATGGACCAAAGTTGTCAACAATGCGCTGTGCAAGCTAATTGTACTTCCATGTTGATGGGGGGCTGTGTTTACGTGGAATGGACCGAGTCTTCTGATCCAACTGAACCGACCGTTGACTGGAAATGGTTATGTTCGGCTGTTTGGAGACCATGTGCAGTCATTCATGGACTTCATGTTCCTAAGCAATAACGGAATTTTTATGGATGACAATGCGCCATGTCACTGGCCCAAAGTTGTTCACGATTGGTTTGGAGTACAAAAAATGGCTCTGAGCACTATTGGACTTAACTGCTGAGGTCATCAGTCCCATAGAACTTAGAACTACTTAAACCTAACTAACCTAAGGACATCACACACATCCATGCCCGAGGCAGGATTCGAACCTGCAACTGTAGCAGTCGCGCGGTACCAGACTGATGCTCCTAGAGCCGCTCGGCCACACTGGCCGGCTTTTTATGAACATTCTGGACAATTCGATCGAATTATTAGGCCACCCAGATCGCCCGACATGAATTCCACTAACATTTATTGGATATAATCGAGAGGTCAGTTTGTGCACGAATTGTGCACCAGCAACACTTTTGCAATTAGGGATGGCTATAGAGGCAGCGTGGAAAAGTATTTCTACAGGGAACTTCCAGCAACTTGTTAAGTCCATTCCATGTCGAGGTGCTGTACTACATTGGGCAAAATGAAGTCTGACACGATATTAGGAGGTATCCTACGACTCGTATCACCTCATTGTATAAAGGAATGGGATTCTGAATAATCTTAATGGTCTAGAGATTTAGCATTCAAGAATCCAGTTATTTAGGGACATTTTTTACAACTGAACAGTACATTATCAGCACGACTCATTGTCAAGTTGTAATAGCTGTAGTCCCATACTTCTATAGGTGGTTGGGGAATTAAGTGAAATTGTATGACCATCAGCACCGGTAAGCCTCACTGAAACATAAGGTTTGTAATCTATTTAAGGATAGGTTTCTGTATCATACACTACCTTCGGGCTGTCACATCAACAGTGAAGCATAAGACCACTCACAGTAAAACTTTGCTAGGATCCGTTAAATGGCAAAATGGCTGCCAACTAAATAATACTGGTTGAAGACCACATGCTACTCTGCACATGGTGAGAAATACAATACTCACTCACCATCATGACTATGATACAATGAATTAATGTTACATAATCAAACTGAATTTAGTGATTTTAAATGAGGAGCATGGGTACAAGCCTAATGGTGACTACATGGAGCATGTACACAAACAAAGCCCCTCTAATAAATTGAATTTCTGACACCGAGCTTCGCTCATTGTAACAAATTTCACATGCAAGAAGTTATTTTAATATAAACATAGTTATTCCGTTTGCCTGAAGGTGCTACAGGTTTAAACAGATCCTAACTCATAAAATCCAAGTTAACCTAGAATTACATCTCCACATTTCAATAGAGCATCGATGCTCACAAGCTCCTCTCAGCAGACTCTCCACTCACAATTTTTTTCTCCCTAAACTTGTCACAACCCTCAGCATCAGTCCTCAATGGAGAGAGTGGCAAACTGACCAGTTGCCCACACCACCATAAAGCATGAGATGTTAACGCAGTTAGGGTTGGAAAAAACACAAGTGTCTCTTGCTCTCTTCTTTCTGAACAGAGAAGACTTTGCGAAGATTCTACCCAGCAGGCCACAGGGCCAATCAAATGACACAATTTTAAGCACAGTGTGAAAGTTCTGTTCTTCTTCTAAGATGTGATACTGCCAACTAAGTTTGAAAGGAAAACTAAATGACATACCCCTGGCCTCCCATAGGAGGAGGAAAGGAAACCGCCACTGGCTAGCAGCTCTGCTGCCTGGAAATGAACGTACAGCATTGTGAGCCGTGAGTCAACCATTCGGGGAAGTTAGTCTGCCAAGGGCAACTACTTGTTTCCATTTCATGGAGGTTACTACCCTATGATTTAGTAAAAGAGGAGGCACATGGCTACCAATCATAAATCAATGTAAAGAGAAATAAAACAGAGTTCCACAGAAATTTCAGAAGGAGAAGTTTTTGTTATATTCATGAGATTGAATTTTGTGAAAGTTGCTTTTTCAGCATACTGCTGTGATTTTTCTCCTGTACTGTTTGTCCCTGTACTTTCTGCTATATTTAAGAAATGATGATTAAATATATTTGGTACCTGTGACTCATCATTTATAGCCTTTCCATTCAGCTCAATAGTGATGTTATCCTGTTCTGTTGCTGGTTGCCCTGTTTCTCATTTCACTATATTCTATATAGCCTTGCATCTTTTGTTGGAATCATCGATTTCTGATATTTTACAGATGTTCCTTGATTTTTAATAAGTTTTCTTAGTAATTCTGAGACGCTTTTGTAGTGTGCAACTACTACAGGATCTCTTCTTCTTTTCACCAATAGATATACTTCTCTTTGCCTTTCACAAGATACTTCACTCCCTCTAGTGATCCATGGTATCGTATATGACTGTTTAATGTCCTCTCTTGTTACTTTATGCAGAAATCTATTTTCAAACAATAATATGAATTTATCATGGAGTTGATTAAATTTTATATTGATATTTGGTTAATTATAAATTTTATTCCAGGTTATCTCTTTTAACTATGATTGAATATATTTGTCCTAGAGTAATTAATTATTCCAATTTCCAGTGAGGAGTATCTATACTGTAAAGCATTGTCAGGAAGATGAATCACATAATCATTATTAATAAATAATACAGATAAGTCAGTGAATGGCAATTTTATGGTGGAGGTACAAAAATAATATATGTCTTTCATCATTCCAATGCCTGAAGTGAAGTTTCCATAGAGACTCAAGGTTTGATATGAGAGATGAGAAATATGGTGCATGGGAATATATACATGTTTATAGGGGTTTTCACAGAACTCTAGGTCCAAAGTCAATGCTCTCATCTTTCTTTTGTGATGAGTCATAAAATAAATTAAAGTTAATTTATAAACGTATGTAATAAGTTTCAAAATGTTGCCAAGGTTGCCCAGGTGAAGGACACAAGTCCACTCTTCAGGTTATGAGAGTTTATTATTACAAGATTAACCAACAAATATATTACCTCCTTTTATGCACACATCACAGTGAGAGAGAGTTGGCTGTACACAGATAGTTATTATTCTTATACACCATATACAAATTAAATAGGTAGGAGAGGAGGATTATGTACCTCTGCTACACACGTACAGTTTGTTCACTGCGTTCTGACTGACATCTCAGGAAGGTGTGGGGAGGGGAGGAAACAAGCTCCACCTACTGGAGCCCAACACAATGGCAGCTACAGGGACAGTGGTAGTGCAGGAGGAACAAGTTGCACTTTCCTGACAAAGTTCCGGCACTTCACGTGTGTTTACTGGGTTGGCACAGTACGGCCAGGCAATCACTTCATAATGGCTACAGCACACATAGGTACTGTATTTTAGATCACTGGTGTTGGCAGCAGCCAGGCACAAATCGTTCATGGCCTCTAGTCTGCTGCCTTCTACTGTGCTAAGTCAATCAGTTACTATGAAGGACATTGTGAGACAACTATGCTGGTGCTTGTGGGGACAGATGTATATGTAGACTCTGTGACACATAGGTACACATATGGACTGATTACCACTTTTCTTGATTTGCAGTTCCTTTAACTCCCATCTGATAAGTAATGGTCGATACCTACTTTAGTATAAATTGTCAAAATTGAGCAAAGAATCCTTATATTGTACTGATAATGTTAGCATCCTTCTCACAATGTTTCCTAGCCCGTTTGGTTAAGATTGCCTAAGAGTTATTCTATGGATGGTATACACTACTCCTCCCACATTCTGTGTGTCTCTGAAGGTAAGTGTGTAAAACTTGATTGTTCCGCTACTAACCAATCATTTGTGACCACCAAGCGCAATGAAACAACACTGAGCTTTGCAGTTACAAATGTAAAAGTATCCTCTTTCTAATCAACTCAGTTTTAACTACAGCTGATCTCCCTAGTAAAACATTTTTTGAGTTGAACTCAAAACAATTGTTGTGAACCTTATGCCATGAGTAATTTGTGCAAATAATATTATATATATAATCCCATAAATGTTGAGTGCTGTTAGTTTCACAAGTGTCAATGCATTTAGGTTATTCATTTCCTAACTGTTTGTTTCAGTGACATGTATTTTACAGGAGTTAAACTGGAGGGAAAAGAATCCAGAGGACACTATTTCCACTTCATCGGGGAAGGTATGTGATATGTATCATACTCCTCCTTTTAGATCAACAAACTGAACAGTTAAGTTCAAATGTTTAAACATTTTGTGTCTGAAGCAGTTGCCAAATGTCTCCCTAAGAAGTTAATGTAAATTTAGATATATGCTATTTGTGATAGTTAAACTGTCTTTCACTAAGTATAGTTAACACATGTATCTGTTCCAGAAACTCTATTTTTGTTCCTTTGTTTCCTTTTTAGTTTCTTTCTTATCTTGAAAAAAACTGTGATGACACTGTGTGCAGCTGTAGTGATGATTATTTATGGGTGTTATTTGCCAGTATTTGAACTTGCAAATTTCTATTGTAGTACCCAAAATGAGGTAAACAGTGCTGTACTATTAAATACACTAACCAATTCAGTATAGCGATATATGATACATGGCCTAAAATGACATACACTTCATGGTACACACACAGTGAAGACAGTTTTCTCTGATCTGTGTGCTCTACAGGGGCCCATGGCAATGGCAATGTTATGGCCAGAGCAGGTTGTAAAAGGCTAGTGCCCACTCTGTCTGCTTGCCAGGAGGGTCTAGTCTGAGATGTGGAGCAGGCTCTGCTGGCAGTGACTGAGCACATTGGGTGCACTCGGCTGCCAATCATTTTTCATGTCAGCATGACTGATGTCTCCTGCCTGGATTCACAGGCCATCCTTAGTTCCTATAGGCTGCAGGCTGATTTGGTGAAGACAGCAGGTCATGCTTACAGAGTGAAAACACAGCATCACTCCCACAAATGACCATGGTCTTCTGATTTGGAGGTAATAGGGTGGCTTAAAACAGAGGCTCAGACAATTCCTTGTTAATTGTGGATGTGGATTTCTTGACCTCTGCTATTGGGTTGAGAAATGTATAGCCCCCTAGGTCAGATGTGTGCACTACATGCAGGAAGCAGCTACTAGGGCAGCAGAGTATGTGCAGCAGGTACATGTGGATTTCTTAGGATAGAAAAATCCCTCTACACACCTGATAAGACATATTCTGAGTGCACACAGAATAGCATTCACCATAGAAGATTGGAGAAACAAAATTTTAATAATGTATTACCCAATAGCAAGAGCATATATGGAAAGGTACCAGAACTAGTCTAATTTATAAATAATAAAAAATACCCACATAATATTAGGGACAAATAGCTGGCTAAAACTGCATGTAAACAGCAATGGAATCTAGACTCCAAGTGGAATGTATATCATAAAAATATATTGAACACTGTTGGTAAAAGTGTGTTTATAGCAATAAAAAATACAATAATGTCCAGTGAGATGAATACTGACTCAGAATGTGAAATTTTTTTAGTGAAGATAAGTGTTATATGCAGATCAAACATGTACCCTGGATGCTTTTATAGACTCTCTGACTCAGCAGCAGTAGCAGCAATGGTGGAACACCTGAGGGGAAACTTTGAAAACATTTCATGTAATTTTCCTGGCCATGTGGAGATTTTAACTTACCTGCTATAGTCTGGGAGACTCAAGTGATTAGGATTGGTAGTAGTGACAGAGAATCATCTGAAATTTCTCTAAGTACTTTACCCAAAAATTATAATGAACAGTTGATTGGAGAACCAACTCACGAAGATAAAATGTTATACCTGCTGGTGACAAAAAGACATCAACTTTTTGAATCAACGCAGACCAGGGAATCAGTGATCATAAGTCCATAACAGTTTCACTGAATATGGCTGTAAATAGTAATACAAAGAAAGGCAGGAAGATCTTTCTGTTTAACAAGGGTAACAATAGACAAATTCCCGATTGCCTGACAGGCAAACACAAAAATTTCATTTCCAGTACTGATAGTGTTCTGCATCAGTGGACATATTTGAAGAGCATCATACAATATGCTTTAGACAAATATGTGCTGAGTAAAGCTGTGAAGGCCAGAAAAGACTCACCATGCCTGGACAACCATGTTAGTAACCATAATGGCATTGAAACAGGGAATGCCACAGAAAAGGCTGAAATACTAAAAGTCTTTCTACAAAACTACTTCACAGAGGAAGATCACAAGGTAGTTCCTCCTTTAAATCATTGCATGGATGGCAAATAACAGTTATCATAACAAGTGACCAAGGAATAGAAAAGCACTTGAAATCACTTACAAGAGGAAAGGGCACTGGACCTGGTTCAATACCAGATCATTTCTACACTCCTAGCAAAAGTGAACCAAAGGTCTCCAGAGGTGTGAAGCATTGCTAATGATTGGAAAAAAGCTTAAGTTATTTCCATTTACAATAAGGGTCATTGAGCAGTTGCATGAAATTATAGGCCTATATCTTTGACATTGATCTATTGTAGAACTTTGGAACATGTTTTATGCTCATATATTATCACATTTCTATAGATCAAACATCTCCTCTGTAGACATCGACATTGGTCCCAAAACCAACAATCATATAAAAGCCAGGTAGATGCTGTGTTGCTTGACATCTACATCTACATGATTACTCTGCAATTCACATTTAAGTGCTTGGCAGAGGGTTCATCGAACCACAATCATACTATCTCCCTACCATTCCACCCCCGAACAGCGCGGGAAAACCGAACACCTAAACCTTTCTGTTCGAGCTCTGATTTCTCTTATTTTAGTTTGATGATCATTCCTACCTATGTAGGTTGGGCTCGACAAAATATTTTCGCACTCGGAAGACGAAATTGGTAACTGAAAATTCGTAAATAGATCTCGCCGCGACGAAAAAGTCTTTGCTTTAATGACTTCCATTTCAAATCGCGTATCATATTTGCAACACTCTCTCCCCTATTACGTGATAACACAAAACGAGCTGCCCTTTTTTGCACCCTTTCGATGTCCTCCGTCAATCCCACCTGGTAAGGATCCCACACCGCACACCAATATTCTAACAGAGAACGAACGAGTGTAATGTAAGCTGTCTCTTTAGTGGACTTGTTGCATCTTCTAAGTGTCCTGCCAATGAAACGCAACCTTTGGCTCGCCTTCCCCACAATATTATCTGTGTGGTCTTTCCAACTGAAGTTGTTCGTAATTTACACACCCAGGTACTTAGTTGAATTGACAGCCTGGAGAATTGTACTATTTATCGAGTAATCGAATTACAACGGATTTCTTTTGGAACTCATGTGGATCACTTCACACTTTTCGTTATTTAGCGTCAACTGCCACCTGACACACCATACAGCAATCTTTTCGAAATCGCTTTGCAACTGATACTGGTCTTCGGATGACCTTACTAGACGGTAAATTACAGCATCATCTGCGAATAACCTAAGAGAACTGCTCAGATTGTCACCCAGGTCATTTATATAGATCAGGAACAGCAGAGGTCCCAGGACGCTTCCCTGGGGAGCACCTGATATCACTTCAGTTTTACTCGATGATTTGCCGTCTATTACTACGAACTGCGACCTTCCTGACAGGAAATCACGAATCCAATCGCACAACTGAGACGATACCCCATGCGCCCGCAGCTTGATTAGAAGTCGCTTGTGAGGAACGGTGTCAAAAGCTTTCCGGAAATCAAAAACTACAGAATCAACTTGAGATCCCCTGTCTATAGCGGCCATTACTTCGTACGAATAAAGAGCTAGCTGCGTTGCACAAGAACGATGTTTTCTGAAACCATGCTGATTACGTATCAATAGATCGTTCCCATCGAGGTGATTCATAATGTTTGAATACATTATGTGCTCCAAAACCCTACTGCAAACCGACGTCAATGATATAGGTTTGTAGTCCGATGGATTACTCCTACTAACCTTCTTAAACACTGGTGCGACCTGGGCAATTTTCCGATCTGTAGGTACAGACGTATCGGTGAGCGACTGGTTGTATATGATTGCTAAGTAGGGAGCTATAGTATCAGCGTAATCTGAAAGGAACCTAATCGGTATACAATCTGGATCTGAAGACTTGCCCGTATCAAGCGACTTGAATTGCTTCGAAACCTCTAAGGTATCCACTTCTAAGAAACTCATGCTAGCAGCTGTTCGTGTTTCAAATTCTGGAATGATCCAATCGTCTTCCCTGGTGCAGGAATTTCGGAAAACTGCGTTCAATAACTCCGCTTTAGCAGCAAATTCGTCGGTAACAGTACCATCGACACTGCGCTGCGAAGGTCTTGACTGCGACTTGCCGCTTGTGTACTTTACATACGACCAGAATTTCTTCGGATTTTCTACCAAATTTCGAGACAATGTTCCGTTGTGGAACCTATAAACGGCATCTCGCATTGAAGTCTGTGCCAAATTTTGCGCGTCTGTAAATTGTAGCCAGTCTTCGGGATTTCGCGTTCTTCTAAACTTCACATTCTTTTCCCGTTGCCTGTTTCGTGTACCATGGGGGATCAGTTCCATGTCTTACCAGTTTATGAGGTATGAACGTCTCAATTGCTGTTACTACTATATCGTTGAATTTGAGCCACATCTCGTCTACATTTACATAGTCAGTTCGGAAGGAATGTCTCTTAGGAAGGCTTCTAGTGACACTTTATCCGCTTTTTTTTAAATAAAATTATTTTGCCTTTGTTTCTGGTGGATTTGGAAGAAACGGTATTGAGCCTAGCTAAAACGACCTTGTGATCACTAATCCCTGTAACAGTCATGATGCTCTCTATTGGCTCTGGATTGTTGGTAGCTAAGAGGTCAAGTGTGTTTTCGCAACCATTTACAATTTGCTTGGGTTCGTGGACTAACTGCTCGAAATAATTTTCGGAGAAAGCATTTAGGACAATCTCGGAAGATGTTTTCTGCCTACCACCGGTTTTGAACAAGTATTTTTGCCAACATATCGAGGGAAGGTTGAAGTCTACTATAATCATATGAGTGGGGTACTTATTTGTTACGAGACTCAAATTTTCTCTGAACTGTTCAGCAACTATATCATTGGAGTCTGGGGGTCGGTAGAAGGAGCCAATTATTAACTTAGTTCGGCTGTTAAGTATAACCTCCACCCATACCAATTCGCACGGAGTATCTACTTCGACTTCATTACAAGATAAACCACTACTGACAGACACAAACAGTCCACTACCAATTCTGTCTAATCTATCTTTCCTCTACACCGTCTGAGACTTCTTAAAAATTTCTGCGGAACTTATTTCAGGCTTTAGCCAGCTTTCTGTACCTATAACGATTTCTGCTTCTGTGCTTTCTATTAGCACTTGAAGGTCAGGGACTTTCCCAGCGCAACTACAACAATTTACAACCACAATTCTGACTGTTCCTTGATCCAAGCACGTTCTGTATTTGCATGCTCCCTTTGAGATTGCAACCCACCCGTATTTTCCCGATGCCTGCTAACCTAAAAAACTGCCCAGTCCACGCCACACAGCCTCCGCTACCCGTGTACCCGCCAGCTGAGTGTAGTGAACTCCTGACCTATTCAGCGGACCCCACCACCCTATGGCGCAAGTCAAGGAATTTGCCGCCAACACGGTCGGAAAACCGACTGAGCCTCTGATTCAGACCCTCCACCCGGCTCTGCACCATAGGTCTGCAGTGGGTTCTGACAACGATGCTGCAGATGGTGAGCTCTGCCTTCATCTCATAAGCAAGACTGACAGCCTTCACCAAATCAGATAGTCGCTCCTCAGATCCAAAGCAACACACGTCATTAGTGCTGACATGAGCCAGCACCTGCAGCTGGCTGCACCCTGTGCTCTTCATGGCATCCGGAAGGACCCTTTCTTCCCCCCTTAGCCGCCATATCCCTAAGGGGCCCCATAACACGCCTAACATTGGAGCTCCCAACTACCAATAAACCCACCCTCTGTGATTGCTCTGACCTTGGAGGCTGAGAATCATCCTCTGAAACAGGGCAGGCAGCTGCATTTGGCTCAGCCGGAGACAGTACCTGAAACCGGTTTGTCAGACGCATCGGGGAGGCTTTCTGATCAGCCTCCAGGGACGTCTTTCGCTGCCTGCCACGCCTTGGAACGACCTCCCAATCAACCACAGGCGAGGGCTCAGCCCCACTGCGGGCAGCAACCGGGGAAACCACAGCAGCAGACCGATCTGGGGACAGACGGGACGAGGTTGACATCCCCGTGATACCCAAGTCCATCTCCCCACAGTGCTACCCATTGGTAACAGACTCAAGCTGCAGGACCGAAGTCAGCGCCTCCTGCAGCCCTCATCCGAACACAGCAATCACAGTCCCTGTCAATTCTAATTGATGCTGGACAACAGTTACTGAAACATGAGTACATGCCTAGATAACACAAGGGAAACAGGGAAAGAATGTATGAACGAACCTGTACAAATGCCTAACGACTTCGCTACAATCTGCCTGAATTTGCGATTACAGTAACTAAAACTCGAAATTACACCTCCTATACGAAACTATGTAACAAATAAGTGAGCTAGGAGTATACGACTTGCTGTTGCCAGCAATGGTGGGAGTGAGCACACTGGCTCTGACCAACTGACACAGGCCGTTCAAAACAAAAACAGAAGACAAATGTCTACGCGAATTTACACTATTCAGGTACTAAAACGCGATGCTACAACTCTCAAATACTATAATACTTCCATAAGGTGTTCAATACAGTTCCACACTGCTGCCTAATGAACAAAATACAAGTGTATCACACACACACACACACACTAGTAGCTACTTCCATAAAATATAAGTGTACATACCAAAGGCTGGAATGTTTTTAGTTTTTAATTTTTGACTTGAGGATGTTTTCCCTAAACTTTGATTATTGCCTTCTCGCAAAGTAACTTCATGGCTTTTAAATTTTCATTCTGATGCAGACATTCTTAGAAGTGTCAAAACATAGGTAAATGTGTTAAACAAATATTTGCCACCAGTTGGCACTGTTATTTCTCCATTGAAAGTTATTTATATTAATACAGAACATGATTTCAAAAACATTGACTCAAGTAGATTTTGAGTCATCAGCACACAGAGGTGTGTGCCTGTGTATTAATACTGAAAAATAGATAACTTTTAATTGTAACTGTATATAGTTCCCCACTGGAAAATTTTGAACTGCTTATGAGGAGTCTCCATTCCTTGCTACACTGTCAGTTAGGCAATAGCAAGCATTAATAGTCTATTGTGACTTCAGTGTAGATTTACTAAGGGATTTTGATAGGAAAAATGATGTGGAAATCTTATTTGGATTCTACAATTTGATCTCAGTAATTAACTTTCCAGTACAGATGAATAAAGACAGAAGAACCCTAACTGATAATATTTTCTTTGGTGACACTCAAAGTAAGAAAATAATTGTTAACCCAGTAACAAATGACCTCACTGATCATGAAATAAAGTCAGTCAGGATAAATAAGGAAGTGCCTTACAGTGTAGATACCCCTCAGTGGAAATCAGAATAATTACTTACTCCAGGACAAATATTTTCAACCATAGATTAAAGAGATAAGCTGGAATAAAATTTATAATTAACTGAATTTCAACATAAAATTTAACCTAATCCATGATAAATTCATATTATTATTTGAAAATAGCTTTCTGCATAAGCTAATCAGATAGGACATTAAACACTCATGTATAACACCATGGATCACTAGAGGGAGAAAAGTATCTTGTGAAAGGAAAACAGAAGTATATCTATTGGTGAACACAAGAAGAAATCCTGTCGTAGTTGCACACTACAAAAACGTCTCAAAATTACTAAGAAAACTTATTAAAAGTCAAGGAACATCTGTAAAATGTCAGAAATCGTAGATTACAACAACAGATGCAAGTCTATATAGAATATAGCGAAATGAGAAACAGGGCAACCAGCAACAGAACAGGATAACATCACTATTGAGCTGAATGGGAAGGCTATAAATGATGAGACATGGGTACCAAATATATTTAATAATCGTTTCTTAAATATAGCAGAAAGCATAGGGACAAACAGTACAGGAGAAAAATCACAGCAGTATGTTGAAAAAACAACTTTCACAAAATTAAGTCATACGAATATAACACAAACTTCTCCTTCTGAAATTAAGAAAATCATATATCCCCTAAAAATTAAAGCTCATCTGGATTGATGGTGTTCCCAGTAGAGGATTAAACATTTGTTCCAATATAATAAGCCCTGTCTTATCTCAAATCTGTAATGCATCACTAACTCAAGGCATCTTTTCAGAGACACTGAAATATGCCCTTGTCAAACCCCGCTTTAAGAAAGGTGTTAGAACAGAAGTCAGTAACTACAGAATTGTTTAACTACTGTCATCATTTTCCAAATTTTTTTGGGAAGGTGGTGAATTCTAGAATAGCATCTCACCTGAGCAGTTCTGATATCCTCTGCAAATCACAGTTTGGATTTCAGAAGAGTTGCTGTTCAGAGAAAACCATTTACATGTTCAATCACCAAGTATTACAAGAATTAAATAACAAAATAGTGACAATTGGAGTTTTCTGCTGCCTATCTAAGGCATTTGACTGTGTGAATCACAATATTCTCATATAATGTATTTGGACAGAAAAAAAAAAATGTACGCACCAAGTGGCAGCAACACACGTAAATAAGGTATAGATATGCAAAGCTTTTGGAGCCAGTGGTCCCTCCTTCTGACAGAAGGGCTGAAAGGTAAGGAGAAGGAGTGAAGGAAGAGGACTTGTTTTGGGTTTGGAAACATTACCCAGAACCCCAACTCAGGTGAGACTTGCTGGATGGGATGAGAAGGAAAGACAGATTGTTGGGGACTATATTGCATGAGATCTGAAAACCTGAGAGCTGTAAGGTGGAAGATAAGGTAATATGCAAGACAGAGATTACTGCCAGAACATCATGTATGAGTTAATAGGATCAAAAAGCTATGTGCGTTGTTTATGATAGATGGGGGAGGATGAAGGCAAAAACTAGACAGATCAAGAGTGAAAGATGTAGAAAACTAAGTTTCCCAAGGCTCAGGCTTACATCCACTATTTTTCCTCATATATTTAAATTATTTTCCATTTATTGTGCAAGAAGCAGAATTAGTTCTCTTTGCAGATGACTCTAGTACTGTACTCAATCCAAACATACATGCAGCAACAGAAGAAATGGTAAACAAAGATCTTAAACATATCATTGACTGGTTTTCTGCAAATTGGTCTCACACTCCATTTTAAAAACCACAACCTATTCAGTTCTGCATATCTAGGGGTACTGCACCAATAAGTGTAGCTCATGGTGTGAAAATAATAGTCGTGAGGGTGAAAAATTCAAAATTGTTAGGTGCCCACATTGATGTGAATTTAAACTGGAAAAAGCACTTTTGGACCTCCTGAAACAACATAATTCAGCCATATTTGCACTCAGAATCATTGAAAAACTTGGGGAGAGACAAATCAGTAAGTTGACATATTTGTAGAAATCTGTTTAAAGTGTAGAGTTTCTTGACTATTGCTTCACAGTATGTTTATTCCCTCATGAAGTTTGTTGTAAATAATACACTGCAGTTCAAAAGGAATCATGATGTGCATAACTGCAATACCAGACGTAAAAATTACTTTCATACTCAACATTAGGGGTGCACGGTGCACAACTAAAATTTTTGACAAATTACCAAGTGATATAAAATGTCTGACAAAGAGCAAAGTAAAATATGAAAACAAATTGAAGAAGTTTCTCCTTGACAACTCCTTTTATGCTATAGAAGACTTTCTGTTACTGTAATGTGTTAAAGAAGTTTGGTAAGAATTACTAACTCTCAACTGTACAAGCAATAAAAAATAAATAATTAAAAATGAAATAGCTTTAAAATGTTTAGCATGTTTCCATATTTACAAAATTAATTTGCGGTGTAAATGTAAAATGACTCAGTCCATACAATTAAGATTTATTGTGCAAATGATTCATGGAACATGAAACTAAATTACTGAGTTCTTTGTAGCAATTTAACTAAATTGGTATCAAGATATATTTTGAAAAGAGGGAAGGGATGTTTTTTATCTCCTGGCTGGAAATTTATATGGTGGTCTGGGATAGCTTCAACATTTTTCTTACATCCAAAATCCTGGCCAGAACCATCCATGGGGCTTCTAGCAACTCTTAAACATAACAATGTTATTATTCACATGAAAGGAATAAATTAAAAAAAAATTTATTGTAAGGGATGATTTACAACCATGTGATATGCGTGTGCACTGTGGTGCTGATAAAGACAATAGATGATTATTTCATTGTTCACTGAGATCTATTATGTGCATTCAAATGACATGTGTAAATTCCGTGTATCAAATAACATAATAAACAAACAGATAACAACAGTGTGCCATATAAGAACACTGTATTTTCTAATCAACTTTTTGTGATGTTATAAGAATCATGCTAAAATGCATCCAATTCATAAATTATTAGTACTTTGTTAGGAACACTATCCCTTAACAGTGATTTACATTATAAACATGTGGGCTATAGTTATTATATATCATATACTATTGTATTAATCATTGTTTGGTACTGAATATTCTCATAGCTATTTACCTAGTCTGGTTTGGTCTCTCTGAGTTTTAAATAGTGAATATTTTATTTGATAGGTCTCCTTTTGTGTGGTTCATATATTACATTCACAATCAGAACTAATATTATTCATTGTGTTTTAATTAATTAAGAGGAGATTTTTACATGAACTTTTTACCCAATTAACCTCATCATTAGAAGCTTTGTAAAATATTAATTCTTTACACTGTAACATGCATTGGTGTTATATTTTCATTGTCTCATACTTATTAAGTGCCTTTATATGCTTTACTCGCTGACTGTAACATGTTCAAATCAACAATAGTTTACAGAAACTCTGGGTGCACTTTGACATCACACCCATGGCCCAACAGACATGACCACTTTTCCCAACAGCATACTTTGCAGAAAGTTCAACCTTGCTTTTTTGTAAATTTCTAGTTACAAATAGTCAGCATAGTCTGATAGACAGATATTGGCATTCGAGCCACAGCAGCAATGAACTCCAATTTTTTTTTGTATAAAATCTAGTTAATATGCTCTCTGGCAAAGTTCAAATGTTCTTTACTTGTTTAAATGCTTGATCCGCTACATTACAGGCTCAAGTTCATTATTAAAATTTTCTTATCTTACAGGTGTGTCAAATACTGAGATATATGTAAGACTGGAAGTGCTACAACTGTGACGTCTCAGGAAGAGACCCATAAAAAAAAACACTTCAATACTGTGCCAGCATGGGTGCTAGGAAGTGAACAAGAAAAACCATCAGTGGTAATTCTGCTGCCTGAAGGCTCAGCAGATAATGAACAGGTTTTCTGATGTGCAGATGGACAATAGAGTTTTATCTTCCAAACATTGTGTCAATAGGAAATAAATATCAAGAACAACAGAAATTCACAGTACCTTAAAGAAATAATATGTTGCCATTGAGCAACTATATGTAATAGGAATAATGCACAGAATAACAGAAATCAGACTGAAACTCAATATAATACATCACAGACGTCTGTTATAAAACCTCATCACTGCTCTTCCAATCCACTTGTATGAGCTTTGCTTCTAATAGTTTGAAAAGAATGAACTGGCAACACTGATAAATTACATATCTAGTCTGACTGTAACTATTTTTGCATGCAGTCATCACTGTTTTCGTTTTTAGTTATTTATGAATTTCATGTACAAAGCATGGTGTACAAGTGTGAATAACTTTTACACACATGAAAGGGAGTGAGTGAAAGATGCAGTCAAAATATATTGTACGTATATTGAGTTGACTTCAATTCATTTTTAGGTGGGTTTCTCTGTCACTCTAATAACACCTCATTTTCTTCATTATTCAGCCAGTTTCAGCAGTTGCTCCATTTTTGCTGACCTTGTTATCAGTTTCATGTACATATTTCTAAGATACTACTCAAGTAAGAAGAGAAATTTTGGATGAATTATCATGTGATACTGGGCAATACTCTAAGGAAGTGAACTAAGATTCTCCCTCATGTACCTTATTGAAGTTCATATAGCACTTGTCTTAAGTTAGATATCTTCATTGGGAATACCAGTTAATTCCCTTCTTTAAGCTGTATAATAATTATTGTAAACAGATGCCTCTTTGTTGTCATTATTTATTAAACAAATAAGGTTTTGTACTTGCTTATAAATATGAAAAAACAGATACTGTTACCAGTGTTTGCTGCATTACACCACTGAGGATTGGAAAAAAAAACTTATAAATATTGTTGTGCCTTACCACTCAGTTCTTAAATTGTAATACAACTAACTGTACTTTCTATTTTTATTTCTCAAAAAAGTTTTTTACATATTAAGTAAAGTTCCTCACTTTGTCATGACATCTTGCTCTCACCTTATTCAATGTTCTTATTAATGTGGCTTTCTTACTTTCTGCTTTAATAATTTATTACAGTTACCTGTATAATTTTAATTCCATTCACCTTGAGGAAAAAAGTGTTTGCACATCCTTGATCCTACCTTATCTGATACGTTTACCAGAGCATGCCTTGCTGCAAAATTGAGCAAGTATGACTTTTGTGTGAGTGCAGTTTTTTCCTAGTTGTAGTGGACAATAAGGCAAATTTCCTGACATTCACAAGCAATTTTCATCATTTATAGTCTCAACATTATGACACTGACTTTGTTCTGTTCTAATGGAAATATATATATTTTTTCTGTGACACTTGAAAGAAGCTTTTAAGAGAACTTCAATGACAGAGCATGTACAGGACTTGATCAAAAATTATCAAAATATCAGTACTGCAAACCATTGTCCCACCACCAGGAGAAGAGATTCCATCAACATCTTCCCTGTAATACTGAATGTAAGCAAACACAAAACTCAGGTATGGTTCTTGTTGAGTGCATGAAGACCAACAGTCTGTGTTCTGCCATTGTAGCAGTCAGACAACTTGCTTGTAAAACTATTGAGACACTCACATTGTGCATTGAGCATTGTTTATGGTGAATGTAGTGAAACTGTTAGAGAAGTGGTGCAGTTGTACATTGAAGAGTGTCCAGATTGTGCCAAGCAGTGTCACTCTGCCTTTGTAAACGTTATAAATAAAGTACTAGAAACTTGAAGAGTGGAGAATAAAATATGTGAAGGGAAAAGAAGAGGAACTGATGAAAGCTATTAAAATTAACATTTTAAAGGAGTAACACAAAATGCAAATGTCACTTACTGGTAGTTCGGAAGTACAAGAGGTATCAGTCAAATGAGCGTTCTGCAAACACTGCATTCTGTCATATTTCATCTTCTTCAAATTTCACTAGATCCACAGCTTCATGGTAGTGACTATCTAAATTTGATTAAAGTCTTCTGAATATTATCTACAAAAAGTGCAAAGTGAGGTGGCATACCTAAGCAAAATTTTCTTTAAGGAAGAAGCATCATTTACAAACCATAGGCTAGTCAGCCTTCACAACATACACTAAACATCAGTTGAAAATCCATGCTGACTCAGTGAATGCTCTTGGTCTTTCAATATTTGATGCATGTTTTTAAGACCCACAACACTGGTCTCTGTGTTGTTGATGGAATTCTGAATTCATTCAGGAAATGTGAGGTCCTAAGATATACTGCTGCTGCAGTTATTGTACGATACCACACTGAACATATGGCAGTCAGTGTGATACCATCACGATGGATATCCCTCTCATTCCACACATATGTTGAGAGGCCCTCTTAAGAGCACATCTAGAGAGCATTGGAATAGTTGTTCAGGAAATGCAAAATGGTCTAGAGACTCACCTAACTTAACACTTCTACACCTTTATCTGTGGTGAGATTTAAGACAAGAAGTCTATTATGAAACACTGAATGACTCCCAAAAGGAATGAAATGCCTTGTAACACATCAAGTCCAGATGAAATTCAATGCGCAGTGCTGTTTCCCCAGAATAAATTTATAGGGTGCTTCAATGCTCAATATCAATATTTTGAGCACATGGTATGATAGTCATGATAATATACATAACAACCATACCCCGAGTCCTGTTCTTGGTGTAAAAGCGCACATGTTGATGGTACCTCTTCCCCTAATGGTGAGACAGGTCCATGGTGCTGTTATCTTGACGGTTGGCTGTGATGACCGAGTCATTCTAGGCACTTCAGTCCAGAACCATGTGACTGTTACAGTCGCAGGTTCGAAACCTGCCTCGGACATGGATTGTGTGATGACCTTAGGTTAGTTATGTTGAAGTAGTTCAAAGTTCTAGGGGACTGATGACCTTAGATGGTAAGTCTCATTGTGATCAGATTCATTTGTTATCTTGATACTGTTTGATCATGTACCATGCATATTATGTCAATAAAAATTACTTGTGAATATTGGGAAATTCATTGTATTGTCTGGACATATTTGTGATGGCCTGCCTTAGCTGCCTCAATCTATCTAGAGTAAGTTCTGTTGTAGGTGGTGTACAATTGCCTTAGTCCAATCCATAGATAATGAATCTCAGTTGTGTGGATGAATCATATGGTTTATTGTTATGCTGCTAATGCACAGTAATAACAAGAAACATGTAAATCTGATACCTGTCTGTTATTTTGATGATATATAAAATTCACTAACATATTTATGAGTGGTGCTCTATACCACTCATATATAGTTTCCTTCTACAACATAATTCACACAGCTTATTTTTCTGTTTTTAACTTTCTACCAATTTTTCTTGGTAGAAATAATTGTATAAAGAACAAAAAATAAATATTCCTTTGTTATTTTTATTTTAAATAGCAGCAACTTAAGATTGCTTTTTGGAATTTGAAAGATAACATACACTCCTGGAAATTGAAACAAGAACACCGTGAATTCATTTTCCCAGGAAGGGGAAACTTTATTGACACATTCCTGGGGTCAGATACATCACATGATCACACTGACAGAACCACAGGCACATAGACACAGGCAACAGAGCATGCACAATGTCGGCACTAGTACAGTGTATATCCACCTTTCGCAGCAATGCAGGCTGCTATTCTCCCATGGAGACGATCGTAGAGATGCTGGATGTAGTCCTGTGGAACGGCTTGCCATGCCATTTCCACCTGGTGCCGCAGTTGGACCAGCGTTCGTGCTGGACGTGCAGAACGCGTGAGACGACGCTTCATCCAGTCCCAAACATGCTCAATGGGGGACAGATCCGGAG
The DNA here is from genome assembly GCF_023897955.1 of Schistocerca gregaria. Classification (NCBI taxonomy): domain Eukaryota; kingdom Metazoa; phylum Arthropoda; class Insecta; order Orthoptera; family Acrididae; genus Schistocerca; species Schistocerca gregaria. The sequence goes on from NC_064921.1 coordinate 864,646,001, forward strand.
ATCTTGCTGGCCAGGGTAGTTGACTTACACCTTTTAGAGCACGTAGGGTGGCATGGGATACATGCGGACGTGCATTGTCCTTGCCGGTCTAGGAATGGTAGAACGATGGGTTCGATGACGGTTTGGATGTACCGTGCACTATTCAGTCTCCCCTCGACGATCACCAGAGGTGTATGGCCAGTGTAGGAGATCGTTCCCCACACCATGATGCCGGGTGTTGGCCCTGTGTGCCTCGGTCATATGCAGTCCTGATTGTGGCGCTCACCTGCACGGCGCCAAACACGCATACGACCATCATTGGCACCAAGGCAGAAGCGACTCTCATTGCTGAAGACGACACGTCTCCATTTGTCCCTCCATTCACGCCTGTCGCGACACCACTGGAGGCGGGCTGCACGATGTTGGGGCGTGAGCAGAAGATGGCGTAACGGTGTAAGGGACCGTAGCCCAGCTTCATGGAGATGGTTGCGAATGGTCCTCGTCGATACCCCAGGAGCAACAGTGTCCCTAATTTGCTGGGAAGTGGCAGTGCAGTCCCCTACGGCACTGCGTAGGATCCTACGGTCTTGGCGTGCATCCGTGCGTCACTGCGGTCCGGTCCCAGGTCGACGGGCACGTGCACCTTCCGCCGACCACTGGCGACAACGTCGATGTACTGTGGAGACCTCACACCCCATGTGTTGAGCAATTCGGCGGTACGTCCACCCGGCTTCCCACATGCCCACTATACGCCCTCGCTCAAAGTCCGTCAACTGCACATACGGTTCACGTCCACGCTGTCGTGGCATGCTACCAGTGTTAAAGACTGCGATGGAGCTCCGTATGCCACGGCAAACTGGCTGACACTGACGGCGGCGGTGCACAAATGCTGCGCAGCTAGCGCCATTCGACGGCCAACACCGCGGTTCCTGGTGTGTCCACTGTGCCGTGCGTGTGATCAATGCTTGTACAGCCCTCTCGCAGTGTCCGGAGCAAGTATGGTGGGTCTGAAACACCGGTGTCAATGTCTTCTTTTTTCCATTTCCAGGAGTGTATACCTATAAGAAAATCCTGTATTCTTGTCAGTAATATCACTTTTTGTTTCCAACAATGTCTGAATTTTATAATTAATAAACAAATAAATGTGTTTTAATTATTTTTGCTTTTACTTCATAATTCAGTTAGTAGGTAGTTGTATATTTTCCATTTCTGGTTGATATTCACTCATTTACACACAGTGTTCCATAGATCCCATACCTTCAGGGATATGGTACAAGTCATGATAAATATTTACAAAAGATACAATGTGCTTCATTTAGTGTGTGGCCATTAATGTCTACTTATGGCACAACAGATCATTATTGTTCATTATAAATTACGTAACATAAGTCTTTGTAAGGCTGAGACATTAACTGTTAGCTGCAAAAAACTTGTAGGCCTGCTCAGCTAGTATCTGATCTTTGTATGCTGAGTTTGAGTTTGGATTCATGCTTGTGTTATCATCAAATATTATAGCTTCTGCACTGCACTTCAGAGTCACTGAAAGATCATTTTGGTAAGTTAAGAACAAGAGGGAGCCCAGTACTGATCCTTGCAGCATGTCATGTATTATGTTCTCACATTCTGACATTAGTTTCAATCCTATGTCACACAGTTGATAGGCTTACTAGAGACATTGTGCATTACATTTATGCAAAACTTCATTAAATCTTCACTGTCATCTGCATTATGTGATCGATCGGACCTTACTTTTTGAGTAGCCCCCATACAGGTGCAGAAAAAGAAATTAGCACACCTGGAAAGACAACATTTATTCTGGTCTGATTATGGCATATGCTACCAGGGCGATAGTAGACGTACTGATAATGATTTCAACATCATCGTCCCACAGATAGTTTAGTGACCTAGCTACCAGAGTGCCATCTACGTCTACTATGAAATAGGGAATGCTCACAGCCAGAAGGCTCAGTGTGGTGCACATTTGTGAAGCAATCAGGTAAACATGTCATGGAGATGCACTCATGTTCCCTTCAGCCAATTGCACAAGTTTGAAAGGGGTCAAACTGTGACCTTCTGAGTGATAAGATGCTTCTTTCAAAGAATTTCCACACAATTCAGACATGCTGTGTTAGATGTGCAATGCTGCTGGTACCAGTGACACATGAAGGTTCTCACACTCATGGATGACAATCTGGATGCCTATGCAGCACAGTTGCCCACCAGGATCGCTGTGTCGTAAGGGCAGCATTTTCAGATTGTACAGCTATCACAGCACAGAGAAGAGGTCTTGTGAACCACAGCCACAGTGAAATATTAACTCTTACCATATTTTGATATGGGCAGCACGATGAACCACTAACCAACATACAGAAACTTGTAAGTGTGAGAGAGCCTCAAGCTGAAAACATACCGCCGCTCCACAAGTTCTTTAACTCCACTATAGAAACTTGCAAGTGAATGAGGATGATATGATGATGAAAGACATACAACACCCAGTCAACTCAAGGCAGAGAAAAATCCCTGACCCCACCAGGAATCGAACCCGGGGCCCTGTGTGCGGGAAGCAAGAACGTGACCGCGAGATCACAAGCACCAAACTAATTTTAGCTAATCATGCAGCAGGTCAAACCAGAATCTAGGATTTATTGGACATTTGTTGAATCTGTATGCGTGACCTCACCAGTGTAATTTCTGCATCTCTTCATTATTTCTGCATCTCTTCATTATGGCTTCATTTTGGTTCCCACTCTTTCGGAATAAATGTTTACTAATGGACACTCTTTGTCATATTTCTTAGAATTTCCATTGGGGGAAATTGTTCCAATATCATTTTTTATTCTGCATTCATACATCTCCATTTTACTCCCTGAGTATTCTTTGTACAGATAATGTGAATAGAAAAGTAGCATTTCTCCAACAAAGGGAAGTGCAGGATGTTCCCAACATTATAATCCTACCTTCTGACAAAGGCTCCACTACTGTTTTTTTGAACAGCAAGGATTACTTGGCAGATGGACTCTGCCAGTTGTCAGGTTCACTCGCCTACAAACCCTGGCACAGTGACCCCATTTCAGATATCCAGCATGATCTCCAATCTCAACTCAAATCCTTAGGCCCTCTCCCCAGAGTTCATATCTCTCCTGACCCCTACCATTTCCCACACTTCTATATTCTACATGTCCCCTCACCTCCCCCCCCCCCCCCCCCCAAAGACAATCTACAATATTTGCTGTTGTAGACCAACAGCTACAGCCTATTATCAGCAATCTGCCCTCCTGCATGAAAGATACTAATCATTTCCTCTACCAACTCCCTGTGGTTCCTGTCCCATTGCCACAGAAACCTCCTCATCACTACTGATGCACCTCCCTTTATACTAACAGACCTAATGTCCATGGTCTTACCACTACTGAACACTAACTTTCTCAACACCTGATGAATCCCTAACCAACCACCTCCCTCCTAGTTGTCATGATCAAGTATATCCTCACCCACAATTACTTCTCCTTTGAAGGTATTATCTACAAACAAATCTGGAGTATGTCTATGGGTACCCACGTGCCACCATCCTATGCTAACCTTTTCATGGGCCATCTAGAGGAATCCTTCCTAAACACCCACAATCCCAAACTCCTCATCTTCATCATCTGGATCGAGGGCAAGGGCACCCCATCCACATTCCTCCAGAAACTCGACAATTTCTCCCCCATTCACTTCCCATGGTCCTAGTCAACCCATCAAGTCACTTTCCTCAATATTGACGTTCACCTCAAAAATGGCTATATCAGTACATCTGTCTATATCAAACCTACCAACCACCAGCAACACCTCCACTTTGACAGCTGCCACCCATTCAATACCAACAAGTTCCTTCCATACAGCCCAGCCACCAATGGCCATTGCATCTGTAGAGATGAGCGGTCTCTCTTGAAATATACCGAGAGTCTCACTGACGGCTTAACAGATCATAGTTACCCTCCCAACCTTGTACAAAAACAGGTCCTCTATGCCTTATTTTTCCAGACACCCAATGCCTCCCAAAGCTTCACCATCCAGTCACAGAGCAACATTACCCTCGTGACTAATTACCAATTCAATTACATTTTCCACCAGGGTATCGACTACCTCTCATCATGCACTGAAATGAGAAATGTCCTGCCCATTATCCTTCCATCTCCTCCCACAATGGTATTCTGCCACTTATCATATCTACACAATATCCTTGTCCATTCCTACACAACCTCTGCTCCCACCCCTTGCCTCAGGGCTCATATCCCTGTAATAGACTCAGATCCAAAACCTGTCCCACACATCCTCCCACCACCACCTACTTCAGTCCTATCACCTATCCCATCAAACGCAGGGCTATCTGTAAAACCAGTCATGTGATTACAAGCTAAGCTGCAAACACTGTGCTGCATTCTACATGGGCTTGCCAACCTACAAGCTGTCTGTCTGCACAAATGGCCACCAACAATCTCTGGCCAAGAAAAAACTGGACCACACTGTTGCTGAGCACGCTGCCCAACATGACATCCTTCATTTCAATGACTGCTTTACAGCCTGTGCCATTTGGAGCCTTCCCACCAACACCAGCTTTTCTGAATTGCACAGGTAGAAAAACTTCCTGCAATACTTCCTACATTCCCGAAACTCTCCTGGCCTCAACCTTCATTAGTCATTGTCCTTACCCATCTAGCCCCTTCCCTGTTTCCATTCCAGCAGTAAACAGCCCTCTGTTCCACCAACATACCCAGTACCCCATCTTTACTTCTCTCCTTTTCCTCTAACCCTCTCTCTACCCCCGCCCTCCATCTAACCTCCCGACTGCACTTAGCTGCTCCACTCTCCCCCTTGTCCCTGCAGCACTACCCTGCTATCCCTTCCCCTTCCTGTGCCAGCCTCCTCCACCTCCACCACCTGGTTGCTTCTCCATAATGCACTGCTGCTCGTAGTCTGGCTCCAGCTGCGAGAGATTGTGCTCAAATGTATGTGTGTGTGTGTGTGTGTGTGTGTGTGTGTGTGTGTGTGTGTGTGTGTTTGTGTGCGCGCATGTGCACATGTTTTGTCTAATTCTAAAAAATGCCTCATTGGCCAAAAGCTAATTGTCTGACAGTCTTTTCTTGTGCTTTGCTGTGACTCGGCATTTCAGCTATATGGAAAGGAGCATTTCTGTTACATGGAAGAATAATTTTCTAAAGTCAGCAGATAGCCTTACATTCGCATGAATAATAATATGAAAGCATCAGTTCCTGTCTATCAATGTGACCCATATTTGCATTTTATTTGACAATTGGTGGAAGTTTTGAGGTCATTTGCTTCTGTTAATTCTCTGGAAATATAGTATCTCATCCCCTGTTTTTTAGCATTACACTTTGCGAGTACAGAACAATTGTATTTCCATCTCTCAGTTTGGCAGATACTTCTTTAAGGATGCTCCTTCTATTTAAGCTTAGTGTTTTTTTTTATGAGCAAAAGGGTTTTAGATAATGTATGTCTTTCGTAATAATTAGCCTTGTCCATGTGAATGTGTGTGTTTACCAACATAAAGCTACTTAAAAAAATCTGAAATGAGCTTTCCAGCATGACTTTCCCAACTATACTGTCAAGCGTCCCCTTGTACACAGATCACTTATTTGCAAAACTGTCCAGATTCATTACGAAGTGTCGTATTCATGATCTATGGAACAAGTATTAATCTAATCTAATCTAATCCAATCCATACTTATCTCAGCCACAATAATTGTTAATGTGTTTGGCGTTGTCCTATCATGTCACCATGAACACAATCAGCAGAATTTCAGCTTTTTAACCACCTAATGAATTTTGTATTCTCATTAGTTGTCTTTTTGTTGCGCATGCAGTGTCTGAGCAAGCAAAACTAATGCAACCATATCTGGTTGTTTATTAGGTGTGAAATGTTTGCTGCCATTGGTAGGAAGTAGAGCCTAATCCTTGAATTATGTGGCCAATGATTTAAGTATCACTTTTCCCGAACTATCTTCTGAGGGCTCACATTCATTTGGCATAATGTTTTTAGTTTGGTTCTTGTTAATGATGCTTCAGATAGTTGTTGTCCTATTCTTGGAGCACTTTATGATATGGACATATGTGTTTCACTTTTCTTAATAATGAACTTGAGGGTTTTACAATGCTGTGGTAAGGAAGTTTCAACTTTTTACTACAGATTGACCTCCTGTTTTGCACTTAGGCATTGCTGAAAGTTAGAATTGGTTCACTGAATTAAGTTATTAACAACAAATCCTTCCATCAATATAATCAAAACATTTGTATCGCATTGAAAGCATACAGTTCTGTTAGTCTGGATAATTAGATTGCAATAACTGTTAGGTTATGTGGTGTGTCCTTCTCTTCCTGGAATCTGAATGACTTCCTACTAGTTTCCAACCTTCAGTAGCTAAGCCTTCTTTCCTCCCTGAAGAACCGTCATGAAAGTCCAGAAAGCTAGAAATAGTCCTTTCTCCTCTCTCTGTATTGACAGTGCTTGGAATTATGTCTAAAGAAGTGAAGTATTGGCCAGCGACACAGCCTTGCTGTAATTTAACATTGGTGTTACTTTCTCATCAGCCATATATGGGAGTCATTATGAAAGTTTCGAAGTATGATACATTAGGTTCAAATATTTCACTTCTGACATACTGCCTGATAAAACAGTGGTGCACTGAGATTGGGAAGCAGGAGACTATATGAGACTTGTGATGAAATCTTCTCGGGCCTCCATCCCGGTAGCTGCACCAAAAATCTGTGACGTTTTGATGAGTGTCATTCTCATCATTATCTGGGGAAGTGTCAATGGCCTGTGGCCATCCTCTATATATGTAGCTGGTCAGTGGCGCTAGGTGGCTGTCCCTTGCCACCACTCCTACTGGCGCTGGGCCATTGGTGGGCGGAGAGGGGGGGGGGGGGGGGGGGGGGAAGCCGCGCAGGAATGAGGGACACCAGCTAGCTTTGAATCGCGGAGCGTTAGCAGCTGAGCACAGTCCCAGTGTATAGCTGCTATTGCAGGGTTCCAGATCAAACTTAAACAGTAGCCCTCATCCCTGTTGACAAGATTGACATGTAATCTTAATTTAACTGCTTCCTTGATGGTGCTCTCCCAAAAATGGAAGACATCCATCTTGTTCTAACTCCATTTTGAACTGTATGTTTTTGTGAATGCTGTAAAGGTGTTCATGAAGTTCATTCGGGGTTCACTTCCATGTTCCCACACAATGAATGTGTCATCAACATAATGAAAGGCTTAAGTTTTGCTGTTTCCAGTGGCAACTCCATATAGAGATTGGCAATCCCTGGAGCAAGTAGTGAACCCATGGCTAACCCATCTACCTGATCAAAAAATTCTTAATAGTTTGAAATGGTATGTGATGTTGTTTTTGGTGATTTTAGAATCAAGACATATTTACAAGGAACTTGGTAGTATGAGCCCATTTATCAGTATAACATTGCACTCCCTCTAGCCTGGATGCATGCATTGATTCCATTGGGAGCGGATGTCATAAAGCTGTTGTTTTATCTGCTGAGGTAAGCTGGAGTGCAGCTGTTCAACTGGTCTTGATATCCTAGATACTGGCACTGAGATGTAGTTGACATCCAAGGTGGCAACACAAATTTTCTATTGGGTGGTGGTGGTGGTTAGTGTTTAACGTCCCGTCGACAACGAGGTCATTAGAGATGAAGCGCAAGCTCAGGTTAGGGAATGATTGGGAAGGAAATTGGCCGTGCCCTTTCAAAGGAACCATCCCGGCATTTGCCTGAAAGGATTTAGGGAAATCGTGGAAAACCTAAATCAAAAAGGCCGGAGACGGGATTGAACCGTCGTCCTCCCGAATGCGAGTTTTCTATAGGGAATTGATCTGGGTTTCATGCTGGCTACAGCAGTACCTCAACATCATACAGACAGTGTATAAAGAGCCACATCATGTGGACAACTGTTATCCTGCTGAAAATTGGCACGAAACTATTGTTGCTCAAGAGGTAACACACAAGGATGCAGGATGTTGGAGGAGAGGTAACTTAATCAGACCCACCCAAGTCAAACTTGATGCTAGGAGTAACACCAGAGTGGCTCTCCATATCATTGGAAGAACTCCATCTCTTCCCAGATTGCTGCTAGATTCACTGACACTGCCCATCCAGACTAGTGCAGAACCACAGTTCATTACTGAATGCAAAGTGACACCATTCATCAGCAGTCCATGCTTCCCAGTCATGACATCACTCCAAAAGCAGCTGTTTGTTTTTTGGTTGTAACCATGGCATATACATGGGATGGCAATTCCCTAATCCATCTGCTGCTAGTCTCTGATCAATCGCGTGGGAAGGCACAAAATCTTTCTGGAAGTCTGTCAGTCATTCTCAAATGGCAGGCACAGATATGAAGGAGTTAAAATTACTGATCCTCTTTTGTCATGGTCTGATGTGGATGAGTGGAACCTTGATCACAACTACACCTGATTTCCCATTTCCACGCAGTTCAACATTTGAATGCCTCCCAAATTGGGATACTGGACAATTTCACAAGCCACCTAAATTGAGTCCCACAACACTGCTCCTTTCTAACTCCATCATGTACCAATCATGCTGTCTGACACAAGTATGCAGCAGCTCTAAGACCTTCATAGGGAGCACCCACCTGGCAGTATTCATTCCTGTTACATCCTCTACCAGGCTTAGTAACAACACTAAACCTGAACAATATTAATACACTCAGATAGCCATTCAGACTTTCACAGAGAATTCCAGTTGTAATCATTAACATACCTACTGATTGTATGTATATATATAAATGAAGTTACATTGACATTTGACCATCTCTTCTAAGTGCTTCACTTTCTTTGTCATGCTATGCAAACATGGTATTTTTAGAAGTCTTTCGTTACTAATCTGTGAAAGTTTTGAAATACCAAACTACTTATCATTGTATGGGCTGTGATATTCCAGTCTACATCTACATCTACATGACTACTCTGCAATTCACATTTAAGTGCTTGGCAGAGGGTTCATCGAACCACAATCATACTATATCTCTACTATTCCACTCCCAAACAGTGAGCGGGAAAAACGAACACCTAAACCTTTCTGTTCGAGCTCTGATTTCTCTTATTTTATTTTGATGATCATTCCTACCTATGTAGGTTGGGCTCAACAAACCATTTTCACATTCGGAAAAGAAAGTTGGTGACTGAAATTTCGTAAAAAGGTCTCTCCGCGACGAAAACCGTCTATGCTGTAATGACTTCAATCCCATCTCACGTATCATATCTGCCACACTCTCTCCCCTATAACGTGATAATACAAAACGAGCAGCCCTTTTTTGCACCCTTTCGATGTCCTCTGTCAATCCCACCTGGTAAGGATCCCACACCGCGCAGCAATATTCTAACAGAGGACGAACAAGTGTCGTGTATGCTGTCTCTTTAGTGGACTTGTTGCATCTTCTAAGTGTCCTGCCAATGAAACGCAACTTTTTTGCTCGCCTTCCCGTCAATATTATCTATGTGGTCCTTCCAACTGAAGTTGTTCGTAATTTTAACGCCCAGGTACTTAGTTGAATTGACAGCCTATTGTGCTATTTATCCAGTAATCGAATTCCAACGGATTTCTTTTGGAACTCATGTGGATCATCTCACACTTTTCGTTATTTAGCGTCAACTGCCACCTGACACACCATACAGCAATCTTTTCTAAATCGCTTTGCAACTGATACTGGTCTTCGGATAACCTTACTAGACGGTAAATTACAGCATCATCTGCGAACAGTCTAAGAGAACTGCTCAGATTGTCACCCAGGTCATTTATATAGATCAGGAACATTAGAGGTCCCAGGACGCTTCCCTGGGGAACACCTGATATCACTTCAGTTTTACTCGATGATTTGCCGTCTATTACTACGAACTGCGACCTTCCTGACAGGAAATCACGAATCCAGTCGCACAACTGAGACGATACCCCATAGCTCCGCAGCTTGATTAGAAGTCGCTTGTGAGGAACGGTGTCAAAAGCTTTCCGGAAATTTAGAAATACGGAATCAACTTGAGATCCCCTGTCGATAGCGGCCATTACTTCGTGCGAATAAAGAGCTATCTGCGTTGCACAAGAGCGATGTTTTCTGAAGCCATGCTGATTACGTGTCAATAGATCGTTCCCTTCGAGGTGATTCATAATGTTTGAATACAGTATATGCTCCAAAACCCTACTGCAAACCGACGTCAATGATATAGGTCTGCAGTTAAATGGATTACTCCTACTACCCTTCTTGAACACTGGTGCGACCTGCGCAATTTTCCAATCTGTAGGTACAGATCTATCGGTGAGCGAGCGGTTGTATATGAGTGCTAAGTAGGGAGCTATAGTATCAGCGTAATCTGAAAGGAACCTAATCGGTATACAATCTGGACCTGAAGACTTGCCCGTATCAAGCGATTTGAGTTGCTTCGCAACCCCTAAGGTATCTACTTCTAAGAAACTCATGCTAGCAGATGTTCGTGTTTCAAATTCTGGAATATTCCATTCGTCTTCCCTGGTGAATTAACTTCGAAAAAATTTCAGTAACTCCGCTTTAGCGGCACAGTCGTCGATAACAGTACCATCGGCACTGCGCAGCAAAGGTATTGACTGCGTCTTGCCGCTTGTGTACTTTACATACGACCAGAATTTCTTCGGATTTTCTACCAAATTTCGAGACAATGTTTCGTTCTGGAACCTATTAAAGGCATCTCGCATCGAAGTACGTGCCAAATTTCGCGCGTCTGTAAATTTTAGCCCATCTTCGGGATTTCGCGTTCTTCTGAACTTCGCATGCTTTTTCCAATGCCTCTGCAACAGCGTTTGGACCTTTTTTGTGTACCACGGGGGATCCGTTCCATCTCTTACCAATTTACAAGGTATGAATATCTCAATTGCTGTTGCTACTATATCTTTGAATTTGAGCCACATCTCGTCTACATTCGCATAGTCAGTTCGGAAGGAATGGAAGTTGTCTTTTAGGAAGGCTTCTAGTGGCACTTTATCCGCTTTTTTAAATAAAATTATTTTGCGTTTGTTTCTGATGGATTTGGAAGAAATGGTATTGAGCCTAGCTACAATGACCTTGTGATCACTAATCCCTGTATCAGTCATGATGCTCTCTATCAGCTCTGGATTGTTTGTGGCTAAGAGGTCAAGTGTGTTTTCGCAACCATTTACAATTCGCGTGGGTTCGTGGACTAACTGCTCGAAATAATTTTCGGAGAAAGCATTTAGGACAATCTCGGAAGACGTTTTCTGTCTACCACCGGTTTTGAACAAGTATTTTTGCCAACATACCGAGGGTAGGTTGAAGTCCCCACCAACTATAACCGTATGAGTGGGGTATTTATTTGTTACGAGACTCAAATTTTCTCTGAACTGTTCCGCAACTATATCATCGGAGTCTGGGGGTCGGTAGAAGGAGCCAATTATTAACTTAGTTCGGCTGTTAAGTATAACCTCCACCCATACCAATTCGCACGGAGTATCTACTTCGACTTCACTACAAGATAAAACACTACTGACAGACACAAACACTCCACCACCAATTCTGCCTAATCTATCTTTCCTCAAAACCGTCTGAGACTCCGTAAAAATTTCTGCAGAACTTATTACAGGCTTTAACCAGCTTTCTGTACCTATAACGATATCAGCTTCTGTGCTTTCTATTAGCGCTTGAAGCTCAGGGACTTTTCCAGCGCAACTACCACAATTTACAACTATAATTCCGACTGTTCCTTGATCCAAGCACGTCCTGTAGTTGCCAAGCACCCTTTGACATTGCAGCCCATCCCGCACTTTCCCGAGGCCTTCTAACCTAAAGAACTGCCCAGTCCACGCCACACAGCCTCCACTACCCGTGTAGCCGCCAGCTGAGTGTAGTGAATTCCTGACCTATTCAGCGTAACCCGAAACCCCACCACCCTATGGCGCAAGTCAAGGAATCTGCAGCCAATACGGTCGCAAAACCGTCTGAGCCTCTGATTCAGACCCTCCACCCGGCTCTGCACCAAAGTTTTGGAGTCGGTTCTGTCGACGATGCTGCAGATGGTGAGCTCTGCCTTCATCTCGTAAGCAAGATCGGCAGCCTTCACCAAATCAGATAGCCGCTGGAATCCAGAGAGATTTTCCTCAGATCCAAAGCGACACACATCATTAGTGCCGACATGTGCCACCACCTGCAGCTGGCTGCACCCTGTGCCCTTCATGGCATCCGGAAGGACCCTTTCCACATCAGGAATGACTCCTCCCAGAATGCACACGGAGTGCACACTGGATTTCTTCCCCTCCTTAGCCGCCGTATCCCTAAGGGGCCCCATTACGTGCCTAACATTGGAGCTCCCAACTACCAGTAAGCCCACCCTCTGCGATTGCCCAGACCTTGAAGGCTGAGAATGATCCTCTGAAACAGGGCAGGCAGCTGCATCTGGCTCAGCCAGAGACAGTGCCTGAAACCGGTGTGTCAGACGCACCGGGGAGGCTTTCTGATCAGCCTCCGGGGACGCCTTTCGCTTTCCATGAGACACCAGGTTTTAATTACCAGCATCATGGAGCTGGGAAAGGAACACTTTCATATCATGACTTTAACTTCAGGAGTGGATTAAATAAGTGTGAAAGGGAATATGCAACACGGGTTTAAAAAAATCCTTATGATGAAACAGACATTCAGTGGGTGTAAAAATTCCGAAGAGGCAGAACTTCTTCAGAAGCTAAGGACTGGACATCTGACAATTGCAGTTATGCAGTTGTTTGTGAAAATTGCATTGTTACGGGAAAACTTGTGAGGGGGGAAAAACCATGTAGTGATACTTAACCCTTGAGTGAGCACACCATTTTTCACAACACAAGTGGGTATCTGGTGCACTTCGTGCATATGTAGAGAATGGCTACATTTATGTTATCTAGGTAAATATATGTATGAGCAAAATCACACTTTGATCTTAGTTTAATTAAACAATGATAAAATAAACTTATTTGATATGAGACAAAGCAGTATTTAACTAAACATTTATGAGATAAACTTTCATTATATCATTCTGGTGCCACAGACAGGCATTACCAAAGGGTAATATACCACTCAAGGCATTAGAAAATGCATTTGCATGGGATGTTAGTCAGCCAATTATTCGATTACTAATTATCTCTTGGCCTCATGATTGTGCGGCTAGCTCACAATCAGGTCATTTTCTTGCATGCATAGTAAATTTTTTCTCCCCTAACTTGCTGTTTATTTTTTATTACTGCTGCTCACTTAGAAATATGACATCACAACTTATTACTGTGTTAGTTGAAGGAATAGTGGATGACTAGGTATGGGCTCACAGTTGTGAAACAATAACAAAATGGTGCAACACAGTTTTGTTTGTGTTTGGTGCACTTTATATGTAGTTGCAACCGGTCACGGGATAACTTCATCGAAGTGGCACTATGATTGCTTAAGCAGCTTTATCCAAATTCTGTCACTTACAAAAAAATATACTTATAACAATGATACTGATGATAAAACCTAGTTTTTTTACTTTGATACAGAAATTGAGCGTTACTCAATGGTGTGCATCTTTTACCAAGAAACTCACCTGAAAGGCACACAAAAAGAAATGAAAACTTCGATAGCTCTCAGACGAAACCTTGGATGAGCTAGAGTATACAAACACTGTAATGTTGCAGATGGGACTGTACATAGCAAACAGATCAACACCAAATGTTTTGGAGATAGTGATACCATTAATTGATGTTATTTATGCATATTCCATAAAATTTCAGTGTGGAAACTGGTTTATTTCAAAATATTGATTATTTCAAATTTGTTACTCAGAAACATCAAAGCAAATTCTGTCATCAAAATCAAGTGAAGAAATGACTGAAAGTTTAACATCTCCTTCAAAAATCTCTGTCCTACAACTACATTATCAATCTGAAACCTTCCGGTATCACCAGGTCTCTTCTACATGTACAAGCTTCATTCATGGTTCTTAAACCAGGTGTTAGTGATAATTAAACTGTACTCTGATATTGATTTTCAGTCACAAATCACTATTAAATTTTCATATTCCTTGTTGACGTTGTTGTGGTTTTCACCCCTGAGACTGGTTTTATGCAGCTCTCCATGATACTCCATCCTGTGCAAGCTTCTTCATCTCCCAGTACCTACTGCAACCTACATCCTTCTGAATCTGTATAGTGTATTCATCTCTTGGTCTTCCTCTACATTTTTACCCTCCACGCTGCCCTCAAATACTAAATTTGTGATCCCTTCATGCCTCAGAACATATCCTACCGACTGATCCATTCTTCTAGTCAAATTGTGCCACAGACTTCTCTTCTCCCCAATCCTATTCAGTACCTCCTCATTAGTTATATGATCTACCCATCTAATCTTCAGCATTCTTCTGTAGCACCACATTTCAAAAGCTTCTATTCTCTTCTTGTCCAAACTAATTATTGTCCATGTTTCACTTCCATACATGGCTATGCTCCACACAATTTTTTTTTCAGAAACGACTTCCTGACACTTAAATCTATACTCAATGTTAACAAATTTCTCTTCTTTAGAAACGCTTTCCTTGCCATTCCCAGTCTACATTTTATATCCTCTCAACTTTGACCATCATCAGTTATTTTCCTACCCAAATAGCAAAACTCCTTTACTACTTTAAGTGTCTCGATTCTTAATCTAATTCTCTCAGCATCACCTGACTTAATTCGACTACATTCCATTATCCTCATTTTGCTTTTGTTGATGTTTATTTTATATCCTCCTTTCAAGACACTATCCATTCCATTCAACTTCTCTCTCAGGTCCTTTGCTGTCTCTGACAGAATTACAATGTCATCAGCAAACCTCTTTCTCCATGGATTTTAATACCTTCCCTGAATATTTCTTTTCTTTCTTTCACTGCTTGCTCAATATACAGATTGAGTAACATCGGGGATAGGCTACAAACCTGTCTCACACCCTTCCCAGCCACTGCTACCCTTTCATGCCCCTTGACTCTTATAACTGCCATCTGGTTTCTATACAAACTGTAAATAGCCTTTCACTCACTGAACTTGACCCCTGCCACCTTCAGAATTTGAAAGAGAGTATTCCAGACAACATTGTCAAAAGCTTTCTCTACAAACGCTAGAAAAGTAGGTTTGCCTTTCCTTAATCTAGCTTCTAAGATAAGTCGTAGGGTCAGTATTGCCTCATTTGTTCCAATATTTCTACGGAATCCATACTGATCTTCCCCGAGGTCAGCTTCCACCAGTTTTTCCATTCATCTGTAAAGAATTCGCATTAGTATTTTGCATCCGTGACTTATTAAACTGATTGTTCAGAAATTTTCACATCTGTCAGCACCTGCTATCTTTGTGATTGGTATTATTATATTCTTGATTTCTGAGGGTACTTCGACTGTCTCATACATCTTGCTCACCAGATGGTAGAGTTTTTTCAGGACTGGCTCTCCCAAGGCCATCAGTAGATCTAAAGAAATTTTTTCTACTCCCGGGGCTTTGTTTCGACTCAGGTTTTTCAGTGCTCTGTCAAACTTTTCATGCAGTATCATATCTCCCATTTCATCTTCATCAACATCCTCTTCCATTTCCTTAATATCGTCCACAAGTACATCGTCCTTGTACAGACGCTCTATACACTTCTTCTACCTTTCTGCTTTCCCTTCTTTGCTTAGAACTGGGTTTCCATCTGAGCTATTCATATTCATAAAAGTGGTTCTCTTTTCTCCAAAAGTCTCTTTAATTTTCCTGTAGGCAGTATCTATATTACCCTAAGTGAGATAAGCCTCTACATCCTTACATTTGTCCACTAGCCATCAATGCTTAGCCATTTTGCACTTCCTGTCGATCTCATTTTTGAGACATTTGTATTCCTTTTTGCCTGCTTCACTCACTGCATTTTTATATTTTCTCTTTTCATCAATTAAATTCAATATTTCTTCTGTTACCCAAGGATTTCTACCAGCCGTCATCTTTTTACCTACTTGATTCTCTGCTGCCTTCACTACTTCATCCCTCAGAGCTACCCAATCTTCTTCTACTGTATTTCTTTCCCCATTCCAGTCAATTGTTTCCTTATTCTCTCCATGAAACTCTGTACAAAATCTGGTTCTTTCAGTTTATCCAGGTCACATTTCCTTAAATTCCCACCTTTTTGCAGTTTCTTCAGTTTTAATCTGCAGCTCATAACCAATAGAGTGTGGCCAGAGTCCACATCTGCCCCTGGAAATGTCTTACAATTTAAAACCTGGTTCCTAAATCTCTGCCCTACCATTATATAATCTATCTGATACCTTTTAGTATCTCCGGCGTTCTTCCATGTATACAACCTTCTTTCATGATTCTTGAACCACGTGTTAGATATGATTATGTTATGCTCTGTGCAAAATTCTATCAGGTGGCTTCCTATTTCATTTCTTAACCCCAGTCCATATTCACATACGATGTTTCCTTCTCTTCCTTTTCCTACTACTGAATTCCAGTCACCCATGACTATTAAATTTTCGTCTCCCTTCACTATCTGAATAATTTCTTTTATTTCATCATACATTTCTTTAATTTCTTCATCTGCAGAGCTAGTTGGCATATAAACTTGTACTACTGTAGTAGGCGTGGGCTTCATGACTATCTTGGCCACAATAATGTATTCACTATAGTGTTTGTAGTAGCTTACCCGCACACCTATGTTTTTATTCATTATTAAACCTACTCCTGCATTACCCCTATTTGATTTTGTATTTATAACTCTGTATTTGCCGGACCAAAAGTCTTGTTCCTCCTGCCAGCAAACTTCACTAATTCCTACTATATCTAACTTTAAACTATGCATTTTCCTTTTTAAATTTTCTAACCTACCTGCTCGATTAAGGGATCTGACATTACATGCTCCGATCCACGGACAGCCAGTTTTCTTTCTCCTGATAACCAAGTCCACTTGAGTAGTCCCTGTCCAGAGAACCGAATGGGGGACTATTTTATCTTCAGAATATTTTACCCAAGACGACGTCATCATCATTTACCCATACAGTAAAGATGTAGTTTCCCCTTGCTTTCAGCTGTTTGCAGTACCAGCACAGCAAGGCCGTTTTGGTTAGTGTTACAAGGCCAGATCAGTCAATCATCCAGACTGTTACCCCTGCAACTATTGAAAAGGCTACTGCCCCTCTTCAGGAACCAAACATTTGTCTAACCTCTCAACAGATACCCCTCCATTGTGGTTGCACCTACGGTACGGCTATCTGTATCGCTGAGGCATGCAAGACTCCCCACCAACGGCAAGGTCCATGGTTCTTTGGGGGGGTGGGGTCATCTTCCTTAGCTATCTGAATAATTTATTTTATCTCATCACACATTTCTTCAATCTATTAATCATCTTTAGAGCTAGCTGGAATACAAATTGTATTACTGTGCTGGTTGAGAGCTTTTGGTCTGTCTTGACTACAATAATGTGTTCACAAAGCTGTACGTAGTACAAGGGTTGCCCAGAAAGTCAGGCACCACACTTTTTTCTTCAACAATTCTTTATTGAACATAATGAGAATTACACACACAAAAGAATGGTGTTTTATCTACACACACTATTTTTCCATGTAATGTCCATTCTGTTCTATTGCCTTCCTCCAGTGTGAAACAAGGGCATGTATGCCCTGTCAGAATCAATCCTTGTCCTGGTGGCAGAGCCAGTGCTTCACTGTGTGAATCACCTCCAGGTTGTCTTCCATGAATGGCATCCTTCTATGGCTGAAAACAAGTGGACGTCTGAGGGTCTAGGTCACGGATGTCAGGTATGACTGCCGTGGATGGTCTCTCTGCCCACTGTAAATTGTGGAGCTCTGCCAAACTGCCTGCTGACGACCTCACCCTCCATTCCTAGCAACTACCTGTACTTCTGTTGACAGCAGATGCTCCATAGATTTTCCACAAGTGTTTGTGAATATGCCACACAGTTTCTTTCTCTGCAGTGAGAAATTCAATGGCAGCACATTGCTTGTAATGTGCATCACCTACAGACACCATTTTGAAACTGCCTGCAGCTAAGCTTTCTGTCAAAAGTGAACAAAACATGGTGCACTCACTCAGGAGACTTCAGATAATACATATGTAACAATTTTGCATTTGTAGCATTATTTCCAGCGAAGGAAAAAAATGTGGTGCATTACTTTCTGGGCAACCTTAATAACTTACCCGAGCCATGCACAGATCGTGTTCATGCCATTTATTGTTTGTCATCTTCTATTACTGTACTGCTGCCTCGTTTTCTTATTCCATTCACTGGCATCACTGCCTTCCTGCCTTACTTGGTCATGAACAGCAGCAGCAGCACGTATCAATAAGTGCACTTTCGTACCACCTCTGGAGCGACCAATAGTACGTCTGGGTTATCGTTTGTCTGGCAGTCAGTTGGAGGTTGAATAGCAGTGCAGTCGGGCGACAGCAGCAGTGAAGTCGGGGATGGAGCGCCAGTGAGGTGCCAACAGCCAGTGCTCGCCGACCAATGGCGACACACATTTACTGTCCGATGGAGGGAGAATGGAGCAGGACAACTGGTTGTTCAGTTGGTCGTCTCATCAGCCAATGTATATTTTGTCCTTTCTCTGTTTCTAGGCCTCGGCAGTTCGTCAGTTGGTGTGAAGCAGTGAGTAAATCTACTCAGCGCATTGTTTGTCTAGTACCGTGCTCTGTGGAATTTAAATCCCCGACGGACGTCATGGATATTGAAGATTCATAGAGGTCTCGGCACCATCGCTCCATAAGCTGTGGTGGCACGCACCTCCTGGCCCGCATTGAGAGTGAGGGCGCCACAGTGGAACATGTGGTTGCAGCGGCCAATAGCGGCGTCCCCGATAGAGTACTTTAGTGCCTGCCTTGTCGATCAGCCTGGCAGTCTAACCTTGCGTATGTCTCACGACTTACCGCCTTGCATTAGAAAGCGTATTTACTTTCGTGTTCTCTTTATGAGTGGACGTGGTTGTCTTGTTTGGGTTTCTTGACTCTGTTGTCCTTCTTGTTGTTGCCGTAATATCCTTCATTTGTCGTGTCTGTCTTCTCCCATTGTGTTGTTGCCTGGGACACTTTACCACGACCGCTTAAGAGTCCTCGGGTGTCCGATGCTTTCCCATGGCCGCCGTCGTTTCCACACTTTAATGACGCTAACGAGGACTGGGAAACCTACTTACATCAGCTGAAACAACATTTCATGGCTTTTCAAGTCACGGACGACTCCTTGCAGCAGTCATTGTTTTTGTCTTTGGCCTCCCCGGACTCGTTCCTTCTTCTCCGCTAGTTGGCCCCATTGTCCGATCCTGTGGCTCTCTCTTTCCAGGAGATCTGCCTTTTGCTGACAAACTATTATTCCCAACGCTACAATGTGGTCACCTCTCGGCTGGAGTTCCACCAGTACCATAAACAGCCCGGTAAATCGTATCATTCGTGGGTCACGGTCTCAGCCGACAATGCAATTTTACGTGCAACAATCAGCATTGTAAGGCGTTGTATGCAAACTCCCTGATCTGGGATGTGATGGTTAAGCTGGCTCGCGATCCTGAGGTCCGTACTGCGGCGTTGAACTCGACAACGCCTCCTTGGGAGAGATTCTCTGCATTGCCCCCTCCTTGGAAATTGCTCAAGCGGCTATGGCGCGACCGCAAGTGGCGGCGATTGCGGCGTCACGGCGGGTTCCGCTCTCGCGACGTCAACGTGACCCGGCTGACGGAAGCCAGCGCTGTCAGAACTCCTCGTTGTCCGACGACTCTAGGCCATCAGCATCTTCGGTCGCCCCTCGTCACCTGTCGCCCCTTGTCGTACACTTTCATCTTGCCCACAGTGCTTTACTGCACATTCGCGGGCTGATTGTCCCCACCGCTGGAAAACGTGCACGCTGTGTAACAATGAGCGCCATATCCGATCAGTCTGTCATAGTTGCTCGACTCGCTCCAGTCCTGCCCCTCCTGGGCCTCAAGATACAGTCCATGCTCTGCAATCAGTCATCCAAAGGACGACCCATTGGTGCGGAAGCTTTTCCTCACGCTCCGCATTTTCACTGAGGATGTCAGTTTTCAGGTCGACACTGGGGCCACCGTCTCCTTGATGAATATGATAACATATACCCGGCTGGGCTCTTCTGCGTTGTGCCCTCTCTCTCACTGTTTGATCGCCTGCGGAGATGGTTCCATTCCCCTTCGTGGACATTTTGTCGTCCAGGCGACATACAGGTGTGTTCCCCGGCTCCATACCCTCTTTTTTGTCGACCACCCGTCGGCTTTGAATATATTTGGCCTGGATGCGTTTCAACTGTTCGGCTTTTCAATTTCCGACGAAGTGAAGTCGTTTCCACGGCTCTTTGCTTTCAGGACTTGGACGATCTGTGCTCCACTTTTGCGTCGCTGTTTTCACCGGATCTCGGATGTGCTTCCGGCTTTCAGGCGCACATCACCCTACGGTCAGATGCACAGCCTCGCTTTATCTGGGCCCGGACCCTTCCGGCGGCCTTACAGCCAGCGGTCAAGCAGGAACTTGATCGGCTCCAGCCCGCTGGCGTGCTGAAGCCTGTCACTTACAGCGCATGGACGACAACACTGGTGGTCATACGAAAACCCAATGGGTCCCTTCAGCTGTGTGGGGACTTCAGCTCTACAGTCAATGTTCAGTCCCTTGTTGACACTTACCCCATTTCCCGACAGGAAGACCTTCTTGCCAAGCTTGGCGGGGGAGAGTATTTTTCCAAGATCGACCAGGCTGCGGCATATCACTAGTTGCCCTTGGATGCCGAATCTCAGAACATCATGGTTATCAACACACCTTTCGGATTGTATGAGTACTAGAGCCTTCCCTTTGGTGTCTCTTCGTAGACGGCCATTTTCCTGCGATTCCTGGAGCAGCTTACACAGCCCATACCTGCCTGTGTGAATTATCTGGATGACATCTTGGTCACCGGGCGTTCCCGTCAGGAAAATTTGCAATTCCTCAGCGCCTTATCTCACGCTCTGCAATCTGCTGGTTTATGCTGTCGGGTAGACAAGTTTTTTTTTTTTTTTTTTTTTTTTTTTTTTTTTTTTTTTTTTTTTTTTTTTAATCGAAAGTGGAATACTTAGGCCACTGGCTTAGCAAAGATGGCATTCGTCCTTAAGGTCGTAATGTCGCGGCCATTGAGGCCCTTCCTCGTCCCAAAGACTTATCTGAACTCCAGGTGTTTTTGGGCAAGGTTACTTATTACTTAAAATTCTTGCCCCAGGCCGCCTCCATTGCTCAACCCCTCCATCACTTGCGTCACAAAGGGGTACCTTTTGATTGGACTCCTGCCTGTGACCAGGCTTTTCTCCATTTGAAGGCGATGTTGAAGTCTGTCCCTTGTTTTACCCCCTTTTCTCTGGATGGCCCCTCGGTTGTGGCAGTTGATGCATCGGCGTATGGCATTGGGGCCATCCTTGTGGATGGCTCCGAACAGTCCATCGCTTATGCCTCTAAGAGATTGCCCCAGCACAAGAGAACTACTCCCAGATTGAAAAGGGGGCTCTGGTGATCGTGTTCACTGTCCATGAATTTCACACCTACCTCTTTGGGGCCATAAATCCTTGGTAGCACTTTTCGGACCCCACTATCACTTTCCAGAGCGGATGGCTCAACGTCTCCAGCGCTGGGCATTGCTTTTACATAATCAGGCTTCCACCATCCGGTATAAGCCCACTGCCCACCATGCTATTGCGGACACTTTGTTGCGTCTCCCAGTGGGCCCCGATCCAGCCTTTGACCACAGGAGGTCCTCGGCTTCCACGTTTATTCCACCCACCAGCATGCACTGGACAGTCTGCCTCTTATGGTTGCTCACATTGCTGTGGCTACATGCCGCGACCCTGTCTTGCAGCAGGTTCTCAACTGTGTGGTCCATGGGTGGCCATCCTAAATCACTCGTCGGATGCAGTTTTATTTCAGCCCCTGGCGCCACCTGTCCCACAGGCTCTACATGATCAATGATGTCCTTCTGTTGGCCATGGAGTCATATGCCCATCAGGTGGTCATCCCTCCAGCATTGCAGCTGCAGGTGCTCAGTTTGTTACACCGTGGGCACTGGGGTGTGACCCGTATGAAAGTTTTGGATTGCCAGCATGTGTATTGGCCTGGCATCAATGGCGATATTGAGAGCCTGGTCCGTGGTTGCACTGTCTGTGCATGTCACCAGGCAAGCCCCCTCAGTCATTTGCACCCGGCCTCTGCCTTGCCGGCCCTGGGATCGCATCCATGTCGACTTTGCGGGCCCGTTTTTAGGATCCATGTGGTTACTCATAATTGATGCCCACTCCAAATACCCACATCTTGTCCGAATAGCATCCACCACCACAGAGACTACACTCATGGCCCTGGCCCAGGTTCTCACCATCGAGGGTCTGCCACACACATTGGTCTCCGATAAAGGTCCCCAATTCACAGCATCCTTTGTCAGGCCAAAGGTATCAAACATATCCATAGCCCACCTTTCCACCTTTCATCCAATGGTGCGACAGAGAGGCTGGTCTGCACTTTTAAACAACAGTTGACTAAAGCGGTTGAGACATCTCCAACAACATTGGCTCTCACCCTGTTTTTGGGAACCTATCGCACTAAGCCCATTGACGAATACAGTTTGTCAGAGCTCCTTTATGGGCGACAATTGCAGACCTGCTCCATTTACTGATGCCATACTCTTCCCACCACCACTCCCAGCCCTCGCAGTGGTACACTCCTGGCACGAGTACAGGTGCAAGGCGGGTTGGACACTCGCCATGGTCGTCGCAACCCATGGGCAGTGTGTGACATCAGTGCAGACATCAAAAGACATGGAGTGCTGCCATCATAATCAGCTCCACCCACAAGCCACGGCAGGACTCACGCTGCCACTTCTGTCCCTACCTCCTTCAGGTAAGGACGTGGTCCATGAGTCACCATCCCTGCCCACGGTTGCCTTCTCCCCGAGGGCCTGCCGCCGCCCTCTCCACCTACGGGTGGATCATCGGCTCCCTCCCCCACCCTGGACTCTGGATCAGCTGTCATGAATACCTCAGGCATCCCTTCGTCCCCGCCTATAGCGGTTGATGAGTCCAGTCCCTCTTCCCACTGCCACCCACCTTGGTACAGTCCGGGGCGTTTCCGCCCCTGTGGGCAAGTTTCAGGGAGAAGGGATCTGATACTGCTTTCCACGGAATTTTAATCTGCGACAGACATCGTGGGCATCAAAGACGCATAGAGGTCTCTGCACCAGCACGCTGTAAGCTGTGGTGGCACGTGCCTCCTGGCCTGCATTTACAGTGAGGATGCCACAGTGGAACACGTGCTTGCAGCGGCCAATAGAGGCGTCCCCGATAGAGTACTTAAGTGCCTGCCTGTTGCTCAGCCTGCCAGTCTAACCTTGTGTACATCTCAGGACTTATTGCCTCGAAATAGACAGCATGTTCACTTGTGTGTTTTCTTTACGAGTGGACGTGGTTGTCTTGTTTGGGTTTCTTGACTCTGTTGTCTGTTCTTGTTGCTGACATAAGGTCCTTCATTGGTGGTGTCCATCCTCTCCCATTGTGTTGTTGTTCACGGACTGCTCCGTTGGTCCCACCACATTCCCGTCACTTTAACCCCGCGAATGTTCCAGTCGCCATTACAAAATTTTGGTCAGGGCTGCTGGCATATCTAAGTGTGGCCGGAGTGTGTGGTTCTGTTCCTATTGCTACAAGGTCTGTGGCTCACCGATCCAGGACCCAAAAATTGAGTTTTGACTTAATCTACCAGGAAGTCATGACTGTTCACATGGTGTAATTTGGATTTCGTGGTAGGCTGTTGATTACTGCAAGCAACAACGTGTGTTTTCGAGTTGGCAAATTTTAGCCACCCTCTGGTGGAGTTTAACTGTACTTGGTTATTTTGAATTGTAGTGAACCAG
This sequence comes from Schistocerca gregaria, assembly GCF_023897955.1. Lineage (NCBI taxonomy): Eukaryota > Metazoa > Arthropoda > Insecta > Orthoptera > Acrididae > Schistocerca > Schistocerca gregaria. Next base: position 864,669,906 of record NC_064921.1, read on the forward strand.
CGGAATCTTCTGCCTTCTGGCCGTTACTGTTCCTGTTACCTGCCAGTGGTGTAAAATCAGGCAGTGTATTTTCTTCATCGTGTTGTTGCTGTCCAGCACACTGTCCAGTTTGACAGTTCAATATGTAATTGGTTGTGGGCATCAATGCTTTCTACGTTGTTCCATTGAACTCCCTGTTGTGTGCTGGTCAGGTGAAGTGGAATTATCTTGTTGGTGGGTCTGTTGACTGTCTGTCAATTGGGTTGTTGTTGGATTGAGAATGGTTGCGCCAACTGCCTGTCTCACTTAAGCGAGGGTTAGGTTTGAATTTCAGGCTGACCCTCGGAAACTTCTGACTGCGGTTGGGTGTACTGCCTTTTCTTATTTGTTCTTGTTGTTTGTATTTGTATTGGCTTTTAGCCAGTTTTTAAATTAAGGCTGTTTTGCCCTTAAGGTGTAAGATTATTTGGACCTCCAGCCTAATTAAAGAACTGTTTTAAGATAAGGCCTTTCAGCCTTTCAAAAATTTATTTTGGTTTGAGTCTTAAGTGATGGACCTTCAGACAATTTTTAAATTAAAGTTGTTTTGCTGTTAAGGTCTCAGATTGCTTGGGCCTTCAGCCTAATTGAAGGAACTGATTTAAGGTAAGGCCTTCTGCCGTCTACATTTCTGATTTTGGTTTGACTCTTAAGCTAATAGCTTTTAGCCGATTTTAAATTAAATTGGTCTTGCCCTTAAGGCATGAGATTGTATAGTGCATTCAGCCAGTAATTAAGTTCAAAAAATTAATGATATGTTTATTTTATTTTTTATTATCATTATTTAGCTTGGCTCTTGTAGTGTTTGGTCAAGTAAATAAAGTTGTATGTTTGAGTGTAACTGACAGCTGCTTATTTTGGCCTCCTTCCCCAACTGAAACTACCTGTCGTGTCCTGCAGGTTTAGTAGGGCGTCTCACCCAAATTCCTTTTTTCTCATTCATTATTAAACCTACTCCTGCATTACCCCATATTTAATTTTGTGTTTATAGACAAGCATTCACCTGACCAGAAGTCCTATACCAACTGCAATTGAACTTCACTAATTACTACAATGTTTAACAGTAACCTATCAATTTTCCTTGCCCCTTCTCAAATTTTATAACCTACCTGCCATCTAAGAGATCTAACATTCTACACTTCAATCCATGGAACACCAACCGAGACTGTTGCTCCTGCAACTGCTGAAAAGGCCGCTGCCCTGTTTCAGGAACCATACATTTTTCTGACATCTCAACAGACATCCCTCCATCCCTCTATTGTGACTGCACCTATGGTACAGCTATCTGTATTGCTGATGCACACAAACCTCTCCACCAATGGCAAGGTCCATATTTCATGGGAGGAGCAATTTCAGATAAAAAATGTTAATTTTCTGTTTCTGATGTTGAAGCTGGTGAACTTGGCAATCATGTAACTATGGGGGAAGAACCTATGTTGGGTAATAATAGTGATAAGAGTGTAAGGGAGACAATTACAGTGAGTTTAGTGAGGAAGATGTGACACTCAGTAGCAGTGAGAAAAAATAAAGATACTGAAGAGAGGATAGGAAGTCAGAATTAGATGGTATGATTAATGTGGAGATCAAAGGTGAAACGTTTGAGGAAGGTATTTATGGTGGCAGCTGTGAACATATTCAGGAAGGTCAGAACTGTGATACAGAGGTGCATTTAAGTGAAATTTTACTGGGTGATATCAGTAAAACTGTAAACTCTTGTGAAGATGAAAGAAAGTATGCAAAATGTATAAGTAATGAAATTTTAAGGGTAGCTTGGAGTCATTATGATAATGAGAGTTGTGATAGTGGAATATAAGATATGCTGAAAAAGGTATGTGAAAGTTTGTACCCAAAATTGTGGAAAGAGGCAAGAAATGATGGAGGAACTTAGGAAAAACTGGTATGTCCGTAAGTGTCGTGCAACCGAAAGTAGAAACACACACAAACAAAGATGAGGTGAAAGATGTGGGATTTGAAGAAACTGATAAATATCTTTTGTAGAAAGCAGAAAACAAAGATGATTGTAATATGCAAGGAAGTCTACATATATTCATATTGAAAGTGATAATTGGGACAGTAACAGTCTGACACAGGGAGTACAATATGTACAGTGTCTGAAAAATTAAGAGATGGAACTAAGCACAGTCAACATTTCTTTGAGTTACCTTTAATAGGTACTAAGATTAGAGGAGCTACTGGATGACATAGTAAAATTATGAAGTGACAATATTACTGTCAATATAATATAATTGCGCAGTTAAAAAAATCTATTCACCAAACAGCAGCAGGAAAACACACATACAAAGATATACACGTTTGCAAGCTTTCGGAGCCTATGGCTCCTTCTTCTGGCAGAAATGTTGAAGTGGAAGGGCAAGGGGAGAAGGAAAAGAACTGGTCAGGTTTAGTAAAAGGGGCAGAATTCAGAAAAGTCACCCAGAACCCCAGGTCAGGGGAGACTTACCAGATGGGATGAGAAGGGATGGCTGATTGTTGGGGACTGCACCGAACGAGATTTGAAAACCTGAGAGCTTAAAGATGGGAAACAGGGTAATATGCAAGACAAAGATTATTGTGAAAACATTGTGCATGACTTAATACAAGTGGAAAGCTAAGAGCATAGTACGGGATAAGAGATGGGTGGGGGGAGGCAGCACAAAAAAAGGATGGGTCAGAAAATGAGAGACAAAAAATAAAAACGAAGTGAAGAAAGAGATAGTTACTGTGAAGAAATGTTGAGACCAAACAAATCAAAGTAAATTATTGCTGATTGTATGGCGAGAACCAAGGATATGTTGTAGTGCCTCTCCCCATCTGTGGAGTTCAGAGAAACTGGTGTCTGGAGAAGAATCCAGATGGCACGTGGTGAAACAGACACTGAGGTCATGACTGTCACATTGTAAAGCATGCTTTGCAACAGGATATTGTGTGCTTCCAATATACACCCTCTACCTGCGCCCATTCATTTTAACTGATAACTTGGTGGTAGTCATGCTACTGTAGAAGGCTGAGCAGTGTTCATGTAATAGCTGGTAATGAAGTGTTGTTTCACAGCTGGCTCCCCCTTTGATAGCGTAAGTGTCACCAGTTACAGGACTGGTATGGTTGGTTGTATGAGGGAGAATACAGCAGTTCTTACAATGGAGTTGGTCGCAGGGGTAGAAGCCAATGTCTACGGAGATGGGTGCAAAAGGATCATATGATCTGACAAGTATATTGCAGAGATTTGGAAGGTGATGGATAGATACTTCGGGTGAGGTGGGCAAAATGTCAGGGCACAATTTTGGGAAGTCATAGCCTTTTCAGAGTAGCTGGTAAACACAGTCAAGACCAGAATACTACTGACTGATGCTTGGTGTACTCAGAAGTTGTTTTTTGGAGGGATCAGAAGTATTAGAATTAGATGTGATGGCCCAGGCAATCTGTTTTTGAACTATGCTTTTGGGGTAATTATAGGCTGAGGTGACATTGGTGTTGTATTCCTGTAAAGAGTCAGCATCTGAACAAATACATTTGCCTTGAATGCCAAGCCTATATGGGAGGGAACGTTTGAAATAGAAAGGATGGCAACTGTCAAAATTGAAGTACTCCTGTTTGTTAGAAGGTTTAATGTGAACAGAACTGTGTAGCTCACCTTCAGTGAGTATGAAATCAATGGCTCCTATTCCTGCAACCATCACCACTGTAAGACATGCCCTCTGCACCAATCTACCACCACCTACACCAGCCCTGTAACTTGCAGAACATATTCTGGGTGTCCCACATGAAACTGGTAAGCCTGACACCTGAGATCCAAGTAACAATGAAGTAATCAAAAAAGAATAAATAATAATAATAATAATAATAATAATAATAATAATAATAATAATAATGTTTAAAAATGTAGTTCCCTGTTTATAAGAAATGCTGGAAGTGGGGCCATGAGAATTTTAAAGGAATATCTGCATGCTGAGCTTTTATTAGCAGAAACCATAATTACAGGTAATGAAATAAAGAAATAATTTGAGCCATAGATACAGTCCATGGCTGTATAAATATTGTATGCAGCCACTGGAAACATTTGAATATTTTTTATCACTATCACATTGATCATGTGAAATCCAATTCACACTCTGACATACTGATAGCTTTGGATCAAGACAGTCAGGCATATGTAGTATTTATTGATCTCTGAAAAGCATTTGGCTCAGTTCCAGACCTACACTTACTGCAAAAAATATCATCATATTGGGTATCAATTGAAATTTGTGACTGGACTGAGGACTTTTTGGTAGGGAGGACACAACATATTATCTTGGACGGACAGTTATCGTCAGGTGTAGAAGTAACTTTGGGTGTGTCCCGGGGAAGTGTGTTGGACCCCTTGCTGTTTATGATGTATATTAATGACTTTGCGGACAATAGTGATACTAATATCACATTGTTTGCAGATGATGCAGTTATCTATAATAAAGTACTGTCTGAAAGAGGCTGAATAAATATTCAATCAGATCTTGATAACTTTTCAAGGTGATACAAAGACTGCCAACTTGCTTTAAAGGTTCAGCAATTGGAAACTGTACAACTCACAAAATGAGGAAACATTCTATCCCATGACTATAACATCAGTGTGTCACAGATGGAATTGGCCAACTCATACATGTACCTGAGTGTAGCACTGTGTGGGTATATGAAATTGGTAGGCTCAGGTTTATTGGTAGAATATTGGGGAAGTGCAATTAGTCTACAAAGGAGAGTGCTTAGACATCACTCATGTGATCAGTTATAGAATATTGCTCAAGTGTGTGGCGCACATACCAAAGAGGACTAAGAGGGGATATTGAAAGTATACAGAGAATGGCAGCAAGTATGGTGACAGGTTTGTCTGACCTGTAGGAGAGTGCAAGAGGGTTTCCAGAAAAACTAAACATCAGACTTTCAAAAACAGACGAGAGTAGTAGGGCGTTGGGGTTACAGATGCAATTTTGATATCAAATTGATATGCAAAATAATTAAATTAATCAATTAATCACCCCCACCACGGCCACCCCCACCCTACCCCGATCGCCCGGCCGCCGATCACGCCCACCCCACCCCTAGATGATGTCACGCACTTTTCTCAGCCTGCAGGTGTGCCCCAGCCCAGGCCTGTTAAGGAATTCGCTCGCAGCAGCCCATCGTTCTGTGCTGGACTACTTAACATCATATCGACTCCTATAATAAAGCAACTATTAAAAATGAAAAACACAATGGCGAGCATAATAAATGTCCTCTTTCCATGAAAATAAGCAAAGTCCATTCTCTTTCAGTTTTATAGGCAAAATCAATATAGTTTTTACGTTCGACTGCAGTTGCATCTCATTATTTTGTGATGTCCAACGATGTGGACCGCCAACAATCACAAATGATCAGCAGAGACATGCCCACTCCGCGTAAAAACATGAAAAAAGAAACTTCAACTATTTTGCTGTGAAAACTACTGATCACCACAGAACGTCCTTGGTATTTTGAAACTGTCATCAGAGTAAAGAAGAAACGATAATTTAAACTACAAAGAGAAATTAATAATCTATATTAAGCAACTTCTTTCAATTTGTTGAGCAAATTACATGGCCTGAGACGGTATCCTACGTTTAGTATCTGCAAATAAGCTCTCATGCTCGTGGAATGACATTTGAGAATACAATCTTTCATGACATTGGCTCACAAGTCGGAAGAAACACAGTCATTTTACATTCGACAACAAGAAGCTCTAATTCAAGAGAATGTAGCTGTTTATTACACTATAAAAGGCCCCCCTTTACCAATGCGATGGTATATCATACTAGCCTTTTTATGAAACAAATCGTGACAGTCTGTCTCGACCTGTGTAGGAGGGAGATTGAAATTTCGTTACAAGATATCGCTGCAAAGAAAAAAGAAAAAAGAAAGAAAGAAACGCTTGTCGAGAATCATAATGTGGCGCCCTAGCCATCTCTTCCACCCGCCAGGCGGCATGTCATTGATATCAATTCGATAGGCTAATTAATAGTAGTAGTAGTAGTTTATTCATCCAGAGACAAAGTACATTGCATGGATTTCGTCAAAAAATACATATATAGGGCGAACAATACTATACAAAATACAGATGTGCATAGTAGACTACATAACATCAGACCACATTGAAATAGCACGTACAACTTTGATTTTTTACATTGATGCATGAGAAAGACTTTTTGCATAGAATACACAATTGATATTTAGATATAACACATATAATTAAAGTACTTTTGAACATATTATTTATTTAGATCATAGCAACAGTCGGATAATAATTACTATTGGCATAGAGTACATAAATATAATTGTTTAGTATGAAGCTATTCCAGGTATTCCTTTACACTATAATAGCAGTTGGTCATTAAAAATTTGAATACTGCTTCTTTAAATGAAGACAATTTTTTTATTTCTTTTATCTTTACCAGTAGTTTTTTATAGAATCTGCTTCCTTGTATGTTTGTTTTTTTCGGCGCCAAAACCTTGTTAACTCTTTTTATATGAATGTCATTGCACTTTCTTGTGTTATAAGTATGTAGATCCGAGTTGGATTGGAAATTGTTAATATTTCTTCTTATATTAATTATACTTTTCTGTATACAGAGGCACGGTAGGGGTAGAATATTCAGCTGTTTAAATTATTGCTTTGAAGCAGTTAGCCTTGAACTGTTGGTAATTATTCCAACAGCTCGTTTTTGTAGAGTGAAGATGGTTTTGAGATTTTTCTTACTATGGCCCCAGAAGGTGAGGCCAAAGGTAATAGCAGAATGTATATAAGCAAAGTAAACAGTTCTGCTACATTCCCTACTACATACAAAACTAATAACACGTAAAGCAAAGCAAGCAGAGCTTAACTTATGCAACAGATTCAGGATATCGGATTTCCAGTCTAAATTTTCGTCTATATGTACACCTAGGAACTTCGTGGTAGCAACTCTCACAATTTCTTTATTGTGTATTCTGAGATCTAGATCAGAGTGTGACTTTGCTTTCCTGTACTGGATATAATTAGTTTTAGAGATATTTATGGTTAATTTGTTCACCTCAAACCAATTTTGCAAATATTCTATAACTCTGGTTGCAGACGTTGGCAATACCCGGTTTATGTCAGTTATTACAATGTTTGTGTCATCCGCAAACAGGGTTATATGAGTACCATTTAGTGGAATCTTGATATCATTTATGTAAAGAAGAAATAGGAGAGGTCCTAGAACACTCCCCTGCGGTACCCCAACTGGCACAGTCTGAATATCCGATCTGTAAACAATACTTTGGTTTTTACTGTTTGTTGTTGCAATTTCTACTACCTGTTTCCTATTATGGAGATATAACTGAAACCACTTTTTAGCTACTCCTCGTATACCGACATATTCTAATTTGTCTAGCAGGATATCATGTTGGACAGTATCAAATGCCTTTGAGAGGTCCAAATTAATTCCTATTGTACTGTTGTTCTTATCTAGCCCCGTTACAATATTTTCAATGAATTGGGTGATGGCTGACTCTGTACTCTTTCCTTTGCGAAAGCCATGTTGGTTTACAGACAATAGATTGAATTTCTCAAGGTAATTTGTAATTCTGTTTTTCATGACTATCTCTATTACTTTTGAAAATACCGATAATAAAGCTATTGGTCTATAGTTTCCCACTTCATGTATATTGCCCTTTTTATGCAATGGTTTTACTTTTGCAATTTTTAATCGTTGTGGAAAGACACCTTCTGAAAATGATATGTTTATGATGTGTGTGAGTGGGTCTGATATAACACTAGCACATCTCATCATGACTGAGCAAGGTATCTCGTCAATCCCTGAGGACATTTTATTCTTCACTGTTTTTATTATTCGATGAACTTCCAATTTGTTCGTGGGAGGTAGCAATAATGAATTAACACTTTGTTCTTCTGGGATTGATGTTCTACTAATCTTAGAACAATTTTTACCGAGGTTGATTGGACTATTTATGAAGTAGTCATTAATGTAATTTGCTAAAGTAAGATTTCTGACTAGCACACCTTGATCATCTTTTAAAACAAAGTCATCTGGATTTCTAACATTTTTGCTTGAGCCTATTTCTTTTTTTACTACATTCCATATAGCTTTCGATTTGTTTGCTGACCCAGCAATTACACTGTCATTATGCATTGTCTTGGCTTTTTTGATCACCTCCCTGTAAATTTTCTTGTATGTCTTAACATAATCTGTGAAGTGTTCATCTTTGTTATCTTTTTTGAGTTGACTGATATGTTCTAGTGTTTGACTAGATGCTCTAATAGCAGGTGTTATCCACTGGCTTGTGTTCCTAGGCATGACATTGATCTTTGAGAGCTTTTTTGGGAAACACATCTCAAATAGGGACATGAATGTACTAGAAAAAGCACTGAAAGATTCCTCGGTTGTTGTTTGTGCAAAGATATCTTCCCAGGTTTCATTAGCTAACAACTGGATGAAAGTATTCACTTTTTCTGTATAGAAGTGCCTTTTGTATCCCCACTTATATTTTACTGCCTTGGGGATAGAGTAATTTATGTGTTTTAATAGTGTATTGTGATCTGAAAGACCTAAGTTTACGTTTAGTGGCTCTGTGATACCATTCTCCATACTTGTGAAAATATTGTCTAAAAGAGAAAATGACAGTTCTGTTATTCTGGTGGCATCTGTAAAGAGTGGTTTCATGTGGAAGCTGCTGAGTATACTCAAAAACTGTATTTTTTCATCACTTTCAATTAACAGGTTAATATTAACATCTCCACATAAAAATAATTTCACTTCATTACTATAAAAAGTGTTTAATGCTGCTTCTATTTTTTTGAAGAATATGTTTTTGTCACCCAGTGGAGATCTATATATTGTAATGACAACTAGTTTTTCACTCTTCTCCTCAGTTTTTAACTCTATGGCACATGATTCAAAATGTTTTTCTATATTTAGATGGTCCAATTCTGTTTTCACTTTGAACTGCAGTCCTACTCTAGAGTAAATGCATACCCCACCATTTTTAAAAACACTTCGGCAATAGTGTGATGCTAAATTAAACTTGCTTATATATATGAGACTTAATTCACTAGCCTTGCACCAGTGTTCAGATAAACAAATACAAGAGACATCAGCAAGATTATTTAAAGCTACTTCTAGATCTAGTACTTTGTTTCTGAGGCATTGAATATTCTGACACATTATCCTGACTGTTTTGCAAGTATTTTTTCTTTTGTCACTACCTGGTAATGTGCTGCTTTTTCCATAGTAGTTGTGACTTATCTGCAAATTAAATTGATCACGAGAGTCACTCTGGATGGAAAGTAATTTTAGTTTTCAGCAATCGTATTACACTCTCCAACTAGGAAAACTGGGAATCCATGGAGGGAAAATGATGTTCTTTCGGAGGAACACTATTGAGAACCGACATTTGAAGCTAACCGTACAGGGATTCTACAGCCCACACAAACATTTTGCGTAAGAACTGCGCTATTAAAAACACAATCGTAGCGACTATATTACCGTTACCTTCCATAAAAAGCGGTCTTAAGTCTACAGTCGCACACACGAGTCGCTGATAGGGTTACGCTTTCGGGTGAAAATTTAGTCCGCAATTTGGAATCAAGTCTATCGATTCTACCACATATGTGAGTGGATTCTGTAGAGACGTCTTTTAATGATTGCAGCCACTGGTGAATCATACTCGTGCCACTCTTGTATCTCGAAACGTGTCACCTTTTTTGGAACCCATCTGTTAAGGATCCTATGCACCAAGAACTCCAATGCTGTTTTTAGACAGTCCCTCTGCATCTTGTAATTGCTCCTAAGTCTCTGCCCTGCCCTCCCTGCAGCTTACAAGGGGAAGGCCTCAGACACGGCCAACCGATTCGGCTGAAATTTGGCAGGTCGCTTGTGTACAACCTAAAACGAAGGAATCTAAGATATTTTGGGTCAACACCTCCCCGTTTTTGAGAAAATCACCCCCAAAGGTTATGACGAGCAATCAACTCAAGATTGGAGGGATCGATAGATAGTTGTAAATAGACCATTTCTCCTCATCAGGTATGGGTTCCACAAACGCAAACTTTTCCAGAAATCGAGGTAAGAAACTTTTACAACTGCCACTTCTGTACCCATATGGTAAACGCTTTTCGCCGACAGCGACGATAGCGCAACGGTCAAGGTAACTGGCTGGGAATCGTGAAAGCCGGGTACGAATCTCGAAGAAGCCTAAACGCTGCTATTCTTTTCGTTTGTATTTTTCCATATCTCAGTTGACAGGGATAGGAGGGTTAATATGGTAAGTAAATCAATAAGGAATGATAATAATAAGGTAGGCAAACTAATTTCCCAAACGCCGTGAGTTAGTAAAGTATTAAACTTTTAAGGCTTGTCAGATGAAAACAACTCCGAGTAAGAGTGCTGCGAATTCCTCACGAGGGATCACAGATAGCCAAACGCGCGACGCTTGTTTACAGCGAGGCACGGGACAGAATGCACGAGGGGGAGTTATGTTGTCCCTGTTGCCTCTTCGTCGTATCATACTTGTGAACCTGCAACAGTGAAGGTGTCCAGCACGAGCCTTATGGAAGTCAATCGGAAAGAGTTGTTTTCCGTCATTAGGCTGCCGCGAACCTCGCCGATACATGTAGTGATTTTTCCATCGTTAATGCGCCGAATGAAATACGTTTTGTGTATGAGTACAGTGTTCTTCCGTAAGTAACATATGACGAGTACTGTATGTATTTTGTAGTAATGACCTCGTCTGTTTATGCCGTAGTAACTATCTATTGTTGGTTGTGTCATATCTTTCAGGTGCATAATCTGAATAATGGAGGATGTACACCCGTCGACTAGCGCTGTAATATGTAGTTGGGAGCCTGTCAGAGACGATGGCAAGCGGGAAGTTACGGACGCTGTGTTTTGGTTTGTAAAAGTGTTGCAAGACAGATGCATTATCAATGCACAACCAGAAGCAGGCATTTCTGTTTCTTGGCGTTCCAGATTGATAGGAGCGGCTATCGTCGAGCGATTTTTGGAGCTGACGAACGAAGTGGCATTAGTTGATGATGAAGTACTATACCATGAAGACTTAGCAGAAGGTGATTCAGTGGAAGATATCCCGACTATTGAATCGCAAAATGATGCTAACACTTTGGAAATCTCCACGTCACTGGTAATATGAGCTTCATCTGTTCCGATAAGTATTACGAATCGGTCACTAAACGATTGAACTGCGGCGCTATACCCCTTGAAGTAAAAGTAAAGGCGGTAGCGCTCGCCAGGAATAATCAAAATTGGAACTTACAAACACTGAAAACGAATGGAGCAACAACAGTGCTGAAAAGGAAGAAGAACTTGAAATTGTGGGAAAGTTATATCGTTAAAGGAGGGACAAGATACGACAAATACCAGGCAATAGATAAGTGGACATAAGACCGATTTGTCGAATCTCATTGACGTAACAAGAATGGAACAACGATAATATTTCAGAAGAAGGCTGCAGGTCCAGCGCTTCAATATACGGCCAACAAGGGTTTTACGTTTGCTGTGTTAGGTGTCAGGCAAATCCAACACCTTCCATGAAAACCCTGACATGATCAGCAAATCCAGTAGTATCTCACATAGCTGCGAATAAATCGTGACATTAAATTAACCAAAGTAATACGAGTAACGAGTGAGCAAATGGAATACCACAGACTAACACAAGAATGCCTAAATGCATGTCGTACCTTCCCACCATGAGACTGACGCAGTTCCGAGGGGAGAAACGAGAACAGAAGCCGAGAGCAGAACCGTGTTAAATTAGAAGGCCCTACGATAAGGGACAGAGTGGACACCCACGTCGCCAGCCTACCTCTAAGACTGCCACCCGCACGTTTTAGTGTGAGACTCTTTCGCGTCTCTGTTACATCAAGGACCACCACCCAGCCGATGTTAAAAGCTAGAGACCTCCAGAAAAACAGTATAGATCTTACGATAACACAAAAAGTGCCACTACCACCTGCAAGTTTTAGCGTGAGACTTTTTGCGGGTCTGTTACATTAGGACCACCCGCTAGCCCATGTTAAAAGATAGAGCCCTCGAGAAGAACAGTATAGATCTTACGATAACGCTAAATGACCACACCAGGTGCAGGTTTTAGCGTGAGACTTTTTCGCATCTCTGCTACGTTGCAAACTTTAAAAACATTGCCCCACCGCGAAAAGTATAACGTTTCTCATTGGATAGACAGAATTTTTGTAGGTGGAGCTTAAGGTTAACATTTAGACCCTGATTGGTCACATGAAAACATAGCCAGATAGTTTTTTTAAACTAACTTCGGTAAATTGTAGTAAGGAGAAGTTAGGAGAGAGTTGCTTCCGAGATGGCGAGGTGAACGGAGCTGTGCTGCCCGCCGCTGCCCTGACGCTGCCTAAACACCGACAATGTAATGAACACACGCGATGACGCATTTTTGAGCGCATAAGGCTTCACTCAGAACTGCAGAAGTCTCATCTGTTACACCCCCTTTTTGCGTAATACTAGTGTCGATCGTTAATTAAGACTCATGGTGTTCACATTCGCCACTTGAAGAACAGATCTGAAACGCGATGATTTTACTTTTATATAGTTATTGAGAAACCACATAAGCCACTGTAATTTACGACAAGTTAGATAAGTAATTAAAGATAATTTAGGGTCACTGTGACCATTTTGATAGTTTTCTCTTTTGTGAAACTTAAAATAATCCTAGATTATAGATGTGATATGGCATAGGTCATCCTTCGATCGATTGTAGAACTTGGAAACCCATTCAGGGAATATTCGTTCTCATTTTTGTTGAACGCAGTTGGTTTTTACCATCCTGCATTAAAACATTTCCTTTTATCATAGTGCAATTTATAAACGATGCTTTGTGAGTAGAATAAAATTTCCAATTGTAAACTTAACTGCTTTTTCGACGTTAGTTTACCAGCTAACTAAAAATAGGAAAGCCTTGAACCCCTTCCACTACATTTAGTCAGTATTACGATTCTTTTACAGGCAGTGCAGTGGAGCTGACACTGAAATCATTAAGTATTTGGTTATATCATCGCTAGTCTCACTGAACTCTTCTGAATTCTACATGTCATGTGTGGTCTGGCGTCTCCTTACCAGCAACAGGTCCCAGGTTGAAACTAGTTAATTCCCTAAGAAACATGCTCAGAGTGTCGTTGCGCGAAAGTGGTAGGGAGACACATTATAGTACAAACACACACTACCATGAATGTTTAGAGAATGGCGACCCTGCCAGGATGGTAAAATACCATGATTGAAAGTCGACCAAATGCCTAACTAGGTCAGAAAAATATCTGCTGAAAAAGTTTCGTAGTAAATTTTTTTCCTGCAGTTATACATAGTCGAAAACAGTAGCTGCAGCAATAGATAGTAAAAGTATTCAAGAAAAATTGCGAATTCTAGCAGAAACAATAGCATAATTAAGTTATGAATTTTAATATTGTTAGAATTAAGTTATCTCTCCAATGCAAGCGCACAGGTGGCGGATACATCGTTGACAAGTTGGTTCTGACCCAACAAGTAAGTGAATTGTTTGTCAAGTCGTGTGAACAAAAAGTTTATGAAACACGTGAGATCGTATGAGCGCATGTTGACGCGAAGTAGAGCGCGTGAATTGCTTTTAAAACAGAAAATAAGGGATTCGGAAAGACCTTGACCGAATTGAGGTAGAGAACCAGCATGAAAATGGACAGAGAATAGAGGACAATACAACAAACGATGCAGTATCGCGAGAAATAGGACAGATATCGCACCATGACGAGGATAACGTACTTCAAGGCACAGAAAATCTTGGTCAGCATGCGACAGAGGAGCAAGAAAGTAGAGAGACAGTCGATGAGGATTCTAACTTGCGTCTTGAATACGTAGAACTCATAGTACAAGTAATCAGATCTCCCTCACCACAGAGCACAAGGAATGCGAGCAGAAAAGTGTCACAGCACAGTTCAATGCAAGCGGTTGCGAACCAACACTTGGGCGAAAACACAGAGCGTAGGACGTCGGAAGAAAACGCAATAGGACCCACAAATCTGGCAGAATTATTACAAGTAATGACGGAAACCATGACAAGACAAAATAAAGAAATTGCGAACCAAATTAAAATTCAGAATGCAGAAATGAGGAAACAAAATACAGAAACCACGAGACAAATACGTGCGATAAAAGAACAAAACAAAAATATTCAGTTACACCTAAGTCATATTGAAGACGAGGCAAAAGAATCTCGAGAAGTAATAGGAAACTTAATAACAGGTCACAATCAATTGAGAACAGACATTGACAAGGTACAAGCGGACGTACAAACGTTGCGTAATGACATTCAGGACGAGATCAAAACATTACGTAACAACACTCAGGAAGAAGTCAAGAAATTAGAGAAACAGATAAACGAAATTACTAGATAAGCAGCAGGTACAGCGCGTGAAATTATTGAAAACAGTGTGTTACACAAACGTATCACAAAAGCAGCGCTGAAAAGATACGGTAACCGCATAGTCAAAATAGAAGCGCAAACGAAGCGGCAATTTCAGAAATTGCGAACAGAGCTGTTGCAAACCATTGAAGAGCGTAGTGAACAAGATCGAACAAGCACAGAGTCTGCAACCATATCCGTATCTGTAATAGCACCGGAAAAACAAGCAATTAACGAAGATATTACGCATTTGCGATTCCAAGCACAGGCGGAAAGTAACATACGTCACACTGGAAAGCCAGGTCGGGAAGAGTACAGTGCAATGCATTCAGCTACACGTTCACAACTGATGGAAGAAAATTATTGCGTACCACTCCAACGATACTACGAAAGGATAGGCGAAAGTTACAGTGAACAATATACAATGGATCTACCACAACCGAAAAGAACGACGGGAAAAATGACCATAAACAAAAGTGGCGAAGAATCGCGAATTTCATATGGAACTATGACGAAGTACGACAACGATCATTTCCTCACAGTCAGAAAATTTCAACACTTTCGAGAAGAAAACTCATTACATCCACGAACTTTTATTGATCAATTCCGAGTAGGATTATCAGAACACTGGACGCTAGCACACAAATTAGACTTTATATGTGCACACATGTCAGGAACAGTCGCAGAAACCATGCAGAATGTTGCAGCGACATGCCGATCGTGCGAAGATTTTAGAGAGAAGTTTCTCTCACGATATTGGTCCAGATAAACATAGAACAGAGTGAAGTACGAATTATTACAGAACCCATATTTTGAAAATTCAGGGGAGAAGAGTCCCGTGAAATTTTTCGAATTAATGGCAAATAAAAATCAATGCATAGATGTACCATACAGTGACGGAGAGTAGATGAAATTATGCGCGATGAAGCTACCATTGAAATACCAGCAATCACTAGTAGGTCGCGGAGGCAATGACGTCGAAGCATTTAAAGGTATTCTAAGGGAACTAGAGTTCATATTTTCGGAAGGTGACGCAAGAAAAAGACGAAGCGCACGAGAAAACGAAAGCAAAAAGCAGTGGAATCCACAAGACACTGCACGAAGAAACAATAATTACGAACCACGTGATAACTTCGCACCAAGAAACGACAATAGATTTCAACAAATAACCGGTTATGGATTTAGAAGAGAAAATGGCAATAACTATAATTCACCCAGGAACGGCAACAACTATTACAGACGGAATAACGAGAACTGGAACGGGTACTGGAGAACCAATAGACCGACAAATTATCAACAGAGAAACCACTATCAACGAGCTGAACAAGAAAAGCGAATACAGATAGAAGACGTGGAGGTAAGAGCACCAAACCCCAATAAAAGTTCGAGTTGACAGCTAAGCGCCCATGCCAAAGAGAATGACGTACCGACCCACGACAATTGCAGCACCTTAAACAGAGAAGTAAAAATCTTATCACGAGAAGAGAATAAGGAAGAAACAAATCCGCAGGAACCAGATGAAAACGAAGACAAGAAAACAACAATATCGTGTTGGGAAGAAATTAATTGGGAGAATACTGACGAGGAAGATGAATTACCAGAGGCATGCACAACGAATGTAGGAGGAAAGGACGAAGTAATGAGTATTGCAGAGCTATTTGAGATGGAAACCAGGGAAAGCGAATTCAATGAGGATAATGCATAGTCGACAGAAGTTGTAAATAAATTACGAGTGGGCACACAACCCAGCGTATATAATGAAGGAAGTTATGAAGCGATAATTAGTGCATTTAGATGCGATTATGTGGAAGTAGCGACGAAGAAGGAGAACATAGACGAGGATGAGGAAAAAGTAGAGGATGTAGAAAAAAGCGTAAATGAAGGAAGAAATAGAGAAAAGGAAATAAAAGATAGAGAAGTAGCAGTCGAAGCTTATCCTACAGAAATTTCGAATTCACAAGGGAAATTCCTAAAAAGACTCATATATGATTCAGTGGAGGATTCGTTGATGCAAGAAGAAGAAGAACAGAACCAACCCTTTCAAATTCAACCAATTGTGAAGGCCATGGTAAAGTATATCCCAGTCAATATTGTAATTGATAGCAGAAGTGAACTGACTGCGATCTCAGAAAATTTATTCATGCAGTGTAATGCCAATGAGGAATTTCCAGTTCTGAAAACACGTAAGATTAAAGTAAGAGGTCCTATTAGAAACAACGCTGCGAAGTTACGAGACAAACAAGGTTAACTCTTTCGTGCCAAGGTCAAAAGATCGAAGCCAACTTCGTGATTATACCTAAACTAAATGTAGATTTGATTATAGGTGCAGATTTTTTAAATGAGAGACGAGTGACAATAGTTATGGGGAAAGGTAGCGTAACATTCGGGAATGTCACACATCTCTTTGAGCAAAAGCTAAAATTAGAAGAAATGCCAGTTATAAACAAACAATTAAGAATGACGCGAGATAAAGAGGATGAAGAATTAGAATGGTATGCACAAAAGAAGGAATCGCCTCAACTCATGTTAGAAGTCCATAAAGAAATCGACGAAAAACTGCAAGAAGTTCAAGGTATTTCGGAACACAGTAAAAGAGAATTAGAGGGTATTTTACGAGATAAAGCAGAAGTATTTTTACCTAAGACTGGCAGTATTAAACACTTTCAGTACAAGTTTGAAGTAAAACAGCAGAAACCATCTAGAGTGCCACCCTATACAATCCCATTAAGGTACAGGAATAAAGTATTCCAGGAGATATCTAAAATGTTAGATGACGATATTATTGAACCAGCTACCTCTACATATAAGAGGCCGCTCCATATTGCACAAAAACGAAATGGGAGCATCACGTTAGTGCTTGATTCCAGACAGATCAACACAATCATAATCACTGAGACAGATCGCCCAGAAAAATTAGAGGAATTGATACAAAACTTTTACGGTGCTAAGATATTTTCATCAATTGATTTACGGAGTAGTTTCTGGCAAGTAGAATTGGCCCCAGAATGTAGAAAATTTACAGCATTTATCGTATTCGGTAGATGTTACCAGTTTAAACGATTACCATTTGGTATAAACATATCATCAGCAGCGTTTATTGGGGGATTTAATACTATACTCAGTCTTGAAATTTTACAAAAAAAATACTTGTTATGTTGATGATGTGATTATAGCAAAATCCTCTTGGGAACATCGCAACGACACATTAAATCAGTTTTTAAAGATCATGAAAGAGCATGGGATCACAGTAATGTAACAAAATCCAAATTTGGAAGGCGAGAGGTCAAATTTCTAGGACACATAATTTCCGAGAAAGGGGTAATGCCCGACCCAGAAAAACTAACGGCAATCAAAGAATTCTGTACTCCATATAATAAGAAAACTCTCAGAGGATTTCTAGGTCTCACCGGATTCTATAAAAAATTTATTTCGATCGACCCTCTCGCAACACCACGCCTATGTGCATTGACTGGAAAAAACACGCCATGGGTATGGGATCAACAAGCCAATGAAGAATTTTTAAAAGTGAAAAACGCACTAACAACAGCACCGATTTTAGCACATCCTGATCTAACACAAAATTTTTGTATGGCCACTGATAGGGCGAAAACAGGTTTAGGAGTTGTGTTATTCCAAGAATACGAACAGGCAGGGCTAAGATCATATAGAACAATTGCCTTTGCCAGTCGGGTACTCACAAAAAGCGAGAAAAACTATTCAGTCACGGAGATGGAAGCATTGGCCGTTGTATGGGGCTTCCAAAGTTTTTGATACTTCCTAACTTCCTATTCGGAAGAAAAACAAAAGTATATACTGACCACAAAGCATTAGAATTTCTGTTATCCGCTAAACTAACTCATGGGAGATTAGCCAGATGGATGTTAATACTACAAGAATGTGACTTCACTATTACACACATACCAGGACCAGCGAATGTATTAGCAGATGCTTTATCACGATGTCCACAGGGTGCATCGAATAACATAGGTTTGGAAGCAGCAGAAGACCAGTTTACAATGTACTATATGAAACAAGTACCTTTCTAAAACTACATTACGGCAGCATTAAAAAACACAGGCAAATAACAGGACAAGGATCCCGAAATACTAGGAATCAAACACAAGTGGAGAAGTAAGGATTTTCCAGATATTCGACAGCACTATCTCATCAAAAACAATGTTTTATTTTTTGGACGAAATGTTGCAACGAATGGATAGTTAATTTATATCCCAGATGAACTAGTTAATAAGTACATATGGTATACACATTTAAGTAATGGCAACTTTGGACCAAAGAAATGCTATTTAAAAATAAAACAAACAAGGCATTTTCCTAATATGGAAAGACGAATCAGAACAGTATTAGTCAAATGCAAAAAATGTATGAGGGCTAAACACGTCACTTTCCAAACCAAACCACCTATGTTTCCAATAAGCCCTAAAAGATTAAAACAAATAGCTGCAACAGATTAGATGAGGCCCTTCCCACGCACAAAAATGGATATGTTTTCATATTTGTCGTTTTGGAACTTACTTCTAAATATGTTACCTTGACACCATTAAAACGGGCAACAGGTCTTGCTATAAGTAAAGCATTTAGACATGATTTTCTCAGACAAGTAGGTCGAGTGGAACGAATAATTTCTGATAATGGCCCACAATACAAATCAGTGCAGTGGCAGAACACGTTAAAACAACACAAAATAAAACCCGTCTACATACCTAAGTACAAACCTAGCGTAAATCCAGCAGAACGACCTATGAAGGACATTGGCACTTTATGCCGATTTATTCAGGCAAAAGACACAACACTTGGGATATATACCTCAAAGATTTTCAAGAAGTAATAAATGAAATGCCACATTGCACTACACTACTACCTCCATTTACTGTACTTAAAAATATTGAACCCCCAAACATAACCAGAGAAAATGTTAGATTTCCTATTGTACCACATAGACAGTACAAACAAATCATAGCAACAGCACTCTCCAACATCAGAAAGGCAGCCATTAAAAGAAAAGAAAGAGGAGATAGAACAGCAATTAAAAGAACATTCTCAGTAAGACAGGAAGTATTTGCCAAAACACACCGTCTCTCCAGCAAACAGAAACAGAAAATACGTAAGTTTTACGGTGCATACAAAGGACCTGTCATAATTAGCTGAATTGCTCATGATAATGCTGTGGAACTAATGAACCCAAAAACAGGCAAAACCTTAGGACTTCACCATGTGAGCCATATCAAAAAGTTTGAAGATTAATTTTATTACTGGTAAATAATCAGCACAATATTGCAAGATTATGTTGCAGATAAGATCGTCAGGAGAAAGAAGAATGAAGAGAGAGGAAGGTGGGAAAAAGAAAGTAGTTTCAATAATAACACCAATAGTACCATAGATTAAGGTGAAGGGATAAAGCGTAGATAATCTAACAGCATGAAATAGTAAAATGCTATACACCACGACACTACACAAAAATAAAAAACGAATTTGAGGATTCTTGAGTAGACGTGAAGAGTCCAAATATCTAAGAATTGTAACAAGGGAATGGCGCCGAAATTTGTAAAGCTTTTTAAGAAGGCGTAAAACAAGTGGGTAGTAGATATATGTTCGATGATTATAAGTAAATCTTTTTGTAAGAACCATTGTAAAAACTCCAGCAAGGAAGAGATGCAACGACCCACAAGTTGCAACGTGAGAAGTATCAATAAAGGAAAGGACGTAATTAGCAAGACACGAGGACAGCGAGACCAACAGAAGGCCCTTGTAGCGAAAGTGGGCAATAAATTTGCCCGCTAGGTGGAAGCCTGCTGGGATGGACAGTGACAGAGCCCTGCAGAGACGCCGAACGACGGGACGCCGAACGTCAGAAGAGTGCAGGGACAGATCAGCGAACAACGGACTTTCACCGCTCGTAAACCACGGGACGTCCCCCACTCAGCGGAGCGAGCAAAAAACGGCCCGACGAGAAGACCGCTTGGGCAAGCCACCGCTGGCAAAAAATATGTGTAAATGTCACTCTACTGCTATTAAACAGCACGCTGATGCACGAAACTGAAGAAGAACTTCCACAAAGTAAAAATGATACGCCCAAACAATTTATCAAACTGTTACTCGAAGGAGAACTTCAAAACGACTAGTTATCAATAAATATATCCATATCCTGCCCAGAGAAGAACTAAGAAGCAAGTAAGAAGCAGAGAAAAAGCAGGAAGAACAGAAGTTGAAGACTCGCTAGATTGAGACCAAGAAAGAAGATGGGTGAAGAATAGATGACATACCTTCCCAAATCCCGATCCTATTGTAAACTAGTCGTCTGCGAAGTATTACAACGAAAAACGACCGCATTTAGCGACACATATCGATGACTTTCACGCATACAAAGCCAGTAAACCACGAGATTCTGCACTCACAGCTCCATTCCATTATGGGACCTCCACAACAGCAACACACACTTGCAAAACCAACAAGGAACGACGAAAGCACCTGTACATCAAATGCTTGCCCACATCCATCTCGCTCAAGTCCATCACCTTCGTGCAAAAACATTCGCCAACCTCATGCTTAAACATTCATAGGATTGTGTGAATGTGTGAAATCAAATTATGTGATGTAGGAATTGTGCAAAAGAAACGTGTGAAAAACTAAGTAAGTTAAGTACACCGGACAGCTAATAAACTACAAAATAACAGTGATTGACTATGGACTTAAGTAAAAAATAGACTATCGATAAAAATAAGTCATTAGTTCTGAAATGGACAGTATATAAAGAAACTGTATACCATTTATTTTCTCCTCACAAAAATAAAAGAATAACTATATTTTACTTATTTTCTCCTTATAAAAACAAAGAATAAAAAATAATCTTGTTGGATGTTTTCCGTTTCTTTAACATTTGTACCATTTATTAGGATAATACCTCAATACGTGTGTATGTATATTTCTTTGTCAAAGCAATTTTTTTTAACATTAGTACCATTTGTAGGATAATATCACAATACTTGTGTACGTATATTTCATTGTCAAAGCAATTCTTGGAAATGATTCTTATTTGTTAGTGTAACAATGTTGAAATGAGTGTCTAGAAACAAAAGCATTTTACTTGCACATGATATTTAGAAAATGTCTTAGGAATCGATTTTACTTAATTACTACACTTATAAAAACAATATTTATAAGAAAATCGATGTAAAAGACTCCTCACTTTCGATAACAAACTTCTTAAAAAACAAACTTCACACTTAAATAAAGAAAGAAAATAATTAAAAATTGATAATAGCGTAAAAGTACTCTTCTCTTGTCATTTTTAATTAAAATGTGGAAGAATATAAAAATATAAATTAGTAATACAAACTAGCATAGAAAAGAATAACGTAGCTGAACAGTACGCAACAAAATTTAGATAAATTAGAAAATTTGTGACTGACTTAGACAACGATTCAATCATTGCCTAAATTCAGTGCAAAAATTAAGTTCGAGGGGTGGTGATACGTAAGGTGTCAGGCAAATCCAACACCTTCCATGAAAACCCTGACATGATCAGCAAATCCAGTAGTATCTCACATAGCTGCGAATAAATCGTGACATTAAATTAACCAAAGTAATACGAATAACGAGTGAGCAAATGGAATACCATAGACTAACACAAGAATGCGTAAATGCATGTCGTACCTTCCCACCGTGAGACCGACGCAGTTCCGAGGGGAGAAACGAGAACAGAAGCCGAGAGCACAACCGTGTTACACTAGAAGGCCCTACGATAAGGGACGGAGTGGACACCCACGTCGCCAGCCTACCTCTAAGACTACCACCCGCACGTTTTAGCGTGAGACTCTTTCGCATTTCTGTTACGTCAAGGACCACCACCCAGCCGATGTTAAAAGCTAGAGACCTCCAGAAAAACAGAATAGATCTTACGATAACACAAAAAGTGCCACTACCACCTGCAAGTTTTAGCGTGAGACTTTTTCACGTGTCTGTTACATTAGGACCACCCACCAGCCCATGTCAAAAGATAGAGCCCTCCAGAAGAACAGTATAGATCTTACGATAACGCTAAAAGGACCACACCAGCTGCATGTTTTAGTGTGAGACTTTTTCGCGTCTCTGTTACGTTGAAGCTGTATCATTATCTCGGGCAAGAAGTTTCAAATCGGAGCATAAAATTCGTCAACGGCACGTCACTAAATACTTGTCTCAAAAGGATGTACAAAATATAGAAGATATACAGAAAGTGGCGGCTCTTTTCAGAACGTAAACGGCGTCACTTATGACCGGTTTTAATCGCGATTACGTGATCAACACCAATCAGACTGGATGCGAGTATCGGGTGAACATTCGACGGACGTTATCGCATAAGGGAGAAAAACGAATCATTGTCGTAGCTGGTAGTAAAAACAAACTTACGCATTCGTACACGGCGCAATATGTCATCACAGCCTCTGGAAAAGTGTTGCCTAAGGTTTTCCTGTGTTTGCAAGAAACGAATATTACATTTGGTTCTCGGGTTATAGAAGAGGTAAATCGTTTAACGGACTCGTTGAGAAATGTTTACCTTCTATGCTCCAAATCCGGGAAACTGACGAATGCGATTTACAGAACATTTCTTGAGAATGTTTTAAAACCATACGTTTCTGATAACATGTTTGGTCTAATATTGGATTCTTGGAGTGGACAAATTAATACTACAACATATGACGCAATGTTTATAGATGGCGAGGGTCAAACTACGCGCACAGTAAAATACCGCCAAACTGCACGCCTGTTTGCCAGCCGTGTAATGTTTATTTGTGAACTTTATTTTCAGGCTTCAGAATTGCAGTATGCTTCTGGACTAGCGAGAATTGCACATTCGCTCGGATTCGATAACTATTCACAGCATAATTCATGACCAACTTTCAGCACCGGTTTTGCAGGCAATGATATCGTATGCGTGGTACGCATCAAAAAAAAAAATTACAGAAAAAGGCATATTTTTAAATGTAAACCAAGTTTGTTTTCCGCCTACTCATCGGAAGGAGCAGTGTAGCTGTCGAAAGATCGCATTCATTAGATGTTCTTGGTGCCGTGAGTTCATTTGTTTCGAATGCTTATATGACAAGAAACATCCATATATTTGTTCGGAGAAAAGTGAGGGCACGAAGCAGTGACTGGAACAGCCATTGTAAAGTGACCTGGAGTAACATTTTAGTTGTTTACTATCCCAAGAGGTTTGAGAAAATTATTTGCCCACCTTATTACCTTATTACTATCATTCCTTATTGATTTACTTACATTATTAACCCTTCTATCCCTATCAATTGAGATATGAAGAAATACAAAAGAAAAGAAGAACATCCGCTAGGTTTCTTCAAGATTCGAACACGGGTTCTCCGATTCCCAGCCAGTTGCCTATGCCGTTGCGGTATCGGTGCTGTCGGCGAAAATCGTTTACCATGTGGGTACAGAAGTGGCGGTTGTAAAAGTTTCTTACCTCGATTTCTGGAAAAGTATGTGTTTTCGGACCCCATACCTGATGATGAAAAATGCTCTATTTACAATTATCTGTCGATCCCGCCAATTTTGAGTCGATTGCTCGTCATAACCTGTAGGGGTGACTTTCTCAAAAACGTGGGGGTGTTGACCAAAAATATCTTAGATTCCTTCGTTTTAGGTCGTACACAAGCGACCTGCCAAACTTGAGCCCAATCGGTTGGCCGTGTCTGAGGCCTTCCCCTTGTTAGTCTATGTGATCGTCCCAATTAAGTCTGACCTGTACATCTAAGACCTTCTGCATCCTGTGGGGAAAGATGACGAGCTGAGTTAATGCCACAGCAGCGCGTTTTGACCACTCAGTGGATATGAGAAGATGGTGTCATAGCTCCACCATCCGTGTACAGTGTGTAAGGCCAGAGCGAAACGAAGCTTTCCCCTGCAAAGCGAGGTAGTAGAAGAGATAGTACAAGCAGCTACGATGGTATTTCTTATTGAGCAAATTAGGCAGACTACATATCATACATGGCATGGAGGAAGGACGAAGATTTTGCTACTTCTTTGCGACACATCTCCAAACTACATACAGGTACTGCAGTCTGAAGGAGATCTGTGTCTCTCAGGGTGCATTCATGTCTATCACCCAAACCTAAGTGGCGAACCTATTAAGTATACAGGTATTGGTTCGTGGGAGCAGGTGGTTCAAGATCGAAGTCTCTTCCACAGACTGGTATAAAGTTCCATCACCTGTACTGTAGGATGACCATATCCAACAGGCCATCAGTTACAGGAGAGGGTTCCTGTACTGTTCCTTCATAAGCAGTTAAATAAATTTTTTTTGGGTTGTAACACCCAATAAGTGTACACCGTCATACACTTTGTTTTTTTCCACCGTGACTTAGAGATCAGTGTCAGCTGCTGAACCTACATTGCCACGTTTCGACCCTCTGACTCTCACAGAGAACTGAACATCACATGGCATAAACTATACAGCTACAACAACACAGGGTCGTAGAAATAAAACACAGACACAATGTTTCTCATTGACAAAAATGCGGAAGACATTGCAGCAAATGGAAACTGGAAGAATTTGCAGTATTGTAGAGCGTTCCCAACAGCTATTCATCTTCCCATCGACAGGGCAGGGGATGTCTCGGTGCTCCGTTTCGAAAAGCATTGTTCCTTCATTTCGCACTGATGTATATGATTACTGTTCCACTGTTGACCATCGCGGGAAGGCGCTGTTCACACTTACTGGTGAAAAAAATAAAAAAATAAAAAATAAGAATAAAAACCGTGTGGGGCACCGTAGCATATGCAAATAGGCCGAGTCTGTAGCAATGAGGAACGCTTACAAATAATTGTATTAAGGTGATGTACATTTTGCAACCTGTGTACAAACAGAGTGAGCTGAGTTAATGCTATAGACCGTGTTTTGACCACTCAACGGAAATGGGAACATATTGTTGTAGCTCCGCCACCCCTGTATGATGTGTAAGGTCAGCTCCAAACAAAGGCTGCTTCTGCAACACGACTTATTATACAAGACAGGACGAACATTTACGGTGGTGTTTCTTGTTGGGAGAAATAGGAAGAATCTGCATCATACAGGTACTGCAGTCTGAAGCAGATCCGCATCCCTCAGGGTCAATTCCACGCCTGTCACCGAAACATTCTATCATCGTTTTTCTGTACTATCCAACAGAGAAAAATTACGAACTATAAAAGCTCCACTAACTTCATCCGATAGATTTTTACCACATCTTTCTCTTCCGATATATCGAAAACGAATACCGTCTACGTGCTTGCACCGAACATACGCAGCTCTCCTATTAAATATACAGGTGTTTATCCATTGGAGCAGGTGGCCAGTGACCGACGTCACTTGCACAGACCGGTATAAAGTTTCATCGCCTGTGCTGTACGAGAACCTTCTCCCACATGTTATCAGTCGCAGGAGAGGGTCCCTGTTTCGTTGTTTGATTCACAGCTTTTTCTGCTGTAACACGCTTTGTACACTGTCGTACATTTTGTTATGTTTTTTTTCCCGCCACGACTTCGACGTCTGTGTCAGATTCTAAACTCACATTAACACGTTTGGTCCATTGACTCCCCCAGGTTATTGTCGACCATCATTCACAGGAATTGGGCAGCTAATGGCGTTGTGTTCCGTTTGCTTGTTTCCTCATATTGCTGCCATGCTCATGATCACTGTTTTGGTGTTAACCATTCCCGGAAGGTGTTGCCTCCTCCAATAAGACTCTTTATCTACCTCAAATAAGTGATGTCAGTGAATCATTATGTGGTAATCAAGGGCATACCAGTGGACTGCTGGGATTGAAAAGACACCGCCGATTTACTGTAATAATAAACATCATAATTGATAGTGCGATAAGTTTTAGCAACTTTATCGTAATTTCAACACCAGCCAATGACGTGACAGCATGCTTACCAATTTGTAACATCGCTAAACAGCCCCTCCAATACTTTGCGAGTACCATCGCGAACGTAAGTAGATGACTGTGCAGTGCGTGCATTCATTGTTAATTCTCGAACATACACACGAAAGTATACCAGACAGCTACCTACATATGTCTAGCACTTCGATCATAGTGCGTAAATTACGATCTTTCTCATTGTGGGTGGAGTCACAAGGCGTTCTCACATTCTAAGAATAAAGTTAGAGACAAATGTTCAAATTTGTGGGAAATCTTGTGGGACTTAACTGCTAAGGTCATCAGTCCCTAAGCTTACACACTACTTAACCTAAAATATCCTAAGGAGAAACACACACACCCATGCCCGAGGGAGGACTCGAACCTCTGCCGGGATCAGCAGCACAGTCCATGACTGCAGCGCCTCAAACCGCTCGGCTAAACCCGCGCGGCAGTTAGAGACATAAAGATCTCCTCACATTGTCTTTGACCATCACTCCCTGCAGCTGACCAGAAGTAGACCCCTGCATTCCACGTTCCGTGTAGGAACAGTGCGAACCGAGGCTGTAACTGCTGTCCCGCACCCATCCAAGAGCACAAGCTTTCTCCAGATGCGCCAATGTAGCGGAGGTTAGCACCCCTTCTCGAAGTACAGTAGATTTGAAACTGTTGTGATGATATAACAGATGGTTAAGAACAAGATGGGAGCTCTCTCGAGGGACGGAGTTCCTTGCGTTTTACGTAAATCAACTGCGCTATCAATTCTAAAGTATCGTTCTAGTGTCTGGGGTCAGTACCAAGTAGGCACTGGTAAGAGAGAACATAACCACATGCACTCCTAAAGCTACAATGTTCTACACTTAAAACACGCTATAATGTTAGATCGTTGCAGTTTCTGACCTGTTAGTCGCATGGAAAGCAATACTGTTACTATCCCAACGTAAGAAATATTTCCAGCGCATGACCTACATTCTCCTTGCATGTTTCTCTACGATAAACTATGGTGATAAACTGTAATATGAAAAACTACTTGCTTAAACATCGATTCGTTGTGATAAACGTAGAATAGAGATTTCCAGAGGTGTATAGCTCCCCACTATTCACATACGACGATGGTTCAGAAGTTATACTATGCTCGCATCATATAAAATGATCGTTAGTAACGTAGAATACCTTTTACAAAGAAAGGGACAAACGCATAGCACCAGTATTTCACATGTGAAATTACCCGTCATTCTACCACTAGCTCCGTAAACAGGACATCTGTCAAGCAAATGTATACACATTGATTATAGTGCCTCACAAGCACCTTAACTTAGAATCACCGCAGTTATGAAACTGAGGACTTGATTTTATGCCCAAGATGCATTTTTTTTTTTTTTTCAGGAAAGCACCAAAGACAGCAGTCAACTCGCGCGTGTCACTATTACCTCAACAGACATACAGAAGAATGTTGCCTCGACGAAAAATAAAACACTGTTTCTTCGGTTCCTGGTGCCTCATCTCACTCATTTCCCGCATTCCTCTTGCTGTCGTATACTCGTTACCATGTACAAAAATAGTTCTGCTCCAATCAGAAGACATGCAAGTACTTCCTCAATTTTCCCGAATTTCGGCCTATTTTCTCTCAATTTATACGTATTTTCCGTAATTTATCGATCTTATGTCACCTCTATCCACGTGAACACAACATCACTTATCTTTCCGTGTTCCAAAATTGCTTGTAAATGTAGTACAGCTGCCAATGCCTAACGCAATTGCACTATTTTTCTTGTCGAGCGGCATAGTATAGCACTGTACTCGAATGCAACCAGTCGCCTCCAACCGCATATTCTACAGTTGCAGCACGTTTCTGTATGTCTGTAACTGTGCATGAGCCGCGGATGGCTCCCAGGTCTCATAGTTGACCCGAGTTAGCGTTCAAGTGTGGATACGCCAAGAGTTATTCCGGAGTGATGTTGGGATGTGGATTCACAATATACCACATCCGGAACAGGATTTGAAGGTGGAAACGCTGAGCATTATTCCCGGAGCTATGTTGGGATGCGGATCCACAACACATCACACGTGAGATTGGGCTCGACGGTGGATCAATCACGTGTTACGTCCGTAGATGTGTTCTGTGTTCGAAGTTGGATTCATGGCGGGAAGAGCACGTCATGCGAATACTGCATTTCCTAACGATGTTCGAAATGGAGTGTCCCACGAGCCCAGCTCCAACTAAGGTTCTGCGTTCATAGTCTGTTAATTCCTGTAGAGTACCCATAATCACACTGGAAACCTTTCCACATGAATCGCCTGAATACAAATGACAGCTCTGCATACGCACTTTGTACCTTGTCTACGCCATACAACTACCATCTCTTTGTGTGCGTATCGCTATCCCACGACTTTCATCACCTAAGCGTATATCCTTCTTGCTTCGTCTATCATGGTTTATTTTGACACCAAGGTAACAGCATTGCTTCACTTCATTTATATCGTTGCCCTAAAGTTCGATGTTAACCTTGTTATGAACATCTCATATATTATTACTTACTATTTTCGTCTTTCTTTGGCTTGCACTGTGTTGTATTTTATGTTATCTGGGGAACCAGAAACGACGGAGAGGCTCCGCCCCCGCCGCAGCTGCAGTTGTCCACAACCTCACGACGACTACAGCAGTCCCCTTCACCCCTCCACCGCCCCACATGGACCTTTCTTTCAGGGTTATTGGACGGGTCAGCCCCGGTGCCCCCCCCCCCCCCCTCCCCAAACACACACACAAGGAACGTAGGGAACGTCTCACACCAAACGAGTGTAACTCCTCTGTTTGCATGGTAGAGTAATGGGGATGTACGTGCAAGTGGAGAACTTGTGTGTGCAGCAATTGCCAACATAGTGTTGCTGGAGTGGAATAAGGGGAACCAGCCCGCATTCGCCGAGGCAGATGGAAAACCGCCTAAAAACTATCCACAGACTGGCTGGCTCACCGGACCTCGACACAAGTCCGCCGGGCGTATCTGTGCCAGGGACCAGGCGCTCATTCCCAATCCGGAAAGCCATGCGTTAGATCGCATGGCTAACCTGGCGGGCATCTTTCTTTGGCTTACTCTCAGGCCGTATTCCGTGCTCGTCAAAGTGTTCATTTCATTGAAAAGGTCTTGCAATAGTTCCTCAAGTTCACTGAAGATGACAAACCTAGTGAGGCTTTCTGTTGCTATTACGATTAAATGAGACTTCTTCGATTTATCACGCAGTTTACTGAGATATGAGCATATTGCATGTGGCTGCAACCATCTGAACAGGGTGTATGATGGTAGTGACATGGTAAAATACACTGATGTTTACAGACATAACGCACACAGGCGTTACTCAATGGCAGTAACTGCGCAAAGTTAGTATTGAAGGAGATGCAGCAGATTTTTTTTCGTCCCACTGATCTTGCGATACACAATGAAGGAATTGAATATACACATATCAATAACAAAAAACGTCTTACTATACTCGTTTACTTTGCGTCACATGATTATAACAAGAGCTGTAATCTCGTTTTGAAGGTCTATGCCACTGATTACTTCTCCTAACCAAGGGCACTTTGAATTGCTGCTTGCAGTTTTTCAGAATCTGAGTCACTGAAAGACAAATCACTTACTTCATTGTCACCGTTGATAATATTGTGAATAACCTTCAGTAAGCACTCCTCATCATCACCATGAACTAACCTCTTCGTCATGCTAGTTGTTTACTAAGTTAAGCTACCACATGATAAACATGGCCTATGCTTCGTTTCTGAATACATTTATGAGCCAACTGCAACAGAGGGGAGAAGAGGTTGTAACAGTTTCAGAGCAGAGAGTCCCATTGTTCTTGATATTTAAACAAACTGGCCACTTGCCTAGTTACCCTTATGAAAGGATGCCACTTGCTTGGACTCTTGTTTTGCTTATTTAGGACATGATTAATGGGTCGTACCTGTCATTATAATTACAATTCATGGCCTTTAACTGCTATTATAATTAGTGTAATTTATAGGCAATATGTCAGTGTTCATGTTTACCCTGATGTCTGAATGCTTTTAGCGTCAAGTGACAACTGTCATCATGAAGACGACCGTTGATGACCCTAGACTGTCGTCTGCCCTCTCCCACTGCTGCAGTGTCCTCCCACCACACCGTCACCTCCTTCAGGGGCTCCAGCATCCTGAGACTGTCATTCATAGTCTGTGCCTCGCTCCAGCAACACCACCACCTCAGTACACTAATTCACCTCAATGCCCTTTAGCGATTTTTTAAGGAATACAGTTGTAAATATGGAACTTGACGCCACAGTGCACCAAAATATTCTCTTTTTACTCTAATATTATAGTAAATAACGTTCCTTCACAAAAATACAGAACCTAGTAACTAATGTGACATCGCAACAAAAAATACTATCTTTCTACTCTGACACTATAACATTATAGTAAATAACATTGGGATGGATTAGCTATGTACTTTGTTGACTGACACTGTGCTGGGCTAAGACGAAGGGGGGAGGGGGCGGATAGATGGGTCATGTCACAGCGCCAGGTGGCTAATGGACTGACCAGCAGTGGCCATAGCAGGCAGGCAGAT
This sequence comes from Schistocerca gregaria, assembly GCF_023897955.1. Lineage (NCBI taxonomy): Eukaryota > Metazoa > Arthropoda > Insecta > Orthoptera > Acrididae > Schistocerca > Schistocerca gregaria. The sequence goes on from NC_064921.1 coordinate 864,700,864, forward strand.
TGCTGGCTGTGGGTAGTCGCACCTTCTTCCACCTTCCTCTTCCTCCCTCTCTGGAGTAAACACATGGACACATGGCCCACTGTCTCTCTTTGTCTCTCTGTCTACGTGATTTGCACCTTATTCAAAGTGCTTAAAGACATGCTGCTGGGTTAGCAGTCAGTATGGTACTTGTGAACAGACAAAGAGAGTGGCCATTATTAAAGCTGGTTGTGCTAAATCAGGCTCACATTTTATATGAAAATAATAAGAAGACAAATGTAAAAAAATTATTTTTATTCCATCGTTTTTTCCAATGTTCTCAACAAAGTTTGAAAGACGTTGGACCAAAAGCATCACAGTCTCTATTCAACAGAAAAAACGTAAACAGTTGGTGAAAACAGAGATGATGTAGGCCTACAAGTAAACTCGCCAGTCTGGAACACTAGTGGTAGCTTGAGAAATTTATGAGTAATATTAAACAAAACAGATGTCAGTTCTCTAGGAAATAGATAGTAATCTGTTGCATTCAAATTATAGTATTCATCCATAAGATGTTTATATACATTTCAGGAATCAATTTGTGGCCCTATATTCCGGGTCGTGTGAGTGAGCTGTTTCGTTGGGGACTCCGGAGGAGCCAAGAGGGCAGTGCGAGAACACACTGGGACCACTGGCGGAATGCATGCACTGCCGGATGGAAGGGCTGTGGTCGCGAGGGCTCACGATCTAGTTGTCAACTGGATCCAGCAAACTTAAAGTGGAATGGATTTTAGTCCTAGCAGTGAAACCTCCACCATTGTAAGATATCGCGATTCTCCAGTGACATGGGTTCGTGTTGCTGCTCGCCGTGTCGCCAAGACGAAGAGCAGCGAGTGGGGTGCTTGGGGATGGCGGATCTAATTATCTTTCCTCGACTTCTTGTTACTAATTACTGCATTCTATGTATGACTATTTGTTAAGTTCAATCCGCGGTATTTTTCCTGCCTGGTGGCCACCAACGCCCCAGTGACTTGCCCTGGAGGTTAGTGTATGTAACGGCAGTGTACGTTTCCTCACCTCGCCGCTGCTGTCTGGTAAGGCGTGTAGTTTTGACAGTTTCCTTGATTTGTAGGTCGGTTGATGTTTCTTCTATTCTGGTAGTAGTGGTTCCTTTCTCCTTCCGGACGCTCTAAGCACAGCATTCTGAGTACGTAGAGCTGACCGCCGCTTCCGGCATTGGTGTCGTATTCCATCGTTGCATTGATTATCGGACGGTAGGTAGCTTCAGCAGATTATCATCAGTCATTCGTTAGACTGACACTAGTCTGAGTTACCATCTTGTCAAGTGAATGAAACTCTTGGCTGCCTTTCTCATCGCTCGCGAAAGTGTTTTTGGCCTGACCTACTCAGAGGTCGATTCCTAGAGCACTGTCAGTGACTAGCCCTTGTGTTTTAGTATTCTTTTATTATCTTATTATTGTATTACCATCATTTGTCTCATCTGTTTGGTGATCAGTTGCTTGTCCTCCTGAATTAACCTTGTTGTTATATTTTCTGTTTTATTGTATGTTTCTAATTTTTTTTTAATATAATTGCCATTCTTGGCGTTAAAGTAAGTTTAAACGGTTGTTAAATGAAGCAACAAGTTTACTGTTACCAGTCACCATTTTATTTATTTCCAAGACGCGTTTCAAAGGTTTAAACCTCCATCATCGGGTGGATTTACATTAGTTAGTATGACATTTGTGTGTGTTTTGTGTTACGATTTTTTGGAGGAACTTGTGGCACTGCCTTGTGGAGAAACAAGACACTATTTCAGAACATGGTTTTGGATTTCTTCTGACAAAAAATTAAACTGATATCTAATGGTAAACATAAAATAAGTAAAATAGAGTACCTCCAGTGGTCACAGGTTCCTTTCGCTGTCGTAACACATCACATGTATACTGTCACATTTGTAAAACAAATATGGCGTCTGGAATCTGCTGGGTGCAAGGTTCGTATAGCAGAAGAGAAGACATAATCAAAAAGTGCAAAGAATATATTTCGTAACAACATTATTACAGAATAATTATTTAAAGGATTTGGAGGTGTTTGTTCTGAGGTGTCGAATATATATATGTGTGTACTTCAGGTGGCATATAAATTCGATTTCGACAAGTTAAAACAGCTTAACATTCGTACTCGTTTACACAATCAGGTGAAAAATTAAAAGGCTTAAACTTCATACTTGTTAATAACAATCAGGTGAAATGTTACAGACTTAAGTACAATAATTATATTGGCTACAGCAGTAAAATTTTACATAGATGGCAATATTTGATTGGGATTAATAGACAGATGTGAGAGGCTGGAGGCAGAAGGAGAAGAAGAGAGAGAGAGAAAGTTAAACAGAGAGAGAGAGGGTGGAAAGAGTGATTGTATGAGAGGAAACGCTACATGGCAAGGAGTCTTAAGATTACATGTTACATATATTAGCTGCCTAAAGGTTGGGGTAACACATTGGTTAATGCTATAAAATATGCACACAGATATACAATTTGTGCCGGTAGTTGATGTAGGCCTACATACAGTTCAAAGCTGACAAGGGATACAAGCTGTTGGTGTGATGAATTATCTGTAAATGAGGTCAATCTCTTGTACTTTTGGCGGCTGTCAATATTTAGGGTAAATATCAGTGTCTCTCTCTCTCTCTCTCTCTCTCTCTCTCTCTGTGTGTGTGTGTGTGTGTGTGTGCATTTTTAAGAATGTAGACAGTTGGTGAAAACAGAGATGATACTATTGTAAATATTGTCATTTTTGTCATTTAAGATGGATTCTGGTTGTTTTCGTTTGGTGTTTGTATATTTGGAGTGTTTCAAGGATGTCTAGTTTTCTGCCTTTCGGTTTGATGTATAAGATACTAAAGTTGTGTTGCTAACATGGTGTTTTGTTTCACGCAGGTGTGTGGCTATTGCTGATGTGTGTATTTTTCTTGTTTTTTACTGCTGCCATGTGTTCCTTGAATCTAATCTCAAATTATCTGCCTGTCTGGCCTATGTAGAAGCAGTCGCAGTCCAAACATTCAATTTTGTACACGACACTCCGGCACAAAGGCCGCAGGTGGCACTTTTAAGTCAATTACCATTTTATAGTTATGGACATTGTCATCATCTGATGGGACATTCGCTGTCAAAGTGGAGTCCGCAACGCCTAGAATGGGCGTTTCATCTTCCCGCTGCGTCGGAGTATGCTTTGTTGGGTCATCAGAGAGTGTCAGCTGCTACCATGAAGCGGTAGCAGTCGTGAGGGAGGGCAACGTAAATGGGGGAAGCAGTATCGGCGGCAACGGCAGCGCCATGTTCGCAGGCGTGTGGTGCGTGATCCGGTGATGGATGCATCCGGATAGGAAGTGGACCTCCTTCCTACATCAGGAACAGGTCCCTGGTTGTCCGTTGTAAATGACGATGGCACGGCAGCCGCCGATATAGAGATACAAGGGGACATGTTTTTCTAAGTTCAGTTTAGACCTTCATGTTCAAAGGAACAGACATTGCAGCGACTGCATCCGGAAATGAGATATACTCGCAATTGCGAAATGGACAACCATCAGCTGTATAATGGAATGATGACAGTGAAAATTTGTGTCAGACCCGCACTCGAACCCAGATTTCCCGCATGTCGCGAGTGGTCGCCTTACCATTAGATTATTTGAGCTCTACGCATGGCCAGACTCACTCTTCCACGTGTCGACAACCATGTGTCCACAACCTGTACTTGTACATGCACTGCCTACATTCCTGTACAGGGGAGACATTTTACTTGAAAGTCGCTTGCCTTGTGTCGGGACGGAGCGAGGTGGCCCAGTGGTTAGCACACTGGACTCGCATTCGGGACAGCAACGGTTCAATCCTTCGTCCTGTCATCCTGATTTGGGTTTTCCGTGATTTCCCTAAATCGGTTTAGGTAAATTCCGGGATTGTTCCTTTGAAAAGGGCACGGCAGACATCCTTCTCTATTCCGATGACACAGATGACCGCGCTATTTGTTCTTCTCCTCCATTCAACCCAACCAATCCGGTATCGGCGGATAAATATGATATTGCAGACTCCAAAGGACCATTGCATTGCAGTTCGGAACAGCACAGTATTGTATTTACCTGCAGACATAGGGCAAACGACTTTCAAGTAAAATGTCTCGCCTGTATGGGAATATACATCATGGAAGTACGAGCACAGGTCTTAGACACATGGTTGAGAAGTATGGAAATTTCGGTCTGGCCTTGAGTCATGCTCGTATGGCCTAATGATAACGCTACCACTCAAAATACGTAGGAAATCCATGTTCGAATGCCAGTCTGGCACAACTTCCCATTTCCGTCATTGCATTTTCGACACTGCAATTTCATTATTGCATTATGCAGCTGATGGTTGTCCAAATTTGAAATTTCGAATAATTTCATGTATCTACATCTACATCTACATCTACATCCATACTCCGCAAGCCACCTGACGGTGTGTGGCGGAGGGTACCCTGAGTACCTCTATCGGTTCTCCCTTCTATTCCAGTCTCGTACTATACGTGGAAAGAAGGATTGTCGGTATGCTTCTGTGTGGCCTCTAATCTCTCTGATTTTATACTCATGGTCTCTTCGCGAGATATACGTAGGAGGGAGCAATATACTGCTTGACTCTTCGGTGAAGGTATGTTCTCGAAACTTCAACAAAAGCCCGTACCGAGCTACTGAGCGTCTCTCCTGCAGAGTCTTCCACTGGAGTTTATCTATCATCTCCGTAACACTTTCGCGATTACTAAATGATCCTGTAACGAAGCGCGCTGCTCTCCGTTGTATCTTCTCTATCTCTTCTATCAACCCTATCTGGTGCGGATTCCACACTGCTGAGCAGTATTCAAGCAGTGGGCGAACAATCATACTGTAACCTACTTCCTTTGTTGTCGGATTGCATTTCCTTAGGATTCTTCCAATGAATCTCAGTTTTGCATCTGCTTTACCGACGATCAACTTTATATGATCATTCCATTTTAAATCACATGTACATGTTTACGTCATAGAATTACTCAAGAGCCAACCATCACCCTGGAGGGTATACGTGACAATCTACCAAGTTACATTTTAACCTTGAATGTACCACACACACTTGTCCCAGGGGCGTTGGTGGGGTATCAGTTACGCCGCGACCTCGGATCTTGGTCTCGTATGTATCCTGCTCCACTACTAACATCACTGCGTTTTGATAGCTCCACAGGACGTAAGCATCATTTCGTTGGTTCATGCGCATATGGCATAACAGATGTACCGTATCGACACTATTCCTCAGTGAATTGACATCATCAAGGCTAGAGGTCGTGTTGCACAACATTAACGTGTTGTATCACGAAAGTGACTATTTTCTCTCCATTATGGCTACACAAATTACGTGTTTCGCTGTTTCCCAGAAATAACTGAGATTAAAGAATGGAAGGAAGCACTATTAGGGATAAACGTCCCGACATTGAGGTCATTTAAGATGGAGCCCAGTCTCGGAAATTTCAAGGGTGGAGACGAAAATCTGTCACGCACTTTGAAAGGAACCATACCGACATTGAGCTGGAGTGATTTCGGGAAACCACTAAAATCCTAAATCTCGATTACCAGACGCGACACCTCGTTCAGTATAGCTTTGAATAGACAAGGCAGTTTTCGTAATGCAACCTTTTCGGACAAGCATGCGTTGAGTGACCACATAAAAATAAAAGATTAAGTTAAAAATCACCTAATTACGCAATAAACTCCAGAGAACCGTCGAAGTTGCAGTATTAATTTTCTTTATAACTTGATGACTCGTTAAAGACTAAGCTCATCATCAAATTAGGCTCAAAGGCAGTCTTACAGTAACAAAAAGTATTAACATTGCAATTTAGATAGTTCTGTGCAGTTCGTTGGATAATTTGATAACGGCTGTTGACTTCATGCCTTCCAGAATGCCAGATAATATTAAAAATTAAAAATCACCCCAGTTTTTTCTTTACTGTTGTTGTTTCTCGACTTAGGCGAAATGGGAAGGGGGTGGAAGGACGACTTGTCGTCCCCGACCCCCTGGACTCTGGCTACACAGTTCTATAAACGACTAGAAGCGAGTTCCCCTGATTTTGGTGCCCATCTCGTTTGGTCAAGGACATCATCATGTGCCTGATGGCAGTGATGCAATTACAGTCACGTTCAGAAAAAAAAGAACATCTTGAATGACTAGATATAGGACTCTCGTATTCACAGGACATGTTCAGTAGTATGTTCTGCAGAAATGATTAGCATTTGAACCATGTCGGCCCGCGGGTTCAAGGTCAACATCGGTGTCGCGGCACAACACCACCTACAGGTAAAATGTGACTGCGCCTCTCATTGTCGCTATAGACTGAAGGTAATAGATCAGTGTGACCTGATCAGACGTGCAGGATATATAGCAGATGTGAGAGTGGACCGTATCCTAAAATGAGTGAGTTTGAAAGATGGCACATTATTGGCATGAGAGAATGTGATGCATTCGCCTGGGAAATTGCTGCTCGTGTGGGATGAATAGTTTCAGCATTGCAACGGGCGTCTGTAAAATGGTTCACGAAAAGCCGTAGGATGCAACGAGATGGGTCACGTTGTGCCAACCAGACCACCCCCCGAGAAGACCAACACCTCATCCGAATGGCATCGCCGGACCGATCTGCATCGTCCTCGGCTCTAGCGCAACAGTGTAACAGTGTAACACATCGCACACTATCAGGTGTGACAGTCTGTTGCTGTATATTACAGCATGGGTTACATGCGCAAAGTCCACTTCTCTGCCTGCCTTTGATGAATGTGCAGAAACTTGCTAGACGGCAATGGTGTATCGAACGATGTCACTGGGGACACAAATGGTATCAGACAGTGTTTTCAGACAAATCCAGGGGCTGTTTGTTTAAAAATGGTGGCCGCATTTTGGTTTGAAGCAGACAAGAGGAGTGGCACAATGACTGCATTCATGCAAGACGTACAGTGCGACTTAAGGCATTATGTCTGAGTTGGCATCCCTTCGCTCCCAGCTTCAGGGAGTGTTGGCTTTGGTCACACAGCTTGAGGCTGTTGCCAATGGGCCTCAATGTGGGGGTCCGGATGGGGCATTGTCAGGGACGGCCAGCTCGTCTGACGCCTCCCCCGATCGGACTATGGCTGTGGCTGCCCGGGATACTGCCCACATTGAGATTGCCCCTCACCTTTGGTAGAGTGGTAGGTCGTCTCGAGGTGTGGCAGGGGGCGAAAGACATTCCGGAGGCCTGAACGGAAGGCCTCTCCACTTTGTCTGACGAACCAGTTTCAGGCTCTGTCTCACGCTGATACTGATCTCCGGCCAGACATGGCTGCTTGTCCTATTCCAGTGGTTGCCCCTCAGTCTGCAAGATCTGGGTGGTCGCAGAGGGTGGGCTTACTGGTAGTGAGAGCTCCAACATCAGGCATGTAATGGGGCCCGTTAGGGATATGGCTGCAAGGGAGGGGAAGAAAACCAAAGTGCACTGAGTGTGCATACCGGGGGGAGTCATTACAGATGTGGAAAGGGTCCTTCCAGATGCCATGAAGGGTACAGGTCGCACCCATCTGCAGGTGGTCGCTCATGTTGGCACCAATGACATGTGTTGCTATGGATCGGAGGAAATCCTCTCTGGCTTCCGGAGGCTATCTGATTTGGTGAAGAATGCCAGTCTCGCTAGCGGGATGAAAGCAGAGCTCACCATCTGCAGCATCGTCGACAGGACTGACTGCGGACCTTTGGTACATAGGCGAGTGGAGGGTCTGAATCAGAGGCTGAGATGGTTCTGCGACCGTGTGGGCCGCAGATTCCTCGAGTTGCGCCATTTGGTGGTGTGGTTTCGGGTTCCGGTGGATAGGTCAGGAGTCCACTACACACAGCAGGCGGCTACACGGGTAGCAGGGGATGTGTGTGGCGTGGAATGGGCGGTTTTTTAGGATAGATGGCCTCGGGAAAGTCCAGAAAGGGCAACAGCCTCAAAGGGTGCAGGGAAATACCACAACATGCGGGGACCAAGCAGCAATCGGTATTGTAATTGTAAACTGTCGAAGCTGCGTTGGTAAAGTACCGAAACTTCAAGCGCTGATAGAAAGCACCAAAGCTGAAATCGTTATAGGTACAAAAAGTTGGCTGAAGCCAGAGATAAATTCTGCCGAAATTTTTACAATGACACCGACGGTGGTTAGAAAGGTTATATTGCCTGCAACTGGTGGTGGCTTGTTTGTCGCTGTTAGTAGTAGTTAACCCTGTAGTGAAATAGAAGTGGATAATTCCTGTGAATTACTATGGTTGGAGGTTATACTCAACAACCGAGCTAGGTTAATAACTGGCTCCTTTTACCGACCTCCCTACTCAGCAGCACTAGTGGCAGAACAACTGAGAGAAAATGTGGAATACGTTTCACACAAATTTCCTCAGCATGTTATAGTCGTAGGACGAGATTTCAATTTACCAGATATAGACTGGGACACTCAGATGTTTAGGACGGTTGGTAGGGGCAGGGCATCGAGTGACATTATACTGAGTGCACTATCCGAAAATTACGTCCAGCAATTAAACAGAGAACCGACTCAGGGAGATAACATCTTGGACCTAATGATAACAAACAGACCCAAACTTTTCGACTCTTTAAGCGCATAACAGGGAATCAGTGATCATAAAGCCGTTGCAGCATCTATGAGTATGGAAGTAAATAGGAATATAAAAAAAGGGAGAAAGGTTTATCCGTTTAGCAAGAGTAATATGAGGCAGATTTCACACTATCTAACAGATCAAAACGAAAACCGAAGTGTTTAGAAGCAATGATTACATTTTGCCAATAAATTAATGATTAGTTCAGCACAAGGAGTGTGCTCCCTGCCGCCGTTGGATAAGCAGCTGCCAGCAGCAAGTCGTATAACCCTAGCTTACTTATTTGTTAGATAGTTTAATTAATTTCTTTGCATGTTTTTGGGTACTTGCATTGTTTTATTCATATTTCGGGCGTATTATAGTATTTGAGGGTTGTAGCATCGCGCCTTAGTACCTGAATAGTGTAAATTCGCGTAGTCGTCTGTCTTCTGTTTTTGTTTTGAACAGCCAGTGTCGGTTGGTCACAGCCAGTGTGCTCCCTGCCGCCGTTGGATAAGCAGCTGCCAGCAGCAAGTCGTATACCCCTAGCTTACTTATTTGTTAGATAGTTTAATTAATTTCCTTGCGTGTTTTTTGGTACTTGCATTGTTTAATTCATATATTTCCGGCGTATTAGAGTATTTGAGGGTTGTACCATCGCGCCTTAGTACCTGAACAGTGTAAATTCGCGTAGTCGTCTGTCTTCTGTTTTTGTTTTGAACAGCCAGTGTCGGTTGGTCACAGCCAGTGTGCTCCCTGCCGTCGTCGGATAAGCAGCTGCCAGCAGCAAGTCGTATACCCCTAGCTTACTTATTTCTTAGATAGTTTAATTAATTTCTTTGCGTGTTTTTGGATACTTGCATTGTTTAATTCATATTTCGGGCGTATTAAAGTATTTGACAGTTGCAGCATCGCGCTTTAGTGTTTACTTGGAAGAATCTTACTTAAATTGCTTGTGAGTTTCGTGTAGGAGGTGCAATTTCGAGTTTTAGTTACTGTAATAGTAAATTCAGCAGATTGTAGTGCAGTCGTTAGGCATTTGTACAGGTTAGTTCATACATTCTTTGCGTGTTTCCCTTGCGTTATCTAGGCACGGACTCGTGTTTCAGTAACTGTTGTTCAACACCGATTAGAATGAACAGGGACTGCGATTGCTGTGTTCGGATAAGGGCTGACTTGGCATCCCTTCGCTCACAGCTGCAAGCGGCGCTGACTTCGGTCGCGCAGCTTGAGGCTGTTGCCAATGGACACCACTGTGGGGCGCCGGACTTGGGTATCACGGGGATGTCAACCTCGTTCCGTCTGTCCCCAGATCGGTCTGCCGCTGTGGTTGCCCCGGTTGCTGCCCGCAGTGGGGCTGAGCCCTCGCCTGTGGTTGATTGGGAGGTCGTTCCAAGGCGTGGCAGGCAGCGAAAGGCGTCCCCAGAGGCTGATCAGAAAGCCTCCCCGGTGCGTCTGACAAACCGGTTTCAGGCAGTGTCTCTGGCTGAGCCAGATGCAGCTGCCTGCCCTGTTTCAGAGGATCATTCTCGGCCTTCAAGGTCCGGGCAATCGCAGAGGGTGGGCTTACTGGTAGTTGGGAGCTCCAATGTTAGGCGCGTAATGGGGCCCCTTAGGGATATGGCGGCTAACGAGGGGAAGAAATCCAGTGTGCACTCCGTGTGCATTCCGGGAGGACTCATTTCTGATGTGAAAAGTGTTCTTCCGGATGCCATGAAGAGCACAGGGTGCACCCAGCTGCAGGTGGTGGCACATGTCGGCACTAATGACGTGTGTCGCTTTGGATCTGAGGAAATTCTCTCTGGATTCTAGCGGCTATCTGATTTGGTGAAGGCTGCCGATCTTGCTTACGAGATGAAGGCAGAGCTCACCATCTGCAGCATCATCGACAGAACCGACTGCGAAACTTTGGTGCAGAGCCGGGTGGAGGGTCTGAATCAGAGGCTCAGACGGTTTTGCGACCGTGTTGGCTGTAGATTCCTTGACTTGCGCCATAGGGTGCTGGGGTTTCGGGTTTCGCTGAATTGGTGAGGAGTTCACTACACTCAGGTGGCGGCTACACGGGTAGCGGAGGCTGTGTGGCGTGGACTGGGCAGTTTTTTAGGTTAGCAGGCCTCGGGAAAGTACGGGGTGGGCTGCAATGTCAAAGGCTGCATGGCAAATACAGGACGTGCTTGGATCAAGGAACAGTCGGAATTATAGTTGTAAATTGTTGTAGTTGTGCTGGAAAAGTCCCTGAGCTTCAAGCGCTAATAGAAAGCACAGAAGCTGATATCGTTATAGGTACAGAAAGCTGGCTAAAGCCTGTAATAAGTTCTGCAGAAATTTTTACGGAGTCTCAGACGGTGTTGAGGAAAGATAGATTAGGCAGAATTGGTGGTGGAGTGTTTGTGTCTGTCAGTAGTGGTTTATCTTGTAGTGAAGTCGAAGTAGATACTCCGTACGAATTGGTATGGGTGGAGGTTATACTTAACAGCCGAATTAAGTTAATAATTGGCTCCTTCTACCGACCCTCAGACTCCGATGATACAGCTTCGGAACAGTTCAGAGAAAGTTTGAGTCTCGTAACAAATAAATACCCCACTCATAAGATTATAGCAGACTTCAACCTTTCCTCGATACGTTGGCAAAAATACTTGTTCAAAACCGGTGGTAGGCAGAAAACATCTTCCGAGATTGTCCTAAATGCTTTCTCCGAAAATTATTTCGAGCAGTTAGTCCACGAACCCACGCGAATTGTAAATGGTTGCGAAAACACCCTTGACCTCTTAGCTGATAGAGAGCATCATGACTGATACAGGGATTAGTGATCACAAGGTCGTTGTAACTATGTTCAATACAGTTTCTTCCAAATCCATCAGAAACAAACACAAAATAATTATATAAAAAAAGCGGATAAAGTGTCACTAGAAGCCTTCCTAAAAGACAGTCTCCATTCCTTCCGAACTTACTATGCAAATGTAGACGAGATGTGGCTGAAATTCAAAGATATAGTAGCAACAGCAATTGAGAGATTCATACCTCATAAATTGGTAAGAGATGGAACGGATCCCCCGTGGTACACAAAAAAGATCCGAACGCTGTTGCAGAGGCAACGGAAAAAGCATGTGAAGTTCAGAAGAACGCGAAATCCCGGAGACTGGCTAAAATTTACAGACGCGCGAAATTTGGCACGGACTTCGATGCGAGATGCCTTTAATAGGTTCCACAACGGAACATTGTCTCGAAATTTGGTAGAAAATCCGAAGAAATTCTGGTCGTATGTAAAGTACACAAGCGGCAAGACGCAGTCAATACCTTCGCTGCGCAGTGCCGATGGTACTATTACCGACGAATTTGCCGCTAAAGCGGAGTTATTGAACGCAGTTTTCCGAAATTCCTGCACCAGGGAAGACGAATGGAATATTCCAGAATTTGAAACACGAACAGCTGCTAGCATGAGTTTCTTAGAAGTAGATACCTTAGGGGTTTCGAAGCAAATCAAATCGCTTGATACGGGCAAGTTTTCAGATCCAGATTGTATACCGATTAGGTTCCTTTCAGATTACGCTGATACAATTGCTCCCTACTTAGCAATCATATACAATCGCTCGCTCACCGATAGATCTGTACCTATAGATTGGAAAATTGCGCATGTCGCACCAGTGTTCAAGAAGGGTAGTAGGAGTAATCCATTTAACTGCAGACATATATCATTGACGTCGGTTTGCAGTAGGGTTTTGGAGCACATACTGTATTCAAACATTATGAATCACCTTGAAGGGAACGATCTATTGATACCTATCAGCATGGCTTCAGAAAACATCGCTCTTGTGCAACGCAGCTAGCTCTTTATTCCCACGAAGTAATGGCCGCTATTGACAGGGGATCTCAAGTTGATTCCGTAGTTCTGGATTTCCCGAAAGCTTTTGACACCGTTCCTCACAAGCGACTTCTAATCAAGCTGCTGACCTATGGAGTATCGTCTCAGTTGTGCGACTGGATTCGTGATTTACTGTCAGGAATTTCGCAGTTCGTAGTAATAGACGGCAAATCATCGAGTAAAACTGAAGTGATATCAGGTGTTCCCCAGGGAAGCGTCCAGTGACCTCTGCTGTTCCTGATCTATATAAATGACCTGGGTGACAATCTGAGCAGTTCTCTTAGATTGTTTGCAGATGATGCTGTAATTTACCGTCTAGTAAGGTCATCCGAAGACCAGTATCAGTTGCAAAGCGATTTAGAAAAGATTGCTGTATGGTGTGGCAGGTGGCAGTTGACGCTAAATAACGAAAAGTGGGAGATGATCCACATGAGTTCCAAAAGAAATCCGTTGTAATTCGATTACTCGATAAATAGTACAATTCTCAAGGCTGTCAATTCAGCTAAGTATCTGGGTGTAAAAATTACGAACAACTTCAGTTGGAAAGACCACATAGATAATATTGTCGGGAAGGCAAGCCAAAGGTTGCGTTTCATTGGCAGGACACTTAGAAGATGCAACAAGTCCACTAAAGAGACAGCTTCCACTACACTCGTTCTTCCTCTGTTAGAATATTGGTGCGCGGTGTGGGATCCTTACCAGGTGGGATTGACGGAGGACATCGAAAGGGTGCAAAAAAGGGCAGCTCGTTTTGTATTATCGCGTTATAGGGGAGAGAGTGTGGCAGATATGATACACGAGTTGGGATGGAAGTCATTACAGCATAGACGTTTTTCGTCGCGGCGAGACCTTTTTACGAAATTTCAGTCACCAACTTTCTCTTCCGAATGCGAAAATATTTTGTTGAGCCCAACCTACATAGGTAGAAATGATCATCAAAATAAAATAAGAGGAATCAGAGCTCGAACAGAAAGGTTTAGGTGTTCGTTTTTCCCGCTCGCTGTTCGGGAGTGGAATAGTAGAGAGATAGTATGATTGTGGTTCGATGAACCTTCTGCCAAGCACTTAAATGTGAATTGCAGAGTAGTCATGTAAATGTAGATGTAGAAGGAATGTCACAAATTCGTACAACTACACCTACGTATTTAGAAGCACTGATTACATTTTCCCAATAAATTAACGATAGGACACCTTGAGCGACAGCGAACAAGTATCGATGTTACGAGTATCTGTGCGCCTACAAATAGCCGTTCAAGCTCTCTTCAAAGGACAGTTTTATTACATTACTAACCTAAAGTTAGTGGATTACCTGTAAATTTACAGTAGTACAAGGAGTCTGTTATGAATATCTAGAAATCAATTATGTCCTCTATTCAAAGCTTTTCAAAGGGTCTTGAACTCAGCTGTTATTTCGAGTAATGAGTTAAGTGTAAATAATGACTTTTGCATTGGTATAATTCGTTAAATACAAACGAGACATCATGGTAAATGAATAAAAACAGTGAAAAATCATTATTTGCTGTATCTTCCAGCCGGTAGTCTGCATCACAGTGCAGCTATCAATTGTTTTCGAAAATTTACTAATGTTTACTCAGTGACGCACACAACGCCCATGGATGAGCGCCAACGCAAGACAAAATAGTCAATTTCACGGGAGTGATTCGTATCCGTGATCTCCGAAAAAGCGTCTTAGTATCTGGCCCAATCAGATTCCACAAGACGTACCCACATAGACTTGAGGGCAGACCAAAGGAGCAAGAAGTTTTGAACAGGTTTTCGTCAGTTTGTCACAACTACCGCTCCTGTGGACGGAGATACAAATGTTTACTTCCTCCCCAGGCATCAGTATAAGAACGGCAATCAGAAATAATATCACGGGCAGCTATCCGTAACTGCTCACCGAGAGAATACAGTTCGAGAGAGTCGTCGCTCTGACTAAAAGAAAGCGGCTTTGCAGCTAGAGATGTTAACAGCAGGTCTGGTAGGCCGACTATAACTACAAACAGATGTTGGAGGAACTATTTTGTAAAAGGGACTACAACATATTTCGTGCCTCATACAGGAAGAAACTGAAAACGCACCTAGAGGACAGAGAGCTTGTGCGAAAGTGCCGACAAGTTTTTCTTACTAAAAGTGAAACAGTTGCAGCGAGAGATCAACTTCCTCGATTACCGTGACGCAGATCTCCGAAGGCAGAGGGAAACTGGAGAAGTAAGCTCACAAAGATTCGCTGTGAAACAGGAACTCTGAGAGGGAAAAGCCAGTACTTCCACGTAGTGAGGAGTCTGATGCTTCCATCAGAGCGAACGCTATTCATTAAAAGAAAAAGTTAGGAGTGTGTACGGCATTATTGGCGGAGAAACCACATGTGGGGTGTTCGATCGTCGTTTTACTTGGCGCCACATCGGCGACTTGGAAGTCGATGATGAGGAAAAGACACACGCGCACTTACAAAAACGCGCGCACGCAAACACAGTCCCGATCGGAAAAATTCTCAACGCTGTCAGAAATCGAACGTTCGGCCTCGTGATCCAGAGCTATGTTAATGACATGACCACCAACTGCTTACACAGGGAAGGTGAATTCACGTTACAGGAAGATCATTCTCCTGTGCATAATCCACATTAGTTCACCAGCAGGTGTCCAAACAAGGGCATCAACGTTATGGATGGGCCGATACAGCCTGCTGATATGAATTTAAAAAAAAACATAGGTGCAAGGAAAGAAACCGTGAAGACACCATGCATAACAGAAGAAATACCTCAGTTGGTCGACAAAAAAAGTAAGTACAAACCCGTTCATAGAAATTCAGGAATACAGGAATACAATCAACTTATAAATAAAATAAATACGAATTGCAGGGGAGCTAACGCGAAACAGCTGATGGAGACTGTGAAGTCAAGGGCGGCAACGTTAAGAGTACTATGAGAATTCGGGGGACTGATGACCTTAGCTGTTTAGTCCCCCATAAACATCCCAACAACCACCACCACCTATGAGAATTCCATCGTTAAATGCAGAGGAGAGAAAGGATAGGTGACAAGAGTGCGCTGAAGGCTTCTATGAGGAAGAAGACTTTTACGATGGCGTGATGGAACAAGAAACAGGAGTCGACGGACAAGAGATACGGGATCCAGTATTAGAATCACAATTTAAAAGAGCTTTGGATGACTTAAGACCAAATAGACAGAAGGGATAGAAACCATGCCATTGGAATTCCTAAAATCACTGGTGAGAGTGAAAACAAAACGACTATTCAGATTGGTGTGTACATACTATGAGACTGACGGTAGACCATCAGACTTTCGAAAAAACGTCATCCACACAATGCCGAAGATAATAAGAGCCGACAAGGGCAATAATTATCCCACAATCAGCTTAACAGCTCATGGATCCAAGCTGCTGACAAGAATAATATACAGAAGAAAGGAAAACACAATTACAGATCTGTCAGATGACAATCAGCTCTGCTATGGGAAAGGTAGCAGTTTTGACGTGGATTGACAATGGAAGCAAGAGTCACGAAATATAAAGACACTTTCATAGGATTTGTCGAGTTGGTAAAAGCGTCAGAGAATGTAAAGTGGTACAAGACGTCCGAAATTCTGAGAAAAATACGAGTAAGCTATAGGGAAAGCCGGGTAATATACAATATGTACAAAAAGAGAGAGGGGGACCCAGAACAAAGTGGTCGCATTAAAAAGGGTGTAAGACAGGGATGCGTTCTTTCGTCCCTATTGTTCAGTCTATATGTCGAAGAAACAATGACGGAAATAAAAGAAACATTTAAGAGTGCGATTAAAATTAAGGCTGAAAGGATATCAGTCGTAATATTTGCTGGTGACATTGCTATCCTCAGTGAAAGTGAAGAGGAATTGCAGGATCTGTTTGATGGAATGTGCAGTCTAATGAGTACAGAATATGGATGGAAATTAAATAGAAGAAAGACGAAAGCAATGAGAAGTAGCAGAAATAAAAACTGCGAGCAACTTAACATCAGAACTGGGGATTACGAACTAAACGAAGTTAAAGAATTCCGCTACACAGGCTGGAGGACATAAAAACCAGACTATCACTGGGAAAGTGGATTCGTGGCCAAGAAAATTCTACTAGTATCAAACATAAGAATTAATTTGAGGGAGACCTTTCTGAGAATGCACGCAGTTGCGTTCTCGTTTCCCACGCCCGGATACCCGGGTTCGATTACCGGCGGGGTCAGGGATTTTCTCTGCCTCGTGATGACTGGGTGTTGTGTGCTGTCCTTAGGTTAGTTAGGTTTAAGTAGTTATAAGTTCTAGGGGACTGATGACCATTGATGTTAAGTCCCATAGTGCTCAGAGCCATTTGAAACATTTGAGAATGCACGTTTGGAGCTCAGTATTGTATGGTAATGAAACATGGGCTGTAGAAAAACCAGAATATAAGACAATCGAAGCATTTGGGATGTGGTGCTACAGAAGAATGTTGAAAATTAAGTGAACTTATATGATAATGAATCAGGAGGTACTCCGAGGAATCAAAAAAATGGTTCAAATGGCTCTGAGCACTATGGGACTTAACAGCTGTGGTCATCAGTCCCCTAGAACTTAGAACTACTTAAACCTAACTAACCTAAGGACATCACAAACATCCATGCCCGAGGCAGGATTCGAACCTGCGACCGTAGCAGTCGCGCGGTTCCGGACTGCGTGCCTAGAACCACGAGACCACCGCGGCCGGCACCGAGGAATCGGCGAGGAAATGAACATATGCACAACACTGGCCAGGAGAAGATACAGGATGATGGGATATCTGCTAAGACGTCAGAGAATAGATTCCATGGTAGCTGTAGCTGTAGACGGTAAAAACTGTAGATGAAACAGAGATCGGAATACATCAAGAAAATAATTGAGGACGTAATTTGTAAGTGCTACTCTGAGATCAAAAAGTTGGCACAGGAGAGAATTTCGTGGCGGCTGCATCAAACCAGACGCAAGACTGATGACTTAAAAAAAAGAATCCATTGGAGAATATTTGAGCTGAGGAAGCACGAAAACTGTCCACGAAACCAGCTAGCTACATCTGACGCCCTCCGAGACTGTGCTCTTGAAACCTGATAGAAAGTTGTCTCATCTGGCAGTTACGTCCGACTCCTCACAGATTCCATGCCAAGACGCATGATTAAAGTTAGAAACAATGGGCGATTCTGGACAAGATATGAGAGAACTGAATCAGAGGTAATAAAATATGAATTAGTTTCCTTTAAGTTCCTTTTTTAATTGACATAAATTTATTTTAAATATTATTCTTCAGTTTCTCCCGGCGTATTTGTTGATCGAACAGTCCACGGTTGTAATGCCGGTTCGTAGTACTCAAGGGGCAAAATATTTTGGTGATCAATATCTTTTAAACATGTTTTTAAACACATTTCTCTTTCAGTTGCCCTCTGAGTACATACTTAAAAAGTAATAAACTATGAGGGACTTTTTAAGGCTATTTTTTGTTACTTCAAATTCATCTCTCCCTTTCCCTCTATTTCTACCTCCTACATTCTCCCAAAACAAAGTAACAGATTTCTTGTAATATTTATTCATCTTTAATATCCCCTCTCATGTCTTTATTTCACACTTAACGAGCTATGGGCTGAGACTGGTAGGCAAGCTGGATTCCTCTGTTTGTATACAGCCATTAATCATGGCAACCCAATTTTGTCGGTTGTTCTGGAATCAATGTGACGGTTCCCCGTGAGGTCATAAGAACTTTTCTGATGTTAGCGGTGGGACTGTTACCTGAAGTTTGTTCAAAAAGCAGCACGTTGTACTTTTAGGGGCATAGGAGGCTAAACTAGGGTAGAGGCCCGTGTGTGCGGCAACATCTTAGGAGCTGGTCGCGGCGGAGGTTCTAGTCCTCCCTCGGGCATGGGTGTGTTTGTCCTTAGGATAATTTAGGTTAAGTAGTGTGTAAGCTTAGGGACTGATGACCGTAGCAGTTAAGTCCCATAAGACTTCACACACATTTTGAACATTTTTTTGGGGCAAAATGCCAAACAAATTTTAGCTACACGGCGACTAGGGAAAAATGTATGGATCTAAACATTTCAGGGACTGCTGGGACCTCGTGGAATTGACGAGTCGGTTATTGTCGCTCGTCAGGGATAGAAGGACGGTCTTAGTGGTCAAATGGACTCAGCTTTATTTCAGCAGTATATCAGTTTGTCAAAACTGACGTATGGGATCTACAGAGACTGGTCAAGCTCATTTCTGACTTGAAAAGAGTGCAAGAATACGTCCTGGTTCTGTGTGTGCGCGTTAGTTTCGTCACCAGTATCTGACATCCGAGAGCGAGTGTTGTAATTTAGCGCAGAAGCGCTTGACTTGATGGTAAATAGCAGTTTTGTTCTTCAAAGCACAGTGTTTGGAAAGGAAGAAGATGATGTAACTTAGCGAGGGCAGCCTTGTAGAGCGAATAACTACCTACAGATCTTATGACACTCGTTAAACTGGGAATTTTTTGTTTGATTTGATTTTTTTTAAATTTTGATGAAATTTCTAATTACATTTTAGGATACTAGTTGGTGGTCAAGCGATGTACATTGGTGTCCAACAAACAGGTATTTCCCCATGTTGTGTCTACTTTACGGTATAATCATACAAAATATCAACAGATGTCCGTACAATCGTGTTCTTCACGGAAGATGGCATTCTGGTCAATGGACAACCACGCCAACGATGACGTCATGGCTCTTGTCAAACGGAATAGTTTTTCCCGGTAGTCCCACATCCACAGTCGCTGTGTATACGCTCACAGACGGTGGATTATGGCACCAGACTCTCGGAGGGCGATAAGAAGAATGGAAGCAGGACAGTCACAAACTGATGTACACGAAGGCTTAATCTGAATCGTTCTGTTGTTTCTCGAAGGTGGTGACAGTTTATAGAGACAGAAACAATACCCCGAAGGCCAGGGCACGGCCGACCACGTGTGATATCAAAAGGAGAGGCCGTAAGGACACGACGGTACCGCCTTATCACTGCACCGCAAATGGCACCACTAGATGAGTTGTATCGAGGCAAACGGTGTACGGAAGGCTTTGAATGAGTAGCCTTTATTGTCTGAGACCTTCTGTATGTGTACCTCTGATGCGTATTCACAGAAGGTAACATCTAGAGAGGAGTCGTCAGCATGCCACCTGGCGGTCGAATAGTGGGTCAGTGTCTTTTTGTAGATGAGTCCCGATTTGGTCTGGAGAGAGATTCTCGACGCATTCGCATCTCGAGAGAAAGTGGAACACGAACTCAGGGCACAAACACTGTGGAAAGAGACCGATATGGAGGAGGATCCTAAATGGTGTGAGCAGGGATTATCTCGACCATTCGAACACCTCTTCATGAAATTGTACTGGTGAACTGACAAGGTTTAACTGCTGTCAGGTATCACGACGAGATCTTGGGACCTCATGTGCGGTTGTTGCGAGGTGCTATAGGCCCGGACTTCGAACACCGTAGAGCATGTCTGGGATGCACTAGGGAGACAGGTTGCATCACGTCAGCATCCACCAACCACTCTCCAAGACATCCGAGCAGCTCTGCTGGAAGAATGGGCGTTATTGCCTCAAAATGAGGCTGATGACGTCATTCACAGCATGCCCCGTCGTTGCTAGGCCTGTATTGCGGCCAGACATGGTAACGCCCTATGCTGAGCACATTAACCAGTTGTCGCAATGTGTGTGCTAATCCCTTAAGCTGTAAAAAACGGAGAAAATGTTTGTCTATCGTTAGGAATATTGAAGTTGCTTACGTTCTGTATTCTTCACACTGGTTCCACTTTAGTGTCACCTACCTTGCAAAATTTTCGTATGTTGTTTTAATTTTGGATACCGCCGTATATTTCTGTTTCATTTTACGATTTTCCCATGAGTTTTCCATGTTTATCCGTGCTGATGTCACTTGAGAGATCGCTAGTTTTCATTTCTAATGGTCATTCTGGATTTACACTAGTTCTCTACCCAAGCGCTTTAAGTTGAAAAACAGCTGATGAGCTGCTTCTGCAGACTAGTAAATGTGCTCAAAGCGTTATTAAATCCATTCAATAGTCTACATACTCTATGACTGTTTTTGGACATACTGAACGCTTCAAGGGTTGATATCAAACAGTGAGCATTACCATATTTCGTAAATTGCTACATAAAATAGCTTGTTCTAGCAACTGCTCCTCTATGATTCTCCTATGAAGGGCATCCAGAAATTCCCGTTACACACTTCTAGGATTTGTGGAGGGGAGTAAGTAGATAATATTCTGAGAAGGAACCCATCTCCAGAAACGTACTGTTTCGGTTCTACGACTGCTTCAATTCTGATGTGCAACGCGTAGATGTTTGCTGATGAAAAGAGAAAAAACTCAGTTGCTTGTACTGGTGTGCAATAGGGCAGAGAGAATGGCGTGCACTATGTCAGACCGCCAGCTGATGCCACTTGACGTCTGCCCCATTGCGAGACCTACTCAATGCACGTGCGTCTCCTATACAGTAAATATGGTGCGGTATCAGTTTTCGGAATACAAAGACAACCTCCTTGTGTATGGCAAAATTCGTGGTAACGGAAGAGCTGCTACTCGGCTGTAATACGAACGTCTCCCGCGACGTAGCGCGTCATCGCGCAAATTTTTTCCCCCAGTCACGCAGCGGCTGTGAGAAGCAGGTATCACCATGAGGAGGTGCTGCACGCCCAAATTTGAAGATGTGCTGCATCGCGTTGAACAGAACTCGTTAAAGAGAACTCGAACAATTACGCGTGCAGTGGGTGTTAGTTACAGTTCCGTCTGGGACGCTCTGTGTGAGCAAAATTACAACCACTTGCTCAGGGTACATGCTATCGGTCCGGCCGATTTACCGCAACGCATTGCCTAGAAACTGAAGAGACGTGAGGTGAGATGGTTGGAGACTGTATAAGTTCATTTTTCGTAGGTGCATTATCTGCAACAACGTTGGTGGTCATCACATCGAGCCCCCGTTGTAATGCATCAGAATTGTTCTGTATGTACAATATGCTGGTTTCTTTCTTGCTTTCGTGTAATGTAAACACGTGATGTTTACGATTTAATACAAACAAATGTGCTTCAATGATAAGTGGATGTTTCGTTATGTTTCCTTTCGAATTTTTATCTCCTAATTGTACTGTGTTACGCATAATTCAATTCCTCAAGCAAAAGTGGAAGAGTTAAACATCTGAATTGAAACCGCCATAGAACGGAAAAGGGAAGTTTCCGTACATGCGTTCCTATTCAAAATACACCATTGGCCATTAAAATTGCTACACCAAGAAGAAATGCAGATGATAAACCGGTATTCATTGGACACATATCTTATACTAGAATTGACGTGTGATTACATTTTCACGCAATTTGGGTGCATAGATCCTGAGAAATCATTACCCAGAACAACCACCTCTGGCCGTAATAACAGCCTTGATACGCCTGGGCATTAAGCCAAACAGAGCTTGGATGGCGCGTACAGATACAGCTGCCCATGCAGCTTCAACACGATACCACAGTTCATCAAGAGTAGTGACTGGAGTATTGGGACGAGGCAATTGCTCGGCCACCATTGAGCAGACGTTTTCAATTGGCGAGAGATCTGGAGAATGTGCTGGACAGGGCAGCAGTGGAACATTTTCTGTATCCGAAAAGCTCATATAGGACCTGCAACATGCGGTCGTGCATTATCCTACTGAAATGTAGGGTTTCGCAGGGATCGAATGAAGGGTAGAGCCACGGGTCGTAACTCATCTGAAATGTAACGTCCACTGTTCAAAGTGCTGTCAATGCGAAGAAGAGGTGACCGAGACGTGTAACCAATGGCACCCCATACCATCACCCGTGTGATACGCCAGTATGGCAATGACGAATACACGCTTCCAATGTGCGTTCACCGCGATGTCGCCAAACACGGATGCGACCATAATGATGCTGTAAACAGAACCTGGATTCATCTGAAAAAATGACGTTTTGCCATTCGTGCACCCAGGTTCGTCGCTGAGTGCACCATCGCAGGCGCTGTCTGTGATGCAGCGTCAAGGGTAACCGCAGCCATAGTCCATGCTGCTGCAAACGTCGTCGAACTGTTCGTGCAGATGGTTGTTGTCTCGCAACGTCAAAATCTGTTGACTCAGGGATCGAGACGTGGCTGCACGATCCGTTACAGCCATGAGGATAAGATGCCTGTCATCTCGACTGCTAGTGATACGATGCCGTTGGGATCCAGCACGGCGTTCCGAATTACACTCATGAACCCACCGATTGCATATTCTGCTAACAGACATTGGATCTTGACCAACGCGACCATCAATGCCGCTGTCCGATAAACCGCATTCGCGATAGGCTTCAATCCGACCTTTATCAAAGTCAGAAACGTGATGGTACGCATTTCACCTCCTTACACGAGGCATCGCAACAACGTTTCACCAGGCAATGCTGGTCAACTGCTGTTTATGTATGAGAAATCGGATGGGAACTTTCCTCATGTCAGCACGTCGTAGGTGTCGAAACCGGCGTCAGCCTTGTGTGACTGCTTTGAAAAGCTAATCATTTGCATATCACAGCATATTCTTCCTGTCGGTAAAATTTCACGTCTGTAGCACGTCATCTTCGTGGTGTAGGAATTTTAATGGCCAGTAGTGTATTATATGCTCAGTCCCACCTACAAGTACTATAGTCTGTAACGGAAATTTCCGAAAGCCCAGTGAATAATGTGAGGACCTAAAGAAGTTAACATCAAACCGTGAGGCAATAACTTAGAAGGAACTGCGCTGGCTGTGAGACATTACTTTGCAAATGTGCCCCACACTCAGTTACATAAACCTTTTATTGCTATTTCCGTCTCTCTCTGTAATAAGCGTAGTGCAGACCTAACAGTTTATTCATAAGAACATTTTCAATCTTCTAAACATAGCATCAGCGATGTTTGTTTTGTAGTCGTCGTGGGTAGAAGTTATTTTGCGTTCTTCTGATTTTTATAGATTGTATGACAATCTTACTTTAGAATACCGTATTAAAGACTTTTCTGTCATCATATTGTGTTCCTTTTTACACTTCCTGCTTTAATTTCTGTATTTCTTTGCAGTGCGCTTTTTCGGTAATCTTGATAATTAGACATTGTTTCTTTACACATTTCACTTGTATGATTTGAGGCTTTACATCACTCGTAGCTTAAGGAATTTCTTTGTGAATGTTCGAGTTCTGCAAGCAATGCTCTGTTTTTGTCTTCTAATTTGCATTCCTCTGTTTTGAGGGTAGTGCCAATGACAGTGTTCTCAAGAAATATCTTTCGTAAGTCTATAAAGATCAAAAAATGTGTTAAGTACGCATAATGTTTACACTACAAGCACGACCGAGCGAGGTGGCGCAGTGGTTAGACACTGGACTCGCATTCGGGAGGACGACGGTTCAATCCCGCGTCCAGCCGTCCTGATTTAGGTTTTCCGTGATTTCCCTAAATCGCTCCAGCCAATGCCGGGATGGTTCCTTTCAAAAGGCACGGCCGAGTTCCTTCCCCGTCCTAACCTAATTCGATGAGACCGATGACCTCGCTGTCTGGTCTCCTTCCCCCAAAACAGCCAACCAACATTACAAGCACGGTAGACGCTTCAAGGATGTTAATCACATTTGGTGAATGAGATTTTCAGTTTGCAGTACGCCTAGAGAGAAAAACAACAATGGCTGTGACAGCCATTGATTTATGATTTCCAGCTTGCAGTCATTGCATCTGAATCTTATTAGTATCTATGCCTTAGCCCATAAGACTAGTTACAGAAATGAAAGTTAATGTCATTGGTGAATACTGTTGAGATTTCGGCCCTGGGTCAACTCGGCAATGTACCTTTGAGACGCGAGCTACATTCTGCACTTCCAAGCCTGCTCAGGGAAACCGTTCGCAGTGTAAACGTAATATTCCTGTGGCTAGCAAAATTGTCAACATCGCATAATATGTTTGGCAACTTTGTGATCAAGTTACTTCCTGGAAAAGCACAGATTTATTCTGGTAAATTCATTTGGCATTTTCTTGCAGCTGCAATAAACATTTTGAGTGATTTTCATGTAAGGTGTGGCATTGGTTTATCAGATTTATGGTTTTCAGTCGAGGTAGAAAGTTCCACGGAGAAAATTATCTATGTCAACTATAATTATGGCACTGACAGAGCCTGAACTATTATTCTGCTGTCCGCAGTCGTGCGGCCAGGGCGTCTGTTTACGACCCTACCACAGAGCTTCACGCTCACGCGGTTGTTTACTTCGTGTTAGTCTTCGCCAGTGCTGGCACTTTCTATACAGAATGACACAGCCGTGCCGACAGTCTACCACAAACATCAGCTTTTGTCCGCAACTCGTGGTCTCGCGGTCACGTTCTCGGTTCCCGGCGATTTCAAGGATTTTTCCCCTGCCTCGAGATGACTGGGGGTTTGTGTTGTCCTCATTATTTCATCATCATTCATGAAAGTGGTGAGTGTGGACTGAGCAAAGGTTGGGAATTTATACCGCGTTGTTGAGCACCCACAATCCCAACATCATCATGAACATAAGCTTTAATAATTAATTTGCACGATGGAGGGCGTCTGAAGTGGAACAGTTTATACGAGAAGAAAGTAAAACTGAACCACCAGATATGATTGGAATCCACTTCTCCAATATAAGCTGTGTGGTCTACGTCAAAATGACCAACGACAAGGTGTGTGACAAAACCTTTTTCTTTTGGGGGGGGGGGGGAGGGGGGGAGGGTTCATCAGTCTTCTGACTGGTTTGATGTGGCCCACCACGAATTCCTCTCCTGTGACAACCTCTTCATCTCATAGTAGCACTTGCAACCAGCATCCTCAATATTTGCTGGATTTATTCCAATCTCTGTCCTCCTCTACAGTTCTTGCCATCTACAGCTCTCTCTACTACTATGGAAGTCATTCCGTCTGTCTTAACAGGTTTCCAATCATCCTGTCCATTCTTCTTGTCAGTATTCTCCACATATTCCTGTCCTCTCCGATTCTGCGCAGAACCTCAATTCTTACAGTATCAGTCCACCTAAATTTCAACATTCGTCTGTAGCACCACATCTCAAATCCTTCGATTCTCTCCTGTGTGCGGCTGGTCCCGTCTGAGGTTCGAGCCCTCCCTCGGGCATGGGTGTGTGTGTTTGTCCTTAGGATAATTTAGGTTGAGTAGTGTGTAAGCTTAGGGACTGATGACCTTAGCGGTTAAGTCCCATAAGATTTCACACACATTTGAACATTTGATTCTCTTATGTTCAGATTTTCCCACAGTACGAGTTTCACTACTATACAATGCTGTACTCCAGACTTACACTCTCCGAAATTTCTTCCTTAAATTAAGGCCTATGTTTCATACTAGCAGACTTCTTTTGGTCAGGAATGCCCTTTTTGCCAGTGCTACTCTGCTTTTGATGTCCTCCTTGCATAGGTAGCAGAATTCATCAACTTCATCTCCTTCGTGACCATCAGTCCTGATGTTAAGATTCTCGCTGTTCTTATTTCAGCTACTTCTCATTACTTTCATCTTTCTTCGATTTACTCTCAATTGCCGGCCGCGGTGGTCGTGCGGTTCTGGCGCTGCAGTCCGGAACCGCGGGACTGCTACGGTCGCAGGTTCGAATACTGCCTCGGGCAAGGGTGTGTGTGATGTCCTTAGGTTAGTTAGGTTTTAAGTAGTTCTAAGTTCTAGGGGACTTATGACCTAAGATGTTGAGTCCCGTAGTGCTCAGAGCCATTTGAACCATTTTTTTTACTCTCAAACCATGTTCTTTACTCATTAGATTATTCTTTCCATTATGTAATTCTCCTTCTCCTTCACTTTCACTCAGGGTAGCAATGTCATCAGCGAATCCAACCATTGGAATCCTTTCACCTCGAATTTTAATTCCACTCCTGAGCCTTTCTTTCATTTCCATCACTGTTTCTTCGATATACAGATGGATCAGTAGGGGCGAAAAACTACATCCCTGTCTCACAACCTTTTTAATCCGGGTACTTCTTTCTTCCTCCTCAGGGAACACCTCCTTAAAGTAGCACCAAGGAAATCGGAAGTGGTGGGCCAATCACCCGCCCTTCGCAAAAAAACCTGAATATTGAAACCGAGACTTTGTTCTTGGTCGTCCACTCTTATTATTCTCTCTTGGCTCTTGTACATAATGTATATTACTCGTCCCCCCTGTAGCTTACCCCTCTTTTTCTCAAAATTTCGAATATCTTGTACCATTTTACATTGTCGAACGCTTTTTCCAGATCAACAAATCCTATGAACGTGTCTTGATTTTTTTTAGTCTTGCTTCCATTATGAACCACAACGTTAGAATTTTCTCTCTGGTGTCTTTACCTTTTCTAAAGAATAAATTATCGTCGTCTAGCACACCCCCAATTTTCTTTTCCATTCTTCTGTATGTTATTCTTGTCAGCAACTTGTATGCATGAGCTGTTAAGCTGATTGTGCGATAATTTTCGCACTTGTCAACTCTTGCTGACTTCGGAATTGTGTGTATGATATTTTTCCGAAAGTCAGATGGAATGCCACCAGATTCATTCATTCTACACACTAACGGGAATAGTCGTTTTGTTGCCACTTCCCCCAACGATTTAGAAATTCTGATGGAATTTTATCCAGCCCTTCTGCCTTATTTGATCTTAAGTCCGCCAAAGCTCTCTTAAATTCTGATTCTAATACTCGATCCCCTACCTGCTCTAAATCGATTCCTGTTTCTTCTTCTATCACATCAGACCACTCTTCCCCCTCATAGAGATCTTCAATGTACTGTTTCCTGCTTACCGCTCTATCCTCTGCATTGAACAGTGGAATTGCCGTGACACTCCTAGTGTAACCAATCTTGCCTTTAATGTCACCTAAGGTTTTTTTCACTTTCCTGTATACCGACTCAGTCCTTCCGACAATCATATCTCTTTCGATTTCTTCACATTTTTCAAGCAGCCATTTCGTCCTAGCTTCCCTGAACTTCCTATTTATTTAAGTTACCCATGGTTTCTTCACAGTTATCTTCTTTGTACCTATGTTTTTCTTTCCAATTTCTGTGATGACCTTTTTAGATATGTCTATTCCTCTTCAACTTTACTGCCTAATGAAGTCTTTCTTATGCTTGTATCTACACTCCTGGAAATGGAAAAAAGAACACATTGACACCGGTGTGTCAGACCCACCATACTTGCTCCGGACACTGCGAGAGGGCTGTACAAGCAATGATCACACGCACGGCACAGCGGACACACCAGGAACCGCGGTGTTGGCCGTCGAATGGCGCTAGCTGCGCAGCATTTGTGCACCGCCGCCGTCAGTGTCAGCCAGTTTGCCGTGGCATACGGAGCTCCATCGCAGTCTTTAGCAGTGGTAGCATGCCGCGACAGCGTGGACGTGAACCGTATGTGCAGTTGACGGACTTTGAGCGAGGGCGTATAGTGGGCATGCGGGAAGCCGGGTGGACGTACCGCCGAATTGCTCCACACGTGGGGCGTGAGGTCTCCACAGTACATCAATGTTGTCGCCAGTATTCGGCTGAAGGTGCACGTGCCCGTCGACCTGGGACCGGACCGCAGCGACGCACGGATGCACGCCAAGACCGAAGGATCCTACGCAGTGCCGTAGGGGAGCGCACCGCCACTTCCCAGCAAATTAGGGACACTGTTGCTCCTGGGGTATCGGCGAGGACCATTCGCAACCGTCTCCATGAAGCTGGACTACGGTCCCGCACACCGTTAGCCCGTCTTTCGCTCACGCCCCAACATCGTGCAGCCCGCCTCCAGTGGTGTCGCGACAGGCGTGAATGGAGGGACGAATGGAGTCATGTCGTCTTCAGCGATGAGAGTCGCTTCTGCCTTGGTGCCAATGATGGTCGTATGCGTGTTTAGCGCCGTGCAGGTGAGCGCCACAATCAGGACTGCATACGACCGAGGCACACAGGGTCAACACCCGTCATCATGGTGTGGGGAGCGATCTCCTACACTGGCCGTACACCTCTGGTGATCGTCGAGGGGACACTGAATAGTGCACGGTACATCCAAACCGTCATCGAACCCATCGTTCTGTCATTCCTAGACCGGCAAGGGAACTTGCTGTTCCAACAGGACAATGCACGTCCGCATGTATCCCGTGCCACCCAACGTGCTCTAGAAGGTGTAAGTCAACTACCCTGGCCAGCAAGATCTCCGGATCTGTCCCCCATTGAGCATGTTTGGGACTGGATGAAGCGTCGTCTCACGCGGTCTTGACGTCCAGCACGAACGCTGGTCCAACTGAGGCGCCAGGTGGAAATGGCATGGCAAGCCGTTCCACAGGACTACATCCAGCATCTCTACGATCGTCTCCATGGGAGAATAGCAGCCTGCATTTCAGCGAAAGGTGGATATACACTGTACTAGTGCCGACATTGTGCATGCTCTGTTGCCTGTGTCTATGTGCCTGTGGTTCTGTCAGTGTGATCATGTGATGTATCTGACCCCAGGAATGTGTCAATAAAGTTTCCCCTTCCTGGGACAATGAATTCACGGTGTTCTTATTTCAATTTCCAGGAGTGTATAAAAATGTTGAAATGTGTGTTAAATCTTATGGGCCTTAACTGCTAAGGTCATCAGTCCCTAAGCTTACACACTACTTAACCTAAATTATCCTCAGGACAAACACACACACCCATCCCCCAGTAGGACTCGACCCTCCGCCAGCACCAGTCGCACATTCCATGACTGCAGGGCCCCAGACCGCTCGGCTAATCCCGCGCAGCGTTGTATCTAAAGGGTGAGTCACCTAACATTACAGCTGGATATATTTCGTAAACTACATCAAATACTGACGAATCGATTCCACTGACCGAACGTGAGGAGAGGGGCTAGTGAATTGGTTACTAAAAACCATAAAAAATGCATGGAAGTATATTTTTTAACACAAGCCTAGGTTTTTTAAAATGGAACCCCGTTAGTTTTTTTAGCTCATCTGAACATATAAACAGATACGTAATCAGTGCCGTTTGTTGCATTGTAAAATGTTAATTACATCCGGAGATATTATAATCTACAGTTCACGCTTGAGTACCACTCCTCCGCTGTTCGATCGTTTGTATCGGAGAGCACCGAATTACGTAGGGATCCAAAGGCAACGGTGATGGACCTTAGGTACAGAAGAGACTGGAACAACACATTAAGTCCACATGCTAACACCTTTTTATTGGTCTTTTTCACTGACGCACATGTACATTACCATGAGGGGTGAGGTACACGTACACATGTGGTTTCCGTTTTCAATGACGGAGTGGAATAGAGTGTGTCCCGACATGTCAGGGCAATAGATGTTAAATGTGGTGGCCATCATTTGCTGCACACAATTGCAATCTCTGGCGTAATGAATGTCGTACACGCCTCAGTACATCCGGTGTAATGTCGCAGCAGGCTGCCATAATACGTTGTTTCAAATCCTCTGGGGTTGTAGGCATATCACGGTACACATTCTCCTTTAACGTGCCCCACAGAAAGAAGTCCAGAGGTGTAAGATCAGGAGAACGGGCTGGCCAATTTATGCGTCCTCCACGTCCTATGAAACGCCCGTCGAACATCCTTTCAAGGGTCATCCTAGTGTTAATTGTGGAATGTGCAGGTGCACCATCATGCTGATACCACATACGTCGACTTGTTTCCAGTGGTACATTTTCGAGCAACGTTGGCAGATCATTCTGTAAAAACGCGATGTATGCTGCAGCTGTTTGGACCCCTGCAATGAAGTGAGGACCAATGAGGTGGTCGCCAATGATTCTGCACCATACATTTACAGTCCACGGTCGCTGTCGCTCTACCTGTCTGAGCCAGCGAGGATTGTCCACGGACCAGTAATGCATGTTCCGTAGATTCACTGCCCCGTGGTTTGTGAAACCCGCTTCATCGGTAAACAGGTAGAACTGCAACGCATTCTCTGTTAATGCCCATTGACAGAATTGCACTCGATGATTAAAGTCATCACCATGCAATTGCTGATATAGCGACACATGAAACGGGTGAAAGCGGTGACAATGCTGTATGCGCATGACACTACTTTGACTCAGTCCACCGGCTCTCACAATGTCCCGTGTACTCATGTGTGGGTCCATGGCAACAGCAGCTAACACACCAACTGCACCCGCTTCTCCTGTGACGGGCCTGTTACGGACCCGTTTGCGTGCTACGACCATACCTGTTGCATACAGTTGGCGGCAGATGTTTTGCAATGTGCGGCACGTTGGATGCTCTCTGTACCGTTCTGCATACACCTTGCAGGCTTCAGCTGCATTTCGTCGACACTCGCCATAGATGAGTATCATCTCCGCCTTTTCAGAGTTCGAATCCACCATGGTCACAGTTCCTACAACACTACACTACCACAGACGTTTGGTAACACGGTGTACTACAGTTGGTCTGCGTGCGGAGACGAATGCAGAATAACAATAGCAGCAAGCGCTACATGCGGACACTGCGACAGCTAGACCAAACCACAACAGTGCACTACAGCCACACTCGTAAACACGGTCGTCATCGTAAACATGTCCCTGCAGATGCTGCTCGCCGACGGTGGCCCGTGTTTGTTACAACACGCAACTGAACGTCGGAGGTTTCAAGAGTCAACTTTAGGTTACAATATCTCCGGATGCAATTAACATTTTACAATGCAACAAACGGCACTGATTACGTATTTGTTTATATGTTCAGATGTGCTAACAAATCTAACGTGGTTCCATTTTAAAAAAAACGTAGGTTTGCGCTAAAAAACATACTTCGGTGAACTTTTGTTTGGTTTGTGTTAAACAATTGCACTAGCCCCTCTCCTCACGTTCGGTCTGTGGAATCGGTTCGTCAGTATTTGATGTGGTTTACGAAACATATCTAGCGGTAACGTTAGGTGACTCACCCGTACAGCCTTAGAGAACATCAAGCGTTTGTCGTCATTCCTTAGTAGTTCCGTTTCCCACTTCTTTGCATACTGATTCTTCCTGACTAATGTCTTAAACTTCATCCTACTCTTTACTACTACCACATTGTGATCTGAGTCAATATCTTCTGGTTACGCCTTATAATCCAGTATCTGATTTCGGAATTCTGTCTGACCGTGATGTACTCTGACTGAAATCTTCACCTGTCACCCGGCCTTTTCCAGGTATACGTCCGCCTCTTGTGCTATTACTAGCTGAAATTTATTACAGAACTCAATTAGCCTTTCTGCTCTCTCATTCCTTGTCACAGCCCCATATTCTCCTATAATAGTTTCTCCTGCTCCTTCGAATACAACTACATTGCAGTCCCCCACGAATATTAGATTTTCATCTCCCATTACGTACTGTATTATGCTTTCAATATCCTCATATACTTTCTCTATCTCTTCATCTTCAGGTTGAAAGGTCGGCATGTTCAGCTGTACTATCATTGTCCGTGTTGGTTTGCTGTCGATTCTGATAAGAGCAACCCTGTCACTGAACTGTCCACAGTAACTCACTCTCTGTCCAACCTTCCTGTACATAATGAACCCTAATCTTGTTATACCATTTTCTGCTACTGTTGATATTACCCTATACTCATCTGACCAAAAATCCTCGCAGTCCTCTGCAAGAGGTACGACTATTCCGCAACCTCTTGCCAATGGGGAGAGCGCCACGACACCTTTTCAGTTGCAGGCCACATGTCCTGTGGGCACATTATGTATCTTTAATGCAGTGGTTTCCATTGCCTTCTGCGTCGTACGCCACTACAAAGATGGACTTAAATTTAAACATTCTGACGGCCATGTCGGAGCAGTAGCTATTGATCAGGCGAGGCTTGGATTAAGAACTGTTGAAGTATTCGAGCTACTATTTGAGATTCCGGCTGATTTCGTAGTTGCCGCGCTACAACTCTATGGTACCAGAACAATGGACAACCTTTACTAAATACTCGGAGCTTAATGGGGTGCTACAAATACGGATCCAACTATCAAAACATTTGTAGTCTTATCCCACAATTGGAGGCTGCAGAGCGGTAGTCATTTATGATGGTCAGGTTGTGGTCAGCAAGGCCACGTCCGTTAAGCACGTTTTCCACGAAAAATACTACAAGTACCGACAGGTGAAGATGTGGCAGCATCTTTGGCGACGTTCCTCCCTCTCACATATACAAATGTGTTTCGGAAGAACGCCCCACTGAACAATCACCTCACCCAACAGCTGGACACTCCCATAGAAGAGCGGATGACGACACGAGCAGGGTGGCGGCGGCGATGCCAACCGCCGAGCAGCAGCGACCGATACCTGCAATACAGAGATCGGGAGAGAAAATGGTCACCGATAGTCGGGTAGTGTTGTCACCTGCTTCCGTCTCAGACCCAGAGGCGACAAAGACACACGCCCACGTTCTGGTACAGAAACGCACATAAGGAAGCAACTATGTTCGAAGCGGCACAAGAAACGACGCCTCATCCCGTCGGACGACTGCTTAACACGATGGAGAAAAGGCCGAAGAAGACCGTCTCGACAGCAGCAACCGCCAAGAGCGACCTGAAAAGCTCGACAACATAGAGCTACCAGCAGTCAGTTGCCAATCCGAATTAGTAGAAGAAACGACACAGAAAGACGTGGTTGGAAAGACCCAGCCGTCGGCAAAATTGTCCCAAGGAAACTGGGCTGATGATTGTGAAGTAGTCCCAGTGTCGGTGGCAACAGGCGACACGGCGAGGGCGGTGCCCTCTATAAAGTCAGAAATACAACCAACGCCGGTGGACAAGACGGAGCCACGTACCCTGTCAGTCAGGAGCAGGTGGCGTAAGCTCCCACGGCCGATACACACGCGACGCAACGAAGACCGGGATATCGGCTTGCCTCTATCAACATCGTCTTGCTGCAAGAATTTCTTTTCATGTACGGATACGAATCCTACGTATAAAAAATTAAAAAAAATAAAAAGTGGTTCAAATCGCTCTGAGCACTATGAGACTTAACATCTGAGGTCATCAGGTCATCAGTCCCCTAGAACTTAGAACTACTTAAACCTATCTAATCGAAGGACGACACACACATCACACACATCCATGCCCGAGGCAGAATTCGAACCTGCGACCGTAGCGGTCGCGCGGTTTCAGACTGAAGCGCCTAGAACCGCTCGGTCACTGCTGCCGGCCCTACGTATCACACGCCTCTGAAACTGGCAGCGGCATAGCAATACTTCGCAGTGAAAGCATTACGGCAGAGGATGTACTGTACATACCGTTGGCGGGGGGATTAGCAATGACGGTGCTTGATGTACGACATATCAACATCTATGCACCAACCGGTACAGACAGGAGACGGGGGTATTTCCTCATCTTCGCAAAGGATATTGCCCCGCTCTTACACGGTCGACACGACCGTTTAATCCTACGAATGTTGGTGCACAGTATGCATTGATTGCCACCTGCGAACATGTCCATGGCCTCCATCCTGAATACACCCATACGACGAGTCATTCCGGTAGCCGTCTCGCCCGAATACATGTTGCACGCAATCGTAAGGCTGACCTCGTCTAAGCGTACCTGTGGCCTGCAGCCTATGCCGACCATAGGACATTAAAATGTACCGTCTCCCTCCGGCGGCAGCAGGTATGGCGTAGCCGCGGTCTTTGGAAAATGAACGTCGCCCATCTGAGAGCTGCCATTTAAGTTCCAGATGCTCTCGCTACGGTTCCAACATTTAAATGGTTCAAATAGCTCTCAGTACTATGGGACTTAACTTCTTAGGTCATCAGTCCCCGAGAACTTAGAACTACTTAAACCTAACTACCCTAAGGACATCACACACTTCTACGCCCGAGGCAGGATTCGACATTGCGACCGTAGCGGTCCCGCGGTTCCAGACTGTAGCACCTAGAACCGCTCGGCCACACCGGCCGGCTCCAACATTTAGTCAGGTCCCTAATCTATGTCGTAAAGTAAGTAATCCTTATCACGCGGGGAACAGGTGAGTGCTGAGTGACTGAGTGACCAATGACCCACTTCCTCTGTCTGACGTCTCGTCCTAGTCCGGTTGTTATGCTTATGTTGCCAAATGCTCTGATTTTTCTCCCGTTTTGTCAAACACTTTATAAATACTTTCTGTACTGTCGGTCTCTGTAAATTCTTTCTTGTATGTTTGGGACTCGGAGCATACACGATTTCCTGCACAGGAAGACTCTGCTTTTCTATAACTGCATATGTCGGTCATATAGTGGTTCTGGCGATGGAGGAAGTCATCGATAGGATGAGTTGTCGTTTAAACTTGACGTGGCAAGTAAAGCGTAAACTGCAGTTTTAGAAGCGCTTCTACGTGTCCGGAGCAAATGAAACAAATTTAGCTGTCCTAATTTCAGTAAGGAAAGAGTGGATATGATAATGATAATGATTGTGTTTGTGTAATGAGCAGTCCATTTGCGTCCATTTTTTCCACTAGTCACAGATAATATTAAGAGAGAGTGCTGAGAACGGAGAGTAAGATTGCCAACGCCTTTGAAGAGGAAGCTGTCACGATGCTCTGGTAATGTGGCCGTTCCCGGGAGTGTACCGACTAATTGGTCCAGGTACGACGTTCGCCGTATTACGCCGGGGAATTCTAGCGATCTCAGGGCGAAATGCGACTTCACAGAACCGCAAGGCCTCCTTCTTGCAACCGGATGCCTCTGCCGCTCTGGAAGATGTTGCACGACAAAGTGTCCACAGCTGTTCTGAGGCAACATGCGGGTGACGCTGTGATTAGGGGACTGGCCAGCGTTGTAAAGAGCACGGTCTCCTGTTTTCAGAGAAGGAAACACAATTAAAGTTCGTTAGGCATTGTAGTCTTTATAATAATTGGAGGAAATTTGCAGTTCAGCGTCCTTCGACGTCATGGTTATTGGAGATGGTACACTTACTAGAAAGAGAAATTCTACATTTATCAGGATAAGAATACAGGGAGTGAAACGTTACCTACAACTTGTGTAAAAGTCAGACTGCAGTTTGTAGGGCTTCTGCTGCATTGCCTCCTTTCGTTGGTAATTACTCTGCTCCTTGTCGATGATGGGTTGTTTCATCACAAGAAATTCATTGCACATAATGGACTCAGATGCTACTATTCGTTTATTCTATCATTTGTCAAAAAGTAGTATTGAATGATAGTAATAAATCATGCTATAAATTTCAAATAAAATTTCGAATTTCAAGAATGCTTCAATCTAGGACTAACTTCCCAACATGAGAACTAGTGTTCAACCATTAATGCCCGATTCTTTAAAGACTCGAACTCATATACACAAAACAGCTTGAAACATCTAATTACAAATGAGTTACTGAGTTAAACATTTGCTTTTAAGCATGTAAGGCAGAAGAGGTTTAGTAAAGGTTTGAAATTATGCATGAAGTTTATTAGAATTTCCTAAGAGCTCTCGTTATCGTACACTGGGGGAATACAAACTGGGTTATTTGCATGCCACTTTAAACAAAATATAGGTTTTCACTCATCTTAATCTCTATGGCGTCATATCTGCTGTATTGTCTGTCGTAAAATAGAGTAGTTTTGCAGGTCGATTGAGTTATACCAGTGCATGTAGACACTGTATGCAAAACGTATTGCGAATAGAGTTAGTAGTAAAGAAGAAATAAATTAAAGCGTGATACCTGATGCTGAAGTAACTATAGTACCTGCCTCGAGACAAACGCACAGTTTGTAACTATAGTACTTGTACTATTGTGGTAAACCTTTAAAATAAGATTATACCCTCTAAAAACAGATAATGCGAGCATTTTAAATTTTTAATCTCACTCAATAATTGCGCTAAATATTGAAAATATGATTTTTGTTGCCCCTATGCTACAACTGGTACTAAGTTCCGGGTTCCGGAATAGTGATTTAGTTATCTTCTATACTACTAAGTAAAGGCAAGCTGATGTTTATAGTTGTTACCAACTCTCTAAAAGTAATTAACTGATTTACTCCAAAATTTTTCATGATACTCTAACAATACAAAATACAATAGTACACATTTAATGTAAAAAGGGGCAACATTCTAGCAAAAATATCGAGAAGTTCCTGACCACTTTACTTCAGACTTTTACGCAATACTCTAATAAACCATTTCTGGACATTCGCTATAAATTTTTCAGATACATCTATAAAGAGACATAGAATATATACGTGACTCACAATATATATAGTCTGAAGAGCCAAAGAAATTGGTACACCTGCCTAATATCATGTAGGGCCCCTGCGAGCACGCAGAAGTGCCGCAATACGCCTTGGCAGGGACTCGACTAATGTCTGTAGTAATGCTGGAGGAAATTGACACCATGAATCCTGCAGGGCTGTCCATAAATCAGTAAGAGTACGACGGTGAGGAGATCTCTTCTGGACAGCACGTTTCAAGGCACTTCACATATGCCCAATAATGTTCATGTCCGTGGAGTTTGGTGGCAAGTGGAAGTGTTTAAATTCAGAAGAGTGTTCCTGAAGCCACTCTGTAACAATTCTCGACGTGTGTGGTCGCATTATCCTGCTAGAATCGACCAACCCCGTCGGAATATACAATGGACACGAATAAATGCAGGTAATCAGACTAGATGGTTACGTACATGTCACCTGTCAGAGCCGTGTCCAGATGTATCAGGGGTCTCAATCACTTCAGATGCACACGTTCCACACCACCATTACAGAGCCTTCACCAGCGTGAACAGTCCCGTGCTGACATTCAGGGCCTGCCGGTGTGGCCGTGCGGTTCTAGGCGCTTCAGTCTGGAATCGCGTGACCGCTACGGTCACAGGTTCGAATCCTGCCTCGGGCATGGATGTGTCTGATGGCCTTAAGTTAGTTACGTTTAAGTAGTTCTAAGTTCTAGGGGACTGATGACCTCAGATGTTAAGTCCCATAGTGCTCAGAGCCATTTGGCCCATTTGACATTCAGGGTCCATGGATTCATGAGGTTGTGTCCATACCCTTACACGTCCATCCGCTCGGTACAAATTTAAACGAGACTCCTTCGACCAGGCAGCATGTTTTCAGTCATCAACAGTCTAATGTTTGTGTTGACAGGTCCAAGCGAGGCGTAAAGCTTTGTGTAGTGCAGTCATCAAGTATACACGAGTGGGCTTTCGGCTCCGAAAAACCATATTGATGATGTTTAGTTGAATTTCTTTGCACGCTGACACTTGTTGATGGTCCAGCACTGAAATCTAGAGCAATCTGCGGAAGGGTTGCACTTCGGTCACGTTGAATGATTCTTTTCAGTCGTCGTTGGTGTCATTCTTGCAGCACATTTTTCGGCCGCTGCGGTGTCGGAGATTTGATGTTTTACAGGATTCCTGGTATTCACAGTACACTTGTGAAATGGACGTACTTCATCGCTACCTCGCTGATGATGTGTCCCAACGCTCGTGTGCTGACTATAGCACCACATTTGAAGTCACTTAAATCTTGATAACCTGCCATTGTAGCAGCAGTAACCGATCTAACAATTGTGACAGACACTGGTTTCGTATATAGGCATTGCTGACCCAGCGCCGAATTCTGCCTGTTTACAAATCTATGTACTTGAATATGCATGTCTATACCAGTCCCTTTGGCACTTCAGTGCAATAATGAGTAACGTGAGTCGATAACATACCTTCTATGTCGGTAACGGTTCTAGACATCGATGCGAGGTTTTCGGCAAATGATAGTACACTAAGACGTATGTACGTTGGTACGTGATAAAGAGTCTTAACTCTTGTGTCGATCGAGGTATTAAAGCAGCAGGTTTTTTTTTTTAAATAGAATGATATACATTTTAACGGCGTTCGAAGGAGTTTGAAAAGGCGACTACAATGATACAATGCTTGTTATTGTAGAGGTTAAAACGCTTCACAGAAGAACCCGAGAAATATTCTAACACCGGTAGTCGGCTGGACTAGGCTATTGTGTTGTAAGTATGCTAATACTAGACTACCTTGTGTTTCTTCCCCTCTCGGCTTTCGGGACATATCCATACAGCTGTCCCAATACTGTAATGTCTGGACATTATACTGTAATGAACTGGACAGGAATCGAAACAGGGACGCTTAAGGTAGCAATCCACCGTGTAGCCACCGAGGCGTCAGGCTATATCGTTGTATCAAACCTTTCGACTGTTTATTTGTCTGCAAGCAGAAGTAGCAGGAACTGTGAAGTCTATTTCTGTTTCATCAGTTTTTGCACACAGCCTTGTACACCAATTAGGAGAAGTTAGACATACTACTTTTAAATGTCGAATGGTGACAAGAGACGAGTTGCCACACAATTTGGAATCAGCCAAAGGAATGTCATTAGCATCCAGCACTGACATAAATTCCACTTAGCAGCACAATCGGAGGGCGTGATGTCGAAAGTCGTATGGAATTTTATTGGTTGCTATGCATCGCTTGAGAAACGACACTAGGTATTTCCAACCTGTGCTCTTTACCGATGAAGCAGTGTTTACTGCGGTAATGTAAATTTACGTACAACGTGCAGTATTGGTATACTGAAAATCAACGCTGGCTTCGTTAAGTACAACAATAATGACTGTGAAGCGTAAATCTATGATGCGGTATTATAGGAAACACCATTGTGGGGCCTTACTTCACCCCAAGAATGTGAAACGGAAATAGCTACGCACACTTTCTTCAGAACATTCTATATGTTCTTTTACTAGAGGTACCACTGCATAATCAACAGTGTACGTGTTTCCGTCACGACGGCTTCCCTGCTCTCTCTTCCCGTGTTATAAAGCAAATACTGATTGAAATGTTTCCTGGCCGTTGGACAGGAATACTGCAGTGCAGTAGGTGTCCAGGTCTCTTGAACCGAATTGTCTTCTTGATTTCTTTCTGTGGGGAGCACTGAAAAATACAGTCTAGCACGAAGCCCCAACTACGCCAGACAATTTACGCCGTCGAACGACCATAGCATGCAACGTCTTATCATCCAAATCTGGGGCTTTCACTCGATGGTAGACGATTTGAGCACGTAAAGTGTAAAATCATCTTTCGTTAATAGATTTTCATGTAACTATCTATGTAACGGTTTCTTCCCTTTTGAATGTAAATCTAGGCGCTTTAGTCTGAAACAGCGTGACCGCTACGGTCGCAGGTTCGAATCCTGCCTCGAGCACGGATGTGTGTTATGTCTTTAGGTTAGTTAGGTTTAAGGAGTTCTAAGTTCTAGGGGACTGATGACCACAGATGTTAAGTCCCATAGTGTTCAGAGCCATTTTGAATGTAAATCAGTAATTTAAAATGTGAACGTCTCGGCTAGTTGGTCCTGCATTGTCCTTCCCGTCAACAGACTGCAAACCCTGGTTTGTCAGCTTGCTTCCCCCTTCGTGTGCGCTACTCGGTGTTCTGCGCTCTCTGGTGGTACACCGCGTCCTGTACATGTGCAGCGCGGCACTTGGGGTCATAGCACTAAGTGTTAAGTGCCCTGGCGTTCATTGCATATTTCTTTGACCAGGAAGTCGTCCATAGTATTGCCTTTGACTTAGGTTTTACCGCCGCTAGCGAGACCGTTTTTTTGGAAATGGAAATGATCGTATGGCATTGTTGGCCGGGAGTCCCCATTCGGTGGAGTTGGGCCACCGTATTGCAAGTCCTTTTTAGTTGACGCCACTTCGGCGACTTGCGAGTCAATGATGATGAAGGACACACAACATCCCGTCCGCTGACGAGAATCGAACCCGGGCCCCCTGCATAGTAGGCGGTAATGCTACCACTGCGCTACGGTGG
This sequence comes from Schistocerca gregaria, assembly GCF_023897955.1. Classification (NCBI taxonomy): domain Eukaryota; kingdom Metazoa; phylum Arthropoda; class Insecta; order Orthoptera; family Acrididae; genus Schistocerca; species Schistocerca gregaria. The sequence continues at coordinate 864,741,043 of NC_064921.1, forward strand.
TGGACGCACTTTTTGGATATTTGTGGTAGTAAGTACCTATGGGACCAAATTTAACTAACGTAAACTAACTTACGCTAAGGACAACACACACAAATACCAAAAGGAGGACTCGAGTCTCCAACGGATGCAGCCGCTCGAACCGTGCAAGGCGCCTGAGACTACGTGGCCTACTGGGAGGCGCTCTTTTCTAAAATGTTTTATTGAACTTCGTTTTCCCTTTTGTACATGTACTACTGCTTTTAAAAACTGTTATTAGCTCCGGTCTCTTGTTTATTTTCAGTATGACACCTGATGATGGGCATTTAAGAGCCAGAAACCAGTCATGTTTTAACTACTCAAAAATAAAAAGATCCTTACAATTGAAACGGTACTTTCAACCTCTCCTCTAAAGGTGAAGATATAGTGTTGCAATCTGGTGTACTGGATTAGGTCTTGATCGGTTCGATTATTTAATCTTCCATGTGAAATGGGATTCGAGTATATCCGGCCAGATCCTGTCACCGTTCGGCAATTTTATGCAAATAACGGCCGAGAAATGGCAAGGACACAAACATTTTAACGTTTAAAATGGAGTTGCAAATTTTAAAAATCGATTTAACGAAATACGTACCTTCTTTTCTCGTGATTCAAGGCTTCAAGGTCCTCGTTGTACACGACGGGCCACTGCAGACGTGCGTCATCTGCAGTTCCACAGGACACATAAAAAGCTGGTGTCTGCGTGCCAAACCGCAGCGTCAGTGAAGCACGAAGAGTAACTAACATACACCCAGGTAGTAGATCCGCCTTCACCAGGCGCAGAGCCGCCAGGGCCGAGTCGAGTTCAATGCGATCACTCGCACTCAGCGCAGAGGTAAACGACATAAGCAAGAAACTGCGCTCTGGCTGCCTCAGAAAATACGAAGTAGGCAGACGGACGAGTCCCGCAAACAAAAATTTTAGAATGAAGACTCGGGCTTATAGCACACAGTACGCAGACCTCCAAGCGGAAGGACGTTGATCGCTTACGATGCGTGGCGGAGGGTACCCTGTACTGCTACTAGTCATTCCCTCTCCAGTTCCACTCGCAAATAAAGCGAGGGAAAAACGACCGTCTATATGCTTCTGCATGATGCCTAATCTCTCTAATCTTATCCCACGGTCCTTATGCGAAATGTACGTTGGCAAACAGCCTCACATTGCAGCTCATCCTGTCCACCACATCCTTTATGTATACAGAAAATAACGGCGGTCCCGTCACGCTCCCCTAGGGGACTTATGAGGATACCCTCGACTCTGATGAACACTGGCTGTCGAGGACAACATACTGGATTCTATTACTTAGGAAGTCTTTGAGCCACTCGCATACCTGGGAACCTATTCCGCATGCTTGTGCCTTTGTTAACAGTCTGCATTGCGGCACTAGGAATATGGAATCCTCCTGTTGCCCTTTATCTATTGTTCGCAAGGATCTCATGTGAGGAAAGGGCAAGCTGATTTTCGCACGACCGATGCTTTCTAAAACCATGCTAATTAGTGAACAAAAGCTTTTCCCTTATAAGGAAATTTGTTATGCTCGAACTCAGAATATGTTCACGGATTCTACAGCAAACTTATGTTAAAGATAACGGCCTACAAATTTGCCTATATGCTCATTTACCCTTCATATATGCAGGTCTCACCTGCACTTTTTCCAGTTGCTTGGGTTATTGCGCTGGCCGACAGATTTGCGATAAATGCAACCTAAATAATGAGTCAATACGGTACTCTGTAAAACCGTGGGAGATCTAATAATTGTAGTTAACTAACGCATAACCCATAAGTTATGACGTCCTTTGTATAAAATGTGGAGTATGAAACCTGACAATGATTTAGTACAATAAAACTTTTCCCCCCTACTTTAGTGTTCTAGCGTTTAGAAAGACGGCACAAGAGTTTTCGACTTAGGAAAACACCGAGGCCGAATTTATTAAGATGAGCGTGGAAGAAAAGACCGATGACTTTAAGGACACAGCAAACAACAACCTTCCTAATAGGATAACAGCGTCACCCAATGATATCGCTCAAGAACAGACGCCTCACATTCACGAAACTATATAATATAGTTACTATTAGAAGAACTGAATGGTGGAATGTCTACAGTAATACTTATGTGTAGCAGATGCGAACGTAGCTATACTTCAAGAGGTGATCACAGATAAAGCCTCCGACGTTTTTGTGACAGCAATAATGTTTGAGGTGGGTACATCATGTCAAGGACAATCATCACTCGAAAGTGGCAGAGGCAGTGCGTTAAAAATACACGACATCTTCTTGGTAAATATAGGGTTGTATCGATACCTAAACCGGAAAACTGCCGTATGGATACCCAGTTTTACAGGGATTATGTTCAGACTGAGCGCTGCAAGATTTACGTTGTCAATAGTGTCAGTGTCACGACTTGCTGGTAGGTGCTGGTACTGGTACGGCCTTACAGCTGCAGACAGTCAACATGGGTCTGGACATGGCGAGCAGGACTTACTCGCAGTTTTATCAAAATAACAGCAATAGTTCTGCTGCTCTTAGCTGGCATTGGCCCTTTCCTCGTGAGGTGGCTACTGCATCACAAGATCTGAACCCTTGTGACTTCTGGCTGGGGGGTTCCCAGAAGGAAACGGTTTATCATCGGAACACTATCACACATCGGAGGATGAAGCTCAGCTTGGCGAGGAAGGTAGCCAAAATCCCATGTGATATATTTCGGGCAGCATTAAAGCCATCTCTAGTGCAGTTCCAGACTATCGTGGATGCAGGTGGTCGTCGTACTGAGCAACGTTTGTAAGCCTGAACGTAAACATGATATGCAGCTAGCAAATGTTACCTATCGTGTGAAAGTCAAAATGTGTTTTTTTCAACGTTTACCCGTTATTTCTCTTCCGCACTTCTTTACAAATGTTTCCACAGTTTCCTTCTCCTACGATCACTCGTTTCTCATGCGCAACCTCTCAAACTGCAAAAGTTTAATTATAATTGGTATGTATTTTCGTAAACGCTGCGACTCGATCCGCAGACAAACATGGCAGAAGCGATTTGTTTCGCGACGAAATAGTGAATCTATTAACGGAAATGCGAGATAATGTAATTTTAGGCGGAAATTTTAATTGTGCTTTGCGTCGGTAAGATCTGTGCCCTAATTTTAATTTCTGTGAAGAAGGTATGACCTATTAATTTTCAGGACTATCGTGACTACCACATCACGGCTCACTACAACAGACAACAGCGCCTCCTGGGGCTAGAGGTCTAGCAACTGCACATGTCGCTCCTAGATGACGAGGTATTGTACCAAGCAGTCGCTGAAACATGGACACGATGTCTCCAGAACCAGTCAAGGCAGTCAAGGCATATTATCGGGTGGATTCAAACTGCCAAACCGCAAAAAAGGCAGTGTATTGCCCAAACTATTGGATGCAATGCTGAAATACTGTTTCTTATGCCTACCCGACCTGTACAATGAACGAACGAATTTGGTAGCAAATAGTTTTCGAATGGCACAGCAAACCAAAAATTTCTGTTTTGGTACGGCAGTCACTGGAGGGCAAAAAAGTGCAAGCACGTCTCACAACTGATATCAGTCAAGAAAATATTCCGGTATACCAAATTATAAGGGAAAAGAAAATCATTCAGTACATTCCCCACGAACAAGGAAATAGCTACGATCACCAAAGTGCAATTAAGCTACATACTGAACGGTAGTATATGAATCTTTATCCTGAATCAGAGATCCAATTATGGACGAAGCTTTCCTCCTTAATATACAACACATAGTTAATGCGGAGGATAACGAAGGGTTTCTCGAAAACATCTCGGAAGAAGAAAGAGAAACAATAGTTACAGAATCCACGTAACAGATCAGTTGAGTATCATTGAAGATTTTGGAACATTATTGCCCATGAACTAACAATAATTTATAACTAACTGTTGGCAGACGATGCATTGTGTAACTTACACATGCAGTTCTTCTTGGGTTCGTGATATCTACGTCCGCATCTACATCCATACTCCGCAAGCAACCTGACAGTGTGTGGTGGAGGGTACCTTGAATACCTCTGCCGGTTCTCCCTTCTATTCCAGTCTTGTATTGTTCGTGGAAGGAGAGATTTTCGGTATATCTCTGTGTGGGCTCTAATCTCTCTGATTTTATCCTTATGGTCTCTTCGCGAGACATATGTAGGAGGGAGTAATATACTTCTTGATTCCTCGGTGAACGTATGTTCTCGAAACTTCAACAAAAGCCCGTACCGAGCTACTGAGCGTCTCTCCTGCAGAGTCTTCCACTGGAGTTCATCTATCATCTCCGTAACGCTTTCGCGATTACTAAATGATCCCGCAACGAAGCGCGCTGCTCTTCGTTGGATATTCTCTATCTCTTCTATCAACCCTATCTGGTACTGATCCCACATAGGTGAGCAGTATTCAAGCAGTGGGCGAACAAGTGTAGTGTAACATACTTAGTTTGTTTTCGGACATCATTTCCTCAGGATTCTTCCAACGAATCTCAGTCTGGCATTTGCTTTACCGAAGATTAATTTTATATGGTCATTCCATTTTAAATCACTCCTAATGCTTACTCCCAGATAATTTATGGGATTAACTGCTTCCAGTTGCTTACCTGCTATATTGTATCTAAATGATAAAGGAGCTTTCTTTCTATGTATTCGCAGTACATTACACTTGTCTACATTAAGATTCAATTGCCATTCCCTGCACCATGCGTCGATTCGTTGCAGATACTCCTGCATTTCAGTACAATTTTCCACTGTTACGACCTCTCGGGATACTACAGCATCATCCGCAAAACGCATCAGTGAATTTCCGATGTTATCCACAAGGTCATATATATATATATATATATATATATATATATATATATATATATATATATATATATATATATTGTGAATAGTAACGGTCCTACGACACTCCCCAGCGGCACACCTGAAACCAATCTTAATTTGGAAGACTTCTCTTCATTGAGAATGACATGCTGCGTTCTGTTATCTAGGAACTCTTCAATCCAATCACACAATTGGTGGTGGTGGTTAGTGTTGAACGTCCCGTCGACAACGAGGTCATTAGAGACGGAGAGCAAGCTCGGGTTAGGGAAAGATTGGGAGGAAATCGGCCGTGTCCTTTCAAAGGAACCATCGAGGCATTTGCCTGGAACCATTTAGGGAAATCACGGAAAACCTAAATCAGGATGGCCGGAGGCGAGATTGAGCCGTCGTCCTCCCGAATGCGAGTCCAGTGTGCTAACCACTGCGCCACCTCGCTCGGTCACACACAATCGGTCTGATAGTCCATATGCTCTTACTTTGTTCATTAAACGACTGTATCAAACGCCTTGCAGAAATCGAGAAACACGGCATCTACGTGTGAACCCGTGTCTATGGCCCTCTTAGTCTCGTGGACGAATAGCGCGAGCTGGGTTTCACACGACCGTCTTTTTCGAAAACCATGCTGATTCCTGCAGAGTAAATTCCTAGTCTCCAGAAAAGACATTATACTCGAACATAATACGTGTTCCAAAATTCTACAACTGATCGACGTTAGAGATATAGGTCTACAGTTCTGCACATCTGTTCGACGTCCCTTCTTGAAAACGGGGATGACCTGTGCCCTTTTCCAATCCTTTGGAATGCTACGCTCTTCTAGAGACCTACGGTACACCGCTGCAAGAAACGGGGCAATTTCCTTCTCGTACACTGTGTCAATCCGAACTGGTATCCCATCAGGTCCAGCAGCCTTTCTTCTTTTGCGCTACTTTAATTGTTTTTCTATCCCTCTGTCATCTATTTCGATGTCTACCATTTTGTCATCTGTGCAACAATCTAGAGAAGGAACTACAGTGCAGTCTTCCTCTGTGAAACAGCTTTGGAAAAATACATTTAGTATTTCGGCCTTCAGTCTGTCATTCTCTGTTTCAGTACCATTTTGGTCACAGAGTGTCTGGACATTCTATTTTGATCCACCTACCGCTTTGACATAAGATCAAAATTTCTTAGGATTTTCTGCCAAGTTAGTACACAGAACTTAAGTTTCGAATTCTTTGAACGCCTCTGGCACAGCCCTCCTCACACTACATTTCACTTCGTGTAATTTTTGTTTGCCTTGAAGGCTTTGGCTATGACTAAGTTTGCTGTGAAGTTCCCTTTTCTTCCGTAGCCGGTGGCTCTTTTCCATCTCTTACGATCTTTCTTGGCACATACTCATCTAATGCATATTGTTCGAAGGTTTTGAACTTTGTCCACTGATCGTCAACACTATCTGTACTTGAGACAAAACTTTTGTGTTGAGCCGTCAAGTACTCTGAAATCAGCATTTTGCCACTTTTGCTAAATCTTCCTACCTTTTTTAATATTTCTATTTACGGTTGAAATCACCGATGCTTTAATCGCTTTATGATCGCTACTTTCCTGTTCTGCATTAATTGTTTCAAATAGTTCGGTTCTGTTTGCACCAGAAGGTCTAATATGATATCGCCACAAGTCGGTTCTCTGTCTAACTGCTCAATGTAGTTTTCAGATAAATCACTTAAAAACAAGTTCACTATATTCTTTGTCCCTGACACCCGTTATAAACGTATGACTCTCCCAGTCTATATCTGTTAAATTAAAATCTACACTCAAAACTATAAAGTGGTCGGGAATTCTACTCGAAATATTTTCCAAATTTTCCTTCAGGTGTTCTGCCACAACAGGGGGCCTATAGAGACATCCAATTACCATGTTTGAGCCTCCTTAACCCTGACCTTCGCCCAAATTATTTCACATTTCGGATCTCGGTCAATTCCCTTCGATACTATGACACTTTTTATCCCTATAAACACGCCTCCCCCTTCACTCTCCAGCCTGTCTTTGCGGTATACATTCCAATCTGAGTTTAGAATTTCATTGCTGTTTCATTGTTTCAGCCAACATTCCGTCTCTAGTACTGTGTGGGCATTGTGACCGTTTATTAATGAGAGCAGTTCTGGGACCTTTCTATAGATGCTCCTGCAGTTTACTATTACCACATTAATATTGTCATTCCCTGTTGCGTTTTGCCTACTGCTACCTTGTCGCGTCTCAGGAGGCGTCTTGTTGGGCCTAGGAAGGGAATTCTATAAGCTAAAAAAAAAAACCATGTGCACTCCACTCCGCTACCCCTGTAGTCTCTAGCTGTCCTGCATATAGTGCACGCCTGACCTATTCAAGGTGACCCTACATTTCTCCAGCCGATAACGGAGGTCGCGAAATTTGCACTCCAGATCTCCGCAGAATCGTCTGAGCCTCTGGTTTAAGTATTCCACTGGGCTCCAAACTAGAGGACCGCGATCGGTTCTGGGAACGACACTAGAAATAGTTAGCTCAGATTCCACCCCGCAAGCGAGGCTTTCCGCCTTCAACAACTCAGCCAAACGTCTGTATTAACTGAGGATAACCTCTGAACCCAGACGCCAGGAGTCATTGGTGCCGACATGAGCAACAATTTGCAGTCGGGTGCACCCAGTGCAATGCCGCCGCAGGGCCTCCTCCACATCTCGGATGATACCCACCGGCAAGCAGACAGAGTGAACACTGGCCTTCTTTCCCGACCTCTCAGCTGTTTCCCTAAGGAACTCCATCACCCACCTAACACTGGAGCTCCCAATCAATAATAAAACACTCCCCTCCCCCATGTGGCTGCTCGGATCTTTCTGAAGGAGCGGCCCGTGGAAACCACAAGAAACAAAACGTTTATACAGGTGACGAAAAAATGGAAACACTACTAAGTAAGACAGAAGCAATAAGCGAGCATCAGTGGCAACAAAAAGTTCTTTACGAGCAGAAACTAGCCGAAGACTCAATATAAGTGAAATTACCTCCAACGTGTCTATGCCTCCTCGTCATCCAAATGATATTTTACTCGAAGACAAGGTAAACAGTGCTTTTACAAATAGACATCTTGCCAAACAGAAGTTTGCGATCGTTGTAATGTTTGTACAATAATTTATTACGTCAACGATCGCTTATATATATTCACATTACCGGTTTCGGAAAAAAATTGTCATCCTCAGATGTGCTTAACCCACTAAAAGCTTCACACATACAAACAAATATAGTTAGAACTTTCAACGTGATACAGTCATTTAACATTTCACTGAATGTACGTATCGTCACGTGAAAAAAGACTTGGCACGGAAAAGCAGAAAACGTAGTTGCATGTCAAGTGTGTTGTGAGAACGACGTGTTCTGCAATTTCCACCTATGCTAGAATTTTAATGTGTTTGATACACAACTCGAACAAGGAGCTATGAGTAAAAATGAGGATCACTCAGACCAATGACCTTTTCTTAATTTGTTGCAATTAACATCACAAAACTCATTACGCAAATTTGTGCAGGATGCGATTAGGTATTGGAAACACTGAGTTATGACTTGAGATCATCACGGACAAAGCTAAATATATTGTGAGTCCTCATTTTCTTGGGCGAAAAAGGCATCAGTAGTGCTGAACGTAATGTCAGACGTGACAGCACATTCAAATTCTGCTACCGAGACTTCGAAGGAAGAGCACAATGTATAAGTGCATTTTCCTTCGTACGACTACAGTCATAAATTTAAAACCCAGCAGACGGGTTGAAATGTCTGTTGTGTAGAAAGAAACTAGAGGACCATGACTTGGCCTAACAACATAGACGATTTTACTTTGAATGCAAACATTTTTGTTTTATTTTGGAGGTAGCAGTAGCGTCCTCTCGTTGCTCAACAACGGAAATTATTGTAATGATTGCTGCAATATCATAGTTGATCCAACTGGATCCATGACATACTTTCACCGAATCAATCATCACATTATTGGGCGCTGATATGCTCGGCGTTTAGCGCCCGTAAGCTCCAAATACACAAACACATCATCAGATTCAAAAACATCAACTACTTTACTAGAATATTTATACAGTGGAATAAGTAATTCTGCATGACATACAGCAACTGCCAACTTTGCCAGCCTCTGGTGTAAAAAAGCATTTTATGACGTTAACGGAACAAAATGATAGTTGAAACTTCCTGCAGGTTTAAACTGTGTGCCGGACCGAGACTCGAACTCGGAACCTTTGCCTTATGCGGGCACGTGCCCTACTATCCTTTTTTTTTAATATGTCATTTTGTTCTATACAGTCCGTTGAATTTGTTCGTGGCGGACGTCCGATGACACCCGTTGAGGTTGCTCATTGATCCGTTCACTCGGTTTTTTATTACAGAGGATAGCTGAACCCTCTGACCGAACACGCTGAGCTACCGTTCCGGCGATGAAGAATGATGATGAAGATAACACAGAAACACCCAGTCATGGCGGGGCAGGTGAAACGCCAGCTGAGTTACCCAAGCACGACTCACGCCCCGTCCTCACAGCTTTACTTCTGCCAGTATCTAGTCTCCTACCTTCCAAACTTCACAGAATCTCTTATGCGAACCTTGCAGAACTAGCACTCCTGGAAGAAAGGATATTGCGGAGACATGGCCTAGCCAAACAATCTGGAAACATACCACAGGCTGTGGCTAAGCCATGTCTCTGCAATATCCTTCGTTCCAGGGGTGCTAGTTATGCAGGGATGGTAGAAGCGCTTCTGTGAAGATTGGAAGGTAGGAAACGAGATACTGGCAGAAGTAAAGCTGTGAGGAAGGGGCCTCAGTCGTCTCTGGGTAGCTCAGATAGGCCGGAACGGTAGCTCAGCGTGTTCGGTCAGAGGGTTTAGCGACCCACTGTAATAAAAAAACTGAGCGAGCGGATCAACGAACAACCTGAATTGGTGTCATCGGACGTCCGCTACAAACAAATTCACCGAAAAATGTAGAACAAAATGAGATCATTAAAAAAAAAGATGGTAGAACACTTGCCCGCGAAAGGCAAAGGTCCCCGAGTTCGAGTCTCGGTCCGGCACACAGTTATAATGATGCCAGGAAGTTTCATATCAGCGTACACTCCGCTATAGAGTGAAAATCTCATTCTGAAAACGATAGATGTTTTACGTCAGGGAGGTACTGAAGAAATCCCAGCTACCCATTTCCTTCGAAGGTCGCAGCTTGAGTCAAAAAAGTGAGGAGCATAGAATGAGAGCAGTCTTCCAGAAACAGGGCAATATCTTACGCTTAGAGTATAGCCTCCACTACACTGATGCTGCAGGATCAGAACCACCATCGCATACCTCATGGTCAGTCACGGCTGCTTCGAAAACCATCTGTTCCACATCAGTTTTACTCCACACACGATGTGTGCACGTGCTTCGTGACAAAGACATGAATCATATCTTCCTCAGTTGTATTAATCAATTTGGTTCCACGAACACTCTATTGCAATACCTTCTAAAACAGAACTGTTCCCTGCCAGTTTTCATAACTTCGTTGTTATTGGAGAAAAATTTAACAGCACGAGACAGCTGTGACAATATCATACACATCCTCATTAATCCAACACTCGCTCAGATACACCAAGGACCGCAGGATACGTGGAGAGGAAATATCCCTTGCTTGGCTAAAAATCACAGAAATCCAGGCTTAGTTCTTTCGGTCAATGCAACGTTTACCATCATGTCCTAGTTCCCATCGAATTCAGCTCTTGGAAGTCTACTGTTGCCATAGACTGATCCCAGAATACCAAAGGGATAGAGTAGCATTTACAACGCAGGGACTCAGTTATTTGTTGGATATATTGAAATCTCTGTCTCCCTCTACACTGTGTGTCCTCTGCGTATCCCTCTAGTGCCATGGACGCTATTCTACTATATCGTAAAACATATCCTGTCACAGTGTTCCTTCTTGTACTGTGTTTATAACATATTTCTATCCTCGTCTATTCAGTAGAGGTATCCTCACTTTTTATCTATGTACACCTAATTTTCAATATCCGCCTGTAGCACCACATCTGTGACGATTCGGTTCTCTTCTTTTCTGGTTTTACACAGTCAGTGGACGGCTTCTATGCAATGCTGTACTCCACACGTACATTCCCAGTAACTCCTTCCTCAAGTTAAGGTATATGCCTGTTACTAGCAGACTTCTTTTAGCGACGAATTCCCTCTTTACCTGCACTAGTCTGCTGCATACTACACGTTGCTCACTCTTATAAACGTACCCCGCTATAAATACAACTGCAGATATTGTTCTGGCACAATGTAATGATTAGCGCCATAAAATTGTGGTGGACCGCGTCAATCGTGCAAGATAGCAGTAAGTCGTCAATGCATGTGTGTCTGAAGTGCGTATGTAGCTAAGCAAATATCATACTGTGTAGATTGATAACGCTGGTTGAGAATCTATAAAAATACGTATGTGTTCAGTAGAGCTGAAGTCTAACTAGGGAGGCGATTAAATTAGCCGTAATTGTTAAAAATACGGCAATCCGTTGACAAAACGTCATACAAGAGTTGAAACGATTACCATTAGTATTGATAATGTATGCATATTCCGTGCTACCTTGTTAAAAAAAACGCGGTTCTCAGGATTACACAGATCAGTACCTCAGTATCTGATACAGAACTACACAGCAGCTCTAAACTCTGTCACCCCCCACGGTGCGTGAGTAGGACAAATGATATCTGGGAAGTCGTCCTTTGCTGACACCACCATTGACCTCATCGAACCTAACGCGTAATTCTTCTGGCTAGGAGGCTAGGCAACCCATTATGCCGCCCCAATGACTATAATTTTCTATGAGCTGCCCCGGCGTTGCTGTATGTACTGATCTACAAAGCGGCCAGCGCTGAGACATTCCTGCATTTTAATGACAAGCTAGCATTCAAGGGCCTTTCGTTTACTGGTCTGTCATCCACACCACGCGATTCTTTAAGGTGAAAGCACTCGTAATTCTACAAGTCTCAGCTTTTTCCGATAATTCTGCAGACTCCGTTGTCTGCTTACTGTGCGATCCGACGATTACCTGGCGTCCCAGTCTTATTATCAATTGTACCTTATCACATGCCCTCTATGTGACAAAAGATGCCATTCCGACAGCAGAGCGCGATATATATATTAAGAAACAAAAAAAAAATGCGGACAAATACGAGTAGTAGAACTCGTGCTCTGAGGGTCCCTTACAAAGTTAATTGCATATATAGATAGCTAAGGTGATTTCCATTAATCATTAACATTAATGTCAGCAGTAGGCTCAACATGATCCACATTAGTTCTTTGACAGGTTTTGATGAATAATTTTGCGAATTTAAAAATACCTTTCTTTCGATTGCATTAACTCAGAAGCTTAAATTTTTTACTCTAGTATCTTTGCAATATTTTTAACGAATTATTAACTCGAATCCCATATCTCTAGAAATATGCTAATCAGTTTAAAAAGTAATAAGATGTTTCGGGGATGGAAGCATTCTTAGTTGACTTAACTAAACTACAAACACTTTCAGAATTATTATAATCGATTCACGTGATCGTCTTTGTCACCTAAGATGTGTGTGACTATTGTGAAAGGATAGCTTCTCCATTTACATGACTTAACTTTCGATAAAGGACAAACGCCATTGCTCACTAATGAACATTCACTGCTTGGAAACATCATAACACAGAAGACGGTATACAGCGTTAAAAGAGGCTAAATGGAACATTAATAAAGTAAACAGAACAAAAGCTCCTAATATCCGATTACAGGATTGGTGCTCAGCCTGTGGAACACAGAACATATTTTAATTTGTAATAGTGTTAAGAAGCGATAGGATACGGGATATATACATAAAACCAGTACTAGTCGGATGGAAGTCTTCTTGGAAGGGTTTGTGGAAAGTGCATACAATGCGCTACTGTGACGAATTTTATAGCAGTGATCCACTGATAGGAGTCATTATCAGGTAGATATGACTGTAGACGTCGAACGAATTCCGGGACGTTCTCCTAGGATCCTAACATATCGGTATAACGCCTTCGAAAACGTCGCAGGCACCTTGGGGAAATAACATGTGGATCTTTGGAAGAAAACCAAATCATGTTATTTCTTGGTAAGAAAGACGCCTCCTATTCTGCAGGACGGCGATCAAATCCCCTCACAGCCAACTAGATTTAGGTTTGACATGATTTCATTAAACAGCTTTAAGCGAATGCTGTGATGGTGTCTTTGAAATAGTACGGCCGATTACCAACTGCTGCCTCTTCCAGTAAACTGAACGTTAAACAGCAATATTCCTTCTTTCCTTTAGAAGAAAGGAGACGTTATCTCGTGAAACCACGTTGGATGAATTTTGAGAACCTGTGTTCGAAGAAGGCTGTGAGACAGTTCTGTCGCCGTCATCATATATGTCACGTCTAGATGATAAAAATAAGGTGAAAGAGATTAAGGCGCGTTGAGAGGCTGTAGGTATTTCTCCCTCTCCCAATACGCGAGTGAAATAGGCCAAAAAAATGGCTAATATTGGCACCAAGTACCCTCCGCCATGCACTTTACAGCGGTTTGCGTAATGTATAAGTAGATATAGATACTGCTACAGAACTTGAGCATGCACTTACGCGGAAACGTATTGCTAATCTTATAATAATGGACAGAAGCTATATGACGAAACAACAATGAGATAGTCGCTTTCCTAGGAAACGACAGCTCAACAAAGCTGCAGAGGGTATATAAAGAAACACGCTGCGACCACATTCAGTACAGTTAAGCAGAGGGGAGGTCAGCATGGTCGCTTCCCCGTATCGCCGCCTCCACGCCTCGTCGCCTCCCCATATCGCCGCCTCCACGTCTCGCCGCTTCCCCGTCTCGCCGCCTCCAAGTATCGTCGCTTCTCCGTATCGTCGCTTCCCCGAATCGCCGCTTCCACGTCTCGCCACTTCCACGTCTCGCCGCCTCCCCGTCTCGCCGCCTCCAAGTATCGTCGCTTCTCCGTATCGTCGCTTCCCCGAATCGCCGCTTCCACGTCTCGCCGCCTCCACGTCTCGCCGCCTCCACGTCTCGCCACCTCCCCGTTCGCCGCCGCCTCCACGTCTCGCCGCCTCCACGTCTCGCCGCCTCCACGTCTCGCCGTCTCCACGTCTCGCCGCCTCCACGTCTCGCCGCCTCCCCGTACCGTCGCCTCCCCGTACCGTCGCCTCCCCGTACCGTCGCCTCCCCGTATCGCCGCCTCCCCGTCTCGCCGCCTCCAAGTATCGTCGCTTCTCCGTATCGTCGCTTCCCCGAATCGCCGCTTCCACGTCTCGCCGCCTCCACGTCTCGCCGCCTCCACGTCTCGCCACCTCCCCATTCGCCGCCGCCTCCACGTCTCGCCGCCTCCACGTCTCGCCGCCTCCACGTCTCGCTGCCTCCACGTCTCGCCGCCTCCACGTCTCGCCGCCTCCCCGTACCGCCGCCTCCCCGTATCGCCGCCTCCCCGTATCGCCGCCTCCCCGTATCGCCGCCTCCCCGTATCGCCGCCTCCCCGTATCGCCGCCTCCCCGTATCGCCGCCTCCCCGTATCGCCCCCTCCCCGTATCGCCCCCTCCACGTATCGCCGCCTCCACGTATCGCCGCCTCCCCGTCTCGCCGCTTCTCCGTCTCGTCGCATCAACTCCCCTGCAGTGCACCGAGCTACAGCGTCCTCAGTTCCGATCAAGGTTTTTGGGAGGTTTTCCTTGATTGTAAGGCGAATGCCGGAACTGTTTACCTCCTCCCATCGATACAGAGATGTAATTCATGTAAATAATAAATTGAGAAATAAATGCTATAAGCGTACTTTGCCTTGTCTTTAATGATTTTTTATGTAATGGAACTGAATAATAAATGACAGTGTATAGCTGACTAATGACAGTGTATAGCTGACTTTTGCTCTGAAGCAGAAAGTTTAATCTGTTCACATTAATATATGACTAGTGAAATCTATGAACCTAATGGTTTTCAATGAGTAGGGGAAAAGATAGAAATGTAACACAGAAACGAAGAGAGAACAAACATTTGCTCACAGAGCACAGAAAAATGTAGTCCTATGTGTTTTCTTTTACATGTAAGTGATATAGAACTGATTTTGAACTTAGATGCATGCAAACTTTGTGTAACCACGTGAAATATACAACGCTTGTTGTGTCCCTACTGTTTTACTGCGAAGTATTCCACGTACACCTCAGTTATTATTAAGTGGACACATCACTGTACACATTCTCAGTTATTCAGCTGTTTAGCATTCGTTAGCCGCAAGTAATATCTCTGGATTAAGAAATCTGCGGCAGGCTGGCTGATAGCGTTAACGATTTATTGCACCTGAAAGGTATATGCGTTGCTTGTAGCGTCCACTGTGGTTCTTTATATTTACCAAAAGGCTGTTAAAATTATCGTCTAAGCACAATAATCTATGCTGGAACGGTAAGTAGAAAATACCACCAAGATTAACATCGCGGTTAACTGATTAATCGTAGTGATTTGTTAAGCAACGTTTGCTCCATTTCAATATATTGTCGATGAAAGTCTATGCAACTTGTATTCAAATGTCGCATATTTTTAACGGTAGCAGTAAGAGGAGTCGAAAAATATTCTTCAATGTTGCCTCGTTTTAGCTTTTCTCTACCTTTGCTGAAGATCACGAGATATAATGAGGTATAGGAAGATATGAAGGATGTTTATTGAGCAGATACTGTGTGCAGTGCGAAGGATATTTACTGAGCAGATATTATTTGCAGTGCGAAGATGGTAAAGCAATGTTATACTGTAGTTGTAAACTGGTATTGTAGTAGTCCATGTTTCGATTAAGTAAGTTATCAACATTTCAGTCTGCTATTATGAAGCATTCAGAATGTTGTCTCCCAGTAATAGGGTATAACGTAGTTTTTCATTCAGCCCTCATTAACGAAATTATGCTTATACTTCCATAGTTAGCAGGCTTTCCCACTATAGTAGGCCTCATTTTAAGTTGAATCGCAGTACAACTCTGAAAGAGAAAATTACCTAAATTTAAGGGATCGTTATAGACAAAACACATGTAACAGAAATTGATATGAAACACTGGAATTGTTCTCAAACGCACACGCCGATGCTATGATAAGACTGGCGTAACATAGTGACGCATATTTTCCTTAAAAAAGTGAATAAATTACGTTGAATTTTGTACAGATCGCTTGCTTATCTTTAGGATTTGCGAAAACAAATTATCGAATGTCTACTGTTGTATGTATTTAAGCATATGACCTAGTCAATAATAGTCAAAACGAAGAGCTTAATTTTTGTTATGGTTTGATTCTCGTACAGATAAAAAGCTTTTTTCTACAAATGAAGAACAGATAGCGGGCTGAACTATGTTACAGGATGGGAAAAATTCTGGCTGTCAAAACGTTCGTGCCTGCTGACAAAATTCTCCAATACTCTATGTACCAAAGAAATTGAGACGAACCCACTGCACGTTGCAGAATTCGTAATGCAGAGGAAGCATTTTTAAGATCCTGATAATGCGTAAACAAATGAGTGCAAATATTTTGTCGTTATCATCAAATACAGCTTAATTTGCAAGGACCTTAGAACATCCGCATTTGTTAATTGAGCATTTGATTTGTTGTATCATGTTCATTGGGTCAGGAAACTAAAATATTTTGGATTCGTAAAAACAACTAGAAGCTATGTTCAGGGGTTAACTTATAAAATGCATCAACTGTGTTTGTAATACGTTATTTTATTAACGAATTAACATTTCGTCTCACAGCTTCATGGGTGACAAAGGATCACCAATGCGGCATCAACCTTTAATATTGTAGTGATTAAGCCGTTCCACTGAACTATGCCAATCAGTATCGGATCTATTACAATATTCTCTTCCACATAGAGAGATTCAGTGACAGTGATACTCTGCAAGCAAAGGTATAGTACGTGGTGGAGATCACCTTAAACACATTTTAGCCCGCGGATAGAGTGAGGGAAAAATTACGGTAAACCTCCAAATCTACCCTGTTCTCCCTTTTTTTTTTTCTCATGATCCCTGAGCGATACATATGCAGAAGACAGTAGAGTTACTTCCTAAGAATTCTCGAAAACTGGTTCTCTAGACATATTCAGTGGAGTTTTAAAACAACAATGTCTCCTTGGCGCCAAAAATCACCATTCAGTTTCACAAAATAGGCCCCATCTCCGTGTGACCTACAACGCCCATTTACGATAGAGCTTTGAATTGCTTCAATTTTCTCAGTTAGAAAGCTTTATGAGGTCTTCACGCACTGATGTACAACTGTAGAGAAACTTGCATTAAGGGGACACGCCTCTGAACGGGCTCCATTTTTAACATTATCTTCACCCTCACATTGTAACTGATCTATAAATGAGAGATAGCTCAAAATTCTGACACACAGTTAGGGTCATTAGTCAAAGCATTTACCAAAAATTCATTGAGATATTTACTATATTTTGGTACTGATAACAATATTTATAATAGAAAAAAAGCAACACTATTTCACTGCGGTACCATTTTCTTTGGTACCACTGACTGCACAGCTTGGAAAAAGAGTCAGAGTACAGACAACATTCACATAAATGTTTTATGCCTCAAATTTCCTTCCCTGATGCTGATCTGTGAAAAAGACAAGTAATTTATTTCACTACAACAAAGATATTTAAAACAGTACCTCAAATATCACCGACTTCATCATCATGTTATAAATTTTTCAGGAAATAATAGGCACGGGAGGTAGAGGGGGTCATTCTAAATATCTTTACCAATTTTTGTGAGTAAACGTAGGTCATTTAGAAGAAAAGTGTACCTGAATGCTGAAAATTCAAGTTTCCGGTAAATCGCAAAAGAAGATTTACAGATTTCTTAACTTACCACTATGCTCGTTTAGAACATTCCATCTGTATACTCCAGTTGTTCTCCTGTTTCCTTATCCTCCATACTCTTTCTCTTCATTCTTTTCTTTATCCTTGACTCCTAGGTAGCAGCTTCTGCAGCTGTCTCTATTTCGATTACCGGCCGCTTATCAATAGCAATTAGAGCTGATGTCATATTCCTTCCCGTCTGGATGTTCAATTTCTTCGTAACATTGATCCTTGAAATTGAACCATCATTGAATGTTGTTATTGCACCAATCTTCAGCACTGTCAGCCCAACAAATACAGTTTTGGATATTCTCTCCCATATACAGCTGTTGAAGCTTTCATTTGCATTCTGAGAGAGACCATGCATACATTTCGTAAGTAGATTTTTATTTGCCAGATCCCTATATTAGACCCAACTAACTGCCTCCATTACAGAAAGTGGTATGGACTGCTTGTGGGTACCATTGCTCAGCCAGTAATTACACCACGAATCTTCCCCTTTTGGACACATAGTATGCTGTGGGGTTTCCTCTGTTGACACTCAGTGAAACCGTGTTGCCCAGACAACTCGTCTCATGTTCTCCAAATCTCCTACATATCTCCTTATTACTAGTATATAATATTGAGTCAAAGAATCAGTTTCACTTTTGTAAGACGATCTGGACCACCTATGTGTTTTCAGTCTGACAGTTTTTTTTCCACTGTAGTCTTTACATAATTTTCTCAGCCAAGCTCCCATTCTTTTTTGTACATGCCCAACACATTCAAGCTGTTCTATCAGAGTGTCCCCATATGGTCTGTCATTAACGACAGTAGTGTGTCCTTTACAGTCTCCATCCCCTAGGTAGTCTACAGAGCTCTCATCATGTCTGACCTCTGATCTTCTAAAAATGTTTAGAAATCCTTTCGTTTCCATGTTTCCACATGGGTCGTCAATGTTCTTTACACAAACATAAGTGCCAATAAACTTACTTGAACAACCCTGACAGTGCTTTGTTCGACATTCATAATGTAGTATCTTACCAGTTTCAATTAATGTGGCAGTTACAACCCCATATGGAGCATATGGAGCATATGGAGAAGTATGACCTCTATTCTGCCAAGTTCCATCAAATGCTGCCACAATGTCGCTATTCTCAGACAAGGTTTCTACTTCTTTTCATACAATGATCACTTACACCACTTAAAGCGTTATGTATTAATTTGTTGTATCTGTCTAACCTCAGTGGAAGTAGAGGCAAATCCACCACTGTACGAAAACTCTGGGCAGCTCTCCTTCCCCTTCCAATACATCGCATTACATACTTAAGCTGAATATTTACACTGTAATGTTGATTATCAGTTACTGGCGATGTCATAGTATCACTGTGCATCTTTACACAAGTTACAGGCACTCACTAACCGACTTGAAATACCCTTCCTAGCTGAAATGTCCATAGAAATACTATCTCCACAATTGCAGTACTTACATTTAACAGCACTCTTCAGAAGTCTGAAAAGCATATTTAGGTTCACAATAACATTTCCGTCGTTATTTCTGCTCACAATAGTACTAGGCTTGTTCATATTACATTCAGAAAGCGAAAGTTTACGTCTAGAAGCACTGCCTCTAGAGACAGTTTCCGCATGCGGCTTTTGAAGCAACTGATGTGTATTATTCGGTTGTGTTTGTAATTGGGTGCCGCGGAACTTTCGTTTGGAACTAAGTTTCTTTACTCTCGGCATTTGTAGCAAGTAAACACACAGGCAGAAACAAAAGAACACACAATAACAAAACAACACACAATAACCACACGCGTATGAAAATCCGAAATCCTATATTCTCATATGTTTCTTTACATTCGAACCATAGTCTTCTAGACATGCCTGTACTTTGGTTCCGGGAGTCAGTGCCTTCTAAAATACACCTGTGTCAACGGTCCGTAACTAACGATGGAAAAAACGGAAGAACGAAGTAATGCATCTCGTATTCTGACGCACTTTAAACTGACTGATAGGCGTGGTGGCCCTGTGCAACATTACGTTCAATCTCAATTTTAGAACGAACAGAAAATGATAATGCCCATAAACCACAAATGTTTGAAATCAGCAGCCGGCCGCGGTGACCGAGCGGTTCTAGGAACTTCAGTCCGAAACCGTGTGACTGCTACGGTCCCAAGTTCGAATCATGCCTCAGGCATGGATGTGTGTGATGTCCTTAGGTTAGTTAGGTTGAAGTAGTTGTAGGTTCTAGGGGACTGATGACCTCGGATTTTAAGTCCCAGAGTGCTCAGAGCCATTTGAAATGAGAAAGAAATATTCTTTTCTGTAGACCAAGAAATTTTATCAAATTTTTGGTATTTTCTCGAACATGTCCCCTTAAACGCTTTCGTGTGACTTTCGGACCATGTGAACAACACTCCTACGACAATTGCAAGCCTGCCATTTTCCCTTTCTGCTTCTGATTTCACCAGTTCGTTTACACAGTCGTGAAGACAGTGGTATTGCATTTGGGAGACGGCAACCTCTGGTCATCAAGATTAACATTTTCCGTGTTTTTCCTTAGGCCCACTTCCTTCACCGAAACGTGATTGTGTTCCGTCTGTAATTACCCGTCGCTGATAAGACATTCAATCCTGGACGCCTTCGTTACTTTTTTACACAATGGCTTGTGGTTAATTTGCGTAAGTATGGGTGTAGATGTTTCGAAAACATTTCATCTATCTCCCGCGAGCCAGTTTACGGTGTGAGGAGGAGGGTACTTGGGTTATCCCTGTCTGATCATCCTTTCGTGTTCTATTCGTGAACAGCACACAGGAAGGATGAGTATCGGTAAATCCCCTCGTTGGCTGTAATTTCTTCGATTTTTTCGGTATGCTTATTTCCCGAGTCTTATGTGGAAGGAAGCAGTACGTAGCCATACTCTTCCAGGAACGTACTCTCCCGAATTAATAGTCAGCCTCTCAATGATGAACAACGCCTCTCTTGTACCGTCTGACAGTGAAGTTCGTTAAGAGACGACGCAACATTTTAGGGTCAACTAAACGATCCCGTGACAAACGCGCAGTTCTTCTTTAGAACTTGTCTGTCTCTTCTATGAGCCCAGCCTGGTAACGGTCTAGACACGCGGTCGTCGAAAGCGGCCCGAGTCAAGCATTCGTGCAGCCCGCTGTTCTCAGCCGTATTTTATGGCAATATGCTTCTAGCAACTAACAGCACCATCCAGAAACGTCAACTAACGTTAAGACCTTCTTAAGACTGTATTTTTCTCGCTCAGTAACAAACAAAAAACATATAGAAACAGTAAAATTTCAAAATGCGCTTAATTTAATTGACGTTCATGAATTCGGCCGTGAGCTAAGTAAAGTCTGCCACTTACGTCAGGAGTAAAGTGTTATGTGCCGAGGCCACTGCAGAGTGAAAATAAGTGAGAGGGGAAAGATTTTATTGTTTTTCATCCAGTGCTGACAACTTACGAACGCGCGCAAGTAGCAACGGTCTGCTGCTGCGGTATACACTGAAGAACCAAAGAAACTGGTACACCAGTCTAATACCGTGTAGGACCCCCGCGAGCACGCAGAAGTGCCGCAACACTACGTGGCATGGATTCGACTAATATTTGAGTTAGTGCTGGAGGGAATTGACACCAGGAATCCTGGAGAGCTATCCATAAATCGGTAAGAGTACGAGGTGGTAGAGATCTCTTCTGAAGAGCACGTTCTAAGGCATCCCAGATATGCTCGATAATGTTCATGTCTGGTGAGTCTGGTGGGCAGCGGTAGTCTTTAAACTCAGAAGAGTGTTATTGGTACCACTCTGTGCACTTCTGGGCGTGTGGGGTGTCGCTTTATACAGCTGGAATTGTCCAAGTCCGTCGGAATGCACAATGGACATGAATGGGTGCACGTGACCAGAAAGGAGGCTTACGTATGTGTCACCTGTCAGAGACGTATCTAGACGCATCAGTGCTCCCATATCACTCCAACTGCACACGCCCCACACCATTACAGAGCCTCCACCAACTTCAACAGTCCCCTGATGATATGCAGGGTCCATATATTCATGAGGTCGTCCCCATACCCGTAACAAAATAGGAATGAGGGTAACCTACTACAAACAGCATAGTGAACACATTTTTGTGGCCGAGATAAATATGAAGCACACCCCTACCGCAGTAGTAGAAGTTTATATGCCAACTAGCCCAGCAAATGACGAAGAGGTTGATGAAATGTATGATGAGATAAAAGAAATTATTCAGATAGTGAAGAGAGACGAAAATTTTAATAGTCTCGACTGACTGCAATTCTATAGTAGAAAAAAGAAGATAAGGAAATGTAGTAGGTGAATATGGAATGGGGTAAGGAATGAAAGAGTAAGCCGCCTGGTAGAATTTTGCACACAGCATAACGTAATCATTAATAACACTTGGTTCAAGTTTCATAAAAGAAAGGTGTGTACATGGAAGAAGCTTTGAGATACTGACAGGTATCCGATAGATTATATAATGGTAAGCAGAGATTTAGGAACCAGGTTTAAATTGTAAGACATTTCCAGGGGCAGATGTGGACTCTGACCACAATATACTGGTTATGAACTGTAGATTAAAACTAAAGGAACTACAAGAAGGTGGAAATTTAAAGAGATGGGACCTGGATAAACTGACAGAACCAGAGGTGGTAGAGAGTTTCAGGGAGATCTTTAGGGAACGATTGTCAAGAATAGGGGAAAGAAATACAGTAGAAGAAGAATGGGTAGCTTTGAGGGATGAAGTAGTGAAGGCAGCAGAGGATCAGGTAGGTAAAAAGACGAGGACTAATAGGAATCCTTGGGTAACAGAAGAGATACTGCGTTTAATTGATGAAAGGAGAAAATAAAAAAAAAATGTAGTAAATGAAGCAGGCAGAAAGGAATACAAACGTCTCAAAAATGAGATCGACAGGAAGTGCAAAATGGCTAATTAGGGATGGCTAGAGGACAAATGTAAGGATGTACAGGTGTATATCACTATGGGTAAGATAGATACTCCCTACAGCAAACTTAAAGAGACCTATGGAGAAAAGAGAACCACTTGTATGAATATCAAGAGCTATGATAGAAACAAATTTCTAAACAATGAAGGGAAAGCAGAAAAGTGGAAGGAGTATATAGAAGGTCTACACATGGGCGATGTCCTTGATGACAATATTATGGAAATGGACGAGGATGTAGATTATGATGGAATGGGAGATATGATACTGCGTGAAGCGTTTGACAGAACAATGAAAGACCTAAGACGAAACAAGGCCCCGGGAGTAGACAACATTCCGTTAGAACTACTAGTAGTCTTGGTAGAGCCACCCCTGACAAGGCAGGGGTTCACAGATGTGAAAATTACCGAAGTATCAATTTAATAAGCCACAGCTGCAAACTACTAACACGAATTCTTTACAGACGAATGAAAAAAACTGGTGAAAGCTAACCTCGGGGAAGATCATTTTGGATTCCGTAGAAATATTGGAACATGTTAGGCAATACTGATGCTACGACTTACCTTAGAAAATATATTAAGGAAAAGCAAACCCACGTTTCTAGCATTTGTAGACTTAGAGAAAGCTTTTGACAAGGTTGACTGAAATGCTCTCTTTCTAATTGTGAAGGTAGCAGGGGTCAAATACAGGGAGCGAAAGGCTATTTACAATTTGTTCAAGAACCAGATGGCAGTTTTAAGAATCGAGAGGGATGAAAGGGAAGCAGAGGTTGGGAAGGCAGTGAGACAGGGTTGTAGCCTTTGCCCGATGTTATTCAATCTGTATATTGAGCAAGCAGTAAAGGAAACAAAAGAAAAAATTGGAGTAGGGATTAAAATCTATGGTGAAGAAATTAAAACTTTGAGGTTCGCCGATGACATTGTAATTCTGTCAGAGACAGCAAACGACCTGTAAGAGCAGCTGAACGGAATGGACAGTGTCCTGAAAGGAGAATATAAGATGAACATCAACAAAAGGAAAAGGAGGATAATGGAATGTAGTCGAATTAAATCGGGCGATGCTGAGGCTACTAGATTAGAAAATGAGATGCTTAATGTAGTAAATGAGCTTTCCTACTTGGGGAGCAAAATAACTGATGATGGTCGAAGTAGAGAGGATATAAAATGTAGACTGGCAATGGCAAGGAATGCGTTTCTGAAGAAGAGAAATTTGTTAACATCGAGTCTAGATTTAGGTTTGAGGAAGTCTTTTCTGAATGTATTTTTATGGAGTGTAGCCATGTATGGAAGTGAAACGTGGACCGTATATAATTTAGACAGGAAGAGAAGAGAAGCTTTCGAAATGTAGTGCTACAGAAGGATGCTGAAAATTAGATGGGTAGATCACATAACTAATGAGGAGGTATTATTGAATTAATTAGGGAGAAGAGAAATTTGTAACACAACTTGACAAGAAGAAGCCATCGGTTGGTAGGACATATTCTGAGGCATCAAAGGATCACCAGTTTAGTATTGGAGGGCAGCGCAGAGGGATAAAATCGTAGAGGGACACAAAGAGATGAATACACTAAACACATTCAGAAGGATGTAGGTTGCAGTAGGTACTGGAAGATGAAGAAGCTTGCACAGGATGGAGTAGCATGAAGAGCAGTCTCTGGACTGAAGACCACAACAACATTTAACCCTTTCCCTTAAACGGCACAAAATGCATATAATAAATTTGTAGGTTTATTTATTCCTATTCAAGAATTCATCTGTGATACAGAAGGAGTTGTCATGGAGATATGATTTCAATTTATTGTTGAAGATATTACTGCTCTCTGTCAGACATATTATTTCATCTGGTAATTTGTCGAAAAATTTTATAGCATCATGTTTTACTCCTTTCTGTGCCAAAGATAGGTTGAGTAAAGGATAGTGTAAGTCTCTCTATTTTCTGATATTATAATCATGAATGTCACTGTTGTTTTTAAACTGGTCCATGTTGTTGAGAACAAATTTCATTAGTGAGTAAATGAACTGTGAGGCTGTTGTAAGGATTCACAATCTTTTAAAAAGATGCCTACAAGATGTGCTACTATGAACCCCACACATTAATCTAACCACTTTCTTTTGTGCAGTGAATACTTTTTGTCTAAATGTTGAGTTACCCTTAAATACTACCCCGTGTGACATCAGAGAGTGAAAGTATGCAAAGTATATTACCTCACCCTTCCCCCATGAATCATGGACCTTGCCGTTGGTGGGGAGGCTTGCGTGCCTCAGCGATACAGATAGCCGTACCGTAGGTGCAACCACAATGGAAGGGTATCTGTTGAGAGGCCAGACAAACGTGTGGTATCTGAAGAGGGACAGCAGCCTTTTCAGTAGTTGCAGGGGCAACAGTCTGGATGATAGACTGATCTGGCCTTGTAACAATAACCAAAACGGCTTTGCTGTGCTGGTACTGCGAACGGCTGAAAGCAAGGGGAAACTACGGTCGTAATCTTTCCCGAGGGCATGCAGCTTTACTGTGTGATTAAATGATGATGGCGACCTCTTGGGTAAAATATTCCGGAGGTAAAATAGTCCCCCATTTGGATCTCCGGGCGGGGACTACTCAAGAGGATGTCGTTATCAGGAGAAAGAAAACTGGCTTTTTACGGATCGGAGCGTGGAATCTCAGATCACTTAATCGGGCAGGTAGGTTAGAAAATTTAAAAAGGGAAATGGATAGGTTAAAGTTAGATATAGTGGGAAATAGTGAAGTGTGGTGGCAGGAGGAACAAGACTTTTCGTCAGGTGACTACAGGGTTATAAACACAAAATCAAATAGGGGTAATGCAGGAGTAGGTTTAATAATGAATAGAAAAATAGGAATGCGGGTAAGCTACTACAAACAGCATAGTGAAGGCATTATTGTGGCCAAGATTGGATAAGAAGCCCACAGCTACTACAGTAGTACAAGTTTATATGCCAACTAGCTCTGCAGATGACGAAGAAATTGAAGAAATGTATGATCAAATAAAAGAAATTATTCAGATAGTGAAGGGTGACGAACATTTAATAGTCATGGGTGACTGGAATTCGGTAGTAGGGAAAGGGAGAGAAGGAAACGTAGTAGGTGAATATGGACTGGGGCAAAGAAATGAAAGAGGAAGCCGCTTGGTAGAATTTTGCACAGGGCACAACTTAATCACAGCTAACACGTGGTTCAAGAATCATAAAAGAAGGCTGTATACATGGAAGAAGCCTGGAGATACTGACAGGTTTCAGATAGATTATATAATGGTAAGACAGAGATTTAGGAACCAGGTTTTAAATTGTAAGACATTTCCAGCGGCAGATGTGGACTCCGACCACAATCTATTGGTTATGACCTGTAGATTAAAACTAAAGAAACTGCAAAAAGTTGGGATTTTAAAGAGATGGGACCTGGATAAACTAAAAGAACCAGAGGTTGTACAGAGTTTCAGGGAGAGCATAAGGGAGAAATTGACAGGAATGGGGGAAAGAAATACGGTAGAAGAAGAATGGGTAGCTTTGAGGGATGAAGTAGTGAAGGCAGTAGAGGATCAAGTAAGTAAAAAGATGAAGGCTAGTAGAAATCCTTGGGTAACAGAGGAAATATTGAATTTAATTGATGAAAGGAGAAAATATAAAAATGCAGTAAATGAAGCAGGCAAAAAGGAATACAGACGTCTCAAAAATGAGATCGTCAGGAAGTGCAAAATGGCTAAGCAGGGATGGCTAGAGAACAAATGTAAGGATGTAGAGGCTTATCTCACTAGGGGTAAGATAGATACCACCTACAGGAAAATTAAAGAGACCTTTGAAGATAAGAGAACCACTCGTATGAACATCAAGAGATCAGATGGAAACCCAGTTCTAAGCAAAGGAGGGAAAGCATAAAGGTGGAAGGAGTATATCGAGAGTCTATACAAGGGCGATGTACTTGAGAACAATATTATGGAAATGGAAGAGGATATAGATGAAGATGAAATGGGAGATACGATACTGCGTGAAGAGTTTGATGGAGCACTGAAAGACCTGAGTCGAAACAAGGCCCCTGGAGTAGACAACATTCCACTGGAACTACTGACGGCCTTGGGAGAGCCAGTCCTGACAAAACTCTACCACCTGGTGAGCAAGATGTATGAGACAGGCGAAATACCCTCAGACTTCAAGAAGAATATAATAATTCCAATCCCAAAGAAAGCAGGTGTTGACAGATGTGAAAATTACCGAACTATCAGTTTAATAAGTCACATCTGAAAACTACTAACGCGAATTCTTTACTGACAGATGGAAAAACTAGTAGAAGCCGACCTCGGGGAAGATCAGTTTGGATTCCGTAGAAATGTTGGAACACGTGAAGCAATACTGTCACTACGACATATCTTAGAAGAAAGATCAAGGAAAGGCAAACCTACGTTTCTAGTATTCGTAGACTTAGAGAAAGCTTTTGACAATGTTGATTGGAATACTCTCTTTCAAATTCTGAAGGTAGCAGGGGTAAAATACAGGGAGCGAAAGGCTATTAACAATTTCTACAGAAACCAGATGGCAGTTATAAGAGTCGAGGGAATGAAAGGGAAGCAGTGGTTGGGAAGGGAGTGAGACAGGTTTGCAGTCTCTCCCCGATGTTATTCAATTTGTATATTGAGCAAGCAGTGAAGGAAACAAAAGAAAAATTTGGAGTAGGTATTAAAATCCATGGAGAAGAAAAAAAAATGTTGAGGTTCGCCGATGACATCGTAATTCTGTCAGAGACAGCAAAGGACTTCGAAGAGCAGTTGAACGGAACGGATAGTGTCTTGAAAGGACGATATAAGATGATCATCAACAAAAGCAAAACGAGGATAATGGAATGTAGTCGAATCAAGTCGGGTGATGCTGATGAAGAGCAGTTGAACGGAATGGATAGTGTCTTGAAAGGAGGATATGAGATGATCATCAACAAAAGCAAAACGCGAGGATAATGGAATGTAGTCGAATCAAGTCGGGTGATGCTGATGGAATTAGATTAGGAAGTGAGACACTTAAAATAGCAAAGGAGTTTTGCTATTTGGGGAGCAAAATAACTGATAATGGTCGAAGTAGAGAGGATATAAAATGTAGACTGGCAATGGCAAGGAGAGCGTTTCTGAAGAAGAGAAATTTGTTAACATCGAGTATACATTTAAGTGTCAGGAAGTCATTTCTGAAAGTATTTGTATGGAGTGTAGCCATGTATGGAAGTGAAACGTGGACAGTATATAATTTAGACAGGAAGAGAAGAGAAGCTTTCGTTATGTGGTGCTACAGAAGAATGCTGAAGATTAGATGGGTAGATCACATAACTAATGAGGAAGTATTGAATAGGATTGGAGAGAAGAGAAGTTTGTGGCAAAACTTGACCAGAAGAAGGAATCGGTTGGTAGGACATGTTCTGAGGCAAAAAGGGATCACCAATTTGTTATTAGAGGGTAGCGTGGAGGGTATAAATCGTAGAGGGAGACCAAGAGATGACTACACTAAGCAGATTCAGAAGGATGTAGGTGGCAGTAGGTACTGGGAGATGAAGAAGCTTGCACAAGATAGAGTAGCATGGAGAGCTGCATCAAACCAGTCTCAGGACTGAAGACCACAACAACAACAACAACATTACCTCAAAATTGGCAATTATTCTTATTCCAAAAGTTGCTTAACCTAGTCGCCTTAGAAGATCCAAAATATAAATTTTCCAATTAAAATTCTCATCACGTGTACACCCAGAAACTTAGTATGCTCTACCCTGTCTACTGACTTCTGTTGATGTGTTATGTTTATTGAAGGAACTGCACTTTTTGCAGTAGAAAATGGGATGTCTGTGTTTTTTCAAAGTTTAGAGCAAGCCCATTTGCAGAAAACCAATTAATGACTTTTCCAAACAACTTATTTGTGTCGTTTTCAATTGGAGTTTCTTTCACCGGATTAATAATGATGCTTGTATGATCAGCAAACAGTGTCATTTCTGCTTCCTGTTTCAGATAGGAAGGGAGGTCGTTCACATATATCATGCACAGAAGGGGACCAATGGTTGAACTCTGTAGAGCACCTAATGTAATTTCACACCAGTTAGATGAAGTGGCAAACATATTTAAATCACTTAACCCATACAAGCAACCTTTTTACTTCCTGTTCTGTAGGTACGACATAAACCACTCATATGCTATTCCATTTATACCATAGAACTGTAATTTCTGTAACATAATGTAATTGTTCGCACGATCAAATGCTTTGGACAAGTCACAGAAAATTCCTATTGGTGAAATTTTACTATTTAAAGACTCTATTATGTGGACAGTGAAATTGTATATTGCTGTCTCAGTGGAACAGCATTTTTGAAATCCGTACTGTGGTTTACCCAAGTATTGCATTACTGCTGAGATGGCTAACCACTCATGAGTATATTGCTTTCTCGAAGATTTTTGAAAATGCTGTAATCAAGGTTAGTGGCCGATAATTACTGAAATCAGTGGTGTCCTCCTTTTTATAGATCGGCCTGACAGTGGCATACTTTAACCGGTGTGGGTAAGTGCCTTGAGTTTATGATGCATTACATATGTGATTCAAAACATCAGCTGTAATTGCTCCAAATAGTTTTAATATCTTATTAGAGATGTCATCTACTCCAACAGAACATTTATTTTTCAAAGAATTAGTAATTTTACTTATTTCACAAGAGCTTGTTAGGTGGAACTTAATTTGACTAAATTTTTCAAAACAGACTCTTCCATGTACTGCCTGGCTTTTTATTTTGAACTTTTCTCACCAATTTTTTCTCCTACACTTAAGAAATGGTTGTTAAATACATTAGCTACTTGTGGACTGTTGGTTTACGATAGTATCGTTCTCCTTAATATTAATACTACCTACCCCAGTGGTTACTACTCCTGTCTGTCTTCTAACGACATTCTGTATTGATTTGATTTTATTGCTGAAGTTGTTAATTTCTTCTCTAACATACATATTTCTTGATTTCCTTACAACTTTTCTCGGTATGTTACAATAATTTTTATAGTGTAAAACTACTTCTGCATCTTTACTAGTTGTTGCTGTCTCATAAAGTTTTCTTTCGCTTTCAGAAGAAACTTTAATACCTGTAGGAATCCAAGGTTACTTTTAAAAGTGTGTGGTGCTACATTTAGTAATTTTCTTTGGGAAACAATGTTCAAAAAGGGATATAAATTTATCAAGAAATATGTTGCATTTATCGTTAGCATTTGGATCATTATATACATCTCCCCAATTAACAATTATTAAGCTTTCTTTGAAGTGCTCTGTGGATACCGAGTTGAGCGACCTTACAATTTTACTTAATGGTTTCTGAACTGTACACCCTGTTAGGTTTTGTAAGTTAAACATTTGTGCATCATGGTCTGACAATCCATTTACAAAAGGGAAAGCAGGTGTTTGTTTTACATCCTCTTTCTGTGCAAATACATTACCTATTAGCGTGCTACTGTTTTGTGCAATAAGTGTAGCGAAATTGATCACTGATTCTAAGCTATATGTTGTTAATAACACTTCTATTTCACTTCTCCTCTCAGAGTTATTTAGAAAGTTTACACTGAAATCACCACAGTTTAATAACTTGTTCTTTTTGTCTGACAGACAGCATAGTAGGGATCAAACGTTTTTATGAATAGCTCCCAGTCTCCTAATGGGGACCTTTACACTGTTGCTAACATCAACACTACATTATCTAGCTGAAGTTCACATGCACAAACCTCAAAGTGCTGATCAACACAAAATTTGCTCATCTCTACAGTTTTGCATTTACACCATTGTTTTATGAAAATGGCAACTCCTCCTTTATCCATCCTAGATGTACAAGTGTAAGATGCTAAATTATACCCACTTATACTTACACAATTCACGCCCATAATTACATGCTGTTCAGACAGACAGAGTATGTCAATCTCATTCTTATTTTCCAGATCATCTAATCACACTAATATCTGATCTACTTTATTTTTATTCCCCTGATATTTTGATGAAGTACGTTGATACTGCTCTTGGCTTTACCCTTATTTGCTGTACATAAAGTTTCCTTTCTTCCATTTATCTTGATTGTCATCTGTCTGGACTTTGGCTTTAACCTAAAAAATTTGTCTCCCGGACCCATTAACCACAGGGATCACCCATTGTGTGACTGTGGACCCCCTTACAGTTTCCACTAGTAGAGAAGCTAACTCATTTTCCCCATCCTATTCAGGTGCAGGCCATGTGTAGTGTACTCCCACCTACCAACATCATTTACTGGAACAACACTTATGTGAGATTTTGCCGGTGTCTGGAGCATCCTGTTCAGCTCAGTGCTAACATGCCTTACAGCAGTGTTTACCCAGGGCTGATCACGGCGCTGAAAGACCTTCACAAACCCCACATTTGTGTGCTCAGTTTCTGCTCCTATTTTATCCAGGTCACTCCTAATACTGTATCTTGGATTCATAGCCAGGCTGTTTCCTGCTCCCCCAACTATAATTATCTGATCTTCCTTCCCAAAGTCCCTGCATAGCTGATCTAACTTTTCTGTCACCTGGCTAAGGCTAGCACGTGGTTTCACAAAACTTGTGACTTGGTACACTGCACCTAATTTTTCCTCCCTTAACCTACATAATTCCAAGTTCGTGTTTTCTAATTCAGCATTAAGGGCACAAATTTTTGCCTCCTGTTTAGCGATTTTTCTGTCCTTTCTACATAACCTAAACTGCGATGGAAAGGCTGAAAATTATTTACAAGTTCATCGGGCCCTCCATCGGTAATTCTAGAATTCAATATGCTACTGGCCCACCCCTACACTTGATGACAGATTCCAGTCTCGCTAGCATCCGGTCAGTCAGGTTCTGGAAGGTTTCTAGGGGAATGGCAGCCCATTCTTTACTGTGTGTTGCACTGAGGAGAGGTATCGATGTCGATCGGTGAGGCCTGACAAGAAATCGGCTTTCCAAAAGACCCCAAAGATGTCCTATAGGATTCAAGACAGGACTCTATGGAGGCCAGTCCATTACAGGGATGTTATTGTTGTCTAATTACTCCGCCACAGGCAGTGAATTAAGAACAGAAGCTCGATCGTGTTGAAAGATGTAATCGCCATCGCCTAATTTCTCCTCAGCAGTGGGAAGCAAGAAGGTGCTTAAAACATCAATGCAGGCCTGTGATACTGCGACGCAAAACAACAAGTGGTGCAAGCCCCCTCCATGGAAAACACGACCACACCATAACACCATCGCCTCCTAATTTTACTGTTGGCACTAACACGCTCGCAGATGACGTTGACCAAGCATTCGCCATACCCACATCCTGCCATCGGATCGCCATATTGTGTACCGTGATTCGTCACTCCACTCACCGTTTTCCACTGTTCAATCGTCCACTGTTTACCCTCATTACACCAGGCATGGCGTCGTTTGGCCTTTACCGGCGTGATGTGTGGCATATGAACAGCCGCTCGACCATGAAATCCAAATTTTCTCACCTCCCGCCTAAATGTCATAGTACTTGCAGTGGATCCTGATGCTGTTTGGAATTCCTGTGTGATGGTCTAAATATATGTCAGCCTATTACATATTACGACACTTTCGACTGTCGGCGGTCTCTGTCAGTCAACAGATGAAGTCGACCTGTACACTTTTGTGCTGTATGAATCCCTTCACGTTTTCGCTTCACTATCACACGGGAAACAGTGGACCTATGGATGTTTAGGAGTGTGGAAAATCTTGGGTACAGACGTATGACACAAGTTACACCCAATCACTTGATCACATTCGAAGTCTGTGAGTTCCGTGGAGCGCTCTATTCTGCTCTCTCACGAAGACTGACGACACTGAGGTCGCTGACATGGAGTATCTGGCAATAGGTGGCAGCACAACGCACCTAATATGAAAAACGTTTGTGTTTGGGACTGTCCGGATACTTTTGATCACATAGTGTAAGGGTACATGTATGGGCCTTTGGCTCCGAATATCGGTGATATTTCTTTGAATGGTTCGCACGCTAACACTTCTTGATCGCGCAGCACTGAAATCTGCAGCAATTTGCAGAAGTGTTGCATCTCTGTCACCTTGAACGATTCTATCCATTCGTTGTTGGTCCCATTCATGCAGGATCTTTCTCCGGCCTCAGCGATGTCGGAGATTTGGTGTTTTACCGGATTCCTTATATTCACGGTACACTCGTGAAATGGTTGTACGGTAAAAACCCCACTTGATCGCTACCTCGGAGATGCTATGTTCCATCGCTTGTGCGTTGACTATAAAACCAGCTTCAAAGTCACTTAAATCTTTATAACCTGCCATTCTAGCAGAAGTAAACGACCTAACAACTGCACTCGTTGGCGGCCGGTGTGGCCGAGCGGTTCTAGGCGCTAGAGTCTGGAACCGCGCACGGCTACGGTCGCATGTTCGACTCCTGCCTCGGGCATGGATGGGTGTGATGACCTTAGGTTAGTTAGGTATAAGTAGCTCTAAGTTATAGGGGACTGATGACCTCAGAAGTTAAGTCCCATTAGTGCTCAGAGGTACTTGAATTTGAACTGCACTTGTTGTCTTATATAGGCGTCGCCGACCGCAGCACCGTATTCTGCCTGTTTACATATCTTTGTATTTGAATACGCATGCCCTTACCAGTTTCCTTGACCCTTCAGTGTAAATATCAAACGGAAGTAAAATGGTCTAGTGAATTCGCATTGTAGAGACGGTTATCTTCAAATGTGGTACATATTTGCAGCAGGTATATTAAATCATATTAAGGTTGAAACTTCCTGGCAGATTAAAACTGTGTGCCCGACCGAGACTCGAACTCGGGTCCTTTGCCTTTCGCGGGCAAGTGCTCTACCAACTGAGCTACCGAAGCACGACTCACGCCCGGTACTCAAAGCTTTACTTCTGCCAGTACCTCGTCTCTTACCTTCCAAACTTTACAGAAGCTCTCCTGCGAACCCTGCAGAACTAGCAATCCTGAAAGAAAGGATATTGCGGAGACATGGCATAGCCACAGCCTGGGAGATGTTGGTAGAGCACTTGCCCGCGAAAGCCAAAGGTCCCGCGTTCGAGTCTCGGTCGGGCACACAGTTTTAATCTGCCAGGAAGTTTCATATCAGCGCACACTCCGCTGCAGAGAGAAAATCTCATTCTGCATATTAAGGTTGTTGTACGAAAAAGTAATGAGTAAAAGAAAAATGACATTCCAAACATTTAGGAAACATTTTTGATCGTGTTTCGTATTGTTGTTACTGTTACTAACTAATACAATGTACTAATTTTATGTAGTTTACTGATTAATAGTAAGGTCGGCCAGGTTGGAAATAGTGGGCGCTGGATACTTTTTGCCTTGAAAATCGCTGTGCCTGCCGGTAAGTGGTCAGACAGTTCTAATATACATCACCATTGTTCACAGAGAGGTTGACAGAGGAAGCTTGTTCAATTATTTTTAGTAAATTCTTTTTTGTTTTTGAGAAGCCAGATGTAAGATGATGTCTTCATTTTCTTCAGAACAATTAGAACAACTACGGAACTGACACCTAGATATTCCACATGCTCGAGACGAAAATAAATCATTTATGTTATTCTTACTATCTTACTTAAATGAAGAGTAATAATTTATTTCTGTATCGACGTTCAAACAAAGTCTTTCATCCAACAAATGCAGTTCCTTATTACTTATTTCACTTTCACAGTTCTTCCTGTGAATCACTCATGTCGACGTGGCGTCAGATCGGGTAAAGTGCCCGCGCTACTAGTGAGAAAAGTGGCCAAAGTGTTCACCGCAACGAGAATTAGTTGCTTGTAAAAAACACCCCTAATACAACAGATAAAACTAACTTCCAAACCATTTCATATACAAATCTATCTACATCTACGTGACTACTCTACAATTCACATTTAACTGCTTGGCAGAGGGTTCATCGAACCACAATTATACTATCTCTCTACCACTCCACTCCCGAACAGCGCGAGGGAAAAACGAACATCTAAACCTTTCTGTTCGAGCTCTGATTTCTGTTATTTTATTTTGATGATCATTCCTACTTATGTAGGTTGGGATCAACAAAATATTTTCGCATTCGGAAGAGAAAGTTTGTGGCTGAAATTTCGTAAATAGATCTCGCCGCGACGAAAAACGTCTTTGCTTCAATGACTTCCATCCCAGTTCGTGTATCATATCTGCCACACTCTCTCCCCTATTACGTGATAATACAAAACGAGCTGCCCTTTTTTGCACCCTTTCGATGTCCTCCGTCAATCCCTTCTGGTAAGGATCCCACACCACGCAGCAATATTCTAACAGAGGACGAACGAGTGTAGTGTCAGCTGTCTTTTTAGTGGACCTGTTGCATCTTCTAAGTGTTCTGCCAATGAAACGCAACCTTTGGCTCGCCTTCCCCACAATATTATCTATATGGTCTTTCCAACTGAAGTTGTTCGTAATTTGTACACCCAGATACTTAGCTGAATTGACAGCCTTGAGAATTGTACTATTTATCGAGTAATCGAATTCCAACGGATTTCTTATCGAACTCATGTGGATCACCTCACACTTTTCGTTATTTAGTGTCAACTGCCACCTGACACACCATACAGCAATCTTTTCTAAAACGCTTTGCAACTGATACTGGTCTTCGGATGACCTTACTAGACGGTTAATTACAGCATCATCTGCGAACAACCTCGAATCGCCATTCTATCCATTTGTGTTAATTTTCAATTTATAAAGTTACAAAAATAGCCAGTGTTATGTTATATTTGGCCGAATACAAAAGTCCGACTGAAACGGTCTCCTGCAAGCGCTTGCCATTCTTTGAGGCACTAGGGAATCAAGATTCCTAAAAAAAATGTGCCTGCAAATCTAAAAAACAACATGGGATCCTATTGCCATGATCTTGTCCACAGCACCCACTTACGTACGGAAATTAGGTCGCTATCTAAACCTTAAGAAAAATTCATGTAATTTCAGTACATTACTTTCTTTCTCAGTCAGGAATATTTGTTGTGATGGCTTACAACATGTAGATCCAGATGTGTAAGTGGTAGGCTTATGTCAATAACCATAGTTTAGTGAAATTTGAATTTCTCTTTGAGTGGTCACTTTACTCCCCTCCTTCCCATCTCCCTATGCTGCCCGAGGTGTTGCGTTACAATGTCAGTAATGTCTCCTGAGCAAAAAATTTCACGTCCACTAATCTAGCCTGACCAGCTATGCTCGAGAATCGGACGAAAAGGTGTTTTCTAAGCCACTTATTTCGTAGATAAATTACATTCTATTAAGATTCTCCCGATGAGTCTGTCTGGCATCTGCTTTTCCTACTACTTCCTTTATGTGGTTATTCTATTTTAGATCTTCCTGGATGTTTACTTCTAGGTATTTTGCTGTAGTTAATATTCCCAGTGATTCGTTACCAAAAGTGTAGTTGTACAGAAGCAGATTACTTCGCCTTTTGTGCGCATTATGTTATATTTATTTTTCTTCAGGGTCAGCTGCAGCTTCTACATCAATCATTGATCGTCTACAGGTCTTCTTGCAATTAGTTAAGTCATCTAGCGATGCTGCCTTCTTACAGACAACTGCATCTGCCAACAGCCTAGTAGAGATTCTGACTGTATCCACTATATCATTTGTACATAGTTAAATAGTACGGTCCTACTACAGTCACTTGGTCTATTCCTGAAATTGCCTTCCCTTTTTTCGACTTTGTTCCGATAAGAGCGAAATGTTGACCTTTGTCTGCAAGGGGGTCCTGAATCTATTCACAGACCCGAACAGATACTCGGTAAGCTCACTAAACAACAGTGCAGAACTGTATAAATGCCTTCCTGAAGTCAAGGAGCACGGCATCAAATTGGGCACGTATGTGTACAGGACTCTGTATCTCGTGGACGAACAGAGTGAACAAGAAATACAGATGACCACGGCACAGCGCATGCCGTCGCTTGCTCTGGCTGGTGCTACAGACACTTGGCGGCTGCCAGGGTCAAGAAGATAAGTAGTTCTTATTGCGGCACTCCCTTGTCGCGACACAGCAGGTATGCTGTCGCCTAGACCACACCAAACAGCTCTCCATCATTACGTTCACTGGGAACTCAACACTAGGTCCGCTTATTATAAGATGCAGATGCTTTTTTAAATCTGACTCTATGTGGAACCTGGGAATGTCAGCGATCGTAGTTGTTTGTAATGGTGAAAGAAGGTACTGCAGTCAGTCGTAACTTGTGTTTATTGTATCAGATCTAAACTTCGATCACTGAGTGACCATCTTCATTGCTGAAGTTAGTACAGGAATCGATTAAAATACCACTGCATGAATATTAACTCCGAAGTACAATTGTATAAATTTCACATGCAAGTGTGTGGGTGAAATTATATAACGTTAACACATTTCAGCCGTTATTTGGCATAATGTCTCTTGGACTAGACACGTGAAAAGTTCAAATTGCACTGAGGCTGCTGATAACAAATGCCTCATAACTGGACTCAGCGTACACCATACATGACTATGTCTCCCTTGATCCAAACGTCGGAATACAATAATGCATTGTCTATACGTAGTTGGTTATTTGTACATAGCAAAAGTAGCCATTTTAAGGAAATGCTTTTTTATCGACGTGCAACAGAATCGACTACAACAGTGAGTGATTTTAAAGCAGCAAAAATTCTTTACAGTCAAAGTGGTAGTAATGTGAACTATATAGTGTAGCTGGCTATTGGTATGTACTTAATTGCCATTCATATTGTGCCACAAAACTACATCATGTATAAACGTATTTAGAAACATTACACATCCATTGTTTCTATAAAATTTAACAATATTAAGACCACAATTTTAGATACACCATTATCAGCACATGGTGGTGCTTATGTGTGCTAGTCACCTACACAAATCTCATTTATTGTGGTTTCCATATTGTTCCATCGCAACCGGCACTAAAACAGACATAAAATCCAAACCGATATTACTTCAGATGGGAGGATACCTTATCCCACATACGCTCCTGACTTGCTCGGCAACTAGCGTTCACTATGCTCACACTAATCAGCTTTAAATGAATTTTATTCCGAAACTTTATTTTTTTATTTAACTAGAAATAAGTTACTTTAAATCAAGATCTGTTTGTATCATATGTTTTATTACTGGTGCCGATGTGATTCTGGCTGCTAGGCAGGAATTAACAGACTCTGAACGGAGAATGATAGTTGTGGCTAGACGCATAGGACATTCCATTTCGGAAATCGTTAGGGCATTCAGAATTCTGGGATCCACTGTGTCAAGAGGGTGCCTAGAATACCAAATTTCAGACAGTATCTCCCACCAAGGACAATACAGTAACAGACGGCCTTCATTTAACGACCGAAGGTAGCGGCATTTGCGTGGAGTTGTCAGTGCTAACAGACAAGCAAAATTGAGTGAAATAACTGCAGAAAACAATGTTTAACGTATCTCGGACGTATCCGTTTGGACAGTGTGGAGAATGGGGTATGGCAGCAGACGACCGATGTGAGTGCCTTTACGGCCTGGCCAGATGAGTCCCGATTTCAGTTGGTAAGAGTTGGAGGTTTGGGTTCGAGTGTGGCGCAGACCCCACGAAGCCATAGACCCAAGCAGTCAATAAGGGACTGTGCACGCTGACAGTGGCTCCATAACAGTGTGGGTCGTGTTTACATGGAAAGAACCGGATCCTCTGGTAAAAGTGAACCGATCGTTGACTGATAATGGTTATGTTTGGTTACTTGGAGACCATTTGCAGGCATTTATGGATTTCATGTTCCCAAAAACTGATGGAATTTTTATAGACACAATGCACCATGCCACTGGGCCACAATGTTTCGCGATTGGCTTGAAGAACGTTCTGGACAGTTCGAGTGAATGATCTGGTAACCCAGATTGCCCGACATGAATCCCATCCCACGTTTATGAGACAAAAGCGAGGGTTCACTTCATGCATAAAGTCCTTCACCGACAACACTTTCGCAGTTCTGGACGGTTATACAGGGTGTTACAAAAAGGTTAGGCCAAACTTTCAGGAAACATTCCTCACACACAAATAAAGAAAAGATGTTATGTGAACATGTGTCCAGAAACGCCTAATTTCCCAGTTAGAGCTTATTTTAGTTTTGTCAGTATGTACTGTACTTCCTTGATTCACCGCCAGTTGGCCCAATTGAAGGAAGGTAATGTTGACTTCGGTGCTTGTGTTGACATGCGACTCATTGCTCTACAGTACTAGCATCAAGCACATCAGTACGTAGCATCAACAGGTCAGTGTTCATCACGAACGTGGTTTTGCAGTCAGTGCAATGTTTACAAATGCGGAGTTGGCAGATGCCCATTTGATGTATGGATTAGCACTGGGCAATAGCCGTGGCGCGGTAAGTTTGTATCGAGACAGATTTCCAGAATGAAGGTGTCCCAACAGGAAGACATTCTAAGCAATTGCTTGGCGTCTTAGGGAGCACGGAACATTCCAGCCTATGACTCGCAACTGGGGAAAACCTAGAACGACGAGGACACCTGCAATGGACAAGGCAATTCTTCGTGCAGTTGACGATAACCTTCATATCTGCGTCAGAGAAGTTGCTGTTGTACAAGGTTACGTTGACCACGTCACTGTATGGAGAGTGCTACGGGAGAACCAGTTGTTTCTTACCATGTACAGCGTGTGCAGGCAGTATCAGCAGCTGATTGGCCTCCACGGGTACACTTCTGCGAATGGTTCATCCAACAATGTGTCAACCTTCATTTCAGTGCAAATGTTCTCTTTACGGATGAGGCTTCATTCCAACGTGAAAAAAATTGTAAATTTTCACAGTCAACATGTGAGGGCTGACGAGAATACGCACACAATTGTGCAATCAACTCATCAACAGAGATTTTCTGTGAACGTTTGGGCAGGCATTGTTAGTGATGTCTTGATTGGGCCCCATGTTCTTCCACCTACGCTCAATGGAGCACGTTATCATGATTTTATACGGGATACTCTACCTGTGCTGCTAGAACATGTGACTTTACAAGTACGACACAACATGTGGTTCATGCACGATGGAGCTCCTGCACTTCAGTAGAAGTGTTCGTACACTTCTCAGCAACAGATTCGGTGACCGATGAATTGGTAGAGGAGGACTAATTCCATGGCCTCCACGCTCTCCTGACCTCAACCCTCTTGACTTTCATTTATGGGGGCATTTGAAAGCTCTTGTCTACGCAACCCCGGTACCAAATGTAGAGGCTCTTCGTGCTCGTATTGTGGACGGCTGTGATACAATACGCCATTCTCCAGGGCTGCATCAGCGCATCAGGGATTCCATGCGACGGAGGGTGGATGCATGTATCCTAGCTAACGGAGGACATTTTGAACATTTCCTGTAACAAAGTGTTTGACGTCACACTGGTACGTTCTGTTGCTGTGTGTTTCCATTCCATGATTAATGTGATTTGAAGAAAAGCAATAAAATGAGCTCTAACATGGAAAGTAAGCGTTTCCGGACACAAGTCCACATAGCATATTTTCTTTCTCTGTGTGTGAGGAATGTTTCCTGAAAGTTTGGTCACACCTTTTTGTAACACCCTGTAGAGACACCACGGCTCAGTATTTCTGCAGGGGACTTCCAACGAAATGTTGAGTCCATGATACGTCGTTTTGCTACACTACGCCGGGCAAAACACGGTCCGAAACGATACTGGGTGACTTTTGTCACCTCAATGTATACTTGTTTGATAGCAATTACGTACTTATCCGTAGCTACCTATATGAAGTAGTTCACATTATTACCAGTTAGATGCTAAAGAATTTTTACCGATTTTAGCGCTTCAGTTTTCCCCCGATAAAAGTGCATTTTGCCGAAGTGCATATAGGGTGAGTCGCGAAAGACGTAACACCCCAATTATTCCGATGGCGATTGCACGTATCGACAAACGGTGTTCGGCGAGTCATAGCTGACTATGCGGCACATACTTTGGTACATGCACAATAATCAGAACGTTTATATTGACCGAGATAATGAGGCAAGTACATGTTTTTTAAGTGGGACGCTGTCCTTTTTTTACAATCATTCGTACGCTCTCGAAAAGACACGTAAGGTGATGTAACGCATGTTGCTGTTGTGATTCAAACGTCGCTTAAAAACGCTGGGAAATATTGTACGATTGAAGGTCGAGGCGGTCGGAAGCAGCTGCAGACTGTAAACACGCCTCGGGCGACTCGCAGGCCAGTTGCCGTGCTCTATTACGTAGGTAAATCCTCATCCGCCCTCTTTTAAGCAAACTTTGAATCACAATAGCAACATGCGTTACATCACTATACGCGTCTTTTCCAGACCGTTAGGATTATGATAGAAAAGTATAGCGTCCCATTTAAAAAATATGTACTTGCCTCATTGACGTCACTGAGTCCATCTGTGAGATAGCAATAAACAGCAGCTCAAGTGCAGTTTAAACTCCTGACGTATCTAGTCCAAGATGGACACCGCCAAATAACGGATGAACTGTGTTAATTTTGTCCGCTGATATGTACCATACATTTATATGCGAAAATTGTATAATTGTACTTTGGTGTTAACATGTACACGATTCCAGTTTAGTTGGTTAGTGTATTGCCTGTAACACTGAAGATGGTCGTTGAGTGATCGAAATATACATCTGATACAATAAAGACAGGTTGTGACTGACTGCTGAATCTTCTTCGACCACTTGAGATGTGAATGCTATAAAAATTTTCTCGATTCTCATGCCGTGTCATTTCGAAGCGGTATCGCAGCATTTCGGAAGAGATTCATTTTCTTCTCATCCTCTGGCGGAGCTCCAGTGTATCACAAACAGTCCGTCGGTTTAAGACCGTCGTACAAGAGCGACTTTCTGGTCAAAATCGAGCACTCGTTATGGGTGCGTGTCCTGTGCTTGCGTGTAAATCAGCCGCCAGTCACTTCACCAATGGATCAGTGATGTCAATTATCAGTTGAATGTGCCCAGCGTAGAATTCTAAAATCTTGAGTACGCTGCAGACGACATAGAGGACGATTCGAAAATATAATGTCACCCCGTAGAGGAAGTTTGAAAGTTTTGTTTATGTTTATCCAGACACTTAATATGAGGTCCACGTTTTGCTCATTTCACACATCACCTGACAGGTTCCTATTTACTGACTAGAGAGCTTGAACAGTTTGACTTATCAGCTTTTGAAGAGCAGTTATTTATGAACCACTACAGAAGAAAAGTCGCAAGGTGTGAGGTCTGGTGACCTGCGAGGCCGAAAGCAATGAACAAGATCTTATCCTACACCTCTTCCAATCCATCTTGGTGGGATGTTGTTGTTAAGATCACGCAGCATCTCAAGGTGAAAATGAAACGGGGAGCCGTATGCATGAAAATAAATAATTGAAATCATCGTGTGATAGAGGAAACAACCAATATGGTACCGAGAGAGGTGGCGCAGTGGTTACCACACTGGACTCGCATTCGGGAGGACGACGGTTCAATCCCGTCTCCGGCCATCCTGATTTAGGTTTTCCGTGATTTCCCTAAATCGTTTCAGGCAAATGCCGGGATGGTTCCTTTGAAAGGGCACGGCCGATTTCCTTCCCCATCCTTCCCTAACCCGAGCTTGCGCTCCGTCTCTAATGACCTCGTTGTCGACGGGACGTTAAACACCACTAACCTAACCTAACTAACCTAACCAATATGGCAGCATGGCCAGGTATGACATTCCTGTCAGTTTCCTCCGCAAAAAAGAAAGGTCCGTAAACTCTGTGAACATAAATGGAACAACAGTCAGTTTCGGCGAGTCTCTTACATGTTCGATGATGACGACAGGATTTTGTGTCACCCCAAAATTATTACATTATAATCGTGTACGTTACCCGATAGATGAAACGTCGATTCGTCAGAAAAAAATGAGTTGTTCGGAAAAAGTGTTCTCTGTCATATGCTGGAGAATTGAGACGCAAAATTAGTGCCATCTGTTATGGTCTCCGGGACGCAGTTGCTGCAGTAACTGCACCTTGTAAATTTTCTTACGCAGGTGCCCTTTCAGAACATGCCACACTGTTGTTTGAAGAAGCTGAAGTTCCTAACCTGCCCGCCTTGTGGACTTACGAGGTTCAAAATGGGTCAAATGTCTCTGAGCACTATGGGACTTGACTTCTTTGGTCATTAGTCCCCTAGAACTTAGAACTACTTAAACCTAACTAACCTAAGGACATCATACACATTCATGCCCCAGGCAGGATTTGAACCTGCGACCGTAGCGGCCGCGCGGTTCCAGACTGTAGCGCCTAGAACCGCGCGGCCACTCCGGCCGGCGGACTTACGGGGGCTCCGTGTGAACGCATCTCGGATACGCCCCACATGTTCAACGTATATGCTTGGCTGACTTGTGCTCTTCCCTCTACAACTTCTAAGACTTTCGTACGCCAGTAGTAAATCAGCTTGTACAGAGGCGGCTTCTTACTGAATCGTTGGCGGAATGCACGTTGTAACTGAACAATGGCTTGACTTGGCGCTCATTCCAATACACAGAATGATTTCTCTTGTGGTCTAGAAGCCATGTGAAAGAGTTTTATGTTTTACAGTTTGTCTGTAAGAACAG
The DNA here is from genome assembly GCF_023897955.1 of Schistocerca gregaria. Lineage (NCBI taxonomy): Eukaryota > Metazoa > Arthropoda > Insecta > Orthoptera > Acrididae > Schistocerca > Schistocerca gregaria. Next base: position 864,784,294 of record NC_064921.1, read on the forward strand.
CTGAAGTCTGTTCTTTCTTTTTGAATCATCCGGTATATTAATGACCCAGTAGATAATGTCGGAAAACTTTTCACGGATGATGCTCTTGCACACACAGAAAACTGTACACACTGGAAAACTGTACCGAAATCCAGGAATAACTGCAGAAGGTCAACGCTTGGTAACGGGAGTGGTAACTGGCTCTCGACATAGATAAATGTAACTTACTGTGAGAACATAGAAACAGACCACCTGGCTAGCCACGCGGTGTAACGCGCTGCTTTCCGTGCGTGAATGCGTGCCGGTCCCCATCACGAATCCGCCCGACGGATTGGTGGTGAGGTCCGGTGTGCAGGCCAGCCTGTGGATGGTTTTTAAGGCGGTTTTCCATGTGCCTCGGCGAATGCGGGCTGGTTCCCCTTATTCCGCCTCAGTTACACTATGTCTGCGATTGCTGCGCATACACTTTCTCCACGTACGTGTGTACCATAATTACTCAACCACGCAAAAATTGTGGTTAGACTCGTCAGCTGGGGGGGGGGGGGGGGGGGCGTCAACATGGGACCCAACTACAGAGTAACCTTGGGGCACTGTAGCCTGTTGTACAGTGGGGTGGTGAACCACTGAGGGCCACGGGGGTAACGAAGCCTCTCCGTCGTTTCTAGGTCCTCTGTTCAATACACAGTACACATATGAAGGCCCCTTATTGTATGTTACACTATTGCAGAAGAATCACTGGAAGCAGCTGCTTGTATTAAATATCTAGACGCTTGCATACGGAGCGATCTGAAGGGGAACGACTGCATAAAACTAATCGCGGGGAAGTCAGAGGCCACACTGAGATATTCTGGAAGAATCTTAAGGAAATATGGCCCATCAACAAAGAAAGTGGCTTACAAAGCAGTCGTTCGGCCAGTACTTGCATCCTGGTCGTCAGTTTGGGATCCGTACCAGTTTTGATTAATACAGTAAATAGAGGAAATCCAAAGAAGCGTAACACGTTTCGTTTCAGATTCATTTAGTAATCACTAAAGCGTCACGGATATAGACAGTCAGTTCCAATGGCAGAGGCGCTACCGTTCAAATTCCGAGAGCCTACGTTCCTAGACAATATATTGACTCCTGCAAAGTTTATCTCGTAAAAAATCATTACGATGAAATTAGAGAGATCCAAGTACATACAGAGGGTTACCAGCAATCGTCGTTCCCGCGAACCATATGCGACTGAAACAGGAAAAGGAGGAAGTGACACTTGTACACAAGGTACCCTCCGCCACACACCGTAAAGTGGCTTCCAGATTATAGATGTAGGCTAAAACTAGAAGCGTTCTTCCACAAGAGAGACGAAATTCTCGAAAGCGAGAGGGTATTTACATTGTACAACATCTGAATAAAGAAAAGGCCTACATTGTAGACAAATAAGACTTGCATGGATACACGTTTCTCAATAAAATTCTTTCAACAGTGAAAAATCGAGATCTATTTATCGAGAAAAATAATTTTCTACTTTATTTGAAAGTTGAAATTATAAAGAAAATAAGAGACAAAGAATAAATTAAAAATGCTATATTTTCTGCCTTGTGAACATTATTTGATATGCTGTAAATATATCAGTTTTGTCGAGTAAATAAACCTACATGTTTTGGAAACGTTTGGACGAATATCTGATATTCATTTCTCAGTAGTGTAGAGAATTTGTCAAGAACATCCGCTATGAATTTTTCTTTGGTAATTAATATATTTGATTATAAGGTAAGCTTTCGTATACAGAGTGATTTTAATTGTTGCCCACAAGCTGAAGGAGCAGGTAGAAGAGTCGGAATACAGCAACTTTGGTATAGGAACTCGTGGTCTTGGAAAATATCCTAAGCCAATGAAATGTCAAGTGAATGGAGCTAAGAGAGGATTATTATAATCTGCTTAGTGTGGAAAAGCTATGGGACGTCAGGATAAGACGGAGAAGCTACTTTGGTCACGAATTCTTCTAATCATACTGGATCCACTACTGCAGAACTATGTATTTTAGAGATCGATCAATCCACTAGGTCTCTGAAATGCTGCAGTCCTTATTCAAGCTATTACAGTAGGTGGACCGCACCTTTATTGTTTCCTCGTTAAGTCTCCTAGGGTCTGTGTTTAGTGTACTCAATTCCAGGAGTCGCTCTAACACATGTTCCCTAAGATATATGGCTAGGATAACGTTCGTTTAGCCAATGATTTGAAGCATACAGTCCCAACGGAAAAGTGGCGGTTTCACAGAATACAACTGTTTTCCGCTAGAATATTAAATTTCTTCCCGCATAAGAAAGTCGTAAGCTACTTTGGTGTCCATACAAGTGTTTGTTTCCTGAGTACTTCCTGTATTACTTTTGGTTATTTCTTCCCCAGACATTCAGTATTTTCCATGGACTGTTCGAATAATATCTATTTCCCATAGTCATCTCGATGCCAAATACTATTTTAGTGGGGATATGGTATGCTCCCATGGAACATCATAAGACCTTCAGTTTACAAATTTCGTTACGATCGGGTGACACCAGTAGGGGGTCAATTGTAAGCGAGTATAATTGTTAGAAAGCCGACATTCAGAATAAGCAAATCTAGATCTCCAGTTACAATACAAAGAAAACACGTTTCTGGGTCGTTTATAGCAATACTACAATTGCTGTAATGAGAATTAAAAGTCTCCATATATAGCGAACGGTCGATAGAGTTTAATGAACAGTTGATGCCAGATATTGCTACTAGTCATGATCTTAGGGGTTTATCGAGCGTGCTGGTTAGTACAATGGACTCACATTCAGGAGCACGAAGGTTCAAACCCACGTCCGGCAATCCAGATTCTATTTTCCGCGATTTCCCGAAATCTGTCCAGGCGAATGCCGGGATGGTTCCTTTGAAAAAGACACTGCAGACTTCCTTCGCCATCCTTGATCCACTTCGAGCTTGTGCTCCGTCTCTAATGACCTCGATGTCGACAACACGTTAAACCCTAATGTCCCTTCCTTCTTCGGTAGAGTATTTGAATATGGACACAATTCCGTAGTTTCTCTTTGGGGTTTCTATTTATGCAGCTACTTCACTTGAGTCATTTAAACACTAAATTTCATTTTCTTTATCCATAATTGATGGTGTTCTTTATTAATAGTGTCGCTCCTCCATTACCCTCTATCTTACCCGACGTTACCAAATTGTATCCTCAGAAATTAAGTGATGTTCAACGCTTCAACCACGTTTAGTTGAAAGCAGCAGTGGAAATATCCAAAATTTTTAAGGAGGTTGATTGATTTGTTTACAAGATTCGCTTCTTCCAGTTCAAATTTTCATCAATATGTACGCTGAAACGTTAGGAGCATTGTACCCTACGTACTGACTGCTGTTAATGTGCTATATCACTTGTTAGTATGGTTCTGTTTGTTGTACAGGACTGAATAAAGTGTGATTGCTTTTTAAAAATTTCCGGTGACAGTGTTGCACTGCATAGATCACTACGATCATTACTTATGAAGTTGGAACAACTTTTCAGAATGGCATCAGCATCACATGATATTTCGTCTTTTAGAATTTTAAGAATTCTGTTAATTTCACTGAAGGTCGATGGTACTACTTGTAGTTGCTGTATTTAAAACCTCATTGTTGAAAGTACTTACAGCTTGTGAATTATCAGTCACAACATTGTCATTTAGTTTAACTGTTATGGTATCTTGTACACTGACTGGTTGTCCTTTCTCTCGTTTGACAATGCCTCAGGTAGTTTTAATCTTTGTATCTGCGTTGTTTATTTTTATTAGCACTTGCATATTTCTGGACCTTCCCATGACTTTCCTTAAAATGCTGCAGTACTTTTTGTAGTATGAAAGTAGTGTCGTATGTTGACTTTCTTTGGCCTGTATATAAATTTCCCTCTTCTTCTTACTTGAGGTTATTATATTCACGGAATTCACACATGTAACTACCATGTTAATGTCCATTCTGTGGCTCACTTGTTTTATGGTTTGAAAATACGTTTGTTACCTGTCTGCCATTCATTTCGGTGACTTTATCTACACTCTAGGACACCCAGTTCAATAGATCGTGACGGTGACATCACTTAACAAGCTCTAATTATAACCAACATTGTCGTACTTGATAATGGCTTAAGGCAGAAATAATTACAGTAAAAAAATTAAAAAGTTTGTACGGTTAAAAGGCGTATATATATAATTCAGATATTAGGTGGTGTTTTCATGTTCGCTTACAGCTGAGATTGTACATAGTAAAATAAAAGTTATGGGGACTGAAGATGTGTTTGTTTCGTCCTAGAAATACTGGTTGGGTATTGGATGGATTTCGAGGAGCCACTGCCTACACCAGAAGATCAACAGATTGAGATGGATCTGGTTGGATCTCTGAGATTTCTGGCGAACACAATGGGCAGAAAAGCGGTGCCCTATGCGCACTTGTGCAGTGAGTTTGAACACATGGACATTGGTACTATTTATTATTACATGACATCAGAGGTTGGACGGAAAAGATGCGATAAGGGAGAGCTAGTTGATTAGAATTAAATAGATTTGGAAAGGATATTGTAATTTTAAACACGTTCTTGCATTTTCCCGAGGCCAAGGAACACGAAGCAAAGGAAACGGAAGAGAAGCAGGATGTTTATTCCCCTGTGTGAAATGTTATTACTAGTAAAATCAACGAAAACCGAAACTAGAGAAGCTAGTGATGTTGGAAAGCCGGAGTCTAGAGCGAAGTTGACGTTCCAACTCATTCAAAGTTCTTCCGTTCCGTTCAGGCCGGGATTCTGGGCAGGTCAACAATTTCTGGAATGTTATTATCCACAAACGATTGCCACGCAGAGGCTGCATTGTAACAGAGTGCATTGTCATCCTGATACAATCATCGTCTCCGAACGCTTCCTCTTTTGTACGTAAAATGTGATGATATCCTTCCCCATTTTGCGCTTCCTTCAGAGCAACAAGCGGATCACGCCCTAACCATGAAAAGCAGCCCCCGCCCCCATGCCGTAACACCACCTCCTCCACACTTCACTGTTTGCTCTACACATGATGCCAGATAGTGTTCTCCAGGTATTGGCCAAACCCAAACCCTTCCAACGGATTGCCATACGGTATATCGTGATTCATTTCACCAAAACACTTGTTGCCAGTCATCCACTGTCCAATGGCGTCGCTCTTTACACCACCTCAAGTGTCGCTTATCATCGACTACAGAAATGTGTGCCTTATGAGGAGTTGTTTGACCACTGTAGGCCATTCTTTTAAAACCATAAGCACAGTCAGTGTGCTGACCAGACTGCTGGTAACTCTTCGGAACTCACGAGTGATTCCGTCTGCTGATTTCATGCGACCTTTAGCAATCGCCCTCCGCAATGCTGGGCAGTCCCTGTCTGTCAATACATGGTATCTGCCTGGTCTTTGCTTAGCTATGGTTTTTCCTTGACAATCAAATCACCAACAGTTGCGTTGGTCACCTACAGCCGGGGTGAAATGTCCCTGATTGGTTTGTTACGCGAGTACATTCCCCTGATTAGTGTATCTTCGAAGTCACTGAGCTCTTCTGACGCACCTATTGTGCTTTGCTGATTCTCTTTTAACAGTACTCCCTGCCTCCTTTTGTAGTGACAGGTCCGCCTCTCGTGACAGCTAATGGTGAATTTTGTGTTACAAAGGGGTGTCCACATCTTCTGACTGGTAGCATATTTACAACAGTAATAAAAACGGAATGGACGTGGATAGAAATTTAGTCTACAAGTTCTTTACTGGAGTCCTTTACGTAAGAAAAGACCAAGAAGGTACGTAAATACTATCAGAAAAGATGAAAAGCCAACAGGAATGCGTATAGTTGAGAACCGTAACGCATGAGGAGACCTTTATGAGGCCTTGGATGTCAAAGGGATGGTGGTGGTGATGACGAAGAAGAAGCAAAGAAGAAGAAGATGATGATGAAGATTTGACCATATAATAATAATGATTTGCCATAAATGTAATACTAGTAACTGAGTTAATACATAAACGTATATTCCAAAATCGGAAATGGATTAAAAGGAGTACTCACGAGCAGCTGTAGCTACAGATTACTGTTTAATATCGCTGAACAACAAACTGAAATTTAAGAGAATTGTCCAAAAGAATCGATGTGGAGAGAAGTGGGATACTAAAGCACGGAACGAAGTTGGATGTAGATAATGCTATAACGAATACCAAAAAAAAAGAGTCGACGAGGAACAGACACCTCTAAAAACTGGTGTCACAGAAAATTGACAGAAAAAAGGGTACGAAGAAGGTAGTTGCGAAGAATCCTTGGGTAACAGAAGAAATAGTTCATCTGAGGCACTGAGAACCATAAGGGCCCAAAACAAGAACACAGAGTTTCGAGGAAAATAAATATTTGTGAAAATCAAATTTGTAGAAAAAGCGCCAGCCTCATTGGCTAGACTCTTTTTTAAACCAAGACTCAATTTCCTATATTTCATATAAAAAATGGATCTTCTCTATCATATTAATGATAACTAGTCTCAGTCTCAAATGTGTTTTCCAAGGCACTTCTCTTGTGGATGAATGACTTTTCCTTAACATTCTACCAATTAATCTCAGCCTGGCATCCGCATTTCGTACTGTTTGTTTTATATGGACATCCACTTTAGGTCGCTCCGAAAGGATACTCCTACGTATTTTACGGTTGATACTGTTTCCATTGATTTGTCGCCGATATTGTAATTGTACAGTAGTGGATTTATCTTACTATGTGTGCGCAGTGTGTTACATTTATTTACGTTCAGCCCCTGCCCCACTCATCAATCCTCTGCAGCTCTTCCTGCAGTTCGCTGCAGTCTTCTCATGTTGTTACCTTCTTACACATAACCACAATATCGAGAAGAGCCCCATGCAGCTTCAGACGCTGTAGATTAATTCACTAACGTAAATACAGCGGCGTTATAACACTCCTTTCGGATACTCCAGAAATTACTTTCGGAATTCAAATTTTTTGGTATCATTTTTGGGAAACATCGACATTGTAAGCCATATGAAATCAGCTAAAAAGCAGGCTAGATCGCGATGCTTATTTTATTATAATGGCCAGAGTCGGCATAGTCTTAGGCTACCTTCAGACAGCACCATCAGCTGCGTACAACACTCAGTTGTACTTAGTCGCTGAAATTGATGAGCAGCAATGGTTGAGTGCGGATTCCTTTTATTTGGCGAAGAGGTTTGGCGCCAGTCTGTGCCCACTCTTTTTTTTTTCAGGTTGGTGATAGTGTGCCCAGGTTTCATGTAACAATTCTCTCCAGAAGCCCATTACTTTCGACCTGAAAACGACGCAAAAGTGCCTCACAATTCAGCAGTCACCTGACGTGGCGCCACCGTTGTATTGAATCGAGCACCTCATAGACAAAATTATGTGCTAAGCAGCACTAACATCCAAAACAGTGACTGGTTAGTTCAAATTTGGTCTACAGTTTTCCTTCACAACAGCGGTAATGTTTTCATTCGTTACTGCGCTGCGTCCCTGAACCGGCCGCGGAACATCTTCCACAGAAATTTCTCCTCTTTTACGATTTTTACAACACTCGTACACTTGCTGCAGGGACAAAGATCAATCACCGTACTGTACTTCCATCCTGCGATGTATTTTCACATCTTTAACAGCTTCACTACTCCAGGACGTATCTCAGATTCCTGTTGCAAGTGGTGCTTGTAGATAAGGTGTGGCCACATTTGTACTGACATAGTTTTCTGTTCTATGATACAGTAACAGGCTACTAACTGCTCGTCATTTGTCGAAATGCAAGGATAACTTCTGCCAGATTCCAAACTAATGGTACAACTTTTAGGAATTTTGTGCCACTTTTGAGGATTTCATTTGGATCGCCCTCGCCAATTGGTTGTTTCTTCTGATCTCAGAGGACAGCCTATGATGATTTGGTTGGCATCGCCCTTCAGCCACACTCACACGAAGCTATTTCTCTCCGCTGCAGTCGATGAGGATCCTATCTAAATTTTCCACGGTGGAAACGAAGGCTAAACAGTATCGCTAGAAAATTCTGTTATACCCTCTAGAATCGTACCGCGATCGTAACGGTATGTTAGTCCCTATTTACAGATTGTGTTGTCCCTCATGTTGGTAAGAAATACGCAAGTTTTTGTTCCATTTTGCACAAAATTGCACTCACAGACGGTGGTGTAGGTCTGCAATCGGATTCGCCATAGTTCTTTGTACTTCGCTTGGGTATCGACAACTTAATCTCCCCTTTCCGCCGACAACATAATAGTGTTTATGCGACGTTGACACTATGTGAGGTGCTCCATATGTGCAGGCAACTTAATTTCATCACAGGGTTGTGACTGTGACTTCTTTGATGATGTCTGTACAATTAAGCACGGAAGCCGGACATAGTCTACGTAGAACGTAACGGAACTATAAGATGTGTCGTGGTAGTCAAACGTCCCGCATTCAGTCCCCCGTTTTTCATAAGATATTTTTCTGAAAAGTTTAATTGGTCCTCACCTCTTGAAGTGCTGTATATATTTACGGGGCATTTCAGGCATTTCATTATTGTATTCCAACCCCCCCCCCCCCCCGCCCCCTCTCCCGTAACAGATTCCCTGAGATAAATAAACAGATAAACGTATACACAAATGTGGCTCAGGAGCAGAATTACAAGACGCTCTGATGCATCTTTATCATAAGAAACGACAGCTGGTACAATGTCTAGCACATTCCTTAACTTATAGCTACAAAGCCTATGATGGCGCCATGCTAGACACAATAGACTGATGAAAAAAAACACAATAAATAACGCAATATTGGTTGTAAAATTATCGTGGGGCTTGTGTGGATGTTTAACGAAAGAAATTATTAAGTACTGATATAAAGTGATTTTTGAGGCAGTTAGGTGCCCTGAAACGCGCTGACTTGAAATTTGTTACTCAACGATACATTCGAAAAAATGGTTCAAATGGCTCTGAGCACTATGGGACTCAACTGCTGTGGTCATTAGTCCCCTAGAACTTAGAACTACTTAAACCTAACTAACCTAAGGACATCACACACATCCACGCCCGAGGCAGGATTCGAACCTGCGACCGTAGCAGTCGCACGGTTCCGGACTGCGCGCCTAGAACTGCGAGACCACCGCTTCCGGCTACATTCGAAATATCTTGTGATAAAACGCGATAATTTTCATACAGGTAAGCGTCACAAGACACCGCACCACACAATATGGCACTAAGGAGACTGAAACAGGGGTGAACATCCAGAAATTGGTTAGAAGTTAGATCCGTGTACGAAGCAATTTTACCACAACATGTTAGGAAGCAACATGCAAAGGTAAAAAAAAAGCCGTCTCCGTGGTAAGCACTACCACTCACCGTCACCGCTTGAATCAAAGATAAGATGAAGACCTCAGACAAGGCCAGCCGTTTCGGCACTTGTTTAGTAGCTCGTTTGTGTAAATTTGGGGTAAGATCCTATGTGACAAGACTGCTGACGTCATCGGTCCCTAGGCTTATACACTATTTAATGTAACTTTAAGGACAACACACACACCAATGCCCGAGGCAGGACTCGAACCTCCGACGGGAGAAGCTACGAGAACCGTGGCAAGGCGCCGAAGACAGCGTGGCTGCCTCGTGCGGCAAACACCTAAAATGAAGAACTCTAAGATATACCGACGGAAAAAAATTACAACACCGAAAAATAATTAATGTAGAGTAACGAAATTTCAAGAACACATTTCTCTAGATAACATATTTAAGTGATTACCAGTGCAAAATCACAGTTTAATGTAAATGCGAGGTAAGGCGTTGCAAATGTGAAATGCTGGTACATTAATGACCGGCGTAAACGCCAGAATGTTGAACACAAGAATGCAAACGTGCATGCATTGTGTAGTAAGGGTGCCAGGTGTCAGTGTGTGCGATGTAATTCGACGCTTGTTGCACTTTGTCAGTCAATACCCGAACGGTTGACGCTGGTTGTGGATGACGATGGAATTGTCGTCCAATAATGTCCCAACTGTTCTCGATTGCAAACAGGCCTGGTAATCGAGCAGGCCGATGCAACATATCGATATTCCTTGGAGCTTGCTGGATTACAACAGCGTGCGGTATCCTGCTGGAAAACACCCCCTGGAATGCTGTTAGTCAGTGGCAGCACGACAGGTCGAATTACCATCACTGGATCTGAGACTGAAACAACTTTCATCCAAAAACACAACAGACCTCCACCCTGCCTTCCAATGGGCTCTCGCTTGACACCACTGAAATCGCAAATGTCGTTGGTTTTTGGGTCGGAGGAATGCACACTACGGGACGTCTGGCTTTGAGCTGTTCTTGGAGTAACCAATTTGTAACAATTCGTTGTGTCATTGTGGTGAGAACCGCTGCTCAAATTGCTGCTGCAGATGAAGTGTGACGCACCAGAGCCATACCGCGAACACGAAGGTCTCCTCGTTCGGTAGTGGTGCGTTACCGTCTGGAGCCCGGTCTTCCTGTGACCGTACGTTCTCGTGACCACCGTTGTCAGCAGTCATGTACAATGGCTACAGTCCTTCCAAGTTTTTCTGCAATATCACAAAAGGAACATCCAGATTCTCGTAGCCCTATTACACGACCTCGTTCAGAGTCAGTGAGGTGTTGATAATGACGTCTTTGTCGCATTAAAGGCGTTCTCGGCTAACGTCCACTTTCTACGTCCTATCTCAAAGGTAACTAACGCTCGCGACCGTTGTAGTGTGTATTTAAAGCAAACCTGATTTGCATCCGCATAGAGGCACTGCTAACGCCCCTCTTATCCAGCTGGCGTGAAATTTGGAGGAGGGGGGATTAGTGTTTAACATCCTGCCGATAACGAGGTCATTAGAGACGGAGAACATGCTCGGTTTATGGAACGATGGGTAAGAAAAACGGCCGTGTTCTTTCAAAGGAAACATCCCGGCATTTGCCTGAAGTGATTTAAGGAAATCGCCGTAAACGTAAATCAGAATGGTTGGACGCTGGTTTGAACCGTCATCCTCCCGAATGCGAGTCCAATGCACTAACCTCTGAGCCACTTCGCTCGGTCGTGAAATTTGCATAGACATAATCTGTCAAATTTTTGTTTATGTCGTACAACTTGTTTTTGGTGTTGCGATTTTTTTCCGTCACTTTATGTTGGCTCATCATTCCCGACCTCAATTTCTTGGGAAACCACCCTGAAGTTCATTTGCGCAGTCGATTCATAATTGACAGTAACAATGGCTAATTGAAATCTGAGCAGTTTTCAGTATCATCGTATATGGGACCTGCAGCGTCCGAGAAATAAATAAAAGAAACTTTCATGATTGCAACCGATGTAGGGTAAGATGTCATAAAACTGTCATAAAACTGATAGTCAAAACTTGCCAAAAAGAAGATACCCCCAGTCTCTCCATAAGAAAACCACACCTATCACAAATGTTCCTGCTGTTAACTATGTTGCCATTGTTTATAAATAATTTGCCATCATTTCTTTCTCAGTTAGAAACTTCACTTTTCAGACTTAAATAAATGTGTACACATTTGCCTCATTTATGCAAGTATTGACTACATACCAGTCAAATTTGTGTTAGATACACAGAAAATAGTGCTCTGTCTACTAATTTATTCATTATTGACACATTTGTTATTTGGGTATAATTATTAATCAGTCAGTATATTCCTTAAATACGCTACGCTCCATTCCTAAGTACTGTATGATTCCTTAAAGTGCCCAACCAACAGCCACACAGCGGTGTAGCGCGGGATGCCGCACCTACCATACCCCAGGGAAACAACCACGGAAGACCACAATCCAGCAGTAACCTCATTGCTGAAAAAGAAAAGCTGTCAAACAAAAAATTCGTAGGACAGAAATTCATGCCAGTGACCAAAGCTGTGGCAAGTATTCTAAATGGAAAGGAAACTAAGGAGATTAATTCTGTTTCCGACATTTGTTTGGAGAGTGACTGCAGCATGGATGAGGTCGCTCTGTTTGCAGAATTCACACCAGATCCTATTGTAATGATTGATCAGGCAAACGTAGGTGGAAGACATTATATCTTGGCTAAAGTGAGATAGGAAAGAGGAATCCATACAACTAAAGATGTCTGCGCCATACGAAAAAGGACTGTAAAATGACCTAGAAGTTATGGCTCTAGGGACTGTGGACAAGGACAACAGTTTTCATATTAAAAGAAAAAGACAATTCCTCTTGTTGCTAATGCGGTGGAAAATATATCGGTCG